>NC_090924.1:1094683726-1097083726 GCF_040938575.1 Ambystoma mexicanum
CCATCTATGGCCAGTTAATACCACTTTGGCACTGCCTGCCAAGTGCCTTTTCTATGCCCATACACAAGCCCAAACTGTTGGTATTGCCAATCCTTGTTTAGTTAAGCAGGTCCAGGAGGTTCATGACCGTATGCATGAGGAATATTGGACATTTTGGCAGCAATTGAGGCTTTTATGATAGAAGTCTTGACCGTGACTTGCCATGAATCACTTCCTGCTAACCACTCACCAATCAGCAAATAACGAGGTCCCAGGAGAGAAGGTGGGGAGGTTTCTATTTTATAAACTCCATATGGATGATGCAGCAGCTTGTTAGCACATGATTTCTAGGGACTCTTTTCGAGTTGGGTGGACATTTTTGCAGAAATATCGCTAGCAGCAAAAACCTCCTTTGTATATGGCAGTTTTGTAAGTCCACCCTATTCAGAGATCACCATTGTCAGATCAGAGTTCCAATGGTATTCTGTAAATATAACATCTGCCATTGGTAACCTCTGAATTAATTTATTTTGTTATGTCCATTTCCACTTTCAATGTGATGATCGAAATGGATAATATGCGCTAGTGGTTCTTACTGCTACTATCATGGCCCAGGGTCCTCAACCCAACCTCCTCCTCCTTGACTGGCGCTTGCTGTCCCTCATTCCCCTCTTTTCATCTGAAGCGCATTGGGCACTGCCTCCCCTCTCCCCCGTCCACCCTTCAGCAGAGCCTCCTCCGCCTGGGAAGAACCAGAGGAGCACATCTCTCCAGCAACAAACAATTGGCTGGTGTTCGCACAATCAGCTGTGCCTGATCATTTTCATTCGGTGAGCTTATCATTTCGTACGGCAGTGCTCTGAAAACCCCGTTGGGTGTTCCTTACAACATCCGCCAACGCGTGTCAGGGCCTCTGTGCACGTTTAGTTTTTAGTTATTCAAAAATGCCTGCCTGCATCCTCGGCACCGGAGTGCCTCTGAGGGTTGCCGTAGAGCCCTGTATACAAGGTTGGCAATTGGCCCAACCTTGCTTCTTGTGGCCCAATCAGAAGACGGCAGGTGGGGAAGTCGGCCCCTGACCCGCCCTCGTCCAAGGCCGCTATCTGTGCCTGGTAGGGCACAGAGGGATTTGAACCTGTTGTCCACACAACATCTTTTATCCTGTACCTAGTAGCCCCATGGAACAGCCACCAGCATGCTGTCTACACCCCCACGAACGTGTGCTCTGGTACTTTGTTCACCTACCATGAGTCTTAGCCTGAACATTGTTATGCCTTTTAACTATCTCACGGTTGCTGTCTAAACCTGGGTGTGTCTTTCTCCATTCCGCCTCATTCGTAACCAAATCCTATCTCCTTCATCCATTTCTGTGTATGTTTTACCCCCATTTTGCATTGTGCTGTTCCTTTTTGGAAATTCAAATTTTGGTGTGTTTTTAACATCTCTGTCCCCCATTTAGCATTGTGGTGTGCTTTTTTGGAAATTTAAATCCTAGTCTGTTTTTAAAATCTCTGCGCCCCATTGTGCATTGTGCTGTGCTTGTGTGAATTCAGATCCTGGTGTTTTAACATCTCAGTGCCCCATTTTGCATAATGTTGTGTGTTTTGGAAAGTCAAATCCTGGAGTGTTTTTAACATCTCTGCAACCGATGTTTTGGTACTAAAGTGCTTTCATTGAATCTGTTGTTTGCGTCTCTGGCTATTAGTCCCCTGATGAGTTTGTACTTGTGCTGTGCTGTGCAGTCCCACCTCTATCTTCCATCTTATCCTCTGAGGCACCTATGGCACTCACCATCTCCCCTATCTATTCTAACTTCTATACTATCACCTACCCTCCCTCTCTAACAATTAAACGATTAAAAGCTCAGAAAAGACATCCTGGCCACTAACTCCAGCCTACAGTTTGCAGACACCTATGTCAGTACAACCTCCAGACATAATTTTATTGATATCCTCTTTTCTGTACCCTCTCCAGATCTCTGACTCGTCATCTTATCTCTACTCTCTCCCCTTTCACATATTCACCCATTAATGGTGGCACTAGATGGGAAGTAGCCTTGGCAGGCTTCTCATCATCCAGGTGTATCATTAATGTCTATCACAATGGCACTATCACGGCTCAGGGTTCTCAACCCAACCTCCTCTTCCTTTAACAGGGCTTGTGCCCTCCCTCGTCAACTTTCTTCCCACACCTGTTTCTCCTGCTTCCTTTCTCCTTGCCCCCCTCCTGCGACTGGTGTACCGAGCTGCTGTACCCCTCTCCAGAAAACCTTCGAAGGGATTGACCCCCTGCATCTAGCCAGGCTTAATGCTCATTCTGCCACCAAACACTCTGCAGATAACTGTGTCCTCCTTGAAGACCTTGACTCCTCCAAACAGGTCTCTCCCTGTTCCTCCAGAACCATTAAAGACTGTCTCTCTTGCTGATTTATGCAACTACTTCTTTGCTACTGGATCTTTCCCTCTTCCCTCAAGCACTCCCTTGTGCCCCCCCTCCTGAAAAAACCTTCTGCAGACAGGTCTTGTCCGGCTAACTAGAGCCCCATCTCTATCACGCCCTTCCTTGGAAAACTCTTGGAGAATTTTGTCTTCCCCCAACTGACCCAGCGCATTGCACTTGTTGGTTGCCTACACGACCATCAATCTGTATTCCGAGCATCCAGAGGCATGGAAACTGCTCTTCTGAACACCTGTGAAGAATTGTTTGCATAACTTCATTCAAAATCCCCAGCTGCTCTCATTCGTCTTGATCTCTCCTCTGCATTTGACATGGTCAACCACTCCATCCTCAAAAAATGGATGCACAATACCTTAGGTATCTCAGAGCAGGCACTAGACTGGCTGACCTCTTTCCTCAATGACCATCCTTCCCAGGTTATTTTGGGCTCTTTCTCCTCCCCAGCTCCATATCCCCCTGTGGTATCCCCCAGGGCTCCAACCTTTCTTCCTGGCCCTTTAACACCTATCTTGCTCTTCCCGCACACCTAATTTCCACTTTCTCCTCTATCTTCCAGTGTTATGCAGATGACACACAGCTCTTCTTCAAACTTCCTTCCGATCATCTCCTTACTCCTCCATCACTCCTGATTGCCAATCTACCATCCAGTCCAGGTGTGCCTCCAATGATCTCTGCCTCAATGCCAGAAAAACTGCGATCCTTCCAATTGGGATACCTGCTCCCTCTTTCTTCCCCTCACTCTGGCCACCCTTAATGGGTGCTCCGCTGCTCCATCATCTGAAGCCAGAAACCTCAGAGTCATCTTCAACTCCTCTCTTTCTTTCCTCCCTCACATTCAGGACCTTGCCAATAAGGCCCACTTTCAACTCTACCTCCTCGAAGGAATCCTTCCTTTCCTCACTTTCCACCAGAAGCTCAATGGGCCTCATTACGAGTCCGGCAGTAGACGCTCCGGAAAAATCGGCAAGCTCCCGTGATTGCCGGAATCACAGGGGCATTACAACCCCAGTGACCCGGTAATTCCAGAGGCGGAATTCTGTAAATCCCCATTCCCATGGAGTCCTATAGGACTCCATGGGGATGGGGACCATGGAAACACCGGTTCTGTCTATGACAGAGCTAGTGTTTCCATGTACGCCTGCAGGCGGGTGGTGTTAATCCTGCCAGGTCAGACCTGTCAGGAGTGACACCTCCCGCCTGCAGGACTCTGAATCAGCCGGTCCGGAAACAACAGTAGCAGCGGCTTTACCGCCACTGTTGTTTCCAGACCGGCAGGGTCATAATGAGGCCCAATGTCTATAGAGCTTTGGTTCTCTCTAGGCTAGACTACTGCAAGAGCCTCTTCCTTAATCTATCCTCTTCCTCTCTATGACCCCTCCAGCTAATCCACAATAGGGCTGCACGACTTATCCTTGGCCTCAACCCCAGGTACCACATCTCTCCAGCCCTAAAATCTCTCGACTGGCTCCTCGTTGCTGAAAGGATCAAATTCAAATCCCTCTGCATCGTCCATAGGGCTTTCTGTGGCCAGGGACCAGGCAACCTAGAATTGGATCTCACTAAATACTCTGTCTCCAGATCTTTGCGCTCCTCTGTCACCAACTTGCTGTGAGTCAAACAGTTCACTAAACAGCGAGCTGGGGCGGATCTCTTTCCTCGGCTGGCTCCCTCCTATGAACCAGTCTCTCCTTCCTCTGCGTCTTGAGCCAGATCTCCTCAAATTCCGGAAGCTCCTCAAGACCTTCCTTTTCACCTTCTTCTTCCCTCTCTACTCTGCTAAAACGCACAGTTGCTGAGATTAGTGACCAGGGCCCTTCTGTGTCCACCTGGGTTCTGGCCTCCCACACCCAATCACCTTCAGCCTCCACCTGCTTCTAGCACTTTCCTAGGAACCCATTGGCCTGCACTTACTTATTTATTGGCCATCAGAGGCCTGCACTTACCTACCTATTGGCAGCTGACCACTCACAGCAAGTAACTTAGTCCTTAGCACTTCCCTCCGGGATACTCCTAACACTTACTCCCCACGCCTCATCCCTTCTCTCTCTCTGCACTTGCACGCTCTGAATGCTCACAAGGTCTAATAGGACTGCCTCTATCTTTCATTGTTATTTTTCATTTCATTCCCATGTTCCCTCCTTGTTGCCCTGTGGGCACTTTGAAACACAATTTACTTGATGTATAAGTGCCTTACAAATGCACAATAGATACAAATTAAATAATTTCTTTTTTTATGTCCATTTCCACTTTCAATGTGATGATCAAAATTAGCTAAAGTGCATTTCTTTAAGTAAGGGTCAATACTTACTCTTTTCAGCAATACATAGAAAAGAGGTTAGATGGGCATCATTGATGCCCACCTTTTCACCCCCATATCAGGTGACCTACAGCCTATTGACATTTCTTGTGAGGGCTGATCGAGAGGTTGGGTCTGAGTTTTCAGATTCAAGTGAGCGACACCCAGTTGCACAGCAATCTTGTCTCGGTATTGGGATATACAGTTAGGGTAGCCGGTTGTCTGGTTTTAACTTCAGGCCTGCATGGCAGACAATTAGCTTTGCCTAAATGCAGGCCAAATGGACGCCCTGCTCAAAGGTGTTCATGATACGCCATACACCCTGCTCCTCCCCATGCTCAAGGAACATGGTCTTGTTGAATGAGTGGTCTGGATTCAGTCATGTACTTTAATTTGAGCCACAGTTATGCTGTGAAGACTGCTTATTGTCAGCGTAGCCTCCTTTCTAAACTTTACTCCCTGCTCAGTCCAGAACATCAGACTTCAACTTCCAGGCTCTTGCCCTTTCCAGCTCTCCTACTGTAACAGTGTCTACTGTGGAATAAACTACAGATGGTTCAAAATCATGACACCAGAATTATTTGGGGTCTTCGCATAAGCAAACATGTATTATCCAAGGGATCCACACTAGGTTGGCTTCTCATTAGCAAACAGGTGAAACTCAAAGTGGTCCCTCTTTCATGGCATTACATTAGCCACCGATCTGTTAGACCTAGCAGTAGTGTATCGAGCCACCAGGTCTCTTCGCTCAGAATTCAGTAACCAGCATTGAGTGGAACATGTCTTCAAGCTTGAGGAGTGATTGACTGACACAGACTACATTCATCGGTTCATACGCCACCCATTGCATCTCAGGCCAAGTGATTCATATGTGATTATGGACACATCTATATTTGTTACTGAATATATGTACTATATGTACTGTATATTGGTCGATGTATGTCCTGAACATTAGTTGTACTGCCATGCTTGTATTGTTTTGTTTGTCATCTCTAATGCACCTTGAAGCTGCTTGTTGTTCTTTGTACACTTAACCCATTTTTAGAAATTGAACGTATTTAAAATGTATTTTAAAGGTTTTGTAAGCATGATCATTAACAGACATTTAGAACTGGCAGATGTAGGCAGGCATTTTTGTGCTTCCATTGTCTTGCCTATGTCCAAGTGCTATTATATCCTAATGCTGGAATCATCAAACTCTGATAAGTTTTAAGGGAGCCATTCACCTTTTTAAGTTTGCGCCCATCATTGCCAAACCATCAAGCAGGTCTTTGGAGCTGTCGAGCAGTGTCTTAGCTGTAGACCTATGGGTGAGTGGTGTACTGAGACACTGAGAGCAGAATTGTCTTTCTATTTCACATAGAAAGAGCTGTAGTGATGGGTGAGAAGTTGAGTGGGTTCTTCTAGCGTTGACGTTGGGTAGGCTCTGCTAGTTTACCATCTGCAGAGGATTGCACCAGGCAAAACCCCAGTCCCTACTATGGGCCATGGTCACTTCTCAGTGCTTCAAGTACCTTTAGAATAGCTAGAAGAGCAATTGCGCTGTGTGCAAATATGCCCCCTGCCCCCACGGAACAGGAGAGCTCAGGAGCTCAGCCGATGATGGCACTGGTAAAAGTCTGGGAGCGTGGAGGCAGGACATTTGCTGAAAACGGGCAAAGATATTGACCAGATGCTGACAGTAATGGAGTCACTATTCTCGCGTCCAAACTCTCCTCAACTTCAGCTCTTTCCACCCTTCTTACTCAAAATCCCCTGCATTATGTCTCCTTCGGCAGACACACAACGTCCCAATTCAGGGGGAAATCACTAACACTGCAATGGCATCATCCTTTGGGGAAATAGTGCAAATAATCTATCACAGGCATTGCATGTTACACTTGTGCTATAAAACTCTCCATCTTCCAAAATATTTCTTCAGTCATAATAGCATATGCTGACCTGTTTTAACATCACAACTGTTGTGCTGAGAACACATAGGGCCTCATTACACGGACGGCGGTAAGGGTTAACGGTCACCGTTAATGGCAACGGTGACCGTTAACCCTTACCGCCGTACTACGAGGTCCCTTTGCGGGTTGGAGGAATCAACGCCTGCTTCTTGCAGGCGTTAAGTACCAACCCGCTAAGGGACCTCGGAGCTAATTACGGCACCGCAAAATTGCGGTGCCGTAATTAGCGCCTTCCCCATTCCCATAGAGCCCTATGGGGCAGAAATGGGAATGGGGAAGGGCAATGGCGGAAGGGGGATTTACCGCCCCTCCAACCTTGGAATGGGGCGGTAAATCCCCTTTCCGCCAAGGCGGTGCCGGTAATTTACCGGCATGGTCCAGGGTGCTAATAGCACCCTGGATTACCGCCTTCCGTGTAATGAAGACAATAGTCTTATAGTTTAGCCAGTATACTTCCCCACTACCATATATTTTCATGAAACATCTGGGAAAATACTGTATAGCCCCATGACCGCCTCATATTCTTCATGATTGTTATTTAAGGAGAAGTCTCCCTTGTAAATAAAACTTGCACTTGTCAGTTCTTCATTGTTATGTTATTTTATGATGATTCATACCACACACCGCTGCCCTTTGTATCGTCTCCGAGCACTCAAATGGCTCTGTAAGAACGATGGGTGGGGTTGGTTAGTACGGGAAGAGCAATAGGATAGAGGTTGTGCTCTTATGTTGGTGATTGCAGAGCCAGGAGAAACTGGCATCTGTGCGTGTGAGATGTCTGGGTGAGCTTTGTTGTGCACACTGGTCTTGCTGTGTCCGCAGGGGTATTGTCCAGTGTCTGGGTTGTTTGTTGTTTGCAACTATTTGGTTTTGTGGCGTGGTTAGCAGTGGGTGTGTGGATATCGTGTTTTTTTAGTGTGTAGATTTTGCTGACCCTTTTGGGTGTGAGTAGTATGTGAGAGATATGCTGTTGTGGAAAAAAGGAGAGGGGCAGTCAGTTGGTTTTTGTTTGACTCCAGTTGTTTGGTGGTTTTATTCTTGGTTCTTCCATCCGTATTGTCCCATGTTTGCTTCCAATGTAAGGTTTGTGGGGTTGTGCATTTTTATGCTTGTCTCAGCGAGTTGAATAGCTGGGTTCATAGTAATTTATTGAAAGTTAGGTGGTTGTCCGTCGTCCTTATTTCCTTCGGTACCGAGTTCCAGGGTTTGGCTATAAAGTAGGCAAATGCAATTCCTCTGGACATTGGTTCTCGATCTATGTTTTCATCCTGGTTGGTAATGGTTGATTTTAACTTGGAGAGATATGGTTCCTTGCCCGTAAAGTGGTTTGTGGGCAATACAGAGGGCTTTAAAGTTAATGGGCCTCATTACAAGTTTGGAGGTAGCCATGCCCTTAAAAAGGGCATGGGTACCCCCAAACTCGGGTCCGGCACCGGGTCCCGGAAAATGGGAATAACTGGGCCCTTCCAACATTTGCGGGCCCGGTAATTTCCCTTGTGCGGGACCCAGAGCCGGTACGTCCCCATTCCCATTTGAGCCCCTATAGGGCTCAATGCGAATGGGGAGGATGGTAGCAGCGGTACCGTTCATAACGGTACCGTTGCTACCATCCTGTACTGCTTGCGGGTGCTGCTCTGCATGCCTGGGCTGACCAGGCATGCAGAGCAGCACCCGCAAGCAGAACTTGTAATGTGGCGACATGGTAACAACGGCGCCGGTAGCACTACCGGCACCGTTGTTGCCTTACCGCCACAGACATAATGAGGCCCAATGTGTTTTTTTTTACTGGAGCCAGTGCAGACATCTTCATGCTGGTGTGATGTGGTCTCTTCTATTTAGTCTCAGGAGTAGTCTTGCTGTGGTATTTTTGATGCGTTGTTGTTTTCTTCTGAGGGGTTCTGGCACTCCAAGGTAGAGGCTGTTTGCGTAGTCTGGTCTTGATAGTACCAAGGAGACAATTGCGAGGGTTCAGTGTGGGAAGTTGAGGTAGGGGAGTATCCCTCTTCTTAGTTACAGGAGTTGTTGTGTGTGTTTGCGTTTACTTATGGTTCTAGAAGAAGCCTGATGTCCATGAGAGTCTCAGGATTTTTTAACACTGGCAATATCTCTGGTTGGGTTCCTATGCATGGTGGCCAACTCAGGTATGTCTGTGTTGCATTACATTCTGGTGGGGAGATCATTATTTCTGTTTTCGTTGGATTTAGCTTGAGATTGTTGTTTGTCATCTAGCTGTGTATGTCGTGAGGCATTTGTTGAAGGTGTTTTGTGGGTCTTGGACTGAGGTGATCTTGAAGATGAGTTGGGTATTGTCTATCTAGTTGTAGGCTGTCAGTCCATGGGTTTGAATGAGTTTCAATAAGGGGGACAGGTAGATGTTGAAGAGGACCGAGGAAAGGCTTGATCCTTGTCCTACACCGAAAGTGATGTTTTTTGTGTTAGATGTAAATGGTGGTAAGTGTGTTCTTTCTGTTTGGTTGGTGAGGACAGATTTCAGCCATTCTAGTGCAGAGTTTTTTATGCTGCATTCCTCTAGTCTCTTTATTAGGGTTGTGTGTCTGACTGTGTTGAAGGAGGCTGATATGCCTAGTAGCACGAGGGCCCACTGGGTGCTGTTGTCTGCGTTTATTTTAGCGTCACCCGATATGAGATTTGCTGATTGAGTTCCTCTCATGAGTATGAAGCTGACTTGGGATTGGTCGAGTATTCCATTGCTTTCTACATGGTTGAGTAGTTCTTCGTAGGTGTGGTTCCCAAGGATTTTCGCTTGTCAAGGTAGGTTCGATATAGGTCGGTAGTTAGTAGAGGCTTCAGTGTTTCCTGTTTAGGTTTTTAGGAGGGACTTGATGTATGCTGATTTGAAAGTTTTAGGTACTGTTCCTGTGTTTAGGGATAGGTTAATTAGTAGAAGCGAAAGTAAGAAGCTGGAGTTCTGTGGTTGAGTTTTTTTTTTTAAATTCCCGGTGGGCATGAGTCACTGGGGGATCCAGCAAGGTTGGTTTCTTTTATTTGCCTGTTGAAAATGTTTTCACTTATATGTTCGAATCGTTTGGAAGTTGTGGTGGTTCGTGGCACGCTGGTTTCTGGCGGTTCAGGGGGGGTGTTTTTGGTAGGTCGTCTTGCATCGATGGTACGTTGTATTTCTTTCATTTTTGTTCTTAGATGGGGTGTGATGTTGCCACATATTGATTATTATGGTACGGCGCATTTGTTGGACTAGGCTGGGTTCTTAATTTCCTTGATAAATTTGGTCAATTCTTTTTGTTGGTCTGTTGCCAATTGTATTCTTTTAGTGTAATATGCCTTTTTTTCTTTCAGGACCGCTGATTTGTACATTCGGATTTGTCATTGGTATTTGTTTTTGTTCAATTGGTTGTAGTGTTTTCTCCATTGTTTCTGCTTTTTTTTAAAATGTCCTCAGTAATTATGTGAACCATCTTGTTTCAATTTTCTTTGGTGTGGGTTTGAAGGGTTTTGCAGGTACTAATTGATCTAGGGCCTCTTTGTCCAGGTATCAAGTTGCTCTTCCACTGAGTCTGGTGCCATTCTACATAGCAGGGAGGTGTTTGATTGATTCCAGTAGATCGGTTTGCGTTTCCAGGTTGAGACTGTTCCAAATTTGTTGTTTGTTACTGCAAGTTTTTCGTTTGTGGGCATCATGCACCTGGGGGTATTGACGGTGAATGGGATCATATGGTGATCGCTCAATATAATTTGTACTGGTCGGACGGTGGTCGAGAATTCATCTTTGCAGAAGACTGCATCTAAGGTGTGTCCAGCACTGTGTGTGAAACCATTTACTATTTGTTTGAAGTGGAGGTTTTCTAGTAGGGCACTAAAGGAGTTTGCTGTGGTCAAACCCGATGTTGAAGTCCCACAGGACGACTATGTTGTTATGATAAATGTCAATGGTGTCATTGAGATTTGTGGGGAAGTTGGGGTCTGTGGAGTAAGATGAACAGGAGATTGGATTGGTTGTTGAGCTTCATGTTGATTAAGAGTGATTTTCAATCTTCTATGTCAGTTGAGGGGGGCAGATGTGTTTTTTGTGCACTAGTACGATTCCTCCTCCTCTTCAGTTAGATTGTATTCATTTGACGTTGTAGGGTATGGCTTCATGTGCGATTGTTTTGTAACTGTCCGATAGCAATGTTTCTGTGGGAAAAGCGCGCCAGTACCGCTTTCGCTTCAGAGGTCATCCATTTCCATGTTGTGCTTAGCCATGGATCATACATTGAGTAGACTTCAGTTTAGAATGTGGGTTTTTCGTTATTCTTTGTTGCGTATAATTTCTCGCATCTCGGTTGGTGTGGTACCTGTCGGGTTTTCGTTTCTCTCTTGGGTTTGGCTGTTATTTGCGGGTTGTATAATTAGGGCTTCTATCCCTTCGTAGGGGAGTTCTGTTAAGTTGAGTGATGGGTTTCTCTGTTCTGATTCATAAAGTTTGGTTGTCTGCGTGGTCCTTTTTCCAGTCTCTTGTTATCTAAGAGGTGCAGAGGGTTTTGAATTCTAGCTTAGCTCTGATTCTTGTTGGGGTTTTTCTGAAAATGTTTTGGGAGTTTCTGGGTTCTGTATGTTGTGGTGTGCGGTTTGGTAGTCTGGTGGGGTCCACTTTAAGATTAATTGGGTCTCTAGTTGTGGGTTGTTTGTTTTCCATTATGGTAGGATTGTAGGTGAATAGATATTGAGGAGATGTATGCTGTTTTTGTTCTTTCTTTTAGTCTGTATCTTAAGTCAGTTTAGTGGTGGTTGGTGGGAATTTTGAGTTGTTGCAAATTCTGGTAGGTGATTCCAGTTCGACAGGGGGTGCTTTCATTCCTCCTTCTTGTTCTGATTTCCATTCTTGTTTCTATGTCCTTCATGTATCGTGGCATGTTTTTGGTCTTGATGTGTCGTACTGTTGTGCCCCAGCGTTGTATGGCGAGTTTGGTTATTGCTCTCTGATGTTGTTGGTTTCTGTAGGTTTTGATCTGACTGGTGAGTTGTGATGTTAAGTGGTTTTTGGCTGGCAGATTGTTGTGGGATTTAGTGCAATGGTGTGTGCCTCCCTGTTGTACTAGTTTTGTAGTGGCTTGCTTTGTCCCACGTGTTGTCGATTTGCTCTTTGTTCTGGGTACGAGACCCCCCCCGGGACTACTTCTTTTCTTGTCTCAGTGGTAGGTCGATGTGCTCTAACCCAGTGTAACAGTGGTGTGTGTCTCACTGTGGATGTAGGGTTGTGGTGGTGGCTTGCTTCTTCTTCTTGATCTTGGGTTCAGGTTTGTTATATATTCCAGGCACGGGTGCCTTCCTGTGTTGATTTCTTTCTTGGTATCAGTGATAGATTGATGTGCTGGAATACAGAGTGGTATCTGCCTCGCTATGGTTGTATGATTATGGTGGTTTGTCTCTCTCTGTGGTTTTTTCTCATGGTTCTATTTTTGATTTGATTTTTTTTTTTTGGGTACTGAGATATGCAGTTGTAGGTTGTGGTGGCTTATTTTATTATACATTTTCTCTGCAGTCTCGAATAGGGTCATATGTTCCAGGGCAAGATCCCTCCTGGGTTGATTGCTTTCCTGGTCTGAGGGGATATTTCAATGTGCTGAAACACAAAGCGGTGTCTGCCTCGCTGTGGTTGTAGGATGTGGTGGTTTGTTTCTCTCTGTGGTATTTTCTCATGGTTGTATTTTTTATTTGGTTTTGATTGATTGGGTACTGAGTAATGCAGTATTTCAGGGTTTCCAGTGGCTGAAACCTCACTGTGGAATTTGTTTTGTGGTTGTATTACTGATTTGGGTTGGCATTGTGGATTTAAGTGTGAGTAGTGTTTGGTTCAAGGTCAGGGTTCTGAGGGAATGGATTCCATGTGGTTTCAGTTTAAGGGTGCAGCTCGGTCAGAATTTGGAGATATGTGGCGGAGTATCCAAAACTTTGGGATTGAGATTGGCAACACTGCATAGTATCAAAATGTCAAAGGTGATGTGTTCAGCAGAGCTCGAGTGGGTGCCCCTCTCTCTGTAGCAAGCTTCAAAAGCAGCAAACTAGCAGCCACAGAGTTTAAATGTGGGGTTACCCAGCTGCGCAGAACATTCTAATGAGGTGCAGACTATGCAGTAGCAAAAACAAGAATATGGTGTGTTTCGCATGCAAAACCTTTCAAAAGGGATTCTGACAAAGAGTGGAGGGTCACATGCCAAGTCATGAACTAACCAACCCTCAGATGGACACAGTAGCTGCAAAAGGACTTTAAAAGGTTAGTCAAGGAAGAATTGATGTATAACTGTTGGAATGTTAAGCTGAGTATGATAGTGTGATTCAGTCAGCAACAAGACCTTCTCAAATGTAATTGCCTTAAAAAACGACAATAATGTATAAACAAGTAACAATTCCTGACATTAAAACTACAGACACTTCATCTGAACATTTTGGCTGTAAAAGATTTTAACTCCACTAGAAAACAGGATGATAACAAAAGAAAAACTGAAAAGGAATATGTGTACTTTCTGACTTGAGATGTCTGATGGTGATCATTTTTCTGTTTGTAATCTTGTGTTCTTTCCTCCGAGGACAACAAATAGAGACATGCCAGTCATAGCTTTATCTGGCCTAATGGAAGAAGGAAGGGGAGAGGGTGCGGGCACGCAACACTGGCACCGAGAAACTTATCCTTGCTCCAATGCATTGGCAAGATCTAACCTGATAAGCTGTCATCTAATTGGTCATGTGACACCCCTTAGGAGGAGATTGGGTGGATATGCCTAGTATAAATATAACCGCTCTGCCTGGGTAGATTCACCAAGTGCTTGAATTGAGGTCTTCAGACGAAGAATCGAAAACCATCTCTCAGTCATGAAAATCACTGTGGCCTTGCTCCTTGTGGCCCTCAGCAGTGCCCACGGTAAGTGAAGATCTCTGTGGTTCTATGTCTGGTGGCTCTAAGTAGAAGTTACTGCAAGTGAAGATCTCTGTGGTTCTCCTTCTTCTTACAATCAGCCGAATCCATGTAGAGTAGCCGCTATATGACAGAGCAATGTTTAGTTGTTTCCCAGCTAACACTTTGAATACACTGAATTGTGCAGTTTTACCAATGAGGCGATTAAGAGAAGCTTAGGGGTTTGGTTGTAGTCAGCAACTTTATTGTTATTAATATTATGATGGTATTTATTGAGCACATATCCTGCTTCAGGAAGCAACAGTGCATTTTACAGGTTATAAGGGAAAGCCCACGGTGGGTGAAGCAGAGATACAAGGGACAAGGTATTTAACAACGGGGGAGGACATGCAATTTGGCAACAAGGGCATCACCAACAAACCAATGGAGAAAACAGGGGGGAGCAGATCACCCAGTCTCAGATTAGATGGGGAGTGGAGGGTGTGTGTACCAAGGAGCCATTCATTGAATAGGGGGGTCTTGAGCACCTTCCTGAAATGTAAAATCGAGAGCGAAAATCTGGTGTTGACAGTGGGAGGTTCCTTAGTCTGGGGTCACAGACAGAGAAGGCCTGTCTTCTGGGTCTTTTGTTCCTACAACAGCGGTGTTCAAGTCTGTACATATTCACACTTATGTTGGATTGTATGCCTCCAGAAATGCTGAGTTTCTCCTAGAGGTAGCTTGGGGACCTTAGGGTGACAGCCCTCTAGAAGATGCAGCAGGGTTTCAAGATGATATGTGCTTGCAGCGGGCGATAGTGCAGTTCGATGAAGGTCGGGTGCTGTGATCGAATTTGTGGAGACGTTTGATGAGTCATGCTGCATCATGCAGGGCACATCTCACGGGTGACAAGGGAATCGCTGCAAGTCCGTCCAGATGGGCATTGTCATCATCCAGGTGCGAAAGGGCCCATTGGTTGATGTCATCTTGTACGGACTGATCCAGCAACCAATGAACCTGTAGTGCCTTGAACATTGTAAAAAAGAGAGCTCACCCTTGTTCTATATTGTTACAGGTTCTGTGCAATTAAAGGTCAAGCCACTGCATCACCTGTTACATTATGATTGAGGGAACAGTTATGTGGTGAGAAGATACAGGTATTTTGCCACTAGAAACTCTCAAACCAATCATGAAAATATGTTTCATGTCACTAAAAAAAATAATTTAGGAAATGTTAAGTTTCAATTCCTAGCTAAGTTGTAACATATTTATTTCCAAAAGAAAATCCTTAAAAACACTAGGGAAGTGGAGGTGCTATTAGAGTTAAAATGCAGGATTGGAAAATTCACAAAATATCAAATTAAGGATGTTGTAAGGTTAGAGATTTCTCAGTGTACTGCTTAGGACTTAAAATGTATGTCACCACCTACATCACATTTATGAATGATTTACAATGCACTGTGTAGCCTTGAAATCATTTCACAGCGCATTGATAACATTGCCCACAGCACTAACTGCACTGTCAATGGCGCTCTGTGGACCTAACCGATCCATGGGCCATATTGCAGAAACAGCACAGGTGCAAGTACAATGTTGCACGGTATTAGCACCAGGGCAAAACTTGCCCTAGTGCAAAAGCATACACTTTCAGGGAATGTTTGCACCAGGGCAAAGTTTGCCCAAGTCCTAATATGGAATGGTATTCGTACAAGGGCAAACCTTTTCTCTGGTTCAAAATGCATTGAAAGTGTATATTTGTTGCACTAGGGCTATTATTGTACTAGTGCTTACTCCATGAAAAATTGCACTTGTCATGGTGCAAAGGCTTTCTAATATTGCCCAATTTTTTTTGCACTACTACACTGTTATCTTGTTATGTCAGACAGCAATTTACCAGAAACCTAGACCTAAGCAGAAATGCACTCAAAGACAGTGCACAGTGATACAAGGTGGAACTAATGGCAGTTTACATCTCTACAACTGCTTAGTTATTGTAACACTGGATGTTCTACTTCCATTTATTTTAGTTTTAGGCTGTAACAATGCATCCATTGCAATAATTTGCTAAGTTCGTCTTTTTTTTTTTTTTTTTTTTTGCATGAAGACCATTCGAGATATCTAGAGGATTTCAGAATAGTGGCTTGAATGGAGCTCTGTATAGATAGAGAAATATACAGTACCAGCCCATTGCAAATCATGAATATGTGTATGTATGCCCGTATGTATGAAAATGGGGGAGAAAGTCAGTGATCCAGAGAGTGAGAGACTCACTCAGTGAACGAGTGAGGACATTACGATGAATTGGTGTGTGAGTGAAGTGAGGTCTGGGATCAGAAATACACCTAGCGCGTACCACTCTTGCTCATTGTGCAATATTACGCGACACCTTCTTCAGAGTAAGGTCTTTGATTACATTATGATTATTTGTTTATTCTAGGATATGTTCAACAGTTGAGTGGTGGAATTGGTGGGTACGTGCAGACACCCAGTGGAAGTGGCGGCCATGTTCACCCACCCATTGTTGGTGGAGTTCCTAACACTAATTGTTTCGAGGTGGTCTTGGTAAGTTTAGCCCCTGTATGAACAGTTCTGGTAGTGTTGCCTAGGCTAGCAGGTTTCAACAGATGCTTCTAGATATAGCAGAGAGTGAGTCAGCACTAATACTTAAGGCGCGTTTTAGGGATTAATAAAAAAGAGTGGGCAAAGTCACCAAGAGCGAGCCCAGTGCATGTACTTATCTGCTATTAAAACGCTGTGTATCATTCTATGACCCTCAATTGGGTGTCTTCCCTTGTCACCAAATCTGTTCCGTCTTTTGTTATTGTAAATAATCATATTACTATCCTTGGGACATGGATGTATCTTATCCTGTTGCAAATTGGAAGTGACAAAGGCATAGACACACTTGTGGGTAGCTATGGAGTGGTATGTTTATTGGGAAAGTTTCAGGGCTCTCAACATATTGCTATCATATTGTTTTGCATGTCAATATTACTGCAGTGGGACAAATACACTGGTCAACTGAATCAGTTTTCTGTTTATTGCCATCACCTTTTATGTGGGACATACCATGGATTAAATCTCAGCATGTGGATTAAAGCAGCTGGGTCACTGAGAGCAGGGGGGAGAAAGGAGAGTGTGGTATCACCAGGGGCTTGCTATCAGACGACAGTGTGGGCCATGGTTCGTCTAGCAGGTTCCATACACAGAGAATGATTGGAGCAGACCACAGTTCAGGATGCAGTCTCCAGTGTAGGCTAGGATATTCCAGGAGGCAAAGAGAACAAAAAAGCACTAAACAAGACACATTACACCTCTGCTCACACTCGGTGAATGGATTATATAGAAATGGGCATCTGCAGGGGATCGAGCAGGGCTGCATCCTTGAGTTATGGACATCAGACCAAGACACAGGGAATCTATGACTGTACAGACAGTAACTGCCCTTTAACTCTCTTTCAGAAAACTGATCTGAAAAATCTTGTGTTTGCCCTTCAACGACTCATTTGCTCATATGAAAACTGCAAGGTAAAGAAACAGTCTTTTTCATGTTAAATTATTTCGAGTTATTGTAGGCAGAGGAAGATGTATATCAGCAGGGAAGCAATTTAAGCACTGGATTACTTGACTTCTTTCCACTATTATTGCCTTTACCCAAAGACTGTCAATTTCCCATCAGAGCCTTAGCCTTGAGAGCCTGCCTAGCAGGACATCAGTTTCAATCATGGTTTCCTTTATGACCATCTCTAGCCAATGGGTGTCAATATCACCATTGTCACCCTTCCCTGGTCTTGGCACTCTCAGTCTAAAGTTGTGCCCATGCTCGTCTCCATTTCTTCAACAAAAAACATTTCCTTGTTTTCAACAGTAATTTTAAACAAGCCTTACTCCCAATATCAAGGAGCCTGTAAAACAATTACCACACCCTGATGCATGACATTTTCTAACCTGCACAAGACAACCGCACATCTGTGTATTGCCCTACTTGTCTTTACACCACAGAATTTTCACACAAGCATCTTTTAAATAAAACTTGCAAGTGTTCATGCATTATTACCTTACTGTTTTCATGTCAACGGAGACACATCGCTGACTTGCTAGGAAAACATCAAGCTTATGTGCTGCAGGCATTTACTGTGACATATACCCAGAATGAGGGGCTTTGGGGTGCTAATGGCCCCTTCCCAGTGAGATGTGAATTGTCAGGGAAATGGGCCATCAACACGATACATTTCACACTTGTGTCTGCCCCGGCCCACTAATAAAAGACAAGACTTAAAAGAAATATGCAAAGAGAAACAACCCTTTATCAGGATTTCACGGAGGAAAACCAAAAAGCACCCTTTTCCATGTTTTCAAGAACGAAGGTGCGTAACTGAGCACATTGGCTCCAGCTCCTTGCAGCAAAACTCATTTAATGTATGGCTGGTCCACAATCCACAAGGAATTTCTGACCTTGCTGCCCTGGAGTCACAGGGTCGTCACTTACACATAAAGACATTGGGCGGTCTCTATTATCTCTTCACATACGTCTCAATTACGTTTGGCCCAGAAAAGGGGCATTATTAAAGCCGGTCAATGCTTGTCACACAGAGCTTTCAAAATGATCTCAGATTATAGTCAAGTGAACATTTTCTGTATGTTTTTCATTGGAAATAATGTTCATTCTATGATTGTTTAAGCATTTGAATGAATTTATCGTTCTATTTTAGTAAGTTTGTATCTGTCCGTCAATTAGGTTATGTACAATTCTTATTTTGTCTGTGTATATATTACTGGGATTCATTATTATCACTTTGTTTTCTTTTGTCCATATGTACTGGTAGGTTTATAGACAGTCACACAAGAGTTTACAACAGAGTCCAACACTCACAGAGATAGTGCTCATTTATTTCCTCGAATGATTGAAAAATTGTAATACTAAATACTGTTAAAAAGAAATGCATTTGAACAATGCTCATATGCTTTCATGCACACAGACACAGCATAATAAATAATTGCTTTTACGCAATAAGCAGCTATGTTAATTACTTAAGTTGTTGTTTCCTCCTAGTATACAGACACATAACCTCTCTGCCATCACCTGTCTTTTTTAGTGGAATTATTCCATATACTTTAGACACCTTTAGTACCTGCGGCAGGAGGATTGGTATCCAATCACTGCCTATTTGTTAAAGAGTCCTCCAGGATAGGTAAATAGTGCAGCACCTCGCTGATGCTATACCTTTTTCACAGTCTGTCTCTCTACCTCTACTTTTCCTACGTCTTTTAAGCATGCTTCTATCATCTGAATCTTAAAGAAAGCCACTGCTGATCCTTTGATTGTTTCTAATTTCCATCTTATTTCTCTATTACCTTATCTCTCTAAACTACTTGAATGGCTTGTCTATTCTCAGATCTCCACGTTTGTATCTAATTCTTCTATTCTTGCTCAATTCAAGTCTGGTTTTTGCCTCTTCTTTCTGTGCGATACTCTAAGCACTCATCTGTTCTTATCTTTATAGATGTATCCGCTGCTTTTGATACTGTAGATCACTCTTTACTTCTGGCTACACTTTCCTCCTTTGGTCTCAGTGTTTGTCCTATCTTGGTTTCACTCATATTTATCTCATAGAACTTTCTCAGTTTCTTGGGTTGGCAAGTCTACTAAATGCTTCCCGCTTGCCCATGGCTTGCCCCAGGGTCCGTTTTGGGCCCTTTTCTGTTCTGTCTGCATACCTCTTATATTGCTGTTATCATTTCCTCTTTTGTGTTATCTCACCATTTCTATGTTGATGATACCCAACTGTTTCTTTCCTTTTCTTCCTTTCCTCCTGAAATTCACCATACTCTTTTTGCCTGTTTAATTGCAATCAAGTATTGGATGTCTTCCCACTATCGCACACTTAATGCTGGGAAAACAGAAGTCCTGTTCTTTCCTGCTAACACTCTTCCTCCTCACCGTTCCCCTTCTTTTATTTTCTTTCCTCCATCTAGGCTCTCAAATCCACCTACGGCCCATAAGATCAGCCTTTATTTTGACACAAATCTTTCCTTCTCTCACCATATTTCACAAACAACCTGCTCCTGCTGTTTCCATCTTCTTAACATTCACAAAGCCCACCCCTTTCTCACTTTTCTCCCCTTTATCACTTTTCAAACATTAAGCTTCTAATTTCCTCTTAATTTTTTCTAGGCTTTTCTACTGTTCCACTGTTCTTTTTGGGCTCCCCAGTTCCCGTCTTTCTCCTCTTAAATCAGTATTCAACTCTTCTATCCGTCTCTTGTATCTCCTCTCTTATCGGGAATCTATTTCTTCTTCACTTGCAACTCTCGGGTGGCTACCTTTTCATACTCAATTAAATTTACTTTTCTTTGTCTTGTTTTAAAATCCCTTAATGGTCTTGATCCTAGCTATCTTACTGCCTTGATATCCTTTTATACTCCTTCTCACTCCTTATGTTCTTATTCTTATTTTCTATTGGTAGCTCCTCGCCCTACTTGTGCTCAATCTCGTTTTCATTCTTTTGAGAGGTGTGCTAGTAGTGTGTTTGGTGTTACTGGTGGTGGAGGCTGGTTGCTGGTGCCTCTCCCGTCCTGCAATTGGAGTTGTTGTTACTGTCTGCATTCAACAGTGACTTATATGGAAGATTTCCTTTTGACTACTGGAAACCTTGAAAGTCCTATTTCTATCACTGCCAATCCGCATCCCACCCTTTATACACACAGCGCATGCACGGAGCGTGGCACAGAATGCTAGTAGTGTGTTTGGTGTTCGGTGGGCGAGTGGAGGCGGTGGCGTGTAGGATTGTTTTCAGAGGACACTGCAACCCTGCCTTTGGTGAGTCTCTTGCGTCTGTTAGTTACGAAACTTACCAGGCTGTTCGTATTCTGCGACACCGGCTGGCCCTGGACAATTGTTTGTATTCTTCAGCCAGCTTCCACAGCACAAACAGTAACTTTTTGACAACGCCTGATTCCCCCTAAACTGTGAATGGTTGCTTGGTAGAACATGTCTGCATCTGTGTTGGCTTCTATGGCATTTCATGCTATTGAATGACTATTTGGTTATCTTGTGGGTAGCAGAAGGGAGTTTAAATAGTAGCATGTGAACTTGCACACAGGACTTTGACGAACTTGAACCTCATGATGTGCGGGGTCATTTCACTTTTGTAGTATTTTTTGCTGTAATCGAAAGCACCTGATGGCGAGAAGTGGCTGGAAAAATCTCACCCAAGTATAGGGTAATTTGCTTATAGGTGTCAGTTGCTGTATGTTGGGGGGTGACTGCGGGCCTAGGTGCCTTTGAACCCCGTGTGCTAACACTGAACAGTATTGTGGTTTGAACTTCTAGTACATTTTTCCCGCTGTAGGTCAGGGGGTGACTGCAGGCCTAGGTGCCTTTGAACCCCTTGTGATAATACCAAACAGTATTATTGTTTGCATTTTTCAGTGCATTTTTCGTTGTAAATTAGGGGGTGACTGCGGGCGTAGGTGCCCCTTGTGCCAACTTTAAACAGTATTGTGGCCTGCGCTTCCAGTACACTTTCTTCTTTTTCCGCTTCTGGCCCCTCTCCATTCTATTTCTGTCTTCTCCTTATTCCGTGGTTCTTTGAAGTCTCGACTACTCCATATCCTTCATTGATTGTTTTCTGTATATCATGGTTTACTCATTTGTATTGTAACATTTCGTATTCTCTGTACAGTGGTTTGTTTTAAGGCACTTAATAAAATACAAATATGTTGCCATATCTCTCCACTGAAATACATTCAAGCGTATATCACATCCTGGGGGATTCCTCCACCAGACTTTCAATTTCACTTCACTGACCCCAGCTAAGAACTTCTTCCCTCCAAGGAACCAATGGCGTTCACTTCGCAAGCGGTGCCTTTCATCCTTCCTCATTGGATTAGGGGAATATCAGTGTCCCCCCACTCTTCATCCGGCATGTCTTTGAGATTCTAGAGTTTTCCAAGCCCCAGTACCCCATTAATTGTGGGAGTATGCAGGTGATGTGTTGACAGTTGAAGTACTCAGCCTTTCTACACTTTTGATCTGCAAGTGTTCACCCCCGCTAGTGGTAAATACTGCAGCACCACACTAATGTTATTGCTTAGAGATGAGGTGACTTAAAAGATGGTCCATTGTTCATCAACATTGTAATTAAGCAGCAGAGCCTGCAGCAGTGTGCAATATCTGCAGTTATGGGCCTGGAAGCAGGGCTTATATGCCTCTGTGAAGCACGGGTGGATGAGGAGAGCTCAATCAATAACTGCTAATGCAACCAGAGGCAGTGACTTTATGGCTAGTAGCTCATTGGCCTATTTCGATGGACCACGCCTCTGGATTTATCAAATCTAGTACGGGACAGCTCTACTCTCACAACTGCCATATGACTGCTAAAATAAGGTCTGAGTTTGTCACCAGTGAAAGGAGCTATGTCAGCTATGCGGGAGAGGAGTCCCCTTTGTATTAACACCTCATTAACTTTGCGGATTACAAGGCGAGCCTGCAGGCGGAACACTGGGCTTGATGCTAGGAGAATCAAAGCTGTTAACAGGTAAGTGCGGCTAGATAAGAGGAGCGGGTTGGATCCCAGAATAGTGGCACAATCCTCCACTATCACCAGGATCCTTGAAATGTCAGATCAATACCGGGGATTCTTTCCTTGAAAACAACGGTCCTGATTGGCTGTCAGGTAGTCAGAATTCATTGCGAGGCACTAAATATTGTGCCAAGTGCTAATCATTACAGCATAATCAGGGCATCTTCATATGAAGGAAAGACTCTTAAAAGCAATGTAAAAATACAATGTGTGCTCATTCACCAACGCAAGAATTCTCAAAGCAAGTGCAATGAAGCACTTAAGGTATGATGATGGCCTGCTATATGTAGCGGTGCAGGTGTCCATACTTAACTTAGGCAATAATGTTGTTGGGTAAACCAAGTGAACGCATTATGCATCACTGTGTAAATTAGATCCTTCTAAAATGGTAATGTTTGGTCAAAGAGTTCCCCAACCTCCCCTGCCACCATCGTCTGAGTCCACATGTGTACAATGTGCTACCCATTGAAATCTATGCCCATCGTGAATTCGGATAGGCTGCAGTTTCACAGATTCAATTAATCATGTAGTTCTCATCTTGCCTTTCAGAGCAGGAAGCAGAAAGGCAATGACTGCAGCCTGGAGGAATGGACAGCACTTCTTAAGGAGTTCAAGCAGACAATGGTACAGTACCGAACCATCCTTCTTCAGTGATTTTTAGCTGTCCGTTATTGCTCTTAAGTACACTATTATCCTTTGCAATGTACCATAAAGACAGTATTGTGTTACTCTTGTGTGCTCATGGTTATTGCACATTTGAATAATATGTTCATTTATGACACTAACCTCTTCTGTTTCCCTAGAGCCACCCTGTAAAAGTGCATAAAACAGAGAAAAATGCAATTGTCAAATAAAATAGCTGTCACTAGTACACTGACAAGACTTCTTTCATGCCAAGTCCTCAAAACATACCAAGTAAGATGCTAAAAAGAAACACACCTATAAGGGCTAGTGAAAACTAGTAGAGGGAGACGTAATGTACATTATATCCGTTTTTAGAGGATATTTAGACAGTGTTTAATATCTGTGCTAGGGAGATTCAGAGTAGGCCATGTAATCAAGCAGCATCTGGATTAACAGATCACCTAGAATCACTTGTTTATTTCGAGAATAGTAAAATATGTATCATCCAAAATGACATCTCATAGAAAATGTCTATTTATAATTTTGAAATGTTTTATCGGTGTAACCTGAGAAACACTTCACCTCTGACATGCCAAAAAAGGTCTGGGGATTTTATTTTTGTATCTGCATCAAGTTATTTGTTTTTGAAACACCAATTTGTGGATTACCATCATCATCATCAAAATACATTTCATAAAATACAGATCTCAAAAACAGATGAAAACTGCACTTTAGTATTCTGAACCTTCCTTAAAACAATTGCATAAATGTACAAAGGAAAATAAAGAAAGAAATACAAGGAGAGCAAAGCTCGCAGCCTAGGAAATAGGACCCATGGGGCACTATTTTCCTAGTATTCAATCTGAAACTTCTTTCTCAGCAGCCACGTCCTATAGCTTTATGAAGCTGTTGCAAATGTCACAGCGGGAGACAAAGAGTAGGTTCAAAACGACAGAGCAGAATATAATGTACAAATTCCAGCATTTCTCAAAAGCGGTTTCAAATAAAATCGTCTCAAACCTCTGTGACACTGTTTTTCTAGCATTCCCACACATAGAACACATTTCAGATGCTGAAGTACATCAGACATGAGTCCACACAGCTACTGGAAAAATGCCCAATCTCAAGTGCATATTCAAGGATCTATCAAATGGAGGCATCATTTCATCTGAATATTGCTTGAAACCGGGCTCGTTGTTATGAGCAATATATATGTGGCCACGGTTCCACTTGCCGGCGTCTGCAAAAATGTATTCCCTAGCTCTCCGCTTGGCAGAAATGATGGCTTTGTTCATGACAGAACTGCAACTAGCCCTTAAATTACTCCACAGCTCGCTTACATCCAGATTTTGCAGCAAGGTTTTAATGTGAACAAAACATTTGAGGCTTTTGCCTCCATTTAAAGACATGAGGTGTAACAATGCATCCCTGCACTTTTCCAAACCTGGTTGATACCAGACCCTTATCAAGAAAAATACTGGGTTAATCATTGGCAGAGTACCTAGAGGAATAATATCATACTCCAAATGGGTATATGCAGTGTCAGTTGAGGCTTTCACTGCCACCTTCTCTCCTCCTTCTGCTCCTTTGGCAGACTTTCATCCTGACACAACCCTATCTAACCTCCATCTTTATATCTCTGACACTCTTGATGTATTTGCCCCAACTCTTGGCACGATTCTGACCTCATCACCCTCAAACGCAAGTGCAGTGTGGCTGAGAGGAAGTGGAGGGCAACATGTGCACCCTCTGACAAACTGGCCTGCCGCCTGCTCCAAAGGCAGTACAGACTCTCTGTCCTCGCCAAGAAGAGGGCACACATCCAAGCCCGAGTGTCTGCGGCATCTAACAACTCGGCCAAACTCATCAAAATCTGCAAGGAGCTGGCCAATCCTGCTGCAGTCTCTACCTCTCCTGTTCCCTCCCAGGCCCTCTGTAAGGCCTTGGCTTCTCATTTCATCACTAAAACTCACTTCGTCCTCCTCCTCCTCCTCCTCCTGCTACACTTCTGGCCCGCCTGCAGCCATTTCTCCTCCTCCCTTCTCTTCCTTTCCCTTGTTCACCCCTGATGACATTTGTAGACAAGTCCGATCTAGGATCCCTGTTCATTCAGAACCATCAAGGACCACATTGACACCCTTGCTCCAGCCCTGGCCAATTTCTACAACCATTCCTTTGCCACTGGAACCTTTCCCTGCCCCCTTAAGCAGTCCATTGTACAACCCTTCCATAAGGAGTCCTCTGCCGATCCTTCCTCTCTGGCTAACTATCGCCCGATCTCCATCACTCCTTTTGAGGGCAAAATCTTGGAAAAGCTGGCCATCTCCTGCATTAATCTGCACACTGAATCTGTTGGTTGTCTCCATGACATCAGTTTGGCTTCAGAGCGGCCAGAAGCATGGAAATTGCTCTCCTGAACATTCGTGAAGACCTGCACTCTAACCTTCCTTCTGTCCTCATTCTCCTTGGTATCTAGTCATTGCATCGAATGCGAGACCATCGAATGCCTTACCATAGAAAAAAATGCATCGAAAAAAAGCATTGAATGCATTTTTTCTAAAGGTAAAGGGTTTATTTTAATTGTAATGGGTTATAAAGGTTAAAAAAAGGGGGTCTGCCGGGGACCCCCCCTAAAAAAAGAAAAATAATGCATTTGATGCATTTTTTTGTATGTGTTATTTTCTATGGTAAGGCATTCGATGGTCTTGCATTCGATGCAGTGACTCTAAACTTTCTCCTCGATCTTTCTTCTGCTCTTGATATGGTCAACCACACCATCCTTCTCAATCGCCTCTGTGATAACCCGGTTATCACTAATCACGCCCTGGCCTGGTTGGCCTCCTTTCTCACTGATCAACCCTCGCAGGTCCAGGTCCAGCTTGTCCCTGCACTTGAGAAATCTGAATGACAGAGGGCCTAGTAAGATTGTTGTTTTGTCCCCCTCTATGTTTCCCCCTCCTTGTCTTATCGTGCCTAGAAGCACTTGTGTACAGGCGTGTTGTAAATGCCATTTCATATCATATATCATATCATATTAAAGGGAGCGCTCTTACGGAGCAATAAGAGTTGTTTCAGGAATTTCTTTTCTTTAATGTTACGTGGACCAGCCTTCACGTAACTCCAAAACTCCAACCCTTATAGTACAGCTGGCAGAACTTGCTTGGTGTATCAATCGCGAACCGAAGACACAGCACTGCTACAATGGCTTAAGAAATAGGATTTTATTAAAATAGGAGTTCATTGCTGCCTTGTCAGCCTAATCTGCCCAACAGGATACTCCTGGAACCTCACCCCAAGATAATCAGAGTGGTCCACCTGTTCAATTAAAACACCTTCCACTTTTAGATGGGACACTTTGTGCTTGGAGAAGTGAGGGCTAAACACCATCGATCTGGTTTCACCAGTATTCAGATTTACACAAAGCTCATTTAGCCCAGAAAATAGATAAAGATTTTTCAAAACCCTGTGGGGTAGTTGAAATTAAAACCGCGTCATCCACATAAAAGGGTGCTGGATATTTAGAGGAGGTTAGTTTCGGACAGTACTGACATCAACTCAGTAAAACATCAATTATCACAGCCCTGTCTAACACCCATAGACACTTCAAACTGATCGGTTGTATCTCCCCCCAGTCCATAAGGGATACAAGCGTTTGTGTTTGAATACAAATTAGTTAAAACATGGATCAAGTTAGACGGAGCCCCCTGGGTTAACAGGATTTGTTCCTCCTGCAACGGAATCAAAGGCACTTCTTGGATCAAGAAATGCCATATAAAGGTTAATTTTCCAAATGGCTGTATACTTTTGAATTATCGAAAATACAATCAGACATTGGTCCATCGTACCGCTATTTTTTCTAAACCCATGCCTGCAAATCCGTTATTATATTGTTGCTTTTTACCAAACCTTGAAGGTGGTTTAGGATGATCATGCCAAATAACTTTCCTACACCATCTAGCAGAGAAATCGGGTGATAATATGCGGGGTTGTCTCTGTCTCCTTTTTTGTAAATCGGAGCAATCACCAATTTATGCCAGGAGTCAGGGGTGACCCCTATGGTGAGGATAGCATTGAAAACTTTGGATAAAAGTGGAGCCCAGGTTTTGACTTCATATTTGAATACATCTAGGGGCATGAAGTCTGGGCCCAGGGCCTTGCCACCTTTATACATTGCCAGAGCTACTTCCACCACTTTTACGGTGATGCGCAAAGGGGCTACATCAATCAGAGGAGAAGAAGCACCAGAAAATAAAAAATGTGAAGTGTCACAATATAAGCCTGAGAAGTGGTTATTCCACAACTCACCACTAATACAGCATAGCAGGGGCTGGTCATATTTAAATTCTCTGCTGGAAACCATTTTCCAAAAGAGCAGAATATCCCCTGATTTGTGGGCATTACACAATGCCCCTCCCATCTTGCATCTGCAAATTCTTTCTTCTTAGCCAGAAGCAGACTTTTGTAATTGGTCCTTAAGGTGCGTAGCTTATTCCTGGCCACCCCGGAAGTAACACCAACACACTTTTCAATTTCTCTGTTCGCTAGGCGACACACATCATCATACCAACCAACCTTTCCTACGGTACCCTTTCTTATTGCTCTAATGGGAGCGGTCACAAATGGGCAAATCTTGACCATCATTCTTTCAAACCCAGCCAAGATTGCATTATCGGTAACACCTGCCTCAATAATTGTTTCCAAAATAGGGTAAATGGCATTGTAGATGTGGGGTCACACATCGCGGTTCATTACATTTGACCATTGGAAGGATTTTCGGGAATTACCTACTACCCTTAGCTTTTGCTCACAAAGGGCAGGCAAATCTTCCGCCAATATAAATTGGTAATTGAGATAGAGATTGACAGGGGGGAGTGATCACTCTCCACTCTCTGTAGTATCTGGAAATCTCTAACTGGCCCAATCTGTAGCTGAAATAAAGATATAATCTATGAGAGAGCGCCCATTGGGACCATACAATGTGTAAAATGCAGGCCATTTGGGAACTGCTCATCGCAGGCCCTCAGGTTTAATTTAAATATCATACAAGTGGACTCAACTGCAAGACAATGTCTTCCGGGGGTACAATAGCCATCAGGATGGGATGTCCCAGGCTAAGTCCTTGTCGTCCCAGAGCCCCATAATCTCCCTTAGGGGTTCCGTTTGAAGATTAAAATCCGCGGCCACGGTAATATATTTTTCCTTAATTATTATCGGTGCAAACCTTGTAATAATTAAACCCTGTAAACATTCCAGGGTTGCCAAACCATGCAGTCACAAGGGCCTATTTTTTTTTTTTTTTTTTTTTTTTATTGATTTGGTTGAATTTAATCAACCTTTCAAACACAAGAAAAGAAAAAGTAAAAAGTACAACATTTAACATAATTTTAACATTCATTATATAAATCTTAAAAAACAACATTTCATATACATTATTCACCACTTAAAAGAATTTGGAAAAACTATAATATGCAACATTTGATTGGATTCTCGCTTTGATTAATTGTCTAATTTAAGACTGATGAGAAAGTTAACAGCTGCTATTTGGATTGCAATATTGTTTGAACCCAACAGAACCGACCAGCATTCATCCGGTGAAACATTCCCCAAATATTGACAATGTCTAGCAAAGGCAACTTGTCTGTTAGCACTGAGTGGTACACATTCTGTAAATAAGTGAGCCAATGTTTCACCTCTCGATGAGGCTTGACAAAATCTACAGATATTCTGATCTGGTCTAGCTAGTCTACGTTTAGTCCTGACTTCCATAGTGGCCCATAGATTAAAGCGAAGACGCATTATTCCTGCTCTATATTTTAGGGCAGGAGAGCGTACTAGGTACGCTGGGAGTGTTTTAAGTTTTTT
The DNA here is from genome assembly GCF_040938575.1 of Ambystoma mexicanum. Classification (NCBI taxonomy): domain Eukaryota; kingdom Metazoa; phylum Chordata; class Amphibia; order Caudata; family Ambystomatidae; genus Ambystoma; species Ambystoma mexicanum. The sequence continues at coordinate 1,094,712,332 of NC_090924.1, forward strand.
TGGAGGAAAGCGGGCAGGATCACTGTCGCGGTACATGATACTTGATTCACATGTATTAATCCAATCTGTTTGATGAATTTTAAATTTGGCTTTGTCGGGGTTCAACAATAACAGATCAAGTGAGACGTCTGCTGTTACCATTGTTTGATATACTCGTATTAACCAATCTGTAATATATCTAGATTTTTTTACCGCAAATACGAGACGAGACAGCGTATTTAATAAAACGTTTTCATTAGAAGACAACAAGCATTTCCTAAAAAGTGAACATATTTGCCAGTTATAAAGGGCTTCAAGAGAGGTTAGACCAAGCTCATATCTCATCCATGATATGGGGACGCATTGAGGTAGGTGAAGAATTGCACGCCAGTATTTTGCTTCCCATTGTTCGAATTTAAATGCAGAATCTACAGGCAAAGTTTCCAGGCCATATAGTAATATAGGGACAACTTTCTTAGTCCAGTAATGCCATGCTGGAAGAATGGAGAATTTACCATATCTGCACATAATAACCCGAGCTTGGGAAATGGATGCAAGTAGCTTGGACTCAATCCTCTCAATCTGCCCATTTGATTTTAACAACCCTTCAAAAGTCATACCTAGATAGCAGTAGCTGGGAACTAGACTAAGTGGGGTGCTACCTATAGACCACACATATGAAGCTGGGCCTGTACGCTTGGGGGAATATTGGATGATATGAGTTTTGGACGTGTTGACAACTAATTCATTGGATAGGACATATTGATGGAACGTGTCAAGAAGTCGTTGTAACCCCACTTGGGTTCTGGATATAAGTACTAGATCATCTGCGTACATAAGCGATTGAACTTCCTGATTACACAGTCTGGGGGAATCTGATATAACAGTAGAAAAAGCAAATTTAACATCATGGATGAAATAATTAAATACTGCTGAAGCTAAAGAACAACCCTGTTTTAAACCACGAAAGGTCGATATGCTATTTGTTAATAGACCATCGAGTGTAATACGTACTCGTATCGACGTATCATGGTGCAATGAATGTATGATGTCGTATAGGGTCGCTGGGCAGTCATCTCTAACGAGCTTATTTAATAATAAAGGACGACTCACAGAATCAAAAGCTGCATTCAGGTCGATAAAGGCCAGAAACACCTGTTGTTTTGTTTCTTGGCACTGGGCTTTAATTGCGTTCAAGGTCATAAGATTGATGTTGGTCCCCATTCCTACCATAAAACCAGTTTGATTAGAGTCCCTAAGGTTATTATTGCCTGTCCAGGTGTGAAATTCGGCTAGGACCAATTTGGTGAAGATTTTTCCTGGGGCATCTAATAATGCAATCGGTCGATAGTTAGAAGGTATTGACCGGTCGCCTTTTTTAAAGATCGGTATTATGATAGAGGATTTCCATGATATTGGAATCATGCGATTGCGTATGATATCGCTGAAAATCCTGGACAAGATCTTAGACCATGTGTCTGGGTGGCTTTTGAACATATGGTTTGACAACCCATCTGGACCTTCAGCTCTTGATGAGCTCAATTTATTGATTATGTCACGAATAGCCTCAACCGAGACTTTTAAATTCCAGCTAGATGAAAGCGCCGGCAGATAGTTGGCGTGGTTATAACAGGGGTCGTCATATAATGTTAAGAAATGGTTAATCCACATGTGTTCAGCAACCCCATTCAATTGAGCATCAGCTTGATGGTGACACGTTTGGTTGTTCAAGAGCGACCACATGCCAGCTGAATTTTTATTGCTCATGGCACTAGCCATGGCTTCACTATCTCGTTGATATAACAGGGACTTACGGCCACTGATCCAATTTTTATATTGGCTTTTTGCAGATTTCAGTGCCTGCCATTTGTCAGCTTCATTTGAAAGTAAAATTTTCCTTTTGAGCCTCCTGTATTCTATCCTTCTTGTACAGACTACCGGGTCAAATGTGTGAGAGTGTTTAATCCTATTTGACTGTGGTATATTTATGGTCTGAACAAATGAACGTAATAAGTCAATATATTCATTACTGCTGCAATGATAAGCCCTATTCATTACAAGATGTTCAAACTGGGTCAGAGAGTTTGCAGTCCACTTGAGGCGTGTGCGGGAATTATTCACTCCCACAATGCCATGATATTGTGTATGTCGGATTGCTATTGTGGATTGCAGCATGCACTGTAAAGACAAGAGGCAATGATCACTTTTTGGATGAACTATGATATCAAAGCAAACTACTTGTTGGAAAAGCTTGATGTCCACATAAATATAATCTATGATACTATTTAAAAGCCCTCTGTGCCAGGTGTAATGAGGGGGGACATCATTGTGGACTGAACCATTCACCATATGATAATTCCGTTCAGCCATGATCTGTTCCCATTTACGAGCACCTTGTGTCTGTTCACCCACCTTTAAACAATTGAGATTCAAATCACCAAGTATGATGGTATATGTGATTGTATTGTCAAGAAGGATTAGATTAAGCATATCATTTAAGCCTTCAAAAAATATTTCATCAGGCATACTGAGAGGATTGCGATATATATTTAATAAGGCAAAATTTGTGTCTTTATTACGAATTCTCACAAGCTGGATATGTGCACCAACAGATGCCCATGCCGTGATTGAAAAACCAAATTTAATGTTGACAGCCACTAGTAGACCAGAGGATGGTCTACCTGCAGTCAATACTGCGGGAATTAAGGCGATTTCATAGCTGTCCCATAACAGAGATTTGGTGGGCCATACCTCTTGTAGAGCAATAACATGATATAGTAATGACATTTCTCCAAAAGAGGAATGGAGATGTTTATGCCCTCTTGTATTCCAACTGGCCACAAAAAATGCGTTTTGAGTTTCTTCTTTTGGTGGTTAATACCGAGAGTTTTCAGTTGTCCATGATGCTCTGGATTCGCCACGAGAACCTTGGTATATCTTAGGGGCCATGACTGGAATGTTTGAGGGCAGATGAGCAGACTCTGGTTCCTCAGCCAGCAAGAAACCCATGTTAAATAGAGTCATTTTATTTTGCCATATTAGTTGATGCACTACGCCAGATGGGATCCAGAGTCTAACTATTGATAAGGATACTTCAGAGATGAATTCGACCCTATCAATATCATGCGAGGAAATGTTACATAATTCCTCTGTATCACCAAAGATATTCAGGACACTTTGCCGATTTAAATCATATTTTGGACTGTTACCTTCTCGACATTTAAGAATTAGGGTGTGGCATTGAGTTCGGCCTGGATTCGGTTGCCCAGAGGACCAGCGCTTGTTGTTATTTTGCGGGGACCCTTTTTTATTGGGGGGCTTACTTTGTCCAGAATGACTTGCCACATCAGATGCTGCATTTATAGGTGCTTGATTAGCATTATTTAAATGTTCTACTGGTCTTGTAGGATCAACTTGGGCTTGTGCGAACACGGAAACCACCTTTGCAGCAAGGTATTCATCAACTTTCTTTTTTAGTTCGTCTGTCAAGGACTGAATGTTATTTTCATTAAATTTGTGTATATCACTTGGCATGGGTGCAAAAGTGACCATTTTGGACTGGTTTACAGGCTCAGAAAAAACTTGTGCAGGAATAGGGAGTTGCTGTGGACAGAGGATTGCAGGGATGAAGCCAGCTCCACTTTTAATTGATGGTTTAAGTGGTGCCTGTGACTGCACTGTATAAGAGGTAGTGGGGTTTTGAACAGGGATGCTTTTATCTGGAATCAATGAGGTTATAGGAATTTTCTGTAGCACACCCAAAACTTGTACCAATTGTGATAAAGGAGACAAGGGCACAGACGGAATGTCCACGATTGAATCAATTGAGGAGGGAGCTAGAGAAGTCCCTGCTACCTCTATCCCTTTAGCATGCATGGGAACGGCGGTTCCTAATTCACCCAACTCACAGGTTACTGGAGTTATTTTCTTTTTACTAAGAGCTTTGAAAAAGGTAGACAATGTATTTTTTTGATGTTTGAATCCAATCATATTTTTAGTTTTTTTTATTGGATGAGTGCTTTGTTTTTTGTTATTTTTCTTTATTTTTTTTGACTTCTCCGCTGGTAAAGGTTGTACATCATTCCACCTCTGTGTATCTATTGACATATCGCAAATTGAAACAGTTGGGCCTGTTGGTAGCCCACCATTTGTTTGTGGAGTCAGCTCCTTGCTAACGTCATGCGTTTCAAGCACTAAGTCCCGACCAATTATGCCTTGAATTAGAGGCAATGGACAGGGTGTCAATAAGTGGGAAGATAGTTCTTTCTCTAGATTGTTGGACAATATAACAAGTGACTGATCAAACTTGTCTTTATTGGTCTCCATTTTCGTAAGTTGTTGCATCGAGAGCCACTGCATCAAGTCTTCAAAGTGAGTGGATTTTCGAGATACTTTATTGTCTAATGCTTCGTAAAGTTTACACAGACTGTACACAGCTGTGTTGATGGCAGTTAATGTAGGTTGAATCATGGAGAGAGTTTGAGCAGCATTGTCAAGCAATTGAGGGTTATGAGTACGCGGGGTTGGGAGGGCAAATGATTTGAGATAAGGCAGTGCAGGGTCTGAAGATAGGGCCTATTATAAATATTAATCAAACCAAACAATTCCTCCTAACCAACAATAAGCAGTATTCAGAGTTCTGTGGATTTGCTTTTTACAACCTCGAACTTCCATATTAATAAACCGCCAGACGGCCACCATTTGGGGCCCTTAATTGATGCAATCTGAAAGGACTGATATCCCTGAAACATTGCCGGGTCAACTGCCCAGGTCTCTAGGAGCACATTTATATGAAACCTGCGGAAAAAAGAACACCACTCTGGTGCATCCAAAGGTTTACAAATCCCTGCAATGTTCCAATGGAGAAGTCTATGACATTGGGAGGCCATAGGGGGTCTGTCAACTCCTCAGTCAGTCAATCAACTGCTTCCAAGTTGCTGCTATGCTCGGATTGCACTTAAGAAGGATCCTTCCTCCTAAAATTCAAAGTGTTCTTTCCCTGGGTTGTTGCCCTCTGGACCCTGGTGCCGGCAGGCACGACGGGAACATATATCCAGAATAAAAAAAGGCCAGGAGCTCTAATTACAATTTTAACTCTTTAACTCTTTAACTTTGAAAGCTTCTACAATCAATGCCTAGGAGACCTTAAGCAAAGGATTCTGTTGTTAAGACAACTTGAATAAAACCGAGGCCAGAGATTGCAATCGCACCCTGCCAACCTCTCAGAATGTCATCCCTTAGAATGGAGCGACAACCCTTTTTGTGCCGATTCCAATGCAAGCATTTATTTTTCAGCGATTCTGTGGATTCGAAAGCTCCATTCTTTAGTCTAGTTACAGCCACCATGTAGACAGAACACCCTGATCATTTTCAGATTCCACTCCCCGTTGATGGTTACTTTCAGATTCAAACACTCTTGACCCCGCCAATATCATTGAGTTGGGGCCAGATAATCTTGGACCCAAAATACCTGTAAAAACAGAACCATGGTTACAATACGGACTCAAGAGGGGTAATCGTGCAGGAGGTCGGGCCCCACCAGCAATGGGAGGGACCCCTCCATTGGTCGGAATTAACCGACGGAGGGGAAGACGGCAGATAACCTTCTTTTCTGATGTGCCAATGTGCGATGATATGGCAGGGTCCCCAGCGGACAGATGAACACCTGCGTCCATAGAAATGTCCTCCTGAGACAATACATGTCTTTTATCTCTTTAAACAGATCTGCCACCTCACTCAACCAGGTTTTCCACCTTCTGAAGGACCAGCTATTTCAGATCAATGAACAGTTTTTCAATGTTCAGGGATAATTCTAACTTCAAAGATCCATCCGTCACTGCAGCACTTGTCCTGAAGTGGTTTCACCAATGGAAGTGGGGCCAGGTGCAAATGTTTCTTGATTGGGATGGGTTTTCCCACTGCCGTTCTCTTCTTTTTATGTGAAACACCGGTCCAGGGAGGGACACCCATAGCCGTATTGTCATGAGTAATAGCAGGCACTGCTGGAGTATCTTCTGAAAACATTCAAACCGATTAGAGTGGGCAATGGAGGGAGCGGGTCTACCACAGCCGGACCACACTTGACACCCTTGACAGTTGGCTCCACGACTCCTCCAGCACAACTAGATGCACCTTCAGCACCCCTGGTACCCACAAGAGGTGGATCAGTAGTACCACCAATGTAAATTTCACTGGTGCCAATTGAGTGAGGGGCAAGCTCCCGTTCACCCATGTTGCCAACTTACTCGAACAGAGCTGGCAGAGGCATTCCCACCTCAATGATAATAGGGCCGTTGCCCACTAGTGCCTAACCATTAAGGTTCACTGGGATGGTGAAGGTTCTCCCTGCCTCTTGACTGGGGTGGTAGCAGTTTCAAAGATTGGCACGGTGGTCCGTTCCCTTTCCGGGGGATGATTGGAAGGCCTTTGTTTCCTATGTCTCATAGAGTTTCCAAGTCACAAAAGGAAATTAGGTCGGCATCAGCCGACTGAGTGGCACAATTAGATTTCAGGTTGAAGACTGGAGCGAGGACTTCCAAGGGGGTCCCCTGTGTTTTTTGGGACTCGTGCTGCCCAAACCATTAATGTCAATCAGCAAGTCCTTCATTTCCATGATCAGGGAATTCACCTCCTTGATGGGCGTAAGCATTCGGGTGATCTTATTTTGGCTCCCATCCACATTTGTGCCCACTTCATCTTGTCTTTTTCCCATAATGTGCAGCAAGGAAACTGTGTCTCACCTTTACGTCTGCTCACCACTTCATCGTCTTCATCGGCCCAGAAAGACAAATATACCAATACTCAAAAGGCTATAGTAGAAGCAATGTCTGATTACAGTCAACAGGGGTAGCAGAGCTCTAACACCCAAGCGGGTGCCAAAACCCATGCCCTTGACTCCCTGTAGGGCGCAGAGGCGAGCAGGATTTCGATTCTCCTGTGTGGGGCGGGTGGTTGGGGCCAAAAACAGCTACTGCAGCTGCAACAGAGAAAGTCCTTCAAACGCTGGCACCCACACCCTTGACTCCCGCAGCTTCACCCCTGCGTGGTGGCCAGCAGGAATTGAATGCTCTGGTGTGCGGGAGGTGGGCGAGGCCAAAAACTGCTAACGCAGCTGCAACCGAGAAAGTCCTTCAAACACTGGCACCCACACCCTTGACTCCCCCACAGGCTTCTTTGTATATTACAATCATATTCTATGCATTAAAACAATTTCTGAGCCAGCCAGTTCCATAAGAATGTAAAACAGTTGCAATTTTCCTGTTTCAAATGTGGACATTTAAACTGTGTTTTTAAATCTGTCTGCAAATGGACTTTTTAAATTCATTTTTTCATCAGTGATAAAGATTGTCAATACCCTTTTTGGTCCATTCTGTTTGGCGTGATAGCTTTTATTAGGGCAAGACAACAACATGAAGCTGGTGGTGGGCACAGGTCTTTCGGACCCCATAGATCCTGTGTAGGGTAATGCTCATGTGATTGTCTATAGATTCATCAAATCGCTGGAAGGGAAAATGTGTTTTCTCAAAAATATATATTCAATGCCAGACATGTATCTTCTGTGTTTGTCCAATAGAAATGATCAGAGCATACCGTAAATAGAAACAGTTGTCAATAACTCGCTGTGCAGGAAAAGTGGATATTAAGAGTTTTTATTTTGCATTTCAGAAAGACACTGGATGCTTCCTGGATCATCTTCTGTTAGGTGGAAATCCCACAGTGGTAAAACCTTATTTGAATCTTTCTGCATTTTCATATTCTTGATTAGCATTCTAGTAGGATGCCTGCTCAAAGCTCTGTTTTTAATTTACTGCCTGTCTGTGGTGAAGTCTCTCGGGAACTTGCAATATAGCACCTGATGGCCATCCTGATGATGCGCCCGTCTTCCTAAAGTTGCTGTGTTTTAATGGTGAAAAACTTTCTAAAAGCAGATTCATCTCAGTGCTGATGACACTTGTGCTTCTGTGTGTGGGTAGAGCAGGCGCCCCCTCCTGGTGGTCTGTCCTGTCTAATTCACTAAATATTTCACCACACTCTTGGTCCTACAAGTAGCACTATCGGCAAGTTATCACTGCCAGAGATTCTCAGGGTGAACCTCCTTCGATGGTAGTCAATATATAGTGACAATGCAGTGCTGGCACAGTGCCCGACCCTCAAGTGAGACCATGCGACTCTCGGAATGTCATGTGAAGCCCATCTGTTCATGCTGGTTCTCCTGGATTTGTGGACATATGCCAAAGTAGGGGCTGGAGAGAGCAGATGTCATTTTTCGGCCAGTGCTTTACATAATTTTCCATCTATTAATTGGGTGGGCATCGCCAAAGTGAGGTACAGTAAATTCAAATGCATGCTGGGGTGTTTTCAAATGATCTAATTTGCTACACGTTTTCCCATGTTTCAGGTGTATCTGGTGTTCAGTATTCTTGCTGCAAGCATCCAATATAACACTTACAATGGCATTTAAGTGCTGTCTGCCTTTTCTTTGTACATTTCACACAAGGAAGGCACAATGCAATAATTCAATGAAAACCTGCTAGTTGCAGGTCAACGGGGTGATTACCAAGGTCTTCTTTTTAGGGTTTGGAATTGAGTTCAAGGCAACTCAGATTGCCATAAATGATATAGAAATTGGTTTGTGAAGGCTGGAAATTCTCCAGACTAAACACCTCTCGTCTGACACTTTTCTGCTTCGTGGAACAACATGGGCCCCATGGCAGAACTCTGCAGCAGAACAAGCAAAATTCTGCATGGCATTAGCAACAAAGAAAAAATGTGCCTACCTTAAAAAAATGTATTATGTCAATGTGTGTCCGTCCCAGGGCAATGTTTATTAGCACTAGGGCATTGTTCCCTGGTGCAAAACTGCATGGGACGAGTGCATTTTTTACACTAGTACAATTTTTGCTTTAGTGTGAATGCCATGCAAAATTGCACTTGGGTAGTGGAAAGTTTCTATAATGAGGCAGCAGCTACTTAAATAGGGGGGCACGCCATAAGCAGGGACTCATTGGGGAACCAGCCTGCGTATGTCCGCGAATCATAACCCTGCTATCTAAATAGAAACTGCATTTTGTTTGTAGTAAGGACAAAAGAAAGCAGTGTTTCGCACTAAATATATGCTTACAATATTTAGGTGGGAAAAAATATAGTGAGATTAATGTGTACAGTTGGTTGGTGGTCAAGTGTTCGAATCTGAACTCTCGTTGGACCACCTATTTAACCAGGGTCCTCTGCTAGACAGACATGTGTTAAAAAGCTCACTGATCAAGTATATCTCACCTTTACTACATTAACATTTTCTGAACTTTCTTTTAGGAAGAAATTACTATGAAAATTGGCGAGGTTCTGAAACAATTGCGTGACCCTATCAGAAACCTGCTGGTAAACCCAACCGATTGTCTTTATATCTGTTTGTCAATTTATTTCTTCTTCGGTTCATACAAATGGAGTGATGTCATACACCCATGCAACACAGAGAACAATTAAAGGGCTTTACACACACAGATCATCCCTGCAGAACACAACGCTATTGGTGCTTATAAAGCACAAGAGTAGCTATACAGCCAATGAGGACTCTGAATGCTGGAAGGCTGAAGGAATGACTCAGGGTGGCCGGTGGACATGAGCCGGGAGGCTTCAGCAAACGCCTCTTTATCAGGAGGATTTGGGATGTTCCTAATTGAGGATGGGAGGGGGCCTGCTTGAAGGTGCGTGATTTCCGACCCTTTCTATAGGAATGTAATGTAATATAAAGTGGCCTCTCCGTCATTCAGATTCTTGAGTTCCTCATAAACATTTGTAGCCCAGCACTGTACATTTATCAGCCAGTCACAAACAAGTGCGCCTGCAAGTCAGATTGTGCACTTGTGTTCCACACACACTAGAAGCTGCAGCTTTTAACAAAATGCGATTGCCTTTAAATCGTTCAAAAATATTGGCACACGCGTCTAGCAGCCTCCTAAACACCTTTTTTTCTAATTTGGAAAGCAATCCTCACTCTTTATTGTTTTAGGATGTTCTTACAGACTGACTTCTCTTAAATACATGTTATGTCTAACAAACCATTTAATGAGCACAGATGCAATTTTGGATTAATTTCTCTAACCTTCACATATTTTAAAACCCTTTATTGAATTGGCAAATACATTCTCAAGAGCATTCCCGGCGAGCACGGGACTTAAAACCTCAAACCTTCCCAGTTGTTTCTGATATTGACAGCCCACATTCTCCCTCACCAAATATTCTCTTTTTTATTTCCACAATACAGATGTTACATTTGTTAAGACGCTGCACCTGCAAATCATCATGGGAGATACAGACGCATTCACAGGCCCTAAGGCACCACGCTGCATTCTTAATTAAAAAAAAAAACAGCTGGACCCCCCCCCCCAACCAAGAAAATGCCCCTATTCCACTGCTTTCCCACCAAACATTTTTGTGAACATCTGTCTGCAGGATCGGATTGTCCACTTGAGAGCAAATGATGGAATGTGCATTATGGGAAAGCTGATGCTGGTTGCCATTTGGTTTATGTGTTTCCTAGCTTTTGAACCATTGGACGGATTTGCATTACAGTTTCCAGGTGTTTGCTTCTAGTTCTGGAAAGGTTCATGCAGATTGGTGATTATGTTCACAAGCTATAAACAATATCATTTTCCTAAAGTCAATGATGTTTCACCATAGCTATAACATTAATAACTACCTACATATGCTTATAGCGCTATATATATAGTTATTGATATAAAGCAAAGCTAACCAAAATAGTTTGCAGACTGACCAGCAACTGAATACCCCCACGAGTGTAAATACCCGGGTCACTCTTAACCATAAACCTTTCAGCTTCTCTCCACTCACTATTGCTGAAGTTGAAAGCATCATTAATAAACTTAAACCGTCCAACTGTCAAGGCGACACATGCCCAGCCCCTATCATTAAAGAGGCGCCACATGATCTAGCCCCATTCATTACTGCCTTTATAAATTCGTTTTTTCAAAACAGGTATAGTCCCAGACAACCTAAAGGACGCTTGGGTCATCCCCTTGCTCAAAAACCTTCCCTTGATCTTAGCATATCAACTAATTACAGGCCCATCACCACAGTCCCCTATATGATCAAAATATTGGACCGAGCTGCTTATTTGCAGATCCAGGACTACCTTGAAGCTAACAAACTCCTCGGCCTTAGGCAATCTGGTTTCCGGCCAAGACACTGGACGGAAACCGCCCTCATTGACCTAGAAACTCAGATTGAGTTGCTGAAAGACAACGGGAAATTAGCCCTGCTACTCTTACTAGATTTATCAGCAGCCTTTGATCTGATGAACCACCAAATCCTCTGCTAGCACCTTATATCAGCTGCCCACTTTTCAGACTCTGTCACCGCCTGGAGCAGATCCTTCCTAGATAACAGATCTATGCTGGTATTTTCCCTGTCAGCATCTGCTGTACCTTCTCCCACTGACTGTGGTGTACCCCAAGGATTATGTGTGTCACTGACACTCTATAATGTATTCACCAAACCTCTGTTTGATGTTCTTGACAATCTGGGTGTCTCGTACACGAACTACACCGATGACACCCAGATACTCATCCCCATCACGGGTGATTACGCGGTGGACACTAAATCCTTGAACAACGTCTACACGGTTATTCAGGCATGGATGGCTCAACACGAATTCTGCCTCAATGACGTTCACTATTGATGGCAACGACATTAAGGTCTTCAAGGATACCAAAACCTTAGGAATCTACCTCGATTCCACACTATTACGGTCCAGACAAACCAACTCTGTTTACTCAGCTTCTGCGTATACATGAAAACTTATTACAGCCTGTTGACCATTCTTGACCACTGCCAATTGCACCACCCTGGCTAGAACACTTGTCATGTCTAAGATCGACTACTGCAGCACCCTATATCTAGGGACTAGCCAATCTAACCTAAATAGACTGCCAGTCACACAGAACAATGCAACTAGAGCTGCCTTAAACATACCCAGAAATCAGCACATCTCTGACCACAGACGTAATCTACATTGGCTCCTTGTCACGCAAAGAATCCAGGCCCCTATTTATCTGGCCAACCGACTCACACCTCACACCTCTACCCAACCTTTGAGAGCTGCCCAAGCACACAGATTATCCCTTCCTAGATTTAAGCTTCAGAAAGCTGGCGGGGTGAGCTTCCCGGTCTTAGCCACTAAATTATGGAATACCTTACCTAACTCTATTAGAGCTGAGCCCTCCTTCCAATCTTTCAAGGGTAAAACGAAATTGTGGCTTACAGCCGCCCAAGACATCTGAGACACCTATCACTGCATCTCGTATACTGCCCCCTCCTGACCTGCACTGTGATTGCCTCTATGCATTCTACCTGTACATAATTATTGTAATCCCCATTGTTTTTAGACGACTCATTCTCTTGTAACTTCCTGTATATTTTATCATGCTTGTACATGTTATACTGCAGATCAACCTGCTCTCTGTCTGTAAACTTTGTAGATCTACCTGTTCTCTGCTGAAAAGGTTGTCTCTGTAACCTAAGATAGCCGCCCAAATGCCTGTGGGCCCTGCACGCTACGCAAATAAATAAAATACGAATATAAATATGAATGCAATACTTCACATAGATAATAGTGATACATAATAGTGCATACCCTGCTGGACTGCATCTCATTTTGGTAGACATTAGTAATGAAGCATATTCATAGGTGACCATTACTCTCTCCCCCTCTAGATAGCACCCTGATGCTCCCCATCGAGGGGTTTGGATGTACTCGCATAAGCCAAAGCAGGGGTTAGACAGATTGAATGAATTCTGCGCTGCTGCTGTGTCATGGACTTTGGCAGTATGGCAGTGAATGAGGCAGCCAGGAAGTGATATTTCACTATGTGTTTCCTTTCACTCTCTTGTGTAGGGCCCGGAGGCTATGCCTGGTGTCATGGGCAGAGCGCAGACGTTCGGGATAGTGAAGCGTTGCTGGAATGACATTGTGTTCTGCTTCCAAATTATTGCCACTATGACTGTTTTGTTTTCTAGGAAAATGTATGAGTTACCACTAGAGAGTGAAGTGTTTCCTTTGACATGAGCTGTCAAACGGGGCTATCCTCAAAAATCGCCCAGGGGTTACATTGTTAGAATGACATTAGAGTGACTGTGGACTGAAGGGACTATTTATTTGAGATAATCCGAGATCCACATGTCACTGGAGAACATTAAAATTGCCACAACTTAAATGCAAAATCTTCCATAATCACAACAAAGGATGTGATATGCGTTTATCGAACTATTTGGCGATGATATCGTAAAAACACAGAATTCAGTGGCTATCTTGGCATCTGTGTCACATATCCTTATTGATACGGTTTCTCATTTGTGATGATGCTTAATAAAGTATGATGTCATCAACATTTGTATTCATTATTAACAAATAATTATCTTCTTTTTCAAACTATTTTAGGTGCAGCTCGGTGTTGAGGAGCCGCTCTTCGATGTGGTGTGTAAAGTGCTGGTAAGACAACCCTCTATGCTTTATTCTGTGTTTGTTCCCTAATGTAAGATGGCATTAGCCTGTGACACGCCTCATACTCAAGCAATACCCAGGATCCCGAACTTTCTGTTGATTAAAGTCGTTAATATTTCCTGGACACCTGATTTTTTGGAAGCGCAAAGAATAAAACCCCATTTTATCTGCATGAAATACCGTTGAAAACTTGTTTAAAACAAGACCATTAACCTATTGAATTGCACCATCTATGGTTGGAATGGATTGTCCAACACTGCTCTGTAGATTGTGGGAAGTAGCCGTCAAAGTGGGACAAATCCCGTTTTGTCCGTTATGTCCATGGAAAATTTGCAGTATGTGTGTGCTGCCCAGTTAAGTCGCTTGGATGCATCTGCTTGTACGTGCCAACAACCCTCTGTAATACCTCTTGCTTTGCTTGAACTTCACTACAACTTCCATCAGCCCTAGACAGCATAGTCAAGGCTGAAAGATCATAGGAGGTGTAGGCTTAAACATCTGGAGTGCCTCATCTTGCTCGCAACAGATCTAGGGCCTGATCACGACTTTGGCGGTAACGCTTAAATCCAGTGGTAGCGTTATTACCACTGGATTTAAGGGTCCGCCAAATCAGGACTTCAGCGGATTTCACCCCAGCTCTGAGCTGGGGGGAAATCCGCCGAAAATTTGCGCTATTACCGCCGGTAAGAGCGCGAAAATTCCCCATTGAACCCAATGGGGAAATGGGCATTCCCGAATGGGCTCAATAGGGAATGGGGATTAACATTACTGCCAAACTCGTGATCCGGCGCTATTAGCACCGGGGAGTTTGGCGGTAGGGCTAATACCGCCAGCGGTAATACCACCGGCGTTACCGCCAAAGTCGTGATCAGGCCCCTAGTGTGAACTGTGCCCAGTGTGTTCTATAAAGAAGCTGAGGTAATGCACAGCTCCCTGACTTAGATGTTAACAAGGGAAATATTCTTGTGTTGGTGGATATCCATCATAGAGTCCTTCATCATCAGACTGATTTTTTTATCGTAAGTATGTCTTTCTCCTCATATGGCCTTGGGAGTAGATCATGCAGTGACTACTTCTCCTTTTTGAGTTTACTTCTCTCACCGTTCATCATCAGTGCTGCGTGTGTTTTGGGTTTGGAGAGGGTAAGTAAGGTTGAAATGACAGTGAAAATCGTGTGGAGGGAGAACGGTGGAAAAAATAAGGAAGACATGCCATATCCTCAGTACAATCGCATAGGAATGGGAAGACTGAATCACATCTGGAATGTAGTGGACATCACAGTAGTGAACAGTCCCATTAGTGGGATCACTAACAGTCCTAGGGATCAGCATATCAGCAGGAACAACTATTCTGGGTGATTTTACAAGAGCTGAAGAAGGACAGTCCAGCTTCAAACTCAATTGTCTAACATTTTGCCAGACTGCGTTATCTGTACCTATCGCACATGGGATTCTTCTATATCAACTGTAATCAATGGGATTAAAGGACATGACTGGTTAAGGCCCCTAAGCACATTAACTTCAGTAAACAAACATCCTGCAGAAGGACTGGGCACATGACTGAATGAGAGGTTAGTGTTTTGTTGGTCAATTATCCAGAAAATATATCATGTGAGCGGGAGCCCGCTGTTGGTCTATTATTTTGAGCAGTAGTGGTTTCCCTGGGATGATTTCTCAAGCGTGCAGTACTGGACCATGATCTGCTCATGCGGGCAGGGTGAGGCTAGGGGGTTGCCAGTGTAATCATCATGAATTACCTATTCCTGCTGCCTGCACAAAGGTTCCATCCTCAGGGTGTGGTTTCAGAGGATACTGCCTTAAATTGGATGAATACAGTAAGGACCATAAAACATCAGGATAGGATTTTAATTTGGGGCATGTCTCAAGACACATAATATAAGACCTTTTTAAGAGGGCTGACTATGGAAAGAGGGAGATGCTTAAACAATATGGAAGTGCACGGGAAGCACTAAGACTTACTGTTGGCTGGGCTCTTACCAGTGCTAATGCCTAAAACATTAAAATACTTTACATCACTAGGACAACAAGCGCCTATCCTCCAGCTGGCAGTGCCCCTCATCTGTGAGCTCACTCCGGGTCTCCCCAGTCGAGTGAGCTGTCACATGATGCTGGGACGTGAAGGGAAAGCAGGCTGTTTCCATTCCTGCATCAGTCGTCGTTCCCTGACTCCTAGTCCAGCACCGCACACATGAGTATAAGCAATAGGAGATTGAGGGGCTAAGGGTGGACATCTGGGTAGGGTAGACTCTGCCCACTCTCCACTCAGCTGTCATTCAGACAGCTACCAGGAAGCAGTCTAGTTGCCTTTGGCTGGTGTCAGGGGCACTGGGGACAGAAAGGAGAGAATGCAGTATGGGAAGCTCCAGCTGCTACATATCTGGCTGGCTACCCAGTCAGATGGCCACCTCCCCCATGCCAATGACTGGCTCTGAGTGTGTTGAGGAAAGTGGTTGTGAAAGGTAGCACAGTGTTGATGAAGCTCTGCTTCAGATAGGCACTCTGCACTCAGAACTGGATGTGGCATGGAGTTTCTGAGCAATCCCTTTGGCAGCCTTTTGTTAAACCTGGGAGGTTAATTTCCCATAACGTTGACACTCAGCGACCATATCACTTGGTGTGTGGCTATTGTAATCATGATAACCCTCTTTTACTGCAAAAAGCTTAATGCTTGTTTTTCCCTTCAGGGAGATCTTCTGCTAAAGCTTGGAGACCTGGTGGTAGGTCCAGTTACACATTTCCTTTTGCTGCATTCACGCTTAGCAACTAATGAGTACATAATAATAATAATATTGTAATGTAATATTGGCATGTATTTATTATGTATTATATTATGTATGCATTTATTATGTGCATTCAATGCAGAATTAAGCAGTGCAGAATTAAGAGGTTCAGCTAATTAACATAACTAAAACTTTTATGGGACTTAATTTCATTTGAATTAAAGCTCATGCATTCCTAACGCGTGTCACTTTATAGAGAGCATAGCGCCTGCTTTCTTTGCTGTGGGATGCTTGCTACACATTTCTAGTCATCTGAAGATTTTCATGGCAAACACAATCTTCTTATTTTTCCTTTAGGAGAACGTGACAGCCGAGCTAAAGTTAGGGGTAAGTCAATGAAACCGTTCTTGCTCATATTCACATAAGGTCGAGTATTCCTGAAAATAAACCAGAGCAATGTAAAGATTAGAACATGTATTTATGTATTTACCATTTGTAGAGCGCTCCTAGCCCAGGGGCATCTGTGTGCTAGATACATCAAGGACATGAAATCCCAGCAAACGTAACACATTATGTGTGAGTGTTCAGGTGAACAGGCAGAGGTATGATTACTTTAGAATCTGAGCAATGTGTGGCAGAAGAAGAGATCTCAGGTTCTGCTGCAGCCACTGCTGTGTCTGGGGGATCTTATCTGGTAGGGAAGGAACGTTCTACAAGATCAGACAGTCTTTCTTGCACCATTGAAACACAAAGAATGGCTTTTGTTCAGATCGATGTGCGCTCAGCTAAATGGGCATTGATTGGGTCTAAAATGCCACTGTGGATTTTCATGACCTTGGAGCACAGCTCTGCAAGACAAGTCCTTTAAGATCATGAAATGCAAGGGAACCTTTTTCAATATTCATTATGAATAGGTTCAAACTCTCTACCCCTAACAACATAAAGCACAAGAACAAAGCGGGCACTGCCTTAAGTATAAACAATACTCACGCTGTATTTAAAGGGGCACTACAGTGACATGCCTGTGACACAAAGCCAACAATTGCATACTCCAAGGACCAAAGACCTCTTCTTTGGTACTGTGTGCACAGAAGGTGGTAACAAGACCACTCACTTGAAACTCATATCTCGAGAGTGCAAATGTCAAACCTTCAATGCAAGTAACCAATGGTTCAATCCTTCAATACATGAAATGCTGGAATTGAAACATACAGGAAACAGACTGGATAAAGCCAATGCATGTCAGACTATGATCCCTCATCACATGCTCTGTCCCTTGCCAGCTTTCTACTCATTCATTGACATCCTACTAGCTCGACTCCTGGGGTCTGCCAATTTGCACCTGTCACTGCTAAAATCAGTGGAGCAGATACAGCTCCTTTCTCCAGCCCTGAATGTCTGACAAATGGTGTTCTTTGCACCCGCTGTCAAGGACCTAGAATGACCCTCTGAGCAGCGCCCGTGGAAGGTAGTGTGAGGAATCAGATTGCTCTCTGCTGCCCCCTGTACATTAAGAAAGGAAAGGTATGTGTTTGTGTTTTTCACATCTGTTGGAGTCCTTTCTCTCACCCTACACATCCGTGCCTCCCAGAGCCCATAGCATGGCGCTGAGGAAATGACAGGAGTTTCCAGGGGGCAACCAGTTACTCTATCTGCCAGTGTTGCCCCACTGTGTACCATGTCTCTATTGCATCTACTTGGGAGAACGAGAGGGAGAGGCAAACGCTGCATATGTGCCTTGAAATTCAATATGTTGCTTTGTTGTGCTATGCTGCATAGTATTGTCATGTGATCTTTGCAACTTTATGCACTGTTTTGGCAGTCTCTCCCTCTTGTGATGTGTGCAACTTTATTCTGCGACTAGCACAATACTGTCATCTTTGTAGCCTAAATAACCTCCTGTGCCTTTACACAAGTCTGGGAGTCAGGTTTGGAGCCCCCCCCCCCCCCCGCACACACAGTGCCTTTAAATATTTGCACCTGTAATTACCTGCATAAAAAGAACCACTTTCCATGTTGCAGTGTCTAACTAGTACTTGTCAACATTTGTAATCAAAGCTGACACATGCCGTTCCGTTTGCCAAAATAGAAGACCCTCCATCGCAATGAGCCATCATGTACACATTCATTTTGACATTTTGAGATGACTGACTCATTTAATAGCTGTCCACAACCTTTTTTTCATGGAAAGTGAGCGTTCAGAGGAGATTCATTTACCATCCACATAGTTGCATGATTGGCGGCCAGGCGCTTTATATTGAGGGATCTTTTCTATCACTCTGTTCTTGGGGAAATCAATAAATGAGGAGTATCATACCAATAGTTCAATATTACAGACAGTGAAAACATGAACCACATCCACTAAAAATGACAGTTCCGAGGCTCCTAACCTTGGTGTGAATCTATGTCTACGACAATTTTATATAAAACGCTAATGACTGGTCTCCCCTTTATCAGACCCTACGTTGTACAAGGCTAAGATCTAACGTGCCCGCCCTGGGAATTACAGCTGTCTGTGGATCTCAAGAGAGCACATCATTCGCTCCGTTGAATACTGGCCTCAGATATGATGACAATCTATGACTATAAATGTTCCATAACAACAGTGGGCACTTTGCCCTCTTGTAGGGAGAGTTACCATTGCTTTGCCCCAGTTTTAGTGCCTCCCAGTGGGTGGCCCGGTGTGCCTATGTTTACACTACATTATCACAAGCACTAGGCATGCTCTTCTAGATTTCACAGTTACAGGTAGATATAGTCATACACAGTTCACATTCTTCCCTGTAGGGGCCTTGCATTTAGCTAGTGCTTAAAGAACACCCACCTGTAGCAGTGTCCCCTACATACCTGCAAAGAGCATGTGAATGCATTGCTGAAAGCTTGTCTTGCATGTGTGGCTCTGGAGTGAGATAATCATAATCAGGTTGTCTTCTTTTCAAGGGTATAACCTCTGGAGTGCATAATCATAATTATGTAGTCTTCCTTTCAAGGGTATAACCGATGCAGTTAGCCATCTGACTGGAGGCCTTCTTGGAGGTGGACTTCTAGGTGGCCTTGGAAAATGAGCTAAGGTAACGTACATGTTTTTCTATTTCAATTGTACACACGCGCAGACCATGTATCAATATTCTGAACATCAAGGAAATAGCAACACATTTTTCTAACTCATATTTTAGCACAATGCTTTTTTTTTATACCAACATTCAAAACAATTGAGCCGTCTCTGCGATGGAAGTTAGAAATCACAGTCTCAAGGTCTAAATGGCGCTCAACATTGTTTGTTTTATTTGTGCGACAAATACAAACATCTACCTAAACACAATGTTGACAGCACTTTAAACATTAAACCAAGACCATCATTAGAATAAGAAGAACTATTAACAAAACATTGAACTATCTTTTCTTCCCACTCATCCACCACTAGTCCTGGCCCCTTTAAATACATGGCATGTTTGCTCATATTGTGAAACCTACTGCAATTCAATTCTCATTGTATGGCCTTTTAAATTCTCACAATTATGTAGCGGATGCCTAAATGGTATACCATTTAACATGTTGTTTACTGGATGACCGTTCTTTCTCACTGACATCAAGATCATCTGAGCCTTCCATGGACACGTGCCAGGGGTATTCATTTTCTAATATAGTAGAGATACACGTCCAGTATCCAGTGTGCCCTCTACACATGCTTGAAAAATAGTCTCCTCCCTATTCATACATTTACATACACATTGTAAAGTGTTCCACCTTAATGTTGTTCAAACGAAAACTTCAAACATTCAGTTCTGGCCTTGCAGCCTGGTAGTTTGATCAAACACCCAACTGGCTTCCCTGCCTTACTCACAACAGTATAGTCGTTACGTTATATACTTGCCAATTATATCAGAATCCCTGCAAATGTTGGAAAAAATTGTTTATTTCGTTCTATCAATATATGAGATAGTGCATATGTTTTCTTTAAAACCACTAAAGTGATCATCAGCAGTACCTTGCTGATTGCCAATGGAGTAGTTGTAAATATGTACAATGGGCCTCATTACAAGTTTGTTGGTAGCCTTGCCGGTAAAAGCGGCAGGCTGCCGCAGAACTTGCAAATTATTCCGGCGCCTGGCAATGGGGAAATACATGGGCATTACAGCCCTGGCAGACCCTGTATTTCCCCATTGGCAGGCTCTGGAATGCATTACTGCCCATTCCCATTGAGCCCTATAGGGCTCAATGGGAATGGGGAGGCCGGATGCACCAGCACCATGCATGAATGGTGCCGGTGCATCCGACATGGTGTGCTCGCGGGTGTCATTCCGTCAGCCTGGTCAGACCTGGCGGGTCGAAAAGGCACCAGCGAGCAGACCTCATAGTTTGCCGGTCCGGTAACAATGGTACCGGCAAGCTTACCGGTACCGTTGTTACCGGACCGGCAACCTTATAATGAGGCCCATTATCCCCAAATGCGCACTCAAATTGACTGCTGTCGGCAGCCATTTTAGAATTAATATTGCCACAGTGCAGAATCTGTTACAGAGTAAAAAGAAGAGATTGATGGCTGAAAGCCCCTCACTGTTCTGCTTAGGGCACATCCTACTTGAAAGTAAAGACAGGGCCACGCTGTATTACCCTCCCGCTTTTTCTCTCTTTCTCTTTCTCCTTCTCCTTCTAGCGATTGTGTGTATGTGCCCAATGCAATGATGCAATTTGGCACTGTGGTTGCTTACAGATAGGATGTTCAGGTAAGAAGTTGACTCAGCAGAAAAATGTCAGCTTTCCAGTAATAAATGCATTCTTGTTACATTTGTTTAATTGATCGTCCTCCCAGAACTGTATGGCTTGGTGCGTCAATGGCCAACATAGACCACCTTTGTACCTGGTGGGCACAGCAATGTTTTTCCAAGTGGTCAGTCTCAACACTCTCTGATCCAGGAAGGCACATGATTTGACTTCCTCAAGGTAGATATGCCCAAAAAACATATTAAGTTGATCTTATACCACCCAAACACTAGCATTTCTATCTTTTGACATTGAACTCAAGCTCATTTAACTTGGAATATTTCTCCAGGACACCCACATTTTTTCAGAGCCCAATTACTGTTAGAGACAAAAGTGCCACACCATTTGTATTTTTATGGACACCTCTATAATATTTTCTTGATGGTTTTATTGTTTGTTTTTCACCTACAACATATCATTAGACACGTAAATATTATTGTGTTCAGATCATAAGTATAACAGATGTATTGAATATCACTTATTGCTGGCAGGTTGTATGTAGTGGCTCATGCACTTTGTGGATTTCCCCTCAAATATGCTCTTGATTGAAAACAATGGATGTTACTCTTTATAATGTAGGTTCAGTCACCCCAATTGCTAATATGAAAAATAACACATAACACATATCAAACGGCACATATTCTTTCAGTGAAAATGCAAATAACGGTGATCCATTGATGTGTACATCCTCAGAAGCGTATCGGTATCCAAAGCCAAGTGGAAGTGGTCTAAGAATTGATGCCCTAAGGGACACATCTGTGACCTTCTTTATTTCCAATAGGCTCATTCATAAATGTAATCATTCCTTTTTAGGATATGTACATACAGTAGACGTCCAGATACGGATATCAATTTAAATACATTTCCCTCATTGAATACTAACACATTCCGTGTAGCTCTACCATGAAGGCATTAGGGTCCTATGTAGACAAGCACGAGTCCAATATACCTTCTTGTAAAACTAGAGGATGGGTTCTCTGTGCCCCTGTAGAGTCAGGTTTGACAGCAATGGGCATAGGCCCGTCAGTGCTGCACCACTCACCTACAGACTGTAACACAACCAAAACTGTCAAAAATGAAGAGAATCTGCCTCACTTTAACTAGTGGAACAGAGGGCCAGGCCTGTTTCCACTATAACTTCTTAAAGTAGATAAATGTCATAAAGGCACAGCTCTTCACTGGTATAGTGAAAATAGATCAAGAATAGTTACTGTTATGGCTTGATACCAAAGTGGATTTACTAAGCCATATCACTAAAATATTTCTCCCACTTTAAAAGCGGGAACTGGGAATTCCCTCACTTCACTTCTGAGAATGGTTGGCATGGGTGACTGCCTGACTCTGGGTCTTCCACAGCAGTATACTCTCTTGGACTATGACAAATCTACCCTGTCTTGCACCCTACCCTACTGATGCATAGTTTGGGGAAGGCATGGATGCCTCTATTGCACCTAGGCAGTTATTCATCTTTTGTACTAAATCCAATGGAGGAAAGCATGCTACCTTGATGAGAAACATATGTATGTGCCTGCAATATGCGCAATGATTGACACATACCTAAGTATCCTTTTGAGGAATGCTGAAAAAGGAATGTGGCATCAGTTTGCAAACTGGCCAAGAGGATACATGAGTAATCATCATAACCCTGGATACTGAAGTGCACTTCCCTTATGAGAAAAGAGCTGTTAGGATGTTCTTTCAACAAACAATGACTGGTGTGTTCTATGCTTTTGAATGCTCTTCATTTATCCACAACAAGCTACTCAATATTTGCTGTTCTTCTCTCTTCTAGTGACATTCCAGCCATGGCCCTACCACCAATAGATGGATGATAAATGGGTCATCTTCCAGTCTGCCTTTCTGGGCAAGCTATTGTTGTTGACATTTGTGCTCACACACTCTATGCTGTTCACTGCAAACCTTATGATCCTCCTGTCTCTTGTATCACTTTCCCAATAAACTGTCAAATGCTTCTCAGATCTTGTCTCATGTGATTTATTGAACAGATTTACAAGCTATTGATGGATTGTGCCCAAAAAAGAGTACTTAGACTGAATGCTATGACCTTATTATGAGAATTACACACACATGTAACATAATATAACACCTTGCATCACATACAGACTGATTTTATAAGTAACCTTGATACTTTGTTTAACAGACAAAAATAGAAATAACTAATTAATGTGCATTCAAAGGTTTTGGTGTATTCTTTCTGAGCCAACTTAGGATTCTCCAGGGGCAGACATTTTGCACCTCAGTGAAACAACTGGTGGAAGCCAGGGGAAAATGGTTAAAGTGTGTGTCCCAATCCAATGAGGTTTAGAATGCACAGTGAGGTGTCAACCAATATAAAGGTGGTATTCTTCAGAGAAAAGAGAATTAAAGTTCAAATGAATTAACAGTATCCAGTGATGAGAATGGCTAACATCTTTCATTTTGCATTGTTTATTTTCTATAACCCATTTGAACAAATCATAATATTTGCACATGTTCATACAACTTTCAATACAGCTGTTGTAGTAAGCTGAGCAGAAATTGCTTTGGAGGCATTTTGCAGATGCAGTTGAGGGCATACTTCACAGTAGCACAATAAACTACAACCATGTTTGTAAATAAAGTAAGTACACCATGTATTATGGAAGCTCCTCAATAGCCTATAGATCCAGTGAGCCATTTCAACAAGGGCCTACCAATGAGTTTGGTATCTCGATTTAAGGCAGTCATTGATTTGCAAATGTGGTTAATATTATCAGATATACTGTTTGAATGGTCAGCAACATAAGTGCAGCATTTAGAACCAATACGGGTGCATACTCCTCCTTGGGAGGCCAAGATAGTCTACATTTTGCAAAGTTAATTGTTCATGTTTCACAGTGTAAGTATGTCAGATGTATCGTGAGACACTTTTTCCAACAACAGGGACAGCCCAAAGACATTACCACTTTTTAACTTGATACCTACCCAGTGATTAGGTAATCCAAACTTTCAGCAAATGTTGCCCACCCTGATTCTCTCATGTGTTGTGGGGGAAGGTAGATTGTCATAGTGTCTGGGAGCAGTCAAGACATTGGGAGACAACTATAGGCAAAAGTTTGGCAAACTAAATAGATGCCATTGTATGCAGCCAAACCCTATTTAGAGAAAGAGAATCTGTCCACAAGGATGATTTATTTTAGGACAGATTGTGAAGCAGAATCCTGTGCAGTTCCCTTGGGGAACACTGCAAAAAGATTAAGACTACAGGAGTAAGCAGTACACCCAATTGGTAGCAGTCTGCACCACCCAGATTTACCTGGTAGCTGTGTCTGAGCAGTCAGACTTCTCTCAAGAAGAGTAAGGCAGTATATAGAGTATACACAATAGGGCTAGAAACACAGTAAAGCAAACAAACACTGACCAGAGCTTTGTATAAAAAGTATATAATTATTTATTTAAAACACACTTTAGGCAATATATTAGCACTCTAAATCAAAAGCAAGTTAAAACACAGTCAGGTAAAGTATACACACCTCCTTGATAACTATCAGACAAGTCAGAGTTAAAACACCACGATTTGTTAAACAGATGTGAGCGCATAACCTGATACTTCAGTTAAAGGGAGAGAAAAAGGCAGAGCATAGAAATAAAACAGGTCCCAACACTTTTAGGAGTTCTCAGCAAGGGAATAAAAGTAAGTATATACTGTAGAGCCAAAGTTCATAGGCCAGGCCCACTTTAAATGGAGCAAAGCGAAATGTGCCCACGATCACATGGTTTAAAATGCACTAAAAGTATTTGCAGACTGTTCAAATGAGGTTGGGTGATTCAAGAAGGTAAAGTTAGAAGGTCTGGGGCCAACCCAGTTGGAAAGCCAAGGATTTAAGGGTCACCTTGGGCAAACCGAAGAAAGGGAGGCCAGGCAGGACACAGTACCTTAAAGAGAGCGGAAGCTCCAGCGGTGGCAGTTGTTCCTGGCAGTGGTTGCAGTTCATTGTTTCGACCAGGGGAAGAGGGGATCTCATCGAGGAGGAAACATGGAGTTGTTGCACAGCACAGGGATGAAACCAGCCGCGGTGTTTGTCGGTTAAACGTGCGTTCCTTTTATTCACGGTCAAAGTGGTGAAGCTTGGCTATCCGGCCGTCGGGGTGCTTGGCATGGGCGATTCGACCAAGAGACATCTTTGGAAGGTGAAAAGGGTGACCTGGTTGGTCCCACCAGTTCAGAGGAAGAAGACTCATCCAGCAGAAGATCTTCTCTCGTCGTTGGGAAAGTGGTGAATTTGTTGCAGCAGGGCTCCACCGGTGGTGTCGTCGTTGCAGATGGCTCAGCTTCTTCCCTCTTCGGATTCTTAGGTCCTGTGGCGACTTCTGAAGTGCCAGTCCCAAAGGCCCTGCTTTTATGCAGAAAAACCCCCATTCAACAGACTAGCTGTCACTCAAACATGCTACATGGTGAGCGGGGCGGTTCACCACAGGCCCAATCAGAACAGAGTGCGACTTGAGTTGCTAAGGCAACGCAGTCCAGGGTGCCAATTCCCCTCCCCACCCATCCTGTGGAACCCAGACAGAGTGGCACCATTTAGAAGGCTTCTGTGGAGAAGCCCGCCAAAAAGTGGAACAAAGGGCTCGACCTTGGTCAGAGTTACAGAGACAGACACGAATGCCATTTTAGAAAAGAGTTCTGGCAAAAAGACCCAACCGTTAATTGAATATTTAATAAATAAACCGGCGGTATCTTTAGCATTGCACCAAAAAGTGGTGCGTTTAAAATCAATGGGAAAATCCCATAGAGAATATTCCGGTGGAATATTTTGCGTGGTAACTACTGCCACCAGCCAGAAACTCGGCAAGGGGAGACTGGACAGTGCCCCCTTGAAAACAGACCCAGGTGCAATATAATTAACCCCTTCCAGTACTTCCCCAATATGATGGTTTGTACTGATTCTGTTCACAAATTAGGACTAGTAAAATCAATGGTGACTTTACATGCCCTGGAAGACAGTAGTCAGTCCCAGGGTATGGAGTCTATGTTTGGGGGTCACTATGACACCCCTGTGTTACTGCACTGAGGGTGCTGTGTAACACATACATAAAAAAGAGATGATACCCTATGGCAAAAAAGACCCCATAGCCCAAAATCACACAAACAGTCAGAGACATACCTCAAATCATGCCTAAGAGTAGGAGTAAAAGAGTCTCACTCTTAGCAGGAGAAAAAAACAAACCCCAAAAATCCAGCAAAGCTGCTGGGGGACTCACTGGGTTTGGGAAATTAGCCTTATAAGAGAATTCTCCCTAACACTCGCCCCCTCCCCCCAGACTAAGGGACAGGAGGATTGAATCCACTCCTGGATGAATCTCATACCTCTAGTCGGTTATAAAAATCCTAGAGAGACCATCAGCATTTTGGTGGTGACACCCTGACCTGTGCTCAATGGTGAAATCAAACCCCTGAAGGCAGATTGACCATCTCAATAGTTTTGGGTTTTCCCCTTTCATTTGCATTAACCATCTCAAGGGTTGTTGGTCAGTCTGAATAACAAAAGTAGAACCATACAAGTATGGCCTAAACTTCTTCAGAGCCCACACAATGGCAAAACACTGAGCCTCATTATAACTCAGGCAGTCCGGAAATAACGGTGGCAGTAAACCCGCCGCCACCGTTGTTTCCAGACCGCCTGATCCCAACTCCTGCAGGCGGGAGGTGATGTCCCGCCAGGTCTGACCTGGCGGGTTTAACACCTCCCGCCTGCAGGCAGACGAGGAAACACCGGCAGCATTACGAGATGCTGCCGGTGTTTCCATGATCCCCATTCCCATAAAGTCCCATAGGACTCAATGGGAATGGGGATTAACACTATTCCACCTCCGTGATTCCTGGAAAACCGGAGTTGTAGTGCTCCGGTAATTCCGGGAATCACAGAGGCGGAATGGTAATACGAGTCCGGCGGTAATCAGGTGGTTTTACCACCGCGGTTACCGCCAGACTCGTAATGAGGCCACTCTCTTTCAATACTTGCCCACCTTGTCTCAGGATCCTTCAGTTTTCTACTGATGAAGCAAATGGGGTGTTCCTACCTTTCCCATCCAGTTGACTAAGGACTGCACCTATACCTGCATTAGAAGCATCTGTCTGTACAATGAAAGTTTGGTGGTAGTCAGGAGCTCTTAGCACTGGAGCTTGACAAAGGGCTTTCTTCAGGTTTTCAAAGGCCTGATTGCACTCCTCATTCCATGTGACCTTTTCAGGGAACTTAGGAGAGGAGATCACATTCAGTGGAGAAGCTATGGTCCCATAGTTCTCTATGAAATTCCTGTAGTACCCAGTGAGGCCTAGGAAGGCTCTCACCTGGGTCTGAGTAGTAGGTGTTGTCCAATTTTGCACAGCTTCAATCTTGCTGGGCAAAGGCCTTATTTCACCACCTCATACCTCATGTCCAAGGTAGACCACTTTACTCTGTCCATCTGGCATTCACTTGCCTTTATGGTCAGATTGGCCTTCTCAATAGCCTGCAAAACATATCCCAGGTGGTCCACATGCTCTTCCCAGGATTGGCTGAACACTGCAATGTCATCCAAGTATGCCATGCAGAAGTCCTCCATCCCAGCCAGAACCTGATTTACCTTTGGAATGTATCAGGTGCATTTTTCAGTCCAAAAGGCATAACCTTAAATTGGTAAAAGCCAACTAGGGTAGAAAATGCAGTTTTCTCCTTGGCATGGTCTGTTAGGGCTATTTGCCAGTAGCCTGACGTCAGATCAAATGTGCTGAGGTACTTGGCTGAGCCAAGTCTATCCACCAACTCATCTGTCCTTGGCAAAGGGTGGGCATCAGTCTTGGTGACTGCATTAAGAGCTCTATAGTCCACACAGAATCTCAATTCTTTGGATCCTGCCTTTGGTACGAACACAACTGGGCTAGACCATGGACTAGTAGAGGGCTCTATTACCCCAATGTCAAGCATCTTGCTGACCTCCCCTTTGACGTGGGTTCTTACATTCTCTGACAATCTGTATCCTCTACTTTTTGCTGGCAGACAGTCACCAGTGAGTATGTCATGCTGGCCCCAAGCGGTCAAGCCTGGTGAAAGTGAGAACAGGGAGGCAAACTGATTTAACATAGATTTGCACTCCTCTTGTTTCTCAGGTGTCAGATTTGAAGAGAGATTAACTCCTTCAATCTTTTCATCCAAAGGTAGGCCTCTGAGGAGATCAGGGAGAGGTTCACTCTCTTCTTCCTCTTCTGTTGAAGCTAGAAGCAAGGCCCCTACTTCAGGTCTGGAGACATACGCATTTAGTCGGTTGGTGTGGAAGACTCTGGGAGCCTCCTTGGGATTGCCGAAGTCCACCAGATAGTTCACCTCTCCAAGTTTTCCCACAACCTTGAAGGGTCCCATCCATTTGTCTTGCAAGGCCCTCTGCCTTGTTGGAATCATAACAAGAACTAGCTGGTCTTGTGTGAACTCAACCATGTTAGTCTTTTGATCATGCCAATGCTTGACCAAAGCTTGACCAGCCTTCAAGTTGTCACTATCTTGGGCCATCATCTGTGACATTTTCCTCCGGAGTCCTATCACATAGTCAGTCACTCTGACTGGCTTGGGGGTAGGAGCACTCTCCAACCCCTCCTTAATCAGGGCCAATGGACCTCTGACTGGATGGCCATAGAGAAGTTCAAAGGGACTATAACCTACTCCCTCCTGAGGGACTTCTCTATAAGCAAAGGGAAGGCATGGCAGTAGACAATCTCACTTTCTTTTAAGGGGTTCCTCTAAAGCACCTATCATGATCTTCATGGTTCTATTAAACCTTTCAACCAAGCCATTTGTCTGTGGGTGGTAGGCGGTAGCGAACTTGTCGGTAACTCCACAGTTTGTCCACATGGCTTTCATGTAGTGGGACAATTTGACCCCCTGTCAGAGATTACCTCCTTAGGAAACCCAACCCTGGTAAAAATAGCAAGGAGGGCCTTAGCCACAGCCTGAGCTGTAACAGTCCTCATAGGAATTGCCTCAGGGTACCTAGTAGCATGGTCTACTACAACAAGGATAAACCTGTTTCCTGAGGAGGTTGGGGGATCAAGGGGGCCAACAATGTCAATCCCTACCCTCTCAAATGGGACTCCCACTACTGGAAGTGGCACTAAAGGTGCCACATTCTTGGAACCACTCTTACCAGAAGTTTGGCAGGTGTGATAGCTCTTGCAGAACTTATCTACCTCAGCCCCCATCTTTGGCCAATATAAGTAGAGAGAGAGACTTTCCTTGGTCTTCTTGAAACTCAAGTGACCAGCCAAAGGAATCTCTTGGGCTAACTGCAAGAACTGGAGTCTGTTTTCTTGAGGGACTACAAGTCGTTTGTAGTCTCCAGGTGCAGACTCAGTCGGTTCACTGTAGTAGAGGCCATCTTCCCAGTGCAACCTATACTTCCCAGGCTCTTGCCCATCAGCCTGAGAAGCTGCCTGGTGGCGGAGACCTTCCAGAGTTGGACATTCTCTTTGTCCCTTACGAAAAGCTGACCTGCTGTGTCTACCTTCTGCCAGTAACGACTGCAGCTCAGGATGGTCATCATGGTCCAGATCTCCAATAAGTTCTTGGCCTCCTACTAGCTCTTCTTCAGAGTCTAGTTCAACCACACAGGGCTGTACCTCCCTCTCAGCCTCAGCTGGAGGTGGAGTTATAGGTGTAACTTTGGACAACCTAGGGGAAGTCCTTGTTGGAAGCACTGGAGTGCTTGCTGCTGGTTTCCTTCTAGAAGTCTTGGGTTTCCCCTTTGCTTCTGGTTGTTCAGCTATAGCAGTAAGTAGCTCCAGTGGAGTAGGAGTGATTTCTTCTTCCATCATCTCCTTAGGAGAACCTCTCAAGGTTTTCTCCCTTGCAGGTCTGGTTAGTTCCTGTAACCTTTTACTAGGAGGTCTGGGGGTATGTGACACAACTCCATTAGTTTTCAGATCATTTCCCAACAGAACCCTTCCTGGTACCTCACATTGTACACTGACAGGTATCTGCACAGTCATATCATTGCACTGGATGAGAACTGGTAACTGGGGACACATCTGCACAGGCCCTCCAGCAAACTTGTTGAGGTGTTTGGGTGCCCTAGGAACCTCCCCTGCCTTGAAAAAAGATTCATCCACCACAGTTATGCTGGCCCCAGGGTCCCTAATGGCAGGAGACTCCTGACCATTCACCTGGACACTGTCCTTAAAATACTCTTTAGTATTATCTGGGATAGAATTATAGACATCTAAATTCTGTTGTTCCCACAACCCCAGGGACACTAAAGAAACACTGTCTGAGACTCCAATGGGATCATCAGCCAGTAGTAGAAAGTTTCCACTTGTCATTGGCACTTCCTCCTCTGGAGCGAAGGCTAGGGAGACAGTGTGGACCCCTAAAGGTTTACCCTTAGATCTGGGATCCCCTTTCACATGGTCAGTAGCCTTACAAATATAGCATGTTCCAAATGCTTTCTGGAATGGTGGCTTGTTCTGACCTCCTTCTGGTCTGGGACCAGAAGGTACACTAGCCTGATTTGGTTTCCCATGTGGCTTACCCTTATGGTGCTGTTTGGGGCCCTCTTTGGAATTGGAATTATTTGAATTCTCTTTGGATTCCTTTTTAGGCTGTTTTCCCTCATCCTTTTTCTGAGTTACTCCAGAATCCTTGTGAGTAGCCCTGTTGGCAACCCACACGCCAGCAGCCTTAGCTAGCTTATTGGAATCTATTTCCTTTGAATCAGCCAAGTGCTGCCTGAGCTCAGGAGAGCAGGCATCATAAATTTACTCCAACATAACAGGATTTCTCATTCCCTCATAAGTGTTCATTCTGTAAACCTCAATCCATCCCTCTAGGTTTTTCAAACTTTCACTCACCCAGGTAGCCCAAGGGGTACCAACCTGCTTTTTGAGGGTCCTAAACCTCTTAAGGTACTGGGAAGAGGTCTTCCCAAATCTAGCTATGAAAGCTAGCTTCACACATTCATAGTCCAATCTATCCCCCAACTCCATTACCACGTCAGATGCAACAGGAGTGAGCCTAGAGAACAACCAAGGAAGCAACTGATTCCCTGAGATGTCCTGGAGCCCATGATTATATTCAAACATAGCCAACCAATCCAACACATCCAACTTAGGTTCATACATACCCACAATCTCTTTAGGCATCCGGGGAGAGAAGTATTTTCAACAGACAATTTCTTCATCTCTAGCTCATGCTTGAGCTCCATTTCTCTGAGCCTTAGTTCTTGGTGCTTTTGTTCAGATTGGGCACTAATTCTTTTGAACTCTAATTCAAGTCTCATTTTTTCCAGTTCAATGAATGCAGGACTTAATGTGGGACCTGACAAAGGTCCAGTAGACACAGGCTGAGGTGCTAGAGCAGGCAGAGGGCCAGGGGGAATAGTTACATTAGTTTCCTCTTCCTCTTCTAACTCTTCAACAATACTTTCATTACTTTGATTCATATCGTCCTCATGACTGTGGTTTCCATTTGCCGGGGAGGTAGGCTCCTCTGAACCACTACCCAGACTTTGATTCTCTAACAATCTTTCTATAAGTTCCATTTTCTTGCTTGCCTTTTATAGGAATATCCTTATGTCTAGAACTCTTAAACAATCAGCAGTTTTTGCAGAAAGGGACTCCTGGCTGTAACTTTCCATAGTTGACTTGTTAAAAAAATAGCTTTTACTTTGCTAAGCTTTGTGGTTAGTTGCACTGAAGTATTTTGAAGCACCCTAAAATGTATACTCAACACAAATCCCACCGCTGTACACCAGTGTTAGGCAGAATCCTGTGCAGTTTCCTTGGGGAACACTGCAAAAATATTAAGACTACAGGAGTAAGCAGTAAACCCAATTGGTAGCAGTCTGCACCACCCAGATTTACCTGGTAGCTGTGGCTGAGCAGTCAGACTTCTCTCAAGAAGAGTAAGGCAGTATATAGAGTATACACAATAGGGCTAGAAACACAGTAGAGCAAACAAACACTGACCAGAGCTTTGTATAAAAAGTATATATTTATTTATTTAAAACATTTAAAACACACTTTAGGCGATATACTAGCACTCTATATCAAAAGCAAGTTAAAACACAGTCAGGTAAAGTATACACACCTCCCTTGATGAGTTAAAACACCACGATTTGTTAAACAGATGTGAGCGCATAACCTGACGGCACTCCAATAGTTCAGTTAAAGGGAGAGAAAAAGGCAGAGCATAGAAATAAAACAGGTCCCAACACTTTTAGGAGTTCTCAGCAAGGGAATAAAAGGCAGTATATACTGTAGAGCCAAAGTTCATTGTCCAGGCCCACTTTAAATGGAGCAAAGCAAAATGTGCCCAGGATCACATCGTTTAAAATGCACTAAAAGTTTTTGCAGAATGTTCAAAAGAGGTTGGGGCAATTCAAGAAGGTAACGTTAGAAGGTCTGGGGCCAACCCAGTTGGAAAGGCAAGGATTTAAGGGTCACCTTGGGCAAACCGAAGAAAGGGAGGCCAGGCAAGACACAGTACCTTAAAGAGAGAGGAAGCTCCAGCGGTGGCAGTTGTTCCTGGCAGTGGTTGCAGTTCATTGTTCCGACCATAGGAAGAGGGGATCTCATCGAGGAGGAAACGTGGAGTCATTGCACTGCACAGGGATGAAACCAGCCGCGGAGTTCGTCGGTTGAAAGGTGCATTCCTTTTATTCGCGGTCAAAGTGGTGAAGATTGGCTATCCGGCCGCCGGGGTGCTTGGCACGGGCGATTCGACCAAGAGACGTCTTTGGAAGGCGAAAAGGGCGAACTGGTTGGTCCCACCAGTTCAGAGGAAGAAGACTCGTCCAGCAGAAGATCTTCTCTTGTCGTTGGGAAAGTGGTGAGTTTGTTGCAGCAGGGCTCCACCGGTGGTGTCGTCGTTGCAGATGGCTCAGCTTCTTCCCTCTTTGGATTCTTAGGTCCTGTGGCGACCTCTAAAGTTCAAGTCCCAAAGACCCTGCTTTTATGCAGAAACCCCCCCATTTAACAGCCTAGCTGTCACTCAAACATGCTAAGTGGTGAGCCGGGCGGCTTACCACTGGCCCAATCAGAACAGAGTGCGACTTGAGTTGCTAAGGCAACGCAGTTCAGGGTGCCAATTCCCCTCCCCACCCATCCTGTGGAACCCAGACAGAGTGGCACCATTTGGAGGGCTTCTGTGGAGAAGCCTGCCAAAAAGTGGAACAAAGGGCTCGACCTTGGTCAGAGTTACAGCGACGGACACGAATGCCATTTTAGAAAAGAGTTCTGGCAAAAAGACCCAACCGTGAATTTAATATTAAATAAATAAACCGGCAGTATCTTTAACATTGCACCAAAAAGTGGTGCGTTTAAAATCAATGGGAAAATCCCATAGAGAATATTCCGATGGAATATTTTGCATGGTAACCACTGCCACCAGCCAGAAACTCAGCATAGGGGGACTGGACAGTGCCCCCTTGAAAACAGACCCAGGGCAATATAATTAACCCCTTCCAGTACTTCCACAATGTGATGGTTTGTACTGGTTCTGTTCACAATTTAGGACTAGTAAAGTCAATGGTGACTTTACATGCCCTGGGAGACAGTAGTCAGTCCCAGAGTATGGAGTCTATGTTTGGGGGTCACTATGACACCCCTGTGTTACTGCACTGAGGGTGCTGTGTAACACGTACATAAAAAACAGATGATACCCTATGGAGTAAAAGACCCCATAGCCCAAAATCACACAAACAGTCAGAGACATACCTCAAATCATGCCTAAGAGTGGGAGTAAAAGAGTCTCACTCTTAGCAGGAGAAAAAAACAAACCCCGAAAATCCTGCAAAGCTGCTGGGGGACTCACTAGGTTTGGGAAATTAGCCTTATAAGAGAATTCTCTCTAACACAGATGAAAATGTTGAACACATGAAAAGGAGATGAGGCAACTGGTTGGATACTGAGTGGGTTTTCTGACCCCTCAAATGGGGCCAGCCTTCCAAGTTGATATTCATGGCTCCATTGTTTTCATCTGGGGAGTCCGGGGATGGGAATTGGAAGAGGGGAAAAGAGTGCTTTGATGCAGTATAACTATCTGTATTCATTATGCATGTAATAGACTTCCGTATCTTTATGGTAAAGCTCCTATTATTTATTTAATTAAATTTACGAGCTCCAGTGAATTACTTCTGCATGAAGGTTAAGTCTGTTTCTCAGCTTTGCTTCAATAACACATTCAAAGCAGTAAAGCCTGTTAGCCTATAGGGTGCATAACCTTTTTGTTTTTTTTGTTTATTGGTTAAAATAAAGTCAACCTTAACAAGTCAATATAAAGAAAACTATTCATAATGCACTCAATAAACAATTGCTTGCACTCTATAAAAGAAAAACAGGTTAAAACATATATAAAATATAAAATATAAATACCATGAAAACTACACATTTCTCAAAATTTCACTAACCTTCAGCGACTCTGTTCTAATTTAAAGCATGGGAAGTGGACACGTTTAAATTCAAACTGTTACTACTGAACCCACCAGAGATGTTTGCAAACAAAGGGTACATTTGCCCCCAAAAAGAATCTTGTTCTATGCTATTACATGTGTCAAAGAATCTCTGAAAATGCAGGCACTTCCTAGTTCTAAGGATTGAGCATTCTGTTAAATGTGCGCAAAGTTTCAATTTTTCCATCCTAATTAGAGAATCTACATTGGACATCACTCTCATTCACCATTTTCCATCTAAACAGAACTAATTTAGTTAAGAATAAATTCCAACGGCACCGTAGGAAGTCATTTCTGATCCTATCAATAGGAAACCTTAATAATTAGGAGGTAAAGTCCCTGTGCATTTATAATGATTTTGAAGTTGCTTAAGGGATACAACCGTGCAAGTTTTGTGCATTGGTATACCAGTCTTGTTCAAACAACTTTCATTTAGTCCTAGCTGGATTATTCACCAGATCATCTTTAGTGAGTTCAAGATTGTTCAGTATTATCTCACAGCATTCAGTGAATCCATCCAACTTGGGAGCTTGTCCAAGATTCATAGCCTCTGCAATAGCTTGATACAAGGTTTTTCCACAGGGCTGAAGAATTTCCCATATAGTGATAAGACGCACCATTGGCCTTTTGTTTTCAGGGATGATAAACCAAATTTGTGTCTGATGACAGCTAATGGGACTGAATTTGAAACCCCCAATACCGTATGCCAGATCATAACTTCCAACCAGAGAACGTGATCTAATGACCAGTCATCAAGCAACTCACTGTCATACAACAGTTCTGGGCTTATCTTTCCTTCAAAAAATGTATTTATGGGAACCATTGAGAACTTACAGTATCAGTACTTAGTGCGTTTCATTTGTGGGATATAGGAATTCAGCCTTGACTCTCAAATACTTCTTGAGGTATGATCTATCCAGGGAGCTCGTAAATAAGAATCCAAGATAAATAATAGAGTTGGCTCTTTCCAGGGCTATGCCATTTGAAGAACAACGTAATGTGGACTTTTTTTCTCTTTACTAGGGACATAATCTGAGTTTTGTATTAGTTCCTCTTCAGGTTATTATACCCTGCAAAGCCTTTGAATGCCGTTAATAGCCGACACAGCTCATTTGTGTACTATCAATTAGGACAAAATCATCGGCGTAAGCCATCCAACTGATCGCCAAATTCACGATTTTAGGGGGAACAAACGAGGCCGCTTCCAGCTTTATATCCACATCTGCCATATGTATATAGAAGAGACAGGGGGCCAATATGCACCCTTTTCTAAAACCATTACATGTGGGAATCTTTTGTGATAAAGATTTAAGTAAGTCCTCAGGGATGCCCCAATGCATTAATTTCTCCCACAGTCTAGTTCTTAAGACTGTGTCAAAGGCATTGGATGGATCCCATGCCGCCAAATGGACAACAAGATATTTTCCACTGATGACCAAGTACTGAAGACTGTCCAACAAAAAGCCATTCAGGTTGGTACCATGTGATTTACGGAAGCCTGTTTAAAATGGTGATCTCAGATCATTATTAGTTACCCAGGTTTCCAGATGTTTCAATATCAAACTCACAAATGTTTTACTATCCAGGATAGAGATCGGTCGATCATTTTTAGGCTCCAATCTACTCCCCTTTTTTATAAATTGCAATTATACAGGCTGTTTACCAAGTTGGTGGATATATGGCTTTCTTTAGGATGTCATAAAAAAGGAACTTCAGGATCCCTGCCATTCTAATGGGGCTCCCTTAAACAGCCTATTCAGGGTCTTATTTGGTCCTAAGACTCTTGAATCACTAGCTCCCTTAATGGCTTCCAACATGTCTTCCAACCCATAAGTCATAGCCCCGGCTAACCCAGGGTCTTCAATCCTATTGTACCCATTTATGCAATTATCTAACTTTGACTCCCCATAAGTGACTTAAAAGGCCTCACCCAATAACTTTCAGCAACAGCATTAATAGTACTTTCAGCAAAACCTTTGTTTTTATTATTCATCAATGCCCAGAAGGAATGTGAGTCTTTCTTTCAAAGGTAACCCAGCATTTCCTCTGCCTTCGCCTGAATCATTAATGCACAGTGGTTTTTGACCGAGTTTTTATATTTCAGTTTGGATTTTTTTATTCTCTCCAAACAGTCTGGGTTGATAACAGTTTAGGAAACAAATCTCTGTAGAGAGAATCAAGAGGAGAGTAATAGACCCGACAAGGATAATCATCTCAGAATGCCGAAGAAAACCAAGTCATATATATTAACTGAATGGAATAATCAAATCTGTGACCATAGGCTACCTGACAATTAAATATTGAAATAAAAGGATGCTTGAAGCAAAACATGCACCAGGAGAAGAGATTCTTTCTCCTGTCTTTAGTTGTTATTATAGTGGTAGGGTCAGTTAGGTTAATTTTGGATTGGAAACAGTTTCTGCTAAAACATTCACTGACAACTGATGAGTACTTAGTTTTGTTAGGCAGGGAAGCCTTATAGACTAGGGAATGCCAGGCATTTTTCCTTTTCTTTAATAAATATAGAAATTAAATAGTTTATCACAGTCCCCCACATATGGTGTCAGGCATGGGATCGGTACCAACTGATAAAAGTTGGGGATCCATACGCTTTACCAAGTTAAGTCCCAAGGCCAAATCACCCACGATAGCTACTTCAGAATCCATTGACTTTGTCCTCCAAACTACTACTGAGATATTAATGCCTCCAGGTGAAATATGCCTAATCCACACTGGTTCTAACCTAGCCCCTTCCAAAGGGAGAGACATATGATTGGACTCTTAGTCTGAGTTATATTGGAGACATGGGTTATACATGATGGCAGGGATTATTGAACCAGAATAAAGGGGTGAAGTTAAAGTTCTCCATCCCAATCACCGGAGTAATCCCTATATTGTGAAAGGTGGTGAAAAGATAGCTCAAGACATATTGGATAAAAGCGTAAACCTACAAGATGATAGCGATCTAGGCTCCCAGGGATTTGGTGAAGCAGATCTTCCCAGGAAGGTGAAACCTCCCCAAAAAGAAGATGAGGTAGTCCACCTGCCGGATCTGGTGTTCATTCAAAGGAATGACCCAATACTTACAGAATCCTTTGGAAAAGTAGCAACGGAAAAATGTTAAAATGATACTCGTCCCTTCTTCTTCTTAAAAAAAGGATTACCCTTTAAGTGTGACATGACCCCAGAAGGAGTATCTCGTATCCAGTTGGTTGTTCTGCAAAGTTACAGGAGGGTGGTATTAGAGCTAGCACACTCTCATAATTATTCCTTTAATTTAATAAATCTAAAAGTGAAATGTTTTATCACAGTACACGTCCTTCTTCTGACCCCCCACATATGTTGTCAGGGATGGGATCGGTACCAACTGATAAAAGTTAGAGAGCCATACACTTCACCAGGTTAAGTCCCAATGCCAAATCACCCACGATAGCTACTTCAAGATCCATTGACGTTCACCTCCAAATTACTACTGAGATATTAATACCTCCAGGTGAAAGATGCCTAATCCCTACTGGTCTTACCCTAGCCCCTCCCAAAGTAACAGACATTCTATTAGTCTCAAAGTCAGGGTTATATTGGCGACATGGGTGAGACATGATGGCAGGGATTATTGACCCAGATCATAGGGGTGAAGTTAAAGTCCTCCTCCACAATCACTGGAGTAATCCCTATACCATGGAAGAAGGTAAAAAGATAGCTCAGGGCATATTGGAAAAAGGCATAAAGCTACAAGATGATACCGATCGAGGCTCCTGGGGATGTGGTGAAGCAGATCTTCCCATGAAGGAGAAACCTCCCCAAAAAGAAGATGAGGTAGACTTCCTGCCTGATCTGGTGTTCATTGAAAGGAACAACCCAATACTTACAGAATCCTTTGGAAAAGTAGTAACAGAAGAAGAAGGTTAAAACTATGCTTGTCCCTTCTTCTTCTTCTTAAAAAAAGGATTACCCTATAAATGTGACATGACCCCAGAAGGAGTATCTCATATCCAGTCAGTTGTTCTGAAAAGTTACAGGAGAGTACTATAATAGCTAGCCCACTCTCATTTGATGGCAGCCCACCAGGGAGTCAGGAAGACTCATTCTACTGGCCTGGGGTATTTGCATATGTAAAATACTTTGTGGCAACATGTGAAATGTGTCCAGAAAAAGCCACCACCCTGGTCCCCATAACTCCCCTGCAACCCTAGCCATCATTGATGTCCTGTTTTGAAGGGTAGCTATGGATATTTTATGACCACCAGAATCATCAAAAGTGGGAAACTGGTTCATACTGGTAATAGTGGACTATACTGCACGTTATCCTGAAGCTTTCCCTTTGCCGACTAACACCACAGAACTGATAGGTAGGTTTAACAAAAGAGATCATGACAGATCAGGGAACCACCTTTATATCACGTTTATTGCAAGAAGTGAAGGAAATGCTCAATATTAAAACACTTCAAACATCGGTATACCACCCACAAACGTATGGTTTAGTTGAGCATTTCAACCAGACTCTGAAGAGGATACTATGTAAATTGACAGTGGCTGATGGGAAAAACTGGCATGCAATGATTTCATGGGCTTTGTTCGTAGCCAGAAAAACCCCTCAAGCTTCTCTGTGATATTCCCCATTTGAACTCCTGTATGGGAGAGCAGAGCAGGCCATTTCTGCATGACCGGTTTGATGCAGCACATTATTGCTCAGCCGTTTAGCTGCAGGTACCATTTTGGCACACTCAGTATGCCGTAGTCAGTAGAGGGTGCGGACCTCTCAGCGCAGGTATGTTTTGATGAAACGTCTTGAACCTGCACCTGTAACATAATGAGTTACAGGTTCAGATTCAGGAATGGGCAGTTAAAACAAAATACCAACAACAGAGTGTTAATGACGGAGCAGCCAGAAGCAAATACAAGATTACAACATTGATAAAACGTTTTAAAATGTAATAAATAAAAATAGGTTTTGTGCTGTCCTGAACCCTGGACTGCCAGTGTTCAAGGCCCTGCACTTAACTACAAGGCCACAGACAGCTCAGTGTATCAATAGACACAAGTTTCATATAAATAGCTGACACATATATATATTTTTGTTGTTCTAACTGTGCACATATATATGCCATTGCATTGTAAGTATACAAGTGCAGCTCCCTCCCCAGGGATACACTAGTAACGTATAAACTTAATTTGAAATGCTATATATATTCAGTAAAATACGTTGTTAAAGGGATGTTATGGTTAATTTGCACTAATAAAGAAACTTTTAAATTCGGTGAAACCATTTAGTTAAAGGGACATTATGGTTTCAAGTAAAACCAAAAAACCCTTAAAATTCACCAGTTATGATAAGCTAAGCAACCATAAATCGTGCCACCACCGTGCACTGCTAAAACTAACACTGAAGACATCAAAGATGACATCACAAATGTTATTGACTCAGAAGCACCGGCACTGTTGCTAACGGTGCCGGTGCTTCCGTGCAACTCTGCCTACTGGGGCGGTTGCGCCTGGCAGGGTCAGACTTGCTCGGTGTGACGGCCCCTGCAGGCAGACTTGCGGTGTGCCGGCCCGGAAATAGGGGTTCTGGTAAGTGTGGCCCGCCACACACGTAATGAGGCCCATAGGTTCATTAGTAGGTCAGCTTTTGTTTGTATATCTTTTTTTACTTTTAGTTTTTGCAAGAGGGGCTGGTTTTTTAGTGGTGGCTGGTTTAGTTTGGTTGAGTGAGGTTACTAGCTGTTTTGGTTTAATGTTTTATATTAATTCTTTTAGAGGTGGATGACTATATGGTTTGCTTTTATTCATATGTGCTCTATTTTTTCTTCGTTTTCTACGGAGTTGGTTTTTAGTAGGTATTCTGTTCTGTCTGGTGGGAAAAAAGTTTGAGGTTGAAACTTGTGGAAGGTATATGCATTTAATGTGCATGGCTGTGTGGGTGTGATTGTAGAGATGAATAGCTTGCTGTTGATGAGTATTCATATGTGCTCTATTTTTTCTTTGTTTTCTACGGAGTTGGTTTTTAGTAGGTATTCTGTTCTGTCTGGTGGGAAAAAAGTTTGAGGTTGAAACTTGTGGAAGGTATATGCATTTAATGTGCATGGCTGTGTGGGTGTGATTGTAGAGATGAATAGCTTGCTGTGTGATTGTGTAGTGGGATGATAGGTGTGGTTGGGAAGGTTGTAAGAGTATGAGTCTGTCCATGTGTGATGGGTTTGGGTTAGTGAGTAAGAGAGCAGTGGTGTGATTGGGTCAGGGGCATTATGATGTTTTAAGGAAAAAAGTGGTTGTTATAATGGTGTGATTTAGTCCATAGGTATGAGGGTAGTGTGGGTGTAATGGAAAATGGGCGAGGACATGTGTGTATGTGTGGTAATGTGTGATATTGATTTGGAATTGAATGAGTGTTAAACTTGCTGTGTTGTAATTTAGACCTCATGTGGATAGGGATATGGCATAATAAGGAAGTCAAATTGTGGTATAGAAGTTGATGAGAGATGAATGTGTTGATAGCCAGTAAAGAATGGGCGGTGCTTTGAATAAAGAGCAATGTTTAGCTGGGAATAGAAAGAGTGTGAA
Source organism: Ambystoma mexicanum (assembly GCF_040938575.1). NCBI lineage: Eukaryota > Metazoa > Chordata > Amphibia > Caudata > Ambystomatidae > Ambystoma > Ambystoma mexicanum. The sequence continues at coordinate 1,094,753,350 of NC_090924.1, forward strand.
TATTGCAATATAATGAGTAAGAGTGAAATAAATGTTGTTGACTCGAAAATAATACTCTAGACTGACATAGTGTGAAAGTACATTGTTACAATTTGTGAGATATACATGCTTTATTAATGTACTTACTTTGTCGGATTTGAAGAGTGTTCTTTTTTTGGTTTTCAGCAATCTTCTTTTTTCCTGTAATTGTAAAAGAAAGTTAGTGGGTGTATGTGGTAATGGTGAAGTACTTTTAGTAAGAGAGGTTGTTATTTATGAAGGTAGGAGTAGTTGTTGGAAAAAGAGTTAATGAAGTTGTGTTTTGGGTGGTGTAGTAAAGTATGTCAACTATATTGTTAGAACAATTCGATTAGGAGTAGTACTGTTTGAAACAGGGCAAAAATGGGTGTGAAAAAAAGATGCATATTTAGGTTATTGTTGTGCTGGTGATTTTCATAAAAGAAGTGATGTGCTTGTGGTGCAATCTATTTGTAACGTTTTGCAGGGTCTTTAAAGAATAGGGAAACTGTGGCTAGTGGTAATGCAATGGCAGATTGTTGTTGCAGCAGTGTTTGGTGTGTTATAGTAGAGGTTGAGAAAGATCAGTACTTTATATGTAATGTGAAGTGTTGTATATAGATACTTGGGGAGTATACACATATGTGTGAGCAGGTGGAGAATGGCGGCAGTATAAGGGATGTAATGAGAGAGGTTGGAAACTGTGACATTTATATGGACTGAAAAATTGAAAATACAGATTGAAACGGGTCATGTTAACAAGTATGCAGGTAGTGTCAAGATATCAAACTTCCACACACCAAGTGGCATTTAAAAATGTTGTACACATCTTTTGCATCTGCTTTTTCTTCCTCTTAGAAAAATGTTACATTCAGGGCTGCTAAATGCACATATGCATTTTTTAACTTTCATGAAAATGCTTCTAAAAAGAAACATTTTTAAATGCACTGCATTTTCCATTTTTCATTCCATATAAATGTCACACTTTCGAATCATCCAGTTTTTTTTCATTTTGGAACTTATAACCCAAGTTTTGTAATGAGAGAAGTTGAATTACAATTCACAAAATGCAAAGAAAAAGACAAGACTTGATAAGCACCTGCAGATTGGAATGGGCCATGTTGGCATGTATGCATGTATTCCCATAGGACTCCATGGGAATGGGGACTTACCAAATCCGACTCCTGACATTCTGAGCGCTGGGACTTGAAATGCCCCAGTGTCACCGGGAAGTCAGGCGCCAGAAACAGTGTTTCAGGGTCAGAGGCAACCTGGTGGTGGCACCGGCGGCATACCGCTGACCTCATAATGAAGCCCTATATCTAGCAATGTCAACATAGCCACAATAAAGCATTAAAAAAAAATGTTTTACTGAAAATGTTCCACCGTAGAGTTCTTCACAATCTTATAAAGACAGCTAAAAAGGTCTGGCAGAGAGCTCTGAAACTTTTCCACAGTGAAGTCTTTTTGCCTTTCATTGAGGCACAGGGTTTAAAAAACCATTTTGGCCGTGGAGCGAGGAGGTGCAGTCTGGCAGTCCGGCTGACAGGATGGCGGCACCCCGCATTGACATTCAGGTCAAAAAAACTGTCACCCAAAGTAATGTGCAAATGGCTGTAAAAATAAAAATTTCAAGATGGGCAGCCCTACCACCATGGAGTGCCCCCCGGCAGAAGCCCCCCTGGCAACTGATCCGGAAGACACAGATCGCCTATTGAGAAGTGGCCACTTAACTGTGAAAATCTCATCAGAAAATCAAGTACGGAAAATTTCTGAAAACTACAACCTGAGAGAAAGATCTGACTCACATCACGCGCCAATGACAAAGTCTTCTCCCCTAATTCCCCCCCCACTTATATCCCCCACATGCATGGCTTACCGTCGGATGGAGTTGTGCCATTAGATGTGGGGTTCCTTTCGAGTCGCTCTCCTTCGGGGCTCTCTGAGGTGGATCCCACCAAGGAAGCGGCCCGCAGTTGGTCTCCCTCGGAATGGCGGAGAGCGGGAGGAGAGTGGGGGCCCGCCGGAGGAGGAGAGGATGTGGGAGCAGGGAGCGGCGGAGCGGGGGGCTGCTGGTCCGCTCCCTGGTTGTGGGCTGCCTGAGGGTGTGGGTGATTCTCGGGCCCCAGAGCTAGGGGAAGGTGTGGAAGGGGAGGCGCCATTGAGTGGGTTAGCCGATGGGCGAGGATCGGTTTGCCGGAGCTCCTCGGAGAGAGAGGAGGGGCGAGCGATGCAGAAGCGGGCTGCGATCCACCCCCTGGTGGCCCGCTCTGTGAAACTGCTGGGAAGCTCTGCGAAACTGCTGGGAAGCACTTGTGCTGGCACGCGAACTTGGGAGAGAAAGAAGAGGATCCTGTGCAACAGCGGCAGAACACATTGGCCCTCATTACGACCCTGGCGGAAATCGAAAAACGATGGCGGAAATGCAATACCGCCATCGAATAGCGCTCGGTGCGACTATGACCCGTCACCGCAAAGTACGAAGCCATTAGCGACACCGTAGTGAACGCCAACGCTAACTGCACCAAGCACGCGCGCGCGCGCCATGCCAAACCGCAAACACCACCATGGTGCAACGGTACGCCAATTCCGACCCTAGCGGACATGTACCTAACGCCATCAGGCATGGCGTAATGTACCATTCCGCCATGGCGAGAAGTACGGCATCGCGAATCAACCGTAAACGGCCCCACTGAGTGCCTGTACACCGCTCCCTGCCCACAAAGTACAACTCCCCGTAGGTGCAATGAAGCCACAATGCAACCATTGAAATGTACAAGTCACCCATGCATGCCAACGAACAAAAGAAACACAACAGGGGCCAATGGGAGCTGCAGGGCACAGATGGCACGAATACAGAAGCCATCCCAATGGACATGACCACAGTCCCCCACCAAGAAACGCACGCAAACACAGGCACCTGTGACCAGCAATATTCCGAAAATCACATCATTCCACCAGTCCACCTGGCTGACCGGCATCTGTCACACAAAACCCAATCCCCCGCCCCTGAGCATGACAACATTCAAACTGTCATATTGCCAGCCCCCATCCCTGACCTCACTGGGCTTCGTAGGCAAACGCGGCCAGTACAGTACCACGCAACTAAACCCCGAAGCCGGAACCCGATGCAGATCTCCTCACAATACATCGCCCCCCAAATTGGCATATGCCACATCACTTGCAAAGAAAACGCTACACGGGCCAAATCCGAATAGAAATTTAATGCACATCAAAATCACCAAGCCCATACAGCCATCAGGCCATGAACTCCAAAACACCAATCACCATTGTGGGCTGCTTCCGCAAGAAATGACCAGCCACTACCTGTGTGTCGCCCTGTTCCCCCATGGTACACAGAGCCACAATCACGTACGAAAAGGCAACATGGAAGCGCACAGAACCGCATGCCCGTCCCAATGTGGAGGCACTAGTCCAGCTGAAAGGCCGAAATGTTGCTCCGAGCCACCAGTACTGCGTAAGGGCATGTGGCCCATTGGCGATCGTCCCATAAGATCGTAATGCTGCTCCACTGATTAACACGAAGCAGCAGGTGTCGGGAGTAAAACCCATCTGCAGGAGTGGCATACAGATGGCAGTGGCAAAAGGGGAGGAGATACCTGTCAACCAAAAGAAAAGAAAAAGAACAGAATGGCCATCAGAACTACATTCCAACTACTCACTTCAATGATCACACGAAATCCACAGCCATATGCATGCTAGCCCAACCAAAAGGATCATCACCACCCCAAAACCACTTGCGACTCATAGCCATCTATATCGAGGTGCAAACACCATCACAAACGAGTGTACCTGTGCATGCGTCTGTCAAAACAGATTCCATCAGATGGGAATGTTAACGTGCATGGACACAAGTGTCTGAGGGCGCCTCGAGACAGGGAGGGCTCAACAAGGCCAGATGGACGATGGTCCCACAATGGCAGCCCTGCATCACATAGCGTAGGGGAGGCGGATAGATCCCAAGAAGCCCTGTACATGGCAAACTCTGTATCAAATCACCTGCCCATGCATCCATCCATCATTCCCTCATCCCGGGATCAAAATGCCTGAATAATTACTCACATAACATTAGAAACATCCATTGAGTCCGTGCGTTATGCAGCCTGCTAAATCCACAGTGCCCCAGCCCGTAATTCCAGTGTTGTGAAGTAACATGTTTTTGGGAACGGACGGCCTCATCGCCCACGTAGCTATTGCGCATCCCAAACTATTCATATCAATCATTGCTCCCTCGCCATGGGCCCTGTCTCAAGGACATAGAACAATAGAACGTTACATTTGCAGTCAGACCTGTGGGCATCTCCTCGCCGCTAGCTGGAAACCGAAAGCGCCGCCCCTCGAATTCCTCATTTGCAACATCACGTCGAAAAGGCATCTGTGGCCGTTTGAAATCACTAATTATTCCATCGAGTGCGGCTGTGTGTGAAAATGGCAACTGCCTTCACCCACGAATGGGACGCCCCGCCCGTCGTTGAACCTCGGTGCAGTGATGCATGAGGGTCCACCGTTACTCGAGTACTACGTTCCACTGACCCCTCACAAGTCAGTTCGCGACTGCACAGATAGTATGTGAAACAATGGGACCACAGCAGAATGAACATATCAACCAATCTTACACGGCCATCGGGTACAAATACATGGTTGCAATAGCAAGATACAATTCCCCGATTTGCAGCGTTGTGCGCGGGACGTGCTCGGCCAAAGGGGAGAGCAGTTTGCACAGGTGGAATCAATCACCACAGGTGGAGGCCATACAGCCTGAAAACACATAAATTGCACAGCCAGTCTCCTCCCACAACCACACCGAAATGCTACCGGCAGGACTCGCGATGTTGGCCCTGGGGGACCTGATAGCACTGCAAGCGCTCCGACTCCAAGAAGAAGACGAACACCAACTACAACCAGCCGCACGGAGGAGACGCAGGAGGAGGAGGAGGCCAAGGCAGGGCCAGCAAGGGCTGCCAGCACAGCCACAACCACCACGCAGGCAGCCCGCAATCCCACGCCTCCGAGCACATCCGTTCAACCTCACTGATGAGCAGATCCACACCCTCTACCGTCTGGACCGGGACACCATAACCGCCATTGTGGACATGACACAGGCTGACCTTGTCAGCATGATAGATAGCCCAACCGCCATCCCACCCCTACTGAAGGTGGTGTCTGTACTCCACTTCCTGGCCACAGGCACCTACCAGCACACAGTCGGACAGTTGCATGGCATTTCTCAGCCACTGTTCTCACGGACACTATTGCAAGTGCTCGATGCCCTCCTGAAGCACGCAGACGACTACATCTCTCTACCATGCTCGGAGCAGGACATAACCAACACAAAAGTGGGATTCCATGCACTTGCCGGCATACCGGGTTGCATTGGTGCCATCGACTGCACCCATGTTGAATTGGTCGTCCCACATGCCATGGAGGCCCAGTACCGCAACCGAAAACAATTTCATTCCCTGAATGTACAGATGGTGTGTGACTCCAACAGGATCATTACACATTGTTGTGCCCGATTCCCTGGATCAACCCATGATTCGATGGTCTTGAGGAACTCTACAATACCACGCTACATGGAGCGACACGCAGGGAACAGATCCTGGCTACTCGGTGAGTCTCATTACATGCATGATGATGTGGGGTATGTGAATTGGCATTGACCTGCCAGGAAGGGGGGGGGGTGTGCGTACGTATCAATGGCATTCCACATCATACGTTTCTCGTCCACATACAGGTGATGCTGGATATCCACTGAAGAGATGGCTCCTCACACCAGTCCGGAACCCACGGGACCAGCATGAGGAGGACTACAACCATGCCCACTCACGTACCCGTGTAGTCATTGAACAGGCATTCGGCCTACTGAAGACCCGTTTCCGCTGCCTCAGCAGGTCTGGCGGGGCACTCCTGTACCGCCATGAGAAGGTTGCAAAGATGGTGATGGCATGTGTCATGCTCCACAACATGTGCGTACGTAGAAATGTGCCCATGCCCCCTGACGCAGAACTGCAAGCACCTGATGATGGTCATGATGAGGGTGGGGATGTGGCAGCACCTCATGGAGTCTGCGAGGCACCGGAGGCCCGTGACATTCGTCAGCATCTCATTGATGTATGCTTCTAGCACTCACGCCTGGTGGCTGATACATGGACACGGGACTCGTGGCACTGCGTGTGTCTGGGACATGCACAATATGGACTGTACGCCTATGATGGCCTAGTACACAAAGATCAATGTCCACACTTCTCATTGGTTGATCGTGCACTTTTTATGGCATATGTGATATCATGTTAAACACCCTATCGACCCGCCACCCAAGTGAGCCCAACACACCCCCTCCACCCTCCTACCACCCCCCCGAACACCAGTGTCCAAAGATGCTCATTGTAAGTGGGCTGTCGCTATTGCATGCCCCCTCTGCGGGTATCAGGGGCACCCCTGCCTGTGGAGCGCAGGTTCCTCCCAGATCTACGTTGGGGGCTGCCCTGGACGGAACTTGCAACGGATGATGTGTCTGCCTGCTCACGTCCATGCATGTCCCTAAGGGTTTGCGAGAGCTCAGTGAGCACACGGCGCACTGCGGCAAGTTCGGCACATACGTCTTTGGACGTCGCATGCAGTTCCCCCCTCAGGCTCTCGGTGCTTCTCTCAATTTGTGCCCTTAGCGTCTCTGTACCTCTCGCCATTTCTGCCCTAAGTGTCTCAGTTGATGTTTCTATGTCTGCCTTAGTGCCCCCACATTCATCGGCATGGTCCTTGAGGAGTGTGGCCAGTTGCTGCTGTTGTTCGATCAACTGGTCGAGGGACTGTTGCCTCTGCTGGGCCATGGCCATTTGCGGGGGTGTCACAGAGGGGCTGTTGTCCTCATGTTGCCTTGCCACAGGGCTTGTGGGGGATGGCCAGTCGTCGTCTGGTGGGTGCCCCTGCGTGGTATCCTCATGTTGTACGGGATGGAACAGACAGGGGGATTGGGACAGGTCATGGATGGATCTGACTTCGGCATCCCCGTTTTCTGTGTCCGAGCATGCTGCCATCAATGGGGTGTCACCTATGGTGCTGCTGCCACCAGAGGCAGTGCCTTCTGTGGCATCCATTGGGGGGACCTGTGGTGGTGGTGGTGTGGGCATGCTGGCTGCTGGGGTGCCTGTTGATGTTCCCTCCTCTGTGCTGCCACCTGATTTGTGCTGCTGCCGTGTCTTGATGCGTGCAGCTGAGGTGGAGGGTCTCTGGCCGTTGGTCTTGGCCCTCTTTGCAGGTGTGCTGGTAGGGGTGTCCTGTAGCTCGTCGTTTGGATCGGACCCTGTGGTGGAGTAAAGGAGGGCGAGGGTTATTGATGGGTCTGTGGGAATTGGAATGGCATTGTATCACATGCATTGGGGTGGTACCTGAGGGTGATTTGGGTCGGGGCCTTGGAGGTGCTTTGATTTGTGTGTGGAGTGAGGGTGCAGTTGTCTGGCAGCCTGCAGTTAGGGTGTGCCTGCTGCACGTGTAGTGCGTGTATTAGGGGTTTTTAATTATTTATGTATTTATTGTGGGTTTTAACGTGCGCTTGCAGGCCGATGTGTGTGGACGTTCTCCTGGACATGTGTTTCTGTTGCACTATGTGGACGCATGGTACTTCACATGGATGGACTGTGTGGATTTGGCATTGTTTTATCTGGCCCACCTACCTGAATCTTCGGATGTCTGCACTCCTTTCTCCATCCCTCCGACTCCCTCTATGCTCTCCATTCCGATGGTGGAGGCACAGATTTCTTCCCAGGGGGTCAACTTGATGGGTGATTCAGGACCTCCCCCGGTGGCTGTGGCAATGTTGCGGTTGGCAGAGAGTATGCTGCGGACGCGTATCCGCAGGTCGTCCCATCGCTTGCGGCATTGCTGTGGGGTGCGGGGTGCGGTCCCCACCGCACTTACCCGCTGTGCCACCAGAGCCCATATGGCCTTCTTGTTTGCAAGTGCCGTCCTGGTCATTTGCGTGCAGAAGACGACGGCAGCATTCTCCTGGAGGGTCTCTGTTAGCACGGTGAGTTCCTCACGGGAGAAGTGGACCTGCCGCTTGCGGTCGCACGCTTTCTTCGCTACTTTTCCCATTTTTCTTGGTTTCGCTAGGGTGGTTGACGGGTTGGGGTGTGTTTCAGGGTAGTGATTTTAGTGGTTGTGTGGTTTTAGTGTATTTATGGGTGTACGCCGGGATGTTTCCCGTTCCGGGCCCATGTTTTAACTTCCGTTTCCGTATATTTCCGGCCACCGTACTTTCCGGTAGGCGCACACTGCGGTGACCGCTAAGAGGGGTGGCGGTATTGCACCTAGGGCGCCGTACGGCGGCGGTGTGGGCCGTTTTGGGGTCATTTCCGCCATCGCGGACTTTGCACTTCCGCCATGCCGTGGTGCTCGTGCCCGATGGGTCGGAATGGGCCGCACTTTGCTCCTTCGTGCAATGGCGGAAACGCTATTTACGCTGTGGCGCTCCGGTCAGTCGCTTTCCGCCAGGGTCGTAATGAGGGCCATTGACATTAGCAGGAAACACCGAAAACATACTGAATGGAATTGTGAACAAATCACAAACAAATCTAACATGTCTGAACCCAGAAAAGGGTCAAAAAAAAGTTTTTTAAACTGAATATTCAAAACAATGAAAAAAGGATAGAAACTTTTGTACCCAGCTTAAACTTGCAAGCACAAACAGAGGTGCATCCAGTAACAGCAAGGGCAGATCTATCGAGCCCTCAATTAAACTTAACGGATTTTAGAGAAATATCTCATTTAGCGGAACTATATCAAACACGGAAGACACAGATGAACAGGAAACAGAAGATCTCAACATCCTGAGAGAACATAACCGGGCCAAGACTCATACCTACTCAGCAACAGAAAATCACGATGAGGAACTGAGTCAAAACAAACTTAACCAATCACTCATTGGGCACAAAGAAGAGGAAAAAAATTCTGAGTCAAATCTTGATGAAAGCCAAGTAAACCAAAATTTTCAAAGACAAAGAGAAACAAAACTTACCACAACTTGCTCCTCAACCTCAAATTTAAGAGTGACAACGAAGTTGCAGCCTAAAAAATTAGGCAAATCGGCAACTCCAACTAAAAACTTGATTGGAAGGTTCTTTGAAAAACTAGGGAATACCCCTACAGTAAATCGATTTGAACTATCAGATGCCGAAATGCTTGAAGGAATTCCACCATCACCTCAAGGAAAACCCCTTAAACAATTGGCGTTAGCACAAACATCTACAAGTAGTTGCTTAACACCCCAAATACGTTGGTATTTCAGACAAATTAAGACCCCCCAACTTGAAACGGAAACAATTAAGTCCAGCAGTGAGAGGGGAATCTCAGAGACAAATCCAACAGTCCCTGACAATGCTAGGGAAAAGGAATTGCAAAAAGAAGTGAAAATCATTGAAGGGGCGCAAACCTAGAAACCACACTGAAGTCTAAACTCCCCATATAAGGGGTTACGAAGAAGCCAAATTGGCAGAAGTCATCTCAGATAAAAAAAACTCGACTAGCCAAAGAGAGTCGATTCCTCACCTGAAACTGACCTTACACCAGAGCAAGGATGACAACCCAGTGGATATATCTTGATCCCTCCTCTCTACCCCAAAAAAACCAAAATCGGAATGGGAAATCCCCAAGAAGAAGGAAACAAACTCGCCTGGGAAAAAGTTTGATATCTTGGCTGTTATGTCAGCAGTGACCATCGCCTTAGCGCCATTTGGAAAGTTATATGACTCCATTAACAAAACTCTAAAGGATCATGCATCGTTAACAGCATCTCTTAGCTCGAAGCTGATCCATCTAGAAAGCTATATAATGACCACAGAAGCCTGGAAGGAGAATACAAGCGATCAAGACACAATGACAGACAAAACTGAAACACAAACAAACCCTTTAGAAAAACACAGGCAAGAGGTGTTCCAGTCTTAAGAGAAATCACTGAACATTGGCACCCAAACTCACCAGGCCCAGGCCTTAGAAAAATCGCAAGACAGAGATCAAATAGTGACAATAGAGGAACCAAATACGAGATCTGTAGCTGCGTGTAACAAGCACAAAACCGAGGAGAAATCACGAGAACTAAGCAGCATAAAAATCTCTAAAACTTTGAAGGATAAACCACTTGAAGAGGTAACGACCACACAAGGCTCAACTAAGGAAGAGCAGCCGAAATTGAAGCCCCTAAAGAAAGGACAGAGTAAGCCCAGGGGTCCAACACAAAACCGAGATGAGGAAAAGGATCACAAAGACAATAGACTAGAGAATAATAAACAAAACTTGGAACAGAAACCAGGAAGCAAAAGTAAAGATCCAAGCCCTGCAGCACACAACAACGTGAAGGATCTGCAAGAATCGGAGCAGACACTACTAAACAAACAAACTTTAACAAAAGAAAATAAAAGTAGAAAACCGCAACACATACAGAGGAAACTGGAGAACACTGTAAATACAAATGAGCTAATGACAAAGTGGACAACTGTTGTAGATAAAAAAAAAACCTTCAAACATGGAGGACGACCTCAACAGAAGATTGACAAACGAGAGTCTTATGACATATCTGAAGAAAGCACAATCGATTTATCCAACATCAGTGTCTACTCCGTAGAAAACTCAGAGTCAGAAATACCACGTCCGACAGCGAAAAAAAGAAAGGTGTAATTCGCGGATGATAAATGTTCATCGCAAGATTCTATGCAGAACCAACATAAGGATCATACAGCATATCCCAAAAAATGAAAAAAAAACACACACGAAAAAAGAAACGAAAGACACCGGATCACTCCAGAAAGGCAAACACTGTTTCAACTGTCAGGCATGAGGATAAATAAAGCCGAACCTAGAGACAGAGATTATGAGGGATATCGTTCAAAGAGTTCAAAAAAAGGGTAAACACGAACACCCAAAGGTCAAAAGTTTGAAGAAAGAATTCCTAATAACGAAAGAAAATACAGAAAAAACAATTTGATCACTAAGAAAAACAATGGAAAACTGGATAGCACATACGATCAAAGACACACTGGCCAATCTGAAGAGGGCAGTAGACGACGAGAAAAATCTCTTGAATAAAGAAAATGATTTGATCAAAAAACTTTTCCGTCAACTTCACAGTCGAACCAGACTCGAACATCAGCTCTTTTTACTCAAAAGAGTAATTCGACAAGAACGCTGAAATTAGAAAAACGAGTTAGCACTGGAGAGAAATTCGTTCTAAACAGAAGAGCTACACTGAGGCTTTTTGATAGAATCACGAAAGGAGACCAAATCAGAAGCTCGGATATAAATATAGTGGAATTTGCACACAAGGGGCATATGGACAGTATTTTTCTACATATCACGTCCCAAACAGTCAAGAAACTCCTGCTCCTGACAGCAGATGAGCTGTTAAAGAGGGGATACCTCCTACGAGAAACAACTTCCGAAGAAAGAGGCCATAAGACAGAAAATATAAACAAAATGAAAATAGACAAGAACTACGAGGCTAAGGAAAAAGAAAGACGAGATTGGATAAAGCAAACATTAAACAAAAAAGACTCCTTGGGAGAGAAAATAAAAAGTCATCAAACACCAGAGAAGAGTGATCAAACAAAAGAGGTGGAAAGAACCTCAACCCGCAAATTAAAGGGCCCGATTTATCTACAGACCATCAGAGGAAAAGAGAGAGTCAGCCTGAGAGAAAACTCCCCTATTAAAGGACACCGAGATAACGATGAGAAGAACTCAGAAAAAAACCCAACCCGTAAACCAAAGGGCCCGAATTATTCGCAGACTGCCAGAGGAAAAGAGAGAGGCAGTCCGAGAGAAAATTCCTTGAGCAAGGGACAGCAAGATATGGCCGACAAGGATTCAAAAAGATGGGCGTGGATCCCCTCGGTCCTGACCCGCTATACTAGAAAATAGCAACCAACCAACATCCTATTTGGTACTGGAAGGGAACGAGCGAGGATCCAAACTGTCGATCAAAACATTGATCAAAACATTATCATTGGATAATGGAACACCAGAGGCCATACTCATCTCACGGAAACGGGTGAGATAAATTTAGGCCGATTTGATCCTATAAGTCTGCAAGACACTTGGCTGCCTTTCCCGCCCAGCATGGACGGCTTTGAGGTCCTACTGTCTCCAGCTCAAAAAGGGAGAAAAGGTTGTCCGACATCAGGCCCTTTAGCAGCCGTACGTACTGGAGGGTGTTTGCGAATAGCTGACAGCCTGGTATCATCCTCGGCAATCCAAGCAACACTGCTGGAATGGGAGAAAAACAGAAATCAACAGGCGAGCACAAGCCAAGATGTCATACTACTACTGAACATCTATTGGAATCCTGCAGTGATTACAACAAAAGAGTTTCTAAATGATGTAGAAAAAATACTAACTGAAGCCACAACAATCAACAGTGTGGACCACATCCTGGTATGTGGCGATCTGAATGCCATCTGTCCAGCTTCTGATGAAGAAAACAACACATTTCTAACTAAAACAAATCACAGTTCGCAAGCAACAAAAAGGGGTCTAGCATGGTTAGAACTGATGGAGTCCCGTGACCTGTACAACGTCAATTCGCTAGACACAGCCCTACCCAGGATTCCAACTTGGGAAATTGAAGGCAACAAAAGCACCATCGACTACATCTTTGCCTCTAAGGGATTATATTCACTAATCGAGAGATTCGAGGTAGTCAAAACCACTCGGAGCAACCATAACTTATTAACAGCGACATGGTCTTCATTTAAACGCATGCCCACGATAATGCAGCACCAGGTAGAAACCAACTCGCAAGGAAATCGGTTAAAATTGACAACACAAGCAATAATTTCCATCACAGCAACCTACCACCAGAAAAACAGGCAAAATATCATCAGCCAAACGCCAGCAAATTGGACTATTGCCCAATCCTCATTACGTATTTACGTCTGAAACACAAAACTGGACAGGAAAATTCTCACCTCCACAAATACAACGAGGAATTAAGGCTAAATAAATCAAACCTACGAAATGCCATAAGACGGGCCCAAACTAAACCATCACAAGAAAATGTAGACCTTGCAAATACACAGAAAAAAAGCTACAAATCATGGCTAAAATCATTCCGATGGAAATTGTATCAAGAAGATGCAGGGACCATGCTACGAGCGGTTTGCAATAGAAACTCTAAAGATTTTTGGTCAATAATGAAGAAAAAATCAACATCTACAGAGATGACTATCACTAATATTGTTAGTAAAGACAAATGGTTAGAACATTTCGCAAACTTATTGAAACACCCAATGCTAAACTCAAGAGAAACTGCTAAGCGCGGCATAGGTAAATGGATCACATGTGACGAGCAGACCGTTTTGGAGAAGATCAAGAAGTTGAACAATTCCCGAGCCCCGGGTCCTGATGGAATTTCAAACGTCCACCTCAAACAGGACGCGGTAACCTGGGCACCACTAATAACGGAAATCTTCAAAAGATGCCAAGTCACAAGATCCATCCCTGCCACCTGGAAAACTGCTAATATTGTCCCAATTTATAAGAAAGGCCCTAGGGACAACCCAAAAAACTACAGACCCATAGCCCTATTGGATGTGCTTGGAAAGCTTTTCGGATCTCTGATTTTGGACAAATTCCGGGATTAGCAGAAAGAAGCAAAAACAACAGATCCGTTCCAATCTGGCTTTGAAAAGAACCTAGGCACCTCTCTCAATATCATGGTGATCAGCATTTTGAAGGCGAGAGTCTCTGAGGGCCACCCGACAATATTCATAGCATCGATAGACTTGGTCCAAGCATTTGATCGCGTAAACAGGGAGAAATTGTGGGGAAAACTAGAAAAACTAAAATGTCCACCGTCGCTGCTATACCTTGTTAAAGCCCCGTACAGTGACACCTCAATCCAAGTGTGATTGAATGAAGCGGGACTGTTGTCAAAAAGCATAAAGACGGTAAGGGGGGTCAAGCAAGGCTGCCCGTTGGAACCAGCTCTATACAAGGCGTACATGGCTGATATCGTGGATGCTGCAAACGATGCTTGTTCATTCCCACCCAAAATAGGAGACTCGAAGGTCACGCGTCTGCCCTATGCTGATGATATCCTTCTGCTGGACCAAACGCCCATAGGCCTACAGCGGCAAATAGATAGTCTTTTAACCTATCTGAAGAGAAATGACCTGGATCTCAACACAACCAAAACCAAGATAATGATTATGGAAAAGTCCATGAAACCAACCAAAAGACCACATTGGTTTGCAAACTCGGAAAAACTAGAGACAGTGAAAAGTTTTACATACTTGGGGGTGAAAATCTCTTGTAGCCAAATAGAAATTACTATGCAAGAGCATCTCTACAGCAAGACAAAGAGACTCGCAGCACAAGCCTTATCCTTTGAAAGAAAATTTGGCAAATTCACAATTCTTCCAATAATAAAATTCTTTAAAGAAAAAGCCATGCCAGCAATAACCTACGGTGCTGAGTCAATGCCACAACTTCCATCTACACTATGGGCAAAACTAGAGGGCCTATTTTGGCGTAAAGTACTAAGATTTCCCAACTCTACTCCCATAGTAGTAATCAGACGTGAGCTGAGCCTCCAATCAATGAAGTCTGTGGTCGAAAGAAATAGCCTGTTATTCCTGGGGAAATTCTAAGGAGTCCACGTCCCAAAATTCTTGATATCATTTTTAAAGAAATGACGAGCAAGAAAAATCTAATGCTGATAACATGGCATAACACCTTATTAGAACAGGTAGAAAAAATCGGCTGCTCAGAATGGGAGAATGAACGCATTCCTGGGAAACTTAAGGAAAAGTTAAAAATTCAAGACTGGATCGAGACACTGGAAAAAGCAGAAGAGTTTATATCCTTGACCCATCAGACAATTAACACACAAAGGATTGATAAGGTCAGGAGTTACTTAAAGAAATTTCCAGATAAGCGACTACAAATTATCTTTTTAAGAGCGCGTCTGAATGTCTTGAAGACAAAGGAAATCCTATTTCTCAGGAAGCAATCAAAGGATAACAAATATCGCTACTGTACAAGTTTAGACATCGAAACAGTGCGTCACCTCCTCCTTCACTGCCCAGGAACAGACAAACCAAGAACAACTTATCTATGACCACATAGACTTAAATATCTGACATCAAGCGAAGAGGATTGGTGGAATAGGATAATGAGTGGAGATTCTACGACTCTGACTTTGGCAACAGCTAACTTCCTAGAGAGTTTGGATTTAGAAGGGAAGTCTAACGCACCAACTCTATAGGAAGAAACAAACAGACATGCCAGAGTAAATCACCATTCATTATTCCAAGAATAAGGACGGCACAAACTTTCAAAGCAAGGAAACCATTTTGTAAAAATTGTAAAATGAATTAAATACAAAAAAAGCTCAAAAGTCACTATCTACCCTTAAAAACTACAGCAGAAGATGAATCATCGTAGTTCTAATTAACAGCGAATTTCTACTAGAGAGAAAGTTGTTTATATGGATTTGAAACAGAATGAAACCACTGACTAAATGAATTAATAGATTAAGAAAAGTACTACTAATCATGTGCAATGCCAATATAAATACATTTTCAAACTTCTGTTAAGGTGAATGGATTCAAACAAGCAGCACAGAACCATATTTTAATGAAGAGACTTATAAGCGCGTTATAAATAACCTATGATATCATAAACAAGAACAAAAAAACTCAATTTCTATAGACAGTAATGGTAGGAAATACCATAAAGGCAAAAGAAACCCTTATAGAAAAAACGTCCCCAACAAACTTTCAACCAAATGTTCCTTTTGCCCAAATCAGACCGTCCAGTGTACAAATGGACATGTGGCTCAATATTATTATTATTATTATTATTACCTGAACTTGTAGAGCGCACGGTCGCCCGGGGGCATCATGGCGCTGGTGAGGAAGCTATCAAACAAGAGGAACAGTAATAGTCAGAGAGTTAGAATAGAGTAGTTTTGAGGGCTTTCCTAAAAGCCAAATGGTTGGAGATAGACTTGAGTGGCAGTGGGAGGGTGTTCCACAGCCTTGCCGCAGCAATGGAAAAGGCTCTGCCACCGAGTCTTTCCCGGTTATACTTAGGGACCACCAAAAGATTGGTGTTCAGGGAACGAAGGTTGCGTTCTGGGATATACCGAACAAATTTGGTTTGAAGAAACTCAGCACCTAGGCCCTGGATAGCTCGATGGACAATACACAGTGACATACGACAAGAATCCTTCAAATCTTTACAATAATTCCTCAATCACTGTGTGAAACTAAAAGACAAAAGTAGAATGAAAACTTAATAAACCATAGCCTCCTGCCCAGTGCGCAGCCTGACAGGACTGCGAGTACATTTGTTAGCCTGCATTTCAGGAACTGCTTGCAAAGGCACCTCACACAACATCAAAAATGTTAGAAATACACCATTCCGCTATACGAAATCTTGTTCATAGACTGTACTATGCAATAAATCCTGCTCTAGAACTCCAACATTTAAATAACAATCTACTACATGGAACAGCTAAAAAAACTCCTTTGGGAAATAAAGCACATCCAATGTACATGTTTTGGAACTGAAGTTGACTTAAAACATTCAGTAACTTCACAAAACATTAGCAGCAGTCTCACAAACACAAACCTTCTAACAAACACATTCACAAAAGAAATTGCTAAGTTTCAAACCACATCTGCTGAAATAGTAGACAAAGTATGTGTCTGTTGTCACAGAGCATTTTATAAAAAAGAGCACACAAATTGTAGATATGGCATACAAAATAGAGGACATTGAGGAAGCCCAATGGTTTCATTAGCTTTATATCTAACAACAGAATATAAATACAAAATAACTGACCACTCAATAGTTTACACGTACTGCAATACAAAGCTTGACAATAACCACATGCCATCACATGCTATCACTAATAATGTAAAAATATTCCACCTTCCAAAGGCTCTCCAACAACTTAACTTGTATGAGAGCATTATAAACCAACCAGTACACCCATTTCAAGCTATTATATGCCTTAGACTGAAAAATAGTCAAATGGCCTCCATCTGAGTTACTAAAAGGCATGTGTGGCAAAGTAGTATATTTGCCATTAGATCTTAAAGAAAATGTAGAAACTCAAGGAGTACAATGGCCAATAGATCAATCTTTGATTGTACTTGTTAATAGTGTACATTTGGCAACAACCAGTCAACTTAAACAAAGTTAGACAAGCCCTACAATATCTAAAAGAAAACAATGAATACTACAAAAATATAAACATTTAGGAAAACTTAAGAGAAACCACCCAAATAATTTGAGATTCACCACGAACTGGCCAATTTGAACATGTAGATCCTGTTACTGCAGGCAAAATGTAGGCCAGTATACAATTCACCCACTACACTCCAACGACACCACAGAAGATTCATTAGAAACATTTGAACTGCAGCAAGCCAAAGAATCCCCAATGAGCATATGGAAGAAAAGTGTGGAAGTACGTTCTTTTCCTCTACTTTTTCCTACAGGAAAATGAGGAAGATATGATGAAAGATCCACGCAAATTACTGCATAAGAATATAGCTCTTTATGAATGTATTCTGAAGACCCCAGATTCAGACAAAATGTAGAATGCATTTTCGACCCCCTGTTCTCTGTTATGGAGTTGCACACACACTAAAAACAGGCTACAATGTTTTAAACATGTCAGCTACACAACTGCTTCAAAAGATTAAAGACAAGATGAAGTTTTCCAGTCAAATATCACAAATATATTGACAAACATGTGTGGTACAAAGAATACTGGTTCCAATGTCATGCTGATGTGCGTTGTATGCTAAGGAACATAGGCCCACCCACATGGTTTGTTAATTTAATTTGTGCAGAATACGCATGGGATGACTTGCACAGCTTCTTAAGCACTGCAAACCAAAATAAAGCAGGAATAGATATACAAACACAAGGATAACTCTGTTCTCTTGACCAAGTCAGTGTATCAGGGTACTTTTACTATTGCTTCATTGCCATGCTGCATTTCATCTGCAATAAAACTACCCCTCTGCTATGAGAAGTGGAACACTTTGTTTGGAGAAAAGAATATCACTCCAGAGGAGCACTACACATCCACATGCTTTTATGGATAAAAGATGCTACCAAATTTGGCCATGACAGTAATGCCACTGTTTTACTTTTTAATGAAAAATACATTACTTGCAACATCCCTTCAGAAACCATACATAGTGACCTGCGTACACAAATCTTATGCTTCCCAAAAAATAAGTGTGGATGTAGATATAACAACAAAGGTAAATACTATACCAAATGTCGCTTTGGCTTCCCTAGACTACTTTGCACAAAAGGACAAGTAAATAGCTTGATGTCTTCTGTTAGACACAGTGTAAAAGGCAAATCCCCTATAAACATATAGAACATTAAAAGGGACGAAGCATACAAGTACATCAATGATTACAATCCAATCAGTGCCCTTTTGTGGAATGCAAATATAGACATACAATACATTGCAAACAATTCCACTACAGTTGCAAGATATGTCGCAGCCTATCCCACCAACGCTGAGAAAACAGAGCTAAAAGACCTCTGGGATTACATATAATCTGATAAAACACTGTCAGAAAAAATTGAACAGCTTTGGTATAAAAATGCTCTTCCATAGATATTGCGGGAGCTACGAAGCTGCAGACTGTTTAACAGGTACAGCCTAGCATGGCAAACCTGAACACATGGTCTTGCTAAACCTCGGTCCAGCTTCATTCTGAACAAGAGTACTAAAATCCTACCAAGACATAGAAACAATAGCTGCAAATGATCCCAACAGCCAGGATATTTTAAAAATAATTTAATTGACACATACTACTCAAACATAAGTACTGCTTTGGAAAACATGTGCCTGTACGACATAGCCCAAATCTAGTCCTACAAGAACAATTCTCACCAGATGAGAGAACTGGCAAATATTCAGTCTCAACTTCTGAAGGAAGGCTAGCAAAACTTACAAAACCCAGCCTAATTAATCATATAAAGTTATCAGTTAAATCTCTGCAACATACAGAACTTTATTACATGGCTTCCTACAACATAGGTGGTGCAACTTTACACTGACTATTGCTCCTCTCAGTAGAACACCAAAACAAATTAGTATTCTGCAAATTATCATCAGAAAATGGTACTGAAGTACGCAGAATTCTGAAACAAATCAAAGTACTCCTGATAGATGAAGTAAGCATGGTTTCCAACATTATATTGCCTTTAAATCATCTCAGAATGCAACAAGTCCTAAAAACGGACTACGAAGAACTGTATGGAGAAAAACAGGTTATTGTGTTCGGAGACCTCCTACAGTTAACACCAGAAAAAGGTTCAACTTATTTTCAAAACATTAGGGCATAAAAAATGCCATAACACATTCGGCAGCATTGGAAATATAAATCTCTGGCAACATTTCTGTTACTGAGAAGTAACTCAAAACAAGCATTAGTCTGCAGATCTCACCTATGCTAACATTTTAAAAAGCATTAGAACTGGTCTGTTTACTAAAGATGCAAAATCCATCTTAAATACTAGACTAATCCATGAGCAATAGGGGCAGAACAAATCTGCTCCTTATGTCATGGAACAATTAACTTAACAAAATATAAAATGCATGTCCTTCATGCCAACCCTTGCAAGTTGTAGTCAATAAGAAATGCAACCCATACCGCATCAGCTCCACAGACAAACTGGGAGTGCGTGGCATGACACTCCCTATGTGTCAAAAAGCAACAACACAACTAAATAGCTTACAAAAATGTATCTCCAACACAGCTGGATTAGAAAAAGTATTAACTCTGTGGCTAAACTGTAGAGTATTTAAAAAATGTAAACTTGACGTAGAACAAGGTTTAGTCAATGGAGCAATTGGTCTAGTTGTTGGCTTCCAAACATATCCACATGACAACAACATTCATTTTGCAACATCAACTTTGAAAAACTTGCATAAGTAAAAAATAGGCTGCACAATAGCACATTTCCTTCTTTTCAAAGACATACACGTACACAAAGAACAATTCTCTCTATATCTTGCTTATGCTGTCACTATTCACAAATTGCAAGGTCTAATCCTAAATCACACATTGATTAACATTGGCAGCTCAGTCTTTAAAGAAGGTTTGAGTTACTAGCTAACTTTGATGCAAACAAAGTCAACGCTGACATTCCTTGCATCCTAGAATACAACAGGCAATGTGTACTGTACACCCCCTCCTAGATATGTAGTCTGTACCTCAAAAAATAAAGCTTTAAAAAGAAAACAAATACAAGCAGAACCTATAGCAGATCTCCCAACAATACCGATAAAGAAACAAAGAACAACTGCTGCTCCATTAAATAACACAACCACAAAACTGTCTTGTCCAAAAGCAACTGCACGTCCATCAGAAGACAAAGAGACAAATGTCTCTTCTCAAAAAACAACTGCAGGCCGATCAAAGAATACAGAGGCACAAGTCTCTGGTTCATTTAAATTCAGCAACACAACTGGAGTGCATTGCTATACATATGTAGCAATCAATCGTCTCTTCCAAATTTCCACTAATTGTTCGCAACATTTAGTTAAACTGCTCATCCTTCATAGAAATCCCACAAATAATCCTGACAGCCCTTACAGTGTCTCAGGTATAAGGCAATAATTGGACTACTGTACAGGAATGGTAAATTCCCCATACACACAGGAAGATCCACAAGAATTCCTAATGTACTTACTACAAGTACTGGAAACCAAAAGAAATCCCTATAAATGAAATCTTCCAGATTTCATACATGTGGAAACATACATGCACTCTCTGCAACCATGTTTCCCAAGAGCACATCCCCAATTAATGACTTGTGTCCATACACAATTCTGAATCCATTCCATTTCACCAGCTTTTGCAGAATGCAAATCATAGCATAGTAGGCCCTTTTTGTAATTCTGACAATCGTTCCAACATACAAATAAACTTACATGGCCAATATATGATAATTAGGCTTCTAAGGTACAAAGCAGATGGTACCGAAAACAACTTTAAGCTTACTAGCTTCTGACACGGCCAAGCATTTTGTTGTCAAGAAAACCTTCACAACAGTAGGCATAATCTACCAAACTGGTGCTACAATCACTTCAGGCCACTATACTACAGTGGTTAGTTTGAATGTAACAACACCTCCGTTACTCAAAAACAATTGGTTACCAGCAAATCTAACAAATGCCTACTTATATTCCTTGAATCCAAATTTGGTCACTAAACTATAGCACAATAAACAGTTAGAATATGCCAATGGGTATCCAACTACATCCATAATACTACAATAGTACTTTTAAAACTCAAGACAGTTAGAATACGTCAACAGGTATCTAACTACTTCAAAAATATCCTTCATTGCTGTCAGCAGCTCTGGTCTCCAGACGCAGGAGTGGCACGCACCAACCACCCCCTCCGCGGTCTGGGTGCCTGCAAGTCACAGCTTACACAGACCTCCGAGACCCCGGTGGGGTAAGAGGGTTAGCGAATCGTTGGTTGGACAGGAACTGGTTTTCAGGGTAACCGGAAAGAGGGTCAGGAGAGGGTAGGTGGAAAGGCAGGGGGAACATAGGATAAATACAATACTGAAAAGTAAACACGCTCACTCTACAAAATACACATATTTCATGCTCATGATACAACCCATCTCAAAAGTGAGTCAAAGAGAGACTTATCTCTGTGGTGAGTGCTGGCCTCCGGCCTGCGCACTCTCAGTTCCGGTATCCAGAGCAGTTCAATGCTGCAAAGAGAGTTTGAGTTATTACCTTGTGGGTGTTTCCTCACACACACATAACACTGTACATTCTATGGATTACTGACACCTCCCCATGCAGACCCACTCGTCTCAGGCTTGGTTTGTGTTAGTTTGCATGCCCCCCGTGATGGGTTAAACACTGTTATGTGGACAAATCGCCACACATGGCTCCGCAGTATCTGCTGATTCACGTGTTAAAAAGCACACGTAAAATGGTTTGTGATGTGCTGCTAGCCGCACGTGGCGAGGTGCGACTTCAGTACAAATCGCGCCGCTATGTTGATTGCGGCTTCCTTAAATAGCGCACATGGCTAATTATGCATGTTAATGATGTGCACTGCTTGCGGGTTGCAGCGCACCTAGATGCACCCTTGCACGGTAGTTAGTTAAGGTTAGGCACGCTACTGCGTGCTGGACTTATCTTCTCCAGAGCAGGGGGGCTTGAGAGTATGGGCAACACCCCCTGCATGTGCCCCTGTTCGCGTGGTATGCTTCCTGCTTGGTGTCTCCCCAACGCGGCTTCGTTGCAGCGTGCGCGTCATTCCCAGCACTTGTCTAGGCTCCCCTGCACTTGCGGTACTTATCTCAGGCATGCAAGGGGCCTGGAGGAAGGTTTTCTGGGGCGTGGCCCCTCGACAGTTCCCCCTTGCTCGGAGCTCCACTAGACACGTCCGCTTCAGTCGGATGTTCGAGCACAAGCCCTGTGCTATTGCTCTCGTGCTCATGCGTGCCCCAACCCACGTGGGTGAGATTTGTAGTTCCTAGCCCAGCGTCCTCTGGGTAATGTAGGTTGCAGGCTCTTTCTCCTGCAGAGAGGGCACAAAAGCCTTCTATAAGGCTGGATTAATTTTTGTGTGTGTTTCCTTTTGGTGTTTGTTGTTGGGCCATGTCTATAGCCCATATCTGGCCCCTTACCACACAACCCCAAGGTCTGTACCCTGACAATTACAATACACTTCAAATATGCCATCACATTTCTTGTTAGTGCAATACTTCTTGTACTATCCAATATAATTACAATACGCCAATGTAACCACCAAATCTAACACATGCCTACTTAATATTCCATCACCCCAAATTTACTCACTAAACTATAGTACAATAAGCAGAATATGCCAACTAGTATCTAACTACATCTAAAATACTACTTTAGTACTTTTGTTAAAAACAAGATTTATTCAGCAATAAATACTATAAAAGCATAAAAGCATCATAACATTTGTTACAAATTAATTAAAATACAATTCCTGAGCAACAGATACCAGCCATCATTATAATTTATCAACTCCGAAAAAGAAACATGCAAAAAGTATATAGTAATATCAGCAAATGGTTAAAAACAAAACTTGAATATTAGTTTTGCTCTACTTAACCAAGCCATGTGAAGAAACTTGGTAATATAAAAAAACTTTATTCACATCATTAGTACTTTTACAATATTACATGGCCACTTCTGAATACAAAATGCTCTTTAAACTAAAAAAAGAAACCAAATAGCAGCTCCTAAGGCCATGGTAACCAAGGCAGAAAAGTACAAAATGTTTGAATGTTTCCTCTGGATTGCCACAAACTTTGCATTGTGTATCTGAGGTACTAGACCATTTTGCAGTAAATGTTGCCACCTTTAGAGTGTTAGTACAAAGTTGGAAGTTTAGAGCATTTGCAAACCCAGGGGCCACACAATCTGAATATGGCTCAAAGCCCTCTGTCTGCTACAACAGTAAATATGGAGATCCAGTCTTTAAAACAGTACATGCCCTTTTCATATTCCTCACTATAACTTCTCAGCACTTCAATTTAACAACATTTTTTTTAGCCAGATAGTAAGTAGCCTGTCCGAACCAGACCAGAATGTTGACAACTCTAAATTCCTGCTTGCCCTGTCCTCCGCTCCAAAGGAAGCTCCACTAATACACAGCACCTTGTATTTTATTAAATCATATGAGCTCCACGACTTAAAGATGGCCGCCACACCCGCAGCACCTCTGTAGGTGCAGTTACAGTTCACGCCCTCTGCTGCTCCCTGATTGGGCCATTACCTCGCCAAAGTTCATTGACTAAGCCGGCAGGCGGAAGCCCGCACACCGCAGCCGAAGGGCCGCAGCAAAAGGGCCGGTCTGCGTCTGTCCTCAGCTGTCCGTGCTGTCAGCCGATCAGGCTGCTGGATTCACTTGTGGCTCTCCCATCGTGAGTACGCTACAATTTCTTGGTTTACCCAGGTCCTCAACCCCACCACAACATTACTTTTTAGCACCCACGTGCCATTCACATGGCAACGTCTCATATGTCTTAGAATGCCGCCAGCATATTAGCAGTCCTGCGGACGTACGAGCCCCGTAAGGCATTGCTCTGGACTACCAATACATTTATGACCAGTAACTGCTTGGTATTGCCTCTCCTGTCCTGCACTCTATGAAGCAGCTCCACACACGCCTTCCACAGTAGGCAGCGATATACTTTACTTTGTTTGTATAATACCTGCCACTGCCGTGTCTTGCGCATTTGTCAATTGATACTTTACCAACGGTACCCTGCACCAATATTTTAGCCTATTGTTTGTGCCACCTTGCAGCTGTATTTTACACTGTTACTGTGCCAACCATACCCTGCACCGCCATTTAGCCAAATTATGCATTCCTACACTACCTATGCTGCTCCAATTACTGTATGCCTCTATTCAAAACTCTGTACCTCTTCAGTGCCTATATAGGTATATATAAGGATTTCATCCCTATATATATAGTGCCTCATCCCAGCAGACCAAATTTGTAGGGACATTGCAACAAATGTGCCATAGTCCATCGAGCAGCACTTTTAGGGTCACTACAGTGGACTACTCCTATTATCTACTACATACCAGCAATAAGCCTACCTAGCTTGGTGGTCACTATGGCTAATCTAGCCCACACAGACACGCAACCGTGCATAGCACGGCCACAATAGCACGCCCTAAACTCTCAAACATCCCACAACACACTTCCTCCCATTTTCTTTTAACCCAGCCCAACTTGCCAGACAACCTTTCCAGAACATCCAAACCTACTAAACGCCCCAGATCTATTGACACCAGAAATAAACTCATTGGCCTACGCTCCCGCTATATGCCTAACGCCAACCCACCACAGGCATACCATGGCACTAATAAGACAACTGGCCACCCGGACTGCCAAAGTCCCATCACCACTCATCCTGCCCAAGGACCTAGGAACCACCATGACCACTCATGCAAGTAAAGGCAAAATAAGAAAAAACGTGGCACCTACCAATCTGCAATGTGCACTGATTAATACTAGATCCCTCCAAGAACATGCCACAGAAATCCACTACCTCATTACCAATCTCGACCTCGACATTTTAGCTATCATGAAGACCAGCCTACATGAAGCTTCCTGACCTGCCATCTCACTAGCCCTCCCACAAGGACATTTCATCAATAGGCCACATAGACACTCAGCCAAAGGTGGGGGAGTAGCCCTCATAATCAAAGACTGTCTAGCGGTCAGACAAACCACCTCACACCTAGGAGAGAACATCGATTTTCTTGCAGTTAAGATCTCTATCTCCCCCAACACCACCCTCACCATCCCCCTAGCCTACCGCCCTCCAGGCCCAATAGCAGACCATCTCCTAGGTGAAAACCGAAAAAACTCCACTAAAGTAGTTCTCCTAGGTGACTTCGATCTGGGACTTAATGACCAAAAAGATAGGCCTTCCAAAGCACTGGCCCAAGCTCTACAAGATCTCGGCTTCCACCAAAAAATCCTCAAACCAACCCACTGCAAAGGGCGCACCCTTGACTGGGTAGTAGACCACAACTGTGATGTAGACATCAGCTCCAACACCCCTACCCCTTGGTCTGACCATCACCTTATACACTTCCTCATACTGACCTGCGCCCCCAGACCCAAGATTCTTAGCTCCATCCCACCTGCGTTAGCGAGAAGTGCACGGAACCTTACCAAGGAAAGGATCATCCCCCACTTAGACACTCTAACGCTCAACCTCTCAGCTTCCTCAGAACCATCGGTGCTGGCGGATATCTATAACACAACACTGAAAACAGCTGTTGACACCATTGCACCACTACAGAACAAAAAAGCAAAACAATAAAACACTCCAGTACTTGGTTCTCAGCAGAACTGAAAGAACTACATGCCCAAAAATGTAAAGCCCTGAACAAATGGCTAGGTTCCCCCCAGCAATCCATGCTATACGCCTACAAAACTTTGGCCTCTCAATATAATAAAGCCATAATTTCAGCCAAATCTTCCTCCTACAACGAAAGAATCTCTAATTCGACCTCCGAATCAAAAGAGCTCTTTGCCATCTTCAAAGAGCTCTCCACCCCAGCCACCAAATCACAAGAGATCGATAAAGACAAAGCAGGTGTACTAGTGTACAAACAGCCTTGTTAAAAAAAATTAGCTCTTGCAAAAGAAGGTCCATGAGCATCACAAAAACCACTGTAAACATATCAGGCTAGCATCCCACGCTGGCATTAAGGTCACAAATAACAAAATAAAAACCTTCTCCTTCAGGGAAGTTACTGAGTCCTAAGTAATAGACATTGTCAACAAAATCAGGCCATCCAATTGTAAAGGAGATGCCTGCCCAGCCAAACTAGCCAAAGACTGTGCAGAAACCCTAGCCCCTTTTCTGAAAACATTCATCAACGCCTTCTTCAACTCCCTCACTGTCCCTGACAGCTTAAAAGAAGCGTGGGTTCGCCCACTTCTGAATAAATCCTCACTAGACCCGGAAATAGCTAACAACTACAGGCCAATCACCACCGTCCCATTTTTGCTCAAAATCTAGGATAAGGTTGCCTATACACAAATCCAGGAATTTCTGGAAGAAAACAAATCTTAGGCAAATGGCAATCTGGATTCCGCCCAGGCCACGGGACAGATTCCGCCTTACTTGATCTTAAAATACAACTTGGCAACGTCATGGACAAAGGCAAACCGGCACTCCTCCTCCTGCTAGACCTGTTGGCTGCCTTTGATCTCATCAACCATGATATTCTCGGTAAGCAATAAAAAAACGCGGCCCTCTTATCACCACAAGCAATAGCTTGGAGTGCGTCCTTCCTCAATGGTAGACTCATGAGAATCTTCTCAGACTCGCCATGTGCCTCTTCAACCACTATACTTTGTGGAGTCCCACAAGGATCTTGTACTGCACCCACCTTGTACAACATCTTCACCCTGCCTCTATTCAAAGATTTGAATCGTCGTGACATAGCCTACACAAACTATGCTGACGACACACAAGACCAACTCCCCCTAACCGGCATCTACGAACAAGACTCTGTGGCCCTAACTAGCATGGATGGCAGCCAACGGACTCTGTCTTAACTGAGACAAAACAGAGATCCTTGTGGTAGGCACCAAAGAAACACTCAATAAACTCTCCCCTCAATACAGCACCTTCAACATTGACAATACCTCTATCACTGCTTCATCAGCAGTAAAAACCCTTGTAGTGGACCTTGACGCCTCCTTGTCCATGACAAGCCAGGTCAGCGCCATAGCTTCCTCTGCTGCCCTCACCACAAAAGTAATCAATGCAGTCAAACCATGCCTGTCAACCAAAAATGTCCTATCAGTTGCTAGAGCTGCAGTCTATATCATGCACCTCATTGAAATTAATGTTCTTTCCTAATAAACAACTTCCAATAATTGTTCACACCCATTTATTTTCTACATATACAGCAGGACCACTTCATTGTTAACAAATACAGTAAAAAAAAAAACTAAAAAAAAAACATTATCAACATATTATCAAATAAAACGTTCAACAAAACAATGACAAACAACTGATTAATGGCAATCATATTTTGTCACAGGTAACATGAACTGCACAGTGTGAGTTCTGCAGTCAAAATGAGAAAAGTAGACAAAATGGGGCGTTTCATACTTTCCAAAATCAAAACCAGAAAAAGAGAACTATATTCTAAGAAAACTAACAAAATGCCTGACACCTACAAAGAAGTACACATTTAAAACATTAACATCAGCAAATTAGAAACACATACAAAACTTTGCCCAGCGGCAATACTAGCCGCGGATATTCAACGCAGATACAAAGCTTACATTTAGCCGCAGCCACACACACGTACATTTTCTACAAGCTTTAAACCAAACTAAGCCAACTTTCAAAATTTCAAATATTACAAGACAACACCTAAGCACACAAAATAA
This sequence comes from Ambystoma mexicanum, assembly GCF_040938575.1. Lineage (NCBI taxonomy): Eukaryota > Metazoa > Chordata > Amphibia > Caudata > Ambystomatidae > Ambystoma > Ambystoma mexicanum. The sequence goes on from NC_090924.1 coordinate 1,094,781,351, forward strand.
CAGACACAGATACAAATATAACCGTGCATACGGACACACCCAATTAAAAGACAAAAAACATGAATGCGCCTAAGCACATGCTTTTTATACACACAGTGATCAAAAAGCCATACAATGGCATTTGCTAATAGCCACGGCTATTCGCAAAACCTACACTTAAAACTTTTTTATTTCCAGTCCTCCAAACTCCAAACAAGTGTCCCAAACACGTAAATCAGCCTCATCTGCTCCCCATTGTCCTCCTCCACTACCCTGGTTTCTCACAATCCCACCCAAAACTCAATGCATCTATGTTGCTACTCCACCCAAAATATCAGATAGCCGCCGCTACCACACGTCCACAAACATACAACGTTCCATTCGCCATAATGTAGCCGTGGGTGCACAGGGTACCACACTTACCCGAGAGTAGCAACTGTGCGCACTTAGTGGCGGCTGTATAGCCACGGATAATTACAACAGTACCATCAACCAATTACAAACTCAAAAACACACACATTCATGACAGATCACAACCAATTATAGATTTCTAACAACAACATACAATTCTACATGACCATTTTTTATACACATGACAGAGTACACCTAACTGATGAAGGAAATGCAGTGTTCTTTCAGTACATCAAAACAGTAATCTAGATGTACTAAATACTACACTCAGTGTAACCCAAAGCAGTCATTTTAAGGACTACTCATGACATATAAATACACAAATACAATTAAATAAACAAAACATTTTTTATTATACCTGTTATATTGACTTTTATTAAAACCACGGTTACATAAATTTGTTAAAAAGGTGCTCGCTTCAGGTTTTTATAATACAATACAACTTAAAAGATCAATACTATACAACACTACTGATGTACTTATGTAAAGTAGCTAAAGATAAAGAAAGCAGAGAATAGTACTTAACAGTAAACTGGGTAGGCACACATTTCACAGCCACGCAATATAATACCATGAGTGAGGATACACAACCTAAAATACATTGTATGGGGCATCTAAAACTAAAGTACCACATATACAAAACTCTAAAAACACACACCCAAAATAAAAAGAGACTGACAAATACCTCCCCAGTGAATTTTCACCCCCGACATCAATGTACCTATAAAAATAACTTAAAACACTGACACCCCAAAATATGCAGCCGCAGTCACGGAATAACCCCCACACGTGGGTGTCTGCAGTCCCTCATAGCCTCTGACACAGCCACAACTATAAGGAAAATAGCAACAGATATGCTTTCCATACTCCCCAAGGCCCTGACCAAGTGTTCCCCTCATCTGTGCCAGCTCCACCTACCCCCCACATGGCATCCTCACCTCCTCTACCCTCTATCTAGCCCCCCACAACACGTGCTGTTTCTGTGACGCAGTTTGCTTTCAGATGTCGGCTATTTGCTAGCTTTGTCTTGCAAAGTCGATCCCTAGACCCCTCCATCTCCCAAATTTCACTTAGTGCCATCTAGCGTCCCCCTCACCTCTAGCCTCATGGGGGTTAGGAGGACATATGGCCATGCCCCGTAGAATCTGGCCACTGGCCACAACTACCACAATACAATTAAACTATATAACAAGTCTGTACAATAAACCTTTGAATAACAAAACGCACCCAGACCCCTCCGCCGCCCCCAATCCCAATAACGTCCATGGACATAAAAATATACAGCACACACATCATCACCTACACAACATTTTTTACCTATAAAAGAGCTCTATATCAACTTTTGTCCACTCCTCCACCCTTTCCAAACCCTCTTTCATCCACTAAATATCCTCAAATATATTTCCACACTGCTTTTCCTCATGCCCCAATAAGTAAATTAGAGTAGGCATTCATCCTTGCCGAGAGCCAAGCTCACTGTCCATGCACTAAAGTTATATCACAATTTTTTATACTTACATTTAGACACTTCGGAAAAATAAAACACAAGACAACTGTGCAAAAGCATGCTTTCAGGTCCTTGCTGATACTCTTCGTGCAACTCCACTCCAACATTTCAAGCTGTAGCCACAAGCAAAATGTTCTTTCCCATTCAAACCTATAGCTTTGGCCATGCTGCATGCCCTGGTAAGCAAATCAGACTACAAATGTGTTCTTGCTCAGGGCCAGGCCCATTGCCCAGGCACCAAAGTAATATCACCATTTTTTGTGCTTACTTTTTACACTTTAGAAAAAATAAAATACGAAACAGAATTGCAAAACCCTGCTTTGAGGTTCTTGCTGATGCTCCTCACAAATGTTTGCTGCAATCGTATCCATTGCTGTATCCGCAAGCAGAATCTTTCAAAGAACTGTAACACATATCTGGTCCATGATGCCCATGCCCACTTTAACCCTGCTGCCAGTCACTCATGGTCATGGCAAGTTGCCAGATTGTCCAGGTCATTGGCCCTCATTACAACCCCGGCGCTAAACCATGACGCTATTAGCACCATGGTTGGTGCCGGTGTTGTAACGAGTCCGCCATGGTGGAATGGGGAAATACCGCCCCATTCCAAGGTTGGCGGCGCAGTATTTCCCCATTTCACCATGGCCCTTCCCCATTCCCATTTTTGCCCCATAGGGCTCAATGGGACTGGGGAAGGCACTAAATAGGTACCGCAAAGTGCGGTACCCTAATTAGCACCGAGGTCCATTTGCGGCACCCTACTTTGGGTCCCGCAAAGGGACCTCGTAATCAGGCGTTAAGGGTTTAACGGCGCCGACACCTTTTACGGCACTGTTAAACCCTTAACGCCAGGGTCGTAATGACCCCCATTGTCTTTGGCCATAACTGGGACAATCTGGCCACTGCCCATGTCCACAGGCTATACCTCAGTTACCAAAGTTATATCACTATTTTGTGTACTTACATTATAACACTTTAAAAAAAATAAAACACATACACATTTGCAAAACCATGCTTTCAGGTCTTTGCCAATACTCCTTGTACGAGTTTGCTACAAATCCGTCCATGTTTTATTTTTTTCAAAAGTGTCAAAATATACATGCATAAAATAGTCATACAAGTTTGCCCCCACTTAACAAAATCCATTTAGACTTTCCCAAAATGTTTGTGCAGATTCGTCAAACGGCACCAAAATTCTAAGCCTTTCAAATGTTTTGGGACCCACACTCAAATTTTGCTCCCTCTTGGTGAAACAGCACCAAACTTTACAAAACCATTCAGGGTCAAGTCCAAAATGATGTTGCAAATGTTCATGCAGTTTCATTGAGTAGCGCCAAAGTTACAAGCCATCCAAAAATTGCTTTTCAGCAACACTGTAATGCAGAAATATTGCTGGGCTGGCCCGGACAGCCGAACTGTTCGCAGACTTTGGAGAGCGCAAAACACAGCAGGCACTGTAATATAAAAATCTTTAGTTGCAGGCATGTTAAGGTGAGCATCCTGCAAATTCAGCTAAAGCCCCCTTAATTTCACGTCCCCAGTTGAACAGCCTATGATCATAATGATGAGATCACAGATCCCATCACTGAGCACATCACTAATAACATGTTGTAGAAGAACACTGATGACATCACAAATTGCATGACTGTTGACACCACTGGTGATAACACTGATTACATTTTATATAACGTATAACATCAATCATGGCATAAGACATAACATCATTAAGTTAGCTCATAAATACTTGGATTTTCTTAATAACAATTTAGGATATGTACTTGGTCAAAATGAATGATGTGGTCACTGGCCATCACCAAACACCATAGCTGGTGGTCAGTTAGTGCACATGGCCAAAGCTGCATCAAAAAAAGGTCCAATCACATTGCGAGTATCATTGACGCGGCTAGGTGTCTTTGCGCCTGTTGTGCCAGTCAATCGGATTATGCGCTGCGGCTATGCGCCTACACATGACTCCTAGCTGCGTAAATGTTTGGGAGAATTCTCTTATAAGGATAATTTCCCCAATTTAGTGAGTCCCCCAGCAGCTTTGCTGGATTTTTGGGGTTTGTTTTTTTCTCCTAAGAGTGAGACTCTTTTACTCCCACTCTTAGGCATGATTTGAGACATGTCTCTGACTATTTGTGTGATTTTGGGCTATGGGGTCTTTTACTCCTTAGGGTATCATCTAATGTTTGGGTATGTGTTACACAGCACCCTCAGTGCAGTAATACAGGGTTGTCATAGTGACCCCCAAACATAGACTCATACCCTGGGACTGACTACTGTCTCCCAGGGCATGTAAAATCACATTGACTTTACTAGTCCAAAATTGTGAATAGAAAAAGTACAAACCAAAATATTGTGGAAGTACTGGAAGGGGTTAATTCGATTGCCCCAGGGTCTGTTTTCAAGGGGGCACTGTCCAGTCTCCCCTTGTTGAGTTTCTGGCTGGTGGCAGTGGTTACCACGCAAAATATTCCACCAGAATATTTCCTAAGGGATTTTCCCATTGATTTTAAACGCACCACTTTTTGGTGCAATATTAAAGATACCGCCGGTTTATTTATTTAATATTAAATCCACGGTTGGGTCTTTTTGCCAGAACTCTTTTCTAAAATGGCGTTTGTGTCCGTCTCTGTAACTCTGACCAAGGTTAAGCCCTTTGTTCCACTTTTTGGCAGGCTTCTCCACAGAAGCCCTCCAAATGGTGCCACTCTGTCTGGGTTCCACAGGATGTGTGGGTGGGGGAATTGGCACCCTGCACTGAGTTGCCTTAGCAACTCAAGTCGCACTCTATTCTGATTGGCCCAGTGGTGAGCCGCCCGGCTCACCACTTAGCATGTTTGAGTGACAGCTAGGCTGTTGAATGGGGGGTTTTCTGCATAAAAGCAGGGCTTTTGGGACTGGAACTTCAGAAGTCGCCACAGGACCTAAGAAATCCGAAGAGGGAAGAAGCTGAGCCATCTGCAACGACGACACCACTGGTGGAACCCTGCTGCAATGACCTCACCACTTTCCCGACGACAAAAGTAGATCTTCTGCTGGAAGAGTCTTCTCCCTCTGAGCTGGTGGGATCAACCAGTTCGCCCCTTTCACCTTCCAAAGACGTCTCTTGGTTGACTCGCCCGTGCCAAGCACCCCGGCGAATGGATAGCCAAGCTTCACCACTTTGACCGCAAATAAAAGGAACGCACCTCTTACCGACAAACTCCGTGGCTGGTCTCTTTGCTGGGCAGTGCAATGACTACAAGGTTCCTCCTCGACGAGATCTTCTCTTCCCCTAGTCGAATCCACAACTTGCATCCACTGCCAGGAACAACTGCTGCCGCTGGAGCTTCCTCTCTCTTTAAGGTACTGTGTTCCACCTGCCTCCCTTTCTTCGGATTGCTAAAGGTGACTCTTAAATCCTTGGCTTTCCAACTGGGTTGGCTCCAGACCTTCTAACTTTCCTTTTCGAATCACCCCAACCTCTTTTGAAAGACTTTTAGTGCATTTTAAACCGTGTGATCCTGGGCACATTTCGCTTTGCTCCATTTACAGTGGGCCTGGCCTATGAACTTTGACTCTACAGTGTATACTGCCTTCACTGCCTTCACTGACTTGCTTTTGACTTATAAAAGTGTTGGGAACTGTTTTATTTTTATGCTCTGCCTTTTTCTCTCCCTTTAACCTAACTATTGGAGTGCCATCTAGGTTACGCGCTCACATCTGTTTTAACAAATAGTGGTGTTTTAACTCTGACTTGTGTAATAATTATCAAGGGAGGTGTTTGTACTTTATCTGACTGTGTTTGAATTTGCTTTTGATTTAGAGTGCTAGTGTGATTTTAAAGTGTGTGTTAAATAAATAATTATATACTTTTGATACAAAGCTCTGGTCAGTGTTTGCTTGTTCCACTGTGTTTTTAGCCCTATTGTGTATACTCTACATACTGCCTTACTCTTTTTGAGAGAAGTCTGACTGCTCAGCCCCAGCTACCAGGTAAATATGGGTGATACAGACTGCTACCAATTGGGTTTACTGCTTACTCCTGTAGTCTTAATCTTTTTGCAGTGGTCCCCAAGGGAACTGCACAGGATTCTGCCTAACAGTAAACAAATGGACCAATCGCATGCTGCTGTGTATCAATATGGCTACTCCCACGCCATATGACAAAATCCATTTTTATTTCTTTTTTTAAGAACTGTTTTCATTTTTTGTGGCATTGTCTTTTTAGTCTTGCCATTTTGTTGTTTTATATTTCCCTCCCTTGTCTAAACATGTTTAAAAGTACTACCATCAGTGATGATGAAGTTGTCTGTCCATCCATCGCTAACCGGGAAGAAAGCAACTGCAATGAGTACCACTTCAGTCAGCTGGTGATATTTCAAGGTGAATGAACACTGTTCTAAAAAAGAGGTAGATGACGTACAATGCACGTTGTGCAAGAAGACACTAAAACGTGGACCGTCAAATGTTTTGTCACAAATCCTGGGAACATCATTGATCATGAATCATCTGGTGCAAGTCCACTGGGAAGATGTGGAAGATGCATCTTGGAAATTGCACGAACACTAAAACCCGCTCAAAATGTTCACTTAAAACCACAGTTATAATGTTGCTGTAACGCTCACCTTGTATCCACAGGGTCGCCAATCGACTGGTCTGGGACCCTCTGGGAACACTGCACCTTTTCTGGGATTCGGGCTGCCAAGGCCCACCTTCCCGTGCCCCCTTTGCGATTCCCTTTGGGACTTTTCTCACCTTGGGTTTCGTTAAGGTGCGCTCTCCGTATCGTCGCTGGGCACCGTACCACCTAGTTACTTCACTGGAGTGGGCCTGGAGTCCAGACCAGCTGCGACTCCACTTTGGAGGTAAGTCTTTCGTATTTAGAATGAATGTGTGTAATTGTAGATGTCCCGAATTACCTTCACCTTCTTTCTTGCAGATGCCGAAGGGATGATGGAGAAGTCGACTTGAAACGGGAGGCTGAGCTCAAGAAGGTAAAGGTGCGCAAGGCGCAGCGCTGTGAGTGTCCTTGTAAGTTGGCTAACCTGTGCTGTTGTTCCTCGCAGGTCGCGGAAGGAATCCTGGAAGAAAGTGGTCGAAGGAACCAGACGCCGAATGGACGATGTTCGTGTGGCGATCGACTTCCAGGAGAGCTTGGTAAGTAAGCTTACTAATTGTCTTATTCTCGTCCTTCTTCCCAGGGATGTTGCTGGAGGATGACAGCGAATGTCCAAGAAGATCCCGGATGGATGGCGGAGCTGGATTTTGAGCAGGTAAGGATGACTAAAATGGTTCTTCTTCTTCTCCTTTCGCCCGTGCAGGCCAAGATGCAGAGCAGGACCCGGTGAACGTCACGCTGCAAGAGCAGAATAGCGCGAAGCGCGTGCCTCGAGTCGGGCATGGTTTAAATACCCAGCAGGTATCCCAGGTGCCTTCGGGGCGGGCCCCGCCCTGTATGCTAGACTGCATGTTGCAGTTCCCCATTGATCCTTGTGGGGGCAGCCATGTTAGTCCATTGCCCAATGGAATCCACACCTGCCAAGTGAGCCTGATGCCAACGGCGCCAGGACTGACTCCAGGGCACCCGAGAGGGGCAGAATTGGGCCCTTCGAGCCTTGTTAAAATACAGTGGCGAGGGCCAGAGAGCCCCAGTTCCTTGGCCTGGAGTTAAGGTTGCGACAGTACTCCCCTCTAAGGCCCCTCTCGGGGTGGTTCTCTTGTCCGGTCCCGGCTTGGTGGGGTGCTCTTGTGAAAACGCTGAATTAGGTGCGGAGCATGGATATACTCAATGGGTTCCCACGTCCTGTCCTGTGGACCGTATCCCTTCCAGTCTACTAAACAGTAGAGTTTTGTCCTCACATATTTGGAGTCCAGGATGTCCTTTACTTCGTATTCAGGTTCCCCATGAATCATTACGGGCCCAGGTGGAGTAGTTACTCGAGTCCCCGGCTTCACTGGTTTCAGAAGGGATACATGAAATACCGGGTGTATCCGCATGTGGGCTGGTAGCGTCAGCTTTACTGCAGCTGTGGTAATGATGGATTCAACGGGGTACGGCCTTAAAAACAATGGCTGAAATGTCCAAGTACCTTTTAGGGGTATATGTTTGGAAGCTAGCCACATCATATTCCCTATTTGGTAGTCGGGGGCTTTGGTGCGATGCTGGTCCGCGTACCTCTTCTGGCACGCCTTGGCTTGATGCAGGTATTCTTCGGCTCTCGTGAAAGCCTGTGAGATGGTCATGTGGAGGGTCGTGACGACTGGCATTTCCAGGGTCGTAGGGACATCTAGTTCGGAAGTGCAAGGGTGTCTCCCATATACTGTAAACAACGGTGTTTGCCCAGTGCTGCTGTGTAACAAGTTATTATAGGCATACTCAGCGATCCATAAGAGATCCTTCCAATTCCCTTCCACCTGTTGGAGCATGCATTGCCAGTATTGCTCGAGACTCTGCTTCGTCCTCTCCGTTTGACCGTCTGTTTGGGGGTGATGGCTAGTTGACTTTTGAGTGTATATTTGGGCCAACGAGCAACACTTTCTCCAGAAGTTGGACACAAATTGGGTACCACGATCCGAGATTAAAACTGATGGGAATCCGTGCAATCGTACCACGTGTTCGAGGAAGGTTCTGGCGAGACCGGATGCAGTAGGCAGACCCTTGAATGGGAAGAAGTGGGCCATCTTGGAAAACAAGTCCACGATCACCAGGATGGTGTTGTAACCTTGACAGGAGGGTAGATCGGTAATTAAGTCTAGTGATAACGTGTGCCACGGGGCTGGTGGGATGTCCAAAGGTTGTAGGAGTCCAGCGGGTCTTTGCTTGAAAGATTTGTTCTGGGTACAAATACTGCAAGAAGAAATTAAATCAATTACATCCTTGCACAACGTCGGCCACCAGTAACTTCTTTTCACCTTAGCCAAGGTCTTGGCAATCCCCGGGTGGCCTTCCATGAGGGAGTCATGGTACTCGAGATGACCTGTTCCTGAAGTTCTTTCACCGCCACGAACAGCCGATTTCTGTATTAAGACAGTTGGTCTTTAATACAGTAGTGTTCTCCTTGGAAGCCCACTCTCGTAGTTGCTCCTGGGTTAAAACTTGCCAAACTTCATATAGCATTCATGGTGGTTGTGATGGCCAAGATTCTGTCCCCTGGAAGGATTGCCACAGGGTCCGGAGGTATATGCGCCACCTAATCGGTGCCCATGCAAGAGAGAGCATCAGCCTTGCCATTTTTAACCCTGGGTCGGTACGTGATCACATAGTCGTACTCTGCAAAAAAAAAGGACCCAGTATAGCTGGCGAGATGATTGAGCCTTTGCATCTTTCAGATATTGGAGATTTCGGTGATCCGTTATCACGGTGATGGTGTGTCTGGCTCCCAACAGGAAGTGTCGCCAAGACTTGAAGGCGGCTTTAATGGCCAGTAACTCTTTATCTGTGATGGCATAATTGAGCTCCGGCAGCAAGAACTTTCGTGACCAAAAGGCCACTGGATGTAATTGGCCGGTGTGTGAGTTCCTTTGTGATGATACAGCACCCATTGCCATAGTGGAAGCATCCGTTTCCACTGTATAAGGAAGATCTGGGCATGGATGTCGCAAGATTGGAGCGGTGGTAAACTTTGCCTTGAGTTCCTGGAAGGCCTTTTCAGCCTCTTCTGTCCATCGAAACGTCTTTTTGCACTTCCTTAATAGTGAAGTGATCGGGTGTACTATTTGAGAGAACCCGGGAATAAAACCGCAATAAAAGTTTGCAAAGCCCAACATACTCTGGACTCCCTTGATTGAATTCGGTGTGGCCAGTTGAGGACAGTGTCGACCTTGTGAACGTCCATTCGTATGCCTTTAGGTGAAAGGATGAAGCCCAGGAACTCTACTTCCATAACATGGAACAAACATTTCTCAAGCTTGGCGTAGAGATGATGTTGACAGAGCTTGGTCAGAACCGTCCAAACGTGCCTAATGTGATCTTGTTCAGATGCCGAATACACCAGGATGTCATCGATGTAAACCAAAGTGCAGACATCAATTAGCTCTCTCAGAACATCGTTCATGAAGTATTGGAACGCTGCTGGGGCATTGCACAGGCCGAACGGCATCACTTGATATTCGTACAAGCCGTACTTGGTGCGGAATGCCGTTTTCCACTCATCCCCTTCTTTAATGCGCACTAGATGGTATGCAACTCTAAGGTCCGGCTTGGTGTAAATATGGGCTTCCTTGACAAGATCTAATAACTCTGGGATCAGAGGCAGGGGATAACGGTTCTTGATGGTGATTTGGTCCAATGCACGGTAGTCGATGCACGTTCTCAATTCTCCTTCCTTCTTCGGTACGAAGAATAACGGAGCCGCTGCCGATGACTTAGAAGGGCAGATGAAGCCGTTGGTTAGGTATTGTTTCAAGTAGGTCTTCAGGTGTTGGTTTTCAGGTTCAGTGAGCGTGTAAATTCGCCCACATGGAATTCGGGCTCCAGGTAGCAGGTCGATCTGGCAATCATGGGGCCGATGGGGTGGCAAGGTGTTTGCTTGCTCCTTTTGGAAAACGTCTTGAAAGTCCTGGTATTGCATTGGTAGAGTAGCGACACCCCCTAGGACACTTACGATACCCTCTTGAACGGAAGAACTAGCATGCTTCCCTTTCCGTCCTTTTGGATAGCAAGTGTGCGTGCAGCCATGGGTGAAGACCAATTTGCGGGCACGCCAGTTGATCCGTGGGTTATGTGCGACTAGCCACGGCATCCCCAAGATTAATTGGAACTGCAGTGCCTTGATAAGATCAAAGGTGATGATTTCGTGGTGACCATCATCACACAGGAGAGTGAGTTCTGTGATGCATTCGGACACAGGACCCGAGGCGATCTCAGTGCCATCGACAGTAGTTACAGTCTCGGTGGTTGGCTTAGGGCAGAGTGGTAGCCCCATCTTTGCTGCGAGATCTTGATCTATATAATTCCCCACTGCTCCGCTATCAATATAAGCTTCCAATGAATGCATGTTTGATGGCTGTTGGTGGGTGATTAAGATCAGGGGTAGAGCAAAATGGGAGGTCTGTAGTTGAATCTCTTCACTCGACAATTGGACCCCTACAATTGCCGGGCTTGGCAGTTTTTCTACTCCTCACTAGAGGTCTCCTTGTCTGTAGCTCTGACGGTTCTTCTTGGCGGCTTGACAGGACATTCCTTAAGCAAGTGGCCGGCCTTCCCGAAGTACAGGCACAACTGCTGCTCTCTCTTCTTTTCTCATTCGGCTTTGGTCAAGGGAGGTCTAACCCCTCCTAGCTGCATGGGTTCAGTGGCGGCTTCAGATCCCCGCTGGGCTTGATCTTTGGGACGCACGTACATGGGACAAGAATCTGGTTTGCTATGGTCATTTTTCCTATCTTGCAATCGCCGGTCCAGTTGCAGCAGTTAATGAACTCGGCACAGTCTTGGGGTGGATCCACCACTTGAGCCAAAATGTCTTTTAGCTCCCCTTGCAAGCCCCGGTGGAACAAGGTAGTCTGTTTGTCCTCCGGCCAATCTGCTTCAACCACTAGTCTATTAAAAGTGGCGATGTATGCCAACAGATCCTGGCTTCCTTGACGCAGGGACAAAAGTTCGTTATCCGAAGCCTGCCCATGGGAGCGCCGGGCGAAGAGCTTTTCCAGCTCCTGCTGAAAACCTCTGAAGTCTTCTAACAGGGGATCATCCCGGCTGATAAACGGCACCGACCAACCTGCTGCACTTCCATTCAGGTAGGATAAAACAAAGGCCACACGCGATTGGTCATTGTGAAACGCCCCAGGTCTGCACAAACAATGGAGGTGACACTGATTCATGAAGGTCGCATATCGCCGAGGATCCCCCGAGAAATGCTCCGGTGGAGCTAATGGTACTGTTCCAGGCAGGTTGATCTGGACCGGATTGCTCATTGGAGATGGGGTTGAGGAGCCGATTCCAGGCAACTGGGCTTGCCCGGCCTGCGATTGAAGGAGTTGTCTGCCAAGATCATCAGTTCGTTCTTTAGCCACTATTAGTTCTCTCCGCAAGGCATTGGTTTCCTGCCGGTCTGAGGGGACCTCTGCACGTAACTGCCCCAACAATTTGGCCAACAGATCGGTCTCCGAGGTTTCCATACTAGGCGCCTGGGTGGATTATTCTGTATGGCTTTGCATTCTGTAACGCTCACCTTGTATCCACAGGGACGCCACTCGACTGGTCTGGGACGCTTCTGGGAACACTGCATCTTCTCTGGGATTCGGGCTGCCAAGGGCCAGTTCTAGAAGACAGGAGTTTGGTTTTAGTTACTACACCTTCCCTCGGGTGCCCACCTTCCCGTGTCCCCTTTGCGATTCCCCTTGGGACTTTTCTCACCTTGGGTTTCGTTAAGGTGCGCTCTCCGGCCTGCCCTGCTGGTCAGGGGCGCGTCATTGCTGGGCACCATACCGTCTAGTTACTTCACTCGCGTGGGCCTGGAGTCCAGACCGGCTGCGACTCCACTTTTGAGGAAAGTCTTTCGTATTTAGAATGAATGTCTGTAATTGTAGATGTCCCGAATTACCTTCACCTTCTGTCTTGCAGATGCCGAAGGGATGATGGAGAAGTCGACTTGCTACGGGAGGCTGAGCTTGAGAAGGTAAAGGTGCGCAAGGCACGGCGATGTGAGCGTCCTTGTAAGTTGGCTAACCTGTGCTGTTGTTCCTTGCAGGTCGCGGAAGAAATCCTGGAAGAAAGTGGTCGAAGGAACCAGACGCCGGATGGACGATGTTCGTGTGGCGATGGACTTCCAGGAGAGCTTGGTAAGTAAGCTTACTAATTGTCTTATTCTTGTCTTTCTTCCCAGGGATGTTGCTGTAGGATGACAGCGAATGTCCAAGAAGACTCCGGATGGATGGCGGAGCTGGATGCTGAGCAGGTAAGGATGACTAAAGTGGTTCTTCTTCTTCTCCTTTCGCCCGCGCAGGCCAAGATGCTAAGCAGGACCGGTGAACGTCACGCTGCAAGAGCAGAATAACGCGAAGCACGTGCCTCGAGTCGGGCATGTTTTAAATATCCAGCAGGTATCCCAGGTGCCTTCGGGGCGCGCCCCGCCCTGGATGCTAGACTGCATGTTGCAGTTCCCCATTGATCCTTGTGGGGGCAGCCATTTTAATCCATTGCCCACTGGAATCCACACCTGCCAAGTGAGCCTGATGCCAATGGCGCCAGGACTGACTCCAGGGCACCCGAGAGGGGCAGAATTGGGCCCTTCGGGCCTTGTTAAAATACAGTGGCGAGGGCCAGAGAGCCCGAGTTCCTTGGCCTGGAGTTAAGGTCGTGACAGTTGCTGGATGGGTCCTGTAGCCATGGATCGGATCCTGCCAGTCGTTCCGGCATTAGAAGTGTTTACAAATACCTGCATACCGTTGGCTCGTGCCGTAGCCGTGGCTATATATATATTTAAATTTAAAAAACACAGATCTGTGTGGGTACATATGTGCATTGTATATATATATATTATGCATTATGCACTTTATGTGTGAAGAAAAGGCACATTCTCATTTCAAAGAATGGCAAAGGTTGTCGTCAGATTTATGGTAACTCTGTTAAGCGTAGTATTTTTAAAGAAGGACCTTGGTTAAAATCAATGCAATGCTCAAATTATGAGGACAATTCGTTTGGAGGTTAGCATTTGTGTCGACATGGTCACTTGATCACGATGTATGCAACTCAAAAGGACAGGGACTTAAAACCCTTTAAAGATGTCCGACAGCATTGTTAACAACATTAAGTCCCTTCTTCTATGTTTACTGTAGTAGAACTCTCTTGTCCCATTTCTATGTCTGTAGGCACATGTTTGTATTTAAACAATATGGTGGTGGTAAAACGGTGTTGTGAACAAGCGGCAAGTAATGCTGCGAAACGCGTCTCTTGGGAAGCATGGAAGATGTATTTTAAACGAATAAAGAAGCCATTAATGACACGAAGATAACCGCCTATTTTTTGAAGCCTGGTATGAAGGAGAAGGAGAGTGCTCCTTAAATGACTGACGCTAAGTCGGTTCTTTTGAAAATATATTTCACGTTGCAGCGTGACAACGTTGAGGAAGCACCGGTGGGGAAAGCAAATTCCTTTTGAGCGCACGGTTGTCATCACGAGAAGAAAGGCGATTGCCCCGGAGCGGCTCGGGCTGTTTTACTGAAGTGAGGCTGAAACGCAGCATTGGATGTGGGTGGATTGGAGGCCGAACGCACCCTGTGAAACTGACCTGCACGTTGGAGAACGCGCTGGATAAGAGAAGCCGGGTGAGTCAGTCCCACACCCCCTTTCCCTAATGCTGTTTTTGGCCACGATACACTTCTAGATTTAAAATAACACTATTCAGCCTTGCATAAACCCACAACCAGCACGATCAATTGTGAGAAGTGCATTTGGATCCTTCACGGAACATAAAAGCAAATATTTTTCCGAGACAATCTTGGAATTGATTATACCATTTATACCAGCTGATAAATTAAATTCGGAAATACCAAGGACATTATGGCGGCTTCCCAAGCCCAGAAAGAAGCAACAAGAAAGGCACAAGCCTTAGATTTATTTAATGAAAAACTCAGCATAAGTCATAAACAACCCAAAAGTACACCGGCTGCTGTGGAAAATAATGAAATCATTTTACTCAAAGAACTTGAAAAGCTACAAAAGAAAGAGATTAGCAAATGGTGGGAGGAGCATTCCTTGAAAAATTACATTGAAGTCGGAAGAATACCACGGGGGTTAAGGATTTTAACAATTCCTTCCTTTGAAGAACAGGATCCGCAAATGCTGCTTGAATGGAGTGAAGCAACTAACGGATGCTCTAAAACTTTTCTCAAGCTATTAGTTAAGTATGCCGGCACGGATAGAGCTACACTGTTGGACAAAATTCAGGAATTGGAAGAAAAATTAAAGTTGATACCTGAAAGTGAGGAGGCAAAAAAACTAAAAAATAGCATGATGAAAAACATGGCTAATTATGAAGAAGAGATAAAACAGAGGAAACAAAGGAAATTCTTGAGAGATAAGGAAGACTATGAAAAAGGTAGAGTGTATACGTTCGCCAAGAGATTTGAACAACTAAGACAGACATCAATACCTGTCGTGAGAACAACATCAGCAACAATAGAGGGAGATAGTGGATCCAGTTCCTCATTATCCGAATCAGATGTGACTGGTAGTGAAAATGAAGAGCCAAGTATTAGGCTAAATTTTTTAGACGAAATGAGACTGCTCTGCGAAGATGGCAAAAAACAAAAACAAGCCAGAGGTGGAATATCAGCAAAAGGCAGAGGAGGAGGAAGTCGAAGAAAACGAGGAGGGGGCAGAGGGGAAATAAATGCCCCGAAGACTACCCCGGGCAGATCGCTACGCTCTGGCAAGTAGGAAAAGAAAGTGAAGATATTGGGACAAGCTTCAAAATCATAAACCTGTCGAATCACACTTTAACCAATGATCAAACCAAGTTGTTAAGTATGGGTCTCAACTTTTGCCCAACAGCCACTTTCAACTATGTCCAAACTCGGATAGACTTCGACCATTTTATTAGAAAACTGCGTCTAAAAAAATTCTTTGCCAGCACAGATTTTAAGACACAAAAAAAAAATCGGTTTCTGAAGGAAAAACTGACATCACCATTGCTGAAATTGGGGTTCTTGCCGATCTAGTAGAGCTCCAAAAAGGTGGAGGAGCGAATGAGGACAAAGAGATCGAATCTATTAATTTCGAAGAATTAGATATAAGAACTGATTGGACAGTAAAGAGTCGATTGAGACAAAAATCGAAATTCAATCCTATGGTAAATACTGCCAATAATATAGAAGCATTCCAAACACTCGTAATTGAGGATTTAAAAAAATTGAGACGAAAGAAAAGCCATAAAGAAAAAAGCAATTTGACTATGAAGGACAGAATGGCTCTCAAAGAACTGAGCAACTTACCCAACTGTGTGATTAAGCCTTCAGATAAGGGACGCAATATAGTCCTTATGACTCGAGAAAACTATGTGAAGGAGGCTTATAAACAGTTAAATGACAAAGAATGCTATGAAAGATGTGGAAAAGATTCTATAAAAGCATTAGAAGAAAAAATAAAGAATTTCACAGAGATTTGGGAACTTAAAGGCATGCTGACCGAAGAAAATTGCAAATTTCTACAAACGACTAACTCCATTACACCAACGATATATTTTCTACCGAAAATACATAAAAACAGCAAAAAACCACCAGGAAGACCAATTGTTTCCCTGGTAGGGTCAGCGTTGGAGAATATGTCAAAATTTGTAGATGAAATTCTCTTGTCTTTCGTCTCTTCACTACCTTCTTACCTCAAAGACACAAAGGACTTTCTATCAAGAGTTAACAACATACCCTGGGAATCCAACTTCATGATGGCAACAATGGACGTGGTGTCTTTATACACGTCAATCGGCCACAATTTTGGTAAAAAAGCATGCGAGAAATATTTAAATACTAGATCTCTCAATTATCTAGAACACACACAAATGATCATAGCTATGATTGACCTCTGTCTTACCAACAATATCTTTGTCTTTAATGAAGAATATTTCAGGCAAATACAGGGCACGGCTATGGGCACAACTTTTGCCCCATCTTATGCCAATTTGACTATGGGTGCCTGGGAAGCTGAAGAAATATGGACAGAACAAAATCGTGAACTAACCGAAAATGTGGTTATCTGGCTCCGATATATTGATGACCTATTTGTAATCTGGAAAGGGACTGAAAATGCCTGGTGTGATTTTGTGAAACTATTGAATCAAAATAATAACAATCTCAGATTTACAGAAACCCACAGTTATTCATTTATAACCTTCTTGGATGTGAATTTAAGAATAGTGGAACAAAATCTAACGTGTGAATTACACAGGAAACCCACGGGATCCAACACGCCACTACATGCCAAGAGTGGGCATCCAAAGAGTTTAATCTGGAGTATACCGTATGGAGAGTTTGTAAGAATAAGAAGAAATAGTACAACTCTCAAAACATATGATGAAGAAAGCAAAATCACGGCGAGAGGTTTTCAACAACAATGTTACCCTAAAAGAGTCATCGAAAGAGCATATTTAAAAGCCAGAAGTCATGATAGACTTAAACTTTTGGTTGACAAAGAACAAAAAACTACGAATAAATCAAATGAGGAAGTACGTCTCATACTAACGTATGACAGTCAAACAACAGAGGTCAAACGTGTGTTACAGAAACATTGGAAAGTTCTAACCATCGATAAAGATATCGGGGGTTTGCTTAAGAAATACCCAGAGATCAGTTATAGAAGAAACATTTCAATTAAAAATAAATTGGTCCACAGTTTTATGGGTAAAGAAGAAACCAAAGATGCAAGTGCCTGGTTAAGTAATCGGAAGAAAGGTTTTCATAAATGCACAAGATGCAATGTATGTAAATTTGCTATGAATTGTACCACTTTCAAGCATCCAGTAACAAGTTCAACTGAACATATTAATGAAAAAATTACCTGTGACACTGAATATGTAGTTTACGTTTTAATGTGCAAATGTAAAAAGTGGTATGTTGGAAGTACTAAATGTAAACTGAAAATAAGGGTCCAACAACATGTTAGAGCCATACAAAACAAAGATGCGAACTATCCTATGGCAAAACATTTTACTGAATGCCACGAAAGCAATATGAATAGTTTTGCTTTCTTTGGTATTTGTGCAATTGAGAATGACCCTAGAGGGGGGGATCGTGAAAGAAGGCTCAGACAACAAGAAACCCGCTGTATTTTAGACTTCGAAACCAAACAGCCAAAAGGGCACAACATAGATGAAGAACTGTACACTTTGTTAGGGCACTAATCTAAACATCGTTAAGAAAACTTGGCACCTCTTACCTGTAAGGATTGACTTATGCAAATTAGTGATTTCATAAATTGGGTTTAAATAAGTGCAAACAATTGGATTGTTGCTTATTTTAAATTGCACTTTTATTGTATGCTGTTATTGGGTTTATAGGCACTTTTCTATTTTTAAATTTCGCCACGCAGGTGTAGTTTTATCTATTAAGTTTTGTATTTTTAAAATAAACATAGCCACAGACTATTGATAATGATGAAATAAATTAGAGTTGCAACTTAGTCCATACAATTGAAATAGATCTTCACACTGAATACAATACAAGTCTTAGCACTAAGCACTTTATAAAAAATTAGAGGCTGAAAAACACTAAAGCACTAGGCACTTTAGTGAGCTGCTAGCACTAGTCACTTTATTATGCATTATGCACTTTATGTGTGAAGAAAAGGCACATTCTCATTTCAAAGAATGGCAAAGGTTGTCGTCAGATTTATGGTAACTCTGTTAAGCGTAGTATTTTTAAAGAAGGACCTTGGTTAAAATCAATGCAATGCTCAAATTATGAGGACAATTCGTTTGGAGGTTAGCATTTGTGTCGACATGGTCACTTGATCACGATGTATGCAACTCAAAAGGACAGGGACTTAAAACCCTTTAAAGATGTCCGACAGCATTGTTAACAACATTAAGTCCCTTCTTCTATGTTTACTGTAGTAGAACTCTCTTGTCCCATTTCTATGTCTGTAGGCACATGTTTGTATTTAAACAATATGGTGGTGGTAAAACGGTGTTGTGAACAAGCGGCAAGTAATGCTGCGAAACGCGTCTCTTGGGAAGCATGGAAGATGTATTTTAAACGAATAAAGAAGCCATTAATGACACGAAGATAACCGCCTATTTTTTGAAGCCTGGTATGAAGGAGAAGGAGAGTGCTCCTTAAATGACTGACGCTAAGTCGGTTCTTTTGAAAATATATATATATATATATATATATATATATATGTATATATATATATATATATATTATATTTATAAAATGTCTTACTTAATACCTTTGTATCATATGTGTTGAATAACAGAAATTTTGAAACAGAATGAAATGTATTTCATAATAAAATGAAAGAAGAATATTGATGTTTTTCATAATGGTATTAAGTGAATATTGAATATATTCCTAATACACAACCAATAGAGTTGAATGCATTAATCAAGCTACAGAGGAAAATAACTTCTCATTTAACAAAAAATATATATTTACAAAGTTAAATTCTATCTCACTTACTACAACTATCTCTATATGACAGGTTTAGTAGGAATGTTAAAAATTGTATAAATGAATGGTATGTTAAAAAAAGATTAAAAGAATAAGAGTTTCAAAGAGAAGGGGTATCTAGTTTGACACATCACTGGTTTGCCAATGGTCTGTATAAACTGTGATTATAATTTTTTGTTTTGTATGACAAATCATTGTTGTTGTGGTGGCAAAAGCCCTGAGGAGGATCTCTGTTTTGAAGGTTGAAACACGTGTCGGCAAAGTCCACTTGATATTTGAAAATTGAAAATTAAAGATAATTTTAAGACAATGCTTAAGTGGTTTTGAAATTCACCATTAGTGTTTTGCTGATTATGAATCAGGCACTGGCGCAAATGGGAAAACTTGTTTAATATTGCATTTATTTAGCTTCATTGGGCTTGAAGACATGAACTTTCCAAATCCTTTGCAGCCTACTCATGCCAGGGTTGACAAATGAGCGGTTCAATTGATTAGGAGGGTGGTCAGCGCAGTGGGACATAAGCCCATAGTACAGTTAGATTATTGTATCTAGAGTGTAGTATAGCTACAATTAATGCAGTATGGTTACCTCAAAAACACTAATCATTTAAGTAACTCCGAACTTTGTTTTGCATCAGCAAATGCTAAATAGAATTGCCCACAATGTCAATAGTTTGTCACCTACAAAGGTGTTTCACTATATTGTTTTTCCAATTTTTAAGAAAAAAATAATATTATAATTAAAGTAACTATACACAATGAAGCATAATTTCAATTGTGTAAAAACATTTAGTATCAAATGATGTCAAATTTGCAGATTAATGTATGCAACCTCAATCAGGAACCCAAGACATATAACCTATGTATGTATTTAGTTTTACAATTAAATGTACGACAACATTGCAACATTGTAACATTATTTTGAGTATACATCTTTTTAAACTCTAGTTATACCAATATTTCAAATAATAGGAAGACAAAAGCTTCTGTGTGTGTAAATGTATTAACACTTACCACAAGCTTCATACTTCTGAAATCTATGTGCATCCTGTGTTTGGCCACATATACACATAAGTATTTAATAATGACACAAGTATAAAGATGCTTTCAAAATGGCGACTGCGCTGTGTAAATAAGGCAAGTACTTTTCTGCCTAATCCATACACACAGAGAGAATATGTTAGCGGGGGTCTTTACCCCAATATGGAGGGTTGCTTAATTAATAATAGCAGGTGAAGCATAGAGGTTGTCCCCCTACTTTAAATAATCTAGAGGGGAACTTTAAAACGGATGTGGCGTGCTTCTGGAATGATGCAGTTTGGTGATCATAAAGGGTTGCTACTTCATATTATAATATGCAGACTAATATGAGATCCTATAATTTGAATTAAACATTTTTATTTTAGAATGGGAACTACCCAGGATACCTGCGAGCAACTGTGAGAATTAAAGTAGACAAACTTGGATACACACCAGATTGCTGATTATGTAATGTGATTATCATGCAAGCACACTTGCTTATCTAAAATACAATTTCAATGGAAAAAACAATTTCAATCACAAAACTACCCAATAATAATTCAGAAGCAAGACCAATGTGAACATTGAAATAAGAATTGCGAAATAATTAACATTAAGAATGTATCACTAACAAGATATCAACCTCTTTGTCTCTCTCTCCCTACCAATCCTACTAAACACCAATCCTAAATTTCTGTTTGTCTATTCTATTTGTGTTGTATGTTTATGGATAATTAGAAATGTAAACCACTGAGTTGAGATTTTGACGTATGTATTAAAAAACTTAACCCGGATTTGAGAAAGGCCTGCTGGCCGAAACACATGTTCATCACAAAGGGCTTCTAGAGCACCGTAGGTAACCAGACAAATCTAACAATCTTGAGCAATTCTTTAAATATAAACAATTTTGGAATAATACCAATATATGTGTCTTCATTGATGTCCGGCGCTACATTAGAATATAATAACTCTCACATAAGAACCTTTCTTTGATTTTTTTTTTTTTTTTACCAACTTTATTTAAGTTTTGGAGCACATAGACATGCATACATTAATAATAAACCGATCAATAGCATATATGTAATACTTCTTACATGTCGCTTCCTCATTACCCCTTACTTGGGGTTTCAGCACGTTTCAATGCCAGTGCTCAATTATGATAACAATAAAGAGGAAAGGAATAAAAGAATAACATAAATGTTGAACTCCCTCTTTCCCCCCCAAAGTTATCTCCCCAACTTAAGGTGAAGAAGTGGTTTGATCTGTTTAATTATTTCAGTCAGATGGATCCTTTCAAGTTCAGTATTCGATTCCATCAGATAACAGGTATTGCACGGAGCAATCTGGGCTTGAAGTACATCTGCTCTCTGTCGTCTGTGAATTCATGCAATGGTAGCCAAATGTTCAGATATTTGGAATAAGAGCCGTGGGCCAAAGCAGTCACTTTCTCCATGGCCATCACCCCCCATAGCCGCATCCACCACATGGCCACCACTGGCCCATCTTTAGATTTCCATGCCTGGGCGATTGTAATTCTGGCTGCACTTTACATATGTGTAATTAAGGTGGCCGTCGGCCCTGAGTTTGCATAGCAACCCTCCACTGCTTCTCCCAAGAGCACCACTAGCGGGTCAAGAGGGAGCTCTACGCCGGTTATGTCTTTAATGTGACTTAGGATCTCTTTCCAGTAAGTTTCCGTTAATGGGCAGGACCACCACATATGTATAAGGTCCCTAGGTTGTCCACAATTCCTCCAGCATTCAGGCAAGTATTCTGGATTAATGGCATGCATGCGTGTGGGCGTCATGTACCAACGAAGACAAAGTTTATATGCTGCTTCCTTAATCAAGGTGCATTTAGAACTTTTCGCGGCTCTATGCCAAATTCGGCCCCATGTGTCGCAGTCAATTGATCTTCCCAGATCCGCTTCCCATTTCCGCATATAAGTGAGATTCTCTTCTGGGTCCCCCTCTCCCACCAGTCGATATAATCTAGTTATTCACTTATCTGGGTGGCCTTCCTGTATGGTTAACTCCACTCCTGTAGGGTTCCTAGCTGCCCCTTCCTTCAGCCTCGCATTTGAGACCCAGTGTCTGAGTTGAACATAGTGGAATTGTTCCTGTTCCGGGATATTGAATCTGGTTTTGTATTCTTCAAATGTCAGGGGTATTCCGTTTGCAAAAAGAGCTCTTAGGACCATGCTGCCTTTCCTGCCACCCCAGTTAGCCCAGAAGTTATCATGTGTTCCAGGGGTAAATTCTGGGTTTTAAGCTACTGGCGTAAGAGGCCCTCCCCTCCTTTAATCTTCTTGTTTCTGAGGACCCTGTCCCAGTACCACAGGGTAGTTCTGGTTGATTCCAACATTTGGCCCCCTTTTTCCCTATGTCGTGTGGCGAGGAAGCCGATACCTCCCAGGGCTATCTTAGTTGCCAATTTTTCAAGTATAACCCACTGGTTTGGTGCTTCCACCGCAGACCATTGCAGCATAGGAGCTATCTGTGTTGCCCAAAAGTACCTACGGAGGTCCAGAATATTTTCTTGGGAACTCTCGGTTCCCCCCCCCCGCAAATGAAATTCATCACCTCTTTCTGTAGTGTTTGGATGGCTGGGTTTGGGATTCGTATTGGAAGAGCGCCGACTACATATAAGAATTTAGGAAGTAGGGTCATCTTAACTGCCGTAATGCGTGCCAACCAGGACAGTTCCTGTAATTGCCAATGTTTTAATTCTTTCGCCAATGTTTTCAGGAGGTCTGGGATATTAGCTCCGTATAACCTGTCATATTTGGGGGTCAGTTGAATTCCAAGATATTTAACTGCCTTGTGTTCCCATTTCAGGGGGTATAGGTTGCTCTGGCCTCTCTGTAATATTAAGAGCTTTAGATTTGGGATAATTAATGTGGAACCCAGAGACATTGGCAAATTTCTTCAGTAGGTGTATGGCTGCTGGTAGAGAATTTGCGGTATCTTTTAAGAATAAGAGAATGTCATCCGCTTAAAGTGCCACCTTCTGCGGACCTATATTGCCCACTTCAACTCCTTGGATATCTGGATGGCTACGAACTTGGCATGCAAACGGTTCCATAGCCATAGCAAAGACCAGAGGCGATAATGGGCATCCCTGTCTCGTGCCTCTCTGGATGGGGATGCTCCCTGTGAGATTTCCATTAACCAATAGCTTAGTGGATGGGTCAGTGAAGTTGGCCATTACCATGCGGATAAAGAGTGGGCCACACCCGAACTTTTCAAGGGTCAGGTGTAAGAAGCCCCAGTGTAGACTATCAAAAGCTCTGGAGGCGTCCAGGGCTGCCACTGAAAATCTCTGGCCTGTCCTCCGTCCCCATTCGATTACATCTATGGCCCTGCAGATATTATCGTATGTGTGCCGCCCCCTCACAAACCCAGCTTGATCTGAGTGAATTATTTCAGGTAATATCATTGCCAGTCTCTGGGCCAATGTCATGGAATATATCTTTGCATCTCCATTTAGTAAAGAGATCGGACGGTAGCTAGCACAGTCCAATGGGTCCCTGTCTGGTTTCAACAATAATACTGTGGTTGCTGTCTCATATCTCCAGATGTACGCCCCTTATCTCTAATCAAATTAAATAGGCAGGTAAGGGGGCCTATCAGCGTGGTTCTAAAGGTTTTATAATATGCATTGCTGAGGCCATCTGGGCCTGGTGTTTTATGCCTTTTCAGTGCTCTTATAGCGTCCCCCACCTCTCCCTCCGTTTTGGGGCCTTCCAATTGCTGCCTATCCATCTCACCAATCTGTGGTAAGTCTATCTGGTCTAGGAATGCAATCTGCTCCTCCTCCTTTAAGTTTTCCTTCTTTAAGTTATTGGTGTAATATGAGATCAGGACCTCCTCTATTTCTCCTTCTCCCCTCACTACCTCCCCTTGGCCATTACGAAGTTGAGTTATTCGATTCATAAGGGTTTGGTGTCTCAATTTGGCATCAAGAAACCGATTAGCTTTGCACCCGTGTATGTAATAAAATTGTTTAGTTTGTACCAAAAGGCGTGCTGCGTCATCTGCTAAGTGAGTTATTAAGGCGGCTCTGGCTTTTTTCAAATCCCGCCAAGCCTTCTGTGAACCTTTGTCCTTGTAGACCACCTCTGCCTCATGTATCTTGGCTTCCATGTTGTGCCTTACCCTCTCCCGACTTTTAATGTAGTTTGAGGTTTGCGCAATGAATTCCCCCCTTACTACCGCCTTGCTGGCATCCCAAATGGTTGACCAATCCATCCCTGGGGTCTTGTTTTCCCGGAAATAGTTCTGCAGGGTTTGTTCAATACTTGTCCGGACCAGTTGGTCCTTCAATATTACCTCATTCAGTCGCCAGGGTTTGTGAGACCGTTGTTGTGAGCAAGCCAATTCTACATTCAGGAGTACTGGGGCATGGTCCGAGAGGCAACACATCCCAATTTCTAAGCCTGTGACTTGTGGGACAACTGTTTCGGAGATGAGTATCATATCGATACGGGAGTAGTAACCCCTGTGTACCGCTGAGCAGTGGGTATATGCCCTCTTCTGTGGGTTAAAGAAACGCCAGGATTCTAAAAGGTGCAGTTCTCTCAGAAATTTGGTCAGATTTACCTCTAGCTCGAAGCTGGAGGTAAATCTCCAACATTCTGCCCAAACTCAGGATTGGGCAGAGCGATAATGTGGTGGTAACGCTATTACCACCTCATTTTTACCACTCCACCCAACCCATGATGAGACCCTAAGACTTTTATCTGCTGATAAGTCTGCCCATACTTCAGCTACATTGCTTTTTTCAGCTTTTGTAATGTAACATAACGATCAACAGCTGTTCTATCATCGGAAATATACTGTACATCAGTATTTGCATTCCAAAGCTGAGCAATGACAGGATTGTAATTATGAATGAATTGGCATTCTTTATCTATTTTTAAATGATAGGTATTTCTTGGTGATTTACCAGTAACATGGTGTCGAACAGATGACATCAAACTATTCACTCAACTAACTGGTGTCTCAGTCCTTGGAAAGTTATGTTATGTTGATTTATACTGCGCACCGCTACCACTCATGGGCAGCCTTGAGGGTTCTGCAAGTTAGGCGGTTGGGAGGTTAGTGAGGATAGGGTGAGAGGATAGGTTCTGAACTAGGAGGCACTGGCATCTGTGAGTATTGTTTTGCATGTGGGAGTTTGTGTGGGAGGCCTTGTGTTGTAACCGTATTGGCAAGAATCAGAGACTCGGGTATATAGTAGTGTTTTGTGTTGGTTTTGTTGTGTTGTGTAGGGTTGTGGTGCGTTATGCACACTGGTTAGATATTGCCCATAAGGGATCCAGAGTCATTGGTGGGGTAGCTGTAAAGTTATCCGGTGTCTTGGTGTGTAGTTGCGTTGTTGATGGTTTTATAGACTATGTGAGTGTTTCATTGTAGGTGTGCTTC
The DNA here is from genome assembly GCF_040938575.1 of Ambystoma mexicanum. Classification (NCBI taxonomy): domain Eukaryota; kingdom Metazoa; phylum Chordata; class Amphibia; order Caudata; family Ambystomatidae; genus Ambystoma; species Ambystoma mexicanum. The sequence goes on from NC_090924.1 coordinate 1,094,806,785, forward strand.
AGCATCTAGAGATGCTGGGTGTGAATGTAGAATTGATTCTTGGTTTGTTTATGTGCAGTGTGGCGAGCCCCTGGTCTGGTATGGTGTCAGTAATGTTGGAAGAGCAGGAAGGGGAGAGTGGGTTAGTAAATCGGTCGGTTTGTTGGAGCCTCTGGTGCGGCTCTTGGTTGCTGCTTGATGGTATCTAGCCCTGTTCTTGGTTGTGGTTCTTTGGCCAATATGATCTCTACTGTAGTTGTTTGTCTGTGGTGTTGTTTTTGCTGGTGTCCTTCAAGATTGTCATTGTTTGTTGAATAGCCATGTTTTTAGCTGTTTCCTGAAGGTGATGTGGTCTTTTGTGGTTCTGATTTCTTTTGGCATGGTGTTCCCGATATTAGCAATTAGACGTGATTATTCTGTTCCACTGAATTTTGTTTTTTTCATAGTGTTTTGCCTCTATTTGTAGGCAGTTGCTGGACCTTCTCGGGGGATACCGGATAATCTTGTCTTGGAGGATTTCAGTTCCTTGTCTGTGCAAGGGTTTGCGGGTGATGCAGAGTGCTTCGAATTGAATGCGCTTAGTGTAGTACTTGTCTTTACCTTTGTATTCTCTCTGACAGTACTTACCAAATGAGGGCCTTTGAAATATTTCCATCTTGTTCCATAGATCAACATTCACATGTTGAGAAGGAATGGAACAAGTAACATATTTTTCCATAAACTAAATCACACAGCCATCCCTTTGCTCACCAAACTGAGGAGCATCTTTAATCCACAACATCATATGTATATGTGAAGCCCCACATGGCTGGCACTCTTTCCTCCAAAAGAAATGTTTCATATAAAATGTTACATATAATGTTTAACTTGGCTAAAAATCTGTGATGAAAGGACCAAGATACACATACAAGTTCCATAGAAAATACGTTTTCTGGTGTCATGTTTTCTATGTCTTCTTTCTGTGAATTACTTTTACAAATCTACTCTGGAAGATCATCCCAAACATACTCAGGGCAACTTAAAGTCTCAAACCAAGTTGGAGGGATCAAGTTTCCAATCATGCAGCTAACACCTAACATCTCCTATACCAATATTCCGTGGTTCCTCTCATTGTGGCAAGAATATTGGTAAACTTACCCTCTAAAACTTCATTTGTTTCTTTCACCCGTTGCAGCATCTCAGATGAAGAAAGATTTGGAAATCTAGTTATGGTCTGAAGTGTATGAGAAACAGCATAACATAATGTTGAAAATTCACTTTCATACAAGAAGTGAAAAATATATTCAACATTAGTGAGGAATCGGGAATCTTCAGAATACATTCTTGTAAAATGATTATATGAAGAAGAAATTGGAACATTTTCCGATCATCCAATCAGCCTCCTGTACCAGTAGGAAAAAGCATAAGGAAACAACAAGCTTCTAACATTGTTTCCCAGACACTTATTGGCGCACCTTTCGTTGCCTCCATTTGATACAATTCTAAACTGTCGCCAATGACTTCACATGAGTGTAGAGGATGAATAGTTTAATGATCAGACAAACTATTCCCTTCTGCAATAGATAGTTGTAAATTACCTTCACTGCTTTTGTTTATTGACTCAACATCAAGCATAGAGAAGTCTAGTACAGTCGGACTGCCTTTGTATAAATCATTGTGCTCAAGGGTAGAGGTATGCTGCTTGTTTGATGGTAGGAGTTGCTATACACCCCCATTCGTTTGACTTCCCCCTATGTCTGTGCATTGTGTAACAGCATATGCGATCACACAGTATGGAACCCAAGTGGGTCCCTGCCCCTCCAAAGCACACAATTTCCAAGCAGATTGTGAAAGTGCCAGACATGGTTGCTGTTTATTCTTTATGAAGTACTACCAACATTATTGTGTTGTGTTTACCACACATGTTGTGCTCCGGTGCATGCAATGGTGCTTACAAGTATGGTACATATGCTGTTCTGGATGCAATGCAGTGATGCAACATACTTTAATCTGTGACTGAAATGCTAGACTCAATTTCATATGTTGTTAGTGCGGAAACTGTGCATAGCTGAGGTACATAATGCAACGATTAGATTAGATAGAAAGTGCTGCAGTGTTAAGAAAATGCCCCATGTAGAGCTCTGCTCTGAGCGCTGGAGTAATCTGGGATGGTATTGCGCAGCTCATATAGCGTGAATAAGAAGAGCAGAGTAGAGTTTCAATGGGTTGGCACTGAGTTTGTCAAGTTGGGTCTAAAAAGGAATATCTTTACAAGATGTGTTGTAGTTATTAGTAATTCAGTGCTGACTCGAATCTTACGCAAAATGTCACATGCATACAGACAGAATCACCCAATCAGACTCAGCATGTTAATTGCTGTCACATATCCATCAAAAGAAATGAACAGAGGGCCCCTTGAAGGTTTGAGCAATGTCCCAAAAAAAGTCAAAACCCTCAATTGATACCAAGCCTTGAGTGAAACCATGCCCAATCCAAACCGTAAACCAGCCATCGGGACACAAGCAAGCAACCCCACGGGTTTTTCTCCTAATTAGCCCTTCAATCATTGTCCAATTTAGATCTTGTATCAGATATAACATTTCTTGGCCGTATACAAGTGATGGCATATTATTTCGACAAGGGGCTTGATAGTGAATCTGCAATGCCTTGCATATAACCATTTTAACTGGGAGAAACCTATTCAGGCCTTTATTTTGAGGTTGTCAAGAACACCAGTCTACCTCGGGTTCACAATGAAAGATAGCCCTAGATATTTAATTTCAGGTGATGGTGTTACTACTAAGTCATTGATGTTCCGCGTACATTAATTGGGCTTATTTGCATGAGAGGAAAGCCTCAATATGACCGTTTTATTAGTGTTAATGTCCAGTTAATTTTCCTCAGCGTATGACACCATGGCATTTATTAATCTTTGTAGTCCTATAAAACAACGCAAATCCAATTAGCCTGGGCTGGACACAAAGAATGCAGAATAGTGCACAGCAGTACAGAGAGTAAGGGTACAATGCATAGGTAATGATACAGTAGGAGGTGGTATGTGTGACCCAACTGAAAGGAGTGATCACAAAATAGTGTGGGTTCCAAATCCAAACCCACCACATAAAAGGGCTACAGGAATGAAAATGTGTGCACACATGGATAGACTAGATAGGGGTAGACAGGATGTGGAGATACTACAACTATAATAAAACACAATAGACTATCAATAAAGGTATACAAACTATAATAAACAGACAGGGAAATATAAACTGGGTGAGAATAAACAGGGAAGATTATACTAGATAGTTGCAATAGAACGGATGGGGTAGGGTAAGTAAACCTGGGAGAACAAGAGAGGATGGGTAGGTTAAGTAAACTTGGACAACATGGAAAACATCTTTTTTTAAACGTTTTCAGTTGTATGGTATTGTCTTTTCTGCATTTTTCTTTTTTTTAACATTTTCCTCCCTTCCCAAAATATGACCATCATATCTAGCAGAAGTGATAGCATTGACAATATCATTATATGAGTGCCAACACCATCGCCACCAAGAAAAAGCTCTGTACCATGAGAACAGATCCTTTCTTATATGCTGTTGGAGATAGAGAACGTGCAGTACACCTATTGCAAAAAGCTTCTGCAACGAAAAACCATCAACCATCCATTAACAGAGCTTGAGAACCTCTATAATAATAAATCACCTGATACATGGACATTGGAATGGAGTAGATAACAAGTATAGAAAAGCCCATGAACACCAAAAGATCAAAATGCATGGAACTCATAAAATGCATTATCGTACTTCCACAGGTGTGTCTACTTATTCAGCATCTCCTTTGTCATCACTTCCAGCTACCTATTCTTCTACAACTCATTCACCTTCAACTCAAGCCACCACCACTCAAAGCACAACTTCTTGAAGAGGCCTACAACCCCTGCATGCTCCTATTTTACCAGCACCCAATCGTGCAGATTTTAAAATTGTTTACACAATATGCCACAATTGGGATGTCCTGGGAGATACCACACTAACCCATTGAGAAATTATTCTCTCCCAACATCAGGTGCATTGCCATTGCTGAATACGTTTTAATAGTGGCAATATCCACAAATAAAACACAAACTGCACTAAAAGAGCACACCGTCTAATATGATATATTAACAAACACAGTATGGTACAATAAAGGTTAAAAAAATGTCACTACAATCAAAAAACAGGGACAGATAAACCGGTTGAGAATAAACAAGGGACATTATGCTCGGTGGTTGCAGTACAGAGGATGGGGAGGTTAAGTAAACTTGGAGAACTTGAGAGCAACGGTTAGAAAACAATCAAGCAGGTAGAAACAAATAGACACTGAGACATGAGATTTCAAATGTTCCTTTTCAAAGCTTGGTAACATCAGTGTTAATAAATGATCTCCTGCAGGTCCACTGGGACGATGTGGATGATGACTACCGAAAACCACATCAGTACCACAAAATGAAAATGAATGGCCTTATGCATTACATCACTGACAATCAGCAGCTCATCCAGCAATTCCATCCAGCAGTGCGACACCTCCAACAAACATTCAACCCTCAACATCTGTGGGTGCTGCTTCCATTCCACCACTTGATAGACTACAGGCACCCAATGTATCTGTTAAGAAAATAAAGTTTTGCATAAGCCACAAATGGGTTGCCATAACAGTTGCAACAACAGAACATTGGAACAGAGGAACATCTACTTTTTACCTAATCCTCTTTTCACTTCACAAGTTATTTGTTCTGTTTTTCTTCATCCATCCCTACATTTTGAATATGAGTTGGCCTTTCACTAGAGTTAACTGAACAACTTCTTCAGTAGCCACAGACCACCTCAAATACTTGAATCCTATAAGCACCTGCCCACCATAGAAACAATAAAGACCCAATGAGAATATATATGCAAAGAATCCAACTTTCTTTCAACATATGCTAAAAAAAGCTGCCACAACAAAGTACAAAAATAAAAAAGTGACTCAGATGAACTTCCAAAACAGCATGAATTGTACCACCTCACAGAAAACTGGACACAGATGGAGGTACTTTATAGTGAAAGTGCATTACAATGTACAACACGCACAATCAAATAAAGCTAAAACCTCACTAACATGCATACAAAAAATGAAATAGCTGCATATAAAACCATTGATTGAAACATTTAAATCTTTATCTGCATGTTAGTAAAGGTAAAATAATACATCAAAAATGAACTGTCACTTAATCTAGCAGATGGAAAAAAGTGGCAATAAATACCATCTGATAGCAGTAGTTCATATAAGTAACACAAACACAAACGAAAATACATCTTCAAACATGTAGATATTTACTGACACTTTCACATCAGCCACACTCTAAGCATGTGTACAGAGTGAGTTCTGCATTCAAAAGGACACAACTGCACAAAATGGTGGCTTTGATACTTTCCAAAATCAAAACCACAAAAAGAGGACTATGGGCCTCATCACAAATTGGCTGGCAATTGGGCGCTAATTGCGCCGGGATGGCGCCCAACACAATTTGCGTTACTGCGCCGGGATGGCGCCCAACACAATTTGCGTTACTGCAACTCAGTCTGGCACAATTTCTGCCAGATGCCGAGTTGCAGAGGGCGGTAAATCCCCATTCCCCATTGGATCCATAGGACCCAATGTGGTTGGCAGGCGTTATTACTGCTAGTGGTAATTGAGCTAGTGGTAATAGCACTGAAAACAGGCTGTAAGTGCAGATTTCTACCTCAAGCAAAAGGCTGGTGGTAAAACTGACACTTACCCCCCAACTCGAGATTTGGCCAACCCTTAAATGTGGCAGTAATAGCGTTACCGCCGCATTTAAGGGCTGAGTCCAACCTTGTGATGAGGCCCATACATCTAGTAATCAAAGTACTAAAATGAATGACACATTTTCACTGCAACCAATCACAGACAAGTACACAGGTACAACAATAACAACAACCAATAACAAACTATCAAACAAACTGAATTTTAATTTTTACTGTCCAGCATCTCTCATCTCTAGCTGTGGCTATTCGGCATCGCTACAAACAGGGCCTTGTAGCCGCGGCTACATGTACATTTTATACAAACTCAAATTGAACTAAGCCAACAATCAAAAGTTCAAATAAGACAAGGGAACAACTATGCAAATAAAATTACAAACACAAAAACGTTCATGCTCCTATGCATGTGTGCCGTATAGACGTGGTTATAGAAAAACCCCTTCAGAGCGTTTGCTGATAGCCACGGCTATGCGTGAAAACAGTGGAAAAAATGTATTCCCACTACCCCAAACATATTTACCAGCCCTCCTCCTCCTCCCCAAGGTCCTCATCCATTCCCCCGCTCTCTCCAAATACTCTGTAACACTCCATTTGTCTATGATGCTGCTCCACCCAAAATGTTGGAAAGCTACAGGTATGACATGCCCACAAACACACATAGTGCAATTTTTCAGTATGTAGCCGCTGCTGCACAGGGCCCACTTTGTAGCCGCAGTTACAGGCAACACGCCAGCTGTTGCTGTTATTAGGCATATTCATGAATAGACCAATCGTGTCCATTTTCCTATAGCCACGGCTATGATAAAAAAGTACAACAAAAACGTGAATAGGGTGTATGAATAAGGGAAGAGACAGCAGCAATACAATGGTAGTAAAAAAAAGTGACAGTACCATAAGTGGCTGCTGATAGGGTTATATACATTAGTCGAGTATAAAGAGGGCAGAGTATACTTAATGGATAGGATACTGAGGATGGGCAGAAGTCGAGTGGATGTTGACAAAATGAGAGGCAGTTCTATCCTATCTCTATCTGTAAATAAAAGAAAACATAATTAGTTAGAGAACACACTTTATGAAATACAATTAAATACAGTCATTTTCTTTTTACCCTCAAATGTAGTGCATCATATGCACTATATAAGATACAACATATGTGAATACTGTTGTTCTCTTTGAAACATAGTAATCATTGGGAAAAAAATCTAAGACTGATTGAAAAAAACATACCATAATAAATCAATAACATAAATGGGTGTGAGCAGACTGGATGCAGATACATTGAATCGTTTGCACTTAGCATGATATGATATGATATGATATGGTATTTGTAACGCGCCTATACACAGGTGTTTCAAGGCGCGACGAGGCAGGGAGGGGAGGAACAAGGGGAGACAGACAACGATCCTACTAGGCCAGGTGTCATTCAGATCGCGCAAGTGGAGGGGTGGGGGAGGGGGAAAAGTGCAAGGGGAAGGGGTGGGGGGGAAGTGCAGTACAAGGTAAGTGGCGTAAAGTAATAAATAAATAGGGCCAGCTGGTGGCAAGTGCAAGATAAGTGCAGAACAAGTGCTGGGGAAGGGGGGGGGGGGACTGTAGGGATACAGAGACAGTCCCGCAGTGCAGAGGGGTTCCAGGGCATCAGTGCAAGTGGAGAGTGGCTGGGCCCAGGACCGAGGCCGTTTAGAGTGGTCCAGTTGCAGGATCAGTGCAGTTTCAGTGAAGAATTAATTAGCTGTTCAGCAGGGGAGAGGGAGAGAGAAAGCAGAAGCAAAGAGGAAGGTTTTGAGGTGCTTCCGGAACCGGAGATGATTCTCCTCAAGTTTCAGGGAGGCAGGAAGGCTGTTCCAGAGGGAGGCCCCTGCCGCGGAGAGAGATCTACCCCCAGCTCGTTGCTTCGAGAAGCGGCTAACCCTGAGGGAGTTGGAGGCGGATGAGCGAAGGGCTCGGGAGGGAAGATGTTTGGGAAGAGAGAGTTGAAGGTATTTAGGACCCAGGCCCCAGAAGGCCTTGTGGACAATGCAGAGGGTTTTGAACTTTATCCTCGCAGCCACTGGGAGCCAGTGTAGAGATTTCAGTCCTGGAGAGATACGGTCCCTGGGCTTGAGGCCAAGGACAAGTCTCGCAGTTCTGTTCTGGATGAGTTGCAGAGGGCGGAGAGTGGAGGCAGGCAGATTAAGATAGAGGCTGTTACAGTAGTCCACCTTCGAGAGAACCAGGGCTCGGGAGACAGTGAGCTTCTGGGGGAAGGAGAGGAAGGGAAGAATACCTCTGAGGAGGTGCAGCTGGTAGTGTGACCTCTTGGCGATGTCAGAAATATGAGGAGAGAAGGAGAGTGTGGAGTCGAAGATGACCCCAAGGTTTTTTGCCTTGCAGGTAGGAGCAGGGAGGGGGCCAAGGGAGGCAGGCCAGAGAGCTGCAGGGAAGGAGGGAGTGGGAGTACCGATGAGTAGAATCTCAGTCTTACTGGCATTAAGGCAGAGGTCATTGGCGGCACACCATTCTTGGATAGCAGACAGACAGTCAGAGATGAGGGAAGGAGAGGGGGAGGCTGAGGGTAGCCTGAAAATGAGCTGGGTATCGTCCGCATAGCACTGGAAATTAGGGCAGAGAGCGGCGATGCGGTGGGCAAGGAGTGCCAGATACTGGTTGAACAGCCAGGGAGAGAGATTAGATCCCTGGGGGACACCACAGGTGGAGAAAAAGATGTCGGAGAGGAAGGACCCCAGTTGGACCTGGGAGGGTCGATTTGAAAGGAAAGAGGTCAGCCACGCCAGAGCCTGACCAGTGATACCCAGGTTTTCCCGGAGACGGTTGAGCAGGATGGCATGGTTGACAGTGTCAAAGGCAGAGGAGAGATCGAGCAGAATGAGAACACACGGAGTGTTGGAATCGAGGTTCAAGAGCAGGTCTTCACGGATGTTCAGGAGAGCAGTTTCCGTGCTTCTGGCAGATCTGAAGCCAGATTGATGGTCATGAAGACTACCAGCAGATTCAGCATGGAGGTTAAGCTGGGAGATGGCCAGTTTCTCCAGGAGCTTGCCCCGGAAGGGAGTGATGGAGATAGGGCGATAGTTGGCCGGGCAGGAGGGGTCAGAAGAGGGTTTCTTGAGAAGAGGGTGCACAAGGGAGTGCTTGAGGGGGGAAGGGAAGACTCCAGAGGCGAAGGAGTGGTTGCAAAAGTCAGCCAGGGCAGGAGCCAGGGAGTCGATGTGGTCCTTGATAGTTTTGGAGGAACAGGGGTGAACCTGTTTAGACGAGACTTTCATTGATCGGACAACTCGTCAGCAGAGAAAGGTGGAAAGGCAGAGAAAGAGGGAGGAGGGGTGACCGCAGAAGGGCCAGAGGAAGGGCCGGGTAGGGAGGGAGGGAGGTGAAAGGAGGAGAGCGAGGACAGGATGTCCTGAGTTTTAGAGATGAAGTGAGAGGCCAGTGCAGTGCAGAGGGCCTGGGAGGGGACAGGAGAGGTAGAGACTGCAACAGGGTTGGCCAGCTCCTTGCAGATTTTAAAGAGTTCGGCGGAGTTGTTTGATGCCGCAGAGATGCGGGCTTGGATAAGGGCTCTCTTCTTGGTGAGAACGGAGAGCCGGTACTGCCTTTGGAGCAGGCGGCAGGCCAGTTTGTCAGAGGATGAACATGAAGCACGCCATTTCCTCTCTGCAACCCTGCACTTGCGTTTTAGGGTGAAGAGATCCGAGTCATACCAGGAGTTACATTTGGCTTTGGGCTTCAGGCGGATTCTCATGACGGGGGCAAGGATATCAAGAGTAACAGATATAGCAGAGTGGAGCATGGAGAGGGCTGTGTCAGGGTGGGAGTCAGCCGAAGGGGCAGGGGGGGCGAGAAGGTAGCAGCGAAAGCCTCAACTGACACACGTTTCATGGGTCGGATGACCGAGAAGGTGGGTGGCAGTGAAGAGGGTGGCTTTGCCTGTGGGGTAGGGAGGGTGGGGTGGGAGGATAGGAGAATGTGATCACTCCAGGAGAGAGGAGTGGAGAGAGGGACGGAGAGGGGAAGGTCAGAAGAGATCAGAGCATCAAGAGTGTGCCCAGCAGAGTGAGTAGGCCCAGATGGGAGAATAGAGAGTGAGAGAGAGTCGCAGAGGTCACGAAAGAGACCAGTGGGGGGACTGGAGGCATCAAGGTGGATGTTAAAGTCGCCAAGAAAGAGGAGTTGAGTGGTTGAGGACAGGAGTGAGGAGGAGAGGTCAGCCCACTCAGAGAGGAAGGAGGAAATTTGACCAGGTGGCCGATAGATAGTAGCCACGGTAAGGGAATGGCTAGGAGAGAGAGAGTCGGCAGACAAGACATTCAAAAGAGGAGTAGGTCTGCGTAGGAGTGACAGTGGCAGGAATCCACTCAGGGAAGATAAGGGCAACACCACCCCCTGCACGGTTAGGCCTGGGCATGGAGAGGATCTTGTAACCGTCAGGTAGGAGTGTGTCAAAGGTGGTGGCAGAGCTGGCTGTGAACCATGTCTCAGTGAGACAAAGGACGTCGAGGTCCAGTTCCTCAAGGAGGTGACAGATATTGGAGGAGTGCTTGATGGCAGAGCGAGTGTTTAGTGTGGCAATGTGGAGAAGGCTGCCATCCTTGAAGAACTTCCGGGGAGGGGTACAGATCAGAGGTACGCCCTGCGGAGGTATTGAAGAAGGAGGTGAAGAAGGAGCACGAGAGGGGGCAGGGAGGGAGGGTAGAGGCAAGGTAGCCAAGGATAGAGGAGGGGGGACAGCAGGAGAGGAGAGGAAGTTGATGAGGTGTGGGAAGCGTCTATCGAAGAGGTGAAGGTTGGCCTGAGGGCCTTGGACCAAGACGGTCCCATTAGCGTAGACATTAATGATGGCCTTAGAGGAGCAGAAGGGGGCCAAGAGGACATCCCAACGGGTGCCACCATTAATGGGACAGGAGGAGAAAGGTGAGAGCACAGAGACCATATGAAGGGTCCATAGGTCAGGCGAAGGCACGAAAAAGAGGATGTCAGTGAGAGTTTCCTTAGAGCAGGCATTAGTGTCGGTGTCAGCAATAGGGAGGCCTGGGTTGGAGACCAGGATGTCCTTTTTAAACTTTTTCCTACCAGATTTAGTGAGGAGAGCAGGATAGTCAATGGAGAAGCAGTTAGAGAAGATAGGCGAGACGGAGAGCACCATGGGGTAGGAGGGAGGGAGGGGGGGGGAGACAGACGAAACGAGAGCACGCAGACAGGAAGTGAGCGGCAAGCACAAGTAACCACAACTAGAGCAAGCAAACAGTGAAGCGTATTAGGTACCGGGCCACCTAAGTTTGAGAATCCTTCGAGGGGAGAAAAACACCCTAGTATACCACAGTTCAGAGCAAACAGTAATGCGTATTAGGTACCGGGCCACCTAAGTTTGAGAATCCTGCGAGGGGAGAAAAAACACCCTAGTATACCACAGTTCAGAGCAAAGTTTGAGAATCCTGCGAGGGGAGAAAAAACACCCTAGTATACCACAGTTCAGAGCAAACAGTAATGCGTATTAGGTACCGGGCCACCTAAGTTTGAGAATCCTGCGAGGGGAGAAAAAACACCCTAGTATACCACAGTTCAGAGCAAAGTTTGAGAATCCTGCGAGGGGAGAAAAAACACCCTAGTATACCACAGTTCAGAGCAAACAGCATAGTAGAATGGGTGAGAATGGGTGAGAATGGGTGAGAATACAAATGTTAAAGTACAATGGATGCGACATCTAAAACTTGGGTAGTGTCACGATTCCAGTAGGGGCACAAAGCATGTGTGTTAGGACCAGGGGTATATTCTCCCATGACAATGTAGGGAGAAGGTGGACTTGCAAGGTGGATGGCTGGCATAGGCGTTCCATGAGAGTTGCATTGACCCACACCAACATGGCTGCCAAGAAAGAACCCACTATGGAACTTAGGATGGTCCCCGGCAGATCCAAATATCTGACATCCCTGGTGGTCTAGTGTTGACAAGGCACGGCCCGAGGATATAAAACCACGCCCTGGGCAACACCCTGTGCTTAGCGTTTCATCTGCTACCTACCAGGCAGTGTAATGCTTACCGCTCCTGTTCTTCCACATGCAGTGCATGCCCAGACTAATTTACAGCCATACTTGCCTGAAGACCGGAGGCATCATCGTACGAGTTCTGCTTCAAGCTTCTGTCCTGATACTCACCTGCATCTTAGTCCGGACCCATCTGTAGCTGCACAGACCCGACAACTTCATCGTAAGAGTTCCGTTTCCAGTCTCTGTTCTCCGATCAAGGTCCACAACAACTGCAGCTCCTGAAAACGAGAAAGCAGAGAAAGATAACAGTAAGAGACAGAAGCAGCATTCTACAAAGACTCACCTTCATAACTCCAGCATCCAGTGTGTCGCAGCCGGCCTGGACTACTGCTCTCAGTGAAGCAACTGGAATCGGATGCCTACCTGATATCTCCGGTATGCCTTCTTCATCCAAATACGGTGAGCACCAGCATCGGCTTGCCAGCCAGCATACCTAGAGGGACACAGTGGGAGGTGGGGGAGAAAGCTGGGGAAAACGTACTGAATATCTGTATTACATACCTTTAGGTCTTCATCCAGACTCCCTAACACAACTTACCAGAGGCTCCAAGTTCATCCGTGTCCCTCCCAACCTCACTGTTCCCTGGGTTTTGATTCACCAGCGGACCAGTCGGGAAAGGAGTGGCAGGGGCATTCATTCTAGCCGAGTTATCGAGTGGGGGCAACGCTTCAGAACAGGCCAGACCAGGCACTCCCGCAGGGCACCAGAGATAAGCGTTACAGGTAGAGTGGCTGAGGTTCAAAAGCAGGGAAAGTATGGGTTGGACACAAAGAATGACAGTATAGTGCATAGTGAGTTCTACAATCAAACGGACACAACTGCACAAAATTGTGGCTTTTACACTTTCCAAAATCAAAACCACAAAATGAGGACTGTATTTACTAAGCAAATTACTAAAATGGCCAACACACTTGGACTGTAACTTATCACAGACAAGTGCAGAATTACAACAGTAACATCAACCAATTACAAATGCTGCAACACACACATCATACATACCCTACTCTTACAAATTACTAGAAATTCAAACTAGGAGTAATTTTCCTGGAAGCAGAGCAAACTGCAGATATCATGGCTGGTTTTAAGACTGTGTAGCTGATTGGAGACAGTTGGCTTTTTTGATTACATGCTTTTAGTAAGAAACTAACGGGCCGATTCATGGAACAAACGTGCACCGAAAATCCCAGCGCAAGCAGGAGCAAGGAGGCGCAAGCGTGAGAAAGCAAGCGCACGTGCACGCGTGCGATTCAAGGAAGGCGCTGCGCCACTTTCCCACTGGTTGTGCGCCAAATCCGTGCATGGCGCATGCGGGCACACACGTCATTAAACGGCGTGCGCTTCGCACACAGCAAAAGCGCACATAGCGCAGCGCACACAACCAAAGTGGGCGGAACAGTGGGTGTAACACTCGGAATGGGGAACAACGCGTGAAAAAGAAGGCGTAACTGGGGAAACACTGCAGGGAACTACACGGAACACCCACACGCACACGAACAACCCGTATTCATGGATTCAAATACGGGAAACCCGCGCACGGCAAAAGACGCACACAGGCATCAACGCGTCCGCCACACGAAGGCAGGCGGAAGCGTCCCCGCGCACTGCATAAAAGTGCGCGCAAACAACAAACACGTATATACAGCTATGATGAATGCCCCATTTGTCGCAGCACTGATCGTGGGACACCGCAGGAGGAGGAGAATAGCCAGGGCACTAATTTTTTCACCACGGACAAGCCTTTTTGGGATGCCTGACGACCAGGTCTATGGCAAGTATAGGTTTCCACCCCATATCATCCTAGACCTGGTCAGGGAGTGGGAAGATGACCTAACATCCCCCACCCTCTTCTCCCAAGCATTGAGCCCCTTGGAAAAGGTGCTCAATGTCCTGCATTTTTTGGCCACTGGGTCTTTTCAGCGGACTACTGCCATAGTGGGTGGGGTCTCACAGGCCACGCAGTCACGCTGCCTACACCAGGTATTGGCAATCATGACAGCGCGCCCCTCAGTCCGCAGGAACATATACATGCCCAGAACACCCGCAGAAAGGCAGGCCGTTGTCCAGGACTTTTACAGGATGGCACACTTCCCCAAAGTGCTCGGTGCCATAGATTGCACCCATGTGGCCTACGTCCACCTAGGGCAACTGAGCACATCTACCGAAACCGCAAGCACTGGCATTCCATCAACGTACAGGTGGTATGCGATGCAAAGGGAATCATCACCTCTGTCTATGCAAACTACCCTGGCTCGACCCATGACAGTTTCATATACAGAATGTCCGCCCTGAGCCGGGCCCTGGAAGCTGGGCAGCATGGTCACACATGGCTCCTAGGTGAGTACAAATGCCTGTGCACATGCATGCATGTCACACACACACACAAATACACAAATCCCAATAATCATAACCATTATCACCTCTCCAGGGGACAGTGCCTACCCTCTGAGCAACCACATGATGACGCCAATCTGGAACCCCACCACACCACCCTAGGTAAGATACAACGCGGCCCATATTGCAACCAGGGCCATAGTGGAGCGCACATTCGGAGTGCTCAAGTCACGCTTCCGCTCCCTTAACCGCTCTGGCAGGCAGCCACTCTATGCACCCCCATTAGTGCGCAGGATCATTGTGGCAGCATGTGTCCTGCACAATGTTGCAACACGGCAGGGCGTACCGGTGGACATGGTGGTGCCCCCACATCCCCAACCACAGGCTCTGCCCATGGGAGGGAATAGGGCATGTGGCGAGGAAGCCCGGTCCCAGCTTCTGGCCAGATTTTTCACCTAAACTCCCAACCCTGCGGAGTGCACACAGGCCTGGCACATACCAGGTGACAATCGATGATGACAAAGAGGCAGTCAACTGTCACAACCTTACCACCCTGAGATTGTTGCCATGGAATTGCCACATTGTGTGCATCCCTAGCTACTTAAACACAAGCAATCCTGTGTGACCAAAAGGCACACATGCAAGGTGTGAATCACACAGACCTGCAAAACAGGCCATGACTATCACTGGTATGTCACTCAAACTCTCCCAAACCACAACATGACATGGCAAGCAATAGCCATACACCAACACAGTACCAATAAGGTACAAATTGCCATGTGAAAAATGTAAATGGGCATCAGACAATGATGCCTGACATGGAATCAGATGAAATGACTGACCAACAACCTCCCACCCAAAATAAGTCATACCCAAATGCATGCCAAAAGTCGTATTTGAAACATAACAATGAATGCCTGTCCACATGCACAATGTGCATTGCATAATCAACACTGCAGCTACTGTGTGCCATGTCCACCTCCTGCAATACACCTCTCAGCGCACAGCACAGTGAACAGCCATTGTGTGTGATGCACACCCTGAGCATCACATCTAAGCGACAAACTACATAAAATAACAAAATTAGGCATGTACAGGATCCACAAATGGTCATAGAACATTTGCTGCAGGGACACAATGGGCACCAGATTGCAAACAGAGTGTACACGTGGACATGTAAGGGTGGTTGTACATGTAGTGGATCATAGTGCGAGTGTGTGGGTCAGTAGGGACATGCACTCAACATATGCATGTGAAATCAAGTGACCATCACTGTCCTCTACACATCACATGTGAACATTCACCATGTGTATATCCCAGCATGCTAAACCACAACTATCCCCTCACACCTGAAAGGTAAACACAACCCATGAACAGGCATTGATGAGCAGAATACATCATGTACATAGTAAAGCACAATTACAATTTCAGGGTGCCCATCACACTACAGGGCAAGGCAACTATCAACATCAAAGCACCCCCCCTCCCTCACAAATCACCACGACCCACTGAAGAACTGCATCTGGGTTATTCATCCGACATCCTTGAATTCCACCTGGCCACAGGATCACCCTTCCCCTTTGTCACCATCTCCCACCTTGTGTGTCAAAAGTTGCCAGCACCCTCAGAGTCCACCTAGATTTGCAAAAGCACAGAATCCAAGAGAACTCAAAGCAGGACAACACAGAAGCCAAGCAAATACCCTGCAGGCAGTAAAACAAACCAGAACAGCCTCTTGATGACTTCAAGTAGCAGTACGCCACAAAGGCCAAGTACTACCACAATGATGTTATCAACCAAGGTAGCACAGTAAAACAATGTCACAACAGGATCTGAACCATGTGTGGTACATAACATAGAATGATGCAACACGAACGGATGTCTACTGTCATAGCTCCCGTGTGCAGGCGCAGGAATGGCACAAAACAACCACCCCCACCGTGGTCTGCATGCCTGCAAGGTCTAACTCACACAGGCCTCTGAGACCCTGGTGGGGAAGGAGGGTCAGGGATATGCAGTCGGCACAGGCATTGGCGTACTGGTTAACTGGAATGAGGGGCAGGAGAGGGGAGTAGGATTGACACGGGAAAGTAGGGAATGCACCAAAATGTAGTACACATATTAACACATACACAAATAGACCAAACTTGTTCACATACACATAGCAGCAAATTACTCAAATGGAAGTCAAAGAGAAACTTATCTCTGGGGTGAGTGCTGGCCTCCTGCCTGCGCACTCTCTGGTCCGGTAACAGGAGCAGTTCAATGCTGCAAAGAGAGCCACAGTTAATAATCTGTGCATGCCCAAAACACACAAACACACCACCAAATATGCCCCAAAGTAACAAAATACTCTACAAACAGACAATCTTGTGTGGATGCTTCATACCCATACGTAACATTACCCCTGTGATGGTTCATACACAGTCAATGCATTAAGTCAGGCACCTGTGGGTGCGTGGCAAATGGAACACCAATGTGTCACAATTCACACAACATGCTATGTTCCCTGGGTAAGCAGACAGACGCATATAGCAAGGTCTGACTTCAGAACAAGTCCTGTACCACCATGACCAAAATAAAGTAGCCAGTGCATGTATCAAATTCTACTTGTAAATGAAATGAACTGCACCCGAGTCTGTCCCTTGCTGTCTGTCCCTGTGAGCTGCTTCGTTCCATGTCTTGCAACGCTACATGGCTAATACAAGTGCCTCAATGGACCATGGTGGAACGGAGGGTTTGTGCCACTGCCCATGCAGGTGCCCCAGACAACTTTCCCATCAACTAGCCATCAGTCCACCAACACATCTGAGCTGTATTGTGCGCTTCAACACCAATATTTGTCCAAGCTCACCATCAGTGCTGCTACTAAGCATGCATGTTCAACTGGCCAGGTGGAAGGTTTGCTGTGTTGTGACCCCCTGTGCTGCTCACCTTGTCTGGAGTCCCTTGAAACACGTCATCATTTATTGGAGGTATGATCGCAATCCCTGTGCCTCTGCTTGCGCACACATGCGCATGTCGGCACCACCAAACATGTCCAGATTCTAGACGTCCAATGGCCCATGTCTGCTGGCAAAGGTGGTCTTGAGGCTCATCCCACTGCAGAAAGTCCATGAAACACTTGATTAATGCTTAATATTCATCTGTGTGTGTCTCTTCAAGCATTACATGAGTGGACCATGTCAGAGACGTACATCAGAAATCACACCATCAGTCCGTCTTTCACAGCAACAGTGTGGAACAAACTATCTACGTCATGATTTTCAACAAGCACATGTTCATTAAAGATAAGAAACATACTACACAATGCATAGCAATGAATGTACACATGAATCATTATACACCCCATCTAGCAAAAGAAGAACAGTGGTCAATTACATCCTAATCATCCCCAATAGGGGTGTTAACACAAGTTCCACAGCAGCAGACATGCCACAGATATGACAGTCCATTGCCCTTGTGTAATAGGCTGTTACACCGAACCATCCTTGCGAGCCCATGGATAGGGAAGCAGGAGTGGCATATGTGAGTCAAGGACTCCAAGCAGCAAACACATACACAAGACAAGCTTGAAGGGCCCAGCTGGAACAGACAGTGGATGCTTTCAAAAACCACAAAGCACCACACCGTCACATGAAAGCAAAATAGACTAGCAATTTTAAACTATATTAACTAATTACACTAACTATGAAAAACCTCCTTTACCTATTTAAACTAACTATCAAACAGAAACTTAACTAACTAAACTAAAAGAAAAACCAAAAATGGCCACATACGACCCGGGGGGGGGGGGCACCCAGGAGTGGGGAGGTACAGGGTGCTGCTGAACACCCACATGCAATGATGCTGAGGAAAAAAAAACCTCCATGGGCTCAACGCCTGCACAGCCCGACCTATGTGGGAGATAGATTGTCGTCCGAGTCTGGATCTTCCTGGAAAGGAGGACGTGGCACAGGAGCATGACCACGCCTAGCCGCAGCTTGCCCCTCATTGGCAGCAGGTCTGCCGGACGGGTGAGCCTGGTTCTGTGTGGCGATGACGTGTAGGTCTGCAGTCAGAACCTCCCGTGATACACGTGCTTCCTCTTGCAAGGTAGCACGTGTAACACGGAGTTCCTCCTGCAAGGCCTGGCTGGACAACCGCTGCACCTCCCGGCAAGCATGTAGCTCAGCCGAGATGGTACACTCAAGCTGTGCAAACCTCTCCTCTGCCCGCTCCCTCTGGGACATCAGAAGGAAACCCAGAGTGGATCTGAGGGAAGCATGCTCCTCCCTCAGGGCCTTCATGTGTGCCTCTGCGTGAGCAGCAATTGCTTGACGCAGAGACGACATTTCAGCCTGGTGTGCCCTGTCTGAGGCCACCATGCCCATCCTGAGCGAGCGGGCCATGGACCGTGTCGTCTGCTGCTGGAGAAGCACCTGCCTAGCCGGGGGGAGCACAGATTGGGCCACACGCTCCATGCTCTCAGCGATGTTCTCCATTGCTGCCCCCTGTGTTCAGAATTGGCAGTCATGTCTTGCTCCCACTCAGTATACTGTGGTTGCGCGCGGCAACCACGTTGCTGGGCTTGACCCCTGCGGGACCCAAGGACCGGGTGTCATCGTTGTGTTGGCACCGCCCGTGGCTGCACAACTACATGCCCCCATCGACGTGATGTCCCAGGCACAACAGTGACTGGTGTGGAGGGTGACCCTGCGTCCCGATCCACCAAGGGCGGAGGTTCCAAGACTGTCTGATCCCTCAGTGCAGGTGTCGCGGACAGAGGAGTGTCCACATCAGAATCAATCACCCCTGACATATGGACCTGATGCTCATCCAACTCAACATGGTCGTCAGAGTGTTCTTCAGGGCTGGACTCATAGGCAGCCAGAGACAAGATGGACTGTAGCACTTGGGGGTTTTCGTGGCCTACCACCCCACTACCCCCACTTGTGCTGGGTTGATGTAGTGATAACAACCCTGTGCCTGGCATGACAACACCATCCTCCGGCTCCATTGTGTCATCATCTGAAAAATAGAGAGAAAAAAAGGTCACTACACATGTTAGAAGCACACAACACACACACACCGACAACAAACACATCAGCCAGACATGTGACACACAAAATAGAACCTGTCATGCATGCTGGGTCAACTTGGAATTGCTTCTGTGATCAGACCTGTTGAAAGGTGGCAGTCTGCTTTGAAGTGGGTCTATGCAGTGCAGAAAATATGTATGTTACTCACTACCTACATGTACAAGGACTCCATGGTGTGTGTCAGAAAATGTGAAGGCAGTGCAAGGTCAACTTCAGGCATCACGTGCAATGTGCATTCAATGGGTAGCATATCTACAAGCAAAGCACCCCTCCACCCAAGTGCAAAAGCAGGGATGCCTAGCATGGTATCAAAAGGCTGACCATAGACCTGTGTATTGACAGACAGTGTTGACTAGCATCAACAGCTTCATCTGAGTCAAGTGACAACACTGCAAATGATGATGGGACAGTAAGCAGGGTACATGATGAAACCTCTGGAGTCCACCCACGTGTGAAGAAGACACTACGCCAGTTGGACAGAGTCATTGGCCATTAAACAGGCTGAGGCTTGTGACCCTCACAGATTGTCAGACCCTAAACATGTGTGCAACGCAGTACTGAGCCACAGTTGACATGGGAAGGCAGATGAAATGCCATGCAATTTGGGTCATCATGGACTTGTGTAACAGTGATCATCCAGTCATGGACACATATGGGCATGCGTGGAATGCACATGGAGCATGAATGGGCACTCATGTCCCTGCAGGGCATCTGACCTCTGCACAGTCCAAGTGAGAAACCCTGCATCAAGTACTAAGGATGTACCACAATGGATATGTCTGGCAGATTGGCCGCTGGATGTTAGAATGTACACAGGAGGCATGACCAGGGAAGTAACCAACGGCAATATTGTAGCAGACCAGTGCTAAAATGGAATTGGGGTGCAGAGCAGGGGGTTGAGGGGCAAGGGAGTATGCCTACATTGGTTACCCCCTTGCAGGCAGTGGACACATGCACATCAGTCATGCTATGCGTAGTTCCTAGGCTGAGAGGAAGCTCACACCACGCTACATACAGAAGTGCCAGTGAGCTGGAACATGGACCAGAGGGGCATACTGGTAACCAGCATGTGACTACCGTGCAAAAGTGGTGATGTGGACAGTCCCCGTCTGCTCCACATGTCCACCATCCAGCAGGGTAGACATGCATCAGGGAAGCATTGCATTACTCACACATCATAACCATGTACACGTGACATGTAGTGGCAGTCATGCACAACACATCACACAAGTAAAACACACAGGTCCTCGACAAATACGCATCAACACTTACCGGACTGGGCATCAAAGTCCGGCATCTCTCCCACTCCTTCGACCGATTCAGATGGTATGAACTCCGCAATGAGTGACTCATGCGGAGTGAGGTCTTCCTCCTCTGGTGCAGGCCCACGGCCAGTCACCAGAGTCAAGTTGTAATTTGAGGCACACTTAGCCTTAGCGCTGCGTTTGAGGTCATTCCAATGCTTTTTGCACTCTGGCGCCGTGCTCACCTCATGGCCGAATGCACTCACATGTTACGCAACTTGCTTCCAGTGGGTATCACGGTGGGCAGCCGTAGTCTGACAGTTAGCACCCACTAGCATGTCACGGCTGTGTTTCTGCAAGTAGCCCACGAGGAAGTCCAGTTCCTGGTTGCAGAAAGGCTTCTTCCTCGACGTGCAGGAGGTCGTGTCTGTGTGTGGGGTCCCAGCCTGTGCTGCAGGTGCAACCTTCCTCCTCTTGGATTGTGGCGCAGACCCTGGCTGGTTGATGCCGCCCTGATCAGTATGGCCAGTGGGACTGGTGGATTGAGCCAAGGGAGTGGCAGGTGGAGGGACGACCAAAGGGCTGACTTGTGTCAGTGGCAGGTGGGTGCCCTCTAATGGACCCTGCGCATCAACATCCGCTGCGGCAGGGTCATTGACCGCAACTATCCTGGTTGGCAGACTCACAACCGGGGTGTTGTTGGCTGCATCTGCCCCTGCACTTGCCAACACCCGGCTGTTCGGGGCAGCAGATGACATTACTGCCCCAGGGACACGTGTCCTGGTCAGGGCAGCCTTGCGTGCCCCTACGGTTTCCCTCCAGTCCTGTTGGAAATCTTCCAAGGGCTCTTCAATCACCAATGCGCTGGCAGACCCTGAGCCTGGGTGGTGGTGTCCACAGCTGCACCTGCAGCTACCACTACCCTTGGGCCTGTGGCAGTCGATGAAACCGACTTCCGGGTCACACAGGCGCCAGTGCCAGATGCAGAAGCTGCATCTCCCAGAACCACAGGGGGTGGTGGCATGACTGCACCGACACATGTCACAACATCGTGCTCAAGTGGCGCACCCCTGCCTCTTCCCCCTCTGCGGCCACCCTAGACCCCCTGGAGTCCCCCGACTCCCTGGTCACCCCGGCCACGTCCCTGACCACACCCGCCACGAGGAGTACGCCCAGCTGAGGCACCCCTCACCTTTGGTGGCCTCCCAACCATTGTACAGATGGAGTAGTGCCGGCACAGATGGAGTAGTGCCAATGGGAGGTTTACACCACAATTGACCTGGGCAATTGGGGTGAAGGGGGGGCAAGATGTTAGTGCGTGGAATCAACCTCCCGCAGTATGCGGTGGCACCCAGTAACACAAAAAACACATACGCGTGGGACGCGCAGGCTACTATGACCTCAAAAACGGGTGCGATACACAGGGGCACCCGCAGTGGGAAAAATAGCGTGCGCGACTCACCGTCTGACTAGCTTGATCATGAAAAACACGCGTAGCCAATACCCCTGGCAAAAGAAGAGATACGTCTTCGATTGCTGTGAAGATGTGATGGCGCGCGAAACAACACGAAGCAGCTACACACGTCGGTCTCCACGAAAGGCATATACAGCGAACTGCCGGCCCTGCTCACCTTTAACCCGTGCTGAGGGAAAGGCCAGCGTGCGCCACTTATGCGCGTAGGCCCTTTCCTCAGATTACACGCATTCACACGCGGACGTGCAGTTTTTCACGTGCGCTGAACCACTATGCCCACGTCACGAGGGAAACGCCTGCGTGCGTAACGTCAGAGAAGCGCTTACGTGCTAAGGGCCTTTGGTCCAATGAAAACGCGTACATGTGCTGATGCGCTTATGCGCTAAGGGCCTTTCCTCAAATTACACGCTGATGTGCAATTTTTTCACGTGCCAAATCACTCCGTATTAAGCTGGCCACGCGAAAACACACGGAAGACCACGCTCCTGCCCAGAAAGCCAAAATATTGCCCCCCAGAGCCCCGAGCACGGTCCCACCTGCAATCTGCTGCTGCCTGACTGCCTGCTGGCCACGTGGCCTGCCATTTGCTGCCTGTGCAGTTGCTGTGACCACCCCTGCTGGAACCGAAGACTCCCAACTGGGATTCCATCGCTCCATAGCCCAGCCCCAGGACCCAGTTGCCCACCCACTCCTGCCTCTGGGGTTGCCATGTCCAGCACAACACCATCTGGCAGCACTGGCAACCTCCAGCCAGAGAGGCAGAGGGCCACCAGCTTCAGTGCCAGGGAAGTTGGTGTCCTGGTGGAGCAAGGACTGGGGCAGGATGATGCCCTCTTTGGAAGTTTGCACGCTGACAATGAAGGACGGACCAGGATCTGGATGGACAATGTGACTGCCATCAACGCGGAGGGGGGGGCAGTCCGCGACTTACATCATGTCAAGAAGCGCTGGGAGGACTTCAGGTCCAGGACCCTCAACAAGGCCCGGCGCCTCGCGAAGGCAGCGGATGCCGAGGGGCAACGGGGCCAGCTGTCGGACGACCAAATGAGGGTCCTGGAACGCATATGCCCAGCGCTCTATGTCCAGATCCTTGAGAGGCAGACCCGTCTGGAGTCGAGCGGTAAGTGTACATGCAGGGTGATTGGATGCTATGCGTGTCGTGGTGTGCCAGTAGTGTGCAGGTTACACATGTGTTTTTGTAGGGCCATGTAGGGATGTGTATGAACATGGGCGTGAGGCTGCCACATGTGTGTCCTCTGAGGTGTGAGACACATTGACAGTGTATGTGTTGGTAAGCATGCTGGACAAATGCAGGTGTGGGAGCACACATGTTTGAATTTCTGTGTATGTACATTGCCATGGTTGTGGCATGAATGGTGGTTCCTAATGCATGTATCTGCACTGTGTACATGTGCATGTGTGTGTTTTTGACAAGTGTGCAACTGTGATGCAACATGGATGCATGTGACACTGATAAGTATAAGGCTGGATGGCAGATCTGACATGTATGGCGATCTCATCACTGCAACAGTTGGAGGAGATGTAGACATGCTTGTAAGTGTGGTGGCGTGTGTGCATGTCTACTGAACTCCTTGAGTTTCATGTGATGTCTGGCTCACCTTTGGATGCTCATGCTGTTGTATGTGTATGGATGGTGCTGGCTGTTGTGATATGGCTGTGGAATTGCTCATGTGTGTGAGTTGAAATGACATGTGTGTTGTGGATTGTGATGCCATGTCTGAAGTTTGACACTGCCACTCATGTGCAACTGTCATGTGTGTATCAGTCCATTGTACAGTGCCCTGATGCCTGTGTCCTATCTCTCCCTGTCTGCAGAGTCAACTGATGATGAGGGTGGAGAGGGTGCTGTGGAGCACAGCGGCAGGGATCGCACCACCAGCCGGAGACGCAAGGCCCGGCTCCCCTCCCAGGTTGTCATCTCGTCAGGGAGTGAGGAGTCCAGTGCCGCGTCCCAGGCCGCAGCTGCCGAGGGTAGGTCCAAGAGGCGGAGGTCAGAGTTGGACTCCTCGGCAGCAGAAGGGGCAGCTGAGACCACACAGGGTCTGACGGAGGAAGATGGCACAGAGTCATCCAGGTTGGTGGGGGGTTTGGTGGAGGAGGAGGCCATGCAAGGGACAGACATGGGATCTGGAGGTGGGGATTCCACTGGTGCTAGTGGTGCAGTGCAGGGGCAGGGACAGGAGGCAGCACAGGCCACCGCGGAGGTGCCTGTGTGTAATCATGTCCCCGATTCTGTGACTGCATCATCCTGCACCAGCAGGGATGCCTACGTCCAGACCCGTTTTCAGGGAGAGGATCCGCTTACAACAACTGGCCTTCCTCTCCCTGCGGACTTGGCTATCCGGGACTGGGTTGAGCCTGTCCTGAGTGGGATGGCGTTGCGTCAACGGCGCACGCGAGGTGACCTGCAGTGTTTTCGTGAGGACACTGCACGTCATCTCGAATGCCTCGTTGACCACGTTGACCTACTGGGACTGGTCACCAGGGCTGGATTCCTCCGTTTGCTGGACCTTGTTCCGACCCCCTCCTCACCTGAACTCCCTATGCACCAGTCATCCTCCATGCCATCTTCCCACCCATGTATCACCTGGGTACCCTGTGGAGCTGCCTCTGACCCTGCGGCCAGGCTGGTGAAGGACACATCCCTGCCACAGTTGGGAGTCGATGTCCAGCAGGGGTGGCCACCTCAACAAGTGCACCCCAGCCGGAGGAGGATGCGCAGGCAGCAAGAGCCAGGGAACAGGCAGAGGCACAGCAGTAGCAGCAACAAGATGGGAGCCATGATGGCTGGGGGCCTTCAACATCGGAGGGGCAGGCATCGGCCAGAGGGCAGGAGGACCCAGGACTGGAAGTGTCTTCCGTGTGGCAGCGGTTAGGCCATTCTATGGATGCGAGCGGCAGCGGGCAGAAGAGGCATGGCTCACAATGGTCAGGGCGGAGAACTCCATGTGTAGGGCTCTGAGGCGGGCCGAGTGCCTCGAGGCAATTCACAGGGACCTGGAGGTCCACATGTCATCGTCCCTGCGAACCCTCTGGGCCATGGAAGAGGGCCGCCTCCGGGACATCGAGCAGGAGTTCGATGATGCCCTAGCCCAGGAAATCGGGAAGTGAGCCGTCGGACTAGCCCGCTGCCATTGTAAATAGTTTTTAGAGTTAGGTTTCCTTTTCCTTTTCCTTTTATTTGTGGTCAATGGACAATGCCACACACATTTGTATATAGTTTTATTTTTATGTAGTTTCTTATGTAGGTTTCATTTGTTTGGTTGGGCTCATGGACTCTTTACAGAGTTGGACAATGGATTGATTTGATTTATTTTTTGGATTTTGCACATGGATTCATGGATTTTTCTTTTGGACAATGGATTGCGAATAGTTTGATCATGGATTAATTAGATTTTTTTTTTTCATTATGGACATGGAGTAATGGATTTTTTTTGGGACAATGTATTGTAAGTAGTTGGACTATGGAATCATTTGAATTTTCTTTTTCATTATGAACATGAAGCAATGGATTTTTTTTTTTTTTACCTTTCCTTTGGATTTGCGTTGGTGGAGGGAGAGTTTGGACTGCTTTTCTTTCAAATTTTTTTGGATTGGTTATAATTTTCATTCACTCATCTTTTGCACTTGCTTTTCATTTCATGTTTGCTATTTTTGTATGATTTCATTTCATTTATTTATTTGTGTACATAATACATATTCATATTTTATTTCCATGTGTGGGATTCGCTCATTGGGTTGATGCATTTGAAAATGTGTGTTTACACAATCAATGCCAACCAGTGTATCTGTGTGGCTGACATGTGTTGATGCACATAGTTGACTTTTGGTTTGTGTCTTGAGATAGGCATGTCAGTGTGGGGTGGTTTGGGAAATCATTGTGTCTCAAGAATGGGGTGGCGTGATGTGGTTTTTGGTGTAGAAGTAGCCCATGATTGTGCTTCTTTATTTTGTGTAGGGGGGACATGAGTGGGGGCCTACTGGCAGGTGCCCCTCACTGCTGGGGGGTGGGGATGCAGGGGGACATGAGTGGGACATGAGTGAGGGCCTGCTGACAGGTGCCACTCACTGCTGGGGGGTAGGGGTGCGGGGGGACATGAGTGGGACATGAGTGGCGGTCTGCTGGCAGGTGCCCCTCACTGCTGGGGGGGGGGGGGAGCAAGGGGACATGAGTTGGTGATCACTAGTGGAAGGTGACATGTGTGCCGGCTGGGGGGCATGCCCAGGGGTGTGGGGTAGTCCTCTGTGTTGTGGGTTGCCTGCAGGGGCCGTGGATGGGGTGGAGGGCACACCTGGGAGAACCCACACTGCCAATTCACGTGTGGGACTCCCCGTGCACCCCACTAGATACACGTACCCGCTCTGACAGCAAAATCGCGTGTGAAACGTCCCGCGAACCCCAGTAATACACGTACCCCACTCGCACAGGGCCTATCGCGTGTGAAAATCCCTGTGCACCCCAGTAATACACGTACCCCACTCCCACAGGCCCTTTCGCGTGTGAAACTTCCCGCGATCCCAAGTAATACACATACCCCACTCGCACAGTCCCTTTCGCCTGTGAAACTTCCCGCGAACCCCAGTAATACACATACCCCACTGCACAGGCCCTTTCGCGTGTGAAACTTCCCGCAAACCCCAGTAATACATGTACCCCACTCGCACAGGGCCAATCGCGTGTGAAACTTTCCGCGAACCCCAGTAATACACGTATCCCACTCGCACAGGCCCTTTCGCGTCGGAAACTTCCCGCGAACCCCAGTAATACACGTAACCCACTCGCACAGGCCCTTTCGCGTGTGAAACTTCCTGCGAACCCCAGTAATACACGTACCCCACTCACACAGGGCCAATCGCGTGTGAAATTTCCCGCAAACCCCAGTAATACACGTACCACACTCGCACAGGGCCAATCACGTGTGAAACTTCCCGTGCACCCCAGTAATACACGTTTCCCGCTTGCCGTGTGCTGTGTGGTGGCCATGTATACTGGTACAGGGTTAGCGCAGCCCTTTGCGCTGGATTGGAGATTTTGATGGCTTTTCCCTGCACGAGGGGTGTTCTTGAGGGCGTAACTGGCGCTACTGCAGGGTCGCTGCGCCACTGTGCGCCACGGCTGGTTTTGGTAGCTAAAATCCATGAATACGCTGTGCGCGGAAATGGATTTTAGCGCACACGGCTGGCGCAGAGATTCGCACGCGCTCACTGTGCCCCAGCCGCGTGCGCCACTTGTGTGCTAAATTCTATGAATTACCCCCTTAATATCTAAACCAAACCATTTTAATAAAAAAAAAAAAAATAGACCATCGGGTAAGAGGTGTCTTCAAAACCTCCCAGAGTGTGAAGTGGGGCTTTTGCAATCTCTTTTTCTTGCTGTTACTGCTAATAATCTGCAGAAATAATGGTACTTTACCTTGATGGACTTCTTTGACTGGGCGCCCTACACTTGAGTAGTAGTAATGTCATTTATAGGATCCTCACCTGTGAGCATACTTGTTAGACCCCATGTACCATGGTCAATATGTCTGCTTGTCACATCTGGTTGGGGTGATATCCTATTATATTTGTGGCTTTCTACGCTGGTAATAACGCTTCAGACACAATTTCACCCGCTTGTAGCCTCAATGTTCACCCTAATCAGAGGAAAGGAAAAATAAGTCCATTTATGTGCGTAAAGCTAGGCCAGTGTATAAGGATAATTAGATATCCCAACACTGGATCTAGAATGAAGGTCTTGACTCCGTAAATGTAGCATTGATGGTAAACTGATGAAAGAGCATTTAAGGAAAAGGGAAAAAGGGGTGTCTCTAAGAAATGTTTCCTCTCTTTTGTTCATTGTGTAAAGAAAATAGCAACCCAAAATCTGAACATTAAAAATAATCCAAAAAGCCAAATAATCACTGCACCTCTCTGCAAGGGAAAACAAGGTTTATTATTTGCAAAAGGTCTCAGAAGGTTCCGTAGCACAGAACTGAGACGGAGCCCACCACTTCCAAGAAAGTTAAAGGTTATATAGCGGTAAACCTCAGAATATGAATATGTAAGTTACAAATCTACCCCACCACCCTCATTGGCTACCACCTATAGAACATGCTAATGTCCCCCATATAGTCCCTAGGCGGATGGGCCACATCTTACCTAACCCATTCCCCTAAACACGTGGTGTACCACATCATCACTATTGAATCAATGAGTGAGATTGGTAGTTTAAACTTATTGACACATTAATAAATAGAGACGGCCATGTGATGTGCACCCTTCTGATCCAGGCGCGATCAAAGAAAAGTGTTGAGGCCAACTCTGCTTTGTTAAAACAATAGGTCTTCTCATTATACCAGATGCCATGGCTCACACAAGCTGCCTCCCCGACCTTGTACTAAATGTATTGGCATTACCTCTGCTCCTCCTATCCCAAATCACAGAATATTCTAGAGACGGATCCCCCCTTAGCTCCTTCAAACCACAAGTGCACAGAAATGATGTGACTGGGGCACTGCTCTTGAATCTACAGTTCAGGGATTTATTTGTTCTAGTTGTGTGCCTACTTGTAATTGATATGGGATGACCGCTCATTGGGGAGTGCAGTAGTGCTCTAAATCTTCTCCTTATCCCTTGGCATCACAAAACCTTATACCCTCTTCTCATGAATTTGTCCTTCAAAGGACACATCCCTACCAGCTCTTCCAGCAGCGCACATACCTTTCCCACCACGTTCAGGCCCTGCAGCTGTATACAATTAGCGTTTATTCGTGCACCATGGGTCTCTCTGACCTCGGCTTCTCTCCTGGAGAACGGAAAAGGGGATTGGTTTTTGGAGCTGAGCTACACAGAGCCGCAGCTTCACATCAGAGCCTGTGTTCTATTCTGCTCATGGTGTACTAGGCCTTCACTTCGAACGTGGTGACACTTCTGCCATGTTAACACACTGACCTCACTTCTAACACATTACCTGTCGGACGCCATCGTCCACCTGTTTCACTTCTTCTTGCGCAACTCACTACGGACCATAACTTTGGATACGACAACTAAACACAGGGCCTATACTACTGCCCTAGCTATAACCTTTGCAACTGCAACAATAATACATGTGTTTCTCTTTCTGTGTTGCTATATGTGAATATCTAATATGTGTCAAACCTAAGTAAAAACAATACATGCACCTTCTGCTGCGCAAATCTCAGTCTATTCCCACGATAGTTCGTATTAATAGGTTTTTCTCAACCTGAACCTTTTTGCCTGGCTGGAAAGCTGTACGTGCATCCCAACAATCGATTACAGTTTGAAAGCTTATTTTGTGTCCACAAGTTAGGCAAACCAATTTCTCTGGTGCATCTGGTTAGGCTGCATATAATGCATTTGCCACATGCATAATGTCCCCTTATAGGTGCTAGACCATACGATTCAGTAATCATACTTTGATGGATTGTCCCTCATGTCTTTTGTCTAATGTCATTCTTCTTAAAAATTCCACTCACACTAATACTTTTCTTAAAGGCAAAAATGGGGTTACCTTTCCTTTCAGCTGCCCCTAGCTCTAACATTCATCCTAGTTATTGCCACGTAAGCCTAATTTCTACCTTGACTTGGTGAAACACTTGGTGACACTCTCCACCCTTCACCTAGTTCTCTTTCATACCCATTCGAAAATGTCATATTAAAAAGCAACAAGTATAGTTTTGTCGGGTTCGCACAGTCTGTTACATCATGCATACATGCAGCACTATGAACCCACACCAACATTTGGCCCAGAATTAATCAAGTTATTAAAATAAATAACTTCTTAGAAAAATAAATCAATTTGTTTATTTTAAAAAAGTGCCTTTCCAAAAAATCAAGTAATTGTTTTGTGACAAAAACAAATGTACTGGTTCGAAAAATGAACATCAATATTCTGAAAAATAATTGATTTGCTAAATGAAAAGCGATTTACTGTTCTTATCTTTAGATGAGCTGGAAAATACTCCCTATTTCTCTATGTGAATTTATCAGATCGTCAACCCAATTACCCATGCACAGCAGGATAAATGTCTCTTGACCAGCCCCAGTCCCTATCGCCTCTTAATGCTGGAGAAGGCGCCAGCACCCAACCGTATTATTCCCTATTGATAATGAACTGTATGAATGAACTGTAATTGAATCTTTGCTCTAAGTAAGTGTTTCTGTGTATTCAATATGTTTTCAAATATCTAGTTGCTCATGTACTTTCTAATTCATTTAATGGACAGGATTATCATGTGTACATAATCCTGTCGCGCTCAAAAAGCTAGGCAAACCAATATCCAACAAATACACACATTAACTAAAGGCCATAAGGAGGAAAGCAAACAAAGCATGTTGATTTTATAATGTTTCAAGCAAACGATATAATGCCAATATCTACACCATCTCCACTTGAATGGAACATAGTTATGAATTTAATACTTCTGGCCATTGCTTCCTCTACTCCCCTTCAATTAGGCGCTGGCGAGGGTCTGAGCAACGCCCCCATACTGCACAGTACATGTCCTTGATTCCGTACCTGTGCTGCGTTTTAACATTGTTCTTAAATTAGGGACATTTCTTCTTTGACTTGGAAATAGTAGCTGACTCCCCCCTCTCATCCCACTCTCATGACAGATTTGGTTAATGCTGTGAAACTTTCTATTATACCAAAGGTCATTACAGAACATTTCCACAGTGTGTTTTTTATCTTCCAGAATCCCAAGGTGTGCTTCCTAATTCCGACCTAAACGTAAATCATTCTCTTGCTCCACTTATTTGTGAAGCGGGGGTGTGGGGGTGATCTTCTGCACTGGATCGGGTGCGCCATATTCTTTTCTTTGCATGTATGTGATATTTCCAGTTTCAAGCGACGCCGGCCAGTGACCCACAGAGGGTGTACAAGACCCACCTATAATGGAACAGGAAAGAACCAATTACACTTCTGGCATTATAGGATGAGAACAACTTGAAAGGCAAAAGGCATCTTTGCATCCAAAGACTTGGGGTCTCATTCCAGCAACATTGGAACAATGCTAGTAGAAATGCAATTTGA
Organism: Ambystoma mexicanum; assembly: GCF_040938575.1. Classification (NCBI taxonomy): domain Eukaryota; kingdom Metazoa; phylum Chordata; class Amphibia; order Caudata; family Ambystomatidae; genus Ambystoma; species Ambystoma mexicanum. Next base: position 1,094,837,777 of record NC_090924.1, read on the forward strand.
AGAGTATTAGCACTATGGCAAAGGTTACCCTAGCCTATTGTAAATAAGTCTTTTTGAATGCATTTTGAAACAGGGCATTGATTTCCAAATGCCAACACCACATCTAGTGCTTAGAAGATGGGAAATCCTGCATTAAGCGCAACGTAAATGACCTGTACAATGGATAAAAATACATTGCCCTGGTGCAAAAATGCATTAAAAGAATGTTTTGTTTCTCCGGGTCTCTGACTCTTGTGTTGCCTGACCCAGGCGGGATGAGTATTGAATCCAAGGACAGTGTTCACTTCTTTACTTCCCACATACAGCCTTGCAAGCAGAGGGGCATGGGCAGTGTCCACCTATCGAGCTGGAAACATAGGCCAGTCAGGGAGTGAAGGGAAGGACAGAGATCTTCTCTCCAAAGCTTCCAGGGGTTGCCAGGCAGGTTAAGTGAGAAGGCATAGAGAGCCTTACCCAAGCTAGCCAGGGTAGTCCCCTGCCTCTCTAGATGCTCATGGGTGGCCAGACAGAGGCCAGGGACAGATTGTCTGTCTCCAGCTGATCAGGTAAACACAGTCAGGTGAAGCACAAGGCTGCTTTCTCAAAAAAGTCCACCTCTGCATGGAAGGCAATGCACAGCCCTATTTGTGTCAGCTGCACAGATGATGTTAAGGTTGCAAAATGTCATCCCATTCTCCACCACCACCGTCTGCCTCCCTACCCCCTACCGTCCCCTTTTCTTCTTCCACCTCCAAGGACTAGCTTCCAGCTCAATTCTTTGCAGCATTATACTTAGCTTCCGTGGTGTAACAGGGGTGCTCAGACAGGGTAAGGCGAGTAGTGACTGAGTCCATCTCCCAAGCTTTTTCATTGTGTCCAGGTTATTTCCCTGCCTCTCTAGCTACCCAGGTGTGCCCAGACAGCGAGTGAGGCTAGGAGTAGAGACCATGTCTCACTCCCAGGTGTAAATTGGCTGGTGGGACTGCTTACATTTGCACTTATCTGCAACCAGGTCCCCTCCGTTCATTCAGAATGTTCTCATCCAGAACAGAACTGCAAGACTTATTCTTATTATAGCCCCGGGACCACATCTCTCCAGTGCTGAAACCCTCCAGTAGCTCCCTGTGGCTGCAAGGTTCACGTTCAAGATGCTCTGCGTAATCCACAAGGCTTTCTGTGGCCAGGGCCCGCACTATCTACAATGCTCTCTTCCTAAATATTCTCCCCCTAGAGGCCTTTGCTCGTCCCCCTCCAACTCTCTGCGGGTGAGCCGCTTTCACAAACAGAGATTCGGGGGTAGATATTTATTCTATGCAGGTGCCTCCCTCTGGAACAGCCTCCCTACCTGTTTCCTTTTTTCAGCCAGAGCAATTTATGATCCGGAAACTACTCAAGACCTTCATTTTCTCATCCTCCTTCTCGCTCCCCCTCCCTTGCTAACCTCCTTTCTTTTCTCTCCACCCTGCTTCTCCCCCTTAACTCTGTTCAGTTTTGCTGACTGGTTGCCTGGTTCAACTCCAGAGCCTACAGGTCCCAGGCTCCCCCGCCAGTCTTTTGCACTTGCCTTTGGCCAGCAGCACTTTGTTCAGCATTACTGCACTTTCAGGTTACGCTCCATGAGCAGGGCAACCCATGCACTTAACCGGACTCGTTTGTTCCGCCCCACCCCCTTGTCCCTGCACCTCTGTCTGCACGTAGGCATTACCTAAATGCACTAGGACCAGTTTTTCTGTCCTGTCCCCCCACCCGGTCTCAACTGTAACACTTCTTGCACTTTCACTAGGAGAAATGTTATCAGGCCTAGTACTCTAGTTTTTTTCTGTTTAGATCATTCGGAATCTTCAAGGGTAAGAATGATTACTGTATTTCCCATGTTTCATTCTCTCCTTGAAGCTCATTGAAGCACTTCACCTGTGTATAAGCGCTGTATAAATAAATAAATACATTTTCATCATTTGTACTGTGCCGTGCAAAAGAGAAGTGTAAAGAGACGCATATGCCTCATTACACCTCTCCTTCAGACTCTGCAGAGCAGAATGAGAAAACGATGCCTACATAGAGAATCATAGGTTTTATGCCAGCATGAAAATGGCACGCTAGTGTAAAACCTAGTTGTTTTTAAAGGTGGCGGGTAAAAAGGAGGCAAGTGTAACTCCCATTACACCACCTTTGAAAACTATTAAAACTCTCTGGAGCATGAACGGAGGCATTAAGACAGGCGCAACAACATTACACCTGTCTTTTGCACCTTCATACACGCTCCGGGAACTTAATGAGCTCTATCATGTTTGCTTTATCATAGGTGGCAAGTGTATATGCCATACCACAGAAGAAATGTCTTGATTGTCTACACCAAAATGTCAGTTTAGCCATTAATTATGCTTTTCATGCTTGTTTTTATCATAGGTGCCAGTACAAAATGTCATGCCACAGTACGACATGAGTAGACTGGCTGCATCAAAATCCCACACTAGCCATGTAATAACTAGGCATTTATTGTGGCATGGCATCTTTTACTAGGCATCTGTCACTAGACCGTTTAACCCGCAGCTCCTCTACAATGGGTGAGGTCACTGGCTGGTCAATGCCCCCTCACCAATTAAAGGACAAGTTGTTCCTGGCCATTATGAAAATTAGAAAGGGTCTGGGATTTAAAGTTCTTTGAAGGAAATGTGTGAACAGGAGAAATACATTGTTGTTTATGAAAAAAATGTAATGTGGGCAAGGAGGAATAAAAAAGATAATTATCTGTGGAAGTCAGTGTGGGTTGATAACCATGTCCATGACGGGAATGGCCCTGTCTAGACCTACTATAATTTATACTCAGGGTGAGAGGGTAACTCCCAAGCTAACTAAAGTGCAAAAATACTGCCTACCTAGGAATTGGAGGCAGAGATTCAGGTGTTGTTCTTCCTGTGGAGAATTTTAATGCAGATGCTTCCCTTCAATAGAGTAAAAAAGAATGTCGGTACCCTCTGACTTGTGCTTTGGAAACCTAATCTGCTGCAATTCAGCACAAAACGCAAGGCAGTCAAAAAGAATCTAATGGTTTATGGTACTAAATTCAGTGGAAAAATTAAGGAAAATCATTTCTGCCTGCTTGCTCTTGTATTCCTGCTCATGAACATGTTTCTTTTATGTCCATGAAAGCTGTCTCGGTTCCCCCACCTTGGATGTATCCCTCATTGCTGATTGCAAACATTTTGGTGGCCTTTGCAGTGGAGGTGAATGTGAAGAACACCGATCTTTTCCAGAACATGACCCAACCAGGGACGTCATTTCACCAAAATGTCAGGGGTAGCGTGACATCATACGCCCTTTGACCCCTGATGACATCAAAGAAAGTTATGTAATTTGACCCCACCCCAAAGTGATATCGCGGGACGCTATAGAACACAACCTTTCACCCATTGATGAAACAGGAAGTGGCATCACATAGGATTGTACACTACAAAAAATATGGTTACGATATCACTATAATATGATGTACAGTTCATACAAGAATGGATCGCCATATGTATCGTTAAGATCAGTGTGTATAGGCCCATATTACCAAATTACTGTGAATGCAAGCAGACGTCCATGAGCAAATGATAATGATGTGTTATTATATAGCACTTACGCTTAAGTGCTTTATATAGAAGAATTATACACCCAATATCACCCAACCAGTGTTGGTACTCATTTATCGACCTCAGAAGGATGAAAGGCTGAGTTGAGGCATTTAAGAACAGACTAAATCAGTGACTCACCCCCTGAAGTGTGCCTGAAATAAACCTTTAATGAGTCTAGCAATTATTGTATAGAATTCCAGAAGACACATTATTTGGTATTCCTATTCTTTCTTATTTAGGGCCAGTGCTGAAAGTGTTAGACTTGTGGCACTCCTGTTCTTATTTTTATTCCTTTTTTTTAAGGGACCTGAAGAAGAAAGCCAGCCACTCCAGAAGTAAAGAGCCACATGGTGCTGGCCACAGCCCAGGAGTTTGGATGACAAAAAAAGAAGAAAAAAAAACTTTTTTTTTAGAGGTCACAAGGGAGACCACAGAGGTCGCAAGGGAGACCTCAGAGGTCGCAGTTGCGACCTCTGTCGACCCCTAAATGACGTCACTGGACCCAACAGAGGTAGTTGATACAGTGTCAATGGTCTTATAGTGTTGGATGAGATGAGTTTTTTTTAATAACTTTGCAATCACACTGTGCTTGCAGGAGATGGGATAAAAGGAAGTGCCTTTTTTGCCTTAGCCATATTGGCCCTTTTCCTGCCTGATGCCCCACACTTTTTGAAGCATTACCGAAGTTATGAAAGGTCTGGAATCCTGCCATGTAGGAATGGGGCCTGCAGATATGAGGTTAGCTGCAGGGTTCTCCCTTGCAAACAGGATCTAAAGGTGGAGGAAAACGCACAGGCGAGCCACATGAAAGAACTCAGCGTGCAGGACAGTTTCGGCAAAAGTGGCTTACAGCAAATCATTATAGAACAGGGTAAATGGCGGTATTGAACGATTTATTGATGTTGGTGAGTCAGGTAAAATATGAATCATAATTGCCTTGAAGATCTTGGTGTTGCAAGGGACGAATGGCGATGAAGAAATGCCCAGACATAAAACACCCTTGCAAAGGGGAATAAAATCTACAAGTTGAAAATGAGAAAAAAATTGTAAAGTAAAGGTGAGTGCAGAGGGTTTTTCTGGCAGTTGTGCGGTAAGTTGATAAACAGAGATAACATTGAGCAACACTAATCCTATTCCTCATGATGCTAATTTTGTGAGTGAACATATGAAAGGGGAGTAGTCATAGTGGAAAGAGTTTCCTAGTGGAATTACATGCAAAATCAGAAGCTTTGCGAATGTGGCTTTTTCACACAGCCTCATAGACTTTATTATGGGACCTGTATGCAGCACTGTCGGGTGAGGCGGAGGCATTCAAACATCTGCTCATTCATTTTAACGGTCATCCAGCATCTCTGATTCACAGCCACGTTGGCTCGTTATTTGATGTTTTCCATCATTGTTCACCATATTTGAGTAGGATTTTGGCTGGACAAGTATTTGCATTTGGGCCAGCTACAGCCCACGTTGCACCCACTTAGTCCGCGATCAGTTTGTTCACTGTCTTTGCTTCTGGGTATGTCAGTAACAGATCATTTGCTGTTTGTTAAACCTTGAATCCTAGTTTTCCCAGTGTCTGCTGCTTTGAGCTGTTCTTCATTGTATCGTGGACTACATTATGCACTGTAGACTGATAGAAAATGTTACCTCTTTCAGGATTTTTTCGTGACATTGCCAGAGCTTTCTAGCTATTTTATTTTGACAAGTTGCTTCTAGTGGTTGAACCTGTTCAAACACTGTAAGATGCTATATCCTCTGCCCCCTGCTATTATTCCTTCTTCTTCCACTTGTGTTACACTCCTGGACAGTTTTCCTGTTCACACAGTGAGAGCCTCTTCTCCTGCCTGATGAGGTCTGATCAACACTTGTTCTAGTTTGGGCTGTTAGGTGTCACTTGCGACACCAATAGTTGTAAAGTATTGCTACAGAGGACAGATAGGGAGCAATGGCATATGAGGAGGGACAAAGAGGAATGATATGTGAAGAGGGACACACATATTCTATAGGTGTTTCTTGGTTATAATCCCACCCATTGACTGCCCATGGCCATGCTAATCGCTGTTGCCATTCCCACCCATTCCCCCCCCCCAGAACTCCTCCTCATGGGAACGTCTTCAGCTGGCTTTACTCAAGCCTTACCATCAGACTTTGCACTGGAAGTGCCTGTCAGGTTTTTTCAAAGCAGTCTTCTGGGAGTTAATGACTTAATTAGAGTTGTAAACACACTGCAATATCTTACCAGGCCTGTCTTCAGTACTCGATTTGGAAGCACTCTGCATGTCCTTCACTGAAGTCCTGTTAAAAAGCCCAAATTAACTAAGGCTGGACAAGCATCGGCAGTATGGAATGGAAGTTCCACAGGGAAGCTCAGCCTCCATCGTTCCCACCGGGCCATTCCTACCTGTTGTGCAGGGGGGATGAGTGGGGAGTAGTGGGGAATACGAAAAAATTATGGGTGGAGGCCCTCTTACATACAGTTGTGAAAACCTGCCTGTGTACGTTCATAATAAAAAGGCATTGATCTGGTGTAGTCTTAGGCTTCAAAATGCATAAGGGCAGTTAAGAAATGGTATACATGTTTTTTGGGGCTCAAACAATTTCAGTTGGTGATGTTTCTTTTAAAACCCACGAGCACATATCTGATCACAACATCCATTCAGTGAATTTGGTGCAGCCTAGGTAAAGACTTCTGTTAGAGGAGGCAGCAGCTGTAGGGTGCATTGATTATGATAGGAGAATACGTTTCCTAGTGCAAATTGAGTGATTTACCTGTTTTTAGCTTTAAGGTTGGACAGTGTGATGATGAAAACACTGTGTGCCAGTATTTATGCACTTGTACAACGTGTAGCTTTGCTAATGGATATTGATATCCATGTTGTCACAAATTAAATATGTATTAGCACAGATTATTGAAACAGTTGTGCCTCTGCAGGATTTTTTGACAACACATGTTTCGACCATTGTGGTCTTTTTTAAGGAAACATTTCAAAATTAACAACCTAAATCTCCATTTGATATGACAATATATGTATCATAGATACATAGGAGCCAATATTGGCATTAGCATAACATAAAAACCATTAGGGTGTTAACATCACACTAAAACCATAACGTAATCAGTGTATTATCAGAGTAGAAAATGAGGCAAAAGCGGAGAAAAAAAAGTGGGGCGGAGAGAAAATAATAAATGATTAGTTCATTCAATATGTTATAACAGTGATGAGATAGATTTGAATTGGTTATTGTTGCAAGAACCCTCCATGGGTTCCTTATTTAGGAGTCAATTGTGAGACATGCAGGAATATGGTCATCATTATATAAGTGATACGAAATGCCAGTGCACTGTCTAGGCAGTGATTTGTTAAAACAACTTGTCCATACATCATATACCAGCCTGGAATAACTAATCATCATACCATTTTGTCTACCAATTATCAGATGGGACTGCTTACATTTGCACCAATTAATGGTCAATGGACCTTATGTAGACCAACCTGAAACCCTCCAGGTCTGAAAACAGAATGCTGATATTGATCAGATAATGTATGTCTCTGTCCATAATAAGTTGTTTCCCCTATCTATATTTATGCCCAACTTAAATGGTTAGTTGCGATATAAGCCAGACCCCTTCAATAAAATATTCAATTAGCTACTCACCTGATTGGGGAATTGAATTAGTAATTAGCAAACTGGTGGCTGTAAACCACTTCGATAAATGCTGCCTGTTAGGCCTCCAGAGTAGAAATACTGCAAACAATAAGAAGCCATTAGTGTTAGCTCGGCTGCTTCTGCCTACTAACTCGACCATATAGCTAGAATTAATGATGTCAAGAAATCTCACCATTTGCAGTGAGATGTGGTCCTGTGTGAGGTTAGGTGATTGGAAGGATCGTCTTCTATTTTTTTCGTTTAATGCCCATCACGAGATTATACACTATCTCTGTAATATCCTCAAATGAGAGACCCTGTAAATAAGGTAAACAATGTCACAGCTTATAAAATGTTGGACTCGCCATAATGTATTGTTAGCACATGGGACTGTCATGTCATTAGACTGTTTCCATTGAAATATCTCTCGGGTGGGTATTACTTACTAGTAACCAGTATTATCCTCAAAGTCATGTCGGGTTCCTTCAAGTTGAGGACCCACGCTCTATCTGGCGTCTGCATGCAGTTGCTCGCAGTTGCCATTTAACCTTCATTTATATTGAAAGTATGATGTCACACACACGCTGCATACGTCATGACGGATTTGTTAATTTGTAAACAATCAAATATTTGAGAAGAGTCTCTCACCTAAGACCTCTACTTGTAATAAATCTTGTGTGTAATGATTGCATTGGATTAAATGGCAGTTTAGGAAATAGTTAATATTTGAGATGACACATCACATGCCCGGAGCATGCGTCGTGTCTGAGTTGCATCACTGTAAACACACATGTGTATACAGTGTTTCTCTATCCTGAAGCTTGCTCCTTGTTTCACATCATGATCCTCCTCAGAAAATTGGTCTGTCTCTTTGTTTCGCCTGTGATCAAGTAATGATTGGGGATACCGGATACTGACATTGTGGGCTGTGCAAGCCCAAGCACATCACCACATATTATCCACCACTGTAGTGTGGGCACTACGTTAGTGGCCCTTCTCTGATGCATGTGTGAGTGAAAAGACCTGCAGGCCTAACATACATGTAGTTGTGAAGGATCCTGCCTTCAGATCAGGGAGCTGATCAGGTTGGTTTACATGTAGTTTGATATTGAGAAAAAGTGTTCTGGCAACATGATCAAGCATTAATTTAATTTAGTTGTGTGTGAGCGAGAGACATTTGCTAATATAGAGGACCATACGTCGGCCTACTGTATGATATAAGATCACAACGATATATGATAATACAGTTTCATACAATTTCGCAAAAGAAGGTTAGGGAGGTTAGTTATCGTAGAATATAGACGCTTGCCAATGTCATTCCTTCATAAGGGTACTAATATTGCATGTTCCTTATTCAGGCCTTGAGTTGTACATCAGAGTCTACAGATCATCCGTGATTCAAGATGTCTCAGGCGGTGTCATTGGTCTACACATCTTCTGTTACAGTGTGCTTTTTGGATGCCGATGAATTAGATGTCTGCCTTGTTTCCCATCTGTTGTTGTTCTTGCCAGTGTAGCACTAATGACAGTTTCAAATCTTGGCTTCCTAGGCTGGACAGATGTTCTCTAATGTGTACACGTAGTTCGCGAATGGTGCTACCAATGTAAACTTTTTTACATATACAAACGATCATGTACACAATATATTTGAATCTACAGTTAATGAAATCCTTGATTTCCATTGTCATTCCTCCATGGCATGTAAATGTGGTAGTAGCTGAATGAATATATTTACAGACACTACATGACCCACATTTGTGGAAACCCTTATGCATGAACCAAGCCAGTCGCTCCCAGTTGCTCTGTCATTGTCCGGTTTGAGGAACGAGGGACATAATTTGTTCTTAATTGTTGGTGCCCGAGTGAACACAAGTTTGGGTTTGGCTTCAATGTAATTAAGATCAGCATCTAATGATAAAAATGGCAATGTTTCATTAACATTACATACATATGGTTGCTGTCTTGCTAGTATTTGGTAACCAAATTCTCCCATTGTACCAGATTTTGGACCCGCTGTTCCACTATTGAAGTTTATACATTTCCCAACGTATTAGATAACCCACTCCAAAGAGCTAAAAGAAGGGTGAAACATGTCTGTGATTATTGAACAGTTTTTGGAAAGGTCTGTCTTTGGCTAACATTGCACAATTAATTGAAGTTCAACAAATCAAATTGGATTTAAGTGTGTATGTGAATCATGTGATCATGCAATTTAACCACTTGACAACTGTGTTTTTATGGACCTTTTCTTTTTTTTGTGATATTCACTGATTTCGGGTATTTTTATATCACCGCTAATTTGAAAGGAATTGATATGTACAGCCTTGATAAAGAACATTGTGGTAGAAACATGTGTTGGCTGTTTTGTATGTGTTTATTTTTCCAAGTGTGAAATTGATTAAAGCACCATTGGGTGTTCTTATAATCATTAGATACATTCTTTGTTTATTATTTGGCATCCATGAACCATGCACACTAGAAGTCCTGGTTGTTTGTATTTCTATCCATTTCTGTGTTGAAATTGGTTAGGTACCTTCTCTCTACCGGGACATGTGCTGCAGGCTGTTTGAGAAGTAAGAATAACCCTTAGCGGTCATACTGTAATACCTAGCGCAGCTGATTCAAATCTCTACTGCCTTCATTTTTTTCTGGCACAATTAAAGTGCACCAGCCGTCAATTTGTGAGGACTAATGTTTCTTCAGGGCATATATGCATAACTTCCGCTTCTCGCTGTGACCTCATCCTGTGGCAAACCCTCTATGTAGCAATAGCGAGGATGGGAAAATCGGAGACTATCACAGGACAGGTTTACTGGCCTCTGCATAGCAAAGCAAAGAAAGGTAGCCAGCAGGGAAGATTTAACTCCCACACGACAGCTATAGAAAATCTATTAAGCTTTCTTGTAAAATTTGAAGGGGGCTCCCACAAAGAGTAGAGTCCCATTCTAACTGAATAGCTAGAAATGCCCTGACTCCAGATCTGATTCTGAATCACCTTATTATCCTATTTATTTATCTTCAAACTCTGATTTCCAGAGTCTGGCAATTCAGGATGCAGGGACCCAGAATCCGTAGGCTTCCTCTGGGTCAGTCATGCCCTGTTATCGCCATGTGAGTAATCTCACCAGGCTGGTTGCTTGGTGACTGAGCATAACTGGTTTCTGGAATATGTCTAGTTTTTGGAGTACAGTAGTGGCTGTTGCTGATGGAGTGGAGTCGCTAAGAAGGGCCGGGCAAACCCCTTCCATAAAGCCTGTCCTCATCCCCTTTAACCTTCCCTGCACTGAGCAACAGGAGGCCTGGTGCTGGGGACGTGCAGCACACAAAAACTGTGTTTGTTACAGACACTAGTCAGGTGAAATGTGTGGACAATGCATTTAATGCAGGCTATAGCTTGACAATCGCAGCACAATTCCCCCTGCCAGGAATCTTCCTCATTTCACATACGTTTCGGCTTTCTTCCAGTGGCTAATGTGCTTTCTTCCCAAGGGTACAGGTAGAGAGTAGGCTTTGTATATTTAGGTCAGGCAGACTGGATGCTCCACTTCAAGAGCTTCTTATATAGAATCGGCTTGACTGTTTTATCTTTCTCTGGCCTAGCTTTCCCTAATGCTAAGAGAATGTGTCATTATATCACATATTTATGTAGAGCGCTTCATGCTTGAACTCCCCCACTTCTAAGTGCTGTAACAATGGTGGAATTACTACCAAATGTAATGGTACTCAATTTATCAACCTCAGAAGGATGAAGGGCTGATGAGACGCTGCCAAGATTTGAACTTGGAAAATGCAGGAGAGACACATGTCAGAGTTGAGCATTTAACTCACTGAGCTATAGACTTAGTGCAGATAGAAAGAAACATTCATCATATTTGCCCCGCACCCTCTCCTGACCCATGTTCCCTTCAGTCCTTTTTCAATACAAAATATAACTTTAAAATTATTGCATGATATTATTTGTCCTGCTTCTAAGCATTACAATAAAAAATGAAATAATAGGTGTTTTGTTGCTAAGAAATGGAATCCCCACAGTCAAAGCATTCCCAAACGTTGTGGGTATGTGCACGTGATGAGACATTTCGAAATGTTAGCATCAATAATTCCATACAGAGGCACAGAATGATGTCATAGGACTTCATTACGACTTTGGAGGCAGCCATGGTGCTATTAGAACCATGGCTGCCTCCAAAGTCGTGTCCGGGTCCGGGTTCCCGGAATGGGTACTTACCGGGTCATTCCAACCTTGGAGGACCCGGTAAGTCCCCATTTCGAAAACCATTCCCCATTCCCATTCGAGCCCCCATACGGCTCAATGAGAATGGGGAAAGAGCTAATAGCGGGCCCGCAAATAGCGGGCTCGTTATAAGCTCCCAGGTCCCTTAACGGCTCCCGCTAAGGGCGGCTGGTAAAAGCAGCCGGCCTTAGTGGGACCCGTAAAGGGACCTCGGAATGTGGCGGTAAGGGGTTAACGGCACCGGCATCCTTACCAGTGCCGTTAACCCCTTACCGCCGGCCTCGTAATGAGGCCCAAAGTCTTGAATCACTGTTGATAGTGTTAATTTAAGTATGACTGCTGGGATTCTTACTAAACTTCAAACATACCCCCACAAAAATCATATCCAAAGCAGTTTCTTTGCTTCCATGAGAAATGGCCTAATTTAATAAGTTTAGGATATTAGGTGGAACTTGCGCCACCTATATGCTGAAACTATTGCAATAGAGCACAGAGAGGGAGACATGAATATGAGGAGGGACACACAGCTTGTAGGTGTTGTTTGGTAATGTGCCCACCCACTAACTGCCCATGGCTCTGCTAATCCCCTATGGCCATTCCCACGCAGTTCCTGCTCCTCCCGCCTAAAACACCTCCTCACGGGAATTCTTTGTGCTCACTTTAATCAATCCTTACCATTAAACATTGCAGTTTAGGTGACTGCCAATGTTTTTCAAAAGAAGTCTTCTGAGAGTTAATGACTTATTTGTGGGTGTAAATGTGCTAATGGTGTAATACAAATGTAATAACCAAGTCTGCCTTCAGCCAACAATTTTATAAGCATTATGCCTGTCCTTCACGGTAGTCATGTTAAAAATATGCGTTGGCAAAGCCAACAGTGTTGGCTTGTGCATAGGTATTAGGCATATGACATGCACAGCACTTAAATGCCCAGGTACTTGCACCATGTTGCACCTACTACCATCAATGGGCAGTTAATACCACTATGGCACAGTAGGTTTAGGGAGCGCACAGTTTTTCAAGAACCACTAGGACCCGGTGTTAGACATGCTGAGAAGCGATGCAAAACATTGGACAAATCTGCCGCTTTCTCTGGTCAGAATAGCAAGCCTGTTCAAAATGATGTCTTTACCACGACTTTTATATGTCTAGCAAAACTCCCAAGCCAGGATTCCCCCCGGGATCTTCCCCACCATTGAGCTGTTCCAGAGGGACATCATGTGGGAAGAAAGGGCCCCATGGATTGCAGTGGCAATGTTGTCTAGATCGCTGTGGGATGGGTTTTAGGGGTCCCGAACGTAGAACACTATTACTGGGCCTCTCAGTTAGTGGTGATTAACGAGTGGTTGTTTGGTGGGAGAGGATGGCCACACATACAACGGAAACAGGGAGAGATGGGCACTGTTCCCCCCTTGTAGGTGATATATGGCAGCAGGGTGGAGCACAAGCTCTTGGGTCCAGGGGTCAGTATACTAGACTACAGAAGGGCCACTTTGGAAGCAATGGGTTGGGATGGGGTGGTGACCAATGAGGCACCCATATGGGGCAATGCCTACTTGCTGGAAGTGCAGAAACTGGGTAAATAGGGGAGGTGGCAGGAGAGTTGCAATACACATCTAGGCAACATTGTGACACAAAACCAGCCCCCACCTTTCCAGCAGTTGCAGGAGCGATATGACTTGGCAGAGGGTGACAGATCCCCGGGTCCGCGCTTAGAAACCTCTGGGTATTAAGCGCGTTATAAATAACCTATCATATCATATCATAGATACACATACCTTCGACTGCAGAACGTAAAGTCCCGAGGGGAGGGACATGTGGGATATACCAGATGGATCACCTATAGAGGCCAACCTCATGGAAGGGGAGATCAGGGAGTGAGGGATCACATGATTATATCAGATGCTAAATAGATTCACCTCCAAGCCTCTGACAAAGCTGAGGGACTCATGGCAAGGGAACCTGGGTCCACTAGAAAAAGAAGACTGGGTGGAGGTCTTGGGGTCACTGAGGAGGCAAGCACCACAGTACGACTACGGTTGATACAATATAAGGTGTTGTACAGAGTATATTATAGCGGGGTCCGCCTGCACCAGATTGGCCAGGCTGCCGACCCCCTGTGTTTGAAGTGCAGGACAGAAGTAGGATCCTTCTATTACTTGGTCTGGGAATGCCCCATGGTAAAATCCTTCTGGGACAAGGTGAGGGGCAAAATGGCTGAGATGGTGGGTGAAACTATACCTGGCTGCCCCAAGTTGATCCAGCTAAACATGTGGTGAGACTCAGGTTTTAACATCAAGGACAAATCATTGCTCTGGACAGCCTTAACCCTGGGCAAAAAGATGTTGTCAAAAGAATGGGGTACCCCAGCGTCTCCTAGATTCCAACAATGGTTAGAAGGAATGGACTATTGCACATAACTAGAGAAGAGGGTATACAGGCACAGGGGCTGTCCCCAGAAGTATAAAAACATTTGGGCAAAATGAAAATGGTTAGAGGTGGGATAGGCTCTCACGAGTCAGGGGTGGGGGACACACGGGAAGTGAGAGGTAGAGGGAAGGGAGAGGTAGAAGGGCAGGAAGTGTCTTTTTGGGTAGTAAGAGGGCAGTGGAGAAGGGGAGGATGTTGTGGAGGGGATGGGGCAGAGGGTGGGATGCATTGATTATGAACATGCAATGATAGACCTGTGGTTTCAATGGTTTGAGACTGTTTTGTTCCTTGTGATGGAAATCAATAAAAAATGTTTTATTTAAAAAAAAAACAAGCATTGGTAAAGCCCAGAGTGTTGGCATGTGTATAAATTATGTATTAAATGCCCAGGCACCATTTTGCACCTGCTACCATCTATGGCCAGTTAATACCACTTTGGCACTGCCTGCCAAGTGCCTTTTCTATGCCCATACACAAGCCCAAACTGTTGGTATTGCCAATCCTTGTTTAGTTAAGCAGGTCCAGGAGGTTCATGACCGTATGCATGAGGAATATTGGACATTTTGGCAGCAATTGAGGCTTTTATGATAGAAGTCTTGACCGTGACTTGCCGTGAATCACTTCCTGCTAACCACTCACCAATCAGCAAATAACGAGGTCCCAGGAGAGAAGGTGGGGAGGTTTCTATTTTATAAACTCCATATGGATGATGCAGCAGCTTGTTAGCACATGATTTCTAGGGACTCTTTTTGAGTTGGCTGGACATTTTTGCAGAAATATCGCTAGCAGCAAAAACCTCCTTTGTATATGGCAGTTTTGCAAGTCCACCCTATTCAGAGATCACCATTGTCAGAGTTCCAATGGTATTCTGTAAATATAACATCTGCCATTGGTAACCTCTGAATTAATTTATTTTGTTATGTCCATTTCCACTTTCAATGTGATGATCGAAATGGATAATATGCGCTAGTGGTTCTTACTGCTACTATCATGGCCCAGGGTCCTCAACCCAACATCCTCTTCCTTGACCGGCGCTTGCTGTCCCTCATTCCCCTCTTTTCATCTGAAGCGCATTGGGCACTGCCTCCCCTCTCCCCCGTCCACCCTTCAGCAGAGCCTCCTGCGCCTGGGAAGAACCAGAGGAGCACATCTCTCCAGCAACAAACAATTGGCTGGTGTTCGCACAATCAGCTGTGCCTGATCATTTTCATTCGGTGAGCTTATCATTTCGTACGGCAGTGCTCTGAAAACCCCGTTGGGTGTTCCTTACAACATCCGCCAACGCGTGTCAGGGCCTCTGTGCACGTTTAGTTTTTAGTTATTCAAAAATGCCTGCCTGCATCCTCGGCACCGGAGTGCCTCTGAGGGTTGCCGTAGAGCCCTGTATACAAGGTTGGCAATTGGCCCAACCTTGCTTCTTGTGGCCCAATCAGAAGACGGCAGGTGGGGAAGTCGGCCCCTGACCTGCCCTCGTCCAAGGCCGCTATCTGTGCCTGGGAGGGCACAGAGGGATTTGAACCTGTTGTCCACACAACATCTTTTATCCTGTACCTAGTAGCCCCATGGAACAGCCACCAGCATGCTGTCTACACCCCCACAAACGTGGGCTCTGGTACTTTGTTCACCTACCATGAGTCTTGGCCTGAACATGGTTATGCCTTTTAACTATCTCACGGGTGCTGTCTAAACCTGGGTGTGTCTTTCTCCATTCCGCCTCATTCGTAACCAAATCCTATCTCCTTCATCCATTTCTGTGTATGTTTTACCCCCATTTTGCATTGTGCTGTGCCTTTTTGGAAATTCAAATTTTGGTGTGTTTTCAACATCTCTGTCCCCCATTTAGCATTGTGGTGTGCTTTTTTGGAAATTTAAATCCTAGTCTGTTTTTAAAATCTCTGTGCCCCATTTTGCATTGTGCTGTGGTTTTTTTGGAAATTCAAATCCTGGTGTGTTTTTAGCATCTCTGCGCCCCATTGTGCATTGTGCTGTGCTTGTGTGAATTCAGATCCTGGTGTTTTAACATCTCAGTGCCCCATTTTGCATGATATTGTGTGTTTTGGAAAGTCAAATCCTGGAGTGTTTTTAACATCTCTGCAACCGATGTTTTGGTACTAAAGTGCTTTCATTGCATCTGTTGTTTGCTTCTCTGGCTATTAGTCCCCTGATACGTTTGTACTTGTGCTGTGCTGTGCAGTCCCACCTCTATCTTCCATCTTATCCTCTGAGGCACCTATGGCACTCACCATCTCCCCTATCTATTCTAACTTCTATACTATCACCTACCCTCCCTCTCTAACAAAGTCTGGAAGATTAAAAGCTCAGAAAAGACATCCTGGCCACTAACTCCAGCCTACAGTTTGCAGACACCTATGTCAGTACAACCTCCAGACAGAATTTTATTGATATCCTCTTTTCTGTCCCCTCTCCAGATCTCTGACTCGTCATCTTATCTCTACTCTCTCCCCTTTCACATATTCACCCATTAATGGTGGCACTAGATGGGAAGTAGTCTTGGCAGGCTTCTCATCATCCAGGTGTATCATTAATGTCTATCACAATGGCACTATCACGGCTCAGGGTTCTCAACCCAACCTCCTCCTCCTTTAGCAGGGCTTGTGCCCTCCCTCGTCAACTTTCTTCCCACACCTGTTTCTCCTGCTTCCTTTCTCCTTGCCCCCCTCCTCCGACTGGTGTACCGAGCTGCTGTACCCCTCTCCAGAAAACCTTTGAAGGGATTGACCCCCTGCATCTAGCCAGGCTTAATGCTCATTCTGCCATCAAACACTCTGCAGATAACTGTGTCCTCCTTGAAGAACTTGACTCCTCCAAACAGGTCTCTCCCTGTTCCTCCAGAACCATTAAAGACTGTCTCTCTTGCTGATTTATGCAACTACTTCTTTGCTACTGGATCTTTCCCTCTTCCCTCAAGCACTCCCTTGTGCCCCCCCTCCTGAAAAAACCTTCTGCAGACAGGTCTTGTCCGGCTAACTAGAGCCCCATCTCTATCTCGCCCTTCCTTGGAAAACTCTTGGAGAATTTTGTCTTCCCCCAACTGACCCAGCGCATTGCATTTGTTGGTTGCCTACACGACCATCAATCTGTATTCCGAGCATCCAGAGGCATGGAAACTGCTCTTCTGAACACCTGTGAAGAATTGTTTGCATAACTTCATTCAAAATCCCCAGCTGCTCTCATTCGTCTTGATCTCTCCTCTGCATTTGACATGGCCAACCACTCCATCCTCAAAAAATGGATGCACAATACCTTAGGTATCTCAGAGCAGGCACTAGACTGGCTGACCTCTTTCCTCAATGACCATCCTTCCCAGGTTATTTTGGGCTCTTTCTCCTCCCCAGCTCCATATCCCCCTGTGGTATCCCCCAGGGCTCCAACCTTTCTCCCTGGCCCTTTAACACCTATCTTGCTCTTCCCGCACACCTAATTTCCACTTTCTCCTCTATCTTCCAGTGTTATGCAGATGACACACAGCTCTTCTTCAAACTTCCTTCCGATCATCTCCTTACTCCTCCATCACTCCTGATTGCCAATCTACCATCCAGTCCAGGTGTGCCTCCAATGATCTCTGCCTCAATGCCAGAAAAACTGCGATCCTTCCAATTGGGATACCTGCTCCCTCTTTCTTCCCCTCACTCTGGCCACCCTTAATGGGTGCTCCGCTGCTCCATCATCTGAAGCCAGAAACCTCAGAGTCATCATCAACTCCTCTCTTTCTTTCCTCCCTCACATTCAGGACCTTGCCAATAAGGCCCACTTTCAACTCTACCTCCTCGAAGGAATCCTTCCTTTCCTCACTTTCCACCAGAAGCTCAATGGGCCTCATTACGAGTCCGGCAGTAGACGCTCCGGAAAAATCGGCAAGCTCCCGTGATTGCCGGAATCACAGGGGCATTACAACCCCAGTGACCCGGTAATTCCAGAGGCAGAATTCTGTAAATCCCCATTCCCATGGAGTCCTATAGGACTCCATGGGGATGGGGACCATGGAAACACCGGTTCTGTCTATGACAGAGCTAGTGTTTCCATGTACGCCTGCAGGCGGGTGGTGTTAATCCTGCCAGGTCAGACCTGTCAGGAGTGACACCTCCCGCCTGCAGGACTCTGAATCAGCCGGTCCGGAAACAACAGTAGCAGCGGTTTTACCGCCACTGTTGTTTCCAGACCGGCAGGGTCGTAATGAGGCCCAATGTCTATAGAGCTTTGGTTCTCTCTAGGCTAGACTACTGCAAGAGCCTCTTCCTTAATCTATCCTCTTCCTCTCTATGACCCCTCCAGCTAATCCACAATAGGGCTGCACGACTTATCCTTGGCCTCAACCCCAGGTACCACATCTCTCCAGCCCTAAAATCTCTCCACTGGCTCCTGGTTGCTGAGAGGATCAAATTCAAATCCCTCTGCATCGTCCATAGGGCTTTCTGTGGCCAGGGACCAGGCAACCTAGAATTGGATCTCACTAAATACTCTGCCTCCAGATCTTTGCGCTCCTCTGTCACCAACTTGCTGTGTGTCAAACAGTTCACTAAACAGCGAGCTGGGGCGGATCTCTTTCCTCGGCTGGCTCCCTCCTATGGACCAGTCTCTCCTTCCTCTGCGTCTTGAGCCAGATCTCCTCAAATTCCGGAAGCTCCTCAAGACCTTCCTTTTCACCTTCTTCTTCCCTCTCTACTCTGCTAAAACGCACAGTTGCTGAGATTAGTGACCAGGGCCCTTCTGTGTCCACCTGGGTTCTGGCCTCCCACACCCAATCACCTTCAGCCTCCACCTGCTCCTAGCACTTGCCTAGGAACCCACTGGCCTGCACTTACTTATTTATTGGCCATCAGAGGCCTGCACTTACCTACCTATTGGCAGCTGACCACTCACAGCAAGTAACTTAGTCCTTAGCACTTCCCTCCGGGATACTCCTAACACTTACCCCCCACGCCTCATCCCTTCTCTCTCTCTGCACTTGCACGCTCTGAATGCTCACAAGGTCTAATAGGACTGCCTCTATCTTTCATTGTTATTTTTCATTTCATTCCCATGTTCCCTCCCTGTTGCCCTGTGGGCACTTGAAACACAATTTACTTGATGTATAAGTGCCTTACAAATGCACAATAGATACAAATTAAATGATTTCTTTTTTTTGTCCATTTCCACTTTCAATGTGATGATCAAAATTAGCTAAAGTGCATTTCTTTATGCAGAAAAGGGTCAATACTTACTCTTTTCAGCAATACATAGAAAAGAGGTTAGATGGGCATCATTGATGCCCACCTTTTCACCCCCTTATCAGGTGACCTACAGCCTATTGAGATTTCTTGTGAGGGCTGATCGAGAGGTTGGGTCTGAGTTTTCAGATTCAAGTGAGCGACACCCAGTTGCACAGCAATCTTGTCTCGGTATTGGGATATACAGTTAGGGTAGCCGGTTGTCTGGTTTTAACTTCAGGCCTGCATGGCAGACAATTAGCTTTGCCTAAACGCAAGCCAAATGGACGCCCTGCTCAAAGGTGTTCATGATACGCCATACACCCTGCTCCTCCCCATGCTCAAGGAACATGGTCTTGTTGAATGAGTGGTCTGGATTCAGTCATGTACTTTAGTTTGAGCCACAGTTATGCTGTGAAGACTGCTTATTGTCAGCGTAGCCTCCTTTCTAAACTTTACTCCCTGCTCAGTCCAGAACATCAGACTTCAACTTCCAGGCTCTTGCCCTTTCCAGCTCTCCTACTGTAACAGTGTCTACTGTGGAATAAACTACAGATGGTTCAAAATCATGACACCAGAATTATTTGGGGTCTTCGCATAAGCAAACATGTATTATCCAAGGGATCCACACTAGGTTGGCTTCTCATTAGCAAACAGGTGAAACTCAAAGTGGTCCCTCTTTCATGGCATTACATTACCCACCGATCTGTTAGACCTAGCAGTAGTGTATCGAGCCACCAGGTCTCTTCGCTCAGAATTCAGTAACCAGCATTGAGTGGAACATGTCTTCAAGCTTGAGGAGTGATTGACTGACACAGACTACATTCATCGGTTCATACGCCACCCATTGCATCTCAGGCCAAGTGATTAATATGTGATTATGGACACATCTATATTTGTTACTGAATATATGTACTATATGTACTGTATATTGGTCGATGTATGTCCTGAACATTAGTTGTACTGCCATGCTTGTATTGTTTTGTTTGTCATCTCTAATGCACCTTGAAGCTGCTTGTTGTTCTTTGTACACTTAACCCATTTTTAGAAATTGAACGTATTTAAAATGTATTTTAAAGGTTTTGTAAGCATGATCATTAACAGACATTTAGAACTGGCAGATGTAGGAAGGCATTTTTGTGCTTCCATTGTCTTGCCTATGTCCAAGTGCTATTATATCCTAATGCTGGAATCATCAAACTCTGATAAGTTTTAAGGGAGCCATTCACCTTTTTAAGTTTGCGCCCATCATTGCCAAACCATCAAGCAGGTCTTTGGAGCTGTCGAGCAGTGTCTTAGCTGCAGACCTATGGGTGAGTGGTGTACTGAGACACTGAGAGCAGAATTGTCTTTCTATTTCACATAGAAAGAGCTGTAGTGATGGGTGAGAAGTTGAGTGGGTTCTTCTAGCGTTGACGTTGGGTAGGCTCTGCTAGTTTACCATCTGCAGAGGATTGCACCAGGCAAAACCCCAGTCCCTACTATGGGCCATGGTCACTTCTCAGTGCTTCAAGTACCTTTAGAATAGCTAGAAGAGCAATTGCGCTGTGTGCAAATATGCCCCCTGCCCCCACGGAACAGGAGAGCTCAGGAGCTCAGCCGATGATGGCACTGGTAAAAGTCTGGGAGCGTGGAGGCAGGACATTTGCTGAAAACGGGCAAAGATATTGACCAGATGCTGACAGTAATGGAGTCACTATTCTCGCGTCCAAACTCTCCTCAACTTCAGCTCTTTCCACCCTTCTTACTCAAAATCCCCTGCATTATGTCTCCTTCGGCAGACACACAACGTCCCAATTCAGGGGGAAATCACTAACACTGCAATGGCATCATCCTTTGGGGAAATAGTGCAAATAATCTATCACAGGCATTGCATGTTACACTTGTGCTATAAAACTCTCCATCTTCCAAAATATTTCTTCAGTCACAATAGCATATGCTGACCTGTTTTAACATCACAACTGTTGTGCTGAGAACACATAGTCTTATAGTTTAGCCAGTATACTTCCCCACTACCATATATTTTCATGAAACATCTGGGAAAATACTGTATAGCCCCATGACCGCCTCATATTCTTCATGATTGTTATTTAAGGAGAAGTCTCCCTTGTAAATAAAACTTGCACTTGTCAGTTCTTCATTGTTATGTTATTTTATGATGATTCATACCACACACCGCTGCCCTTTGTATCGTCTCCGAGCACTCAAATGGCTCTGTAAGAACGATGGGTGGGGTTGGTTAGTACGGGAAGAGCAATAGGATAGAGGTTGTGCTCTTATGTTGGTGATTGCAGAGCCAGGAGAAACTGGCATCTGTGCGTGTGAGATGTCTGGGTGAGCTTTGTTGTGCACACTGGTCTTGCTGTGTCCGCAGGGGTATTGTCCAGTGTCTGGGTTGTTTGTTGTTTGCAACTATTTGGTTTTGTGGCGTGGTTAGCAGTGGGTGTGTGGATATCGTGTTTTTTTAGTGTGTAGATTTTGCTGACCCTTTTGGGTGTGAGTAGTATGTGAGAGATATGCTGTTGTGGAAAAAAGGAGAGGGGCAGTCAGTTGGTTTTTGTTTGACTCCAGTTGTTTGGTGGTTTTATTCTTGGTTCTTCCATCCGTATTGTCCCATGTTTGCTTCCAATGTAAGGTTTGTGGGGTTGTGCATTTTTATGCTTGTCTCAGCGAGTTGAATAGCTGGGTTCATAGTAATTTATTGAAAGTTAGGTGGTTGTCCGTCGTCCTTATTTCCTTCGGTACCGAGTTCCAGGGTTTGGCTATAAAGTAGGCAAATGCAATTCCTCTGGACATTGGTTCTCGATCTATGTTTTCATCCTGGTTGGTAATGGTTGATTTTAACTTGGAGAGATATGGTTCCTTGCCCGTAAAGTGGTTTGTGGGCAATACAGAGGGCTTTAAAGTTAATGGGCCTCATTACAAGTTTGGAGGTAGCCATGCCCTTAAAAAGGGCATGGGTACCCCCAAACTCGGGTCCGGCACCGGGTCCCGGAAAATGGGAATAACTGGGCCCTTCCAACATTTGCGGGCCCGGTAATTTCCCTTGTGCGGGACCCAGAGCCGGTACGTCCCCATTCCCATTTGAGCCCCTATAGGGCTCAATGCGAATGGGGAGGATGGTAGCAGCGGTACCGTTCATAACGGTACCGTTGCTACCATCCTGTACTGCTTGCGGGTGCTGCTCTGCATGCCTGGGCTGACCAGGCATGCAGAGCAGCACCCGCAAGCAGAACTTGTAATGTGGCGACATGGTAACAACGGCGCCGGTAGCACTACCGGCACCGTTGTTGCCTTACCGCCACAGACATAATGAGGCCCAATGTGTTTTTTTTTACTGGAGCCAGTGCAGACATCTTCATGCTGGTGTGATGTGGTCTCTTCTATTTAGTCTCAGGAGTAGTCTTGCTGTGGTATTTTTGATGCGTTGTTGTTTTCTTCTGAGGGGTTCTGGCACTCCAAGGTAGAGGCTGTTTGCGTAGTCTGGTCTTTATAGTACCAAGGAGACAATTGCGAGGGTTCAGTGTGGGAAGTTGAGGTAGGGGAGTATCCCTCTTCTTAGTTACAGGAGTTGTTGTGTGTGTTTGCGTTTACTTATGGTTCTAGAAGAAGCCTGATGTCCATGAGAGTCTCAGGATTTTTTAACACTGGCAATATCTCTGGTTGGGTTCCTATGCATGGTGGCCAACTCAGGTATGTCTGTGTTGCATTACATTCTGGTGGGGAGATCATTATTTCTGTTTTCGTTGGATTTAGCTTGAGATTGTTGTTTGTCATCTAGCTGTGTATGTCGTGAGGCATTTGTTGAAGGTGTTTTGTGGGTCTTGGACTGAGGTGATCTTGAAGATGAGTTGGGTATTGTCTATCTAGTTGTAGGCTGTCAGTCCATGGGTTTGAATGAGTTTCAATAAGGGGGACAGGTAGATGTTGAAGAGGACCGAGGAAAGGCTTGATCCTTGTCCTACACCGAAAGTGATGTTTTTTGTGTTAGATGTAAATGGTGGTAAGTGTGTTCTTTCTGTTTGGTTGGTGAGGACAGATTTCAGCCATTCTAGTGCAGAGTTTTTTATGCTGCATTCCTCTAGTCTCTTTATTAGGGTTGTGTGTCTGACTGTGTTGAAGGAGGCTGATATGCCTAGTAGCACGAGGGCCCACTGGGTGCTGTTGTCTGCGTTTATTTTAGCGTCACCCGATATGAGATTTGCTGATTGAGTTCCTCTCATGAGTATGAAGCTGACTTGGGATTGGTCGAGTATTCCATTGCTTTCTACATGGTTGAGTAGTTCTTCGTAGGTGTGGTTCCCAAGGATTTTCGCTTGTCAAGGTAGGTTCGATATAGGTCGGTAGTTAGTAGAGGCTTCAGTGTTTCCTGTTTAGGTTTTTAGGAGGGACTTGATGTATGCTGATTTGAAAGTTTTAGGTACTGTTCCTGTGTTTAGGGATAGGTTAATTAGTAGAAGCGAAAGTAAGAAGCTGGAGTTCTGTGGTTGAGTTTTTTTTTTTAAATTCCCGGTGGGCATGAGTCACTGGGGGATCCAGCAAGGTTGGTTTCTTTTATTTGCCTGTTGAAAATGTTTTCACTTATATGTTCGAATCGTTTGGAAGTTGTGGTGGTTCGTGGCACGCTGGTTTCTGGCGGTTCAGGGGGGGTGTTTTTGGTAGGTCGTCTTGCATCGATGGTACGTTGTATTTCTTTCATTTTTGTTCTTAGATGGGGTGTGATGTTGCCACATATTGATTATTATGGTACGGCGCATTTGTTGGACTAGGCTGGGTTCTTAATTTCCTTGATAAATGTGGTCAATTCTTTTTGTTGGTCTGTTGCCAATTGTATTCTTTTAGTGTAATATGCCTTTTTTTCTTTCAGGACCGCTGATTTGTACATTCGGATTTGTCATTGGTATTTGTTTTTGTTCAATTGGTTGTAGTGTTTTCTCCATTGTTTCTGCTTTTTTTTAAAATGTCCTCAGTAATTATGTGAACCATCTTGTTTCAATTTTCTTTGGTGTGGGTTTGAAGGGTTTTGCAGGTACTAATTGATCTAGGGCCTCTTTGTCCAGGTATCAAGTTGCTCTTCCACTGAGTCTGGTGCCATTCTACATAGCAGGGAGGTGTTTGATTGATTCCAGTAGATCGGTTTGCGTTTCCAGGTTAAGACTGTTACAAATTTGTTGTTTGTTACTGCAAGTTTTTCGTTTGTGGGCATCATGCACCTGGGGGTATTGACGGTGAATGGGATCATATGGTGATCGCTCAATATAATTTGTACTGGTCGGACGGTGGTCGAGAATTCATCTTTGCAGAAGACTGCATCTAAGGTGTGTCCAGCACTGTGTGTGAAACCATTTACTATTTGTTTGAAGTGGAGGTTTTCTAGTAGGGCACTAAAGGAGTTTGCTGTGGTCAAACCCGATGTTGAAGTCCCACAGGACGACTATGTTGTTATGATAAATGTCAATGGTGTCATTGAGATTTGTGGGGAAGTTGGGGTCTGTGGAGTAAGATGAACAGGAGATTGGATTGGTTGTTGAGCTTCATGTTGATTAAGAGTGATTTTTCAATCTTCAGAGGTCATCCATTTCCATGTTGTGCTTAGCCATGGATCATACATTGAGTAGACTTCAGTTTAGAATGTGGGTTTTTCGTTATTCTTTGTTGCGTATAATTTCTCGCATCTCGGTTGGTGTGGTACCTGTCGGGTTTTCGTTTCTCTCTTGGGTTTGGCTGTTATTTGCGGGTTGTATAATTAGGGCTTCTATCCCTTCGTAGGGGAGTTCTGTTAAGTTGAGTGATGGGTTTCTCTGTTCTGATTCATAAAGTTTGGTTGTCTGCGTGGTCCTTTTTCCAGTCTCTTGTTATCTAAGAGGTGCAGAGGGTTTTGAATTCTAGCTTAGCTCTGATTCTTGTTGGGGTTTTTCTGAAAATGTTTTGGGAGTTTCTGGGTTCTGTATGTTGTGGTGTGCGGTTTGGTAGTCTGGTGGGGTCCACTTTAAGATTAATTGGGTCTCTAGTTGTGGGTTGTTTGTTTTCCATTATGGTAGGATTGTAGGTGAATAGATATTGAGGAGATGTATGCTGTTTTTGTTCTTTCTTTTAGTCTGTATCTTAAGTCAGTTTAGTGGTGGTTGGTGGGAATTTTGAGTTGTTGCAAATTCTGGTAGGTGATTCCAGTTCGACAGGGGGTGCTTTCATTCCTCCTTCTTGTTCTGATTTCCATTCTTGTTTCTATGTCCTTCATGTATCGTGGCATGTTTTTGGTCTTGATGTGTCGTACTGTTGTGCCCCAGCGTTGTATGGCGAGTTTGGTTATTGCTCTCTGATGTTGTTGGTTTCTGTAGGTTTTGATCTGACTGGTGAGTTGTGATGTTAAGTGGTTTTTGGCTGGCAGACTGTTGTGGGATTTAGTGCAATGGTGTGTGCCTCCCTGTTGTACTAGTTTTGTAGTGGCTTGCTTTGTCCCACGTGTTGTCGATTTGCTCTTTGTTCTGGGTACGAGACCCCCCCCGGGACTACTTCTTTTCTTATCTCAGTGGTAGGTCGATGTGCTCTAACCCAGTGTAACAGTGGTGTGTGCCTCACTGTGGATGTAGGGTTGTGGTGGTGGCTTGCTTCTTCTTCTTGATCTTGGGTTCAGGTTTGTTATATATTCCAGGCACGGGTGCCTTCCTGTGTTGATTTCTTTCTTGGTATCAGTGATAGATTGATGTGCTGGAATACAGAGTGGTATCTGCCTCGCTATGGTTGTATGATTATGGTGGTTTGTCTCTCTCTGTGGTTTTTTCTCATGGTTCTATTTTTGATTTGATTTTTTTTTTTGGGGTACTGAGATATGCAGTTGTAGGTTGTGGTGGCTTATTTTATTATACATTTTCTCTGCAGTCTCGAATAGGGTCATATGTTCCAGGGCAAGATCCCTCCTGGGTTGATTGCTTTCCTGGTCTGAGGGGATATTTCAATGTGCTGAAACACAAAGCGGTGTCTGCCTCGCTGTGGTTGTAGGATGTGGTGGTTTGTTTCTCTCTGTGGTATTTTCTCATGGTTGTATTTTTTATTTGGTTTTGATTGATTGGGTACTGAGTAATGCAGTATTTCAGGGTTTCCAGTGGCTGAAACCTCACTGTGGAATTTGTTTTGTGGTTGTATTACTGATTTGGGTTGGCATTGTGGATTTAAGTGTGAGTAGTGTTTGGTTCAAGGTCAGGGTTCTGAGGGAATGGATTCCATGTGGTTTCAGTTTAAGGGTGCAGCTCGGTCAGAATTTGGAGATATGTGGCGGAGTATCCAAAACTTTGGGATTGAGATTGGCAACACTGCATAGTATCAAAATGTCAAAGGTGATGTGTTCAGCAGAGCTCGAGTGGGTGCCCCTCTCTCTGTAGCAAGCTTCAAAAGCAGCAAACTAGCAGCCACAGAGTTTAAATGTGGGGTTACCCAGCTGCGCAGAACATTCTAATGAGGTGCAGACTATGCAGTAGCAAAAACAAGAATATGGTGTGTTTCGCATGCAAAACCTTTCAAAAGGGATTCTGACAAAGAGTGGAGGGTCACATGCCAAGTCATGAACTAACCAACCCTCAGATGGACACAGTAGCTGCAAAAGGACTTTAAAAGGTTAGTCAAGGAAGAATTGATGTATAACTGTTGGAATGTTAAGCTGAGTATGATAGTGTGATTCAGTCAGCAACAAGACCTTCTCAAATGTAATTGCCTTAAAAAACGACAATAATGTATAAACAAGTAACAATTCCTGACATTAAAACTACAGACACTTCATCTGAACATTTTGGCTGTAAAAGATTTTAACTCCACTAGAAAACAGGATGATAACAAAAGAAAAACTGAAAAGGAATATGTGTACTTTCTGACTTGAGATGTCTGATGGTGATCATTTTTCTGTTTGTAATCTTGTGTTCTTTCCTCCGAGGACAACAAATAGAGACATGCCAGTCATAGCTTTATCTGGCCTAATGGAAGAAGGAAGGGGAGAGGGTGCGGGCACGCAACACTGGCACCGAGAAACTTATCCTTGCTCCAATGCATTGGCAAGATCTAACCTGATAAGCTGTCATCTAATTGGTCATGTGACACCCCTTAGGAGGAGATTGGGTGGATATGCCTAGTATAAATATAACCGCTCTGCCTGGGTAGATTCACCAAGTGCTTGAATTGAGGTCTTCAGACGAAGAATCGAAAACCATCTCTCAGTCATGAAAATCACTGTGGCCTTGCTCCTTGTGGCCCTCAGCAGTGCCCACGGTAAGTGAAGATCTCTGTGGTTCTATGTCTGGTGGCTCTAAGTAGAAGTTACTGCAAGTGAAGATCTCTGTGGTTCTCCTTCTTCTTACAATCAGCCGAATCCATGTAGAGTAGCCGCTATATGACAGAGCAATGTTTAGTTGTTTCCCAGCTAACACTTTGAATACACTGAATTGTGCAGTTTTACCAATGAGGCGATTAAGAGAAGCTTAGGGGTTTGGTTGTAGTCAGCAACTTTATTGTTATTAATATTATGATGGTATTTATTGAGCACATATCCTGCTTCAGGAAGCAACAGTGCATTTTACAGGTTATAAGGGAAAGCCCACGGTGGGTGAAGCAGAGATACAAGGGACAAGGTATTTAACAACGGGGGAGGACATGCAATTTGGCAACAAGGGCATCACCAACAAACCAATGGAGAAAACAGGGGGAGCAGATCACCCAGTCTCAGATTAGATGGGGAGTGGAGGGTGTGTGTACCAAGGAGCCATTCATTGAATAGGGGGGTCTTGAGCACCTTCCTGAAATGTAAAATCGAGAGCGAAAATCTGGTGTTGACAGTGGGAGGTTCCTTAGTCTGGGGTCACAGACAGAGAAGGCCTGTCTTCTGGGTCTTTTGTTCCTACAACAGCGGTGTTCAAGTCTGTACATATTCACACTTATGTTGGATTGTATGCCTCCAGAAATGCTGAGTTTCTCCTAGAGGTAGCTTGGGGACCTTAGGGTGACAGCCCTCTAGAAGATGCAGCAGGGTTTCAAGATGATATGTGCTTGCAGCGGGCGATAGTGCAGTTCGATGAAGGTCGGGTGCTGTGATCGAATTTGTGGAGACGTTTGATGAGTCATGCTGCATCATGCAGGGCACATCTCACGGGTGACAAGGGAATCGCTGCAAGTCCGTCCAGATGGGCATTGTCATCATCCAGGTGGGAAAGGGCCCATTGGTTGATGTCATCTTGTACGGACTGATCCAGCAACCAATGAACCTGTAGTGCCTTGAACATTGTAAAAAAGAGAGCTCACCCTTGTTCTACATTGTTACAGGTTCTGTGCAATTAAAGGTCAAGCCACTGCATCACCTGTTACATTATGATTGAGGGAACAGTTATGTGGTGAGAAGATACAGGTATCTTGCCACTAGAAACTCTCAAACCAATCATGAAAATATGTTTCATGTCACTAAAAAAAATAATTTAGGAAATGTTAAGTTTCAATTCCTAGCTAAGTTGTAACATATTTATTTCCAAAAGAAAATCCTTAAAAACACTAGGGAAGTGGAGGTGCTATTAGAGTTAAAATGCAGGATTGGAAAATTCACAAAATATCAAATTAAGGATGTTGTAAGGTTAGAGATTTCTCAGTGTACTGCTTAGGACTTAAAATGTATGTCACCACCTACATCACATTTATGAATGATTTACAATGCACTGTGTAGCCTTGAAATCATTTCACAGCGCATTGATAACATTGCCCACAGCACTAACTGCACTGTCAATGGCGCTCTGTGGACCTAACCGATCCATGGGCCATATTGCAGAAACAGCACAGGTGCAAGTACAATGTTGCACGGTATTAGCACCAGGGCAAAACTTGCCCTAGTGCAAAAGCATACACTTTCAGGGAATGTTTGCACCAGGGCAAAGTTTGCCAAAGTCCTAATATGGAATGGTATTCGTACAAGGGCAAACCTTTTCTCTGGTTCAAAATGCATTGAAAGTGTATATTTGTTGCACTAGGGCTATTATTGTACTAGTGCTTACTCCATGAAAAATTGCACTTGTCATGGTGCAAAGGCTTTCTAATATTGCCCTTTTTTTTGCACTACTACACTGTTATCTTGTTATGTCAGACAGCAATTTACCAGAAACCTAGACCTAAGCAGAAATGCACTCAAAGACAGTGCACAGTGATACAAGGTGGAACTAATGGCAGTTTACATCTCTACAACTGCTTAGTTATTGTAACACTGGATGTTTTACTTCCATTTATTTTAGTTTTAGGCTGTAACAATGCATCCATTGCAAGAATTTGCTAAGTTCGTCTTTTTTTTTTTTTTTTTTGCATCAAGACCATTCGAGATATCTAGAGGATTTCAGAATAGTGGCTTGAATGGAGCTCTGTATAGATAGAGAAATATACAGTACCAGCCCATTGCAAATCATGAATATGTGTATGTATGCCCGTATGTATGAAAATGGGGGAGAAAGTCAGTGATCCAGAGAGTGAGAGACTCACTCAGTGAACGAGTGAGGACATTACGATGAATTGGTGTGTGAGTGAAGTGAGGTCTGGGATCAGAAATACACCTAGCGCGTACCACTCTTGCTCATTGTGCAATATTACGGGACACCTTCTTCAGAGTAAGGTCTTTGATTACATTATGATTATTTGTTTATTCTAGGATATGTTCAACAGTTGAGTGGTGGGATTGGTGGGTACGTGCAGACACCCAGTGGAAGTGGCGGCCATGTTCACCCACCCATTGTTGGCGGAGTTCCTAACACTAATTGTTTCGAGGTGGTCTTGGTAAGTTTAGCCCCTGCATGAACAGTTCTGGTAGTGTTGCCTAGGCTAGCCCCACTCCTGACAGGAGGCTAGGTGTTTCATACTCTTGCAATGCATGTTTCACAAATGTTCTCTATTTCAACTCACATCCTATAATTATAAGTGCACTGCGCCGTTCCTTTTCGGAAACCTCTATCAGGATGAGATGCTGGCGACATGCAGGTTTCAACAGATGCTTCTAGATATAGCAGAGAGTGAGTCAGCACTAATACTTAAGGCGCGTTTTAGGGATTAATAAAAAAGAGTGGGCAAAGTCACCAAGAGCGAGCCCAGTGCATGTACTTATCTGCTATTAAAATGCTGTGTATCATTCTATGACCCTCAATTGGGTGTCTTCCCTTGTCACCAAATCTGTTCCGTCTTTTGTTATTGTAAATAATCATATTACTATCCTTGGGACATGGATGTATCTTATCCTGTTGCAAATTGGAAGTGACAAAGGCATAGACACACTTGTGGGTAGCTATGGAGTGGTATGTTTATTGGGAAAGTTTCAGGGCTCTCAACATATTGCTATCATATTGTTTTGCATGTCAATATTACTGCAGTGGGACAAATACACTGGTCAACTGAATCAGTTTTCTGTTTATTGCCATCACCTTTTATGTGGGACATACCATGGATTAAATCTCAGCATGTGGATTAAAGCAGCTGGGTCACTGAGAGCAGGGGGGAGAAAGGAGAGTGTGGTATCACCAGGGGCTTGCTATCAGACGACAGTGTGGGCCATGGTTCGTCTAGCAGGTTCCATACACAGAGAATGATTGGAGCAGACCACAGTTCAGGATGCAGTCTCCAGTGTAGGCTAGGATATTCCAGGAGGCAAAGAGAACAAAAAAGCACTAAACAAGACACATTACACCTCTGCTCACACTCGGTGAATGGATTATATAGAAATGGGCATCTGCAGGGGATCGAGCAGGGCTGCATCCTTGAGTTATGGACATCAGACCAAGACACAGGGAATCTATGACTGTACAGACAGTAACTGCCCTTTAACTCTCTTTCAGAAAACTGATCTGAAAAATCTTGTGTTTGCCCTTCAACGACTCATTTGCTCATATGAAAACTGCAAGGTAAAGAAACAGTCTTTTTCATGTTAAATTATTTCGAGTTATTGTAGGCAGAGGAAGATGTATATCAGCAGGGAAGCAATTTAAGCACTGGATTACTTGACTTCTTTCCACTATTATTGCCTTTACCCAAAGACTGTCAATTTCCCATCAGAGCCTTAGCCTTGAGAGCCTGCCTAGCAGGACATCAGTTTCAATCATGGTTTCCTTTATGACCATCTCTAGCCAATGGGTGTCAATATCACCATTGTCACCCTTCCCTGGTCTTGGCACTCTCAGTCTAAAGTTGTGCCCATGCTCGTCTCCATTTCTTCAACAAAAAACATTTCCTTGTTTTCAACAGTAATTTTAAACAAGCCTTACTCCCAATATCAAGGAGCCTGTAAAACAATTACCACACCCTGATGCATGACATTTTCTAACCTGCACAAGACAACCGCACATCTGTGTATTGCCCTACTTGTCTTTACACCACAGAATTTTCACACAAGCATCTTTTAAATAAAACTTGCAAGTGTTCATGCATTATTACCTTACTGTTTTCATGTCAACGGAGACACATCGCTGACTTGCTAGGAAAACATCAAGCTTATGTGCTGCAGGCATTTACTGTGACATATACCCAGAATGAGGGGCTTTGGGGTGCTAATGGCCCCTTCCCAGTGAGATGTGAATTGTCAGGGAAATGGGCCATCAACACGATACATTTCACACTTGTGTCTGCCCCGGCCCACTAATAAAAGACAAGACTTAAAAGAAATATGCAAAGAGAAACAACCCTTTATCAGGATTTCACGGAGGAAAACCAAAAAGCACCCTTTTCCATGTTTTCAAGAACGAAGGTGCGTAACTGAGCACATTGGCTCCAGCTCCTTGCAGCAAAACTCATTTAATGTATGGCTGGTCCACAATCCACAAGGAATTTCTGACCTTGCTGCCCTGGAGTCACAGGGTCGTCACTTACACATAAAGACATTGGGCGGTCTCTATTATCTCTTCACATACGTCTCAATTACGTTTGGCCCAGAAAAGGGGCATTATTAAAGCCGGTCAATGCTTGTCACACAGAGCTTTCAAAATGATCTCAGATTATAGTCAAGTGAACATTTTCTGTATGTTTTTCATTGGAAATAATGTTCATTCTATGATTGTTTAAGCATTTGAATGAATTTATCGTTCTATTTTAGTAAGTTTGTATCTGTCCGTCAATTAGGTTATGTACAATTCTTATTTTGTCTGTGTATATATTACTGGGATTCATTATTATCACTTTGTTTTCTTTTGTCCATATGTACTGGTAGGTTTATAGACAGTCACACAAGAGTTTACAACAGAGTCCAACACTCACAGAGATAGTGCTCATTTATTTCCTCGAATGATTGAAAAATTGTAATACTAAATACTGTTAAAAAGAAATGCATTTGAACAATGCTCATATGCTTTCATGCACACAGACACAGCATAATAAATAATTGCTTTTACGCAATAAGCAGCTATGTTAATTACTTAAGTTGTTGTTTCCTCATAGTATACAGACACATAACCTCTCTGCCATCACCTGTCTTTTTTAGTGGAATTATTCCATATACTTTAGACACCTTTAGTACCTGCGGCAGGAGGATTGGTATCCAATCACTGCCTATTTGTTAAAGAGTCCTCCAGGATAGGTAAATAGTGCAGCACCTCGCTGATGCTATACCTTTTTCACAGTCTGTCTCTCTACCTCTACTTTTCCTACGTCTTTTAAGCATGCTTCTATCATCTGAATCTTAAAGAAAGCCACTGCTGATCCTTTGATTGTTTCTAATTTCCATCTTATTTCTCTATTACCTTATCTCTCTAAACTACTTGAATGGCTTGTCTATTCTCAGATCTCCACGTTTGTATCTAATTCTTCTATTCTTGCTCAATTCAAGTCTGGTTTTTGCCTCTTCTTTCTGTGCGATACTCTAAGCACTCATCTGTTCTTATCTTTATAGATGTATCCGCTGCTTTTGATACTGTAGATCACTCTTTACTTCTGGCTACACTTTCCTCCTTTGGTCTCAGTGTTTGTCCTATCTTGGTTTCACTCATATTTATCTCATAGAACTTTCTCAGTTTCTTGGGTTGGCAAGTCTACTAAATGCTTCCCGCTTGCCCATGGCTTGCCCCAGGGTCCGTTTTGGGCCCTTTTCTTTTCTGTCTGCATACCTCTTATATTGCTGTTATCATTCCCTCTTTTGTGTTATCTCACCATTTCTATGTTGATGATACCCAACTGTTTCTTTCCTTTTCTTCCTTTCCTCCTGAAATTCACCATACTCTTTTTGCCTGTTTAATTGCAATCAAGTATTGGATGTCTTCCCACTATTGCACACTTAATGCAGGGAAAACAGAAGTCCTGTTCTTTCCTGCTAACACTCTTCCTCCTCACCGTTCCCCTTCTTTTATTTTCTTTCCTCCATCTAGGCTCTCAAATCCACCTACGGCCCATAAGCTCAGCCTTTATTTTGACACAAATCTTTCCTTCTCTCACCATATTTCACAAACAACCTGCTCCTGCTGTTTCCATCTTCTTAACATTCACAAAGCCCACCCCTTTCTCACTTTTCTCCCCTTTATCACTTTTCAAACATTAAGCTTCTAATTTCCTCTTAATTTTTTCTAGGCTTTTCTACTGTTCCACTGTTCTTTTTGGGCTCCCCAGTTCCCGTCTTTCTCCTCTTAAATCAGTATTCAACTCTTCTATCCGTCTCTTGTATCTCCTCTCTTATCGGGAATCTATTTCTTCTTCACTTGCAACTCTCGGGTGGCTACCTTTTCATACTCAATTAAATTTACTTTTCTTTGTCTTGTTTTAAAATCCCTTAATGGTCTTGATCCTAGCTATCTTACTGCCTTGATATCCTTTTATACTCCTTCTCACTCCTTATGTTCTTATTCTTATTTTCTATTGGTAGCTCCTCGCCCTACTTGTGCTCAATCTCGTTTTCATTCTTTTGAGCGGTGTGCTAGTAGTGTGTTTGGTGTTACTGGTGGTGGAGGCTGGTTGCTGGTGCCTCTCCCGTCCTGCAATTGGAGTTGTTGTTACTGTCTGCATTCAACAGTGACTTATATGGAAGATTTCCTTTTGACTACTGGAAACCTTGAAAGTCCTATTTCTATCACTGCCAATCCACATCCAACCCTTTATACACACAGCGCATGCACGGAGCGTGGCACAGAATGCTAGTAGTGTGTTTGGTGTTCGGTGGGCGAGTGGAGGCGGTGGCGTGTAGGATTGTTTTCAGAGGACACTGCAACCCTGCCTTTGGTGAGTCTCTTGCGTCTGTTAATTACGAAACTTACCAGGCTGTTCGTATTCTGCGACACCGGCTGGCCCTGGACAATTGTTTGTATTCTTCAGCCAGCTTCCACAGCACAAACTGTAACTTTTTGACAACGCCTGATTCCCCCTAAACTGTGAATGGTTGCTTGGTAGAACATGTCTGCATCTGCGTTGGCTTCTATGGCATTTCATGCTATTGAATGACTATTTGGTTATCTTGTGGGTAGCACAAGGGAGTTTAAATAGTAGCATGTGAACTTGCACACTGGACTTTGACGAACTTGAACCTCATGATGTGCGGGGTCATTTCACTTTTGTAGTATTTTTTGCTGTAATCTAAAGCACCTGATGGCGAGAAGTGGCTGGAAAAATCTCACCCAAGTATAGGGTAATTTGCTTATAGGTGTCAGTTGCTGTATGTTGGGGGGTGACTGCGGGCCTAGGTGCCTTTGAACCCCGTGTGCTAACACTGAACAGTATTGTGGTTTGCACTTCTAGTACATTTTTCCCGCTGTAGGTCAGGGGGTGACTGCAGGCCTAGGTGCCTTTGAACCCCTTGTGATAATACCAAACAGTATTATTGTTTGCATTTTTCAATGCATTTTTCGTTGTAAATTAGGGGGTGACTGCGGGCGTAGGTGCCCCTTGTGCCAACTTTAAACAGTATTGTGGCCTGCGCTTCTAGTACACTTTTTTCTTTTTCCGCTTCTGGCCCCTCTCCATTCTATTTCTGTCTACTCCTTATTCCGTGGTTCTTTGAAGTCTCGACTACTCCATATCCTTCATTGATTGTTTTCTGTATATCATGGTTTACTCATTTGTATTGTAACATTTCGTATTCTCTGTACAGTGGTTTGTTTTAAGGCACTTAATAAAATACAAATATGTTGCCATATCTCTCCACTGAAATACATTCAAGCGTATATCACATCCTGGGGGATTCCTCCACCAGACTTTCAATTTCACTTTACTGACCCCAGCTAAGAACTTCTTCCCTCCAAGGAACCAATGGCGTTCACTTCGCAAGCGGTGCCTTTCATCCTTCCTCATTGGATTAGGGGAATATCAGTGTCCCCCCACTCTTCATCCGGCATGTCTTTGAGATTCTAGAGTTTTCCAAGCCCCAGTACCCCATTAATTGTGGGAGTATGCAGGTGATGTGTTGACAGTTGAAGTACTCAGCCTTTCTACACTTTTGATCTGCCAGTGTTCACCCCCGCTAGTGGTAAATACTGCAGCACCACACTAATGTTATTGC
This sequence comes from Ambystoma mexicanum, assembly GCF_040938575.1. Classification (NCBI taxonomy): domain Eukaryota; kingdom Metazoa; phylum Chordata; class Amphibia; order Caudata; family Ambystomatidae; genus Ambystoma; species Ambystoma mexicanum. The sequence continues at coordinate 1,094,873,351 of NC_090924.1, forward strand.
TTAGAGATGAGGTGACTTAAAAGATGGTCCATTGTTCATCAACATTGTAATTAAGCAGCAGAGCTTGCAGCAGTGTGCAATATCTGCAGTTATGGGCCTGGAAGCAGGGCGTATATGCCTCTGTGAAGCACGGGTGGATAAGGAGAGCTCAATCAATAACTGCTAATGTAACCAGAGGCAGTGACTTTATGGCTAGTAGCTCATTGGCCTATTTCAATGGACCACGCCTCTGGATTTATCAAATCTCGTACGGGACAGCTCTACTCTCACAACTGCCATATGACTGCTAAAATAAGGTCTGAGTTTGTCACCAGTGAAAGGAGCTATGTCAGCTATGCGGGAGAGGAGTCCCCTTTGTATTAACACCTCATTACCTTTGCGGATTACAAGGCGAGCCTGCAGGAGGAACACTGGGCTTGATGCTAGGAGAATCAAAGCTGTTAACAGGTAAGTGCGGCTAGATAAGAGGAGTGGGTTGGATCCCAGAATAGTGGCACAATCCTCCACTATCACCAGGATCCTTGAAATGTCAGATCAATACCGGGGATTCTTTCCTTGAAAACAACGGTCCTGATTGGCTGTCAGGTAGTCAGAATTCATTGCGAGGCACTAAATATTGTGCCAAGTGCTAATCATTACAGCATAATCAGGGCATCTTCATATGAAGGAAAGACTCTTAAAAGCAATGTAAAAATACAATGTGTGCTCATTCACCAACGCAAGAATTCTCAAAGCAAGTGCAATGAAGCACTTAAGGTATGATAATGGCCTGCTATATGTAGCGGTGCAGGTGTCCATACTTAACTTAGGCAATAATGTTGTTGGGTAAACCAAGTGAACGCATTATGCATCACTGTGTAAATTAGATCCTTCTAAAATGGTAATGTTTGGTCAAAGAGTTCCCCAACCTCCCCTCCCACCATCGTCTGAGTCCACATGTGTACAATGTGCTACCCATTGAAATCTATGCCCATCGTGAATTCGGATAGGCTGCAGTTTCACAGATTCAATTAATCATGTAGTTCTCATCTTGCCTTTCAGAGCAGGAAGGAGAAAGGCAATGACTGCAGCCTGGAGGAATGGACAGCACTTCTTAAGGAGTTCAAGCAGACAATGGTACAGTACCGAACCATCCTTCTTCAGTGATTTAAAGCTGTCCGTTATTGCTCTTAAGTACACTATTATCCTGTGCAATGTACCATAAAGACAGTATTGTGTTAATCTTGTGTGCTCATGGGTATTGCACATTTGAATAATATGTTCATTTATGACACTAACCTCTTCTGTTTCCCTAGAGCCACCCTGTAAAAGTGCATAAAACAGAGAAAAATGCAATTGTCAAATAAAATAGCTGTCACTAGTACACTGACAAGACTTCTTTCATGCCAAGTCCTCAAAACATACCAAGTAAGATGCTAAAAAGAAACACACCTATAAGGGCTAGTGAAAACTAGTAGAGGGAGACGTAATGTACATTATATCCGTTTTTAGAGGATATTTAGACAGTGTTTAATATCTGTGCTAGGGAGATTCAGAGTAGGCCATGTAATCAAGCAGCATCTGGATTAACAGATCACCCAGAATCACTTGTTTATTTCGAGAATAGTAAAATATGTATCATCCAAAATGACATCTCATAGAAAATGTCTATTTATAATTTTGAAATGTTTTATCGGTGTAACCTGAGAAACACTTCACCTCTGACATGCCAAAAAAGGTCTGGGGATTTTATTTTTGTATCTGCATCAAGTTATTTGTTTTTGAAACACCAATTTGTGGATTATCATCATCAAAATACATTTCATAAAATACAGATCTCAAAAACAGATGAAAACTGTGCACTTTAGTATTCTGAACCTTCCTTAAAACAATTGCATAAATGTACAAAGGAAAATAAAGAAAGAAATACAAGGAGAGCAAAGCTCGCAGCCTAGGAAATAGGACCCATGGGGCACTATTTTCCTAGTATTCAATCTGAAACTTCTTTCTCAGCAGCCACGTCCTATAGCTTTATGAAGCTGTTGCAAATGTCACAGCGGGAGACAAAGAGTAGGTTCAAAACGACAGAGCAGAATATAATGTACAAATTCCAGCATTTCTCAAAAGCGGTTTCAAATAAAATCGTCTCAAACCTCTGTGACACTGTTTTTCTAGCATTCCCACACATAGGACACATTTCAGATGCTGAAGTACATCAGACATGAGTCCACACAGCTACTGGAAAAATGCCCAATCTCAAGTGCATATTCAAGGATCTATCAAATGGAGGCATCATTTCATCTGAATATTGCTTGAAACCGGGCTCGTTGTTATGAGCAATATATATGCGGCCACGGTTCCACTTGCCGGCGTCTGCAAAAATGTATTCCCTAGCTCTCCGCTTGGCAGAAATGATGGCTTTGTTCATGACAGAACTGCAACTAGCCCTTAAATTACTCCACAGCTCGCTTACATCCAGATTTTGCAGCAAGGTTTTAATGTGAACAAAACATTTGAGGCTTTTGCCTCCATTTAAAGACATGAGGTGTAACAATGCATCCCTGCACTTTTCCAAACCTGGTTGATACCAGACCCTTATCAAGAAAAATACTGGGTTAATCATTGGCAGAGTACATAGAGGAATAATATCATACTCCAAATGGGTATATGCAGTGTCAGTTGAGGCTTTCACTGCCACCTTCTCTCCTCCTTCTGCTCCTTTGGCAGACTTTCATCCTGACACAACCCTATCTAACCTCCATCTTTATATCTCTGACACTCTTGATGTATTTGCCCCAACTCTTGGCACGATTCTGACCTCATCACCCTCAAACGCAAGTGCAGTGTGGCTGAGAGGAAGTGGAGGGCAAAATGTGCACCCTCTGACAAACTGGCCTGCCGCCTGCTCCAAAGGCAGTACAGACTCTCTGTCCTCGCCAAGAAGAGGGCACACATCCAAGCCCAAGTGTCTGCGGCATCTAACAACTCGGCCAAACTCATCAAAATCTGCAAGGAGCTGGCCAATCCTGCTGCAGTCTCTACCTCTCCTGTTCCCTCCCAGGCCCTCTGTAAGGCCTTGGCTTCTCATTTCATCACTAAAACTCACTTCGTCCTCCTCCTCCTCCTCCTGCTACACTTCTGGCCCGCCTGCAGCCATTTCTCCTCCTCCCTTCTCTTCCTTTCCCTTGTTCACCCCTGATGACATTTGTAGACAAGTCCGATCTAGGATCCCTGTTCATTCAGAACCATCAAGGACCACATTGACACCCTTGCTCCAGCCTTGGCCAATTTCTGCAACCATTCCTTTGCCACTGGAACCTTTCCCTGCCCCCTTAAGCACTCCATTGTACAACCCTTCCATAAGAAGTCCTCTGCCGATCCTTCCTCTCTGGCTAACTATCGCCCGATCTCCATCACTCCTTTTGTGGGCAAAATCTTGGAAAAGCTGGCCATCTCCTGCATTAATCTGCACACTGAATCTGTTGGTTGTCTCCATGACATCAGTTTGGCTTCAGAGCGGCCAGAAGCATGGAAATTGCTCTCCTGAACATTCGTGAAGACCTGCACTCTAACCTTCCTTCTGTCCTCATTCTCCTCGGTATCTAGTCATTGCATCGAATGCGAGACCATCGAATGCCTTACCATAGAAAAAAATGCATCGAAAAAAAGCATTGAATGCATTTTTTCTAAAGGTAAAGGGTTTATTTTAATTGTAATGGGTTATAAAGGTTAAAAAAAGGGGGTCTGCCGGGGACCCCCCATAAAAAAAGAAAAATAATGCATTTGATGCATTTTTTTGTATGTGTTATTTTCTATAGTAAGGCATTCGATGGTCTTGCATTCGATGCAGTGACTCTAAACTTTCTCCTCGATCTTTCTTCTGCTCTTGATATGGTCAACCACACCATCCTTCTCAATCGCCTCTGTGATAACCCGGTTATCACTAATCACGCCCTGGCCTGGTTGGCCTCCTTTCTCACTGATCAACCCTCGCAGGTCCAGGTCCAGCTTGTCCCTGCACTTGAGAAATCTGAATGACAGAGGGCCTAGTAAGATTGTTGTTTTGTCCCCCTCTATGTTTCCCCCTCCTTGTCTTATCGTGCCTAGAAGCACTTGTGTACAGGCGTGTTGTAAATGCCATTTCATATCATATATCATATCATATTAATGGGAGCGCTCTTACGGAGCAATAAGAGTTGTTTCAGGAATTTCTTTTCTTTAATGTTAAGTGGACCAGCCTTCACGTAACTCCAAAACTCCAACCCTTATAGTACAGCTGGCAGAACTTGCTTGGTGTATCAATCGCGAACCGAAGACACAGCACTGCTACAATGGCTTAAGAAATAGGATTTTATTAAAATAGGAGTTCATTGCTGCCTTGTCAGCCTAATCTGCCCAACAGGATACTCCTGGAACCTCACCCCAAGATAATCAGAGTGGTCCACCTGTTCAATTAAAACACCTTCCACTTTTAGATGGGACACTTTGTGCTTGGAGAAGTGAGGGCTAAACACCATCGATCTGGTTTCACCAGTATTCAGATTTACACAAAGCTCATTTAGCCCAGAAAATAGATAAAGATTTTTCAAAACCCTGTGGGGTAGTTGAAATTAAAACCGCGTCATCCACATAAAAGGGTGCTGGATATTTAGAGGAGGTTAGTTTCGGACAGTACTGACATCAACTCAGTAAAACATCAATTATCACAGCCCTGTCTAACACCCATAGACACTTCAAACTGATCGGTTGTATCTCCCCCCAGTCCATAAGGGATACAAGCGTTTGTGTTTGAATACAAATTAGTTAAAACATGGATCAAGTTAGACGGAGCCCCCTGGGTTAACAGGATTTGTTCCTCCTGCAACGGAATCAAAGGCACTTCTTGGATCAAGAAATGCCATATAAAGGTTAATTTTCCAAATGGCTGTATACTTTTGAATTATCGAAAATACAATCAGACATTGGTCCATCGTACCGCTATTTTTTCTAAACCCATGCCTGCAAATCCGTTATTATATTGTTGCTTTTTACCAAACCTTGAAGGTGGTTTAGGATGATCATGCCAAATAACTTTCCTACACCATCTAGCAGAGAAATCGGGTGATAATATGCGGGGTTGTCTCTGTCTCCTTTTTTGTAAATCGGAGCAATCACCAATTTATGCCAGGAGTCAGGGGTGACCCCTATGGTGAGGATAGCATTGAAAACTTTGGATAAAAGTGGAGCCCAGGTTTTGACTTCATATTTGAATACATCTAGGGGCATGAAGTCTGGGCCCAGGGCCTTGCCACCTTTATACATTGCCAGAGCTACTTCCACCACTTTTACGGTGATGCGCAAAGGGGCTACATCAATCAGAGGAGAAGAAGCACCAGAAAATAAAAAATGTGAAGTGTCACAATATAAGCCTGAGAAGTGGTTATTCCACAACTCACCACTAATACAGCATAGCAGGGGCTGGTCATATTTAAATTCTCTGCTGGAAACCATTTTCCAAAAGAGCAGAATATCCCCTGATTTGTGGGCATTACACAATGCCCCTCCCATCTTGCATCTGCAAATTCTTTCTTCTTAGCCAGAAGCAGACTTTTGTAATTGGTCCTTAAGGTGCGTAGCTTATTCCTGGCCACCCCGGAAGTAACACCAACACACTTTTCAATTTCTCTGTTCGCTAGGCGACACACATCATCATACCAACCAACCTTTCCTACGGTACCCTTTCTTATTGCTCTAATGGGAGCGGTCACAAATGGGCAAATCTTGACCATCATTCTTTCAAACCCAGCCAAGATTGCATTATCGGTAACACCTGCCTCAATAATTGTTTCCAAAATAGGGTAAATGGCATTGTAGATGTGGGGTCACACATCGCGGTTCATTACATTTGACCATTGGAAGGATTTATGGGAATTACCTACTACCCTTAGCTTTTGCTCACAAAGGGCAGGCAAATCTTCCGCCAATATAAATTGGTAATTGAGATAGAGATCGACAGGGGGGAGTGATCACTCTCCACTCTCTGTAGTATCTGGAAATCTCTAACTGGCCCAATCTGTAGCTGAAATAAAGATATAATCTATGAGAGAGCGCCCATTGGGACCATACAATGTGTAAAATGCAGGCCATTTGGGAACTGCTCATCGCAGGCCCTCAGGTTTAATTTAAATATCATACAAGTGGACTCAACTGCAAGACAATGTCTTCCGGGGGTACAATAGCCATCAGGATGGGATGTCCCAGGCTAAGTCCTTGTCGTCCCAGAGCCCCATAATCTCCCTTAGGGGTTCCGTTTGAAGATTAAAATCCGCGGCCACGGTAATATATTTTTCCTTAATTATTATCGGTGCAAACCTTGTAATAATTAAACCCTGTAAACATTCCAGGGTTGCCAAACCATGCAGTCACAAGGGCCTATTATAAATATTAATCAAACCAAACAATTCCTCCTAACCAACAATAAGCAGTATTCAGAGTTCTGTGGATTTGCTTTTTACAACCTCGAACTTCCATATTAATAAACCGCCAGACGGCCACCATTTGGGGCCCTTAATTGATGCAATCTGAAAGGACTGATATCCCTGAAACATTGCCGGGTCAACTGCCCAGGTCTCTAGGAGCACAATTATATGAAACCTGCGGAAAAAAGAACACCACTCTGGTGCATCCAAAGGTTTACAAATCCCTGCAATGTTCCAATGGAGAAGTCTATGACATTGGGAGGCCATAGGGGGTCTGTCAACTCCTCAGTCAGTTAATCAACTGCTTCCAAGTTGCTGCTATGCTCGGATTGCACTTAAGAAGGATCCTTCCTCCTAAAATTCAAAGTGTTCTATCCCTGGGTTGTTGCCCTCTGGACCCTGGTGCCGGCAGGCACGACGGGAACATATATCCAGAATAAAAAAAGGCCAGGAGATCTAATTACAATTTTAACTCTTTAACTCTTTAACTTTGAAAGCTTCTACAATCAATGCCTAGGAGACCTTAAGCAAAGGATTCTGTTGTTAAGACAACTTGAATAAAACCGAGGCCAGAGATTGCAATCGCACCCTGCCAACCTCTCAGAATGTCATCCCTTAGAATGGAGCGACAACCCTTTTTGTGCCGATTCCAATGCGAGCATTTATTTTTCAGCGATTCTGTGGATTCGAAAGCTCCATTCTTTAGTCTAGTTACAGCCACCATGTAGACAGAACACCCTGATCATTTTCAGATTCCACTCCCCGTTGATGGTTACTTTCAGATTCAAACACTCTTGACCCCGCCAATATCATTGAGTTGGGGCCAGATAATCTTGGACCCAAAATACCTGTAAAAACAGAACCATGGTTACAATACGGACTCAAGAGGGGTAATCGTGCAGGAGGTCGGGCCCCACCAGCAATGGGAGGGACCCCTCCATTGGTCGGAATTAACCGACGGAGGGGAAGACGGCAGATAACCTTCTTTTCTGATGTGCCAATGTGCGATGATATGGCAGGGTCCCCAGCGGACAGATGAACACCTGCGTCCATAGAAATGTCCTCCTGAGACAATACATGTCTTTTATCTCTTTAAACAGATCTGCCACCTCACTCAACCAGGTTTTCCACCTTCTGAAGGACCAGCTATTTCAGATCAATGAACAGTTTTTCAATGTTCAGGGATAATTCTAACTTCAAAGATCCATCCGTCACTGCAGCACTTGTCCTGAAGTGGTTTCACCAATGGAAGTGGGGCCAGGTGCAAATGTTTCTTGATTGGGATGGGTTTTCCCACTGCCGTTCTCTTCTTTTTATGTGAAACACCGGTCCAGGGAGGGACACCCATAGCCGTATTGTCATGAGTAATAGCAGGCACTGCTGGAGTATCTTCTGAAAACATTCAAACCGATTAGAGTGAGCAATGGAGGGAGCGGGTCTACCACAGCCGGACCACACTTGACACCCTTGACAGTTGGCTCCACGACTCCTCCAGCACAACTAGATGCACCTTCAGCACCCCTGGTACCCACAAGAGGTGCATCAGTAGTACCACCAATGTAAATTTCACTGGTGCCAATTGAGTGAGGGGCAAGCTCCCGTTCACCCATGTTGCCAACTTACTCGAACAGAGCTGGCAGAGGCATTCCCACCTCAATGATAATAGGGCCGTTGCCCACTAGTGCCTAACCATTAAGGTTCACTGGGATGGTGAAGGTTCTCCCTGCCTCTTGACTGGGGTGGTAGCAGTTTCAAAGATTGGCACGGTGGTCCGTTCCCTTTCCGGGGGATGATTGGAAGGCCTTTGTTTCCTATGTCTCATAGAGTTTCCAAGTCACAAAAGGAAATTAGGTCGGCATCAGCCGACTGAGTGGCACAATTAGATTTCAGGTTGAAGACTGGAGCGGGGACTTCCAAGGGGGTCCCCTGTGTTTTTTGGGACTCGTGCTGCCCAAACCATTAATGTCAATCAGCAAGTCCTTCATTTCCATGATCAGGGAATTCACCACCTTGATGGGCGTAAGCATTCGGGTGATCTTATTTTGGCTCCCATCCACATTTGTGCCCACTTCATCTTGTCTTTTTCCCATAATGTGCAGCAAGGAAACTGTGTCTCACCTTTACGTCTGCTCACCACTTCATCGTCTTCATCGGCCCAGAAAGACAAATATACCAATACTCAAAAGGCTATAGTAGAAGCAATGTCTGATTACAGTCAACAGGGGTAGCAGAGCTCTAACACCCAAGCGGGTGCCAAAACCCATGCCCTTGACTCCCTGTAGGGCGCAGAGGCGAGCAGGATTTCGATTCTCCTGTGTGGGGCGGGTGGTTGGGGCCAAAAACAGCTACTGCAGCTGCAACAGAGAAAGTCCTTCAAACGCTGGCACCCACACCCTTGACTCCCGCAGCTTCACCCCTGCGTGGTGGCCAGCAGGAATTGAATGCTCTGGTGTGCGGGAGGTGGGCGAGGCCAAAAACTGCTAACGCAGCTGCAACCGAGAAAGTCCTTCAAACACTGGCACCCACACCCTTGACTCCCCCACAGGCTTCTTTGTATATTACAATCATATTCTATGCATTAAAACAATTTCTGAGCCAGCCAGTTCCATAAGAATGTAAAACAGTTGCAATTTTCCTGTTTCAAATGTGGACATTTAAACTGTGTTTTTAAATCTGTCTGCAAATGGACTTTTTAAATTCATTTTTTCATCAGTGATAAAGATTGTCAATACCCTTTTTGGTCCATTCTGTTTGGCGTGATAGCTTTTATTAGGGCAAGACAACAACATGAAGCTGGTGGTGGGCACAGGTCTTTCGGACCCCATAGATCCTGTGTAGGGTAATGCTCATGTGATTGTCTATAGATTGATCAAATCGCTGGAAGGGAAAATGTGTTTTCTCAAAAATATATATTCAATGCCAGACATGTATCTTCTGTGTTTGTCCAATAGAAATGATCAGAGCATACCGTAAATAGAAACAGTTGTCAATAACTCGCTGTGCAGGAAAAGTGGATATTAAGAGTTTTTATTTTGCATTTCAGAAAGACACTGGATGCTTCCTGGATCATCTTCTGTTAGGTGGAAATCCCACAGTGGTAAAACCTTATTTGAATCTTTCTGCATTTTCATATTCTTGATTAGCATTCTAGTAGGATGCCTGCTCAAAGCTCTGTTTTTAATTTACTGCCTGTCTGTGGTGAAGTCTCTCGGGAACTTGCAATATAGCACCTGATGGCCATCCTGATGATGCGCCCGTCTTCCTAAAGTTGCTGTGTTTTAATGGTGAAAAACTTTCTAAAAGCAGATTCATCTCAGTGCTGATGACACTTGTGCTTCTGTGTGTGGGTAGAGCAGGCGCCCCCTCCTGGTGGTCTGTCCTGTCTAATTCACTAAATATTTCACCACACTCTTGGTCCTACAAGTAGCACTATCGGCAAGTTATCACTGCCAGAGATTCTCAGGGTGAACCTCCTTCGATGGTAGTCAATATATAGTGACAATGCAGTGCTGGCACAGTGCCCGACCCTCAAGTGAGACCATGCGACTCTCGGAATGTCATGTGAAGCCCATCTGTTCATGCTGGTTCTCCTGGATTTGTGGACATATGCCAAAGTAGGGGCTGGAGAGAGCAGATGTCATTTTTCGGCCAGTGCTTTACATAATTTTCCATCTATTAATTGGGTGGGCATCGCCAAAGTGAGGTACAGTAAATTCAAATGCATGCTGGGGTGTTTTCAAATGATCTAATTTGCTACACGTTTTCCCATGTTTCAGGTGTATCTGGTGTTCAGTATTCTTGCTGCAAGCATCCAATATAACACTTACAATGGCATTTAAGTGCTGTCTGCCTTTTCTTTGTACATTTCACACAAGGAAGGCACAATGCAATAATTCAATGAAAACCTGCTAGTTGCAGGTCAACGGGGTGATTACCAAGGTCTTCTTTTTAGGGTTTGGAATTGAGTTCAAGGCAACTCAGATTGCCATAAATGATATAGAAATTGGTTTGTGAAGGCTGGAAATTCTCCAGACTAAACACCTCTCGTCTGACACTTTTCTGCTTCGTGGAACAACATGGGCCCCATGGCAGAACTCTGCAGCAGAACAAGCAAAATTCTGCATGGCATTAGCAACAAAGAAAAAATGTGCCTACCTTAAAAAAATGTATTATGTCAATGTGTGTCCGTCCCAGGGCAATGTTTATTAGCACTAGGGCATTGTTCCCTGGTGCAAAACTGCATGGGACGAGTGCATTTTTTACACTAGTACAATTTTTGCTTTAGTGTGAATGCCATGCAAAATTGCACTTGGGTAGTGGAAAGTTTCTATAATGAGGCAGCAGCTACTTAAATAGGGGGGCACGCCATAAGCAGGGACTCATTGGGGAACCAGCCTGCGTATGTCGGCGAATCATAACCCTGCTATCTAAATAGAAACTGCATTTTGTTTGTAGTAAGGACAAAAGAAAGCAGTGTTTTGCACTAAATATATGCTTACAATATTTAGGTGGGAAAAAATATAGTGAGATTAATGTGTACAATTGGTTGGTGGTCAAGTGTTCGAATCTGAACTCTCGTTGGACCACCTATTTAACCAGGGTCCTCTGCTAGACAGACATGTGTTAAAAAGCTCACTGCTCAAGTATATCTCACCTTTACTACATTAACATTTTCTGAACTTTCTTTTAGGAAGAAATTACTATGAAAATTGGCGAGGTTCTGAAACAATTGCGTGACCCTATCAGAAACCTGCTGGTAAACCCAACCGATTGTCTTTATATCTGTTTGTCAATTTATTTCTTCTTCGGTTCATACAAATGGAGTGATGTCATACACCCATGCAACACAGAGAACAATTAAAGGGCTTTACACACACAGATCATCCCTGCAGAACACAACGCTATTGGTGCTTATAAAGCACAAGAGTAGCTATACAGCCAATGAGGACTCTGAATGCTGGAAGGCTGAAGGAATGACTCAGGGTGGCCGGTGGACATGAGCCGGGAGGCTTCAGCAAACGCCTCTTTATCAGGAGGATTTGGGATGTTCCTAATTGAGGATGGGAGGGGGCCTGCTTGAAGGTGCGTGATTTCCGACCCTTTCTATAGGAATGTAATGTAATATAAAGTGGCCTCTCCGTCATTCAGATTCTTGAGTTCCTCATAAACATTTGTAGCCCAGCACTGTACATTTATCAGCCAGTCACAAACAAGTGCGCCTGCAAGTCAGATTGTGCACTTGTGTTCCACACACACTAGAAGCTGCAGCTTTTAACAAAATGCGATTGCCTTTAAATCGTTCAAAAATATTGGCACACGCGTCTAGCAGCCTCCTAAACACCTTTTTTTCTAATTTGGAAAGCAATCCTCACTCTTTATTGTTTTAGGATGTTCTTACAGACTGACTTCTCTTAAATACATTTTATGTCTAACAAACCATTTAATGAGCACAGATGCAATTTTGGATTAATTTCTCTAACCTTCACATATTTTAAAACCCTTTATTGAATTGGCAAATACATTCTCAAGAGCATTCCCGGCGAGCACGGGGCTTAAAACCTCAAACCTTCCCAGTTGTTTCTGATATTGACAGCCCACATTCTCCCTCACCAAATATTCTCTTTTTTATTTCCACAATACAGATGTTACATTTGTTAAGACGCTGCACCTGCAAATCATCATGGGAGATACAGACGCATTCACAGGCCCTAAGGCACCACGCTGCATTCTTAATTAAAAAAAAAAACAGCTGGACCCCCCCCCCAACCAAGAAAATGCCCCTATTCCACTGCTTTCCCACCAAACATTTTTGTGAACATCTGTTTGCAGGATCGGATTGTCCACTTGAGAGCAAATGATGGAATGTGCATTATGGGAAAGCTGATGCTGGTTGCCATTTGGTTTATGTGTTTCCTAGCTTTTGAACCATTGGACGGATTTGCATTACAGTTTCCAGGTGTTTGCTTCTAGTTCTGGAAAGGTTCATGCAGATTGGTGATTATGTTCACAAGCTATAAACAATATCATTTTCCTAAAGTCAATGATGTTTCACCATAGCTATAACATTAATAACTACCTACATATGCTTATAGCGCTATATACATAGTTATTGATATAAAGCAAAGCTAACCAAAATAGTTTGCAGACTGACCAGCAACTGAATACCCCCACGAGTGTAAATACCCGGGTCACTCTTAACCATAAACCTTTCAGCTTCTCTCCACTCACTATTGCTGAAGTTGAAAGCATCATTAATAAACTTAAACCGTCCAACTGTCAAGGCGACACATGCCCAGCCCCTATCATTAAAGAGGCGCCACATGATCTAGCCCCATTCATTACTGCCTTTATAAATTCGTCTTTCAAAACAGGTATAGTCCCAGACAACCTAAAGGACGCTTGGGTCATCCCCTTGCTCAAAAACCTTCCCTTGATCTTAGCATATCAACTAATTACAGGCCCATCACCACAGTCCCCTATATGATCAAAATATTGGACCGAGCTGCTTATTTGCAGATCCAAGACTACCTTGAAGCTAACAAACTCCTCGGCCTTAGGCAATCTGGTTTCCGGCCAAGACACTGGACGGAAACCGCCCTCATTGACCTAGAAACTCAGATTGAGTTGCTGAAAGACAACGGGAAATTAGCCCTGCTACTCTTACTAGATTTATCAGCAGCCTTTGATCTGATGAACCACCAAATCCTCTGCTAGCACCTTATATCAGCTGCCCACTTTTCAGACTCTGTCACCGCCTGGAGCAGATCCTTCCTAGATAACAGATCTATGCTGGTATTTTCCCTGTCAGCATCTGCTGTACCTTCTCCCACTGACTGTGGTGTACCCCAAGGATTATGTGTGTCACTGACACTCTATAATGTATTCACCAAACCTCTGTTTGATGTTCTTGACAATCTGGATGTCTCGTACACGAACTACACCGATGACACCCAGATACTCATCCCCATCACGGGTGATTACGGGGTGGACACTAAATCCTTGAACAACGTCTACACGGTTATTCAGGCATGGATGGCTCAACACAAATTCTGCCTCAATGACGTTCACTATTGATGGCAACGACATTAAGGTCTTCAAGGATACCAAAACCTTAGGAATCTACCTCGATTCCACACTATTACGGTCCAGACAAACCAACTCTGTTTACTCAGCTTCTGCGTATACATGAAAACTTATTACAGCCTGTTGACCATTCTTGACCACTGCCAATTGCACCACCCTGGCTAGAACACTTGTCATGTCTAAGATCGACTACTGCAGCACCCTATATCTAGGGACTAGCCAATCTAACCTAAATAGACTGCCAGTCACACAGAACAATGCAACTAGAGCTGCCTTAAACATACCCAGAAATCAGCACATCTCTGACCACAGACGTAATCTACATTGGCTCCTTGTCACGCAAAGAATCCAGGCCCCTATTTATCTGGCCAACCGACTCACACCTCACACCTCTACCCAACCTTTGAGAGCTGCCCAAGCACACAGATTATCCCTTCCTAGATTTAAGCTTCAGAAAGCTGGCGGGGTGAGCTTCCCGGTCTTAGCCACTAAATTATGGAATACCTTACCTAACTCTATTAGAGCTGAGCCCTCCTTCCAATCTTTCAAGGGTAAAACGAAATTGTGGCTTACAGCCGCCCAAGACATCTGAGACACCTACCACTGCATCTCGTATACTGCCCCCTCCTGACCTGCACTGTGATTGCCTCTATGCATTCTACCTGTACATAATTATTGTAATCCCCATTGTTTTTAGACGACTCATTCTCTTGTAACTTCCTGTATATTTTATCATGCTTGTACATGTTATACTGCAGATCAACCTGCTCTCTGTCTGTAAACTTTGTAGATCTACCTGTTCTCTGCTGAAAAGGTTGTCTCTGTAACCTAAGATAGCCGCCCAAATGCCTGTGGGCCCTGCACGCTACGCAAATAAATAAAATACGAATATAAATATGAATGCACTACTTCACATAGATAATAGTGATACATAATAGTGCATACCCTGCTGGACTGCATCTCATTTTGGTAGACATTAGTAATGAAGCATATTCATAGGTGACCATTACTGTCTCCCCCTCTAGATAGCACCCTGATGCTCCCCATCGAGGGGTTTGGATGTACTCGCATAAGCCAAAGCAGGGGTTAGACAGATTGAATGAATTCTGCGCTGCTGCTGTGTCATGGACATTGGCAGTATGGCAGTGAATGAGGCAGCCAGGAAGTGATATTTCACTATGTGTTTCCTTTCACTCTCTTGTGTAGGGCCCGGAAGCTATGCCTGGTGTCATGGGCAGAGCGCAGACGTTCGGGATAGTGAAGCGTTGCTGGAATGACATTGTGTTCTGCTTCCAAATTATTGCCACTATGACTGTTTTGTTTTCTAGGAAAATGTATGAGTTACCACTAGAGAGTGAAGTGTTTCCTTTGACATGAGCTGTCAAACGGGGCTATCCTCAAAAATCGCCCAGGGGTTACATTGTTAGAATGACATTAGAGTGACTGTGGACTGAAGGGACTATTTATTTGAGATAATCCGAGATCCACATGTCACTGGAGAACATTAAAATTGCCACAACTTAAATGCAAAATCTTCCATAATCACAACAAAGGATGTGATATGCGTTTTACGAACTATTTGGCGATGATATCGTAAAAACACAGAATTCAGTGGCTATCTTGGCATCTGTGTCACATATCCTTATTGATACGGTTTCTCATTTGTGATGATGCTTAATAAAGTATGATGTCATCAACATTTGTATTCATTATTAACAAATAATTATCTTCTTTTTCAAACTATTTTAGGTGCAGCTCGGTGTTGAGGAGCCGCTCTTCGATGTGGTGTGTAAAGTGCTGGTAAGACAACCCTCTATGCTTTATTCTGTGTTTGTTCCCTAATGTAAGATGGCATTAGCCTGTGACACGCCTCATACTCAAGCAATACCCAGGATCCCGAACTTTCTGTTGATTAAAGTCGTTAATATTTCCTGGACACCTGATTTTTTGGAAGCGCAAAGAATGAAACCCCATTTTATCTGCATGAAATACCGTTGAAAACTTGTTTAAAACAAGACCATTAACCTATTGAATTGCACTATCTATGGTTGGAATGGATTGTCCAACACTGCTCTGTAGATTGTGGGAAGTAGCCGTCAAAGTGGGACAAATCCCGTTTTGTCCGTTATGTCCATGGAAAATTTGCAGTATGTGTGTGCTGCCCAGTTAAGTCGCTTGGATGCATCTGCTTGTACGTGCCAACAACCCTCTGTAATACCTCTTGCTTTGCTTGAACTTCACTACACCTTCCATCAGCCCTAGACAGCATAGTCAAGGCTGAAAGATCATAGGAGGTGTAGGCTTAAACATCTGGAGTGCCTCATCTTGCTCGCAACAGATCTAGGGCCTGATCACGACTTTGGCGGTAACGCTTAAATCCAGCGGTAGCGTTATTACCACTGGATTTAAGGGTCCGCCAAATCAGGACTTCAGCGGATTTCACCCCAGCTCTGAGCTGGGGGGAAATCCGCCGAAAATTTGCGCTATTACCGCCGGTAAGAGCGCGAAAATTCCCCATTGAACCCAATGGGGAAATGGGCATTCCCGAATGGGCTCAATAGGGAATGGGGATTAACATTACTGCCAAACTCGTGATCCGGCGCTATTAGCACCGGGGAGTTTGGCGGTAGGGCTAATACCGCCAGCGGTAATACCACCGGCGTTACCGCCAAAGTCGTGATCAGGCCCCTAGTGTGAACTGTGCCCAGTGTGTTCTATAAAGAAGCTGAGGTAATGCACAGCTCCCTGACTTAGATGTTAACAAGGGAAATATTCTTGTGTTGGTGGATATCCATCATAGAGTCCTTCATCATCAGACTGATTTTTTTATCGTAAGTATGTCTTTCTCCTCATATGGCCTTGGGAGTAGATCATGCAGTGACTACTTCTCCTTTTTGAGTTTACTTCTCTCACCGTTCATCATCAGTGCTGCGTGTGTTTTGGGTTTGGAGAGGGTAAGTAAGGTTGAAATGACAGTGAAAATCGTGTGGAGGGAGAACGGTGGAAAAAATAAGGAAGACATGCCATATCCTCAGTACAATCGCATAGGAATGGGAAGACTGAATCACATCTGGAATGTAGTGGACATCACAGTAGTGAACAGTCCCATTAGTGGGATCACTAACAGTCCTAGGGATCAGCATATCAGCAGGAACAACTATTCTGGGTGATTTTACAAGAGCTGAAGAAGGACAGTCCAGCTTCAAACTCAATTGTCTAACATTTTGCCAGACTGCGTTATCTGTACCTATCGCACATGGGATTGTTCTATATCAACTGTAATCAATGGGATTAAAGGACATGACTGGTTAAGGCCCCTAAGCACATTAACTTCAGTAAACAAACATCCTGCAGAAGGACTGGGCACATGACTGAATGAGAGGTTAGTGTTTTGTTGGTCAATTATCCAGAAAATATATCATGTGAGCGGGAGCCCGCTGTTGGTCTATTATTTTGAGCAGTAGTGGTTTCCCTGGGATGATTTCTCAAGCGTGCAGTACTGGACCATGATCTGCTCATGCGGGTAGGGTGAGGCTAGGGGGTTGCCAGAGTAATCATCATGAATTACCTATTCCTGCTGCCTGCACAAAGGTTCCATCCTCAGGGTGTGGTTTCAGAGGATACTGCCTTAAATTGGATGAATACAGTAAGGACCATAAAACATCATGATAGGATTTTAATTTGGGGCATGTCTCAAGACACATAATATAAGACCTTTTTAAGAGGGCTGACTATGGAAAGAGGGAGAGGCTTAAACAATATGGAAGTGCATGGGAAGCACTAAGACTTACTGTTGGCTGGGCTCTTACCAGTGCTAATGCCTAAAACATTAAAATACTTTACATCACTAGGACAACAAGCGCCTATCCTCCAGCTGGCAGTGCCCCTCATCTGTGAGCTCACTCCAGGTCTCCCCAGTCGAGTGAGCTGTCACATGATGCTGGGACGTGAAGGGAAAGCAGGCTGTTTCCATTCCTGCATCAGTCGTCGTTCCCTGACTCCTAGTCCAGCACCGCACACATGAGTATAAGCAATAGGAGATTGAGGGGCTAAGGGTGGACATCTGGGTAGGGTAGACTCTGCCCACTCTCCACTCAGCTGTCATTCAGACAGCTACCAGGAAGCAGTCTAGTTGCCTTTGGCTGGTGTCAGGGGCACTGGGGACAGAAAGGAGAGAATGCAGTATGGGAAGCTCCAGCTGCTACATATCTGGCTGGCTACCCAGTCAGATGGCCACCTCCCCCATGCCAATGACTGGCTCTGAGTGTGTTGAGGAAAGTGGTTGTGAAAGGTAGCACAGTGTTGATGAAGCTCTGCTTCAGATAGGCACTCTGCACTCAGAACTGGATGTGGCATGGAGTTTCTGAGCAATCCCTTTGGCAGCCTTTTGTTAAACCTGGGAGGTTAATTTCCCATAACGTTGACACTCAGCGACCATATCACTTGGTGTGTGGCTATTGTAATCATGATAACCCTCTTTTACTGCAAAAAGCTTAATGCTTGTTTTTTCCTTCAGGGAGATCTTCTGCTAAAGCTTGGAGACCTGGTGGTAGGTCCAGTTACACATTTCCTTTTGCTGCATTCACGCTTAGCAACTAATGAGTACATAATAATAATAATATTGTAATGTAATATTGGCATGTATTTATTATGTATTATATTATGTATGCATTTATTATGTGCATTCAATGCAGAATTAAGCAGTGCAGAATTAAGAGGTTCAGCTAATTAACATAACTAAAACTTTTATGGGACTTAATTTCATTTGAATTAAAGCTCATGCATTCCTAACGCGTGTCACTTTATAGAGAGCATAGCGCCTGCTTTCTTTGCTGTGGGATGCTTGCTACACATTTCTAGTCATCTGAAGATTTTCATGGCAAACACAATCTTCTTATTTTTCCTTTAGGAGAACGTGACAGCCGAGCTAAAGTTAGGGGTAAGTCAATGAAACCGTTCTTGCTCATATTCACATAAGGTCGAGTATTCCTGAAAATAAACCAGAGCAATGTAAAGATTACAACATGTATTTATGTATTTACCATTTGTAGAGCGCTCCTAGCTCAGGGGCATCTGTGTGCTAGATACATCAAGGACATGAAATCCCAGCAAACGTAACACATTATGTGTGAGTGTTCAGGTGAACAGGCAGAGGTATGATTACTTTAGAATCTGAGCAATGTGTGGCAGAAGAAGAGATCTCAGGTTCTGCTGCAGCCACCGCTGTGTCTGGGGGATCTTATCTGGTAGGGAAGGAACGTTCTACAAGATCAGACAGTCTTTCTTGCACCATTGAAACACAAAGAATGGCTTTTGTTCAGATCGATGTGCGCTCAGCTAAATGGGCATTGATTGGGTCTAAAATGCCACTGTGGATTTTCATGACCTTGGAGCACAGCTCTGCAAGACAAGTCCTTTAAGATCATGAAATGCAAGGGAACTTTTTTCAATATTCATTATGAATAGGTTCAAACTCTCTACCCCTAACAACATAAAGCACAAGAACAAAGCGGGCACTGCCTTAAGTATAAACAATACTCACGCTGTATTTAAAGGGGCACTACAGTGACATGCCTGTGACACAAAGCCAACAATTGCATACTCCAAGGACCAAAGACCTCTTCTTTGGTACTGTGTGCTCAGAAGGTGGTAACAAGACCACTCACTTGAAACTCATATCTCGAGAGTGCAAATGTCAAACCTTCAATGCAAGTAACCAATGGTTCAATCCTTCAATACATGAAATGCTGGAATTGAAACATACAGGAAACAGACTGGATAAAGCCAATGCATGTCAGACTATGATCCCTCATCACATGCTCTGTCCCTTGCCAGCTTTCTACTCATTCATTGACATCCTACTAGCTCGACTCCTGGGGTCTGCCAATTTGCACCTGTCACTGCTAAAATCAGTGGAGCAGATACAGCTCCTTTCTCCAGCCCTGAATGTCTGACAAATGGTGTTCTTTGCACCCGCTGTCAAGGACCTAGAATGACCCTCTGAGCAGCGCCCGTGGAAGGTAGTGTGAGGAATCAGATTGCTCTCTGCTGTCCCCTGTACATTAAGAAAGGAAAGGTATGTGTTTGTGTTTTTCACATCTGTTGGAGTCCTTTCTCTCTCCCTACACATCCGTGCCTCCCAGAGCCCATAGCATGGCGCTGAGGAAATGACAGGAGTTTCCAGGGGGCAACCAGTTACTCCATCTGCCAGTGTTGCCCCACTGTGTACCATGTCTCTATTGCATCTACTTGGGAGAACGAGAGGGAGAGGCAAACGCTGCATATGTGCCTTGAAATTCAATATGTTGCTTTGTTGTGCTACGCTGCATAGTATTGTCATGTGATCTTTGCAACTTTATGCACTGTTTTTGCAGTCTCTCCCTCTTGTGATGTGTGCAACTTTATTCTGCGACTAGCACAATACTGTCATCTTTGTAGCCTAAATAACCTCCTGTGCCTTTACACAAGTCTGGGAGTCAGGTTTGGAGCCCACCCCCCCCGCACACACAGTGCCTTTAAGTATTTGCACCTGTAATTACCTGCATAAAAAGAACCACTTTCCATGTTGCAGTGTCTAACTAGTACTTGTCAACATTTGTAATCAAAGCTGACACATGCCGTTCCGTTTGCCAAAATAGAAGACCCTCCATCGCAATGAGCCATCATGTACACATTCATTTTGACATTTTGAGATGACTGACTCATTTAATAGCTGTCCACAACCTTTTTTTCATGGAAAGTGAGCGTTCAGAGGAGATTCATTTACCATCCACATAGTTGCATGATTGGCGGCCAGGCGCTTTATATTGAGGGATCTTTTCTATCACTCTGTTCTTGGGGAAATCTATAAATGAGGAGTATCATACCAATAGTTCAATATTACAGACAATGAAAACATGAACCACATCCACTAAAAATGACAGTTCCGAGGCTCCTAACCTTGGTGTGAATCTATGTCTACGACAATTTTATATAAAACGCTAATGACTGGTCTCCCCTTTATCAGACCCTACGTTGTACAAGGCTAAGATCTAACGTGCCCGCCCTGGGAATTACAGCTGTCTGTGGATCTCAAGAGAGCACATCATTCGCTCCGTTGAATACTGGCCTCAGATATGATGACAATCTATGACTATAAATGTTCCATAACAACAGTGGGCACTTTGCCCTCTTGTAGGGAGAGTTACCATTGCTTTGCCCCAGTTTTAGTGCCTCCCAGTGGGTGGCCCGGTGTGCCTATGTTTACACTACATTATCACAAGCACTAGGCATGCTCTTCTAGATTTCACAGTTACAGGTAGATATAGTCATACACAGTTCACATTCTTCCCTGTAGGGGCCTTGCATTTAGCTAGTGCCTAAAGAGCACCCACCTGTAGCAGTGTCCCCTACATACCTGCAAAGAGCATGTGAATGCATTGCTGAAAGCTTGTCTTGCATGTGTGGCTCTGGAGTGAGATAATCATAATCAGGTTGTCTTCTTTTCAAGGGTATAACCTCTGGAGTGCATAATCATAATTATGTGGTCTTCCTTTCAAGGGTATAACCGATGCAGTTAGCCATCTGACTGGAGGCCTTCTTGGAGGTGGACTTCTAGGTGGCCTTGGAAAATGAGCTAAGGTAACGTACATGTTTTTCTATTTCAATTGTACACACGCGCAGACCATGTATCAATATTCTGAACATCAAGGAAATAGCAACAAATTTTTCTAACTCATATTTTAGCACAATGCTTTTTTTTTATACCAACATTCAAAACAATTGAGCCGTCTCTGCGATGGAAGTTAGAAAACACAGTCTCAAGGTCTAAATGGCGCTCTCACAATTATGTAGCGTATGCCTTGATGGTATACAATTTAACATGTTGTTTACTGAATGACCGTTCTTTCTCACTGACATCAAGATCATCTGAGCCTTCCATGGACACGTGCCAGGGGTATTCATTGCCAGGGGTATTCATTTTCTAATATAGTAGAGATACACGTCCAGTATCCAGTGTGCCCTCTACACATGCTTGAAAAATAATCTCCTCCCTATTCATACATTTACATACACATTGTAAAGTGTTCCACCTTAATGTTGTTCAAACGAAAACTTGTTCTGGCCTTGCAGCCTGGTAGTTTGATCAAACACCCAACTGGCTTCCCTGCCTTACTCACAACAGTATAGTCGTTACGTTATATACTTGCCAATTATATCAGAATCCCTGCAAATGTTGGAAAAAATTGTTTATTTCGTTCTATCAATATATGAGATAGTGCATATGTTTTCTTTAAAACCACTAAAGTGATCATCAGCAGTACCTTGCTGATTGCCAATTGAGTAGTTGTAAATATGTACAATGGGCCTCATTACAAGTTTGTTGGTAGCCTTGCCGGTAAAAGCGGCAGGCTGCCGCAGAACTTGCGAATTATTCCGGCGCCTGGCAATGGGGAAATACATGGGCATTACAGCCCTGGCAGACCCTGTATTTCCCCATTGGCAGGCTCTGGAATGCATTACTGCCCATTCCCATTGAGCCCTGTAGGGCTCAATGGGAATGGGGAGGCCGGATGCACCAGCACCATGCATGAATGGTGCCGGTGCATCCGACATGGTGTGCTCGCGGGTGTCATTCCGTCAGCCTGGTAAGACCTGGCGGGTCGAAAAGGCACCAGCGAGCAGACCTCATAGTTTGCCGGTCCGGTAACAATGGTACCGGCAAGCTTACCGGTACCGTTGTTACCGGACCGGCAACCTTATAATGAGGCCCATTATCCCCAAATGCGCACTCAAATTGACTGCTGTCGGCAGCCATTTTAGAATTAATATTGCCACAGTGCAGAATCTGTTACAGAGTAAAAAGAAGAGATTGATGGCTGAAAGCCCCTCACTGTTCTGCTTAGGGCACATCCTACTTGAAAGTAAAGACAGGGCCACGCTGTATTACCCTCCCGCTTTTTCTCTCTTTCTCTTTCTCCTTCTCCTTCTAGCGATTGTGTGTATGTGCCCAATGCAATGATGCAATTTGGCACTGTGGTTGCTTACAGATAGGATGTTCAGCTAGGATGTTCAGGTAAGAAGTTGACTCAGCAGAAAAATGTCAGCTTTCCAGTAATAAATGCATTCTTGTTACATTTGTTTAATTGATCGTCCTCCCAGAACTGTATGGCTTGGTGCGTCAATGGCCAACATAGACCACCTGTGTACCTGGTGGGCACAGCAATGTTTTTCCAAGTGGTCAGTCTCAACACTCTCTGATCCAGGAAGGCACATTATTTGACTTCCTCAAGGTAGATATGCCCAAAAAACATATTAAGTTGATCTTATACCACCCAAACACTAGCATTTCTATCTTTTGACATTGAACTCAAGCTCATTTAACTTGGAATATTTCTCCAGGACACCCACATTTTTTCAGAGCCCAATTACTGTTAGAGACAAAAGTGCCACACCATTTGTATTTTTATGGACACCTCTATAATATTTTCTTGATGGTTTTATTGTTTGTTTTTCACCTCACCTACAACATATCATTAGACACGTAAATATTATTGTGTTCAGATCATAAGTATAACAGATGTATTGAATATCGCGTATTGCTGGCAGGTTGTATGTAGTGGCTCATGCACTTAGTGGATTTCCCCTCAAATATGCTCTTGATTGAAAACAATGGATGTTACTCTTTATAATGTAGGTTCAGTCACCCCAATTGCTAATATGAAAAATAACACACAACACATATCAAACGGCACATATTCTTTCAGTGAAAATGCAAATAACGGTGATCCATTGATGTGTACATCCTCAGAAGCGTATCGGTATCCAAAGCCAAGTGGAAGTGGTCTAAGAATTGATGCCCTAAGGGACACATCTGTGACCTTCTTTATTTCCAATAGGCTCATTCATAAATGTAATCATTCCTTTTTAGGATATGTACATACAGTAGACGTCCAGATACGGATATCAATTTAAATACATTTCCCTCATTGAATACTAACACATTCCGTGTAGCTCTACCATGAAGGCATTAGGGTCCTATGTAGACAAGCACGAGTCCAATATACCTTCTTGTAAAACTAGAGGATGGGTTCTCTGTGCCCCTGTAGAGTCAGGTTTGACAGCAATGGGCATAGGCCCGTCAGTGCTGCACCACTCACCTACAGACTGTAACACAACCAAAACTGTCAAAAATGAAGAGAATCTGCCTCACTTTAACTAGTGGAACAGAGGGCCAGGCCTGTTTCCACTATAACTTCTTAAAGTAGATAAATGTCATAAAGGCACAGCTCTTCACTGGTATAGTGAAAATAGATCAAGAATAGTTACTGCTATGGCTTGATACCAAAGTGGATTTACTAAGCCATATCACTAAAATATTTCTCCCACTTTAAAAGCGGGATCTGGGAATTACCTCACTTCACTTCTGAGAATGGTTGGCATGGGTGACTGCCTGACTCTGGGTCTTCCACAGCAGTATACTCTCTTGGACTATGACAAATCTACCCTGCTTGCACCCTACCCTACTGATGCATAGTTTGGGGAAGGCATGGATGCCTCTATTGCACCTAGGCAGTTATTCATCTTTTGTATTAAATCCAATGGAGGAAAGCATGCTACCTTGATGAGAAACATATGTATGTGCCTGCAATATGCGCAATGATTGGCACATACCTAAGTATCCTTTTGAGGAATGCTGAAAAAGGAATGTGGCATCAGTTTGCAAACTGCCCAAGAGGATACATGAGTAATCATCATAACCCTGGATACTGAAGTGCACTTCCCTTATGAGAAAAGAGCTGTTAGGATGTTCTTTCAACAAACAATGACTGGTGTGTTCTATGCTTTTGAATGCTCTTCATTTATCCACAACAAGCTACTCAATATTTGCTGTTCTTCTCTCTTCCAGTGACATTCCAGCCATGGCCCTACCATCAATAGAAGGATGATAAATGGGTCATCTTCCAGTCTGCCTTTCTGGGCAATCTATTGTTGTTGGCATTTGTGCTCACAAACTCTATGCTGTTCACTGCAAACCTTATGATCCTCCTGTCTCTTGTATCACTTTCCCAATAAACTGTCAAATGCTTCTCAGATCTTGTCTCATGTGATTTATTGAACAGATTTACAAGCTATTGATGGATTGTGCCCAAAAAAGAGTACTTAGACTGAATGCTATGACCTCATTATGAGAATTACACACACATGTAACATAATATAACACCTTGCATCACATACAGACTGATTTTATAAGTAACCTTGATACTTTGTTTACCAGACAAAAATAGAAATAACTAATTAATGTGCATTCAAAGGTTTTGGTGTATTCTTTCTGAGCCAACTTAGGATTCTCCAGGGGCAGACATTTTGCACCTCAGTGAAACAACTGGTGGAAGCCAGGGGAAAATGGTTAAAGTGTGTGTCCCAATCCAATGAGGTTTAGAATGCACAGTGAGGTGTCAACCAATATAAAGGTGGTATTCTTCAGAGAAAAGAGAATTAAAGTTCAAATGAATTAACAGTATCCAGTGATGAGAATGGCTAACATCTTTCATTTTGCATTGTTTATTTTCTATAACCCATTTGAACAAATCATAATATTTGCACATGTTCATACAACTTTCAATACAGCTGTTGTAGTAAGCTGAGCAGAAATTGCTTTGGAGGCATTTTGCAGATGCAGTTGAGGGCATACTTCACAGTAGCACAATAAACTACAACCATGTTTGTAAATAAAGTAAGTACACCATGTATTATGGAAGCTCCTTAATAGCCTATAGATCCAGTGAGCCATTTCAACAAGGGCCTACCAATGAGTTTGGTATCTCGATTTAAGGCAGTCATTGATTTGCAAATGTGGTTAATATTATCAGATATACTGTTTGAATGGTCAGCAACATAAGAGCAGCATTTAGAACCAATACGGGTGCATACTCCTCCTTGGGAGGCCAAGATAGTCTACATTTTGCAAAGTTAATTGTTCATGTTTCACAGTGTAAGTATGTCAGATGTATCGTGAGACACTTTTTCCAACAACAGGGACAGCCCAAAGACATTACCACTTTTTAACTTGATACCTACCCAGTGATTAGGTAATCCAAACTTTCAGCAAATGTTGCCCACCCTGATTCTCTCATGTGTTGTGGGGGAAGGTAGATTGTCATAGTGTCTGGGAGCAGTCAAGACATTGGGAGACAACTATAGGCAAAAGTTTGGCAAACTAAATAGATGCCATTGTATGCAGCCAAACCCTATTTAGAGAAAGAGAATCTGTCCACAAGGATGATTTATTTTAGGACAGATTGTGAAGCAGAATCCTGTGCAGTTCCCTTGGGGAACACTGCAAAAAGATTAAGACTACAGGAGTAAGCAGTACACCCAATTGGTAGCAGTCTGCACCACCCAGATTTACCTGGTAGCTGTGTCTGAGCAGTCAGACTTCTCTCAAGAAGAGTAAGGCAGTATATAGAGTATACACAATAGGGCTAGAAACACAGTAAAGCAAACAAACACTGACCAGAGCTTTGTATAAAAAGTATATAATTATTTATTTAAAACACACTTTAGGCAATATATTAGCACTCTAAATCAAAAGCAAGTTAAAACACAGTCAGGTAAAGTATACACACCTCCTTGATAACTATCAGACAAGTCAGAGTTAAAACACCACGATTTGTTAAACAGATGTGAGCGCATAACCTGATAGTTCCGTTAAAGGGAGAGAAAAAGGCAGAGCATAGAAATAAAACAGGTCCCAACACTTTTAGGAGTTCTCAGCAAGGGAATAAAAGTAAGTATATACTGTAGAGCCAAAGTTCATAGGCCAGGCCCACTTTAAATGGAGCAAAGCGAAATGTGCCCACGATCACATGGTTTAAAATGCACTAAAAGTATTTGCAGACTGTTCAAATGAGGTTGGGTGATTCAAGAAGGTAAAGTTAGAAGGTCTGGGGCCAACCCAGTTGGAAAGCCAAGGATTTAAGGGTCACCTTGGGCAAACCGAAGAAAGGGAGGCCAGGCAGGACACAGTACCTTAAAGAGAGCGGAAGCTCCAGCGGTGGCAGTTGTTCCTGGCAGTGGTTGCAGTTCATTGTTTCGACCAGGGGAAGAGGGGATCTCATCGAGGAGGAAACATGGAGTTGTTGCACAGCACAGGGATGAAACCAGCCGCGGTGTTTGTCGGTTAAACGGTGCGTTCCTTTTATTCACGGTCAAAGTGGTGAAGCTTGGCTATCCGGCCGTCGGGGTGCTTGGCATGGGCGATTCGACCAAGAGACATCTTTGGAAGGTGAAAAGGGTGACCTGGTTGGTCCCACCAGTTCAGAGGAAGAAGACTCATCCAGCAGAAGATCTTCTCTCGTCGTTGGGAAAGTGGTGAATTTGTTGCAGCAGGGCTCCACCGGTGGTGTCGTCGTTGCAGATGGCTCAGCTTCTTCCCTCTTCGGATTCTTAGGTCCTGTGGCGACTTCTGAAGTGCCAGTCCCAAAGGCCCTGCTTTTATGCAGAAAAACCCCCATTCAACAGACTAGCTGTCACTCAAACATGCTACATGGTGAGCGGGGCGGTTCACCACAGGCCCAATCAGAACAGAGTGCGACTTGAGTTGCTAAGGCAACGCAGTCCAGGGTGCCAATTCCCCTCCCCACCCATCCTGTGGAACCCAGACAGAGTGGCACCATTTAGAAGGCTTCTGTGGAGAAGCCCGCCAAAAAGTGGAACAAAGGGCTCGACCTTGGTCAGAGTTACAGAGACAGACACGAATGCCATTTTAGAAAAGAGTTCTGGCAAAAAGACCCAACCGTTAATTGAATATTTAATAAATAAACCGGCGGTATCTTTAGCATTGCACCAAAAAGTGGTGCGTTTAAAATCAATGGGAAAATCCCATAGAGAATATTCCGGTGGAATATTTTGCGTGGTAACTACTGCCACCAGCCAGAAACTCGGCAAGGGGAGACTGGACAGTGCCCCCTTGAAAACAGACCCAGGTGCAATATAATTAACCCCTTCCAGTACTTCCCCAATATGATGGTTTGTACTGGTTCTGTTCACAAATTAGGACTAGTAAAATCAATGGTGACTTTACATGCCCTGGAAGACAGTAGTCAGTCCCAGGGTATGGAGTCTATGTTTGGGGGTCACTATGACACCCCTGTGTTACTGCACTGAGGGTGCCGTGTAACACATACATAAAAAAGAGATGATACCCTATGGCAAAAAAGACCCCATAGCCCAAAATCACACAAACAGTCAGAGACATACCTCAAATCATGCCTAAGAGTAGGAGTAAAAGAGTCTCACTCTTAGCAGGAGAAAAAAACAAACCCCAAAAATCCAGCAAAGCTGCTGGGGGACTCACTGGGTTTGGGAAATTAGCCTTATAAGAGAATTCTCCCTAACACTCGCCCCCTCCCCCCAGACTAAGGGACAGGAGGATTGAATCCACTCCTGGATGAATCTCATACCTCTAGTCGGTTATAAAAATCCTAGAGAGACCATCAGCATTTTGGTGGTGACACCCTGACCTGTGCTCAATGGTGAAATCAAACCCCTGAAGGCAGATTGACCATCTCAATAGTTTTGGGTTTTCCCCTTTCATTTGCATTAACCATCTCAAGGGTTGTTGGTCAGTCTGAATAACAAAAGTAGAACCATACAAGTATGGCCTAAACTTCTTCAGAGCCCACACAATGGCAAAACACTGAGCCTCATTATAACTCAGGCAGTCCGGAAATAACGGTGGCAGTAAACCCGCCGCCACCGTTGTTTCCAGACCGCCTGATCCCAACTCCTGCAGGCGGGAGGTGATGTCCCGCCAGGTCTGACCTGGCGGGTTTAACACCTCCCGCCTGCAGGCAGACGAGGAAACACCGGCAGCATTACGAGATGCTGCCGGTGTTTCCATGATCCCCATTCCCATAAAGTCCCATAGGACTCAATGGGAATGGGGATTAACACTATTCCACCTCCGTGATTCCTGGAAAACCGGAGTTGTAGTGCTCCGGTAATTCCGGGAATCACAGAGGCGGAATGGTAATACGAGTCCGGCGGTAATCAGGTGGTTTTACCACCGCGGTTACCGCCAAACTCGTAATGAGGCCCACTCTCTTTCAATACTTGCCCACCTTGTCTCAGGATCCTTCAGTTTTCTACTGATGAAGCAAATGGGGTGTTCCTACCTTTCCCATCCAGTTGACTAAGGACTGCACCTATACCTGCATTAGAAGCATCTGTCTGTACAATGAAAGTTTGGTGGTAGTCAGGAGCTCTTAGCACTGGAGCTTGACAAAGGGCTTTCTTCAGGTTTTCAAAGGCCTGATTGCACTCCTCATTCCATGTGACCTTTTCAGGGAACTTAGGAGAGGAGATCACATTCAGTGGAGAAGCTATGGTCCCATAGTTCTCTATGAAATTCCTGTAGTACCCAGTGAGGCCTAGGAAGGCTCTCACCTGGGTCTGAGTAGTAGGTGTTGTCCAATTTTGCACAGCTTCAATCTTGCTGGGCAAAGGCCTTATTTCACCACCTCATACCTCATGTCCAAGGTAGACCACTTTACTCTGTCCATCTGGCATTCACTTGCCTTTATGGTCAGATTGGCCTTCTCAATAGCCTGCAAAACATATCCCAGGTGGTCCACATGCTCTTCCCAGGATTGGCTGAACACTGCAATGTCATCCAAGTATGCCATGCAGAAGTCCTCCATCCCAGCCAGAACCTGATTTACCTTTGGAATGTATCAGGTGCATTTTTCAGTCCAAAAGGCATAACCTTAAATTGGTAAAAGCCAACTAGGGTAGAAAATGCAGTTTTCTCCTTGGCATGGTCTGTTAGGGCTATTTGCCAGTAGCCTGACGTCAGATCAAATGTGCTGAGGTACTTGGCTGAGCCAAGTCTATCCACCAACTCATCTGTCCTTGGCAAAGGGTGGGCATCAGTCTTGGTGACTGCATTAAGAGCTCTATAGTCCACACAGAATCTCAATTCTTTGGATCCTGCCTTTGGTACGAACACAACTGGGCTAGACCATGGACTAGTAGAGGGCTCTATTACCCCAATGTCAAGCATCTTGCTGACCTCCCCTTTGACGTGGGTTCTTACATTCTCTGACAATCTGTATCCTCTACTTTTTGCTGGCAGACAGTCACCAGTGAGTATGTCATGCTGGCCCCAAGCGGTCAAGCCTGGTGAAAGTGAGAACAGGGAGGCAAACTGATTTAACATAGATTTGCACTCCTCTTGTTTCTCAGGTGTCAGATTTGAAGAGAGATTAACTCCTTCAATCTTTTCATCCAAAGGTAGGCCTCTGAGGAGATCAGGGAGAGGTTCACTCTCTTCTTCCTCTTCTGTTGAAGCTAGAAGCAAGGCCCCTACTTCAGGTCTGGAGACATACGCATTTAGTCGGTTGGTGTGGAAGACTCTGGGAGCCTCCTTGGGATTGCCGAAGTCCACCAGATAGTTCACCTCTCCAAGTTTTCCCACAACCTTGAAGGGTCCCATCCATTTGTCTTGCAAGGCCCTCTGCCTTGTTGGAATCATAACAAGAACTAGCTGGTCTTGTGTGAACTCAACCATGTTAGTCTTTTGATCATGCCAATGCTTGACCAAAGCTTGACCAGCCTTCAAGTTGTCACTATCTTGGGCCATCATCTGTGACATTTTCCTCCGGAGTCCTATCACATAGTCAGTCACTCTGACTGGCTTGGGGGTAGGAGCACTCTCCAACCCCTCCTTAATCAGGGCCAATGGACCTCTGACTGGATGGCCATAGAGAAGTTCAAAGGGACTATAACCTACTCCCTCCTGAGGGACTTCTCTATAAGCAAAGGGAAGGCATGGCAGTAGACAATCTCACTTTCTTTTAAGGGGTTCCTCTAAAGCACCTATCATGATCTTCATGGTTCTATTAAACCTTTCAACCAAGCCATTTGTCTGTGGGTGGTAGGCGGTAGCGAACTTGTCGGTAACTCCACAGTTTGTCCACATGGCTTTCATGTAGTGGGACAATTTGACCCCCTGTCAGAGATTACCTCCTTAGGAAACCCAACCCTGGTAAAAATAGCAAGGAGGGCCTTAGCCACAGCCTGAGCTGTAACAGTCCTCATAGGAATTGCCTCAGGGTACCTAGTAGCATGGTCTACTACAACAAGGATAAACCTGTTTCCTGAGGAGGTTGGGGGATCAAGGGGGCCAACAATGTCAATCCCTACCCTCTCAAATGGGACTCCCACTACTGGAAGTGGCACTAAAGGTGCCACATTCTTGGAACCACTCTTACCAGAAGTTTGGCAGGTGTGACAGCTCTTGCAGAACTTATCTACCTCAGCCCCCATCTTTGGCCAATATAAGTAGAGAGAGAGACTTTCCTTGGTCTTCTTGAAACTCAAGTGACCAGCCAAAGGAATCTATTGGGCTAACTGCAAGAACTGGAGTCTGTTTTCTTGAGGGACTACAAGTCGTTTGTAGTCTCCAGGTGCAGACTCAGTCGGTTCACTGTAGTAGAGGCCATCTTCCCAGTGCAACCTATACTTCCCAGGCTCTTGCCCATCAGCCTGAGAAGCTGCCTGGTGGCGGAGACCTTCCAGAGTTGGACATTCTCTTTGTCCCTTACGAAAAGCTGACCTGCTGTGTCTACCTTCTGCCAGTAACGACTGCAGCTCAGGATGGTCATCATGGTCCAGATCTCCAATAAGTTCTTGGCCTCCTACTAGCTCTTCTTCAGAGTCTAGTTCAACCACACAGGGCTGTACCTCCCTCTCAGCCTCAGCTGGAGGTGGAGTTATAGGTGTAACTTTGGACAACCTAGGGGAAGTCCTTGTTGGAAGCACTGGAGTGCTTGCTGCTGGTTTCCTTCTAGAAGTCTTGGGTTTCCCCTTTGCTTCTGGTTGTTCAGCTATAGCAGTAAGTAGCTCCAGTGGAGTAGGAGTGATTTCTTCTTCCATCATCTCCTTAGGAGAACCTCTCAAGGTTTTCTCCCTTGCAGGTCTGGTTAGTTCCTGTAACCTTTTACTAGGAGGTCTGGGGGTATGTGACACAACTCCATTAGTTTTCAGATCATTTCCCAACAGAACCCTTCCTGGTACCTCACATTGTACACTGACAGGTATCTGCACAGTCATATCATTGCACTGGATGAGAACTGGTAACTGGGGACACATCTGCACAGGCCCTCCAGCAAACTTGGTGAGGTGTTTGGGTGCCCTAGGAACCTCCCCTGCCTTGAAAAAAGATTCATCCACCACAGTTATGCTGGCCCCAGGGTCCCTAATGGCAGGAGACTCCTGACCATTCACCTGGACACTGTCCTTAAAATACTCTTTAGTATTATCTGGGATAGAATTATAGACATCTAAATTCTGTTGTTCCCACAACCCCAGGGACACTAAAGAAACACTGTCTGAGACTCCAATGGGATCATCAGCCAGTAGTAGAAAGTTTCCACTTGTCATTGGCACTTCCTCCTCTGGAGCGAAGGCTAGGGAGACAGTGTGGACCCCTAAAGGTTTACCCTTAGATCTGGGATCCCCTTTCACATGGTCAGTAGCCTTACAAATATAGCATGTTCCAAATGCTTTCTGGAATGGTGGCTTGTTCTGACCTCCTTCTGGTCTGGGACCAGAAGGTACACTAGCCTGATTTGGTTTCCCATGTGGCTTACCCTTATGGTGCTGTTTAGGGCCCTCTTTGGAATTGGAATTATTTGAATTCTCTTTGGATTCCTTTTTAGGCTGTTTTCCCTCATCCTTTTTCTGAGTTACTCCAGAATCCTTGTGAGTAGCCCTGTTGGCAACCCACACGCCAGCAGCCTTAGCTAGCTTATTGGAATCTATTTCCTTTGAATCAGCCAAGTGCTGCCTGAGCTCAGGAGAGCAGGCATCATAAATTTACTCCAACATAACAGGATTTCTCATTCCCTCATAAGTGTTCATTCTGTAAACCTCAATCCATCCCTCTAGGTTTTTCAAACTTTCACTCACCCAGGTAGCCCAAGGGGTACCAACCTGCTTTTTGAGGGTCCTAAACCTCTTAAGGTACTGGGAAGAGGTCTTCCCAAATCTAGCTATGAAAGCTAGCTTCACACATTCATAGTCCAATCTATCCCCCAACTCCATTACCACGTCAGATGCAACAGGAGTGAGCCTAGAGAACAACCAAGGAAGCAACTGATTCCCTGAGATGTCCTGGAGCCCATGATTATATTCAAACATAGCCAACCAATCCAACACATCCAACTTAGGTTCATACATACCCACAATCTCTTTAGGCATCCGGGGAGAGAAGTATTTTCAACAGACAATTTCTTCATCTCTAGCTCATGCTTGAGCTCCATTTCTCTGAGCCTTAGTTCTTGGTGCTTTTGTTCAGATTGGGCACTAATTCTTTTGAACTCTAATTCAAGTCTCATTTTTTCCAGTTCAATGAATGCAGGACTTAATGTGGGACCTGACAAAGGTCCAGTAGACACAGGCTGAGGTGCTAGAGCAGGCAGAGGGCCAGGGGGAATAGTTACATTAGTTTCCTCTTCCTCTTCTAACTCTTCAACAATACTTTCATTACTTTGATTCATATCGTCCTCATGACTGTGGTTTCCATTTGCCGGGGAGGTAGGCTCCTCTGAACCACTACCCAGACTTTGATTCTCTAACAATCTTTCTATAAGTTCCATTTTCTTGCTTGCCTTTTATAGGAATATCCTTATGTCTAGAACTCTTAAACAATCAGCAGTTTTTGCAGAAAGGGACTCCTGGCTGTAACTTTCCATAGTTGACTTGTTAAAAAAATAGCTTTTACTTTGCTAAGCTTTGTGGTTAGTTGCACTGAAGTATTTTGAAGCACCCTAAAATGTATACTCAACACAAATCCCACCGCTGTACACCAGTGTTAGGCAGAATCCTGTGCAGTTTCCTTGGGGAACACTGCAAAAATATTAAGACTACAGGAGTAAGCAGTAAACCCAATTGGTAGCAGTCTGCACCACCCAGATTTACCTGGTAGCTGTGGCTGAGCAGTCAGACTTCTCTCAAGAAGAGTAAGGCAGTATATAGAGTATACACAATAGGGCTAGAAACACAGTAGAGCAAACAAACACTGACCAGAGCTTTGTATAAAAAGTATATATTTATTTATTTAAAACATTTAAAACACACTTTAGGCGATATACTAGCACTCTATATCAAAAGCAAGTTAAAACACAGTCAGGTAAAGTATACACACCTCCCTTGATGAGTTAAAACACCACGATTTGTTAAACAGATGTGAGCGCATAACCTGACTGCACTCCAATAGTTCAGTTAAAGGGAGAGAAAAAGGCAGAGCATAGAAATAAAACAGGTCCCAACACTTTTAGGAGTTCTCAGCAAGGGAATAAAAGGCAGTATATACTGTAGAGCCAAAGTTCATTGTCCAGGCCCACTTTAAATGGAGCAAAGCAAAATGTGCCCAGGATCACATCGTTTAAAATGCACTAAAAGTTTTTGCAGAATGTTCAAAAGAGGTTGGGGCAATTCAAGAAGGTAACGTTAGAAGGTCTGGGGCCAACCCAGTTGGAAAGGCAAGGATTTAAGGGTCACCTTGGGCAAACCGAAGAAAGGGAGGCCAGGCAAGACACAGTACCTTAAAGAGAGAGGAAGCTCCAGCGGTGGCAGTTGTTCCTGGCAGTGGTTGCAGTTCATTGTTCCGACCATAGGAAGAGGGGATCTCATCGAGGAGGAAACGTGGAGTCATTGCACTGCACAGGGATGAAACCAGCCGCGGAGTTCGTCGGTTGAAAGGTGCATTCCTTTTATTCGCGGTCAAAGTGGTGAAGATTGGCTATCCGGCCGCCGGGGTGCTTGGCACGGGCGATTCGACCAAGAGACGTCTTTGGAAGGCGAAAAGGGCGAACTGGTTGGTCCCACCAGTTCAGAGGAAGAAGACTCGTCCAGCAGAAGATCTTCTCTTGTCGTTGGGAAAGTGGTGAGTTTGTTGCAGCAGGGCTCCACCGGTGGTGTCGTCGTTGCAGATGGCTCAGCTTCTTCCCTCTTTGGATTCTTAGGTCCTGTGGCGACCTCTAAAGTTCAAGTCCCAAAGACCCTGCTTTTATGCAGAAACCCCCCCATTTAACAGCCTAGCTGTCACTCAAACATGCTAAGTGGTGAGCCGGGCGGCTTACCACTGGCCCAATCAGAACAGAGTGCGACTTGAGTTGCTAAGGCAACGCAGTTCAGGGTGCCAATTCCCCTCCCCACCCATCCTGTGGAACCCAGACAGAGTGGCACCATTTGGAGGGCTTCTGTGGAGAAGCCTGCCAAAAAGTGGAACAAAGGGCTCGACCTTGGTCAGAGTTACAGCGACGGACACGAATGCCATTTTAGAAAAGAGTTCTGGCAAAAAGACCCAACCGTGAATTTAATATTAAATAAATAAACCGGCAGTATCTTTAACATTGCACCAAAAAGTGGTGCGTTTAAAATCAATGGGAAAATCCCATAGAGAATATTCCGATGGAATATTTTGCATGGTAACCACTGCCACCAGCCAGAAACTCAGCATAGGGGGACTGGACAGTGCCCCCTTGAAAACAGACCCAGGGCAATATAATTAACCCCTTCCAGTACTTCCACAATGTGATGGTTTGTACTGGTTCTGTTCACAATTTAGGACTAGTAAAGTCAATGGTGACTTTACATGCCCTGGGAGACAGTAGTCAGTCCCAGAGTATGGAGTCTATGTTTGGGGGTCACTATGACACCCCTGTGTTACTGCACTGAGGGTGCTGTGTAACACGTACATAAAAAACAGATGATACCCTATGGAGTAAAAGACCCCATAGCCCAAAATCACACAAACAGTCAGAGACATACCTCAAATCATGCCTAAGAGTGGGAGTAAAAGAGTCTCACTCTTAGCAGGAGAAAAAAACAAACCCCGAAAATCCTGCAAAGCTGCTGGGGGACTCACTAGGTTTGGGAAATTAGCCTTATAAGAGAATTCTCTCTAACACAGATGAAAATGTTGAACACATGAAAAGGAGATGAGGCAACTGGTTGGATACTGAGTGGGTTTTCTGACCCCTCAAATGGGGCCAGCCTTCCAAGTTGATATTCATGGCTCCATTGTTTTCATCTGGGGAGTCCGGGGATGGGAATTGGAAGAGGGGAAAAGAGTGCTTTGATGCAGTATAACTATCTGTATTCATTATGCATGTAATAGACTTCTGTATCTTTATGGTAAAGCTCCTATTATTTATTTAATTAAATTTACGAGCTCCAGTGAATTACTTCTGCATGAAGGTTAAGTCTGTTTCTCAGCTTTGCTTCAATAACACATTCAAAGCAGTAAAGCCTGTTAGCCTATAGGGTGCATAACCTTTTTGTTTTTTTTGTTTATTGGTTAAAATAAAGTCAACCTTAACAAGTCAATATAAAGAAAACTATTCATAATGCACTCAATAAACAATTGCTTGCACTCTATAAAAGAAAAACAGGTTAAAACATATATAAAATATAAAATATAAATACCATGAAAACTACACATTTCTCAAAATTTCACTAACCTTCAGCGACTCTGTTCTAATTTAAAGCATGGGAAGTGGACACGTTTAAATTCAAACTGTTACTACTGAACCCACCAGAGATGTTTGCAAACAAAGGGTACATTTGCCCCCAAAAAGAATCTTGTTCTATGCTATTACATGTGTCAAAGAATCTCTGAAAATGCAGGCACTTCCTAGTTCTAAGGATTGAGCATTCTGTTAAATGTGCGCAAAGTTTCAATTTTTCCATACTAATTAGAGAATCTACATTGGACATCACTCTCATTCACCATTTTCCATCTAAACAGAACTAATTTAGTTAAGAATAAATTCCAACGGCACCGTAGGAAGTCATTTCTGATCCTATCAATAGGAAACCTTAATAATTAGGAGGTAAAGTCCCTGTGCATTTATAATGATTTTGAAGTTGCTTAAGGGATACAACCGTGCAAGTTTTGTGCATTGGTATACCAGTCTTGTTCAAACAACTTTCATTTAGTCCTAGCTGGATTATTCACCAGATCATCTTTAGTGAGTTCAAGATTGTTCAGTATTATCTCACAGCATTCAGTGAATCCATCCAACTTGGGAGCTTGTCCAAGATTCATAGCCTCTGCAATAGCTTGATACAAGGTTTTTCCACAGGGCTGAAGAATTTCCCATATAGTGATAAGACGCACCATTGGCCTTTTGCTTTCAGGGATGATAAACCAAATTTGTGTCTGATGACAGCTAATGGGACTGAATTTGAAACCCCCAATACCGTATGCCAGATCATAACTTCCAACCAGAGAACGTGATCTAATGACCAGTCATCAAGCAACTCACTGTCATACAACAGTTCTGGGCTTATCTTTCCTTCAAAAAATGTATTTATGGGAACCATTGAGAACTTACAGTATCAGTACTTAGTGCGTTTCATTTGTGGGATATAGGAATTCAGCCTTGACTCTCAAATACTTCTTGAGGTATGATCTATCCAGGGAGCTCGTAAATAAGAATCCAAGATAAATAATAGAGTTGGCTCTTTCCAGGGCTATGCCATTTGAAGAACAACGTAATGTGGACTTTTTTTCTCTTTACTAGGGACATAATCTGAGTTTTGTATTAGTTCCTCTTCAGGTTATTATACCCTGCAAAGCCTTTGAATGCCGTTAATAGCCGACACAGCTCATTTGTGTACTATCAATTAGGACAAAATCATCGGCGTAAGCCATCCAACTGATCGCCAAATTCACGATTTTAGGGGGAACAAACGAGGCCGCTTCCAGCTTTATATCCACATCTGCCATATGTATATAGAAGAGACAGGGGGCCAATATGCACCCTTTTCTAAAACCATTACATGTGGGAATCTTTTGTGATAAAGATTTAAGTAAGTCCTCAGGGATGCCCCAATGCATTAATTTCTCCCACAGTCTAGTTCTTAAGACTGTGTCAAAGGCATTGGATGGATCCCATGCCGCCAAATGGACAACAAGATATTTTCCACTGATGACCAAGTACTGAAGACTGTCCAACAAAAAGCCATTCAGGTTGGTACCATGTGATTTACGGAAGCCTGTTTAAAATGGTGATCTCAGATCATTATTAGTTACCCAGGTTTCCAGATGTTTCAATATCAAACTCACAAATGTTTTACTATCCAGGATAGAGATCGGTCGATCATTTTTAGGCTCCAATCTACTCCCCTTTTTTATAAATTGCAATTATACAGGCTGTTTACCAAGTTGGTGGATATATGGCTTTCTTTAGGATGTCATAAAAAAGGAACTTCAGGATCCCTGCTATTCTAATGGGGCTCCCTTAAACAGCCTATTCAGGGTCTTATTTGGTCCTAAGACTCTTGAATCACTAGCTCCCTTAATGGCTTCCAACATGTCTTCCAACCCATAAGTCATAGCCCCGGCTAACCCAGGGTCTTCAATCCTATTGTACCCATTTATGCAATTATCTAACTTTGACTCCCCATAAGTGACTTAAAAGGCCTCACCCAATAACTTTCAGCAACAGCATTAATAGTACTTTCAGCAAAACCTTTGTTTTTATTATTCATCAATGCCCAGAAGGAATGTGAGTCTTTCTTTCAAAGGTAACCCAGCATTTCCTCTGCCTTCGCCTGAATCATTAATGCACAGTGGTTTTTGACCGAGTTTTTATATTTCAGTTTGGATTTTTTTATTCTCTCCAAACAGTCTGGGTTGATAACAGTTTAGGAAACAAATCTCTGTAGAGAGAATCAAGAGGAGAGTAATAGACCCGACAAGGATAATCATCTCAGAATGCCGAAGAAAACCAAGTCATATATATTAACTGAATGGAATAATCAAATCTGTGACCATAGGCTACCTGACAATTAAATATTGAAATAAAAGGATGCTTGAAGCAAAACATGCACCAGGAGAAGAGAGTCTTTCTCCTGTCTTTAGTTGTTATTATAGTGGTAGGGTCAGTTAGTTTAATTTTGGATTGGAAACAGTTTCTGCTAAAACATTCACTGACAACTGATGAGTACTTAGTTTTGTTAGGCAGGGAAGCCTTATAGACTAGGGAATGCCAGGCATTTTTCCTTTTCTTTAATAAATATAGAAATTAAATAGTTTATCACAGTCCCCCACATATGGTGTCAGGCATGGGATCGGTACCAACTGATAAAAGTTGGGGATCCATACGCTTTACCAAGTTAAGTCCCAAGGCCAAATCACCCACGATAGCTACTTCAGAATCCATTGACTTTGTCCTCCAAACTACTACTGAGATATTAATGCCTCCAGGTGAAATATGCCTAATCCACACTGGTTCTAACCTAGCCCCTTCCAAAGGGAGAGACATATGATTGGACTCTTAGTCTGAGTTATATTGGAGACATGGGTTATACATGATGGCAGGGATTATTGAACCAGAATAAAGGGGTGAAGTTAAAGTTCTCCATCCCAATCACCGGAGTAATCCCTATATTGTGAAAGGTGGTGAAAAGATAGCTCAAGACATATTGGATAAAAGCGTAAACCTACAAGATGATAGCGATCTAGGCTCCCAGGGATTTGGTGAAGCAGATCTTCCCAGGAAGGTGAAACCTCCCCAAAAAGAAGATGAGGTAGTCCTCCTGCCGGATCTGGTGTTCATTCAAAGGAATGACCCAATACTTACAGAATCCTTTGGAAAAGTAGCAACGGAAAAATGTTAAAATGATACTCGTCCCTTCTTCTTCTTAAAAAAAGGATTACCCTTTAAGTGTGACATGACCCCAGAAGGAGTATCTCGTATCCAGTTGGTTGTTCTGCAAAGTTACAGGAGGGTGGTATTAGAGCTAGCACACTCTCATAATTATTCCTTTAATTTAATAAATCTAAAAGTGAAATGTTTTATCACAGTACACGTCCTTCTTCTGACCCCCCACATATGTTGTCAGGGATGGGATCGGTACCAACTGATAAAAGTTAGAGAGCCATACGCTTTACCAGGTTAAGTCCCAATGCCAAATCACCCACGATAGCTACTTCAAGATCCATTGACGTTCACCTCCAAATTACTACTGAGATATTAATACCTCCAGGTGAAAGATGCCTAATCCCTACTGGTCTTACCCTAGCCCCTCCCAAAGTAACAGACATTCTATTAGTCTCAAAGTCAGGGTTATATTGGCGACATGGGTGAGACATGATGGCAGGGATTATTGACCCAGATCATAGGGGTGAAGTTAAAGTCCTCCTCCACAATCACTGGAGTAATCCCTATACCATGGAAGAAGGTAAAAAGATAGCTCAGGGCATATTGGAAAAAGGCATAAAGCTACAAGATGATACCGATCGAGGCTCCTGGGGATGTGGTGAAGCAGATCTTCCCATGAAGGAGAAACCTCCCCAAAAAGAAGATGAGGTAGACTTCCTGCCTGATCTGGTGTTCATTGAAAGGAACAACCCAATACTTACAGAATCCTTTGGAAAAGTAGTAACAGAAGAAGAAGGTTAAAACTATGCTTGTCCCTTCTTCTTCTTCTTAAAAAAAGGATTACCCTATAAATGTGACATGACCCCAGAAGGAGTATCTCATATCCAGTCAGTTGTTCTGAAAAGTTACAGGAGAGTACTATAATAGCTAGCCCACTCTCATTTGATGGCAGCCCACCAGGGAGTCAGGAAGACTCAAAGTCCGGTTATACCAACATTCTACTGGCCTGGGGTATTTGCATATGTAAAATACTTTGTGGCAACATGTGAAATGTGTCCAGAAAAAGCCACCACCCTGGTCCCCATAACTCCCCTGCAACCCTAGCCATCATTGATGTCCTGTTTTGAAGGGTAGCTATGGATATTTTATGACCACCAGTATCATCAAAAGTGGGAAACTGGTTCATACTGGTAATAGTGGACTATACTGCACGTTATCCTGAAGCTTTCCCTTTGCCGACTAACACCACAGAACTGATAGGTAGGTTTAACAAAAGAGATCATGACAGATCAGGGAACCACCTTTATATCACGTTTATTGCAAGAAGTGAAGGAAATGCTCAATATTAAAACACTTCAAACATCGGTATACCACCCACAAACGTATGGTTTAGTTGAGCATTTCAACCAGACTCTGAAGAGGATACTATGTAAATTGACAGTGGCTGATGGGAAAAACTGGCATGCAATGATTTCATGGGCTTTGTTCGTAGCCAGAAAAACCCCTCAAGCTTCTCTGTGATATTCCCCATTTGAACTCCTGTATGGGAGAGCAGAGCAGGCCATTTCTGCATGACCGGTTTGATGCAGCACATTATTGCTCAGCCGTTTAGCTGCAGGTACCATTTTGGCACACTCAGTATGCCGTAGTCAGTAGAGGGTGCGGACCTCTCAGCGCAGGTATGTTTTGATGAAACGTCTTGAACCTGCACCTGTAACATGATGAGTTACAGGTTCAGATTCAGGAATGGGCAGTTAAAACAAAATACCAACAACAGAGTGTTAATGACGGAGCAGCCAGAAGCAAATACAAGATTACAACATTGATAAAACGTTTTAAAATGTAATAAATAAAAATAGGTTTTGTGCTGTCCTGAACCCTGGACTGCCAGTGTTCAAGGCCCTGCACTTAACTACAAGGCCACAGACAGCTCAGTGTATCAATAGACACAAGTTTCATATAAATAGCTGACACATATATATATTTTTGTTGTTCTAACTGTGCACATATATATGCCATTGCATTGTAAGTATACAAGTGCAGCTCCCTCCCCAGGGATACACTAGTAACGTATAAACTTAATTTGAAATGCTATATATATTCAGTAAAATACGTTGTTAAAGGGATGTTATGGTTAATTTGCACTAATAAAGAAACTTTTAAATTCGGTGAAACCATTTAGTTAAAGGGACATTATGGTTTCAAGTAAAAC
Organism: Ambystoma mexicanum; assembly: GCF_040938575.1. Taxonomy (NCBI): domain Eukaryota; kingdom Metazoa; phylum Chordata; class Amphibia; order Caudata; family Ambystomatidae; genus Ambystoma; species Ambystoma mexicanum. The sequence goes on from NC_090924.1 coordinate 1,094,914,744, forward strand.
CAAAAAACCCTTAAAATTCACCAGTTATGATAAGCTAAGCAACCATAAATCGTGCCACCACCGTGCACTGCTAAAACTAACACTGAAGACATCAAAGATGACATCACAAATGTTATTGACTCAGAAGCACCGGCACTGTTGCTAACGGTGCCGGTGCTTCCGTGACAACTCTGCCTACTGGGGCGGTTGCGCCTGGCAGGGTCAGACTTGCTCGGTGTGACGGCCCCTGCAGGCAGACTTGCGGTGTGCCGGCCCGGAAATAGGGGTTCTGGTAAGTGTGGCCCGCCACACACGTAATGAGGCCCATAGGTTCATTAGTAGGTCAGCTTTTGTTTGTATATCTTTTTTTACTTTTAGTTTTTGCAAGAGGGGCTGGTTTTTTAGTGGTGGCTGGTTTAGTTTGGTTGAGTGAGGTTACTAGCTGTTTTGGTTTAATGTTTTATATTAATTCTTTTAGAGGTGGATGACTATATGGTTTGCTTTTATTCATATGTGCTCTATTTTTTCTTCGTTTTCTACGGAGTTGGTTTTTAGTAGGTATTCTGTTCTGTCTGGTGGGAAAAAAGTTTGAGGTTGAAACTTGTGGAAGGTATATGCATTTAATGTGCATGGCTGTGTGGGTGTGATTGTAGAGATGAATAGCTTGCTGTTGATGAGTATTCATATGTGCTCTATTTTTTCTTTGTTTTCTACGGAGTTGGTTTTTAGTAGGTATTCTGTTCTGTCTGGTGGGAAAAAAGTTTGAGGTTGAAACTTGTGGAAGGTATATGCATTTAATGTGCATGGCTGTGTGGGTGTGATTGTAGAGATGAATAGCTTGCTGTGTGATTGTGTAGTGGGATGATAGGTGTGGTTGGGAAGGTTGTAAGAGTATGAGTCTGTCCATGTGTGATGGGTTTGGGTTAGTGAGTAAGAGAGCAGTGGTGTGATTGGGTCAGGGGCATTATGATGTTTTAAGGAAAAAAGTGGTTGTTATAATGGTGTGATTTAGTCCATAGGTATGAGGGTAGTGTGGGTGTAATGGAAAATGGGCGAGGACATGTGTGTATGTGTGGTAATGTGTGATATTGATTTGGAATTGAATGAGTGTTAAACTTGCTGTGTTGTAATTTAGACCTCATGTGGATAGGGATATGGCATAATAAGGAAGTCAAATTGTGGTATAGAAGTTGATGAGAGATGAATGTGTTGATAGCCAGTAAAGAATGGGCGGTGCTTTGAATAAAGAGCAATGTTTAGCTGGGAATAGAAAGAGTGTGAATATTGCAATATAATGAGTAAGAGTGAAATAAATGTTGTTGACTCGAAAATAATACTCTAGACTGACATAGTGTGAAAGTACATTGTTACAATTTGTGAGATATACATGCTTTATTAATGTACTTACTTTGTCGGATTTGAAGAGTGTTCTTTTTTTGGTTTTCAGCAATCTTCTTTTTTCCTGTAATTGTAAAAGAAAGTTAGTGGGTGTATGTGGTAATGGTGAAGTACTTTTAGTAAGAGAGGTTGTTATTTATGAAGGTAGGAGTAGTTGTTGGAAAAAGAGTTAATGGAGTTGTGTTTTGGGTGGTGTAGTAAAGTATGTCAACTATATTGTTAGAACAATTCGATTAGGAGTAGTACTGTTTGAAACAGGGCAAAAATGGGTGTGAAAAAAAGATGCATATTTAGGTTATTGTTGTGCTGGTGATTTTCATAAAAGAAGTGATGTGCTTGTGGTGCAATCTATTTGTAACGTTTTGCAGGGTCTTTAAAGAATAGGGAAACTGTGGCTAGTGGTAATGCAATGGCAGATTGTTGTTGCAGCAGTGTTTGGTGTGTTATAGTAGAGGTTGAGAAAGATCAGTACTTTATATGTAATGTGAAGTGTTGTATATAGATACTTGGGGAGTATACACATATGTGTGAGCAGGTGGAGAATGGCGGCAGTATAAGGGATGTAATGAGAGAGGTTGGAAACTGTGACATTTATATGGACTGAAAAATTGAAAATACAGATTGAAACGGGTCATGTTAACAAGTATGCAGGTAGTGTCAAGATATCAAACTTCCACACACCAAGTGGCATTTAAAAATGTTGTACACATCTTTTGCATCTGCTTTTTCTTCCTCTTAGAAAAATGTTACATTCAGGGCTGCTAAATGCACATATGCATTTTTTAACTTTCATGAAAATGCTTCTAAAAAGAAACATTTTTAAATGCACTGCATTTTCCATTTTTCATTCCATATAAATGTCACACTTTCGAATCATCCAGTTTTTTTTCATTTTGGAACTTATAACCCAAGTTTTGTAATGAGAGAAGTTGAATTACAATTCACAAAATGCAAAGAAAAAGACAAGACTTGATAAGCACCTGCAGATTTGAATGGGCCATGTTGGCATGTATGCATGTATTCCCATAGGACTCCATGGGAATGGGGACTTACCAAATCCGACTCCTGACATTCTGAGCGCTGGGACTTGAAATGCCCCAGTGTCACCGGGAAGTCAGGCGCCAGAAACAGTGTTTCAGGGTCAGAGGCAACCCGGTGGTGGCACCGGCGGCATACCGCTGACCTCATAATGAAGCCCTATATCTAGCAATGTCAACATAGCCACAATAAAGCATTAAAAAAAAATGTTTTACTGAAAATGTTCCACCGTAGAGTTCTTCACAATCTTATAAAGACAGCTAAAAAGGTCTGGCAGAGAGCTCTGAAACTTTTCCACAGTGAAGTCTTTTTGCCTTTCATTGAGGCACAGGGTTTAAAAAACCATTTTGGCCGTGGAGCGAGGAGGTGCAGTCTGGCAGTCCGGCTGACAGGATGGCGGCACCCCGCATTGACATTCAGGTCAAAAAAACTGTCACCCAAAGTAATGTGCAAATGGCTGTAAAAATAAAAATTTCAAGATGGGCAGCCCTACCACCATGGAGTGCCCCCCGGCAGAAGCCCCCCTGGCAACTGATCCGGAAGACACGGATCGCCTGTTGAGAAGTGGCCACTTAACTGTGAAAATCTCATCAGAAAATCAAGTACGGAAAATTTCTGAAAACTACAACCTGAGAGAAAGATCTGACTCACATCACGCGCCAATGACAAAGTCTTCTCCCCTAATTCCCCCCCCACTTATATCCCCCACATGCATGGCTTACCGTCGGATGGAGTTGTGCCATTAGATGTGGGGTTCCTTTCGAGTTGCTCTCCTTCGGGGCTCTCTGAGGTGGATCCCACCAAGGAAGCGGCCCGCAGTTGGTCTCCCTCGGAATGGCGGAGAGCGGGAGGAGAGTGGGGGCCCGCCGGAGGAGGAGAGGATGTGGGAGCAGGGAGCGGCGGAGCGGGGGGCTGCTGGTCCGCTCCCTGGTTGTGGGCTGCCTGAGGGTGTGGGTGATTCTCGGGCCCCAGAGCTAGGGGAAGGTGTGGAAGGGGAGGCGCCATTGAGTGGGTTAGCCGATGGGCGAGGATCGGTTTGCCGGAGCTCCTCGGAGAGAGAGGAGGGGCGAGCGATGCAGAAGCGGGCTGCGATCCACCCCCTGGTGGCCCGCTCTGTGAAACTGCTGGGAAGCACTTGTGCTGGCACGCGAACTTGGGAGAGAAAGAAGAGGATCCTGTGCAACAGCGGCAGAACACATTGACATTAGCAGGAAACACCGAAAACATACTGAATGGAATTGTGAACAAATCACAAACAAATCTAACATGTCTGAACCCAGAAAAGGGTCAAAAAAAAGTTTTTTAAACTGAATATTCAAAACAATGAAAAAAGGATAGAAACTTTTGTACCCAGCTTAAACTTGCAAGCACAAACAGAGGTGCATCCAGTAACAGCAAGGGCAGATCTATCGAGCCCTCAATTAAACTTAACGGATTTTAGAGAAATATCTCATTTAGCGGAACTATATCAAACACGGAAGACACAGATGAACAGGAAACAGAAGATCTCAACATCCTGAGAGAACATAACCGGGCCAAGACTCATACCTACTCAGCAACAGAAAATCACGATGAGGAACTGAGTCAAAACAAACTTAACCAATCACTCATTGGGCACAAAGAAGAGGAAAAAAATTCTGAGTCAAATCTTGATGAAAGCCAAGTAAACCAAAATTTTCAAAGACAAAGAGAAACAAAACTTACCACAACTTGCTCCTCAACCTCAAATTTAAGAGTGACAACGAAGTTGCAGCCTAAAAAATTAGGCAAATCGGCAACTCCAACTAAAAACTTGATTGGAAGGTTCTTTGAAAAACTAGGGAATACCCCTACAGTAAATCGATTTGAACTATCAGATGCCGAAATGCTTGAAGGAATTCCACCATCACCTCAAGGAAAACCCCTTAAACAATTGGCGTTAGCACAAACATCTACAAGTAGTTGCTTAACACCCCAAATACGTTGGTATTTCAGACAAATTAAGACCCCCCAACTTGAAACGGAAACAATTAAGTCCAGCAGTGAGAGGGGAATCTCAGAGACAAATCCAACAGTCCCTGACAATGCTAGGGAAAAGGAATTGCAAAAAGAAGTGAAAATCATTGAAGGGGCGCAAACCTAGAAACCACACTGAAGTCTAAACTCCCCATATAAGGGGTTACGAAGAAGCCAAATTGGCAGAAGTCATCTCAGATAAAAAAAACTCGACTAGCCAAAGAGAGTCGATTCCTCACCTGAAACTGACCTTACACCCGAGCAAGGATGACAACCCAGTGGATATATCTTGATCCCTCCTCTCTACCCCAAAAAAAGCAAAATCGGAATGGGAAATCCCCAAGAAGAAGGAAAAAAACTCGCCTGGGAAAAAGTTTGATATCTTGGCTGTTATGTCAGCAGTGACCATCGCCTTAGCGCCATTTGGAAAGTTATATGACTCCATTAACAAAACTCTAAAGGATCATGCATCGTTACTAGCATCTCTTAGCTCGAAGCTGATCCATCTAGAAAGCTATATAATGACCACAGAAGCCTGGAAGGAGAATACAAGCGATCAAGACACAATGACAGACAAAACTGAAACACAAACAAACCCTTTAGAAAAACACAGGCAAGAGGTGTTCCAGTCTTAAGAGAAATCACTGAACATTGGCACCCAAACTCACCAGGCCCAGGCCTTAGAAAAATCGCAAGACAGAGATCAAATAGTGACAATAGAGGAACCAAATACGAGATCTGTAGCTGCGTGTAACAAGCACAAAACCGAGGAGAAATCACGAGAACTAAGCAGCATAAAAATCTCTAAAACTTTGAAGGATAAACCACTTGAAGAGGTAACGACCACACAAGGCTCAACTAAGGAAGAGCAGCCGAAATTGAAGCCCCTAAAGAAAGGACAGAGTAAGCCCAGGGGTCCAACACAAAACCGAGATGAGGAAAAGGATCACAAAGACAATAGACTAGAGAATAATAAACAAAACTTGGAACAGAAACCAGGAAGCAAAAGTAAAGATCCAAGCCCTGCAGCACACAACAACGTGAAGGATCTGCAAGAATCGGAGCAGACACTACTAAACAAACAAACTTTAACAAAAGAAAATAAAAGTAGAAAACCGCAACACATACAGAGGAAACTGGAGAACACTGTAAATACAAATGAGCTAATGACAAAGTGGACAACTGTTGTAGATAAAAAAAAAACCTTCAAACATGGAGGACGACCTCAACAGAAGATTGACAAACGAGAGTCTTATGACATATCTGAAGAAAGCACAATCGATTTATCCAACATCAGTCAGAAATACCACGTCCGACAGCGAAAAAAAGAAAGGTGTAATTCGCGGATGATAAATGTTCATCGCAAGATTCTATGCAGAACCAACATAAGGATCATACAGCATATCCCAAAAAATGAAAAAAAAACACACACGAAAAAAGAAACGAAAGACACCGGATCACTCCAGAAAGGCAAACACTGTTTCAACTGTCAGGCATGAGGATAAATAAAGCCGAACCTAGAGACAGAGATTATGAGGGATATCGTTCAAAGAGTTCAAAAAAAGGGTAAACACGAACACCCAAAGGTCAAAAGTTTGAAGAAAGAATTCCTAATAACGAAAGAAAATACAGAAAAAACAATTTGATCACTAAGAAAAACAATGGAAAACTGGATAGCACATACGATCAAAGACACACTGGCCAATCTGAAGAGGGCAGTAGACGACGAGAAAAATCTCTTGAATAAAGAAAATGATTTGATCAAAAAACTTTTCCGTCAACTTCACAGTCGAACCAGACTCGAACATCAGCTCTTTTTACTCAAAAGAGTAATTCGACAAGAACGCTGAAATTAGAAAAACGAGTTAGCACTGGAGAGAAATTCGTTCTAAACAGAAGAGCTACACTGAGGCTTTTTGATAGAATCACGAAAGGAGACCAAATCAGAAGCTCGGATATAAATATAGTGGAATTTGCACACAAGGGGCATATGGACAGTATTTTTCTACATATCACGTCCCAAACAGTCAGGAAACTCCTGCTCCTGACAGCAGATGAGCTGTTAAAGAGGGGATACCTCCTACGAGAAACAACTTCCGAAGAAAGAGGCCATAAGACAGAAAATATAAACAAAATGAAAATAGACAAGAACTACGAGGCTAAGGAAAAAGAAAGACGAGATTGGATAAAGCAAACATTAAACAAAAAAGACTCCTTGGGAGAGAAAATAAAAAGTCATCAAACACCAGAGAAGAGTGATCAAACAAAAGAGGTGGAAAGAACCTCAACCCGCAAATTAAAGGGCCCGATTTATCTACAGACCATCAGAGGAAAAGAGAGAGTCAGCCTGAGAGAAAACTCCCCTATTAAAGGACACCGAGATAACGATGAGAAGAACTCAGAAAAAAACCCAACCCGTAAACCAAAGGGCCCGAATTATTCGCAGACTGCCAGAGGAAAAGAGAGAGGCAGTCCGAGAGAAAATTCCTTGAGCAAGGGACAGCAAGATATGGCCGACAAGGATTCAAAAAGATGGGCGTGGATCCCCTCGGTCCTGACCCGCTATACTAGAAAATAGCAACCAACCAACATCCTATTTGGTACTGGAAGGGAACGAGCGAGGATCCAAACTGTCGATCAAAACATTGATCAAAACATTATCATTGGATAATGGAACACCAGAGGCCATACTCATCTCACGGAAACGGGTGAGATAAATTTAGGCCGATTTGATCCTATAAGTCTGCAAGACACTTGGCTGCCTTTCCCGCCCAGCATGGACGGCTTTGAGGTCCTACTGTCTCCAGCTCAAAAAGGGAGAAAAGGTTGTCCGACATCAGGCCCTTTAGCAGCCGTACGTACTGGAGGGTGTTTGCGAATAGCTGACAGCCTGGTATCATCCTCGGCAATCCAAGCAACACTGCTGGAATGGGAGAAAAACAGAAATCAACAGGCGAGCACAAGCCAAGATGTCATACTACTACTGAACATCTATTGGAATCCTGCGGTGATTACAACAAAAGAGTTTCTAAATGATGTAGAAAAAATACTAACTGAAGCCACAACAATCAACAGTGTGGACCACATCCTGGTATGTGGCGATCTGAATGCCATCTGTCCAGCTTCTGATGAAGAAAACAACACATTTCTAACTAAAACAAATCACAGTTCGCAAGCAACAAAAAGGGGTCTAGCATGGTTAGAACTGATGGAGTCCCGTGACCTGTACAACGTCAATTCGCTAGACACAGCCCTACCCAGGATTCCAACTTGGGAAATTGAAGGCAACAAAAGCACCATCGACTACATCTTTGCCTCTAAGGGATTATATTCACTAATCGAGAGATTCGAGGTAGTCAAAACCACTCGGAGCAACCATAACTTATTAACAGCGACATGGTCTTCATTTAAACGCATGCCCACGATAATGCAGCACCAGGTAGAAACCAACTCGCAAGGAAATCGGTTAAAATTGACAACACAAGCAATAATTTCCATCACAGCAACCTACCACCAGAAAAACAGGCAAAATATCATCAGCCAAACGCCAGCAAATTGGACTATTGCCCAATCCTCATTACGTATTTACGTCTGAAACACAAAACTGGACAGGAAAATTCTCACCTCCACAAATACAACGAGGAATTAAGGCTAAATAAATCAAACCTACGAAATGCCATAAGACGGGCCCAAACTAAACCATCACAAGAAAATGTAGACCTTGCAAATACACAGAAAAAAAGCTACAAATCATGGCTAAAATCATTCCGATGGAAATTGTATCAAGAAGATGCAGGGACCATGCTACGAGCGGTTTGCAATAGAAACTCTAAAGATTTTTGGTCAATAATGAAGAAAAAATCAACATCTACAGAGATGACTATCACTAATATTGTTAGTAAAGACAAATGGTTAGAACATTTCGCAAATTTATTGAAACACCCAATGCTAAACTCAAGAGAAACTGCTAAGCGCGGCATAGGTAAATGGATCACATGTGACGAGCAGACCGTTTTGGAGAAGATCAAGAAGTTGAACAATTCCCGAGCCCCGGGTCCTGATGGAATTTCAAACGTCCACCTCAAACAGGACGCGGTAACCTGGGCACCACTAATAACGGAAATCTTCAAAAGATGCCAAGTCACAAGATCCATCCCTGCCACCTGGAAAACTGCTAATATTGTCCCAATTTATAAGAAAGGCCCTAGGGACAACCCAAAAAACTACAGACCCATAGCCCTATTGGATGTGCTTGGAAAGCTTTTCGGATCTCTGATTTTGGACAAATTCCGGGATTAGCAGAAAGAAGCAAAAACAACAGATCCGTTCCAATCTGGCTTTGAAAAGAACCTAGGCACCTCTCTCAATATCATGGTGATCAGCATTTTGAAGGCGAGAGTCTCTGAGGGCCACCCGACAATTTTCATAGCATCGATAGACTTGGTCCAAGCATTTGATCGCGTAAACAGGGAGAAATTGTGGGGAAAACTAGAAAAACTAAAATGTCCACCGTCGCTGCTATACCTTGTTAAAGCCCCGTACAGTGACACCTCAATCCAAGTGTGATTGAATGAAGCGGGACTGTTGTCAAAAAGCATAAAGACGGTAAGGGGGGTCAAGCAAGGCTGCCCCTTGGAACCAGCTCTATACAAGGCGTACATGGCTGATATCGTGGATGCAGCAAACGATGCTTGTTCATTCCCACCCAAAATAGGAGACTCGAAGGTCACACGTCTGCCCTATGCTGATGATATCCTTCTGCTGGACCAAACGCCCATAGGCCTACAGCGGCAAATAGATAGTCTTTTAACCTATCTGAAGAGAAATGACCTGGATCTCAACACAACCAAAACCAAGATAATGATTATGGAAAAGTCCATGAAACCAACCAAAAGACCACATTGGTTTGCAAACTCGGAAAAACTAGAGACAGTGAAAAGTTTTACATACTTGGGGGTGAAAATCTCTTGTAGCCAAATAGAAATTACTATGCAAGAGCATCTCTACAGCAAGACAAAGAGACTCGCAGCACAAGCCTTATCCTTTGAAAGAAAATTTGGCAAATTCACAATTCTTCCAATAATAAAATTCTTTAAAGAAAAAGCCATGCCAGCAATAACCTACGGTGCTGAGTCAATGCCACAACTTCCATCTACACTATGGGCAAAACTAGAGGGCCTATTTTGGCGTAAAGTACTAAGATTTCCCAACTCTACTCCCATAGTAGTAATCAGACGTGAGCTGAGCCTCCAATCAATGAAGTCTGTGGTCGAAAGAAATAGCCTGTTATTCCTGGGGAAATTCTAAGGAGTCCACGTCCCAAAATTCTTGATATCATTTTTAAAGAAATGACGAGCAAGAAAAATCTAATGCTGACAACATGGCATAACACCTTATTAGAACAGGTAGAAAAAATCGGCTGCTCAGAATGGGAGAATGAACGCATTCCTGGGAAACTTAAGGAAAAGTTAAAAATTCAAGACTGGATCGAGACACTGGAAAAAGCAGAAGAGTTTATATCCTTGACCCATCAGACAATTAACACACAAAGGATTGATAAGGTCAGGAGTTACTTAAAGAAATTTCCAGATAAGCGACTACAAATTATCTTTTTAAGAGCGCGTCTGAATGTCTTGAAGACAAAGGAAATCCTATTTCTCAGGAAGCAATCAAAGGATAACAAATATCGCTACTGTACAAGTTTAGACATCGAAACAGTGCGTCACCTCCTCCTTCACTGCCCAGGAACAGACAAACCAAGAACAACTTATCTATGACCACATAGACTTAAATATCTGACATCAAGCGAAGAGGATTGGTGGAATAGGATAATGAGTGGAGATTCTACGACTCTGACTTTGGCAACAGCTAACTTCCTAGAGAGTTTGGATTTAGAAGGGAAGTCTAACGCACCAACTCTATAGGAAGAAAAAAACAGACATGCCAGAGTAAATCACCATTCATTATTCCAAGAATAAGGACGGCACAAACTTTCAAAGCAAGGAAACCATTTTGTAAAAATTGTAAAATGAATTAAATACAAAAAAAGCTCAAAAGTCACTATCTACCCTTAAAAACTACAGCAGAAGATGAATCATCGTAGTTCTAATTAACAGCGAATTTCTACTAGAGAGAAAGTTGTTTATATGGATTTGAAACAGAATGAAACCACTGACTAAATGAATTAATAGATTAAGAAAAGTACTACTAATCATGTGCAATGCCAATATAAATACATTTTCAAACTTCTGTTAAGGTGAATGGATTCAAACAAGCAGCACAGAACCATATTTTAATGAAGAGACTTATAAGCGCGTTATAAATAACCTATGATATCATAAACAAGAACAAAAAAACTCAATTTCTATAGACAGTAATGGTAGGAAATACCATAAAGGCAAAAGAAACCCTTATAGAAAAAACGTCCCCAACAAACTTTCAACCAAATGTTCCTTTTGCCCAAATCAGACCGTCCAGTGTACAAATGGACATGTGGCTCAATATTATTATTATTATTATTATTACCTGAACTTGTAGAGCGCACGGTCGCCCGGGGGCATCATGGCGCTGGTGAGGAAGCTATCAAACAAGAGGAACAGTAATAGTCAGAGAGTTAGAATAGAGTAGTTTTGAGGGCTTTCCTAAAAGCCAAATGGTTGGAGATAGACTTGAGTGGCAGTGGGAGGGTGTTCCACAGCCTTGCCGCAGCAATGGAAAAGGCTCTGCCACCGAGTCTTTCCCGGTTATACTTAGGGACCACCAAAAGATTGGTGTTCAGGGAACGAAGGTTGCGTTCTGGGATATACCGAACAAATTTGGTTTGAAGAAACTCAGCACCTAGGCCCTGGATAGCTCGATGGACAATACACAGTGACGTACGACAAGAATCCTTCAAATCTTTACAATAATTCCTCAATCACTGTGTGAAACTAAAAGACAAAAGTAGAATGAAAACTTAATAAACCATAGCCTCCTGCCCAGTGCGCAGCCTGACAGGACTGCGAGTACATTTGTTAGCCTGCATTTCAGGAACTGCTTGCAAAGGCACCTCACACAACATCAAAAATGTTAGAAATACACCATTCCGCTATACGAAATCTTGTTCATAGACTGTACTATGCAATAAATCCTGCTCTAGAACTCCAACATTTAAATAACAATCTACTACATGGAACAGCTAAAAAAACTCCTTTGGGAAATAAAGCACATCCAATGTACATGTTTTGGAACTGAAGTTGACTTAAAACATTCAGTAACTTCACAAAACATTAGCAGCAGTCTCACAAACACAAACCTTCTAACAAACACATTCACAAAAGAAATTGCTAAGTTTCAAACCACATCTGCTGAAATAGTAGACAAAGTATGTGTCTGTTGTCACAGAGCATTTTATAAAAAAGAGCACACAAATTGTAGATATGGCATACAAAATAGAGGACATTGAGGAAGCCCAATGGTTTCATTAGCTTTATATCTAACAACAGAATATAAATACAAAATAACTGACCACTCAATAGTTTACACGTACTGCAATACAAAGCTTGACAATAACCACATGCCATCACATGCTATCACTAATAATGTAAAAATATTCCACCTTCCAAAGGCTCTCCAACAACTTAACTTGTATGAGAGCATTATAAACCAACCAGTACACCCATTTCAAGCTATTATATGCCTTACACTGAAAAATAGTCAAATGGCCTCCATCTGAGTTACTAAAAGGCATGTGTGGCAAAGTAGTATATTTGCCATTAGATCTTAAAGAAAATGTAGAAACTCAAGGAGTACAATGGCCAATAGATCAATCTTTGATTGTACTTGTTAATAGTGTACATTTGGCAACAACCAGTCAACTTAAACAAAGTTAGACAAGCCCTACAATATCTAAAAGAAAACAATGAATACTACAAAAATATAAACATTTAGGAAAACTTAAGAGAAACCACCCAAATAATTTGAGATTCACCACGAACTGGCCAATTTGAACATGTAGATCCTGTTACTGCAGGCAAAATGTAGGCCAGTATACAATTCACCCACTACACTCCAACGACACCACAGAAGATTCATTAGAAACATTTGAACTGCAGCAAGCCAAAGAATCCCCAATGAGCATATGGAAGAAAAGTGTGGAAGTACGTTCTTTTCCTCTACTTTTTCCTACAGGAAAATGAGGAAGATATGATGAAAGATCCACGCAAATTACTGCATAAGAATATAGCTCTTTATGAATGTATTCTGAAGACCCCAGATTCAGACAAAATGTAGAATGCATTTTCGACCCCCTGTTCTCTGTTATGGAGTTGCACACACATTAAAAACAGGCTACAATGTTTTAAACATGTCAGCTACACAACTGCTTCAAAAGATTAAAGACAAGATGAAGTTTTCCAGTCAAATATCACAAATATATTGACAAACATGTGTGGTACAAAGAATACTGGTTCCAATGTCATGCTGATGTGCGTTGTATGCTAAGGAACATAGGCCCACCCACATGGTTTGTTAATTTAATTTGTGCAGAATACGCATGGGATGACTTGCACAGCTTCTTAAGCACTGCAAACCAAAATAAAGCAGGAATAGATATACAAACACAAGGATAACTCTGTTCTCTTGACCAAGTCAGTGTATCAGGGTACTTTTACTATTGCTTCATTGCCATGCTGCATTTCATCTGCAATAAAACTACCCCTCTGCTATGAGAAGTGGAACACTTTGTTTGGAGAAAAGAATATCACTCCAGAGGAGCACTACACATCCACATGCTTTTATGGATAAAAGATGCTACCAAATTTGGCCATGACAGTAATGCCACTGTTTTACTTTTTAATGAAAAATACATTACTTGCAACATCCCTTCAGAAACCATACATAGTGACCTGCGTACACAAATCTTATGCTTCCCAAAAAATAAGTGCGGATGTAGATATAACAACAAAGGTAAATACTATACCAAATGTCGCTTTGGCTTCCCTAGACTACATTGCACAAAAGGACAAGTAAATAGCTTGATGTCTTCTGTTAGACACAGTGTAAAAGGCAAATCCCCTATAAACATATAGAACATTAAAAGGGACGAAGCATACAAGTACATCAATGATTACAATCCAATCAGTGCCCTTTTGTGGAATGCAAATATAGACATACAATACATTGCAAACAATTCCACTACAGTTGCAAGATATGTCGCAGCCTATCCCACCAACGCTGAGAAAACAGAGCTAAAAGACCTCTGGGATTACATATAATCTGATAAAACACTGTCAGAAAAAATTGAACAGCTTTGGTATAAAAATGCTCTTCCATAGATATTGCGGGAGCTACGAAGCTGCAGACTGTTTAACAGGTACAGCCTAGCATGGCAAACCTGAACACATGGTCTTGCTAAACCTCGGTCCAGCTTCATTCTGAACAAGAGTACTAAAATCCTACCAAGACATAGAAACAATAGCTGCAAATGATCCCAACAGCCAGGATATTTTAAAAATAATTTAATTGACACATACTACTCAAACATAAGTACTGCTTTGGAAAACATGTGCCTGTACGACATAGCCCAAATCTAGTCCTACAAGAACAATTCTCACCAGATGAGAGAACTGGCAAATATTCAGTCTCAACTTCTGAAGGAAGGCTAGCAAAACTTACAAAACCCAGCCTAATTAATCATATAAAGTTATCAGTTAAATCTCTGCAACATACAGAACTTTATTACATGGCTTCCTACAACATAGGTGGTGCAACTTTACACTGACTATTGCTCCTCTCAGTAGAACACCAAAACAAATTAGTATTCTGCAAATTATCATCAGAAAATGGTACTGAAGTACGCAGAATTCTGAAACAAATCAAAGTACTCCTGATAGATGAAGTAAGCATGGTTTCCAACATTATATTGCCTTTAAATCATCTCAGAATGCAACAAGTCCTAAAAACGGACTACGAAGAACTGTATGGAGAAAAACAGGTTATTGTGTTCGGAGACCTCCTACAGTTAACACCAGAAAAAGGTTCAACTTATTTTCAAAACATTAGGGCATAAAAAATGCCATAACACATTCGGCAGCATTGGAAATATAAATCTCTGGCAACATTTCTGTTACTGAGAAGTAACTCAAAACAAGCATTAGTCTGCAGATCTCACCTATGCTAACATTTTAAAAAGCATTAGAACTGGTCTGTTTACTAAAGATGCAAAATCCATCTTAAATACTAGACTAATCCATGAGCAATATGGGCAGAACAAATCTGCTCCTTATGTCATGGAACAATTAACTTAACAAAATATAAAATGCATGTCCTTCATGCCAACCCTTGCAAGTTGTAGTCAATAAGAAATGCAACCCATACCGCATCAGCTCCACAGACAAACTGGGAGTGCGTGGCATGACACTCCCTATGTGTCAAAAAGCAACAACACAACTAAATAGCTTACAAAAATGTATCTCCAACACAGCTGGATTAGAAAAAGTATTAACTCTGTGGCTAAACTGTAGAGTATTTAAAAAATGTAAACTTGACGTAGAACAAGGTTTAGTCAATGGAGCAATTGGTCTAGTTGTTGGCTTCCAAACATATCCACATGACAACAACATTCATTTTGCAACATCAACTTTGAAAAACTTGCATAAGTAAAAAATAGGCTGCACAATAGCACATTTCCTTCTTTTCAAAGACATACACGTACACAAAGAACAATTCTCTCTATATCTTGCTTATGCTGTCACTATTCACAAATTGCAAGGTCTAATCCTAAATCACACATTGATTAACATTGGCAGCTCAGTCTTTAAAGAAGGTTTGAGTTACTAGCTAACTTTGATGCAAACAAAGTCAACGCTGACATTCCTTGCATCCTAGAATACAACAGGCAATGTGTACTGTACACCCCCTCCTAGATATGTAGTCTGTACCTCAAAAAATAAAGCTTTAAAAAGAAAACAAATACAAGCAGAACCTATAGCAGATCTCCCAACAATACCGATAAAGAAACAAAGAACAACTGCTGCTCCATTAAATAACACAACCACAAAACTGTCTTGTCCAAAAGCAACTGCACGTCCATCAGAAGACAAAGAGACAAATGTCTCTTCTCAAAAAACAACTGCAGGCCGATCAAAGAATACAGAGGCACAAGTCTCTGGTTCATTTAAATTCAGCAACACAACTGGAGTGCATTGCTATACATATGTAGCAATCAATCGTCTCTTCCAAATTTCCACTAATTGTTCGCAACATTTAGTTAAACTGCTCATCCTTCATAGAAATCCCACAAATAATCCTGACAGCCCTTACAGTGTCTCAGGTATAAGGCAATAATTGGACTACTGTACAGGAATGGTAAATTCCCCATACACACAGGAAGATCCACAAGAATTCCTAATGTACTTACTACAAGTACTGGAAACCAAAAGAAATCCCTATAAATGAAATCTTCCAGATTTCATACATGTGGAAACATACATGCACTCTCTGCAACCATGTTTCCCAAGAGCACATCCCCAATTAATGACTTGTGTCCATACACAATTCTGAATCCATTCCATTTCACCAGCTTTTGCAGAATGCAAATCATAGCATAGTAGGCCCTTTTTGTAATTCTGACAATCGTTCCAACATACAAATAAACTTACATGGCCAATATATGATAATTAGGCTTCTAAGGTACAAAGCAGATGGTACCGAAAACAACTTTAAGCTTACTAGCTTCTGACACGGCCAAGCATTTTGTTGTCAAGAAAACCTTCACAACAGTAGGCATAATCTACCAAACTGGTGCTACAATCACTTCAGGCCACTATACTACAGTGGTTAGTTTGAATGTAACAACACCTCCGTTACTCAAAAACAATTGGTTACCAGCAAATCTAACAAATGCCTACTTATATTCCTTGAATCCAAATTTGGTCACTAAACTATAGCACAATAAACAGTTAGAATATGCCAATGGGTATCCAACTACATCCATAATACTACAATAGTACTTTTAAAACTCAAGACAGTTAGAATACGTCAACAGGTATCTAACTACTTCAAAAATATCCTTCATTGCTGTCAGCAGCTCTGGTCTCCAGACGCAGGAGTGGCACGCACCAACCACCCCCTCCGCGGTCTGGGTGCCTGCAAGTCACAGTTTACACAGACCTCCGAGACCCCGGTGGGGTAAGAGGGTTAGCGAATCGTTGGTTGGACAGGAACTGGTTTTCAGGGTAACCGGAAAGAGGGTCAGGAGAGGGTAGGTGGAAAGGCAGGGGGAACATAGGATAAATACAATACTGAAAAGTAAACACGCTCACTCTACAAAATACACATATTTCATGCTCATGATACAACCCATCTCAAAAGTGAGTCAAAGAGAGACTTATCTCTGTGGTGAGTGCTGGCCTCCGGCCTGCGCACTCTCAGGTCCGGTATCCAGAGCAGTTCAATGCTGCAAAGAGAGTTTGAGTTATTACCTTGTGGGTGTTTCCTCACACACACATAACACTGTACATTCTATGGATTACTGACACCTCCCCATGCAGACCCACTCGTCTCAGGCTTGGTTTGTGTTAGTTTGCATGCCCCCCGTGATGGGTTAAACACTGTTATGTGGACAAATCGCCACACATGGCTCCGCAGTATCTGCTGATTCACGTGTTAAAAAGCACACGTAAAATGTTTGTGATGTGCTGCTAGCCGCACGTGGCGAGGTGCGACTTCAGTACAAATCGCGCCGCTATGTTGATTGCGGCTTCCTTAAATAGCGCACATGGCTAATTATGCATGTTAATGATGTGCACTGCTTGCGGGTTGCAGCGCACCTAGATGCCCCCTTGCACGGTAGTTAGTTAAGGTTAGGCACGCTACTGCGTGCTGGACTTATCTTCTCCAGAGCAGGGGGGCTTGAGAGTATGGGCAACACCCCCTGCATGTGCCCCTGTTCGCGTGGTATGCTTCCTGCTTGGTGTCTCCCCAACGCGGCTTCGTTGCAGCGTGCGCGTCATTCCCAGCACTTGTCTAGGCTCCCCTGCACTTGCGGTACTTATCTCAGGCATGCAAGGGGCCTGGAGGAAGGTTTTCTGGGGCGTGGCCCCTCGACAGTTCCCCCTTGCTCGGAGCTCCGCTAGACACGTCCGCTTCAGTCGGATGTTCGAGCACAAGCCCTGTGCTTTTGCTCTCGTGCTCATGCGTGCCCCAACCCACGTGGGTGAGATTTGTAGTTCCTAGCCCAGCGTCCTCTGGGTAATGTAGGTTGCAGGCTCTTTCTCCTGCAGAGAGGGCACAAAAGCCTTCTATAAGGCTGGATTAATTTTTGTGTGTGTTTCCTTTTGGTGTTTGTTGTTGGGCCATGTCTATAGCCCATATCTGGCCCCTTACCACACAACCGCAAGGTCTGTACCCTGACAATTACAATACACTTCAAATATGCCATCACATTTCTTGTTAGTGCAATACTTCTTGTACTATCCAATATAATTACAATACGCCAATGTAACCACCAAATCTAACACATGCCTACTTAATATTCCATCACCCCAAATTTACTCACTAAACTATAGTACAATAAGCAGAATATGCCAACTAGTATCTAACTACATCTAAAATACTACTTTAGTACTTTTGTTAAAAACAAGATTTATTCAGCAATAAATACTATAAAAGCATAAAAGCATCATAACATTTGTTACAAATTAATTAAAATACAATTCCTGAGCAACAGATACCAGCCATCATTATAATTTATCAACTCCGAAAAAGAAACATGCAAAAAGTATATAGTAATATCAGCAAATGGTTAAAAACAAAACTTGAATATTAGTTTTGCTCTACTTAACCAAGCCATGTGAAGAAACTTGGTAATATAAAAAAACTTTATTCACATCATTAGTACTTTTACAATATTACATGGCCACTTCTGAATACAAAATGCTCTTTAAACTAAAAAAAGAAACCAAATAGCAGCTCCTAAGGCCATGGTAACCAAGGCAGAAAAGTACAAAATGTTTGAATGTTTCCTCTGGATTGCCACAAACTTTGCATTGTGTATCTGAGGTACTAGACCATTTTGCAGTAAATGTTGCCACCTTTAGAGTGTTAGTACAAAGTTGGAAGTTTAGAGCATTTGCAAACCCAGGGGCCACACAATCTGAATATGGCTCAAAGCCCTCTGTCTGCTACAACAGTAAATATGGAGATCCAGTCTTTAAAACAGTACATGCCCTTTTCATATTCCTCACTATAACTTCTCGGCACTTCAATTTAACAACATTTTTTTTAGCCAGATAGTAAGTAGCCTGTCCGAACCAGACCAGAATGTTGACAACTCTAAATTCCTGCTTGCCCTGTCCTCCGCTCCAAAGGAAGCTCCACAAATACACAGCACCTTGTATTTTATTAAATCATATGAGCTCCACGACTTAAAGATGGCCGCCACACCCGCAGCACCTCTGTAGGTGCAGTTACAGTTCACGCCCTCTGCTGCTCCCTGATTGGGCCATTACCTCGCCAAAGTTCATTGACTAAGCCGGCAGGCGGAAGCCCGCACACCGCAGCCGAAGGGCCGCAGCAAAAGGGCCGGTCTGCGTCTGTCCTCAGCTGTCCGTGCTGTCAGCCGATCAGGCTGCTGGATTCACTTGTGGCTCTCCCATCGTGAGTACGCTACAATTTCTTGGTTTACCCAGGTCCTCAACCCCACCACAACATTACTTTTTAGCACCCACGTGCCATTCACATGGCAACGTCTCATATGTCTTAGAATGCCGCCAGCATATTAGCAGTCCTGCGGACGTACGAGCCCCGTAAGGCATTGCTCTGGACTACCAATACATTTATGACCAGTAACTGCTTGGTATTGCCTCTCCTGTCCTGCACTCTATGAAGCAGCTCCACACACGCCTTCCACAGTAGGCAGCGATATACTTTACTTTGTTTGTATAATACCTGCCACTGCCGTGTCTTGCGCATTTGTCAATTGATACTTTACCAACGGTACCCTGCACCAATATTTTAGCCTATTGTTTGTGCCACCTTGCAGCTGTATTTTACACTGTTACTGTGCCAACCATACCCTGCACCGCCATTTAGCCAAATTATGCATTCCTACACTACCTATGCTGCTCCAATTACTGTATGCCTCTATTCAAAACTCTGTACCTCTTCAGTGCCTATATAGGTATATATAAGGATTTCATCCCTATATATATAGTGCCTCATCCCAGCAGACCAAATTTGTAGGGACATTGCAACAAATGTGCCATAGTCCATCGAGCAGCACTTTTAGGGTCACTACAGTGGACTACTCCTATTATCTACTACATACCAGCAATAAGCCTACCTAGCTTGGTGGTCACTATGGCTAATCTAGCCCACACAGACACGCAACCGTGCATAGCACGGCCACAATAGCACGCCCTAAACTCTCAAACATCCCACAACACACTTCCTCCCATTTTCTTTTAACCCAGCCCAACTTGCCAGACAACCTTTCCAGAACATCCAAACCTACTAAACGCCCCAGATCTATTGACACCAGAAATAAACTCATTGGCCTACGCTCCCGCTATATGCCTAACGCCAACCCACCACAGGCATACCATGGCACTAATAAGACAACTGGCCACCCGGACTGCCAAAGTCCCATCACCACTCATCCTGCCCAAGGACCTAGGAACCACCATGACCACTCATGCAAGTAAAGGCAAAATAAGAAAAAACGTGGCACCTACCAATCTGCAATGTGCACTGATTAATACTAGATCCCTCCAAGAACATGCCACAGAAATCCACTACCTCATTACCAATCTCGACCTCGACATTTTAGCTATCATGAAGACCAGCCTACATGAAGCTTCCTGACCTGCCATCTCACTAGCCCTCCCACAAGGACATTTCATCTATAGGCCACATAGACACTCAGCCAAAGGTGGGGGAGTAGCCCTCATAATCAAAGACTGTCTAGCGGTCAGACAAACCACCTCACACCTAGGAGAGAACATCGATTTTCTTGCAGTTAAGATCTCTATCTCCCCCAACACCACCCTCACCATCCCCCTAGCCTACCGCCCTCCAGGCCCAATAGCAGACCATCTCCTAGGTGAAAACCGAAAAAACTCCACTAAAGTAGTTCTCCTAGGTGACTTCGATCTGGGACTTAATGACCAAAAAGATAGGCCTTCCAAAGCACTGGCCCAAGCTCTACAAGATCTCGGCTTCCACCAAAAAATCCTCAAACCAACCCACTGCAAAGGGCGCACCCTTGACTGGGTAGTAGACCACAACTGTGATGTAGACATCAGCTCCAACACCCCTACCCCTTGGTCTGACCATCACCTTATACACTTCCTCATACTGACCTGCGCCCCCAGACCCAAGATTCTTAGCTCCATCCCACCTGCGTTAGCGAGAAGTGCACGGAACCTTACCAAGGAAAGGATCATCCCCCACTTAGAAACTCTAACGCTCAACCTCTCAGCTTCCTCAGAACCATCGGTGCTGGCGGATATCTATAACACAACACTGAAAACAGCTGTTGACACCATTGCACCACTACAGAACAAAAAAGCAAAACAATAAAACACTCCAGTACTTGGTTCTCAGCAGAACTGAAAGAACTACATGCCCAAAAATGTAAAGCCCTGAACAAATGGCTAGGTTCCCCCCAGCAATCCATGCTATACGCCTACAAAACTTTGGCCTCTCAATATAATAAAGCCATCATTTCAGCCAAATCTTCCTCCTACAACGAAAGAATCTCTAATTCGACCTCCGAATCAAAAGAGCTCTTTGCCATCTTCAAAGAGCTCTCCACCCCAGCCACCAAATCACAAGAGATCGATAAAGACAAAGCAGGTGTACTAGTGTACAAACAGCCTTGTTAAAAAAAATGAGCTCTTGCAAAAGAAGGTCC
Organism: Ambystoma mexicanum; assembly: GCF_040938575.1. NCBI lineage: Eukaryota > Metazoa > Chordata > Amphibia > Caudata > Ambystomatidae > Ambystoma > Ambystoma mexicanum. The sequence goes on from NC_090924.1 coordinate 1,094,936,048, forward strand.
ATGAGCATCACAAAAACCACTGTAAACATATCAGGCTAGCATCCCACGCTGGCATTAAGGTCACAAATAACAAAATAAAAACCTTCTCCTTCAGGGAAGTTACTGAGTCCTAAGTAATAGACATTGTCAACAAAATCAGGCCATCCAATTGTAAAGGAGATGCCTGCCCAGCCAAACTAGCCAAAGACTGTGCAGAAACCCTAGCCCCTTTTCTGAAAACATTCATCAACGCCTTCTTCAACTCCCTCACTGTCCCTGACAGCTTAAAAGAAGCGTGGGTTCGCCCACTTCTGAATAAATCCTCACTAGACCCGGAAATAGCTAACAACTACAGGCCAATCACCACCGTCCCATTTTTGCTCAAAATCTAGGATAAGGTTGCCTATACACAAATCCAGGAATTTCTGGAAGAAAACAAATCTTAGGCAAATGGCAATCTGGATTCCGCCCAGGCCACGGGACAGATTCCGCCTTACTTGATCTTAAAATACAACTTGGCAACGTCATGGACAAAGGCAAACCGGCACTCCTCCTCCTGCTAGACCTGTTGGCTGCCTTTGATCTCATCAACCATGATATTCTCGGTAAGCAATAAAAAAACGCGGCCCTCTTATCACCACAAGCAATAGCTTGGAGTGCGTCCTTCCTCAATGGTAGACTCATGAGAATCTTCTCAGACTCGCCATGTGCCTCTTCAACCACTATACTTTGTGGAGTCCCACAAGGATCTTGTACTGCACCCACCTTGTACAACATCTTCACCCTGCCTCTATTCAAAGATTTGAATCGTCGTGACATAGCCTACACAAACTATGCTGACGACACACAAGACCAACTCCCCCTAACCGGCATCTACGAACAAGACTCTGTGGCCCTAACTAGCATGGATGGCAGCCAACGGACTCTGTCTCAACTGAGACAAAACAGAGATCCTTGTGGTAGGCACCAAAGAAACACTCAATAAACTCTCCCCTCAATACAGCACCTTCAACATTGACAATACCTCTATCACTGCTTCATCAGCAGTAAAAACCCTTGTAGTGGACCTTGACGCCTCCTTGTCCATGACAAGCCAGGTCAGCGCCATAGCTTCCTCTGCTGCCCTCACCACAAAAGTAATCAATGCAGTCAAACCATGCCTGTCAACCAAAAATGTCCTATCAGTTGCTAGAGCTGCAGTCTATATCATGCACCTCATTGAAATTAATTTTCTTTCCTAATAAACAACTTCCAATAATTGTTCATACCCCTTTTCTACATATACAGCAGGACCACTTCATTGTTAACAAATACAGTAAAAAAAAAAAAAAAAAAAAAACATTATCAACATATTATCAAATAAAACGTTCAACAAAACAATGACAAACAACTGATTAATGGCAATCATATTTTGTCACAGGTAACATGAACTGCACAGTGTGAGTTCTGCAGTCAAAATGAGAAAAGTAGACAAAATGGGGCGTTTCATACTTTCCAAAATCAAAACCAGAAAAAGAGAACTATATTCTAAGAAAACTAACAAAATGCCTGACACCTACAAAGAAGTACACATTTAAAACATTAACATCAGCAAATTAGAAACACATACAAAACTTTGCCCAGCGGCAATACTAGCCGCGGATATTCAACGCAGATACAAAGCTTACATTTAGCCGCAGCCACACACACGTACATTTTCTACAAGCTTTAAACCAAACTAAGCCAACTTTCAAAATTTCAAATATTACAAGACAACACCTAAGCACACAAAATAACAGACACAGATACAAATATAACCGTGCATACGGACACACCCAATTAAAAGACAAAAAACATGAATGCGCCTAAGCACATGCTTTTTATACACACAGTGATCAAAAAGCCATACAATGGCATTTGCTAATAGCCACGGCTATTCGCAAAACCTACACTTAAAACTTTTTTATTTCCAGTCCTCCAAACTCCAAACAAGTGTCCCAAACACGTAAATCAGCCTCATCTGCTCCCCATTGTCCTCCTCCACTACCCTGGTTTCTCACAATCCCACCCAAAACTCAATGCATCTATGTTGCTACTCCACCCAAAATATCAGATAGCCGCCGCTACCACACGTCCACAAACATACAACGTTCCATTCGCCATAATGTAGCCGTGGGTGCACAGGGTACCACACTTACCCGAGAGTAGCAACTGTGCGCACTTAGTGGCGGCTGTATAGCCACGGATAATTACAACAGTACCATCAACCAATTACAAACTCAAAAACACACACATTCATGACAGATCACAACCAATTATAGATTTCTAACAACAACATACAATTCTACATGACCATTTTTTATACACATGACAGAGTACACCTAACTGATGAAGGAAATGCAGTGTTCTTTCAGTACATCAAAACAGTAATCTAGATGTACTAAATACTACACTCAGTGTAACCCAAAGCAGTCATTTTAAGGACTACTCATGACATATAAATACACAAATACAATTAAATAAACAAAACATTTTTTATTATACCTGTTATATTGACTTTTATTAAAACCACGGTTACATAAATTTGTTAAAAAGGTGCTCCCTTCAGGTTTTTATAATACAATACAACTTAAAAGATCAATACTATACAACACTACTGATGTACTTATGTAAAGTAGCTAAAGATAAAGAAAGCAGAGAATAGTACTTAACAGTAAACTGGGTAGGCACACATTTCACAGCCACGCAATATAATACCATGAGTGAGGATACACAACCTAAAATACATTGTATGGGGCATCTAAAACTAAAGTACCACATATACAAAACTCTAAAAACACACACCCAAAATAAAAAGAGACTGACAAATACCTCCCCAGTGAATTTTTACCCCCGACATCAATGTACCTATAAAAATAACTTAAAACACTGACACCCCAAAATATGCAGCCGCAGTCACGGAATAACCCCCACACGTGGGTGTCTGCAGTCCCTCATAGCCTCTGACACAGCCACAACTATAAGGAAAATAGCAACAGATATGCTTTCCATACTCCCCAAGGCCCTGACCAAGTGTTCCCCTCATCTGTGCCAGCTCCACCTACCCCCCACATGGCATCCTCACCTCCTCTACCCTCTATCTAGCCCCCCACAACACGTGCTGTTTCTGTGACGCAGTTTGCTTTCAGATGTCGGCTATTTGCTAGCTTTGTCTTGCAAAGTCGATCCCTAGACCCCTCCATCTCCCAAATTTCACTTAGTGCCATCTAGCGTCCCCCTCACCTCTAGCCTCATGGGGGTTAGGAGGACATATGGCCATGCCCCGTAGAATCTGGCCACTGGCCACAACTACCACAATACAATTAAACTATATAACAAGTCTGTACAATAAACCTTTGAATAACAAAACGCACCCAGACCCCTCCGCCGCCCCCAATCCCAATAACGTCCATGGACATAAAAATATACAGCACACACATCATCACCTACACAACATTTTTTACCTATAAAAGAGCTCTATATCAACTTTTGTCCACTCCTCCACCCTTTCCAAACCCTCTTTCATCCACTAAATATCCTCAAATATATTTCCACACTGCTTTTCCTCATGCCCCAATAAGTAAATTAGAGTAGGCATTCATCCTTGCCGAGAGCCAAGCTCACTGTCCATGCACTAAAGTTATATCACAATTTTTTATACTTACATTTAGACACTTCGGAAAAATAAAACACAAGACAACTGTGCAAAAGCATGCTTTCAGGTCCTTGCTGATACTCTTCGTGCAACTCCACTCCAACATTTCAAGCTGTAGCCACAAGCAAAATGTTCTTTCCCATTCAAACCTATAGCTTTGGCCATGCTGCATGCCCTGGTAAGCAAATCAGACTACAAATGTGTTCTTGCTCAGGGCCAGGCCCATTGCCCAGGCACCAAAGTAATATCACCATTTTTTGTGCTTACTTTTTACACTTTAGAAAAAATAAAATACGAAACAGAATTGCAAAACCCTGCTTTGAGGTTCTTGCTGATGCTCCTCACAAATGTTTGCTGCAATCGTATCCATTGCTGTATCCGCAAGCAGAATCTTTCAAAGAACTGTAACACATATCTGGTCCATGATGCCCATGCCCACTTTAACCCTGCTGCCAGTCACTCATGGTCATGGCAAGTAGCCAGATTGTCCAGGTCATTGGCCCTCATTACAACCCCGGCGCTAAACCATGACGCTATTAGCACCATGGTTGGTGCCGGTGTTGTAACGAGTCCGCCATGGTGGAATGGGGAAATACCGCCCCATTCCAAGGTTGGCGGCGCGGTATTTCCCCATTTCACCATGGCCCTTCCCTATTCCCATTTTTGCCCCATAGGGCTCAATGGGACTGGGGAAGGCACTAAATAGGTACCGCAAAGTGCGGTACCCTAATTAGCACCGAGGTCCATTTGCGGCACCCTACTTTGGGTCCCGCAAAGGGACCTCGTAATCAGGCGTTAAGGGTTTAACGGCGCCGACACCTTTTACGGCACTGTTAAACCCTTAACGCCAGGGTCGTAATGACCCCCATTGTCTTTGGCCATAACTGGGACAATCTGGCCACTGCCCATGTCCACAGGCTATACCTCAGTTACCAAAGTTATATCACTATTTTGTGTACTTACATTATAACACTTTAAAAAAAATAAAACACATACACATTTGCAAAACCATGCTTTCAGGTCTTTGCCAATACTCCTTGTACGAGTTTGCTACAAATCCGTCCATGTTTTATTTTTTTCAAAAGTGTCAAAATATACATGCATAAAATAGTCATACAAGTTTGCCCCCACTTAACAAAATCCATTTAGACTTTCCCAAAATGTTTGTGCAGATTCGTCAAACGGCACCAAAATTCTAAGCCTTTCAAATGTTTTGGGACCCACACTCAAATTTTGCTCCCTCTTGGTGAAACAGCACCAAACTTTACAAAACCATTCAGGGTCAAGTCCAAAATGATGTTGCAAATGTTCATGCAGTTTCATTGAGTAGCGCCAAAGTTACAAGCCATCCAAAAATTGCTTTTCAGCAACACTGTAATGCAGAAATATTGCTGGGCTGGCCCGGACAGCCGAACTGTTCGCAGACTTTGGAGAGCGCAAAACACAGCAGGCACTGTAATATAAAAATCTTTAGTTGCAGGCATGTTAAGGTGAGCATCCTGCAAATTCAGCTAAAGCCCCCTTAATTTCACGTCCCCAGTTGAACAGCCTATGATCATAATGATGAGATCACAGATCCCATCACTGAGCACATCACTAATAACATGTTGTAGAAGAACACTGATGACATCACAAATTGCATGACTGTTGACACCACTGGTGATAACACTGATTACATTTTATATAACGTATAACATCAATCATGGCATAAGACATAACATCATTAAGTTAGCTCATAAATACTTGGATTTTCTTAATAACAATTTAGGATATGTACTTGGTCAAAATGAATGATGTGGTCACTGGCCATCACCAAACACCATAGCTGGTGGTCAGTTAGTGCACATGGCCATAGCTGCATCAAAAAAAGGTCCAATCACATTGCGAGTATCATTGACGCGGCTAGGTGTCTTTGCGCCTGTTGTGCCAGTCAATCGGATTATGCGCTGCGGCTATGCGCCTACACATGACTCCTAGCTGCGTAAATGTTTGGGAGAATTCTCTTATAAGGATAATTTCCCCAACTTAGTGAGTCCCCCAGCAGCTTTGCTGGATTTTTGGGGTTTGTTTTTTTCTCCTAAGAGTGAGACTCTTTTACTCCCACTCTTAGGCATGATTTGAGACATGTCTCTGACTATTTGTGTGATTTTGGGCTATGGGGTCTTTTACTCCTTAGGGTATCATCTAATGTTTGGGTATGTGTTACACAGCACCCTCAGTGCAGTAATACAGGGTTGTCATAGTGACCCCCAAACATAGACTCATACCCTGGGACTGACTACTGTCTCCCAGGGCATGTAAAATCACATTGACTTTACTAGTCCAAAATTGTGAATAGAAAAAGTACAAACCAAAATATTGTGGAAGTACTGGAAGGGGTTAATTCGATTGCCCCAGGGTCTGTTTTCAAGGGGGCACTGTCCAGTCTCCCCTTGTTGAGTTTCTGGCTGGTGGCAGTGGTTACCACGCAAAATATTCCACCAGAATATTTCCTAAGGGATTTTCCCATTGATTTTAAACGCACCACTTTTTGGTGCAATATTAAAGATACCGCCGGTTTATTTATTTAATATTAAATCCACGGTTGGGTCTTTTTGCCAGAACTCTTTTCTAAAATGGCGTTTGTGTCCGTCTCTGTAACTCTGACCAAGGTTAAGCCCTTTGTTCCACTTTTTGGCAGGCTTCTCCACAGAAGCCCTCCAAATGGTGCCACTCTGTCTGGGTTCCACAGGATGTGTGGGTGGGGGAATTGGCACCCTGCACTGAGTTGCCTTAGCAACTCAAGTCGCACTCTATTCTGATTGGCCCAGTGGTGAGCCGCCCGGCTCACCACTTAGCATGTTTGAGTGACAGCTAGGCTGTTGAATGGGGGGTTTTCTGCATAAAAGCAGGGCTTTTGGGACTGGAACTTCAGAAGTCGCCACAGGACCTAAGAAATCCGAAGAGGGAAGAAGCTGAGCCATCTGCAACGACGACACCACTGGTGGAACCCTGCTGCAATGACCTCACCACTTTCCCGACGACAAAAGTAGATCTTCTGCTGGAAGAGTCTTCTCCCTCTGAGCTGGTGGGATCAACCAGTTCGCCCCTTTCACCTTCCAAAGACGTCTCTTGGTTGACTCGCCCGTGCCAAGCACCCCGGCGAATGGATAGCCAAGCTTCACCACTTTGACCGCAAATAAAAGGAACGCACCTCTTACCGACAAACTCCGTGGCTGGTCTCTTTGCTGGGCAGTGCAATGACTACAAGGTTCCTCCTCGACGAGATCTTCTCTTCCCCTAGTCGAATCCACAACTTGCATCCACTGCCAGGAACAACTGCTGCCGCTGGAGCTTCCTCTCTCTTTAAGGTACTGTGTTCCACCTGCCTCCCTTTCTTCGGATTGCTAAAGGTGACTCTTAAATCCTTGGCTTTCCAACTGGGTTGGCTCCAGACCTTCTAACTTTCCTTTTCGAATCACCCCAACCTCTTTTGAAAGACTTTTAGTGCATTTTAAACCGTGTGATCCTGGGCACATTTCGCTTTGCTCCATTTACAGTGGGCCTGGCCTATGAACTTTGACTCTACAGTGTATACTGCCTTCACTGCCTTCACTGACTTGCTTTTGACTTATAAAAGTGTTGGGAACTGTTTTATTTTTATGCTCTGCCTTTTTCTCTCCCTTTAACCTAACTATTGGAGTGCCATCTAGGTTACGCGCTCACATCTGTTTTAACAAATAGTGGTGTTTTAACTCTGACTTGTGTAATAGTTATCAAGGGAGGTGTTTGTACTTTATCTGACTGTGTTTGAATTTGCTTTTGATTTAGAGTGCTAGTGTGTTTTTAAAGTGTGTGTTAAATAAATAATTATATACTTTTGATACAAAGCTCTGGTCAGTGTTTGCTTGTTCCACTGTGTTTTTAGCCCTATTGTGTATACTCTACATACTGCCTTACTCTTTTTGAGAGAAGTCTGACTGCTCAGCCCCAGCTACCAGGTAAATATGGGTGATACAGACTGCTACCAATTGGGTTTACTGCTTACTCCTGTAGTCTTAATCTTTTTGCAGTGGTCCCCAAGGGAACTGCACAGGATTCTGCCTAACAGTAAACAAATGGACCAATCGCATGCTGCTGTGTATCAATATGGCTACTCCCACGCCATATGACAAAATCCATTTTTATTTCTTTTTTTAAGAACTGTTTTCATTTTTTGTGGCATTGGGCCTCATTACGACCCAGGCGGATTTCGCGGTGCTAAATGCACCGCGAAGCATGGCGGAAAGCCGCTGATAGCGCCATGGGGGTTGGCGGATTTACCGCCCCATTCCGACCTTGGCGGGGCGGTAAATCCCCAATCCCCATTCTGCCCTTCCCCATTCCCATTTTCGCCCCATAGGGTATAATGGGAGTGGGGAAGGAGTTAATTACGCCACCGTAAAATACGGTGGCGTAATTAACAACGAGGTCCCGTAGCGCCATGGTTTTCTCCGCCTGGTAAAACCAGGCGGAAAAGGCCGCCATGGCGCTACGGGAACTCGTAGTATGGCGGAGAGGTACGCCATGCACTACGCTGGCGTAAAACCCTCTCCGCCAGGGTCGTAATGAGGCCCATTGTCTTTTTAGTCTTGCCATTTTGTTGTTTTATATTTCCCTCCCTTGTCTAAACATGTTTAAAAGTACTACCATCAGTGATGATGAAGTTGTCTGTCCATCCATCGCCAACCGGGAAGAAAGCAACTGCAATGAGTACCACTTCAGTCAGATGGTGATATTTCAAGGTGAATGAACACTGTTCTAAAAAAGAGGTAGATGACGTACAATGCACGTTGTGCAAGAAGACACTAAAACGTGGACCGTCAAATGTTTTGTCACAAATCCTGGGAACATCATTGATCATGAATCATCTGGTGCAAGTCCACTGGGAAGATGTGGAAGATGCATCTTGGAAATTGCACGAACACTAAAACCCGCTCAAAATGTTCACTTAAAACCACAGTTATAATGTTGCTGTAACGCTCACCTTGTATCCACAGGGTCGCCAATCGACTGGTCTGGGACCCTCTGGGAACACTGCACCTTTTCTGGGATTCGGGCTGCCAAGGCCCACCTTCCCGTGCCCCCTTTGCGATTCCCTTTGGGACTTTTCTCACCTTGGGTTTCGTTAAGGTGCGCTCTCCGTATCGTCGCTGGGCACCGTACCACCTAGTTACTTCACTGGAGTGGGCCTGGAGTCCAGACCAGCTGCGACTCCACTTTGGAGGTAAGTCTTTCGTATTTAGAATGAATGTGTGTAATTGTAGATGTCCCGAATTACCTTCACCTTCTTTCTTGCAGATGCCGAAGGGATGATGGAGAAGTCGACTTGAAACGGGAGGCTGAGCTCAAGAAGGTAAAGGTGCGCAAGGCGCAGCGCTGTGAGTGTCCTTGTAAGTTGGCTAACCTGTGCTGTTGTTCCTCGCAGGTCGCGGAAGGAATCCTGGAAGAAAGTGGTCGAAGGAACCAGACGCCGAATGGACGATGTTCGTGTGGCGATCGACTTCCAGGAGAGCTTGGTAAGTAAGCTTACTAATTGTCTTATTCTCGTCCTTCTTCCCAGGGATGTTGCTGGAGGATGACAGCGAATGTCCAAGAAGATCCCGGATGGATGGCGGAGCTGGATTTTGAGCAGATAAGGATGACTAAAATGGTTCTTCTTCTTCTCCTTTCGCCCGTGCAGGCCAAGATGCAGAGCAGGACCCGGTGAACGTCACGCTGCAAGAGCAGAATAGCGCGAAGCGCGTGCCTCGAGTCGGGCATGGTTTAAATACCCAGCAGGTATCCCAGGTGCCTTCGGGGCGGGCCCCGCCCTGTATGCTAGACTGCATGTTGCAGTTCCCCATTGATCCTTGTGGGGGCAGCCATGTTAGTCCATTGCCCAATGGAATCCACACCTGCCAAGTGAGCCTGATGCCAACGGCGCCAGGACTGACTCCAGGGCACCCGAGAGGGGCAGAATTGGGCCCTTCGAGCCTTGTTAAAATACAGTGGCGAGGGCCAGAGAGCCCCAGTTCCTTGGCTTGGAGTTAAGGTTGCGACAGTACTCCCCTCTAAGGCCCCTCTCGGGGTGGTTCTCTTGTCCGGTCCCGGCTTGGTGGGGTGCTCTTGTGAAAACGCTGAATTAGGTGCGGAGCATGGATATACTCAATGGGTTCCCACGTCCTGTCCTGTGGACCGTATCCCTTCCAGTCTACTAAACAGTAGAGTTTTGTCTTCACATATTTGGAGTCCAGGATGTCCTTTACTTCGTATTCAGGTTCCCCATGAATCATTACGGGCCCAGGTGGAGTAGTTACTCGAGTCCCCGGCTTCACTGGTTTCAGAAGGGATACATGAAATACCGAGTGTATCCGCATGTGGGCTGGTAGCGTCAGCTTTACTGCAGCTGGGGTAATGATGGATTCAACGGGGTACGGCCTTAAAAACAATGGCTGAAATGTCCAAGTACCTTTTAGGGGTATATGTTTGGAAGCTAGCCACATCATATTCCCTATTTGGTAGTCGGGGGCTTTGGTGCGATGCTGGTCCGCGTACCTCTTCTGGCACGCCTTGGCTTGATGCAGGTATTCTTCGGCTCTCGTGAAAGCCTGTGAGATGGTCATGTGGAGGGTCGTGACGACTGGCATTTCCAGGGTCGTAGGGACATCTAGTTCGGAAGTGCAAGGGTGTCTCCCATATACTGTAAACAACGGTGTTTGCCCAGTGCTGCTGTGTAACAAGTTATTATAGGCATACTCAGCGATCCATAAGAGATCCTTCCAATTCCCTTCCACCTGTTGGAGCATGCATTGCCAGTATTGCTCGAGACTCTGCTTCGTCCTCTCCGTTTGACCGTCTGTTTGGGGGTGATGGCTAGTTGACTTTTGAGTGTATATTTGGGCCAACGAGCAACACTTTCTCCAGAAGTTGGACACAAATTGGGTACCACGATCCGAGATTAAAACTGATGGGAATCCGTGCAATCGTACCACGTGTTCGAGGAAGGTTCTGGCGAGACCGGATGCAGTAGGCAGACCCTTGAATGGGAAGAAGTGGGCCATCTTGGAAAACAAGTCCACGATCACCAGGATGGTGTTGTAACCTTGACAGGAGGGTAGATCGGTAATTAAGTCTAGTGATAACGTGTGCCACGGGGCTGGTGGGATGTCCAAAGGTTGTAGGAGTCCAGCGGGTCTTTGCTTGAAAGATTTGTTCTGGGTACAAATACTGCAAGAAGAAATTAAATCAATTACATCCTTGCACAACGTCGGCCACCAGTAACTTCTTTTCACCTTAGCCAAGGTCTTGGCAATCCCCGGGTGGCCTTCCATGAGGGAGTCATGGTACTCGAGATGACCTGTTCCTGAAGTTCTTTCACCGCCACGAACAGCCGATTTCTGTATTAAGACAGTTGGTCTTTAATACAGTAGTGTTCTCCTTGGAAGCCCACTCTCGTAGTTGCTCCTGGGTTAAAACTTGCCAAACTTCATATAGCATTCATGGTGGTTGTGATGGCCAAGATTCTGTCCCCTGGAAGGATTGCCACAGGGTCCGGAGGTATATGCGCCACCTAATCGGTGCCCATGCAAGAGAGAGCATCAGCCTTGCCATTTTTAACCCTGGGTCGGTACGTGATCACATAGTCGTACTCTGCAAAAAAAAAGGACCCAGTATAGCTGGCGAGATGATTGAGCCTTTGCATCTTTCAGATATTGGAGATTTCGGTGATCCGTTATCACGGTGATGGTGTGTCTGGCTCCCAACAGGAAGTGTCGCCAAGACTTGAAGGCGGCTTTAATGGCCAGTAACTCTTTATCTGTGATGGCATAATTGAGCTCCGGCAGCAAGAACTTTCGTGACCAAAAGGCCACTGGATGTAATTGGCCGGTGTGTGAGTTCCTTTGTGATGATACAGCACCCATTGCCATAGTGGAAGCATCCGTTTCCACTGTATAAGGAAGATCTGGGCATGGATGTCGCAAGATTGGAGCGGTGGTAAACTTTGCCTTGAGTTCCTGGAAGGCCTTTTCAGCCTCTTCTGTCCATCGAAACGTCTTTTTGCACTTCCTTAATAGTGAAGTGATCGGGTGTACTATTTGAGAGAACCCGGGAATAAAACCGCAATAAAAGTTTGCAAAGCCCAACATACTCTGGACTCCCTTGATTGAATTCGGTGTGGCCAGTTGAGGACAGTGTCGACCTTGTGAACGTCCATTCGTATGCCTTTAGGTGAAAGGATGAAGCCCAGGAACTCTACTTCCATAACATGGAACAAACATTTCTCAAGCTTGGCGTAGAGATGATGTTGACAGAGCTTGGTCAGAACCGTCCAAACGTGCCTAATGTGATCTTGTTCAGATGCCGAATACACCAGGATGTCATCGATGTAAACCAAAGTGCAGACATCAATTAGCTCTCTCAGAACATCGTTCATGAAGTATTGGAACGCTGCTGGGGCATTGCACAGGCCGAACGGCATCACTTGATATTCGTACAAGCCGTACTTGGTGCGGAATGCCGTTTTCCACTCATCCCCTTCTTTAATGCGCACTAGATGGTATGCAACTCTAAGGTCCGGCTTGGTGTAAATATGGGCTTCCTTGACAAGATCTAATAACTCTGGGATCAGAGGCAGGGGATAACGGTTCTTGATGGTGATTTGGTCCAATGCACGGTAGTCGATGCACGTTCTCAATTCTCCTTCCTTCTTCGGTACGAAGAATAACGGAGCCGCTGCCGATGACTTAGAAGGGCAGATGAAGCCGTTGGTTAGGTATTGTTTCAAGTAGGTCTTCAGGTGTTGGTTTTCAGGTTCAGTGAGCGTGTAAATTCGCCCACATGGAATTCGGGCTCCAGGTAGCAGGTCGATCTGGCAATCATGGGGCCGATGGGGTGGCAAGGTGTTTGCTTGCTCCTTTTGGAAAACGTCTTGAAAGTCCTGGTATTGCATTGGTAGAGTAGCGACACCCCCTAGGACACTTACGATACCCTCTTGAACGGAAGAACTAGCATGCTTCCCTTTCCGTCCTTTTGGATAGCAAGTGTGCGTGCAGCCATGGGTGAAGACCAATTTGCGGGCACGCCAGTTGATCCGTGGGTTATGTGCGACTAGCCACGGCATCCCCAAGATTAATTGGAACTGCAGTGCCTTGATAAGATCAAAGGTGATGATTTCGTGGTGACCATCATCACACAGGAGAGTGAGTTCTGTGATGCATTCGGACACAGGACCCGAGGCGATCTCAGTGCCATCGACAGTAGTTACAGTCTCGGTGGTTGGCTTAGGGCAGAGTGGTAGCCCCATCTTTGCTGCGAGATCTTGATCTATATAATTCCCCACTGCTCCGCTATCAATATAAGCTTCCAATGAATGCATGTTTGATGGCTGTTGGTGGGTGATTAAGATCAGGGGTAGAGCAAAATGGGAGGTCTGTAGTTGAATCTCTTCACTCGACAATTGGACCCCTACAATTGCCGGGCTTGGCAGTTTTTCTACTCCTCACTAGAGGTCTCCTTGTCTGTAGCTCTGACGGTTCTTCTTGGCGGCTTGACAGGACATTCCTTAAGCAAGTGGCCGGCCTTCCCGAAGTACAGGCACAACTGCTGCTCTCTCTTCTTTTCTCATTCGGCTTTGGTCAAGGGAGGTCTAACCCCTCCTAGCTGCATGGGTTCAGTGGCGGCTTCAGATCCCCGCTGGGCTTGATCTTTGGGACGCACGTACATGGGACAAGAATCTGGTTTGCTATGGTCATTTTTCCTATCTTGCAATCGCCGGTCCAGTTGCAGCAGTTAATGAACTCGGCACAGTCTTGGGGTGGATCCACCACTTGAGCCAAAATGTCTTTTAGCTCCCCTTGCAAGCCCCGGTGGAACAAGGTAGTCTGTTTGTCCTCCGGCCAATCTGCTTCAACCACTAGTCTATTAAAAGTGGCGATGTATGCCAACAGATCCTGGCTTCCTTGACGCAGGGACAAAAGTTCGTTATCCGAAGCCTGCCCATGGGAGCGCCGGGCGAAGAGCTTTTCCAGCTCCTGCTGAAAACCTCTGAAGTCTTCTAACAGGGGATCATCCCGGCTGATAAACGGCACCGACCAACCTGCTGCACTTCCATTCAGGTAGGATAAAACAAAGGCCACACGCGATTGGTCATTGTGAAACGCCCCAGGTCTGCACAAACAATGGAGGTGACACTGATTCATGAAGGTCGCATATCGCCGAGGATCCCCCGAGAAATGCTCCGGTGGAGCTAATGGTACTGTTCCAGGCAGGTTGATCTGGACCGGATTGCTCATTGGAGATGGGGTTGAGGAGCCGATTCCAGGCAACTGGGCTTGCCCGGCCTGCGATTGAAGGAGTTGTCTGCCAAGATCATCAGTTCGTTCTTTAGCCACTATTAGTTCTCTCCGCAAGGCATTGGTTTCCTGCCGGTCTGAGGGGACCTCTGCACGTAACTGCCCCAACAATTTGGCCAACAGATCGGTCTCCGAGGTTTCCATACTAGGCGCCTGGGTGGATTATTCTGTATGGCTTTGCATTCTGTAACGCTCACCTTGTATCCACAGGGACGCCACTCGACTGGTCTGGGACGCTTCTGGGAACACTGCATCTTCTCTGGGATTCGGGCTGCCAAGGGCCAGTTCTAGAAGACAGGAGTTTGGTTTTAGTTACTACACCTTCCCTCGGGTGCCCACCTTCCCGTGTCCCCTTTGCGATTCCCCTTGGGACTTTTCTCACCTTGGGTTTCGTTAAGGTGCGCTCTCCGGCCTGCCCTGCTGGTCAGGGGCGCGTCATTGCTGGGCACCATACCGTCTAGTTACTTCACTCGCGTGGGCCTGGAGTCCAGACCGGCTGCGACTCCACTTTTGAGGAAAGTCTTTCGTATTTAGAATGAATGTCTGTAATTGTAGATGTCCCGAATTACCTTCACCTTCTGTCTTGCAGATGCCGAAGGGATGATGGAGAAGTCGACTTGCTACGGGAGGCTGAGCTTGAGAAGGTAAAGGTGCGCAAGGCACGGCGATGTGAGCGTCCTTGTAAGTTGGCTAACCTGTGCTGTTGTTCCTTGCAGGTCGCGGAAGAAATCCTGGAAGAAAGTGGTCGAAGGAACCAGACGCCGGATGGACGATGTTCGTGTGGCGATGGACTTCCAGGAGAGCTTGGTAAGTAAGCTTACTAATTGTCTTATTCTTGTCTTTCTTCCCAGGGATGTTGCTGTAGGATGACAGCGAATGTCCAAGAAGACTCCGGATGGATGGCGGAGCTGGATGCTGAGCAGGTAAGGATGACTAAAGTGGTTCTTCTTCTTCTCCTTTCGCCCGCGCAGGCCAAGATGCTAAGCAGGACCGGTGAACGTCACGCTGCAAGAGCAGAATAACGCGAAGCACGTGCCTCGAGTCGGGCATGTTTTAAATATCCAGCAGGTATCCCAGGTGCCTTCGGGGCGCGCCCCGCCCTGGATGCTAGACTGCATGTTGCAGTTCCCCATTGATCCTTGTGGGGGCAGCCATTTTAATCCATTGCCCACTGGAATCCACACCTGCCAAGTGAGCCTGATGCCAATGGCGCCAGGACTGACTCCAGGGCACCCGAGAGGGGCAGAATTGGGCCCTTCGGGCCTTGTTAAAATACAGTGGCGAGGGCCAGAGAGCCCGAGTTCCTTGGCCTGGAGTTAAGGTCGTGACAGTTGCTGGATGGGTCCTGTAGCCATGGATCGGATCCTGCCAGTCGTTCCGGCATTAGAAGTGTTTACAAATACCTGCATACCGTTGGCTCGTGCCGTAGCCGTGGCTATATATATATTTAAATTTAAAAAACACAGATCTGTGTGGGTACATATGTGCATTGTATATATATATATTATGCATTATGCACTTTATGTGTGAAGAAAAGGCACATTCTCATTTCAAAGAATGGCAAAGGTTGTCGTCAGATTTATGGTAACTCTGTTAAGCGTAGTATTTTTAAAGAAGGACCTTGGTTAAAATCAATGCAATGCTCAAATTATGAGGACAATTCGTTTGGAGGTTAGCATTTGTGTCGACATGGTCACTTGATCACGATGTATGCAACTCAAAAGGACAGGGACTTAAAACCCTTTAAAGATGTCCGACAGCATTGTTAACAACATTAAGTCCCTTCTTCTATGTTTACTGTAGTAGAACTCTCTTGTCCCATTTCTATGTCTGTAGGCACATGTTTGTATTTAAACAATATGGTGGTGGTAAAACGGTGTTGTGAACAAGCGGCAAGTAATGCTGCGAAACGCGTCTCTTGGGAAGCATGGAAGATGTATTTTAAACGAATAAAGAAGCCATTAATGACACGAAGATAACCGCCTATTTTTTGAAGCCTGGTATGAAGGAGAAGGAGAGTGCTCCTTAAATGACTGACGCTAAGTCGGTTCTTTTGAAAATATATTTCACGTTGCAGCGTGACAACGTTGAGGAAGCACCGGTGGGGAAAGCAAATTCCTTTTGAGCGCACGGTTGTCATCACGAGAAGAAAGGCGATTGCCCCGGAGCGGCTCGGGCTGTTTTACTGAAGTGAGGCTGAAACGCAGCATTGGATGTGGGTGGATTGGAGGCCGAACGCACCCTGTGAAACTGACCTGCACGTTGGAGAACGCGCTGGATAAGAGAAGCCGGGTGAGTCAGTCCCACACCCCCTTTCCCTAATGCTGTTTTTGGCCACGATACACTTCTAGATTTAAAATAACACTATTCAGCCTTGCATAAACCCACAACCAGCACGATCAATTGTGAGAAGTGCATTTGGATCCTTCACGGAACATAAAAGCAAATATTTTTCCGAGACAATCTTGGAATTGATTATACCATTTATACCAGCTGATAAATTAAATTCGGAAATACCAAGGACATTATGGCGGCTTCCCAAGCCCAGAAAGAAGCAACAAGAAAGGCACAAGCCTTAGATTTATTTAATGAAAAACTCAGCATAAGTCATAAACAACCCAAAAGTACACCGGCTGCTGTGGAAAATAATGAAATCATTTTACTCAAAGAACTTGAAAAGCTACAAAAGAAAGAGATTAGCAAATGGTGGGAGGAGCATTCCTTGAAAAATTACATTGAAGTCGGAAGAATACCACGGGGGTTAAGGATTTTAACAATTCCTTCCTTTGAAGAACAGGATCCGCAAATGCTGCTTGAATGGAGTGAAGCAACTAACGGATGCTCTAAAAATTTTCTCAAGCTATTAGTTAAGTATGCCGGCACGGATAGAGCTACACTGTTGGACAAAATTCAGGAATTGGAAGAAAAATTAAAGTTGATACCTGAAAGTGAGGAGGCAAAAAAACTAAAAAATAGCATGATGAAAAACATGGCTAATTATGAAGAAGAGATAAAACAGAGGAAACAAAGGAAATTCTTGAGAGATAAGGAAGACTATGAAAAAGGTAGAGTGTATACGTTCGCCAAGAGATTTGAACAACTAAGACAGACATCAATACCTGTCGTGAGAACAACATCAGCAACAATAGAGGGAGATAGTGGATCCAGTTCCTCATTATCCGAATCAGATGTGACTGGTAGTGAAAATGAAGAGCCAAGTATTAGGCTAAATTTTTTAGACGAAATGAGACTGCTCTGCGAAGATGGCAAAAAACAAAAACAAGCCAGAGGTGGAATATCAGCAAAAGGCAGAGGAGGAGGAAGTCGAAGAAAACGAGGAGGGGGCAGAGGGGAAATAAATGCCCCGAAGACTACCCCGGGCAGATCGCTACGCTCTGGCAAGTAGGAAAAGAAAGTGAAGATATTGGGACAAGCTTCAAAATCATAAACCTGTCGAATCACACTTTAACCAATGATCAAACCAAGTTGTTAAGTATGGGTCTCAACTTTTGCCCAACAGCCACTTTCAACTATGTCCAAACTCGGATAGACTTCGACCATTTTATTAGAAAACTGCGTCTAAAAAAATTCTTTGCCAGCACAGATTTTAAGACACAAAAAAAAAATCGGTTTCTGAAGGAAAAACTGACATCACCATTGCTGAAATTGGGGTTCTTGCCGATCTAGTAGAGCTCCAAAAAGGTGGAGGAGCGAATGAGGACAAAGAGATCGAATCTATTAATTTCGAAGAATTAGATATAAGAACTGATTGGACAGTAAAGAGTCGATTGAGACAAAAATCGAAATTCAATCCTATGGTAAATACTGCCAATAATATAGAAGCATTCCAAACACTCGTAATTGAGGATTTAAAAAAATTGAGACGAAAGAAAAGCCATAAAGAAAAAAGCAATTTGACTATGAAGGACAGAATGGCTCTCAAAGAACTGAGCAACTTACCCAACTGTGTGATTAAGCCTTCAGATAAGGGACGCAATATAGTCCTTATGACTCGAGAAAACTATGTGAAGGAGGCTTATAAACAGTTAAATGACAAAGAATGCTATGAAAGATGTGGAAAAGATTCTATAAAAGCATTAGAAGAAAAAATAAAGAATTTCACAGAGATTTGGGAACTTAAAGGCATGCTGACCGAAGAAAATTGCAAATTTCTACAAACGACTAACTCCATTACACCAACGATATATTTTCTACCGAAAATACATAAAAACAGCAAAAAACCACCAGGAAGACCAATTGTTTCCCTGGTAGGGTCAGCGTTGGAGAATATGTCGAAATTTGTAGATGAAATTCTCTTGTCTTTCGTCTCTTCACTACCTTCTTACCTCAAAGACACAAAGGACTTTCTATCAAGAGTTAACAACATACCCTGGGAATCCAACTTCATGATGGCAACAATGGACGTGGTGTCTTTATACACGTCAATCGGCCACAATTTTGGTAAAAAAGCATGCGAGAAATATTTAAATACTAGATCTCTCAATTATCTAGAACACACACAAATGATCATAGCTATGATTGACCTCTGTCTTACCAACAATATCTTTGTCTTTAATGAAGAATATTTCAGGCAAATACAGGGCACGGCTATGGGCACAACTTTTGCCCCATCTTATGCCAATTTGACTATGGGTGCCTGGGAAGCTGAAGAAATATGGACAGAACAAAATCGTGAACTAACCGAAAATGTGGTTATCTGGCTCCGATATATTGATGACCTATTTGTAATCTGGAAAGGGACTGAAAATGCCTGGTGTGATTTTGTGAAACTATTGAATCAAAATAATAACAATCTCAGATTTACAGAAACCCACAGTTATTCATTTATAACCTTCTTGGATGTGAATTTAAGAATAGTGGAACAAAATCTAACGTGTGAATTACACAGGAAACCCACGGGATCCAACACGCCACTACATGCCAAGAGTGGGCATCCAAAGAGTTTAATCTGGAGTATACCGTATGGAGAGTTTGTAAGAATAAGAAGAAATAGTACAACTCTCAAAACATATGATGAAGAAAGCAAAATCACGGCGAGAGGTTTTCAACAACAATGTTACCCTAAAAGAGTCATCGAAAGAGCATATTTAAAAGCCAGAAGTCATGATAGACTTAAACTTTTGGTTGACAAAGAACAAAAAACTACGAATAAATCAAATGAGGAAGTACGTCTCATACTAACGTATGACAGTCAAACAACAGAGGTCAAACGTGTGTTACAGAAACATTGGAAAGTTCTAACCATCGATAAAGATATCGGGGGTTTGCTTAAGAAATACCCAGAGATCAGTTATAGAAGAAACATTTCAATTAAAAATAAATTGGTCCACAGTTTTATGGGTAAAGAAGAAACCAAAGATGCAAGTGCCTGGTTAAGTAATCGGAAGAAAGGTTTTCATAAATGCACAAGATGCAATGTATGTAAATTTGCTATGAATTGTACCACTTTCAAGCATCCAGTAACAAGTTCAACTGAACATATTAATGAAAAAATTACCTGTGACACTGAATATGTAGTTTACGTTTTAATGTGCAAATGTAAAAAGTGGTATGTTGGAAGTACTAAATGTAAACTGAAAATAAGGGTCCAACAACATGTTAGAGCCATACAAAACAAAGATGCGAACTATCCTATGGCAAAACATTTTACTGAATGCCACGAAAGCAATATGAATAGTTTTGCTTTCTTTGGTATTTGTGCAATTGAGAATGACCCTAGAGGGGGGGATCGTGAAAGAAGGCTCAGACAACAAGAAACCCGCTGTATTTTAGACTTCGAAACCAAACAGCCAAAAGGGCACAACATAGATGAAGAACTGTACACTTTGTTAGGGCACTAATCTAAACATCGTTAAGAAAACTTGGCACCTCTTACCTGTAAGGATTGACTTATGCAAATTAGTGATTTCATAAATTGGGTTTAAATAAGTGCAAACAATTGGATTGTTGCTTATTTTAAATTGCACTTTTATTGTATGCTGTTATTGGGTTTATAGGCACTTTTCTATTTTTAAATTTCGCCACGCAGGTGTAGTTTTATCTATTAAGTTTTGTATTTTTAAAATAAACATAGCCACAGACTATTGATAATGATGAAATAAATTAGAGTTGCAACTTAGTCCATACAATTGAAATAGATCTTCACACTGAATACAATACAAGTCTTAGCACTAAGCACTTTATAAAAAATTAGAGGCTGAAAAACACTAAAGCACTAGGCACTTTAGTGAGCTGCTAGCACTAGTCACTTTATTATGCATTATGCACTTTATGTGTGAAGAAAAGGCACATTCTCATTTCAAAGAATGGCAAAGGTTGTCGTCAGATTTATGGTAACTCTGTTAAGCGTAGTATTTTTAAAGAAGGACCTTGGTTAAAATCAATGCAATGCTCAAATTATGAGGACAATTCGTTTGGAGGTTAGCATTTGTGTCGACATGGTCACTTGATCACGATGTATGCAACTCAAAAGGACAGGGACTTAAAACCCTTTAAAGATGTCCGACAGCATTGTTAACAACATTAAGTCCCTTCTTCTATGTTTACTGTAGTAGAACTCTCTTGTCCCATTTCTATGTCTGTAGGCACATGTTTGTATTTAAACAATATGGTGGTGGTAAAACGGTGTTGTGAACAAGCGGCAAGTAATGCTGCGAAACGCGTCTCTTGGGAAGCATGGAAGATGTATTTTAAACGAATAAAGAAGCCATTAATGACACGAAGATAACCGCCTATTTTTTGAAGCCTGGTATGAAGGAGAAGGAGAGTGCTCCTTAAATGACTGACGCTAAGTCGGTTCTTTTGAAAAAAAAAAATATATATATATATATATATATGTATATATATATATATATATATTATATTTATAAAATGTCTTACTTAATACCTTTGTATCATATGTGTTGAATAACAGAAATTTTGAAACAGAATGAAATGTATTTCATAATAAAATGAAAGAAGAATATTGATGTTTTTCATAATGGTATTAAGTGAATATTGAATATATTCCTAATACACAACCAATAGAGTTGAATGCATTAATCAAGCTACAGAGGAAAATAACTTCTCTTTTAACAATAAATATATATTTACAAAGTTAAATTCTATCTCACTTACTACAACTATCTCTATATGACAGGTTTAGTAGGAATGTTAAAAATTGTATAAATGAATGGTATGTTAAAAAAAGATTAAAAGAATAAGAGTTTCAAAGAGAAGGGGTATCTAGTTTGACACATCACTGGTTTGCCAATGGTCTGTATAAACTGTGATTATAATTTTTTGTTTTGTATGACAAATCATTGTTGTTGTGGTGGCAAAAGCCCTGAGGAGGATCTCTGTTTTGAAGGTTGAAACACGTGTCGGCAAAGTCCACTTGATATTTGAAAATTGAAAATTAAAGATAATTTTAAGACAATGCTTAAGTGGTTTTGAAATTCACCATTAGTGTTTTGCTGATTATGAATCAGGCACTGGCGCAAATGGGAAAACTTGTTTAATATTGCATTTATTTAGCTTCATTGGGCTTGAAGACATGAACTTTCCAAATCCTTTGCAGCCTACTCGTGCCAGGGTTGACAAAGGAGCGGTTCAATTGATTAGGAGGGTGGTCAGCGCAGTGGGACATAAGCCCATAGTACAGTTAGATTATTGTATCTAGAGTGTAGTATAGCTACAATTAATGCAGTATGGTTACCTCAAAAACACTAATCATTTAAGTAACTCCGAACTTTGTTTTGCATCAGCAAATGCTAAATAGAATTGCCCACAATGTCAATAGTTTGTCACCTACAAAGGTGTTTCACTATATTGTTTTTCCAATTTTTAAAAAAAAAATAATATTATAATTAAAGTAACTATACACAATGAAGCATAATTTCAATTCTGTAAAAACATTTAGTATCAAATGATGTCAAATTTGCAGATTAATGTATGCAACCTCAATCAGGAACCCAAGACATATAACCTATGTATGTATTTAGTTTTACAATTAAATGTACGACAACATTGCAACATTGTAACATTATTTTGAGTATACATCTTTTTAAACTCTAGTTATACCAATATTTCAAATAATAGGAAGACAATAAAAGCTTCTGTGTGTGTAAATGTATTAACACTTACCACAAGCTTCATACTTCTGAAATCTATGTGCATCCTGTGTTTGGCCACATATACACATAAGTATTTAATAATGACATATAGTATAAAGATGCTTTCAAAATGGCGACTGCGCTGTGTAAATAAGGCAAGTACTTTTCTGCCTAATCCATACACACAGAGAGAATATGTTAGCGGGGGTCTTTACCCCAATATGGAGGGTTGCTTAATTAATAATAGCAGGTGAAGCATAGAGGTTGTCCCCCTACTTTAAATAATCTAGAGGGGAACTTTAAAACGGATGTGGCGTGCTTCTGGAATGATGCAGTTTGGTGATCATAAAGGGTCGCTACTTCATATTATAATATGCAGACTAATATGAGATCCTATAATTTGAATTAAACATTTTTATTTTAGAATGGGAACTACCCAGGATACCTGCGAGCAACTGTGAGAATTAAAGTAGACAAACTTGGATACACACCAGATTGCTGATTATGTAATGTGATTATCATGCAAGCACACTTGCTTATCTAAAATACAATTTCAATGGAAAAAACAATTTCAATCACAAAACTACCCAATAATAATTCAGAAGCAAGACCAATGTGAACATTGAAATAAGAATTGCGAAATAATTAACATTAAGAATGTATCACTAACAAGATATCAACCTCTTTGTCTCTCTCTCCCTACCAATCCTACTAAACACCAATCCTAAATTTCTGTTTGTCTATTCTATTTGTGTTGTATGTTTATGGATAATTAGAAATGTAAACCACTGAGTTGAGATTTTGACGTATGTATTAAAAAACTTAACCCGGATTTGAGAAAGGCCTGCTGGCCGAAACACATGTTCATCACAAAGGGCTTCTAGAGCACCGTAGGTAACCAGACAAATCTAACAATCTTGAGCAATTCTTTAAATATAAACAATTTTGGAATAATACCAATATATGTGTCTTCATTGATGTCCGGCGCTACATTAGAATATAATAACTCTCACATAAGAACCTTTCTTTGATTTTTTTTTTTACCAACTTTATTTAAGTTTTGGAGCACATAGACATGCATACATTAATAATAAACCGATCAATAGCATATATGTAATACTTCTTACATGTCGCTTCCTCATTACCCCTTACTTGGGGTTTCAGCACGTTTCAATGCCAGTGCTCAATTATGATAACAATAAAGAGGAAAGGAATAAAAGAATAACATAAATGTTGAACTCCCTCTTTCCCCCCCAAAGTTATCTCCCCAACTTAAGGTGAAGAAGTGGTTTGATCTGTTTAATTATTTCAGTCAGATGGATCCTTTCAAGTTCAGTATTCGATTCCATCAGATAACAGGTATTGCACGGAGCAATCTGGGCTTGAAGTACATCTGCTCTCTGTCGTCTGTGAATTCATGCAATGGTAGCCAAATGTTCAGATATTTGGAATAAGAGCCGTGGGCCAAAGCAGTCACTTTCTCCATGGCCATCACCCCCCATAGCCGCATCCACCACATGGCCACCACTGGCCCATCTTTAGATTTCCATGCCTGGGCGATTGTAATTCTGGCTGCACTTTACATATGTGTAATTAAGGTGGCCGTCGGCCCTGAGTTTGCATAGCAACCCTCCACTGCTTCTCCCAAGAGCACCACTAGCGGGTCAAGAGGGAGCTCTACGCCGGTTATGTCTTTAATGTGACTTAGGATCTCTTTCCAGTAAGTTTCCGTTAATGGGCAGGACCACCACATATGTATAAGGTCCCTAGGTTGTCCACAATTCCTCCAGCATTCAGGCAAGTATTCTGGATTAATGGCATGCATGCGTGTGGGCGTCATGTACCAACGAAGACAAAGTTTATATGCTGCTTCCTTAATCAAGGTGCATTTAGAACTTTTCGCGGCTCTATGCCAAATTCGGCCCCATGTGTCGCAGTCAATTGATCTTCCCAGATCCGCTTCCCATTTCCGCATATAAGTGAGATTCTCTTCTGGGTCCCCCTCTCCCACCAGTCGATATAATCTAGTTATTCACTTATCTGGGTGGCCTTCCTGTATGGTTAACTCCACTCCTGTAGGGTTCCTAGCTGCCCCTTCCTTCAGCCTCGCATTTGAGACCCAGTGTCTGAGTTGAACATAGTGGAATTGTTCCTGTTCCGGGATATTGAATCTGGTTTTGTATTCTTCAAATGTCAGGGGTATTCCGTTTGCAAAAAGAGCTCTTAGGACCATGCTGCCTTTCCTGCCACCCCAGTTAGCCCAGAAGTTATCATGTGTTCCAGGGGTAAATTCTGGGTTTTAAGCTACTGGCGTAAGAGGCCCTCCCCTCCTTTAATCTTCTTGTTTCTGAGGACCCTGTCCCAGTACCACAGGGTAGTTCTGGTTGATTCCAACATTTGGCCCCCTTTTTCCCTATGTCGTGTGGCGAGGAAGCCGATACCTCCCAGGGCTATCTTAGTTGCCAATTTTTCAAGTATAACCCACTGGTTTGGTGCTTCCACCGCAGACCATTGCAGCATAGGAGCTATCTGTGCTGCCCAAAAGTACCTACGGAGGTCCAGAATATTTTCTTGGGAACTCTCGGTTCCCCCCCCCCCCAGATGAAATTCATCACCTCTTTCTGTAGTGTTTGGATGGCTGGGTTTGGGATTCGTATTGGAAGAACGCCGACTACATATAAGAATTTAGGAAGTAGGGTCATCTTAACTGCCGTAATGCGTGCCAACCAGGACAGTTCCTGTAATTGCCAATGTTTTAATTCTTTCGCCAATGTTTTCAGGAGGTCTGGGATATTAGCTCCGTATAACCTGTCATATTTGGGGGTCAGTTGAATTCCAAGATATTTAACTGCCTTGTGTTCCCATTTCAGGGGGTATAGGTTGCTCTGGCCTCTCTGTAATATTAAGAGCTTTAGATTTGGGATAATTAATGTGGAACCCAGAGACATTGGCAAATTTCTTCAGTAGGTGTATGGCTGCTGGTAGAGAATTTGCGGTATCTTTTAAGAATAAGAGAATGTCATCCGCTTAAAGTGCCACCTTCTGCGGACCTATATTGCCCACTTCAACTCCTTGGATATCTGGATGGCTACGAACTTGGCATGCAAACGGTTCCATAGCCATAGCAAAGACCAGAGGCGATAATGGGCATCCCTGTCTCGTGCCTCTCTGGATGGGGATGCTCCCTGTGAGATTTCCATTAACCAATAGCTTAGTGGATGGGTCAGTGAAGTTGGCCATTACCATGCGGATAAAGAGTGGGCCACACCCGAACTTTTCAAGGGTCAGGTGTAAGAAGCCCCAGTGTAGACTATCAAAAGCTCTGGAGGCGTCCAGGGCTGCCACTGAAAATCTCTGGCCTGTCCTCCGTCCCCATTCGATTACATCTATGGCCCTGCAGATATTATCGTATGTGTGCCGCCCCCTCACAAACCCAGCTTGATCTGAGTGAATTATTTCAGGTAATATCATTGCCAGTCTCCGGGCCAATGTCATGGAATATATCTTTGCATCTCCATTTAGTAAAGAGATCGGACGGTAGCTAGCACAGTCCAATGGGTCCCTGTCTGGTTTCAACAATAATACTGTGGTTGCTGTCTCATATCTCCAGATGTACGCCCCTTATCTCTAATCAAATTAAATAGGCAGGTAAGGGGGCCTATCAGCGTGGTTCTAAAGGTTTTATAATATGCATTGCTGAGGCCATCTGGGCCTGGTGTTTTATGCCTTTTCAGTGCTCTTATAGCGTCCCCCACCTCTCCCTCCGTTTTGGGGCCTTCCAATTGCTGCCTATCCATCTCACCAATCTGTGGTAAGTCTATCTGGTCTAGGAATGCAATCTGCTCCTCCTCCTTTAAGTTTTCCTTCTTTAAGTTATTGGTGTAATATGAGATCAGGACCTCCTCTATTTCTCCTTCTCCCCTCACTACCTCCCCTTGGCCATTACGAAGTTGAGTTATTCGATTCATAAGGGTTTGGTGTCTCAATTTGGCATCAAGAAACCGATTAGCTTTGCACCCGTGTATGTAATAAAATTGTTTAGTTTGTACCAAAAGGCGTGCTGCGTCATCTGCTAAGTGAGTTATTAAGGCGGCTCTGGCTTTTTTCAAATCCCGCCAAGCCTTCTGTGAACCTTTGTCCTTGTAGACCACCTCTGCCTCATGTATCTTGGCTTCCATGTTGTGCCTTACCCTCTCCCGACTTTTAATGTAGTTTGAGGTTTGCGCAATGAATTCCCCCCTTACTACCGCCTTGCTGGCATCCCAAATGGTTGACCAATCCATCCCTGGGGTCTTGTTTTCCCGGAAATAGTTCTGCAGGGTTTGTTCAATACTTGTCCGGACCAGTTGGTCCTTAAATATTACCTCATTCAGTCGCCAGGGTTTGTGAGACCGTTGTTGTGAGCAAGCCAATTCTACATTCAGGAGTACTGGGGCATGGTCCGAGAGGCAACACATCCCAATTTCTAAGCCTGTGACTTGTGGGACAACTGTTTCGGAGATGAGTATCATATCGATACGGGAGTAGTAACCCCTGTGTACCGCTGAGCAGTGGGTATATGCCCTCTTCTGTGGGTTAAAGAAACGCCAGGATTCTAAAAGGTGCAGTTCTCTCAGAAATTTGGTCAGATTTACCTCTAGCTCGAAGCTGGAGGTAAATCTCCAACATTCTGCCCAAACTCAGGATTGGGCAGAGCGATAATGTGGTGGTAACGCTATTACCACCTCATTTTTACCACTCCACCCAACCCATGATGAGACCCTAAGACTTTTATCTGCTGATAAGTCTGCCCATACTTCAGCTACATTGCTTTTTTCAGCTTTTGTAATGTAACATAACGATCAACAGCTGTTCTATCATCGGAAATATACTGTACATCAGTATTTGCATTCCAAAGCTGAGTAATGACAGGATTGTAATTATGAATGAATTGGCATTCTTTATCTATTTTTAAATGATAGGTATTTCTTGGTGATTTACCAGTAACATGGTGTCGAACAGATGACATCAAACTATTCACTCAACTAACTGGTGTCTCAGTCCTTGGAAAGTTATGTTATGTTGATTTATACTGCGCACCGCTACCACTCATGGGCAGCCTTGAGGGTTCTGCAAGTTAGGCGGTTGGGAGGTTAGTGAGGATAGGGTGAGAGGATAGGTTCTGAACTAGGAGGCACTGGCATCTGTGAGTATTGTTTTGCATGTGGGAGTTTGTGTGGGAGGCCTTGTGTTGTAACCGTATTGGCAAGAATCAGAGACTCGGGTATATAGTAGTGTTTTGTGTTGGTTTTGTTGTGTTGTGTAGGGTTGTGGTGCGTTATGCACACTGGTTAGATATTGCCCATAAGGGATCCAGAGTCATTGGTGGGGTAGCTGTAAAGTTATCCGGTGTCTTGGTGTGTAGTTGCGTTGTTGATGGTTTTATAGACTATGTGAGTGTTTCATTGTAGGTGTGCTTCAGCATCTAGAGATGCTGGGTGTGAATGTAGAATTGATTCTTGGTTTGTTTATGTGCAGTGTGGCGAGCCCCTGGTCTGGTATGGTGTCAGTAATGTTGGAAGAGCAGGAAGGGGAGAGTGGGTTAGTAAATCGGTCGGTTTGTTGGAGCCTCTGGTGCGGCTCTTGGTTGCTGCTTGATGGTATCTAGCCCTGTTCTTGGTTGTGGTTCTTTGGCCAATATGATCTCTACTGTAGTTGTTTGTCTGTGGTGTTGTTTTTGCTGGTGTCCTTCAAGATTGTCATTGTTTGTTGAATAGCCATGTTTTTAGCTGTTTCCTGAAGGTGATGTGGTCTTTTGTGGTTCTGATTTCTTTTGGCATGGTGTTCCCGATATTAGCAATTAGACGTGATTATTCTGTTCCACTGAATTTTGTTTTTTTCATAGTGTTTTGCCTCTATTTGTAGGCAGTTGCTGGACCTTCTCGGGGGATACCGGATAATCTTGTCTTGGAGGATTTCAGTTCCTTGTCTGTGCAAGGGTTTGCGGGTGATGCAGAGTGCTTCGAATTGAATGCGCTTAGTGTAGTACTTGTCTTTACCTTTGTATTCTCTCTGACAGTACTTACCAAATGAGGGCCTTTGAAATATTTCCATCTTGTTCCATAGATCAACATTCACATGTTGAGAAGGAATGGAACAAGTAACATATTTTTCCATAAACTAAATCACACAGCCATCCCTTTGCTCACCAAACTGACGAGCATCTTTAATCCACAACATCATATGTATATGTGAAGCCCCACATGGCTGGCACTCTTTCCTCCAAAAGAAATGTTTCATATAAAATGTTACATATAATGTTTAACTTGGCTAAAAATCTGTGATGAAAGGACCAAGATACACATACAAGTTCCATAGAAAATACGTTTTCTGGTGTCATGTTTTCTATGTCTTCTTTCTGTGAATTACTTTTACAAATCTACTCTGGAAGATCATCCCAAACATACTCAGGGCAACTTAAAGTCTCAAACCAAGTTGGAGGGATCAAGTTTCCAATCATGCAGCTAACACCTAACATCTCCTATACCAATATTCCGTGGTTCCTCTCATTGTGGCAAGAATATTGGTAAACTTACCCTCTAAAACTTCATTTGTTTCTTTCACCCGTTGCAGCATCTCAGATGAAGAAAGATTTGGAAATCTAGTTATGGTCTGAAGTGTATGAGAAACAGCATAACATAATGTTGAAAATTCACTTTCATACAAGAAGTGAAAAATATATTCAACATTAGTGAGGAATCGGGAATCTTCAGAATACATTCTTGTAAAATGATTATATGAAGAAGAAATTGGAACATTTTCCGATCATCCAATCAGCCTCCTGTACCAGTAGGAAAAAGCATAAGGAAACAACAAGCTTCTAACATTGTTTCCCAGACACTTATTGGCGCACCTTTCGTTGCCTCCATTTGATACAATTCTAAACTGTCGCCAATGACTTCACATGAGTGTAGAGGATGAATAGTTTAATGATCAGACAAACTATTCCCTTCTGCAATAGATAGTTGTAAATTACCTTCACTGCTTTTGTTTATTGACTCAACATCAAGCATAGAGAAGTCTAGTACAGTCGGACTGCCTTTGTATAAATCATTGTGCTCAAGGGTAGAGGTATGCTGCTTGTTTGATGGTAGGAGTTGCTATACACCCCCATTCGTTTGACTTCCCCCTATGTCTGTGCATTGTGTAACAGCATATGCGATCACACAGTATGGAACCCAAGTGGGTCCCTGCCCCTCCAAAGCACACAATTTCCAAGCAGATTGTGAAAGTGCCAGACATGGTTGCTGTTTATTCTTTATGAAGTACTACCAACATTATTGTGTTGTGTTTACCACACATGTTGTGCTCCGGTGCATGCAATGGTGCTTACAAGTATGGTACATATGCTGTTCTGGATGCAATGCAGTGATGCAACATACTTTAATCTGTGACTGAAATGCTAGACTCAATTTCATATGTTGTTAGTGCGGAAACTGTGCATAGCTGAGGTACATAATGCAACGATTAGATTAGATAGAAAGTGCTGCAGTGTTAAGAAAATGCCCCATGTAGAGCTCTGCTCTGAGCGCTGGAGTAATCTGGGATGGTATTGCGCAGCTCATATAGCGTGAATAAGAAGAGCAGAGTAGAGTTTCAATGGGTTGGCACTGAGTTTGTCAAGTTGGGTCTAAAAAGGAATATCTTTACAAGATGTGTTGTAGTTATTAGTAATTCAGTGCTGACTCGAATCTTACGCAAAATGTCACATGCATACAGACAGAATCACCCAATCAGACTCAGCATGTTAATTGCTGTCACATATCCATCAAAAGAAATGAACAGAGGGCCCCTTGAAGGTTTGAGCAATGTCCCAAAAAAAGTCAAAACCCTCAATTGATACCAAGCCTTGAGTGAAACCATGCCCAATCCAAACCGTAAACCAGCTATCGGGACACAAGCAAGCAACCCCACGGGTTTTTCTCCTAATTAGCCCTTCAATCATTGTCCAATTTAGATCTTGTATCAGATATAACATTTCTTGGCTGTATACAAGTGATGCATATTATTTCGACAAGGGGCTTGATAGTGAATCTGCAATGCCTTGCATATAACCATTTTAACTGGGAGAAACCTATTCAGGCCTTTATTTTGAGGTTGTCAAGAACACCAGTCTACCTCGGGTTCACAATGAAAGATAGCCCTAGATATTTAATTTCAGGTGATGGTGTTACTACTAAGTCATTGATGTTCCGCGTACATTAATTGGGCTTATTTGCATGAGAGGAAAGCCTCAATATGACCGTTTTATTAGTGTTAATGTCCAGTTAATTTTCCTCAGCGTATGACACCATGGCATTTATTAATCTTTGTAGTCCTATAAAACAACGCAAATCCAATTAGCCTGGGCTGGACACAAAGAATGCAGAATAGTGCACAGCAGTACAGAGAGTAAGGGTACAATGCATAGGTAATGATACAGTAGGAGGTGGTATGTGTGACCCAACTGAAAGGAGTGATCACAAAATAGTGTGGGTTCCAAATCCAAACCCACCACATAAAAGGGTTACAGGAATGAAAATGTGTGCACACATGGATAGACTAGATAGGGGTAGACAGGATGTGGAGATACTACAACTATAATAAAACACAATAGACTATCAATAAAGGTATACAAACTATAATAAACAGACAGGGAAATATAAACTGGGTGAGAATAAACAGGGAAGATTATACTAGATAGTTGCAATAGAACGGATGGGGTAGGGTAAGTAAACCTGGGAGAACAAGAGAGGATGGGTAGGTTAAGTAAACTTGGACAACATGGAAAACATCTTTTTTTAAACGTTTTCAGTTGTATGGTATTGTCTTTTCTGCATTTTTCTTTTTTTAACATTTTCCTCCCTTCCCAAAATATGACCATCATATCTAGCAGAAGTGATAGCATTGACAATATCATTATATGAGTGCCAACACCATCGCCACCAAGAAAAAGCTCTGT
This sequence comes from Ambystoma mexicanum, assembly GCF_040938575.1. Taxonomy (NCBI): domain Eukaryota; kingdom Metazoa; phylum Chordata; class Amphibia; order Caudata; family Ambystomatidae; genus Ambystoma; species Ambystoma mexicanum. The sequence goes on from NC_090924.1 coordinate 1,094,967,146, forward strand.
ACCATGAGAACAGATCCTTTCTTATATGCTGTTGGAGATAGAGAACGTGCAGTACACCTATTGCAAAAAGCTTCTGCAACGAAAAACCATCAACCATCCATTCACAGAGCTTGAGAACCTCTATAATAATAAATCACCTGATACATGGACATTGGAATGGAGTAGATAACAAGTATAGAAAAGCCCATGAACACCAAAAGATCAAAATGCATGGAACTCATAAAATGCATTATCGTACTTCCACAGGTGTGTCTACTTCTTCAGCATCTCCTTTGTCATCACTTCCAGCTACCTATTCTTCTACAACTCATTCACCTTCAACTCAAGCCACCACCACTCAAAGCACAACTTCTTGAAGAGGCCTACAACCCCTGCATGCTCCTATTTTACCAGCACCCAATCGTGCAGATTTTAAAATTGTTTACACAATATGCCACAATTGGGATGTCCTGGGAGATACCACACTAACCCATTGAGAAATTATTCTCTCCCAACATCAGGTGCATTGCCATTGCTGAATACGTTTTAATAGTGGCAATATCCACAAATAAAACACAAACTGCACTAAAAGAGCACACCGTCTAATATGATATATTAACAAACACAGTATGGTACAATAAAGGTTAAAAAAATGTCACTACAATCAAAAAACAGGGACAGATAAACCGGTTGAGAATAAACAAGGGACATTATGCTCGGTGGTTGCAGTACAGAGGATGGGGAGGTTAAGTAAACTTGGAGAACTTGAGAGCAACGGTTAGAAAACAATCAAGCAGGTAGAAACAAATAGACACTGAGACATGAGATTTCAAATGTTCCTTTTCAAAGCTTGGTAACATCAGTGTTAATAAATGATCTCCTGCAGGTCCACTGGGACGATGTGGATGATGACTACCGAAAACCACATCAGTACCACAAAATGAAAATGAATGGCCTTATGCATTACATCACTGACAATCAGCAGCTCATCCAGCAATTCCATCCAGCAGTGCGACACCTCCAACAAACATTCAACCCTCAACATCTGTGGGTGCTGCTTCCATTCCACCACTTGATAGACTACAGGCACCCAATGTATCTGTTAAGAAAATAAAGTTTTGCATAAGCCACAAATGGGTTGCCATAACAGTTGCAACAACAGAACATTGGAACAGAGGAACATCTACTTTTTACCTAATCCTCTTTTCACTTCACAAGTTATTTGTTCTGTTTTTCTTCATCCATCCCTACATTTTGAATATGAGTTGGCCTTTCACTAGAGTTAACTGAACAACTTCTTCAGTAGCCACAGACCACCTCAAATACTTGAATCCTATAAGCACCTGCCCACCATAGAAACAATAAAGACCCAATGAGAATATATATGCAAAGAATCCAACTTTCTTTCAACATATGCTAAAAAAAGCTGCCACAACAAAGTACAAAAATAAAAAAGGGACTCAGATGAACTTCCAAAACAGCATGAATTGTACCACCTCACAGAAAACTGGACACAGATGGAGGTACTTTATAGTGAAAGTGCATTACAATGTACAACACGCACAATCAAATAAAGCTAAAACCTCACTAACATGCATACAAAAAATGAAATAGCTGCATATAAAACCATTGATTGAAACATTTAAATCTTTATCTGCATGTTAGTAAAGGTAAAATAATACATCAAAAATGAACTGTCACTTAATCTAGCAGATGGAAAAAAGTGGCAATAAATACCATCTGATAGCAGTAGTTCATATAAGTAACACAAACACAAACGAAAATACATCTTCAAACATGTAGATATTTACTGACACTTTCACATCAGCCACACTCTAAGCATGTGTACAGAGTGAGTTCTGCATTCAAAAGGACACAACTGCACAAAATGGTGGCTTTGATACTTTCCAAAATCAAAACCACAAAAAGAGGACTATGGGCCTCATCACAAATTGGCTGGCAATTGGGCGCTAATTGCGCCGGGATGGCGCCCAACACAATTTGCGTTACTGCGCCGGGATGGCGCCCAACACAATTTGCGTTACTGCAACTCAGTCTGGCACAATTTCTGCCAGATGCCGAGTTGCAGAGGGCGGTAAATCCCCATTCCCCATTGGATCCATAGGACCCAATGTGGTTGGCAGGCGTTATTACTGCTAGTGGTAATTGAGCTAGTGGTAATAGCACTGAAAACAGGCTGTAAGTGCAGATTTCTACCTCAAGCAAAAGGCTGGTGGTAAAACTGACACTTACCCCCCAACTCGAGATTTGGCCAACCCTTAAATGTGGCAGTAATAGCGTTACCGCCGCATTTAAGGGCTGAGTCCAACCTTGTGATGAGGCCCATACATCTAGTAATCAAAGTACTAAAATGAATGACACATTTTCACTGCAACCAATCACAGACAAGTACACAGGTACAACAATAACAACAACCAATAACAAACAATCAAACAAACTGAATTTTAATTTTTACTGTCCAGCATCTCTCATCTCTAGCTGTGGCTATTCGGCATCGCTACAAACAGGGCCTTGTAGCCGCGGCTACATGTACATTTTATACAAACTCAAATTGAACTAAGCCAACAATCAAAAGTTCAAATAAGACAAGGGAACAACTATGCAAATAAAATTACAAACACAAAAACGTTCATGCTCCTATGCATGTGTGCCGTATAGACGTGGTTATAGAAAAACCCCTTCAGAGCGTTTGCTGATAGCCACGGCTATGCGTGAAAACAGTGGAAAAAATGTATTCCCACTACCCCAAACATATTTACCAGCCCTCCTCCTCCTCCCCAAGGTCCTCATCCATTCCCCCGCTCTCTCCAAATACTCTGTAACACTCCATTTGTCTATGATGCTGCTCCACCCAAAATGTTGGAAAGCTACAGGTATGACATGCCCACAAACACACATAGTGCAATTTTTCAGTATGTAGCCGCTGCTGCACAGGGCCCACTTTGTAGCCGCAGTTACAGGCAACACGCCAGCTGTTGCTGTTATTAGGCATATTCATGAATAGACCAATCGTGTCCATTTTCCTATAGCCACGGCTATGATAAAAAAGTACAACAAAAACGTGAATAGGGTGTATGAATAAGGGAAGAGACAGCAGCAATACAATGGTAGTAAAAAAAAGTGACAGTACCATAAGTGGCTGCTGATAGGGTTATATACATTAGTCGAGTATAAAGAGGGCAGAGTATACTTAATGGATAGGATACTGAGGATGGGCAGAAGTCGAGTGGATGTTGACAAAATGAGAGGCAGTTCTATCCTATCTCTATCTGTAAATAAAAGAAAACATAATTAGTTAGAGAACACACTTTATGAAATACAATTAAATACAGTCATTTTCTTTTTACCCTCAAATGTAGTGCATCATATGCACTATATAAGATACAACATATGTGAATACTGTTGTTCTCTTTGAAACATAGTAATCATTGGGAAAAAAATCTAAGACTGATTGAAAAAAACATACCATAATAAATCAATAACATAAATGGGTGTGAGCAGACTGGATGCAGATACATTGAATCGTTTGCACTTAGCATGATATGATATGATATGATATGGTATTTGTAACGCGCCTATACACAGGTGTTTCAAGGCGCGACGAGGCAGGGAGGGGAGGAACAAGGGGAGACAGACAACGATCCTACTAGGCCAGGTGTCATTCAGATCGCGCAAGTGGAGGGGTGGGGGAGGGGGAAAAGTGCAAGGGGAAGGGGTGGGGGGGAAGTGCAGTACAAGGTAAGTGGCGTAAAGTAATAAATAAATAGGGCCAGCTGGTGGCAAGTGCAAGATAAGTGCAGAACAAGTGCTGGGGAAGGGGGGGGGGACTGTAGGGATACAGAGACAGTCCCGCAGTGCAGAGGGGTTCCAGGGCATCAGTGCAAGTGGAGAGTGGCTGGGCCCAGGACCGAGGCCGTTTAGAGTGGTCCAGTTGCAGGATCAGTGCAGTTTCAGTGAAGAATTAATTAGCTGTTCAGCAGGGGAGAGGGAGAGAGAAAGCAGAAGCAAAGAGGAAGGTTTTGAGGTGCTTCCGGAACCGGAGATGATTCTCCTCAAGTTTCAGGGAGGCAGGAAGGCTGTTCCAGAGGGAGGCCCCTGCCGCGGAGAGAGATCTACCCCCAGCTCGTTGCTTCGAGAAGCGGCTAACCCTGAGGGAGTTGGAGGCGGATGAGCGAAGGGCTCGGGAGGGAAGATGTTTGGGAAGAGAGAGTTGAAGGTATTTAGGACCCAGGCCCCAGAAGGCCTTGTGGACAATGCAGAGGGTTTTGAACTTTATCCTTGCAGCCACTGGGAGCCAGTGTAGAGATTTCAGTCCTGGAGAGATACGGTCCCTGGGCTTGAGGCCAAGGACAAGTCTCGCAGTTCTGTTCTGGATGAGTTGCAGAGGGCGGAGAGTGGAGGCAGGCAGATTAAGATAGAGGCTGTTACAGTAGTCCACCTTCGAGAGAACCAGGGCTCGGGAGACAGTGAGCTTCTGGGGGAAGGAGAGGAAGGGAAGAATACCTCTGAGGAGGTGCAGCTGGTAGTGTGACCTCTTGGCGATGTCAGAAATATGAGGAGAGAAGGAGAGTGTGGAGTCGAAGATGACCCCAAGGTTTTTTGCCTTGCAGGTAGGAGCAGGGAGGGGGCCAAGGGAGGCAGGCCAGAGAGCTGCAGGGAAGGAGGGAGTGGGAGTACCGATGAGTAGAATCTCAGTCTTACTGGCATTAAGGCAGAGGTCATTGGCGGCACACCATTCTTGGATAGCAGACAGACAGTCAGAGATGAGGGAAGGAGAGGGGGAGGCTGAGGGTAGCCTGAAAATGAGCTGGGTATCGTCCGCATAGCACTGGAAATTAGGGCAGAGAGCGGCGATGCGGTGGGCAAGGAGTGCCAGATACTGGTTGAACAGCCAGGGAGAGAGATTAGATCCCTGGGGGACACCACAGGTGGAGAAAAAGATGTCGGAGAGGAAGGACCCCAGTTGGACCTGGGAGGGTCGATTTGAAAGGAAAGAGGTCAGCCACGCCAGAGCCTGACCAGTGATACCCAGGTTTTCCCGGAGACGGTTGAGCAGGATGGCATGGTTGACAGTGTCAAAGGCAGAGGAGAGATCGAGCAGAATGAGAACACACGGAGTGTTTGAATCGAGGTTCAAGAGCAGGTCTTCACGGATGTTCAGGAGAGCAGTTTCCGTGCTTCTGGCAGATCTGAAGCCAGATTGATGGTCATGAAGACTACCAGCAGATTCAGCATGGAGGTTAAGCTGGGAGATGGCCAGTTTCTCCAGGAGCTTGCCCCGGAAGGGAGTGATGGAGATAGGGCGATAGTTGGCCGGGCAGGAGGGGTCAGAAGAGGGTTTCTTGAGAAGAGGGTGCACAAGGGAGTGCTTGAGGGGGGAAGGGAAGACTCCAGAGGCGAAGGAGTGGTTGCAAAAGTCAGCCAGGGCAGGAGCCAGGGAGTCGATGTGGTCCTTGATAGTTTTGGAGGAACAGGGGTGAACCTGTTTAGACGAGACTTTCATTGATCGGACAACTCGTCAGCAGAGAAAGGTGGAAAGGCAGAGAAAGAGGGAGGAGGGGTGACCGCAGAAGGGCCAGAGGAAGGGCCGGGTAGGGAGGGAGGGAGGTGAAAGGAGGAGAGCGAGGACAGGATGTCCTGAGTTTTAGAGATGAAGTGAGAGGCCAGTGCAGTGCAGAGGGCCTGGGAGGGGACAGGAGAGGTAGAGACTGCAACAGGGTTGGCCAGCTCCTTGCAGATTTTAAAGAGTTCGGTGGAGTTGTTTGATGCCGCAGAGATGCGGGCTTGGATAAGGGCTCTCTTCTTGGTGAGAACGGAGAGCCGGTACTGCCTTTGGAGCAGGCGGCAGGCCAGTTTGTCAGAGGATGAACATGAAGCACGCCATTTCCTCTCTGCAACCCTGCACTTGCGTTTTAGGGTGAAGAGATCCGAGTCATACCAGGAGTTACATTTGGCTTTGGGCTTCAGGCGGATTCTCATGACGGGGGCAAGGATATCAAGAGTAACAGATATAGCAGAGTGGAGCATGGAGAGGGCTGTGTCAGGGTGGGAGTCAGCCGAAGGGGCAGGGGGGGGCGAGAAGGTAGCAGCGAAAGCCTCAACTGACACACGTTTCATGGGTCGGATGACCGAGAAGGTGGGTGGCAGTGAAGAGGGTGGCTTTGCCTGTGGGGTAGGGAGGGTGGGGTGGGAGGATAGGAGAATGTGATCACTCCAGGAGAGAGGAGTGGAGAGAGGGACGGAGAGGGGAAGGTCAGAAGAGATCAGAGCATCAAGAGTGTGCCCAGCAGAGTGAGTAGGCCCAGATGGAAGAATAGAGAGTGAGAGGTCACGAAAGAGACCAGTGGGGGGACTGGAGGCATCAAGGTGGATGTTAAAGTCGCCAAGAAAGAGGAGTTGAGTGGTTGAGGACAGGAGTGAGGAGGAGAGGTCAGCCCACTCAGAGAGGAAGGAGGAAATTTGACCAGGTGGCCGATAGATAGTAGCCACGGTAAGGGAATGGCTAGGAGAGAGAGAGTCGGCAGACAAGACATTCAAAAGAGGAGTAGGTCTGCGTAGGAGTGACAGTGGCAGGAATCCACTCAGGGAAGATAAGGGCAACACCACCCCCTGCACGGTTAGGCCTGGGCATGGAGAGGATCTTGTAACCGTCAGGTAGGAGTGTGTCAAAGGTGGTGGCAGAGCTGGCTGTGAACCATGTCTCAGTGAGACAAAGGACGTCGAGGTCCAGTTCCTCAAGGAGGTGACAGATATTGGAGGAGTGCTTGATGGCAGAGCGAGTGTTTAGTGTGGCAATGTGGAGAAGGCTGCCATCCTTGAAGAACTTCCGGGGAGGGGTACAGATCAGAGGTACGCCCTGCGGAGGTATTGAAGAAGGAGGTGAAGAAGGAGCACGAGAGGGGGCAGGGAGGGAGGGTAGAGGCAAGGTAGCCAAGGATAGAGGAGGGGGGACAGCAGGAGAGGAGAGGAAGTTGATGAGGTGTGGGAAGCGTCTATCGAAGAGGTGAAGGTTGGCCTGAGGGCCTTGGACCAAGACGGTCCCATTAGCGTAGACATTAATGATGGCCTTAGAGGAGCAGAAGGGGGCCAAGAGGACATCCCAACGGGTGCCACCATTAATGGGACAGGAGGAGAAAGGTGAGAGCACAGAGACCATATGAAGGGTCCATAGGTCAGGCGAAGGCACGAAAAAGAGGATGTCAGTGAGAGTTTCCTTAGAGCAGGCATTAGTGTCGGTGTCAGCAATAGGGAGGCCTGGGTTGGAGACCAGGATGTCCTTTTTAAACTTTTTCCTACCAGATTTAGTGAGGAGAGCAGGATAGTCAATGGAGAAGCAGTTAGAGAAGATAGGCGAGACGGAGAGCACCATGGGGTAGGAGGGAGGGAGGGGGGGGGGAGACAGACGAAACGAGAGCACGCAGACAGGAAGTGAGCGGCAAGCACAAGTAACCACAACTAGAGCAAGCAAACAGTGAAGCGTATTAGGTACCGGGCCACCTAAGTTTGAGAATCCTTCGAGGGGAGAAAAACACCCTAGTATACCACAGTTCAGAGCAAACAGTAATGCGTATTAGGTACCGGGCCACCTAAGTTTGAGAATCCTGCGAGGGGAGAAAAAACACCCTAGTATACCACAGTTCAGAGCAAAGTTTGAGAATCCTGCGAGGGGAGAAAAAACACCCTAGTATACCACAGTTCAGAGCAAACAGTAATGCGTATTAGGTACCGGGCCACCTAAGTTTGAGAATCCTGCGAGGGGAGAAAAAACACCCTAGTATACCACAGTTCAGAGCAAAGTTTGAGAATCCTGCGAGGGGAGAAAAAACACCCTAGTATACCACAGTTCAGAGCAAACAGCATAGTAGAATGGGTGAGAATGGGTGAGAATGGGTGAGAATACAAATGTTAAAGTACAATGGATGCGACATCTAAAACTTGGGTAGTGTCACGATTCCAGTAGGGGCACAAAGCATGTGTGTTAGGACCAGGGGTATATTCTCCCATGACAATGTAGGGAGAAGGTGGACTTGCAAGGTGGATGGCTGGCATAGGCGTTCCATGAGAGTTGCATTGACCCACACCAACATGGCTGCCAAGAAAGAACCCACTATGGAACTTAGGATGGTCCCCGGCAGATCCAAATATCTGACATCCCTGGTGGTCTAGTGTTGACAAGGCACGGCCCGAGGATATAAAACCACGCCCTGGGCAACACCCTGTGCTTAGCGTTTCATCTGCTACCTACCAGGCAGTGTAATGCTTACCGCTCCTGTTCTTCCACATGCAGTGCATGCCCAGACTAATTTACAGCCATACTTGCCTGAAGACCGGAGGCATCATCGTACGAGTTCTGCTTCAAGCTTCTGTCCTGATACTCACCTGCATCTTAGTCCGGACCCATCTGTAGCTGCACAGACCCGACAACTTCATCGTAAGAGTTCCGTTTCCAGTCTCTGTTCTCCGATCAAGGTCCACAACAACTGCAGCTCCTGAAAACGAGAAAGCAGAGAAAGATAACAGTAAGAGACAGAAGCAGCATTCTACAAAGACTCACCTTCATAACTCCAGCATCCAGTGTGTCGCAGCCGGCCTGGACTACTGCTCTCAGTGAAGCAACTGGAATCGGATGCCTACCTGATATCTCCGGTATGCCTTCTTCATCCAAATACGGTGAGCACCAGCATCGGCTTGCCAGCCAGCATACCTAGAGGGACACAGTGGGAGGTGGGGGAGAAAGCTGGGGAAAACGTACTGAATATCTGTATTACATACCTTTAGGTCTTCATCCAGACTCCCTAACACAACTTACCAGAGGCTCCAAGTTCATCCGTGTCCCTCCCAACCTCACTGTTCCCTGGGTTTTGATTCACCAGCGGACCAGTCGGGAAAGGAGTGGCAGGGGCATTCATTCTAGCCGAGTTATCGAGTGGGGGCAACGCTTCAGAACAGGCCAGACCAGGCACTCCCGCAGGGCACCAGAGATAAGCGTTACAGGTAGAGTGGCTGAGGTTCAAAAGCAGGGAAAGTATGGGTTGGACACAAAGAATGACAGTATAGTGCATAGTGAGTTCTACAATCAAACGGACACAACTGCACAAAATTGTGGCTTTTACACTTTCCAAAATCAAAACCACAAAATGAGGACTGTATTTACTAAGCAAATTACTAAAATGGCCAACACACTTGGACTGTAACTTATCACAGACAAGTGCAGAATTACAACAGTAACATCAACCAATTACAAATGCTGCAACACACACATCATACATACCCTACTCTTACAAATTACTAGAAATTCAAACTAGGAGTAATTTTCCTGGAAGCAGAGCAAACTGCAGATATCATGGCTGGTTTTAAGACTGTGTAGCTGATTGGAGACAGTTGGCTTTTTTGATTACATGCTTTTAGTAAGAAACTAACGGGCCGATTCATGGAACAAACGTGCACCGAAAATCCCAGCGCAAGCAGGAGCAAGGAGGCGCAAGCGTGAGAAAGCAAGCGCACGTGCACGCGTGCGATTCAAGGAAGGCGCTGCGCCACTTTCCCACTGGTTGTGCGCCAAATCCGTGCATGGCGCATGCGGGCACACACGTCATTAAACGGCGTGCGCTTCGCACACAGCAAAAGCGCACATAGCGCAGCGCACACAACCAAAGTGGGCGGAACAGTGGGTGTAACACTCGGAATGGGGAACAACGCGTGAAAAAGAAGGCGTAACTGGGGAAACACTGCAGGGAACTACACGGAACACCCACACGCACACGAACAACCCGTATTCATGGATTCAAATACGGGAAACCCGCGCACGGCAAAAGACGCACACAGGCATCAACGCGTCCGCCACACGAAGGCAGGCGGAAGCGTCCCCGCGCACTGCATAAAAGTGCGCGCAAACAACAAACACGTATATACAGCTATGATGAATGCCCCATTTGTCGCAGCACTGATCGTGGGACACCGCAGGAGGAGGAGAATAGCCAGGGCACTAATTTTTTCACCACGGACAAGCCTTTTTGGGATGCCTGACGACCAGGTCTATGGCAAGTATAGGTTTCCACCCCATATCATCCTAGACCTGGTCAGGGAGTGGGAAGATGACCTAACATCCCCCACCCTCTTCTCCCAAGCATTGAGCCCCTTGGAAAAGGTGCTCAATGTCCTGCATTTTTTGGCCACTGGGTCTTTTCAGCGGACTACTGCCATAGTGGGTGGGGTCTCACAGGCCACGCAGTCACGCTGCCTACACCAGGTATTGGCAATCATGACAGCGCGCCCCTCAGTCCGCAGGAACATATACATGCCCAGAACACCCGCAGAAAGGCAGGCCGTTGTCCAGGACTTTTACAGGATGGCACACTTCCCCAAAGTGCTCGGTGCCATAGATTGCACCCATGTGGCCTACGTCCACCTAGGGCAACTGAGCACATCTACCGAAACCGCAAGCACTGGCATTCCATCAACGTACAGGTGGTATGCGATGCAAAGGGAATCATCACCTCTGTCTATGCAAACTACCCTGGCTCGACCCATGACAGTTTCATATACAGAATGTCCGCCCTGAGCCGGGCCCTGGAAGCTGGGCAGCATGGTCACACATGGCTCCTAGGTGAGTACAAATGCCTGTGCACATGCATGCATGTCACACACACACACAAATACACAAATCCCAATAATCATAACCATTATCACCTCTCCAGGGGACAGTGCCTACCCTCTGAGCAACCACATGATGACGCCAATCTGGAACCCCACCACACCACCCTAGGTAAGATACAACGCGGCCCATATTGCAACCAGGGCCATAGTGGAGCGCACATTCGGAGTGCTCAAGTCACGCTTCCGCTCCCTTAACCGCTCTGGCAGGCAGCCACTCTATGCACCCCCATTAGTGCGCAGGATCATTGTGGCAGCATGTGTCCTGCACAATGTTGCAACACGGCAGGGCGTACCGGTGGACATGGTGGTGCCCCCACATCCCCAACCACAGGCTCTGCCCATGGGAGGGAATAGGGCATGTGGCGAGGAAGCCCGGTCCCAGCTTCTGGCCAGATTTTTCACCTAAACTCCCAACCCTGCGGAGTGCACACAGGCCTGGCACATACCAGGTGACAATCGATGATGACAAAGAGGCAGTCAACTGTCACAACCTTACCACCCTGAGATTGTTGCCATGGAATTGCCACATTGTGTGCATCCCTAGCTACTTAAACACAAGCAATCCTGTGTGACCAAAAGGCACACATGCAAGGTGTGAATCACACAGACCTGCAAAACAGGCCATGACTATCACTGGTATGTCACTCAAACTCTCCCAAACCACAACATGACATGGCAAGCAATAGCCATACACCAACACAGTACCAATAAGGTACAAATTGCCATGTGAAAAATGTAAATGGGCATCAGACAATGATGCCTGACATGGAATCAGATGAAATGACTGACCAACAACCTCCCACCCAAAATAAGTCATACCCAAATGCATGCCAAAAGTCGTATTTGAAACATAACAATGAATGCCTGTCCACATGCACAATGTGCATTGCATAATCAACACTGCAGCTACTGTGTGCCATGTCCACCTCCTGCAATACACCTCTCAGCGCACAGCACAGTGAACAGCCATTGTGTGTGATGCACACCCTGAGCATCACATCTAAGCGACAAACTACATAAAATAACAAAATTAGGCATGTACAGGATCCACAAATGGTCATAGAACATTTGCTGCAGGGACACAATGGGCACCAGATTGCAAACAGAGTGTACACGTGGACATGTAAGGGTGGTTGTACATGTAGTGGATCATAGTGCGAGTGTGTGGGTCAGTAGGGACATGCACTCAACATATGCATGTGAAATCAAGTGACCATCACTGTCCTCTACACATCACATGTGAACATTCACCATGTGTATATCCCAGCATGCTAAACCACAACTATCCCCTCACACCTGAAAGGTAAACACAACCCATGAACAGGCATTGATGAGCAGAATACATCATGTACATAGTAAAGCACAATTACAATTTCAGGGTGCCCATCACACTACAGGGCAAGGCAACTATCAACATCAAAGCACCCCCCCTCCCTCACAAATCACCACGACCCACTGAAGAACTGCATCTGGGTTATTCATCCGACATCCTTGAATTCCACCTGGCCACAGGATCACCCTTCCCCTTTGTCACCATCTCCCACCTTGTGTGTCAAAAGTTGCCAGCACCCTCAGAGTCCACCTAGATTTGCAAAAGCACAGAATCCAAGAGAACTCAAAGCAGGACAACACAGAAGCCAAGCAAATACCCTGCAGGCAGTAAAACAAACCAGAACAGCCTCTTGATGACTTCAAGTAGCAGTACGCCACAAAGGCCAAGTACTACCACAATGATGTTATCAACCAAGGTAGCACAGTAAAACAATGTCACAACAGGATCTGAACCATGTGTGGTACATAACATAGAATGATGCAACACGAACGGATGTCTACTGTCATAGCTCCCGTGTGCAGGCGCAGGAATGGCACAAAACAACCACCCCCACCGTGGTCTGCATGCCTGCAAGGTCTAACTCACACAGGCCTCTGAGACCCTGGTGGGGAAGGAGGGTCAGGGATATGCAGTCGGCACAGGCATTGGCGTACTGGTTAACTGGAATGAGGGGCAGGAGAGGGGAGTAGGATTGACACGGGAAAGTAGGGAATGCACCAAAATGTAGTACACATATTAACACATACACAAATAGACCAAACTTGTTCACATACACATAGCAGCAAATTACTCAAATGGAAGTCAAAGAGAAACTTATCTCTGGGGTGAGTGCTGGCCTCCTGCCTGCGCACTCTCTGGTCCGGTAACAGGAGCAGTTCAATGCTGCAAAGAGAGCCACAGTTAATAATCTGTGCATGCCCAAAACACACAAACACACCACCAAATATGCCCCAAAGTAACAAAATACTCTACAAACAGACAATCTTGTGTGGATGCTTCATACCCATACGTAACATTACCCCTGTGATGGTTCATACACAGTCAATGCATTAAGTCAGGCACCTGTGGGTGCGTGGCAAATGGAACACCAATGTGTCACAATTCACACAACATGCTATGTTCCCTGGGTAAGCAGACAGACGCATATAGCAAGGTCTGACTTCAGAACAAGTCCTGTACCACCATGACCAAAATAAAGTAGCCAGTGCATGTATCAAATTCTACTTGTAAATGAAATGAACTGCACCCGAGTCTGTCCCTTGCTGTCTGTCCCTGTGAGCTGCTTCGTTCCATGTCTTGCAACGCTACATGGCTAATACAAGTGCCTCAATGGACCATGGTGGAACGGAGGGTTTGTGCCACTGCCCATGCAGGTGCCCCAGACAACTTTCCCATCAACTAGCCATCAGTCCACCAACACATCTGAGCTGTATTGTGCGCTTCAACACCAATATTTGTCCAAGCTCACCATCAGTGCTGCTACTAAGCATGCATGTTCAACTGGCCAGGTGGAAGGTTTGCTGTGTTGTGACCCCCTGTGCTGCTCACCTTGTCTGGAGTCCCTTGAAACACGTCATCATTTATTGGAGGTATGATCGCAATCCCTGTGCCTCTGCTTGCGCACACATGCGCATGTCGGCACCACCAAACATGTCCAGATTCTAGACGTCCAATGGCCCATGTCTGCTGGCAAAGGTGGTCTTGAGGCTCATCCCACTGCAGAAAGTCCATGAAACACTTGATTAATGCTTAATATTCATCTGTGTGTGTCTCTTCAAGCATTACATGAGTGGACCATGTCAGAGACGTACATCAGAAATCACACCATCAGTCCGTCTTTCACAGCAACAGTGTGGAACAAACTATCTACGTCATGATTTTCAACAAGCACATGTTCATTAAAGATAAGAAACATACTACACAATGCATAGCAATGAATGTACACATGAATCATTATACACCCCATCTAGCAAAAGAAGAACAGTGGTCAATTACATCCTAATCATCCCCAATAGGGGTGTTAACACAAGTTCCACAGCAGCAGACATGCCACAGATATGACAGTCCATTGCCCTTGTGTAATAGGCTGTTACACCGAACCATCCTTGCGAGCCCATGGATAGGGAAGCAGGAGTGGCATATGTGAGTCAAGGACTCCAAGCAGCAAACACATACACAAGACAAGCTTGAAGGGCCCAGCTGGAACAGACAGTGGATGCTTTCAAAAACCACAAAGCACCACACCGTCACATGAAAGCAAAATAGACTAGCAATTTTAAACTATATTAACTAATTACACTAACTATGAAAAACCTCCTTTACCTATTTAAACTAACTATCAAACAGAAACTTAACTAACTAAACTAAAAGAAAAACCAAAAATGGCCACATACGACCCGGGGGGGGGGCACCCAGGAGTGGGGAGGTACAGGGTGCTGCTGAACACCCACATGCAATGATGCTGAGGAAAAAAAAACCTCCATGGGCTCAACGCCTGCACAGCCCGACCTATGTGGGAGATAGATTGTCGTCCGAGTCTGGATCTTCCTGGAAAGGAGGACGTGGCACAGGAGCATGACCACGCCTAGCCGCAGCTTGCCCCTCATTGGCAGCAGGTCTGCCGGACGGGTGAGCCTGGTTCTGTGTGGCGATGACGTGTAGGTCTGCAGTCAGAACCTCCCGTGATACACGTGCTTCCTCTTGCAAGGTAGCACGTGTAACACGGAGTTCCTCCTGCAAGGCCTGGCTGGACAACCGCTGCACCTCCCGGCAAGCATGTAGCTCAGCCGAGATGGTACACTCAAGCTGTGCAAACCTCTCCTCTGCCCGCTCCCTCTGGGACATCAGAAGGAAACCCAGAGTGGATCTGAGGGAAGCATGCTCCTCCCTCAGGGCCTTCATGTGTGCCTCTGCGTGAGCAGCAATTGCTTGACGCAGAGACGACATTTCAGCCTGGTGTGCCCTGTCTGAGGCCACCATGCCCATCCTGAGCGAGCGGGCCATGGACCGTGTCGTCTGCTGCTGGAGAAGCACCTGCCTAGCCGGGGGGAGCACAGATTGGGCCACACGCTCCATGCTCTCAGCGATGTTCTCCATTGCTGCCCCCTGTGTTCAGAATTGGCAGTCATGTCTTGCTCCCACTCAGTATACTGTGGTTGCGCGCGGCAACCACGTTGCTGGGCTTGACCCCTGCGGGACCCAAGGACCGGGTGTCCTCGTTGTGTTGGCACCGCCCGTGGCTGCACAACTACATGCCCCCATCGACGTGATGTCCCAGGCACAACAGTGACTGGTGTGGAGGGTGACCCTGCGTCCCGATCCACCAAGGGCGGAGGTTCCAAGACTGTCTGATCCCTCAGTGCAGGTGTCGCGGACAGAGGAGTGTCCACATCAGAATCAATCACCCCTGACATATGGACCTGATGCTCATCCAACTCAACATGGTCGTCAGAGTGTTCTTCAGGGCTGGACTCATAGGCAGCCAGAGACAAGATGGACTGTAGCACTTGGGGGTTTTCGTGGCCTACCACCCCACTACCCCCACTTGTGCTGGGTTGATGTAGTGATAACAACCCTGTGCCTGGCATGACAACACCATCCTCCGGCTCCATTGTGTCATCATCTGAAAAATAGAGAGAAAAAAAGGTCACTACACATGTTAGAAGCACACAACACACACACACCGACAACAAACACATCAGCCAGACATGTGACACACAAAATAGAACCTGTCATGCATGCTGGGTCAACTTGGAATTGCTTCTGTGATCAGACCTGTTGAAAGGTGGCAGTCTGCTTTGAAGTGGGTCTATGCAGTGCAGAAAATATGTATGTTACTCACTACCTACATGTACAAGGACTCCATGGTGTGTGTCAGAAAATGTGAAGGCAGTGCAAGGTCAACTTCAGGCATCACGTGCAATGTGCATTCAATGGGTAGCATATCTACAAGCAAAGCACCCCTCCACCCAAGTGCAAAAGCAGGGATGCCTAGCATGGTATCAAAAGGCTGACCATAGACCTGTGTATTGACAGACAGTGTTGACTAGCATCAACAGCTTCATCTGAGTCAAGTGACAACACTGCAAATGATGATGGGACAGTAAGCAGGGTACATGATGAAACCTCTGGAGTCCACCCACGTGTGAAGAAGACACTACGCCAGTTGGACAGAGTCATTGGCCATTAAACAGGCTGAGGCTTGTGACCCTCACAGATTGTCAGACCCTAAACATGTGTGCAACGCAGTACTGAGCCACAGTTGACATGGGAAGGCAGATGAAATGCCATGCAATTTGGGTCATCATGGACTTGTGTAACAGTGATCATCCAGTCATGGACACATATGGGCATGCGTGGAATGCACATGGAGCATGAATGGGCACTCATGTCCCTGCAGGGCATCTGACCTCTGCACAGTCCAAGTGAGAAACCCTGCATCAAGTACTAAGGATGTACCACAATGGATATGTCTGGCAGATTGGCCGCTGGATGTTAGAATGTACACAGGAGGCATGACCAGGGAAGTAACCAACGGCAATATTGTAGCAGACCAGTGCTAAAATGGAATTGGGGTGCAGAGCAGGGGGTTGAGGGGCAAGGGAGTATGCCTACATTGGTTACCCCCTTGCAGGCAGTGGACACATGCACATCAGTCATGCTATGCGTAGTTCCTAGGCTGAGAGGAAGCTCACACCACGCTACATACAGAAGTGCCAGTGAGCTGGAACATGGACCAGAGGGGCATACTGGTAACCAGCATGTGACTACCGTGCAAAAGTGGTGATGTGGACAGTCCCCGTCTGCTCCACATGTCCACCATCCAGCAGGGTAGACATGCATCAGGGAAGCATTGCATTACTCACACATCATAACCATGTACACGTGACATGTAGTGGCAGTCATGCACAACACATCACACAAGTAAAACACACAGGTCCTCGACAAATACGCATCAACACTTACCGGACTGGGCATCAAAGTCCGGCATCTCTCCCACTCCTTCGACCGATTCAGATGGTATGAACTCCGCAATGAGTGACTCATGCGGAGTGAGGTCTTCCTCCTCTGGTGCAGGCCCACGGCCAGTCACCAGAGTCAAGTTGTAATTTGAGGCACACTTAGCCTTAGCGCTGCGTTTGAGGTCATTCCAATGCTTTTTGCACTCTGGCGCCGTGCTCACCTCATGGCCGAATGCACTCACATGTTACGCAACTTGCTTCCAGTGGGTATCACGGTGGGCAGCCGTAGTCTGACAGTTAGCACCCACTAGCATGTCACGGCTGTGTTTCTGCAAGTAGCCCACGAGGAAGTCCAGTTCCTGGTTGCAGAAAGGCTTCTTCCTCGACGTGCAGGAGGTCGTGTCTGTGTGTGGGGTCCCAGCCTGTGCTGCAGGTGCAACCTTCCTCCTCTTGGATTGTGGCGCAGACCCTGGCTGGTTGATGCCGCCCTGATCAGTATGGCCAGTGGGACTGGTGGATTGAGCCAAGGGAGTGGCAGGTGGAGGGACGACCAAAGGGCTGACTTGTGTCAGTGGCAGGTGGGTGCCCTCTAATGGACCCTGCGCATCAACATCCGCTGCGGCAGGGTCATTGACCGCAACTATCCTGGTTGGCAGACTCACAACCGGGGTGTTGTTGGCTGCATCTGCCCCTGCACTTGCCAACACCCGGCTGTTCGGGGCAGCAGATGACATTACTGCCCCAGGGACACGTGTCCTGGTCAGGGCAGCCTTGCGTGCCCCTACGGTTTCCCTCCAGTCCTGTTGGAAATCTTCCAAGGGCTCTTCAATCACCAATGCGCTGGCAGACCCTGAGCCTGGGTGGTGGTGTCCACAGCTGCACCTGCAGCTACCACTACCCTTGGGCCTGTGGCAGTCGATGAAACCGACTTCCGGGTCACACAGGCGCCAGTGCCAGATGCAGAAGCTGCATCTCCCAGAACCACAGGGGGTGGTGGCATGACTGCACCGACACATGTCACAACATCGTGCTCAAGTGGCGCACCCCTGCCTCTTCCCCCTCTGCGGCCACCCTAGACCCCCTGGAGTCCCCCGACTCCCTGGTCACCCCGGCCACGTCCCTGACCACACCCGCCACGAGGAGTACGCCCAGCTGAGGCACCCCTCACCTTTGGTGGCCTCCCAACCATTGTACAGATGGAGTAGTGCCGGCACAGATGGAGTAGTGCCAATGGGAGGTTTACACCACAATTGACCTGGGCAATTGGGGTGAAGGGGGGGCAAGATGTTAGTGCGTGGAATCAACCTCCCGCAGTATGCGGTGGCACCCAGTAACACAAAAAACACATACGCGTGGGACGCGCAGGCTACTATGACCTCAAAAACGGGTGCGATACACAGGGGCACCCGCAGTGGGAAAAATAGCGTGCGCGACTCACCGTCTGACTAGCTTGATCATGAAAAACACGCGTAGCCAATACCCCTGGCAAAAGAAGAGATACGTCTTCGATTGCTGTGAAGATGTGATGGCGCGCGAAACAACACGAAGCAGCTACACACGTCGGTCTCCACGAAAGGCATATACAGCGAACTGCCGGCCCTGCTCACCTTTAACCCGTGCTGAGGGAAAGGCCAGCGTGCGCCACTTATGCGCGTAGGCCCTTTCCTCAGATTACACGCATTCACACGCGGACGTGCAGTTTTTCACGTGCGCTGAACCACTATGCCCACGTCACGAGGGAAACGCCTGCGTGCGTAACGTCAGAGAAGCGCTTACGTGCTAAGGGCCTTTGGTCCAATGAAAACGCGTACATGTGCTGATGCGCTTATGCGCTAAGGGCCTTTCCTCAAATTACACGCTGATGTGCAATTTTTTCACGTGCCAAATCACTCCGTATTAAGCTGGCCACGCGAAAACACACGGAAGACCACGCTCCTGCCCAGAAAGCCAAAATATTGCCCCCCAGAGCCCCGAGCACGGTCCCACCTGCAATCTGCTGCTGCCTGACTGCCTGCTGGCCACGTGGCCTGCCATTTGCTGCCTGTGCAGTTGCTGTGACCACCCCTGCTGGAACCGAAGACTCCCAACTGGGATTCCATCGCTCCATAGCCCAGCCCCAGGACCCAGTTGCCCACCCACTCCTGCCTCTGGGGTTGCCATGTCCAGCACAACACCATCTGGCAGCACTGGCAACCTCCAGCCAGAGAGGCAGAGGGCCACCAGCTTCAGTGCCAGGGAAGTTGGTGTCCTGGTGGAGCAAGGACTGGGGCAGGATGATGCCCTCTTTGGAAGTTTGCACGCTGACAATGAAGGACGGACCAGGATCTGGATGGACAATGTGACTGCCATCAACGCGGAGGGGGGGGCAGTCCGCGACTTACATCATGTCAAGAAGCGCTGGGAGGACTTCAGGTCCAGGACCCTCAACAAGGCCCGGCGCCTCGCGAAGGCAGCGGATGCCGAGGGGCAACGGGGCCAGCTGTCGGACGACCAAATGAGGGTCCTGGAACGCATATGCCCAGCGCTCTATGTCCAGATCCTTGAGAGGCAGACCCGTCTGGAGTCGAGCGGTAAGTGTACATGCAGGGTGATTGGATGCTATGCGTGTCGTGGTGTGCCAGTAGTGTGCAGGTTACACATGTGTTTTTGTAGGGCCATGTAGGGATGTGTATGAACATGGGCGTGAGGCTGCCACATGTGTGTCCTCTGAGGTGTGAGACACATTGACAGTGTATGTGTTGGTAAGCATGCTGGACAAATGCAGGTGTGGGAGCACACATGTTTGAATTTCTGTGTATGTACATTGCCATGGTTGTGGCATGAATGGTGGTTCCTAATGCATGTATCTGCACTGTGTACATGTGCATGTGTGTGTTTTTGACAAGTGTGCAACTGTGATGCAACATGGATGCATGTGACACTGATAAGTATAAGGCTGGATGGCAGATCTGACATGTATGGCGATCTCATCACTGCAACAGTTGGAGGAGATGTAGACATGCTTGTAAGTGTGGTGGCGTGTGTGCATGTCTACTGAACTCCTTGAGTTTCATGTGATGTCTGGCTCACCTTTGGATGCTCATGCTGTTGTATGTGTATGGATGGTGCTGGCTGTTGTGATATGGCTGTGGAATTGCTCATGTGTGTGAGTTGAAATGACATGTGTGTTGTGGATTGTGATGCCATGTCTGAAGTTTGACACTGCCACTCATGTGCAACTGTCATGTGTGTATCAGTCCATTGTACAGTGCCCTGATGCCTGTGTCCTATCTCTCCCTGTCTGCAGAGTCAACTGATGATGAGGGTGGAGAGGGTGCTGTGGAGCACAGCGGCAGGGATCGCACCACCAGCCGGAGACGCAAGGCCCGGCTCCCCTCCCAGGTTGTCATCTCGTCAGGGAGTGAGGAGTCCAGTGCCGCGTCCCAGGCCGCAGCTGCCGAGGGTAGGTCCAAGAGGCGGAGGTCAGAGTTGGACTCCTCGGCAGCAGAAGGGGCAGCTGAGACCACACAGGGTCTGACGGAGGAAGATGGCACAGAGTCATCCAGGTTGGTGGGGGGTTTGGTGGAGGAGGAGGCCATGCAAGGGACAGACATGGGATCTGGAGGTGGGGATTCCACTGGTGCTAGTGGTGCAGTGCAGGGGCAGGGACAGGAGGCAGCACAGGCCACCGCGGAGGTGCCTGTGTGTAATCATGTCCCCGATTCTGTGACTGCATCATCCTGCACCAGCAGGGATGCCTACGTCCAGACCCGTTTTCAGGGAGAGGATCCGCTTACAACAACTGGCCTTCCTCTCCCTGCGGACTTGGCTATCCGGGACTGGGTTGAGCCTGTCCTGAGTGGGATGGCGTTGCGTCAACGGCGCACGCGAGGTGACCTGCAGTGTTTTCGTGAGGACACTGCACGTCATCTCGAATGCCTCGTTGACCACGTTGACCTACTGGGACTGGTCACCAGGGCTGGATTCCTCCGTTTGCTGGACCTTGTTCCGACCCCCTCCTCACCTGAACTCCCTATGCACCAGTCATCCTCCATGCCATCTTCCCACCCATGTATCACCTGGGTACCCTGTGGAGCTGCCTCTGACCCTGCGGCCAGGCTGGTGAAGGACACATCCCTGCCACAGTTGGGAGTCGATGTCCAGCAGGGGTGGCCACCTCAACAAGTGCACCCCAGCCGGAGGAGGATGCGCAGGCAGCAAGAGCCAGGGAACAGGCAGAGGCACAGCAGTAGCAGCAACAAGATGGGAGCCATGATGGCTGGGGGCCTTCAACATCGGAGGGGCAGGCATCGGCCAGAGGGCAGGAGGACCCAGGACTGGAAGTGTCTTCCGTGTGGCAGCGGTTAGGCCATTCTATGGATGCGAGCGGCAGCGGGCAGAAGAGGCATGGCTCACAATGGTCAGGGCGGAGAACTCCATGTGTAGGGCTCTGAGGCGGGCCGAGTGCCTCGAGGCAATTCACAGGGACCTGGAGGTCCACATGTCATCGTCCCTGCGAACCCTCTGGGCCATGGAAGAGGGCCGCCTCCGGGACATCGAGCAGGAGTTCGATGATGCCCTAGCCCAGGAAATCGGGAAGTGAGCCGTCGGACTAGCCCGCTGCCATTGTAAATAGTTTTTAGAGTTAGGTTTCCTTTTCCTTTTCCTTTTATTTGTGGTCAATGGACAATGCCACACACATTTGTATATAGTTTTATTTTTATGTAGTTTCTTATGTAGGTTTCATTTGTTTGGTTGGGCTCATGGACTCTTTACAGAGTTGGACAATGGATTGATTTGATTTATTTTTTGGATTTTGCACATGGATTCATGGATTTTTCTTTTGGACAATGGATTGCGAATAGTTTGATCATGGATTAATTAGATTTTTTTTTTTTCATTATGGACATGGAGTAATGGATTTTTTTTGGGACAATGTATTGTAAGTAGTTGGACTATGGAATCATTTGAATTTTCTTTTTCATTATGAACATGAAGCAATGGATTTTTTTTTTTTTTACCTTTCCTTTGGATTTGCGTTGGTGGAGGGAGAGTTTGGACTGCTTTTCTTTCAAATTTTTTTGGATTGGTTATAATTTTCATTCACTCATCTTTTGCACTTGCTTTTCATTTCATGTTTGCTATTTTTGTATGATTTCATTTCATTTATTTATTTGTGTACATAATACATATTCATATTTTATTTCCATGTGTGGGATTCGCTCATTGGGTTGATGCATTTGAAAATGTGTGTTTACACAATCAATGCCAACCAGTGTATCTGTGTGGCTGACATGTGTTGATGCACATAGTTGACTTTTGGTTTGTGTCTTGAGATAGGCATGTCAGTGTGGGGTGGTTTGGGAAATCATTGTGTCTCAAGAATGGGGTGGCGTGATGTGGTTTTTGGTGTAGAAGTAGCCCATGATTGTGCTTCTTTATTTTGTGTAGGGGGGACATGAGTGGGGGCCTACTGGCAGGTGCCCCTCACTGCTGGGGGGTGGGGATGCAGGGGGACATGAGTGGGACATGAGTGAGGGCCTGCTGACAGGTGCCACTCACTGCTGGGGGGTAGGGGTGCGGGGGGACATGAGTGGGACATGAGTGGCGGTCTGCTGGCAGGTGCCCCTCACTGCTGGGGGGTGGGGGAGCAAGGGGACATGAGTTGGTGATCACTAGTGGAAGGTGACATGTGTGCCGGCTGGGGGGCATGCCCAGGGGTGTGGGGTAGTCCTCTGTGTTGTGGGTTGCCTGCAGGGGCCGTGGATGGGGTGGAGGGCACACCTGGGAGAACCCACACTGCCAATTCACGTGTGGGACTCCCCGTGCACCCCACTAGATACACGTACCCGCTCTGACAGCAAAATCGCGTGTGAAACGTCCCGCGAACCCCAGTAATACACGTACCCCACTCGCACAGGGCCTATCGCGTGTGAAAATCCCTGTGCACCCCAGTAATACACGTACCCCACTCCCACAGGCCCTTTCGCGTGTGAAACTTCCCGCGATCCCAAGTAATACACATACCCCACTCGCACAGTCCCTTTCGCCTGTGAAACTTCCCGCGAACCCCAGTAATACACATACCCCACTGCACAGGCCCTTTCGCGTGTGAAACTTCCCGCAAACCCCAGTAATACATGTACC
The DNA here is from genome assembly GCF_040938575.1 of Ambystoma mexicanum. Lineage (NCBI taxonomy): Eukaryota > Metazoa > Chordata > Amphibia > Caudata > Ambystomatidae > Ambystoma > Ambystoma mexicanum. The sequence goes on from NC_090924.1 coordinate 1,094,990,222, forward strand.
CCACTCGCACAGGGCCAATCGCGTGTGAAACTTTCCGCGAACCCCAGTAATACACGTATCCCACTCGCACAGGCCCTTTCGCGTCGGAAACTTCCCGCGAACCCCAGTAATACACGTAACCCACTCGCACAGGCCCTTTCGCGTGTGAAACTTCCTGCGAACCCCAGTAATACACGTACCCCACTCACACAGGGCCAATCGCGTGTGAAATTTCCCGCAAACCCCAGTAATACACGTACCACACTCGCACAGGGCCAATCACGTGTGAAACTTCCCGTGCACCCCAGTAATACACGTTTCCCGCTTGCCGTGTGCTGTGTGGTGGCCATGTATACTGGTACAGGGTTAGCGCAGCCCTTTGCGCTGGATTGGAGATTTTGATGGCTTTTCCCTGCACGAGGGGTGTTCTTGAGGGCGTAACTGGCGCTACTGCAGGGTCGCTGCGCCACTGTGCGCCACGGCTGGTTTTGGTAGCTAAAATCCATGAATACGCTGTGCGCGGAAATGGATTTTAGCGCACACGGCTGGCGCAGAGATTCGCACGCGCTCACTGTGCCCCAGCCGCGTGCGCCACTTGTGTGCTAAATTCTATGAATTACCCCCTTAATATCTAAACCAAACCATTTTAATAAAAAAAAAAAAATAGACCATCGGGTAAGAGGTGTCTTCAAAACCTCCCAGAGTGTGAAGTGGGGCTTTTGCAATCTCTTTTTCTTGCTGTTACTGCTAATAATCTGCAGAAATAATGGTACTTTACCTTGATGGACTTCTTTGACTGGGCGCCCTACACTTGAGTAGTAGTAATGTCATTTATAGGATCCTCACCTGTGAGCATACTTGTTAGACCCCATGTACCATGGTCAATATGTCTGCTTGTCACATCTGGTTGGGGTGATATCCTATTATATTTGTGGCTTTCTACGCTGGTAATAACGCTTCAGACACAATTTCACCCGCTTGTAGCCTCAATGTTCACCCTAATCAGAGGAAAGGAAAAATAAGTCCATTTATGTGCGTAAAGCTAGGCCAGTGTATAAGGATAATTAGATATCCCAACACTGGATCTAGAATGAAGGTCTTGACTCCGTAAATGTAGCATTGATGGTAAACTGATGAAAGAGCATTTAAGGAAAAGGGAAAAAGGGGTGTCTCTAAGAAATGTTTCCTCTCTTTTGTTCATTGTGTAAAGAAAATAGCAACCCAAAATCTGAACATTAAAAATAATCCAAAAAGCCAAATAATCACTGCACCTCTCTGCAAGGGAAAACAAGGTTTATTATTTGCAAAAGGTCTCAGAAGGTTCCGTAGCACAGAACTGAGACGGAGCCCACCACTTCCAAGAAAGTTAAAGGTTATATAGCGGTAAACCTCAGAATATGAATATGTAAGTTACAAATCTACCCCACCACCCTCATTGGCTACCACCTATAGAACATGCTAATGTCCCCCATATAGTCCCTAGGCGGATGGGCCACATCTTACCTAACCCATTCCCCTAAACACGTGGTGTACCACATCATCACTATTGAATCAATGAGTGAGATTGGTAGTTTAAACTTATTGACACATTAATAAATAGAGACGGCCATGTGATGTGCACCCTTCTGATCCAGGCGCGATCAAAGAAAAGTGTTGAGGCCAACTCTGCTTTGTTAAAACAATAGGTCTTCTCATTATACCAGATGCCATGGCTCACACAAGCTGCCTCCCCGACCTTGTACTAAATGTATTGGCATTACCTCTGCTCCTCCTATCCCAAATCACAGAATATTCTAGAGACGGATCCCCCCTTAGCTCCTTCAAACCACAAGTGCACAGAAATGATGTGACTGGGGCACTGCTCTTGAATCTACAGTTCAGGGATTTATTTGTTCTAGTTGTGTGCCTACTTGTAATTGATATGGGATGACCGCTCATTGGGGAGTGCAGTAGTGCTCTAAATCTTCTCCTTATCCCTTGGCATCACAAAACCTTATACCCTCTTCTCATGAATTTGTCCTTCAAAGGACACATCCCTACCAGCTCTTCCAGCAGCGCACATACCTTTCCCACCACGTTCAGGCCCTGCAGCTGTATACAATTAGCGTTTATTCGTGCACCATGGGTCTCTCTGACCTCGGCTTCTCTCCTGGAGAACGGAAAAGGGGATTGGTTTTTGGAGCTGAGCTACACAGAGCCGCAGCTTCACATCAGAGCCTGTGTTCTATTCTGCTCATGGTGTACTAGGCCTTCACTTCGAACGTGGTGACACTTCTGCCATGTTAACACACTGACCTCACTTCTAACACATTACCTGTCGGACGCCATCGTCCACCTGTTTCACTTCTTCTTGCGCAACTCACTACGGACCATAACTTTGGATACGACAACTAAACACAGGGCCTATACTACTGCCCTAGCTATAACCTTTGCAACTGCAACAATAATACATGTGTTTCTCTTTCTGTGTTGCTATATGTGAATATCTAATATGTGTCAAACCTAAGTAAAAACAATACATGCACCTTCTGCTGCGCAAATCTCAGTCTATTCCCACGATAGTTCGTATTAATAGGTTTTTCTCAACCTGAACCTTTTTGCCTGGCTGGAAAGCTGTACGTGCATCCCAACAATCGATTACAGTTTGAAAGCTTATTTTGTGTCCACAAGTTAGGCAAACCAATTTCTCTGGTGCATCTGGTTAGGCTGCATATAATGCATTTGCCACATGCATAATGTCCCCTTATAGGTGCTAGACCATACGATTCAGTAATCATACTTTGATGGATTGTCCCTCATGTCTTTTGTCTAATGTCATTCTTCTTAAAAATTCCACTCACACTAATACTTTTCTTAAAGGCAAAAATGGGGTTACCTTTCCTTTCAGCTGCCCCTAGCTCTAACATTCATCCTAGTTATTGCCACGTAAGCCTAATTTCTACCTTGACTTGGTGAAACACTTGGTGACACTCTCCACCCTTCACCTAGTTCTCTTTCATACCCATTCGAAAATGTCATATTAAAAAGCAACAAGTATAGTTTTGTCGGGTTCGCACAGTCTGTTACATCATGCATACATGCAGCACTATGAACCCACACCAACATTTGGCCCAGAATTAATCAAGTTATTAAAATAAATAACTTCTTAGAAAAATAAATCAATTTGTTTATTTTAAAAAAGTGCCTTTCCAAAAAATCAAGTAATTGTTTTGTGACAAAAACAAATGTACTGGTTCGAAAAATGAACATCAATATTCTGAAAAATAATTGATTTGCTAAATGAAAAGCGATTTACTGTTCTTATCTTTAGATGAGCTGGAAAATACTCCCTATTTCTCTATGTGAATTTATCAGATCGTCAACCCAATTACCCATGCACAGCAGGATAAATGTCTCTTGACCAGCCCCAGTCCCTATCGCCTCTTAATGCTGGAGAAGGCGCCAGCACCCAACCGTATTATTCCCTATTGATAATGAACTGTATGAATGAACTGTAATTGAATCTTTGCTCTAAGTAAGTGTTTCTGTGTATTCAATATGTTTTCAAATATCTAGTTGCTCATGTACTTTCTAATTCATTTAATGGACAGGATTATCATGTGTACATAATCCTGTCGCGCTCAAAAAGCTAGGCAAACCAATATCCAACAAATACACACATTAACTAAAGGCCATAAGGAGGAAAGCAAACAAAGCATGTTGATTTTATAATGTTTCAAGCAAACGATATAATGCCAATATCTACACCATCTCCACTTGAATGGAACATAGTTATGAATTTAATACTTCTGGCCATTGCTTCCTCTACTCCCCTTCAATTAGGCGCTGGCGAGGGTCTGAGCAACGCCCCCATACTGCACAGTACATGTCCTTGATTCCGTACCTGTGCTGCGTTTTAACATTGTTCTTAAATTAGGGACATTTCTTCTTTGACTTGGAAATAGTAGCTGACTCCCCCCTCTCATCCCACTCTCATGACAGATTTGGTTAATGCTGTGAAACTTTCTATTATACCAAAGGTCATTACAGAACATTTCCACAGTGTGTTTTTTATCTTCCAGAATCCCAAGGTGTGCTTCCTAATTCCGACCTAAACGTAAATCATTCTCTTGCTCCACTTATTTGTGAAGCGGGGGTGTGGGGGTGATCTTCTGCACTGGATCTGGTGCGCCATATTCTTTTCTTTGCATGTATGTGATATTTCCAGTTTCAAGCGACGCCGGCCAGTGACCCACAGAGGGTGTACAAGACCCACCTATAATGGAACAGGAAAGAACCAATTACACTTCTGGCATTATAGGATGAGAACAACTTGAAAGGCAAAAGGCATCTTTGCATCCAAAGACTTGGGGTCTCATTCCAGCAACATTGGAACAATGCTAGTAGAAATGCAATTTGAAGAGTATTAGCACTATGGCAAAGGTTACCCTAGCCTATTGTAAATAAGTCTTTTTGAATGCATTTTGAAACAGGGCATTGATTTCCAAATGCCAACACCACATCTAGTGCTTAGAAGATGGGAAATCCTGCATTAAGCGCAACGTAAATGACCTGTACAATGGATAAAAATACATTGCCCTGGTGCAAAAATGCATTAAAAGAATGTTTTGTTTCTCCGGGTCTCTGACTCTTGTGTTGCCTGACCCAGGCGGGATGAGTATTGAATCCAAGGACAGTGTTCACTTCTTTACTTCCCACATACAGCCTTGCAAGCAGAGGGGCATGGGCAGTGTCCACCTATCGAGCTGGAAACATAGGCCAGTCAGGGAGTGAAGGGAAGGACAGAGATCTTCTCTCCAAAGCTTCCAGGGGTTGCCAGGCAGGTTAAGTGAGAAGGCATAGAGAGCCTTACCCAAGCTAGCCAGGGTAGTCCCCTGCCTCTCTAGATGCTCATGGGTGGCCAGACAGAGGCCAGGGACAGATTGTCTGTCTCCAGCTGATCAGGTAAACACAGTCAGGTGAAGCACAAGGCTGCTTTCTCAAAAAAGTCCACCTCTGCATGGAAGGCAATGCACAGCCCTATTTGTGTCAGCTGCACAGATGATGTTAAGGTTGCAAAATGTCATCCCATTCTCCACCACCACCGTCTGCCTCCCTACCCCCTACCGTCCCCTTTTCTTCTTCCACCTCCAAGGACTAGCTTCCAGCTCAATTCTTTGCAGCATTATACTTAGCTTCCGTGGTGTAACAGGGGTGCTCAGACAGGGTAAGGCGAGTAGTGACTGAGTCCATCTCCCAAGCTTTTTCATTGTGTCCAGGTTATTTCCCTGCCTCTCTAGCTACCCAGGTGTGCCCAGACAGCGAGTGAGGCTAGGAGTAGAGACCATGTCTCACTCCCAGGTGTAAATTGGCTGGTGGGACTGCTTACATTTGCACTTATCTGCAACCAGGTCCCCTCCGTTCATTCAGAATGTTCTCATCCAGAACAGAACTGCAAGACTTATTCTTATTATAGCCCCGGGACCACATCTCTCCAGTGCTGAAACCCTCCAGTAGCTCCCTGTGGCTGCAAGGTTCACGTTCAAGATGCTCTGCGTAATCCACAAGGCTTTCTGTGGCCAGGGCCCGCACTATCTACAATGCTCTCTTCCTAAATATTCTCCCCCTAGAGGCCTTTGCTCGTCCCCCTCCAACTCTCTGCGGGTGAGCCGCTTTCACAAACAGAGATTCGGGGGTAGATATTTATTCTATGCAGGTGCCTCCCTCTGGAACAGCCTCCCTACCTGTTTCCTTTTTTCAGCCAGAGCAATTTATGATCCGGAAACTACTCAAGACCTTCATTTTCTCATCCTCCTTCTCGCTCCCCCTCCCTTGCTAACCTCCTTTCTTTTCTCTCCACCCTGCTTCTCCCCCTTAACTCTGTTCAGTTTTGCTGACTGGTTGCCTGGTTCAACTCCAGAGCCTACAGGTCCCAGGCTCCCCCGCCAGTCTTTTGCACTTGCCTTTGGCCAGCAGCACTTTGTTCAGCATTACTGCACTTTCAGGTTACGCTCCATGAGCAGGGCAACCCATGCACTTAACCGGACTCGTTTGTTCCGCCCCACCCCCTTGTCCCTGCACCTCTGTCTGCACGTAGGCATTACCTAAATGCACTAGGACCAGTTTTTCTGTCCTGTCCCCCCACCCGGTCTCAACTGTAACACTTCTTGCACTTTCACTAGGAGAAATGTTATCAGGCCTAGTACTCTAGTTTTTTTCTGTTTAGATCATTCGGAATCTTCAAGGGTAAGAATGATTACTGTATTTCCCATGTTTCATTCTCTCCTTGAAGCTCTTTGAAGCACTTCACCTGTGTATAAGCGCTGTATAAATAAATAAATACATTTTCATCATTTGTACTGTGCCGTGCAAAAGAGAAGTGTAAAGAGACGCATATGCCTCATTACACCTCTCCTTCAGACTCTGCAGAGCAGAATGAGAAAACGATGCCTACATAGAGAATCATAGGTTTTATGCCAGCATGAAAATGGCACGCTGGTGTAAAACCTAGTTGTTTTTAAAGGTGGCGGGTAAAAAGGAGGCAAGTGTAACTCCCATTACACCACCTTTGAAAACTATTAAAACTCTCTGGAGCATGAACGGAGGCATTAAGACAGGCGCAACAACATTACACCTGTCTTTTGCACCTTCATACACGCTCCGGGAACTTAATGAGCTCTATCATGTTTGCTTTATCATAGGTGGCAAGTGTATATGCCATACCACAGAAGAAATGTCTTGATTGTCTACACCAAAATGTCAGTTTAGCCATTAATTATGCTTTTCATGCTTGTTTTTATCATAGGTGCCAGTACAAAATGTCATGCCACAGTACGACATGAGTAGACTGGCTGCATCAAAATCCCACACTAGCCATGTAATAACTAGGCATTTATTGTGGCATGGCATCTTTTACTAGGCATCTGTCACTAGACCGTTTAACCCGCAGCTCCTCTACAATGGGTGAGGTCACTGGCTGGTCAATGCCCCCTCACCAATTAAAGGACAAGTTGTTCCTGGCCATTATGAAAATTAGAAAGGGTCTGGGATTTAAAGTTCTTTGAAGGAAATGTGTGAACAGGAGAAATACATTGTTGTTTATGAAAAAAATGTAATGTGGGCAAGGAGGAATAAAAAAGATAATTATCTGTGGAAGTCAGTGTGGGTTGATAACCATGTCCATGACGGGAATGGCCCTGTCTAGACCTACTATAATTTATACTCAGGGTGAGAGGGTAACTCCCAAGCTAACTAAAGTGCAAAAATACTGCCTACCTAGGAATTGGAGGCAGAGATTCAGGTGTTGTTCTTCCTGTGGAGAATTTTAATGCAGATGCTTCCCTTCAATAGAGTAAAAAAGAATGTCGGTACCCTCTGACTTGTGCTTTGGAAACCTAATCTGCTGCAATTCAGCACAAAACGCAAGGCAGTCAAAAAGAATCTAATGGTTTATGGTACTAAATTCAGTGGAAAAATTAAGGAAAATCATTTCTGCCTGCTTGCTCTTGTATTCCTGCTCATGAACATGTTTCTTTTATGTCCATGAAAGCTGTCTCGGTTCCCCCACCTTGGATGTATCCCTCATTGCTGATTGCAAACATTTTGGTGGCCTTTGCAGTGGAGGTGAATGTGAAGAACACCGATCTTTTCCAGAACATGACCCAACCAGGGACGTCATTTCACCAAAATGTCAGGGGTAGCGTGACATCATACGCCCTTTGACCCCTGATGACATCAAAGAAAGTTATGTAATTTGACCCCACCCCAAAGTGATATCGCGGGACGCTATAGAGCACAACCTTTCACCCATTGATGAAACAGGAAGTGGCATCACATAGGATTGTACACTACAAAAAATATGGTTACGATATCACTATAATATGATGTACAGTTCATACAAGAATGGATCGCCATATGTATCGTTAAGATCAGTGTGTATAGGCCCATATTACCAAATTACTGTGAATGCAAGCAGACGTCCATGAGCAAATGATAATGATGTGTTATTATATAGCACTTACGCTTAAGTGCTTTATATAGAAGAATTATACACCCAATATCACCCAACCAGTGTTGGTACTCATTTATCGACCTCAGAAGGATGAAAGGCTGAGTTGAGAACAGACTAAATCAGTGACTCACCCCCTGAAGTGTGCCTGAAATAAACCTTTAATGAGTCTAGGAATTATTGTATAGAATTCCAGAAGACACATTATTTGGTATTCCTATTCTTTCTTATTTAGGGCCAGTGCTGAAAGTGTTAGACTTGTGGCACTCCTGTTCTTATTTGTATTCCTTTTTTTTAAGGGGCCTGAACAAGAAAGCCAGCCACTCCAGAAGTAAAGAGCCACATGGTGCTGGCCACAGCCCAGGAGTTTGGATGACAAAAAAAGAAGAAAAAAAAACTTTTTTTTTAGCGGTCACAAGGGAGACCTCAGAGGTCGCAGTTGCGACCTCTGTCGACCCCTAAATGACGTCACTGGACCCAACAGAGGTAGTTGATACAGTGTTAATGGTCTTATAGTGTTGGATGAGATGAGTTTTTTTTAATAACTTTGCAATCACACTGTGCTTGCAGGAGATGGGATAAAAGGAAGTGCCTTTTTTGCCTTAGCCATATTGCCCCTTTTCCTGCCTGATGCCCCACACTTTTTGAAGCATTACCGAAGTTATGAAAGGTCTGGAATCCTGCCATGTAGGAATGGGGCCTGCAGATATGAGGTTAGCTGCAGGGTTCTCCCTTGCAAACAGGATCTAAAGGTGGAGGAAAACGCACAGGCGAGCCACATGAAAGAACTCAGCGTGCAGGACAGTTTCGGCAAAAGTGGCTTACAGCAAATCATTATAGAACAGGGTAAATGGCGGTATTGAACGATTTATTGATGTTGGTGAGTCAGGTAAAATATGAATCATAATTGCCTTGAAGATCTTGGTGTTGCAAGGGACGAATGGCGATGAAGAAATGCCCAGACATAAAACACCCTTGCAAAGGGGAATAAAATCTACAAGTTGAAAATGAGAAAAAAATTGTAAAGTAAAGGTGAGTGCAGAGGGTTTTTCTGGCAGTTGTGCGGTAAGTTGATAAACAGAGATAACATTGAGCAACACTAATCCTATTCCTCATGATGCTAATTTTGTGAGTGAACATATGAAAGGGGAGTAGTCATAGTGGAAAGAGTTTCCTAGTGGAATTACATGCAAAATCAGAAGCTTTGCGAATGTGGCTTTTTCACACAGCCTCATAGACTTTATTATGGGACCTGTATGCAGCACTGTCGGGTGAGGCGGAGGCATTCAAACATCTGCTCATTCATTTTAACGGTCATCCAGCATCTCTGATTCACAGCCACGTTGGCTCGTTATTTGATGTTTTCCATCATTGTTCACCATATTTGAGTAGGATTTTGGCTGGACAAGTATTTGCATTTGGGCCAGCTACAGCCCACGTTGCACCCACTTAGTCCGCGATCAGTTTGTTCACTGTCTTTGCTTCTGGGTATGTCAGTAACAGATCATTTGCTGTTTGTTAAACCTTGAATCCTAGTTTTCCCAGTGTCTGCTGCTTTGAGCTGTTCTTCATTGTATCGTGGACTACATTATGCACTGTAGACTGATAGAAAATGTTACCTCTTTCAGGATTTTTTCGTGACATTGCCAGAGCTTTCTAGCTATTTTATTTTGACAAGTTGCTTCTAGTGGTTGAACCTGTTCAAACACTGTAAGATGCTATATCCTCTGCCCCCTGCTATTATTCCTTCTTCTTCCACTTGTGTTACACTCCTGGACAGTTTTCCTGTTCACACAGTGAGAGCCTCTTCTCCTGCCTGATGAGGTCTGATCAACACTTGTTCTAGTTTGGGCTGTTAGGTGTCACTTGCGACACCAATAGTTGTAAAGTATTGCTACAGAGGACAGATAGGGAGCAATGGCATATGAGGAGGGACAAAGAGGAATGATATGTGAAGAGGGACACACATATTCTATAGGTGTTTCTTGGTTATAATCCCACCCATTGACTGCCCATGGCCATGCTAATCGCTGTTGCCATTCCCACCCATTCCCCCCCCCCAGAACTCCTCCTCATGGGAACGTCTTCAGCTGGCTTTACTCAAGCCTTACCATCAGACTTTGCACTGGAAGTGCCTGTCAGGTTTTTTCAAAGCAGTCTTCTGGGAGTTAATGACTTAATTAGAGTTGTAAACACACTGCAATATCTTACCAGGCCTGTCTTCAGTACTCGATTTGGAAGCACTCTGCATGTCCTTCACTGAAGTCCTGTTAAAAAGCCCAAATTAACTAAGGCTGGACAAGCATCGGCAGTATGGAATGGAAGTTCCACAGGGAAGCTCAGCCTCCATCGTTCCCACCGGGCCATTCCTACCTGTTGTGCAGGGGGGATGAGTGGGGAGTAGTGGGGAATACGAAAAAATTATGGGTGGAGGCCCTCTTACATACAGTTGTGAAAACCTGCCTGTGTACGTTCATAATAAAAAGGCATTGATCTGGTGTAGTCTTAGGCTTCAAAATGCATAAGGGCAGTTAAGAAATGGTATACATGTTTTTTGGGGCTCAAACAATTTCAGTTGGTGATGTTTCTTTTAAAACCCACGAGCACATATCTGATCACAACATCCATTCAGTGAATTTGGTGCAGCCTAGGTAAAGACTTCTGTTAGAGGAGGCAGCAGCTGTAGGGTGCATTGATTATGATAGGAGAATACGTTTCCTAGTGCAAATTGAGTGATTTACCTGTTTTTAGCTTTAAGGTTGGACAGTGTGATGATGAAAACACTGTGTGCCAGTATTTATGCACTTGTACAACGTGTAGCTTTGCTAATGGATATTGATATCCATGTTGTCACAAATTAAATATGTATTAGCACAGATTATTGAAACAGTTGTGCCTCTGCAGGATTTTTTGACAACACATGTTTCGACCATTGTGGTCTTTTTTAAGGAAACATTTCAAAATTAACAACCTAAATCTCCATTTGATATGACAATATATGTATCATAGATACATAGGAGCCAATATTGGCATTAGCATAACATAAAAACCATTAGGGTGTTAACATCACACTAAAACCATAACGTAATCAGTGTATTATCAGAGTAGAAAATGAGGCAAAAGCGGAGAAAAAAAAGTGGGGCGGAGAGAAAATAATAAATGATTAGTTCATTCAATATGTTATAACAGTGATGAGATAGATTTGAATTGGTTATTGTTGCAAGAACCCTCCATGGGTTCCTTATTTAGGAGTCAATTGTGAGACATGCAGGAATATGGTCATCATTATATAAGTGATACGAAATGCCAGTGCACTGTCTAGGCAGTGATTTGTTAAAACAACTTGTCCATACATCATATACCAGCCTGGAATAACTAATCATCATACCATTTTGTCTACCAATTATCAGATGGGACTGCTTACATTTGCACCAATTAATGGTCAATGGACCTTATGTAGACCAACCTGAAACCCTCCAGGTCTGAAAACAGAATGCTGATATTGATCAGATAATGTATGTCTCTGTCCATAATAAGTTGTTTCCCCTATCTATATTTATGCCCAACTTAAATGGTTAGTTGCGATATAAGCCAGACCCCTTCAATAAAATATTCAATTAGCTACTCACCTGATTGGGGAATTGAATTAGTAATTAGCAAACTGGTGGCTGTAAACCACTTCGATAAATGCTGCCTGTTAGGCCTCCAGAGTAGAAATACTGCAAACAATAAGAAGCCATTAGTGTTAGCTCGGCTGCTTCTGCCTACTAACTCGACCATATAGCTAGAATTAATGATGTCAAGAAATCTCACCATTTGCAGTGAGATGTGGTCCTGTGTGAGGTTAGGTGATTGGAAGGATCGTCTTCTATTTTTTTCGTTTAATGCCCATCACGAGATTATACACTATCTCTGTAATATCCTCAAATGAGAGACCCTGTAAATAAGGTAAACAATGTCACAGCTTATAAAATGTTGGACTCGCCATAATGTATTGTTAGCACATGGGACTGTCATGTCATTAGACTGTTTCCATTGAAATATCTCTCGGGTGGGTATTACTTACTAGTAACCAGTATTATCCTCAAAGTCATGTCGGGTTCCTTCAAGTTGAGGACCCACGCTCTATCTGGCGTCTGCATGCAGTTGCTCGCAGTTGCCATTTAACCTTCATTTATATTGAACGTATGATGTCACACACACGCTGCATACGTCATGACGGATTTGTTAATTTGTAAACAATCAAATATTTGAGAAGAGTCTCTCACCTAAGACCTCTACTTGTAATAAATCTTGTGTGTAATGATTGCATTGGATTAAATGGCAGTTTAGGAAATAGTTAATATTTGAGATGACACATCACGTGCCCGGAGCATGCGTCGTGTCTGAGTTGCATCACTGTAAACACACATGTGTATACAGTGTTTCTCTATCCTGAAGCTTGCTCCTTGTTTCACATCATGATCCTCCTCAGAAAATTGGTCTGTCTCTTTGTTTCGCCTGTGATCAAGTAATGATTGGGGATACCGGATACTGACATTGTGGGCTGTGCAAGCCCAAGCACATCACCACATATTATCCACCAATGTAGTGTGGGCACTACGTTAGTGGCCCTTCTCTAATGCATGTGTGAGTGAAAAGACCTGCAGGCCTAACATACATGTAGTTGTGAAGGATCCTGCCTTCAGATCAGGGAGCTGATCAGGTTGGTTTACATGTAGTTTGATATTGAGAAAAAGTGTTCTGGCAACATGATCAAGCATTAATTTAATTTAGTTGTGTGTGAGCGAGAGACATTTGCTAATATAGAGGACCATACGTCGGCCTACTGTATGATATAAGATCACAACGATATATGATAATACAGTTTCATACAATTTCGCAAAAGAAGGTTAGGGCGGTTAGTTATCGTAGAATATAGACGCTTGCCAATGTCATTCCTTCATAAGGGTACTAATATTGCATGTTCCTTATTCAGGCCTTGAGTTGTACATCAGAGTCTACAGATCATCCGTGATTCAAGATGTCTCAGGCGGTGTCATTGGTCTACACATCTTCTGTTACAGTGTGCTTTTTGGATGCCGATGAATTAGATGTCTGCCTTGTTTCCCATCTGTTGTTGTTCTTGCCAGTGTAGCACTAATGACAGTTTCAAATCTTGGCTTCCTAGGCTGGACAGATGTTCTCTAATGTGTACACGTAGTTCGCGAATGGTGCTACCAATGTAAACTTTTTTACATATACAAACGATCATGTACACAATATATTTGAATCTACAGTTAATGAAATCCTTGATTTCCATTGTCATTCCTCCATGGCATGTAAATGTGGTAGTAGCTGAATGAATATATTTACAGACACTACATGACCCACATTTGTGGAAACCCTTATGCATGAACCAAGCCAGTCGCTCCCAGTTGCTCTGTCATTGTCCGGTTTGAGGAACGAGGGACATAATTTGTTCTTAATTGTTGGTGCCCGAGTGAACACAAGTTTGGGTTTGGCTTCAATGTAATTAAGATCAGCATCTAATGATAAAAATGGCAATGTTTCATTAACATTACATACATATGGTTGCTGTCTTGCTAGTATTTGGTAACCAAATTCTCCCATTGTACCAGATTTTGGACCCGCTGTTCCACTATTGAAGTTTATACATTTCCCAACGTATTAGATAACCCACTCCAAAGAGCTAAAAGAAGGGTGAAACATGTCTGTGATTATTGAACAGTTTTTGGAAAGGTCTGTCTTTGGCTAACATTGCACAATTAATTGAAGTTCAACAAATCAAATTGGATTTAAGTGTGTATGTGAATCATGTGATCATGCAATTTAACCACTTGACAACTGTGTTTTTATGGACCTTTTCTTTTTTTTGTGATATTCACTGATTTCGGGTATTTTTATATCACCGCTAATTTGAAAGGAATTGATATGTACAGCCTTGATAAAGAACATTGTGGTAGAAACATGTGTTGGCTGTTTTGTATGTGTTTATTTTTCCAAGTGTGAAATTGATTAAAGCACCATTGGGTGTTCTTATAATCATTAGATACATTCTTTGTTTATTATTTGGCATCCATGAACCATGCACACTAGAAGTCCTGGTTGTTTGTATTTCTATCCATTTCTGTGTTGAAATTGGTTAGGTACCTTCTCTCTACCGGGACATGTGCTGCAGGCTGTTTGAGAAGTAAGAATAACCCTTAGCGGTCATACTGTAATACCTAGCGCAGCTGATTCAAATCTCTACTGCCTTCATTTTTTTCTGGCACAATTAAAGTGCACCAGCCGTCAATTTGTGAGGACTAATGTTTCTTCAGGGCATATATGCATAACTTCCGCTTCTCGCTGTGACCTCATCCTGTGGCAAACCCTCTATGTAGCAATAGCGAGGATGGGAAAATCGGAGACTATCACAGGACAGGTTTACTGGCCTCTGCATAGCAAAGCAAAGAAAGGTAGCCAGCAGGGAAGAATTAACTCCCACACGACAGCTATAGAAAATCTATTAAGCTTTCTTGTAAAATTTGAAGGGGGCTCCCACAAAGAGTAGAGTCCCATTCTAACTGAATAGCTAGAAATGCCCTGACTCCAGATCTGATTCTGAATCACCTTATTATCCTATTTATTTATCTTCAAACTCTGATTTCCAGAGTCTGGCAATTCAGGATGCAGGGACCCAGAATCCGTAGGCTTCCTCTGGGTCAGTCATGCCCTGTTATCGCCATGTGAGTAATCTCACCAGGCTGGTTGCTTGGTGACTGAGCATAACTGGTTTCTGGAATATGTCTAGTTTTTGGAGTACAGTAGTGGCTGTTGCTGATGGAGTGGAGTCGCTAAGAAGGGCCGGGCAAACCCCTTCCATAAAGCCTGTCCTCATCCCCTTTAACCTTCCCTGCACTGAGCAACAGGAGGCCTGGTGCTGGGGACGTGCAGCACACAAAAACTGTGTTTGTTACAGACACTAGTCAGGTGAAATGTGTGGACAATGCATTTAATGCAGGCTATAGCTTGACAATCGCAGCACAATTCCCCCTGCCAGGAATCTTCCTCATTTCACATACGTTTCGGCTTTCTTCCAGTGGCTAATGTGCTTTCTTCCCAAGGGTACAGGTAGAGAGTAGGCTTTGTATATTTAGGTCAGGCAGACTGGATGCTCCACTTCAAGAGCTTCTTATATAGAATCGGCTTGACTGTTTTATCTTTCTCTGGCCTAGCTTTCCCTAATGCTAAGAGAATGTGTCATTATATCACATATTTATGTAGAGCGCTTCATGCTTGAACTCCCCCACTTCTAAGTGCTGTAACAATGGTGGAATTACTACCAAATGTAATGGTACTCAATTTATCAACCTCAGAAGGATGAAGGGCTGATGAGACGCTGCCAAGATTTGAACTTGGAAAATGCAGGAGAGACACATGTCAGAGTTGAGCATTTAACTCACTGAGCTATAGACTTAGTGCAGATAGAAAGAAACATTCATCATATTTGCCCCGCACCCTCTCCTGACCCATGTTCCCTTCAGTCCTTTTTCAATACAAAATATAACTTTAAAATTATTGCATGATATTATTTGTCCTGCTTCTAAGCATTACAATAAAAAATGAAATAATAGGTGTTTTGTTGCTAAGAAATGGAATCCCCACAGTCAAAGCATTCCCAAACGTTGTGGGTATGTGCACGTGATGAGACATTTCGAAATGTTAGCATCAATAATTCCATACAGAGGCACAGAATGATGTCATAGGACTTCATTACGACTTTGGAGGCAGCCATGGTGCTATTAGAACCATGGCTGCCTCCAAAGTCGTGTCCGGGTCCGGGTTCCCGGAATGGGTACTTACCGGGTCATTCCAACCTTGGAGGACCCGGTAAGTCCCCATTTCGAAAACCATTCCCCATTCCCATTCGAGCCCCCATACGGCTCAATGAGAATGGGGAAAGAGCTAATAGCGGGCCCGCAAATAGCGGGCTCGTTATTAGCTCCCAGGTCCCTTAACGGCTCCCGCTAAGGGCGGCTGGTAAAAGCAGCCGGCCTTAGTGGGACCCGTAAAGGGACCTCGGAATGTGGCGGTAAGGGGTTAACGGCACCGGCATCCTTACCAGTGCCGTTAACCCCTTACCGCCGGCCTCGTAATGAGGCCCAAAGTCTTGAATCACTGTTGATAGTGTTAATTTAAGTATGACTGCTGGGATTCTTACTAAACTTCAAACATACCCCCACAAAAATCATATCCAAAGCAGTTTCTTTGCTTCCATGAGAAATGGCCTAATTTAATAAGTTTAGGATATTAGGTGGAACTTGCGCCACCTATATGCTGAAACTATTGCAATAGAGCACAGAGAGGGAGACATGAATATGAGGAGGGACACACAGCTTGTAGGTGTTGTTTGGTAATGTGCCCACCCACTAACTGCCCATGGCTCTGCTAATCCCCTATGGCCATTCCCACGCAGTTCCTGCTCCTCCCGCCTAAAACACCTCCTCACGGGAATTCTTTGTGCTCACTTTAATCAATCCTTACCATTAAACATTGCAGTTTAGGTGACTGCCAATGTTTTTCAAAAGAAGTCTTCTGAGAGTTAATGACTTATTTGTGGGTGTAAATGTGCTAATGGTGTAATACAAATGTAATAACCAAGTCTGCCTTCAGCCAACAATTTTATAAGCATTATGCCTGTCCTTCACGGTAGTCATGTTAAAAATATGCGTTGGCAAAGCCAACAGTGTTGGCTTGTGCATAGGTATTAGGCATATGACATGCACAGCACTTAAATGCCCAGGTACTTGCACCATGTTGCACCTACTACCATCAATGGGCAGTTAATACCACTATGGCACAGTAGGTTTAGGGAGCGCACAGTTTTTCAAGAACCACTAGGACCCGGTGTTAGACATGCTGAGAAGCGATGCAAAACATTGGACAAATCTGCCGCTTTCTCTGGTCAGAATAGCAAGCCTGTTCAAAATGATGTCTTTACCACGACTTTTATATGTCTAGCAAAACTCCCAAGCCAGGATTCCCCCCGGGATCTTCCCCACCATTGAGCTGTTCCAGAGGGACATCATGTGGGAAGAAAGGGCCCCATGGATTGCAGTGGCAATGTTGTCTAGATCGCTGTGGGATGGGTTTTAGGGGTCCCGAACGTAGAACACTATTACTGGGCCTCTCAGTTAGTGGTGATTAACGAGTGGTTGTTTGGTGGGAGAGGATGGCCACACATACAACGGAAACAGGGAGAGATGGGCACTGTTCCCCCCTTTTAGGTGATATATGGCAGCAGGGTGGAGCACAAGCTCTTGGGTCCAGGGGTCAGTATACTAGACTACAGAAGGGCCACTTTGGAAGCAATGGGTTGGGATGGGGTGGTGACCAATGAGGCACCCATATGGGGCAATGCCTACTTGCTGGAAGTGCAGAAACTGGGTAAATAGGGGAGGTGGCAGGAGAGTTGCAATACACATCTAGGCAACATTGTGACACAAAACCAGCCCCCACCTTTCCAGCAGTTGCAGGAGCGATATGACTTGGCAGAGGGTGACAGATCCCCGGGTCCGCGCTTAGAAACCTCTGGGTATTAAGCGCGTTATAAATAACCTATCATATCATATCATAGATACACATACCTTCGACTGCAGAACGTAAAGTCCCGAGGGGAGGGACATGTGGGATATACCAGATGGATCACCTATAGAGGCCAACCTCATGGAAGGGGAGATCAGGGAGTGAGGGATCACATGATTATATCAGATGCTAAATAGATTCACCTCCAAGCCTCTGACAAAGCTGAGGGACTCATGGCAAGGGAACCTGGGTCCACTAGAAAAAGAAGACTGGGTGGAGGTCTTGGGGTCACTGAGGAGGCAAGCACCACAGTACGACTACGGTTGATACAATATAAGGTGTTGTACAGAGTATATTATAGCGGGGTCTGCCTGCACCAGATTGGCCAGGCTGCCGACCCCCTGTGTTTGAAGTGCAGGACAGAAGTAGGATCCTTCTATTACTTGGTCTGGGAATGCCCCATGGTAAAATCCTTCTGGGACAAGGTGAGGGGCAAAATGGCTGAGATGGTGGGTGAAACTATACCTGGCTGCCCCAAGTTGATCCAGCTAAACATGTGGTGAGACTCAGGTTTTAACATCAAGGACAAATCATTGCTCTGGACAGCCTTAACCCTGGGCAAAAAGATGTTGTCAAAAGAATGGGGTACCCCAGCGTCTCCTAGATTCCAACAATGGTTAGAAGGAATGGACTATTGCACATAACTAGAGAAGAGGGTATACAGGCACAGGGGCTGTCCCCAGAAGTATAAAAACATTTGGGCAAAATGAAAATGGTTAGAGGTGGGATAGGCTCTCACGAGTCAGGGGTGGGGGACACACGGGAAGTGAGAGGTAGAGGGAAGGGAGAGGTAGAAGGGCAGGAAGTGTCTTTTTGGGTAGTAAGAGGGCAGTGGAGAAGGGGAGGATGTTGTGGAGGGGATGGGGCAGAGGGTGGGATGCATTGATTATGAACATGCAATGATAGACCTGTGGTTTCAATGGTTTGAGACTGTTTTGTTCCTTGTGATGGAAATCAATAAAAAATGTTTTATTTAAAAAAAAAACAAGCATTGGTAAAGCCCAGAGTGTTGGCATGTGTATAAATTATGTATTAAATGCCCAGGCACCATTTTGCACCTGCTACCATCTATGGCCAGTTAATACCACTTTGGCACTGCCTGCCAAGTGCCTTTTCTATGCCCATACACAAGCCCAAACTGTTGGTATTGCCAATCCTTGTTTAGTTAAGCAGGTCCAGGAGGTTCATGACCGTATGCATGAGGAATATTGGACATTTTGGCAGCAATTGAGGCTTTTATGATAGAAGTCTTGACCGTGACTTGCCGTGAATCACTTCCTGCTAACCACTCACCAATCAGCAAATAACGAGGTCCCAGGAGAGAAGGTGGGGAGGTTTCTATTTTATAAACTCCATATGGATGATGCAGCAGCTTGTTAGCACATGATTTCTAGGGACTCTTTTTGAGTTGGCTGGACATTTTTGCAGAAATATCGCTAGCAGCAAAAACCTCCTTTGTATATGGCAGTTTTGCAAGTCCACCCTATTCAGAGATCACCATTGTCAGAGTTCCAATGGTATTCTGTAAATATAACATCTGCCATTGGTAACCTCTGAATTAATTTATTTTGTTATGTCCATTTCCACTTTCAATGTGATGATCGAAATGGATAATATGCGCTAGTGGTTCTTACTGCTACTATCATGGCCCAGGGTCCTCAACCCAACATCCTCTTCCTTGACCGGCGCTTGCTGTCCCTCATTCCCCTCTTTTCATCTGAAGCGCATTGGGCACTGCCTCCCCTCTCCCCCGTCCACCCTTCAGCAGAGCCTCCTGCGCCTGGGAAGAACCAGAGGAGCACATCTCTCCAGCAACAAACAATTGGCTGGTGTTCGCACAATCAGCTGTGCCTGATCATTTTCATTCGGTGAGCTTATCATTTCGTACGGCAGTGCTCTGAAAACCCCGTTGGGTGTTCCTTACAACATCCGCCAACGCGTGTCAGGGCCTCTGTGCACGTTTAGTTTTTAGTTATTCAAAAATGCCTGCCTGCATCCTCGGCACCGGAGTGCCTCTGAGGGTTGCCGTAGAGCCCTGTATACAAGGTTGGCAATTGGCCCAACCTTGCTTCTTGTGGCCCAATCAGAAGACGGCAGGTGGGGAAGTCGGCCCCTGACCTGCCCTCGTCCAAGGCCGCTATCTGTGCCTGGGAGGGCACAGAGGGATTTGAACCTGTTGTCCACACAACATCTTTTATCCTGTACCTAGTAGCCCCATGGAACAGCCACCAGCATGCTGTCTACACCCCCACAAACGTGGGCTCTGGTACTTTGTTCACCTACCATGAGTCTTGGCCTGAACATGGTTATGCCTTTTAACTATCTCACGGGTGCTGTCTAAACCTGGGTGTGTCTTTCTCCATTCCGCCTCATTCGTAACCAAATCCTATCTCCTTCATCCATTTCTGTGTATGTTTTACCCCCATTTTGCATTGTGCTGTGCCTTTTTGGAAATTCAAATTTTGGTGTGTTTTCAACATCTCTGTCCCCCATTTAGCATTGTGGTGTGCTTTTTTGGAAATTTAAATCCTAGTCTGTTTTTAAAATCTCTGTGCCCCATTTTGCATTGTGCTGTGGTTTTTTTGGAAATTCAAATCCTGGTGTGTTTTTAGCATCTCTGCGCCCCATTGTGCATTGTGCTGTGCTTGTGTGAATTCAGATCCTGGTGTTTTAACATCTCAGTGCCCCATTTTGCATGATATTGTGTGTTTTGGAAAGTCAAATCCTGGAGTGTTTTTAACATCTCTGCAACCGATGTTTTGGTACTAAAGTGCTTTCATTGCATCTGTTGTTTGCTTCTCTGGCTATTAGTCCCCTGATACGTTTGTACTTGTGCTGTGCTGTGCAGTCCCACCTCTATCTTCCATCTTATCCTCTGAGGCACCTATGGCACTCACCATCTCCCCTATCTATTCTAACTTCTATACTATCACCTACCCTCCCTCTCTAACAAAGTCTGGAAGATTAAAAGCTCAGAAAAGACATCCTGGCCACTAACTCCAGCCTACAGTTTGCAGACACCTATGTCAGTACAACCTCCAGACAGAATTTTATTGATATCCTCTTTTCTGTCCCCTCTCCAGATCTCTGACTCGTCATCTTATCTCTACTCTCTCCCCTTTCACATATTCACCCATTAATGGTGGCACTAGATGGGAAGTAGTCTTGGCAGGCTTCTCATCATCCAGGTGTATCATTAATGTCTATCACAATGGCACTATCACGGCTCAGGGTTCTCAACCCAACCTCCTCCTCCTTTAGCAGGGCTTGTGCCCTCCCTCGTCAACTTTCTTCCCACACCTGTTTCTCCTGCTTCCTTTCTCCTTGCCCCCCTCCTCCGACTGGTGTACCGAGCTGCTGTACCCCTCTCCAGAAAACCTTTGAAGGGATTGACCCCCTGCATCTAGCCAGGCTTAATGCTCATTCTGCCATCAAACACTCTGCAGATAACTGTGTCCTCCTTGAAGAACTTGACTCCTCCAAACAGGTCTCTCCCTGTTCCTCCAGAACCATTAAAGACTGTCTCTCTTGCTGATTTATGCAACTACTTCTTTGCTACTGGATCTTTCCCTCTTCCCTCAAGCACTCCCTTGTGCCCCCCCTCCTGAAAAAACCTTCTGCAGACAGGTCTTGTCCGGCTAACTAGAGCCCCATCTCTATCTCGCCCTTCCTTGGAAAACTCTTGGAGAATTTTGTCTTCCCCCAACTGACCCAGCGCATTGCATTTGTTGGTTGCCTACACGACCATCAATCTGTATTCCGAGCATCCAGAGGCATGGAAACTGCTCTTCTGAACACCTGTGAAGAATTGTTTGCATAACTTCATTCAAAATCCCCAGCTGCTCTCATTCGTCTTGATCTCTCCTCTGCATTTGACATGGCCAACCACTCCATCCTCAAAAAATGGATGCACAATACCTTAGGTATCTCAGAGCAGGCACTAGACTGGCTGACCTCTTTCCTCAATGACCATCCTTCCCAGGTTATTTTGGGCTCTTTCTCCTCCCCAGCTCCATATCCCCCTGTGGTATCCCCCAGGGCTCCAACCTTTCTCCCTGGCCCTTTAACACCTATCTTGCTCTTCCCGCACACCTAATTTCCACTTTCTCCTCTATCTTCCAGTGTTATGCAGATGACACACAGCTCTTCTTCAAACTTCCTTCCGATCATCTCCTTACTCCTCCATCACTCCTGATTGCCAATCTACCATCCAGTCCAGGTGTGCCTCCAATGATCTCTGCCTCAATGCCAGAAAAACTGCGATCCTTCCAATTGGGATACCTGCTCCCTCTTTCTTCCCCTCACTCTGGCCACCCTTAATGGGTGCTCCGCTGCTCCATCATCTGAAGCCAGAAACCTCAGAGTCATCATCAACTCCTCTCTTTCTTTCCTCCCTCACATTCAGGACCTTGCCAATAAGGCCCACTTTCAACTCTACCTCCTCGAAGGAATCCTTCCTTTCCTCACTTTCCACCAGAAGCTCAATGGGCCTCATTACGAGTCCGGCAGTAGACGCTCCGGAAAAATCGGCAAGCTCCCGTGATTGCCGGAATCACAGGGGCATTACAACCCCAGTGACCCGGTAATTCCAGAGGCAGAATTCTGTAAATCCCCATTCCCATGGAGTCCTATAGGACTCCATGGGGATGGGGACCATGGAAACACCGGTTCTGTCTATGACAGAGCTAGTGTTTCCATGTACGCCTGCAGGCGGGTGGTGTTAATCCTGCCAGGTCAGACCTGTCAAGAGTGACACCTCCCGCCTGCAGGACTCTGAATCAGCCGGTCCGGAAACAACAGTAGCAGCGGTTTTACCGCCACTGTTGTTTCCAGACCGGCAGGGTCGTAATGAGGCCCAATGTCTATAGAGCTTTGGTTCTCTCTAGGCTAGACTACTGCAAGAGCCTCTTCCTTAATCTATCCTCTTCCTCTCTATGACCCCTCCAGCTAATCCACAATAGGGCTGCACGACTTATCCTTGGCCTCAACCCCAGGTACCACATCTCTCCAGCCCTAAAATCTTTCCACTGGCTCCTGGTTGCTGAGAGGATCAAATTCAAATCCCTCTGCATCGTCCATAGGGCTTTCTGTGGCCAGGGACCAGGCAACCTAGAATTGGATCTCACTAAATACTCTGCCTCCAGATCTTTGCGCTCCTCTGTCACCAACTTGCTGTGTGTCAAACAGTTCACTAAACAGCGAGCTGGGGCGGATCTCTTTCCTCGGCTGGCTCCCTCCTATGGACCAGTCTCTCCTTCCTCTGCGTCTTGAGCCAGATCTCCTCAAATTCCGGAAGCTCCTCAAGACCTTCCTTTTCACCTTCTTCTTCCCTCTCTACTCTGCTAAAACGCACAGTTGCTGAGATTAGTGACCAGGGCCCTTCTGTGTCCACCTGGGTTCTGGCCTCCCACACCCAATCACCTTCAGCCTCCACCTGCTCCTAGCACTTGCCTAGGAACCCACTGGCCTGCACTTACTTATTTATTGGCCATCAGAGGCCTGCACTTACCTACCTATTGGCAGCTGACCACTCACAGCAAGTAACTTAGTCCTTAGCACTTCCCTCCGGGATACTCCTAACACTTACCCCCCACGCCTCATCCCTTCTCTCTCTCTGCACTTGCACGCTCTGAATGCTCACAAGGTCTAATAGGACTGCCTCTATCTTTCATTGTTATTTTTCATTTCATTCCCATGTTCCCTCCCTGTTGCCCTGTGGGCACTTGAAACACAATTTACTTGATGTATAAGTGCCTTACAAATGCACAATAGATACAAATTAAATGATTTCTTTTTTTTGTCCATTTCCACTTTCAATGTGATGATCAAAATTAGCTAAAGTGCATTTCTTTATGCAGAAAAGGGTCAATACTTACTCTTTTCAGCAATACATAGAAAAGAGGTTAGATGGGCATCATTGATGCCCACCTTTTCACCCCCTTATCAGGTGACCTACAGCCTATTGAGATTTCTTGTGAGGGCTGATCGAGAGGTTGGGTCTGAGTTTTCAGATTCAAGTGAGCGACACCCAGTTGCACAGCAATCTTGTCTCGGTATTGGGATATACAGTTAGGGTAGCCGGTTGTCTGGTTTTAACTTCAGGCCTGCATGGCAGACAATTAGCTTTGCCTAAACGCAAGCCAAATGGACGCCCTGCTCAAAGGTGTTCATGATACGCCATATACCCTGCTCCTCCCCATGCTCAAGGAACATGGTCTTGTTGAATGAGTGGTCTGGATTCAGTCATGTACTTTAGTTTGAGCCACAGTTATGCTGTGAAGACTGCTTATTGTCAGCGTAGCCTCCTTTCTAAACTTTACTCCCTGCTCAGTCCAGAACATCAGACTTCAACTTCCAGGCTCTTGCCCTTTCCAGCTCTCCTACTGTAACAGTGTCTACTGTGGAATAAACTACAGATGGTTCAAAATCATGACACCAGAATTATTTGGGGTCTTCGCATAAGCAAACATGTATTATCCAAGGGATCCACACTAGGTTGGCTTCTCATTAGCAAACAGGTGAAACTCAAAGTGGTCCCTCTTTCATGGCATTACATTACCCACCGATCTGTTAGACCTAGCAGTAGTGTATCGAGCCACCAGGTCTCTTCGCTCAGAATTCAGTAACCAGCATTGAGTGGAACATGTCTTCAAGCTTGAGGAGTGATTGACTGACACAGACTACATTCATCGGTTCATACGCCACCCATTGCATCTCAGGCCAAGTGATTCATATGTGATTATGGACACATCTATATTTGTTACTGAATATATGTACTATATGTACTGTATATTGGTCGATGTATGTCCTGAACATTAGTTGTACTGCCATGCTTGTATTGTTTTGTTTGTCATCTCTAATGCACCTTGAAGCTGCTTGTTGTTCTTTGTACACTTAACCCATTTTTAGAAATTGAACGTATTTAAAATGTATTTTAAAGGTTTTGTAAGCATGATCATTAACAGACATTTAGAACTGGCAGATGTAGGAAGGCATTTTTGTGCTTCCATTGTCTTGCCTATGTCCAAGTGCTATTATATCCTAATGCTGGAATCATCAAACTCTGATAAGTTTTAAGGGAGCCATTCACCTTTTTAAGTTTGCGCCCATCATTGCCAAACCATCAAGCAGGTCTTTGGAGCTGTCGAGCAGTGTCTTAGCTGCAGACCTATGGGTGAGTGGTGTACTGAGACACTGAGAGCAGAATTGTCTTTCTATTTCACATAGAAAGAGCTGTAGTGATGGGTGAGAAGTTGAGTGGGTTCTTCTAGCGTTGACGTTGGGTAGGCTCTGCTAGTTTACCATCTGCAGAGGATTGCACCAGGCAAAACCCCAGTCCCTACTATGGGCCATGGTCACTTCTCAGTGCTTCAAGTACCTTTAGAATAGCTAGAAGAGCAATTGCGCTGTGTGCAAATATGCCCCCTGCCCCCACGGAACAGGAGAGCTCAGGAGCTCAGCCGATGATGGCACTGGTAAAAGTCTGGGAGCGTGGAGGCAGGACATTTGCTGAAAACGGGCAAAGATATTGACCAGATGCTGACAGTAATGGAGTCACTATTCTCGCGTCCAAACTCTCCTCAACTTCAGCTCTTTCCACCCTTCTTACTCAAAATCCCCTGCATTATGTCTCCTTCGGCAGACACACAACGTCCCAATTCAGGGGGAAATCACTAACACTGCAATGGCATCATCCTTTGGGGAAATAGTGCAAATAATCTATCACAGGCATTGCATGTTACACTTGTGCTATAAAACTCTCCATCTTCCAAAATATTTCTTCAGTCACAATAGCATATGCTGACCTGTTTTAACATCACAACTGTTGTGCTGAGAACACATAGTCTTATAGTTTAGCCAGTATACTTCCCCACTACCATATATTTTCATGAAACATCTGGGAAAATACTGTATAGCCCCATGACCGCCTCATATTCTTCATGATTGTTATTTAAGGAGAAGTCTCCCTTGTAAATAAAACTTGCACTTGTCAGTTCTTCATTGTTATGTTATTTTATGATGATTCATACCACACACCGCTGCCCTTTGTATCGTCTCCGAGCACTCAAATGGCTCTGTAAGAACGATGGGTGGGGTTGGTTAGTACGGGAAGAGCAATAGGATAGAGGTTGTGCTCTTATGTTGGTGATTGCAGAGCCAGGAGAAACTGGCATCTGTGCGTGTGAGATGTCTGGGTGAGCTTTGTTGTGCACACTGGTCTTGCTGTGTCCGCAGGGGTATTGTCCAGTGTCTGGGTTGTTTGTTGTTTGCAACTATTTGGTTTTGTGGCGTGGTTAGCAGTGGGTGTGTGGATATCGTGTTTTTTTAGTGTGTAGATTTTGCTGACCCTTTTGGGTGTGAGTAGTATGTGAGAGATATGCTGTTGTGGAAAAAAGGAGAGGGGCAGTCAGTTGGTTTTTGTTTGACTCCAGTTGTTTGGTGGTTTTATTCTTGGTTCTTCCATCCGTATTGTCCCATGTTTGCTTCCAATGTAAGGTTTGTGGGGTTGTGCATTTTTATGCTTGTCTCAGCGAGTTGAATAGCTGGGTTCATAGTAATTTATTGAAAGTTAGGTGGTTGTCCGTCGTCCTTATTTCCTTCGGTACCGAGTTCCAGGGTTTGGCTATAAAGTAGGCAAATGCAATTCCTCTGGACATTGGTTCTCGATCTATGTTTTCATCCTGGTTGGTAATGGTTGATTTTAACTTGGAGAGATATGGTTCCTTGCCCGTAAAGTGGTTTGTGGGCAATACAGAGGGCTTTAAAGTTAATGGGCCTCATTACAAGTTTGGAGGTAGCCATGCCCTTAAAAAGGGCATGGGTACCCCCAAACTCGGGTCCGGCACCGGGTCCCGGAAAATGGGAATAACTGGGCCCTTCCAACATTTGCGGGCCCGGTAATTTCCCTTGTGCGGGACCCAGAGCCGGTACGTCCCCATTCCCATTTGAGCCCCTATAGGGCTCAATGCGAATGGGGAGGATGGTAGCAGCGGTACCGTTCATAACGGTACCGTTGCTACCATCCTGTACTGCTTGCGGGTGCTGCTCTGCATGCCTGGGCTGACCAGGCATGCAGAGCAGCACCCGCAAGCAGAACTTGTAATGTGGCGACATGGTAACAACGGCGCCGGTAGCACTACCGGCACCGTTGTTGCCTTACCGCCACAGACATAATGAGGCCCAATGTGTTTTTTTTTACTGGAGCCAGTGCAGACATCTTCATGCTGGTGTGATGTGGTCTCTTCTATTTAGTCTCAGGAGTAGTCTTGCTGTGGTATTTTTGATGCGTTGTTGTTTTCTTCTGAGGGGTTCTGGCACTCCAAGGTAGAGGCTGTTTGCGTAGTCTGGTCTTTATAGTACCAAGGAGACAATTGCGAGGGTTCAGTGTGGGAAGTTGAGGTAGGGGAGTATCCCTCTTCTTAGTTACAGGAGTTGTTGTGTGTGTTTGCGTTTACTTATGGTTCTAGAAGAAGCCTGATGTCCATGAGAGTCTCAGGATTTTTTAACACTGGCAATATCTCTGGTTGGGTTCCTATGCATGGTGGCCAACTCAGGTATGTCTGTGTTGCATTACATTCTGGTGGGGAGATCATTATTTCTGTTTTCGTTGGATTTAGCTTGAGATTGTTGTTTGTCATCTAGCTGTGTATGTCGTGAGGCATTTGTTGAAGGTGTTTTGTGGGTCTTGGACTGAGGTGATCTTGAAGATGAGTTGGGTATTGTCTATCTAGTTGTAGGCTGTCAGTCCATGGGTTTGAATGAGTTTCAATAAGGGGGACAGGTAGATGTTGAAGAGGACCGAGGAAAGGCTTGATCCTTGTCCTACACCGAAAGTGATGTTTTTTGTGTTAGATGTAAATGGTGGTAAGTGTGTTCTTTCTGTTTGGTTGGTGAGGACAGATTTCAGCCATTCTAGTGCAGAGTTTTTTATGCTGCATTCCTCTAGTCTCTTTATTAGGGTTGTGTGTCTGACTGTGTTGAAGGAGGCTGATATGCCTAGTAGCACGAGGGCCCACTGGGTGCTGTTGTCTGCGTTTATTTTAGCGTCACCCGATATGAGATTTGCTGATTGAGTTCCTCTCATGAGTATGAAGCTGACTTGGGATTGGTCGAGTATTCCATTGCTTTCTACATAGTTGAGTAGTTCTTCGTAGGTGTGGTTCCCAAGGATTTTCGCTTGTCAAGGTAGGTTCGATATAGGTCGGTAGTTAGTAGAGGCTTCAGTGTTTCCTGTTTAGGTTTTTAGGAGGGACTTGATGTATGCTGATTTGAAAGTTTTAGGTACTGTTCCTGTGTTTAGGGATAGGTTAATTAGTAGAAGCGAAAGTAAGAAGCTGGAGTTCTGTGGTTGAGTTTTTTTTTTTAAATTCCCGGTGGGCATGAGTCACTGGGGGATCCAGCAAGGTTGGTTTCTTTTATTTGCCTGTTGAAAATGTTTTCACTTATATGTTCGAATCGTTTGGAAGTTGTGGTGGTTCGTGGCACGCTGGTTTCTGGCGGTTCAGGGGGGGTGTTTTTGGTAGGTCGTCTTGCATCGATGGTACGTTGTATTTCTTTCATTTTTGTTCTTAGATGGGGTGTGATGTTGCCACATATTGATTATTATGGTACGGCGCATTTGTTGGACTAGGCTGGGTTCTTAATTTCCTTGATAAATTTGGTCAATTCTTTTTGTTGGTCTGTTGCCAATTGTATTCTTTTAGTGTAATATGCCTTTTTTTCTTTCAGGACCGCTGATTTGTACATTCGGATTTGTCATTGGTATTTGTTTTTGTTCAATTGGTTGTAGTGTTTTCTCCATTGTTTCTGCTTTTTTTTAAAATGTCCTCAGTAATTATGTGAACCATCTTGTTTCAATTTTCTTTGGTGTGGGTTTGAAGGGTTTTGCAGGTACTAATTGATCTAGGGCCTCTTTGTCCAGGTATCAAGTTGCTCTTCCACTGAGTCTGGTGCCATTCTACATAGCAGGGAGGTGTTTGATTGATTCCAGTAGATCGGTTTGCGTTTCCAGGTTAAGACTGTTACAAATTTGTTGTTTGTTACTGCAAGTTTTTCGTTTGTGGGCATCATGCACCTGGGGGTATTGACGGTGAATGGGATCATATGGTGATCGCTCAATATAATTTGTACTGGTCGGACGGTGGTCGAGAATTCATCTTTGCAGAAGACTGCATCTAAGGTGTGTCCAGCACTGTGTGTGAAACCATTTACTATTTGTTTGAAGTGGAGGTTTTCTAGTAGGGCACTAAAGGAGTTTGCTGTGGTCAAACCCGATGTTGAAGTCCCACAGGACGACTATGTTGTTATGATAAATGTCAATGGTGTCATTGAGATTTGTGGGGAAGTTGGGGTCTGTGGAGTAAGATGAACAGGAGATTGGATTGGTTGTTGAGCTTCATGTTGATTAAGAGTGATTTTCAATCTTCTATGTCAGTTGAGGGGGGCAGATGTGTTTTTTGTGCACTAGTACGATTCCTCCTCCTCTTCAGTTAGATTGTATTCATTTGACGTTGTAGGGTATGGCTTCATGTGCGATTGTTTTGTAACTGTCCGATAGCAATGTTTCTGTGGGAAAAGCGCGCCAGTACCGCTTTCGCTTCAGAGGTCATCCATTTCCATGTTGTGCTTAGCCATGGATCATACATTGAGTAGACTTCAGTTTAGAATGTGGGTTTTTCGTTATTCTTTGTTGCGTATAATTTCTCGCATCTCGGTTGGTGTGGTACCTGTCGGGTTTTCGTTTCTCTCTTGGGTTTGGCTGTTATTTGCGGGTTGTATAATTAGGGCTTCTATCCCTTCGTAGGGGAGTTCTGTTAAGTTGAGTGATGGGTTTCTCTGTTCTGATTCATAAAGTTTGGTTGTCTGCGTGGTCCTTTTTCCAGTCTCTTGTTATCTAAGAGGTGCAGAGGGTTTTGAATTCTAGCTTAGCTCTGATTCTTGTTGGGGTTTTTCTGAAAATGTTTTGGGAGTTTCTGGGTTCTGTATGTTGTGGTGTGCGGTTTGGTAGTCTGGTGGGGTCCACTTTAAGATTAATTGGGTCTCTAGTTGTGGGTTGTTTGTTTTCCATTATGGTAGGATTGTAGGTGAATAGATATTGAGGAGATGTATGCTGTTTTTGTTCTTTCTTTTAGTCTGTATCTTAAGTCAGTTTAGTGGTGGTTGGTGGGAATTTTGAGTTGTTGCAAATTCTGGTAGGTGATTCCAGTTCGACAGGGGGTGCTTTCATTCCTCCTTCTTGTTCTGATTTCCATTCTTGTTTCTATGTCCTTCATGTATCGTGGCATGTTTTTGGTCTTGATGTGTCGTACTGTTGTGCCCCAGCGTTGTATGGCGAGTTTGGTTATTGCTCTCTGATGCTGTTGGTTTCTGTAGGTTTTGATCTGACTGGTGAGTTGTGATGTTAAGTGGTTTTTGGCTGGCAGATTGTTGTGGGATTTAGTGCAATGGTGTGTGCCTCCCTGTTGTACTAGTTTTGTAGTGGCTTGCTTTGTCCCACGTGTTGTCGATTTGCTCTTTGTTCTGGGTACGAGACCCCCCCCGGGACTACTTCTTTTCTTGTCTCAGTGGTAGGTCGATGTGCTCTAACCCAGTGTAACAGTGGTGTGTGCCTCACTGTGGATGAAGGGTTGTGGTGGTGGCTTGCTTCTTCTTCTTGATCTTGGGTTCAGGTTTGTTATATATTCCAGGCACGGGTGCCTTCCTGTGTTGATTTCTTTCTTGGTATCAGTGATAGATTGATGTGCTGGAATACAGAGTGGTATCTGCCTCGCTATGGTTGTATGATTATGGTGGTTTGTCTCTCTCTGTGGTTTTTTCTCATGGTTCTATTTTTGATTTGATTTTTTTTTTTTGGGTACTGAGATATGCAGTTGTAGGTTGTGGTGGCTTATTTTATTATACATTTTCTCTGCAGTCTCGAATAGGGTCATATGTTCCAGGGCAAGATCCCTCCTGGGTTGATTGCTTTCCTGGTCTGAGGGGATATTTCAATGTGCTGAAACACAAAGCGGTGTCTGCCTCGCTGTGGTTGTAGGATGTGGTGGTTTGTTTCTCTCTGTGGTATTTTCTCATGGTTGTATTTTTTATTTGGTTTTGATTGATTGGGTACTGAGTAATGCAGTATTTCAGGGTTTCCAGTGGCTGAAACCTCACTGTGGAATTTGTTTTGTGGTTGTATTACTGATTTGGGTTGGCATTGTGGATTTAAGTGTGAGTAGTGTTTGGTTCAAGGTCAGGGTTCTGAGGGAATGGATTCCATGTGGTTTCAGTTTAAGGGTGCAGCTCGGTCAGAATTTGGAGATATGTGGCGGAGTATCCAAAACTTTGGGATTGAGATTGGCAACACTGCATAGTATCAAAATGTCAAAGGTGATGTGTTCAGCAGAGCTCGAGTGGGTGCCCCTCTCTCTGTAGCAAGCTTCAAAAGCAGCAAACTAGCAGCCACAGAGTTTAAATGTGGGGTTACCCAGCTGCGCAGAACATTCTAATGAGGTGCAGACTATGCAGTAGCAAAAACAAGAATATGGTGTGTTTCGCATGCAAAACCTTTCAAAAGGGATTCTGACAAAGAGTGGAGGGTCACATGCCAAGTCATGAACTAACCAACCCTCAGATGGACACAGTAGCTGCAAAAGGACTTTAAAAGGTTAGTCAAGGAAGAATTGATGTATAACTGTTGGAATGTTAAGCTGAGTATGATAGTGTGATTCAGTCAGCAACAAGACCTTCTCAAATGTAATTGCCTTAAAAAACGACAATAATGTATAAACAAGTAACAATTCCTGACATTAAAACTACAGACACTTCATCTGAACATTTTGGCTGTAAAAGATTTTAACTCCACTAGAAAACAGGATGATAACAAAAGAAAAACTGAAAAGGAATATGTGTACTTTCTGACTTGAGATGTCTGATGATGATCATTTTTCTGTTTGTAATCTTGTGTTCTTTCCTCCGAGGACAACAAATAGAGACATGCCAGTCATAGCTTTATCTGGCCTAATGGAAGAAGGAAGGGGAGAGGGTGCGGGCACGCAACACTGGCACCGAGAAACTTATCCTTGCTCCAATGCATTGGCAAGATCTAACCTGATAAGCTGTCATCTAATTGGTCATGTGACACCCCTTAGGAGGAGATTGGGTGGATATGCCTAGTATAAATATAACCGCTCTGCCTGGGTAGATTCACCAAGTGCTTGAATTGAGGTCTTCAGACGAAGAATCGAAAACCATCTCTCAGTCATGAAAATCACTGTGGCCTTGCTCCTTGTGGCCCTCAGCAGTGCCCACGGTAAGTGAAGATCTCTGTGGTTCTATGTCTGGTGGCTCTAAGTAGAAGTTACTGCAAGTGAAGATCTCTGTGGTTCTCCTTCTTCTTACAATCAGCCGAATCCATGTAGAGTAGCCGCTATATGACAGAGCAATGTTTAGTTGTTTCCCAGCTAACACTTTGAATACACTGAATTGTGCAGTTTTACCAATGAGGCGATTAAGAGAAGCTTAGGGGTTTGGTTGTAGTCAGCAACTTTATTGTTATTAATATTATGATGGTATTTATTGAGCACATATCCTGCTTCAGGAAGCAACAGTGCATTTTACAGGTTATAAGGGAAAGCCCACGGTGGGTGAAGCAGAGATACAAGGGACAAGGTATTTAACAACGGGGGAGGACATGCAATTTGGCAACAAGGGCATCACCAACAAACCAATGGAGAAAACAGGGGGAGCAGATCACCCAGTCTCAGATTAGATGGGGAGTGGAGGGTGTGTGTACCAAGGAGCCATTCATTGAATAGGGGGGTCTTGAGCACCTTCCTGAAATGTAAAATCGAGAGCGAAAATCTGGTGTTGACAGTGGGAGGTTCCTTAGTCTGGGGTCACAGACAGAGAAGGCCTGTCTTCTGGGTCTTTTGTTCCTACAACAGCGGTGTTCAAGTCTGTACATATTCACACTTATGTTGGATTGTATGCCTCCAGAAATGCTGAGTTTCTCCTAGAGGTAGCTTGGGGACCTTAGGGTGACAGCCCTCTAGAAGATGCAGCAGGGTTTCAAGATGATATGTGCTTGCAGCGGGCGATAGTGCAGTTCGATGAAGGTCGGGTGCTGTGATCGAATTTGTGGAGACGTTTGATGAGTCATGCTGCATCATGCAGGGCACATCTCACGGGTGACAAGGGAATCGCTGCAAGTCCGTCCAGATGGGCATTGTCATCATCCAGGTGGGAAAGGGCCCATTGGTTGATGTCATCTTGTACGGACTGATCCAGCAACCAATGAACCTGTAGTGCCTTGAACATTGTAAAAAAGAGAGCTCACCCTTGTTCTACATTGTTACAGGTTCTGTGCAATTAAAGGTCAAGCCACTGCATCACCTGTTACATTATGATTGAGGGAACAGTTATGTGGTGAGAAGATACAGGTATCTTGCCACTAGAAACTCTCAAACCAATCATGAAAATATGTTTCATGTCACTAAAAAAAATAATTTAGGAAATGTTAAGTTTCAATTCCTAGCTAAGTTGTAACATATTTATTTCCAAAAGAAAATCCTTAAAAACACTAGGGAAGTGGAGGTGCTATTAGAGTTAAAATGCAGGATTGGAAAATTCACAAAATATCAAATTAAGGATGTTGTAAGGTTAGAGATTTCTCAGTGTACTGCTTAGGACTTAAAATGTATGTCACCACCTACATCACATTTATGAATGATTTACAATGCACTGTGTAGCCTTGAAATCATTTCACAGCGCATTGATAACATTGCCCACAGCACTAACTGCACTGTCAATGGCGCTCTGTGGACCTAACCGATCCATGGGCCATATTGCAGAAACAGCACAGGTGCAAGTACAATGTTGCACGGTATTAGCACCAGGGCAAAACTTGCCCTAGTGCAAAAGCATACACTTTCAGGGAATGTTTGCA
This sequence comes from Ambystoma mexicanum, assembly GCF_040938575.1. Classification (NCBI taxonomy): domain Eukaryota; kingdom Metazoa; phylum Chordata; class Amphibia; order Caudata; family Ambystomatidae; genus Ambystoma; species Ambystoma mexicanum. Next base: position 1,095,023,743 of record NC_090924.1, read on the forward strand.
CCAGGGCAAAGTTTGCCAAAGTCCTAATATGGAATGGTATTCGTACAAGGGCAAACCTTTTCTCTGGTTCAAAATGCATTGAAAGTGTATATTTGTTGCACTAGGGCTATTATTGTACTAGTGCTTACTCCATGAAAAATTGCACTTGTCATGGTGCAAAGGCTTTCTAATATTGCCCTTTTTTTTGCACTACTACACTGTTATCTTGTTATGTCAGACAGCAATTTACCAGAAACCTAGACCTAAGCAGAAATGCACTCAAAGACAGTGCACAGTGATACAAGGTGGAACTAATGGCAGTTTACATCTCTACAACTGCTTAGTTATTGTAACACTGGATGTTTTACTTCCATTTATTTTAGTTTTAGGCTGTAACAATGCATCCATTGCAAGAATTTGCTAAGTTCGTCTTTTTTTTTTTTTTTTGCATCAAGACCATTCGAGATATCTAGAGGATTTCAGAATAGTGGCTTGAATGGAGCTCTGTATAGATAGAGAAATATACAGTACCAGCCCATTGCAAATCATGAATATGTGTATGTATGCCCGTATGTATGAAAATGGGGGAGAAAGTCAGTGATCCAGAGAGTGAGAGACTCACTCAGTGAACGAGTGAGGACATTACGATGAATTGGTGTGTGAGTGAAGTGAGGTCTGGGATCAGAAATACACCTAGCGCGTACCACTCTTGCTCATTGTGCAATATTACGGGACACCTTCTTCAGAGTAAGGTCTTTGATTACATTATGATTATTTGTTTATTCTAGGATATGTTCAACAGTTGAGTGGTGGGATTGGTGGGTACGTGCAGACACCCAGTGGAAGTGGCGGCCATGTTCACCCACCCATTGTTGGCGGAGTTCCTAACACTAATTGTTTCGAGGTGGTCTTGGTAAGTTTAGCCCCTGCATGAACAGTTCTGGTAGTGTTGCCTAGGCTAGCCCCACTCCTGACAGGAGGCTAGGTGTTTCATACTCTTGCAATGCATGTTTCACAAATGTTCTCTATTTCAACTCACATCCTATAATTATAAGTGCACTGCGCCGTTCCTTTTCGGAAACCTCTATCAGGATGAGATGCTGGCGACATGCAGGTTTCAACAGATGCTTCTAGATATAGCAGAGAGTGAGTCAGCACTAATACTTAAGGCGCGTTTTAGGGATTAATAAAAAAGAGTGGGCAAAGTCACCAAGAGCGAGCCCAGTGCATGTACTTATCTGCTATTAAAATGCTGTGTATCATTCTATGACCCTCAATTGGGTGTCTTCCCTTGTCACCAAATCTGTTCCGTCTTTTGTTATTGTAAATAATCATATTACTATCCTTGGGACATGGATGTATCTTATCCTGTTGCAAATTGGAAGTGACAAAGGCATAGACACACTTGTGGGTAGCTATGGAGTGGTATGTTTATTGGGAAAGTTTCAGGGCTCTCAACATATTGCTATCATATTGTTTTGCATGTCAATATTACTGCAGTGGGACAAATACACTGGTCAACTGAATCAGTTTTCTGTTTATTGCCATCACCTTTTATGTGGGACATACCATGGATTAAATCTCAGCATGTGGATTAAAGCAGCTGGGTCACTGAGAGCAGGGGGGAGAAAGGAGAGTGTGGTATCACCAGGGGCTTGCTATCAGACGACAGTGTGGGCCATGGTTCGTCTAGCAGGTTCCATACACAGAGAATGATTGGAGCAGACCACAGTTCAGGATGCAGTCTCCAGTGTAGGCTAGGATATTCCAGGAGGCAAAGAGAACAAAAAAGCACTAAACAAGACACATTACACCTCTGCTCACACTCGGTGAATGGATTATATAGAAATGGGCATCTGCAGGGGATCGAGCAGGGCTGCATCCTTGAGTTATGGACATCAGACCAAGACACAGGGAATCTATGACTGTACAGACAGTAACTGCCCTTTAACTCTCTTTCAGAAAACTGATCTGAAAAATCTTGTGTTTGCCCTTCAACGACTCATTTGCTCATATGAAAACTGCAAGGTAAAGAAACAGTCTTTTTCATGTTAAATTATTTCGAGTTATTGTAGGCAGAGGAAGATGTATATCAGCAGGGAAGCAATTTAAGCACTGGATTACTTGACTTCTTTCCACTATTATTGCCTTTACCCAAAGACTGTCAATTTCCCATCAGAGCCTTAGCCTTGAGAGCCTGCCTAGCAGGACATCAGTTTCAATCATGGTTTCCTTTATGACCATCTCTAGCCAATGGGTGTCAATATCACCATTGTCACCCTTCCCTGGTCTTGGCACTCTCAGTCTAAAGTTGTGCCCATGCTCGTCTCCATTTCTTCAACAAAAAACATTTCCTTGTTTTCAACAGTAATTTTAAACAAGCCTTACTCCCAATATCAAGGAGCCTGTAAAACAATTACCACACCCTGATGCATGACATTTTCTAACCTGCACAAGACAACCGCACATCTGTGTATTGCCCTACTTGTCTTTACACCACAGAATTTTCACACAAGCATCTTTTAAATAAAACTTGCAAGTGTTCATGCATTATTACCTTACTGTTTTCATGTCAACGGAGACACATCGCTGACTTGCTAGGAAAACATCAAGCTTATGTGCTGCAGGCATTTACTGTGACATATACCCAGAATGAGGGGCTTTGGGGTGCTAATGGCCCCTTCCCAGTGAGATGTGAATTGTCAGGGAAATGGGCCATCAACACGATACATTTCACACTTGTGTCTGCCCCGGCCCACTAATAAAAGACAAGACTTAAAAGAAATATGCAAAGAGAAACAACCCTTTATCAGGATTTCACGGAGGAAAACCAAAAAGCACCCTTTTCCATGTTTTCAAGAACGAAGGTGCGTAACTGAGCACATTGGCTCCAGCTCCTTGCAGCAAAACTCATTTAATGTATGGCTGGTCCACAATCCACAAGGAATTTCTGACCTTGCTGCCCTGGAGTCACAGGGTCGTCACTTACACATAAAGACATTGGGCGGTCTCTATTATCTCTTCACATACGTCTCAATTACGTTTGGCCCAGAAAAGGGGCATTATTAAAGCCGGTCAATGCTTGTCACACAGAGCTTTCAAAATGATCTCAGATTATAGTCAAGTGAACATTTTCTGTATGTTTTTCATTGGAAATAATGTTCATTCTATGATTGTTTAAGCATTTGAATGAATTTATCGTTCTATTTTAGTAAGTTTGTATCTGTCCGTCAATTAGGTTATGTACAATTCTTATTTTGTCTGTGTATATATTACTGGGATTCATTATTATCACTTTGTTTTCTTTTGTCCATATGTACTGGTAGGTTTATAGACAGTCACACAAGAGTTTACAACAGAGTCCAACACTCACAGAGATAGTGCTCATTTATTTCCTCGAATGATTGAAAAATTGTAATACTAAATACTGTTAAAAAGAAATGCATTTGAACAATGCTCATATGCTTTCATGCACACAGACACAGCATAATAAATAATTGCTTTTACGCAATAAGCAGCTATGTTAATTACTTAAGTTGTTGTTTCCTCATAGTATACAGACACATAACCTCTCTGCCATCACCTGTCTTTTTTAGTGGAATTATTCCATATACTTTAGACACCTTTAGTACCTGCGGCAGGAGGATTGGTATCCAATCACTGCCTATTTGTTAAAGAGTCCTCCAGGATAGGTAAATAGTGCAGCACCTCGCTGATGCTATACCTTTTTCACAGTCTGTCTCTCTACCTCTACTTTTCCTACGTCTTTTAAGCATGCTTCTATCATCTGAATCTTAAAGAAAGCCACTGCTGATCCTTTGATTGTTTCTAATTTCCATCTTATTTCTCTATTACCTTATCTCTCTAAACTACTTGAATGGCTTGTCTATTCTCAGATCTCCACGTTTGTATCTAATTCTTCTATTCTTGCTCAATTCAAGTCTGGTTTTTGCCTCTTCTTTCTGTGCGATACTCTAAGCACTCATCTGTTCTTATCTTTATAGATGTATCCGCTGCTTTTGATACTGTAGATCACTCTTTACTTCTGGCTACACTTTCCTCCTTTGGTCTCAGTGTTTGTCCTATCTTGGTTTCACTCATATTTATCTCATAGAACTTTCTCAGTTTCTTGGGTTGGCAAGTCTACTAAATGCTTCCCGCTTGCCCATGGCTTGCCCCAGGGTCCGTTTTGGGCCCTTTTCTTTTCTGTCTGCATACCTCTTATATTGCTGTTATCATTCCCTCTTTTGTGTTATCTCACCATTTCTATGTTGATGATACCCAACTGTTTCTTTCCTTTTCTTCCTTTCCTCCTGAAATTCACCATACTCTTTTTGCCTGTTTAATTGCAATCAAGTATTGGATGTCTTCCCACTATTGCACACTTAATGCAGGGAAAACAGAAGTCCTGTTCTTTCCTGCTAACACTCTTCCCCCTCACCGTTCCCCTTCTTTTATTTTCTTTCCTCCATCTAGGCTCTCAAATCCACCTACGGCCCATAAGCTCAGCCTTTATTTTGACACAAATCTTTCCTTCTCTCACCATATTTCACAAACAACCTGCTCCTGCTGTTTCCATCTTCTTAACATTCACAAAGCCCACCCCTTTCTCACTTTTCTCCCCTTTATCACTTTTCAAACATTAAGCTTCTAATTTCCTCTTAATTTTTTCTAGGCTTTTCTACTGTTCCACTGTTCTTTTTGGGCTCCCCAGTTCCCGTCTTTCTCCTCTTAAATCAGTATTCAACTCTTCTATCCGTCTCTTGTATCTCCTCTCTTATCGGGAATCTATTTCTTCTTCACTTGCAACTCTCGGGTGGCTACCTTTTCATACTCAATTAAATTTACTTTTCTTTGTCTTGTTTTAAAATCCCTTAATGGTCTTGATCCTAGCTATCTTACTGCCTTGATATCCTTTTATACTCCTTCTCACTCCTTATGTTCTTATTCTTATTTTCTATTGGTAGCTCCTCGCCCTACTTGTGCTCAATCTCGTTTTCATTCTTTTGAGCGGTGTGCTAGTAGTGTGTTTGGTGTTACTGGTGGTGGAGGCTGGTTGCTGGTGCCTCTCCCGTCCTGCAATTGGAGTTGTTGTTACTGTCTGCATTCAACAGTGACTTATATGGAAGATTTCCTTTTGACTACTGGAAACCTTGAAAGTCCTATTTCTATCACTGCCAATCCACATCCAACCCTTTATACACACAGCGCATGCACGGAGCGTGGCACAGAATGCTAGTAGTGTGTTTGGTGTTCGGTGGGCGAGTGGAGGCGGTGGCGTGTAGGATTGTTTTCAGAGGACACTGCAACCCTGCCTTTGGTGAGTCTCTTGCGTCTGTTAATTACGAAACTTACCAGGCTGTTCGTATTCTGCGACACCGGCTGGCCCTGGACGATTGTTTGTATTCTTCAGCCAGCTTCCACAGCACAAACTGTAACTTTTTGACAACGCCTGATTCCCCCTAAACTGTGAATGGTTGCTTGGTAGAACATGTCTGCATCTGCGTTGGCTTCTATGGCATTTCATGCTATTGAATGACTATTTGGTTATCTTGTGGGTAGCACAAGGGAGTTTAAATAGTAGCATGTGAACTTGCACACTGGACTTTGACGAACTTGAACCTCATGATGTGCGGGGTCATTTCACTTTTGTAGTATTTTTTGCTGTAATCTAAAGCACCTGATGGCGAGAAGTGGCTGGAAAAATCTCACCCAAGTATAGGGTAATTTGCTTATAGGTGTCAGTTGCTGTATGTTGGGGGGTGACTGCGGGCCTAGGTGCCTTTGAACCCCGTGTGCTAACACTGAACAGTATTGTGGTTTGCACTTCTAGTACATTTTTCCCGCTGTAGGTCAGGGGGTGACTGCAGGCCTAGGTGCCTTTGAACCCCTTGTGATAATACCAAACAGTATTATTGTTTGCATTTTTCAGTGCATTTTTCGTTGTAAATTAGGGGGTGACTGCGGGCGTAGGTGCCCCTTGTGCCAACTTTAAACAGTATTGTGGCCTGCGCTTCTAGTACACTTTTTTCTTTTTCCGCTTCTGGCCCCTCTCCATTCTATTTCTGTCTACTCCTTATTCCGTGGTTCTTTGAAGTCTCGACTACTCCATATCCTTCATTGATTGTTTTCTGTATATCATGGTTTACTCATTTGTATTGTAACATTTCGTATTCTCTGTACAGTGGTTTGTTTTAAGGCACTTAATAAAATACAAATATGTTGCCATATCTCTCCACTGAAATACATTCAAGCGTATATCACATCCTGGGGGATTCCTCCACCAGACTTTCAATTTCACTTTACTGACCCCAGCTAAGAACTTCTTCCCTCCAAGGAACCAATGGCGTTCACTTCGCAAGCGGTGCCTTTCATCCTTCCTCATTGGATTAGGGGAATATCAGTGTCCCCCCACTCTTCATCCGGCATGTCTTTGAGATTCTAGAGTTTTCCAAGCCCCAGTACCCCATTAATTGTGGGAGTATGCAGGTGATGTGTTGACAGTTGAAGTACTCAGCCTTTCTACACTTTTGATCTGCCAGTGTTCACCCCCGCTAGTGGTAAATACTGCAGCACCACACTAATGTTATTGCTTAGAGATGAGGTGACTTAAAAGATGGTCCATTGTTCATCAACATTGTAATTAAGCAGCAGAGCTTGCAGCAGTGTGCAATATCTGCAGTTATGGGCCTGGAAGCAGGGCGTATATGCCTCTGTGAAGCACGGGTGGATAAGGAGAGCTCAATCAATAACTGCTAATGTAACCAGAGGCAGTGACTTTATGGCTAGTAGCTCATTGGCCTATTTCAATGGACCACGCCTCTGGATTTATCAAATCTCGTACGGGACAGCTCTACTCTCACAACTGCCATATGACTGCTAAAATAAGGTCTGAGTTTGTCACCAGTGAAAGGAGCTATGTCAGCTATGCGGGAGAGGAGTCCCCTTTGTATTAACACCTCATTACCTTTGCGGATTACAAGGCGAGCCTGCAGGAGGAACACTGGGCTTGATGCTAGGAGAATCAAAGCTGTTAACAGGTAAGTGCGGCTAGATAAGAGGAGTGGGTTGGATCCCAGAATAGTGGCACAATCCTCCACTATCACCAGGATCCTTGAAATGTCAGATCAATACCGGGGATTCTTTCCTTGAAAACAACGGTCCTGATTGGCTGTCAGGTAGTCAGAATTCATTGCGAGGCACTAAATATTGTGCCAAGTGCTAATCATTACAGCATAATCAGGGCATCTTCATATGAAGGAAAGACTCTTAAAAGCAATGTAAAAATACAATGTGTGCTCATTCACCAACGCAAGAATTCTCAAAGCAAGTGCAATGAAGCACTTAAGGTATGATGATGGCCTGCTATATGTAGCGGTGCAGGTGTCCATACTTAACTTAGGCAATAATGTTGTTGGGTAAACCAAGTGAACGCATTATGCATCACTGTGTAAATTAGATCCTTCTAAAATGGTAATGTTTGGTCAAAGAGTTCCCCAACCTCCCCTGCCACCATCGTCTGAGTCCACATGTGTACAATGTGCTACCCATTGAAATCTATGCCCATCGTGAATTCGGATAGGCTGCAGTTTCACAGATTCAATTAATCATGTAGTTCTCATCTTGCCTTTCAGAGCAGGAAGGAGAAAGGCAATGACTGCAGCCTGGAGGAATGGACAGCACTTCTTAAGGAGTTCAAGCAGACAATGGTACAGTACCGAACCATCCTTCTTCAGTGATTTAAAGCTGTCCGTTATTGCTCTTAAGTACACTATTATCCTGTGCAATGTACCATAAAGACAGTATTGTGTTAATCTTGTGTGCTCATGGGTATTGCACATTTGAATAATATGTTCATTTATGACACTAACCTCTTCTGTTTCCCTAGAGCCACCCTGTAAAAGTGCATAAAACAGAGAAAAATGCAATTGTCAAATAAAATAGCTGTCACTAGTACACTGACAAGACTTCTTTCATGCCAAGTCCTCAAAACATACCAAGTAAGATGCTAAAAAGAAACACACCTATAAGGGCTAGTGAAAACTAGTAGAGGGAGACGTAATGTACATTATATCCGTTTTTAGAGGATATTTAGACAGTGTTTAATATCTGTGCTAGGGAGATTCAGAGTAGGCCATGTAATCAAGCAGCATCTGGATTAACAGATCACCCAGAATCACTTGTTTATTTCGAGAATAGTAAAATATGTATCATCCAAAATGACATCTCATAGAAAATGTCTATTTATAATTTTGAAATGTTTTATCGGTGTAACCTGAGAAACACTTCACCTCTGACATGCCAAAAAAGGTCTGGGGATTTTATTTTTGTATCTGCATCAAGTTATTTGTTTTTGAAACACCAATTTGTGGATTATCATCATCAAAATACATTTCATAAAATACAGATCTCAAAAACAGATGAAAACTGTGCACTTTAGTATTCTGAACCTTCCTTAAAACAATTGCATAAATGTACAAAGGAAAATAAAGAAAGAAATACAAGGAGAGCAAAGCTCGCAGCCTAGGAAATAGGACCCATGGGGCACTATTTTCCTAGTATTCAATCTGAAACTTCTTTCTCAGCAGCCACGTCCTATAGCTTTATGAAGCTGTTGCAAATGTCACAGCGGGAGACAAAGAGTAGGTTCAAAACGACAGAGCAGAATATAATGTACAAATTCCAGCATTTCTCAAAAGCGGTTTCAAATAAAATCGTCTCAAACCTCTGTGACACTGTTTTTCTAGCATTCCCACACATAGGACACATTTCAGATGCTGAAGTACATCAGACATGAGTCCACACAGCTACTGGAAAAAAGCCCAATCTCAAGTGCATATTCAAGGATCTATCAAATGGAGGCATCATTTCATCTGAATATTGCTTGAAACCGGGCTCGTTGTTATGAGCAATATATATGCGGCCACGGTTCCACTTGCCGGCGTCTGCAAAAATGTATTCCCTAGCTCTCCGCTTGGCAGAAATGATGGCTTTGTTCATGACAGAACTGCAACTAGCCCTTAAATTACTCCACAGCTCGCTTACATCCAGATTTTGCAGCAAGGTTTTAATGTGAACAAAACATTTGAGGCTTTTGCCTCCATTTAAAGACATGAGGTGTAACAATGCATCCCTGCACTTTTCCAAACCTGGTTGATACCAGACCCTTATCAAGAAAAATACTGGGTTAATCATTGGCAGAGTACCTAGAGGAATAATATCATACTCCAAATGGGTATATGCAGTGTCAGTTGAGGCTTTCACTGCCACCTTCTCTCCTCCTTCTGCTCCTTTGGCAGACTTTCATCCTGACACAACCCTATCTAACCTCCATCTTTATATCTCTGACACTCTTGATGTATTTGCCCCAACTCTTGGCACGATTCTGACCTCATCACCCTCAAACGCAAGTGCAGTGTGGCTGAGAGGAAGTGGAGGGCAAAATGTGCACCCTCTGACAAACTGGCCTGCCGCCTGCTCCAAAGGCAGTACAGACTCTCTGTCCTCGCCAAGAAGAGGGCACACATCCAAGCCCAAGTGTCTGCGGCATCTAACAACTCGGCCAAACTCATCAAAATCTGCAAGGAGCTGGCCAATCCTGCTGCAGTCTCTACCTCTCCTGTTCCCTCCCAGGCCCTCTGTAAGGCCTTGGCTTCTCATTTCATCACTAAAACTCACTTCGTCCTCCTCCTCCTCCTCCTGCTACACTTCTGGCCCGCCTGCAGCCATTTCTCCTCCTCCCTTCTCTTCCTTTCCCTTGTTCACCCCTGATGACATTTGTAGACAAGTCCGATCTAGGATCCCTGTTCATTCAGAACCATCAAGGACCACATTGACACCCTTGCTCCAGCCTTGGCCAATTTCTGCAACCATTCCTTTGCCACTGGAACCTTTCCCTGCCCCCTTAAGCACTCCATTGTACAACCCTTCCATAAGAAGTCCTCTGCCGATCCTTCCTCTCTGGCTAACTATCGCCCGATCTCCATCACTCCTTTTGTGGGCAAAATCTTGGAAAAGCTGGCCATCTCCTGCATTAATCTGCACACTGAATCTGTTGGTTGTCTCCATGACATCAGTTTGGCTTCAGAGCGGCCAGAAGCATGGAAATTGCTCTCCTGAACATTCGTGAAGACCTGCACTCTAACCTTCCTTCTGTCCTCATTCTCCTCGGTATCTAGTCATTGCATCGAATGCGAGACCATCGAATGCCTTACCATAGAAAAAAATGCATCGAAAAAAAGCATTGAATGCATTTTTTCTAAAGGTAAAGGGTTTATTTTAATTGTAATGGGTTATAAAGGTTAAAAAAAGGGGGTCTGCCGGGGACCCCCCATAAAAAAAGAAAAATAATGCATTTGATGCATTTTTTTGTATGTGTTATTTTCTATAGTAAGGCATTCGATGGTCTTGCATTCGATGCAGTGACTCTAAACTTTCTCCTCGATCTTTCTTCTGCTCTTGATATGGTCAACCACACCATCCTTCTCAATCGCCTCTGTGATAACCCGGTTATCACTAATCACGCCCTGGCCTGGTTGGCCTCCTTTCTCACTGATCAACCCTCGCAGGTCCAGGTCCAGCTTGTCCCTGCACTTGAGAAATCTGAATGACAGAGGGCCTAGTAAGATTGTTGTTTTGTCCCCCTCTATGTTTCCCCCTCCTTGTCTTATCGTGCCTAGAAGCACTTGTGTACAGGCGTGTTGTAAATGCCATTTCATATCATATATCATATCATATTAATGGGAGCGCTCTTACGGAGCAATAAGAGTTGTTTCAGGAATTTCTTTTCTTTAATGTTAAGTGGACCAGCCTTCACGTAACTCCAAAACTCCAACCCTTATAGTACAGCTGGCAGAACTTGCTTGGTGTATCAATCGCGAACCGAAGACACAGCACTGCTACAATGGCTTAAGAAATAGGATTTTATTAAAATAGGAGTTCATTGCTGCCTTGTCAGCCTAATCTGCCCAACAGGATACTCCTGGAACCTCACCCCAAGATAATCAGAGTGGTCCACCTGTTCAATTAAAACACCTTCCACTTTTAGATGGGACACTTTGTGCTTGGAGAAGTGAGGGCTAAACACCATCGATCTGGTTTCACCAGTATTCAGATTTACACAAAGCTCATTTAGCCCAGAAAATAGATAAAGATTTTTCAAAACCCTGTGGGGTAGTTGAAATTAAAACCGCGTCATCCACATAAAAGGGTGCTGGATATTTAGAGGAGGTTAGTTTCGGACAGTACTGACATCAACTCAGTAAAACATCAATTATCACAGCCCTGTCTAACACCCATAGACACTTCAAACTGATCGGTTGTATCTCCCCCCAGTCCATAAGGGATACAAGCGTTTGTGTTTGAATACAAATTAGTTAAAACATGGATCAAGTTAGACGGAGCCCCCTGGGTTAACAGGATTTGTTCCTCCTGCAACGGAATCAAAGGCACTTCTTGGATCAAGAAATGCCATATAAAGGTTAATTTTCCAAATGGCTGTATACTTTTGAATTATCGAAAATACAATCAGACATTGGTCCATCGTACCGCTATTTTTTCTAAACCCATGCCTGCAAATCCGTTATTATATTGTTGCTTTTTACCAAACCTTGAAGGTGGTTTAGGATGATCATGCCAAATAACTTTCCTACACCATCTAGCAGAGAAATCGGGTGATAATATGCGGGGTTGTCTCTGTCTCCTTTTTTGTAAATCGGAGCAATCACCAATTTATGCCAGGAGTCAGGGGTGACCCCTATGGTGAGGATAGCATTGAAAACTTTGGATAAAAGTGGAGCCCAGGTTTTGACTTCATATTTGAATACATCTAGGGGCATGAAGTCTGGGCCCAGGGCCTTGCCACCTTTATACATTGCCAGAGCTACTTCCACCACTTTTACGGTGATGCGCAAAGGGGCTACATCAATCAGAGGAGAAGAAGCACCAGAAAATAAAAAATGTGAAGTGTCACAATATAAGCCTGAGAAGTGGTTATTCCACAACTCACCACTAATACAGCATAGCAGGGGCTGGTCATATTTAAATTCTCTGCTGGAAACCATTTTCCAAAAGAGCAGAATATCCCCTGATTTGTGGGCATTACACAATGCCCCTCCCATCTTGCATCTGCAAATTCTTTCTTCTTAGCCAGAAGCAGACTTTTGTAATTGGTCCTTAAGGTGCGTAGCTTATTCCTGGCCACCCCGGAAGTAACACCAACACACTTTTCAATTTCTCTGTTCGCTAGGCGACACACATCATCATACCAACCAACCTTTCCTACGGTACCCTTTCTTATTGCTCTAATGGGAGCGGTCACAAATGGGCAAATCTTGACCATCATTCTTTCAAACCCAGCCAAGATTGCATTATCGGTAACACCTGCCTCAATAATTGTTTCCAAAATAGGGTAAATGGCATTGTAGATGTGGGGTCACACATCGCGGTTCATTACATTTGACCATTGGAAGGATTTTCGGGAATTACCTACTACCCTTAGCTTTTGCTCACAAAGGGCAGGCAAATCTTCCGCCAATATAAATTGGTAATTGAGATAGAGATCGACAGGGGGGAGTGATCACTCTCCACTCTCTGTAGTATCTGGAAATCTCTAACTGGCCCAATCTGTAGCTGAAATAAAGATATAATCTATGAGAGAGCGCCCATTGGGACCATACAATGTGTAAAATGCAGGCCATTTGGGAACTGCTCATCGCAGGCCCTCAGGTTTAATTTAAATATCATACAAGTGGACTCAACTGCAAGACAATGTCTTCCGGGGGTACAATAGCCATCAGGATGGGATGTCCCAGGCTAAGTCCTTGTCGTCCCAGAGCCCCATAATCTCCCTTAGGGGTTCCGTTTGAAGATTAAAATCCGCGGCCACGGTAATATATTTTTCCTTAATTATTATCGGTGCAAACCTTGTAATAATTAAACCCTGTAAACATTCCAGGGTTGCCAAACCATGCAGTCACAAGGGCCTATTATAAATATTAATCAAACCAAACAATTCCTCCTAACCAACAATAAGCAGTATTCAGAGTTCTGTGGATTTGCTTTTTACAACCTCGAACTTCCATATTAATAAACCGCCAGACGGCCACCATTTGGGGCCCTTAATTGATGCAATCTGAAAGGACTGATATCCCTGAAACATTGCCGGGTCAACTGCCCAGGTCTCTAGGAGCACAATTATATGAAACCTGCGGAAAAAAGAACACCACTCTGGTGCATCCAAAGGTTTACAAATCCCTGCAATGTTCCAATGGAGAAGTCTATGACATTGGGAGGCCATAGGGGGTCTGTCAACTCCTCAGTCAGTTAATCAACTGCTTCCAAGTTGCTGCTATGCTCGGATTGCACTTAAGAAGGATCCTTCCTCCTAAAATTCAAAGTGTTCTATCCCTGGGTTGTTGCCCTCTGGACCCTGGTGCCGGCAGGCACGACGGGAACATATATCCAGAATAAAAAAAGGCCAGGAGATCTAATTACAATTTTAACTCTTTAACTCTTTAACTTTGAAAGCTTCTACAATCAATGCCTAGGAGACCTTAAGCAAAGGATTCTGTTGTTAAGACAACTTGAATAAAACCGAGGCCAGAGATTGCAATCGCACCCTGCCAACCTCTCAGAATGTCATCCCTTAGAATGGAGCGACAACCCTTTTTGTGCCGATTCCAATGCGAGCATTTATTTTTCAGCGATTCTGTGGATTCGAAAGCTCCATTCTTTAGTCTAGTTACAGCCACCATGTAGACAGAACACCCTGATCATTTTCAGATTCCACTCCCCGTTGATGGTTACTTTCAGATTCAAACACTCTTGACCCCGCCAATATCATTGAGTTGGGGCCAGATAATCTTGGACCCAAAATACCTGTAAAAACAGAACCATGGTTACAATACGGACTCAAGAGGGGTAATCGTGCAGGAGGTCGGGCCCCACCAGCAATGGGAGGGACCCCTCCATTGGTCGGAATTAACCGACGGAGGGGAAGACGGCAGATAACCTTCTTTTCTGATGTGCCAATGTGCGATGATATGGCAGGGTCCCCAGCGGACAGATGAACACCTGCGTCCATAGAAATGTCCTCCTGAGACAATACATGTCTTTTATCTCTTTAAACAGATCTGCCACCTCACTCAACCAGGTTTTCCACCTTCTGAAGGACCAGCTATTTCAGATCAATGAACAGTTTTTCAATGTTCAGGGATAATTCTAACTTCAAAGATCCATCCGTCACTGCAGCACTTGTCCTGAAGTGGTTTCACCAATGGAAGTGGGGCCAGGTGCAAATGTTTCTTGATTGGGATGGGTTTTCCCACTGCCGTTCTCTTCTTTTTATGTGAAACACCGGTCCAGGGAGGGACACCCATAGCCGTATTGTCATGAGTAATAGCAGGCACTGCTGGAGTATCTTCTGAAAACATTCAAACCGATTAGAGTGGGCAATGGAGGGAGCGGGTCTACCACAGCCGGACCACACTTGACACCCTTGACAGTTGGCTCCACGACTCCTCCAGCACAACTAGATGCACCTTCAGCACCCCTGGTACCCACAAGAGGTGCATCAGTAGTACCACCAATGTAAATTTCACTGGTGCCAATTGAGTGAGGGGCAAGCTCCCGTTCACCCATGTTGCCAACTTACTCGAACAGAGCTGGCAGAGGCATTCCCACCTCAATGATAATAGGGCCGTTGCCCACTAGTGCCTAACCATTAAGGTTCACTGGGATGGTGAAGGTTCTCCCTGCCTCTTGACTGGGGTGGTAGCAGTTTCAAAGATTGGCACGGTGGTCCGTTCCCTTTCCGGGGGATGATTGGAAGGCCTTTGTTTCCTATGTCTCATAGAGTTTCCAAGTCACAAAAGGAAATTAGGTCGGCATCAGCCGACTGAGTGGCACAATTAGATTTCAGGTTGAAGACTGGAGCGGGGACTTCCAAGGGGGTCCCCTGTGTTTTTTGGGACTCGTGCTGCCCAAACCATTAATGTCAATCAGCAAGTCCTTCATTTCCATGATCAGGGAATTCACCACCTTGATGGGCGTAAGCATTCGGGTGATCTTATTTTGGCTCCCATCCACATTTGTGCCCACTTCATCTTGTCTTTTTCCCATAATGTGCAGCAAGGAAACTGTGTCTCACCTTTACGTCTGCTCACCACTTCATCGTCTTCATCGGCCCAGAAAGACAAATATACCAATACTCAAAAGGCTATAGTAGAAGCAATGTCTGATTACAGTCAACAGGGGTAGCAGAGCTCTAACACCCAAGCGGGTGCCAAAACCCATGCCCTTGACTCCCTGTAGGGCGCAGAGGCGAGCAGGATTTCGATTCTCCTGTGTGGGGCGGGTGGTTGGGGCCAAAAACAGCTACTGCAGCTGCAACAGAGAAAGTCCTTCAAACGCTGGCACCCACACCCTTGACTCCCGCAGCTTCACCCCTGCGTGGTGGCCAGCAGGAATTGAATGCTCTGGTGTGCGGGAGGTGGGCGAGGCCAAAAACTGCTAACGCAGCTGCAACCGAGAAAGTCCTTCAAACACTGGCACCCACACCCTTGACTCCCCCACAGGCTTCTTTGTATATTACAATCATATTCTATGCATTAAAACAATTTCTGAGCCAGCCAGTTCCATAAGAATGTAAAACAGTTGCAATTTTCCTGTTTCAAATGTGGACATTTAAACTGTGTTTTTAAATCTGTCTGCAAATGGACTTTTTAAATTCATTTTTTCATCAGTGATAAAGATTGTCAATACCCTTTTTGGTCCATTCTGTTTGGCGTGATAGCTTTTATTAGGGCAAGACAACAACATGAAGCTGGTGGTGGGCACAGGTCTTTCGGACCCCATAGATCCTGTGTAGGGTAATGCTCATGTGATTGTCTATAGATTGATCAAATCGCTGGAAGGGAAAATGTGTTTTCTCAAAAATATATATTCAATGCCAGACATGTATCTTCTGTGTTTGTCCAATAGAAATGATCAGAGCATACCGTAAATAGAAACAGTTGTCAATAACTCGCTGTGCAGGAAAAGTGGATATTAAGAGTTTTTATTTTGCATTTCAGAAAGACACTGGATGCTTCCTGGATCATCTTCTGTTAGGTGGAAATCCCACAGTGGTAAAACCTTATTTGAATCTTTCTGCATTTTCATATTCTTGATTAGCATTCTAGTAGGATGCCTGCTCAAAGCTCTGTTTTTAATTTACTGCCTGTCTGTGGTGAAGTCTCTCGGGAACTTGCAATATAGCACCTGATGGCCATCCTGATGATGCGCCCGTCTTCCTAAAGTTGCTGTGTTTTAATGGTGAAAAACTTTCTAAAAGCAGATTCATCTCAGTGCTGATGACACTTGTGCTTCTGTGTGTGGGTAGAGCAGGCGCCCCCTCCTGGTGGTCTGTCCTGTCTAATTCACTAAATATTTCACCACACTCTTGGTCCTACAAGTAGCACTATCGGCAAGTTATCACTGCCAGAGATTCTCAGGGTGAACCTCCTTCGATGGTAGTCAATATATAGTGACAATGCAGTGCTGGCACAGTGCCCGACCCTCAAGTGAGACCATGCGACTCTCGGAATGTCATGTGAAGCCCATCTGTTCATGCTGGTTCTCCTGGATTTGTGGACATATGCCAAAGTAGGGGCTGGAGAGAGCAGATGTCATTTTTCGGCCAGTGCTTTACATAATTTTCCATCTATTAATTGGGTGGGCATCGCCAAAGTGAGGTACAGTAAATTCAAATGCATGCTGGGGTGTTTTCAAATGATCTAATTTGCTACACGTTTTCCCATGTTTCAGGTGTATCTGGTGTTCAGTATTCTTGCTGCAAGCATCCAATATAACACTTACAATGGCATTTAAGTGCTGTCTGCCTTTTCTTTGTACATTTCACACAAGGAAGGCACAATGCAATAATTCAATGAAAACCTGCTAGTTGCAGGTCAACGGGGTGATTACCAAGGTCTTCTTTTTAGGGTTTGGAATTGAGTTCAAGGCAACTCAGATTGCCATAAATGATATAGAAATTGGTTTGTGAAGGCTGGAAATTCTCCAGACTAAACACCTCTCGTCTGACACTTTTCTGCTTCGTGGAACAACATGGGCCCCATGGCAGAACTCTGCAGCAGAACAAGCAAAATTCTGCATGGCATTAGCAACAAAGAAAAAATGTGCCTACCTTAAAAAAATGTATTATGTCAATGTGTGTCCGTCCCAGGGCAATGTTTATTAGCACTAGGGCATTGTTCCCTGGTGCAAAACTGCATGGGACGAGTGCATTTTTTACACTAGTACAATTTTTGCTTTAGTGTGAATGCCATGCAAAATTGCACTTGGGTAGTGGAAAGTTTCTATAATGAGGCAGCAGCTACTTAAATAGGGGGGCACGCCATAAGCAGGGACTCATTGGGGAACCAGCCTGCGTATGTCGGCGAATCATAACCCTGCTATCTAAATAGAAACTGCATTTTGTTTGTAGTAAGGACAAAAGAAAGCAGTGTTTCGCACTAAATATATGCTTACAATATTTAGGTGGGAAAAAATATAGTGAGATTAATGTGTACAATTGGTTGGTGGTCAAGTGTTCGAATCTGAACTCTCGTTGGACCACCTATTTAACCAGGGTCCTCTGCTAGACAGACATGTGTTAAAAAGCTCACTGCTCAAGTATATCTCACCTTTACTACATTAACATTTTCTGAACTTTCTTTTAGGAAGAAATTACTATGAAAATTGGCGAGGTTCTGAAACAATTGCGTGACCCTATCAGAAACCTGCTGGTAAACCCAACCGATTGTCTTTATATCTGTTTGTCAATTTATTTCTTCTTCGGTTCATACAAATGGAGTGATGTCATACACCCATGCAACACAGAGAACAATTAAAGGGCTTTACACACACAGATCATCCCTGCAGAACACAACGCTATTGGTGCTTATAAAGCACAAGAGTAGCTATACAGCCAATGAGGACTCTGAATGCTGGAAGGCTGAAGGAATGACTCAGGGTGGCCGGTGGACATGAGCCGGGAGGCTTCAGCAAACGCCTCTTTATCAGGAGGATTTGGGATGTTCCTAATTGAGGATGGGAGGGGGCCTGCTTGAAGGTGCGTGATTTCCGACCCTTTCTATAGGAATGTAATGTAATATAAAGTGGCCTCTCCGTCATTCAGATTCTTGAGTTCCTCATAAACATTTGTAGCCCAGCACTGTACATTTATCAGCCAGTCACAAACAAGTGCGCCTGCAAGTCAGATTGTGCACTTGTGTTCCACACACACTAGAAGCTGCAGCTTTTAACAAAATGCGATTGCCTTTAAATCGTTCAAAAATATTGGCACACGCGTCTAGCAGCCTCCTAAACACCTTTTTTTCTAATTTGGAAAGCAATCCTCACTCTTTATTGTTTTAGGATGTTCTTACAGACTGACTTCTCTTAAATACATTTTATGTCTAACAAACCATTTAATGAGCACAGATGCAATTTTGGATTAATTTCTCTAACCTTCACATATTTTAAAACCCTTTATTGAATTGGCAAATACATTCTCAAGAGCATTCCCGGCGAGCACGGGGCTTAAAACCTCAAACCTTCCCAGTTGTTTCTGATATTGACAGCCCACATTCTCCCTCACCAAATATTCTCTTTTTTATTTCCACAATACAGATGTTACATTTGTTAAGACGCTGCACCTGCAAATCATCATGGGAGATACAGACGCATTCACAGGCCCTAAGGCACCACGCTGCATTCTTAATTAAAAAAAAAAACAGCTGGACCCCCCCCCAACCAAGAAAATGCCCCTATTCCACTGCTTTCCCACCAAACATTTTTGTGAACATCTGTTTGCAGGATCGGATTGTCCACTTGAGAGCAAATGATGGAATGTGCATTATGGGAAAGCTGATGCTGGTTGCCATTTGGTTTATGTGTTTCCTAGCTTTTGAACCATTGGACGGATTTGCATTACAGTTTCCAGGTGTTTGCTTCTAGTTCTGGAAAGGTTCATGCAGATTGGTGATTATGTTCACAAGCTATAAACAATATCATTTTCCTAAAGTCAATGATGTTTCACCATAGCTATAACATTAATAACTACCTACATATGCTTATAGCGCTATATACATAGTTATTGATATAAAGCAAAGCTAACCAAAATAGTTTGCAGACTGACCAGCAACTGAATACCCCCACGAGTGTAAATACCCGGGTCACTCTTAACCATAAACCTTTCAGCTTCTCTCCACTCACTATTGCTGAAGTTGAAAGCATCATTAATAAACTTAAACCGTCCAACTGTCAAGGCGACACATGCCCAGCCCCTATCATTAAAGAGGCGCCACATGATCTAGCCCCATTCATTACTGCCTTTATAAATTCGTCTTTCAAAACAGGTATAGTCCCAGACAACCTAAAGGACGCTTGGGTCATCCCCTTGCTCAAAAACCTTCGCTTGATCTTAGCATATCAACTAATTACAGGCCCATCACCACAGTCCCCTATATGATCAAAATATTGGACCGAGCTGCTTATTTGCAGATCCAAGACTACCTTGAAGCTAACAAACTCCTCGGCCTTAGGCAATCTGGTTTCCGGCCAAGACACTGGACGGAAACCGCCCTCATTGACCTAGAAACTCAGATTGAGTTGCTGAAAGACAACGGGAAATTAGCCCTGCTACTCTTACTAGATTTATCAGCAGCCTTTGATCTGATGAACCACCAAATCCTCTGCTAGCACCTTATATCAGCTGCCCACTTTTCAGACTCTGTCACCGCCTGGAGCAGATCCTTCCTAGATAACAGATCTATGCTGGTATTTTCCCTGTCAGCATCTGCTGTACCTTCTCCCACTGACTGTGGTGTACCCCAAGGATTATGTGTGTCACTGACACTCTATAATGTATTCACCAAACCTCTGTTTGATGTTCTTGACAATCTGGATGTCTCGTACACGAACTACACCGATGACACCCAGATACTCATCCCCATCACGGGTGATTACGCGGTGGACACTAAATCCTTGAACAACGTCTACACGGTTATTCAGGCATGGATGGCTCAACACAAATTCTGCCTCAATGACGTTCACTATTGATGGCAACGACATTAAGGTCTTCAAGGATACCAAAACCTTAGGAATCTACCTCGATTCCACACTATTACGGTCCAGACAAACCAACTCTGTTTACTCAGCTTCTGCGTATACATGAAAACTTATTACAGCCTGTTGACCATTCTTGACCACTGCCAATTGCACCACCCTGGCTAGAACACTTGTCATGTCTAAGATCGACTACTGCAGCACCCTATATCTAGGGACTAGCCAATCTAACCTAAATAGACTGCCAGTCACACAGAACAATGCAACTAGAGCTGCCTTAAACATACCCAGAAATCAGCACATCTCTGACCACAGACGTAATCTACATTGGCTCCTTGTCACGCAAAGAATCCAGGCCCCTATTTATCTGGCCAACCGACTCACACCTCACACCTCTACCCAACCTTTGAGAGCTGCCCAAGCACACAGATTATCCCTTCCTAGATTTAAGCTTCAGAAAGCTGGCGGGGTGAGCTTCCCGGTCTTAGCCACTAAATTATGGAATACCTTACCTAACTCTATTAGAGCTGAGCCCTCCTTCCAATCTTTCAAGGGTAAAACGAAATTGTGGCTTACAGCCGCCCAAGACATCTGAGACACCTACCACTGCATCTCGTATACTGCCCCCTCCTGACCTGCACTGTGATTGCCTCTATGCATTCTACCTGTACATAATTATTGTAATCCCCATTGTTTTTAGACGACTCATTCTCTTGTAACTTCCTGTATATTTTATCATGCTTGTACATGTTATACTGCAGATCAACCTGCTCTCTGTCTGTAAACTTTGTAGATCTACCTGTTCTCTGCTGAAAAGGTTGTCTCTGTAACCTAAGATAGCCGCCCAAATGCCTGTGGGCCCTGCACGCTACGCAAATAAATAAAATACGAATATAAATATGAATGCACTACTTCACATAGATAATAGTGATACATAATAGTGCATACCCTGCTGGACTGCATCTCATTTTGGTAGACATTAGTAATGAAGCATATTCATAGGTGACCATTACTCTCTCCCCCTCTAGATAGCACCCTGATGCTCCCCATCGAGGGGTTTGGATGTACTCGCATAAGCCAAAGCAGGGGTTAGACAGATTGAATGAATTCTGCGCTGCTGCTGTGTCATGGACATTGGCAGTATGGCAGTGAATGAGACAGCCAGGAAGTGATATTTCACTATGTGTTTCCTTTCACTCTCTTGTGTAGGGCCCGGAAGCTATGCCTGGTGTCATGGGCAGAGCGCAGACGTTCGGGATAGTGAAGCGTTGCTGGAATGACATTGTGTTCTGCTTCCAAATTATTGCCACTATGACTGTTTTGTTTTCTAGGAAAATGTATGAGTTACCACTAGAGAGTGAAGTGTTTCCTTTGACATGAGCTGTCAAACGGGGCTATCCTCAAAAATCGCCCAGGGGTTACATTGTTAGAATGACATTAGAGTGACTGTGGACTGAAGGGACTATTTATTTGAGATAATCCGAGATCCACATGTCACTGGAGAACATTAAAATTGCCACAACTTAAATGCAAAATCTTCCATAATCACAACAAAGGATGTGATATGCGTTTTACGAACTATTTGGCGATGATATCGTAAAAACACAGAATTCAGTGGCTATCTTGGCATCTGTGTCACATATCCTTATTGATACGGTTTCTCATTTGTGATGATGCTTAATAAAGTATGATGTCATCAACATTTGTATTCATTATTAACAAATAATTATCTTCTTTTTCAAACTATTTTAGGTGCAGCTCGGTGTTGAGGAGCCGCTCTTCGATGTGGTGTGTAAAGTGCTGGTAAGACAACCCTCTATGCTTTATTCTGTGTTTGTTCCCTAATGTAAGATGGCATTAGCCTGTGACACGCCTCATACTCAAGCAATACCCAGGATCCCGAACTTTCTGTTGATTAAAGTCGTTAATATTTCCTGGACACCTGATTTTTTGGAAGCGCAAAGAATGAAACCCCATTTTATCTGCATGAAATACCGTTGAAAACTTGTTTAAAACAAGACCATTAACCTATTGAATTGCACTATCTATGGTTGGAATGGATTGTCCAACACTGCTCTGTAGATTGTGGGAAGTAGCCGTCAAAGTGGGACAAATCCCGTTTTGTCCGTTATGTCCATGGAAAATTTGCAGTATGTGTGTGCTGCCCAGTTAAGTCGCTTGGATGCATCTGCTTGTACGTGCCAACAACCCTCTGTAATACCTCTTGCTTTGCTTGAACTTCACTACACCTTCCATCAGCCCTAGACAGCATAGTCAAGGCTGAAAGATCATAGGAGGTGTAGGCTTAAACATCTGGAGTGCCTCATCTTGCTCGCAACAGATCTAGGGCCTGATCACGACTTTGGCGGTAACGCTTAAATCCAGCGGTAGCGTTATTACCACTGGATTTAAGGGTCCGCCAAATCAGGACTTCAGCGGATTTCACCCCAGCTCTGAGCTGGGGGGAAATCCGCCGAAAATTTGCGCTATTACCGCCGGTAAGAGCGCGAAAATTCCCCATTGAACCCAATGGGGAAATGGGCATTCCCGAATGGGCTCAATAGGGAATGGGGATTAACATTACTGCCAAACTCGTGATCCGGCGCTATTAGCACCGGGGAGTTTGGCGGTAGGGCTAATACCGCCAGCGGTAATACCACCGGCGTTACCGCCAAAGTCGTGATCAGGCCCCTAGTGTGAACTGTGCCCAGTGTGTTCTATAAAGAAGCTGAGGTAATGCACAGCTCCCTGACTTAGATGTTAACAAGGGAAATATTCTTGTGTTGGTGGATATCCATCATAGAGTCCTTCATCATCAGACTGATTTTTTTATCGTAAGTATGTCTTTCTCCTCATATGGCCTTGGGAGTAGATCATGCAGTGACTACTTCTCCTTTTTGAGTTTACTTCTCTCACCGTTCATCATCAGTGCTGCGTGTGTTTTGGGTTTGGAGAGGGTAAGTAAGGTTGAAATGACAGTGAAAATCGTGTGGAGGGAGAACGGTGGAAAAAATAAGGAAGACATGCCATATCCTCAGTACAATCGCATAGGAATGGGAAGACTGAATCACATCTGGAATGTAGTGGACATCACAGTAGTGAACAGTCCCATTAGTGGGATCACTAACAGTCCTAGGGATCAGCATATCAGCAGGAACAACTATTCTGGGTGATTTTACAAGAGCTGAAGAAGGACAGTCCAGCTTCAAACTCAATTGTCTAACATTTTGCCAGACTGCGTTATCTGTACCTATCGCACATGGGATTGTTCTATATCAACTGTAATCAATGGGATTAAAGGACATGACTGGTTAAGGCCCCTAAGCACATTAACTTCAGTAAACAAACATCCTGCAGAAGGACTGGGCACATGACTGAATGAGAGGTTAGTGTTTTGTTGGTCAATTATCCAGAAAATATATCATGTGAGCGGGAGCCCGCTGTTGGTCTATTATTTTGAGCAGTAGTGGTTTCCCTGGGATGATTTCTCAAGCGTGCAGTACTGGACCATGATCTGCTCATGCGGGTAGGGTGAGGCTAGGGGGTTGCCAGAGTAATCATCATGAATTACCTATTCCTGCTGCCTGCACAAAGGTTCCATCCTCAGGGTGTGGTTTCAGAGGATACTGCCTTAAATTGGATGAATACAGTAAGGACCATAAAACATCATGATAGGATTTTAATTTGGGGCATGTCTCAAGACACATAATATAAGACCTTTTTAAGAGGGCTGACTATGGAAAGAGGGAGAGGCTTAAACAATATGGAAGTGCATGGGAAGCACTAAGACTTACTGTTGGCTGGGCTCTTACCAGTGCTAATGCCTAAAACATTAAAATACTTTACATCACTAGGACAACAAGCGCCTATCCTCCAGCTGGCAGTGCCCCTCATCTGTGAGCTCACTCCAGGTCTCCCCAGTCGAGTGAGCTGTCACATGATGCTGGGACGTGAAGGGAAAGCAGGCTGTTTCCATTCCTGCATCAGTCGTCGTTCCCTGACTCCTAGTCCAGCACCGCACACATGAGTATAAGCAGTAGGAGATTGAGGGGCTAAGGGTGGACATCTGGGTAGGGTAGACTCTGCCCACTCTCCACTCAGCTGTCATTCAGACAGCTACCAGGAAGCAGTCTAGTTGCCTTTGGCTGGTGTCAGGGGCACTGGGGACAGAAAGGAGAGAATGCAGTATGGGAAGCTCCAGCTGCTACATATCTGGCTGGCTACCCAGTCAGATGGCCACCTCCCCCATGCCAATGACTGGCTCTGAGTGTGTTGAGGAAAGTGGTTGTGAAAGGTAGCACAGTGTTGATGAAGCTCTGCTTCAGATAGGCACTCTGCACTCAGAACTGGATGTGGCATGGAGTTTCTGAGCAATCCCTTTGGCAGCCTTTTGTTAAACCTGGGAGGTTAATTTCCCATAACGTTGACACTCAGCGACCATATCACTTGGTGTGTGGCTATTGTAATCATGATAACCCTCTTTTACTGCAAAAAGCTTAATGCTTGTTTTTTCCTTCAGGGAGATCTTCTGCTAAAGCTTGGAGACCTGGTGGTAGGTCCAGTTACACATTTCCTTTTGCTGCATTCACGCTTAGCAACTAATGAGTACATAATAATAATAATATTGTAATGTAATATTGGCATGTATTTATTATGTATTATATTATGTATGCATTTATTATGTGCATTCAATGCAGAATTAAGCAGTGCAGAATTAAGAGGTTCAGCTAATTAACATAACTAAAACTTTTATGGGACTTAATTTCATTTGAATTAAAGCTCATGCATTCCTAACGCGTGTCACTTTATAGAGAGCATAGCGCCTGCTTTCTTTGCTGTGGGATGCTTGCTACACATTTCTAGTCATCTGAAGATTTTCATGGCAAACACAATCTTCTTATTTTTCCTTTAGGAGAACGTGACAGCCGAGCTAAAGTTAGGGGTAAGTCAATGAAACCGTTCTTGCTCATATTCACATAAGGTCGAGTATTCCTGAAAATAAACCAGAGCAATGTAAAGATTAGAACATGTATTTATGTATTTACCATTTGTAGAGCGCTCCTAGCTCAGGGGCATCTGTGTGCTAGATACATCAAGGACATGAAATCCCAGCAAACGTAACACATTATGTGTGAGTGTTCAGGTGAACAGGCAGAGGTATGATTACTTTAGAATCTGAGCAATGTGTGGCAGAAGAAGAGATCTCAGGTTCTGCTGCAGCCACCGCTGTGTCTGGGGGATCTTATCTGGTAGGGAAGGAACGTTCTACAAGATCAGACAGTCTTTCTTGCACCATTGAAACACAAAGAATGGCTTTTGTTCAGATCGATGTGCGCTCAGCTAAATGGGCATTGATTGGGTCTAAAATGCCACTGTGGATTTTCATGACCTTGGAGCACAGCTCTGCAAGACAAGTCCTTTAAGATCATGAAATGCAAGGGAACTTTTTTCAATATTCATTATGAATAGGTTCAAACTCTCTACCCCTAACAACATAAAGCACAAGAACAAAGCGGGCACTGCCTTAAGTATAAACAATACTCACGCTGTATTTAAAGGGGCACTACAGTGACATGCCTGTGACACAAAGCCAACAATTGCATACTCCAAGGACCAAAGACCTCTTCTTTGGTACTGTGTGCTCAGAAGGTGGTAACAAGACCACTCACTTGAAACTCATATCTCGAGAGTGCAAATGTCAAACCTTCAATGCAAGTAACCAATGGTTCAATCCTTCAATACATGAAATGCTGGAATTGAAACATACAGGAAACAGACTGGATAAAGCCAATGCATGTCAGACTATGATCCCTCATCACATGCTCTGTCCCTTGCCAGCTTTCTACTCATTCATTGACATCCTACTAGCTCGACTCCTGGGGTCTGCCAATTTGCACCTGTCACTGCTAAAATCAGTGGAGCAGATACAGCTCCTTTCTCCAGCCCTGAATGTCTGACAAATGGTGTTCTTTGCACCCGCTGTCAAGGACCTAGAATGACCCTCTGAGCAGCGCCCGTGGAAGGTAGTGTGAGGAATCAGATTGCTCTCTGCTGTCCCCTGTACATTAAGAAAGGAAAGGTATGTGTTTGTGTTTTTCACATCTGTTGGAGTCCTTTCTCTCTCCCTACACATCCGTGCCTCCCAGAGCCCATAGCATGGCGCTGAGGAAATGACAGGAGTTTCCAGGGGGCAACCAGTTACTCCATCTGCCAGTGTTGCCCCACTGTGTACCATGTCTCTATTGCATCTACTTGGGAGAACGAGAGGGAGAGGCAAACGCTGCATATGTGCCTTGAAATTCAATATGTTGCTTTGTTGTGCTACGCTGCATAGTATTGTCATGTGATCTTTGCAACTTTATGCACTGTTTTTGCAGTCTCTCCCTCTTGTGATGTGTGCAACTTTATTCTGCGACTAGCACAATACTGTCATCTTTGTAGCCTAAATAACCTCCTGTGCCTTTACACAAGTCTGGGAGTCAGGTTTGGAGCCCACCCCCCCCCCGCACACACAGTGCCTTTAAGTATTTGCACCTGTAATTACCTGCATAAAAAGAACCACTTTCCATGTTGCAGTGTCTAACTAGTACTTGTCAACATTTGTAATCAAAGCTGACACATGCCGTTCCGTTTGCCAAAATAGAAGACCCTCCATCGCAATGAGCCATCATGTACACATTCATTTTGACATTTTGAGATGACTGACTCATTTAATAGCTGTCCACAACCTTTTTTTCATGGAAAGTGAGCGTTCAGAGGAGATTCATTTACCATCCACATAGTTGCATGATTGGCGGCCAGGCGCTTTATATTGAGGGATCTTTTCTATCACTCTGTTCTTGGGGAAATCTATAAATGAGGAGTATCATACCAATAGTTCAATATTACAGACAATGAAAACATGAACCACATCCACTAAAAATGACAGTTCCGAGGCTCCTAACCTTGGTGTGAATCTATGTCTACGACAATTTTATATAAAACGCTAATGACTGGTCTCCCCTTTATCAGACCCTACGTTGTACAAGGCTAAGATCTAACGTGCCCGCCCTGGGAATTACAGCTGTCTGTGGATCTCAAGAGAGCACATCATTCGCTCCGTTGAATACTGGCCTCAGATATGATGACAATCTATGACTATAAATGTTCCATAACAACAGTGGGCACTTTGCCCTCTTGTAGGGAGAGTTACCATTGCTTTGCCCCAGTTTTAGTGCCTCCCAGTGGGTGGCCCGGTGTGCCTATGTTTACACTACATTATCACAAGCACTAGGCATGCTCTTCTAGATTTCACAGTTACAGGTAGATATAGTCATACACAGTTCACATTCTTCCCTGTAGGGGCCTTGCATTTAGCTAGTGCCTAAAGAGCACCCACCTGTAGCAGTGTCCCCTACATACCTGCAAAGAGCATGTGAATGCATTGCTGAAAGCTTGTCTTGCATGTGTGGCTCTGGAGTGAGATAATCATAATCAGGTTGTCTTCTTTTCAAGGGTATAACCTCTGGAGTGCATAATCATAATTATGTGGTCTTCCTTTCAAGGGTATAACCGATGCAGTTAGCCATCTGACTGGAGGCCTTCTTGGAGGTGGACTTCTAGGTGGCCTTGGAAAATGAGCTAAGGTAACGTACATGTTTTTCTATTTCAATTGTACACACGCGCAGACCATGTATCAATATTCTGAACATCAAGGAAATAGCAACACATTTTTCTAACTCATATTTTAGCACAATGCTTTTTTTTTTATACCAACATTCAAAACAATTGAGCCGTCTCTGCGATGGAAGTTAGAAAACACAGTCTCAAGGTCTAAATGGCGCTCTCACAATTATGTAGCGTATGCCTTGATGGTATACAATTTAACATGTTGTTTACTGAATGACCGTTCTTTCTCACTGACATCAAGATCATCTGAGCCTTCCATGGACACGTGCCAGGGGTATTCATTGCCAGGGGTATTCATTTTCTAATATAGTAGAGATACACGTCCAGTATCCAGTGTGCCCTCTACACATGCTTGAAAAATAGTCTCCTCCCTATTCATACATTTACATACACATTGTAAAGTGTTCCACCTTAATGTTGTTCAAACGAAAACTTGTTCTGGCCTTGCAGCCTGGTAGTTTGATCAAACACCCAACTGGCTTCCCTGCCTTACTCACAACAGTATAGTCGTTACGTTATATACTTGCCAATTATATCAGAATCCCTGCAAATGTTGGAAAAAATTGTTTATTTCGTTCTATCAATATATGAGATAGTGCATATGTTTTCTTTAAAACCACTAAAGTGATCATCAGCAGTACCTTGCTGATTGCCAATTGAGTAGTTGTAAATATGTACAATGGGCCTCATTACAAGTTTGTTGGTAGCCTTGCCGGTAAAAGCGGCAGGCTGCCGCAGAACTTGCGAATTATTCCGGCGCCTGGCAATGGGGAAATACATGGGCATTACAGCCCTGGCAGACCCTGTATTTCCCCATTGGCAGGCTCTGGAATGCATTACTGCCCATTCCCATTGAGCCCTGTAGGGCTCAATGGGAATGGGGAGGCCGGATGCACCAGCACCATGCATGAATGGTGCCGGTGCATCCGACATGGTGTGCTTGCGGGTGTCATTCCGTCAGCCTGGTAAGACCTGGCGGGTCGAAAAGGCACCAGCGAGCAGACCTCATAGTTTGCCGGTCCGGTAACAATGGTACCGGCAAGCTTACCGGTACCGTTGTTACCGGACCGGCAACCTTATAATGAGGCCCATTATCCCCAAATGCGCACTCAAATTGACTGCTGTCGGCAGCCATTTTAGAATTAATATTGCCACAGTGCAGAATCTGTTACAGAGTAAAAAGAAGAGATTGATGGCTGAAAGCCCCTCACTGTTCTGCTTAGGGCACATCCTACTTGAAAGTAAAGACAGGGCCACGCTGTATTACCCTCCCGCTTTTTCTCTCTTTCTCTTTCTCCTTCTCCTTCTAGCGATTGTGTGTATGTGCCCAATGCAATGATGCAATTTGGCACTGTGGTTGCTTACAGATAGGATGTTCAGCTAGGATGTTCAGGTAAGAAGTTGACTCAGCAGAAAAATGTCAGCTTTCCAGTAATAAATGCATTCTTGTTACATCTGCTTCATTGATCGTCCTCCCAGAACTGTATGGCTTGGTGCGTCAATGGTCAACATAGACCACCTGTGTACCTGGTGGGCACAGCAATGTTTTACCAAGTGGTCAGTCTCGACACTCTGATCCAGGAAGGCACATGATTTGACTTCCTCAAGGTAGATATGCCCAAAAAACATATTAAGTTGATCTTATACCACCCAAACACTAGCATTTCTATCTTTTGACATTGAACTCAAGCTCATTTAACTTGGAATATTTCTCCAGGACACTCTCATTTTTTCAGAGCCCAATTACTGTTAGAGACAAAAGTGCCACACCATTTGTATTTTTATGGACACCTATATAATATTTTCTTGATGGTTTTATTGTTTGTTTTTCACCTACAACATATCATTAGACACGTAAATATTATTGTGTTCAGAACATAAGTATAACAGATGTATTGAATATCGCGTATTGCTTGCAGGTTGTATGTAGTGGCTCATGCACTTTGTGGATTTCCCCTCAAATATGCTCTTGATTGAAAACAATGGATGTTACTCTTTATAATGTAGGTTCAGTCACCCCAATTGCTAATATGAAAAATAACACATAACACATATCAAACGGCACATATTCTTTCAGTGAAAATGCAAATAACGGTGATCCATTGATGTGTACATCCTCAGAAGCGTATCGGTATCCAAAGCCAAGTGGAAGTGGTCTAAGAATTGATGCCCTAAGGGACACATCTGTGACCTTCTTTATTTCCAATTGGCTCATTCATAAATGTAATAATTCCTTTTTAGGATATGTACATACAGTAGACGTCCAGATACGGATATCAATTTAAATACATTTCCCTCATTGAATACTAACACATTCCGTGTAGCTCTACCATGAAGGCATTAGGGTCCTATGTAGACAAGCACGAGTCCAATATACCTTCTTGTAAAACTAGAGGATGGGTTCTCTGTGCCCCTGTAGAGTCAGGTTTGACAGCAATGGGCATAGGCCCGTCAGTGCTGCACCACTCACCTACAGACTGTAACACAACCAAAACTGTCAAAAATGAAGAGAATCTGTCTCACTTTAACTAGTGGAACAGAGGGCTAGGCCTGTTTCCACTATAACTTCTTAAAGTAGATAAATGTCATAAAGGCACAGCTCTTCACTGGTATAGTTACTGCTATGGCTTGATACCAAATTGGATTTACTAAGCCATATCACTAAAATATTTCTCCCACTTTAAAAGCGGGAACTGGGAATTCCCTCACTTCACTTCTGAGAATGGTTGGCATGGGTGACTGCCTGACTCTGGGTCTTCCACAGCAGTATACTCTCTTGGACTATGACAAATCTACCCTGTCTTGCACCCTACCCTACTGATGCATAGATTGGGGAAGGCATGGATGCCTCTATTGCACCTAGGCAGTTATTCATCTTTTGTACTAAATCCAATGGAGGAAAGCATGCTACCTTGATGAGAAACATATGTATGTGCCTGCAATATGCGCAATGATTGACACATACCTAAGTATCCTTTTGAGGAATGCTGAAAAAGGAATGTGGCATCAGTTTGCAAACTGCCCAAGAGGATACATGAGTAATCATCATAACCCTGGATACTGAAGTGCACTTCCCTTATGAGAAAAGAGCTCTTAGGATGTTCTTTCAACAAACAATGACTGGTGTGTTCTATGCTTTTGAATGCTCTTCATTTATCCACAACAAGCTACTCAATATTTGCTGTTCTTCTCTCTTCTAGTGACATTCCAGCCATGGCCCTACCACCAATAGATGGATGATAAATGGGTCATCTTCCAGTCTGCCTTTCTGGGCAAGCTATTGTTGTTGACATTTGTGCTCACAAACTCTATGCTGTTCACTGCAAACCTTATGATCCTCCTGTCTCTTGTATCACTTTCCCAATAAACTGTCAAATGCTTCTCAGATCTTGTCTCATGTGATTTATTGAACAGATTTACAAGCTATTGATGGATTGTGCCCAAAAAAGAGTACTTAGACTGAACATCACATACAGACTGATTTTATAAGTAACCTTGATACTTTGTTTAACTTTGTTTAACAGACAAAAATAGAAATAACTAATTAATGTGCATTCAAAGGTTTTGGTGTATTCTTTCTGAGCCAACTTAGGATTCTCCAGGGGCAGACATTTTGCACCTCAGTGAAACAACTGGTGGAAGCCAGGGGAACATGGTTAAAGTGTGTGTCCCAATCCAATGAGGTTTAGAATGCACAGTGAGGTGTCAACCAATATAAAGGTGGTATTCTTCAGAGAAAAGAGAATTAAAGTTCAAATGAATTAACAGTATCCAGTGATGAGAATGGCTAACATCTTTCATTTTGCATTGTTTATTTTGTATAACCCATTTGAACAAATCATAATATTTGCACATGTTCATACAACTTTCAATACAGCTGTTGTAGTAAGCTGAGCAGAAATTGCTTTGGAGGCATTTTGCAGATGCAGTTGAGGGCATACTTCACAGTAGCACAATAAACTACAACCATGTTTGTAAATAAAGTAAGTACACCATGTATTATGGAAGCTCCTTAATAGCCTATAGATCCAGTGAGCCATTTCAACAAGGGCCTACCAATGAGTTTGGTATCTCGATTTAAGGCAGTCATTGATTTGCAAATGTGGTTAATATTATCAGATATACTGTTTGAATGGTCAGCAACATAAGTGCAGCATTTAGAACCAATACGGGTGCATACTCCTCCTTGGGAGGCCAAGATAGTCTACATTTTGCAAAGTTAATTGTTCATGTTTCACAGTGTAAGTATGTCAGATGTATCGTGAGACACTTTTTCCAACAACAGGGACAGCCCAAAGACATTACCACTTTTTAACTTGATACCTACCCAGTGATTAGGTAATCCAAACTTTCAGCAAATGTTGCCCACCCTGATTCTCTCATGTGTTGTGGGGGAAGGTAGATTGTCATAGTGTCTGGGAGCAGTCAAGACATTGGGAGACAACTATAGGCAAAAGTTTGGCAAACTAAATAGATGCCATTGTATGCAGCCAAACTCTATTTAGAGAAAGAGAATCTGTCCACAAGGATGATTTATTTTAGGACAGATTGTGAAGCAGAATCCTGTGCAGTTCCCTTGGGGAACACTGCAAAAAGATTAAGACTACAGGAGTAAGCAGTACACCCAATTGGTAGCAGTCTGCACCACCCAGATTTACCTGGTAGCTGTGTCTGAGCAGTCAGACTTCTCTCAAGAAGAGTAAGGCAGTATATAGAGTATACACAATAGGGCTAGAAACACAGTAAAGCAAACAAACACTGACCAGAGCTTTGTATAAAAAGTATATAATTATTTATTTAAAACACACTTTAGGCAATATATTAGCACTCTAAATCAAAAGCAAGTTAAAACACAGTCAGGTAAAGTATACACACCTCCTTGATAACTATCAGACAAGTCAGAGTTAAAACACCACGATTTGTTAAACAGATGTGAGCGCATAACCTGATAGTTCAGTTAAAGGGAGAGGAAAAGGCAGAGCATAGAAATAAAACAGGTCCCAACACTTTTAGGAGTTCTCAGCAAGGGAATAAAAGTAAGTATTTACTGTAGAGCCAAAGTTCATAGGCCAGGCCCACTTTAAATGGAGCAAAGCGAAATGTGCCCACGATCACATGGTTTAAAATGCACTAAAAGTATTTGCAGACTGTTCAAATGAGGTTGGGTGATTCAAGAAGGTAAAGTTAGAAGGTCTGGGGCCAACCCAGATGGAAAGCCAAGGATTTAAGGGTCACCTTGGGCAAACCGAAGAAAGGGAGGCCAGGCAGGACACAGTACCTTAAAGAGAGCGGAAGCTCCAGCGGTGGCAGTTGTTCCTGGCAGTGGTTGCAGTTCATTGTTTCGACCAGGGGAAGAGGGGATCTCATCGAGGAGGAAACATGGAGTTGTTGCACAGCACAGGGATGAAACCAGCCGCGGTGTTTGTCGGTTAAACGGTGCGTTCCTTTTATTCACGGTCAAAGTGGTGAAGCTTGGCTATCTGGCCGTCGGGGTGCTTGGCATGGGCGATTCGACCAAGAGACATCTTTGGAAGGTGAAAAGGGTGACCTGGTTGGTCCCACCAGTTCAGAGGAAGAAGACTCATCCAGCAGAAGATCTTCTCTCGTCGTTGGGAAAGTGGTGAATTTGTTGCAGCAGGGCTCCACCGGTGGTGTCGTCGTTGCAGATGGCTCAGCTTCTTCCCTCTTCGGATTCTTAGGTCCTGTGGCGACTTCTGAAGTGCCAGTCCCAAAGGCCCTGCTTTTATGCAGAAAAACCCCCATTCAACAGACTAGCTGTCACTCAAACATGCTACATGGTGAGCGGGGCGGTTCACCACAGGCCCAATCAGAACAGAGTGCGACTTGAGTTGCTAAGGCAACGCAGTCCAGGGTGCCAATTCCCCTCCCCACCCATCCTGTGGAACCCAGACAGAGTGGCACCATTTAGAAGGCTTCTGTGGAGAAGCCCGCCAAAAAGTGGAACAAAGGGCTCGACCTTGGTCAGAGTTACAGAGACAGACACGAATGCCATTTTAGAAAAGAGTTCTGGCAAAAAGACCCAACCGTTAATTGAATATTTAATAAATAAACCGGCGGTATCTTTAGCATTGCACCAAAAAGTGGTGCGTTTAAAATCAATGGGAAAATCCCATAGAGAATATTCAGGTGGAATATTTTGCGTGGTAACTACTGCCACCAGCCAGAAACTCAGCAAGGGGAGACTGGACAGTGCCCCCTTGAAAACAGACCCAGGTGCAATATAATTAACCCCTTCCAGTACTTCCCCAATATGATGGTTTGTACTGGTTCTGTTCACAAATTAGGACTAGTAAAATCAATGGTGACTTTACATGCCCTGGAAGACAGTAGTCAGTCCCAGGGTATGGAGTCTATGTTTGGGGGTCACTATGACACCCCTGTGTTACTGCACTGAGGGTGCTGTGTAACACATACATAAAAAAGAGATGATACCCTATGGCAAAAAAGACCCCATAGCCCAAAATCACACAAACAGTCAGAGACATACCTCAAATCATGCCTAAGAGTAGGAGTAAAAGAGTCTCACTCTTAGCAGGAGAAAAAAACAAACCCCAAAAATCCAGCAAAGCTGCTGGGGGACTCACTGGGTTTGGGAAATTAGCCTCATAAGAGAATTCTCCCTAACACTCGCCCCCTCCCCCCAGACTAAGGGACAGGAGGATTGAATCCACTCCTGGATGAATCTCATACCTCTAGTCGGTTATAAAAATCCTAGAGAGACCATCAGCATTTTGGTGGTGACACCCTGACCTGTGCTCAATGGTGAAATCAAACCCCTGAAGGCAGATTGACCATCTCAATAGTTTTGGGTTTTCCCCTTTCATTTGCATTAACCATCTCAAGGGTTGTTGGTCAGTCTGAATAACAAAAGTAGAACCATACAAGTATGGCCTAAACTTCTTCAGAGCCCACACAATGGCAAAACACTGAGCCTCATTATAACTCAGGCAGTCCGGAAATAACGGTGGCAGTAAACCCGCCGCCACCGTTGTTTCCAGACTGCCTGATCCCAACTCCTGCAGGCGGGAGGTGATGTCCCGCCAGGTCTGACCTGGCGGGTTTAACACCTCCCGCCTGCAGGCAGACGAGGAAACACCGGCAGCATTACGAGATGCTGCCGGTGTTTCCATGATCCCCATTCCCATAAAGTCCCATAGGACTCAATGGGAATGGGGATTAACACTATTCCACCTCCGTGATTCCTGGAAAACCGGAGTTGTAGTGCTCTGGTAATTCCGGGAATCACAGAGGCGGAATGGTAATACGTAATACGAGTCCGGCGGTAATCAGGTGGTTTTACCACCGCGGTTACCGCCAGACTCGTAATGAGGCCCACTCTCTTTCAATACTTGCCCACCTTGTCTCAGGATCCTTCAGTTTTCTACTGATGAAGCAAATGGGGTGTTCCTACCTTTCCCATCCAGTTGACTAAGGACTGCACCTATACCTGCATTAGAAGCATCTGTCTGTACAATGAAAGTTTGGTGGTAGCCAGGAGCTCTTAGCACTGGAGCTTGACAAAGGGCTTTCTTCAGGTTTTCAAAGGCCTGATTGCACTCCTCATTCCATGTGACCTTTTCAGGGAACTTAGGAGAGGAGATCACATTCAGTGGAGAAGCTATGGTCCCATAGTTCTCTATGAAATTCCTGTAGTACCCAGTGAGGCCTAGGAAGGCTCTCACCTGGGTCTGAGTAGTAGGTGTTGTCCAATTTTGCACAGCTTCAATCTTGCTGGGCAAAGGCCTTATTTCACCACCTCATACCTCATGTCCAAGGTAGACCACTTTACTCTGTCCATCTGGCATTTACTTGCCTTTATGGTCAGATTGGCCTTCTCAATAGCCTGCAAAACATATCCCAGGTGGTCCACATGCTCTTCCCAG
Organism: Ambystoma mexicanum; assembly: GCF_040938575.1. Classification (NCBI taxonomy): domain Eukaryota; kingdom Metazoa; phylum Chordata; class Amphibia; order Caudata; family Ambystomatidae; genus Ambystoma; species Ambystoma mexicanum. The sequence continues at coordinate 1,095,059,403 of NC_090924.1, forward strand.
GATTGGCTGAACACTGCAATGTCATCCAAGTATGCCATGCAGAAGTCCTCCATCCCAGCCAGAACCTGATTTACCTTTGGAATGTATCAGGTGCATTTTTCAGTCCAAAAGGCATAACCTTAAATTGGTAAAAGCCAACTAGGGTAGAAAATGCAGTTTTCTCCTTGGCATGGTCTGTTAGGGCTATTTGCCAGTAGCCTGACGTCAGATCAAATGTGCTGAGGTACTTGGCTGAGCCAAGTCTATCCACCAACTCATCTGTCCTTGGCAAAGGGTGGGCATCAGTCTTGGTGACTGCATTAAGAGCTCTATAGTCCACACAGAATCTCAATTCTTTGGATCCTGCCTTTGGTACGAACACAACTGGGCTAGACCATGGACTAGTAGAGGGCTCTATTACCCCAATGTCAAGCATCTTGCTGACCTCCCCTTTGACGTGGGTTCTTACAATCTGTATCCTCTACTTTTTGCTGGCAGACAGTCACCAGTGAGTATGTCATGCTGGCCCCAAGCGGTCAAGCCTGGTGAAAGTGAGAACAGGGAGGCAAACTGATTTAACATAGATTTGCACTCCTCTTGTTTCTCAGGTGTCAGATTTGAAGAGAGATTAACTCCTTCAATCTTTTCATCCAAAGGTAGGGCTCTGAGGAGATCAGGGAGAGGTTCACTCTCTTCTTCCTCTTCTGTTGAAGCTAGAAGCAAGGCCCCTACTTCAGGTCTGGAGACATACGCATTTAGTCGGTTGGTGTGGAAGACTCTGGGAGCCTCCTTGGGATTGCCGAAGTCCACCAGATAGTTCACCTCTCCAGGTTTTCCCACAACCTTGAAGGGTCCCATCCATTTGTCTTGCAAGGCCCTCTGCCTTGTTGGAATCATAACAAGAACTAGCTGGTCTTGTGTGAACTCAACCATGTTAGTCTTTTGATCATGCCAATGTTTGACCAAAGCTTGACCAGCCTTCAAGTTGTCACTATCTTGGGCCATCATCTGTGACATTTTCCTCCGGAGTCCTATCACATAGTCAGTCACTCTGACTGGCTTGGGGGTAGGAGCACTCTCCAACCCCTCCTTAATCAGGGCCAATGGACCTCTGACTGGATGGCCATAGAGAAGTTCAAAGGGACTATAACCTACTCCCTCCTGAGGGACTTCTCTATAAGCAAAGGGAAGGCATGGCAGTAGACAATCTCACTTTCTTTTAAGGGGTTCCTCTAAAGCACCTATCATGATCTTCATGGTTCTATTAAACCTTTCAACCAAGCCATTTGTCTGTGGGTGGTAGGCGGTAGAGAACTTGTCGGTAACTCCACAGTTTGTCCACATGGCTTTCATGTAGTGGGACAATTTGACCCCCTGTCAGAGATTACCTCCTTAGGAAACCCAACCCTGGTAAAAATAGCAAGGAGGGCCTTAGCCACAGCCTGAGCTGTAACAGTCCTCATAGGAATTGCCTCAGGGTACCTAGTAGCATGGTCTACTACAACAAGGATAAACCTGTTTCCTGAGGAGGTTGGGGGATCAAGGGGGCCAACAATGTCAATCCCTACCCTCTCAAATGGGACTCCCACTACTGGAAGTGGCACTAAAGGTGCCACATTCTTGGAACCACTCTTACCAGAAGTTTGGCAGGTGTGACAGCTCTTGCAGAACTTATCTACCTCAGCCCCCATCTTTGGCCAATACAAGTAGAGAGAGAGACTTTCCTTGGTCTTCTTGAAACTCAAGTGACCAGCCAAAGGAATCTCTTGGGCTAACTGCAAGAACTGGAGTCTGTTTTCTTGAGGGACTACAAGTCGTTTGTAGTCTCCAGGTGCAGACTCAGTCGGTTCACTGTAGTAGAGGCCATCTTCTCAGTGCAACCTATACTTCCCAGGCTCTTGCCCATCAGCCTGAGAAGCTGCCTGGTGGCGGAGACCTTCCAGAGTTGGACATTCTCTTTGTCCCTTACGAAAAGCTGACCTGCTGTGTCTACCTTCTGCCAGTAACGACTGCAGCTCAGGATGGTCATCATGGTCCAGATCTCCAATAAGTTCTTGGCCTGCTACTAGCTCTTCTTCAGAGTCTAGTTCAACCACACAGGGCTGTACCTCCCTCTCAGCCTCAGCTGGAGGTGGAGTTATAGGTGTAACTTTGGACAACCTAGGGGAAGTCCTTGTTGGAAGCACTGGAGTGCTTGCTGCTGGTTTCCTTCTAGAAGTCTTGGGTTTCCCCTTTGCTTCTGGTTGTTCAGCTATAGCAGTAAGTAGCTCCAGTGGAGTAGGAGTGATTTCTTCTTCCATCATCTCCTTAGGAGAACCTCTCAAGGTTTTCTCCCTTGCAGGTCTGGTTAGTTCCTGTAATCTTTTACTAGGAGGTCTGGGGGTATGTGACACAACTCCATTAGTTTTCAGATCATTTCCCAACAGAACCCTTCCTGGTACCTCACATTGTACACTGACAGGTATCTGCACAGTCATATCATTGCACTGGATGAGAACTGGTAACTGGGGACACATCTGCACAGGCCCTCCAGCAAACTTGGTGAGGTGTTTGGGTGCCCTAGGAACCTCCCCTGCCTTGAAAAAAGATTCATCCACCACAGTTATGCTGGCCCCAGGGTCCCTAATGGCAGGAGACTCCTGACCATTCACCTGGACACTGTCCTTAAAATACTCTTTAGTATTATCTGGGATAGAATTATAGACATCTAAATTCTGTTGTTCCCACAACCCCAGGGACACTAAAGAAACACTGTCTGAGACTCCAATGGGATCATCAGCCAGTAGTAGAAAGTTTCCACTTGTCATTGGCACTTCCTCCTCTGGAGCGAAGGCTAGGGAGACAGTGTGGACCCCTAAAGGTTTACCCTTAGATCTGGGATCCCCTTTCACATGGTCAGTAGCCTTACAAATCTAGCATGTTCCAAATGCTTTCTGGAATGGTGGCTTGTTCTGACCTCCTTCTGGTCTGGGACCAGAAGGTACACTAGCCTGATTTGGTTTCCCATGTGGCTTACCCTTATGGTGCTGTTTGGGGCCCTCTTTGGAATTGGAATTATTTGAATTCTCTTTGGATTCCTTTTTAGGCTGTTTTCCCTCATCCTTTTTCTGAGTTACTCCAGAATCCTTGTGAGTAGCCCTGTTGGCAACCCACACGCCAGCAGCCTTAGCTAGCTTATTGGAATCTATTTCCTTTGAATCAGCCAAGTGCTGCCTGAGCTCAGGAGAGCAGGCATCATAAATTTACTCCAACATAACAAGATTTCTCATTCCCTCATAAGTGTTCATTCTGTAAACCTCAATCCATCCCTCTAGGTTTTTCAAACTTTCACTCACCCAGGTAGCCCAAGGGGTACCAACCTGCTTTTTGAGGGTCCTAAACCTCTTAAGGTACTGGGAAGAGGTCTTCCCAAATCTAGCTATTAAAGCTAGCTTCACACATTCATAGTCCAATCTATCCCCCAACTCCATTACCACGTCAGATGCAACAGGAGTGAGCCTAGAGAACAACCAAGGAAGCAACTGATTCCCTGAGATGTCCTGGAGCCCATGATTATATTCAAACATAGCCAACCAATCCAACACATCCAACTTAGGTTCATACATACCCACAATCTCTTTAGGCATCCGGGGTCTTTTGGGACTGGAACTCCTAGAGGATCCGGGGAGAGAAGTATTTTCAACAGACAATTTCTTCATCTCTAGCTCATGCTTGAGCTCCATTTCTCTGAGCCTTAGTTCTTGGTGCTTTTGTTCAGATTGGGCACTAATTCTTTTGAACTCTAATTCAAGTCTCATTTTTTCCAGTTCAATGAATGCAGGACTTAATGTGGGACCTGACAAAGGTCCAGTAGACACAGGCTGAGGTGCTAGAGCAGGCAGAGGGCCAGGGGGAATAGTTACATTAGTTTCCTCTTCCTCTTCTAACTCTTCAACAATACTTTCATTACTTTGATTCATATCGTCCTCATGACTGTGGTTTCCATTTGCCGGGGAGGTACACTCCTCTGAACCACTACCCAGACTTTGATTCTCTAACAATCTTTCTATAAGTTCCATTTTCTTGCTTGCCTTTTATAGGAATATCCTTATGTCTAGAACTCTTAAACAATCAGCAGTTTTTGCAGAAAGGGACTCCTGGCTGTAACTTTCCATAGTTGACTTGTTAAAAAAATAGCTTTTACTTTGCTAAGCTTTGTGGTTAGTTGCACTAAAGTATTTTGAAGCACCCTAAAATGTATACTCAACACAAATCCCACCGCTGTACACCAGTGTTAGGCAGAATCCTGTGCAGTTTCCTTGGGGAACACTGCAAAAATATTAAGACTACAGGAGTAAGCAGTAAACCCAATTGGTAGCAGTCTGCACCACCCAGATTTACCTGGTAGCTGTGGCTGAGCAGTCAAACTTCTCTCAAGAAGAGTAAGGCAGTATATAGAGTATACACAATAGGGCTAGAAACACAGTAGAGCAAACAAACACTGACCAGAGCTTTGTATAATAAGTATATATTTATTTATTTAAAACATTTAAAACACACTTTAGGCAATATACTAGCACTCTATATCAAAAGCAAGTTAAAACACAGTCAGGTAAAGTATACACACCTCCCTTGATGAGTTAAAACACCACGATTTGTTAAACAGATGTGAGCGCATAACCTGACGGCACTCCAATAGTTCAGTTAAAGGGAGAGAAAAAGGCAGAGCATAGAAATAAAACAGGTCCCAACACTTTTAGGAGTTCTCAGCAAGGGAATAAAAGGCAGTATATACTGTAGAGCCAAAGTTCATTGTCCAGGCCCACTTTAAATGGAGCAAAGCAAAATGTGCCCAGGATCACATTGTTTAAAATGCATTAAAAGTTTTTGCAGAATATTCAAAAGAGGTTGGGGTAATTCAAGAAGGTAACGTTAGAAGGTCTGGGGCCAACCCAGTTGGAAAGGCAAGGATTTAAGGGTCACCTTGGGCAAACCGAAGAAAGGGAGGCCAGGCAAGACACAGTACCTTAAAGAGAGAGGAAGCTCCAGCGGTGGCAGTTGTTCCTGGCAGTGGTTGCAGTTCATTGTTCCGACCATAGGAAGAGGGGATCTCATCGAGGAGGAAACGTGGAGTCATTGCACTGCACAGGGATGAAACCAGCCGCGGAGTTCGTCGGTTGAAAAGTGCATTCCTTTTATTCGCGGTCAAAGTGGTGAAGATTGGCTATCCGGCCGCCGGGGTGCTTGGCACAGGCGATTCGACCAAGAGACGTCTTTGGAAGGCGAAAAGGGTGAACTGGTTGGTCCCACCAGTTCAGAGGAAGAAGACTCGTCCAGCAGAAGATCTTCTCTTGTCGTTGGGAAAGTGGTGAGTTTGTTGCAGCAGGGCTCCACCGGTGGTGTCGTCGTTGCAGATGGCTCAGCTTCTTCCCTCTTTGGATTCTTAGGTCCTGTGGCGACCTCTAAAGTTCAAGTCCCAAAGACCCTGCTTTTATGCAGAAACCCCCCCATTTAACAGCCTAGCTGTCACTCAAACATGCTAAGTGGTGAGCCGGGCGGCTTACCACTGGCCCAATCAGAACAGAGTGCGACTTGAGTTGCTAAGGCAACGCAGTTCAGGGTGCCAATTCCCCTCCCCACCCATCCTGTGGAACCCAGACAGAGTGGCACCATTTGGAGGGCTTCTGTGGAGAAGCCTGCCAAAAAGTGGAACAAAGGGCTCGACCTTGGTCAGAGTTACAGAGACGGACACGAATGCCATTTTAGAAAAGAGTTCTGGCAAAAAGACCCAACCGTGAATTTAATATTAAATAAATAAACCGGCAGTATCTTTAACATTGCACCAAAAAGTGGTGCGTTTAAAATCAATGGGAAAATCCCATAGAGAATATTCCGATGGAATATTTCGCATGGTAACCACTGCCACCAGCCAGAAACTCAGCATACGGGGACTGGACAGTGCCCCCTTGAAAACAGACCCAGGGCAATATAATTAACCCCTTCCAGTACTTCCACAATGTGATGGTTTGTACTGGTTCTGTTCACAATTTAGGACTAGTAAAGTCAATGGTGACTTTACATGCCCTGGGAGACAGTAGTCAGTCCCAGAGTATGGAGTCTATGTTTGGGGGTCACTATGACACCCCTGTGTTACTGCACTGAGGGTGCTGTGTAACACGTACATAAAAAACAGATGATACCCTATGGAGTAAAAGACCCCATAGCCCAAAATCACACAAACAGTCAGAGACATACCTCAAATCATGCCTAAGAGTGGGAGTAAAAGAGTCTCACTCTTAGCAGGAGAAAAAAACAAACCCCGAAAATCCTGCAAAGCTGCTGGGGGACTCACTAGGTTTGGGAAATTAGCCTTATAAGAGAATTCTCTCTAACACAGATGAAAATGTTGAACACATGAAAAGGAGATGAGGCAACTGGTTGGATACTGAGTGGGTTTTCTGACCCCTCAAATGGGGCCAGCCTTCCAAGTTGATATTCATGGCTCCATTGTTTTCATCTGGGGAGTCCGGGGATGGGAATTGGAAGAGGGCAAAAGAGTGCTTTGATGCAGTATAACTATCTGTATTCATTATGCATGTAATAGACTTCCGTATCTTTATGGTAAAGCTCCTATTATTTATTTAATTAAATTACGAGCTCCAGTGAATTACTTCTGCATGAAGGTTAAGTCTGTTTCTCAGCTTTGCTTCAATAACACATTCAAAGCAGTAAAGCCTGTTAGCCTATAGGGTGCAAACCTTTTTGTTTTTTTTGTTTATTGGTTAAAATAAAGTCAACCTTAACAAGTCAATATAAAGAAAACTATTCATAATGCACTCAATAAACAATTGCTTGCACTCTATAAAAGAAAAACAGGTTAAAACATATATAAAATATAAAATATATATACCATGAAAACTACACATTTCTCAAAATTTCACTAACCTTCAGCGACTCTGTTCTAATTTAAAGCATGGGAAGTGGACACGTTTAAATTCAAACTGTTACTACTGAACCCAACAGAGATGTTTGCAAACAAAGGGTACATTTGCCCCCAAAAAGAATCTTGTTCTATGCTATTACATGTGTCAAAGAATCTCTGAAAATGCAGGCACTTCCTAGTTCTAAGGATTGAGCATTCTGTTAAATGTGCGCAAAGTTTCAATTTTTCCATCCTAATTAGAGAATCTACATTGTACATCACTCTCATTCACCATTTTCCATCTAAACAGAACTAATTTAGTTAAGAATAAATTCCAACGGCACCGTAGGAAGTCATTTCTGATCCTATCAATAGGAAACCTTAATAATTAGGAGGTAAAGTCCCTGTGCATTTATAATGATTTTGAAGTTGCTTAAGGGATACAACCGTGCAAGTTTTGTGCATTGGTATACCAGTCTTGTTCAAACAACTTTCATTTAGTCCTAGCTGGATTATTCACCAGATCATCTTTAGTGAGTTCAAGATTGTTCAGTATTATCTCACAGCATTCAGTGAATCCATCCAACTTGGGAGCTTGTCCAAGATTCATAGCCTCTGCAATAGCTTGATACAAGGTTTTTCCACAGGGCTGAAGAATTTCCCATATAGTGATAAGACGCACCATTGGCCTTTTGCTTTCAGGGATGATAAACCAAATTTGTGTCTGATGACAGCTAATGGGACTGAATTTGAAACCCCCAATACCATATGCCAGATCATAACTTCCAACCAGAGAACGTGATCTAATGACCAGTCATCAAGCAACTCACTGTCATACAACAGTTCTGGGCTTATCTTTCCTTCAAAAAATGTAATTATGGGAACCATTGAGAACTTACAGTATCAGTACTTAGTGCGTTTCATTTGTGGGATATAGGAATTCAGCCTTGACTCTCAAATACTTCTTGAGGTATGATCTATCCAGGGAGCTCGTAAATAAGAATCCAAGATAAATAATAGAGTTGGCTCTTTCCAGGGCTATGCCATTTGAAGAACAACGTAATGTGGACTTTTTTTCTCTTTACTAGGGACATAATCTGAGTTTTGTATTAGTTCCTCTTCAGGTTATTATACCCTGCAAAGCCTTTGAATGCCGTTAATAGCCGACACAGCTCATTTGTGTACTATCAATTAGGACAAAATCATCGGCGTAAGCCATCCAACTGATCGCCAAATTCACGATTTTAGGGGGAACAAACGAGGCCGCTTCCAGCTTTATATCCACATCTGCCATATGTATATAGAAGAGACAGGGGGCCAATATGCACCCTTTTCTAAAACCATTACATGTGGAAATCTTTTGTGATAAAGATTTAAGTAAGTCCTCAGGGATGCCCCAATGCATTAATTTCTCCCACAGTCTAGTTCTTAAGACTGTGTCAAAGGCATTGGATGGATCCCATGCCGCCAAATGGACAACAAGATATTTTCCACTGATGACCAAGTACTGAAGACTGTCCATTCAGGTTGGTACCATGTGATTTACGGAAGCCTGTTTAAAATGGTGATCTCAGATCATTATTAGTTACCCAGGTTTCCAGATGTTTCAATATCAAACTCACAAATGTTTTACTATCCAGGATAGAGATCGGTCGATCATTTTTAGGCTCCAATCTACTCCCCTTTTTTATAAATTGCAATTATACAGGCTGTTTACCAAGTTGGTGGATATATGGCTTTCTTTAGGATGTCATAAAAAAGGAACTTCAGGATCCCTGCCATTCTAATGGGGCTCCCTTAAACAGCCTATTCAGGGTCTTATTTGGTCCTAAGACTCTTGAATCACTAACTCCCTTAATGGCTTCCAACATGTCTTCCAACCCATAAGTCATAGCCCCGGCTAACCCAGGGTCTTCAATCCTATTGTACCCATTTATGCAATTATCTAACTTTGACTCCCCATAAGTGACTTAAAAGGCCTCACCCAATAACTTTCAGCAACAGCATTAATAGTACTTTCAGCAAAACCTTTGTTTTTATTATTCATCAATGCCCAGAAGGAATGTGAGTCTTTCTTTCAAAGGTAACCCAGCATTTCCTCTGCCTTCGCCTGAATCATTAATGCACAGTGGTTTTTGACCGAGTTTTTATATTTCAGTTTGGATTTTTTTATTCTCTCCAAACAGTCTGGGTTGATAACAGTTTAGGAAACAAATCTCTGTAGAGAGAATCAAGAGGAGAGTAATAGACCCGACAAGGATAATCATCTCAGAATGCCGAAGAAAACCAAGTCATATATATTAACTGAATGGAATAATCAAATCTGTGACCATAGGCTACCTGACAATTAAATATTGAAATAAGAGGATGCTTGAAGCAAAACACGCACCAGGAGAAGAGAGTCTTTCTCCTGTCTTTAGTTGTTATTATAGTGGTAGGGTCAGTTAGGTTAATTTTGGATTGGAAACAGTTTCTGCTAAAACATTCACTGACAACTGATGAGTACTTAGTTTTGTTAGGCAGGGAAGCCTTATAGACTAGGGAATGCCAGGCATTTTTCCTTTTCTTTAATAAATATAGAAATTAAATAGTTTATCACAGTCCCCCACATATGGTGTCAGGCATGGGATCGGTACCAACTGATAAAAGTTGGGGATCCATACGCTTTACCAAGTTAAGTCCCAAGGCCAAATCACCCACGATAGCTACTTCAGAATCCATTGACTTTGTCCTCCAAACTACTACTGAGATATTAATGCCTCCAGGTGAAATATGCCTAATCCACACTGGTTCTAACCTAGCCCCTTCCAAAGGGAGAGACATATGATTAGACTCTTAGTCTGAGTTATATTGGAGACATGGGTTATACATGATGGCAGGGATTATTGAACCAGAATAAAGGGGTGAAGTTAAAGTTCTCCATCCCAATCACCGGAGTAATCCCTATATTGTGAAAGGTGGTGAAAAGATAGCTCAAGACATATTGGATAAAAGCGTAAACCTACAAGATGATAGCGATCTAGGCTCCCAGGGATTTGGTGAAGCAGATCTTCCCAGGAAGGTGAAACCTCCCCAAAAAGAAGATGAGGTAGTCCTCCTGCCGGATCTGGTGTTCATTCAAAGGAATGACCCAATACTTACAGAATCCTTTGGAAAAGTAGCAACGGAAAAATGTTAAAATGATACTCGTCCCTTCTTCTTCTTAAAAAAAGGATTACCCTTTAAGTGTGACATGACCCCAGAAGGAGTATCTCGTATCCAGTTGGTTGTTCTGCAAAGTTACAGGAGGGTGGTATTAGAGCTAGCACACTCTCATAATTATTCCTTTAATTTAATAAATCTAAAAGTGAAATGTTTTATCACAGTACACGTCCTTCTTCTGACCCCCCACATATGTTGTCAGGGATGGGATCGGTACCAACTGATGAAAGTTAGAGAGCCATACGCTTTACCAGGTTAAGTCCCAATGCCAAATCACCCACGATAGCTACTTCAAGATCCATTGACGTTCACCTCCAAATTACTACTGAGATATTAATACCTCCAGGTGAAAGATGCCTAATCCCTACTGGTCTTACCCTAGCCCCTCCCAAAGTAACAGACATTCTATTAGTCTCAAAGTCAGGGTTATATTGGCGACATGGGTGAGACATGATGGCAGGGATTATTGACCCAGATCATAGGGGTGAAGTTAAAGTCCTCCTCCACAATCACTGGAGTAATCCCTATACCATGGAAGAAGGTAAAAAGATAGCTCAGGGCATATTGGAAAAAGGCATAAAGCTACAAGATGATACCGATCGAGGCTCCTGGGGATGTGGTGAAGCAGATCTTCCCATGAAGGAGAAACCTCCCCAAAAAGAAGATGAGGTAGACTTCCTGCCTGATCTGGTGTTCATTGAAAGGAACAACCCAATACTTACAGAATCCTTTGGAAAAGTAGTAACAGAAGAAGAAGGTTAAAACTATGCTTGTCCCTTCTTCTTCTTCTTAAAAAAAGGATTACCCTATAAATGTGACATGACCCCAGAAGGAGTATCTCATATCCAGTCAGTTGTTCTGAAAAGTTACAGGAGAGTACTATAATAGCTAGCCCACTCTCATTTGATGGCAGCCCACCAGGGAGTCAGGAAGACTCAAAGTCCGGTTATACCAACATTCTACTGGCCTGGGGTATTTGCATATGTAAAATACTTTGTGGCAACATGTGAAATGTGTCCAGAAAAAGCCACCACCCTGGTCCCCATAACTCCCCTGCAACCCTAGCCATCATTGATGTCCTGTTTTGAAGGGTAGCTATGGATATTTTATGACCACCAGAATCATCAAAAGTGGGAAACTGGTTCATACTGGTAATAGTGGACTATACTGCATGTTATCCTGAAGCTTTCCCTTTGCCGACTAACACCACAGAACTGATAGGTAGGTTTAACAAAAGAGATCATGACAGATCAGGGAACCACCTTTATATCACGTTTATTGCAAGAAGTGAAGGAAATGCTCAATATTAAAACACTTCAAACATCGGTATACCACCCACAAACGTATGGTTTAGTTGAGCATTTCAACCAGACTCTGAAGAGGATACTATGTAAATTGACAGTGGCTGATGGGAAAAACTGGCATGCAATGATTTCATGGGCTTTGTTCGTAGCCAGAAAAACCCCTCAAGCTTCTCTGTGATATTCCCCATTTGAACTCCTGTATGGGAGAGCAGAGCAGGCCATTTCTGCATGACCGGTTTGATGCAGCACATTATTGCTCAGCCGTTTAGCTGCAGGTACCATTTTGGCACACTCAGTATGCCGTAGTCAGTAGAGGGTGCGGACCTCTCAGCGCAGGTATGTTTTGATGAAACGTCTTGAACCTGCACCTGTAACATGATGAGTTACAGGTTCAGATTCAGGAATGGGCAGTTAAAACAAAATACCAACAACAGAGTGTTAATGACGGAGCAGCCAGAAGTAAATACAAGATTACAACATTGATAAAACGTTTTAAAATGTAATAAATAAAAATAGGTTTTGTGCTGTCCTGAACCCTGGACTGCCAGTGTTCAAGGTCCTGCACTTAACTACAAGGCCACAGACAGCTCAGTGTATCAATAGACACAAGTTTCATATAAATAGCTGACACATATATATATTTTCGTTGTTCTAACTGTGCACATATATATGCCATTGCATTGTAAGTATACAAGTGCAGCTCCCTCCCCAGGGATACACTAGTAACGTATAAACTTAATTTGAAATGCTATATATATTCAGTAAAATACGTTGTTAAAGGGATGTTATGGTTAATTTGCACTAATAAAGAAACTTTTAAATTCGGTGAAACCATTTAGTTAAAGGGACATTATGGTTTCAAGTAAAACCAAAAAACCCTTAAAATTCACCAGTTATGATAAGCTAAGCAACCATAAATCGTGCCACCACCGTGCACTGCTAAAACTAACACTGAAGACATCAAAGATGACATCACAAATGTTATTGACTCAGAAGCACCGGCACTGTTGCTAACGGTGCCGGTGCTTCCGTGACAACTCTGCCTACTGGGGCGGTTGCGCCTGGCAGGGTCAGACTTGCTCGGTGTGACGGCCCCTGCAGGCAGACTTGCGGTGTGCCGGCCCGGAAATGGGGGTTCTGGTAAGTGTGGCCCGCCACACACGTAATGAGGCCCATAGGTTCATTAGTAGGTCAGCTTTTGTTTGTATATCTTTTTTTACTTTTAGTTTTTGCAAGAGGGGCTGGTTTTTTAGTGGTGGCTGGGTTAGTTTGGTTGAGTGAGGTTACTAGCTGTTTTGGTTTAATGTTTTATATTAATTCTTTTAGAGGTGGATGACTATATGGTTTGCTTTTATTCATATGTGCTCTATTTTTTCTTCGTTTTCTACGGAGTTGGTTTTTAGTAGGTATTCTGTTCTGTCTGGTGGGAAAAAAGTTTGAGGTTGAAACTTGTGGAAGGTATATGCATTTAATGTGCATGGCTGTGTGGGTGTGATTGTAGAGATGAATAGCTTGCTGTTGATGAGTATTCATATGTGCTCTATTTTTTCTTTGTTTTCTACGGAGTTGGTTTTTAGTAGGTATTCTGTTCTGTCTGGTGGGAAAAAAGTTTGAGGTTGAAACTTGTGGAAGGTATATGCATTTAATGTGCATGGCTGTGTGGGTGTGATTGTAGAGATGAATAGCTTGCTGTGTGATTGTGTAGTGGGATGATAGGTGTGGTTGGGAAGGTTGTAAGAGTATGAGTCTGTCCATGTGTGATGGGTTTGGGTTAGTGAGTAAGAGAGCAGTGGTGTGATTGGGTCAGGGGCATTATGATGTTTTAAGGAAAAAAGTGGTTGTTATAATGGTGTGATTTAGTCCATAGGTATGAGGGTAGTGTGGGTGTAATGGAAAATGGGCGAAGACATGTGTGTATGTGTGGTAATGTGTGATATTGATTTGGAATTGAATGAGTGTTAAACTTGCTGTGTTGTAATTTAGACCTCATGTGGATAGGGATATGGCATAATAAGGAAGTCAAATTGTGGTATAGAAGTTGATGAGAGATGAATGTGTTGATAGCCAGTAAAGAATGGGCGGTGCTTTGAATAAAGAGCAATGTTTAGCTGGGAATAGAAAGAGTGTGAATATTGCAATATAATGAGTAAGAGTGAAATAAATGTTGTTGACTCGAAAATAATACTCTAGACTGACATAGTGTGAAAGTACATTGTTACAATTTGTGAGATATACATGCTTTATTAATGTACTTACTTTGTCGGATTTGAAGAGTGTTCTTTTTTTGGTTTTCAGCAATCTTCTTTTTTCCTGTAATTGTAAAAGAAAGTTAGTGGGTGTATGTGGTAATGGTGAAGTACTTTTAGTAAGAGAGGTTGTTATTTATGAAGGTAGGAGTAGTTGTTGGAAAAAGAGTTAATGAAGTTGTGTTTTGGGTGGTGTAGTAAAGTATGTCAACTATATTGTTAGAACAATTCGATTAGGAGTAGTACTGTTTGAAACAGGGCAAAAATGGGTGTGAAAAAAAGATGCATATTTAGGTTATTGTTGTGCTGGTGATTTTCATAAAAGAAGTGATGTGCTTGTGGTGCAATCTATTTGTAACGTTTTGCAGGGTCTTTAAAGAATAGGGAAACTGTGGCTAGTGGTAATGCAATGGCAGATTGTTGTTGCAGCAGTGTTTGGTGTGTTATAGTAGAGGTTGAGAAAGATCAGTACTTTATATGTAATGTGAAGTGTTGTATATAGATACTTGGGGAGTATACACATATGTGTGAGCAGGTGGAGAATGGCGGCAGTATAAGGGATGTAATGAGAGAGGTTGGAAACTGTGACATTTATATGGACTGAAAAATTGAAAATACAGATTGAAACGGGTCATGTTAACAAGTATGCAGGTAGTGTCAAGATATCAAACTTCCACACACCAAGTGGCATTTAAAAATGTTGTACACAACTTTTGCATCTGCTTTTTCTTCCTCTTAGAAAAATGTTACATTCAGGGCTGCTAAATGCACATATGCATTTTTTAACTTTCATGAAAATGCTTCTAAAAAGAAACATTTTTAAATGCACTGCATTTTCCATTTTTCATTCCATATAAATGTCACACTTTCGAATCATCCAGTTTTTTTTCATTTTGGAACTTATAACCCAAGTTTTGTAATGAGAGAAGTTGAATTACAATTCACAAAATGCAAAGAAAAAGACAAGACTTGATAAGCACCTGCAGATTGGAATGGGCCATGTTGGCATGTATGCATGTATTCCCATAGGACTCCATGGGAATGGGGACTTACCAAATCCGACTCCTGACATTCTGAGCGCTGGGACTTGAAATGCCCCAGTGTCACCGGGAAGTCAGGCGCCAGAAACAGTGTTTCAGGGTCAGAGGCAACCCGGTGGTGGCACCGGCGGCATACCGCTGACCTCATAATGAAGCCCTATATCTAGCAATGTCAACATAGCCACAATAAAGCATTAAAAAAAAATGTTTTACTGAAAATGTTCCACCGTAGAGTTCTTCACAATCTTATAAAGACAGCTAAAAAGGTCTGGCAGAGAGCTCTGAAACTTTTCCACAGTGAAGTCTTTTTGCCTTTCATTGAGGCACAGGGTTTAAAAAACCATTTTGGCCGTGGAGCGAGGAGGTGCAGTCTGGCAGTCTGGCTGACAGGATGGCGGCACCCCGCATTGACATTCAGGTAAAAAAAACTGTCACCCAAAGTAATGTGCAAATGGCTGTAAAAATAAAAAATTTCAAGATGGGCAGCCCTACCACCATGGAGTGCCCCCCGGCAGAAGCCCCCCTGGCTACTGATCCGGAAGACACGGATCGCCTGTTGAGAAGTGGCCACTTAACTGTGAAAATCTCATCAGAAAATCAAGTACGGAAAATTTCTGAAAACTACAACCTGAGAGAAAGATCTGACTCACATCACGCGCCAATGACAAAGTCTTCTCCCCTAATTCCCCCCCCACTTATATCCCCCACATGCATGGCTTACCGTCGGATGGAGTTGTGCCATTAGATGTGGGGTTCCTTTCGAGTTGCTCTCCTTCGGGGCTCTCTGAGGTGGATCCCACCAAGGAAGCGGCCCGCAGTTGGTCTCCCTCGGAATGGCGGAGAGCGGGAGGAGAGTGGGGGCCCGCCGGAGGAGGAGAGGATGTGGGAGCAGGGAGCGGCGGAGCGGGGGGCTGCTGGTCCGCTCCCTGGTTGTGGGCTGCCTGAGGGTGTGGGTGATTCTCGGGCCCCAGAGCTAGGGGAAGGTGTGGAAGGGGAGGCGCCATTGAGTGGGTTAGCCGATGGGCGAGGATCGGTTTGCCGGAGCTCCTCGGAGAGAGAGGAGGGGCGAGCGATGCAGAAGCGGGCTGCGATCCACCCCCTGGTGGCCCGCTCTGTGAAACTGCTGGGAAGCTCTGCGAAACTGCTGGGAAGCACTTGTGCTGGCACGCGAACTTGGGAGAGAAAGAAGAGGATCCTGTGCAACAGCGGCAGAACACATTGACATTAGCAGGAAACACCGAAAACATACTGAATGGAATTGTGAACAAATCACAAACAAATCTAACATGTCTGAACCCAGAAAAGGGTCAAAAAAAAGTTTTTTAAACTGAATATTCAAAACAATGAAAAAAGGATAGAAACTTTTGTACCCAGCTTAAACTTGCAAGCACAAACAGAGGTGCATCCAGTAACAGCAAGGGCAGATCTATCGAGCCCTCAATTAAACTTAACGGATTTTAGAGAAATATCTCATTTAGCGGAACTATATCAAACACGGAAGACACAGTTGAACAGGAAACAGAAGATCTCAACATCCTGAGAGAACATAACCGGGCCAAGACTCATACCTACTCAGCAACAGAAAATCACGATGAGGAACTGAGTCAAAACAAACTTAACCAATCACTCATTGGGCACAAAGAAGAGGAAAAAAATTCTGAGTCAAATCTTGATGAAAGCCAAGTAAACCAAAATTTTCAAAGACAAAGAGAAACAAAACTTACCACAACTTGCTCCTCAACCTCAAATTTAAGAGTGACAACGAAGTTGCAGCCTAAAAAATTAGGCAAATCGGCAACTCCAACTAAAAACTTGATTGGAAGGTTCTTTGAAAAACTAGGGAATACCCCTACAGTAAATCGATTTGAACTATCAGATGCCGAAATGCTTGAAGGAATTCCACCATCACCTCAAGGAAAACCCCTTAAACAATTGGCGTTAGCACAAACATCTACAAGTAGTTGCTTAACACCCCAAATACGTTGGTATTTCAGACAAATTAAGACCCCCCAACTTGAAACGGAAACAATTAAGTCCAGCAGTGAGAGGGGAATCTCAGAGACAAATCCAACAGTCCCTGACAATGCTAGGGAAAAGGAATTGCAAAAAGAAGTGAAAATCATTGAAGGGGCGCAAAACCTAGAAACCACACTGAAGTCTAAACTCCCCATATAAGGGGTTACGAAGAAGCCAAATTGGCAGAAGTCATCTCAGATAAAAAAAACTCGACTAGCCAAAGAGAGTCGATTCCTCACCTGAAACTGACCTTACACCAGAGCAAGGATGACAACCCAGTGGATATGTCTTGATCCCTCCTCTCTACCCGAAAAAAAGCAAAATCGGAATGGGAAATCCCCAAGAAGAAGGAAAAAAACTCGCCTGGGAAAAAGTTTGATATCTTGGCTGTTATGTCAGCAGTGACCATCGCCTTAGCGCCATTTGGAAAGTTATATGACTCCATTAACAAAACTCTAAAGGATCATGCATCGTTACTAGCATCTCTTAGCTCGAAGCTGATCCATCTAGAAAGCTATATAATGACCACAGAAGCCTGGAAGGAGAATACAAGCGATCAAGACACAATGACAGACAAAACTGAAACACAAACAAACCCTTTAGAAAAACACAGGCAAGAGGTGTTCCAGTCTTAAGAGAAATCACTGAACATTGGCACCCAAACTCACCAGGCCCAGGCCTTAGAAAAATCGCAAGACAGAGATCAAATAGTGACAATAGAAGAACCAAATACGAGATCTGTAGCTGCGTGTAACAAGCACAAAACCGAGGAGAAATCACGAGAACTAAGCAGCATAAAAATCTCTAAAACTTTGAAGGATAAACCACTTGAAGAGGTAACGACCACACAAGGCTCAACTAAGGAAGAGAAATTGAAGCCCCTAAAGAAAGGACAGAGTAAGCCCAGGGGTCCAACACAAAACCGAGATGAGGAAAAGGATCACAAAGACAATAGACTAGAGAATAATAAACAAAACTTGGAACAGAAACCAGGAAGCAAAAGTAAAGATCCAAGCCCTGCAGCACAGAACAACGTGAAGGATCTGCAAGAATCGGAGCAGACACTACTAAACAAACAAACTTTAACAAAAGAAAATAAAAGTAGAAAACCGCAACACATACAGAGGAAACTGGAGAACACTGTAAATACAAATTAGCTAATGACAAAGTGGACAACTGTTGTAGATAAAAAAAAATCTTCAAACATGGAGGACGACCTCAACAGAAGATTGACAAACGAGAGTCTTATGACATATCTGAAGAAAGCACAATCGATTTATCCAACATCAGTGTCTACTCCGTAGAAAACTCAGAGTCAGAAATACCACGTCCGACAGCGAAAAAAAGAAAGGTGTAATTCGCGGATGATAAATGTTCATCGCAAGATTCTATGCAGAACCAACATAAGGATCATACAGCATATCCCAAAAAATGAAAAAAAAACACACACGAAAAAAGAAACGAAAGACACCGGATCACTCCAGAAAGGCAAACACTGTTTCAACTGTCAGGCATGAGGATAAATAAAGCCGAACCTAGAGACAGAGATTATGAGGGATATCGTTCAAAGAGTTCAAAAAAAGGGTAAACACAAACACCCAAAGGTCAAAAGTTTGAAGAAAGAATTCCTAATAACGAAAGAAAATACAGAAAAAACAATTTGATCACTAAGAAAAACAATGGAAAACTGGATAGCACATACGATCAAAGACACACTGGCCAATCTGAAGAGGGCAGTAGACGACGAGAAAAATCTCTTGAATAAAGAAAATGATTTGATCAAAAAACTTTTCCGTCAACTTCACAGTCGAACCAGACTCGAACATCAGCTCTTTTTACTCAAAAGAGTAATTCGAAAAGAACGCTGAAATTAGAAAAACGAGTTAGCACTGGAGAGAAATTCGTTCTAAACAGAAGAGCTACACTGAGGCTTTTTGATAGAATCACGAAAGGAGACCAAATCAGAAGCTCGGATATAAATATAGTGGAATTTGCACACAAGGGGCATATGGACAGTATTTTTCTACATATCACGTCCCAAACAGTCAGGAAACTCCTGCTCCTGACAGCAGATGAGCTGTTAAAGAGGGGATACCTCCTACGAGAAACAACTTCCGAAGAAAGAGGCCATAAGACAGAAAATATAAACAAAATGAAAATAGACAAGAACTACGAGGCTAAGGAAAAAGAAAGACGAGATTGGATAAAGCAAACATTAAACAAAAAAGACTCCTTGGGAGAGAAAATAAAAAGTCATCAAACACCAGAGAAGAGTGATCAAACAAAAGAGGTGGAAAGAACCTCAACCCGCAAATTAAAGGGCCCGATTTATCTACAGACCATCAGAGGAAAAGAGAGAGTCAGCCTGAGAGAAAACTCCCCTATTAAAGGACACCGAGATAACGATGAGAAGAACTCAGAAAAAAACCCAACCCGTAAACCCAAGGGCCCGAATTATTCGCAGACTGCCAGAGGAAAAGAGAGAGGCAGTCCGAGAGAAAATTCCTTGAGCAAGGGACAGCAAGATATGGCCGACAAGGATTCAAAAAGATGGGCGTGGATCCCCTCGGTCCTGACCAGCTATACTAGAAAATAGCAACCAACCAACATCCTATTTGGTACTGGAAGGGAACGAGCGAGGATCCAAACTGTCGATCAAAACATTGATCAAAACATTATCATTGGATAATGGAACACCAGAGGCCATACTCATCTCACGGAAACGGGTGAGATAAATTTAGGCCGATTTGATCCTATAAGTCTGCAAGACACTTGGCTGCCTTTCCCGCCCAGCATGGACGGATTTGAGGTCCTACTGTCTCCAGCTCAAAAAGGGAAAAAAGGTTGTCCGACATCAGGCCCTTTAGCAGCCGTACGTACTGGAGGGTGTTTGCGAATAGCTGACAGCCTGGTATCATCCTCGGCAATCCAAGCAACACTGCTGGAATGGGAGAAAAACAGAAATCAACAGGCGAGCACAAGCCAAGATGTCATACTACTACTGAACATCTATTGGAATCCTGTGGTGATTACAACAAAAGAGTTTCTAAATGATGTAGAAAAAATACTAACTAAAGCCACAACAATCAACAGTGTGGACCACATCCTGGTATGTGGCGATCTGAATGCCATCTGTCCAGCTTCTGATGAAGAAAACAACACATTTCTAACTAAAACAAATCACAGTTCGCAAGCAACAAAAAGGGGTCTAGCATGGTTAGAACTGATAGAGTCCCGTGACCTGTACAACGTCAATTCGCTAGACACAGCCCTACCCAGGATTCCAACTTGGGAAATTGAAGGCAACAAAAGCACCATCGACTACATCTTTGCCTCTAAGGGATTATATTCACTAATCGAGAGATTCGAGGTAGTCAAAACCACCCGGAGCAACCATAACTTATTAACAGCGACATGGTCTTCATTTAAACGCATGCCCACGATAATGCAGCACCAGGTAGAAACCAACTCGCAAGGAAATCGGTTAAAATTGACAACACAAGCAATAATTTCCATCACAGCAACCTACCACCAGAAAAACAGGCAAAATATCATCAGCCAAACGCCAGCAAATTGGACTATTGCCCAATCCTCATTACGTATTTACGTCTGAAACACAAAACTGGACAGGAAAATTCTCACCTCCACAAATACAACGAGGAATTAAGGCTAAATAAATCAAACCTACGAAATGCCATAAGACGGGCCCAAACTAAACCATCACAAGAAAATGTAGACCTTGCAAATACACAGAAAAAAAGCTACAAATCATGGCTAAAATCATTCCGATGGAAATTGTATCAAGAAGATGCAGGGACCATGCTACGAGCGGTTTGCAATAGAAACTCTAAAGATTTTTGGTCAATAATGAAGAAAAAATCAACATCTACAGAGATGACTATCACTAATATTGTTAGTAAAGACAAATGGTTAGAACATTTTGCAAACTTATTGAAACACCCAATGCTAAACTCAAGAGAAACTGCTAAGCGCGGCATAGGTAAATGGATCACATGTGACGAGCAGACCGTTTTGGAGAAGATCAAGAAGTTGAACAATTCCCGAGCCCCGGGTCCTGATGGAATTTCAAACGTCCACCTCAAACAGGACGCGGTAACCTGGGCACCACTAATAACGGAAATCTTCAAAAGATGCCAAGTCACAAGATCCATCCCTGCCACCTGGAAAACTGCTAATATTGTCCCAATTTATAAGAAAGGCCCTAGGGACAACCCAAAAAACTACAGACCCATAGCCCTATTGGATGTGCTTGGAAAGCTTTTCGGATCTCTGATTTTGGACAAATTCCGGGATTAGCAGAAAGAAGCAAAAACAACAGATCCGTTCCAATCTGGCTTTGAAAAGAACCTAGGCACCTCTCTCAATATCATGGTGATCAGCATTTTGAAGGCGAGAGTCTCTGAGGGCCACCCGACAATATTCATAGCATCGATAGACTTGGTCCAAGCATTTGATCGCGTAAACAGGGAGAAATTGTGGGGAAAACTAGAAAAACTAAAATGTCCACCGTCGCTGCTATACCTTGTTAAAGCCCCGTACAGTGACACCTCAATCCAAGTGTGATTGAATGAAGCGGGACTGTTGTCAAAAAGCATAAAGTCGGTAAGGGGGGTCAAGCAAGGCTGCCCCTTGGAACCAGCTCTATACAAGGCGTACATGGCTGATATCGTGGATGCAGCAAACGATGCTTGTTCATTCCCACCCAAAATAGGAGACTCGAAGGTCACGCGTCTGCCCTATGCTGATGATATCCTTCTGTTGGACCAAACGCCCATAGGCCTACAGCGGCAAATAGATAGTCTTTTAACCTATCTGAAGAGAAATGACCTGGATCTCAACACAACCAAAACCAAGATAATGATTATGGAAAAGTCCATGAAACCAACCAAAAGACCACATTGGTTTGCAAACTCGGAAAAACTAGAGACAGTGAAAAGTTTTACATACTTGGGGGTGAAAATCTCTTGTAGCCAAATAGAAATTACTATGCAAGAGCATCTCTACAGCAAGACAAAGAGACTCGCAGCACAAGCCTTATCCTTTGAAAGAAAATTTGGCAAATTCACAATTCTTCCAATAATAAAATTCTTTAAAGAAAAAGCCATGCCAGCAATAACCTACGGTGCTGAGTCAATGCCACAACTTCCATCTACACTATGGGCAAAACTAGAGGGCCTATTTTGGCGTAAAGTACTAAGATTTCCCAACTCTACTCCCATAGTAGTAATCAGACGTGAGCTGAGCCTCCAATCAATGAAGTCTGTGGTCGAAAGAAATAGCCTGTTATTCCTGAGGAAATTCTAAGGAGTCCACGTCCCAAAATTCTTGATATCATTTTTAAAGAAATGACGAGCAAGAAAAATCTAATGCTGACAACATGGCATAACACCTTATTAGAACAGGTAGAAAAAATCAGCTGCTCAGAATGGGAGAATGAACGCATTCCTGGGAAACTTAAGGAAAAGTTAAAAATTCAAGACTGGATCGAGACACTGGAAAAAGCAGAAGAGTTTATATCCTTGACCCATCAGACAATTAACACACAAAGGATTGATAAGGTCAGGAGTTACTTAAAGAAATTTCCAGATAAGCGACTACAAATTATCTTTTTAAGAGCGCGTCTGAATGTCTTGAAGACAAAGGAAATCCTATTTCTCAGGAAGCAATCAAAGGATAACAAATATCGCTACTGTACAAGTTTAGACATCGAAACAGTGCGTCACCTCCTCCTTCACTGCCCAGGAACAGACAAACCAAGAACAACTTATCTATGACCACATAGACTTAAATATCTGACATCAAGCGAAGAGGATTGGTGGAATAGGATAATGAGTGGAGATTCTACGACTCTGACTTTGGCAACAGCTAACTTCCTAGAGAGTTTGGATTTAGAAGGGAAGTCTAACGCACCAACTCTATAGGAAGAAACAAACAGACATGCCAGAGTAAATCACCATTCATTATTCCAAGAATAAGGACGGCACAAACTTTCAAAGCAAGGAAACCATTTTGTAAAAATTGTAAAATGAATTAAATACAAAAAAAGCTCAAAAGTCACTATCTACCCTTAAAAACTACAGCAGAAGATGAATCATCGTAGTTCTAATTAACAGCGAATTTCTACTAGAGAGAAAGTTGTTTATATGGATTTGAAACAGAATGAAACCACTGACTAAATGAATTAATAGATTAAGAAAAGTACTACTAATCATGTGCAATGCCAATATAAATACATTTTCAAACTTCTGTTAAGGTGAATGGATTCAAACAAGCAGCACAGAACCATATTTTAATGAAGAGACTTATAAGCGCGTTATAAATAACCTATGATATCATAAACAAGAACAAAAAAACTCAATTTCTATAGACAGTAATGGTAGGAAATACCATAAAGGCAAAAGAAACCCTTATAGAAAAAACGTCCCCAACAAACTTTCAACCAAATGTTCCTTTCGCCCAAAACAGACCGTCCAGTGTACAAATGGACATGTGGCTCAATATGTGACGTACGACAAGAATCCTTCAAATCTTTACAATAATTCCTCAATCACTGTGTGAAACTAAAAGACAAAAGTAGAATGAAAACTTAATAAACCATAGCCTCCTGCCCAGTGCGCAGCCTGACAGGACTGCGAGTACATTTGTTAGCCTGCATTTCAGGAACTGCTTGCAAAGGCACCTCACACAACATCAAAAATGTTAGAAATACACCATTCCGCTATACGAAATCTTGTTCATAGACTGTACTATGCAATAAATCCTGCTCTAGAACTCCAACATTTAAATAACAATCTACTACATGGAACAGCTAAAAAAACTCCTTTGGGAAATAAAGCACATCCAATGTACATGTTTTGGAACTGAAGTTGACTTAAAACATTCAGTAACTTCACAAAACATTAGCAGCAGTCTCACAAACACAAACCTTCTAACAAACACATTCACAAAAGAAATTGCTAAGTTTCAAACCACATCTGCTGAAATAGTAGACAAAGTATGTGTCTGTTGTCACAGAGCATTTTATAAAAAAGAGCACACAAATTGTAGATATGGCATACAAAATAGAGGACATTGAGGAAGCCCAATGGTTTCATTAGCTTTATATCTAACAACAGAATATAAATACAAAATAACTGACCACTCAATAGTTTACACGTACTGCAATACAAAGCTTGACAATAACCACATGCCATCACATGCTATCACTAATAATGTAAAAATATTCCACCTTCCAAAGGCTCTCCAACAACTTAACTTGTATGAGAGCATTATAAACCAACCAGTACACCCATTTCAAGCTATTATATGCCTTAGACTGAAAAATAGTCAAATGGCCTCCATCTGAGTTACTAAAAGGCATGTGTGGCAAAGTAGTATATTTGCCATTAGATCTTAAAGAAAATGTAGAAACTCAAGGAGTACAATAGCCAATAGATCAATCTTTGATTGTATTTGTTAATAGTGTACATTTGGCAACAACCAGTCAACTTAAACAAAGTTAGACAAGCCCTACAATATCTAAAAGAAAACAATGAATACTACAACAATATAAACATTTAGGAAAACTTAAGAGAAACCACCCAAATAATTTGAGATTCACCACGAACTGGCCAATTTGAACATGTAGATCCTGTTACTGCAGGCAAAATGTAGGCCAGTATACAATTCACCCACTACACTCCAACGACACCACAGAAGATTCATTAGAAACATTTGAACTGCAGCAAGCCAAAGAATCCCCAATGAGCATATGGAAGAAAAGTGTGGAAGTACGTTCTTTTCCTCTACTTTTTCCTACAGGAAAATGAGGAAGATATGATGAAAGATCCACGCAAATTACTGCATAAGAATATAGCTCTTTATGAATGTATTCTGAAGACCCCAGATTCAGACAAAATGTAGAATGCATTTTCGACCCCCTGTTCTCTGTTATGGAGTTGCACACACATTAAAAACAGGCTACAATGTTTTAAACATGTCAGCTACACAACTGCTTCAAAAGATTAAAGACAAGATGAAGTTTTCCAGTCAAATATCACAAATCTATTGACAAACATGTGTGGTACAAAGAATACTGGTTCCAATGTCATGCTGATGTGCGTTGTATGCTAAGGAACATAGGCCCACCCACATGGTTTGTTAATTTAATTTGTGCAGAATACGCATGGGATGACTTGCACAGCTTCTTAAGCACTGCAAACCAAAATAAAGCAGGAATAGATATACAAACACAAGGATAACTATGTTCTCTTGACCAAGTCAGTGTATCAGGGTACTTTTACTATTGCTTCATTGCCATGCTGCATTTCATCTGCAATAAAACTACCCCTCTGCTATGAGAAGTGGAACACTTTGTTTGGAGAAAAGAATATCACTCCAGAGGAGCACTACACATCCACATGCTTTTATGGATAAAAGATACTACCAAATTTGGCCATGACAGTAATGCCACTGTTTTACTTTTTAATGAAAAATACATTACTTGCAACATCCCTTCAGAAACCATACATAGTGACCTGCGTACACAAATCTTATGCTTCCCAAAAAATAAGTGTGGATGTAGATATAACAACAAAGGTAAATACTATACCAAATGTCGCTTTGGCTTCCCTAGACTACTTTGCACAAAAAGACAAGTAAATAGCTTGATGTCTTCTGTTAGACACAGTGTAAAAGGCAAATCCCCTATAAACATATAGAACATTAAAAGGGACGAAGCATACACGTACATCAATGATTACAATCCAATCAGTGCCCTTTTGTGGAATGCAAATATAGACATACAATACATTGCAAACAATTCCACTACAGTTGCAAGATATGTCGCAGCCTATCCCACCAACGCTGAGAAAACAGAGCTAAAAGACCTCTGGGATTACATATAATCTGATAAAACACTGTCAGAAAAAATTGAACAGCTTTGGTATAAAAATGCTCTTCCATAGATATTGCGGGAGCTACGAAGCTGCAGACTGTTTAACAGGTACAGCCTAGCATGGCAAACCTGAACACATGGTCTTGCTAAACCTCGGTCCAGCTTCATTCTGAACAAGAGTACTAAAATCCTACCAAGACATAGAAACAATAGCTGCAAATGATCCCAACAGCCAGGATATTTTAAAAATAATTTAATTGACACATACTACTCAAACATAAGTACTGCTTTGGAAAACATGTGCCTGTACGACATAGCCCAAATCTAGTCCTACAAGAACAATTCTCACCAGATGAGAGAACTGGCAAATATTCTGAAGGAAGGCTAGCAAAACTTTCAAAACCCAGCCTAATTAATCATATAAAGTTATCAGTTAAATCTCTGCAACATACAGAACTTTATTACATGGCTTCCTACAACATAGGAGGTGCAACTTTACACTGACTATTGCTCCTCTCAGTAGAACACCAAAACAAATTAGTATTCTGCAAATTATCATCAGAAAATGGTACTGAAGTACGCAGAATTCTGAAACAAATCAAAGTACTCCTGATAGATGAAGTAAGCATGGTTTCCAACATTATATTGCCTTTAAATCATCTCAGAATGCAACAAGTCCTAAAAACGGACTACGAAGAACTGTATGGAGAAAAACAGGTTATTGTGTTCGGAGACCTCCTACAGTTAACACCAGAAAAAGGTTCAACTTATTTTCAAAACATTAGGGCATAAAAAATGCCATAACACATTCGGCAGCATTGGAAATATAAATCTCTGGCAACATTTCTGTTACTGAGAAGTAACTCAAAACAAGCGTTAGTCTGCAGATCTCACCTATGCTAACATTTTAAAAAGCATTAGAACTGGTCTGTTTACTAAAGATGCAAAATCCATCTTAAATACTAGACTAATCCATGAGCTATATGGGCAGAACAAATCTGCTACTTATGTCATGGAACAATTAACTTAACAAAATATAAAATGCATGTCCTTCATGCCAACCCTTGCAAGTTGTAGTCAATAAGAAATGCAACCCATACCGCATCAGCTCCACAGACAAACTGGGAGTGCGTGGCATGACACTCCCTATGTGTCAAAAAGCAACAACACAACTAAATAGCTTACAAAAATGTATCTCCAACACAGCTGGATTAGAAAAAGTATTAACTCTGTGGCTAAACTGTAGAGTATTTAAAAAATGTAAACTTGACGTAGAACAAGGTTTAGTCAATGGAGCAATTGGTCTAGTTGTTGGCTTCCAAACATATCCACATGACAACAACATTCATTTTGCAACATCAACTTTGAAAAACTTGCATAAGTAAAAATAGGCTGCACAATAGCACATTTCCTTCTTTTCAAAGACATACACGTACACAAAGAACAATTCTCTCTATATCTTGCTTATGCTGTCACTATTCACAAATTGCAAGGTCTAATCCTAAATCACACATTGATTAACATTGGCAGCTCAGTCTTTAAAGAAGGTTTGAGTTACTAGCTAACTTTGATGCAAACAAAGTCAACGCTGACATTCCTTGCATCCTAGAATACAACAGGCAATGTGTACTGTACACCCCCTCCTAGATATGTAGTCTGTACCTCAAAAAATAAAGCTTTAAAAAGAAAACAAATACAAGCAGAACCTATAGCAGATCTCCCAACAATACCGATAAAGAAACAAAGAACAACTGCTGCTCCATTAAATAACACAACCACAAAACTGTCTTGTCCAAAAGCAACTGCACGTCCATCAGAAGACAAAGAGACAAATGTCTCTTCTCAAAAAACAACTGCAGGCCGATCAAAGAATACAGAGGCACAAGTCTCTGGTTCATTTAAATTCAGCAACACAACTGGAGTGCATTGCTATACATATGTAGCAATCAATCGTCTCTTCCAAATTTCCACTAATTGTTCGCAACATTTAGTTAAACTGCTCATCCTTCATAGAAATCCCACAAATAATCCTGACAGCCCTTACAGTGTCTCAGGTATAAGGCAATAATTGGACTACTGTACAGGAATGGTAAATTCCCCATACACACAGGAAGATCCACAAGAATTCCTAATGTACTTACTACAAGTACTGGAAACCAAAAGAAATCCCTATAAATGAAATCTTCCAGATTTCATACATGTGGAAACATACATGCACTCTCTGCAACCATGTTTCCCAAGAGCACATCCCCAATTAATGACTTGTGTCCATACACAATTCTGAATCCATTCCATTTCACCAGCTTTTGCAGAATGCAAATCATAGCATAGTAGGCCCTTTTTGTAATTCTGACAATCGTTCCAACATACAAATAAACTTACATGGCCAATATATGATAATTAGGCTTCTAAGGTACAAAGCAGATGGTACCGAAAACAACTTTAAGCTTACTAGCTTCTGACACGGCCAAGCATTTTGTTGTCAAGAAAACCTTCACAACAGTAGGCATAATCTACCAAACTGGTGCTACAATCACTTCAGGCCACTATACTACAGTGGTTAGTTTGAATGTAACAACACCTCCGTTACTCAAAAACAATTGGTTACCAGCAAATCTAACAAATGCCTACTTATATTCCTTGAATCCAAATTTGGTCACTAAACTATAGCACAATAAACAGTTAGAATATGCCAATGGGTATCCAACTACATCCATAATACTACAATAGTACTTTTAAAACTCAAGACAGTTAGAATACGTCAACAGGTATCTAACTACTTCAAAAATATCCTTCATTGCTGTCAGCAGCTCTGGTCTCCAGACGCAGGAGTGGCACGCACCAACCACCCCCTCCGCGGTCTGGGTGCCTGCAAGTCACAGCTTACACAGACCTCCGAGACCCCGGTGGGGTAAGAGGGTTAGCGAATCGTTGGTTGGACAGGAACTGGTTTTCAGGGTAACCGGAAAGAGGGTCAGGAGAGGGTAGGTGGATAGGCAGGGGGAACATAGGATAAATACAATACTGAAAAGTAAACACGCTCACTCTACAAAATACACATATTTCATGCTCATGATACAACCCATCTCAAAAGTGAGTCAAAGAGAGACTTATCTCTGTGGTGAGTGCTGGCCTCCGGCCTGCACACTCTCAGGTCCGGTATCCAGAGCAGTTCAATGCTGCAAAGAGAGTTTGAGTTATTACCTTGTGGGTGTTTCCTCACACACACATAACACTGTACATTCTATGGATTACTGACACCTCCCCATGCAGACCCACTCGTCTCAGGCTTGGTTTGTGTTAGTTTGCATGCCCCCCGTGATGGGTTAAACACTGTTATGTGGACAAATCGCCACACATGGCTCCGCAGTATCTGCTGATTCACGTGTTAAAAAGCACACGTAAAATGGTTTGTGATGTGCTGCTAGCCGCACGTGGCGAGGTGCGACTTCAGTACAAATCGCGCCGCTATGTTGATTGCGGCTTCCTTAAATAGCGCACATGGCTAATTATGCATGTTAATGATGTGCACTGCTTGCGGGTTGCAGCGCACCTAGATGCCCCCTTGCACGGTAGTTAGTTAAGGTTAGGCACGCTACTGCGTGCTGGACTTATCTTCTCCAGAGCAGGGGGGCTTGAGAGCATGGGCAACACCCCCTGCATGTGCCCCTGTTCGCGTGGTATGCTTCCTGCTTGGTGTCTCCCCAACGCGGCTTCGTTGCAGCGTGCGCGTCATTCCCAGCACTTGTCTAGGCTCCCCTGCACTTGCGGTACTTATCTCAGGCATGCAAGGGGCCTGGAGGAAGGTTTTCTGGGGCGTGGCCCCTCGAGAGTTCCCCCTTGCTCGGAGCTCCGCTAGACACGTCCGCTTCAGTCGGATGTTCGAGCACAAGCCCTGTGCTTTTGCTCTCGTGCTCATGCGTGCCCCAACCCACGTGGGTGAGATTTGTAGTTCCTAGCCCAGCGTTTTCTGGGTAATGTAGGTTGCAGGCTCTTTCTCCTGCAGAGAGGGCACAAAAGCCTTCTATAAGGCTGGATTAATTTTTGTGTGTGTTTCCTTTTGGTGTTTGTTGTTGGGCCATGTCTATAGCCCATATCTGGCCCCTTACCACACAACCCCAAGGTCTGTACCCTGACAATTACAATACACTTCAAATATGCCATCACATTTCTTGTTAGTGCAATACTTCTTGTACTATCCAATATAATTACAATACGCCAATGTAACCACCAAATCTAACACATGCCTACTTAATATTCCATCACCCCAAATTTACTCACTAAACTATAGTACAATAAGCAGAATATGCCAACTAGTATCTAACTACATCTAAAATACTACTTTAGTACTTTTGTTAAAAACAAGATTTATTCAGCAATAAATACTATAAAAGCATAAAAGCATCATAACGTGTTACAAATTAATTAAAATACAATTCCTGAGCAACAGATACCAGCCATCATTATAATTTATCAACTCCGAAAAAGAAACATGCAAAAAGTATATAGTAATATCAGCAAATGGTTAAAAACAATCCTTGAATATTAGTTTTGCTCTACTTAACCAAGCCATGTGAAGAAACTTGGTAATATAAAAAAACTTTATTCACATCATTAGTACTTTAACAATATTACATGGCCACTTCTGAATACAAAATGCTCTTTAAACTAAAAAAAGAAACCAAATAGCAGCTCCTAAGGCCATGGTAACCAAGGCAGAAAAGTACAAAATGTTTGAATGTTTCCTCTGGATTGCCACAAACTTTGCATTGTGTATCTGAGGTACTAGACCATTTTGCAGTAAATGTTGCCACCTTTAGAGTGTTAGTACAAAGTTGGAAGTTTAGAGCATTTGCAAACCCAGGGGCCACACAATCTGAATATGGCTCAAAGCCCTCTGTCTGCTACAACAGTAAATATGGAGATCCAGTCTTTAAAACAGTACATGCCCTTTTCATATTCCTCACTATAACTTCTCGGAACTTCAATTTAACAACATTTTTTTTAGCCAGATAGTAAGTAGCCTGTCCGAACCGGACCAGAATGTTGACAACTCTAAATTCCTGCTTGCCCTGTCTTCCGCTCCAAAGGAAGCCCCACAAATACACAGCACCTTGTATTTTATTAAATCATATGAGCTCCACGACTTAAAGATGGCCGCCACACCCGCAGCACCTCTGTAGGTGCAGTTACAGTTCACGCCCTCTGCTGCTCCCTGATTGGGCCATTACCTCGCCAAAGTTCAATGACTAAGCCGGCAGGCGGAAGCCCGCACACCGCAGCCGAAGGGCCGCAGCAAAAGGGCCGGTCTGCGTCTGTCCTCAGCTGTCCGTGCTGTCAGCCGATCAGGCTGCTGGATTCACTTGTGGCTCTCCCATCGTGAGTACGCTACAATTTCTTGGTTTACCCAGGTCCTCAACCCCACCACAACATTACTTTTTAGCACCCACGTGCCATTCACATGGCAACGTCTCATATGTCTTAGAATGCCGCCAGCATATTAGCAGTCCTGCGGACGTACGAGCCCCGTAAGGCATTGCTCTGGACTACCAATACATTTATGACCAGTAACTGCTTGGTATTGCCTCTCCTGTCCTGCACTCTATGAAGCAGCTCCACACACGCCTTCCACAGTAGGCAGCGATATACTTTACTTTGTTTGTATAATACCTGCCACTGCCGTGTCTTGCGCATTTGTCAATTGATACTTTACCAACGGTACCCTGCACCAATATTTTAGCCTATTGTTTGTGCCACCTTGCAGCTGTATTTTACACTGTTACTGTGCCAACCATACCCTGCACCGCCATTTAGCCAAATTATGCATTCCTACACTACCTATGCTGCTCCAATTACTGTATGCCTCTATTCAAAACTCTGTACCTCTTCAGTGCCTATATAGGTATATATAAGGATTTCATCCCTATATATATAGTGCCTCATCCCAGCAGACCAAATTTGTAGGGACATTGCAACAAATGTGCCATAGTCCATCGAGCAGCACTTTTAGGGTCACTACAGTGGACTACTCCTATTATCTACTACATACCAGCAATAAGCCTACCTAGCTTGGTGGTCACTATGGCTAATCTAGCCCACACAGACACGCAACCGTGCATAGCACGGCCACAATAGCACGCCCTAAACTCTCAAACATCCCACAACACACTTCCTCCCATTTTCTTTTAACCCAGCCCAACTTGCCAGACAACCTTTCCAGAACATCCAAACCTACTAAACGCCCCAGATCTATTGACACCAGAAATAAACTCATTGGCCTACGCTCCCGCTATATGCCTAACGCCAACCCACCACAGGCATACCATGGCACTAATAAGACAACTGGCCACCCGGACTGCCAAAGTCCCATCACCACTCATCCTGCCCAAGGACCTAGGAACCACCATGACCACTCATGCAAGTAAAGGCAAAATAAGAAAAAACGTGGCACCTACCAATCTGCAATGTGCACTGATTAATACTAGATCCCTCCAAGAACATGCCACAGAAATCCACTACCTCATTACCAATCTCGACCTCGACATTTTAGCTATCATGAAGACCAGCCTACATGAAGCTTCCTGACCTGCCATCTCACTAGCCCTCCCACAAGGACATTTCATCTATAGGCCACATAGACACTCAGCCAAAGGTGGGGGAGTAGCCCTCATAATCAAAGACTGTCTAGCGGTCAGACAAACCACCTCACACCTAGGAGAGAACATCGATTTTCTTGCAGTTAAGATCTCTATCTCCCCCAACACCACCCTCACCATCCCCCTAGCCTACCGCCCTCCAGGCCCAATAGCAGACCATCTCCTAGGTGAAAACCGAAAAAACTCCACTAAAGTAGTTCTCCTAGGTGACTTCGATCTGGGACTTAATGACCAAAAAGATAGGCCTTCCAAAGCACTGGCCCAAGCTCTACAAGATCTCGGCTTCCACCAAAAAATCCTCAAACCAACCCACTGCAAAGGGCGCACCCTTGACTGGGTAGTAGACCACAACTGTGATGTAGACGTCAGCTCCAACACCCCTACCCCTTGGTCTGACCATCACCTTATACACTTCCTCATACTGACCTGCGCCCCCAGACCCAAGATTCTTAGCTCCATCCCACCTGCGTTAGCGAGAAGTGCACGGAACCTTACCAAGGAAAGGATCATCCCCCACTTAGACACTCTAACGCTCAACCTCTCAGCTTCCTCAGAACCATCAGTGCTGGCAGATATCTATAACACAACACTGAAAACAGCTGTTGACACCATTGCACCACTACAGAACAAAAAAGCAAAACAATAAAACACTCCAGTACTTGGTTCTCAGCAGAACTGAAAGAACTACATGCCCAAAAATGTAAAGCCCTGAACAAATGGCTAGGTTCCCCCCAGCAATCCATGCTATACGCCTACAAAACTTTGGCCTCTCAATATAATAAAGCCATAATTTCAGCCAAATCTTCCTCCTACAACGAAAGAATCTCTAATTCGACCTCCAAATCAAAAGAGATCTTTGCCATCTTCAAAGAGCTCTCCACCCCAGCCACCAAATCACAAGAGATCGATAAAGACAAAGCAGGTGTACTAGTGTACAAACACCCTTGTTAAAAAAAATGAGCTCTTGCAAAAGAAGGTCCATGAGCATCACAAAAACCACTGTAAACATATCAGGCTAGCATCCCACGCTGGCATTAAGGTCACAAATAACAAAATAAAAACCTTCTCCTTCAGGGAAGTTACTGAGTCCTAAGTAATAGACATTGTCAACAAAATCAGGCCATCCAATTGTAAAGGAGATGCCTGCCCAGCCAAACTAGCCAAAGACTGTGCAGAAACCCTAGCCCCTTTTCTGAAAACATTCATCAACGCCTTCTTCAACTCCCTCACTGTCCCTGACAGCTTAAAAGACGCGTGGTTTCGCCCACTTCTGAATAAATCCTCACTAGACCCGGAAATAGCTAACAACTACAGGCCAATCACCACCGTCCCATTTTTGCTCAAAATCTAGGATAAGGTTGCCTATACACAAATCCAGGAATTTCTGGAAGAAAACAAATCTTAGGCAAATGGCAATCTGGATTCCGCCCAGGCCACGGGACAGATTCCGCCTTACTTGATCTTAAAATACAACTTGGCAACGTCATGGACAAAGGCAAACCGGCACTCCTCCTCCTGCTAGACCTGTTGGCTGCCTTTGATCTCATCAACCATGATATTCTCGGTAAGCAATAAAAAAACGCGGCCCTCTTATCACCACAAGCAATAGCTTGGAGTGCGTCCTTCCTCAATGGTAGACTCATGAGAATCTTCTCAGACTCGCCATGTGCCTCTTCAACCACTATACTTTGTGGAGTCCCACAAGGATCTTGTACTGCACCCACCTTGTACAACATCTTCACCCTGCCTCTATTCAAAGATTTGAATCGTCGTGACATAGCCTACACAAACTATGCTGACGACACACAAGACCAACTCCCCCTAACCGGCATCTACGAACAAGACTCTGTGGCCCTAACTAGCATGGATGGCAGCCAACGGACTCTGTCTCAACTGAGACAAAACAGAGATCCTTGTGGTAGGCACCAAAGAAACACTCAATAAACTCTCCCCTCAATACAGCACCTTCAACATTGACAATACCTCTATCACTGCTTCATCAGCAGTAAAAACCCTTGTAGTGGACCTTGACGCCTCCTTGTCCATGACAAGCCAGGTCAGCGCCATAGCTTCCTCTGCTGCCCTCACCACAAAAGTAATCAATGCAGTCAAACCATGCCTGTCAACCAAAAATGTCCTATCAGTTGCTAGAGATGCAGTCTATATCATGCACCTCATTGAAATTAATTTTCTTTCCTAATAAACAACTTCCAATAATTGTTCATACCCATTTTCTACATATACAGCAGGACCACTTCATTGTTAACAAATACAGTAAAAAAAAAAACTAAAAAAAAAACATTATCAACATATTATCAAATAAAACGTTCAACAAAACAATGACAAACAACTGATTAATGGCAATCATATTTTGTCACAGGTAACATGAACTGCACAGTGTGAGTTCTGCAGTCAAAATGAGAAAAGTAGACAAAATGGGGCGTTTCATACTTTCCAAAATCAAAACCAGAAAAAGAGAACTATATTCTAAGAAAACTAACAAAATGCCTGACACCTACAAAGAAGTACACATTTAAAACATTAACATCAGCAAATTAGAAACACATACAAAACTTTGCCCAGCAGCAATACTAGCCGCGGATATTCAACGCAGATACAAAGCTTACATTTAGCCGCAGCCACACACACGTACATTTTCTACAAGCTTTAAACCAAACTAAGCCAACTTTCAAAATTTCAAATATTACAAGACAACACCTAAGCACACAAAATAACAGACACAGATACAAATATAACCGTGCATACGGACACACCCAATTAAAAGACAAAAAACATGAATGCGCCTAAGCACATGCTTTTTATACACACAGTGATCAAAAAGCCATACAATGGCATTTGCTAATAGCCAAGGCTATTCGCAAAACCTACACTTAAAACTTTTTTATTTCCAGTCCTCCAAACTCCAAACAAGTGTCCCAAACACGTAAATCAGCCTCATCTGCTCCCCATTGTCCTCCTCCACTACCCTGGTTTCTCACAATCCCACCCAAAACTCAATGCATCTATGTTGCTACTCCACCCAAAATATCAGATAGCCGCCGCTACCACACGTCCACAAACATACAACGTTCCATTCGCCATAATGTAGCCGTGGGTGCACAGGGTACCACACTTACCCGAGAGTAGCAACTGTGCGCACTTAGTGGCGGCTGTATAGCCACGGATAATTACAACAGTACCATCAACCAATTACAAACTCAAAAACACACACATTCATGACAGATCACAACCAATTATAGATTTCTAACAACAACATACAATTCTACATGACCATTTTTTATGCACATGACAGAGTACACCTAACTGATGAAGGAAATGCAGTGTTCTTTCAGTACATCAAAACAGTAATGTAGATGTACTAAATACTACACTCAGTGTAACCCAAAGCAGTCATTTTAAGGACTACTCATGACATATAAATACACAAATACAATTAAATAAACAAAACATCTGTTATATTGACTTTTATTAAAACCACGGTTACATAAATTGGTTAAAAAGGTGCTCGCTTCAGGTTTTTATAATACAATACAACTTAAAAGATCAATACTATACAACACTACTGATGTACTTATGTAAAGTAGCTAAAGATAAAGAAAGCAGAGAATAGTACTTAACAGTAAACTGGGTAGGCACACATTTCACAGCCACGCAATATAATACCATGAGTGAGGATACACAACCTAAAATACATTGTATGGGGCATCTAAAACTAAAGTACCACATATACAAAACTCTAAAAACACACACCCAAAATAAAAAGAGACTGACAAATACCTCCCCAGTGAATTTTCACCCCCGACATCAATGTACCTATAAAAATAACTTAAAACACTGACACCCCAAAATATGCAGCCGCAGTCACGGAATAACCCCCACACGTGGGTGTCTGCAGTCCCTCATAGTCTCTGACACAGCCACAACTATAAGGAAAATAGCAACAGATATGCTTTCCATACTCCCCAAGGCCCTGACCAAGTGTTCCCCTCATCTGTGCCAGCTCCACCTACCCCCCACATGGCATCCTCACCTCCTCTACCCTCTATCTAGCCCCCCACAACACGTGCTGTTTCTGTGATGCAGTTTGCTTTCAGATGTCGGCTATTTGCTAGCTTTGTCTTGCAAAGTCGATCCCTAGACCCCTCCATCTCCCAAATTTCACTTAGTGCCATCTAGCGTCCCCCTCACCTCTAGCCTCATGGGGGTTAGGAGGACATATGGCCATGCCCCGTAAAATCTGGCCACTGGCCACAACTACCACAATACAATTAAACTATATAACAAGTCTGTACAATAAACCTTTGAATAACAAAACGCACCCAGACCCCTCCGCCGCCCCCAATCCCAATAACGTCCATGGACATAAAAATATACAGCACACACATCATCACCTACACAACATTTTTTACCTATAAAAGAGCTCTATATCAACTTGTGTCCACTCCTCCACCCTTTCCAAACCCTCTTTCATCCACTAAATATCCTCAAATATATTTCCACACTGCTTTTCCTCATGCCCCAATAAGTAAATTAGAGTAGGCATTCATCCTTGCCGAGAGCCAAGCTCACTGTCCATGCACTAAAGTTATATCACAATTTTTTATACTTACATTTAGACACTTCGGGAAAATAAAACACAAGACAACTGTGCAAAAGCATGCTTTCAGGTCCTTGCTGATACTCTTCGTGCAACTCCACTCCAACATTTCAAGCTGTAGCCACAAGCAAAATGTTCTTTCCCATTCAAACCTATAGCTTCGGCCATGCTGCATGCCCTGGTAAGCAAATCAGACTACAAATGTGTTCTTGCTCAGGGCCAGGCCCATTGCCCAGGCACCAAAGTTATATCACCATTTTTTGTGCTTACTTTTTACACTTTAGAAAAAATAAAATACGAAACAGAATTGCAAAACCCTGCTTTGAGGTTCTTGCTGATGCTCCTCACAAATGTTTGCTGCAATCGTATCCACTGCTGTATCCGCAAGCAGAATCTTTCAAAGAACTGTAACACATATCTGGTCCATGATGCCCATGCCCACTTTAACCCTGCTGCCAGTCACTCATGGTCATGGCAAGTAGCCAGATTGTCCAGGCCATTGGCCCTCATTACAACCCCGGCGCTAAACCATGACGCTATTAGCACCATGGTTGGCGCCGGTGTTGTAACGAGTCCGCCATGGTGGAATGGGGAAATACCGCCCCATTCCAAGGTTGGCGGGGCGGTATTTCCCCATTTCACCATGGCCCTTCCCCATTCCCATTTTCGCCCCATAGGGCCCAATGGGACTGGGGAAGGCACTAAATATGGTACCGCAAAGTGCGGTACCCTAATTAGCACCGAGGTCCATTTGCGGCACCCTACTTTGGGTCCCGCAAAGGGACCTCGTAATCAGGCGTTAAGGGTTTAACGGCACCGACACCTTTTACGGCACTGTTAAACCCTTAACGCCAGGGTCGTAATGACCCCCATTGTCTTTGGCCATAACTGGGACAATCTGGCCACTGCCCATGTCCACAGGCTATACCTCAGTTACCAAAGTTATATCACTATTTTGTGTACTTACATTATGACACTTTAAAAAAAATAAAACACACATGTGCAAAACCATGCTTTCAGGTCTTTGCCAATACTCCTTGTACGAGTTTGCTACAAATCCGTCCATGTTTTATTTTTTTCAAAAGTGTCAAAATATACATGTATAAAATAGTCATACAAGTTAGCCCCCACTTAACAAAATCCATTTAGACTTTCCCAAAATGTTTGTGCAGATTCGTCAAACGGCACCAAAATTCTAAGCCTTTCAAATGTTTTGGGACCCACACTCAAATTGTGCTCCCTCTTGGTGAAACAGCACCAAACTTTACAAAACCATTCAGGGTCAAGTCCAAAATGATGTTGCAAATGTTCATGCAGTTTCATTGAGTAGCGCCAAAGTTACAAGCCATCCAAAAACTGCTTTTCAGCAACACTGTAATGCAGAAATATTGCTGGGCTGGCCCGGACAGCCGAACTGTTCGCAGACTTTGGAGAGGGCAAAACACAGCAGGCGCTGTAATATAAAAATCTTTAGTTGCAGGCATGTTAAGGTGAGAATCCTGCAAATTCAGCTAAAGCCCCCTTAACTTCACGTCCCCAGTTGAACAGCCTATGATCATAATGATGAGATCACAGATCCCATCACTGAGCACATCACTAATAACATGTTGTAGAAGAACACTGATGACATCACAAATTGCATGACTGTTGACACCACTGGTGATACCACTGATTACATTTTATATAACGTATAACATCAATCATGGCATAAGACATAACATCATTAAGTTAGCTCATAAATACTTGGATTTCCTTAATAACAATTTAGGATATGTACTTGGTCAAAATGAATGATGTGGTCACTGGCCATCACCAAACACCATAGCTGGTGGTCAGTTAGTGCACATGGCCATAGCTGCAACAAAAAAAGGTCCAATCACATTGCGAGTATCATTGACGCGGCTAGGTGTCTTCGCGCCTGTTGTGCCAGTCAATCGGATTATGCGCTGCGGCTATGCGCCTACACATGACTCCTAGCTGCGTAAATGTTTGGGAGAATTCTCTTATAAGGCTAATTTCCCCAACCTAGTGAGTCCCCCAGCAGCTTTGCTGGATTTTTGGGGTTTGTTTTTTTCTCCTAAGAGTGAGACTCTTTTACTCCCACTCTTAGGCATGATTTGAGACATGTCTCTGACTATTTGTGTGATTTTGGGCTATGGGGTCTTTTACTCCATAGGGTATCATCTAATGTTTGGGTATGTGTTACACAGCACCCTCGGTGCAGTAATACAGGGTTGTCATAGTGACCCCCAAACATAGACTCATACCCTGGGACTGACTACTGTCTCCCAGGGCATGTAAAATCACATTGACTTTACTAGTCCAAAATTGTGAACAGAAAAAGTACAAACCAAAATATTGTGGAAGTACTGGAAGGGGTTAATTCGATTGCCCCTGGGTCTGTTTTC
Source organism: Ambystoma mexicanum (assembly GCF_040938575.1). Classification (NCBI taxonomy): domain Eukaryota; kingdom Metazoa; phylum Chordata; class Amphibia; order Caudata; family Ambystomatidae; genus Ambystoma; species Ambystoma mexicanum. Next base: position 1,095,098,668 of record NC_090924.1, read on the forward strand.
AAGGGGGCACTGTCCAGTCTCCCCTTGTTGAGTTTATGGCTGGTGGCAGTGGTTACCACGCAAAATATTCCACCAGAATATTTCCTAAGGGATTTTCCCATTGATTTTAAACGCACCACTTTTTGGTGCAATATTAAAGATACTGCTGGTTTATTTATTTAATATTAAATCCACGGTTGGGTCTTTTTGCCAGAACTCTTTTCTAAAATGGCGTTTGTGTCCGTCCCTGTAACTCTGACCAAGGTTAAGCCCTTTGTTCCACTTTTTGGCAGGCTTCTCCACAGAAGCCCTCCAAATGGTGCCACTCTGTCTGGGTTCCACAGGATGTGTGGGTGGGGGAATTGGCACCCTGGACTGAGTTGCCTTAGCAACTCAAGTCGCACTCTATTCTGATTGGCCCAGTGGTGAGCCGCCCGGCTCACCACTTAGCATGTTTGAGTGACAGCTAGGCTGTTGAATGGGGGGTTTTCTGCATAAAAGCAGGGCTTTTGGGACTGGAACTTCAGAAGTCGCCACAGGACCTAAGAAATCCGAAGAGGGAAGAAGCTGAGCCATCTGCAACGACGACACCACTGGTGGAACCCTGCTGCAATGACCTCACCACTTTCCCGACGACAAAAGTAGATCTTCTGCTGGAAGAGTCTTCTCCCTCTGAGCTGGTGGGATCAACCAGTTCGCCCCTTTCGCCTTCCAAAGACGTCTCTTGGTTGACTCGCCCGTGCCAAGCACCCCGGCGAATGGATAGCCAAGCTTCACCACTTTGACCGCGAATAAAAGGAATGCCCCTCTTACTGACAAACTCCGTGGCTGGTCTCTTTCCTGGGCAGTGCAATGACTACAAGGTTCCTCCTCGACGAGATCTTCTCTTCCCCTAGTCGAATCCACAACTTGCATCCACTGCCAGGAACAACTGCTGCCGCTGGAGCTTCCTCTCTCTTTAAGGTACTGTGTTCCACCTAGCCTCCCTTTCTTCGGATTGCTAAAGGTGACCCTTAAATCCTTGGCTTTCCAACTGGGTTGGCTCCAGACCTTCTAACTTTCCTTTTCGAATCACCCCAACCTCTTTTGAACACTCTGCAAAGACTTTTAGTGCATTTTAAACCGTGTGATCCTGAGCACATTGTCTGTCCATCCATCGCCAACCGGGAAGAAAGCAACTGCAATGAGTACCACTTCAGTCAGCTGGTGATATTTCAAGGTGAATGAACACTGCTCTAAAAAAGAGGTAGATGACGTACAATGCACGTTGTGCAAGAAGACACTAAAACGTGGACCGTCAAATGTTTTGTCACAAATCCTGGGAACATCATTGATCATGAATCATCTGGTGCAAGTCCACTGGGAAGATGTGGAAGATGCATCTTGGAAATTGCACGAACACTAAAACCCGCTCAAAATGTTCACTTAAAACCACAGTTATAATGTTGCTGTAACGCTCACCTTGTATCCACAGGGTCACCAATCGACTGGTCTGGGACCCTCTGGGAACACTGCACCTTTTCCGGGATTCGGGCTGCCAAGGCCCACCTTCCCGTGCCCCCTTTGCGATTCCCTTTGGGACTTTTCTCACCTTGGGTTTCGTTAAGGTGCGCTCTCCGTGTCGTCGCTGGGCACCGTACCGCCTAGTTACTTCACTGGAGTGGGCCTGGAGTCCAGACCAGCTGCGACTCCACTTTGGAGGTAAGTCTTTCGTATTTAGAATGAATGTGTGTAATTGTAGATGTCCCGAATTACCTTCACCTTCTTTCTTGCAGATGCCGAAGGGATGATGGAGAAGTCGACTTGAAACGGGAGGCTGGGCTCAAGAAGGTAAAGGTGCGCAAGGCGCGGCGCTGTGAGTGTCCTTGTAAGTTGGCTAACCTGTGCTGTTGTTCCTCGCAGGTCGCGGAAGGAATCCTGGAAGAAAGTGGTCGAAGGAACCAGACGCCGAATGGACGATGTTCGTGTGGCGATGGACTTCCAGGAGAGCTTGGTAAGTAAGCTTACTAATTGTCTTATTCTCGTCCTTCTTCCCAGGGATGTTGCTGGAGGATGACAGCAAATGTCCAAGAAGATCCTGTATGGATGGCGGAGCTGGATTTTGAGCAGATAAGGATGACTAAAATGGTTCTTCTTCTTCTCCTTTCGCCCGTGCAGGCAAAGATGCTGAGCAGGACCCGGTGAACGTCACGCTGCAAGAGCAGAATAGCGCGAAGCGCGTGCCTCGAGTCGGGCATGGTTTAAATACCCAGCAGGTATCCCAGGTGCCTACGGGGCGGGCCCCGCCCTGTATGCTAGACTGCGGGGCGGGCCCCACCCTGTATGCTAGACTGCATGTTGCAGTTCCCCATTGATCCTTGTGGGGGCAGCCATGTTAGTCCATTGCCCAATGAAATCCACACCTGCCAAGTGAGCCTGATGCCAATGGCGCCAGGACTGACTCCAGGGCACCCGAGAGGGGCAGAATTGGGCCCTTCGAGCCTTGTTAAAATACAGTGGTGAGGGCCAGAGAGCCCCAGTTCCTTGGCCTGGAGTGAAGGTTGCGACAGTACTCCCCTCTAAGGCCCCTCTCGGGGTGGTTCTCTTGTCCGGTCCCGGCTTGGTGGGGTGCTCTTGTGAAAACGCTGAATTAGGTGCGGAGCATGGATATACTCAATGGGTTCCCACGTCCTGTCCTGTGGACCGTATCCCTTCCAGTCTACTAAACAGTAGAGTTTTGTCCTCACATATTTGGAGTCCAGGATGTCCTTTACTTCGTATTCAGGTTCCCCATGAATCATTACGGGCCCAGGTGGAGTAGTTACTCGAGTCCCCGGCTTCACTGGTTTCAGAAGGGATACATGAAATACCGGGTGTATCCGCATGTGGGCTGGTAGCGTTAGCTTTACTGCAGCTGGGTTAATGATGGATTCAACGGGGTACGGCCTTAAAAACAATGGCCGAAATGTCCAAGTACCTTTTAGGGGTATATGTTTGGAAGCTAGCCACATCATATTCCCTATTTGGTAGTCAGGGGCTTTGGTGCGATGCCGGTCCGCGTACCTCTTCTGGCGCGCCTTGGCTTGATGCAGGTATTCTTCGGCTCTCGTAAAAGCCTGCGAGATGGTCATGTGGAGGGTCGTGACGACTGGCATTTCCAGGGTCGTAGGGACATCTAGTTCGGAAGTGCAAGGGTGTCTCCCATATACTGTAAACAACGGTGTTTGCCCAGTGCTGCTGTGTAACAAGTTATTATAGGCATACTCAGCGATCCATAAGAGATCCTTCCAATTCCCTTCCACCTGTTGGAGCATGCATTGCCAGTATTGCTCGAGACTCTGATTCGTCCTCTCCGTTTGACAGTCTGTTTGGGGGTGTTGGCTAGTTGACTTTCGAGTGTATATTTGGGCCAACGAGCAACACTTTCTCCAGAAGTTGGACACAAATTGGGTACCACGATCCGAGATTAAAACTGATGGGAATCCGTGCAATCGTACCACATGTTCGAGGAAGGTTCTGGCGAAACCGGATGCAGTAGGCAGACCCTTGAATGGGAAGAAGTGGGCCATCTTGGAAAACAAGTCCACGATCACCAGGATGGTGTTGTAACCTTGACAGGAGGGTAGATCGGTAATTAAGTCTAGTGATAACGTGTGCCACGGGGCTGGTGGGATGTCCAAAGGTTGTAGGAGTCCAGCGGGTCTTTGCTTGAAAGATTTGTTCTGGGTACAAATACTGCAAGAAGACATTAAATCAATTACATCCTTGCACAACGTCGGCCACCAGTAACTTCTTTTCACCTTAGCCAAGGTCTTGGCAATCCCCGGGTGGCCTTCCATGAGGGAGTCATGGTACTCGAGATGACCTGTTCCTGAAGTTCTTTCACCGCCACGAACAGCCGATTTCTGTATTAAGACAGTTGGTCTTTAATACAGTAGTGTTCTCCTTGGAAGCCCACTCTCGTAGTTGCTCCTGGGTTAAAACTTGCCAAACTTCATATAGCAGTCATGGTGGTTGTGATGGCCAAGATTCTGTCCCCTGGAAGGATTGCCACGGGGTCCGGAGGTATATGCGCCACCTAATCGGTGCCCATGCAAGAGAGAGCATCAGACTTGCCATTTTTAACCCTGGGTCGGTACGTGATCACATAGTCGTACTCTGCAAAAAAAAAGGGCCCAGTATAGCTGGCGAGATGATTGAGCCTTTGCATCTTTCAGATATTGGAGATTTCGGTGATCCATTATCACGGTGATGGTGTGTCTGGCTCCCAACAGGTAGTGTCGCCAAGCCTTGAAGGTGGCTTTAATGGCCAGTAACTCTTTATCTGTGATGGCATAATTGAGCTCCGGCAGCGAGAACTTTCGTGACCAAAAGGCCACTGGATGTAATTGGCCAGTGTGTGAGTTCCTTTGTGATGATACAGCACCCATTGCCATAGTGGAAGCATCCGTTTCCACTATATAAGGAAGATCTGGGCATGGATGTCGCAAGATTGGAGCGGTGGTAAACTTTGCCTTGAGTTCCTGGAAGGCCTTTTCAGCCTCTTCTGTCCATCGAAACGTCTTTTTGCACTTCCTTAATAGTGAAGTGATCGGGTGTACTATTTGAGAGAACCCGGGAATAAAACCGCGATAAAAGTTTGCAAAGCCCAACATACTCTGGACTCCCTTGATTGAATTCGGTGTGGCCAGTTGAGGACAGTGTCGACCTTGTGAACGTCCATTCGTATGCCTTTGGGTGAAAGGATGAAGCCCAGGAACTCTACTTCCATAACATGGAACAAACATTTCTCAAGCTTGGCGTAGAGATGATGTTGACAGAGCTTGGTCAGAACCGCCCGAACGTGCCTAATGTGATCTTGTTCAGATGCCGAATACACCAGGATGTCATCGATGTAAACCAAAGTGCAGACATCAATTAGCTCTCTCAGAACATCGTTCATGAAGTATTGGAACGCTGCTGGGGCATTGCACAGGCCGAACGGCATCACTTGATATTCGTACAAGCTGTACTTGGTGCGGAATGCTGTTTTCCACTCATCCCCTTCTTTAATGTGCTCTAGATGGTATGCAACTCTAAGGTCCGGCTTGGTGTAAATATGGGCTTCCTTGACCTGATCTAATAATTCTGGGATCAGAGGCAGGGGATAACGGTTCTTGATGGTGATTTGGTCCAATGCATGGTAGTCGATGCACGTTCTCAATTCTCCTTCCTTCTTCGGTACGAAGAATAACGGAGCCGCTGCCGATGACTTAGAAGGGCAGATGAAGCCGTTGGTTAGGTATTGTTTCAAGTAGGTCTTCAGGTGTTGGTTTTCAGGTTCAGTGAGCGTGTAAATTCGCCCACATGGAATTCGGGCTCCAGGTAGCAGGTCAATCTGGCAATCATGGGGCCTATGGGGTGGCAAGGTGTTCGCTTGCTCCTTTTGGAAAACGTCTTGAAAGTCCTGGCATTGCATTGGTAGAGTAGCGACACCCCCTAGAACACTTACGATACCCTCTTGAACGGAAGAACTAGCATGCTTCCCTTTCCGTCCTTTTGGATAGCAAGTGTGCGTGCAGCCATGGGCGAAGACCAATTTGCGGGCACGCCAGTTGATCCGTGGGTTATGTGCGACTGGCCACGGCATCCCCAAGATTAATTGGAACTGCAGTGGCTTGATAAGATCAAAGGTGATGATTTCGTGGTGACCATCTTCACACAGGAGAGTGAGTTCTGTGATGCATTCGGACACAGGACCCGAGGCGATCTCAGTGCCATCGACAGTAGTTACAGTCTCGGTGGTTGGCTTAGGGCAGAGTGGTAGCCCCATCTTTGCTGTGAGATCTTGATCTATATAATTCCCCACTGCTCCGCTATCAATATAAGCTTCCAATGAATGCATGTTTGATGGCTGTTGGTGGGTGATTAAGATCAGGGGTAGAGCAAAATGGGAGGTCTGTAGTTGAATCTTTTCACTCGACAATTGGACCCCTACAATTGCTGGGCTTGGCAGTCTTTCTAATCCTCGCTAGAGGTCTCCTTGTCTGTAGCTCTGACGGTTCTTCTTGGCGGCTTGACAGGACATTCCTTAAGCAAGTGGCCAGCCTTCCCGAAGTACAGCCACAACTGCTGCTCTCTCTTCTTTTCTCATTCGGCTTTGGTCAAGGGAGGCCTAACCCCTCCTAGCTGCATGGGTTCAGTGGCGGCTTCAGATCCCCGCTGGGCTTGATCTTTGGGACGCACGTACATGGGACAAGAATCTGGTTTGCTATGGTCATTTTTCCTATCTTGCAATCGCCGGTCCAGTTGCACCAGTTAATGAACTCGGCACAGTCTCGGGGTGGATCCACCACTTGAGCCAAAATGTCTTTTAGCTCCCCTTGCAAGCCCCGGTGGAACAAGGTAGTCTGTTTGTCCTCCGGCCAATCTGCTTCAACCACTAGTCTATTAAAAGTGGCGATGTATGCCAACAGATCCTGGCTTCCTTGACGCAGGGACAAAAGTTCGTTATCCGAAGCCTGCCCATGGGAGCGCCGGGCGAAGAGCTTTTCCAGCTCCTGCTGAAAACCTCTGAAGTCTTCTAACAGGGGATCATCCCGGCTGATAAACGGCACCGACCAACCTGCAGCACTTCCATTCAGGAAGGATAAAACAAAGGCCACACGCGATTGGTCATTGTGAAACGCCCCAGGTCTGCACAAAAAATGGAGGTGACACTGATTCATGAAGGTCGCATATCGCCGAGGATCCCCCGAGAAATGCTCCGGTGGAGCTAATGGTACTGTTCCAGGCAGGTTGATCTGGACCGGATTGCTCATTGGAGATGGGGTTGAGGAGCCGATTCCAGGCAACTGGGCTTGCCCGGCCTGCGATTGAAGGAGTTGTCTGCCAAGATCATCAGTTCGTTCTTTAGCCACTATTAGTTCTCTCCGCAAGGCATTGGTTTCCTGCCGGGCTGAGTGGACCTCTGCACGTAACTGCCTCAACAATTTGGCCAACAGATCGGTCTCCGAGGTTTCCATACTAGGCGCCTGGGTGGATTATTCTGTATGGCTTTGCATTCTGTAACGCTCACCTTGTATCCACAGGGACGCCACTTGACTGGTCTGGGACGCTTCTGGGAACACTGCATCTTCTCTGGGATTCGGGCTGCCAAGGGCCAGTTCTAGAAGACAGGAGTTTGGTTTTAGTTACTACACCTTCCCTCGGGTGCCCACCTTCCCGTGCTCCCTTTGCGATTCCCCTTGGGACTTTTCTCACCTTGGGTTTCGTTAAGGTGCGCTCTCCGGCCTGCCATGCTGGTCAGGGGCGCGTCATTGCTGGGAACCATACCGTCCAGTTACTTCACTCGCGTGGGCCTGGAGTCCAGACCGGCTGCGACTCCACTTTTGAGGAAAGTCTTTCGTATTTAGAATGAATGTCTGTAATTGTAGATGTCCCGAATTACCTTCACCTTCTGTCTTGCAGATGCCGAAGAGATGATGGAGAAGTCGACTTGCTTCGGGAGGCTGAGCTTGAGAAGGTAAAGGTGCGCAAGGCACGGCGATGTGAGCGTCCTTGTAAGTTGGCTAACCTGTGCTGTTGTTCCTTGCAGGTCGCGGAAGAAATCCTGGAAGAAAGTGGTCGAAGGAACCAGACGCAGGATGGACGATGTTCGTGTGGCGATGGACTTCCAGGAGAGCTTGGTAAGTAAGCCTACTAATTGTCTTATTCTTGTCCTTCTTCCCAGGGATGTTGCTGTAGGATGACAGTGAATGTCCAAGAAGACTCCGGATGGATGTCGGAGCTGGATGCTGAGCAGGTAAGGATGACTAAAGTGGTTCTTCTTCTCCTTTCGCCCGTGCAGGCTAAGATGCTGAGCAGGACCCGGTGATCGTCACGCTGCAAGAGCAGAATAACGCAAAGCACGTGCCTCGAGTCGGGCATATTTTAAATATCCAGCATGTATCCCAGGTGCCTTCGGGGCGCGCCCCGCCCTGGATGCTAGACTGCATGTTGCAGTTCCCCATTGATCCTTGTGGGGGCAGCCATTTTAGTCCATTACCCACTGGAATCCACACCTGCCAAGTGAGCCTGATGCCAACGGCGCCAGGACTGACTCCAGGGCACCGAGAGGGGCAGAATTGGGCCCTTCGGGCCTTGTTAAAATACAGTGGCGAGGGCCAGAGAGGCCGAGTTCCTTGGCCTGGAGTTAAGGTCGTGACAGTTGCTGGATGGGTCCTGTAGCCGTGGATCGGATCCTGCCAGTCGTTCCGGCATTAGAAGTGTTTACAAATACCTGCATACCGTTGGCTTGTGCCGTAGCCGTGGCTATATATATTTAAATTTAAAAAACACAGATCTGTGTGGGTACATATGTGCATTGTATATATATATATATATTATATTTATAAAATGTCTTACCTAATACCTTTGTATCATATGTGTTGAATAACAGTAATTTTGAAACAGAATGAAATGTATTTCATAATAAAATGAAAGAAGAATATTGATGTTTTTCATAATGGTATTAAGTGAATATTGAATATATTCCCAATACACAACCAATAGAGTTTAATGCATTAATCAAGCTACAGAGGAAAATAACTTCTCATTTAACAATAAATATATATTTACAAAGTTAAATTCTATCTCACTTTCTACAACTATCTCTATATGACAGGTTTAGTAGGAATGTTAAAAATTGTATAAATGAACGGTATGTTAAAAAAGATTAAAAGAATAACAGTTTCAAAGAGAAGGGGTATCTAGTTTGACACATCACTGGTTTGCCAATGGTCTGTATAAACTGTGATTATAATTTTTTGTTTTGTATGACAAATCATTGTTGTTGTGCTGGCAAAAGCCCTGAGGAGGATCTCTGTTTTGGAGGTTGAAACACGTGTCGGCAAAGTCCACTTGATATTTGAAAATTGAAAATTAAAGATAATTTTAAGACAATGCTTAAGTGGTTTTGAAATTCACCATTAGTGTTTTGCTGATTATGAATCAGGCACTGGCGCAAATGGGAAAACTTGTTTAATATTGCATTTATTTAGCTTCATTGGGCTTGAAGACATCAACTTTCCAAATCCTTTGCAGCCTACTCGTGCCAGGGTTGACAAATGAGCGGTTCAATTGATTAGGAGGGTGGTCAGCGCAGTGGGACATAAGCCCATAGTACGCTTAGATTATTGTATCTAGAGTGTAGCATAGCTACAATAAATGCAGTATGGTTACCTCAAAAACACTAATCATTTAAGTAACTCCGAACTTTGTTTTGCATCAGCAAATGCTAAATAGAATTGCCCACAATGTCAATAGTTGGTCACCTACAAAGGTGTTTCACTACATTGTTTTTCCAATTTTTTAAAAAGAATAATATTATAATTAAAGTAACTATAAACAATGAAGCATAATTTCAATTCTGTAAAAACATTTAGTATCAAATGATGTCAAATTTGCAGATTAATGTATGCAGCCTCAATCAGGAACCCAAGACATATAACCTATGTATGTATTTAGTTTTACAATTAAATGTATGACAACATGCCAACATTGTAACATTATTTTGAGTATACATCTTTTTAAACTCTAGTCATACCAATATTTCAAATAATAGGAAGACAATAAAAGCTTCTGTGTGTGTAAATGTATTAACACTTACCACAAGCTTCATACTTCTGAAATCTATGTGCATCCTTTGTTTGGCCACATATACACATAAGTAGTTAATAATGACACAAGTATAAAGATGCTTTCAAAATGGCGACTGCGCTGTGAAAAACAGACGCGGGTCATTATTGAGGGTTCCTGTGCATATATAAGGCAAGTACTTTTCTGCCTAATCCATACACACAGAGAGAATATGTTAGCGGGGGTCTTTACCCCAATATGGAGGGTTGCTTAATTAATAATAGCAGGTGAAGCATAGAGGTCGTCACCCTACTTTAAATAATCTAGAGGGGAACTTTAAAACGGATGTGGCATGCTTCTGGAATGATGCAGTTTGGTGATCATAAAGGGTCGCTACTTCATATTATAATATGCAGACTAATATGAGATCCTATAATTTGAATTAAACATTTTTATTTTAGAATGGGAACTACCCAGGATACCTGCGAGCAACTGTGAGAATTAAAATAAAGTAGATAAACTTGGATACACACCAGATTGCTGATTATGTAATGTGATTATCATGCAAGCACACTTGCTTATCTAAAATACAATTTCAATGGAAAAAACAATTTCAATCACAAAACTACCCAATAATAATTCAGAAGCAAGACCAATGTGAACATTGAAATAAGAATTGTGAAATAATTAACATTAAGAATGTATCACTAACAAGATATCAACCTCTTTGTCTCTCTCTCCCTACCAATCCTACTAAACACCAATCCTAAATTTCTGTTTGTCTATTCTATTTGTGTTGTATGTTTATGGATAATTAGAAATGTGAACCACTGAGTTGAGATTTTGACGTATGTATTAAAAAACTTAACCCGGATTTGAGAAAGGCCTGCTGGCCGAAACACATGTTCATCACAAAGGGCTTCTTAGAGCACCGTAGGTAACCAGACAAATCTAACAATCTTGAGCAATTCTTTAAATATAAACAATTTTGGACTAATACCAATATATGTGTCTTCATTGATGTCCGGCGCTACATTAGAATATAATAACTCTCACATAAGAACCTTTCTTTGATTTTTATTTTTTTTACCAACTTTATTTAAGTTTTGGAGCACATAGACATGCATACATTAATAATAAACCGATCAATAGCATATATGTAATACTTCTTACATGTCGCTTCCGCATTACCCCTTACTTGGGGTTTCAGCACGTTTCAATGCCAGTGCTCAATTATGATAACAATACAGAGGAAAGGTTCAGTATTCGATTCCATCAGATAACAGGTATTGCACGGAGCAATCTGGGCTTGAAGTACATCTGCTCTCTGTCGTCTGTGAATTCATGCAATGGTAGCCAAATGTTCAGATATTTGGAATAAGAGCCGTGGGCCAAATCAGTCACTTTCTCCATGGCCATCACCCCCCGTAGCTGCATCCACCACATGGCCACCACTGGCCAATCTTTAGATTTCCATGCCTGGGCGATTGTAATTCTGGCTGCACTTTACATATGTGTAATTAAGGTGGCCGTCGGCCCTGAGTTTGCATAGCAACCCTCCACTGCTTCTCCCAAGAGCACCACTAGCGGGTCAAGAGGGAGCTCTACGCCGGTTATGTCTTTAATGTGACTTAGGATCTCTTTCCAGTAAGTTTCAGTTAATGGGCAGGACCACCACATATGTATAAGGTCCCTAGGTTGTCCACAATTCCTCCAGCATTCAGGCAAGTATTCTGGATTAATGGCATGCATGCGTGTGGGCGTCATGTACCAACGAAGACAAAGTTTATATGCTGCTTCCTTAATCAAGGTGCATTTAGAACTTTTCGCGGCTCTATGCCAAATTCGGCCCCATGTGTCGCAGTCAATTGATCTTCCCAGATCTGCTTCCCATTTCCGCATATAGGTGAGATTCTCTTCTGGGTCCCCCTCTCCAACCAGTCGATATAATCTAGTTATTCCCTTATCTGGGTGGCCTTCCTGTATGGTTAACTCCACTCCTGTAGGGTTCCTCGCTGCCCCTTCCTTCACCCTCGCATTTGAGACCCAGTGTCTGAGTTGAACATAGTGGAATTGTTCCTGTTCCGGGATATTGAATCTGGTTTTGTATTCTTCAAATGTCAGGGGTATTCCGTTTGCATAAAGAGCTCTTAGGACCATGCTGCCTTTCCTGCCACCCCAGTTAGCCGAGAAGTTATCATGTGTTCCAGGGGTAAATTCTGGGTTTTAAGCTACTGGCGTAAGAGGCCCTCCCCTCCTTTAATCTTCTTGTTTCTGAGGACCCTGTCCCAGTACCACAGGGTAGTTCTGGTTGATTCCAACATTTGGCCCTCTTTTTCCCTATGTCGTGTGGCGAGGAAGCCGATACCTCCCAGGGCTATCTTAGTTGCCAATTTTTCAAGTACAGTGCTTCCACCGCAGACCATTGCAGCATAGGAGCTATCTGTGCTGCCCACAAGTACCTACGGAGGTCCAGAATATTTTCTTGGGAACTCTCGGTTTCCCCCCCCCCAGATGAAATTCATCACCTCTTTCTGTAGTGTTTGGATGGCTGGGTTTGGGATTCGTATTGGAAGAGCGCCGACTACATATAAGAATTTAGGAAGTAGGGTCATCTTAACTGCCGTAATGCGTGCCAACCAGGACAGTTCCTGTAATTGCCAATGTTTTAATTCTTTCGCCAATGTTTTCAGGAGGTCTGGGATATTAGCTCTGTATAACCTGTCATATTTTGGGGTCAGTTGAATTCCAAGATATTTAACTGCCTTGTGTTCCCATTTCAGGGGGTATAGGTTGCTCCGGCCTCTCTGTAATATTAAGAGCTTTAGATTTGGGATAATTAATCTGGAACCCAGAGACATTGGCAAATTTCTTCAGTAGGTGTATGGCTGCTGGTAGAGAATTTGCGGTATCTTTTAAGAATAAGAGAATGTAATCCGCGTAAAGTGCCACCTTCTGCGGACCTATATTGCCCACTTCAACTCCTTGGATATCTGGATGGCTACGAACTTGGCATGCAAACGGTTCCATAGCCATAGCAAAGACCAGAGGCGATAATGGGCATCCCTGTCTCGTGCCTCTCTGGATGGGGATGCTCCCTGTGAGATTTCCATTAACCAATAGCTTAGTGGATGGGTCAGTGAAGATGGCCATTACCATGCGGATAAAGAGTGGGCCACACCTGAAATTTTCAAGGGTCAGGCGTAAGAAGCCCCAGTGTAGACTATCAAAAGCTCTGGAGGCGTCCAGGGCTGCCACTGAAAATCTCTGACCTGTCCTCCGTCCCCATTCGATTACATCTATGGCCCTGCAGATATTATCGTATGTGTGCCGCCCCCTCACAAACCCAGCTTGATCTGAGTGAATTATTTCAGGTAATATCATTGCCAGTCTCCGGGCCAATGTCATGGAATATATCTTTGCATCTCCATTTAGTAAAGAGATCGGACGGTAGCTAGCACAGTCCAATGGGTCCCTGTCTGGTTTCAACAATAATACTGTGGTTGCTGTCTCATATCTCCAGATGTACGCCCCTTATCTCTAATCAAATTAAATAGGCAGGTAAGGGCCCTATCAACGTGGTTCTAAAAGTTTTATAATATGCATTGCTGAGGCCATCTGGGCCTGGTGTTTTATGCCTTTTCAGTGCTCTTATAGCGTCCCCCACCTCTCCCTCCGTTATGGGGCCTTCCAATTGCTGCCTATCCATCTCACCAATCTGTGGTAAGTCTATCTGGTCTAGGAATGCCATCTTCTCCTCCTCCTTTAAGTTTTCCTTCTTTAGGTTATTGGTGTAATATGAGATCAGGACTTCCTCTATTTCTCCTTCTCCCCTCACTACCTCCCCTTGGCTATTACGAAGTTGAGTTATTCGATTCCTAAGGGTCTGGTGTCTCAATTTGGCAGCAAGAAACCGATTAGCTTTGCACCCGTGTATGTAATAAAATTGTTTAGTTTGTACCAAAAGGCGTGCTGCGTCATCTGCTAAGTGAGTTATTAAGGCCGCTCTGGCTTTTTTCAAATCCCGCCAAGCCTTCTGTGAACCTTTGTCCTTGTAGACCACCTCTGCCTCATGTATCTTGGCTTCCATGTTGTGCCTTACCCTCTCCCGACTTTTAATGTAGTTTGAGGTTTGCGCAATGAATGCCCCACTTACTACTGCCTTGCTGGCATCCCAAATGGTTGACCAATCCATCCCTGGGGTCTTGTTTTCCTGGAAATAGTTCTGCAGGGTTTGTTCAATACTTGTCCGGACCAGTTGGTCCTTCAATATTACCTCATTCAGTCGCCAGGGTTTGCGAGACCGTTGTTGTGAGCAAGCCAATTCTACATTCAGGAGTACTGGGGCATGGTCCGAGAGGCAACGCACCCCAATTTCTAAGCCTGTGACTTGTGGTACAACTGTTTCGGAGATGAGTATCATATCGATACGGGAGTAGTAACCCCTGTGTACCGCTGAGCAGTGGGTATATGCCCTCTTCTGTGGGTTAAAGAAACGCCAGGATTCTAAAAGGTGCAGTTCTCTCAGAAATTTGGTCAGATTTACCTCTAGCTCGAAGCTGGAGGTAAATCTCCAACATTCTGCCCAAACTCACTCCGCCCAACCCCTGATGAGACCCTAAGACTTTTATCTGCTGATAAGTCTGCCCATACTTCAGCTACATTGCTTTTTTCAGCTTTTGCAATGTAACATAACGATCAACAGCTGTTGTATCATCAGAAATATACTGTACATCAATATTTGCATTCCAAAGCTGAGCAATGACAGGATTGTAATTATGAATGAATTGGCATTCTTTATCTATTTTTAAATGATAGGTATTTCTTGGTGATTTACCAGTAACATGGTGTCGAACAGATGACATCAACTATTCACTCAACTAACGGGTGTCTCAGTCCTTGGAAAGTTATGTTATGTTGATTTATACTGCGCACCGCTACCACCCATGGGCAGCCTTGAGGGTTCTGGAAGTTAGGCGGTTGGGAGGTTAGTGAGGATAGGGTGAGAGGATAGGTTCTGAACTAGGAGGCACTGGCATCTGTGAGTATTGTTTTGCATGTGGGAGTTTGTGTGGGAGGCCTTGTGTTGTAACCGTATTGGCAAGAATCAGAGACTCGGGTATGTAGTAGTGTTTTGTGTTGGTTTTGTTGTGTTGTGTAGGGTTGTGGTGCGTTATGCACACTGGTTAGATATTGCCCATAAGGGATCCAGAGTCATTGGTGGGGTAGCTGTAAAGTTATCCGGTGTCTTGGTGTGTAGTTGCGTTGTTGATGGTTTTATAGACTATGTGAGTGTTTCATTGTAGGTGTGCTTCAGCATCTAGAGATGCTGTGTGTGAATGTAGAATTGATTCTTGGTTTGTTTATGTGCAGTGTGGCGAGCCCCTGGTCTGGTATGGTGTCAGTAATGTTGGAAGAGCAGGAAGGGGAGAGTGGGTTAGTAAATCGGTCGGTTTGTTGGAGCCTCTGGTGCGGCTCTTGGTTGCTGCTTGATGGTATCTAGCCCTGTACTTGGTTGTGGTTCTTTGGCCAATATGATCTCCACTGTAGTTTTTTGTCTGTGGTGTTGTTTTTGCTGGTGTCCTTCAAGATTGTCATTGTCTGTTGAATAGCCATGTTTTTAACTGTTTCCTGAAGGTGATGTGGTCTTTTGTGGTTCTGATTTCTTTTGGCATGGTGTTCCCGATATTAGCAATTAGACGTGATTATTCTGTTCCACTGAATTTTGTTTTTTCATAGTGTTATGCCTCTATTTGTAGGCAGTTGCTGGACCTTCTCGGGGGATACCGGATAATCTTGTCTTGGAGGATTTCAGTTTCTTGTCTGTGCAAGGGTTTGCGGGTGATGCAGAGTGCTTCGAATTTAATGCGCTTAGTGTAGTACTTGTCTTTACCTTTGTATTCTCTCTGACAGTACTTACCAAATGAGGGCCTTTGAAATATTTCCATCTTGTTCCATAGATCAACATTCACATGTTGAGAAGGAATGGAGCAAGTAGCATATTTTTCCATAAACTAAATCACACAGCCATCCCTTTCCTCACCAAACTGAGGAGCAGCTTTAATCCACAACATCATATGTATATGTGAAGCCCCACATGGCTGCCACTCTTTCCTCCAAAAGAAATGTTTCATATAAAATGTTACATATAATGTTTAACTTGGCTAAAAATCTGTGATGAAAGGACCAAGATACACATACAAGTTCCATAGAACATAATTTTTCTGGTGTCATGTTTTCTATGTCTTCTTTCTGTGAATTACTTTTACAAATCCACTCTGGAAGATCATCCCAAACATACTCAGCGCAACTTAAAGTCTCAAACCAAGTTGGAGGGATCAAGTTTCCAATCATGCAGCTAACACCTAACACCTCCTATACCAATATTCCGTGGTTCCTCTCATTGTGGCAAGAATATTGGTAAACTTACCCTCTAAAACTTCATTTGTTTCTTTCACCCGTTGCAGCATCTCAGATGAAGAAAGATTTTGAAATCTAGTTATGGTCTGAAGTGTATGAGAAACAGCATAACATAATGTTGAAAATTCACTTTAATACAAGAAGTGGAAAATATATTCAACATTAGTGAGGAATCGGGAATCTTCTGAATACATTCTTGTAAAATGATTATATGAAGAAGAAATTGGAACATTTTCCGATCATCCAATCAGCCTCCTGTACCAGTAGGAAAAAGCATAAGGAAACAACAAGCGTCTAACATTGTTTACCAGACACTTATTGGCGCACCTTTCGTTGCCTCCATTTGATACAATTCTAAACTGTCGCCAATGACTTCACATGAGTGTAGAGGATGAATAGTTTAATGATCAGACAAACTATTCCCTTCTGCAATAGATAGTTGTAAATTACCTTCACTGCTTTTGTTTATTGACTCAACATCAAGCATAGAGAAGTCTGGTACAGTCGGACTGCCTTTGTATAAATCATTGTGCTCAAGGGTAGAGGTATGCTGCTTGTTTGATGGTAGGAGTTGCTATACACCCCCATTCGTTTGACTTCCCCCTATGTCTGTGCATTGTGTAACAGCATATGCGATCACACAGTATGGAACCCAAGTGGGTCCCTGCCCCTCCAAAGCACACAATTTCCAAGCAGATTGTGAAAGTGCCAGACATGGTTGCTGTTTATTCTTTATGAAGTACTACCAACATTATTGTGTTGTGTTTACCACACATGTTGTGCTCCGGTGCATGCAATGGTGCTTACAAGTATGGTACATATGCTGTTCTGGATGCAATGCAGTGATGCAACATACTTTAATCTGTGACTGAAATGCTAGACTCAATTTCATATGTTGTTAGTGCGGAAACTGTGCATAGCTGAGGTACATAATGCAACGATTAGATTAGATAGAAAGTGCTGCAGTGTTAAGAAAATGCCCCATGTAGAGCTCTGCTCTGAGCGCTGGAGTAATCTGGGATGGTATTGCGCAGCTCATATAGCGTGAATAAGAAGAGCAGAGTAGAGTTTCAATGGGTTGGCACTGAGTTTGTCAAGTTGGGTCTAAAAAGGAATATCTTTACAAGATGTGTTGTAGTTATTAGTAATTCAGTGCTGACTCGAATCTTACGCAAAATGTCACATGCATACAGACAGAATCACCCAATCAGACTCAGCATGTTAATTGCTGTCACATATCCATCAAAAGAAATGAACAGAGGGCCCCTTGAAGGTTTGAGCAATGTCCCAAAAAAAGTCAAAACCCTCAATTGATACCAAGCCTTGAGTGAAACCATGCCCAATCCAAACCGTAAACCAGCCATCGGGACACAAGCAAGCAACCCCACGGGTTTTTCTCCTAATTAGCCCTTCAATCATTGTCCAATTTAGATCTTGTATCAGATATAACATTTCTTGGCCGTATACAAGTGATGGCATATTATTTCGACAAGGGGCTTGATAGTGAATCTGCAATGCCTTGCATATAACCATTTTAACTGGGAGAAACCTATTCAGGCCTTTATTTTGAGGTTGTCAAGAACACCAGTCTACCTCGGGTTCACAATGAAAAATAGCCCTAGATATTTAATTTCAGGTGATGGTGTTACTACTAAGTCATTGATGTTCCGCGTACATTAATTGGGCTTATTTGCATGAGAGGAAAGCCTCAATATGACCGTTTTATTAGTGTTAATGTCCAGTTAATTTTCCTCAGCGTATGACACCATGGCATTTATTAATCTTTGTAGTCCTATAAAACAACGCAAATCCAATTAGCCTGGGCTGGACACAAAGAATGCAGAATAGTGCACAGCAGTACAGAGAGTAAGGGTACAATGCATAGGTAATGATACAGTAGGAGGTGGTATGTGTGACCCAACTGAAAGGAGTGATCACAAAATAGTGTGGGTTCCAAATCCAAACCCACCACATAAAAGGGCTACAGGAATGAAAATGTGTGCACACATGGATAGACTAGATAGGGGTAGACAGGATGTGGAGATACTACAACTATAATAAAACACAATAGACTATCAATAAAGGTATACAAACTATAATAAACAGACAGGGAAATATAAACTGGGTGAGAATAAACAGGGAAGATTATACTAGATAGTTGCAATAGAACGGATGGGGTAGGGTAAGTAAACCTGGGAGAACAAGAGAGGATGGGTAGGTTAAGTAAACTTGGACAACATGGAAAACATCTTTTTTTTAAACGTTTTCAGTTGTATGGTATTGTCTTTTCTGCATTTATCTTTTTTTAACATTTTCCTCCCTTCCCAAAATATGACCATCATATCTAGCAGAAGTGATAGCATTGACAATATCATTATATGAGTGCCAACACCATCGCCACCAAGAAAAAGCTCTGTACCATGAGAACAGATCCTTTCTTATATGCTGTTGGAGATAGAGAACGTGCAGTACACCTATTGCAAAAAGCTTCTGCAACGAAAAACCATCAACCATCCATTCACAGAGCTTGAGAACCTCTATAATAATAAATCACCTGATACATGGACATTGGAATGGAGTGGATAACAAGTAATGAAAAGCCCATGAACACCAAAAGATCAAAATGCATGGAACTCATAAAATGCATTATCGTACTTCCACAGGTGTGTCTACTTCTTCAGCATCTCCTTTGTCATCACTTCCAGCTACCTATTCTTCTACAACTCATTCACCTTCAACTCAAGCCACCACCACTCAAAGCACAACTTCTTGAAGAGGCCTACAACCCCTGCATGCTCCTATTTTACCAGCACCCAATCGTGCAGATTTTAAAATTGTTTACACAACATGCCACAATTGGGATGTCCTGGGAGATACCACACTAACCCATTGAGAAATTATTCTCTCCCAACATCAGGTGCATTGCCATTGCTGAATACGTTTTAATAGTGGCAATATCCACAAATAAAACACAAACTGCACTAAAAGAGCACACCGTCTAATATGATATATTAACAAACACAGTATGGTAACAATAAAGGTTAAAAAATCTGTCACTACAATCAATAAACAGGGACAGATAAACCGGTTGAGAATAAACAAGGGACATTCTGCTCGGTGGTTGCAGTACAGAGGATGGGGAGGTTAAGTAAACTTGGAGAACAAGAGAAAATAGGGTTGGATAAGTAAACTTTGAGAGCAACGGTTAGAAAACCATCAAGCAGGTAGAAACAAATAGACACTGAGACATGAGATTTCAAATGTTCCTTTTCAAAGCTTGGTAACATCAGTGTTAATAAATGATCTCCTGCAGGTCCACTGGGACGATGTGGATGATGACTACCGAAAACCACATCAGTACCACAAAATGAAAATGAATGGCCTTAAGCATTACATCACCGACAATCAGCAGCTCATCCAGCAATTCCATCCAGCAGTGAGACACCTCCAACAAACATTCAACCCTCAACATCTGTGGGTGCTGCTTCCATTCCACCACTTGATAGACTACAGGCACCCAATGTATGTGTTAAGAAAATAAAGTCTTGCATAAGCCACAAATGGGTTGCCATAACAGTTGCAACAACAGAACATTGGAACAGAGGAACATCCACTTTTTACCTAATCCTCTTTTCACTTCACAAGTTATTTGTTCTGTTTTTCTTCATCCATCCCTACATTTTGAGTATGAGTTGGCCTTTCACTAGAGTTAACTGAACAACTTCTTCAGTAGCCACAGACCACCTCAAATACTTGAATCCTATAAGCACCTGCCCACCATAGAAACAATAAAGACCCAATGAGAATATATATGCAAAGAATCCAACTTTCTTTCAACATATGCTAAAAAAAGCTCCCACACCAAAGTACAAAAATAAAAAAGTGACTCAGATGAACTTCCAAAACAGCATGAATTGTACCACCTCACAGAAAACTGGACACAGATGGAGGTACTTTATAGTGAAAGTGCATTACAATGTACAACACGCACATTTCAAATAAAGCTTAAACCTCACTAACATGCATACAAAAAATGAAATAGCTGCATATAAAGCCATTGATTGAAACATTTAAATCTTTATCTGCATGTTAGTAAAGGTAAAATAATACATCAAAAATGAACTGTCACTTAATCTAGCAGATGGAAAAAAGTGGCAATAAATACCATCTGATAGCAGTAGTTCATATAAGTAACACAAACACAAACGAAAATACATCTTCAAACATGTAGATATTTACTGACACTTTCACATCAGCCACACTCTAAGCATGTGTACAGAGTGAGTTCTGCATTCAAAAGGACACAACTGCACAAAATGGTGGCTTTGATACTTTCCAAAATCAAAACCACAAAAAGAGGACTATGGGCCTCATCACAAATTGGCTGGCAATTGGGCGCTAATTGCGCCGGGATGGCGCCCAACACAATTTGCGTTACTGCGCCGGGATGGCGCCCAACACAATTTGCGTCACTGCAACTCAGTCTGGCACAATTTGTGCCAGATGCCGAGTTGCGGAGTGCGGTAAATCCCCATTCCCCATTGGATCCATAGGACCCAATGTGGTTGGCAGGCGTTATCACTGCTAGTGGTAATTGCGCTAGTGGTAATAGCACTGAAAACAGGCTGTAAGTGCAGATTTCTACCTCAAGCAAAAGGCTGGTGGTAAAACTGACACTTACCCCCCAACTCGAGATTTGGCCAACCCTTAAATGTGGCAGTAATAGCGTTACCACCGCATTTAAGGGCTGAGTCCAACCTTGTGATGAGGCCCATACATCTAGTAATCAAACTACTAAAATGGATGACACATTTTCACTGCAACCAATCACAGACAAGTACACAGGTACAACAATAACAACAACCAATAACAAACAATCAAATAAACTGAATTTTAATTTTTACTGTCCAGCATCTCTCATCTCTAGCTGTGGCTATTCGGCATGGCTACAAACAGGGCCTTGTAGCCACGGCTACATGTACATTTTATACAAACTCAAATTGAGCTAAGCCAACAATCAAAAGTTCAAATAAGACAAGGGAACAACTATGCAAATAAAATTACAAACACAAAAACGGTCATGCTCCTATGCATGTGTGCCGTATAGACGTGGTTATAGAAAAACCCCTTCAGAGCGTTTGCTGATAGCCACGGCTATGCGTGAAAACAGTGGAAAAAATGTATTCCCACTACCCCAAACATATTTACCAGCCCTACCCCTCCTCCACAAGGTCATCATCCATTCCCCCGCTCTCTCCCAATAATCTGTAACACTCCATTTGTCTATGATGCTGTTCCACCCAAAATGTTGGAAAGCCACAGGTATGACATGCCCACAAACACACAAAGTGCAATTTTTCCGTATGTAGCCGCTGCTGCACAGGGCCCACTTTGTAGCCGCAGTTACAGGCAACACGCCAGCTGTTGCTGTTATTAGGCACATTCATGAATAGACCAATCGTGTCCATTTTCCTATAGCCACGGCTATAATAAAAAAGTACAACAAAAACGTGAAGAGGGTGTATGAATAAGGGAAGAGACAGCAGCAATACAATTGTAGTAAAAAAAAGTGACAGTACCATAAGTGGCTGCTGATAGGGTTATATACATTAGTCGAGTATAAAGAGGGCAGAGTATACTTAATGGATAGGATACTGAGGATGGGCAGAAGTCGAGTGGATGTAGACAAAATGAGAGGCAGTTCTATCCTATCTGTAAATAAAAGAAAACATAATTAGTTAGAGAAAACACTTTATGAAATACAATTAAATACAGTCATTTTCTTTTTACCCTCAAATGTAGTGCATCATATGCACTATATAAGATACAACATATGTGAATACTGTTGTTCTCTTTGAAACATAGTAATCATTGGGAAAAAAATCTAAGACTGATTGAAAAAAACATACCACAATAAATCAATAACATAAATGGGTGTGAGCAGACTGGATGCAGATACATTGAATCGTTTGCACTTAGCATAGTAGAATGGGTGAGAATACAAACGTTAAAGTACAATGGATGCGACATCTAAAACTTGGGTAGTGTCACGATTCCAGTAGGGGCACAAGGCATGTGTGTTAGGACCAGGGGTATATCCTCCCATGACAATGTAGGGAGAAGGTGGACTTGCAAGGTGGATGGCTGGCATAGGCGTTCCATGAGAGTTGCATTGACCCACATCAACATGGCTGCCAACTAAGAACCCACTATGGAACTTAAGATGGTCCCCGGCAGATCCAAATATCTGACATCCCTGGTGGTCTAGTGTTGACAAGGCACGGACCGAGGCTATAAAACCACGCCCCGGGCCACACCCTGTGCTTAGCGTTTCATCTGCTACCTACCAGGCAGTGTAATGCTTACCGCTCCTGTTCTTCCCCATGCAGTGCATGCCCAGACTAATTTACAGCCATACTCGCCTGAAGACCGGAGGCATCATCGTACGAGTTCTGCTTCAAGCTTCTGTCCTGATACTCACCTGCATCTTAGTCTGGACCCATCTGTAGCTGCACAGACCCGAGAACTTCATCGTAAGAGTTCCGTTTCCAGTCTCTGTTCTCGAACAAGGTCCACAACAACTGCAGCTCCTGAAAACGAGAAACCAGAGAAAGATAACAGTAAGAGACAGAAGCAGCATTCTACAAAGACTCACCTTCATAACTCCAGCATCCAGTGTGTCGCAGCCGGCCTGGACTACTGCTCTCAGTGAAGCAACTGGAATCGATGCCTACCTGATATCTCCAGTCTGCCTTCTTAATCCAAATACGGTGAGCACCAGCATCGGCTTGCCAGCCAGCATACCTAGAGGGACACAGTGGGAGGTGGGGGAGAAAGCTGGGGAACACGTACTAAATATCTGTATTACATACCTTTAGGTCTTCATCCAGACTCCCTAACACAACTTACCAGAGGCTCCAAGTTCATCCGTGTCCCTCCCAACCTCACTGTTCCCTGGGTTTTGATTCACCAGCGGACCAGTCGGCAAAGGAGTGGCAGGGGCATTCATTCTAGCCGAGTTATCGAGTGGGGGCAACGCTTCAGAACAGGCCAGACCAGGCACTCCCGCAGGGCACCAGAGATAAGCGTTACAGGTAGAGTGGCTGAGGTTCAAAAGCAGGGAAAGTATGGGTTGGACACAAAGAATCACAGTATAGTGCATAGTGAGTTCTACAATCAAACGGACAAAACTGCACAAAATTGTGGCTTTTACACTTTCCAAAATCAAAACCACAAAAAGAGGACTGTATTTACTAAGCAAAATACTAAAATGGCCAACACACTTGGACTGTAACTTATCACAGACAAGTGCAGAATTACAACAGTAACATCAACCAATTACAAATGCTGGAACACACACATCATACATACCCTACTCTTACAAATTACTAGAAATTCAAACTAGGAGTAATTTTCCTGGAAACAGAGCAAACTGCAGATATCATGGCTGGTTTTAAGACTGTGTAGCTGATTGGAGACAGTTGGCTATTTTGATTTCTTGCTTTTAGTAAGAAACTAAGGGGCCGATTCATGGAACAAACATGCACCAAAAATCCCAGCCCAAGCAGGCGCAAGGAGGCGCATGCGTGAGAAAGCAAGCGCATGTGCACGCGTGCGATTCAAGGAAGGCGCTGCGCTACTTTCCCAATGGTTGTGCGCTAAATCCGTTCATGGCGCATGCGGGCACACACGTCATCAAACGGCGTGCGCTTCGCACACAGCAAAAGCGCACATAGCGCAGCGCACACAACAAAAGTGGGCGGAACAGTGGGCGTAACACACGGAAGGGGGAACAACGCGTAAAAAGAAAGCGCAACTGGGGAAGTACTGCAGGGAACTACACGGAATGCCCACACGCAGGCGAACAACCCGTATTCATGGATTCAAATACGGGAAACCCGCGCACGGCAAAAGACGCACACAGGCGTCAACGCATCCGCCACACGAAGGCAGGCGGAAGCGTCCCCGCGCACAGCATAAAAGTGCGCGCAAACAACAAACACGTATATACAGCTACGATGAATGCCCCATTTGTCGCAGCACTGATCGTGGGACACCGCAGGAGGAGGAGAATAGCCAGGGCACGCATTTTCTCTATACTTGCCATAGACGTGATGACCAGGTCTATGGCAAGTATAGGTTTCCACCCCATATCATCCTAGACCTGGTCAAGGAGTGGGAAGATGACCTAACATCCCCCACCCTCTGCTCCCAAGCATTGAGCCCCTTGGAGAAAGTGCTCAATGTCCTGCATTTTTTGGCCACTGGGTCTTTTCAGCGGACTACTGCCATAGTGGGTGGGGTCTCACAGGCCACGCAGTCACACTGCCTACACCAGGTATTGGCAATCATGACAGCGCGCCCCTCAGTCCGCAGGAGCATATACATGTCCAGAACACCCGCAGAAAGGCAGGCCGTTGTCCAGGACTTTTACAGGGTGGCACACTTCCCCAAAGTGCTCAATACCATAGATTGCACCCATGCGGCCCTACGTCCACCTAGGGCAACTGAGCACATCTACCGAAACTGCAAGCACTGGCATTCCATAAACATACAGGTGGTATGCGATGCAAAGGGAATCATCACCTCTGTCTATGCAAACTACCCTGGCTCGACCCATGACAGTTTCATATACAGAATGTGCGCCCTGATCCGGGCCCTGGAAGCTGGGCAGCATGGTCACACATGGCTCCTAGGTGAGTACAAATGCCTGTGCACATGCATGCATGTCACACACACACACAAATACACACATCCCAATAATCATAACCATTATCACCTCTCCAGGGGACAGTGCCTACCCTCTGAGCAACCACATGATGACGCCAATCCGGAACCCCACCACACCACCCCAGGTAAGATACAACGCGGCCCATATTGCAACCAGGGCCATAGTGGAGCGCACATTTGTTGTGCTCAAGTCACGCTTTCGCTCCCTTAACCACTTTGGCGGGCAGCTACTCTATGCACCTCCAGTAGTGCGCAGGATCATTGTGGCAGCATGTGTCCTGCACAATGTTGCAACACGGCAGGGCGTACCGGTGGACATGGTGGTGTCCCCACATCCCCAACCACAGGCGCTGCCCATGGGAGGGAATAGGGCATGTGGCGAGGAAGCCCGGTCCCAGCTTTTGGCCAGATTTTTCACCTAAACTCCCAACCCTGCGGAGTGCACACAGGCCTGGCACATAGCAGGTGACAATCGATGATGACAAAGAGGCAGTCAACTGTCACAACCTTACCACCCTGAGATTGTTGCCATGGAATTGCCACATTGTGTGCATCCCTAGCTACTTAAACACAAGCAATCCTGTGTGACCAAAAGGCACACATGCAAGGTGTGAATCACACAGACCTGCAAAACAGGCCATGACTATCACTGGTATGTCACTCAAACTCTCCCAAACCACAACATGACATGGCAAGCAATAGCCATACACCAACACAGTACCAATAAGGTACAAATTGCCATGTGAAAAATGTAAATGGGCATCAGACAATGATGCCTGACATGGAATCAGATGAAATGACTGAGCAACAACCTCCCACCCAAAATAAGTCATACCCAAATGCATTCCAAAAGTCGTATTTGAAACATAACGATGAATGCCTGTCCACATGCACAATGTGCATTGCATAATCAACACTGCAGCTACTGTGTGCCATGTCCACCTCCTGCAACACACTTCTCAGCGCACAGCACAGTGAACAGCCATTGTGTGTGTGTGATGCACACCGTGAGCATCACATCTAAGCGACAAACTACATAAAATAACAAAATTAGGCATGTACAGGGTCCACAAATGGTCATAGAACATTCGCTGCAGGGACACAATGGGCACCAGAAGGCAAACAGAGTGTACACATGGACATGTAAGGGTGGTTGTACATGTAGTGGATCATAGTGTGAGTGTGTGGGTCAGTAGGGACATGCACTCAACAAATTTTTTTTTTTTTTTTTATTTGAAACTTCAGACTTGATTGCCTCAGTGCTCACACTGTGGCATCAGGCTTTTGTTACAACATAAAAAGTTTTGTTAGTTTCCTCACTAAACATACAATTTAGTATTTTCAATGACACTTCAGCATCTTGTCTAAGAGAAAACAAGGAAGAAAACAAGGAAGACAACACGTTTTCGATCAATGATCATATAAAAGCCTCCAGCTCTAAAGAGTCCATAAAGTCTACCACAGCGCAGCTTAATTTCACTGAACTGCCAGCCATTGCATATGACCACCAGT
Organism: Ambystoma mexicanum; assembly: GCF_040938575.1. Classification (NCBI taxonomy): domain Eukaryota; kingdom Metazoa; phylum Chordata; class Amphibia; order Caudata; family Ambystomatidae; genus Ambystoma; species Ambystoma mexicanum. The sequence goes on from NC_090924.1 coordinate 1,095,124,885, forward strand.
CCCGAGATTCAAGGTTCACTGGACTGAAGCTTCCCAAGTGCAGAGTTCGTTTTTGTATGATCTGAGTACATTTTGTAAGTAAGTGTTCCAAAGATTCAATTTCTTTCAGGCAGAAGCGACACTTATTGTCATTTACTTCTTTTGAATGACGAAGCCACATCATCGCCTTGGTTTTTATTGAATTTAGACGAATACATAGAAATTGCTCACGATGATGTCGGGAAGGACAATTTGTTAGGTAGCGACATGGTACTCCTAACTTATGTTTTCCCAACCCGGAGTCTAAAGTCGTTGGCATCCTTAGACGTTCGTCATTATTTTGAATCCAACATGAGAGTTCCCATTTTTTTTTCACGGCTTGTGGTCTCGTTACCAAAGCTTCTACTGTTAGATCGGCTTGTATTAGGATCTGTTCCATACATAGTTTCCACTCTTGCAGGAGAATTGATTTTCCTGTGCCTGGTCTGGAGGAGAAAACTTGATAAGCTGGTGGAATTGGCGTCAAAATAATTTTCCGCAGAGCCATCAAAGATTTCCACATGACACATGCATGAAGAGAATTCAAAGAAAGTTCATATCTTAGCTGCTTCATTGAGATGTACGCCGGTAGCTTCTGAACTCGCCGCCAAAAAATGCCTTCTAATTTATTCCAAAAGGTGATGTCAATGTTCCATCCCGCTTCAGACCCAAATGTTATAGCTGGAACTACTTTTTGGGTATAAAATGTCGGTACGGGAGTTAAGGTAAATTTTCCCTATGTTTTATACAGCAACTGAGCTTGAATACTGAACTGAATCATTCGATTTGTCATGTCACTTTTCCAATGCTGTTCAGACAATGAATTGTTAAATGAGATTCCCAGATATCTTATTGAGTCTACCACATCCAGATGTTTATCATCAATTTTCCATCTAAATTGATTTTTTTTTTTGGTATTTGTCCTACCAATGATGATTATCTTGGTTTTTTCAGTGTTTAATACCAAATCATTTTTATTTAGATAGTCATGTAGATTTGTTATTTGCCTTTGTAAACCTATCGGGGTCTTATCTAAGAGAACCACGTCATCAGCGTAAATGATGCATCCGATTTCTGTATTATTTAAGATAGGCGGAAAACATCTTACATTTTTACGATATGCTGGAATATCAGCAATAAACAGTTTGAATAACTCGGCAGCCAATGGGCAGCCTTGTTTCACGCCCATATTTGTAGATCTCTGATTAGATAAAATGCCTTGGTTATTCAACCTTATGCTGATGACGGTATTTGAATATAACGCTCTTATAGGTTCAATTAAGTTACTGGGACATTTCCAATTTTCCAATTTTTGCCACAATTTTGATTGATTGATGCTATCAAAAGCACCCCGTAGATCAATGAAAGCTACATACAATCGTGGTTTAGTTCTTAAACTTTCAACTTTCAGAATAGTCATTAATAGGAGATTCACCTCGACACCAACTCCTTTGGTAAAACCTGTTTGCCGTATGTCCGGAATTTGTTCCATTACAGACCATTGTACCAGCTTCTGGCGTAAAAATGAAGCAAATATTTTTCCAATAGTATCTGACAGGGCAATCGGGCGATAGTTAATTGGATCTGCCCGATTTCCCTTTTTATAAATGGGAACTATTATTGCTTCGCGCCACGAGACCGGAATCGTCATTGTTTCTGATAATCGTAGGAACAATATTTCCATGAACATTGCCCATTCATCTTCATTTTTTTTGCAACATTACATTAGTTATTAAATCTGGACCAGCGGCATGTGAATTTTTCAGGGTCCGTATTACTGCTTTTATATCTTCAGCTGAGATTTGCATATCCCATGATGACAAATTAAGTTCAGCAGATCTTATTTCTTCATGCTGTGAATTTCTGAAGATTTTAGTAAAATGAAGTTCCCATTGTAACGCATCGATCCCATTTGACAAATCAGAGTGATGTTTTGAGTTTCCTGTGTTCAGGATTGCCCAGATTTCTCGAGAATTTTTCTGGACTAACTGTTTCATTAATAGCTCTGCTTTGTCTTGCTCAATAATAATTTTTTGGGATTTTAACCAATTCCGATACAATTGTCGATGCTTTTTAATTGCAATTTTGATGGATTCTATTGCAATACGTGATTTTTTTCAATTTCCTCACATCACGTCGCGTGGCTTTTTTTGCTAGCGTCAATAATGATGATGACAGATGTTTATGTGTTTGTCCCATAACCAAATTAGAGGCTCTTTCAATGACGAAATCCGAAAGTAAGGGAACATAATCAACCGACATTGATTTGTCATAGAGAAGCTTCTGATTTAGTTTTTGTATTTTGGAACCATTTATCCTAAGGCGATTTCCGCCAGCATTCACAGAAAGTGGTATATCATGAATTCTTGTTTCATTTGTCCATTCCACTGGACAGGCCAATCGCAACAAGTTATGGTCACTATTTGACATCAGAGATATTAACAGTGACAAATCCTTTTCAAATAGATTTTGGGAAACCCCAAAAAAGTCAATGATCGATTGTGCATTATGATCCGACCACGTTTGCTTTGGCGGTTGATCACCTGGCACATGACCGTTTACCATTTTACAGTTGCGATTTCCTAATATGTGGCTCCAACAGTGCGCTCGACTACTTACTTCATTTTTTGGTGATAGTTTAAACACCTGATTAACTTGGTCATATTTGAACCACGTACAATTTAAGTCTCCAGCGCAGATTATTGAAACGTTCTTATAATTCAATATTGCTTTGTGAATAAGATGTTTTATTGAATCCAGAAACGATTTTGTGCTGATTTTTTTCGGGTTCCAATATCCATTTAGGATAAGCAGGTGCTTCCTTATGTTCATATTTTTGTTATTTGTTTGAAGTAAGGCTCCTTGCACAAATGGATTAGGACTAAATGCGTTGATAAGCCGCCACCACGTGTTTATCCTAATCATCATCAACAGTCCAGAGGAAGTATGCCCCTTTGTGTTTTTAATAGCGGGGTTTAAGAGAATCACAAAACCGTCTCTAGCTGGTGGATCGCTTAACCATGTCTCTTGCAGGCAGATGGCAAAAACCTTTTTTATCTCGACATCAAATCAGTTGAACAAGTGAGTAAATCCTCTCGTATTCCAGGACAGAAATTCCCGAATACTTTCATTTTCAATTGCTGGTGGCTAATGCCAAGCATTTTTGTTGTTTTGTGTTTTGTATTCGATAGTCTTCTTTGTGCATGATCTTTGGGACCTTGGAATTTGCATTGCTCGACGTAGATTAGCACATCTTTGTTCTGAATTTTTATGAGAGGTACTCTTCAAACTGGTCATAGAAGTCTCTGAACCAGAACTAATTGGTTCAACCTATATATATCAAATCCAAACATCAACAGTTCGTCAGAGGCATTCAGTATAGTATTACGAACAGAAGCTGAGGAAATGTGCAAGAGCACTTGGTCACAACACCGCTCAGTTACGTACTCCACAATTTTTATATCGTCAGATGTGATTGTTCGAAGTGATGGAATGCAAGAAAATAATTTCATCACATTATTGCGGTTTAAATTCAAATCATCATCCTCTTGATGGAGATTTTGCAGTCTCAATTTATAGTTTGAGGTTTTGCTGTCTGATTTCAAGGATGTGGAAGCACGAGAGAGATAATTAACTTGTTTATTGTTTTGAGTTCTTGTTTGTTTGGGGTTCAAAAGTGATGGTATGTTTTTCAAACTTTTCTCAGTCACCGTTGATCTGTATTCAGAACTCCTATCTTTTTGCAACTCAGATGTTAGAATTTGTGGTGGTGGAACATGTGGAGTTTCAGGAGCCATACATGGATTTAAAGTTGGTCGATCACTTAATGTGTCATCCGAGTATGTAGACAGATCACAAATGTTGATCGAGGATCCTGAAGAGTGACTTCTAATACTTTCCGGTCCTGAGTCCACTCTTTGACGCTTGCTAGAGGGTGCTACAACTCGCACAAGGTCCTTATTAGGATTCACTTGAGCATGTATTGTATTAGGAACACTTGATTTAGATGGCTCGGAGCGATTGAACAAGCCCAACCTAGCATCTGCGGGTACATTTCGAATTAAATTTTGTGATTTCCGAGACTGTGCCTCCTTGTTAGTGACGGGCCTCCTTTTTCCTTGTGCTGATTTGCGCTGGTTTTGCCGATTTAGTGTGCAGTCGCCCTTTTTTGTTGTAGTCTCGATTGACTTGGCTGATCCTTGGAAAATTCCAAAAGACATCGAGGGCATCAGGGAGACTGCACTTTTAATTTTATCTTCCATTTGTTGGCTCATTTTTTGTGCTGGAGCGGGAACAGTACAGCAAATATCAAGATTTATATTATTTGCTGGCAAGTTCGCATCAGGGCACAATATAGTTTGAGGGATCGTCATAGATGTCATTTCCACGTCTGTTCCATTTAGAGACTGCTCATATAATTTATTCACAACTTCAGTTGAGTTTTTTGATGTTATTTTCGATACTGCATCACGTTTTCCTGCAATGGTTAATCCTTTTTTATGTGACTCGATTTGAGAGTTCATCAATATGGAAGAGTGGCGCATCCATTTCACGGCGTCAAGCAAGCCATCAGATAAAGAGTCATTCTGACAATGATGGCGTGCGGCAAGATTGCTTAGCCGCTCTTGCCAACGCAGTGTACGTTCAGCTTCCTGAGTCAACTGAGCTTGCAGAAAATTTGTGGCCGAGTCAAAACTATCCATCTTTTCCTTTAATGATATTATGAGTAAGGTCTGATCTTTGTGGGCTTCATGAAGAGACTCGTACATCTTCAAAAATGGTAGAAGAGCTGCAGACGAGGCCGCTAATACATTGTTATATATCTGCATAGCTGCTGCCGAGGAAAGACTTGGTTTCGACTCAGTACCAGCCTTATCTGCTGAACATGTATGTAGATTGTTTGTTGATTCTGAATTGGAATTATTTGTTGTTGACAAGTTCCCAAAATCGGTCGTCACAGGAACTTGTAAAGATTGCAATTGATTCAGTCGTGATCCACTCTTTCTTGGTGAGATCTTTGAAGTTCTCATGTGAGTTCTTAATTTGGTTGTACATGTACTCGTATCTCGCTCAACTTCATCATGTAAATAGCAATTTTCTTGTAAGAGTGGGCCAGTAATATAGCATTTCCCCATCTGAGCAACATTGTGTTTCTCTCGAGATATTTTTGATGTTTCTACTTCAAGGTTATGGACGTTGCAAGATGAATCCGCTTGAGAACTTTGATTTTCTCGTCCTAATGAGGAACGGCTCGATCGTTGCGTTACATCAGCTTCATCAAATCGAAACCGTGAGTGCCTAGAAGTGCTTTGTGGTGATATTTGTGTAGTTGTTTTTGCATTGACCACTCGTGTAGGTATTTGAAACCGATCTTTCGTGTTTAAATGTAGAAGGTTTTTTTTAGCCATGCTAATCACTGACGAGGAGCCAGCCAAGATTGTGTCATCATTATCAACCGAATGAGCAATCGTTTCTGGTGCTACTGTGCATTTTGTTATTTCGTTTATATCCTCATCTTGGGAAGCTTCCATTAATTCTGCATCCGTTAATTCGTGGGCAGTAAAAAAAACATCTACTATTTCAGATTGAATTGGAAGTGGTGAAACTATTCCTAGAGCAGTCCGGTCGAGTAAAGGTAGGTTGAGCAGAGTTAATAGTGGTTTTTGTAGTGGAGTGACAAAGGGAACGGCCACAACCTCCGTAGCTTCAGAGGTAGTTGTCACTTCAACTTCACCGACATTATCTGGTGCACTATTGGATCTACTAGGATCTCCAAAATTATTTGAATATTTTTGCGCAACATCAGAAACTACAGGAGCAACAAAAGAGTTATCGGCAACGTGTAAATCAGCCAATACTTGTGTCGGAAGACTATTTAAAGTTTCCATTTCATCAGACGGGGCAAAAAAGCTAGTTGACATAGTTTCATCTCTGCCCCCAACTTCTGCCCCAGCTTCTACAGTAGATAAATGTACAGACGCTTTAGGTAAATATTCCAAATCTTTAGTGATTGTCAAGGGGGTTGTACAGTCTACTGATAGAACAATGTGCTCAATGGGTTCGAATTGTAGACAAGGATCCACTAATTGCTTAGATACACTTTTTCTTGATTTTGAGCTTACCTTGGATGTCTCTAGGCCAGAGTCTGCTTTTAAAGCTGTCCATGGATTCTGCATCCGCCGTTGTTGTATGGTCTTTCGTCTTGTTTGTGGCCCTACCTGGCCCCCTGATCTCGATTGTGCGGTCATGCTATTTGCGGTGCCGCACCACTCTGCGCACAAACTGCAGTTGTTAGTGACCAGAGGCCGAGATCTAAGCTTGACACCAGATCCAGTAAGTGCCAAGACAGGACCAGGACCCAGCGCCAAACAGCAGCAAAACAGTTCTTGCCGCCGAAGAATGCGTCGCCCTTTACTCCGTGGCTGGGTTTAACGCCGCAAGGGTGGTAGCCTCTGTGTAATGAGCAGGAGCCCAATAGATGCTCGCAATGCCGGGTAAGCAAACACAGCCTTCACAGCCTTCACTTCAATACGGGTACTCTCTCCAGCACAACGCATATGCATGTGAAATCAAGTGACCATCACTGTCCTCTACACATCACATGTGAACATTCACCATGTGTATATCCCAGCATGTTAAACCACAACTATGCCCTCACACCTGAAAGGTAAACACAACACATGAACAGGCATTGATGAGCAGAATACATCATGTATATAGTAAAGCACAATTACAATTTCAGGGTGCCCATCACACTACAGGGCAAGGCAACTATCAACAACAAAGCCCCCCCCCTCACAAATCACCACAACCCACTGAACAACTGCATCTGGGTTATTCATCCGACATCCTTGAATTCCACCTGGCCACAGGATCACCCTTCCCCTTTGTCACCATCTCCCACCTTGTGTGTCAAAAGTTGCCAGCACCCTCAGAGTCCACCTAGATTTGCAAAAGCACAGAATCCAAGAGAACTCAAAGCAGGACAACACAGAAGCCAAGCAAATACCTTGCAGGCAGTAAAACAAACCAGAACAGCCTCTAGTAGATGACTTCAAGTAGCAGTACGCCACAAAGGCCAAATACTACCACAATGATGTTATCAACCAAGGTAGCACAGTAAAACAATGTCACAACAGGATCTGAACCATGTGTGGTACATAACATAGAATGATGCAACATGAACGGATGTCTACTGTCACAGCTCCAGTGTACAGGCGCAGGAGTGGCACAAAACAACCACCCCCACCGTGGTCTGGGTGCCTGCAAGGTCTAACTCACACAGGCCTCTGAGACCCTGGTGGGGAAGGAGGGTCAGGGATATGCAGTCGGCACAGGAATTGGCATACTGGATAACCGGAATGAGGGGCAGGAGAGGGGAGTAGGATTGACACGGGAAAGTAGGGAATGAACCAAAATGTAGTACACACATTAACACATACACAAATAGACCAAACTTGTTCACATGCACATAGCAGCAAATTACTCAAATGGAAGTCAAAGAGGAACTTATCTCTGGGGTGAGTGCTGGCCTCCTGCCTGCGCACTCTCCAGTCCGGTAACAGGAGCAGTTCAATGCTGCAAAGAGAGCCACAGTTAATAATCTGTGCATGCCCAAAACACACAAACACACCACCAAATATGCCCCAAAGTAACAAAATACTCTACAAACAGACAATCTTGTGTGGATGCTTCATACCCATACGTAACATTACCCCTGTGATGGTTCATACACAGTCAATGCATTAAGTCAGGCACCTGTGGGTGCGTGGCAAATGGAACACCAATGTGTCACGATTCACACAACATGCTATGTTCCCTGGGTAAGCATTCAGACGCATATAGCAAGGTCTGACTTCAGAACAAGTCCTGTACCACCATGACCAAAATAAAGTAGCCAGTGCATGTATCAAATTCTACTTGTAAATGAAATGAACTGCACCCGAGTCTGTCCCTTGCTGTCTGTCCCTGTGAGCTGCTTCGTTCCATGTCTTGCAACGCTACATGGCTAATAGAAGTGCCTCAATGGACCATGGTGGAACAGAGGGTTTGTGCCACTGCCCATGCAGGTGCCCCAGACAACTTTCCCATCAACTAGCCATCAGTCCACCAACACATCTGAGCTGTATTGTGCGCTTCAACACCAATATTTGTCCAAGCTCACCGTCAGTGCTGCTACTAAGCATGCATGTTCAACTGGCCAGGTGGAAGGTTTGCTGTGTTGTGATCCCCCTGTGCTGCTCACCTTGCCTGGAGTCCCTTGAAACACATCATCGTTTATTGGATGTATGATCGCAATCCCTGTGCCTCTGCTTGCGCACACATGCGCATGTCGGCACCACCAAACATGTCCAGATTCTAGACGTCCAATGGCCCATGTCTGCTGGCAAAGGTGTTCTTGAGGCTCATCCCACTGCAGAAAGTCCATGAAACACATGATTAATGCTTAATATTCATCTGTGTGTGTCTCTTCAGGCATTACATGAGTGGACCATGTCAGAGACGTACATCAGAAATCACACCATCAGTCCGTCTTTCACAGCAACAGTGTGGAACACACTATCTACGGCATGATTTTCAACAACCACATGTTCATTCAAGATAAGAAACATACTACACAATGCATAGCAATGAATGTACACATGAATCATTATACACCCCATCTAGCAAAAGAAGAACAGTGGTCAATTACATCCCAATCATCCCCAATAGGGGTGTTAACACAAGTTCCACAGCAGCAGACATGCCACAGATATGACAGTCCATTGCCCTTGTGTAATAGGCTGTTACACAGAACCATCCTTGCGAGCCCATGGATAGGGAAGCAGGAGTGGCATATGTGAGTCAAGGACCCCAAGCAGCAAACACATACACAAGACAAGCTTGAAGGGCCCAGCTGGAACAGACAGTGGATGCTTTCAAAAACCACAAAGCACCACACCGTCACATGAAAGCACAATAGACTAGCAATTTTAAACTATATTAACTAATTACACTAACTATGAAAAACCTCCTTTACCTATTTAAACTAACTATCAAACAGAAACTTAACTAACTAAACTAAAAGAAAAATCAAAAATGGCCACATATGACCCGGGGGGGGCACCCAGGAGGGGGGAGGTACAGGGTGCTGCTCAACACCACATGCGATGATGCTGAGGAAAAAAAAAACTCCATGGGCTCAACGCTTGCACAGCCCGACCTATGTGGGAGATAGATTTTCGTCCGAGTCTGGCTCTTCCTGGAAAGGAGGATGTGGCACAGGAGCATGACCACGCCTAGCTGCAGCTTGCTCCTCGTCGGCAGCAGGTCTGCCGGACGGATGAGCCTGGTTCTGTGTGGCGATGACGTGTAGGTCTGCATGCAGAACCTCCCGTGATACACGTGCTTCCTCTTGCAAGGTAGCACGTGTAACACGGAGTTCCTCCTGCAAGGCCTGGCTGGACAACCGCTGCACCTCCCGGCAAGCATGTAGCTCAGCGAGATGGTACGCTCAAGCTGTGCAAACCTCTCCTCTGCCCGCTCCCTCTGGGACATCAGAAGAACACCCAGAGTGGATCTGAGGGAAGCATGCTCCTCCCTCGGGGCCTTCATGTGTGCCTCTGCGTGAGCAGCAATTGCTTGACGCAGAGACGACATTTCAGCCTGGCGTGCCCTGTCTGAGGCCACCATGCCCAGCCTGAGCGAGCGGCCATGGACCGTGTCGCCTGCTGCTGGAGAAGCACCTGCCTAGCCGGGGGGAGCACAGATTGGGCCACACGCTCCATGCTCTCAGCGATGTTCTCCATTGCTGCCCCCTGCCGTTCAAAATTGGCAGTCATGTCTTGCTCCCACTCAGTATACTGTGGTTGCGCGCAGCGACCACGTTGCTGGGCTTGACCCCTGCGGGACCCAAGGACCGGGTGTCCTTGTTGTGTTGGCACCGCCCACGGCTGCACAACTACATGCCCCAATCGACGTGATGTCCCAGGCACAACAGTGACTGGTGTGGAGGATGACCCTGCATCCCGATCCACCAAGGGCGGAGGTTCCAAGACTGTCTGATCCCTCAGTGCAGGTGTCGCGGACAGAGGAGTGTCCACATCAGAATCACTCACCCCTGACATATGGACCTGATGCTCATCCAACTCAACATGGTCGTCAGAGTGTTCTTCAGGGCTGGACTCATAGGCAGCCAGAGACAAGATGGACTGTAGCACTTGGGGGTTTTCGTGGCCTACCACCCCACTACCCCCACTTGTGCTGGGTTGATGTAGTGATAACAACCCTGTGCCTGGCATGACAACACCATCCTCCGGCTCCACTGCGTCATCATCTGAAAAATAGAGAGAAAAAAGGTCACTACACATGTTAGAAGCACACAACACACACACACCGACAACAAACACATCAGGCAGACATGTGACACACAAAATAGAACCTGTCAAGCATGCTGGGTCAACTTGGAATTGCTTCTGTGATCAGACCTGTTGAAAGGTGGCAGTCTGCATTGAAGTGGGTCTATGCAGTGCAGCAAATATGTATGTTACTCACTACCTACATGTACAAGGACTACATGGTGTGTGTCAGAAAATGTGAAGGCAGTGCAAGGTCAACTTCAGGCATCACGTGCAATGTGCATTCAATGGGTAGCATATCTACAAGCAAAGCACCCCTCCACCCAAGTGCAAAAGCAGGGATGCCTAGCATGGTATCAAAAGGCTGACCATAGACCTGTGTACTGGCAGACAGTGTTGACTAGCATCAACAGCTTCCTGTGAGTCAAGTGACAACACTGCAAATGATGATGGGACAGTAAGCAGGGCACATGATGAAACCTCTGGAGTCCACCCACGTGTGAAGAAGACACTACGCCAGTTGGACAGATTGTCAGACCCTAAACATGTGTGCAACGCAGTACTGAGCCACAGTTGACACGGGAAGGCAGATGAAATGCCATGCAATTTGGGTCATCATGGACTTGTGTAACAGTGATCATCCAGTCATGGACACATATGGGCATGCGTGGAATGCACATGGACCATGAATGGGCACTCATGTCCCTGCGGGGCATCTGACCTCTGCACAGTCCAAGTGAGAAACCCTGCATCAAGTACTAAGGATGTACCACAATGGATATGTCTGGCAGATTGGCAGCTGGATGTTAGAATGTACAAAGGAGGCATGACCAGGGAAGTAACCAACGGCAATATTGTAGCAGACCAGTGCTAAGATGGAATTGGGGTGCAGAGCAGGGGGTTGAGGGGCAAGGGAGCATGCCTACATTGGCTACCCCCTTGCAGGCAGCGGACACATGCACATCAGTCATGCTATGCGCAGTTCCTAGGCTGAGAGGAAGCTCACCCCACGCTACATACAGAAGTGCCAGTGAGCTGGAACATGGACCAGAGGGGCATACTGGTAACAAGCATGTGACTACGGTGCAAAAGTGGTGATGTGGACAGTCCCCGTCTGCTCCACATGTCCACCATCCACCAGAGTAGACATGCATCAGGGAAGCATTGCATTACTCACACATCATAAACATGTACACGTGAAATGTAGTGGCAGTCATGCACAACACATCACACAAGTAAAACACACAGGTCCTCGACAAACACGCATCAACACTCACCGGACTGGGCATCAAAGTCCGCATCTCTCCCACTCCTCCGACCGATTCAGATGGTATGAACTCCGCAATGAGTGACTCATGCGTAGTGAGGTCTTCCTCCTCTGGTGCAGGCCCACGGCAAGTCACCAGAGTCAAGTTGTAATTTGAGGCACACTTAGCCTTAGCGCTGCGTTTGAGGTCATTCCAATGCTTTTTGCACTCTGGTGCCGTGCGCACCTCATGGCCGAATGCACTCACATGTTCCGCAACTTGCTTCCAGTGGGTATCACGGTGGGCAGCCGTAGTCTGACAATTAGCACCCACTAGCATGTCACGGCTGTGTTTCCGCACGTAGCCCATGAGGAAGTCCAGTTCCTGGTTGCAGAAAGGCTTCTTCCTCGACGTGCAGGAGGTCGTGCCTGTGTGTGGGGTCCCAGCCTGTGCTGCAGGTGCAACCTTCCTCCTCTTGGATTGTGGCACAGACCCTGGCTGGTTGATGCCGCCCTGATCAGTATGGCCAGTGGGACTGGTGGATTGAGCCAAGGGAGTGGCAGGTGGAGGGACGACCAAAGGGCTGACTTGTGTCAGTGGCAGGTGGGTGCCCTCTAATGGACCCTGCGCATCAACATCCGCTGTGGCAGGGTCATTGACCGCAACTATCCTGGTTGGCAGACTCACAACCGGGGTGTTGTTGGCTGCATCTGCCCCTGCACTTGCCAACACCCGGCTGTTCGGGGCAGCAGATGACATTAATGCCCCAGGGACACGTGTCTTGGTCAGGGCAGCCCTGCGTGCCCCTACGGTTTCCCTCCAGTCCTGTTGGAAATCTTCCAAGGGCTCTTCAATCGCCAGCGCAGCCTGCGCTGGCAGACCCTGAGCCTGGGTGATGGTGTCCACAGCTGCACCTGCAGCTACCACTACCCTTGGGCCCGTGGCAGTCGATGAAACGGACTTCCGGGTCACACGGGCGCCAGTGCCAGATGCAGAAGCTGCATCTCCTGGAACCACAGGGGGTGGTGGCATGACTGCACCGACACATGTCACAACATCGTGCTCAAGTGGCGCACCCCTGCCTCTTCCCCCTCTGCGGCCACCCTGGATACCCTGGAGTCCCCCGACTCCCTGGTCACCCCAGCCACGTCCCTGACCACGCCCGCCACGAGGAGTACGCCCAGCTGAGGCGCCCCTCACCTTTGGTGGCCTCCCAACCATGGTACAGATGGAGTAGTGCCGGCACAGATGGAGTAGTGCCAATGGGAGGTTTACACCACAATTGACCCGGGCAATTGGGGTGAAGGGGGGGCAAGATGTTAACAGCCCCCCTGCACCTGCAAGGCTGTATGTGACCCCGGTGATGTAGTGACGGGTCACGCTACGCTCAGGCACCCCAATACTGCAGTAAAACCATGCATGCAACCCTGCAGCCTACGTGCATGGAATCAACCTCCCGCAGTATGCGGTGGCACCCAGTAACACAAAAAACATGTACGCGTGGGACACGCAGGCTACTATGACCTCAAAAACGGGTGCGATACACAGGGGCACCCGCAGTGGGAAAAGTAGTGTGCGCGACTCACCGTCTGACTAGCTTGATAATGAAAAACACGCGTAGCCAATACCCCCGGCAAAAGAAGAGATACGTCCTCGATCGCTGTGAAGATGTGATGGCGCGCGAAACAACACGAAGCAGCTACACACGTCGGTCTCCACGAAAGGCACGTACAGCGAACTGCTGGCTCTGCTCACCTTTAACCCGTGCTGAGGGAAATGCCCGCGTGCGTCACTTATGTGCGTAGGGCCTTTCCTCAGATTACATGCATTTACACGCGGACGTGCAGTTTTTCACGCGCGCTGAACCACTATGCCCATGTCACGAGGGAAACGCCTGCGCGCGTAACGCCAGAGAAGCGCTTACGTGCTAAGGGCCTTTGGTCCAATGAAAACACGTACGTGTGCTGACGTGCTTATGCGCTAAGGGCCTTTCCTCCAATTACACGCTGACATGCATTTTTTTCACGTGCCAAATCACTCCGTATTAAGCTGGCCACGCGAAAAACACACGGAAGACCACGCTCCTGCCCAGAAGGCCAAAATATTGCCCCCCAGAGCCCCGAGCACGCTCCCAGCTGCAATCTGCTGCTGCCTGACTGCCTGCTGCCCACGTGCCCTGCCATTTGCTGCCTGCACGTCAGCCAGGGGACCACCCAGGCTGGAACCGAAGACTCCCGACTGGGATTCCATCGCTCCACAGCCCAGCCCCAGGACCCAGTTGCCCACCCACTCCTGCCTCTGGCGTTGCCTTGTCCAGCACAACACCATCTGGCAGCACTGGCAACCTCCAGCCAGAGAGGCAGAGGGCCACCAGCTTCAGTGCCAGGGAAGTTGGTGTCCTGGTGGAGCAAGTCCTGGGGCAGTATGATTCCCTCTTTGGCAGTTTGCGCGCCGACAATGAAGGACGGACCAGGATCTGGATGGACATTGTGACTGCCATCAACGCGGAGGGGGGGGGGCAGTCCACGACTTACATCATGTCAAGAAGCGCTGGGAGGACTTCAGGTCCAGGACCCTCAACAAGGCCCGGCGCCTCGCGAAGGCAGCGGATGCAGAGGGGCGCCGGGGCCAGCTGTCGGACTACCATATGAGGGTCCTGGAACGCATATGCCCAGCGCTCTACGTCCAGATCCTTGAGAGGCAGACCCGTCTGGAGTCGAGCGGTAAGTGTACATGCAGGGTGATTGGATGCTATGCGTGTCGTGGTGTGCCAGTAGAGTGCAGGTTACACATGTGTTTTTGTAGCGCCATGTAGGGATGTGTATGAACATGGGCGTGAGGCTGCCACATGTGTGTCCTCTCAGGTGTGAGACACATTGATGGTGTATGTGTTGGTAAGCATGCTGGACAAATGCAGGTGTGGGAGCACACATGTTTGAATTTCTGTGTATGTACATTGGCATGGTTGTGGCATGGATGGTGGTTCCTAATGCATGTATCTGCACTGTGTACATGTGCATGTGTGTGTATTTGACAAGTGTGCAACTGTAATGCAACATGGATGCATGTGACACTGATATGTATAAGGCTGAATGGCAGATCTGGCATGTATGGCGATCTCATCACTGCAGTTGGAGGAGATGTAGACATGCATGTAAGTTTGGTGGCGTGTGTGCATGTCTACTGAACTCCCTGTGTTTCATGTGATGTCTGGCTCACCTTTGGATGCTCATGCTGTTGTATATGTATGGATGGTGCTGGCTGTTGTGATATGGATGTGGAATTGCTCATGTGTGTGAGTTGAAATGACATGTGTGTTGTGGATTGTGATGCCATGTCTGAAGTTTGACTCTGCCACTCATGTGCAACTGTCATGTGTGTATCAGTCCATTGTACAGTGCCCTGATGCCTGTGTCCTATCTCTCCCTGTCTGCAGAGTCAACTGATGATGAGGGCGGAGAGGGTGCTGTGGAGCACAGCGGCAGGGATCACACCACCAGCCGGAGACTCAAGTCCCGGCTCCCCTCCCAGGTTCTCATCTCGTCAGGGAGTGAGGAGTCCAGTGCCGCCTCCAAGGCCGCAGCTGCCGAGGGTAGGTCCAAGAGGCGGAGGTCAGAGTTGGACTCCTCGGCAGCAGAAGGGGCAGCTGAGACCCCACAGGGTCTGACGGAGGAAGATGGCACAGAGTCATCCAGGTTAGTGGGGGGTTTGGTGGAGGAGGAGGCCATGCAAGGGACAGACATGGGGTCTGGAGGTGGGGATTCCACTGGTGCTAGTGGTGCAGTGCAGCGGCAGGGACAGGAGGCAGCACAGTCCACCGTGGAGGTGCCTGTGTGTAATCCTGTCCCCGATCCTGTGACTGCATCATCCTGCACCAGCAGGGATGCCTACGTCCAGACCCGTTTTCAGGGAGGGGATCCGCTTACAACAACTGGCCTTCCTCTCCCTGCGGACGTGGCTATCCGGGACCGGGTTGAGCCTGTCCTGAGTGGGATGGCGTTGCGTCAACGGCACATGCGAGGTGACCTGCAGTGTTTTCGTGAGGACACTGCACGTCATTTCGAATGCCTCGTTAACCACGTTGACCTACTGGGACGGGTCACCAGGGCTGGATTCCTCCGTGGACCTTGTTCCGACCCCCTCCTCACCTGAACCCCCTATGCGCCAGTCGTCGTCCATGCCATCTTCCCACCCATGTATCACCTGGGTACCCTGTGGAGCTGCCTCTGACCCTGCGGCCAGGCTGGTAAAGGACACATCCCTGCCACAGTCGGGAGTCGATGTCAGCAGGGGTGGCCACCTCAAAAAATGCACGCCGGCCGGAGGAGGATGTGCAGGCAGCAAGAACCAGGGAACAGGCAGAGGCACAGCAGCAGCAGCAACAAGATGGGAGCCATGATGGCTGGGGGCCTTCAACATCGGAGGGGCAGGCATCGGCCAGAGGCCAGGAGGACCCAGGACTGGAAGTGTCTTCCGTGTGGCAGCGTTTAGGCCATTCTATGGATGCAGAGCGGCAGCAGGCAGAAGAGGCACGGCTCACAATGGTCAGGGCAGAGAACTCCATGCGTAGGGCTCTGAGGCGGGCCGAGTGCCTCAAGGCAATTCACAGGGACCTGGAGGTCCACATGTGATTGTCCCTGCGAACCCTCGGGGCCATGGAAGAGGACCGCCTCCGGGACATCGAGCAGGAGTTCGATGATGCCCTGGCCCGGGAAATCGGGAAGTGAGCCGTCGGACTAGCCCACTGCCATTGTAAATAGTTTTTAGAGTTAGGTTTCCTTTTCCTTTTATTTGTGGTCAATGGACAATGCCACACACATTTGTATATAGTTTTATTTTTATGTAGTTTCTTAGGTAGGTTTCATTTGTTTGGTTGGGCTCATGGACCCTTTACATAGTTGGACAATGGATTGATTTGATTTATTTTTTGGATTTTGCACATGGATTCATGGATTTTTCTTTTGGACAATGGATTGCGAATAGTTTGATCATGGATTAATTAGATTTTTTTTTTCATTATGGACATGGAGTAATGGATTTTTTTTTGGGACAATGTATTGTAAGTAGTTGGACTATGGAATCATTTGAATTTTCTTTTTCATTATGAACATGAAGCAATGGATTTTTTTTTTTTATCTTTCCTTTGGATTTGCGTTGGTGGAGGGAGAGTTTGGACTGCTTTTCTTTCAAATTTTTTTGGATTGGTTATAATTTTCATTCATTGATCTTTTGCACATGCTTTTCATTTCATGTTTGCTATTTTTGTATGATTTGATTTCATTTATTTATTTGTGTACATAATACATATTCATATTTTATTTCCATGTGTGGGATTCGCTCATTGGGTTGATGCATTTGAAAATGTGTGTTTACACAATCAATGCCAACCAATGTATCTGTGTGACGGACATGTGTTGATGTACATAGTTGATTTTTGGTTTGTGTCTTGAGATAGGCATGTCAGTGTGGGGTGGATTGGGAAATCATTGCGTCTCAAGAATGGGGTGGCGTGATGTGGTTTTTGGTGTAGAAGTGGCCCATGATTGTGCTTCTTTATTTTGTGTAGGGGGGACATGAGTGGGGGC
The DNA here is from genome assembly GCF_040938575.1 of Ambystoma mexicanum. Lineage (NCBI taxonomy): Eukaryota > Metazoa > Chordata > Amphibia > Caudata > Ambystomatidae > Ambystoma > Ambystoma mexicanum. The sequence goes on from NC_090924.1 coordinate 1,095,142,072, forward strand.
CTACTGGCAGGTGCCCCTCACTGCTGGGGGGTGGGGATCCAGGGGGACATGAGTGGGACATGAGTGAGGGCCTGCTGACAGGTGCCCCTCACTGCTGGGGGGTGGGGGAGCAAGGGGACATGAGTTGGTGATCACTAGTGGAAGCTGACATGTGTGCTGGCTGGGGGGCATGCCCAGGGGTGCAGGGTAGTCCTCTGTGTTGTGGATTGCCTGCAGGGGCCGTGGATGGGGTGGGGGGCACACCTGGGAGAACCCACACTCATGTGTGGGACTCCCCGTGCACCCCACTCGATACACGTACCCGCTCTGACGTGTGTGAAACTTCCCGCGAACCCCAGTAATACACGTACCCCTCTCGCACAGGGCCTCTCGCGTTTGAAACTTCCCGTGCACCCCAGTAATACACGTACCCCACTCGCACAGGCCCTTTCGCGTGTGAATCTTCCCGCGAACCCCAGTAATACACCTACTCCACTCGCACAGGCTCTTTCGCGTGTGAAACTTCCCGCGAACCCCAGTAATACACATACCCCACTGCACAGGCCCTTTCGCATGTGAAACTTCCCGCAAACCCCAGTAATACATGTACCCCACTCGCACAGGGCCAATTGCCTGTGAAACTTCCCGCGAACCCCAGTAATACACGTACCCCACTCGCACAGGCCCTATCGCGTGTGAAACTTCCCGCGAACCCCAGTAATACACGTACCCCACTCGCACAGGGCCAATCGCGTGTGAAACTTCCCGCGAACCCCAGTAATACACGTACCCCACTCGCACAGGCCCTTTCGCGTGTGAAACTTCCTGCAAACCCCAGTAATACACGTACCCCACTCGCACAGGGCCAATCGTGTGTGAAATTTCCCGCAAACCCCAGTGATACACGTACACCACTCACACAGGCCCTTTCACGTGTGAAACTTCCCACGAACCCCAGTAATACACGTACCCCACTCGCACAGGGCCAATCACATGTGAAACTTCCCACGAACCCAAGTAATACACGTACCCCACTCGCACAGGCCCTTTCGCGTGTGAAACTTCCCGCGAACCCCAGTAATACACGTTTCCCGCTTGCCGTGTGCTGTGTGGTGGCCATGTATACAGGTACAGGGTTAGCGCAGCCCTTTCCACTGGATTGGGGATTTTGATGGCTTTTCCCGGCACGAGGGGCGTTCTTGGAGGCGTAACTGGCGCTACTGCAGGGTAGCTGGCCATGGCTGGTTTTGGTAGCTAAAATCCATGAATACGCTGTGCGCGGAAATGGATTTTAGCGCACACGGCTGGCGCAGAGATTCGCACGCGCTCACTGTGCGCCAGTCGCGTGCGCCACTTGTGTGCTAAATTCTATGAATTACCCCCTTAATATCTAAACCAAACCATTTTAATAAAAAAAAAGAAAATAGACCATCGGGTAAGAGGTGGCTTCAAAACCTCCCAGAGTGTGAAATGGGGCTTTTGCAATCTCTTTTTCTTGCTGTTACTGCTAATAATCTGCAGAAATAATGGTACTTTACCTTGATGGACTTCTTTGACTGGGCGCCCTACACTTGAGTAGTAGTAATGTCATTTATAGGATCTTCACCTGTGAGCATACTTGTTAGACCCCATGTACCATGGTCAATATGTATGCTTGTCACATCTGGTTGGGGTGATATCCTGCATTATATTTGTGGCTTTCTACGCTGGTAATAACTCTTCAGACACAATTTCACCCGCTTGTAGCCTCAATGTTCACGCTAATCAGAGGAAAGGAAAAATAAGTCCCTTTATGTGCGTAAAGCTAGGCCAGTGTATAAGGATAGTTAGATATCCCAACACTGGATCTAGAATGAAGGTCTTGACTCCGTAAATGTAGCATTGATGGTAAACTGATGAAAGAGCATGTAAGGAAAAGGGAAAAAGGGGTGTCGCTAAGAAATGTTTCCCCTCTTTTCTTCATTGTGTAAAGAAAATAGCAACCCAAAATCTGAACATTAAAAATAGTCCAAAAAGCCAAATAATCACTGCATCTCTCTGCAAGGGAAAACAAGGTTTATTATTTTGCAAAAGGTCTCAGAAGGTTCCGTAGCACAGAACTGAGACGGAGCCCACCACTTCCAAGAAAGTTAAAGGTTATATAGCGGTAAACCTCAGAATATGAATATGTAAGTTACAATGTTACCCCACCACCCTCATTGGCTACCACCTATAGAACATGCTAATGTCCCCCATATAGTCCCTAGGCGGATGGGCCACATCTTACCTAACCCATTCCCCTAAACACGTGGTGTACCACATCATCACTATTGAATCCATGAGTGGGATTGGTAGTTTAAACTTATTGACACATTAATAAATAGAGACGGCCATGTGATGTGCACCCTTCTGATCCAGGCGCGATCAAAGACAAGTGTTGAGGCCAACTCTGCTTTGTTAAAACAATAGGTCTTCTCATTATACCAGATGCCATGGCTCACACAAGCTGCCTCCCCGACCTTGTACTAAATGTATTGGCATTACCTCCGCTCCTCCTATCCCAAATCACAGAATATTCTAGAGACGGATCCCCCCTTAGCTCCTTCAAACCACAAGTGCACATAAATGATGTGACTGGGGCACTGCTCTTGAATCTACAGTTCAGGGATTTATTTGTTCTAATTGTGGGATGACCGCTCATTGGGGAGTGCAGTAGTGCTCTAAATCTTCTCCTTATCCCTTGGCATGACAAAACCTTATACCCTCTTCTCATGAATTTGTCCTTCAAAGGACACATCCCTACCAGCTCTCCCAGCAGCGCACATACCTTTCCCACCAAGTTCAGGCCCTGCAGCTGTATACAATTAGCGTTTATCCGTGCACCATGGGTCTCTCTGACCTCGGCTTCTCTCCTGGAGAACGGAAAAGGGGATTGGTTTTTAGAGCTGAGCTACACAGAGCCGCAGCTTCACATCAGAGCCTGTGTTCTATTCTGCTCATGGTGTACTAGGCCTTCACTTCGAACGTGGTGACACTTCTGCCATGTTAACACACTGACCTCACTTCTAACACATTACCTGTCGGACTCCATCGTCCACCTGTTTCACTTCTTCTTGCGCAACTCACTACGGACCATAACTTTGGATACGACAACTAAACACAGGGCCTATACTACTGCCCTAGCTATAACCTCTGCAACTGCAACAATAATGCATGTGTTTCTCTTTCTGTGTTGCTATATGTGAATATCTAATATGTGTCAAACCTAAGTAAAAACAATACATGCACCTTCTGCTGTGCAAATCTCAGTCTATTCCCACGATAGTCCGTATTAATAGGTTTTTCTGAACCTGAACCTTTTTGCCTGGCTGGAAAGCTGTACATGCATCCCAACAATCGATTACAGTTTGAAAGCTTATTTTGTGTCCACAAGTTAGGCAAAACTTTATCAATTTCTCTGGTGCATCTGGTTAGGCTGCATATAATGCATTTGCCACATGCATAATGTCCCCTTGTAGGTGCTAGACCATATGATTCAGTAATCATACTTTGATGGATTGTCCCTCATGTCTTTTGTCTAATGTCATTCTTCTTAAAAATTCCACTCACACTAATACTTTTCTTAAAGGCAAAAATGGGGTTACCTTTCCTTTCAGCTTCCCCTAGCTCTAACATTCATCCTAGTTATTGCCACGTAGGCCTCATTTCTACCTTGACTTGGTGAAACACTTGGTGACACTCTCCACCCTTCACCTAGTTCTCTTTCATACCCATTCGAAAATTTCATATTAAAAAGCAACAAGTATAGTTTTGTCAGGTTCGCACAGTCTGTTACATCATGCATACATACAGCACTATGAACCCACACCAACATTTGGCCCAGAATTAATCAAGTTATTAAAATAAATAACTTCTTAGAAAAATAAATCAATTTGTTTATTTTAAAAAAGTGCCTTTCCAAAAAATCAAGTAATTGTTTTGTGACGAAAACAAATGTACTGGTTCGAAAAATGAACATCAGTATTCTGAAAAATAATTGATTTGCTAAACGAAAAGCGATTTACTGTTCTTATCTATAGATGAGCTGGAAAATACTCCCTATTTCTCTATGTGAATTTATCAGATCGTCAACCCAATTACCCATGCACAGCAGGAAAAAAGTCTCTTGACCAGCCCCAGTCCCTATCGCCTCTTAATGCTGGAGAAGGCGCCAGCACCCAACCGTATTATTCCCTATTGATAATGAACTGTATGAATGAACTGTAATTGAATCTTTGCTCTAAGTAAGTGTTTCTGTGTATTCAATATGTTTTCAAATATCTAGTTGCTCATGTACTTTCTAATTCATTTAATGGACAGGATTATCATGTGTACATAATCCTGTCGCGCTCAAAAAGCCAGGCAACCCATTATCCAACAAATACACACATTAGCTAAAGGACATAAGGAGGAAGGCAAACAAAGCATGTTGATTTTATCATGTTTCAAGTAAACGATATAATGCCAATATCTACACCATCTCCACTTGAATGGAACATAGTTATGAATTTAATACTTCTGGCCATTGCTTCCTCTACTCCCCTTCAATTAGGCGCTGGCGAGGGTCTGAGCAACGCCCCCATACTGCACAGTACATGTCCTTGATTCCGTACCTGTGCTGCGTTTTAACATTGTTCTTAAATTAGGGACATTTCTTCTTTGACTTGGAAATAGTAGCTGACTCCCCCTCTCATCCCACTCTCATGACAGATTTGGTTAATGCTGTGAAACTTTCTATTATACAAAAGGTCATTACAGAGCATTTCCACGGTGTGTTTTTTATCTTCCAGAATCCCAAGGTGTGCTTCCTGATGCCGACCTAAACGTAAATCATTCTCTTGCTCCACTTATTTGTGAAGCGGGGGTGTGGGGGTGATCTTCTGCACTGGATTGGGTGCGCCATGTTCTTTTCTTTGCATGTATGTGATATTTCCAGTTTCAAGCGACGCCGGCCAGTGACCCACAGAGGGTGTACAAGACCCACCTATAATGGAACAGGAAAGAACCAATTACACTTCTGGCATTATAGGATGAGAACAACTTGAAAGGCAAAAGGCATCTTTGCATCCAAAGACGTGGGGTCTCATTCCAGCAACATTGGAACAATGCGAGTAGAAATGCAATTTGAAGAGTATTAGCACTATGGCAAAGGTTACCCTAGCCTATTGTAAATAAGTCTTTTTGAATGCATGTTGAAACAGGGCATTGATTTCCAAATGCCAACACCACATCTGCTGCTTAGAAGATGGGAAATCCTGCATTAAGCGCAACGTAAATGACCTGTACAATGGATAAAAATACATTGCCCTGGTGCATAAATGCATTAAAAGAATGTTTTGTTTCTCCAGGTCTCTGCCTCTTGTGTTGCCTGACCCAGGCGGGATGAGTATTGAATCCAAGGACAGTGTCCACTTCTTTACTTCCCACATACAGCCTTGCAAGCAGAGGGACAAGGGCAGTGTCCACCTATCGAGCTGGAAACATAGGCCAGTCAGGGAGTGAAGGGAAGGACAGAAATCTTCTCTCCAAAACTTCCAGGGGTTGCCAGGCAGGTAAAGTGAGAAGGCATAGAGAGCCTTACCCAAGCTAGCCAGGGTAGTCCCCTGCCTCTCTAAATGCCCATGGGTGGCCAGACAGAGGCTAGGGACAGATTGTCTGTCTCCAGCTGATCAGGTAAACACAGTCGGGTGAAGCACAAGGCTGCTTTCTCAAAAAAGTCCACCTCTGCACGGAAGACAATGCACAGCCCTATTTGTGTCAGCTGCACAGATGATGTTAAGGTTGCAAAATGTCATCCCATTCCCCACCACCACCGTCTGCCTCCCTACCCCCTACCGACCCCTTTTCTTCTTCCACCTCCAAGTACTAGCTTCCAGCTCAATTCTTTGCAGCATTATATTTAGCTTCCGTAGTGTAACAGGGGTGCTCAGACAAGGTAGGGTGAGTAGTGACTGAGTCCATCTTCCAAGCTTTTTCATTGTGTCCAGGTTATTTCCCTACCTCTCTAGCTACCCAGGTGTGCCCAGACAGCGAGAGAGGCAGGGAGTAGGGTCCCAGTCTCACTCCCAGGTGTAAATTGGCTGGTGGGACTGCTTACATTTGCACTTATCTGCAACCAGGTCCCCTCCGTTCATTCGGAATGTTCTCATCCAGAACAGAACTGCAAGAATTATCCTTGACCTCATGCCCCGGGACCACATCTCTCCAGTGCTGCAATCCTCCAGTAGCTCCCTGTGGCTGCAAGGTTCACGTTCAAGATGCTCTGCGTAATCCACAAGGCTTTCTGTGGCCAGGGCCCGCACTATCTACAATGCTCTCTTCCTAAATACTCTCCCCCTGGAGGCCTCTGCTCATCTCCCTCCAACTCTCTGCGGGTGAGCCGCTTTCACAAACAGAGATTCGGGGGAAGATATTTATCCTATGCAGATGCCTGCCTCTGGAACAGCCTCCCTACCTCTTTCCTCTTTGAGCCAGAGCAGCTTAAGATCCGGAAACTATTCAAGACCTTCATTTTCTCATCCTCCTTCTCTCTCCCCCTCCCTTGCTAATCTCCTTTCTTTTCTCTCTACCCTGCTTCTCCCCCCCTAACTCTGTTCAGTTTTGCTGACTGGTTGCCTGGGTCAACTCCAGAGCCTACAGGTCCCAGGCTCCCCCGCCAGTCTTTTGCACTTGCCTCTGGCCCGCTGCACTTTGTTCAGCATTACTGCACTTTCAGCTTATGCTCCATGAGCAGGGCAACCCATGCACTTAACCGGACTCGTTTGTTCCGCCCCACCCCCTTGTCCCTGCACCTCTGTCTGCACGTAGGCATTACCTAAATGCACTAGGACCAGTTTTTCTGTCCTGTCCCCCCCACCCGGTCTCAACTGTAACACTTCATGCACTTGCACTAGGAGAAATGTCGTCAGGCCTAGTACTCTAGTTTTTTTCTGTTTAGAGCATTCAGAATCTTCAAGGCGTAAGAATGATTACTGTATTTCCCATGTTTCATTCTCACCTTGAAGCTCTTTGAAGCACTTCACCTGTGTATAAGTGCTGTATAAATAAACAATAAATAAATGAATAAATACATTTTCATCATTTGCACTGTGCCGTGCAAAAGAGAAGTGTAAAGAGACAGCATAAGCCTCATTACACCTCTCTTTCAGACTCTGCAGAGCAGAATGAGAAAACGCTGCCTACATAGAGAATCATAGGTTTTATGCCAGCATGAAAATGCCACGCTGGTGTAAAACCTAGTTATTTTTGAAGGTGGCGGGTAAAAAGGAGGCAAGTGTAACTCCCATTACACCACCTTTGAAAACTATTAAAACTCTCTGGAGCATGAACGGAGGCATTAAGACAGGCGCAACAACATTACACCTGTCTTTTGCACCTTCATACACGCTCCGGGAACTTAATGAGCTCTATCATGTTTGCTTTATCATAGGTGGCAAGTGTATATGCCATACCACAGAAGAAATGTCTTGATTGTCTACACCAAAATGTCAGTTTAGCCATTAATTATACTTTTCATGCTTGTTTTTATCATAGGTGCCAGTACAAAATGTCATGCCACAGTACGACATGAGTAGACTGGCTGCATCAAAATCCCACACTAGCCATGTAATAACTAGGCATTTATTGTGGCATGGCATCTTTTACTAGGCATCTGTCACTAGACCGTTTAACCCGCAGCTCCTCTACAATGGGTGAGGTCACTGGCTGGTCAATGCCCCCTCACCAATTAAAGGACAAGTTGTCCCTGGCCATTATGAAAATTAGAAAGGGTCTGGGATTTAAAGTTCTTTGAAGGAAATGTGTGAACAGGAGAAATACATTGTTGTTTATGAAAAATGTAATGTGGGCAAGGAGGAATAAAAAAGATAATTATCTGTGGAAGTCAGTGTGGGTTGATAACCATGTCCATGATGGGAATGGCCCTGTCTAGACCTACTATAATTTATACTCAGGGTGAGAGGGTAACTCCCAAGCTAACTAAAGTGAAAAAATACTGCCTACCTAGGAATTGGAGGCAAAGATTCCAAAGTAGCAAGACAGAAAATTCAGGTGTTGTTCTTCCTGTGGAGAATGTTAATGCAGATGCTTCCCTTCAATAGAGTAAAAAAGAATGTCGGTACTCTCTGACTTGTGCTTTGGAAACCTAATCTGCTGCTATTCAGCACAAAACAGCAAGGCAGTCAAAAAGAATCTAATGGTTTATGGTACTAAATTCAGTGGAAAAATTAAGGAACATCATTTCTGCCTGCTTGCTCTTGTATTCCTGCTCATGAACATGTTTCTTTTATGTCCATGAAAGCTGTCTCGGTGCCCCCACCTTGGATGTATCCCTCATTGCTGATTGCAAACATTTTGGTGGCCTTTGCAGTGGAAGTGAATGTGAAGAACACCGATCTTTTCCAGAACATGACCCAACCAGGGACGTCATTTCACCAAAATGTCAGGGGTAGCGTGACATCACACGCCCTTTGACCCCTGATGACATCAAAGAAAGTTATGTAATTTGACCCCACCCCAAAGTGATATCGCGGGACGCTATAGAACACAACCTTTCACCCATTGATGAAACAGGAAGTGGCATCACATAGGATTGTACACTACAAAAAATATGGTTACGATATCACTATAATATGATGTACATTTCATACAAGAATGGATCGCCATATGTATCGTTAAGATCAGTGTGTATAGGCCCATATTACCAAATTACTGTGAATGCAAGCAGACGTCCATGAGCAAATGATAATGATGTGTTATTATATAGCACTTACGCTTAAGTGCTTTATATAGAAGAATTATACACCCAATATCACCCAACCAGTGTTGGTACTCATTTATCGACCTCAGAAGGATGAAAGGCTGAGTTGAGGCATTTAAGAACAGACTAAATCAGTGACTCACCCCCTGAAGTGTGCCTGAAATAAACCTTTAATGAGTCTAGCAATTATTGTATAGAATTCCAGAAGACACATTATTTGGTATTCCTATTCTTTCTTATTTAGGGCCAGTGCTGAAAGTGTTAGACTTGTGGCACTCCTGTTCTTATTTTTATTCCTTTTTTTAAGGGGCCTGAAGAAGAAAGCCAGCCACTCCAGAAGTAAAGAGCCACATGGTGCTGGCCACAGCCCAAGAGTTTGGATGACAAAAAAAGAAGAAAAAAAACCTTTTTTTTAGAGGTCACAAGGGAGACCACAGAGGTCGCAAGGGAGACCTCAGAGGTCGCAGTTGCGACCTCTGTCGACCCCTAAATGACGTCACTGGACCCAACAGAGGTAGTTGATACAGTGTCAATGGTCTTATAGTGTTGGATGAGATGAGTTTTTTTTAATAACTTTGCAATCACACTGTGCTTGCAGGAGATGGGATAAAAGGAAGTGCCTTTTTTGCCTTAGCCATATTTCCCCTTTTCCTGCCTGATGCCCCACACTTTTTGAAGCATTACCGAAGTTATGAAAGGTCTGGAATCCTGCCATGTAGTAATGGGGCCTGCAGATATGAGGTTAGCTGCAGGGTTCTCCCTTGCAAACAGGATCTAAAGGTGGAGGAAAACGCACAGGCGAGCCACATGAAAGAACTCAGCGTGCAGGACAGTTTCGGCAAAAGTGGCTTACAGCAAATCATTATAGAACAGTGTAAATGGCGGTATTGAACGATTTATTGATGTTGGTGAGTCAGGTAAGATATGAATCATAATTGCCTTGAAGATCATGGTGTTGCAAGGGACGAATGGCGATGAAGAAATGCCCAGACATAAAACACCCTTGCAAAGGGGAATAAAATCTACAAATTGAAAATGAGAAAAAAATTGTAAAGTAAAGGTGAGTGCCGAGGGTTTTTCTGGCAGTTGTGCGGTAAGTTGATAAACAGAGATAACATTGAGCAACACTAATCCTATTCCTCATGATGCTAATTTTGTGAGTGAACATATGAAAGGGGAGTAGTCATAGTGGAAAGAGTTTCCTAGTGGAATTACATGCAAAATCAGAAGCTTTGCGAATGTGGCTTTTTCACACAGCCTCATTGACTTTATTATGGGACCTGTATGCAGCACTGTCGGGTGAGGTGGAGGCATTCAAACATCTGCTCATTCATTTTAACGGTCATCCAGCATCTCTGATTCACAGCCACGTTGGCTCGTTATTTGATGTTTTCCATCATTGTTCACCATATTTGAGTAGGATTTTGGCTGGACAAGTATTTGCATTTGGGCCAGCTACAGCCCACGTTGCACCCACTTAGTCCGCGATCAGTTTGTTCACTGTCTTTGCTTCTGGGTATGTCAGTAACAGATCATTTGCTGTTTGTTAAACCTTGAATCCTAGTTTTCCCAGTGTCTGCTGCTTTGAGCTGTTCTTCATTGTATCGTGGACTACATTATGCACTGTAGACTGATAGAAAATGTTACCTCTTTCAGGATTTTTTCGTGACATTGCCAGAGCTTTCTAGTTATTTTATTTTGACAAGTTGCTTCTAGTGGTTGAACCTGTTCAAACACTGTAAAATGCTATATCCTCTGCCCCCTGCTATTATTCCTTCTTCTTCCACTTGTGTTACACTCCTGGACAGTTTTCCTGTTCACACAGTGAGAGCCTCTTCTCCTGCCTGATGAGGTCTGATCAACACTTGTTCTAGTTTGGGCTGTTAGGTGTCACTTGCGACACCAATAGTTGTAAAGTATTGCTACAGAGGACAGATAGGGAGCAATGGCATATGAGGAGGGACAAAGAGGAATGATATGTGAAGAAGGACACACATATTCTATAGGTGTTTCTTGGTTATAATCCCACCCATTGACTGCCCATGGCCATGCTAATCGCTGTTGCCATTCCCACCCATTCCCACCCATTACCACCCCCCCCAGAACTCCTCCTCATGGGAACGTCTTCAGCTGGCTTTACTCAAGCCTTACCATCAGACTTTGCACTGGAAGTGCCTGTCAGGTTTTTTCAAAGCTGTCTTCTGGGAGTTAATGACTTAATTAGAGTTGTAAACACACTGCAATATCTTACCAGGCCTGTCTTCAGCCACTCGATTTGGAAGCACTCTGCATGTCCTTCACTGAAGTCCTGTTAAAAAGCCCAAATTAACTAAGGCTGGACAAGCATCGGCAGTATGGAATGGAAGTTCCACAGGGAAGCTCAGCCTCCATCGTTCCCACCGGGCCATTCCTACCTGTTGTGCAGGGGGGATGAGTGGGGAGTAGTGGGGAATACGAAAAAATTATGGGTGGAGGCCCTCTTACATACAGTTGTGAAAACCTGCCTGTGTACGTTCATAATAAAAAGGCATTGATCTGGTGTAGTCTTAGGCTTCAAAATGCATAAGGGCAGTTAAGAAATGGTATACATGTTTTTTGGGGCTCAAACAATTTCAGTTGGTGATGTTTCTTTTAAAACCCACGAGCACATATCTGATCACAACATCCATTCAGTGAATTTGGTGCAGCCTAGGTAAAGACTTCTGTTAGAGGAGGCAGCAGCTGTAGGGTGCATTGATTATGATAGGAGAATACGTTTCCTAGTGCAAATTGAGAGATTTACCTGTTTTTAGCTTTAAGGTTGGACAGTGTGATGATGAAAACACTGTGTGCCAGTATTTATGCACTTGTACAACGTGTAGCTTTGCTAATGGATATTGATATCCATGTTGTCACAAATTAAATATGTATTAGCACAGATTATTGAAACAGTTGTGCCTCTGCAGGATTTTTCGACAACACATGTTTCGACCATTGTGTTCTTTTTTAAGGAAACATTTCAAAATTAACAACCTAAATCTCCATTTGATATGACAATATATGTATCATAGATACATAGGAGCCAATATTGGCATTAGCATAACATAAAAACCATTAGGGTGTTAACATCACACTAAAACCATAACGTAATCAGTGTATTATCAGAGTAGAAAATGAGGCAAAAGCGGAGAAAAAAAAGTGGGGCGGAGAGAAAATAATAAATGATTAGTTCATTCAATATGTTATAACAGTGATGAGATAGATTTGAATTGGTTATTGTTGCAAGAACCCTCCATGGGTTCCTTATTTAGGAGTCAATTGTGAGACATGCAGGAATATGGTCATCATTATATAAGTGATACGAAATGCCAGTGCACTGTCTAGGCAGTGATTTGTTAAAACAACTTGTCCATACATCATATACCAGCCTGGAATAACTAATCATCATACCATTTTGTCTACCAATTATCAGATGGGACTGCTTACATTTGCACCAATTAATGGTCAATGGACCTTATGTAGACCAACCTGAAACCCTCCACGTCTGAAAACAGAATGCTGATATTGATCAGATAATGTATGTCTCTGTCCATAATAAGTTGTGTCCCCTATCTATATTTATGCCCAACTTAAATGGTTAGTTGCGATATAAGCCAGACCCCTTCAATAAAATATTCAATTAGCTACTCACCTGATTGGGGAATTGAATTAGTAATTAGCAAACTGGTGGCTGTAAACCACTTCGATAAATGCTGCCTGTTAGGCCTCCAGAGTAGAAATACTGCAAACAATAAGAAGCCATTAGTGTTAGCTCGGCTGCTTCTGCCTACTAACTCGACCATATAGCTAGAATTAATGATGTCAAGAAATCTCACCATTTGCAGTGAGATGTGGTCCTGTGTGAGGTTAGGTGATTGGAAGGATCGTCTTCTATTTTTTTCGTTTAATGCCCATCACGAGATTATACACTTTCTCTGTAATATCCTCAAATGAGAGACCCTGTAAATAAGGTAAACAATGTCACAGCTTATAAAATGTTGGACTCGCCATAATGTATTGTTAGCACATGGGACTGTCATGTCATTAGACTGTTTCCATTGAAATATCTCTCGGGTGGGTATTACTTACTAGTAACCAGTATTATCCTCAAAGTCATGTCGGGTTCCTTCAAGTTGAGGACCCACGCTCTATCTGGCGTCTGCATGCAGTTGCTCGCAGTTGCCATTTAACCTTCATTTATATTGAAAGTATGATGTCACACACACGCTGCATACGTCATGACGGATTTGTTAATTTGTAAACAATCAAATATTTGAGAAGAGTCTCTCACCTAAGACCTCTACTTGTAATAAATCTTGAGTGTAATGATTGCATTGGATTAAATGGCAGTTTAGGAAATAGTTAATATTTGAGATGACACATCACGTGCCCGGAGCATGCGTCGTGTCTGAGTTGCATCACTGTAAACACACATGTGTATACAGTGTTTCTCTATCCTGAAGCTTGCTCCTTGTTTCACATCATGATCCTCCTCAGAAAATTGGTCTGTCTCTTTGTTTCGCCTGTGATCAAGTAATGATTGGGGATACCGGATACTGACATTGTGGGCTGTGCAAGCCCAAGCACATCACCACATATTATCCACCACTGTAGTGTGGGCACTACGTTAGTGGCCCTTCTCTAATGCATGTGTGAGTGAAAAGACCTGCAGGCCTAACATACATGTAGTTGTGAAGGATCCTGCCTTCAGATCAGGGAGCTGATCAGGTTGGTTTACATGTAGTTTGATATTGAGAAAAAGTGTTCTGGCAACATGATCAAGCATTCATTTAATTTAGTTTTGTGTGAGCGAGAGACATTTGCTAATATAGAGGACCATACGTCGGCCTACTGTATGATATAAGATCACAACGATATATGATAATACAGTTTCATACAATTTCGCAAAAGAAGGTTAGGGAGGTTAGTTATCGTAGAATATAGACGCTTGCCAATGTCATTCCTTCATAAGGGTACTAATATTGCATGTTCCTTATTCAGGCCTTGAGTTGTACATCAGAGTCTACAGATCATCCGTGATTCAAGATGTCTCAGGCGGTGTCATTGGTCTACACATCTTCTGTTACAGTGTGCTTTTTGGATGCCGATGAATTAGATGTCTGCCTTGTTTCCCATCTGTTGTTGTTCTTGCCAGTGTAGCACTAATGACAGTTTCAAATCTTGGCTTCCTAGGCTGGACAGATGTTCTCTAATGTGTACACGTAGTTCGCGAATGGTGCTACCAATGTAAACTTTTTTACATATACAAACGATCATGTACACAATATATTTGAATCTACAGTTAATGAAATCCTTGATTTCCATTGTCATTCCTCCATGGCATGTAAATGTGGTAGTAGCTGAATGAATATATTTACAGACACTACATGACCCACATTTGTGGAAACCCTTATGCATGAACCAAGCCAGTCGCTCCCAGTTGCTCTGTCATTGTCCGGTTTGAGGAACGAGGGACATAATTTGTTCTTAATTGTTGGTGCCCGAGTGAACACGAGTTTGGGTTTGGCTTCAATGTAATTAAGATCAGCATCTAATGATAAAAATGGCAATGTTTCATTAACATTACATACATAAGGTTGCTGTCTTGCTAGTATTTGGTAACCAAATTCTCCCATTGTACCAGATTTTGGACCCGCTGTTCCACTATTGAAGTTTATACATTTCCCAACGTATTAGATAACCCACTCCAAAGAGCTAAAAGAAGGGTGAAACATGTCTGTGATTATTGAACAGTTTTTGGAAAGGTCTGTCTTTGGCTAACATTGCACAATTAATTGAAGTTCAACAAATCAAATTGGATTTAAGTGTGTATGTGAATCATGTGATCATGCAATTTAACCACTTGACAACTGTGTTTTTATGGACCTTTTCTTTTTTTTGTGATATTCACTGATTTCGGGTATTTTTATATCACCGCTAATTTGAAAGGAATTGATATGTACAGCCTTGATAAAGAACATTGTGGTAGAAACATGTGTTGGCTGTTTTGTATGTGTTTATTTTTCCAAGTGTGAAATTGATTAAAGCACCATTGGGTGTTCTTATAATCATTAGATACATTCTTTGTTTATTATTTGGCATCCATGAACCATGCGCACTAGAAGTCCTGGTTGTTTGTATTTCTATCCATTTCTGTGTTGAAATTGGTTAGGTACCTTCTCTCTACCGGGACATGTGCTGCAGGCTGTTTGAGAAGTAAGAATAACCCTTAGCGGTCATACTGTAATACCTAGCGCAGCTGATTCAAATCTCTACTGCCTTCATTTTTTTCTGGCACAATTAAAGTGCACCAGCCGTCAATTTGTGAGGACTAATGTTTCTTCAGGGCATATATGCATAACTTCCGCTTCTCGCTGTGACCTCATCCTGTGGCAAACCCTCTATGTAGCAATAGCGAGGATGGGAAAATCGGAGACTATCACAGGACAGGTTTACAGGCCTCTGCATAGCAAAGCAAAGAAAGGTAGCCAGCAGGGAAGATTTAACTCCCACACGACAGCTATAGAAAATCTATTAAGCTTTCTTGTAAAATTTGAAGGGGGCTCCCACAAAGAGTAGAGTCCCATTCTAACTGAATAGCTAGAAATGCCCTGACTCCAGATCTGATTCTGAATCACCTTATTATCCTATTTATTTATCTTCAAACTCTGATTTCCAGTGTCTGGCAATTCAGGATGCAGGGACCCAGAATCCGTAGGCTTCCTCTGGGTCAGTCATGCCCTGTTATCGCCATGTGAGTAATCTCACCAGGCTGGTTGCTTGGTGACTGAGCATAACTGGTTTCTGGAATATGTCTAGTTTTTGGAGTACAGTAGTGGCTGTTGCTGATGGAGTGGAGTCGCTAAGAAGGGCCGGGCAAACCCCTTCCATAAAGCCTGTCCTCATCCCCTTTAACCTTCCCTGCACTGAGCAACAGGAGGCCTGGTGCTGGGGACGTGCAACACACAAAAACTGTGTTTGTTACAGACACTAGTCAGGTGAAATGTGTGGACAATGCATTTAATGCAGGCTATAGCTTGACAATCGCAGCACAATTCCCCCTGCCAGGAATCTTCCTCATTTCACATACGTTTCGGCTTTCTTCCAGTGGCTAATGTGCTTTCTTCCCAAGGGTACAGGTAGAGAGTAGGCTTTGTATATTTAGGTCAGGCAGACTGGATGCTCCACTTCAAGAGCTTCTTATATAGAATCGGCTTGACTGTTTTATCTTTCTCTGGCCTAGCTTTCCCTAATGCTAAGAGAATATGTCATTATATCACATATTTATGTAGAGCGCTTCATGCTTGAACTCCCCCACTTCTAAGTGCTGTAACAATGGTGGAATTACTACCAAATGTAATGGTACTCAATTTATCAACCTCAGAAGGATGAAGGGCTGATGAGACACTGCCAAGATTTGAACTTGGAAAATGCAGGAGAGACACATGTCAGAGTTGAGCATTTAACTCACTGAGCTATAGACTTAGTGCAGATAGAAAGAAACATTCATCATATTTGCCCCGCACCCTCTCCTGACCCATGTTCCCTTCAGTCCTTTTTCAATACAAAATATAACTTTAAAATTATTGCATGATATTATTTGTCCTGCTTCTAAGCATTACAATAAAAAATGAAATAATAGGTGTTTTGTTGCTAAGAAATGGAATCCCCACAGTCAAAGCATTCCCAAACGTTGTGGGTATGTGCACGTGATGAGACATTTCGAAATGTTAGCATCAATAATTCCATACAGAGGCACAGAATGATGTCATAGGACTTCATTACGACTTTGGAGGCAGCCATGGTGCTATTAGAACCATGGCTGCCTCCAAAGTCGTGTCCGGGTCCGGGTTCCCGGAATGGGTACTTACCGGGTCATTCCAACCTTGGAGGACCCGGTAAGTCCCCATTTCGAAAACCATTCCCCATTCCCATTCGAGCCCCCATACGGCTCAATGAGAATGGGGAAAGAGCTAATAGCGGGCCCGCAAATAGCGGGCTCGTTATTAGCTCCCAGGTCCCTTAACGGCTCCCGCTAAGGGCGGCTGGTAAAAGCAGCCGGCCTTAGTGGGACCCGTAAAGGGACCTCGGAATGTGGCGGTAAGGGGTTAACGGCACCGGCATCCTTACCGGTGCCGTTAACCCCTTACCGCCGGCCTCGTAATGAGGCCCAAAGTCTTGAATCACTGTTGATAGTATTAATTTAAGTATGACTGCTGGGATTCTTACTAAACTTCAAACATACCCCCACAAAAATAATATCCAAAGCAGTTTCTTTGCTTCCATGAGAAATGGCATAATTTAATAAGTTTAGGATATTAGGTGGAACTTGCGCCACCTATATGCTGAAACTATTGCAATAGAGCACAGAGAGGGAGACATGAATATGAGGAGGGACACACAGCTTGTAGGTGTTGTTTGGTAATGTGCCCACCCACTAACTGCCCATGGCTCTGCTAATCCCCTATGGCCATTCCCACGCAGTTCCTGCTCCTCCCGCCTAAAACACCTCCTCACGGGAATTCTTTGTGCTCACTTTAATCAAGCCTTACCATTAAACATTGCAGTTTAGGTGACTGCCAATGTTTTTCAAAAGAAGTCTTCTGAGAGTTAATGACTTATTTGTGGGTGTAAATGTGCTAATGGTGTAATACAAATGTAATAACCAAGTCTGCCTTCAGCCAACAATTTTATAAGCACTATGCCTGTCCTTCACGGTAGTCATGTTAAAAATATGCGTTGGCAAAGCCAACAGTGTTGGCTTGTGCATAGGTATTAGGCATATGACATGCACAGCACTTAAATGCCCAGGTACTTGCACCATGTTGCACCTACTACCATCAATGGGCAGTTAATACCACTATGGCACAGTAGGTTTAGGGAGCGCACAGTTTTTCAAGAACCACTAGGACCCGGTGCTGAGAAGCGATGCAAAACATTGGACGAATCTGCCGCTTTCTCTGGTCAGAATAGCAAGCCTGTTCAAAATGATGTCTTTACCACGACTTTTATATGTCTAGCAAAACTCCCAAGCCAGGATTCCCCCCGGGATCTTCCCCACCATTGAGCTGTTCCAGAGGGACATCATGTGGGAAGAAAGGGCCCCATGGATTGCAGTGGCAATGTTGTCTAGATCGCTGTGGGATGGGTTTTAGGGGTCCCGAACGTAGAACACTATTACTGGGCCTCTCAGTTAGTGGTGATTAACGAGTGGTTGTTTGGTGGGAGAGGATGGCCACACATACAACGGAAACAGGGAGAGATGGGCACTGTTCCCCCCTTGTAGGTGATATATGGCAGCAGGGTGGAGCACAAGCTCTTGGGTCCAGGGGTCAGTATACTAGACTACAGAAGGGCCACTTTGGAAGCAATGGGTTGGGATGGGGTGGTGACAAATGAGGCACCCATATGGGGCAATGCCTACTTGCTGGAAGTGCAGAAACTGGGTAAATAGGGGAGGTGGCAGGAGAGTTGCAATACACATCTAGGCAACATTGTGACACAAAACCAGCCCCCACCTTTCCAGCAGTTGCAGGAGCGATATGACTTGGCAGAGGGTGACAGATCCCGGGTCCGCGCTTAGAAACCTCTGGGTATTAAGCGCGTTATAAATAACCTATCATATCATATCATAGATACACATACCTTCGACTGCAGAACGTAAAGTCCCGAGGGGAGGGACATGTGGGATATACCAGATGGATCACCTATAGAGGCCAACCTCATGGAAGGGGAGATCAGGGAGTGAGGGATCACATGATTATATCAGATGCTAAATAGATTCACCTCCAAGCCTCTGACAAAGCTGAGGGACTCATGGCAAGGGAACCTGGGTCCACTAGAAAAAGAAGACTGGGTGGAGGTCTTGGGGTCACTGAGGAGGCAAGCACCACAGTACGACTACGGTTGATACAATATAAGGTGTTGTACAGAGTATATTATAGCGGGGTCCGCCTGCACCAGATTGGCCAGGCTGCCGACCCCCTGTGTTTGAAGTGCAGGACAGAAGTAGGATCCTTCTATTACTTGGTCTGGGAATGCCCCATGGTAAAATCCTTCTGGGACAAGGTGAGGGGCAAAATGGCTGAGATGGTGGGTGAAACTATACCTGGCTGCCCCAAGTTGATCCAGCTAAACATGTGGTGAGACTCAGGTTTTAACATCAAGGACAAATCATTGCTCTGGACAGCCTTAACCCTGGGCAAAAAGATGTTGTCAAAAGAATGGGGTACCCCAGCGTCTCCTAGATTCCAACAATGGTTAGAAGGAATGGACTATTGCACATAACTAGAGAAGAGGGTATACAGGCACAGGGGCTGTCCCCAGAAGTATAAAAACATTTGGGCAAAATGAAAATGGTTAGAGGTGGGATAGGCTCTCACGAGTCAGGGGTGGGGGACACACGGGAAGTGAGAGGTAGAGGGAAGGGAGAGGTAGAAGGGTAGGAAGTGTCTTTTTGGGTAGTAAGAGGGCAGTGGAGAAGGGGAGGATGTTGTGGAGGGGATGGGGCAGAGGGTGGGATGCATTGATTATGAACATGCAATGATAGACCTGTGGTTTCAATGGTTTGAGACTGTTTTGTTCCTTTTGATGGAAATCAATAAAAAATGTTTTATTTAAAAAAAAAACAAGCATTGGTAAAGCCCAGAGTGTTGGCATGTGTATAAATTATGTATTAAATGCCCAGGCACCATTTTGCACCTGCTACCATCTATGGCCAGTTAATCCCACTTTGGCACTGCCTGCCAAGTGCCTTTTCTATGCCCATACACAAGCCCAAACTGTTGGTATTGCCAATCCTTGTTTAGTTAAGCAGGTCCAGGAGGTTCATGACCGTATGCATGAGGAATATTGGACATTTTGGCAGCAATTGAGGCTTTTATGATAGAAGTCTTGACCGTGACTTGCCGTGAATCACTTCCTGCTATCCACTCACCAATCAGCAAATAACGAGGTCCCAGGAGAGAAGGTGGGGAGGTTTCTATTTTATAAACTCCATATGGATGATGCAGCAGCTTGTTAGCACATGATTTCTAGGGACTCTTTTTGAGTTGGGTGGACATTTTTGCAGAAATATCGCTAGCAGCAAAAACCTCCTTTGTATATGGCAGTTTTGCAAGTCCACCCTATTCAGAGATCACCATTGTCAGAGTTCCAATGGTATTCTGTAAATATAACATCTGCCATTGGTAACCTCTGAATTAATTTATTTTGTTATGTCCATTTCCACTTTCAATGTGATGATCGAAATGGATAATATGCGCTAGTGGTTCTTACTGCTACTATCATGGCCCAGGGTCCTCAACCCAACCTCCTCTTCCTTGACCGGCGCTTGCTGTCCCTCATTCCCCTCTTTTCATCTGAAGCGCATTGGGCACTGCCTCCCCTCTCCCCCGTCCACCCTTCAGCAGAGCCTCCTGTGCCTGGGAAGAACCAGAGGAGCACATCTCTCCAGCAACAAACAATTGGCTGGTGTTCGCACAATCAGCTGTGCCTGATCATTTTCATTCGGTGAGCTTATCATTTCGTACGGCAGTGCTCTGAAAACCCTGTTGGGTGTTCCTTACAACATCCGCCAACGCGTGTCAGGGCCTCTGTGCACGTTTAGTTTTTTAGTTATTCAAAAATGCCTGCCTGCATCCTCGGCACCGGAGTGCCTCTGAGGGTTGCCGTAGAGCCCTGTATACAAGGTTGGCAATTGGCCCAACCTTGCTTCTTGTGGCCCAATCAGAAGACGGCAGGTGGGGAAGTCGGCCCCTGACCTGCCCTCGTCCAAGGCCGCTATCTGTGCCTGGGAGGGCACAGAGGGATTTGAACCTGTTGTCCACACAACATCTTTTATCCTGTACCTAGTAGCCCCATGGAACAGCCACCAGCATGCTGTCTACACCCCCACAAACGTGTGCTCTGGTACTTTGTTCACCTACCATGAGTCTTGGCCTGAACATGGTTATGCCTTTTAACTATCTCACGGGTGCTGTCTAAACCTGGGTGTGTCTTTCTCCATTCCGCCTCATTCGTGACCAAATCCTATCTCCTTCATCCATTTCTGTGTATGTTTTACCCCCATTTTGCATTGTGCTGTGCCTTTTTGGAAATTCAAATTTTGGTGTGTTTTCAACATCTCTGTCCCCCATTTAGCATTGTGGTGTGCTTTTTTGGAAATTTAAATCCTAGTCTGTTTTTAAAATCTCTGTGCCCCATTTTGCATTGTGCTGTGGTTTTTTTGGAAATTCAAATCCTGGTGTGTTTTTAGCATCTCTGCGCCCCATTGTGCATTGTGCTGTGCTTGTGTGAATTCAGATCCTGGTGTTTTAACATCTCAGTGCCCCATTTTGCATGATATTGTGTGTTTTGGAAAGTCAAATCCTGGAGTGTTTTTAACATCTCTGCAACCGATGTTTTGGTACTAAAGTGCTTTCATTGCATCTGTTGTTTGCTTCTCTGGCTATTAGTCCCCTGATACGTTTGTACTTGTGCTGTGCTGTGCAGTCCCACCTCTATCTTCCATCTTATCCTCTGAGGCACCTATGGCACTCACCATCTCCCCTATCTATTCTAACTTCTATACTATCACCTACCCTCCCTCTCTAACAAAGTCTGGAAGATTAAAAGCTCAGAAAAGACATCCTGGCCACTAACTCCAGCCTACAGTTTGCAGACACCTATGTCAGTACAACCTCCAGACAGAATTTTATTGATATCCTCTTTTCTGTCCCCTCTCCAGATCTCTGACTCGTCATCTTATCTCTACTCTCTCCCCTTTCACATATTCACCCATTAATGGTGGCACTAGATGGGAAGTAGTTTTACAAAGGTAGCGGGCGCCCCTCTCTCGCAAGAACAGACATGATAACCTGTTCAGTGGTTATTAACCACTTGAGAGTTCGCAGCCGCTGCTTTTACTCACTGTGCCTTTCACAGATGGGAAATATCCATTTGCATATCAGTCTTTGTCCTGCCCAGGGGCAGTCCAGCACCGAAATACAATGGCAATTCCAATCTGAACGAGAGTACCACCAGCAACCCCATACACGTGTTTCACCCTTGTTGGGGATCATCAGTGAGGTGAAGCTGATGCCTCTCTAAGCACAGTGAGAGGGAGACCACTTCTGGTTGCCCCCAGGAGACCTAGGGTTACCAATCCCAGGTTCCTTAAATAATAGTTTTACAAAGGTAGCGGGCGCCCCTCTCTCGCAAGAACAGACATGATAACCTGTTCAGTGGTTATTAACCACTTGAGAGTTCGCAGCCACTGCTTTTACTCACTGTGCCTTTCACAGATGGGAAATATCCATTTGCATATCAGTCTTTGTCCTGCCCAGGGGCAGTCCAGCACCGAAATACAATGGCAATTCCAATCTGAACGAGAGTACCACCAGCAACCCCATACACGTGTTTCACCCTTGTTGGGGATCATCAGTGAGGTGAAGCTGATGCCTCTCTAAGCACAGTGAGAGGGAGACCACGTCTGGTTGCCCCCAGGAGACCTAGGGTTACCAATCCCAGGTTCCTTAAATAATAGTTTTACAAAGGTAGCGGGCGCCCCTCTCTCGCAAGAACAGACATGATAACCTGTTCAGTGGTTATTAACCACTTGAGAGTTCGCAGCCACTGCTTTTACTCACTGTGCCTTTCACAGATGGGAAATATCCATTTGCATATCAGTCTTTGTCCTGCCCAGGGGCAGTCCAGCACCGAAATACAATGGCAATTCCAATCTGAACGAGAGTACCACCAGCAACCCCATACACGTGTTTCACCCTTGTTGGGGATCATCAGTGAGGTGAAGCTGATGCCTCTCTAAGCACAGTGAGAGGGAGACCACGTCTGGTTGCCCCCAGGAGACCTAGGGTTACCAATCCCAGGTTCCTTAAATAATAGTTTTACAAAGGTAGCGGGCGTCCCTCTCTCGCAAGAACAGACATGATAACCTGTTCAGTGGTTATTAACCGCTTGAGAGTTCGCAGCCACTGCTTTTACTCACTGTGCCTTTCACAGATGGGAAATATCCATTTGCATATCAGTCTTTGTCCTGCCCAGGGGCAGTCCAGCACCAAAATACAATGGCAATTCCAATCTGAACGAGAGTACCACCAGCAACCCCATACACGTGTTTCACCCTTGTTGGGGATCATCAGTGAGGTGAAGCTGATGCCTCTCTAAGCACAGTGAGAGGGAGACCACGTCTGGTTGCCCCCAGGAGACCTAGGGTTACCAATCCCAGGTTCCTTAAATAATAGTTTTACAAAGGTAGCGGGCGCCCCTCTCTCGCAAGAACAGACATGATAACCTGTTCAGTGGTTATTAACCGCTTGAGAGTTCGCAGCCACTGCTTTTACTCACTGTGCCTTTCACAGATGGGAAATATCCATTTGCATATCAGTCTTTGTCCTGCCCAGGGGCAGTCCAGCACCGAAATACAATGGCAATTCCAATCTGAACGAGAGTACCACCAGCAACCCCATACACGTGTTTCACCCTTGTTGGGGATCATCAGTGAGGTGAAGCTGATGCCTCTCTAAGCACAGTGAGAGGGAGACCACGTCTGGTTGCCCCCAGGAGACCTAGGGTTACCAATCCCAGGTTCCTTAAATAATAGTTTTACAAAGGTAGCGGGCGCCCCTCTCTCGCAAGAACAGACATGATAACCTGTTCAGTGGTTATTAACCACTTGAGAGTTCGCAGCCACTGCTTTTACTCACTGTGCCTTTCACAGATGGGAAATATCCATTTGCATATCAGTCTTTGTCCTGCCCAGGGGCAGTCCAGCACCGAAATACAATGGCAATTCCAATCTGAACGAGAGTACCACCAGCAACCCCATACACGTGTTTCACCCTTGTTGGGGATCATCAGTGAGGTGAAGCTGATGCCTCTCTAAGCACAGTGAGAGGGAGACCACGTCTGGTTGCCCCCAGGAGACCTAGGGTTACCAATCCCAGGTTCCTTAAATAATAGTTTTACAAAGGTAGCGGGCGCCCCTCTCTCGCAAGAACAGACATGATAACCTGTTCAGTGGTTATTAACCACTTGAGAGTTTGCAGCCACTGCTTTTACTCACTGTGCCTTTCACAGATGGGAAATATCCATTTGCATATCAGTCTTTGTCCTGCCCAGGGGCAGTCCAGCACCGAAATACAATGGCAAATCCAATCTGAACGAGAGTACCACCAGCAACCCCATACACGTGTTTCACCCTTGTTGGGGATCATCAGTGAGGTGAAGTAGTCTTGGCAGGCTTCTCATCATCCAGGTGTATCATTAATGTCTATCACAATGGCACTATCACGGCTCAGGGTTCTCAACCCAACCTCCTCCTCCTTTAGCAGGGCTTGTGCCCTCCCTCGTCAACTTTCTTCCCACACCTGTTTCTCCTGCTTCCTTTCTCCTTGCCCCCCTCCTCCGACTGGTGTACCGAGCTGCTGTACCCCTCTCCAGAAAACCTTTGAAGGGATTGACCCCCTGCATCTAGCCAGGCTTAATGCTCATTCTGCCACCAAACACTCTGCAGATAACTGTGTCCTCCTTGAAGAACTTGACTCCTCCAAACAGGTCTCTCCCTGTTCCTCCAGAACCATTAAAGACTGTCTCTCTTGCTGATTTATGCAACTACTTCTTTGCTACTGGATCTTTCCCTCTTCCCTCAAGCACTCCCTTGTGCCCCCCCTCCTGAAAAAACCTTCTGCAGACAGGTCTTGTCCGGCTAACTAGAGCCCCATCTCTATCTCGCCCTTCCTTGGAAAACTCTTGGAGAATTTTGTCTTCCCCCAACTGACCCAGCGCATTGCATTTGTTGGTTGCCTACACGACCATCAATCTGTATTCCGAGCATCCAGAGGCATGGAAACTGCTCTTCTGAACACCTGTGAAGAATTGTTTGCATAACTTCATTCAAAATCCCCAGCTGCTCTCATTCGTCTTGATCTCTCCTCTGCATTTGACATGGCCAACCACTCCATCCTCAAAAAATGGATGCACAATACCTTAGGTATCTCAGAGCAGGCACTAGACTGGCTGACCTCTTTCCTCAATGACCATCCTTCCCAGGTTATTTTGGGCTCTTTCTCCTCCCCAGCTCCATATCCCCCTGTGGTATCCCCCAGGGCTCCAACCTTTCTCCCTGGCCCTTTAACACCTATCTTGCTCTTCCCGCACACCTAATTTCCACTTTCTCCTCTATCTTCCAGTGTTATGCAGATGACACACAGCTCTTCTTCAAACTTCCTTCCGATCATCTCCTTACTCCTCCATCACTCCTGATTGCCAATCTACCATCCAGTCCAGGTGTGCCTCCAATGATCTCTGCCTCAATGCCAGAAAAACTGCGATCCTTCCAATTGGGATACCTGCTCCCTCTTTCTTCCCCTCACTCTGGCCACCCTTAATGGGTGCTCCGCTGCTCCATCATCTGAAGCCAGAAACCTCAGAGTCATCTTCAACTCCTCTCTTTCTTTCCTCCCTCACATTCAGGACCTTGCCAATAAGGCCCACTTTCAACTCTACCTCCTCGAAGGAATCCTTCCTTTCCTCACTTTCCACCAGAAGCTCAATGGGCCTCATTACGAGTCCGGCAGTAGACGCTCCGGAAAAATCGGCAAGCTCCCGTGATTGCCGGAATCACAGGGGCATTACAACCCCAGTGACCCGGTAATTCCAGAGGCAGAATTCTGTAAATTCCCATGGAGTCCTATAGGACTCCATGGGGATGGGGACCATGGAAACACCGGTTCTGTCTATGACAGAGCTAGTGTTTCCATGTACGCCTGCAGGCGGGTGGTGTTAATCCTGCCAGGTCAGACCTGTCAGGAGTGACACCTCCCGCCTGCAGGACTCTGAATCAGCCGGTCCGGAAACAACAGTAGCAGCGGTTTTACCGCCACTGTTGTTTCCAGACCGGCAGGGTCGTAATGAGGCCCAATGTCTATAGAGCTTTGGTTCTCTCTAGGCTAGACTACTGCAAGAGCCTCTTCCTTAATCTATCCTCTTCCTCTCTATGACCCCTCCAGCTAATCCACAATAGGGCTGCACGACTTATCCTTGGCCTCAACCCCAGGTACCACATCTCTCCAGCCCTAAAATCTCTCCACTGGCTCCTGGTTGCTGAAAGGATCAAATTCAAATCCCTCTGCATCGTCCATAGGGCTTTCTGTGGCCAGGGACCAGGCAACCTAGAATTGGATCTCACTAAATACTCTGCCTCCAGATCTTTGCGCTCCTCTGTCACCAACTTGCTGTGTGTCAAACAGTTCACTAAACAGCGAGCTGGGGCGGATCTCTTTCCTCGGCTGGCTCCCTCCTATGGACCAGTCTCTCCTTCCTCTGCGTCTTGAGCCAGATCTCCTCAAATTCCAGAAGCTCCTCAAGACCTTCCTTTTCACCTTCTTCTTCCCTCTCTACTCTGCTAAAACGCACAGTTGCTGAGATTAGTGACCAGGGCCCTTCTGTGTCCACCTGGGTTCTGGCCTCCCACACCCAATCACCTTCAGCCTCCACCTGCTCCTAGCACTTGCCTAGGAACCCACTGGCCTGCACTTACTTATTTATTGGCCATCAGAGGCCTGCACTTACCTACCTATTGGCAGCTGACCACTCACAGCAAGTAACTTAGTCCTTAGCACTTCCCTCCGGGATACTCCTAACACTTACCCCCCGCGCCTCATCCCTTCTCTCTCTCTGCACTTGCACGCTCTGAATGCTCACAAGGTCTAATAGGACTGCCTCTATCTTTCATTGTTATTTTTCATTTCATTCCCATGTTCCCTCCCTGTTGCCCTGTGGGCACTTGAAACACAATTTACTTGATGTATAAGTGCCTTACAAATGCACAATAGATACAAATTAAATGATTTCTTTTTTTTGTCCATTTCCACTTTCAATGTGATGATCAAAATTAGCTAAAGTGCATTTCTTTATGCAGAAAAGGGTCAATACTTACTCTTTTCAGCAATACATAGAAAAGAGGTTAGATGGGCATCATTGATGCCCACCTTTTCACCCCCTTATCAGGTGACCTACAGCCTATTGAGATTTCTTGTGAGGGCTGATCGAGAGGTTGGGTCTGAGTTTTCAGATTCAAGTGAGCGACACCCAGTTGCACAGCAATCTTGTCTCGGTATTGGGATATACAGTTAGGGTAGCCGGTTGTCTGGTTTTAACTTCAGGCCTGCATGGCAGACAATTAGCTTTGCCTAAACGCAAGCCAAATGGACGCCCTGCTCAAAGGTGTTCATGATACGCCATACACCCTGCTCCTCCCCATGCTCAAGGAACATGGTCTTGTTGAATGAGTGGTCTGGATTCAGTCATGTACTTTAGTTTGAGCCACAGTTATGCTGTGAAGACTGCTTATTGTCAGCGTAGCCTCCTTTCTAAACTTTACTCCCTGCTCAGTCCAGAACATCAGACTTCAACTTCCAGGCTCTTGCCCTTTCCAGCTCTCCTACTGTAACAGTGTCTACTGTGGAATAAACTACAGATGGTTCAAAATCATGACACCAGAATTATTTGGGGTCTTCGCATAAGCAAACATGTATTATCCAAGGGATCCACACTAGGTTGGCTTCTCATTAGCAAACAGGTGAAACTCAAAGTGGTCCCTCTTTCATGGCATTACATTACCCACCGATCTGTTAGACCTAGCAGTAGTGTATCGAGCCACCAGGTCTCTTCGCTCAGAATTCAGTAACCAGCACCCCTTTTGATGAAGAGGAAGACATTGAGTGGAACATGTCTTCAAGCTTGAGGAGTGATTGACTGACACAGACTACATTCATCGGTTCATACGCCACCCATTGCATCTCAGGCCAAGTGATTCATATGTGATTATGGACACATCTATATTTGTTACTGAATATATGTACTATATGTACTGTATATTGGTCGATGTATGTCCTGAACATTAGTTGTACTGCCATGCTTGTATTGTTTTGTTTGTCATCTCTAATGCACCTTGAAGCTGCTTGTTGTTCTTTGTACACTTAACCCATTTTTAGAAATTGAACGTATTTAAAATGTATTTTAAAGGTTTTGTAAGCATGATCATTAACAGACATTTAGAACTGGCAGATGTAGGAAGGCATTTTTGTGCTTCCATTGTCTTGCCTATGTCCAAGTGCTATTATATCCTAATGCTGGAATCATCAAACTCTGATAAGTTTTAAGGGAGCCATTCACCTTTTTAAGTTTGCGCCCATCATTGCCACACCATCAAGCAGGTCTTTGGAGCTGTCGAGCAGTGTCTTAGCTGCAGACCTATGGGTGAGTGGTGTACTGAGACACTGAGAGCAGAATTGTCTTTCTTTTTCACATAGAAAGAGCTGTAGTGATGGGTGAGAAGTTGAGGGGGTTCTTCTAGCGTTGACGTTGGGCAGGTTCTGCTAGTTTACCATCTGCAGAGGATTGCACCAGGCAAAACCCCAGTCCCTACTATGGGCCATGGTCACTTCTCAGTGCTTCAAGTACCTTTAGAATAGCTAGAAGAGCAATTGCGCTGTGTGCAAATATGCCCCCTGCCCCCACGGAACAGAAGAGCTCAGGAGCTCAGCCGATGATGGCACTGCTAAAAGTCTGGGAGCGTGGAGGCAGGACATTTGCTGAAAACGGGCAAAGATATTGACCAGATGCTGACAGTAATGGAGTCACTATTCTCGCGTCCAAACTCTCCTCAACTTCAGCTCTTTCCACCCTTCTTACTCAAAATCCCCTGCATTATGTCTCCTTCGGCAGACACCAACGTCCCAATTCCGGGGGAAATCACTAACACTGCAATGGCATCATCCTTTGGGGAAATAGTGCAAATAATCTATCACAGGCATTGCATGTTACACTTGTGCTATAAAACTCTCCATCTTCCAAAATATTTCTTCAGTCATAATAGCATATGCTGACCTGTTTTAACATCACAACTGTTGTGCTGAGAACACATAGTCTTATAGTTTAGCCAAAGTACTTCCCCACTACCATATATTTCCATGAAACATCTGGGAAAATACTGTATAGCCCCATGACCGCCTCATATTCTTCATGATTGTTATTTAAGGAGAAGTCTCCCTTGTAAATAAAACTTGCACTTGTCAGTTCTTCATTGTTATGTTATTTTATGATGATTCATACCACACACCGCTGCCCTTTGTATCGTCTCCGAGCACTCAAATGGCTCTGTAAGAACGATGGGTGGGGTTGGTTAGTACGGGAAGAGGAATAGGATAGAGGTTGTGCTCTTATGTTGGTGATTGCAGAACCAGGAGAAACTGGCATCTGTGCGTGTGAGATTTCTGGGTGAGCTTTGTTGTGCACACTGGTCTTGCTGTGTCTGCAGGGGTATTGTCCAGTGTCTGGGTTGTTTGTTGTTTGCAACTATTTGGTTTTGTGGCGTGGTTAGCAGTGGGTGTGTGGATATCGTGTTTTTTTAGTGTGTAGATTTTGCTGACCCTTTTGGGTGTGAGTAGTATGTGAGAGATATGCTGTTGTGGAAAAAAGGAGAAGGGCAGTCAGTTGGTTTCTGTTTGACTCCAGTTGTTTGGTGGTTTTATTCTTGGTTCTTCCATCCGTATTGTCCCATGTTTGCTTTGGTTCCAATGTAAGGTTTGTGGGGTTGTGCATTTTTATGCTTGTCCCAGCGAGTTGAATAGCTGGGTTCATAGTAATTTTTTGAAAGTTAGGTGGTCGTCCGTCGTCCTTATTTCCTTCGGTACCGAGTTCCAGGGTTTGGCTATAAAGTAGGCAAATGCAATTCCTCTGGACATTGGTGCTCAATCTATGTTTTCATCCTGGTTGGTAATGGTTGATTTTAACTTTGAGAGATGTGGTTCCTTGCCCGTAAAGTGGTTTGTGGGCAATACAGAGGGCTTTAAAGTTAATGGGCCTCATTACAAGTTTGGAGGTAGCCCTGCCCTTAAAAAGGGCATGGCTACCCCCAAACTCGGGTCCGGCACCACATTTGCGGGCCCGGTAATTTCCCTTGTGCGGGACCCAGAGCCGGTACATCCCCATTCCCATTTGAGCCCCTATAGGGCTCAATGCGAATGGGGAGGATGGTAGCAGCGGTACCGTTCATAACGGTACCGTTGCTACCATCCTGTACTGCTTGCGGGTGCTGCTCTGCATGCCTGGGCTGACCAGGCATGCAGAGCAGCACCCGCAAGCAGAACTTGTAATGTGGCGGCATGGTAACAACGGCACCGGTAGCACTACCGGCACCGTTGTTGCCTTACCGCCACAGACATAATGAGGCCCATTGTGTTTTTTTTACTGGAGCCAGTGCAGACATCTTCATGCTGGTGTGATGTGGTCTCTTCTATTTAGTCTCAGGAGTAGTCTTGCTGTGCTATTTTTGATGCGTTGTTGTTTTCTTCTGAGGGGTTCTGGCATTCCAAGGTAGAGGCTGTTTGCGTAGTCTGGTCTTGATAGTAGCAAGGAGACAATTGCGAGGGTTCAGTGTGGGAAGTTGAGGTAGGGGAGTATCCCTCTTCTTAGTTACAGGAGTTGTTGTGTGTGTTTGCGTTTACTTATGGTTCTAGAAGAAGCCTGATGTCCATGAGAGTCTCAGGATTTTTTAACACTGGCAATATCTCTGGTTGGGTTCCTATGCATGGTGGCCAACTCAGGTATGTCTGTGTTGCATTACATTCTGGTGGGGAGATCATTATTTCTGTTTTCGTTGGATTTAGCTTGAGATTGTTGTTTGTCATCTAGCTGTGTATGTCGTGAGGCATTTGTTGAAGGTGTTTTGTGGGTCTTGGACTGAGGTGATCTTGAAGATGAGTTGGGTATTGTCTATCTAGTTGTAGGCTGTCAGTCCAAGGGTTTGAATGGGTTTCAATAGGGGGGACAGGTAGATGTTGAAGAGGACCGAGGAAAGGCTTGATCCTTGTCGTACACTGAAAGTGATGTTTTTTGTGTTAGATGTAAATGGCGGTAAGTGTGTTCTTTCTGTTTGGTTGGTGAGGACAGAATTCAGCCATTCTAGTGCAGAGTTTTTTATGCTGCATTCCTCTAGTCTCTTTATTAGGGTTGTGTGTCTGACTGTGTTGAAGGCGGCTGATATGCCTAGTAGCACGAGGGCCCACTGGGTGCTGTTGTCTGCGTTTATTTTAGCGTCACCCAATATGAGATTTGCTGATTGAGTTCCTCTCATGAGTATGAAGCTGACTTGGGATTGGTCGAGTATTCCATTGCTTTCTACATGGCTGAGTAGTTCTTCGTAGGTGTGGTTCCCAAGGATTTTTGCTTGTCAAGGTAGGTTCGATATAGGTCGGTAGTTAGTAGAGGCTTCCGTGTTTCCTGTTTAGGTTTTTAGGAGGGACTTGATGTATGCTGATTTGAAAGTTTTAGGTACTGTTCCTGTGTTTAGGGATAGGTTAATTAGTAGAAGCGAAAGTAAGAAGCTGGAGTTCTGTGGTTGGGGAGTTTTTTTAAAATTCCCGGTGGGCATGAGTCACTGGCGGATTCAGCAAGGTTGGTTTCTTTTATTTGCCTGTTGAAAATGTTTTCACTTATATGTTCGAATCGTTTGGAAGTTGTGGTGGTTCGTGGCACGCTGGTTTCTGGCGGTTCAGGGGGGGGTGTTTTTGGTAGGTCGTCTTGCATCGACGGTACGTTGTATTTCTTTCATTTTTGTTCTTAGATGGGGTGTGATGTCACCACATATTGATTGTTATGGTACGGCGCATTTGTTGGACGAGGATGGGTTCTTAATTTCCTTGATAAATTTGGTCAATTCTTTTTGTTGGTCTGTTGCCAATTGTATTCTTTTAGTGTAATATGCCTTTTTTTCTTTCAGGACCGCTGATTTGTACATTCGGATTTGTCATTGGTATTTGTTTTTGTTCAATTGGTTGTAGTGTTTTCTCCATTGTTTCTGCTTTTTTTAAAATGTCCTCAGTAATTATGTGAACCATCTTGTTTCAATTTTCTTTGGTGTGGGTTTGAAGGGTTTTGCAGGTACTAATTGATCTAGGGCCTCTTTGTCCAGGTATCAAGTTGCTCTTCCACTGAGTCTGGTGCCATTCTACATAGCAGGGAGGTGTTTGATTGATTCCAGTAGATCGGTTTGCGTTTCCAGGTTAAGACTGTTCCAAATTTGTTGTTTGTCACTGCAAGTTTTTCGTTTGTGGGCATCATGCACCTGGGGGTATTGACGGTGAATGGGATCATATGGTGATCGCTCAATATAATTTGTACTGGTCGGACGGTGGTCGAGAATTCATCTTTGCAGAAGACTGCATCTAAGGTGTGTCCAGCACTGTGTGTGAAACCATTTACTATTTGTTTGAAGTGGAGGTTTTCTAGTAGGGCACTAAAGGAGTTTGCTGTGGTCAAACCCGATGTTGAAGTCCCACAGGACGACTATGTTGTTATGATAAGTGTCAATGGTGTCATTGAGATTTGTGGGGAAGTTGGGGTCTGTGGAGTAAGATGAACAGGAGATTGGATTGGTTGTTGAGCTTCATGTTGATTAAGAGTGATTTTCAATCTTCTATGTCAGTTGAGGGGGGCAGATGTGTTTTTTGTGCACTAGTATGATTCCTCCTCCTCTTCAGTTAGATTGTATTCATTTGACGTTGTAGGGTACGGCTTCATGTGCGATTGTTTTGTAACTGTCCGATAGCAATGTTTCTGTGGGAAAAGCGCGCCAGTACCGCTTTCGCTTCAGAGGTCATCCATTTCCATGTTGTGCTTAGCCATGGATCATACATTGAGTAGACTGCAGTTTAGAATGTGGGTTTTTCGTTATTCTTTGTTGCGTATAATTTCTCGCATCTCGGTTGGTGTGGTACCTGTCGGGTGTTCGTTTCTTTCTTGGGTTTGGCTGTTATTTGCGGGTTGTATAATTAGGGCCTCTAACCCTTCGTAGGGGAGTTCTGTTAAGTTGAGTGATGGGTTTCTCTGTTCTGATTCATAAAGTTTGGTTGTCTGCGTGGTCCTTTTTCCAGTCTCTAGTTATCTAAGAGGTGCAGAGGGTTTTGAATTCTAGCTTAGCTCTGATTCTTGTTGGGGTTTTTCTGAAAATGTTTTGGGAGTTACTGGGTTCTGTATGTTGTGGTGTGCGGTTTGGTGGTCTGGTGGGGTCCACTTTAAGATTAATTGGGTCTCTAGTTGTCGGTTGTTTGTTTTCCATTATGGTAGGATTGTAGGTGAATAGATATTGAGGAGATGTATGCTGTTTTTGTTCTTTCTTTTAGTCTGTATCTTAAGTCCGTTTAGTGGTGGTTGGTGGGAATTTTGAGTTGTTGCAAATTCTGGTAGGTGATTCCAGTTCGACAGGGGGTGCTTTCATTCCTCCTTCTTGTTCTGATTTCCATTCTTGTTTCTATGTCCTTCATGTATCGTGGCATGTTTTTGGTCTTGATGTGTCGTACTGTTGTGCCCCAGCGTTGTATGGCGAGTTTGGTTATTGCTCTCTGATGTTGTTGGTTTCTGTAGGTTTTGATCTGACTGGTGAGTTGTGATGTTAAGTGGTTTTTGGCTGGAAGATTGTTGTGGGATTTAGTGCAATGGTGTGTGCCTCCCTGTTGTACTAGTTTTGTAGTGGCTTGCTTTGTCCCACGTGTTGTCGATTTGCTCTTTGTTCTGGGTATGAGACCCCACCCGGGACTACTTCTTTTCTTGTCTCAGTGGTAGGTCGATGTGCTCTAACCCAGTGTAACAGTGGTGTGTGCCTCACTGTGGATGTAGGGTTGTGGTGGCTTGCTTCTTCTCCTTGATCTTGGGTTCAGGTTTGTTATATATTATAGGCACAGGTGCCTTCCTGTGTTGATTTCTTTCTTGGTATCAGTGATAGATTGATGTGCTGGAATACAGAGTGGTATCTGCCTCGCTATGGTTGTATGATTATGGTGGTTTGTCTCTCTCTGTGGTCTTTTCTCATGGTTCTATTTTTGATTTCATTTTCTTTTTTGGGTACTGAGATATGCAGTTGTAGGTTGTGGTGGCTTATTTTATTATACATTTTCTCTGCAGTCTCGAATAGGGTCATATGTTCTGGGTCTGAGGGGATATGTCAATGTGTTGAAACACAAAGCAGTGTCTGCCTCGCTGTGGTTGTAGGACTGTGGTGGTTTGTTTCTCTCTGTGGTATTTTCTCATGGTTGTATTTTTTATTTGGTTTTGATTGATTGGGTACTGAGTAATGCAGTATGTCAGGGTTTCCAGTGGCTGAAACCTCACTGTGGAATTTGTTTTGTGGTTGTATTACTGATTTGGGTTGGCATTGTGGATTTAAGTGTCAGTAGTGTTTGGTTCGAGGTCAGGGTTCTGAGGGAATGGATTCCATGTGGTTTCAGTTTAAGGGTGCAGCTCGTTCAGAATTTGGAGATATGTGGTGGAGTATCCAAAACTTTGGGATTGAGATTGGCAACACTGCATAGTATCAAAATGTCAAAGGTGATGTGTTCAGCAGAGCTCGAGTGGGTGCCCCTCTCTCTGTAGCAAGCTTCAAAAGCAGCAAACTAGCAGCTACAGAGTTTAAATGTGGGGTTACCCAGCTGCACAGAACATTCTAATGAGGTGCAGACTATGCAGTAGCAAAAACAAGAATATGGTGTGTTTCGCATGCAAAACCTTTCAAAAGGGATTCTGACAAAGAGTGGAGGGTCACATGCCAAGTCATGAACTAACCAACCCTCAGATGGACACAGTAGCTGCAAAAGGACTTTAAAAGGTTAGTCAAGGAAGAATTGATGAATAACTGTTGGAATGTTAAGCTGAGTATGATAGTGTGATTCAGTCAGCAACAAGACCTTCTCAAATGTAATTGCCTTAAAAAACGACAATAATGTATAAACAAGTAACAATTCCTGACATTAAAACTACAGACACTTCATCTGAACATTTTGGCTGTAAAAGATTTTAACTCCACTAGAAAACAGGATGATGACAAAAGAAAAACTGAAAAGGAATATGTGTACTTTCTGACTTGAGATGTCTCATGGTGATCATTTTTCTGTTTGTAATCTTGTGTTCTTTCCTCCGAGGACAACAAATAGAGACATGCCAGTCATAGCTTTATCTGGCCTAATGGAAGAAGGAAGGGGAGAGGGTGTGGGCACGCAACACTGGCACCGAGAAACTTATCCTTGCTCCAATGCATTGGCAAGATCTAACCTGATAAGCTGCCATCTAATTGGTCATGTGACACCCCTTAGGAGGAGATTGGGTGGATATGCCTAGTATAAATATAACCGCTCTGCCTGGGTAGATTCACCAAGTGCTTGAATTGAGGTCTTCAGACGAAGAATACAAAACCATCTCTTAGTCATGAAAATCACTGTGGCCTTGCTCCTTATGGCCCTCAGCAGTGCCCACGGTAAGTGAAGATCTCTCTGGTTCTATGTCTGGTGGCACTAAGTAGAAGTTACTGCAATGAAGATCTTTGTGGTTCTCCTTTTTCTTACAATCGGCCGAATCCATGTAGAGCAGCCGCTATATGACAGAGCAATGTTTAGTTGTTTCCCAGCTAACACTTTGAATACACTGAATTGTGCAGTTTTACCAATGAGGCGATTAAGAGAAGCTTAGGGGTTTGGTTGTAGTCAGTAACTTTATTGTTATTAATATTATGATGGTATTTATTGAGCACATATCCTGCTTCAGGAAGCAACAGAGCATTTTACAGGTTATAGGGGAAAGCCCACGGTGGGTGAAGCAGAGATACAAGGGACAAGGTATTTAACAACGGGGGAGGACATGCAATTTGGCAACAAGGGCATCACCAACAAACCAATGGAGAAAACAGGGGGGAGCAGATCACCCAGTCTCAGATTAGATGGGGAGTGGAGGGTGTGTGTACCAAGGAGCCATTCATTGAATAGGGGGGGTCTTGAGCACCTTCCTGAAATGTGAAATCGAGAGCGAAAATCTGGTGTTGACAGTGGGAGGTTCCTTAGTCTGGGGTCACAGACAGAGAAGGCCTGTCTTCTGGGTCTTTTGTTCCTACAACAGCGGTGTTCAAGTCTGTACATATTCACACTTATGTTGGATTGTATGCCTCCAGAAATGCTGAGTTTCTCCTAGAGGTAGCTTGGGGACCTTAGGGTGACAGCCCTCTAGAAGATGCAGCAGGGTTTCAAGATGATATGTGCTTGCAGCGGGCGATAGTGCAGTTTGATGAAGGTCGGGTGCTGTGATCGAATTTGTGGAGACGTTTGATGAGTCATGCTGCATCATGCAGGGCACATCTCACGGGTGACAAGGGAATCGCTGCAAGTCCGTCCAGATGGGCATTGTCATCATCCAGGTGGGAAAGGGCCCATTGGTTGATGTCATCTTGTACGGACTGATCCAGCAACCAATGAACCTGTAGTGCCTTGAACATTGTAAAAAAGAGAGCTCACCCTTGTTCTACATTGTTACAAGTTCTGTGCAATTAAAGGTCAAGCCACTGCATCACCTGTTACATTATGATTGAGGGAACAGTTATGTGGTGAGAAGATACAGGTATCTTGCCACTAGAAACTCTCAAACCAATCATGAAAATATGTTTCATGTCACCAAAAAAAATAATTTAGGAAATGTTAAGTTTCAATTCCTAGCTAAGTTGTAACATATTTATTTCCAAAAGAAAATCCTTAAAAACACTAGGGAAGTGGAGGTGCTATTAGAGTTAAAATGCAGGATTGGAAAATTCACAAAATATCAAATTAAGGATGTTGTAAGGTTAGAGATTTCTCAGTGTACTGCTTAGGACTTAAAATGTATGTCACCACCTACATCATATTTATGAATGATTTACAATGCACTGTGTAGCCTTGAAATCATTTCACAGCGCATTGATAACATTGCCCACAGCACTAACTGCACTGTCAATGGCGCTCTGTGGACCTAACCGATCCATGGGCCATATTGCAGAAACAGCACAGGTGCAAGTACAATGTTGCACGGTATTAGCACCAGGGCAAAACTTGCCCTAGTGAAAAAGCATACACTTTCAGGGAATGTTTGCACCAGGGCAAAGTTTGCCAAAGTCCTAATATGGAATGGTATTCGTACAAGGGCAAACCTTTTCTCTGGTTCAAAATGCATTGAAAGTGTATATTTGTTGCACTAGGGCTATTATTGTACTAGTGCTTACTCCATGAAAAATGGCACTTGTCATGGTGCAAAGGCTTTCTAATATTGCCCTTTTTTTTGCACTACTACACTGTTATCTTGTTATGTCACACAGCAATTTACCAGAAACCTAGACCTAAGCAGAAATGCACTCAAAGACAGTGCACAGTGATACAAGGTGGAACTAATGGCAGTTTACATCTCTACAACTGCTTAGTTATTGTAACACTGGATGTTCTACTTCCATTTATTTTAGTTTTAGGCTGTAACAATGCATCCATTGCAAGAATTTGCTGAGTTCGTCTTTTTTTTTTTTTTTTGCATCAAGACCATTCGAGATATCTAGAGGATTTCAGAATAGTGGCTTGAATGGAGCTCTGTATAGATAGAGAAATATACAGTACCAGCCCATTGCAAATCATGAATATGTGTATGTATGCCCGTATGTATGAAAATGGGGGAGAAAGTCAGTGATCCAGAGAGTGAGAGACTCACTCAGTGAACGAGTGAGGACATTACGATGAATTGGTGTGTGAGTGAAGTGAGGTCTGGGATCAGAAATACACCTAGCGCGTACCACTCTTGCTCATTGTGCAATATTACGAGACACCTTCTTCAGAGTAAGGTCTTTGATTACATTATGATTATTTGTTTATTCTAGGATATGTTCAACAGTTGAGTGGTGGGATTGGTGGGTACGTGCAGACACCCAGTGGAAGTGGCGGCCATGTTCACCCACCCATTGTTGGCGGAGTTCCTAACACTAATTGTTTCGAGGTGGTCTTGGTAAGTTTAGCCCCTGCATGAACAGTTCTGGTAGTGTTGCCTAGGCTAGCCCCACTCCTGACAGGAGGCTAGGTGTTTCATACTCTTGCAATGCATGTTTCACAAATGTTCTCTATTTCAACTCACATCCTATAATTATAAGTGCACTGCGCCGTTCCTTTTCGGAAACCTCTATCAGGATGAGATGCTGGCGACATGCAGGTTTCAACAGATGCTTCTAGATATAGCAGAGAGTGAGTCAGCACTAATACTTAAGGCGCGTTTTAGGGATTAATAAAAAAGAGTGGGCAAAGTCACCAAGAGCGAGCCCAGTGCATGTACTTATCTGCTATTAAAATGCTGTGTATCATTCTATGACCCTCAATTGGGTGTCTTCACTTGTCACCAAATCTGTTCCGTCTTTTGTTATTGTAAATAATCATATTACTATCCTTGGGACATGGATGTATCTTATCCTGTTGCAAATTGGAAGTGACAAAGGCATAGACACACTTGTGGGTAGCTATGGAGTGGTATGTTTATTGGGAAAGTTTCAGGGCTCTCAACATATTGCTATCATATTGTTTTGCATGTCAATATTACTGCAGTGGGACAAATACACTGGTCAACTGAATCAGTTTTCTGTTTATTGCCATCACCTTTTATGTGGGACATACCATGGATTAAATCTCAGCATGTGGATTAAAGCAGCTGGGTCACTGAGAGCAGGGGGGAGAAAGGAGAGTGTGGTATCACCAGGGGCATGCTATCAGACGACAGTGTGGGCCATGGTTCGTCTAGCAGGTTCCATACACAGAGAATGATTGGAGCAGACCACAGTTCAGGATGCAGTCTCCAGTGTAGGCTAGGATATTCCAGGAGGCAAAGAGAACAAAAAAGCACTAAACAAGACACATTACACCTCTGCTCACACTCGGTGAATGGATTATATAGAAATGGGCATCTGCAGGGGATCGAGCAGGGCTGCATCCTTGAGTTATGGACATCAGACCAAGACACGGGGAATCTATGACTGTACAGACAGTAACTGCCCTTTAACTCTCTTTCAGAAAACTGATCTGAAAAATCTTGTGTTTGCCCTTCAACGACTCATTTGCTCATATGAAAACTGCAAGGTAAAGAAACAGTCTTTTTCATGTTAAATTATTTCGAGTTATTGTAGGCAGAGGAAGATGTATATCAGCAGGGAAGCAATTTAGGCACTGGATTACTTGACTTCTTTCCACTATTATTGCCTTTACCCTAAGACTGTCAATTTCCCATCAGAGCCTTAGCCTTGAGAGCCTGCCTAGCAGGACATCAGTTTCAATCATGGTTCCTTTATGACCATCTCTAGCCAATGGGTGTCAATATCACCATTGTCACCCTTCCCCGGTCTTGGCACTCTCAGTCTAAAGTTGTGCCCATGCTCGTCTCCATTTCTTCAACAAAAAACAGTTCCTTGTTTTCAACGGTAATTTTAAACAAGCCTTATTCCCAATATCAAGGAGCCTGTAAAACAATTACCACACCCTGATGCATGACATTTTCTAACCTGCACAAGACAACCGCACATCTGTGTATTGCCCTACTTGTCTTTACACCACAGAATTTTCACACAAGCATCTTTTAAATAAAACTTGCAAGTGTTCATGCATTATTACCTTACTGTTTTCATGTCAACGGAGACACATCGCTGACTTGCTAGGAAAACATCAAGCTTATGTGCTGCAGGCATTTACTGTGACATATACCCAGAATGAGGGGCTTTGGGGTGCTAATGGCCCCTTCCCAGTGAGATGTGAATTGTCAGGGAAATGGGCCATCAACACGATACATTTCACACTTGTGTCTGCCCCGGCCCACTAATAAAAGACAAGACTTAAAAGAAATATGCAAAGAGAAACAACCCTTTATCAGGATTTCACGGAGGAAAACCAAAAAGCACCCTTTTCCATGTTTTCAAGAACGAAGGTGCGTAACTGAGCACATTGGCTCCAGCTCCTTGCAGCAAAACTCATTTAATGTACGGCTGGTCCACAATCCACAAGGAATTTCTGACCTTGCTGCCCTGGAGTCACAGGGTCGTCACTTACACATAAAGACATTGGGCGGTCTCTATTATCTCTTCACATACGTCTCAATTACGTTTGGCCCAGAAAAGGGGCATTATTAAAGCCGGTCAATGCTTGTCACACAGAGCTTTCAAAATGATCTCAGATTATAGTCAAGTGAACATTTTCTGTATGTTTTTCATTGGAAATAATGTTCATTCTATGATTGTTTAAGCATTTGAATGAATTTATCGTTCTATTTTAGTAAGTTTGTATCTGTCCGTCAATTAGGTTATGTACAATTCTTATTTTGTCTGTGTATATATTACTGGGATTCATTATTATCACTTTGTTTTCTTTTGTCCATATGTACTGGTAGGTTTATATACAGTCACACAAGAGTTTACAACAGAGCCCAACACTCACGGAGATAGTGCTCATTTATTTCCTCGAATGATTGAAAAATTGTAATACTAAATACTGTTAAAAAGAAATGCATTTGAACAATGCTCATATGCTTTCATGCACACAGACACAGCATAATAAATAATTGCTTTTACGCAATAAGCAGCTATGTTAATTACTTAAGTTGTTGTTTCCTCCTAGTATACAGACACATAACCTCTCTGCCATCACATGTCTTTTTTAGTGGAATTATTCAATATACTTTAGACACCTTTAGTACCTGCGGCAGGAGGATTGGTATCCAATCACTGCCTATTTGTTAAAGAGTCCTCCAGGATAGGTAAATAGTGCAGCACCTCGCTGATGCTATACCTTTTTCACAGTCTGTCTCTCTACCTCTACTTTTCCTACGTCTTTTAAGCATGCTTCTATCATCTGAATCTTAAAGAAAGCCACTGCTGATCCTTTGATTGTTTCTAATTTCCATCTTATTTCTCTATTACCTTATCTCTCTAAACTACTTGAATGGCTTGTCTATTCTCAGATCTCCACGTTTGTATCTAATTCTTCTATTCTTGCTCAATTCAAGTCTGGTTTTTGCCTCTTCTTTCTGTGCGATACTCTAAGCACTCATCTGTTCTTATCTTTATAGATGTATCCGCTGCTTTTGATACTCTAGATCACTCTTTACTTCTGGCTACACTTTCCTCCTTTGGTCTCAGTGTTTGTCCTATCTTGGTTTCACTCATATTTATCTCATAGAACTTTCTCAGTTTCTTGGGTTGGCAAGTCTACTAAATGCTTCCCGCTTGCCCATGGCTTGCCCCAGGGTTCGTTTTGGGCCCTTTTCTGTTCTGTCTGCATACCTCTTATATTGCTGTTATCATTTCCTCTTTTGTGTTATCTCACCATTTCTATGTTGATGATACCCAACTGTTTCTTTCCTTTTCTTCCTTTCCTCCTGAAATTCACCATACTCTTTTTGCCTGTTTAATTGCAATCAAGTATTGGATGTCTTCCCACTATCGCACACTTAATGCTGGGAAAACAGAAGTCCTGTTCTTTCCTGCTAACACTCTTCCTCCTCACCGTTCCCCTTCTTTTATTTTCTTTCCTCCATCTAGGCTCTCAAATCCACCTACGGCCCATAAACTCGGCCTTTATTTTGACACAAATCTTTCCTTCTCTCACCATATTTCACTAACAACCTGCTCCTGCTGTTTCCATCTTCTTAACATTCACAAAGCCCACCCTTTCTCACTTTTCTCCCCTTTATCACTTTTTAAACATTAAGCTTCTAATTTCCTCTTAATTTTTTCTAGGCTTTTCTACTGTTCCACTGTTCTTTTTGGGCTCCCCATTTCTTCTTCACTTGCAACTCTCGGGTGGCTACCTTTTCATACTCAATTAAATTTACTTTTCTTTGTCTTGTTTTAAAATCCCTTAATGGTCTTGATCCTAGCTATCTTACTGCCTTGATATCCTTTTATACTCCTTCTCACTCCTTATGTTCTTATTCTTATTTTCTATTGGTAGCTCCTCGCCCTACTTGTGCTCAATCTCGTTTTCATTCTTTTGAGCGGTGTGCTAGTAGTGTGTTTGGTGTTACTGGTGGTGGAGGCTGGTTGCTGGTGCCTCTCCCGTCCTGCAATTGGAGTTGTTGTTACTGTCTGCATTCAACAGTGACTTATATGGAAGATTTCCTTTTGACTACTGGAAACCTTGAAAGTCCTATTTCTATCACTGCCAATCCGCATCCCACCCTTTATACACACAGCGCATGCACGGAGCGTGGCACAGAATGCTAGTAGTGTGTTTGGTGTTCGGTGGGCGAGTGGAGGCGGTGGCGTGTAGGATTGTTTTCAGAGGACACTGCAACCCTGCCTTTGGTGAGTCTCTTGCGTCTGTTAGTTACGAAACTTACCAGGCTGTTCGTATTCTGCGACACCGGCTGGCCCTGGACAATTGTTTGTATTCTTCAGCCAGCTTCCACAGCACAAACAGTAACTTTTTGACAATGCCTGATTCCCCCTAAACTGTGAATGGTTGCTTGATAGAACATGTCTGCATCTGCGTTGGCTTCTATGGCATTTCATGCTATTGAATGACTATTTGGTTATCTTGTGGGTAGCAGAAG
This sequence comes from Ambystoma mexicanum, assembly GCF_040938575.1. Lineage (NCBI taxonomy): Eukaryota > Metazoa > Chordata > Amphibia > Caudata > Ambystomatidae > Ambystoma > Ambystoma mexicanum. The sequence continues at coordinate 1,095,184,256 of NC_090924.1, forward strand.
GGAGTTTAAATAGTAGCATGTGAACTTGCACACTGGACTTTGACGAACTTGAACCTCATGATGTGCGGGGTCATTTCACTTTTGTAGTATTTTTTGCTGTAATCTAAAGCACCTGATGGCGAGAAGTGGCTGGAAAAATCTCACCCAAGTATAGGGTAATTTGCTTATAGGTGTCAGTTGATGTATGTTGGGGGGTGACTGCGGGCCTAGGTGCCTTTGAACCCTGTGTGCTAACACTGAACAGTATTGTGGTTTGCACTTCTAGTACATTTTTCCCGCTGTAGGTCAGGGGGTGACTGCAGGCCTAGGTGCCTTTGAACCCCTTGTGATAATACCAAACAGTATTATTGTTTGCATTTTTCAGTGCATTTTTCGTTGTAAATTAGGGGGTGACTGCGGGCGTAGGTGCCCCTTGTGCCAACTTTAAACAGTATTGTGGCCTGCGCTTCCAGTACACTTTTTTCTTTTTCCGCTTCTGGCCCCTCTCCATTCTATTTCTGTCTACTCCTTATTCCGTGGTTCTTTGAAGTCTCGACTACTCCATATCCTTCATTGATTGTTTTCTGTATATCATGGTTTACTCATTTGTATTGTAACATTTCGTATTCTCTGTACAGTGGTTTGTTTTAAGGCACTTAATAAAATACAAATATGTTGCCATATCTCTCCACTGAAATACATTCAAGCGTATATCACATCCTGGGGGATTCCTCCACCAGACTTTCAATTTCACTTCACTGACCCCAGCTAAGAACTTCTTCCCTCCAAGGAACCAATGGCGTTCACTTCGCAAGCGGTGCCTTTCATCCTTCCTCATTGGATTAGGGGGATATCAGTGTCCCCCCACTCTTCATCCGGCATGTCTTTGAGATTCTAGAGTTTTCCAAGCCCCAGTACCCCATTAATTGTGGGAGTATGCAGGTGATGTGTTGACAGTTGAAGTACTCAGCCTTTCTACACTTTTGATCTGCCAGTGTTCACCCCCGCTAGTGGTAAATACTGCAGCACCACACTAATGTTATTGCTTAGAGATGAGGTGACTTAAAAGATGGTCCATTGTTCATCAACATTGTAATTAAGCAGCAGAGCCTGCAGCAGTGTGCAATATCTGCAGTTATGGGCCTGGAAGCAGGGCTTATATGCCTCTGTGAAGCACGGGTGGATAAGGAGAGCTCAATCAATAACTGCTAATGCAACCAGAGGCAGTGACTTTATGGCTAGTAGCTCATTGGCCTATTTCAATGGACCACGCCTCTGGATTTATCAAATCTCGTACGGGACAGCTCTACTCTCACAACTGCCATATGACTGCTAAAATAAGGTCTGAGTTTGTCACCAGTGAAAGGAGCTATGTCAGCTATGCGGGAGAGGAGTCCCCTTTGTATTAACACCTCATTACCTTTGCGGATTACAAGGCGAGCCTGCAGGAGGAACACTGGGCTTGATGCTAGGAGAATCAAAGCTGTTAACAGGTAAGTGCGGCTAGATAAGAGGAGCGGGTTGGATCCCAGAATAGTGGCACAATCCTCCACTATCACCAGGATCCTTGAAATGTCAGATCAATACCGGGGATTATTTCCTTGAAAACAACGGTCCTGATTGGCTGTCAGGTAGTCAGAATTCATTGCGAGGCACTAAATATTGTGCCAAGTGCTAATCATTACAGCATAATCAGGGCATCTTCATATGAAGGAAAGACTCTTAAAAGCAATGTAAAAATACAATGTGTGCTCATTCACCAACGCAAGAATTCTCAAAGCAAGTGCAATGAAGCACTTAAGGTATGATGATGGCCTGCTATATGTAGCGGTGCAGGTGTCCATACTTAACTTAGGCAATAATGTGTTGGGTAAACCAAGTGAACGCATTATGCATCACTGTGTAAATTAGATCCTTCTAAAATGGTAATGTTTGGTCAAAGAGTTCCCCAACCTCCCCTGCCACCATCGTCTGAGTCCACATGTGTACAATGTGCTACCCATTGAAATCTATGCCCATCGTGAATTCGGATAGGCTGCAGTTTCACAGATTCAATTAATCATGTAGTTCTCATCTTGCCTTTCAGAGCAGGAAGGAGAAAGGCAATGACTGCAGCCTGGAGGAATGGACAGCACTTCTTAAGGAGTTCAAGCAGACAATGGTACAGTACCGAACCATCCTTCTTCAGTGATTTATAGCTGTCCGTTATTGCTCTTAAGTACACTATTATCCTGTGCAATGTACCATAAAGACAGTATTGTGTTACTCTTGTGTGCTCATGGGTATTGCACATTTGAATAATATGTTCATTTATGACACTAACCTCTTCTGTTTCCCTAGAGCCACCCTGTAAAAGTGCATAAACAGAGAAAAATGCAATTGTCAAATAAAATAGCTGTCACTAGTACACTGACAAGACTTCTTTCATGCCAAGTCCTCAAAACATACCAAGTAAGATGCTAAAAAGAAACACACCTATAAGGGCTAGTGAAAACTAGTAGAGGGAGACGTAATGTACATTATATCCGTTTTTAGAGGATATTTAGACAATGTTTAATATCTGTGCTAGGGAGATTCAGAGTAGGCCATGTAATCAAGCAGCATCTGGATTAACAGATCACCCAGAATCACTTGTTTATTTCGAGAATAGTAAAATATGTATCATCCAAAATGACATCTCATAGAAAATGTCTATTTATAATTTTGAAATGTTTTATCGGTGTAACCTGAGAAACACTTCACCTCTGACATGCCAAAAAAGGTCTGGGGATTTTATTTTTGTATCTGCATCAAGTTATTTGTTTTTGAAACACCAATTTGTGGATTACCATCATCATCATCAAAATACATTTCATAAAATACAGATCTCAAAAACAGATGAAAACTGTGCACTTTAGTATTCTGAACCTTCCTTAAAACAATTGCATAAATGTACAAAGGAAAATAAAGAAAGAAATACAAGGAGAGCAAAGCTCGCAGCCTAGGAAATAGGACCCATGGGGCACCATTTTCCTAGTATTCAATCTGAAACTTCTTTCTCAGCAGCCACGTCCTATAGCTTTATGAAGCTGTTGCAAATGTCACAGCGGGAGACAAAGAGTAGGTTCAAAACGACAGAGCAGAATATAATGTACAAATTCCAGCATTTCTCAAAAGCGGTTTCAAATAAAATCGTCTCAAACCTCTGTGACACTCTTTTTCTAGCATTGCCACACATAGGACACATTTCAGATGCTGAAGTACATCAGACATGAGTCCACACAGCTACTGGAAAAATGCCCAATCTCAAGTGCATATTCAAGGATCTATCAAATGGAGGCATCATTTCATCTAAATATTGCTTGAAACCGGGCTCGTTGTTATGAGCAATATATATGTGGCCACGGTTCCACTTGCCGGCGTCTGCAAAAATGTATTCCCTAGCTCTCCACTTGGCAGAAATGATGGCTTTGTTCATGACAGAACTGCAACTAGCCCTTAAATTACTCCACAGCTCGCTTACATCCAGATTTTGCAGCAAGGTTTTAATGTGAACAAAACATTTGAGGCTTTTGCCTCCATTTAAAGACATGAGGTGTAACAATGCATCCCTGCACTTTTCCAAACCTGGTTGATACCAGACCCTTATCAAGAAAAATACTGGGTTAATCATTTCCAGAGTACCTAGAGGAATAATATCATACTCCAAATGGGTATATGCAGTGTCAGTTGAGGCTTTCACTGCCACCTTCTCTCCTCCTTCTGCTCCTTTGGCAGACTTTCATCCTGACACAACCCTATCTAACCTCCATCTTTATATCTCTGACACTCTTGATGTATTTGCCCCAACTCTTGGCACGATTCTGACCTCATCACCCTCAAACGCAAGTGCAGTGTGGCTGAGAGGAAGTGGAGGGCAAAATGTGCACCCTCTGACAAACTGGCCTGCCGCCTGCTCCAAAGGCAGTACAGACTCTCTGTCCTCGCCAAGAAGAGGGCACACATCCAAGCCCAAGTGTCTGCGGCATCTAACAACTCGGCCAAACTCATCAAAATCTGCAAGGAGCTGGCCAATCTTGCTGCAGTCTCTAGCTCTCCTGTTCCCTCCCAGGTCCTCTGTAAGGCCTTGGCTTCTCATTTCATCAATAAAACTCACTTCGTCCTCCTCCTCCTCCTGCTCCTGCTACACTTCTGGCCCGCCTGCAGCCATTTCTCCTCCTCCCTTCTCCTCCTTTCCCTTGTTCACCCCTGATGACATTTGTAGACAAGTCCGATCTAGGATCCCTGTTCATTCAGAACCATCAAGGACCACATTGACACTCTTGCTCCAGCCTTGGCCAATTTCTGCAACCATTCCTTTGCCACTGGAACCTTTCCCTGCCCCCTTAAGCACTCCCTTGTACAACCCTTCCATAAGAAGTCCTCTGCCGATCCTTCCTCTCTGGCTAACTATCGCCCGATCTCCATCACTCCTTTTGTGGGCAAAATCTTGGAAAAGCTGGCCATCTCCTGCATTAATCTGCACACTGAATCTGTTTGTTGTCTCCATGACATCAGTTTGGCTTTAGAGCGGCCAGAAGCATGGAAATTGCTCTCCTGAACATTTGTGAAGACCTGCACTCTAACCTTCCTTCTGTCCTCATTCTCCTCAGTATCTAGTCATTGCATCGAATGCGAGACCATCGAATGCCTTACCATAGAAAAAAATGCATCGAAAAAAAGCATTGAATGCATTTTTTCTAAAGGTAAAGGGTTTATTTTAATTGTAATGGGTTATAAAGGTTAAAAAAAGGGGGTCTGCCGGGGACCCCCCATAAAAAAAGAAAAATAATGCATTTGATGCATTTTTTTGTATGTGTTATTTTCTATGGTAAGGCATTCGATGGTCTTGCATTCGATGCAGTGACTCTAAACTTTCTCCTCGATCTTTCTTCTGCTCTTGATATGGTCAACCACACCATCCTTCTCAATCGCCTCTGTGATAACCCGGTTATCACTAGTCACGCCCTGGCCTGGTTGGCCTCCTTTCTCACTGATCAACCCTCGCAGGTCCAGGTCCAGCTTGTCCCTGCACTTGAGAAATCTGAATGACAGAGGGCCTAGTAAGATTGTTGTTTTGTCCCCCTCTATGTTTCCCCCTCCTTGTCTTATCGTGCCTAGAAGCACTTGTGTACAGGCGTGTTGTAAATGCCATTTCATATCATATATCATATCATATTAAAGGGAGCGCTCTTACGGAGCAATAAGAGTTGTTTCAGGAATTTATTTTCTTTAATGTTAAGTGGACCAGCCTTCACGTAACTCCAAAACTCCAACCCTTATAGTACAGCTGGCAGAACTTGCTTGGTGTATCAATCGCGAACCGAAGACACAGCACTGCTACAATGGCTTAAGAAATAGGATTTTATTAAAATAGGAGTTCATTGCTGCCTTGTCAGCCTAATCTGCCCAACAGGATACTCCTGGAACCTCACCCCAAGATAATCAGAGTGCTCCACCTGTTCAATTAAAACACCTTCCACTTTTAGATAGGACACTTTGTGCTTGGAGAAGTGAGGGCTAAACACCATCGATCTGGTTTCACCAGTATTCAGATTTACACAAAGCTCATTTAGCCCAGAAAATAGATAAAGATTTTTCAAAACCCTGTGGGGTAGTTGAAATTAAAACCGCGTCATCCACATAAAAGGGTGCTGGATATTTAGAGGAGGTTAGTTTCGGACAGTACTGACATCAACTCAGTAAAACATCAATTATCTCTTGTATATAAATGTTAAAAAGGAGCAGGACCAGGACACAGCCCTGTCTAACACCCATAGACACTTCAAACTGATCGGTTGTATCTCCCCCCAGTCCATAAGGGATACAAGCGTTTGTGTTTGAATACAAATTAGTTAAAACATGGATCAAGTTAGACGGAGCCCACTGGGTTAACAGGATTTGTTCCTCCTGCAACGGAATCAAAGGCACTTCTTGGATCAAGAAATGCCATATAAAGGTTAATTTTCCAAATGGCTGTATACTTTTGAATTATCGAAAATACAATCAGACATTGGTCCATCGTACCGCTATTTTTTCTAAACCCATGCCTGCAAATCCGTTATTATATTGTTGCTTTTTACCAAACCTTGAAGGTGGTTTAGGATGATCATGCCAAATAACTTTCCTACACCATCTAGCAGAGAAATCGGGTGATAATTTGCGGGGTTGTCTCTGTCTCCTTTTTTGTAAATCGGAGCAATCACCAATTTATGCCAGGAGTCAGGGGTGACCCCTATGGTGAGGATAGCATTGAAAACTTTGGATAAAAGTGGAGCCCAGGTTTTGACTTCATATTTGAATACATCTAGGGGCATGAAGTCTGAGCCCAGGGCCTTGCCACCTTTATACATTGCCAGAGCTACTTCCACCACTTTTACGGTGATGCGCAAAGGGGCTACATCAATCAGAGGAGAAGAAGCACCAGAAAATAAAAAATGTGAAGTGTCACAATATAAGCCTGAGAAGTGGTTATTCCACAACTCACCACTAATACAGCATAGCAGGGGCTGGTCATATTTAAATTGTCTGCTGGAAACCATTTTCCAAAAGAGCAGAATATCCCCTGATTTGTGGGTATTACACAATGCCCCTCCCATCTTGCATCTGCAAATTCTTTCTTCTTAGCCAGAAGCAGACTTTTGTAATTGGTCCTTAAGGTGCGTAGCTTATTCCTGGCCACCCCGGAAGTAACACCAACACACTTTTCAATTTCTCTGTTCGCTAGTCGACACACATCATCATACCAACCAACCTCTCCTATGGTACCCTTTCTTATTGCTCTAATGGGAGCGGTCACAAATGGGCAAATCTTGACCATCATTCTTTCAAACCCAGCCAAGATTGCATTATCGGTAACACCTGCCTCAATAATTGTTTCCAAAATAGGGTAAATGGCATTGTAGATGTGGGGTCACACATCGCGGTTCATTACATTTGACCATTGCAAGGATTTTCGGGAATTACCTACTACCCTTAGCTTTTGCTCACAAAGGGCCAGGCAAATCTTCCGCCAATATAAATTGGTAATTGAGATAGAGATCGACAGGGGGGGAGTGATCACTCTCAACTCTCTGTAGTATCTGGAAATCTCTAACTGGCCCAATCTGTAGCTGAAATAAAGATATAATCTATGAGAGAGCGCCCATTGGGACCATACAATGTGTAAAATGCAGGCCATTTGGGAACCGCTCATCGCAGGCCCTCAGGTTTAATTTAAATATCATACAAGTGGACTCAACTGCAAGACAATGTCTTCCGGGGGTACAATAGTCATCAGGATGGGATGTCCCAGGCTAAGTCCTTGTCGTCCCAGAGCCCCATAAGCTCCCTTAGGGGTTCCGTTTGAAGATTAAAATCCACGGCCACGGTAATATATTTTTCCTTAATTATTATCTTTGCAAACCTTGTAATAATTAAACCCTGTAAACATTCCAGGGTTGCCAAACCATGCAGTCACAAGGGCCTATTATAAATATTAATCAAACCAAACAATTCCTCCTAACCAACAATAAGCAGTATTCAGAGTTCTGTGGATTTGCTTTTTACAACCTCGAACTTCCATATTAATAAACCGCCAGACGGCCACCATTTGGGGCCCTTAATTGATGCAATCTGAAAGGACTGATATCCCTGAAACATTGCCGGGTCAACCGCCCAGGTCTCTAGGAGCACAATTATATGAAACCTGCGGAGAAAAGAACACCACTCTGGTGCATCCAAAGGTTTACAAATCCCTGCAATGTTCCAATGGAGAAGTCTATGACATTGGGAGGCCATAGGGGGTCTGTCAACTCCTCAGTCAGTCAATCAACTGCTTCCAAGTTGCTGCTATGCTCGGATTGCACTTAAGAAGGATCCTTCCTCCTAAAATTCAAGTTCTATCCCTGGGTTGTTGCCCTCTGGACCCTGGTGCCGGCAGGCACGACGGGAACATATATCCAGAATAAAAAAGGCCAGGAGATCTAATTACAATTTTAACTCTTTAACTCTTTAACTTTGAAAGCTTCTACAATCAATGCCTAGGAGACCTTAAGCAAAGGATTCTGTTGTTAAGACAACTTGAATAAAACCGAGGCCAGAGATTGCAATCGCACCCTGCCAACCTCTCAGAATGTCATCCCTTAGAATGGAGCGACAACCCTTTTTGTGCCGATTCCAATGCGAGCATTTATTTTTCAGCGATTCTGTGGATTCGAAAGCTCCATTCTTTAGTCTAGTTACATCCACCATGTAGACACAACACCCTGATCATTTTCAGATTCCACTCCCCGTTGATGGTTACTTTCAGATTCAAACCCTCTTGACCCCGCCAATATCATTGAGTTGGGGCCAGATAATCTTGGACCCAAAATACCTGTAAAAACAGAACCATGGTTACAATACGGACTCAAGAGGGGTAATCGTGCAGGAGGTCGGGCCCCACCAGCAATGGAAGGGACCCCTCCATTGGTCGGAATTAACCGACGGAGGGGAAGACGGCAGATAACCTTCTTTTCTGATGTGCCAATGTGCGATGATATGGCAGGGTCCCCAGCGGACAGATGAACACCTGCGTCCATAGAAATGTCCTCCTGAGACAATACATGTCTTTTATCTCTTTAAACAGATCTGCCACCTCACTCAACCAGGTTTTCCACCTTCTGAAGGACCAGCTATTTCAGATCAATGAACAGTTTTTCAATGTTCAGGGATAATTCTAACTTCAAAGATCCATCCGTCACTGCAGCACTTGTCCTGAAGTGGTTTCACCAATGGAAGTGGGGCCAGGTGCAAATGTTTCTTGATTGGGATGGGATTTCCCACTGCCGTTCTCTTCTTTTTATGTAAAACACCGGTCCAGGGAGGGACACCCATAGCCGTATTGTCATGAGTAATAGCAGGCACTGCTGGAGTATCTTCTGAAAACATTCAAACCGATTAGAGTGGGCAATGGAGGGAGCGGGTCTACCACAGCCGGACCACACTTGACACCCTTGACAGTTGGCTCCACGACTCCTCCAGCACAACTAGATGCACCTTCAGCACCCCTGGTACCCACAAGAGGTGCATCAGTAGTACCACCAATGTAAATTTCACTGGTGCCAATTGAGTGAGGGGCAAGCTCCCGTTCACCCATGTTGGCAACTTACTCGAACAGAGCTGGCAGAGGCATTCCCACCTCATGGGTTTCAATGATAATAGGGCCGTTGCCCACTAGTGCCTAACCATTAAGGTTCACTGGGATGGTGAAGGTTCTCCCTGCCTCTTGACTGGGGTGGTAGCAGTTTCAAAGATTGGCACGGTGGTCCGTTCCCTTTCCGGGGGATGATTGGAAGGCCTTTGTTTCCTATGTCTCATAGAGTTTCCAAGTCACAAAAGGAAATTAGGTCGGCATCAGCCGACTGAGTGGCACAATTAGATTTCAGGTTGAAGACTGGAGCGGGGACTTCCAAGGGGGTCCCCTGTGTTTTTTGGGACTCGTGCTGCCCAAACCATTAATGTCAATCAGCAAGTCCTTCATTTCCATGATCAGGGAATTCACCTCCTTGATGGGCGTAAGCATTCGGGTGATCTTATTTTGGCTCCCATCCACATTTGTGCCCACTTCATCTTGTCTTTTTCCCATAATGTGCAGCAAGGAAACTGTGTCTCACCTTTACGTCTGATCACCACTTCATCGTCTTCATCGGCCCAGAAAGACAAATATACCAATACTCAAAAGGCTATAGTAGAAGCAATGTCTGATTACAGTCAACAGGGGTAGCAGAGCTCTAACACCCAAGCGGGTGCCAAAACCCATGCCCTTGACTCCCTGTAGGGCGCAGAGGCGAGCAGGATTTCGATTCTCCTGTGTGGGGCAGGTGGTTGGGGCCAAAAACAGCTACTGCAGCTGCAACAGAGAAAGTCCTTCAAACGCTGGCACCCACACCCTTGACTCCCGCAGCTTCACCCCTGCGTGGTGGCCAGCAGGAATTGAATGCTCTGGTGTGCGGGAGGCGGGCGAGGCCAAAAACTGCTAACGCAGCTGCAACCGGGAAAGTCCTTCAAACACTGGCACCCACACCCTTGACTCCACCACAGGCTTCTTTGTATATTACAATCATATTCTATGCATTAAAACAATTTCTGAGCCAGCCAGTTCCATAAGAATGTAAAACAGTTGCAATTTTCCTGTTTCAAATGTGGACACTTAAACTGTGTTTTTAAATCTGTCTGCAAATGGACGTTTTAAATTCATTTTTTCATCAGTGATAAAGATTGTCAATACCCTTTTTGGTCCATTCTGTTTGGCGTGATAGCTTTTATTAGGGCAAGACAACAACATGAAGCTGGTGGTGGGCACAGGTCTTTCGGACCCCATAGATCCTGTGTAGGGTAATGCTCATGTGATTGTCTATAGATTGATCAAATCGCTGGAAGGGAAAATGTGTTTTCTCAAAAATATATATTCAATGCCAGACATGTATCTTCTGTGTTTGTCCAATAGAAATGATCAGAGCATACCGTAAATAGAAACAGTTGTCAATAACTCGCTGTGCAGGAAAAGTGGATATTAAGAGTTTTTATTTTGCATTTCAGAAAGACACTGGATGCTTCCTGGATCATCTTCTGTTAGGTGGAAATCCCACAGTGGTAAAACCGTATTTGAATCTTTCTGCATGTTCATATTCTTGATTAGCATTCTAGTAGGATGCCTGCTCAAAGCTCTGTTTTTAATTCACTGCCTGTCTGTGGTGAAGTCTCTCGGGAACTTGCAATATAGCACCTGATGGCCATCCTGATGATGCGCCCGTCTTCCTAAAGCTGCTGTGTTTTAATGGTGAAAAACTTTCTAAAAGCAGATTCATCTCAGTGCTGATGACACTTGTGCTTCTGTGTGTGGGTAGAGCAGGCGCCCCCTCCTGGTGATCTGTCCTGTCTAATTCACTAAATATTTCACCACACTCTTGGTCCTACAAGTAGCACTATCGGCAAGTTATCACTGCCAGAGATTCTCAGGGTGAACCTCCTTCGATGGTAGTCAATATATAGTGACAATGCAGTGCTGGCACAGTGCCCGGCCCTCAAGTGAGACCATGCGACTCTCGGAATGTCATGTGAAGCCCATCTGTTCATGCTGGTTCTCCTGGATTTGTGGACATATGCCAAAGTAAGGGGTGGAGAGAGCAGATGTCATTTTTCGGCCAGTGCTTTACATAATTTTCCATCTATTAATTGGGTGGGCATCGCCAAAGTGAGGTACAGTAAATTCAAATGCATGCTGGGGTGTTTTCAAATGATCTAATTTGCTACACGTTTTCCCATGTTTCAGGTGTATCTGGTGTTCAGTATTCTTGCTGCAAGCATCCAATATAACACTTACAATGGCATTTAAGTGCTGTCTGCCTTTTCTTTGTACATTTCACACAAGGAAGGCACAATGCAATAATTCAATGAAAACCTGCTAGTTGCAGGTCAACGGGGTGATTACCAAGGTCTTCTTTTTAGGGTTTGGAATTGAGTTCAAGGCAACTCAGATTGCCATAAATGATATAGAAATTGGTTTGTGAAGGCTGGAAATTCTCCAGACTAAACACCTCTCGTCTGACACTTTTCTGCTTCGTGAAACAACATGGGCCCCATGGCAGAACTCTGCAGCAGAACAAGCAAAATTCTGCATGGCATTAGCAACAAAGAAAAAATGTGCCTACCTTAAAAAAATGTATTATGTCAATGTGTGTCCGTCCCAGGGCAATGTTTATTAGCACTAGGGCATTGTTCCCTGGTGCAAAATTGCATGGGACGAGTGCATTTTTTACACTAGTACAATTTTTGCTTTAGTGTGAATGCCATGCAAAATTGCACTTGGGTAGTGGAAAGTTTCTATAATGAGGCAGCAGCTACTTAAATAGGGGGGCACGCCATAAGCAGGGACTCATTGGGGAACCAGCCTGCGTATGTCCGCGAATCATAACCCTGCTATCTAAATAGAAACTGCATTTTGTTTGTAGTAAGGACAAAAGAAAGCAGTGTTTCGCACTAAATATATGCTTACAATATTTAGGTTGGAAAAAATATAGTGAGATTAATGTGTACAGTTGGTTGGGGGTCAAGTGTTCGAATCTGAACTCTCGTTGGACCATCTATTCAACCAGGGTCCTCTGCTAGACAGGCATGTGTTAAAAAGCTCACTGCTCAAGTATATCTCACCTTTACTACATTAACATTTTCTGAACTTTCTTTTAGGAGGAAATTACTATGAAAATTGGCGAGGTTCTGAAACAATTGCGTGACCCTATCAGAAACCTGCTGGTAAACCCAACCGATTGTCTTTATATCTGTTTGTCAATTTATTTCTTCTTCGGTTCATACAAATGGAGTGATGTCATACACCCATGCAACACAGAGAACAATTAAAGGGCTTTACACACACAGATCATCCCTGCAGAACACAACGCTATTGGTGCTTATAAAGCACAAGAGTAGCTATACAGCCATATAGAGGACTCTGAATGCTGGAAGGCTGAAGGAATGACTCAGGGTGGCCGGTGGACATGAGCCGGGAGGCTTCAGCAAACGCCTCTTTATCAGGAGGATTTGGGATGTTCCTAATTGAGGATGGGAGGGGGCCTGCTTGAAGGTGCGTGATTTCCGACCCTTTCTATAGGAATGTAATGTAATATAAAGTGGCCTCTCCGTCATTCAGATTCTTGAGTTCCTCATAACATTTGTAGCCCAGCACTGTACATTTATCAGCCAGTCACAAACAAGTGCGCCTGCAAGTCAGATTGTGCACTTGTGTTCCACACACACTAGAAGCTGCAGCTTTTAACAAAATGCGATTGCCTTTAAATCGTTCAAAAATATTGGCACACGCGTCTAGCAGCCTCCTAAACACCTTTTTTTCTAATTTGGAAAGCAATCCTCACTCTTTATTTTTTTAGGATGTTCTTACAGACTGACTTCTCTTAAATACATTTTATGTCTAACAAACCATTTAATGAGCACAGATGCAATTTTGGATTAATTTCTCTAACCTTCACATATTTTAAAACCCTTTATTGAATTGGCAAATACATTCTCAAGAGCATTCCCGGCGAGCACGGGACTTAAAACCTCAAACCTTCCCAGTTGTTTCTGATATTGACAGCCCACATTCTCCCTCACCAAATATTCTCTTTTTTATTTCCACAATACAGATGTTACATTTGTTAAGACGCTGCACCTGCAAATCATCATGGGAGATACAGACGCATTCACAGGCCCTAAGGCACCAGGCTGCATTCTTAATTAAAAAAAAAAAACAGCTGGACCCCCCCACCCCCAAACCAAGAAAATGCCCCTATTCCACTGCTTTCCCACCAAACATTTTTGTGAACATCTGTTTGCAGGATCGGATTGTCCACTTGAGAGCAAATGATGGAATGTGCATTATGGGAAAGCTGATGCTGGTTGCCATTTGGTTTATGTGTTTCCTAGCTTTTGAACCATTGGACGGATTTGCATTACAGTTTCCAGGTGTTTGCTTCTAGTTCTGGAAAGGTTCATGCAGATTGGTGATTATGTTCACAAGCTATAAACAATATCATTTTCCTAAAGTCAATGATGTTTCACCATAGCTATAACATTAATAACTACCTACATATGCTTATAGCGCTATATATATAGTTATTGATATAAAGCAAAGCTAACCAAAATAGTTTGCAGACTGACCAGCAACTGAATACCCCCACGAGTGTAAATACCCGGGTCACTCTTAACCATAAACCTTTCAGCTTCTCTCCACTCACTATTGCTGAAGTTGAAAGCATCATTAATAAACTTAAACTGTCCAACTGTCAAGGCGACACTTGCCCAGCCCCTATCATTAAAGAGGCGTCACATGATCTAGCCCCATTCATTACTGCCTTTATAAATTTGTCTTTCAAAACAGGTATAGTCCCAGACAACCTAAAGGACGCTTGGGTCATCCCCTTGCTCAAAAAACCTTCACTTGATCTTAGCATATCAACTAATTACAGGCCCATCACCACAGTCCCCTATATGATCAAAATATTGGACCGAGCTGCTTATTTGCAGATCCAGGACTACCTTGAAGCTAACAAACTCCTCGGCCTTAGGCAATCTGGTTTCCGGCCAAGACACAGGACGGAAACCGCCCTCATTGACCTAGAAACTCAGTAGATTTATCAGCAGCCTTTGATCTGATGAACCACCAAATCCTCTGCTAGCACCTTATATCTGCTGCCCACTTTTCAGACTCTGTCACCGCCTGGAGCAGATCCTTCCTAGATAACAGATCTATGCTGGTATTTTCCCTGTCAGCATCTGTAGTACCTTCTCCCACTGACTGTGGTGTACCCCAAGGATTATGTGTGTCACTGACACTCTATAATGTATTCACCAAACCTCTGTTTGATGTTCTTGACAATCTGGGTGTCTCGTACACGAACTACACCGATGACACCCAGATACTCATCCCCATCACGGGTGATTACGCGGTGGACACTAAATCCTTGAACAACGTCTACACGGTTATTCAGGCATGGATGGCTCAACACGAATTCTGCCTCAATGACGTTCACTATTGATGGCAACGACATTAAGGTCTTCAAGGATACCAAAACCTTAGGAATCTACCTCGATTCCACACTATTACGGTCCAGACAAACCAACTCTGTTTACTCAGCTTCTGCGTATACATGAAAACTTATTACAGCCTGTTGACCATTCTTGACCACTGCCAATTGCACCACCCTGGCTAGAACACTTGTCATGTCTAAGATCGACTACTGCAGCACCCTATATCTAGGGACTAGCCAATCTAACCTAAATAGACTGCCAGTCACACAGAACAATGCAACTAGAGCTGCCTTAAACATACCCAGAAATCAGCACATCTCTGACCACAGACGTAATCTACATTGGCTCCTTGTCACGCAAAGAATCCAGGCCCCTATTTATCTGGCCAACCGACTCACACCTCACACCTCTACCCAACCTTTGAGAGCTGCCCAAGCACACAGATTATCCCTTCCTAGATTTAAGCTTCAGAAAGCTGGCGGGGTGAGCTTCCCGGTCTGAGCCACTAAATTATGGAATACCTTACCTAACTCTATTAGAGCTGAGCCCTCCTTCCAATCTTTCAAGGGTAAAACGAAATTGTGGATTACAGCCGCCCAAGACATCTGAGACACCTATCACTGCATCTCGTATACTGCCCCCTCCTGACCTGCACTGTGATTGCCTCTATGCATTCTACCTGTACATAATTATTGTAATCCCCATTGTTTTTAGACGACTCATTCTCTTGTAACTTCCTGTATATTTTATCATGCTTGTACATGTTATACTGCAGATCAACCTGCTCTCTGTCTGTAAACTTTGTAGATCTACCTGTTCTCTGCTGAAAAGGTTGTCTCTGTAACCTAAGATAGCCGCCCAAATGCCTGTGGGCCCTGCACGCTACGCAAATAAATAAAATACGAATATAAATATGAATGCACTACTTCACATAGATAATAGTGATACATAATAGTGCATACCCTGCTGGACTGCATCTCATTTTGGTAGACATTAGTAATGAAGCATATTCATAGGTGACCATTACTCTCTCCCCCTCTAGATAGCACCCTGATGCTCCCCATCGAGGGGTTTGGATGTACTCGCATAAGCCAAAGCAGGGGTTAGACAGATTGAATGAATTCTGCGCTGCTGCTGTGTCATGGACATTGGCAGTATGGCAGTGAATGAGGCAGCCAGGAAGTGATATTTCACTATGTGTTTCCTTTCACTCTCTTGTGTAGGGCCCGGAGGCTATGCCTGGTGTCATGGGCAGAGCGCAGACGTTCGGGATAGTGAAGCGTTGCTGGAATGACATTGTGTTCTGCTTCCAAATTATTGCCACTATGACTGTTTTGTTTTCTAGGAAAATGTATGAGTTACCACTAGAGAGTGAAGTGTTTCCTTTGACATGAGCTGTCAAACGGGGCTATCCTCAAAAATCGCCCAGGGGTTACATTGTTAGAATGACATTAGAGTGACTGTGGACTGAAGGGACTATTTATTTGAGATAATCCGAGATCCACATGTCACTGGAGAACATTAAAATTGCCACAACTTAAATGCAAAATCTTCCATAATCACAACAAAGGATGTGATATGCGTTTTACGAACTATTTGGCGATGATATCGTAAAAACACAGAATTCAGTGGCTATCTTGGCATCTGTGTCACATATCCTTATTAATACGGTTTCTCATTTGTGATGATGCTTAATAAAGTATGATGTCATCAACATTTGTATTCATTATTAACAAATAATTATCTTCTTTTTCAAACTATTTTAGGTGCAGCTCGGTGTTGAGGAGCCGCTCTTCGATGTGGTGTGTAAAGTGCTGGTAAGACAACCCTCTATGCTTTATTCTGTGTTTGTTCCCTAATGTAAGATGGCATTAGCCTGTGACACGCCTCATACTCAAGCAACACCCAGGATCCCGAACTTTCTGTTGATTAAAGTCGTTAATATTTCCTGGACACCTGATTTTTTGGAAGCCCAAAGAATGAAACCCCATTTTATCTGCATGAAATACTGTTGAAAACTTGTTTAAAACAAGACCATTAACCTATTGAATTGCACTATCTATGGTTGGAATGGATTGTCCAACACTGCTCTGTAGATTGTGGGAAGTAGCCGTCAAAGTGGGACAAGTCCCGTTTTGTCCGTTATGTCCATGGAAAATTTGCAGTATGTGTGTGCTGCCCAGTTAAGTCGCTTGGATGCATCTGCTTGTACGTGCCAACAACCCTCTGTAATACCTCTTGCTTTGCTTGAACTTCACTACAACTTCCAACAGCCCTAGACAGCATAGTCAAGGCTGAAAGATCATGGGAGGTGTAGGCTTCAACATCTGGAGTGCCTCATCTTGCTCGCAACAGATCTAGGGCCTGATCACGACTTTGGCGGTAACGCTTAAATCCAGCGGTAGCGTTATTACCACTAGATTTAAGGGTCCGCCAAATCAGGACTTCAGCGGATTTCACCCCAGCTCTGAGCTGGGGGGAAATCCGCTGAAAATTTGCGCTATTACCGCCGGTAAGAGAGCGAAAATTCCCCATTGAACCCAATGGGGAAATGGGTATTCCCGAATGGGCTCAATAGGGAATGGGGATTAACATTACTGCCAAACTCGTGATCCGGCGCTATTAGCACCGGGGAGTTTGGCGGTAGGGCTAATACCGCCAGCGGTAATACCACCGGCGTTACCGCCAAAGTCGTGATCAGGCCCCTAGTGTGAACTGTGCCCAGTGTGTTCTATAAAGAAGCTGAGGTAATGCACAGCTCCCTGACTTAGATGTTAACAAGGGAAATATTCTTGTGTTGGCGGATATCCATCATAGAGTCCTTCATCATCAGACTGATTTTTTTATCGTAAGTATGTCTTTCTCCTCATATGGCCTTGGGAGTAGATCATGCAGTGACTACTTCTCCTTTTTGAGTTTACTTCTCTCACCGTTCATCATCAGTGCTGCGTGTGTTTTGGGTTTGGAGAGGGTAAGTAAGGTTGAAATGACAGTGAAAATCGTGTGGAGGGAGAACGGTGGAAAAAATAAGGAAGACATGCCATATCCTCAGTACAATCGCATAGGAATGAGAAGACTGAATCACATCTGGAATGTAGTGGACATCACAGTAGTGAACAGTCCCATTAGTGGGATCACTAACAGTCCTAGGGATCAGCATATCAGCAGGAACAACTATTCTGGGTGATTTTACAAGAGCTGAAGAAGGACAGTCCAGCTTCAAACTCAATTGTCTAACATTTTGCCAGACTGCGTTATCTGTACCTATCGCACATGGGATTGTTCTATATCAACTGTAATCAATGGCATTAAAGGACATGACTGGTTAAGGCCCCTAAGCATATTAACTTCAGTAAACAAACATCCTGCAGAAGGACTGGGCACATGACTGAATGAGAGGTTAGTGTTTTGTTGGTCAATTATCCAGAAAATATATCATGTGAGCGGGAGCCCGCAGTTGGTCTATTATTTTGAGCAGTAGTGGTTTCCCTGGGATGATTTCTCAAGCGTGCAGTACTGGAC
The DNA here is from genome assembly GCF_040938575.1 of Ambystoma mexicanum. Lineage (NCBI taxonomy): Eukaryota > Metazoa > Chordata > Amphibia > Caudata > Ambystomatidae > Ambystoma > Ambystoma mexicanum. The sequence continues at coordinate 1,095,202,319 of NC_090924.1, forward strand.
CATGATCTGCTCATGCGGGCAGGGTGAGGCTAGGGGGTTGCCAGTGTAATCATCATGAATTACCTATTCCTGCTGCCTGCACAAAGGTTCCATCCTCAGGGTGTGGTTTCAGAGGATACGGCCTTAAATTGGATGAATACAGTAAGGACCATAAAACATCAGGATAGGATTTTAATTTGGGGCATGTCTCAAGACACATAATATAAGACCTTTTTAAGAGGGCTGACTATGGAAAGAGGGAGAGGCTTAAACAATATGGAAGTGAATGGGAAGCACTAAGACTTACTGTTGGCTGGGCTCTTACCAGTGCTAATGCCTAAAACATTAAAATACTTTACATCACTAGGACAACAAGCGCCTATCCTCCAGCTGGCAGTGCCCCTCATCTGTGAGCTCACTCCAGGTCTCCCCAGTCGAGTGAGCTGTCACATGATGCTGGGACGTGAAGGGAAAGCAGGCTGTTTCCATTCCTGCATCAGTCGTCGTTCCCTGACTCCTAGTCCAGCACCGCACACATGAGTATAAGCAATAGGAGATTGAGGGGCTAAGGGTGGACATCTGGGTAGGGTAGACTCTGCCCACTCTCCACTCAGCTGTCATTCAGACAGCTACCAGGAAGCAGTCTAGTTGCCTTCGGCTGGTGTCAGGGGCACTGGGGACAGAAAGGAGAGAATGCAGTATGGGAAGCTCCAGCTGCTACATATCTGGCTGGCTACCCAGTCAGATGGCCACCTCCCCCATGCCAATGACTGGCTCTGAGTGTGTTGAGGAAAGTGGTTGTGAAAGGTAGCACAGTGTTGATGGAGCTCTGCTTCAGATAGGCACTCTGCACTCAGAACTGGATGTGGCATGGGGTTTCTGAGCAATCCCTTTGGCAGCCTTTTGTTAAACCTGGGAGGTTAATTTCCCATAACGTTGACACTCAGCGACCATATCACTTGGTGTGTGGCTATTGTAATCATGATAACCCTCTTTTACTGCAAAACGCTTAATGCTTGTTTTTCCCTTCAGGGAGATCTTCTGCTAAAGCTTGGAGACCTGGTGGTAGGTCCAGTTACACATTTCCTTTTGCTGCATTCACGCTTAGCAACTAATGAGTACATAATAATATTAATATTGTAATTTAATATTGGCATGTATTTATTATGTATTATATTATGTATGCATTTATTATGTGCATTCAATGCAGAATTAAGCAGTGCAGAATTAAGAGGTTCAGCTAATTAACATAACTAAAACTTTTATGGGACTTAATTTCATTTGAATTAAAGCTCATGCATTCCTAACGTGTGTCACTTTATAGAGAGCATAGCGACTGCTTTCTTTGCTGTGGGATGTTTGCTACACATTTCTAGTCATCTGAAGATTTTCATGGCAAACACAATCTTATTATTTTTCCTTTAGGAGAACGTGACAGCCGAGCTAAAGTTAGGGGTAAGTCAATGAAACCGTTCTTGCTCATATTCACATAAGGTCGAGTATTCCTGAAAATAAACCAGAGCAATGTAAAGATTAGAACATGTATTTATGTATTTACCATTTGTAGAGCGCTCCTAGCCCAGGGGCATCTGTGTGCTAGATACATCAAGGACATGAAATCCCAGCAAACGTAACACATTATGTGTGAGTGTTCAGGTGAACAGGCAGAGGTATGATTACTTTAGAATCTGAGCAATGTGTGGCAGAAGAAGAGATCTCAGGTTCTGCTGCAGCCACTGCTGTGTCTGGGGGATCTTATCTGGTAGGGAAGGAACGTTCTACAAGATCAGACAGTCTTTCTTGCACCATTGAAACACAAAGAATGGCTTTTGTTCAGATCGATGTGCGCTCAACTAAATGGGCATTGATTGGGTATAAAATGCCACTGTGGATTTTCATGACCTTGGAGCACAGCTCTGCAAGACAAGTCCTTTAAGATCATGAAATGCAAGGGGACTTTTTTCAATTTTCATTATGAATAGGTTGCAAACTCTCTACCCCTAACAACATAAAGCACAAGAAAAAGGTGGGCACTGCCTTAAGATTAAACAATACTCGCACTGTATTTAAAGGAGCACTACAGTGACATGCCTGTGACACAAAGCCATCAATTCCATACTCCAAGGACCAAAGACCTCTTCTTTGGTACTGTGTGCTCAGAAGGTGGTAACAAGACCACTCACGTGTAACTCATATCTCGAGAGTGCAAATGTCAAACGTTCAATGCAAGTAACCAATGGTTCAATACTTCAATACATGAAATGCTGGAATTGAAACATACAGGAAACAGACTGGATAAAGCTAATGCATGTCAGACTATGGTCCCTCATCACATGCTCTGTCCCTTGCCAGCTTTCTACTCATTCACTGACATCCTACTAGCTCGACTCCTGGGGTCTGCCAATTTTCACCTGTCAGTGCTAAAATCAGTGGAGCAGATACGGCTCCTTTCTCCAGCCCCGAATGTCTGACAAATGGTGTTCTTTGAACCAGCTGTCAAGGACCGAGAATGACCCTCTGAGCAGCGCCCGTGGAAGGTAGTGTGAGGAATCAGATTGCTCTCTGCTGCCCCCTGTACATTAAGAAAGGAAAGGTATGTGTTTGTGTTTTTCACATCTGTTGGAGTCCTTTCTCTCTCCCTACACATCAGTGCCTCCCAGAGCCCATAGCATGGCGCTGAGGAAATGACAGGAGTTTCCAGGGGGCAACCAGTTACTCCATTTGCCAGTGTTGCCCCACTGTGTACCATGTCTCTATTGCATCTACTTGGGAGAACGAGAGGGAGAGGCAAACGCTACGTATGTGCCTTGAAATTCAATATTTTGCTTTGTTGTGCTATGCTGTATTGTCATGTGATCTTTGCAACTTTATGCACTGTTTTGTGACTTTATTCTGCGACTAGCACAATACTGTCATCTTTGTAGCCTAAATAACCTCCTGTGCCTTTACACAAGTCTGGGAGTCAGTTTTGGAGCCCCCGACCCCCCCCCCCCACCACACACAGTGCCTTTAAGTATTTGCACCTGTAATTACCTGCATAAAAAGAACCACTTTCCATGTTGCAGTGTCTAACTAGTACTTGGCAACATTTATAATCAAAGCTGACACATGCCGTACCGTTTGCCAAAATACAAGACCCTCCATCGCAATGAGCCATCATGTACACATTCATTTTGACATTTTGAGATGACTGACTCATTTAATAGCTGTCCACAACCTTTTTTTTCATGGAAAGTGAGCGTTCAAAGGAGATTCACTTACCATCCACATCCTTGCACGATTGGCGGCCAGGAGCGTTATATTGAGGGTTATTTTCTATCACTCTGTTTTTGGGGAAATCAATAAATGTAGGAGTATCATACCAATAGTTCAATATTACAGACAATGAAAACATGAACCACATCCACTAAAAATGACAGTTCCGAGGCTCCTAACCTTGGTGTGAAACTATATCTATGACAATTTTATATAAAACACTAATGACTGGTCTCCCCTTTATCAGACCCTACGTTGTACAAGGCTAAGATCTAACGTGCCCGCCCTGGGAATTACAGCTGTCTGTGGATCTCAAGAGAGCACATCATTCGCTCCGTTGAATACTGGCCTCAGATATGATGACAATCTATGACTATAAATATTCCATAACAACAGTGGGCACTTTGCCCTCTTGTAGGGAGAGTTACCATTGCTTTGCCCCAGTTTTAGTGCCTCCCAGTGGGTGGCGCGGGGTGCCTATGTTTACACTACATTATCACAAGCACTGGGCATGCTCTTCTACATTTCACAGTTACAGGTAGATGTAGTCATACACAGTTCACATTCTTCCCTGTAGGGGCCTTGGATTTAGCTAGTGCTTAAAGAGCACCCACCTGTAGCAGTGTCCCCTACATACCTGCAAATAGCATGTGAGTGCATTGCTAACAGCTTGGCTTGCATGTGTGGCTCTGGAGTGAGATAATCATAATCAGGTTGTCTTCTTTTCAAGGGTATAACCTCTGGAGTGCGTAATCATAATTATGTGGTCTTCCTTTCAAGGGTATAACCGATGCAGTTAGCGATCTGACTGGAGGCCTTCTTGTAGGTGGACTTCTAGGTGGCCTTGGAAAATGAGCTAAGGTAACGTACATGTTTTTCTATTTCAATTCTACACACGCGCAGACCATGCATCAATATTCTGAACATCAAGGAAATAGCAACTCATTTTTCTAACTCATATTTTAGCACAATGCTTTTTTTTTATACCAACATTCAAAACAATTGAGCCGTCTCTGCGATGGAAGTTAGAAAACACAGTCTCAAGGTCTAAATGGCGCTCAACATTGTTTGTTTTATTTGTGCGACAAATACAAACATCTACCTAAACACAATGTTGACAGCACATTAAACCAAGACCATCATTAGAATAAGAAGAACTATTAACAAAACATTGAACTATCTTTTCTTCCCACTCATCCACCACAAGTCCTGGCCCCTTTAAATACATGGCATGTTTGCTCATATTGTGAAACCTACTGCAATTGAATTCTCATTGTATGGCCTTTTAAATTCTCACAATTATGTAGCGGATGCCTTGATGGTATACCATTTAACATGTTGTTTACTGGATGACCGTTCTTTCTCACTGACATCAAGATCATCTGAGCCTTCCATGGACACGTGCCAGGGGTATTCATTTTCTAATATAGTAGAGATACACGTCCAGTATCCAGTGTGCCCTCTACACATGCTTGAAAAATAGTCTCCTCCCTACTCATACATTTACATATACATTGTAAAGTGTTCCACCTTAATGTTGTTCAAACGAAAACGTCAAACATTAATATTATCTGGATTTGCAGCCTGGTAGTTTGATCAAACACCCAATTGGCTTCCCTGCCTTTCTCATAACAGAATAGTCCTTGCATGGTATATACTTGACAATAATATCAGAATCCTTGCAAATGTTGGCAAACATGTTTTACTTCTTTCTTTCAATGAGTGATACTGTGCATATGGTTTCTTTAAAACCATTAAGGTAATCATCAGCAGTATCTTGGTGAATGGCAAAGGAGTATTTGTAAATATGTACATTATCCCCAAATGCGCACTGAAGTTGACTGCTGTGGACTCCCATTTTATAATTAATATTGCCACAGTGCAGAATCTGTTACAGAGTAACAAGAACAGATTGCTGAAAGCCCCTCATTGTTCTGCTTAGGGCACATCCTGTTTGAATGTAAAGACAGGGCCACGCTGTATCACTCTCCCTCTCTCTCTATTTCTCTCTCTTTCTCTTTCTCTTTCTAGCGGGAGTGTGTGTATGTGCCCACTGCAATGATGACATTTGGCACTGTGTTTGCTTTCAGATAGGATGTTGACTCAGCAGAACAATGTCACCTTTCCAGTAATAAATGTTTTCTTGTTACATTTGCTTCATTGATCGTCCTCCCAGATCTGTATGGCTTGGTGCGTCAATGGCCAACATAGACCACCTGTGTACCTGGTGGGCACAGCAATATCTTTTTCCAGGTGGTCAGTCTCGACACTCTCTGATCCAGGAAGACACATTATTTGACTTCATCAAGGTATATATGCCCAAAAAACATATTAAGTTGATCTTATACCACCCAATCACTAGCATTTCTATCTTGTTGACATTGAACTCAAGCACAATTAACTTGGAATTTGTCTCTAGGACCCCCACATTTCTTTGGAGCCCAATTACTGTTAGAGACAAGAGTGCCACACAATTTGTATTTTTAAGGACACCGTTATAATATTGTCTTGGTGGTTTTATTGTTTGTTTTTCACCTCAACTACAACATATAATAAGACATGTAAACATTATTGTGTTCATATTATAAGTATAAAAGATGTACTGATTATCGCGTATTGCTGGCAGGTTGTATGTAGTGGCTCATGCACTTTGTGGATTTCCCCTCAAATATGTAAACATGACTTGCAATAATGGGTCTGTATGATCTTGAGGAGAAATCGTCCTACTCTATTACTCCAGGTGTATAATAGGTATGCAGTTTTCATATATATGTAAAATACAAATATTTAAAAAAAAACATATAATACATAATTACAAAGATGTCACTTGCCGGCCCATCGACCAGACTTGAACGTGAATATGCTCTTGATTGAAAACAATGGATATTACTCTTTATAATGTAGGTTCAGTCACCTTGATAGCTAATATGAAAAACAACACCACACAAATATTAACCGGCACACATTTTTTCAGTGAGAATGCAAATTACTGAGATCCGTGGATTTGTATAAAGTGGAAGTGGTGTAAAAATGACTGCACTAAGGGAAAAATCTGTGTCCTTCTTTATTCCCGGTAGGCTTCTTCATAAAGGTAATCGTTTAATTTTAGGACATCGACATACAGTACACATCCAGCCACAGATATTAATTTAAACATATTTCACTCATTAAATACTGACACATTCCTCATGGGCCCACCATGAAGCCATTAGGATCCTATGTAGGCAAGCATAAGTCCAACCTACCTTCTTTAAAACTAGAGGGTGGGTTATATGTGCCCGCTTTACAGTCAGGTTTGACAGCAATGGGCATAGGCACGTCAGTGCTGCACCACTCACCTACAGACTGTAACGCAACCAAAACTGTCAAAAGTTAAGGGAATCTGCCTCACTTTGACTGGTGGAACAGGGGGCCCGGCCTGTTTCCACCGTAACTTCTTAAAGTAGATAAATGTCAAAAAGGCACAGCTCTTCACTGGTATAGTGACAATAGGTCAAGATTAGTTACTGCTAGGGCTTGATACTAAGATGGATTGGCTAAGCCGCTTTAGAGCCGGGATCTAGGAATTCGCTGACTTCACCTCTCAGGTTGGTTGGCACAGGGGACTGCCTGACTCTGGGTCTTCCACAGCAGTATATCCTTATGGCCTATTACACATCTATCCTGCCTTGCACACTACCCTACTGATGCAAACTTTGACGGAGACATTGCACCTGTGCAGTGATACATCTTTTGTACTAAATCCAGCATGCTACCTTGCTGAGAAACATGTGTATGTGCCTGCAATATGTGCAATGATTGGCACATACCTAAGTATCCTTTTGAGGAATGCTGAAAAAGGAATTTGGCATCAGTTTGCAAACTGCCCAAGAGAATACATTGGTACTCATCATGACCCTGGATACTGAAGTGCACTTCCCTTATGAGAAAAGAGCTCTTAGGATGTTCTTTCAACAAACAATGACTGGTGTGTTCTATGCTTTTGAATGCTCTTCATTTATCCACAACAAGCTACTCAATATTTGCTGTTATTCTCTCTTCCAGCGACATTCCAGCCATGGCCCTACCACCAATAGAAGGATGTTACATGGGTCATCTTCCAGCCTGCCTTTCTGGGCAAGCTATTGTTGTTGACATTTGTGCTCACAAACTCTATGCTGTTCACTGCAAACCTTATGATCCTCCTGTCTCTTGTATCACTTTCCCAATAAACTGTCAAATGCTTCTCAGATCTTGTCTCATGTGATTTATTGAACAGATTCACATGTTATTGATGAAGATTACCCAGACAGAGGACTTAGACTTTATCCTCTGACCCTATTATTAGGATTGCTGCCAAATGTAACATATTATAAACTCATAACATTCTCTGCAGCACCTGCAGCAGTACCACTTCACCCCATTGGCTAAAGTAAATACCATCCGAAATACCGCTCCCAATGCCTCAATCAGCTGGAGTTAACTTTCTTCAGCAGTGTGTGAACTCACTGGGGATGAGGTAGGTGAATCAGATCCAGTTAAAGCCAGAGCAAGTGCCAATCTGGAAAAATGAATACCCTTCATTTGGATGATAGACGTATCTTGATGGCCGAAGGCCAACCGTCTTATGCACAGAATTATAGAAATACAGACTGCTATGCTTGACCAACAAGCGGCCATTTTAAATGTAGCAAGAATCGCCAGTTTGCTTGTTAACCATTGCTCATTGCTTTCTGTCTAAACTGCTTTGCAGCTTGCAATTCTTGCGAATTCTGCTTACTCTGCTCAACTGTTAACATTGTTGTCTGAATATGAAAGAGCAAGGCCGCGGGACTGGGGAGTTCGTTGAAACTCCTCATGAGCCGCCCAGAAAGGAATGCCCACGCTCCCTCTCTGTAGCCTTGAGGGAGAGCTGCAGGGCATTTAATCATTTCACAGCTGCCAGCAAGTCTCGTACTGTGGTAGAATATGTTAGAATAAAGCAGCTAAAGGCTTGAATTATGCTCTTCTTACGGCTCACCTTCACAAAACCCTTTAGAGCGTGTTGGCTGCCAGGACACGAATAGCACCTCATAGATAGCAAAGCTTGGAATGTGACTCTTCCCCCGTGTGCAGCTTGCTTCCAAGAACAGAAGCACCGTGTTCTGTTCAACAACTATTGATGGCTCTGCACTTTCTAAATTGCACATTGTTACTAGAATAGACCTCGAAAGTGTCATAATTGTCATACTCGTCGGAAATGTCCATCATCATCCCAAGTTCAAAAAAACTCAATAAAAGGGGGGTGTTAAATATGACATAGCTGATTGTATGATATGCATTTTGTATATATGTAATTGATGTACGTAATTCGCTCTCTTGCGTCCCTCGAGGTCTAGAGAATACACGTCGCGGGGCGTGAGACCACAGTTGGCCAATTGGGACTATTTTGCTTGTAATAAACCCTAGCATTGGGAATTTGAACCTTGTGTCTGGCGCATCCTTTCGTGTATGGTTATTGCCTTGTTTCCATATCGCGAGGGACCCCTAAGGGCCCCTTTCACAAGTGCTGGGAGCTGGATGGTGTTTGCTTTAGTCAATGGGGTGAAGTGGTCTATGCTGCAGGAGCTGCAGATGATGTTCATTTTGCAATGACTGAGTGAGGAAGTGTAGACACGCGAGCAGGTTGGTTGGTCCTGAGTTTTCTGGAGGTGACGTCCACGGTGCCAGGCCTTTGGGCGGTAGCAAAATATTATTGCATGCTGAATGTTCACAATAAATGTCCCTGATACATTACTGATGTCTTAGTAGTGAGGAGGATCGAATGTGGGCCATGCCACCTGGGTTTGAATGACGACTTCCTCTGGTGTATACAGGTGTAGATGCAGGCCCCAGCGCTTGAGCGAGTGTCGGGGTCCATCAGGAACTTGGGGCAAGGTCTCCTTCACCAGGAAGTAGCCTTCACAAGGTACTTACAATGCTTCAAAATCCTCTCATCATTATCATGAAGATTAATTTCCCACTAATCCTGTGGAGGGTTTGTGTTCATATGTCTTGGTCACACGGTAAGTATGTCATGCATTGACAACCCATGCATACGGCTGTTGTTATTATGAATATGAAGCAGAACAAGGGGTAGGGGCCCGGGTGGCTTGAGACAAGTCTCCAGAAAATCTTGGAAAATCTCATTTTTATATCGCCATTTCTGCTTTCCTCAGAATAACTTTGCTGATGGTGATAGCCACAGTGTAGGTGCTGGGTAATATCTAGAGCTTTGCAGATATTATAATAGTCTGGCAAGTAAAGTGGGCTCTCCTGTCACTGTCTAGTGTAACAGGGAGACCAAAGCAGTAAATGCATTCAGTCAGTAGCCTGTTTGCCACTGTGAAAGCACCTGCTTTCTACAGGGATAGGCCTCTAGCCAACCCGAAAACACCTCTACCACAACCAATTCATATTCATATGATAATAATATGGGGAGCTAGATAAAGTCGATCTGGATTTTCTGGAACGGCTTTTCTGCGGCTGGTGTGTGGAAGGCAACGTATTAACGGCCTGACCAATGTTATATGCAAGACAAATGGGGTAGGTACTCCAATAATTGTGAGTTACAGTGAGGAAATTAAGTGCAAATGAGTCATGGTTAAATAGTCACTACTGGGCCGCTATCGGGACTGCGCCACAGAGTACCACTCACGTTCTCTTGCTCTGGAGCTAAATCCGGAAAAATGTATAGACTAGAGAGGGTGCTGATCGAGGACTGGTTTACCGAAACACAAAAAAGGACATCAATAGGAACCAAAGGACCTCAGAGTGATGCTGTCCTGGCTGTTTCATCAGACAGTGTGTTTTCATGAGCAACATCAGAGATAAATAATTCATGTGCATGGCAGTTATCTATTGGAAGGGAAGACGGATACAGTAGGGCATTAAAGTGCCTTTAATGTGTCCATTACAAGGGTACTGGACAAGGTTAGGAAAACCTTCTGTTTCTACAGTACACCAAAATTGTGGGTAATACCATGGCATGGAGGGAAGCAGTATAGATGGTGTATTTTGCTATAGTACATGCACCTGTGAGAGTGGACAGCTCTGCAATTGAGTGAAACAGGCTTTGGGCAAGTGATAAGCTTCTAACACTTCATACTGTATGCACACTGCATAGCCTACTCTAAGTTGTCCTTGGGGGCCCATCAAGAAAGAAAATCAACTCACTGTTGTGTAGGGATGCATCTGTTAAATCGTGTCTTTGGAATAATAGGTATTCTGTAACAATTAGACAATTGTGAGGTTCCCCATCAGAGGGAGTCGGGAGCATTGAAGCACGGATCAGAATAGAACAGCAAGATGTAGGCACATTAGGAGCAGAAACTACCAGCTTTTCATATTAGTCAAGTGGGTGTTTGAAATGTGCTAAGTTTTCCCTTTCAGGAGTGAAGCGGTAACAGTCAGAGGAACTGCCACAGTATCTGCCTTTTCTACAAACAGGGTAGTTGTGTCCACAGATAAACGATAGGGTGGCGGGTCTGCTGCAACAGGGTCCAAGCCTGAGCTGGAGTAAGCAAAAGAGCAGTGGTTGACAATGTTCAATTGAGTCAGCACCCCTAAAAGTATACAATCACATTGATGACAATAAAATAAAAATGGTTTCTGGTAATCGGGCAGACCCAGATGATATCTTTTCTTTGGTCTTGTTAAAAGTCTCATCTAGTTCAGGGGACCAGGGAAGAGGGTCAGTGGATAAATCAAAAGTAAGAGCCTGCAGAGATTTTACAGTGGAGACATAACACATATTGCACTGCCGGAAGTATCTGGCTATTCCCAGAAATCCTCTCATCTGTTTTAAGGTCACAAGTTTAGGAACTTTGCCGATGACATCAAATTGGACAGAGACAGGTGTATGTCTCCCACAGTGATGTCATGCCTCAAGTAGTTAACTCGGGTTTGACAAAATTGGCACTTTCCTTTATAACCTTATGACCCTTCAGAGCAAGTGCCATTAACAGATCAAGGGAAGCCCGCTGACAGGCTTCTAACGATGGTGGTTCCAGTAATAAATCATCTATGTACTGCACCAAAACAGACCCTTCCCTGAACACAAGAGAATACAGATCTCGCTTTGAAATCTAGGAAAAGAATGTTCAGCCACCAACAAATCACAGTGAAGCTTTGTGAAAGTATATTGTAAAGATGTATGAGTAAATGCTAACAAATATCGGCTGTCGGGATGTAAAGGTACTGAGAAAAATGCTGAACACTGATCTACTGTTAAATCGGCTGCTTCTGCAGGAATGCAAGACACAATGGTTGTGGGATTGGGGGAAATGGAAAGGTAGGCAGAACAGCTGCATTTACAGCTTGGAGATCCTGTACCAATCAATACCTCTTCTTACTAGGTTTCGTAACAGGCAGGGTCAGGGTACTGAAAGGGTTACGGATGGATGCAGTAATCCTGTACTTATGCAAACTGAAACTGAAGAACGTCAAAGGCTTCATACCAAATTCACCTATGAGTTGAGCATCAAAGCTATGGCTGCATGGATAAAGTGGATTCAAGAGAAGATGTCGCAAACAACATTAATGCATACAATCACGTGGAGCCCATTCTGGCATCACACAGTAATCTCTGCTGTCAGTCCTGTGCAACAATCCATCCCTGGTTAGAAAGCATTGTGGGTGCAACGTGAAAGCGCCAGTTGCTCGAGAGAATTTAATTACTCGTGGGCCATATTTTTCAAAACAAATAATCAAACAAGCATTGGCAATGCCAATAGTTTTGGCATTTACTGGGGTTATTTGCATCTTGCAGTTATAGTTAGCAGGGTGCAAGGAGGGGGATGTAAAGTTTTAAACAAGGATGCGTTAACAGGGGCGGGTGTGCAAGAGAATGAGAAAGAAGGAGAATATGATCCCAGATAGTAGTGCCTCATTTAATAATAACTTCATACATGCGCTGTGCCCTCCAATCCTTGCCTTTTTTCTTATAGTGTAGGAGCAAAACCACTGAAACCATGTGGCATCCTGTGCAGAGATGTTTTTATGGGAGGGCAAAAGGGGCACTTGCCCAGGGCCCCTACCGTGGAGGGGGCCCCACAAGGCTGCCTGATCTAAATCAGTAAGATTCCTTTGTTCACCAGACTTAAAAAGCATACATCATGATATTTTATGGCATGGTGCTGAGGCTCTAAACCTATTGCCTGTCTGTTTTGCAAATACATTCTGCCTCGATCAATTCATGATGTAATGCTTTCTGTGTTCACTGTGTTATATATAGTTTGTGTATTCGTTCCTTGCGGCACAACTCGTGTAGCATTCTTTCCTTCCTGTGGGAATTATATTGATCATGTGCAATAGCCACATTTGAAATGCACATTGGTAAATTAAGTGCCACAATGGATCAGAAGTTATCTCAGTGTGTTAAGCACTCATTGCAGAGATATGTGTTCCTATGCAAGATTAGAATAGCACATTCCTGTAAGGCTGGCTGAGCCTTTCCTATGTCTGAAGTTTATAAACCTGCCTGCATATGTACTTGGTCTTGCAGCAAAACAGGTGCTATTATCAGCAATGTACCAGCACCAGATAGGTAAAACAAACATGCCATCCTTATGATGAAGGTCTAAAATTGGTTTGTTCAGATGGGGTGCTGTAAAACCTAGGCAATCACCTCCAATGATGAGCATAAACTGTTAGTCCAAGAGATGAATAAGTATCTGAATTTGGAACCAAAGCATTCCTGCTTGTATCCTGGCTTTGCAAGCAGATAATACAGTGATCTTGGTCAAATCATCTAATATCTCGTACATTACTGTTCTGTCTTCTGTGAAGTTTTGCCTCCTTGCATGTTGGTGGCATCGTTTAGTCCATTTCTCGATCTTTCTTCTTATGTAGGCCATTTGAGTGGAACGGGTGGTAGACAGAAGGGAGCAGACCAGATGTGCAGGACTCGGGCAATCATATTTTAAAGTCTGCTCATTTTAACTCAAAAGACCACTTTGCATTTTTGTAAAAGTCAAAGGTTTTTCTGCACGTTTATAAATGACAATTTAACAAGCACGTGTTTTGAAACTATGTAAAGCTTTAAAATACAAAAGACCAACCCATATTAAATCACACCGATTGGTATGCTGGTACTTAAATACTTTTCTTGATGATGGCGAGAATGAAGCTAGAATTATTCTGTTACACCCTTCTATGATATTTTGTTTTTAAAAATTGTCATGTTTGGTAATGTGATTGGTGTACTTTCCAAGTCAGTTTTATCAAAATTAGATTATTTTAGTTAATGGTAAGAACTGGTAATGAAAGTGTTCAAATGCAGAAATTGCAGAGTTGGCACACATCCCAGATTCACCCCTTAACCAGTGAGTTTAATGCTGTGCATCTAATATAATTTTATATTGCCTAGCCTCTTGAAATTGCCAGCCCCCGAACCTTTCAAAATTGTTAGCCCTTCAGAGAGATTTCCTTCTTAGGGTATGATCTTCAAAACAGCCTCACCCATGGATTCACTGGCTACAGTGTTGCTTCCACTATAATAGTGAGCATTGATATATTGCACACCACAGGCACTTTATTCTTTTGATCTCTCATGGCAAAACTATTTTTAAACCATTATATAATCGCAGTCTGTCTGCATAGCGACAAGTTCCTGGTAGCTTCTAATCTGCATCCCCTATCCATGCTATGGTATGTGTAGCTTTCTCCTTCCTACCAATTGGTCTCCTCTATCCATGCTTGAGCAGGTTTGCGTTCTGGGAGGCAGCAAATGTGAGTTCTGTCTATTCTGGGTTACATGTACCTTTTACATACAGTCCTGCATTAATACAACAGGTTGCATACCTTCCTGGATTATATTGATAAAAAGTCTCCTGAATCGATGCTAAAACAGCAGTAACCTCTTTGTAGACTGATTATGTTGGCCTTAAAATGGTACTTGTTTATCATTCTGATTAGAGCAAGAATGGACAGGGTAAGGGGACTTAAAGGGAGTAAACATCCTTATTTGTAATGCTGTGAGGCAGCATATCAACCTATGGCTTGTGATTGCTGGGGGGGGTGGTCAGATATTCTTGATCACTTAATTCCTTTGGTTTGGTGGAGGGGGGCCCCAAAGATGTCCGTGCCCAGGGCCCCAAAAGTGCTTAAGATGGCCCTGACCCTATGGATCAGTTCTGCTAATTTGCCGTGGATCAGAGGTAGAGTAATTATAAGGCTCATTTCATGTGTCTTCTCTGTCATCTACCTGTTCTTCCCACAAGACATGGACCTTCATCCCAAACCTTGCCATAGAGCCTCTAATGCGCTCAATCAATTCATCTTCGCGCGGACTGTCCCCCTGAAATTCACATGACTGACGCAGAATCTGAGACGCACACGCACTGTACTAATAGGGCTTACACATAGGGCTATTGTAGGCATTTCCGAACAATTGCTATGCAATATGTGCAGATGGCACGACCCGGGTGAGGGAAGGGTTAACTTCAGGGCAGCCACCTACATTGCACGGTCTCTGCGATTGCCTGGGTTACTGTACTGAAACGCCACCATCTTGTGATCCAGTGCTGTACATTTAGGACTGAACATTTAACCAGGAGAGGGGAATGCAACGCTAATCCTGGCTTTGCTGAGGCCCATGCTATGTTCCTCTGCAAATCACGTTAACCCTCTGACCGTCAGTTTTGGTCGGACAATCCTGGTGGGAGGGCCTGTAAACAACCAGCTAGTCCCTGCAGAATCAATCTATGACCGAGCAAGAAGACATCAACTTTAATCTGGTTGAATGCATCGACGAGAGTGAGTGCTTCGCATACAGGGTCCATTATTAGAATGTTAAAGGACAGGCCTTTGGTGTCCCCGTTGCATGGAACCTCATGCCGCTGAGAGCTATGCACATGTAAAATGGACTGGATACTTAATCCCTACAGAGACAGAACCAGACAACAAAGCCCCCTCCGGTGACCAAGGCAGTAGGAGAAAGCAGAGCGCATGCCTTTCTCTGTCTCCTTTTAAGCAACCTCACTCCTCAAGGCCCCCGGCAGTGTGGTGAATGTCATTGTTAGGGCTGCTTACTCGTGGTGCTTTATAAATGGCCTCTGTAATATCTTTATACTGTGGGTGCGGGGGGGCCCAAAGTACAAACACAGCTTCATTCATCAATTTGTCACTACTGCCCAGCCCCTCCCCTAGCCCCCGTCCAGCAAAGAAAAAAATAATTTCTCCCACAACAATTAACCCACCTTCCCCCAATCCTTCCACGGTGCATGTTTAAAAAATGTCTGCCCAGGAAAGAAATTAGATGTTTTTTGTTCAAATGTTTTAATGTCATCTTTTTGAAGTTAGACTGCTATAATAAACAAAGATATGGATTTAAGGAAAGGCCGTGCATAGGCCTAAGTTAGGCAATCTCGAAAGAGGGGACGACTCCACATTGTGACATCTCAGAGTAGCAAGTCCCCGCTACAAGATGTCCTGGCCTTCCAGGTCTCCAAATGAATACATAATTGCAACACAGTGGGCAAGTAGTTTTAGAAGGCCAATTTGAAAACCACCATGTAGGCGTGTTTGTGCGTGCGTGCCTGTGTGTCATGCATAGAACTTCACAGGGCGAAACAGGACGTGTCTTGATATCACCGAATTCCAATGCTACAGAATAATTGTGCCCCACAGCTTAGAAAAGTGGTGACCCACTAATAAAAATAAAAGGTGACAGTGATAACAACAAGTTCCTTTAATACAGCAGAAACGCGCAAACGGTGGGCTCCCGATGTTCAGAAAATGGGTGCCTTTTCCCAAAACAGTGGCACTCATTTTGTCAATCTCAGAAGTATTAAAGGCAGACTCCTGCCGATCAAGAATTCTACTATGTGACAGAGCAGGATGCAGCCAGACACTCCCTTCTGTGAAGGCCATTAGGGTCACCCATTTTACCCGCCATGCATGTTATTTGCCAGGATACGGCAATTCACTATATTTCCTGATTTTAGAAAACATGAGGATTGCAGCAACATGCGCAGAGCTAGGTCACTATGGGCTGTGGGCTCCATTTGGACGGTGCCCAAGAAGACTTGCTGGGCTAGGGGCAACGCCCTGCTGAAGAGTACCTGTTAGATAATGCTCCTATGTATATAGTGACAGAGGCTTACACCTTCAGAGCACTGTGAATGACAAGCAAGCGTAACCTTGCCCAGTCATTGCATATAATTATTGAAGCGAGGTAAAGTTGAGGAGTCGCGGGTAGTTTGGGATGCCAAACAAGCATGTAATCTGTAACCGGTACATAACATACTTGAAAAAAAAAGGCATATTTTTTTCCAGAGGCCTCCGCAACCCTGGAATCTTGCAAGACAGGGCAGAATGTGACACATTGCCTTTACATGAAACTGCTAGGAGCACGGCAAGTGGGTGGCAGTATTATCGCTGTCTCTACAGCTTGGGGCTGTGGAGGAGGGGTCAATGGGGGAGGGGATATGGCGACTTAAGCTCCCTGCTTATAGAAAACCATGTCTAAAATCCCAAATTTCAAATACTGGCCAAGCTAAAGTGCAGGAACAAACGGCCGGTAGAGATTGTTAGAACACCTACTTGTGCGGGGCGACGAGGCTCTAGGGGGCGTGCTGGTTCCTGGCAGTTGTACCCACGTCTCAGGCTGTGGAGACGTCGCACCGCTCTGGGCACATTTCCCCGGCGGAGTTACTCTGTCCTGACCCGTGTAGGGCACGGGTGCCGTTCGCGTAACTGTTCGAGCGAGTTTGCGTTCCAAGACTCGTTCGCGCAGCGGCATCCATTCGCGCATGCGCATTGCAGCGCGGTCCAAGCCTCGGTTTCACACAGGACCGCTACTTAAGCGATCCGATTCAGTTCTTCATCGCGTCTCAACGCGGTTGGTTCCCTTCCGCTTCGCTTCCTGATTCTGGGGTTCTGGGTCTTGATCCTGGTCCTGGGTTGGGTCCTTCCTTTTCCTCTTCTGATCAGGCTGCCTTCTTCCCTCCCCACTCCTGTTCTCCTGTGTTATCTGGTCCCTTCCTCCTGGTTCCCTCCTGCTCCTTCTATTGCCTGAGTTGCCCGCCTGTGCTGGGGTTCCTGTGGTCCTGGCCCGCTTCTCCGGCTTCCTTGGATCCCTGTACTTCCTCCTACCTTGGTACCTTGGACTTGCTGCTAATCACATTTTGGTACCTTGTACATTCTGCTTACCTGTACTGGCTACCTCGAACCTACACCATCCTGGAAAGCTGTTTTGGATCCTTTGCCAGTATTTGCCAGTAACATCTACGACCTTCCCGATCAGTGCTTGCACTGTTCTGGCGCCACGTTAATATTGGGAAGTGTCATCCGTGGCGTCAGGGGCTGGCCCCAGTTCAATCCTGTATTACAGGACGGGTCCGGGGTCGGTTCTTTGCGTCACTTACTTCATCGGCTACCAGTCTACATCTACCACGACCTGGCTACCTCGGCACGCAAGACTCCTGGAGATACATGTACGCCTCGTCCTAGGGACACACAACTTAACAGATTGAGACGCCTTACCCTCAGTTCTGAGACAGAGATGGAGGAATCCCAGGATATCCATGACGAGGTCAGAGCCTTAAGAGCTGAAATGGCGGCATTACGTCAGGAGAATCTCAATCTCCGCCAGATGGTCATGCAAGGCACCCCTGCTAATCCACAAGTGGAGACACCAATGGCTACTACTGCACCCATGAAGTTCGATGGTGATCCTAGGCGTGTGGCAGAATTCTGCAACCATTGCAGGATACATTTTTTGTTCCGGGCATCACATTTCACACAAGAAAGGGCTAAGATTGGCTACATCTTGGGAAATCTAACGGGAAGTGCCTTGGCTTGGGCTTCTCCCTTGGTGTCTGCTAACAGCCCCATTCTTAATGATTTTGTGGCATTCGAGAAAGCATTTTTGGAGGTTTTTCAGTCTCCCAATTTGGCGGCTACGGCACAGAACCAGTTGATGGATTTAAGACAGGGATCCAGCGATATGATCACTTATATAAGCCGGTTCCGTCAATTGGCTACGGACTCTCAATGGCCCGAAGTAACGCAAAGGACTCTGTTCAGACGTAGGCTAAGAGAAGAATACAAGGACGAGTTACTTCACATACCCGAACCTGAGACTCTGCAGTTAATCCAGGAGCAGGTCCTACGAATTGACCATCGCCTGGCTGAACGAAGAGGTGAGAGACGTCGGCTAGAGAGGTTCCTTCCCAGATCTCTTCCTCAGGCTGGAGGCATACCTGCCAGTCCGGAGATGGGCCTAGAACCAATGCAGCTAGGGGCACTAAGAGGACCATTATCGGAGGCCGAGAAGAAACGCAGGAGAGATCTCCGCCTTTGTTTGTATTGTGGGACTGCCGGACATTTTCTCAGTACTTGTTCATTACGACCAATCAAGAAGTCGGAAAACTAATAGGCCTGTCGCGATGGAGGAAGGCAGCGACAGGCCCTTCGATCTCTTCAGTCCTTCCTATTCCTGTGACGACCCATCCACCCATGACTCCGGTGGCCCTTATGGCTCTTCAGATCAGGGTTACTTGGCAGAATAAATCAGTGACCGTATTGGGTCTTATGGATTGCGGAGCCTCAGGTAATTATGTGGACTTTGAATTTTCCAAGAAGAATGGGATTCCCCTGCTTGATAAGGGTTGTGTTACTCTGGTGGAGGTAATTGATGGAACCCCTTTGGCCTCCGGTCCGGTTCGCAACATACCGGAATTCTACAGCTACAGATTGTGGAACACCGTGAATTGATTTCTCTTGATGTGATTAAGTCACCCTCATACCCGATAATTCTGGGGTTACCGTGGCTATTACATCATAACCCCATTATTGACTGGGCTTCCCGTACCTTGACCTTCGCTTCCAATCGATGTGGTCGGGAGTGTTGTACCTTCGGACCTAGTACCAGCTCTTCCACCATTGCCACTCAGACGGAAGGATCAGGACTGCTCCAAGTGTGTACCTTGTCTTCGGTACCTTCCGACTACAATGAGTATCATGAGGTCTTTTCTGAACCCGGTACCATTCCTTTGCCACCTCACAGAGTCTTTGATTGTGCCATAGAACTACTGCCCAATGCAGTAATTCCCCATGGCAAATTGTATTCCTTATCACCCCATGAAAAGGAGGTTCTGCAAGAATACTTGGATGACTGCCTTCAGAAGGGTTATATAACACCTTCTAAGTCACCTGCGGGATTCCCTTTGTTCTTTGTGAAAAAGAAGGAGGGCACTTTACGGCCCTGTGTGGATTATAGACAGTTAAATGACATCACACGAAAGGATCGATATCCGTTGCCTTTGATACGCAACATTATGGAATCTTTACGGAATGCCCGAATATTTTCCAAACTAGATCTCCGAGGGGCATACCATTTAGTACGTATCAAACCCGGCGATGAATGGAAGACGGCCTTTAAAACCCCAGCAGGGCATTTTGAGTATCGTGTAATGCCGTTTGGTTTGTGCAACGCTCCGGCCGTTTTTCAACGCCTTATGGACGACATATTCTCGGATTTGATTGGAGTAACCGTATGGGTATATCTCGATGATATATTGATATTCTCCAAAGAGAAGGAGGAACATCTACGTCATGTGAAGGAGGTCCTTGGGCGGTTACACCAGAATCACTTATATGCCAAGGCCGAGAAATGTCACTTTCATCAGAGTAGTATCGAATTTCTTGGATATGTCATTAGTGAAACCGGAATACACATGGATCCTGCTAAGGTACGGGCGATTCAGGAATGGAGACAGCCTTATGATTTGAAATCTCTTCAGCGTTTCTTAGGATTCGCCAACTTCTACCGGCGCTTCATACCTGCCTATTCTGAAGTAACCGCTCCCTTGTCAGATTTGACTAGCAACAAGACTCCATTCATATGGAATTCAGTAGCGACCAGTGCTTTCAAGAAACTTAAGGAGGCATACAGTACTTCCCCGATTTTACATCATCCTGATGAGAACAGGCAATTCATTGTGGAGGCAGATGCTTCCGATTTTGCTGTTGGGGCTGTCCTACTTCAAGACGATCCACGGACAGGGTTGGAGGTTCCTGTTGCCTATTATTCCCGGAAGTTGACATCCAGTGAACGAAATTATGCAATCATTGAAAAGGAGCTTTTGGCCATAAAGGTTGCATTTGAGGAATGGCGTCACCATCTTCTGGGGGGAAGATTCTCAGTAGAAGTACGCACTGATCACCGGAACCTACAGTACCTACGCTCCCTACAGTGTCGTACTTCTCGTTTGGCTCGTTGGGCCTTGTTCTTTTCCCAATTTGATTTCACGATTTCTTACATTCCTCAGTCACGCAACCTGAAGGCTGACGCCCTCTCTCGCTCTCTAGAGAACGACGTTGAACTAGATCATCGAGCTCAACAAATACTTCCTTCTAAACACTTCTTGTTGGTTACATCTCAATGCTTGGATACCATCCTACAGGACACTTTAAAGGATCCCAAGTATTCCTCACTTCTACAACACCCTCTCGTAAGGGAGAACGGTGGTCTACTCTTCTTTCACAAACGGTTATATCTTCCCACGGAGGTACTTCGGACTGCCGTCCTGCAAGCTTTACACGATTCTAGGATTGGGGGGCATCGCGGCATTCGATCCACTCAGGAACTGATTTCTCGTCAATTTTGGTGGCCAGGATGGGCTAGGCAGACAAGAGAGTATGTGGAATGTTGCCCAGTGTGTGCTCAGGTCAAGATACCACGAAAGAGACCTATTGGACTTCTACAACCCACCGAGAGAGCACCATATCCTTGGCATACTATTGCCACCGATTTTATTGTGGACCTTCCTCCCTCGGAAGGATATACTTGCATTATGGTGGTCATCGATTGTTTTTCTAAGTTAGCCCATTTCATTCCATTCCTAAGGGTGCCTTCAGCCGGTAGTATGGCCCAGGCCTTTTTTCATTCCATTTATCGCTTGCATGGACTTCCAGAGAAGATTATTTCAGATCGTGGATCTCAGTTCATTTCTGCCTTTTGGAAGCAGCTTTGTCATCACTTGGGAATCCAGCGTGCTCTCAGTTCCGGCTATCATCCCCAATCCAATGGCCTGACGGAGCGAACTAATCAGACTTTGGAGCAATACTTACGCTGTTTTTCTAATGCTTCTCAATCCAACTGGGCAAAACATCTGGACCTAGCGGAGGTGGCTTATAACAACTCTAAACACTCTGCCACTGGAATGAGTCCTTTTTACTGTTCCTCAGGTCTTCATCCCAAGTTGATTCCATTTCATCCTGTCCCTTCCAGTACGGTTCCTTCTGCGGATCAGATGGTTGCAGACATACAGAAGAATCAGATCCAGGTCACGGGAGCCCTCGCTAAGGCATGTGAGAGTATGAAGGCACAGGCGGACAGGAGAAGGAGTTGTGAGCCAGCATTCCAGGTTGGAGACATGGTGTGGCTCTCTTCTAAGAATTTACCAGTGCACAATCTCCCGACTAAATTAGCACCCCGTTTTCTGGGGCCCTTCCGGGTGATCAGACGGATTTCCTCTGTGGCATTCAAGTTGGATCTGCCGCAGTCCTGGCGGATTCACCCCGTCTTTCACGTGTCCCTCTTTAAGCCATTCCGGTCTGATCCGTACGGTCGTTCACATTCCCGACCTGCGGCTATAGATGTTGGGGGTACTCAGGAGTTTGAGGTGCAGGAGATTTGTGACTCCCGTTTCTTCCGGGGTAGGCTTCAATTTTTGGTGGACTGGAAGGGTTACCCTGCTTGTGATCGTACTTGGGAGCCTTGTGATAACGTTCATGCCCCCCGCTTACTGCGGGAATTTTTTCGTAGGAATCCCTGGAAACCGGGTGCCCCGGGTCTTTCTGGTGGGGAGCATAGTGTTAGAACACCTACTTGTGCGGGGCGACGAGGCTCTAGGGGGCGTGCTGGTTCCTGGCAATTGTACCCACGTCTCAGGCTGTGGAGACGTCGCACCGCTCTGGGCACATTTCCCCGGCGGAGTTACTCTGTCCTGACCCGTGTAGGGCACGGGTGCCGTTCGCGTAACTGTTCGAGCGAGTTTGCGTTCCAAGACTCGTTCGCGCAGCGGCATCCATTCGCGCATGCGCATTGCAGCGCGGTCCAAGCCTCGGTTTCACACAGGACCGCTACTTAAGCGATCCGATTCAGTTCTTCATCGCGTCTCAACGCGGTTGGTTCCCTTCCGCTTCGCTTCCTGATTCTGGGGTTCTGGGTCTTGATCCTGGTCCTGGGTTGGGTCCTTCCTTTTCCTCTTCTGATCAGGCTGCCTTCTTCCCTCCCCACTCCTGTTCTCCTGTGTTATCTGGTCCCTTCCTCCTGGTTCCCTCCTGCTCCTTCTATTGCCTGAGTTGCCCGCCTGTGCTGGGGTTCCTGTGGTCCTGGCCCGCTTCTCCGGCTTCCTTGGATCCCTGTACTTCCTCCTACCTTGGTACCTTGGACTTGCTGCTAATCACATTTTGGTACCTTGTACATTCTGCTTACCTGTACTGGCTACCTCGAACCTACACCATCCTGGAAAGCTGTTTTGGATCCTTTGCCAGTATTTGCCAGTAACATCTACGACCTTCCCGATCAGTGCTTGCACTGTTCTGGCGCCACGTTAATATTGGGAAGTGTCATCCGTGGCGTCAGGAGCTGGCCCCAGTTCAATCCTGTATTACAGGACGGGTCCGGGGTCGGTTCTTTGCGTCACTTACTTCATCGGCTACCAGTCTACATCTACCACGACCTGGCTACCTCGGCACGCAAGACTCCTGGAGATACAGGTACGCCTCGTCCTAGGGACACACAACTTAACAGAGATGGACAGTCAGTCGCGCAACCGCCCACCCTGCTTATACAAGAACATTTCACAAGGATTCTTCACAAATAAGCACTGTCTGCTAGGACAGAAGGTGCTGCATCATATGGGGTTAAAAAAAGTGACTGGGCGTTACGCGCCAAATTAAGCATTGCGGATCGCACCCCACATACTGTCATTGGATCAGAGGCCACAGGCCATGAAGTAAAAGGTCCAATGGGTTTAGAGGGTGAGATAGGCAGACCTGTGACCTCCCCTCAAGGGCTAGAGCCCCCCACACCTATTGTCAGGCATGGTGTAGTACAACAAAAGGGGAGCTGAATGGCACTTAGGGAGGGGTGTGACAGTAGCACCCAAAGGCAGGAAGAACTGAGCAGGGAAGCAGGGACCTTCAGATTTGTTATAAAATATAAAACCTACGGCCAAAATGTTCATCCACTAACACAAAGTTTTGGTTGTTTTATTTTGCCCTACAAGTCACATTATGTCTCTAGCTCATCAGGAATGAATGCACAACCTTAACCGCAGGAGACCAACTGCCCACAGCCTCCCCAAAGAAAACAAACTAGCGTAGCAGATCAGGGCCATCTGGGCAATACAAGCAAATATATTCCCCATGCAGATTTCTTGGCAGGGTTGTCACTTGAAGTCTGCCCTCTCCATGCTGTGGAGCACAGCAACCCCACGTGTTGACAAAAAAAAATAAAGATAATTGTGGGGTGCATTTAAAGGTCCCAAACAGAAGTTTCTTTTACCTGAACAGAAGTAGTTAAACCCTGCAACCAAAAACGGCCCTGCTTTGCTTCCCTGTCACATGAATGGCAAGAAGTTAAACACTGCAATCAAAAACGACCTGGCTTTTTCTCTTTGTTCATGTCAAATTAAAGAACCATGTGGAAAGGGGCTACCCATCATCATCTGTGGACAAGCATCAAAGTAAATTCACCAGGAAGGAGAAATCAAAGAATCCTGTGACCTGCAAGACAGGATTTTAAACATAAAAAGCAAAAACGGTCTGCACATCTGTTGTGACAGTGGAAGAGACACTTCAGGAAAAATCTGTTCTGGCCGAGGTCAAAATTTCACAATAAAAAGTTACACTTCCAGCCCTGCATGTCACATCTCTCATCTAAGGAGACCCTGCAATAGAATCTGCAGGGGTTGAAAGCCCACTGTTCCCCAGACTGGCAGTCATTGAAGGTAGTTAAAGCAAGGGACTTCAAGAACAAATCCTCCCTAGCTGAAGCATGACAAAAAGGTGTGAGCCCTTGTTGCACCCATTTCCAAAGAGCCCACACTGACTTCAAAGAAACTCATAAAAACCCTGTGGTCACAAGCTGACACAGGGGAACAGATGGTTGTGGGGGATGAAGCAACCCTCCCATATGTGGAACAAGACACTGCCAGTTAATGTTAAAAGACTATTTCGTTTTAGGATTTTTTTGCGCAGCCATCAGACTAAGGATTGATTTTCATTTTCTGCAATTTTTCATGTGATTTCCAGGGTGTTTTGAGGATATAAATTGCATTTACCTGGGACTTTGGGAACTGTAATGATCAGTTAGATTAGGTTTCTGGCTGATCTGAACATGTGACAGTTATGAGATTTGATGAAAAGGTGGAAATTGAAATTGTAACATGCGTGATGACTTACATATTTATAACTGTTGTACATTTTATGAAAATTACAAAAATGTGCCACATGGCCAAGCTACACCGTACAGATTTGGCGATCAGCTTATCTAATTCCCCATGAGTAACGAAAACCGAATACATGTTTCATATAGCAGTGGCTAGTAAAATTATGAAGTTATGATATATAACTATTTTTGGCCAAAATGTTATATGGGGAACAAAAGGAGGATGACAAATGGAAGAGACAGATGATGCTCTCCTCTCCTGAACCAATCCCGACTGGGGGCAGAGAGAGGGATGGTAACTGTCCAAACCGAGCGGCAGGCATAATTACAGTGTACTCCCCCTAGATTGTAAAGCTAGTGATGTAATTTCTGCTATATAAGGGGGACTGTATTAGGACAGAGAGACAGAAAAACCGGGGAGACAGAAGGAGGATGGAGAGAAGGCTGCTGAACCTTACCATCTTTGAGAGTGTAGTGACCAGACCCCTTGCCCTATCTGTCCTGAGATCCAGCTGGCTTTCCTGAATTCTAAACCAATGCTTGCTATGTAAGTAGCAATACTCCCAACCCTAAATTGCATAAACCCTTCAGTGCATCCAATAGCCCCTTTGAAAACCCCAAATTGCCAGTGTAATTCAGTCATCTCCCCATACAATAATCTATTGTTTGCATGTGTATGTTAGCATATCTCCTTTGAAAAACCTAGTATTTTTTGCAAGTAAATCAATTAATTCCCCTTTTTGAAATTCACGGTTCAAGATTGTTGCAATTCGAAATCAACCATCTTATTCCTAGTGTATTTATGTAATTGTTATAGTCATTAAAGTGTTGCCTCAAGAGAATGATTTTCCTTGTTACTAAAAACCGAATTTGACCGTGTATTCTGTGCATTACCAAATGAATTCCTATTTGCATTTGTCCTATTAACCCCCAACCATTGTTCCCATTGTGAGCAATCCCTTGTGCCTACAAGTCTACCGGTCATGTGCCTCTGTCCTTGTCACTGAAAACCGATTTTCCTATTGTAAGCTAAACCCCTTCCCTGAGCTGCCTGTCATTGTAAGCCCCAGTGTAAATGCATTTCCATTTGCCACTGTATTTTCCCTTTGCATTTGATTACCCACAAACCCGATTTTCCTACTTCATTTCTATTTTTCCCTGGTGTACTGATTAGAGATCTTTAAAACTTTGTCTATCTCGTAAGGAATACGAATTTTCTTCTATTCTGTCCCCAGCAGTTGTGAGAAATAACCAAAACCCCATTCTTTCCTTTTGCTCCAAAAACAGGTTTTCCCTTTCTTTCCTGGCTTCCCATCTTGTGATGATGGGCTTCACCCCAAATCCGATTTTCCCCCTATGTTTTTACTCCTTGCCACTGCCTTCCATTGAAAGGAATCAAGTTTAATTGAGGTTTGGGGGTGAGTGTTGCAGGGGGAGTGGTAAACTTTAGGTGCTATCACTTTGTGGTAAATTGTTCTTTTTCTGTTCTGCCATTAAAGAAAACAGAATTAACTGTAATAGTAAATCTTAACCTGGTGGTTTTGTAGAGATTATTGCATTTTGTGATGCCACAACTTTGCTGGCTGCTGTATTTTCATTATACTCCTTTACATTGAATAATACATTAATAAATATATGATTGATACACACCGGCCTGGTTCCTAGTCCATTGTGACACGGGGTATTCGTGGGGGTTGGGTGCGAGACGGGTTGGAAGCCTACTTAAAAAGAATCTGTTTAACTGTGACAAACTGGGGGCTCGTGCCGTGATTGAGAAAAGTATTTTCACCCGTGGCAGTCCAGCACAGCAGACTACCCAATGAAGGTATCGTTACATTTAGTGGATAGAAAGCGGGGTTGCATTGTAAGGGCTCCATCCAAAAACTTGTACCTAGGTATCAGGGCTGTGTCTCAAAATTAAATATTGTAAACATAAACTAGGCAGGAGCAGGGTGGAGATTTTGCCCTTGCATGGACCACCCGCCAGGTGCAGAACACCTTTCACAATGAGCACTGTGGAAATTAACATGGCTAGACAGCACTTCCTATCCAAATTGTTCATTAGAGTGGAATGGGCAGAACAAAGACATGAAGCCTGGCAATCTAGAATGATGCAAGAGGTAACCCCTATAAATATGGATGTGTGGCTGAACAGTGGCCTGTTACATCAAGCCCTGACAGAGTTTTATATGACGCAGAACATCGAAGATGAGCAAATTAAAATGGTCCAACTCACTGCATATATGTACTTCCACATGATAGTTATGGAAGGAAGGTACCAGGAGAGTGTAACCTCCATGCAAAATCAGTCTGAGCTTTTAGATCAAACACAGAGTGAGTTAAGGCAACCAGAGAAGAAAGTGCTACAGAGACAAAATTCTGAGTTAGAATTGGGAAACAGCATTCAGCAGCTAAAGGGGGAGTTGGCGGCACGGCAACAAATTCATTCAGACGGAGAGTCCCAATCCTCTGCACTGAAAGAGGGGTCCCAAGAAGGGGTTCAGAACCATAAAGAGAGTCAATTAAAATTGAGTCAACAAGTGACGTACAATAGAGCCTGCTTAGAGGATATGTGCACTTTACAAAATCAGATCAAGTAATTGGAAGAGGAGAATAGCAAGTTAATTATTAAAGAGGTCAATTCCCAAGCAGAGTTTGATCAGGAACGCCAGTAGTTGGGCGCTATGAAACAGCAGAGATATCACTTCAGTGAACAGAATAGTAGGCTATGTCAGGAAAAAGATGCCTCCACCAGGAAGTTTACCAGTTGAAGGCAAACCTGGAGAAAGGAGAGTCATGTCTTCAGGAACTGACTGAGATAAAAGTAGAGTATGAAAATTAATGGGACATATGAGGCAAATAGAATTTGACCTAGAGCAGACAACACAGACCAAAACTGCACACAGAGAGGAGATTAGCCTCCTGCAAAAGAAGAGGTCTGAGTATTCCCAGATCCTACAAGAGTTACATAAAGAAAGTGAGGCCATGGTTGAGGAGAACAAGGGGCTCCATAGCCAAGTAGTAGCACAAGGTAAGGTCATAGAAGTCAGTCAAGCCCTGATAGCAGAGCACAAGGCTCGGGCCTCTACATACTATCAATAAATAGGGGCTGGGAAAGAGAAATTGGAGAGCTTAGAAAAAGAATGGGCTAGATTTAATCAGGACTTGAGGAGAGTGGAAGGGCAACCCCTAATCACGGTGTGATGCTCTATGTACCAAGGGCCTCAAGGCAATTCACCACCTGGCATGCGCCAGGCACTGCTAACTTTGTGCCAATGAGTTCACAAGAACAAGGTAATAGGAGGCAGTTGGACTTAAGTAGGACTTGCATGATTGAGCCGGAAGGCCAGCCCCCATCAGAGATTGATGGACGTGCATCACTGCTTAGGTCCAAAAATATTTTGGCAAATGTATCTGACCAGGAGAACTCCTATGAAGAGAAGATCAGGGAGTTAGACTGGCAGAAACATCAGCTAGAAAGGGACCACCTGGTCCACTTTGCAGATAAAAAGGAGTCTGAGTTTAGGCCCCAAAAGAGCATCCTGAAAGCCTCCACCCAATCAGGGAGGTGGGGGGAGTTCTCCACCAATCCTGGAAGAAGGGAGGAGTCAGATGAGTACTCCCCTGTGTGAAAGAGGGAATCCAAGGGAAGTGACATCGAGAGCCTACAATACAACATGGGAGAAGAGAGTAGGCCCCGTCATTCTGGGAGAGGCTCCCAGTCTCTCAGAATCAGGGAGCGCCTAGATGATAGGGATGGGACCTCAAATAGCAGCAGCTCTGAGTCTGAGGGCAAATGGACTCAGGTGCAGTGGAAAAAGAAGGCTGCCAAACAAAAGAGAACTTTGGTAAAAGACCCCATTAGACAAATAAAAGACAATAGAAAGTTCATGACCCTTTACCATAAATTGCCATGTACTCAGTCTGGGAGCATCTGGAGCTGTACGACCAGATGATGACATCATTTGGCATAAAAAATTACCAGAATTCTATGGAGTTTGCCAAGTGGACATTCTCCCCAGAATACTCCAGCTTCTTTGCTTGGCTGGAGAATCAGAATCATGCAAGGTGGTCTACCTACAAGGTGGCCATCTTGAAGGACTTCTCTGTGCAGCGTAACCCCCAGGAGACTCGCAAGGCGGCCTGCAACCTGCAGTGCGGAGAAGATCAGGCACCGAGAGAGTTTGTCCAAGAGTTGAAGCAGGCATTTGCGCTAACCACTATACGAGTGCGCACAAACAGTAGGGAGTTCATGAATACCTATTTTCATGCCCTCCCTAAGTAAATAATGACACAACTGGTTAGAGTCTTCCACGATGAACGGATCCTAGACTGGGTAATAGAACAAGCCACCAGGATCTATGAGGTCCAAAAGCTGGTGGAAAATAAGAATTCCCCCAAAAATCCCAAACCGACCAACACCCCCGCTGCTACCATTGTGGCAGAGGTGAAAAATACCCCCATTTTGGACCTAGAAATGGGGGGTCCTAAAAATACACCTCCCACTAACCAACCAAACCAGAGCCAGAGAAGACCCTCTGACCAGTCCCAAGCAGGTGGTAGCCAGGCAGGGTACCCCACAAATGTGTCACCTGACTCTGCTACCTACATCAGCCCGAGATACAAGGGGAACATACCCATCTTGGGGTACATATGGACTCCCCGGGCTCAGGTGTGGGGGGGTGTACCAATCAGGTAAGTATGGCCCCAGGAAACTTTCCCACAAACTTCCCCCCAAATCTCCCACAAAACTTCCCTCAGGAGGGCAGTAATTTTGCACCCTCAACTTTAAGTTTCTTCACTAGGTACCCTCCAAATCCCAACTTCCAGAATAATCCCCCTCTCTCTACCCACTTTTAGGATTCTAGACCATCAAATGAGTGAGAAGGGAGGCCAAGGATGGAGGGCTACCCAGGAAACCCTCAATACCAGAGCTACTCTGGGGGAAGGGACAGTTACCCTTCCCTAAAGCAGCAAAAATGTGACCCAAGACCCCTGTATTAACCAGAGAGGGTGTCACAACTGGAATGCCAGGTCCAGAGCTTGACCCAAGACCTAAATTGCATGTTGAGGGCTCAGCAGAGCCCTCAAATGTACATGGCTGCCCAGAACAGCTCAAACCAAGGGTCCGTAACCCGGAACAATGATGGGGAGAAAACGCCAACAACCAACAGGTTCCAGAGGAGAAGGCTCAGGGGGACGGGGGATGCAAAGCCCTAGAGGAAGCTTCCTTCCTCACCTGTGAAAAGCCCCTAGAAACCTCTGAACCTGAACCCAAATCTCCTACCCCCGAAATACTGCAAACTAGGGAACAGAGGGTAAGTAGGAGAAACCAAGTGATCAAGAAGACCCATTTTGTGGAGGAAGCGTCCTCCAGTTTGAAGGGGAAGAATCCCTGGAGGATTATGGAAAGAAAGTCTTCTCTTTTAAGGATGGGGGATTGTTCCCAAAGAAAAATGGGTCCCAAAAGACCATAACTCAGACTGGGTAGGTATGGGGACTGACCTACAACCGTCTGTCCCTGAACCCCAGAAATGTCATCCCGAGAACTCCAAAATAAATAAGTGATCCTCCCCCAAACTGTTTCAGGTGACTGTCCCCAGGAAAAGGGGGACAGCACAGAATCAAGGGGAAAGGGGATTCCAAAATCCCCCAAATCTCTGGATGCCAAATTTTGTTTACAGATTCCCGAACTCCGACACAGAAAGTTGCCCAAGGTCACACAGTGTCGGGGTTCAAAATAAAGAAGTTAACCGCCCAGCTGACCCAAAATGCCCATTTCCTTTGCCCCCTGGAGGAGAAGGAAGGTAGATTTTATGCCCCTGTCCGGGTGCAAGGGCAGTGTGCATTTTCAGCGCTGGTGGATACAGGATCCCAAGCCACCCTTGTGTCCCAAAAGGGCATTTGAACAAATCAATTCAGGAAATGGGGAGAGTCACAAAATTCCCCTCACACCTCTTCCTGGACAACTCCAGAACTTTGACGGAAATGACATTTCCGTCGAGGGGACTGCGGATCTGGAGATCAAAATTGGCCGATACAAGGGGAAACACCCAGTTATAGTCGTCACTGCAGAGTGAACCTCCTAGGAAATGACCTCCTTAGAAGGTTGTCACCCCTAATAGACTGTGTAAACAAGGTCCTCTGTACATAGACTAACCGGCCATATAAAATTAAAACAGAGCACAAACTATGTAAGCTTAATGGCACATGCCACATGGTTGAGCAGTGGTCTGACAAAATTGAGTTCCACTTCAGGAACAATCAAGTCTCTGACATAACTGTAATGGCTGTAGGAGAACAAACTGGTGATGGGAACCCTTCTCCATTCTTGAAAATCAGCCTTCCTCCCAGTTTTAAGTGGCATTCCACACTGGAAGGAAATACCCTGAAATGTTATTCTGATCCACAATTTGAAGAAAACACAAATCCCATGATAAAAAGTGATGTAAAACCAGCTCAAAGCTTGGCTGATATTCAGAAAAAGGATGAACAGCTGTTCCTCACCATTCAGGTAAATGAGGTGGCGGGGGGTGCTGGTCTCACCAGAGCATGCTGAATAATGGAAAAAGCTTCATCAGCAAGCGTTATTCAGGAAACTACCAAAAGATCAGACCATTCCCAGATTTAAATTGATTGATAAGTGGGCAATGGGCCTGGAAACTCCCAATTCCAAAATTCTGCTGCCGAGCAGCTGCATGCTAAAAATGTCCATTGGTGATAAAATCATAGAGCATAATTGTTGGGTCATGCAAGATGTCCCCTCTGCCTTCTACTTTGACAATCCTGAAAAGGCATTACGGTCAGCTCAATTGCTGCCGTATGCAGTTGAAATTCAAACTCGAGAAGAGGTCACCATCCCAGGACTGGCCCGACAATTCATTATCCCCCGAAAAATTAAGACAGGACAGAAACTGCAAAACCTGGACGCCTATGTAAATTTAAATCATCATCTCCAACAGCAGGGGTTGTTTTTGAACCCAACACCATTAGTTGACTTAGAACACAACCCCATTCCAATATTGGTGGATAACAGCGACCGAGGAGTATCACTCTGGTCGCAGACACCTTTATTGGAATGGCGGTTGATGCCCAACATTTCTCCATTGACATAGGGAATTAAATCATGGGCCAGATCCCCAATGATTGCTACGACTGTGACGATGACTTACAGCCAGAAAAGATGTTCACCCGGCAAGGGGGACATTTCTTGGTGTACTCTTCCTGCCCTTACGGGGGGGAGAGGTGACCTGTGACATCCGGGAGGATGAGGTGATATTTCAGGTCAACAGTGACTGCCTCTCCTACCTAAAACCTCCTGTCCAGGCCAACACCATAACCAGAGATCTCTCTACGCAGCTGGAGGATACCGCAGAGATTGCAAAACCCGAGGTCTTTCCAGGCTTCAGGCAGTTCGTTGAGGAATGGATCAACCTCGCTGATGCCTGTGAGACCGAGGAGCAAAAGCAAAAGCTGAAGCAGGTGTTTTTGGATTTTCAAGATATCTTTGCCGTGGACTCGTATGACTGTGGGCGCACCGAGATATATTCTACATCAATACCCACGGACCCTGGGATGACTCCTGTCTTTGTGAAGCAATATCGGTTGCCTCTCGCATCTATGGAGTCTGTTGCAGAGATCATAAAGAACTTAAGAGTCCCGTGGGATAATTCGTCCAATACACAGTACCTTTAATAATCTGGTACTGGGGATACTAAAACCTAATGGCCAATGAAGACTATGGCCTCTTCCCTACATTGATCAGGGACTGGCTTAATCCAAGGGTCAAAGGTATATACTGCCATTGACCTGACCAATGGATACTGAACAGTACCCGTGAGTAGGGAAGACCAGTACAAGCTGGCCTTTACCTTCAGGGGGCAGCGGTACAGTGGATATATAAACTCTGGCAATTAATTTAACAACTTTCTGCACAAGGCCATGCCCGACTTGGGTTAAAGTGGAAACCTGGCCTATGTGGATGATGTCCTAATTAAAAGCTCAACCGTGGAGGAACATATCTCGGAAATCCGCTATGTTCTGACCCAGTTGAAGGAAGCCGGAGAAAAACTGTCCGTCCAGAAGGCGAACTGGTGTAGGACCCGCGTGAACTTCTTAGGGCATGAAATCACCCCTGATGGTCTCTGTCCCCAGCCGAAAAAGGTGGAAGCATTACTAAAATTGAAAGACCTCACAACTCTGCGTGAACTAAGAAGCCTTCTTGGACTGACTAATTACAGTCGAAAGTTTATAGAGGACTACTCAGAGGTCACGAGGCCCCTGGTCCATTTATTAAAGGCTGGTGTCAAGTAGGAGTGGAGTCCAGAGCAAGACAGGCAGTGAAACAACTGAAGAGAAGCCTCTCACAAGCGCTGTGTCTAGATTACCCCATCAAAACAAGGAGTTCTTCTTGGAGACGGTTCTCAAAAACGTGCTTAACAGCAGTATTATACCAGAAACATGGTCAATAATAAGGTCAATAAAGTCATCTCCTATGCGAGTAAGACTTTATCCTCTGTGGAGTGAAAATTCAACTATTATGAGAAGGCACTCCTGGCAATGATGTGGGCATTGAAATATTACTGTCCGTTCATCCAGGGGGAGCACAACATCATCGAGACACCTTACCAGCCTTTGCAATACCTCCAAAGTGATGGAATCCGGGCATGGAATGTGAGTAATTCCAGAAATACTTCCTGGATTCTGTCCATGCAAGGCTTTCCTGTGGAGGTCAGATGAAGGCCAAAACAAGAAGAGTCCCCTCGCACAAGGTTTGGCTGACTTGCATGATTGTGCTCAAGAAAACTGTCTCGAGGACGAAAGTCTCAAAACACAAGACAACATGGAGGCGTACCTGAATTCCCCGCACAAAGTCTATGAAGAAGACACGTGCCAAGGAATGCCCACGGCAGGTGCTCCTACCATGTTTATAACAACGTGGAAAAGGAACTGGTGGCCGGCGTTGGGAATGCCTGGGTGAATGATGCCCCGGAGCCCTCCGCCGGGTACAAGTTCGGTCCCCGAAGTAGTCAGGTGGTGGAGTTGATGGCGGTTCATCAGGCCATCCTAACTGCTGTGCAACACTGACTCCACGAACTGGTCATAATCACTGATTCAGAATATGTCCGGAATTGTTCGTGGAGCACCTGATTAATTGGAAAGCGAGAGGCATGATGTGTGCAAATAAACTACTCAAGCATGGCAAACTAATACAATCCATTGATGATCTGGTCAACTCTAATGAGATGACCATCTACTGGAAGAAGATCAAGGGTCATTCCAGAATAGAGAGACCAGACAAAACCGGAAATGACCTGGCTGACCACTTGGCCAAAACCTGAGCAATCCATGGGGATCTCCTTGAGATTGAGTCCCTGTTGGTGGGAAATCCAGGTTGCTGCTGTCACCAGGTCCCAAATAAGTGCCCAAAATGAGCTCTCAACTGCCCAGTAAAGTAAGCAGTCCTCTGACCGAAACCAATTACATCGGAAAGAGGATCTCTGGGTGTTGATGAAGTTTCCCAAAATGTTCTGAATCCAAGACGGTTTGTTGGTACGGATATCCATCTCTGGATGCGACCATTGGGTGGTATCTACCTCATTCCGAAGACTGATGTCGAGTCATGCCCATGACGTGGCCACAGCTGGCCATCGGGAGTTTCATACTGCTTTGGAAATCTTGTGAGAGGTTGCATACTGGCCACATATGGGGCAGGACATTGACCAATACTTGAAGGGGTGTCTTGCGTGTGCACATTTTCAGCCAGGTTCTCTCACACACCAAGCTCCCCTACAGAAAATGGGGACGGCACTGCCCCATGGTCAGATTTACAAGTAGATTTCATTGTGCCTGTGATTCGCTCCTCTAGAGGAAACAAGTACATGTTAACAGTAACATGCTTGTTTACCAAATGGGTAGAATGTCTCCCGGCCCCAAATTGCAAGGCAGAAACAGCAGCTACCCTGATGATCAACCACATCTTCTCACGTTTCGGCCTTTCCCAAAGGATTGAGTCAGACCGAGAAAGTCACTTCACCAGCGAGGTGATGACAAAGATGTGGGAGATACTTGGGGTAAAGAGAAAACTCCATATTGCCTACCGCATAGCTTCTAGCAGGGGAGTTGAGAGGTACAATTAAATGATTGTGAGCATTCTTAAGAAGTTTGGGGCAGACTCTGGGCCTAGTTGGGACATCCGACTACCGCTTGTCCTGATGGCCATCAGGTCTACACCATCTTCTGCGACCAAAATGTCTCCATTAGAGCTAATGACTGGATGAAAAATGGTGCTACTGCAGCATCTGCTCTACAGAACGCAAGAGCAGACTCTGATTAACGCATCCACGACACATGAATATATTTAGAATCTGAGAAAACACCTTCAGCATGCTTTTGCGTACGCTCAGTGGAATCTGGAAAAATCAGCAGAGGGGATGAAAACCCACCACTTTTTAAAGACCACTAAAAAAGAAGATGAAGTAGGAGACAGGCTCTACTTGTACAATTTTCAAAGGGGCCAGACCAAGGAGCGGAAATTCCTTCCCTTCTGGCGTGGCCCCTTTGAAATTGTAGACAAAATCTCACCTGTCGCCTATAAGATCTGCATCCCCATAGGAGAACTGACAGAAGAAAAATGGGTTCACAACAATCAGTTGAAAATCTGTCATCCCAGACACGCTTTGGGACTGATTGATGAGCCAAATGAAAGTCGACCAGAGGAACCATCTGAAGAATGAAAAGAAAGAGGAAAAATCAGATGGAAATATGAAGAAAATCATATATATATATATATATGACAGGGAGTAATTTACTTGAAGTTATTGTACAAATGTAAAAAACAAAAAATAAAATAATAATAATATAAAAATTGTTCATGAAGCTAGACGCTAGAAGGCATTGTAACTGTAGTTTATTGTTGTGTGAATTCTTTGTAAATCTTCTGGGAAAAATGTGTGTAAAGTACTGAAACTTGTTTTTTTTTTAAATCTTCTATTAGAGAACTAAAATCCTTCAATTCCAGCCTGGGGAACTGGAAGGGAAGGAAGAAAGGGGGTGATGTTCCACACTCTCCAACCCAAAGATGCAAGGGGATACTGGAGTGCCCACTCCCAAAAGAAGGAAGAAAAGGGGGTGCCATGCCAGACCCTCCGACCCAGAGATGGAAGGGGATACTGGAATTACCTACTCCATGATGAAGGAAAATTATGCCAAAGGAAACCCCACTCTGCCCTGCTCTTCCCCAACAAAGAGTCATGGAAAAGCAGGGGGGATTTGTGTGGTGCACTTAAAGGCCCCAAACAGATGTTTTTTTTTTACCAGAACAGTAGTTAAACCCTGCAACCAAAAACGGCCCTGCTTTGCTTTCCCTGTCACATGAAGGGCAAGAAGTTAAACACTGCAACTAAGAACGGCCCTGCTTTGCTTTCCCTGTCACATGAGTGGCAAGTATTTAAACAATGCAACCAACAATGGCCCTGCTTTGCTTTCCCTGTCACATGAATGGCAAGAAGTTAAACACTGCAACCAAAAACAGCCTGATTTTTGCTTTTATTTCACATGACTGGCGAGAATGTAAACACTGCAACAAAAATGGCCTGGATTTTTCTCTTTGTTCATGTCAAATTAAAGAACCATGTGGAAAGGGGCTACCCACCATCAACTCTGGACAAGCAGCAATGTAAATTCACCCAAGAAGGAGAAATTAAAGAATCCTGTGACCTGCAAGACAGGATTTTAAACATTAAAAGCAAAAACAGCCTGCACATATGTTGAAAATAAAAACAGCTTTAAAAAGCCACAGTGGAAAAGATGCCACTGCTCACCCAGACAATGTCAGGGAAAAATGAAGTGGGGGGCGACCAAAGCAAATGTATCTTAGGTTTCACCCACAAAACCCCAGTGACAGTGGAAGAGACACTTACTTCATGAAAAACCTGTTCTGGCCGAGATCAAAACTTCACAATGAAAAGTTACACTTCCAGCCCTGGATGTCTCATCTCCCATCTAATGTCGCCCTGCAATAGAATCTGCTGCTGCAGGTGTTGAATGCCCACTGTTCCCCAGACCCGCTGTCCCTGAAGGCAGTTAAAGCAAGGGACTTCAAGGAGAAATCATCCCTAGCTGAAGCATGACAAAAGGGTGTGAGCCCTTGCTGCACCCACTTCAAAAGAGCCCACACTGACTTCAAAGAGACTCATAAAAACCCTCTGGTCACAAGCTGACCCAGGGGACCAGATGGCTGTGGGGGATGAAGCGGCCCTCCCATATGTGGAACAAGACACTCCCAGTTAATATTAAAAGACTATTTTATTTTAGGCATTTTGCGCAGCCATCAGACTAAGGATTGAATTTCATTTTATGTCATTTTTCATGCAATTTGCAGGCGGTTTTAAGGATATAAATTGCATTTACCTGGGACTTTGGGAACTGTAATGGCCAATTAGATTAGGTTTCTGGCTGATCTGAACATGTACACAATAGATCAAGTTCCCAAATGTGGGAACTCCCGTCCTCTGCACTCTATGGGTGGCTCTGTGTGGAGTCCTTATATGTTTGATTATTTGTTAGGTAAATGATTCAATAAATTGATTTGTACAAAAATGTAGGTAATTTATTTAGTGACATATATCAATACATATATCAATACACATTGACACAGTTAAGTATTTTTAGAAATAATCCATTGATTTATTAGAAGCCCAACGCGTTTCGTGAAATAATTCACTTCTTCAGGGGCAATTTGCATAATCTTTCTTAAAGTAATCTGGAAGACATAATATTAAAGTAGATGCATATTAGTCCCAATAGTTCACAAAAGAAAATTGTATAATTTCCAATAGCAAAAAAACTTCATGGAGGATCCATATATATCCTATTGTCGAGTATCTCGTTAAGTTGACATAAATGTAAACTTTAAGCAGATCATACAGTGGTGACCAGTAATAACCATTTAGAAATATCCTCACGTTCATCAGTGATCAATACATTGACATTTTTATGTTGTAAATAAATTACCTATGGACAAGATTCCATTGTTCCAAAATGTTGGCTGTTCATCACAAAGAGAGAGTTGTCAGTCTCCTGTACTAGTAGTGTAGTCTTAGTCCCTAGACAGTTAACAAGAAAAAGTGGGAGAAGGGGGGAAAGTCGTCAAGATAAGAAATCCTGAATCTAGCTATCAAAAGATTAGAATTAATTAAAAGTGATGACTTACCACCTTATGTCAGAAGATGATAAGAAGATGGTAAATTAAGTAAAAATCACCTAACAAATAATCAAACATATAAGGACTCCACACAGAGCCACCCATAGAGTGCAGAGGACGGGAGTTCCCACATTTGGGAAATTGATCTATTGTGTACATTTCTTCAACCTATATGCCAGGGTTGTTATTTATCTCCTCTGAACCTTAAAACTAATAATTCTCAGGATATAGCTTTAAAAATACTCTTGTGTAAAAATTAGGAGTGCAACTTGATTAGTTCTCACTTGATCTGAACATGTGACAGTTATGAGATTTGATGGCAAGGTGGAAATTGAAATTAAGAACATGCGTGATGACTTACATATTTATAACTGTTGTACATTTTATGAAAATGGCAAAAATGTGCCACATGGCCATGCTGCATTGTACAGATTTGGCGATCGGCTTATCTAATTCCCCATGAGTAACAAAGCCGAATACATGTTTCATATGGCAGTGGCTAGTACAATTATGAAGTTATGATATATAACTAATTTTGGGCAAAAAGTTGTAAGGGGAACAAAAGGAGGATGACAAATGGAAGAGACAGATATTGCTCTCTTCCCCTGAACCAATCCCGACTGGGGGCGGAGAGAGGGATGGTAACTGTCCAATCAGAGCGGCAGGGATAATTACAGGGTACTCCCCATAGATTGTAAAGCTAGTGATGTCATTTCTGCTACATAAGGAGGACTGTACTACGACGGAGAGACAGAAAAACCGGGCAGACAGGAGAAGGAGGACGGAGAGAAGACTGCTGAACCTTACCATCTTTCAGAGTGCAGTGACCACACCCCTTTCCCTATCTGTACAGAGTGTCCTGAGATCCAGCTGGCTTTCCTGGATTCTAAATCCATTCAAAGGAATCAAGTTTAATTGAGGTTTGGGGGGTGAGTGTTGCAGGGCGGAGTGCTAAACTGTAGGTGCTATCACTTTGTGGTAAATTGTTCTTTTTCTGTTCTGCCATTAAAAACACTGGATTAACTATAATAGTAAATCTTAACCTGGTGGTTTTGTAGAGATTATTGCATATTGTGTTGCCACAACTTTGGTGGCTGCTGTATTTTGATTATACTCCTTTACATTGAATAAACATTAATAAATATATTATTGATACACACCGGCCTGGTTCCTAGTCCGTTGTGACACGCAGTGTTTGTGGAGGTTGTGTGCGAGACAGGTTGGAGGCTTACTCAAAAAGAATCCGTAGTATATTAAAGATAAAAAGCGCTTTATTGGGCGCCACATCTATTGTAGGGGCAGGAGTTCCCTAGGCGGTGTGTGCCGTGTAATAAATTGTGATAGAATCAAACCACCAAACAGCACCTGTGGTGGTTTAGCTTCTGCGAAAGACTGCACATGTGCTTGGAGGGCGCTGCATGCTGGACGTGGCACAATACAGCAAATGTTCCTCCCAGAGCGCAGCCTGCAGCGCGATAAGCAGGTTCCTAGCGCCTACCGGCAGGGAAGCGTGCAGTGTTGCATAGGCGAAAATGCAATGATGCAATGGATGTGCCAATGATGTAATGGATGTGCTCTGTGGACATTTCAGGGGTTAATGGTAGAAAGACGTCTATTGAAAGAGAAACGAAGGCCATTGGCGGGCGGGTGCAGTAAATAGATGTGCCATTGTGCCTTAAAAGGCCAAGCTCATAGTAAAGTCACACCACCACCAACAACCATGGGAAGAAAGCGGCCACAAGCGTTCCATGTCAAAATTCACATTTTACAACCTCTGATAAATATGGGTTCAATAAAAGATAAACAAAATCAAATAGGAACCCAGCAAAATGTGTAATATTTGAGAGCTCCATTGTTGGATTGTCCAATGATCGTGGCTTGCTTCGAGGAGTGTCAAATACACCGACTGAAATTAAATTGTATTCCACTTTCCGAACACCACAAAGAAAAAAAAAAAGATTTAAATGGAATGATACATATTTAGCCGAAAGAGATACGCCTTGGAAAATCTTTAACCACGTTAACAGCTAAGGCAAGGGTGTGCATGATCGGGAGTTCGCCAGAGAGAGGATGCCGAGTAGCGGGGAAAGGTTTTGGGTGCCAGAAGGGCGGTTCATTTTGTGTCGGACGGTTCCGCGAAAGTTGCGATTCCCCTTTATTTTTACCCAGCCACACTCTTCTGGAAAGAAATGACACCATTCGCTTGCACGGAGCAGCCCAAATCCTTCACTACAAGGCCCCATCTTAGGCGATCAGACTGGCGAGCATCCCTCTCAGTCGGCACAGGACGTCTGTCCTCCCTAGGCAGACCCGCATGCCGCCAGCAGCAGCAGTCAACAGAGCCGACCCCAGATCACGGTGAACCTCCCTCAGGCTCAGTGCACGGGTGCAGCTGCAAAGACACGTCCACACGAGATAAATACAGCTCTCAATGGACGCGGCTTACACGCTGATTAGAAGAACCACACATGATTGCAACTGTGATGTTGCAACCCGAGAAGGGAGGCCTGCCTGGCTGCCCAGTCTCGAGATCACTCCGCGTTGAAAGTCACACAGGCACGTGACACGTGACAGTGCTCCTGATTCGGCGAAAATACATTAAACAAGCCACTATTGGATTACATCTGTGTAATACAACTGAAATAACACTTTGTGCATTGGTCATTGTTTGCCACAGCATCTCCAGTTGTCATGGTAACCACAGAGATTGCTTCTTGGAGCCCCTTTCTTGTAGCAATGTTTTGGCGAAATTTGGTGGCTTATGCGCAAAACCAAAAAGTAAAGTAAATAGCAAACTCATTCAATCAGGGCAACACGTGTGAAAATAGCAACACCGATTTCCTACACTAAACTACCAGTAAAGTAAATGGTTAAATGTAATGTGGTGTTTTAAGATTTCACAACCACAACAGACCAGAATACCGTTTAACAGAAGACAAAAGAGACAACACAATTAAAACAGTTCTTGATTTTTTGACCTGGCCTAAGATAAACATATGTGGTTTCCATTTGACCAGGGGCTCACCTTTGGCCATGGGTGTTGCCTCCAGTGAGTTCCCGAAATAGGCAAAAGTTGTCTCACCTGTTCAGATGGCACCATGGAAATCCCCTCTTTTGATTGCTGGCTCTGGTCAATTAAGCAAAGTATTGCGTGGCAATATGAATGATGTGTAAATCAAATGCTGAGTTTTTTTTATTAGATCCCATTCAAGAAAGTCTTTATTCCACAGCGCTGTGGGAAACAAAACTCAAATGAACAGAGAGACCATTGTAACAGAAATAGTGAGATCCTCCATCAGAATCAACCAAGTTATTATACATTCATAATTCTATAAGATTCAATACAAAGTGAATGGAAGTTTCTATGATCTCATCATAGTGAAACTAACATATTTAATTAGGGTGTTGTTTTACATCCTTACCCAGGTTCACAAGGCTGAGTAGATAGTTAGTGGATAGATACAACTAGAGATAAAACATGCAGCTGGGGAAGGGTGTACATGATTGACTTTGAAGCTCATCCTTGCAGACTGACAGGAGAAGGAGGCATTAACAGTATGCATTCTCCTCAAGTTCCTAGCGTGGACGCAGTCTACAATTCTAATTGTGCTATCATTGCAGAGTATAAAACCTGCAGTTTATACATTTTTCTCTCGATTTAACATGAATCCGTTCAAAATGGTTTTCAAATAGGTCAGGCCTTGTGCTTTTTACAACAAGCCTCTATGAGTTTGTAAAGACTGGAGGGAGTTATCTGTACTTCTGCCCTCTATATGTTTGGGTCAGAGGCACAGAGCACCCCAACCAAGGTTCTCTATATGGTAGTTTGGATGAGCAACCAAGGCTTGAGCTCTCAGGAGGTGATGCGGGCTGGTTCTTAAGTACAGGGAGTCCCCAAGCACCCACAAAGGAATGGCCACACACTATGTTAGCTGATAACACAGCTTCTTTATATAAAACAGGTTCAGTAAAATATACACATATAAATAATAACACCTTATACTCAGGCAGTTCTATTCAAATAATGGCAAATATATACGCATTCCATGTAGTGCAACACCCCCCTGCACTTGTCCCCCCCTCCTGTACCTGCTGT
Source organism: Ambystoma mexicanum (assembly GCF_040938575.1). NCBI lineage: Eukaryota > Metazoa > Chordata > Amphibia > Caudata > Ambystomatidae > Ambystoma > Ambystoma mexicanum. Next base: position 1,095,244,256 of record NC_090924.1, read on the forward strand.
GCACTTGCACATCGAACCTACCATGCCTGAAGATTATCTATCATTTTTTCCCTGTCTCCCATCCTACATGGTTGCGCCTCTATGCTCTTGGAAAAACTGCAGAATCGTCGTCACCTATTTGCTGTTATCTACACTGTTAATTATATTTATTCACTTATTTATGTCCTGTGGCAGGCTTGCATTGTTCAGAAATTCAAGTACTCTGAATGACTGTTGTTTTATCCCCTTGCCCCCCCCTTGAGCGCTTTGAAACACTTGTCTTGTGTATAAGTGCTATACAAATACACATTACCATACCACACTAGACCTACATTCAGTAAAAATGCACCAACTGCTGATAGTTTTAAACAGGCATGTGAATACTTAAGTAAGATGTACTTTCATAGAGCAAGGAAGAAAGGTTAGTTTCAGAACATAGGCAGTAAACTTTCATGAGACTCAAATAGTAATACTGTGTGAGGATCCTCCCACCTGGGCAACCTGTAATGGAAAACCTAGGGAATACCTTATCTTGTCTTTTACAGCCCAGTCCAAAATGTTCAATAATGCTCTGTGTTCCTTCTACAGGTTCTACCACCCGAATGTACCTGTGAGGCCACAGGAGAACAGGATCCAAGATGACTCTGGGACCCTTGGACGACTCCTGAGGCTGGAAGATGCTCTTTCCCGTCACAGTAGCTTTGGTGCCTTGGCAGGCGAAGTGGCAGTTTCTTGGCTTCACTCAACGGGACTCCTGAAGGATGGACTCCCTTTGCAAGGAGTCACCTGGATGCCGAGGCCAAGAGAAAAAGAGGAACCATGGGCTTTCAGAAAGGCAGCAGTTTCGGTCTTTACGGTGGTCTCCGTTGAACGGGTCTTACTCTGGTCGTGGAAGTCCTAGGAAGGTCTAACTTGCTGTGGACTCTGAAAATGCCTGGTTGGAGAAGATAAGACCCCTGGGGAACTTGGATGCCTTTTGGTGACAATGGGTGCAGTGGCAGAAGTAGGTTTCGGGTTTCAGGATTTCGTGGTTCACCAACTTTTGGATCTTCAGTGCTGCAGCCACAGCACAGAACTCTGAGTGGCTTCTGGTGACCTGGACTTGACTTTTGGACTGGACTACGGACCCTCACCAAGGCTAGACCATTGGGTCGTCTTCTTCGTATTTTGGTTGCCGGGAACCCACCGGCAGACCTTCCTCTGAACACAGCGAACCTGGATTTATTTTGGTGGGAAAAAGTAGTCAGCTGTCGTGGCAAAGATGCACCTTGCACGATTCACAAGAGATTTGAAACTTTCGCAGCTCTAGATGTCAAGCTGCACTATACTAGTGTACCCCCTCTTCTGGGTGGTAAACAGCAATCTGGCTTCCAGCGCTCATGAAAACTCCTCCAGACAGTGGGCAACACAACTGGACTTCTTCGACTGAAGATGTCAGAGCACTTCTCTTCTGGACTCACAAAGACCCCTTCTCCTGGCGGCAGTGAACCCGTGTGCCCACACAGGCCCTTTAAGACGAGGTAGCAATACTTTGAGATAGATGGGGATGCAGAATTTACTCAAACATCAATAATCAAACCGACTCAGGAAGTTGCAAAAGTTAATCTGTATTAATAACTATTATCTAAAACAGGGAGTTACAACTGACATCCGCGGACGTACGCTCGTTCGCTTAACAAGTTTCACTAAAAAAACAGTTTATACAGTAAAAACTCGTCATCATTGAGGTCATCCTACGTGGCAAACTTCAAAAACCTACTTGGGAAAGTGATAGGCTCAAAGGGAACATCTAAGTATACGTTCCATACTTGACAGGGATAGTGATTGGGTCTCTAACATCAGGTGGGCAACTAAGCCCTCCTCCAGTAAATGTCATCTACGTCATCACTAAATACACAACGATTAATAGGCTCTCAAACTAGGGCTCTCTGTTACGTGGCCCTCTATAATTGGTTGGCACCTTCGTACCCCCCTGTATTATTCCACATGCCAGCATCACGCAGGGTGGTACCCCAGGTGCTTGTGGGCTGGTCTTAACCATAGCTTCCCACCCATTAGCCTGACATTCATCATCACTCTTGCAGTCTGCCAGTCAATTAAGCTTTGAACTTGGCCTTGTACTTGTATTCTGAGCCTGAGACGAAAACAGAGCAGAGGCATAGTTTGTCTCCCAGTTTCGGTGTAGCTCGATCCAATGTCCAATTTCATCTGACCATGTGACTGGAGACTATGTTTCTGAGCTTTTTGCTGCATTTAATCGTATTAAATGATGAGCCTCTGATGTCTTCATTGTTCTTTCATCCTACCTCAATCAGGGGTTTGTTCTTTTCTCACGTTTGCAACTACTGAATAGACACTCTGGCTCTTGGTGGCCTCAACTTCCTGGTGCTGGGCCAGCCAAGCCTTAAATTCTTCTTTCGCCATCAGCTGTTTTCCAACTCTGCCACACTGAAAAAGCCTTTCTATTCGCGGGGCCCAAGCATTGCTAAAGTGCGTTGTGGAACATCCATATTTCATACGTTCCTATGTATATATATATGTTGGCGTATCGCCGCAATCTATTCACTACATAGCCAGCCTTATAATTACTTTGTCTGCTTGCATTACTGCATCTGTACAATTGTAAAATGACTTAGCATTTTTTTGAGTATTTCTATAGCATGAGCATCTTCATCTCGAGCCCGAAATGTTGCTCATCTTTAACACCTCCTCTTCCAATCTTATAGAATGCTTATGTTTTCGCCTCTGCATCTTTTCTGAGTACATCAGTCTGACTTCGCATGACGTCACCAGTCTTCTTTCTCACTCATTTTCACACTTCCCCTGAGATTTCATTCAGATGGCCATCATACTTTTGTGTATTCATGTAGGGTTTCCTTAGTGGATACCTTACTTCCAGGATTCGCCGTGGTACAGGCATTTTCACTGGTACTGCACGTGCCTCAATTTCCTATTCCCAACATATAGGCAACATGGGAGCGCAGCTTTGGGTAGGGGTACTTGGCTCCTCCTCTACAGCAGGAACACGGGACTGGCTTCCAGGGCACTTCTGATGAAGAGTAGCAGGTGCACGATAGTCCCTTGCAGCTCAGGAAGACGTCTCCTAACCAGGTCCTCCCTTGGATCAGTCCTCGGAAGACCACAGCAGGTTTTGGATTATGTGAAGAAAATGCAGCAGCAGACTTCTGCCTCCAGCTGGGATCCGGGGAACAGCTTCTTCTTGATTCAGCTTCGATTTCAACTTCTTAACTTCAGTTTCAAGATTTGCTTCTGAACCAATTGGTGATTGAGAGTTCCCCTATTATATACATTTGGTCCCCATTCACTCAGGCTGAGCCAGGGTCAGCAGCCAATCATTCACAAGTGCATGCGTGCAGGCAGGCGGCCAGTCAGGCTCACAGGCATTCAGGCCATTAACTCCACCCAGACACCCATAACACAGAATGTGGATTGGAGGAAGCACCCAGCCTAACAGCACACTACACTGCATTCACTCCAGTTTTAGTCACGGCTGTGTAAGGCATTGTGTCATACAACCAAAACCAGACACCCACAACACAGAATGTGAGTACACTTTAGACTCCATTCATACAGGTCACACCCCAAGGGTGTACCCACAGCACACAGCCCCTTGGAATGCCCCAGTTAGTCTGACATGAGGTAGTCCCAGAGCCATATATGGTCTTTCCACCCAACAGCCAGTCAGGAAGAAAGGGATAGAGACAGGGCTTCACAGGCCTTTGGTAAACAAGGTAAAAGGCAACAGAAACCAAGAGGCTACAGTGGCCATCTTGCCTTTCTTCAGGAATCCATTGATTCCTATGGCAGGGCCTTGGTGTCCCAAAAATGTTGGACACTCAGAGCCACAGCCGAGTCAGCATGCAGCTGCCACATGCCCATACCCTGCTCTATGGGCAAAACACAGGTGCCCAAAAACACACATAAGGGTTACAAGGGTGTACCCCCACCCGTGAGTGTTGTTCACAAAAATGAAAGATGAAGAGCTGCACTGCCAGAGGTTAAGGCTGGACCTCAGTTACAGAAAACATACAGAAAATGCACACAGAGAAGTAGTAGGACAAGGACTAAGCGGCCCTGTCCCTCCAAATTATTTCCAGCATCACAGTGTTACATTGTATAATACTTCCAATTATGTTTTGATCTAAAAAAATATAAAGAATGGGGGGTGCTGCTGAGCAGCCTGAAAAATGGCTGCACCTTAGAGGAGCTCTGCATATGCTGGCACTGCCAGAGCCGATACGCCTGCAAGATACTTGTCTCCTCTGTCGCCAATGACACTGAGGGCTCCCACGTGCATTTGAACCTAAATACTGTGCCCTGTGGAGTGGCAGGAGCCGTAGAACGGTCTACTTGGCTATCACTCTCAGAGCCTTCCTTTGTGCCACAGAGGTACTACGCAGTGTCCGTGACTCTCATGGGTGCCTAGCCTGGGTTGCCAAGCTGTCCCGGATCACGTTAGCCCCCCAGACCGCCCCCGACATCCTTGCAGCAGATTTCTCTGTAGAGCAGCCGGAATAGCAAAAGGCAGAGATTGCTGTGACACCCCCAACAACAGCCAGTACCCATCTCAGTTTTAATGTATGGCAAGCGGGTCCAAGGCGGGTGAACACCTCCCTTGCCACGTTTAATCACAGTGCCTCTTTGCAAATCACCAGATACTTGTCATAAGCAGCTACTTGCACACCTCACCCTCTCAGCTCATGATGACAAAGGTCAGTGGAGGCCCCAAAAACCAGGGAAAAATGGATGCCTACACAAAGCAGACCCACAACACTGGGATGCAGGATGGCACTGCTGTGAACGTAGCGGAGCCGCGACCTGATCAGGATGTGCCCAATGCACAACTGCTACTACATAATATGCAGTCTGGCTTCCCCTTGCTGAACACAAAACTAGATGACATCACAGAAAATATTAACACCCTGCGGCTAAACTGGACAAGGAGACAACGCGCATTACGGGAAGCCGAATGAAGGATTTATTTATGTATTCACATTTCTATAGTGCACAGCAGCCCAGAGGCATTGTGGCACTTGTTACAGTAAACATGACTGGTTGCAGAGGAAAAACAGTATACAGACAAAAACAGGCTTACTTATATTACAATGTGATAGGATATGCATGCTTAGTTACAGGCAGTACATGAGGAGGGAAGTTAGTTGAATAGTGTGGTTTTGAGGCCTTTGCGGAAGGCTATGAGGAATGTCTAAGCTCTAAGATCGTTGGGCAGGGCGTTCCACAGTTTGGGTACTAAGTGAGGGAAGCCAAACCCCCCTGCTTTGGCCCTTTTGACGGGCGGGATGCGTGGTTGGTTGGCATAGTGAGTTTTTTTAGGACGTGAGGAGGTATCTCTGAATATGGTTTTGGCTAGGTAGGGGGAGGGCCGAGAAGGTAAGGCATTTGTGTGTTAAGGTGAGAGTCTTGAAGGTGATTCTCTCCTTAACCAAGAGCGAGCCAGTGGGCAGCCCGTCTGGCCTGTGTAATATGGTCTCTTTTGGGGATATTGAGCGCTGCTCTGAGCGCATTATTCTGGACTGTTTGGAGCCGATTTATGTTTTTAGAAGAAGGTGCCTGCAAGGAGAGCGTTGCAGTAGTCCAGTTTAGCTCCGATGGGGGCCCGGGCGATGGATAGGCAGTTTTGGTTGGAGAGGAAAGGTTTTATAGCGTTAATTAGTTTGATGGTGTGGGCAGAGGCGATAGCACTGACCTGTCGGTTCATAGACAGGGTGAAATCTAGATAAACCCCAAGTGTTTTTACTGATGAGGAGGATGGGGATGTTGGTGTTGTCGATGATGAAGTGGTCTAATTCTGGTTGAGTTTGATTAGTATTTCGTTCGGGCCTATGAGAATGATCTCTGTTTTGTCTCCATTGAGGCATAGTCCATTGGCTGCCATCCGGGCTTGGATAGTGGAGTATATCTGGAGAAGGGCTGCCGAATCTTGGTCGTACGAGCCATTAAGGGGGAGGAGGACTTGTGCATCGTCGGCATAGTTGGTGTCGGCTATGCCGAGTGAGTCCAGTTTATCGAAGAGGGGTTTAGTAAATAGGTTGTAGAGGGTCGGTGGGCGCTGCATTAGCTAGGTCCGAGAAGACTTTCAAAGCTCTACCTTCTAGGAAGGATGTTATCCAGCAAGAGGCCTGTTTGGAGAAGTGGGCTGCATTGATGAGGTGTGAGGTCAGAAGATTGTGATCCACGAGATTGAACGCGGCTGACAGGTCCAATAGCAATAAGAGGGCTGGTTTGCCTTTGTCCATTATCTCGGTTATTTGATTTTTAAGGTCCAGGAGGGCGGTTTCAGTGCCATGGCCTTTGCAGAATCCAGATTGCCTTTTGCCCAGTATGGCGTTGGACTCTAGGAAGTGTTGGATCTGGTTGTGGGAAGCTTTATCTAGGATTTTAAGGAGGAATCGGACGGTGGTGATTGGGCAGTAGTTGTTAGGGGATGATGGATCTAGGGTTTTTTGAGAAGGGGGCGGGACCCAGGCTTCTTTCAGGCTGGACGGGACGGTACCTGTGGTAAATGAGCCATTAATGAATGCTGTGATGAGCGGGGCCAAGGAATCAGCACAGTCTTTGACAATGTTGGGTAGACAGATGTTTCCTTTGCAAATGGAAGGTTTGAGGTGTTGGATTAGATCTGTGACTTCTTTTTCTGAGACTTCTCTGAAGGAGAAGAGAGGGTTGTGGGGCTTATGAAGGGGAGAGCTCACCATGGCATGACAGTCGGTTTTAGGTGGTGCTTTGTGTTGAGTTTGTATTTTATTTTGGAGCAGAGTAATTTTATTTAATAGGGCTGCCTGAATGCTGGAGCCCCAAGCTTCATCTTTTATGATTTCATCTGGGCTGGTGGCTGGTGGGTGGGGTGGTGAGATCTTTAAAGATGGAGAACAGTTCCTTGGATTTGGAGTTGGCTTTAGCGATTAGTAGGTTGAAGGCGTTAGACTTGGCAAGGAATATGGCGTTTTTGTATTGCGCTGATAATCTTTTTAATTCCGCATTGGTGTAATCACAGGGGTTAGATTGCCAGCTGGTGAGGGCTATGCCTTTGGTGGTGTGGAGGGCTAGTAAATCATCCGTAAACCATGAATTAGTATGCATGGATTTTATTTCACTTTTTGCTTCGATCTGGGCTATGGTGTCAATGGCTTTGGTGAGGGTATGAGAGTAGATGTCAGCAAGTGTGCTGGGGTCACTGGTGAACAGGGGTTTGAGTGTCTTGACATCTAAGAAGGGGCGAAGGTTGTCCGATGTTAGCTTTTGGGAGCTTCTAACCTTGTCTGGGGGGGCATAGAGAGTATTTTGGTGGTAGGCTTGGTGGGAATGGAATATTGGATGCAATGGTGGTCTGTCCATGGGTAAGCTGCATTAGAGGTAATGGTAGATGAACAGTTGAGGCCTGCTACCCAATCAAGGGTGCGACCTTTGCAGTGGGTTGAGTGGGTAACTTTTTGAGTGAAACCGAGGTCCTTGAGTTCCTTGGCAACGGCTGAGGCTGCTTTGTCTTTGGGGTCAGTGAGGCCAAGGTTGAGGTCACCGAGTAGGATGGTTTTCGTGGAGCTTTTTAAATTGTTGCTAAGAACATGGAGGGGATGTCCTTGGAAGTCAGGCATAGTGCCGGGAGGCCTGTATATAATGTGTAGGTTTATAATGCAGTTAGCAAACAGGGATAGGTTGGCTGAGAGGAGGTCGACGTTACTTTCCCAGGTGTGATTGCACAGCCTGACAAGGAGCTCGTCCTTGAATATGAGAGCAACACCTCCACCTTTAGAGAGCTGTCTGTGTTGTCAGATGATGGGGTAGCCCTGTGGGAGAGCGAGGGAAATGGCAGGGCCAGCTGCCTCATGGAGCCAGGTTTACATGATGGCCAGTAGGTCTAGGTCACAAGAAGTGATGAGGTCATTAATCGAGCTGGCAGAGAACGGGCATTGATAAGGGTGCATTTGAGAGCCTGGGGGGGCTTGTTCTTTTTAGGGTGGGGGGTGTGTGGAGGGGACCTGGTGGGGCGCTGGATAGGAGTGACTGTGGAAATGGTGGGGCAGACTAGGTTGGTAGGGGGGTATAGGAGGATGTGGGTGGGTTGAGTGGCGGGTCACTGGTGTGTAGTCTGGTGAGGTTTCTTATGCCAGCCATGAGAGGGTGTGGCCTTGGAATTGTGATGGAGAGAGTACAAGGTGGTGCAGGAGCCTAGCCTGATGTTTCTTCTCGCTGTGGTGTTGGGGAGGCTAAGGTGATTCGGAGGCTCGGTGCATGCGCTGAGCCTGCAGTTCCTTGTACCTAGGTGGGTGAGGGAGCCTAGAAGGACGGAGAGGTTTTTCATGGTATCGGTGCTGTGTGGCCTGGTGAGCTTGTAAGGAGAGAGAGGGGAGAGGTGTGTATTGGAGGTGAGCGGTGTGTTTAGAACTGTGTGCAGGAGTGTGGCTAATGTGAGTGCTATTGCAATGAGGGGGTGAAGTGGGAGAGATGGGTGGAATGTGTGTTGATGTGTAGATATGTGTGGAAACAGGGGTGGTGTGGTGGGATACATTGATAAGTGGGGGTGTGTACGGCAGTGAGAGGGCATATGCAGTAGAGTGGCACAGCTAATATGGCCCCAGCGGGCGAAATGCAAGTTATGGCATGGCTAGTAAGGCCACACGCGGGCGAGGTACAAGTTATAGCACAGCTAATATGGCCCCAAGCAGGCTAAATACATTGATTTGGCAGAGCTAATATGGCCACGAACGAGCGGAAATCATTGAGTAGGCAAAGCTAATATGGCCCAGAGCGGGCGGAATACACGTTATGGCACAACTAATATGGCCCCAAGCGGGCAAAATACATTTAGTTGACAGAGCTAATATGGCCCTGAGCGGGCGGAATACTTTGAGTTGGCAGGGCTAATATGGCCCTGAGCGGGCGGAATGCATTGAGTTGGCAGGACTAATATGGCCGCCAGCGGGCGGAATACATTGAGTTGGCAGAGCTAATATGGCCCTGGGCGGGCAGAATGCATTGAGTTGGCAGAGCTTATATGGCCCCTGAACCGGCAGAATACATTGAGTTGGCAGAGCTAACATGGCCCAGAGCGGGCGGAATACATTGAGGTGGCAAAGCTAACATGGTTCCAATCGAACATTACAGTTTAGGCAGATAGATTAAATAGGAGATGCGGGGCAACCTGTGCACATTACACGGTGTGCGGGGAGCACCTCAATCAAGTCTGGGTGGTGGAGCATCAGGTTGGAGAGGATCTGGGTGGGAAGGATAATGGCCTGGCACGCCTATGCACGAACATGCGCAAACAGGGCCTTATCCTGCATGGGCCTTCGCCGCAGCGGGCCGCCTGCTGGCGGAAGTATCTGATTCAAATAGGAAAGCTGTTGCCTAGCAATGATCAACACAGCCTCTTTTCTGTGCTGTGACCAAACGGGTGGCCATCAGGATCCAGGGAACCGCATTGTGGCGGAAAAGGTAGATATGTGGGCAATGATTGAATCACTGAGGGGTTCTTGGATGCAGCAAGCAGTTGTGCAGCCAGGGGCATCAGGCACGGGTGTGTTCACCTTCAGTTGCGTGTGGCCAGGAGTGCACGGTAGACTCTGCTGCTCCTGCAGCATGCAGGCGAATCACTGCAGGTCCGTGGAAACAAATGTCCTCCTGCCCTCTCTGAGCTCCTGGTTGAAGGATTGGCTCAGTGGAAGATGACCTGTCGACTGTGAAATCTAATGTTGCTAAGCTGTCTACTGACCTGAAGTGCACAACAACGAAGTTCGAGGATTTGGAATCCTGATCCCGCCAAAACAATATCTGCATAGATGGAGTTCCGGAGAACGCAAGCAGCATGCAGATGGAAAACTTTGTACTGAAATTGCTGCTTGAACCATTCGGTTCATTGATATTATTTTTTGCAGTTCACCATGGAGCGGGCACATCGCAGGCCTGCGCCGAAGCCAAAGTCAGGCGCACCACAGAGGCCAATAATAGCCTGAATGTTGTATTATAGGGACCAGGACAGAATACTACGTCAAGCCAGATAAAAGAGCGAACTGAGGTATGAATCGAATAGGAAATACATTTATCCTGATTTCTCTGGTGCAGTTCAGGCAGAACGTAAGACATTCACTGGTGTGAAAAAGCTTCTATGTGACAGGTCTACTGTGTATGCCATGTTATTTTCGGCTAAAATATGTTTTCAACTTCGGGGCAAACATATTTTTTCACAATTCCTGAAGAGGGGACTGCTTTTAGAGAATCCACATTCCTTTGCTGCGTAATGTGCCTAATGGGAGAGTTGGTCCAGACGCTGCGGGCATTGATCATGACTGAATGATAACCTGCCTGATGTGTGTTCATATTTTATCCTAGCCAACTCCCCTGTGGGGTCAAATCCTCCTCTCCTTTAAGTTCACAGCCCTTTGGGCTCTTTACTACAGAAAATTTGGAATGTTACTCGGGCGGGGCTGGTAGGTCAAAGTATGTGTAGCCACCAACAATGCACGATTGTTGGTTTTGTTTTTACTAGTATATATTAATGGAGTTATCAAGGGATAACACTGCTGTGAATGGGACGGCGATAAGGGAGGGCCAGTGGCGCTCCCAGACATTTTTCATAGGGGTGGCCTGATGAGGCCACATGAAATCTTGGGGTGGCACACCAAAACAAACACTGAACTGAATTTCAGGAAATCTATTATGCTGATGTAGTATATAGTCCAGTTGAAAACTGTGTATATATGAGTGTTAACGAATTAGATATTGATATAGTTCCGTGTATTATTTAACAGTTAACTAATTCATTTATCTGATCCGCGTAGACTAATACCAGTACCACATTCAAACATGCACACAATCCCAAAATACAGCCCATGAGACACCAACCTCTAAAAATCCTTATGCTACTAGCAAAAACCTCCACACACACATACATCAAAAAATAAACTAAATTATAACAACACTTGGTACCACTAATAGGGATTCCACATAGTTTCTCCTCTTGTATTCATGCACAGCCCATCCAAAGACCATAGTGCAAAGACATATGACATGCCATATGTGCAACTAGTCATCGTGAATTCACTAAACATAGCGCAAAAACATACAGATGTTACATGTTGCTACCGCACCAGGACGAGCCCAGCCAAATCTGAGAAGCTACTCAGGTAGATGTACTTAGTGCACATGGTAAGTGTGGAGCCACTAAAGACCCAGCTCGCAGAGAATGTTCCACGTGGAGTAAAGATCGTGGAAGAGAACAGCTGAATTATCCTGTTTTGTGGAAAGGGAGAGTTGCAGAAAAGGAACACAGAATGCCGAGTCTGGGAATAACACCTCCAGCCAAGTTTGTTGGACAGTCCGGGAGAACCAGAGTGGGAAGACTTGTTCAAGTTTTATTTACTAGCAATGGGTGGAAACACATTTTCGGATGGACCCAAACATACCACATTAATGAACTGCTCGGGCAAAGAGGCAGTGAGCGTTATTAAGAATACCCCAGATCCACTTTCAGCAGCGCAAGGTATAAAAGCAGTGGTGACTAAGAAGAACAAAGCTCCAAGTGCTTTAGGAAGTTCATCAGTGGGAACAAGCTTCAAATGTGCTTGTTTCCGGAATGAATTCATAGGTCACAGGGTGTCGCACTCAGATTGTTCAGCAATAAAAGGGGTGTGCTGGAAATATAGCAGGAGAGGACAGTTTGCTAAAGTGTCTTGATCATATTATTCAGGGAGGAAGCAACCCAGACCGAAAGCTCGAGTGAACGTAGTGAACATGGATGAGGCAAGAGAATATTCTGTGGAGGTGGTCAGGAAGTATCCAGCATTGCAAGTGTAGGGGTGTGAGCCAAAAAAGTCCTGCTACTTTCCCCCAAATGCAGTGCACGCAATTCCATACTGTCTCATTCGTGCCGCCAATCCGCCCACACCTGCCCAACCTACTTGTTTGATAACATTAGTGGCAGATGGCATTTTAACACATAGCGTAAAAAAAAGAAACTTGCAGAATCATTACAGATGCAGGGAACTCATCTATTAGAGCTCTGTCCAGGCGCTCTGGGGCAAAATACATGCAAACCTCTAAATGTGCATATGGATTGCACCAACAGAAATGACTTCACAGAAAAGGAAATTTCAAGGAGTATCATCAGTCTTTGATACTTGGAGGCACCATGGAAGTGCCTTTAGAATGAGTTGCTATAAGCAAGCACTTGCTACCACACCAAAAGATATCCACATCAGGAAAGCTCTGGTGAAATGGAAAGAACTGTACACATGTTTGTATAAAGTAAAATGCATATCGTCATTACAGAAACACTATTTTCAATTCCAGAACAAAAAAAAACCTCTACCTCTGGCGATGGCGAACCGAATACGTAAACCACTACCCAGACCCTGCCCAGTTGTTCCTAAAAGCCTTTTGCGCATAACAACCTACATGCAGCCGAGCCGAGGATGGAAACCCGGAAATAAATAAAGCCTGGCTGGAAGCGCGAGTCAATGCAGAAATGCGCGCGTCGACGCTCAGACTTTGTTCATTTCTGGGTGCGTATGCAGCCATTTTACTAAGGCCTGCGGTCTGCTTGTCTGCGTTCCTGCAAGATGAGTGCCCGTTCACGTGTTCTCGCCTTTCGGCTTTGCTACATGTTTAGCGTCGCAGTGGCCTCTCATGTTCTGAGGATCTAGGTATGCACAATGTTCTTATTCTGATACTTGTTCATTGTGGGAAGCATTGCAGGATAGTGGCTGTCATGGGTAGGCATTGCATGCACAGCCATGTCTGCAGTAAAAGCAAGGCTTGTTTTCTGCAGCCATCTGTGGGTGGAAGTGCACATTCCCAATTTTGAGACGTACTGTACAGATGTTCCAATTTTTAAATGGAATTGGTTTATCCCTCTTATACATCTTAACCTGTGTTTGGGTCAGTACTTGCTTATAATTATGCATCAACAAACATGCATGCACTTTTCCTATTAAGTGCAGACACGGCGTGGTAATAAACATGTTCTTATAGTGCTCTCAGCATCACTGTTTGGTTACAGTTCTGAATTGCTTTCACTTGGCTGCCCTACGCGAAACAGTTAAATAATTAAATATCCATTATCCTTCATGATGGACAGCTACTGCATATCTATATTGTATGGGGATAGGAAAAACTCTATAGTAAAAGGCACTTTTTAGTTTTCATGCAGTGCTTGATGCAGGGTTTAAGTTATTTTGAATGCTCCCAATTGTGCCAAATGAGGGGATTTAGGACAAGTGATATAAGGAGATTTGCCAAGAATCACACAAATTGCTTCAGTGGAGCTGGGATTAGAACTTTGGCCTCCCTGTTGATACATCAATTTAGCAGCCCTTTGTTGAGTAAAGGTACAAATAGGAGCAATCAATGTTATCATTTACATAGGCCGGGTGGATAGCTCAGGGGCAACTTGACAACACACATAGCAACACAGGTCTGAATCCTGGTCTTATACTTAGAATATCTCTCTGGTGTAAAGCGCGTCATAAAAGAATAATTATAAAGATATCCTGGTGGGGGCGTGGTCTGGCACGCATGGAGTGAGGAAGCAGAGGCATCAAGCTCCGGACGGGATCCTCTACACTGATCCTATAACGACGGAGATATTGTGCTAAAGTTGTCAGCACAAACACCACTGGTGAGGCAAAGCGATTCTCTACAGATTCTATTCTGCACTGAAAACAGGAGAAATCGGACCGGGGGAAGTGCGGCAAGCCCCTGAGAGTCGATCTTCCCCCTGACGGTACAAAACGGCGGATGAGAATGTGCGCTGGCGGAGCTGAGGGGGGAAGGGCGAAACCCCAACGAGGCTTCACAGAGAGCAGCGACACTATCCTGGGAAGCCTGCAACGCCCTCAGACTGTAGACAAGCCTGCCTGGCTTGGAGGAGTACACAGAGGAACTGACTGGTGGCGGGGAAGCACTCCTGCAACAACATCGAGCCCAGAGTGAACGCAGTCAGAAGCGGGCTGCGAACGTAGGACATGGACGCAGCACTGGGGCTGCGGAGACTAGCAACGAGGACGGTGTCGGGGAGAGGTGGCGAAACCAAGATGCCCGGACAGCAGAGGACGATTGGGGCGCACAGGAGAGCCCCTCCGCTGCAGCACAAAATTGGCAGGGACCCTCCCAGGTGGCGAACCGCGACCAGGAGGAGACGCGACGCGGGCATGCTTATAAGGTGAGCCTCTCTAACAGAGACAATTTAAATTGAGGGAAACTACGGGCACTATAAGCATTGACTGAGCGGGACAGAGGTGCAGGCACACCTCCGCTCTGAGCTCGGGTGTACGCAGTATAAGCAAAATAAGTCTGGAGCAACAGACTCTACCCAGACAGTTGAGGACCCTGAGCCCCAAGCAATATAGACATTGGGAGCCTGAACTGATGCAAATGCTCGCTGCAGATTACAACGTGGGGTACACTGCCCTGGCCCCCTGCCTGACAGTGAAGGACTGACCAGTCTGAGGAGACTCAAGCGAGCCTAGAAAGGGCTGCAGCCCTGAAACTGAACAATAGTGTGGAGGCTGCAGACGAGCCATAGAGACAAGGGAGGCAATAGCTGGACTAAAATAACGCTGAGAGAGGGGTGAGGTGTGAGCAACCCCCCACCATTTGCGCGCACGGCCCGACACAAGCCCTGGAACAGAAAGACACACACGGAGAGGCCTGTCCCCACACCAAAAGGTAAGACCAACTACACAATGCACAGTACAACCTGGTACAACTGCGCAGTACTCCTGTAATCTGAACACCAAGAGGTAGCAGAACCACCCAGAACGCCCAGCACACAGCCGGCGTGCTCCACTCAAGACGAGAAAATGGACTAAGGCAAAACCGGTGCACAACATAACTGCCTGAAACGCAGTGGGAACACTTGTACGGCAACATAAGCACGCTACAGGGCATCCGCGCAAATCGTAATAGACTGTGGGGCAAGCCCTAAAACTGCAGAAGTAAGCGACACTCAGTCACAACTTGAGCTATAGGAGTGTTGCCGGAGGCGCGCCAACTCCCTGGGAATCGGAGCAGCAAAGCAGCAGCCCTGGAGTGAGGGAGGGGTGACGGAAGGGGATCGAGCTCGGCGAGAAGGCCTAAGCGCATAGCTGACACACACACCTAGCCACCAACACGCATTGGTCCCGTGGGGTACAGCTGCCTCGCAGGGAGGTGGGGAAACCACGAGACCTTGGACCTCGAAGCTCCCCTCTCCACTTCAATGAAGTGCAGGCTTGCCCCTGCTACTGGGGGCAGAATATCGCCACTGACTGGCGCATCCTGCAACACCCCAATCAAACATGCCATCCACCAAGGACAAAGGCAAAGCAAAGTCGACGACAATGCATTCATTTGTGACGGTAAAAACAACGCCCATGACACAAAGAGGAGCCACTGAGCCGGAGGCCCAGAGAGAGACAGACACAGACAATCAAGATGGGCATGTACTGGAGGCCATAGCTGCCCTGAGGACCTTCATCGACACAAAAATCAATGAAGTGAAAACAGACATGCAGCTAATGAGACAGGATGCGAGGAAGGACGGAGAGGGTGATTACAACTGAACCTGGGTTATTAGAAACCACAGAAGCCACAACGGAACTGAAGTCCAAGGTGGCTGAACTAGAGAAGAAAGTTTTGATGCTGGAAGCAAGAGCCGAGGAAGCGGAAGGGCGGGCCAGGCACAGCAACATCAGACTACTAGGAATCCCTGAAGGAGCGGAGGGTAGGAACCAGACCAGATAGGTAGAGTCCCTATTACAGCAAGAAATAGGCGCAAGCAGACTCTCACAGGGTTTTGAGGTCGAAAGAGCCCACTGTTCACTCCAAAAGAAACCACCACCAGGCTCATACCCCCACACAATGATCGCAAAGATTCTTAACTTCCAGGACAGGGAGATCATACTTAAATACTCGAGAGAAGGTGGGTTAATAGAGCGAGGCGACTCCAAGATAACCATATACCCTGACTACACGCAAGCGGTGCAGAGAGCAAGGAACTCCTTTGTCCCAATATAAGCACAGCACCTAAACCTGAAGTACATACTGCTGTACCCCTCCAGACTGAAGGTGATCCACAAAGGGTGAGCCATGTTCTTAGAGACACCGACGGCAGCTAACATGTGGCTGGAACACAACAACTTGGCGTATGGGCAGGAAAGGACCCTTGAAACGCATTAGTGCAGAGGAAAGGACACTCTCAGGGGAGTGAGATCACACTGAGCCACCACCAGTGGAGAAACTTATTGTCATAGAAAGACCATAGAAGCATTCATCAAACGGCTGGGAAAAGAGCTGGGCCACTCACCCTGTGTGCGGCGTCCTAACCCCTGGAATTACCAGAGCTGGCCTGTTGCCTGCACATCCACATTCGCGCTGGATGCCCTGTAAGGGGCTGGACAGTGCGGAGACACCTGAGCACAACACCGGTTGTGACGTTGCTGGGTGCAATTGTTTAGTTTGCATTTGTTGTTGTAACTGTTTTTTCCTGTTTCAAAGTATTCATGCAATACAGAAATAGTTAGAGGTGGCCAACGACTTATGGGCATGATTGATATAGTGCAGGGGTATGGAGGAGGGGGGCTCTAATTGCAAACGCCCAGAACACGAGGAGCGGAGAGGGGGGGGGCCTGGAAGTACCACGCGATCAAACATGGCAGCACAGCTTAAAATACTAACATGGAATGTGCGCGGGATGGGGTCCTACTTACGCAGAAACAGGGTCAGGTCTTACCTACGCAGGAAGAAAGTGGTTATTGCACTACTTCAAGAGACCCATCTCACAGCAGAGGCCCTGAGCAAGCTACAGGAATACTGGGGTGGGCAGGGACACAGAGCTCCCTACTCTAAATATGCGAGGGGGGTGTACACTTGGATCAATCCTGGGGTTCCCTTCCAGCTAATAGGGGTTGAAGCAGACACGGAAGGGAGGTACTTGATACTTTGGGGTGCAATCGAACATAGTAAACACATACTTTCCTAATCATGGCATACCAGCATTCCTCAGTAAGTTACAACCCAAAATAACTATGCACCGGGAGGGCCTCTACATCTGGGGCGGTGACTGTAACTGCGTGAGGGACCTGGACCTTTGATAGATCTGATCCCCCGCAGAACCGGGCTGAAAAGGCTCCAGATGCACTAAATTACACAATGGGACAGCTGGATCTCGCAGACGCCTGGAGGGAACGCCACCCCGCAGACAGGGTCTACTCATACTATTCTGCACCACATGGCCTTTGCACACAAATTGATTATATTTTCATCGACAAGGCACACCTAGAACAAGTGGAGTCAATACAATACATGGGTAGAACGATCTCCGACCACTCGCCCCTACTCATGCACTCGGCAATGAAAGGCCCTAGGCCCCCCATTCCGTTATGGCGAATGCCTATAGAGGCACTCACGGACCCGACTTTCAAAAATGAACTTGGGGATAAACTCACAGAATATGTCACAATCAATAGCGGCAGCGTGGATTGCTGGGGTACAGTGTGGGAGGCCCTGAAGGTGGTAATTAGGGGAGAGATTATAGCCGGTGCAGGTGGAACCAGAACAATGCTGAAGAGGGAGCTTAAAGAGCGGGAAAAAGAAATAAAACAAAAAGAGATCGCTAATTTAGGGACCAGGGTGGAGGATGAGAGCCTAATGGAGGCCAGGTCAAGCTGTCAACTGGCATGGGGGCGACTGGCTAAATTTGACTATATAACACGCACCACTAGGATACATAAAAATGGGGACAAACCGGGTAGATTGCTGGCATGGCTATGCAAACAAGAGCACCCAAAACACCCGATGACCATAATAAAGGATGGAGAAGGGGGAGTACAAAAGACACAGAGCTCAATCAACGATATCTTCGAAGCCTTCTATACCAAACTGTATGCCCATAATACCCCAGTATCGCTGACAGATATACACAATACGTTAGAAGAAATTGAACTCCCCAAGCTGAGCAAGCCACAGCGAGAGACATTAGATGAGGCAATCACACTACAGGATATCACAGAAGCCATCAGATCCCTGGCCACATGCAAGACCCCGGGAACTGATGGGCTCCCCCCAGAGTTCTACAAGACATATGAAACGACGCTGACCCTGGTAATTTATGAGGTGTTTCAAGAGGCCTACGAGTTTGGAATCTTACCCAAAAGCATGAGAAAAACACGAATAGTCCCAATACCCAAACCACATAAGCCAACAGACGAATGCGACTCTTATCGCCCCCTGGCAATGCTAAACTACGATAGCAAAATACTGACCACCATCCTGGCCAAGCGACTGTCGAGAGTGACAGGAAGCCTGGTACATGAAGACCAAAATGGTTTTGTGCCTGGTCGCAACATGACTGCCAGCTGACGCAGGCTACAACACATTATGGCACAAACAGAGGGGGATGAGGAACACCTGGCTGTGATGTCACTAGATGCCATCAAGGCATTCGATTCCATATACTTGGAGTGGCTGGTACAGGTACTGCAGGAACTTTGGATTGGGGAAGGCTTTGTGAGATGGATTAAAATATTATACAAGGACCCCATGGCAAGGGTAAAAACAGGTAAAATGGTATTGAGAGCTTGGAACATACATAGGGGAACTAGACAGGGTTGCCCCTTATCGCCCATGGTCTACATACTGGGGCTAGAACCAATTGCAATATATATCAGGAAACAGTTCTGGGATGCAGGGATACAAGTTGGTGGGAAGCATCATATCATCTCGTTATACGCAGATGATGTCCTACTCTATTTGAGAGACCCACGGAACAATGCCCCAACAGTCCTGGAAGTACTGGACAACTTTGCACACAATTCAGGGATACACTTCAGCAAACAAAAATCTTGCATCTTCCGGCTTGCGGGTTTGAGGGAGACAACAATAGAAAACTTGCCGGAGATGGGGATACAGTGGCAGCTGGATACATTCAAGTACCTGGGGGTCAAGATCAGACATACACCAGAAGTCATGCACGAGCACAACACAATGGCTGTAATACAGGGACTCCGCAACTCAATGAAGTATTGGTCCAAACGACTGCTATCAATGATGGGGAGGGCATCGATTGTTAAAATGATTATCCTGCCTAGATTTTTATATTATTTTTGAAACATTTGCTACTACATAAGACCAACATTCTTTCGAAATTTAGATGCCCTGATTAGAGATTTTATATGGGGAAAGGCACGTCATAAACTGGCACTGGCCACGCTGACTCTAACACATGGAATGGGGGGCATACAGCTCCCAGACTCCGAAAGATACTATCTGGCTGCTCAACGAAGCCACGTCACCAGATGGCTGTCGGACGACGTCACTAATGAGACGGGCCTCTTGCGGGACCTGATCACACCTGCATATCTGAAAGAAATATTGTGGATACCACAGGACCACACACAGCACATTCCAATGATAGCTAAGTTGGGCAGACAAATATGGAGAAGAGCCAAAACTATCACACACCTGGTGCATCCTTACTCTCCCGAAATACCAATTGTGGCGGAGACACGAACAGCGCCAACTGACCTCCGCACCATGAGGCAATGGGAAAGACTGGGCATATACACCTGGGGGGACATGTACGAGGAGGGGGAATTCAGAGAATTGGAATCACTCCAAGAGAAGGAGGGGTTGCTGATGGGACAATTCCTGTGGTACCAGAAGCTCAAACATGTGGCCAGAGGGAGGTGGGAAGACTAGCCAACTGAGCCAATAACAAACCCCCTAGTGACCGAACTATATAACTTGAGTGATGGTTGGAAGCCTGTGTCAAGGCTTTATTCCCAATTAAATGATAGATCCAACCCTCGCAGCACCACACTAAAAACTAAATGGGAGGCAGACGTTGGTGAAGTTATCACTGACAACGAGTGGGAAAGGGCACTGAAACACCCCAAAGAAATGTCCAGGAACGCTAGATTTAGATCAATACAGATGAACGCCCTATATAGAACATACATGACCCCAAAAAAAGTGTCAAGTTTCGGAAGACAGGTAGAGGCACAATGTCTGTGGTGCGGATGTGGTGAAGCTGACCTGATGCACATGTGTTGGGGATGTGGGAAAGTGAGTCTTCTCTGGACAAACATCGAACAGACATGCAAGAAAGGTGGAATGAAACGATATGCTTGGTCCCCGAAAGAATGCCTCCTAGGTACGTACCCCAGGCTGAGTAAGATCAGACACACAGTGAAGGTAATGGACATGGTATGCATACTGGCAAAAAGGGAAATTGCAATGACATGGAAATCAAAAAGGGGCCCACAGTATGCATGGTGGAAAAGGGAAATGGAACGGTGGGCAGCTGCAGAAACAGAAGCATGGGACACGGAGGTTGAGGGGGAGATGGAGATACCAATGTTAAATTCGAGGCATGGAAGGCCATAGTAAGAGACATGTTCCTCCCGTCTGACGGCATGCCCCCTTGAATGGGGTACGCTAGCTGAAAATTTAATAATCACACTGAAAGACAAGTACAATAAACCGACTCGCCCTTGCAACCACCCCATTACTGGACACTGGTGCACCACCAACACACTCCTGAACTATAGTGGAGGTCACAATCTGTTAAAATGCAAGAAGACAGTTTGTGTTTGTTACTTGTTTACTAAGTTAATTTACTATGTAATGCAATCTCAAAGAATGGCACTATGATGCTGACTACTACCAATTGCTATGCAATGTATGACTTAAAAATGCCAATAACATATTTTCAAAAAACAAATAATAATAAAAATAAATAAATAAAATGGTAACAAATGCTTCCCACAGTCACCCAGGGATCATTTTATTTTCCCACGGGTATCATGAATTCAGCTTTGCTATACATTTTGTAGCTAGGTGTATTGGGACCTTCACTACATGTTGAGTTGTAGGATTGTTGCTGAAGAATCTTTATTGTCCCATTTGGCAGGGGAGATTGCAGTTTTCAGTGTTTGTGACTAATGGTGCATCCCCTGTTCAATGGGCTGAAAGTTTGCACAGCTGAAGCAATCACAACCTGCTTGATGCGTGTGCGTGAAGGTTTGTGGGCACAGGTGCATGGGGGTCTTCACCTTTAATCTTCCCTGCTGTAGTCATTTCATAATCTTTCCTGGTATGTTATAAAAAGACGTGGCCGTGATGCTTGTGGCATGAATGGGCCTGTGTCTGGATGGGATGGCAAGATGGCCAGAGCAACAACAAAAACATTCACTGCCGCAGCCCCAGTGCTTATTCTCGTCTGCACTCAGTACTAACAATAATGTGTAGCATGGAGTGAAGGGTCTCATGTTCATACATCTCTATGTGGTGGGCTGATAGAAAGAGGGTGTTCTGGAAGGACAACGGCTTAAATTAAAATCTCAGCAAGTTGTTTGCTTGTTTGGTCAGAAGATAGAGGGACCCAACTTGAAAGGAAAATGTAACTAATTTCTGCTGTGACTTGGAAGGAGTGGGGACAGTCACTTTCCCTGCTCGTTCTTTCTCCCCCCCCCAATGTAGTCGCTGAATCCCCAGTCCACCTGCTCTTGCTTCCTCCCTCTCATTTGTGTCCTCTTTCCCACATGTCTCTCTCGAATGACGCCTTTCTACTTCTCCACCTCACGCCCTCCCTCGGGGTCCACTGACTGAGCATGTGAGATCAGTCATCAATGGGGAGCCACCATCATATGTGGCTCTCTGACCCCGGGCCGTGGCAAAAAAGCAAAAAATATATGCTTTCTTTTCGCACCGAACTGTGCATTTTATTTGTCCATGCACAGTTCAGCGCGAAAAAAAATAGTATAATTTGTTTTGCTTTTTCGCAGTGTGGCCAATGGTGGGGCCAGCATTTTTATAATGGTGGCCGTGGCCCCCTTGGACACTGCCTGGCGGCACCCCTGGGGAGGACACAGCGACGGAAAGAGGGGGGGGCAAGCATTAAAAACACTTGGTTGTCTGCCGTATTAGTAGACTCTAAAGATGAAGAAAAGATGGCTACAGCACTAATGTTTAGACTTATCATAGAGGAATCGCTCATAACTAGTGAGGCAGCAAGCTGATATAATAATGTTGAGCTGGAATATTAGAGGTTTGGCTAGCCCGGTGAAAGCCAGGAAGATTCTTGTACACATAAAGAGACATAGGGCGAATGTTAGGCTGCTCCAGGGGACGCATACCTTATCCACTGTAAACCTCACCTTTGCCAAAGCATGGGGGAGTTCGAGATTTTTCACTTCCTACACAATCGAGGAGGGTTCTGAGGATCATTCATGAATCGGAGCAATTTACACTTATTCAATCAAAAATAGAGCCACCAGGCAGGTATGTAGTGGTGCACGGGGAACTGCAGAACACTGAGGTATTGTTAATAAACACATACGGCCTGAATATTGATGACCCGTATTTCTATGAGACTATCATTGAGATATGCCACGCACACCCCAATATTTGGGGTGGGGGCATGAACACTATCCTGGACCTTAAGCTTTACCGTACAAGTACAGCTCACAGAACCAAGACCAAGGCGGCCCTTACCATACTAGGCAGGATGCGCGACTTAGAGCTCGCTGACACATGGCTGGCATTGCACCCATTAGAATGTGCCAATATATTCTACTCAACAGTACACGATATGTCTTCCAGGATTGACATGTTCCTGATCTTGACCTCACTCCTGCATATGGTGCAACCGATAGATATCTTCCCTCGTACATATTCAGATCATTTACCAGTGAGCCTCAGTTTGACCCTTTCACATCATGGCGGGGCACACTGACACCGGACATTCAAACCCCTTGCACTACAGGATGTGTTGTTTCATTCGATGCTGCATGACCACATACATATCTCTTCGAGCAGAATATAGGGTCTATTGATAATATGACCACTGTATGGCAATCTTTCAAAGCCTGTATAACGGGCATTGCAATGTCGACCATACTTGAGTTTGTTGAAAACAATCAGGAAGGATATCAGGGATTCAGAGCAGGAACTCCACAGGTTAGAAGCGCTACATGCACACAACCCTACAAAGGTCTCGTTGGCTGGGATAAAGTGGGCCATAGATGCATTCCGCCTAAATGCAGATAGGGAATTGGATTATGCAGCCAGACCCGTGGCGGCCAGAAGTTTCGTCGAGGGTGACCATCCTAGCAGAAACTTATCTAGACTCCTGAGAAATGAAAGCAGTAACACAAACATACCACTCACACATAATAGGAAGGGGGAAGTGGTCCATAACATCACAGGAGTGAATACTGTATTTCACAAATTTTACACTAGCCTGTACTCACTTCAAGATGTTCAATTGCCTGAAGATATGGAGACCTTTCTCAATAAGCTCCCTACGATTGAGTTATCTGGTGTAACGTGGGAACCGCTCACAATAGACGAGATAGCCAAATTCATTTCCAACCTGCCAAAGGGGAAATCCTCTAGGCCAGATGGGCTTAATGCTGAATTTTATAAGACGTTTGGTGAGTTTCTGACAAAACATTTGAAGTTCCTGTGGTAAGAATCAATAGTCTCTGATGTACTCCCACCAATAGCTACTATCATATTACTACTTAAACCGGACAAATCTCCTTTGGACTGTGGCTCGTACCGACTGCTGTAAGGGATGTAAAATATATGTGAAAGCTCTCACTAATCGCCTTATGCCCATATGACACCCGCAATCCATCGGGACCAAGCCGGTTGTATCCCCAGCCATTCGATTACTTTGAACACTCGCAGACGTTTTTATATTATGACTGAGATTGTTCGAGCGACCCAAGTAGTGGAGGTGTACCTCGACGCACAGAAGACTTTCAACATGGTGTTGTGGCAGTTTCTCTTCACAGTACAGAGGAAAAGTGGATTTGGCCTTATATTTTTTCTCTATATTTCCCCACTTAGCAAGCCCCGCCCACCTGGTGTCTTCCTGGTTGCCGTTCTTTTTCCCTACTTAAGGAGCCCTCCAGCCTCTTTTCCTTTGCAGATGGGGAGCAGGTGCAAGTGGATCTTGGTCACCTGGCCTAAGCCCCACCCACCTGGTGCCTTCCTGGTTGCCGCTCTTTTTCCCCACTTAGCAAGCTCCGCCCACCTCATGCCTTCCTGGTTGCTGCTCTTTTTCCCTACTTAAGGAGCCCTCCAGCCTCTTTTCCTTTGCAGATGGAGAGCAGGTTCAAGTGGAACTTGGTCACCTGGCCTAAGCACCACCCACCTTCTTAGCCCTATCTCTTCCTTCCTGCTCTTAACTCTTAAATGAAGGGCGTCTCTCGCCAGGGCATCCGAAGTGAAGGGCAGACAAAGAAAAGGGCAATTCCTGTTTGGACGTGTTCAGACCAGGAGGACCCAGGGCCTGACCCCCCGGTCAGACAGCAGGTAAGCATGCACCAACATGTGTTTACTCCCTCTGTCCCCACAGGCCATCCCCACCCCTCTGGTACCCCTCTGATGTTCTCTTGTGCCCCCCCTTCACGCACACAGGTGTTGCCTGTTTTGCTTGCTTCTTCTACCCTACTCCTCCTCCCCCCCTTCGGCCTACTTCTGCAGGAGTCTGTCCTTATACATTCTGGTTTCACCATCACTGTCTTCTGGCTAATGCTGGTTTTGACTTTTATGGACTTCATTGATTCACAGTGCGTCACCCTTTCTCATTGTGGCCCTGAATCATGCTGTTCCCATCTTCATCTTGTATCCAGGCTTGCAACATTATGTGTTACTACTGACTTGTGCAATTGTAAAGGCTCTCTCCTCTTGCTTATCCACTCTTTTTGACTGCTTACTCCCTGTTCTCTCCTCCTCTCCCTTTCTCCC
This sequence comes from Ambystoma mexicanum, assembly GCF_040938575.1. Classification (NCBI taxonomy): domain Eukaryota; kingdom Metazoa; phylum Chordata; class Amphibia; order Caudata; family Ambystomatidae; genus Ambystoma; species Ambystoma mexicanum. Next base: position 1,095,269,009 of record NC_090924.1, read on the forward strand.
TTTTCCTATCGCCTCCCCTCCTCCCCTTACTTTCTTCTATGCACTTACTCTATCAGAATTGTCTCTGGACCTAGTAAGATAGCAACTTTATCTGTCTCCTCCCCCCGCCCTTACTTGTTTTTGGTCCCCCACCTCAAGCTCTACCAGAAATGTTGCCAGGCCTAGTACGACAGTCACCCGCCTGTCTGTTTCCATTTACTTTCCACTCTCCCCCTCCCTTCCTTATCTATGTCTTAGCTCTTGCACTATTTGAAATGTTACCAGGCCAAGTACGATAGTTAATTTCACATCCATACTGTTCATGGCCTGTAAGAATGTCATTGTATTTTCCCTTATTCCCTCCCTTGCCTATATAAATAAACTATCATATCATATATACGGTTGCTATATACACTGCTGATGGATAGAGTTTGAAGAAATAGTCAGGTGTTGAAACCCATACAATTTGCTAGAGGCACTCAACAAGTTTGCCTGCTATCCCCATTGCTCTTTGCAATAGTCATGGAACCACTAGCCAACTTGATCAGACTGAAACATGCTCATCCATATAGCCGGGGCGCCGGAGGAAATTTCCCAATACGCTGATAATGTGCTACTATATATTAGAGATCCGCATATCAACCTTGGCCCATCTCTTAATGATGTTACTAGATATGGTTATTTTTCGGGCCTACAAATTAACCAATCTAAGTCCAAAATATTTCCACTCACCGATGTCACTGTGCCCATCCCAGCATTCTTATGCTAAAAGGGTCTATGTACTGGATACAATACTTAGGGATTCAAGTCAGTAAGACAATTATAGATCTCAAATGATTAGCAAATTAAACAGATAGAAGCAAACACCCCTGTCGGTGGCAGGACAGATAACGTTTGTGAAACTGATAATATTGCCTAAATTGCTGTATATGTTTCTAAATGTCCCTATCTGGCCTGGCAATTAGTACTTTTCAAACACTGCATAATATGTTATCCCAATTCCTTTGGCACTCTGGCGTGGTGAGAAAAAAGTGGCAACATTTTACTGCGCCTCATGACAAAGGTGGATTTAAAACCCCAGATTTTGAGCTTTGTTGGATAACGGCACAGGCGCAATTTGCCTCTTACTGGTTGTGGCAGACAAAATCACCAGCCGTTTGAAATAGAACAACTAGCAGCTGGCGATTCTGACATCCATACACTACTCATTGCAGATTGATACAATCATCCATGTCAATTTGATCTGCTTAAAATTCTCCTCCTGGCATGGCGGAAAATGTTTCAGATGGCGGACTCAACGACACCATACAGTAAATACTTGACACTTTGGCACTCGCTCAGTATTCACCACACTATGGATATGTCCACTTAATTTAGCTGGCATGGCGTGCAGTCCAACACACGTACATCGACAGCCTTATTTAGATTGCATTACTATAGAATTAGAGCAGCATTCAAGGCAAAATGGGACACGTTCCCCATTGAACCAGAGGAAGATCCTTTTGTTTTGTACATTGTCAACTCCTCAGAGTGCAGGCGCTTAGTTGCTACTGTCTGTGCCCTAGTTCAGGAGGCTGCAGCGGTGGCACTGGGTAAATTGCGCACTAGCTGGGTAACCGATCTGGGAATTAATGTGATCGATGCGACTGGCGCAACATGTGCAAGCTTATGGGTATTGTGTCACTCCACTCGAGGTTTCGCATATTGTAATACAAAGTTCTACATAGAGTACACACCGGCTAGGATGAAACGCACTAGTGATGAGAATAGTGGGAAGTGTCATAGGTGTGATGTTGAAGATGCCGGGTATATGCACATGATCTGGGACTGTCCCACATTGCATTCCTTCTGGGGGGGCGTATGCGAATCCTTCATGCAAATAGGATGAGCATTCCCAATCTACAATTTAAATAGGACGAGTGTCCTCAATATACTTGGGGATATACTGCTGCTAGAAGATATTACCACAACAGATATTGACCAAGTCAAGTTCTTAAATGATCTTAAAAGATCATGACTCATATATAGTCAAGATTTGGATGCAATCAGGTGTGTTCATGAATTTAATATGGCAAACATGTGAAGCGTTATATGAATTAGGATTTTTACTATCACACCAGAAAACAGATACACACCACTCCCTGAAAAGACCTCTAAGCAACACCCCAAATGTGCTCCATCAGCAAGATGCTCAATCAGAATTCAAAATGACATGCATGCAAGATCCTTTCAAACAAATTCAGAAAATAGAATTGACATCAGGGAAGTCAGCTAACTGCACTTCTTATTAACAATCTACAAATGCGATCAGCACTGAATACAAGCTGGCGTCTTGGAATACAAGAGGCCATAGGCATTTAACCCAAACTGAATTAAATCCAATAGCGACCTACGATCTTGTTGCCTTGCAAGAGGTATGGCTTACCATCCCTCCGATATGGGACTCCCATGCACTCTGCTTGGTTCTGGCAAAAACTGAATCAAAAGGGAGACCCATGGCGGGACTACTACTGGCTGTTAAGAGTGGCGGCTGAACTATCTATTTCACCATGGGCGTCGCCTAACATGTATCTACAGTTTGTTATAATTAACACAAGCACACATGCAGTCGCACTCATCAATGCCTACTGGAACCATAAAGGTATTGGGGAGGATCAGTTTTTGCAAGATCTTGAAAATCTTCTAGATAAGATAGCTAGTGACACCTCAATTCATCACACTATACTAGCCGGAGATTTAAACATAAACTGCATAAGAACTGAAGTGGGATAACAGTGCAAAACGATAGAACGGAGGAAATAATTGACGAACGAGAGACAGATGATCATGGTCAACGGAGCTGTCTTGGGTGACTTACCACTGTCTAATATCTGGCAAAGAGGTAACCAAGCAGCTCTGATTGACTGTGTATATGTAGATAGAGCTTTATTCTCTCTTGTTGATAGATTTGAGGTAATACCCAAGTGGCAAGTGATCATGAATTGCTTTCCCTAACGTGGCATTGGTCATCCACCTTGCCAATAAAATGAACATGACCGCAGATTTTCTGTGCACGACTTGAGGGCTATTTCTGGAGGAATGTACTTAACCTACCGAGCTCCCTGCCAATTTGCATATTGAGACATGAATTGGGCCTAGTATCATTACATGCCAAATATATGAGGAGGTTATGTGCACTGTACAGGAAATATATATCATAAAATATTGAGAACACGCTGATTAATGTTGTGGCAAATGATATGAATACAGCAAAACAAAAGAGTTGATGGCTGGAAGGTTTAGAATAAATCTTGACCTCTGGCATTGCTCTGGGCAACCCTCCAGACCATCGTTCTTCGCCTGCCAAGCCATTACAAAAGGGGAAAAACCATATGCAAATCAGGCTTGGTCCCACCCCCAAAGAGGTAGTCCAGCCCAAACTGCTAGGTCACATCCCTTTTGCACGAGACCACAAGCATCTCCAGACATGTTTCAGCCTTGTTGGGCGTCATCAGTGAGGAGTAGCTTGGGTCTCTAGGCCCAGCAGGCAAGGGACCCACGTCTGGGCATACCCTTCCCACTCGGGGTGACAATAGCAAAACAAAAGAGTTGATGGCTGGAAGGTTTAGAATAAATCTTGACCTCTGGCATTGCTCTGGGCAACCCTCCAGACCATCGTTCTTCGCCTGCCAAGCCATTACAAAAGGGGAAAAACCATATGCAAATCAGGCTTTGTCACCCCGAGTGGGACGGGTATGCCCAGACGTGGGTCCCGTGTCTGCTGGGCCTAGAGATCCAAGCTACTCCTCACTGATGAGCCCCAACAAGGGCGAAACATGTTTGGGGATGCTTGTGGTCTCGTGCAGAAGGGATGTGACCCAGCAGTTCGGGCTGGACTGCCCCTTTTGGGGTGGGGCCAAGCCTGATTTGCATATGGTCTTTCCCCTTCTGTAATGGCTTGGCAGGCGAAGAACAGTGGTCTGGAGGGTTGCCCAGAGCAATGCCAGTGGTTAAGATTCATTCTAAACCTTCCAGCCATCACCTCTTTGTTTTTGAAATGATATGAATACAACACCTCATAAAGTGTTTCAACAATGGAAGCAAAAGACCCAAGATATTATGCTACAAGCACAAGCAGGGATATCAGAGAAATTGTTTAAAACCAATCTTGATAGAGCAAAGGTTAAACTGTGGGATCAGGATTGGATATCAACGAGAGAATAATGTTTGCAAAAACAGTTATTTGGTTAGCACATATTACTGCCTAAGAAATTAAACACTGCAGAACAATACTTGATGAAATTCCCTGATCCCAAATATAGAGATCATTATTTGAGATTTAGATTAAATTTGTGGCATACAAATGATGTACTAGCCACTCGAAGAATCATCAGTAAAGAACAGAATGTAATCAGATTTTGTCAGCTACCTGGACAATCAGAGACCATCAAACACCTTTTAACTGTGTGTGATTCTTTGCTAGATCAACGAAGGATAAAATGTCAGCATTTTTTCTCCAAGTATATTGACATGACAAGTGAATCTATGTGGAATATGCTTCTTAACTGTAACCAGCAGAGTAGTAACTTAGCGATTGTAAATTACTTGAGATCATTGAAATTATCAGATATAGCTTGAATTAACCAATTGATCGATCTAGCTATGATGAAATAATTGAATAGAGTATTAAATACATCAAAGGTCTCATATAAAGTGAAAATAGTTACTGAGAATATTTTCTTCTTCAAAAAGCTCTGAAAATGATAGATGAAGGCAACATGGAAAGTCACTATAATAAATGTAGAACATAGCATATTGAAGTAGATTTGAACAGAAATGTATGTATATAAATTAATGTAATATAAAAATCCAGAGACTAGTGAATGATTTTATAAAGTATCAGTGTGAGTATGACATTTTAGAATGCATACAGTTCTTGTGATTATTATGAACTAGCATTTTGTCTATGTTGTCACATTGAATGTGTATGCTTTGTTTTGACATATTCCAATTTCTTATTATTTATACCTTTTTTTCTTAAAAACGTTACGTTTTGTAAATTGATGAAATTTAAATTGTGATTGTGTAATTCTATATTTGTATACAAATTAATTGTTGAACGGTTGATGTAATCAGCTAAAACAATTTTAAAAAAAGAATTCTTTAACTTCAGGTAGCATGCCTGCTATGATGAAATATGCAATGGTTATTCCCTTAAAGAACAAGGGAGCTAATCTTACAGACACTTTCAGCTAATTTCCTTTTATTTGGACGCCGTAGCAGAACCCCAACCTTCTAGCCATGTTGCAAAAGCAAGATTGCTTGATTATAAACTGGCCAGATTCTGCTCACAGCACTTAATAGGTGTTGGTCTCCATGACTGATGCTATTCAAATATGGAAGATGGCGTAAAAGCTGACAGTCTAAATATGGAAGATGGCGTAAAAGCTGACAGTCTAAATATGGAAGATGGCGTAAAAGCTGACAGTCTTTTAATTTCTGAGAGGCCCTGGACATACATGAGCCACGGGCAGAGCAAAACCACATGCATGATTGGGAAGGTGGCACAGCAAATTCAGCCAAGTTGGGGAGGTGGCGAGAAGCCTGATTAATGGGCATACACACAGGAGTCTTTATGGCTGTGTAAACATGATGTGACGGCTTTGCCCGGGATGCAGCTATGCCAAGTGATGTGTTATACATCACCAACAAAGGTGTGCTTTACCATTTGAGAACCAGAAACATTGGTCACATGAACGCTAGAGGCCGGATGCAGACTTATTGCATGTAATCGAATGATCCACTGAAAATGGGTGTCTGTATCATTTGGGCAGACTGAGCAGAATTGTACAGGTTCCACATGACGCAGGAAGACCATGCCCTCCAATGTCAGAGGACGCTGTGTTATGAAGTTCATTGTTATAATAACTGACTTTCTGTATGAGGCTCATTGTGCAAAACCCTATAAAAGTCCAGAGGTTTCTGTGCTTGTGGGCCATCATTTTGGACAGGGATACTCTGCCAGTTTCCCAGCCCATTTTGTTGCACAACTGTATGGAAATAAATTCTGTCTCTACCTTTGCTGCTTGGAGTTCCTTTTGGGATTACATAGTGATTGAATTCCTGGTTTCTACAATGGCGTTAGACTGTGTCATGCCTTACAGTCCTTGGTCGTTGTGGTCCTCCTGGAAAGTGAAGCCTCAGCGGACGGGTGCCACCTTTACTACCAAGATGGCGCTCCACTATTCCACCCAGAAGTGGATCGAGCGCTCTATTTCTTCGAGCTCTCTCACACCGGCTGTTTGCATTCCTGCTTATCACTGAACACTGGTCTTGAGAGCGTCGCTTCTCAATGCTCAGTATTCCTTGTACCTTGCTCAGTATTTGTGTTCCCTCTCTGTTCCTTCTATCCTCCTTCTTCCGTCCTTGTCCTGGTTCCTTCTCCTTCCCAGCTCTTCTCACCATTCTTCCTTTCTGTGCTCTGGAAATTTCTTACCTGGATTCCAGTCCTCCTACACTGCCGTCCTGCCTATTCCTTCTCTGTGGAGCCTCACTCCTGTTACGGTTCACAGGTTTTTTCCTCCCTTGGGAGGTTTTTTCCCTGTCTTGGCAGTTCCTCCAGGGGTCACCTTACCTGAAGTACACATACCAGGCAGGGTGGCATATGGCGAGGCTCTCCCTTATCCACATGAGTCATGTACAAAAAAGAAAACACACAAAGGGAAGGATTCCAACAAGTCCTCTCACAAGAAGCCACAGGTGAGCCATAATAGTGATTGTGCTGAGCGTGACACTTTTTGATGCCAGTCAACTACTAAACCTGTGGAAATGGATCCTGTTATGGCTCACAGGTTTTTTTTCTCCCTTGGGAGGTTTTTTCCCTGTCTTGGCAGTTGCTCCAGGGGTCGCCTTACCTGAAGTAGACCTACCAGGCAGGGTGGCGTCTGGCGAGGCTCGCCCTTGTCAACATGAGTCATGTACAAAAAAGAAAACACACAAAGGGAAGGATTCCAGCCAGTCCTCTCATAAGAAGCCATAGGTGAGCCATAATCGTGATTGTGCTGAGCGTGACAGTTTGAGACGCCAGTCAACTACTAAACATCTGGAAATGAATCCTGTACAGGGCTTATTGCGTGGCATGCAGAAGTTGTCAACCGAGATGCAAGCCCTCAAGGCAGAAAAATTCTGCCTTGAGACAGTTGGTGCTTTCTCGTGATGCCCTGGCTCAGGAGAGCCGTCTTTGGGGGTTTCCCTTGAAAAATATGATGGCTCTCCAAGGAAACTAAGGGCCTTCCTGGATTCAGGTTTAGTCCACTTCACATTCAAACCCTACTTCTACTCCACTGACAGAGCCAAGGTGGGCTTTATCGTCTCTCATTTGACCGGCAGCACTCTTTCCTGGGCTAACACTTGAGTCACCTCCGGGGACACCCAATTGGACAATTATGTAGTGTTTTGACCTCGCTCAAGACCATGTTGGACCGTACTGACGTTATGTTTACTGTCCAAGAAAAATAGCTTGAATTCCAGCAAGGATCCCAGGACATGTTGACATATGTAACAAGGTTCAAGCAACTTGATAAAGGTGCAGAGTGGTCTGCCAATGCTTGTTTTTCCCTCTTTCAGAAAAATCTGAATGAAGACATAAAGGATGAGTTAGCCCACGCAGCGAGACCTGATAGCTTTCAGGCTCTTCTTGATTTGGCTGGGCAAATCGCTTTTCGCCTTTACCTGTGTTTCCTGTCCCTTGTGAGCTCCCGGTGGCATCCTCAGGAGATTCTGAACCTATGCAGATGGGTTCTCTTCAATGGTGCATTAACTCCTGTAGAGAGGACTCGCCAGATGGAGTTTGGTCTTTGTATGCACTGTGCCTCATCCAAGCATGTGGTTCGCAATTGCCCGATTGTTCCACTGCGGCATTCGGGAAATGCCACCTCCCGTACCTAAGTGGAGCCAAGAAACGGGAAGACGATCATGGCTCCTACATTTCTACTACTTTTAAAACACCATTACAGACATCCTTAGTGGTGCTTCAGGTGACCTTACTGTATGATGGTGGAGAACTTCTCATGGTCCGTGCCTTGGTAGACTGTGGTGCCATTGGACATTTTATGGACGACGAGTGGGCAAGACTAAACAGTGTTCCTCGTGAGGAAAAAGACCAGATACAGACCATTGAACGAATCGATGGAAGGCCACTATCGTCTGGCCCAATTAACCAAAGATCCAAGCCACTACAATTGTCGATCAACTATCATCATGAACAGCTTTGCTTTGACATCATAAAAGCTGCCCACTACCCGGTGGTATTGGGCATGCCCTGGTTGCAAAGACACAATCCTTATATCAATTGGGCCGCAGGATCCTTGTTTTTGGGTTCTGAGTACTGTTTAGCTCATTGTCTTAAGGAAAGTCCAGAACTCATTCAGAATGCCTCCTTGGAAAATTCCTGTGATGAAACAGTGTTCCTTTCCAATATCAGTCATGTACCAGTTGAATACCATGAGTTTGAGGATGTGTGCTCGAAATCTCTCGAGAAAAGCCTTCCTCCTCATCGTCCCGAACATTGCTCCATCGAAACCCATGAAAGTGATATAATACCCTTCAGAAGGATGTTTATCCTTTCAGCACCCGAAAAGGCTGTTTTAAAAGAGTATCTTGACGTCTATATAAATAAATGGTCTAATCAGGCCATCAAAATCCCCAGCTGGAGCTTCACTCTTTTTCATTCCCAAGAAGGATACGTCATAACTATTTCCATGTCTGGACTATCGGGCACTTAAGTAAGTTACTCAAAAAGACAGGTATCCATCGCTTTTGATCTCTGATATCCTGGAAGCTCTTCAAGGCACAGCTGTGTTTTCAAAATTAGACCTTCGAGGAGCATACCATCTCATCCGTATCAGAGCCAGCGATGAGTGGAAAACAGCCTTCAGGACACCCTTCAGTCACTATGAATATCTGGTGATGCCCCGGATGTTTTTCAGCGTTTCATGGACCGGACGTTCTCGGATATGCTTTTTCATTATGTCATCGCTTACCTCAATGACATACTGGTTGATTCCCGTACTACAGAATAACATCAAGACAATGGGGGTCATTCCGAGGTTGGAGGTAAGTAACTGTCCTTACCGGCATGGAGTAAATACCGTGTCCGTGTAGGTCATAGACTGCTAATAGAGGGCTATTACGACCTCGCGGTCACGAGCTTTGCGCCATGCCGGTATCGACATTACCGGCATGCCGCTAAAGTCCCGAAAAAGGCCCTTAGCACCATCAAGTAAAGCGCAGATTGCACTACCGGCATGAATCAAGAAGGCATTAGCGGTCACCGCTGTAGGCGGTGACCGCTAATAACGGTCGCTGTAAATAAGCGGAACCGGAAGTAGCGTCATCGCACAGGAACAGGAAAGAGCACGGCGGCCATCTTTAAAACACAATCCATTGGTAGCCTCAACAGCCTGGACCTGTAGGATACTGCTGTGTGTGAAATCCAAACCACTACAACACCACAATGCCCAAGGCTGTGAAGAAGGGCGCCTCCCACCAGCGCATGGAGCGCTTTAATGAAGATGAGTTGACCATGCTTGCAGAGACCCTGCAAGAAAATGCAGATGTCGTGTTTGCCCAGAGCCTCAAGAGGGAGGCCATAATCCAAAAGAAGGAGATCTGGGCACTAGTGGCGCAAAAAGTAAGCGCGGTCGGTAACACCCCCTGCACAATCAAGGACTGAAGGAAGAGGTAGGATGACTTGCGCCTGTCAGTCCGCAACAGCCTCTCGGCCAACAGGAGCCAGGCCATGTCAACTGGCGGAGGAGCAAGCTCTCCCATAAAGCTGTCCCGGTGGGAGGACATATGTGCAAGCCTGATCGGCATGGAGGCCATAGAAGGTGTGGGAGACATGGAGTGTGGCGCCACGCCCTCGGCGGACGGAGGTGAGTGTCCTAAGAAAACACTGTAATGCAGAGTCTGATTATAGTCCACCAATATGTCTGTCTAAAGAGGCAAGCCATGGCCCAATACACACACATTCCCAGCAAAGTTGTCGGACGCAGCACAGACACATGCAGATGCCTGCAGCAAGGCAATGCCATATCTTACACAAACCACACTAAGATGTAAATGGCATAAATCACACTGCATGCAGGCCTCAAGAATTATGCATGTCACATACCATACATCTGCCCCAACATGAGTGACCCCGACATATGCCTGAATTACCCACCCATGTAGCAAGCAACGTGATCAGCCAAACTCAACTGCCTGTTACCCTCTATTGTGTAGATGAGCAATTATACAAATGTATGCATGATGCTATCAAACCATCACTCATGCTGTCCCTCTCTTCGTCCCCCACAGGCTCAGACCATGACAGCGAGGCGCGGGACTCACCTCCACAGCCAACCACACCCCGGAAGAGCGCCCGGGATGAGGGCAACAGGCCTTCGATCTCAAAGGCCCAACACAAGGCCCGCCATGCACCACCGAGGAAACCACCTCCAGATGCCACGGCACTGGTGCCGCCAAGGGCCGTCGAGACGGAACCCGCAACTCCTGTCACACTGCCACAGGACACATCTGAAGCTCCACACTCAGCAGAGTCCAGTTCAGTCAGGGAGGCGGCAGCCACAGCACCCCTGGCTGAGGAGGAGGCGCAGGAAGAGGTGTGGATGCCCGGGCAGGACGACTCCTCTGAACTGCCTCGCACACCAAGTCCAGCACCATCCCCCCAGATCACATCTTTAGAGTCCGACCACGCCACCACCCCGGAGCAGTCTGGGGAGGAGTACAACCAAGGGGCCATGAGTCCCATAGTGGAGCCCATAGAAGTTGTAAATGACACCCAAGCACCCTCCACCTCCACAGGTGTACCGGCAGGGCCGCAGCGGCAGGAGGAGCTGACTGCCCTTGTGCGTCCATTTGTAAGTGACAATGACCGAGCAAGGCAGGAGTTGCACAAAAACACCGCCTCTCAGGGCAAGATAATTGCCGATAACATTGCCTCCCAGGGCAAGATCTTTGCAGAAAATACAAGTAGACTGTGCAAGGAGGTATCAGCCCTGCGGCAGGTCCTTGGCCGCATTGCTGATATGATATGTTATTTATAACGCTCTTAATACCCAGAGGTTTCTAAGCGTGGACCCGGGGTTCGAACCTTTGTTGCTCCGTGTCGTGTTGCTTCCAAAGCAAGCACGTTGCCCCTGAGCTATGCTCCCGAGAATAGTTGCAATGGAGGCTGAGCGTCCGACCCCCCAAATGGAGCAGGTGGCCACCCCATCGTCCTCCAGCTCAACGCAGACCAGCCCACTCTGCAGGTCCTCGCGCACCCTGCGCCGGCCCGACATGCCGCCACCAGGTCCAGGGAGTGGCAGGAAGTAGACTGGCCAGCCTGATGAAGGCAATAGACACTTGTTGGGACATGTGTGGGGGAGTTGTGGGGGTGGGGGTGAGGGTGTGTGGGGGAGTTGTGGGGGGAGTAGGAGAGGGGTGAGGGTGTGTGGGGGAGTTGTGGGAGCAGGGGGAGGGGGTGAGGGTGTGTGGGGGAGTTGTGGGGGAGGGGAAGGGGGTTGAGGGTGGTGGAGGGTTAGTGCAGTTTCATCTTCATTGTATATTTCAATACACCTGTTGTGTAAAAAAAAAGATTTGATTGGACATCATTGCACATTGTCATTTATTCATATACAGTGCATAGTGTACATGTACCCCCACACCCAGTGCCCTCTGTCCAACTATCATGTCACCCTCTGCAGCCATGTGTGTCAGAAATATTGTGCAATCACTGACTGACGCACAGCACGTCCCTCCTGTGCATCGGCGCCGCGATGATGTGCAGCCACATCTTCTTCATCCCCTTCATCATCACCAGGTGGTAGCAGTTCAATGTCAGAGGGCAGGGGCACGTTCTGTTGGATACACATGTTGTGCAGCATGACACATGCCATGATGATCTTGGCCACCTTCTCATGCCTGTAGAGGAGTGCCCCACCCGACCGGCTAAGTCAGCGGAACTGTGCCTTCAACAGGCCAAAGGTCTGCTCAATGGCCACACGGGTATGGGTGTGGGATTGATTATAGTCCTCCTCGTGCCTGTTCTGTGGGTTTCGGACAGGGGTGAGGAGCCACGGCTTCAAGGGATAGCCACTGTCACCTGCAAGGGAGGCAAGGAAAGGCATATGTCAGTCGATTCATGATGGACAGCTGTACTAGTCACACATGCCTGCAGATTACCATTGGTCACATGCACATGTCCCTGGTTGTATGCATGCCATTTTTAGGCCCTCAAAGTGTCCTGTGCCATGGAATAATGGTGCGGGTTGCATCTTCAAGATGATACACGGTGTGCACTGACGTCTTGTTGCTCATGCATTGTGTACGCATACAGCTGTGTTCGTGTCAAATTTGTGATGTGTTGTGTTCTGTATGATTTTCTTCTGGGAGCATTGGCAGTAGTCTCTGCAATATTAGGCATTCCACACTGATTTTTCCATGGTGACATGTTATGTTATGTTACTTTGCATTTATATAGCGCCTTATATACCATTGATATGGTCTGAAGGCGCGGTAGGTTGAACGCCCTTGGGAACCGAAGTTCAGGTCAGTAGAGAGAGTAGAGAGAATCAAAGGTGCGTGTGAGCACTGGATATGTGTGCAGCTGGTGTGGTATTCATGTAATAGCTGCTTCTTAGCGATAGGTGTGGTGGTTGAGAGATCAAGAGTATGTGTTCATTCTGGCAGGATTTATCCAGACCGATTGTGGCTGCGTTAGGCCTGAGGAGAACGCCTGGCTGGGGGGTGTGTAACCAGCAGTGTTTAGTTAGAGTGATGGAGTGTATGAGGCAGATGTTGGTATGAGAACAGTTATACCGAATGGTGTCATAGTATCTCTGTGTTCTAATTGAATGGTGGTGTAAAGAAGAGAGTAAGCGTGGTGATGTGATATGGTGGGTTACATGCTCTTCAAACGTTCCATGCATTTCAAACTATTCCATGTAAGTCGTGCAATTCTATGCACTCCAGCCCGTTCCATGCACTGTAGTCCGCTCCATGCACTCCAGCCCGCTCCATGCACTCCAGTCTGCTCCACGCACTCCAGTCTGCTCTGCGCACTCCAGTCCACTCCACGCACTCCAGTCCGCTCCACGCACTCGTGTCCGCTCCATGCACTCCAATTCCTTCCACGCACTCCAATCGGTTCCACGCACTCCAATTGGTTCCATGCGCTCCAGTCCTTTCCATGTACTCCGATCCGTTCAAAGTATTTCTAAGTTGTTTTATGCACTCGATCCACGTATTTCACCCGTACCATCCACATACTTCCCGGTACCTTTCAGATATTACACAAGTACCTTCCACATACTTAATCCGTTCCATCCACATATTTCACCCCTTCCATCCACATATTTCACCCGTTTCATCCACATCCGTCACTCGTTCCATCCACATACGTCACCCTTTCTATCCACATACATCACTTGTTCTATCTACATACGTCACCCATTGCATCCACAAACTTCACACGTCCTGTCCGCTCTAGGCACTCAATGGCTCTACGTAGTCATCCGCTCTACGCACTCATCCGCTCTACGCACTCATCCGCTCTAGGTACTCATCCGATTTGCATGCTCTACGCACTCATCTGCTCTACGCACTCATCCACTCTACACACTCATCAGCTCTACGCACTCATCCGCCCTACGCAGTCATCCACCCTACATACTCGTCTGCGTTACGCACTCGTCCGCTCACGGCACTCGTCTGCTTTATGTCCTCTCGCGCTCTACGCATTCACCCGCACTACGCACTCACCCGCTCTACGCACTCACCCGCTCTACGCACTCACCTGCTCTACGCACTCACCCGCTCTCATGCACCCCTCCGCTCTTACGCACTTGTCTGCTCAATACACTCGTCTGCTCTACCCACTAGTCTGTTCTACGCATTCATCCACTCTACACATTCCACTGTTTTTACACACTCCTCCGTTCTACACACTCTTCGGCTCTGTACCCTCTTCCACTCTGCGCACTCTTCAGCTCTGCGCACTCTTCCGCTCTGTGCACTCTTCCGCTCTGTGCACTCTTCCGCTCTGCGCACCTATCACACTCTGCGCACCTATCACGTTGTGCGCACCCATCCGCTCTGTGCACCCATCCGTTCCACGCACTCATCCGTTCCTGGCACTCATTCGCTCTATGCACCCGTTCTTTTCACGCGCTCATCTTCTATATGCACTCATCTGCTCTACAAAGTCGTTCGCTCATACGCACTCATCCGCTCTATACACTCATCCGCTCAAAACACTTGTCTGCTCTATACACTCATCTGCTCTATACACTCATCCGCTCTATACACCAATCCGTTCTATACACTCATCCGCTCTGCACATTCATCTGTTCTATGCCCTCCTGCATTCTACACACTCCTCCGCACTTACGCACTCATCCACCCTACACACTCGTCTGCTCTACACACTCGTCCGCTCTACACCCCATCTGCTCAACATACTCATCCGCACAACATACTCATGCGTTCTATACACTCATCCGGTCAGCACATTCATCTGCTCAACACATTCATCCGCTCAGCGCACTCATCTCTTCCATTGCACTCATTACAGTCTCTTGTATTCATCTTTCCATCCTCTTCTCTTTATTCATTTCGCCCATTTTGTTCATTTGTCCATTGCACTCATTACATCCATTTCATTAATTTAAACCTCATTACTGTTTTTGTACGATTTATTCTTTTTATCCACTTCACTGCTTTGATCTACTTCACTCATTCTATTCTGTTTGTCCTTTTAGTTTGCATTAGCCGTTATTAGTTGTCGCTTTGTCGCATGGATCTTGATGTTGTATTGTTATTTGTCTTATTGTTATTCAAGATCTAGTAGTTTGTTGGGTTGGTGTAATTGAGATGCTGTTATTCAGTTTGGGTTAGTTTGCGTACGGGTTGGTTTTAGGGGAAGAGCCAAGTATTCAGTAGTTTGCGGAAATACATTAGATCTTCAGTTAGGCGGATGTGGGGTGGGAGTGCGTTCCACAGCGTGGGGGCCAAGGCTGAAAATGATGATCCGCCTAACCTGACTGAGTTTGTTTTAGGTATGACTAGGAGGCTGGCTGAGCTTGATCTTAGAGTACGTAGAGCGTGATAGGGTTTTAGCTTGTCTTGAAGATATTGAGGTCCGGTTTTATGCACTGCTCGATGAGAAATGCATAAGGTTTTGAAAGCCAGCCTTCGGGCCACTGGAAGCCAATGCAGAGTTTTAAGGGCTGGGGAGATGTGGTCTCTCAGGCCGAGCGCTAGTAGCAGTTTGGCTGCAGCGTTTTGTGCTCTTTGAAGTTTATTCAGTTGGTAAGCGTGGGCTCCGAGGTAGAGGGGGTTAGCATAGTCCAGTCTTGATATAACAATTGATTGAATCGCAGAGAGTCTGTTGGAGAAGG
Organism: Ambystoma mexicanum; assembly: GCF_040938575.1. Lineage (NCBI taxonomy): Eukaryota > Metazoa > Chordata > Amphibia > Caudata > Ambystomatidae > Ambystoma > Ambystoma mexicanum. The sequence continues at coordinate 1,095,284,410 of NC_090924.1, forward strand.
AGAGATGTGGAAAGATGTGCCTAAGAGTTTTAAGGTGGTAGTGACAGGACTTTGAGACGTTGTTGACTTGACGTGAGAGTGTCAGGTCAGAGTCAAGGGTGCATCCAAGGTTTTTTACTGAGTTAGAGGGAGTCGGTGAGTTGCCCATGGATAGTGGGTGTGGAAGAAGTTCAGAGTTGCCACATAACATGATTTCGGTTTTGGAGGGGTTTAACAAGAGGTGGCTTTTGGTCATCCAGAGCTCTATGTCGAGGAGGCAGGAGGCGAGGTCAGGTCGGTGGTTGGGTTTTGAGTTCAAGAGTTTTAGAATTAGTTGAGTGTCATCAGCGTAGTTGTAACACAGGATGTTGTGTGAACGAATTATCAGTGGGAGGGTGATGAAGTAGAGATTGAACAGGAGGGCAGATAGGCATGCTCCTTGTGGAACTCCTGTGTCGACTGGTCGGGCTTGGGAGGAATAGGTGGAGAGTATCGTTATTTGGTACCTATCTTTGAGGAATGAGGCTATCCATTTGAGAGCGGTTCCACGAATTCCTAGGGAGTGGAGGCGGTCAAGGAGGATTGAGTGATTGATTGTGTCGAAGGCGGCGGATAGGTCGAGAAGGATTAATGCGGTGCCTCCCACGGAGTCTGCCGTGATTTTAAGGTCATCCCAGATTGAGGTTAGGGTGGTTTCAGTTCTGTGCCAGGCTCTGAAACCTGATTGTGTAGGGTCAAGGAGATTGTTGGCTTCGACAAAGGCATTTAGTTGGGTGTAGGCGGTTCCGCCAATGAGTTTGGCAAGGAACCTGGTGTTTGAGATGGGGCGGTAGTTTTTGAGCTCGAGAGGGTCGAGGGAAGGTTTTTTATCAGAGGTTTGATATGAACCGTTTTGAATGCATCGGGAAAAATACCAGAGGAAAGAGAGTCATTTATGATCGATCTTGCGTGTTCTCCTGTGCAGGTAGAAGCGAATATTTCTTTGAGGGTTGTGGCCGGGCAAGGGTCTAGCAGAGAGCCGGATGGTTTGCGGGCAGAGAGAAGTTTGAGAAATTGGTTGGGTGATATTGGACTAAAGGAGTCGAACGTTGGTTGTGCAGTGGTCGCAGGCAATGGGTTGGCCGGTATGGGGGGAGGGTTGCCTGGTGGATGAAAGAGAGCCAGTTTGGTGGTTAGCGCATCTGTTCTTTCGAGAGCCGTGGCGTAAAAGTGGAGAGAGAGTGAGTCGCACAGTGATTGTGAGGGGGTCGGGACGGTGGTAGTGCATGCCGGTTTGGTGAATTCGTTGATGATTTTGTGAAGTTCTTTACTGGGGCTTTTGCAGTTTAGGATTCGGGAGTTGTAGTGGGCTTTTTTTGCTTTCCGGATTTTGGCCTTGTACTGATGAAGGTGTCGGGCCAAGGTGGCTCTGCTCTCTTGGGTTTTGTCTTTCTGCCATTTGCGTTCTAGGTATTTATATAGTTGTTTAGTGCTCTTGAAATGAGGTGTGAACCATATAGGGTAGAGGCCACGGCGGGCTGATGGTTTGTGAGAGGGTGTGAGCCACATTAGTGAGGCGTTGAGCCATGAGTAGAAGGCATCGGGGGTTAGTTGTTTATTGAGTTGGCAGATACGTGGAGGAGACTGGAGGAGTGCGTCGGCTAGGTCAGGAACGATTATTCGTTTTTTCCAGCATTTGCATAGATTTGGAGGTTCAGGTTCGAGTACGGGAAGCAGGTCGGGTGAGCGAATGGCGAAAGAAACAGTGAAGCGATCGGACCAGATGATTGGGGTGGGGGGGTTTAGATGGCTCCGGTTGTGGGAGCTAAAGATGGCATCAAGAGTGTGTCCTTTATAGTGAGTTGGGCCGTTTATGTGGGGTTGCAGGTTAATCGCGTCTAGACCGTCAACCAGAGAGTGAGTCATAGGGTTGGTGGGGATGTCAAGCCATATGTTGAAGTCTCCAAGAAGGGTGAGGTTGGAATGGTTTAGTTGAAGGGTGGCAATAGAGTCGCAGAGGTTGTTTGAGAATTGTCTATCGTAGCCAGGGGGTCTGTAGATTATTAGGAAACTGTGAGAATGACAGGGAGAGGGAGAGTTTAACGAGGAGTGATTTGCAGGAAGGAATGGAAGGTTGGTTGTCGATGATTGAGGCGTGGAAGTGAGACTTGAAGATGAATGCTATTCCCCCTCCTCTAGAGGGTCGGTTCAGTGGGATGAGGGAGTAGTCAGGGGGGAAGGCTTCATTGGCGATTGGGGCAAAGTCGTCAGAGAGCCAAGTTTCGGTGATGAAAACCAGGTCTGGTTTGTCAGAGGCGAGGAGGTCAAAGATGCTTTGTCTGTTTTTTGCTAGGGATTGGGCATTGAATAGGATGCAAGTCACTTCTGTAGATGAGGTTGGTGTTGGAGCTGCAGCAGAGGGGGCTTGAGGGGGAGAGAGTGGAAACTGGAGAGGGAGAGGGGTGGGGTGGTTGATGATCGGTGGGAAAAGTGGGCGAGCAGAAAGGTTGGCGGGTTTTGGGTGGGAGTGGATGGATGCGTGTGTTAGGGTGAATGGGTTTGGCATGGGAGATTTGAAGGTGGGGTGTGGGCGGTTAGGAGTTTCAGTTGCGGTCGGTGAGAAAACGAGGGAGAGGGGTTTCAGGGAGGATGAAGCAAGGGGGGATGGTGGTGATTGGGGAATGAGGTGGTGGGTCGAGACAGGGGAGATGATGAGTATGAGAGATTGAGGGGGACCAGGTATGTTTCCTCTTTAGTGTCTTTGTTGCGATTGGTGTGTGCGAGAGGGTAGGGGGGTCGGAGGGGGAGAGGGATAAGGCTTCCGTTCTTGCTAGGGCTAGGCATGCGGTTTTCAGGGAGGGGAAGGGGTGTGGTCGGGGGATGATGGTGGGGGTTAGTGGGAAAAGCAGGGGTGCATGATTGCAGGGCAGGCAGTGCCAGGAATGATATTGAGGGGAGCGGGCATGATCAACGTAGGTTGGTCGGTGGTAGGGTTCGGGGGAGCAGTGGTCTTAGGGTGGTTGGCTCGCCATCATGCCGCTCTGGCTTGGTGTTTGGAAAGGGGATGGGTAGGGGATGTGAAGAGGGGTGGGATGATTTGGGAAGGGGAGGACGGGAGGCAAGGCTGACCGGAGAGTGGAGGCGGTCTACGTTTTCCAGCCGACCTTGGTGGATTGGGTCCACTCATGGTTAGCACGTGCTATTAGATGTAGTTTCAGGTGCAACTTACACTTTATGTTGGACTTTATAAGTTCGGCTATATCACTGGGTGAGATTAGTCTTGGTTTCTGGGTTTCACAAAGCAGGGTGATATTATTCACTTATTCTAGGTTTTTGTGTACTAATTGTAACTAGGTTGCAGATATAGGCCATTTTGAAGTCTAGCTACACCTTAGGATATGCTGTTAAGGGGGCCTATTTAGTTGCAACTACAGCACAGTTACGCTGTTGGGTAGACTTTCTTCTAGCAAGCTGGAATATAGGTAAGCTATTAGGGAGAGATTGAATGTAGCAAAGGAATGCTTTTAGGTGGACTTTTAAGTGCAGTTTAGGAGGACTTTCTAATTGTAGTTCTAAATTCAATCGGGGCACGCTATTAGGCACACTTCTAGATTAAAGCAAGGGGTGCTATTAGTCCCACTTCTACATTTGAATTTTGTACAGATAGGATATTAGGGATGCTTCTATATTCAATTAATAACTCAACGCTAATGGGCCCACTTTTGCACAGAGAGGGATATTGTGTACACAGAGAGGATAATAGGTGCACTTCCAAGTTCAATTTGCACAGAGAGGGTATTAGGGACCCTTCTAAATTAATTATTTTTTTTCACAGAGGGGATATTAGAGTATCAGGCACACTTCTAAATTCTACATTTGTTTGTTTGTTTGTTTGTTTGTTTATTTATAGGGCGCCAGAAAACCCTTGGGTAGCTGGGCGCACAGAATAACAAGAATGCTTAGAACTTGGTTACAGGTTGCATATTACAGGTTGTTGGTAACATAAATTGTATACAGTAATTACATTATGTACATTCTATTCATGTAAGAGTGGAAAGGTAACAAATTATATACAGTAAATACATTATGTACATTTTACATGTAAGAGTGCATTACACAGAGATGATATTAGACACACTTCTAAATTAAACTTTGCACAGAAGGGATATTTAGGCATGCTTACAACTTCAAGTTTTGCACAGGGAGGCTATTAGGAACACTTTTAAATTCAACATTACACAGAGCGGAAATTGGGCACTGTTCTAAATTCAACCAGGGTGGACTATTGGGCGCCCTTCTAAAATCAACTTTGTACAGAGAGGTTATTAGGGAGTACTAGTTAGTTGGGCTAGGCACGCTATTAGGTACGCTTCTAAATTAAACTTTGCACAGAGAGGATATTAGGGACACTTTGTCAGTTCAACTAGGGCACGCTATTAGGCACACTTCTAACTTCTACTTTGCACAGAGAGGATATTAGGCACAATTCTAAATTCACCAGGGCACGCTATTAGGGACACTTCTAAATTCAACTACGACACGCTATTAGGCACACTTCTAAATTCAACTTTGAACAGAGAGGATATTTGGGACACTTCCAAATTCATCTTTGCACAGAGATGATACTTGGCACACTTCTAGATTCAACTTTGCACAGAGAGGCTATTAGGCACACTTCTAAATTCAAGTAGGCATGCTATTAGGCGCACTTCTAAATTCAACTTTACACAGAGTGGCTATCAGGCACAATTCTAAAATCAACTTTACACAGGGAGGATATCAGACACACTTCTAAATTCAAGTCTTGCACACAGAGGCTATTAGGCAGAGTTCTAAATTCAACTTTACGCAGAGAGGATACTTGGGACACTACTAAATTCAACTTTGCACAGAGATGATCCTTGGCACATTTCTAAATGCAACTTTGCACAAAGAGGATACTTGGCACACTTCTAAATTCAACTTTGCACAGAGAGGATACTTGGCACACTTCTAAATTCATCTTTGCACAGAGATGATACTTGGCACACTTCTAGATTCAACTTTGCACAGAGAGGCTATTAGGCACACTTCTAAATTCAAGTAGGCACGCTATTAGGCGCACTTCTAAATTCAACTTTACACAGAGTGGCTATCAGGCACAATTCTAAAATCAACTTTACACAGGGAGGATATCAGACACACTTCTAAATTCAAGTCTTGCACACAGAGGCTATTAGGCAGAGTTCTAAATTCAACTTTACGCAGAGAGGATACTTGGGACACTACTAAATTCAACTTTGCACAGAGATGATCCTTGGCACATTTCTAAATGCAACTTTGCACAGAGAGGATACTTGGCACACTTCTAAATTCAACTTTGCACAGAGAGGATACTTGGCACACTTCTAAATTCGACTTTGCACAGAGAGGCTATTAGGCACACTTCTAAATTCAAGTAGGCACGCTATTAGGCACACTTCTAAATTCAAGTAGGCACGCTATTAGGTACACTTCTAAATTCAGGTGGGCACGCTATTAGGCGCACTTCTAAATTCAACTTTACACCGAGAGAATATCAGGCACACTTCTAAATTCAACTTTGCACAGAGAGGCTATCAGGGACACTTCTAAATCCAAGGTTGGCATGCTATTAGGCACACTATTAGGCACACCTTTAAATTAAACTATGTACAGAGAGACTATTAGGGACACTTTGTCAGTTCAACTAGGGCACGGTATTAGGCACACTTCTAAATTAAACTATGTACAGAGAGACTATTTAAAGACACTTCTAAATTCAACTTTTCACAGAGAGGGAGTTGGGCACACTTCTAAAATCAACTTTCCGCAGAGAGGATATTGGGCACACTTCTAAATCCAACTTTCACAGAGAACTATTGGGCATACTTCTTAATTCACCCGGGCAGGCTATTAGGCACACTTCTAAAATCAGCCAGAGCACAGAGAGGCTATTGGGCACACTTCTAAATTCAACTTTCCCAGAGAGGCTATTGGGCACACTTCTAAATTCAACTTTCCCAGAGAAACTATTGGGCACACTTCTAAATTCAACTTTTCACAGAGAGGCTATTGGGCACACTTCCAAAATCAACTTTCCGCACAGAGGCTATTGGACACACTTCTAAATTTAACTTTCTCAGAGAGGCGATTGGGCACACTTCTAGATTCAACTTTTCACAGAAAGGCTATTCGGCACACTTCTAGATTCAACTTTTCACAGAGTGGCTATTGGGCACACTTCTAGATTCAACTTTTCACAGAGAGGCTATTGGGCACACTTCTGGCTTCAATGGTTAGTTTCATGCTTTATGAATGCAACTATATCACAGACATGTTTGTAAATGCGAACCTCTGAATGTAATGCTAACACAATATGGAGATTTTACAATGGTTTAGTTTCTAGGTTGAGTGGCAGGGTAGTATGGCGAGAAGTAATTGCTTCCGTCCCCGCCCTTGCCACACTTACTTATTGTTGGCTTCTTGCTTCTCCTGCGGATACCTGCAGATACGATCTGGAGTCATCTCTGAAGGAGTCGTCCTTTGCCTTAGGTCCTTAGCCGATGGGCTGCTGGGCAGAGGGCTGCCCTGGGGCAACTGGTAATGGGGGGGGAATCCTCTCGTATGGCCCAATCAGAGCACAGGGGCGGGCTTGGAGGCGGGAGGGCGCGTGGGAACACGAAGAGGGAGTAGGGAGGGAAAAGGAAGAAAGTATGGTGTTCAAGGGGCTTTAGGCCCACGAATTGCAAAAATATGGATTAATTCGGGCAACAGAAAGTCCTCGGCCCACACTCACCAGCTCGTGCCTCGATCGCAAATAGACGGCAAGAGCTACCAACGGGTTGCTAGACCCGGAAGAATGCAGGAGCTTGTCCAATCAGAGCACGGGGCGGGCTTGGAGGTGGGAGGGCATGTGGGAACACGAAGAGGGAGTGGGAGGAATTCCTGCAGCATTCCTGTGGTTGTGGCGGCCCTGTGACAGACAGTGGAATCCCTTGGTGGTTCAGTTCAATGCACTCCCAAGGATGCTTGTCCTGTGTGGTGATTTGCTGGAGACAGAAACATAGTGCATATACACTGCATGTTGCTGGATGGTGTTACGGAGGGTGAGGTCCTCTGATGAGTGGTGCACCTGTTGTGGGATGTGGGGTGGTTTACTGTTAGTCATGTTGTGATAGGTGTCGACCTTACTTCATTCCTATGGGATTTGGGTGTCATGTTCCGTTTGGGATGCTTTGGGGCACAGTGTTTGGTGATGTGCACATTGTGCAGTCACATCAACATTGACACCATGGTGGTGTGTGCATCTCTCCCCCCATTTTAATGCCATGTGCCGGTCATGCAACTTACCAAGCAGCCAAGCATGTTGTCCAGCATGTCGCTCCATGAAGTGTGGTAGCGTGGAGTTCCACAGGACCATAGAGTCATGAGTTGATCCGGGATATCGGGCACAACAATGTGTGATGATCTTGCTGGCGTTGCATACCATCTGCACATTGTTGGAGTGGTATTGCTTTCGGTTGCGGTACACCACCTCCATGGCATGCGGGTCCACCAACTCCACGTGAGTGCAGTCGAGGGCACCTAGACAATTTGGCATGCCTGCCAGTGCATGGAAGCCAACTTTTGTATCAGAAATCTCCTGGGGAGTCCGTGGTAGGGATATGTAGTCCCTTGTGTGCTTGAGGAGGGCATCCAGCACTTGCTTCAGAATGCGAGAAAATAAGGGTTGTGATATACCATGCATGTGCCCCACTGTGTGCTGGTAGGTGCCTGTGGCAAGGAGGTAGAGCACAGACACTACCTTCAGTAGAGGGGGGATGGCGGTGCGTATTTCAATGAGGCTGATAATGTCGTCGTGTATCATGTCCACGATGGTGGTGATGGTGTCCCGGTCCAGACGGTACAGGGTGTGGATCTGCTCAGGGGTTAGGTTGAAAGGACTGGCTCTAATGCGAGGGATCGGGGGCTGCCTGCGTGGTAACGCTGGCTGCACTGGTGGGGCATGCTGGGCCTGTCTCACCCTCCTTCTCCTCCTGCGTCTCCTCTGTGGTGCCTGCTGTTGCTATTGTTGTTGTTGTTGCTGGTGTGGCAATGCAAGCATATCCTCCAGCTCCAGTATTGCTACTGCTATTGGAATCATCTTGGTGTGGGAAGGGGTGTGGAGTGTGGGTGTGCTCCTTTTGTACTGGCCCAGACTTCATTGCCTCCACCTGTGCTGATTGTTTGCAGCTGTGGCAGTTGGGAACACTGGACATAGCATTTTATGGTTGGTTTGCGATGCCGGTATTACTGGCATGCCGGTATCCCCTATTAGCGCCTTCATGATGCCGGTATTTGCTTGTCCGCCTAACTTGTGATTTCCTCCGATTAACGACATGCCAGTATTGCCGGTATGATGGGCTGCGTGCCTGCGCCCATGCCGCTATTAGAGGCACCGTTAATAACGGTACCTCTAATAGCGGGGTCTTAGGTCGGAATAGGCCAGAGCCGTATGCGATCCCGGTAATCCTTTACTGGCATCGTTTTTCCATTACCTCCAACCTCGGAATGACCCCCCATGTCTCCAGGGTACTTACACGTCTTCGAGAAAACCAACCCTTAGCTAAACCCGAGAAATGCCAGTTTCACTTGACCTCCATTCAATACCTGGTTTTCATTATAAATCACACCGGTATCTCTATGGATCCACCCAAGGTGTTGGCTGTTACCTCTTGGCTTCCATTATCCTCCGTTAAACAAGTACACTCATTCTTGGGACTGGCTAATTTTTATAGGAAATTCATACCTAATTTTTCTTCAATAGGTCAGCCAACTGTTCGTTTGTTAAAAAAAAGTACCCTACTTTTGGGTAATCGAACAAGAAAAGGCCTTCGCCTTGTTAAAAATAAAGTTCACCGACAATCCAATACTTCGCCAACCAGACACTTCCAAGCCCTTTCTGTTTGAGACGGACACATCGGAGCTGTCCTCAAGCAAATCCAGGACGACTCTGAATAACATTCAGTGGCCTACCTATCTAGGACCCTTACGGACTGTAAAATACATTATTCAGAACTTGAAAAGAAACTCCTAGCTATAAAACAGGCCTTTTTGGAATGGTGTCATCTTCTACTTGGTGCCGTCTTCCCTGTTCAAGTCAGAACTGACCATCGGACTCTCCAGGTGCTTCAGTCCATGGAATGCCGGAATAGGAAAGGAAAGGAACTCCTAGCTATAAGACAGGCCTTTTAGGAATGGTGTCATCTTCAACTTGGTGCCGTCTTCCCGGTTCAAGTCAGAACTGACCATCGGAATCTCCGGGTGCTACAGTCCATGGAATGCTGGAATAGCCGACAGGCTCAGTGGGCATTTTTCTTCGCTCAGTACCAGTTTCAGATCACTCATATCTCAGGACAACGAAACATCATTGCGGATGCCCTTTCACACCACCCTGATTACCAAATTGAGATCCCCAATGTTCTTCCCAGGATGTTTCCAGAGGCAGTCTTCCTGTTCTACATAGACAAGTTCATGCAAAAGGTGCGTCAAGAGATGACTAGCACAGTGGAGTCGCAGTCTTATCCCCGGTCCAATCCCTGGGGTCTTTCCAAGAAAGACAGATTGATGTTCAAGGGAAACCGATTGTTTTTGCCCACTGACACCATTTGAGAAACCGCTCTCCGATTGTGCCATGACTCTCTTCCCGCCCGTCATCGTGGAGAAAGGGTCACCCTACAAATGCTACAAAGGCAATTCTGGTGGCCAAAGATGTTACACTCAGTTAAGGTCAATATACAGTTGTGTGCAGTTTGTGCACAAAACAAGAACAAACCTAGTAAGCCATCCGGCTTGCTTCTTCAACCTGAGCTACCGTCTAGACCTTGGCAGGTCATCACTACCGATTTCATTGTTGATCTTCCACCATCCAAAGGGTGTACTGCTATTATGGTCACAATCGGTGCATATTCCCGTATGGCCCATTTTACTCCATTGGCCAAACTACTCTCATCTACTGAGATGGCTGATGTCTTCCTAACCGAAGTATTTCACCGACATGGTCTGACGTGTACTATCAGCTCTGATAGAGGAAGCCAATACATCTCCCGGTTTTGGTCTCAACTATGTCAGCTTCTCGGAATTAAGAGAGCCTTGTCTTTGGGATATCATCTTCAAAGCAACGTTATAACCAAGAGGGTTAATCAGACTCTCAACCAATACCTCTGCTGTTTTTGCACTCAAGTGCACGACGATTGGGTCACCCTCATTCCAGTTGCGGAATTTGCTTACAACAACTCCAATAATTCCTCCTTGAAGACAAGTCCCTTTTACTGCAGCTATGGATTCCATCCTGCATTTTTTCCTACAATACCTACTGATTCTAGTCCGGTTGCCTCTGTCGATGTTTAGAGTTTCAGATCTTACCTCAATCTACAAACAGGTCAAGGAACATTTGATCAAAGCCAGAGAAACCATCCAAAGATACGCTGATCTTAGACAACAGGATACCCCCCACTATTACGTAGAAGATCTAGTATGGCTGTCATCCAAACACTTACCTAAACATTTGCATCCCAGCAAATGTTCTCCTTGCTTCTATGGACCCTTTCCAGTTGATAAAGTGATAAACCCTGTTGCATTTCATCTTCACCTACCTTCCACCTGGAGACGTATACATCCAGTCTTTCATGTCTCCTTACTGAAGCCATACAACCCATCTTCTAGGAAGAAGATTCTGCCCCCTCCTGTTATGACGAAGAACCAACAAGTGAAATTAGAGGTGGCCAGATTGTGTGACTCAAGATACAAAAGGGCCTGGCTCCAATATTTGGTGGAATGGAAAGGCTATCCCTCAAGTGAGCGATCGTGGGAACCCGCTACCAACATACATGCTCCTGTTTGTCTTTGTCGACTCCATCATCTTCATCAAGGCAAACCTGGGGGTTCCGCAATTTTGAGGGGGCATGCTGTCATGCCTTACCATCCAACTAAAGCCTCCGCTGACGGGTGTCATCTTTACTACCAAGATGGCACCCGCTATTCCACCCAGAAGTGGATCGATCGCTCTAGTTCTTTGAGCTCTCTCACACTGGCTGCTTGCCTTCCTGCTTATACCTGAACGCTGGTAGTGAGTGCCTCACATCTCAACGCTCGGTATTCCTTATACCTTGCTCAGCCCTTGTGCTCCCTCTCTGTTCCTTCTATCCTCCTTCTTCCATCTTTGTCCTGGTTCCTTCTCCTTCCCGGCACTTCTCGCCATTCCTCCTTGCTATGCTCTGGAAATGGCTTACCTGGATTCCAGTCCTCCTATGCTGCCGACCTGCCTATTCCTTCTCCATGGAACCTCACTCCTGTTGCGGCTTGCAGGTTTTTTCCTCCTTTGGGAGTTTTTTTGCCTCTCTTGGCAGTTGCTCCAGGGGTCGCCTTACCAGAAGTAGACATAACAGGCAGGGTGGCGTCTGGCGAGGCTCGCCCTTATCTACAAAATACAAAAATGAAAACATGCAAAGGAAAGGATTCTAACAAGTCCTCTCACAAGAAGCCAGAGGTAAGCCATAATAGTGATTGTGCTGAGCGTGAAAGACTGTTAGATTTATCAACAGTGTCAGTGAATCCACAGTCCAAGTGAGGCCCTTCAGAATCTCGATTACGGTGCTTACTTGGCTTTGTGGTGTCCTATCTAATAGACCTCAATCAGTGGAGATTGCTGCAATCAAATCGTTCTCTATTACAGTCACATATGCGGTTTCTGAGGGAGTCACAGTCTCTGTGCTGCCCTTAAACCTTAACCCCCAGCCAGTGGTCTAATTATTGCACTCATTTGGCATGACATTTTATACATATGTCGATGATACACATATTGTGCTTCATCTGGATAGGCTTACCTTCACTGTTTCAACCTTTTCTCTGTGTTTGTTGGCAGTCAGAGGTTCAATTGACAAACAAAGATCAAGGACTGAAATTACGATTGGATTATCAGGAGCTAGATGTAGCTCTTGGGTATCTAGCATCATCCTGTGACCAGAAGCTACAATGGAGGAATGAGGAGCTAGTAAATAGTGTTCTGCAAATCTAACTTCCACATACAATGCAAACATATAAAGTTTTCCATTATTTATGGCCTCTTCTGCTTTAAATGTTGTATAGGTGTGTCCTAATGCATATTCATAGATGGTCTGATGCGCCAAGAGTTAAATTCACATAGGTGCGTTTGATCAACATCAGTTGGCCGGGGGAGCCAAAAGTAGCTCTTGGGCAATGTTGGTATCAAGGTGACCTGGCTCTTCTAGGCTACAAGCAAGAGTTAAATAGCTCCTGGCTCCCCTTAATTTCGAACCCTTCAGGTTAAGTTCAATTCAATAAAGACAGACAGGGTAATTCATAGAATTCAGCGCACAAGTGGTGCATGCGGCTGGGGCACAGTGTGCGCGTGCGACTTTCTGCGCCAGCCCGTGCGCTAAAATCCATTTCCGCGCACAGCGTATTCATGGATTTTAGCCTCCAAAACCAGCCGTGGTGTAGAGTGGCGCAGCGACCCTGCAGCAGCGCCAGTTACGCCCCCAACCCCTCCCCGTGCGCCATGCACAGCGCACAAATCCCGTACATGGCGCACAGGCCCAGAACCACGAAAACACCAGTAAAACTCCCCACGCACCCCTCCGAATACATGTACACTCCGGTGCGGGACGTTTCCCACGCGATTGGCCCTGTGCGAGCGGGGTACGTGTGTTACTGGGGTGCGTGGGTACTTTCACACGCGATTGGCCCTTTGCGAGCAGGGTACGTGTATTACTGGGGTGCGCAGGAACTTTCACATGCGAATGGCCCTGTGCGAGAGGGGTACGTGTGTTACTGGGGTGCGCGGGACCTTTCACACGCGATTGGCCCTGTGCGAGCGTGGTACGTGTATTACTGGGGTGCACTGGAACTTTCACACGCGATTGGCCCTGTGCGAGCGGGGTACGTGTGTTACTGGGGTGCGCAGGAACTTTCACATGCGATTGACCCTGTGCGAGCAGGGTAGGTGTATTACTGGGGTGCGCAGGAACTTTCACACGCGATTGGCCCTGTAAGAGCGGGGTACGTGTGTTACTGGGGAGCGTGGGAACTTTCACACAGGATTGGCCCTGAGCGAGCTGGGTACGTGTGTTTCTGGGGTGCGTGGGAACTTTCACACGCGATTGGCCCTGTGCGAGCGGGGTACGTGTGTTACTGGTGTGCGCGGGAACTTTCACACACGATTGGCCCTGTGCGAGTGGGGTACGTGTGTTACTGGGGTGCGCGGGTACTTTCACACGCTATTGACCCTGTGCGAGCGGGGTACGTGTATTACTGGGGTGCGTGGGAACTTTCACATGTGATTGGCCCTGTGCGAGCGGGGTACGTGTATTACTGGGGTGCACGGGAACTTTCACACGTGGTTGGCCCTGTGCGAGCGGGGTACGTGTGTTACTGGGGTGCACGGGAACTATCACACGCGATTGACCCTGTAAGAGCGGGGTACGTCGTGTATTACTGGGGTGCGCAGGAACTTTCACACGCGATTGGCCCTGTGCGAGCGGGGTACGTGTGTTTCTGGGGTGCGCTGGAACTTTCACACGCGATTGGCCCTGTGCGAGCGGGGTACGTGTGTTATTGGGGTGCGCGGGTACTTTCACATGCGATTGGCCCTGTGCGAGCAGGGTACGTGTATTACTGGGGTGCGTGGGAACTTTCACACGCGATTGGCCCTGTGCGAGCGGGGTACGTGTGTTACTGGTGTGCGTGGGAACTTTCACACACGATTGGCCCTGTGCGAGTGGGGTACGTGTGTTACTGGGGTGCGCGGGTACTTTCACACGCTATTGACCCTGTGCGAGCGGGGTACGTGTATTACTGGGGTGCGTGGGAACTTTCACATGTGATTGGCCCTGTGCGAGCGGGGTACGTGTATTACTGGGGTGCACGGGAACTTTCACACGTGATTGGCCCTGTGCGAGCGGGGTACGTGTGTTACTGGGGTGCGCGGGAACTTTCACACGCTATTGACCCTGTGCGAGCGGGGTACGTGTATTACTGGGGTGCGTGGGAACTTTCACATGTGATTGGCCCTGTGCGAGCGGGGTACGTGTATTACTGGGGTGCACGGGAACTTTCACACGTGATTGGCCCTGTGCGAGCGGGGTACGTGTGTTACTGGGGTGCTCGGGAACTTTCACACGCTATTGACCCTGTGCGAGCGGGGTACGTGTATTACTGGGGTGCGCGAAAACTTTCACACGCAATTGGCCCTGTGTGAGCAGGGTACGTGTGTTACTGGGGTGCGCGGGAACTTTCACACGCGATTGGCCCTGTGCAAGCCGGTTATGTGTGTTACTGGGGTGCACGGGAACTTTCACACGTGAGTGGCCCTGTGCGAGTGGGGTACGTGTGTTACTGGGGTGCACGGGAACTTTCACATGAGATTGACCCTGTGCAAGCGGGGTACGTGTATTACTGGGGTGCGCATGTACTTTCACATGCAATTGGCCCTGTGTGAGTGGGGAACATGTGTTGCTGGGGTGCATGGGAACTTTCACACACGATTGGCCCTGTGCGAGCGGGGTACGTGTGTTACTGGTGGGCGCGGGAACTTTCACACGCGATTGGCCCTGTGCGAGCGGGGTACGTGTGTTACTGGGTGCGCGGGTACTTTCACACGTGATTGGCCCTGTGCGAGCAGGGTACGTGTGTTACTGGGGTGCGCGGGAACTTTCACACGCTATTGACCCTGTGCGAGCGGGTTACGTGTATTACTGGGGTGCGCGGGAACTTTCACACGTGATTGGCCCTGTGCGAGCAGGGTACGTGTATTACTGGGGTGCACGGGAACTTTCACACGTGATTGGCCCTGTGCAAGCAGGGTACGTGTGTTACTGGGGTGCACGGGAACTTTCACACGCGATTGGCCCTGTGTGAGCGGGGTACGTGTGTTACTGGGGTGCGCGGGAACTTTCACACGCGATTGGCCCTGTGGGAGTGGCATACGTGTTACTGGGGTGCGCGGGAACTTTCACACGCGATTGGCCCTATGCGGGCGGGGTACGTGTGTTACTGGGGTGCACGAGTACTTTCACACGCGATTGGCCCTGTGCGAGCGGGGTACGTGTGTTACTGGGTGCGCGGGTACTTTCACACGTGATTGGCCCTGTGCGAGCAGGGTACGTGTGTTACTGGGGTGCGTGGGAACTTTCACACGCAATTGGCCCTGTGTGAGCAGGGTACGTGTGTTACTGGGGTGCGCGGGAACTTTCACACGCGATTGGCCCTGTGCGAGCCGGTTACGTGTGTTACTGGGGTGCGCGGGAACTTTCACACGTGATTGGCACTGTGCGAGTGGGGTACGTGTGTTACTGGGGTGCGCAGGAACTTTCACATGCGATTGACCCTGTGCGAGCGGGGTACGTGTATTACTGGGGTGCGCGGGAACTTTCACACGCGATTGGCACTGTGGGAGAGGCATACGTGTTACTGGGGTGCGCGGGAACTTTCACACGCGATTGGCCCTGTGCGAGCGTGGTACGTGTGTTACTGGGGTGCACGGGTACTTTCACACGCGATTGGCCCTGTGCGAGCAGGGTACGTGTATTACTGGGGTGCGCAGGAACTTTCACACGCGATTGGCCCTGTGCGAGGGGGGTACGTGTATTACTGGGGTGCGCGGGAACTTTCACACGCGATTGGCCCTGTGCGAGCGGGGTACGTGTGTAACTGGGGTGCGCGGGAACTTTCACACGCAAATTTGCTGTCAGAGCAGGTTACGTGTATCCAGTGTGGTGCGCGGGGAGTCCTACATGTGAATTGGCAGTGTGGGTCCTCCCATGTGTCCCCTCTATCCCCTCCATGGCCCCTGCAGGCAGCCCACACCACAGGGGACTACCCTGCACCCCTGGACACGTCCCGCAGGCAGCCAGTCCACCATGGCCATGCTCCGCAGCCAGGCCACGTGTCACGTTGCACTAGTGATCACCAACTCATATCCCCCTGCACCCCCATGCCCCATCAGTGAGGGGCACCTGCCAGCAGGCCCCCACACATGTCCCCCAGCACCCCCACCCCCCAGCAGTGAGGGGCACCTGCCAGCAGGCCCCCACTCATGTCCCCCAGCACCCCCCCAGCAGTGAGGGGCACCTGCCAGCAGGCCCCCACCATGTCCCCCAGCAACCCCCCCATCAGTGAGGGGCACCTGCCAGCAGGCCCCCACTTATGTCCCACACATGTCCCCCTGCACCCACACCCCCATCAGTGAGGGGCACCTGCCAGCAGGCCCCCACTCATGTCCCCCAGCACCCCCACCACCCATCAGTGAGGGGCACCTGCCAGCAGGCCCCCACCATGTCCCCCAGCAACCCCACCCCCCAGCAGTGAGGGGCACCTGCCAGCAGGCCCCCACTCATGTCCCCCAGCGCCCCTACCCCCCAGCAGTGAGGGGCACCTGCCAGCAGGCGCCCACACATGTCCCCCTGCACCCCCACCCCCCATCAGTGAGGGGCACTTGCCAGCAGGACCCCACTCATGTCCCCCAGCACCCCCAGCCCCCATCAGTGAGGGGCACCTGCCAGCAGGCCCCCACTCATGTCCCCCTGCACCCCCACCCCCCATCAGTGAGGGGCACCTGCCAGCAGGCCCCCACTCATGTCCCACTCATGTCCCCCTGCACCCCCAACCCCCATCAGTGAGGGGCACCTGCCAGCAGGCCCCCACTCATGTCCCCCAGCACCCCCATCCCCCATCAGTGAGGGGCACATGCCAGCAGGCCCCCACCATGTCCCCCAGCAACCCCACCCCCCAGCAGTGAGGGGCACCTGCCAGCAGGCCCCCACTCATGTCCCACAGCACCCCCACCCCCCAGCAGTGAGGGGCACCTGCCAGCAGGCCCCCACTCATGTCCCCCAGCACCCCCACCCCCCAGCAGTGAGGGGCACCTGCCAGCAGGCCCCCACTCATGTCCCCCAGCACCTCCACCCCCCAGCAGTGAGGGGCACCTGCCAGCAGGCCCCCACTCATGTCCCACACATGTCCCCCTGCACCCCCACCCCCCATCAGTGAGGGGCACCTGCCAGCAGGCCCCCACTCATGTCCCCCAGCATCCCCACCACCCATCAGTGAGGGGCACCTGCCAGCAGGCCCCCACTATGTCCCCCAGCAACCCCATCCCCCAGCAGTGAGGGGCACCTGCCAGCAGGCCCCCACTCATGTCCCCCAGCGCCCCCACCCCCCAGCAGTGAGGGGCACCTGCCAGCAGGCCCCCACACATGTCCCCCTGCAACCCCACACCCCATCAGTGAGGGGCACCTGCCAGCAGGCCCGCACCCATGTCCCACACATGTCCCCCTGCACCCCCACCCCCCATCAGTGAGGGGCACCTGCCAGCAGGCCCCCACTCATGTCCCCCAGAACCCCCACCCCCATCAGTGAGGGGCACCTGCCAGCAGGCCCCCACTGATATCCCCCTGCACCCCCACCCCCATCAGTGAGGGGCACCTGCCAGCAAGCCCCCACTCATGTCCCACACATGTCCCCCTGCACCCCCAACCCCTATCAGTGAGGGGCACCTGCCAGCAGGCCCCCCTCATGTCCCCCAGCACCCCCATCCCCCATCAGTGAGGGGCACCTGCCAGCAGGCCCCACTCATGTCCCCCAGCACCCCCACCCCTCAGCAGTGAGGGGCACCTGCCAGCAGGTCCCCACTCATGTCCCCCAGCACCTCCACCCCCCAGCAGTGAGGGGCACCTGCCAGCAGGCCCCCACTCATGTCCCACACATGTCCCCCTGCACCCCCACCCCCCATCAGTGAGGGGCACCTGCCAGCAGGCCCCCACTCATGTCCCCCAGCATCCCCACCACCCATCAGTGAGGGGCACCTGCCAGCAGGCCCCCACTCATGTCCCCCAGCACCCCCACCCCCCATCAGTGAGGGGCACCTGCCAGCAGGCCCCCACTCATGTCCCCCTGCACCCCCACCCCCATCAGTGAGGGGCACCTGCCAGCAGGCCCCCACTCATGTCCCACACATGTCCCCCTGCACTCCCAACCCCTATCAGTGAGGGGCACCTGCCAGCAGGCCCCCACTCATGTCCCCCAGCACCCCACCCACCAGCAGTGAGGGGCACCTGCCAGCAGGCCCCCACTCATGTCCCCCAGCACCTCCACCCCCCAGCAGTGAGGGGCACCTGCCAGCAGGTCCCCACTCATGTCCCCCAGCACCCCTACCCCCCAGCAGTGAGGTGCACCTTCCAGCAGGCCCCCACTCATGTCCCCCAACACCCCCAGCCCCCCCAGCCCCCAGCAGTGAGGGGCACCTGCCAGCAGGCCCCCACTCATGTCCCACACATGTCCCACAGCACCCCCACCCGCCCAGCAGTGAGGGGCACCTGCCAGCAGGCCCCCACTCATGTCCCCCTGCACCCCCACCCCCCCATCAGTGAGGAGCACCTGCCAGCAGGCCCGCACCCATGTCCCACACATGTCCCCCTGCACCCCCACCCCCCATCAGCGAGGGGCACCTGCAAGCAGGCCCCCACTCATGTCCCCCAGAACCCCCACCCCCCATCAGTGAGGGGCACCTGCCAGCAGGCCCCCACTCATGTCCCCCTGCACCCCCACCCCCATCAGTGGGGGGCACCTGTCAGCAGGCCCCCACTCATGTCCCACACATGTCCCCCTGCACCCCCAACCCCTATCAGTGAGGGGCACCTGCCAGCAGGCCCCCCTCATGTCCCCCAGCACCCCCATCCCCCATCAGTGAGGGGCACCTGCCAGCAGGCCCCTACTCATGTCCCCCAGCACCTCCACCCCCCAGCAGTGAGGGGCACCTGCCAGCAGGCCCCCACTCATGTCCCACACATGTCCCCCTGCACCCCCACCCCACATCAGTGAGGGGCACCTGCCAGCAGGCCCCCACTCATGTCCCCCAGCATCCCCACCACCCATCAGTGAGGGGCACCTGCCAGCAGGCCCCCACCCCCCATCAGTGAGGGGCACCTGCCAGCAGGCCCCCACTCATGTCCCCCTGCACCCCCACCCCCATCAGTGAGGGGCACCTGCCAGCAGGCCCCCACTCATGTCCCCCAGCACCCCACCCCCCAGCAGTGAGGGGCACCTGCCAGCAGGCCCCCACTCATGTCCCCCAGCACCTCCACCCCCCAGCAGTGAGGGGCACCTGCCAGCAGGCCCCCACTCATGTCCCCCAGCACCCCTACCCCCCAGCAGTGAGGTGCACCTTCCAGCAGGCCCCCACTCATGTCCCCCAGCACCCCCAGCCCCCAGCAGTGAGGGGCACCTGCCAGCAGGCCCCCAACAATGTCCCACACATGTCCCACAGCACCCGTACCCACCCAGCAGTGAGGGGCACCTGCCAGCAGGCCCCCACTCATGTCCCCCTGCACCCCCACCCCCCATCAGTGAGGGGCACCTGCCAGCAGGCCCCCACTCATGTCCCCCAGCACCCCCACCACCCATCAGTGAGGGGCACCTGCCAGCAGGCCCCCACCATGTCCCCCAGCAGTGAGGGGCACCTGCCAGCAGGCCCCCACTCATGTCCCACACATGTCCCCCTGCACCCCCACCCCTCATCAGTGAGGGGCACCTGCCAGCAGGCCCCCACTCATGTCCCCCAGAACCCCCACCCCCCATCAGTGAGGGACACCTGCCAGCAAGCCCCCACTCATGTCCCCCTGCACCCCCACCCCATCAGTGAGGGGCACCTGCCAGCAGGCCCCCTCTCATGTCCCACACATGTCCCCCTGCACCCCCAACCCCTATCAGTGAGGGGCACCTGCCAGCAGGCCCCCACTCATGTCCCCCAGCACCCCCATCCCCCATCAGTGAGGGGCACCTGCCAGCAGACCCCCACTCATGTCCCACACATGTCCCCCTGCACCCCCACCCCCCATCAGTGAGGGGCACCTGCCAGCAGGTCCCCACTCATGTCCCCCAGCATCCCCACCACCCATCAGTGAGGGGCACCTGCCAGCAGGCCCCCACTCATGTCCCCCAGCACCCCCACCCCCCATCAGTGAGGGGCACCTGCCAGCAGGCCCCCACTCATGTCCCCCTGCACCCCCACCCCATCAGTGAGGGGCACCTGCCAGCAGGCCCCCACACATGTCCCCCTGCACCCCCAACCCCTATCAGTGAGGGGCACCTGCCAGCAGGCCCCCACTCATGTCCCCCAGCACCCCCATCCCCCATCAGTGAGGGGCACCTGCCAGCAGGCCCCCACTCATGTCCCCCAGCACCCCCATCCCCCAGCAGTGAGGGGCACCTGCCAGCAGGACCCCACTCATGTCCCCCAGCACCCCCACCCCCCAGTAGTGAGGGACACCTGCCAGCAAGCCCCCACTCATGTCCCACTCATGTCCCGCAGCACCCCCACCCCCCAGCAGTGAGGGGCACCTGCCAGCAGGCCCCACTCATGTCCCCCAGCACCCCACCCCCCAGCAGTGAGGGGCAACTGCCAGCAGGCCCCCACTCATGTCCCCCAGCACCTCCACCCCCCAGCAGTGAGGGGCACCTGCCAGCAGGCCCCCACTCATGTCCCCCAGCACCCCTACCCCCCAGCAGTGAGGTGCACCTTCCAGCAGGCCACCACTCATGTCCCCCAGCACCCCCAGCCCCCAGCAGTGAGGGGCACCTGCCAGCAGGCCCCCACTCATGTCCGACTCATGTCCCACAGCACCCCCACCCGCCCAGAAGTGAGGGGCACCTGCCAGCAGGCCCCACTCATGTCCCCCTGCACCTCCACCCCCCATCAGTGAGGGGCACCTGCCAGCAGGCCCCCACTCATGTCCCCCAGCACCCCCACCACCCATCAGTGAGGGGCACCTGCCAGCAGGCCCCCACCATGTCCCTCAGCAACCCCACCCCCCCCAGCAGTGAGGGGCACCTGCCAGCAGGCCCCCACTCATGTCCCCCAGCGCCCCTACCCCCCAGCAGTGAGGGGCACCTGCCAGCAGGCCCCCACACATGTCCCCCTGCACCCCCACCCCCCATCAGTGAGGGGCACCTGCCGGCAGGCCCGTACTCATGTCCCACACATGTCCCCCTGCACCCTCACCCCCCATCAGTGAGGGGCACCTGCCAGCAGGCCCCCACTCATGTCCCCCAGCACCCCCAGCCCCCATCAGTGAGGGGCACCTGCCAGCAGGCCCCCACTCATGTCCCCCTGCACCCCCACCCCCCATCAGTGAGGGGCACCTGCCAGCAGGTCCCCACTCATGTCCCACACATGTCCCCCTGCACCCCAACCCCCATCAGTGAGGGGCACCTGCCAGCAGGCCCCCACTCATGTCCCCCAGCACCCCCATCCCCCATCAGTGAGGGGCACCTGCCAGCAGGCCCCCACTCATGTCCCCTAGCACCCCCACCCCCCAGCAGTGAGGGGAACCTGCCAGCAGGCCCCCACTCATGTCCCCCAGCACCTCCACCCCCCAGCAGTGAGGGGCACCTGCCAGCAGGCCCCCACTCATGTCCCACAAATTTCCCCCTGCACCCCCACCCCCCATCAGTGAGGGGCACCTGCCAGCAGGCCCCCACTCATGTCCCCCAGCATCCCCACCACCCATCAGTGAGGGGCACCTGCCAACAGGCCCCCACCATGTCCCCCAGCAACCCCACCCCCCAGCAGTGAGGGGCACCTGCCAGCAGGCCCCCACACATGTCCCCCTGCACCCCCACCCCCCATCAGTGAGGGGCACCTGCCAGCAGGCCCGCACCCATGTCCCACACATGTCCCCCTGCACCCCCACCCCCCATCAGTGAGGGGCACCTGCCAGCAGGCCCCCATCCATGTCCCCCAGCACCCCCACCCCCCATCAGTGAAGGGCACCTGCCAGCAGGCCCCCACTCATGTCCCCCTGCACCTCTACCCCCATCAGTGAGGGGCACCTGCCAGCAGGCCCCCACTCAAGTCCCACACATGTCCCCCTTCACCCCCAACCACTATCAGTGAGGGGCACCTGCCAGCAGGCCCCCACTCATGTCCCCCAGCACCCCCATCCCCCATCAGTGAGGGGCACCTGCCAGCAGGCCCCCACTCATGTCCCCCAGCACCCCCATCCCCCAGCAGTGAGGGGCACCTGCCAGCAGGACCCCACTCATGTCCCCCAGCACCACCACCCCCCAGTAGTGAGGGGCACCTGCCAGCAGGCTCACACTTATGTCCCACTCATGTCCCACAGCACCCCCACCCCCCAGCAGTGAGGGGCACCTCCCAGCAGGCCCCCACTCATGTCCCCCAGCACCCCACCCCCCAGCAGTGAGGGGCACCTGCCAGCAGGCCCCCACTCATGTCCCCCAGCACCTCCACCCCCCAGCAGTGAGGGGCACCTGCCAGCAGGCCCCCACTCATGTCCCCCAGCACCCCTACCCCCCGGCAGTGAGGTGCACCTTCCAGCAGGCCCCCACTCATGTCCCCCAGCACCCCCAGCCTCCAGCAGTGAGGGGCACCTGCCAGCAGGCCCCCACTCATGTCTCACTCATGTCCCACAGCACCCCACCCGCCCAGCAGTGAGGGGCACCTGCCAGCAGGCCCCCACTCATGTCCCCCTGCACCCCCACCCCCCATCAGTGAGGGGCACCTGCCAGCAGGTCCCCACTCATGTCCCACACATGTCCCCCTGCACCCCAACCCCCATCAGTGAGGGGCACCTGCCAGCAGGCCCCCACTCATGTCCCCCAGCACCCCCATCCCCCATCAGTGAGGGGTACCTGCCAGCAGGCCCCCACTCATGTCACCCAGCACCCCCACCCCCCAGCAGTGAGGGGCACCTGCCAGCAGGCCCCCACTCATGTCCCCCAGCACCCCCACCCCCCAGTAGTGAGGGGCATCTGCCAGCAGGCCCCCACTCATATCCCACTCATGTCCCACAGCACCCCCACCCCCCAGCAGTGAGGGGCACCTGCTAGCAGGCCCCCACTCATGTCCCCCAGCACCCCCACCCCCCAGCAGTGAGGGGCACCTGCCAGCAGGCCCCCACTCATGTCCCCCAGCACCTCCACCCCCCAGCAGTGAGGGGCACCTGCCAGCAGGCCCCCACTCATGTCCCACAAATTTCCCCCTGCACCCCCACCCCCCATCAGTGAGGGGCACCTGCCAGCAGGCCCCCACTCATGTCCCCCAGCATCCCCACCACCCATCAGTGAGGGGCACCTGCCAACAGGCCCCCACCATGTCCCCCAGCAACCCCACCCCCCAGCAGTGAGGGGCACCTGCCAGCAGGCCCCCACACATGTCCCCCTGCACCCCCACCCCCCATCAGTGAGGGGCACCTGCCAGCAGGCCCGCACCCATGTCCCACACATGTCCCCCTGCACCCCCACCCCCCATCAGTGAGGGGCACCTGCCAGCAGGCCCCCACTCATGTCCCCCAGCACCCCCACCCCCCATCAGTGAAGGGCACCTGCCAGCAGGCCCCCACTCATGTCCCCCTGCACCTCTACCCCCATCAGTGAGGGGCACCTGCCAGCAGGCCCCCACTCATGTCCCACACATGTCCCCCTTCACCCCCAACCCCTATCAGTGAGGGGCACCTGCCAGCAGGCCCCCACTCATGTCCCCCAGCACCCCCATCCCCCATCAGTGAGGGGCACCTGCCAGCAGGCCCCCACTCATGTCCCCCAGCACCCCCATCCCCCAGCAGTGAGGGGCACCTGCCAGCAGGACCCCACTCATGTCCCCCAGCACCACCACCCCCCAGTAGTGAGGGGCACCTGCCAGCAGGCTCCCACTTATGTCCCACTCATGTCCCACAGCACCCCCACCCCCCAGCAGTGAGGGGCACCTGCCAGCAGGCCCCCACTCATGTCCCCCAGCACCCCACCCCCCAGCAGTGAGGGGCACCTGCCAGCAGGCCCCCACTCATGTCCCCCAGCACCTCCACCCCCCAGCAGTGAGGGGCACCTGCCAGCAGGCCCCCACTCATGTCCCCCAGCACCCCTACCCCCCGGCAGTGAGGTGCACCTTCCAGCAGGCCCCCACTCATGTCCCCCAGCACCCCCAGCCTCCAGCAGTGAGGGGCACCTGCCAGCAGGCCCCCACTCATGTCCCACTCATGTCCCACAGCACCCCACCCGCCCAGCAGTGAGGGGCACCTGCCAGCAGGCCCCCACTCATGTCTCCCAGCACCTCCACCCCCCAGCAGTGAGGGGCACCTGCCAGCAGGCCCCCACTCATGTCCCACAAATTTCCCCCTGCACACTCACCCCCATCAGTGAGGGGTACCTGCCAGCAGGCCCCCACTCATGTCCCCCAGCATCCCCACCACCCATCAGTGAGGGGCACCTGCCAACAGGCCCCCACCATGTCCCCCAGCAACCCCACCCCCCAGCAGTGAGGGGCACCTGCCAGCAGGCCCCCACACATGTCCCCCTGCACCCCCACCCCCCATCAGTGAGGGGCACCTGCCAGCAGGCCCGCACCCATGTCCCACACATGTCCCCCTGCACCCCCACCCCCCATCAGTGAGGGGCACCTGCCAGCAGGCCCCCACTCATGTCCCCCTGCACCTCTACCCCCATCAGTGAGGGGCACCTGCCAGCAGGCCCCCACTCATGTCCCACACATGTCCCCCTGCACCCCCAACCCCTATCAGTGAGGGGCACCTGCCAGCAGGTCCCCACTCATGTCCCCCAGCACCCCCATCCCCCAGCAGTGTGGGGCACCTGCCAGCAGGACCCCACTCATGTCCCCCAGCACCCCCACCCCCCAGTAGTGAGGGGCACCTGCCAGCAGGCCCCCACTTATGTCCCACTCATGTCCCACAGCACCCCCACCCCCACCCCCCAGCAGTGAGGGGCACCTGCCAGCAGGCCCCCACTCATGTCCCCCAGCACCCCACCCCCCAGCAGTGAGGGGCACCTGCCAGCAGGCCCCCACTCATGTCCCCCAGCACCTCCACCCCCCAGCAGTGAGGGGCACCTGCCAGCAGGCCCCCACTCATGTCCCCCAGCACCCCTACCCCCCGGCAGTGAGGTGCACCTTCCAGCAGGCCCCCACTCATGTCCCCCAGCACCCCCAGCCTCCAGCAGTGAGGGGCACCTGCCAGAAGGCCCCCACTCATGTCCCACTCATGTCCCACAGCACCCCACCCGCCCAGCAGTGAGGGGCACCTGCCAGCAGGCCACCACTCATGTCCCCCTGCACCCCCACCCCCCAGCAGTGAGGGGCACCTGCCAGCAGGCCCCCACTCATGTCCCCCTGCACCCCCACCCCCCTTCAGTGAGGGGCACCTGCCAGCAGGCCCCCACTCATGTCCGACACATGTCCCCCTGCACCCCCAACCCCTAACAGTGAGGGGCACCTGCCAGCAGGCCCCCACTCATGTCCCCTAGCACCCCCAATCCCCCATCAGTGAGGGGCACCTGCCAGCAGGCCCCCACTCATGTCCCCCAGCACCCCCACCCCCCAGCAGTGAGGGGCACCTGCCAGCAGGCCCCCACTCATGTCCCCCAGCACCCCCACCCCCCAGTAGTGAGGGGCACCTGCCAGCAGGCCTCCACTCATGTCCCACTCATGTCCCACAGCACCCCCACCCCCCAGAAGTGAGGGGCACCTGCCATCAGGCCCTACTCATGTCCCCCAGCACCCCCACCCCAAGCAGTGAGGGGCACCTACCAGCAAGACCCCACTCATGTCCCCCAGCACCTCCACCCCCCAGCAGTGAGGGGCACCTGCCAGCAGGCCCCCACTCATGTCCCCCAGCACCCCTACCCCCCAGCAGTGAGGGGCACCTTCCAGCAGGCCCCCACTCATGTCCCCACAGCACCCCCAGCAGTGAGGGGCACCTGCCAGCAGGCCCCCACTCATGTCCCACTCATGTCCCACAGCACCCCCACACCCCCAGCAGTGAGGGGCACCTGCCAGCAAGCGCCCACTCATGTCCCCCAACACCTCCACCCCCCAGCAGTGAGGGGCACCTGCCAGCAGGCCCCCACTCATGTCCCCCAGCACCCCTACCCCCCAGCAGTGAGGGGCACCTTCCAGCAGGCCCCCACTCATGTCCCCCAGCACCCCTACCCCCCAGCAGTGAGGGGCACCTTCCAGCAGGCCCCCAACCATGTCCCCACAGCACCCCCAGCCCCCAGCAGTGAGGGGCACCTGCCAGCAGGCCCCCACTCATGTCCCACTCATGTCCCACAGCACCCCCACCCCCCCAGAAGTGAGGGGCACCTGCCAGCAGGCCCCCACACATGTCCCCCTGCACCCCCACCCCCCATCAGTGAGGGGCACCTGCCAGCAGGCCCGCACCCATGTCCCACACATGTCCCCCTGCACCCCCACCCCCCATCAGTGAGGGGCACCTGCCAGCAGGCCCCCACTCATGTCCCCCAGCACCCCCACCCCCATCAGTGAAGGGCACCTGCCAGCAGGCCCCCACTCATGTCCCCCTGCACCCCCAACCCCTATCAGTGAGGGGCACCTGCCAGCAGGCCCCCACTCATGTCCCCCAGCACCCCCATCCCCCATCAGTGAGGGGCACCTGCCAGCAGGCCCCCACTCATGTCCCCCAGCACCCCCATCCCCCAGCAGTGAGGGGCACCTGCCAGCAGGACCCCACTCATGTCCCCCAGCACCCCCACCCCCCAGTAGTGAGGGGCACCTGCCAGCAGGCCCCCACTCATGTCCCACTCATGTCCCACAGCACCCCCACCCGCCCAGCAGTGAGGGGCACCTGCCAGCAGGCCACCACTCATGTCCCCCTGCACCCCCACCCCCCAGCAGTGAGGGGCACCTGCCTGCAGGCCCCCACTCATGTCCCCCTGCACCCCCACCCCCCATCAGTGAGGGGCACCTGCCAGCAGGCCCCCACTCATGTCCGACACATGTCCCCCTGCACCCCCAACCCCTATCAGTAAGGGGCACCTGCCAGCAGGCCCCCACTCATGTCCCCTAGCACCCCCATCCCCCATCAGTGAGGGGCACCTGCCAGCAGGCCCCCACTCATGTCCCCCAGCACCCCCACCCCCCAGTAGTGAGGGGCACCTGCCAGCAGGCCCCCACTCATGTCCCACTCATGTCCCACAGCACCCCCACCCCCCAGCAGTGAGGGGCACCTGCCAGCAGGCCCCCACTCATGTCCCCCAGCACCCCCACCCCCAGCAGTGAGGGGCACCTGCCAGCAAGCCCCCACTCATGTCCCCCAGCACCTCCACCCCCCAGCAGTGAGGGGCACCTGCCAGCAGGCCCCCACTCATGTCCCCCAGCACCCCCACCCCCCAGTAGTGAGGGGCACCTGCCAGCAGGCCTCCACTCATGTCCCACTCATGTCCCACAGCACCCCCACCCCCCAGAAGTGAGGGGCACCTGCCATCAGGCCCCACTCATGTCCCCCAGCACCCCCACCCCAAGCAGTGAGGGGCACCTACCAGCAAGACCCCACTCATGTCCCCCAGCACCTCCACCCCCTAACAGTGAGGGGCACCTGCCAGCAGGCCCCCACTCATGTCCCCTAGCACCCCCAATCCCCCATCAGTGAGGGGCACCTGCCAGCAGGCCCCCACTCATGTCCCCCAGCACCCCCACCCCCCAGCAGTGAGGGGCACCTGCCAGCAGGCCCCCACTCATGTCCCCCAGCACCCCCACCCCCCAGTAGTGAGGGGCACCTGCCAGCAGGCCTCCACTCATGTCCCACTCATGTCCCACAGCACCCCCACCCCCCAGAAGTGAGGGGCACCTGCCATCAGGCCCCACTCATGTCCCCCAGCACCCCCACCCCAAGCAGTGAGGGGCACCTACCAGCAAGACCCCACTCATGTCCCCCAGCACCTCCACCCCCCAGCAGTGAGGGGCACCTGCCAGCAGGCCCCCACTCATGTCCCCCAGCACCCCTACCCCCCAGCAGTGAGGGGCACCTTCCAGCAGGCCCCCACTCATGTCCCCACAGCACCCCCAGCAGTGAGGGGCACCTGCCAGCAGGCCCCCACTCATGTCCCACTCATGTCCCACAGCACCCCCACACCCCCAGCAGTGAGGGGCACCTGCCAGCAAGCGCCCACTCATGTCCCCCAACACCTCCACCCCCCAGCAGTGAGGGGCACCTGCCAGCAGGCCCCCACTCATGTCCCCCAGCACCCCTACCCCCCAGCAGTGAGGGGCACCTTCCAGCAGGCCCCCACTCATGTCCCCCAGCACCCCTACCCCCCAGCAGTGAGGGGCACCTTCCAGCAGGCCCCCAACCATGTCCCCACAGCACCCCCAGCCCCCAGCAGTGAGGGGCACCTGCCAGCAGGCCCCCACTCATGTCCCACTCATGTCCCACAGCACCCCCACCCCCCCAGAAGTGAGGGGCACCTGCCAGCAGGCCCCCACACATGTCCCCCTGCACCCCCACCCCCCATCAGTGAGGGGCACCTGCCAGCAGGCCCGCACCCATGTCCCACACATGTCCCCCTGCACCCCCACCCCCCATCAGTGAGGGGCACCTGCCAGCAGGCCCCCACTCATGTCCCCCAGCACCCCCACCCCCATCAGTGAAGGGCACCTGCCAGCAGGCCCCCACTCATGTCCCCCTGCACCCCCAACCCCTATCAGTGAGGGGCACCTGCCAGCAGGCCCCCACTCATGTCCCCCAGCACCCCCATCCCCCATCAGTGAGGGGCACCTGCCAGCAGGCCCCCACTCATGTCCCCCAGCACCCCCATCCCCCAGCAGTGAGGGGCACCTGCCAGCAGGACCCCACTCATGTCCCCCAGCACCCCCACCCCCCAGTAGTGAGGGGCACCTGCCAGCAGGCCCCCACTCATGTCCCACTCATGTCCCACAGCACCCCCACCCGCCCAGCAGTGAGGGGCACCTGCCAGCAGGCCACCACTCATGTCCCCCTGCACCCCCACCCCCCAGCAGTGAGGGGCACCTGCCAGCAGGCCCCCACTCATGTCCCCCTGCACCCCCACCCCCCATCAGTGAGGGGCACCTGCCAGCAGGCCCCCACTCATGTCCGACACATGTCCCCCTGCACCCCCAACCCCTATCAGTAAGGGGCACCTGCCAGCAGGCCCCCACTCATGTCCCCTAGCACCCCCATCCCCCATCAGTGAGGGGCACCTGCCAGCAGGCCCCCACTCATGTCCCCCAGCACCCCCACCCCCCAGTAGTGAGGGGCACCTGCCAGCAGGCCCCCACTCATGTCCCACTCATGTCCCACAGCACCCCCACCCCCCAGCAGTGAGGGGCACCTGCCAGCAGGCCCCCACTCATGTCCCCCAGCACCCCCACCCCCAGCAGTGAGGGGCACCTGCCAGCAAGCCCCCACTCATGTCCCCCAGCACCTCCACCCCCCAGCAGTGAGGGGCACCTGCCAGCAGGCCCCCACTCATGTCCCCCAGCACCCCTACCCCCCAGCAGTGAGGGGCAGCTTCCAGCAGGCCCCCACTCATGTCCCCACAGCACCCCCAGCCCCCAGCAGTGAGGGGCACCTGCCAGCAGGCCCCCACTCATGTCCCACTCATGTCCCACAGCACCCCCACCCCCCCCAGCAGTGACGGGCACCTGCCAGCAGGCCCCCACTCATGTCCCCCGCACCCCCACCCCCCAGCAGTGAGGGGCACCTGCCAGCAGGCCGCCACTCATGTCCCCCAGCACCCCCACCCACCAGCAGTGAGGGGCACCTGCCAGCAGGACCCCACTCATGTCCCCCAGCACCCCCACCCCCCAGCAGTGAGGGGCACCTGCCAGCAGGCCCCCACTCATGTCCCCCAGCACCCCCCAGCAGTGAGGGGCACCTGCCAGCAGGCCCCCACTCATGTCCCACTCATGTCCCCCAGCACCCCCACCCCCCAGCAGTGAGGGGCACCTGCCAGCAGGCCCCACTCATGTCCCACACATGTCCCCCTGCACCCCCACCCCCCATCAGTGAGGGGCACCTGCCAGCAGGCCCCCACTCATGTCCCACACATGTCCACCTGCACCCCATCCCCCAGCATTGAGGGGCACCTGCCAGCAGGCCCCCACTCATGTCCCCCAGCACCCCCACCCCCCAGCAGTGAGGGGCACCTGCCAGCAGGCCCCCACTCATGTCCCACACATGTCCCCCAGCACTCCCACCCACCAGCAGTGAGGGGCACCTGCCAGCAGGCCCCCACTCATGTCCCCCAGCACCCCCACTCCCCAGCAGGGAGGGGCACCTGCCAGCAGGCCCCCACTCATGTCCCCCAGCACCCCCACCCCCCAGCAGTGAGGGGCACCTGCCAGCAGGCCCCCACTCATGTCCCCCAGCACCCCCACCCCCCATCAGTAAGGGGCACCTGCCAGCAGGCCCCCACTCATGTCCCCCCTACATGCAATAAAGATGCACAATCATGACCCACTTCTACACCAAAATACCACAGCACGCCACCCCATTACTGAGATGCAATGATTTCCCAATCAAACCCACACTGACATGCCCATCTCAAGACACAAACCAAAACTCAACTATGTACATCAACACATGTCCGTCACACACACACAATCGTTGGCATTGATTGTGTAAACCCACATTTTCACATGCATTAACCCAATGTGCAAATCCCACACATGGAACTAAAATATGAAAATGTATTATGTACAAAAATAAATCAATTAAATGAAAGCATAACAAAATAGCAAACATGAAATGAAAAGCATGTGCAAAAGAAGAGTAAATGAAAAGTATAACCAATACAAAGAAATCCAAAAGAAAAATAGTCCAAACTCTCCCTCCACCAACGCAAATCCAAAGGAAACGTAAAAAAAAAATCCATTGATCCATGGTGAAATCAAAAGAAAAAGTTCAAAATAATCCATTGTCCAACTATGTACAATCAAATTTCCAAAGGTCCATGAGCCCACGAAACAAATGAAACCCACCCTACAAAGACACTATTTACAAAGGTGTGGGGCATAGTCCAAAAGCCCCAAAATAAAGAAAAAAAGGAAACCTAACACTATAAACTATTTACAATGGCGACGGGCAAGTCTTGCGGCTCACTCAGTGATGTTTTCGGCCAGGGCATCATCGAACTCATGTCTATATGCTGGAGGCGGGCCTCTGTTCTGGCCCCGAGGTCTCGCATGGAGGCACTCATGGCCGGTTCCATCTCCCTGCGAGTCGCCTCGAGGCACTCTGCCCGCCTCAACGCCCGATGCATGGAGAACTCCACCCTGACCATGGTGAGCCGTGCCTCTTCCGCCCGCCGCCGCTCCGCACCTATACGCACCAGAGCCATCATTGCTCCCACCTAAAGCCTGCTCCTGCTGCTGCTGTCCATGTGCCCTGTCCGATGATGCCTGCACATCCTCCATCAGCTGGTCTCCAGTTGTGATGTCCACCCCTGCTGGGCCGCCGACTCCCGACTGTGGCAG
Source organism: Ambystoma mexicanum (assembly GCF_040938575.1). Taxonomy (NCBI): domain Eukaryota; kingdom Metazoa; phylum Chordata; class Amphibia; order Caudata; family Ambystomatidae; genus Ambystoma; species Ambystoma mexicanum. The sequence continues at coordinate 1,095,315,686 of NC_090924.1, forward strand.
GGATGGGATCTCCACCAAACTGGCTGTCTTGGTCAGGTCTACAGGGGGCCCTGGTGGAATCTGGGCCGGAAGACGGCAGGGAGAACGACTGGCGCATAGTCTCCACAGAGGAGAAGCGGTCCGCCAGAGTGCGCGTCACATGTAGGAACCCACCAACCAGGGCCCCTCCCAACAGTGCCACATTGCAATGCTGCTGTTCGTGATGGCATGCGTTCTCCGCCCAGGAAGAACGCACGTCACCACGAATGTCACGCGTGCGCAAAGCGACACCAATCAGGACGGAGCCCATACTTGGACACCTCGTCCGCAGGTAGTGGAGAGGCAGATGACATGGCACTCTCCCCTACCTGCGGACGGGCCTGGGACAGGGCATCCCTGCTGGTGCATGGTGGTTCAGTCACAGGGTGAAGGACAGGGACATGCACAGGCCCCTCTGCGGTGACCTGTGCTGCCTCCTGATCCTGGCCCTGGACTGCACCACTTGCACCAGCGGTACTACCCCCACCAGGCCCCATGTGCGGCTCAGTAGCGGGTTCCTCCTCCTCTGTGGGGACCACCAACCTGGATGTCTCCGTACCGTCTTCTGCCATTGCAAGCCCCTGTGGGGGCTCACCCGGCCCTTCCACCACAGCCGTAGTGGCAGACGCGGCACCAGCCCCCTCGCTCCCGGATGATGGCAAGTCCTGGGAGGGTAGCTGGGCCTTGCGTCGCCGCCCAGTGGAGGCATCCCCGCCGCTTGGCTCCACAGCGCCGTCTCCGCCCTCTTCTTCACTTGATGCTGCGTAGAGGGAGACATAGAACACAAGCATCAGGGTACAGTACAATATTCGCCTAGACAGGAATCAATAACAGATGAGTGGCAGTGTCTAACGTCACTTCCATCCTGTCCCTCCACAACACATGGGTGAATGCACGCACCACACATGCATAAACAGGCACGGCGCCTGCAATCAACATCAGCATCCGTGTACAAGGGCCTCTATTAATCCAAATGTTGCCTTCAAACTCACATGCGTCATGGCTCACACTGATCCCATGCAAACACATCACCGGAGGGTCATGCATCATGCCTTGTACACCACAGACACATTGGATAGACACAGTGCATACAACGGTGACCGCACTGCATGAGTGAATGTACACATCATCATGGACATGTGTCATGAATCCATGGCGTATCAAAGTCACAGACACACTTCTCAGACACACACACATGTGCACCATACATGTACATGACAGTAGCACCCATCCCTCACACCCCCACCATGTGCAAGAACAGACACTGGCATGCCTTCATGTGTGCATTTGCCATACAGCTCCCCATGTTGCATTGGCACTCATGCCCCAACCATGTGGTCCGCACATTACTGATCTCACCTGCATGAACATGATGTCTCTGCACACACACATCCATACATGGCCCATGTCAGACATACAGGCAAGTATAAGACTACCAGCACATTGCAACATGCCCTGTCTCACACAACAATGCTTGGCCACTTACCGCTCAACTCCAGACGGGTCTTCCTCCGAAGGATCTGGGCATGGAGCGCTTGGCATACGTGTTCCAGGACCCTCATCTGGATGTCACTCATGCTGACCCGTCCCCCCTCCGCGAGGCGCCGGGCCTTGTGGAGGGTCCTGGACCTGAAGTCCTCCCAGCGCTTCTTGACGTGCTTGATGTCGTGGGTTGCCACCCCCTCAGTGTTGATGGCAACCACTACGTCGTCCCAGATCCTCTCCCGTCCTTCCTTGTTGGCGCATGATGTTCCGAAGAGGGCATCATACTGCCCCAGGACATGCTCCACCAGGACACCAACTTCCTTCACACTGAAGCTGGTGGCCCTCTGCCTCTCTGGTTGGGGGTCGCCAGTGGTCTCAGATGGTGTTTACCCCGACATGGCGACCCCCGAGGCAGGCGGGGGTGGGCAAATGGGTCCTGGGGCTGGGCTGTGGAGCGATGGTATCCCAGTCGGGAGTCTTCTGTTCCAGCAGGGGTGGACACAGCAACTGGAACCCTGGCTGATGTGCAGGCACCAAATACCAGGGCACGTGGGCAGCAGGCAGGCAGGAGCAGATGGCAGGTGGGAGCGTGCTCAGGGCTCTGGGGGGCAGTAATTCGGCCTTCTGGGCAGGAGCGTGGTCTTCCGTGTGTTGTTGCGTGGCCAGCTTGATACGGAGTGATTTGGCACGTGAAAATCTTGCACATCAGTGTGTAATTTGAGGAAAGGCCCTTCGCGCGTAAGCGCGTCAGCACACATACGCAGTTTCATTGGACCAAAGGCCCTTAGCGCGTAAGTGCTTCTGGGACGTGATTCGCGTGGGCGTTTCCCTCGTGACATGGGCATAGTGGTTCAGCGCACGTGAATAAACTGCACGTCCGCGTGTGAATGCATGTAATCCAAGGAAAGGGCCTACGCGCGTAAGTGACGTGACACGCGCAGGCGTTTCCATCAACACGGGTGCATGTTCATCGTACACGTCCAAAAACTGCACATCTGAGTGACAGCTCGTTTAATTGGAGGAAAGGGCCTTAGCGCGTAGACGCGTAAGTGACGCTGTGCGTGTGGGCTGCTTTAAAAGGTACGTGTAGGACCCCATTTCCTTGTACGTGCTTTTCGTGGAGAGCGAGTGGGTGAATTCTGTACTTCTTGTCGGTTCACACGCGATTACTTCACAGCGTTTCAAGTTCGTACTCCCTGTTACCTCTGACAGCATTCATTTTTTTTTTGGGCCTGTTTCCTCAAACAGCGTTCACTTCTTCTTTTGTCCTGTCTCCTCAGACAGCGTACAATTCTTCTTTTGGCGGGGGTGTTGCCAACGCGCACACATGCGTTTTTTTCGCGTTCTTTTTCCAGGCAGACGGTGAGTCGCGCACGCATTTACCAACTGTGCTTGCCCTGTGTGTCGCGTACCCCTTCAGAGGTCACTGTAGGCTGCGTGTGACACGCATACGCTTATTTTTGTGTTTCTGGGTGCCACGGCGTAGTGCGGGTTCATTTTTCCACGCACGTGGTCTACGAGGGGTTGCGTGCACGTTACTTTTTGTTTTTGGGGTGCCTGTGCGTTGCATGACCCGTCATCTTCCCCCAGGGGTCACAGACAGCCTTGCTAGAGCACTAGGGTACGAATTCCATCTATTACCCTACCCCTTTCACCCCAAATTTCCCAGGACAATTGTTTACTGCAACTCCCATACACACAACAACATCAATGCCATGGTTGGGAGGCGACCAAGCGGTAAGGGAGGCAAAGGTGGCCGACCTCCAAAAGGTGGGCATGGTGGGCGCGGTAGGGGACGTGGCCAGGATTTGCAGAGTGCCCCTAGACCCCCATGTGTGGAGGACCAATCAGGGACACCCATGCTCCCACCCCCATGGTTGAGGGAAACGTGGCTGATACCATCCCAGCTCAGCCCTTGTTGGACCAGCCCATTGTGGCACCTGACCCGGCGCAGGATGACTCCCAGGCTGACTTCCAGGTCAGCAAGTCTAAGCCACGTGTGCCGGTGCAAGTTGGTGTCACCAGGCCACGTGGATCTGGGGCAGCGATGTCATCTGCTGCCCCAAGTAGGCAGGGTGGGGAGGCTGCAGGGGCAGCTGCAGCTCTATCCACCCCAGCTCTGAGTCTCCCAGCTGGGACAGTGTCTGTCCTGGTCCATCAAACTGACGTTGCCCCTGCCAACATCACACTTCAGCCAATGCCTGCACCAAGACCTATGGTCATTGTGCCTTTGCACACTCCCAGGACCCTGTCCACCTGCGCTTCTGCCCCTACTGACCAGAGCGGCACAAGCCACTCAGGCTCTGCTCCACCTTTGAAAAACAGGAAGAAGGGTGCTCTGGCACTACAGGCTGAGACACCAGACACGGCTACACAGTCCGGCACGTCAAGGAAGCCTTACTTTAATGACCCCGAACTTGATGCACTTGTGACCTATGTGTTGGCACATAGCCACGAAATGGTGGTGACTGCAGGGTGCAAGATCACACCTGGTCAACGTAGGGCACACTGGCAGACCATCGCGGACCGCATAAGTGCCCTTGGATTTGTGAGGCACACAGCTGATGATTGCTACAAGCAGTGGAATGACCTGAAACGCAGAGCAAAGAACAAGCTTGCCTCAAATCATGCCGCTACTCTGGTGACTGGTGGTGGGTCTCCACCAGAGGACAACAAACTAACTGAACATGAGTCTGTTGCTGGGACCTTCGTCACAGAGGAGCAGATCCAAGTGGGAGAGCTACCTGATTACGAGGCATTGTCCGGTGAGTGCCCATGCATGTGTGTGTAATCCATGTGTATGTTGTTTGGGTGACGGGTTCTGATTGAGTGCCAGGTGAGGGTGTGTACTCCTGAGTGTTATGGAGCTTCTCCCATGTGCTTCCTCCAATACATTCACGTGCCTTTGATTTGGGTATGACAGTATCCCTTCTGCCCACAGTAGCCAATTAGCCCCACATTACTGCTGTTGCACTTGAACTATCATCTTGCAACAACATTGTTCTGATTTTTTCTGTGTTCATTCAGGCTGATTGTTTAGACTATCCCATTTTTCATATGCTTTATTCATCCCTAATGCCACATATGTGACATGCTTCTGTCATTTTTTACACCACACATTGTGCCACTTTAGTTACCTGGTTAAGTGAATAATTAAACCATTCAGGGCGAGGGAGTATTGGCCTGCTGAAATTTATTTTTAGGGCCTGTTTGCATGTGAAACATGATAGTTGTTTCCTGTCATGTTGAAGTGACCAACCATTGATGTGTACATCTGCCTACAATCACTGTCTAATTGTTCACTGGATGTGTTGCAGTGTGCGGCACATGCATATTTTACAACACTATTCTGCATTAATCTTCTCATCATGTCCATGTGACATGGATGTGTGGCAGTACTCATTCACTGACATATCGCTGTAGTCTAATTTACCATGGCTATGCTACATGACATCTGTGTGCTGGCATGTGTCATGTATGTGTATTGAACATGCCACTCACAGGCTGATGTGTGATGCCAGTGCTACACGACATGCTGCGAATGTGTTTCTTTTCCATCTTGGTGTCCTCATTGTCTGCCTTTCTGACTCCCCTTCAAAATCATTGACAGTGCATGCCAGGGTTATAGTCATGTGGGACATGTGTCAACCATGTACAGGATCTCTGTCTTGTCAGGCCTATGTGTGTGCTATGGTGCTCATGCCTGTTTCCATTTCTGGTGTTTCATGTTTTTGCAGGTGACGACGCACTTGATGCTGGTGAGGTTTAGGAGATGGTGCAGACCAAGGAGGATTCTCAGCCACGACCAGGCACCAGTGGGGGACGTGGTGTGGTGGTGGGTGAAAACACTTTGGTACTGCAGACCATACTGTCGAGGGGTGCCTCTGGGTGCAGCTCCTCAGACCTCTATTCAGGTGCTGAGTCGGATGATGAGACTTATGTGCTGTCGCAGGTCAGTGCTTCTGGCAGGGATTCTGTTCTGTCCAACCCACCTGCCCCAGGGGTTTAAACCCTCTATGGGGATGTCAGTGTTGGTAGGTCCGCCTTTGGCGGTTACGGATGCAGGGTCACACAGCATCTGATCCTGTTCCTGGGCCAGCATATCAGAGGGGGAATGCAGTCCTGCAGCCTCAGGCAGTGCCAGCACAGCAAGGTTATTATTATTATTATAGGTGCAGATCGCCTTGCCCCGAACCGGTGTGGTGCCCGCCGACGCGGTGGCCATGCGCCACCAGACAATACTGCATGGGAAAACTCCATGTACGCTATGGCAACCCAACAGGCAGCATCAGTAGAAATGATGGCTCAGGCAATGGAGAGGGTGGCCACTTCCATTATCTCCCCTGAAAGGCAGATAGAGCAAAAACAGCAGGCAACAGACTCCATTTGCCAATCACACAGGGAAGACATGTTGGCATCCAACAGGGACCGATGGGCAGCACTGGAGACTCTGCGCGAATCCATATCAATAGAGTCACAGGGCCACAGGGAAGCCCTGAGGGTGGAACTCCATAACCTCAGACAGAGTCTGCTTGAACTTGAGGCTTCCCGAATTGTTAGGGCAGAACAGCAGCTGGAGCAGCTCACACGTTCGCTCTCAACTGAGCTGCAGGCAACACGTGAGTAGATCCAGGCATCCCGCGAGGCCATGCGTGCAGAAGTGCAGGCAACCCGTGATGTGCTGCATGGGGATCTCCGCACTTTAATCCTCCAGAATCAGACCTTCCAGACCTGCATGCTTGCTGCCATGGACCATACCAGGGCTTTGCGTAGGCTGCCTCCCATAGTGCCACCACCTCCTGATGCAGCAGCAGAGGGTGAAGAGAGCAACAGCAGTTCTCCCACAATGGCATAGCCGTGCAGGCCATGAGCCCATGGAGGTATTATTTTTTCTCGCAACATCCACGCAGGTGGGTGTTGGTGTGCACCCTGTCCTCGAATCTCCTGGGTGGCCTCCCCCCCTGGCCCCCACATGGCCATTTTTTTTTTTTTTTCACAGTGTGTTGCCTTGTGTGGCTCCCGTGGGCAACCACTGTATTCCGGCTGGGCACATGCAGGCTTGTCCTGAGTTTGGGTAAGATGCTTGGATTCGTGACACACACACACACCCCCTGCTTCCCGTTTCCATGGGCTTGCAAAGGGTGTGACCAAGTGACAGTGACATTGGGCTCCCATGAGCTGTGTGGGCAGTCTGTAGTCAATACTGTGTGTACATCCCTAGTGGGTTTTGTTGTTGTATTGTACACTGCATGGTGTATTGATATGTGCTTGTGCATCTATGTCTTACTCCTAATTTGCAGGTTCCTTGCTCATGTCTTCACAAGGCCGTCTCCTTTGCAGATGGAGTTCATGTTGTATGCAGTACACTGACACATTTGCGTGGAAGCAACACTCTACAGTTGGAAGGGGTCGATGTGCTGGCTTATTCAGGTTGTACGACTACCACTACTTTGACTTAGTACTGTCATGTTTTTGCAATGTTTCATGGTGTGTTGCTGTATTGAGTTGGTGGTAAGTATTTGTTCATGTGTGCTGTTTGTTATTGATTACTGGGAGCATATTGTCTGTGGGCAGTTTCCATTTGGGACAGTGCACTTTGTGACACTTGTGTCAGGTCTTGTGCATTGCTTTGTTTGCTTTCACATTGCATGACATGCCATGGTGTGTTGGGTGGCGGAGCTGGGGAGGGGTTGGGTGACATGGCGCTATTTTCATGTTGTATTTTGCAAGGGGGTAGTCATTCATGCAGCATAAATGTGTGTTTTTTTTGTGACACAGCATTGGTTGTCTTTCAGCATTTAGGGATGCACACAATGTAACAATTCCAGGTGACCAATCTCAGGCTGGTATGGTTGTGACAGTTGACTGTCCCTTATGTCATCATCATTGATTGTCAGCTGGTATGTGCCAGGGCTGTGTGCACTCCACGGGGGTGTGATTTTAGGTGAAGTAATTAGCCACCAGCTGTGTACGGGCTGCCTCACCACGTGCCCTTTCCCATCCCATGCGCAGCGGCCGTGCTTGTGGTTGGGGATGTGGGGGCACCACCATGTCCACGGGCAGGCCCCGGCGTGTTGCAACGTTGTGCAGGACACATGCTGCCACTATGATCCTGCACACTGCTGGGGGCGCGTATAGCAGCTTCCCACCAGAGCGGTCAAGGGAGCGAAAGCGTGACTTGAGCACTCCGAATGTGCGCTCCACTATGCCCCGGGTTACAATATGGGCTGTGTTGTATCTTACCTCGGGTGGTGTGGTGGGGTTCCGAATTGGTGTCATCATGTGGGTGCTCAGTGGGTAGGCACTGTCCCCTGGGGAGATGATGATGATGGGTATCATCAGTGGGGTTGTGACATTACTCAGTATCTGACATGCATGCACGTGCAGGGGCATTTATACTCACCAATCAGCCATGTATCGCCATGCCGCCCAGCTTCTAGGTCCCCTTTTAGAGTTGACATTCTGTAAATTAAACTGTCATGGGTCGACCCTGGATAGTTGGGATATACTGAGGTGATGATTCCCTTGGCATCACATACCACCTGCACGTTGATGGAATGCCAGTGCTTGCGGTTTCTGTAGATGTGCTCAGTTGCCCTGGGAGGACGTAAAGCCACATGGGTGCAGTCAATGGCACCTAGCACTTTGGGGAAGTGTGCTACCCCGTAAAAATCTTGGACGACAGCCTGCCTTTCTGCAGGTGTTCTGGGCAGGTATATGTGCCTGCGGAATGATGGACGTGCAGTCATGATGGCCAACACCTGGTGCAGGCAGCGTAACTGCGTGGCCTGTGAGACCCTCCCCCAATATGGCAGTAGTCCGCTGAAATGAACCAGTGGCCAAGAAGTGCAGTACATTGAGCACCTTTTCCAAGGGCTCAGTGCTTGGGAGCACAGGGTGGGTGATGTGAGGTCATCCTCCCACTCACTCACCAGGTCGAGTATTATGTGAGGTGGAAACCTGTACCTCTCATACACCTGGTCATCAGGCATCCCAAAAAGGCTGGTTCTGGGTGCAAAAATACTGGGCCTGACTATCCTCCTCCTCCTCCTGCGGTATCCCACGACCACTGCTGTGAGGAACGGTATATTCATCTTGGCGTCTGAGCTTGTTTGTTGTTTGCGCGCACTTTTATGCTGCGCGGGTCCACGTACTCCTGCTTCCTGCTGGCGTACGTGTTTCTGGATTAGCGCGTCTTTTTTGGCGCACGCGTTAGCCCCGTTCGATTCCATGAATACGTGTTGTAGGTGCGCGTGTGGGCGTTCCGCGCATTTGCCTCCTGTACTTCCCCCGTGACGCCCACATTTTCACGCGTTGTTCCCCATTCCGCGTGTTACGCCCCATGTTACGCCTACTTTTGTTGTGTGTGCTTCACTATGTGCGCTTTCGCTGTGCGCGTAGCGCACGCTGTTTGAAGACGTGTGCGCCAGCGTGCGCCACGCAGGATTTTAGCGCACATCCATGGATTTACACGTGCACGGACTTCCATGAATCGCTGTGCGCGTGTTTCGCTGCGATTTTCGCACTTGCGCTGCGATTTGCACGCTTGCGCGGGAATTTTCAGCGCACATTAATTCCGTGATTCGGCCTGAGAGACTCTAACATGTGGTCCAACATGCAACACCTGGAAACCTCCTTTCTGACTCACAACCCTAAGTCCCATTCCCTTCCATCCAAGAAAGTACTCAATTTAGGGATGACTATCGACAGCCTCCTTAAGGTGGTCTCTCAAGTAAATAAGGCAGCTAGTTCATTTGCATAGTTGTGCTTGGTTAAGAAACGTCTTCACTTCTTCTCCTTTAGCCACCAACCACACTAGTTAATGCATTTGTCTTTCCTAGACTAGACTTTAATAACATTCTGAGTCAAAACGTTCATAACTATCTATCGAAAAAAAATGTCCTTGCCAAAAAAACTCTTCTCGAAATCCTCAGGTGGACTCCTAAATCATTCACTCCTCTGCGTATGCACTGGTTGCCAGTGAATGAGCATGTTAGAGTCAAAGCACAGTGAATGGTCCAGAAGGCGTACTATTAGCAAAGTCCTTCATTTTCATCAGTCAATGTGTTAAACAAGTCGATTTTTCGTTCTCTGTGATAAACAGATCTCAATCTCTTGACCAATAATTTAATTGGGGCAAGCACTCCTCATTTCAAGCATCATCTCTCTGGAATTCCATTACAGCCTTTTAATGGAATAGTTGATGACCATCTAAAATGTAGAACATTCATAAATTAAGCATTCACTCGACAAGATGTAGTTGTACAATCTGAAAGACTCAGTGCCAAGGTGCCCTTCGGCATGAAAGTTGGCGCTAAAGAAATACAATTAAACTAATCTAGTTATAAACACAAATAAACATAAATAACTTTTCGCAAAACACGCTAGGCAATCTGTGGTCATTTTCAACAACTAAATCTCAAAAGTAATGAAAGACTTTATTTAGACCACAACCTTTTACTGTTCATTCCATTATTTAAAAAAAAAAGATGAAATCATTCATGTGTTCATCTGTATTGAGTATATCAAAATACAAATTGCATCATCAGCATATTTCACATACACATTTTCCGGAAACTGAAGAATCCCCTTATCTATGCTCATCGTTATTATCAGCAAATTAATGAAATGGCATATATTCTCTCTGTTCCTCATCACAATCCTTCAATGTCATTTTCAGGCTAAGTGAGCAACAGAATAACATGTCCTGAATCTCTTCCCATGCTTCAATAATTGAAAAGGAAATTCGACCAATAGGCGGATGGCATGATCAACTACAATGTGTTTTCGTGTGTCCAAGTATCACACGAACCGAACTGCAGTCTAAGCGATACTCCATTTTCTCTTGTAACTGTGCAACGAAGCATCAGATGCTCCAATGCTTTAAGACGCGCATTGAATTATAGTCTACATAGACTCTGAGGGCTGGTGAGCGTCCTTCGCCCACTCTTCATTTGCCAGAGGTGATAAATCACTTCCTTGAAACATGATTAGAGAGGTTGTCGATACCTTTGTGACCCGGCAGTATTGTTGATCACGTATGAGTTATCCAGAACCAGATACCTTGCCACAGGAATACTCTCAGGGGTCGATTCATGGAATTAATGTGCGTCGAAAATTCCCGCGCAGAGGTGCCAAAACGTGCGAATCGCAGGAAAACCAGCGCACAGCGATTCATGGAAGTCCGTGCGCGAGAAAAACATTGGATGTGCACTAAAAATGTGCGCCGCGCACGCCGGCGCACAGGTCATCCAACAGCGTGCGCCACGGCCACTGCGAAATCGCACATAGCACGGCGCACATCACAAAAGTCGGCGGAACACGGGGTGTAACACTCGGAATGGGGAACAATGTGTGAAAATATGGGCGTCACGGGGGAAGTACAGGAGGCAAGTGCGCGGAACGCCCACACGCTCGCCTACAACCCGTATTCATGGAATCGAATAGGGCAAACCAGCGCACGGTCAAAGACGCGCACAGGGCCAAAGAAGTACGCCACAAGAAAGCAGGCGGTAGCGCCCCTGTGACTAAAAAAAATGTGCGCCAAAATGTGTGCTAACAAAAAGCACCCATATACAGCCATGATGAATGGCCCATACAGTGGCCCTCTAGGACAAATGAGGTGCAAAGGGGCACCGACAAACACGGACACCCGCTCTGTGAAAAATAGTGTATGCGCGTGTTCCTGGGTGCGCGGGAAGTTCCACACGCGATTAGCCTGGGTACGTGTACTTCGGGGTGCGCGGGAAGTTCCACACGCGATTAGCCTGGGTACGTGTACTACGGGGTGCGCGGGAAGTTCCACACGCGATTGGCCTGGGTAGGTGGGGGTGCGTGGGAAGTTCCACATGCGATTGGCCTGGGTACTTGTACTACGGGGTGCGCGGGAAGTTCAACACGCGATTGGCCTGGGTACGTGTATTCCGAGGTGCGTGGAAGATTCACACGCGATTTCTGCAGGGTACGTGTATTTCGGTGGTGCCGGGGAATGCTACACGTGATTTGGCCATGTGGGTCCCCCCAGGTGTTCCGTCTACACCCTCCATGGCACCTGCAGGCAGCCCACACCACAGGGTACTACCCTGCACCCCTGCTCATGTCCCACAGGCAACCCATCCACCATGGCCATGCCCACCAGCCAACCCACATGTCACCTTGCACTAGTGATCACCAACACATGTCTCCCACCACCCCCACCCCCCAGCAGTGCAGGGGCAGACTCCACCAGGCCCCCACCCATGTCTCCCACCACCCCCACCCCCCAGCCACCAGGGGCAGCCTCCACCAGGCCCCCACTCATGTCTCCCACCACCCCCACCCCCCAGCAGTGCAGGGGCAGCCTCCACCAGGCCCCCACCCATGTCCAACTCATGTCTCCCACCACCCCCACCCCCAGCCACCAGGGGCAGCCTCCACCAGGCCCCCACTCATGTCTCCCACTACCCCCACCCCCCAGCAGTGCAGGGGCAGCCTCCACCAGGCCCCCACCCATGTCTACCACCACCCCACCCCCTAGCCACCAGGGGCAGCCTCCACCAGGCCCCCACTCATGTCCCCTATTACGCCCACCCTCCAGCAGTGCAGGGGCAGCCTCCACCAGGCCCCCACCCATGTCTACCACCACCCCCACCCCCCAGCCACCAGGGGCAGCCTCCACCAGGCCCCCACTCATGTCCCCTATAACCCCACCCCCCAGCAGTGCAGGGGCAGCCTCCACCAGGCCCCCACTCATGTCCACATGCACCCCCACCCCCCAGTGCAGGGGCAGCCTCCACCAGGCCCCCACCCATGTCTACCACCGCCCCCACTCCCCAGCAATGCAGGGGCAGCCTCCACCAGGCCCCCACTCATGTCTCCCATCACCCCCACCACCCAGCCACCAGGGGCAGCCTCCACCAGGCCCCCACTCATGTCTCCCACCACCCCCACCCCCCAGCAGGGGCAGCCTCCACCAGGCCCCCACTCATGTCTCCCATCACCCCCAACCCCCAGCCACCAGTGGCAGACTCCACCAGGCCCCCACTCATGTCTCCCATCACCCCCACCCCCCAGCCACCAGGGGCAGCCTCCACCAGGCCCCCACTCATGTCCCCTATTACCCCCACCCCCCAGCAGTGCAGGGGCAGCCTCCACCAGGCCCCCACTCATGTCTCCCACCACCCCCACCCCCGCAGTGCAGGGGCAGCCTCCACCAGGCCCCCACTCATGTACAACTCATGTCTCCCACCACCTCCACCCCCCAGCAGTGCAGGGGCAGCCTCCACCAGGCCCCCACTCATGTCTCCCACCACCCCAACCCCCAGCAGTTCAGGGGCAGCCTCCACCAGGCCCCCACTCATGTCTCCCATCACCCCCACCCCCCAGCCACCAGGGGCAGCCTCCACCAGGCCCCCACTCATGTCTCCCACCACCCCCACCCCCAGCAGTGCAGGGGCAGCCTCCACCAGGCCCCCACTCATGTCTCCCATCACCCCCACCCCCCAGCCACCAGGGGCAGACTCCACCAGGCCCCCACTCATGTCCCCTATTACCCCCACCCCCCAGCAGTGCAGGGGCAGCCTCCACCAGGCCCCCACTCATGTCCCCATGCAACCCCACCCCCCAGCAGTGCAGGGGCAGCCTCCACCAGGCCCCCACCCATGTCTACCACCACCCCCGCCCCCCAGCAGTGCAGGGGCAGCCTCCACCAGGCCCCCACTCATGTCTCCCATCAGCCCCACCCCAGCCACCAGGGGCAGCCTCCACCAGGCCCCCACTCATGTCTCCCACCACCCCCACCCCCCTGCAGTGCAGGGGCAGCCTCCACCAGGCCCCCACTCATGTCTCCCACCACCCCCACCCCCCAGAAGTGCAGGGGCAGCATCCACCAGGCCCCCACCCATGTCTACCACCACCCCCACCCCCCAGCCACCAGGGGCAGCCTCCACCAGGCCCCCACTCATGTCCCCTATTACCCCCACCCCCCAGCAGTGCAGGGGCAGCCTCCACCAGGCCCCCACTCATGTCCTCATGCACCCCCACCCCCCAGCAGTGCAGGGGCAGCCTCCACAGGCCCCCACCCATGTCTACCACCACCCCCACCCCCCAGCCACCAGGGGCAGCCTCCACCAGGCCCCCACTCATGTCTCCCACCACCCCCACCCACCAGCAGTGGTGCAGGGGCAGCCTCCACCAGGCCCCCACTCATGTCCCCATGCACCCCCACCCCCCAGCAGTGCAGGGGCAGCCTCCACCAGGCCCCCACCCATGTCTACCACCACGCCCACCCCCCAGCAGTGCAGGGGCAGCCTCCACCAGGCCCCCACTCATGTCTCCCATTACCCCCACCCCCCAGCCACCAGGGGCAGCTTTCACCAGGCCCCCACTCATGTTTCCCATCACCCCCACCCCCAACCACCAGGGGCAGCCTCCACCAGGCCCCCACTCATGTCCCCTATTACCCCCACCCCCCAGCAGTGCAGGGGCAGCCTCCACCAGACCCCCACCCATGTCTCCCACCACCCCCACCCCCCAGCCACCAGGGGCAGCCTCCACCAGGCCCCCACTCATGTCTCCCACCACCCCCACCCCCCAGCAGTGCAGGGGCAGCCTCCACCAGGCCCCCACTCATGTCCAACTCATGTCTCTCACCACCCCTGTGGAAATCGATATAATATTGTGACCCCAATCGCATTGTTTAAATGTATGTTGGCCTACGCCAAGCTGTCTAAAGAATACTATGTACATAGGTTCCGCGGCAAGGTCTTGACCTTAATGTATCGTGTAAGCCGCCATCTTGGATCTAGCCGCCATTTTAGGTACTCTTGCAGTGTGGAAGTCACCTTGAATCACAAAATGGAGGCCGAATGACATTTCGAGTAAGACTTCGGCGATGGTGACCTCCGCACACGTGAATGAATAAAATGTCCGCAGGCTACTTGTTAGGGTCATGAACTAAGACCCTGTCCTCTCTTTAACCTATGTGTAAATATGTAACCGTATCAGCGGAACTGATCTAATATATGGAAATTGTGTGTTCGACCTGGCTACGAACCCTAGCCATGGTTCCAGAAATGGTTAACTTGCAAGAGGGCTGGCCAATACAGTACAAAATGTATAAAAACCCAAGCATCCCGATGATCGGTCTCTCCCACTTTCAGTGCGAACCTAAGGTTGAAGGTTCGTGTGTTAGTCAGAGGGCCGAATAGCTATTTGCGTGTCAATTGACTTTGGTAACTTTGTAACTTTGAAATAAAGCGCTTTGTATGTCCTTTGTAACCTGTGTTGGTGTGTTTCCTTTTGGGCTTCCCGGCCTCATATCAATTTCTCTGTTTCCACAGTTGGCGCCCGAATAGGAACCCTCAAGATTGATGCCGGATCATCGAAGGTTGATGCAGACTATCGAATTGGGATCGGACGGTGTGATTCTGCGGGCCCGACCGATCAAGACGCGATACCTCGGCAGCGCTGCACGATCCGATCCTTGGGCGATAGTCGTGCGGTCTGACACGGCATCTTGACGAGGGTCCAATTCCGAGGCGGGCAGATTTGCCGAAACCACCGAACGCAGGTAAAATTCGTTAGTTGAAGTCCTTTGTAAACCGTACGGTCCTCCTTAGGTTTGGTCAGGTGTAGTCGTGACCCGGCTCTTAATTTAACCCTGACAATTTGAATTTGGCGTATTGTATCTGCAGACACAATTATTGGACCAGGTAACACCAATTCTTTGAGAAATGCCTGGGAAATTGTCTAGCTGCTTTAGGGTTCTGTTCCGCAGCGATCGACAATCTTTGGAATTTAGCCGTCCGGCACCACAGGAGGGGTCGCCGGCGTGTACTATGTACTGTAAGTATGGCATTGGTAGTATTGTATTTAATGACATTTGGCACAGACAGACCAGAAATGCCTCCGAATTTCAGTGGCCAATCAATGGTAGCTTTGAGATCCCCCGTATTGAATACTTAGAGTTGATTTTGCTCAAGAAGAAGGCTAGGCCAGCAGCCTTTGATGTGTTACAAAATTGGAAAAAGGAAGCATTACAGCAGCTTAAAAGTAGGGATAAATATGCACGACGTCATAAAACGAATGCCGAGAAGGCATTGTTGTATGACAAGGAAAAACGATTAGAAGAAACCCAGAAACTGGATAGAGCTTTCTCGCTCGGGGTCCAGAAAATTTACCCCTCTAAAGATTTCCATGTTTCCGAGGAGTTTATTGAGAAAATATTAAACGAACGGAGGACTGATTCTTCAGCGCCACCTCCGTATGCTCCTGTTGTGGCCACTTTGCCCATTCCTGCTATTGCTCCTATTGCTATTCCTACTCCTCCTGCGCAGCCTACTGCCCCTAGTTCTTTGGTTGTCGCTCCTCTGTCTACATTACCTCTTTCCCCTGCACCCTTGCTAGGTTCACTTACACCTCCGATTTCGGGGAGTCCTGTGTTCACTAAATCAGATCCCGGTACAGGGTCGAAAATTGTGACTCGTAGTACTGTTCCTGCGGGCAGGAAACAGGAACTATTTGCTTGGGCTAAACATTGCATGGAAAAAGGTGATCAAACTGATGTACTTTCGACATTATCTAATTTGCACGATTTTCCCGAGAAAAACGTTTTTATTGAAGGACTGGGGATTCATTTAGGTGTAATGTGGGGTAGATTGCAGACTTCGGATCTCCCACAAGGGGTGAGAGATCTGAACGCTTTGGCACTGTCGAGGGATACAGAGCAGAAGGTATATGGACATGTTGATAGGTTGTTTGAGTTTAGAAGGGACTTTGAAAGGTCACAAAACGAGGATGATGAAGACGGTAGGATATATGTGCAGAAACGGTTCCTTTCGTGCCAAAGATCAGCACCTGAGGAAGTACGGATTTGTACCAGAGATGCGATTCGGTGGATCTCGGATTCATCGATATCGCCAGATGAGGTATATGACACATATAGTCAATACACGGTAGAGATGCAAAGGAAGGTAATCCAAGTGATGGTACAGCATTTGCAGGAGGAATGTATAAGGAAGAAGGTTGGTTGCCCCACAGAGTTATTAGGTATTTGTAAAAGAGCTTTTTCGCCCGACACTTCTACAGCTGCTTTAGCGCTCGATTTGGCCTTATTACTTAGTAAGCGGTCGGAGGTCCCTATATCTCAGTTGCCTATGAGAGAGGTCCCTCCGACCCTTGTCCCAAAAGTAGAAATCCTCGCCAACGCGGCGGCTGGTACTGCCGCGGTGGATATCCCTGCACATTACGTATCACAGTTCGTTCACGTCCCGTTTTCTCGACAGGAAGTGAACACGATTAGACAATCAGTTCCTGATATCAGGAAGAACCCGACAGGATTTTATAAAGAAATAGGATCCATTTTGCAATCTTCTGTGTTCACCTTAAGTGACATGGATTTATTGTTTCCAGTACTTTTGCCTGTCGATGTATGGAAACAGGTACGAACAATAGATGATGTGCCGGGGTTAGGGGATACATGGGTAAATCTGGTTAGAATAGATGGGGAACGACCTGCTGGTGAGAAACCACCCCAGGTAATACTCACTTTACCCGATAGAATAGTCACCAAATTAAAAACTATAGTTCCAGAAAAAAGGATTATTTGGGACAAGCTTACGGCCTGCGTCCAAGGGAAAACTGAAGGTACTACTGAATTCTTTAATAGATTCGAACAGGTGTTCTCCGACTTCAGTGGACAGGATTTAGGTACAGAGTCGGGGAAGAGGTTGTTTGTGGACAAATTTGTGCGTGGATTGTTGCCCGACATCCAGTCACAAATTATGTCCTCAGAGAGCGCTTGGCAGGCAAAATCTCAGTCAGAGGTCTTGCATATGGCTCAGTATTACGAGAATCGGGTTAATAATGAAAAAGAGAAAATCGAAAAAAGAAGGGGTGACCTAAAGACTAAGGTATTGTTGCAGCAAATTGTCAGAAACCCCAGAGGAGGTACGACACAAACTAGAGGTCAGTACATTCCAAGAGGAAATACTCCTCCAAATTCTATAAATATTAATCAGTGTGCTTATTGCCGCCAGGAAGGTCACTGGCGAGCACAGTGCCCTGCCCTCCGTCAGAGGTCAGGAGGCACATTCGGAGGAATGAGTAGGCGACCACGGGGCCGCCCTGGGGCAGGGGGCCCTGATAGGGGTCAGCTTCTACAAGATCCCCAGCAACCTTTTTCACGGGAAAATCAGACTCCGAGTATGGACTCGAGAAATATATTTGATCACCCTTCCGCCGCTTATCTTTCTGAGGAACTTCCCTTTGATGAAGTCTTGCCTTATTAGGATTGCCCGAAGCAGTGTTTGGAACCTTTACCTATTCCCGTTATTCAGAAGGGCCCCTATGTTGAATTATTGGTGGGGAATAGGAAACATCAGTTCTTGATCGACACTGGAGCACAAAAATGCTCCATCGACCATTCGAGGGTTCCAAACATCCCACTGTCAGGGCAAACAAACGTCTCTATAGGGTTCTCTGGTATACCAACTGTTTGTCCGGTTTCTGCGCCGGTATCCGTTTCTTTGGGTCCTTTTACAGACCAGTGCCCTTTTCTTCTTACTTCAAATTGTGGAGAAAATTTGCTGGGGTTGAATTTGTTGAAGAAACTGAATGCGGTGATTCATTGTTCCCCTGACGGAATAAGATTAACAGTTTCATCACAGCAACCCTTTAACTCCCAATACTTGACCCGACCTCTACCTCCTGAATTTGACCTTGTCCCAGAATCTTTGTGGGCAATGGACGACAATGATGTCGGGATATTGCGCATCGACCCTGTTAAGATAATATTGAAACATGGGGTTAAGCTACCGCGCATTCCCCAATATAAAATCTCTATTGAAGGTGAGCGCGCTCTGAAATGCATTGTCTCTGATTTTGTACATCGTGGAGTGATCGAAGAGATTACAGGTAGCTTATGTAATAGTCCGATCTTGCCGGTATATAAGAAAGGCGACAATGCAATTCCGTACCGGTTTATAATAGATCTTCGTGCTATTAACCGGGTGGTAGCCCCACAATTTCCAATCGTGCCTGATGTAACAATGATCTTAACAATGATCCCTGCTACGGCTACACACTTTAGTGTCGTAGATCTGAAAAACGCCTTCTTTAGTATTCCGATACATGAAGAGAGCAGGTATTTGTTTGCATTTACCTTGGGGGGACGCTCGTTTACATTCACGAGGGCACCTCAAGGGTATACTGAAAGTCCTAGTATTTATAGTAGAGCCTTAAAAGAGCAGCTTGACACCCTTGAATTGCCACCTACTTGCACGCTGCTTCAATATGTAGACGATCTGCTCCTGGCTGCAGACTCTGAGAAAGCTTGTAAAGAAGGCACTATATTGTTGCTTGTTCATTTAGCTGAAAATGGTCACAAAGCTTCACTTAAGAAATTTCAATATTTTTGCCAGGAGGTTGCCTATTTAGGCTACCTCCTGTCAAAGGAGGGGAGAAGATTGACGCCTGAACGAATAAAACACATTTCTGGCATGTCTATCCCAAAAACACAGAAGGAAGTCAGAGCCCTGATAGGGATGGCGTCCTACTGTAGACTGTGGATCCCGAACTTTGCCCTAGTGGTAAAACCGATGTTGGCTTTGACGAAGAAGGGCATTTCTCTGCCACTGCCATGGGAATCGGAACATCAACGATCATTTGAGCTTCTCAAAGCCGCGCTGTGTTCAGCACCGGTTCTGGGTACACCAAATTACGATAAGGCCTTTGTGTTGTTTGTGCATGAATGTAATGGATGTGCTTTGTCTGTGTTAGCGCAGGAACATGGAGGGAAGAATAGGCCGTGCGGCTATTATTCCTCCGCCCTCAATCCTGTCGCATGCGCTTTGCCGCGATGTCTGCGCGCTGTTGCTGCTGCCGCTGCGTCTGTAAAACAGAGTGAGGGGATGGTCCTAGGCCACGATTTAATTTTGATGGTGCCTCACTCTGTCGATATTCTATTGAATAAAACTCAAACACAACACCTTACTTCTGCCCGGTTGACCAGGTACGAATTAGTTCTATTTGCTCCTCATATCCAAATTAAAAGGTGTTGTGTTCTCAATCCGGCTGAACTTTTGCCTCTCTCGCAAACTACTGCTTGCGGCGATGATGGATCACATAACTGTTTGTATGCCACCGAACAAGAAACAAAGGGCAGAATAGATCTCTCAGATGCTCCTTTGGAGAACGCGGAAGGGGAGCTGTTTTGTGATGGCTCCTGTTTTAAACTTCCGAATGGCACATCTACAGCTGCTTATGCAGTTACTACTTTGAACAAGATCGTACAAACTAAAAGGATTCCGCATAACTCCGCGCAGGCCGCAGAGATTATAGCGTTGACCCGCGCTTGTGAGCTCTCCCAAGGGCATAGAGTTAACATTTATACGGATAGTCAGTACGCCTTTGGGGTGGCTCACAACTTCGGAAAACTGTGGTCGGAAAGAGGGTTTCTGACCTCACACGGGACCAAGATTCAGCATGGCCCCTTAATAGTACAACTACTTTTAGCGCTCTCACTCCCTGAACAACTAGCGATCATGAAATGTGCAGCACATCGCAAGGTCATAGACGATGTGGGCAGAGGAAATGCCTTTGCAGATTCGATAGCTAGACAAACAGCCACAGACCTTAGCACAGACATGTATACGTCGAGGGAAGTGAGAGATGGTTGTATAATAGATGAAGGCATTGGGTCTGTGCGAGATATTCAGACTGATGCCTCTGTTGAAGAATCTAGGAAATGGGCTGAAGGCATGGGGAAATTGGATGACGAGGGGTGTTGGGTGGACGCATCTGACGGGAAATGGTTGCTTCCTGATTCTTATGTATTAGCAATGGTCACGATGGCACACGGTCCAACACATGTGTGTGCCCAGCAAATTGCGAAGATATTACAGCAGGTTTGGGTGAATGATAAAATTTTGGAAACTGCAAAAAGACATGTTCAGAATTGTATGATTTGCCTACAGCACAATGTGGGTAAAGGGACAGTGACTCCAAGGGGAAGTTTCGGGCCCCCCTCTGTCCCCTTTGAAACCATTCACCTTGATTTTATTGAAATGGAGCGATGTAATAACTTGAAATATGTTCTTGTCATCATTTGTGCTTTTAGCAAATGGGTCGAGGCTTTCCCCGTCAAAGATGCTACCGCCATGACCACCGCAAAGATCTTGGTAAAAGACTATTTTCCTCGATTTGGGCTCCCGAGGATAATTTGGTCGGACAATGGCCCCCACTTCATCGCAGCCGTAATGTTGCAGATATGTGTTGCCTTAGGGATAGAGAAACGTTTTCATTCAGCTAGGCACCCTCAAAGTGCGGGGTTGGTAGAAAGACATAACGGTATTTTGAAAAACAAACTTGCAAAAACATGTGCTGACACTAAATTAAAATGGCCAGATGCTTTACCTATTGTGTTGTTAGCTATGAGCACCACACCCCAGACTAGGACTGGGCTCTCTCCATTCGAGGTAGTAATGGGAAGGCCTGCTAATATTTGGGGTCTCCCTAAACCTAAAGCCCTGAGGGATGTGGAGAATGTATTGCTCATAGATTATTGTAATCAATTGACTAAAAATCTGTATTTCATTTACCACCAGGTGAATGCCGCCTTACCTGTACGGTTTACGGGCCCAGGACACGATATATTGCCCGGCAGCTGGGTCCTGGTGAAGGCCTACGAAAGGTCTTCCTGTCTCGCGCCTCGCTGGCGGGGACCCTACCAGGTTTTATTGGTCACCAGGACGGCAGTACGGGTGGCAGGAAAGAAGAACTGGGTACATGCAACGCATGTGAAGAAGATCCCTCACCCGACGCCACACGTTACAGAAGAAACAGAACCCCTCGCTGATGCTACGATCTCTGATCTTGGAGTAGCAGGCAGCGCTGTGAGTGCGTCGGAGAAGTTCTCCGAGCCTGAGGAGCTCGGGGAGCCGTCCATTTTGTCTCCGCACTCCCTTGATCAATCACTTCCGGAAAATCTTGTTTCGAGCTCTGCGACTTCCGTCGCCACTGATACGACGCTCCCTTCAGGGAGCGACGATACTTTGCTTTTGGATTCAACAAACTTGGGTACCATCCGGTACAACCTTCGACCACGCAAATAAAATCGCTGCACGAGTATCGTGCATCTGGAAGAAAAAGGAGTGATTGAAATACTATCGTCTTCCCTTTTTTTGGAACAAGGAAAAGGAGGGTTCTGTTGGCCAGGGTTGGGAAGGACTAAGAAGTCGCGCGGCCGAAGTGCCGCCAGCAACGAACATTGGGGCCATCGATCGGGATAACCATGATGCCTGCCGCCTTCACCGCTGCTCCTCGTATTGAACTATTAGATAAGGAGGTGACCAATTCGAACAATGGACAATGTGCCTGGGCCCTGAAAACGTACTGTTGTGTTCTTGTTTTGATTATTGTTAGTTTTGCAACTGCTGCCGTGGGACTTTGGTATTTTGAAGAAATTTATCCTTTGAAGCCTCTGTTACCGACCAAAATCGTACCAACTGTTTTGACTCCCTCTGTACACCTTCACACTCTGTCCCCTAGGGACTCTCGGCATAGACAGAAATATTATAATAACACTCTGATGATAGTGATGAATGCTACGCACGCTATTTTTAATAGGAGTAATTGTTGGATCTGCACTCACTTAGCACAACATGGGAACAAGGGACTGGGATGGTATATACATCCCTTACCTCTAACAACTTCCTGCTATGCCTCTCTTAGAGCACTCTTTTTTGGCCGATGGAATGATAGCATCTCAGGGAACTTCGATGGGACTAATTTGAATGAATTTGAAAAACGTGAATTGACTCCCCTGGGATGCTCGCTTTTCGCAAATAGGAGTAGACCTAATATCGCTTCTATTAGGCCGTCTGATAAACTTTCTTTTCCTTTTCAAAATCTAGTTTCTTTCAAGATGGCTCCGTTAGGCAATAAGGATGCCATGCCTCCTTCTTATTCTGTAAATCATAGTCCTGATTCTGTCCCTTTCTGTGTACAAAGAAACGGCACTAGGCCAATGGGAGATTTCGAGCCTTGTATAAATATTGTAAATTTGACTGGGGAAAATAGGCCTTTGTATGTAGGGGGACCCGTTTATTTTGTGTGTGGTAGTTTAGCTTTTCCCTGGTTGCCCAAGGATTGGCAGGGGACCTGCTATTTAGGGATATTGTTACCAGGTGTATTTATAGCCAGTACCTTAGAGGTATCTAAGGCTCGCCCGCGACGGGATAATGATGGAGATACCCCTGGACAAGTGTTCGGGTATATAGCCAAATCAGTAGTTCCCTTCTGGGGACAAATAGCAAATTCAGAAAACATTAGGGGATTAGCGAGGGTGTTGGAGAAAACAATCAACCGGACCACGGACATACTTTACAATATGACCTTAGAGCAAAAGGCGATAAGATTGGTAGCACTTCAAAATCGAATGGCATTAGATGTCATTTTAGCTGAACGAGGTGGAGTATGTAAATTAGTGGGGTCCGCTTGCTGTGTTTTCGTACCAGATTCTTCACCAACAATATTCAAAGCAATTCAGAATTTACACACTCTTAGTTCTGAAGTCCATATCCCTGTAGGAGACTGGAGCCTTAGTACCTGGTTTTGGGATTCTCTACGATCTTGGGGGTGGAAGGTGCTTTCTGTTATTTTAGGTATTTTAGGGACTCTGTTATTCCTTTGCTGCTGTTTTCAATGCCTCCCGAGTATATGCGGAATGATAGGGGGATGTTGTGCCCAAGTTATGAGCGCAATAGGGCGTAGAATATACACCCCGAAGACAGCATCTAAAGAATTCATGTTGCAAGAAGTTCTTATGAACAACTTTATGGCTATTGACATTTCAGACAATGATGCGGAACCTATGGATGCTAATGCCTTCAAGTATTTTCAAAAGTATTAGGAAATAATGTTTTAGCACTTGGCATAGGCCAAAAGGAGGGTCTGTGGAAATCGATATAATATTGTGACCCCAATCGCATTGTTTAAATGTATGTTGGCCTACGCCAAGCTGTCTAAAGAATACTATGTACATAGGTTCCGCGGCAAGGTCTTGACCTTAATGTATCGTGTAAGCCGCCATCTTGGATCTAGCCGCCATTTTAGGTACTCTTGCAGTGTGGAAGTCACCTTGAATCACAAAATGGAGGCCGAATGACATTTCGAGTAAGACTTCGGCGATGGTGACCTCCGCACACGTGAATGAATAAAATGTCCGCAGGCTACTTGTTAGGGTCATGAACTAAGACCCTGTCCTCTCTTTAACCTATGTGTAAATATGTAACCGTATCAGCGGAACTGATCTAATATATGGAAATTGTGTGTTCGACCTGGCTACGAACCCTAGCCATGGTTCCAGAAATGGTTAACTTGCAAGAGGGCTGGCCAATACAGTACAAAATGTATAAAAACCCAAGCATCCCGATGATCGGTCTCTCCCACTTTCAGTGCGAACCTAACGTTGAAGGTTCGCGTGTTAGTCAGAGGGCCGAATAGCTATTCGCGTGTCAATTGACTTTGGTAACTTTGTAACTTTGAAATAAAGCGCTTTGTATGTCCTTTGTAACCTGTGTTGGTGTGTTTCCTTTTGGGCTTCCCGGCCTCATATCAATTTCTCTGTTTCCACACCCCCACCCCCCAGCAGTGCAGGGGCAGCCTCCACCAGGCCCCCACTCATGTCCAACTCATGTCTCCCACCACCCCCACCCCACCACCCCCACCCCCCAGCAGTGCAGGGGCAGCCTCCACCAGGCCCCCACCCATGTCTACCACCACCCCCACCCCCCAGCCACCAGGGGCAGCCTCCACCAGGCCCCCACTCATGTCCCCTATCACCCCCACCCCCAGCAGTGCAGGGGCAGCCTCCACCAGGCCCCCACTCATGTCCCCATGCACTCCCACCCCCCAGCAGTGCAGGGGCAGCCTCCACCAGGCCCCCACCCATGTCTACCACCACCCCCACCCCCCAGCAGTGCAGGGGCAGCCTCCACCAGGCCCACACTCATGTCTCCCATCACCCCTACCCCCCAGCCACCAGGGGCAGCCTCCACCAGGCCCCCACTCATGTCTCCCACCACCCCCACCCCCCAGCAGTGCAGGGGCAGCCTCCACCAGGCCCCCACCCATGTCTACCATCACCCCACCCCCCAGCAGTGCAGGGGCAGCCTCCACCAGGCCCCCACCCATGCCTACCACCACCCCCACCCCCCAGCAGTGCAGGGGCAGCCTCCACCAGGCCCCCACTCATGTCTCCCATCACCCCCACCCCCCAGCCACCAGGGGCAGCCTCCGCCAGGCCCCCACTCATGTCTCCCACCACCCCCAACCCCCAGCCGTGTGATTTGCCTGGGTACGTGTACCTCGGGGTGCGTGGGAAGTTCCACACGGGATTAGCCTGGGTATGTGTACTTCGGGGTGCGCGGGAAGTCCCACACGCGATTGGCCTGGGTACGTGTACCTCAGGGTGCGCGGGAAGTTCCACACGCGATTAGCCTGGGTATGTGTACTTCGGGGTGCGCGGGAAGTCCCACACGCGATTGGCCTGGGTACGTGTACCTCGGGGTGCGTGGGAAGTTCCACACGCGATTAGTCTGGGTACGTGTACTTCGGGGTGGGCGGGAAGTCCCACACGCGATTGGCCTGGGTACATGTACTTCGGGGTGCGCGTGAACTTCCACACGCGATTAGCCTGGGTACGTGTAGTTCGGGGTGCGCGGGAAGTCCCACACGCGATTAGCCTGGGTACGTGTACTTCGGGGTGCGCGGGAAGTCCCACACGCGATTGGCCTGGGTACGTGTACTTCGGGGTGCGCGTGAACTTCCACACGCGATTGGGCCTGTGAGAGTGGGGTACATGTATTCCAGGGGTGGGCGGGAATATTTACCCGCGACTGTGCCTGTGAGAGCGTGCTACGTGTATTCCTGGGGTGGGCGGGAAGATTCACACGTTCGCCTACGACGTGCCGAAAAATTAATGGTCCAATCCTGAGACACGTACGCCAGCATGAAGCAGGCGTACGTCGACCCGCGCAGCATAAAAGTGCGCGCAAACAACAAACAAGCTCATACGCCAGGATGAATATACCATTCCTAGCAGCAGTGATCGTGGGTTACCAAAGGAGGAGGAGGAGGATAGTGAGGGCCCGAATGTTCACTCCCAGAACCAGCCTTTTTGGGATGCCTGATGACCAGGTGTATGGGAGGTACAGGTTTCCCCCACACATAATACTGGACCTGGTCAGTGAGTGGGAGGATGACCTCACATCACCCGCCCTGTGCTCCCAAGCACTCAGCCCCCTGGAGAAGGTCCTCAATGTACTGCACTTCTTGGCCACAGGATAATTTCAGCGGACAAGTGCCATAGTGGGTGGGGTGTCACAGGCCACACAGTCACGCTGCCTACACCAGGTCTTGAACATCATCACTGCACGCCCATCAGTCCGTAGGCACATATACCTGCCCAGGACACCTGCAGACAGGCAGGCTGCCACCCTCGATTTCTACGGTGTGGCACAATTCCCAAAAGTGCTAGGTGCCATTGACTGCACCCATGTGGCACTACATCCCCCCAGGGCATTTGAGCACATCTATAGGAACCGCAAGCACTGG
Organism: Ambystoma mexicanum; assembly: GCF_040938575.1. Taxonomy (NCBI): domain Eukaryota; kingdom Metazoa; phylum Chordata; class Amphibia; order Caudata; family Ambystomatidae; genus Ambystoma; species Ambystoma mexicanum. The sequence goes on from NC_090924.1 coordinate 1,095,341,783, forward strand.
CATTCCATCAACGTGCAGGTAGTATGTAATGCTAAGGGAATCATCACCTCAGTATATGCCAACTATCCAGGGTCCACCCACGACAGCTTCATTTACCGAATGTCTACCCTAAGCCGGGACCTAGAAGCTGGGCCGCATGGCGATACATGGCTGCTTGGTGAGTATGAATGCCACTGCACATGCATGCATGTCAGATGCAGAGTTATGTCACTACCCCACTAATGATACCCATCACCTCCTTACCAGGGGACAGTGCCTACCCTCTGAGCACCCACATGATGACGCCAATTCGGAACCCCATCACGCCTCCAGAGGTAAGATACAACACAGCCCATATTGCAACCCGGGGCATAGTGGAGCGCACATTCGGAGTGCTCAAGTCACGCTTTCGCTCCCTTGACCGTTCTGGCGGGCAGCTGTTATATGCGCCCCCAGTAGTGTGCAGGATCATAGTGGCAGCATGTGTCCTGCACAATGTTGCAACTCGCCGGGCCCTGGCTGTGGACATGGTGGTGCCCCCACATCCGCAACCACATGCACGGCCGCTGCGCATGGGAGGGGAGAGGGCACGGGGTGAGGCAGCCCGTACGGAGCTGGTGGCTAATTACTTCACATGGAAATCACACCCCAGTGGAGTGCACACAGGCCTGGCACATACCATCTGATAAGCAATGATGACTCGACCTGACAATTAAGACGAACAAAGGGACTGTCAACTGTCAGAACCATAGCAGCCTGAGATTGTTCATGTGGAAGTGTCACAATGTGTGCATCCCTACCTACACAAACACCACCAATGCAGTGTCATGAAAAGACACTTTCATGCTGCAGAAATGAATACCCACTTGCAAAATACTACATGAAAACAGTGCCATGTCACCCACCTCCTCCCCGGCACGGCCACACAACACACCATGGCATGTCATGCAATCTGAGAGGAAAGAAATTAATCCCCACAACATGCCCCAAGTGTCAGCAGCTACAGTGTCCCTAATGGAAACATGTCCACACATGAAATATTCACAGTAATGCAGGACCTACAACCAACATTACCAAATACTTACCAAGAATACCAATCACCTACACAACCTCCTACCTACCTTAAACATGACATTACAGACTTAAAAATTAGCCAGCCTCACCACCTGATGATGACAGCCCTCCGAACACTTCCAAGTATACAGTGTTAGCGTCACACAAGAGTGTAGGTGCACTGCTTACAACATGGACTCCAGTTCCAAGATGGACCGCATTGTGAAGACATGAGGAATGGGCCTGCAAATATGGAGGATGAGATGGATGCAGAAGCACATATCAATACACCACGCAGTGTACAATACAACAACAATATGCACTATGACTGTATACACAGTATTGACTACAGACTGCCCACACAGCTCATGGGAGTCCAATGTCACCATGTACGTCAATGTCACTTGGGCACAACCTTTGCAAGCCCATGGAAACGGGAAGCAGGAGGGGTGTGTGTGACAAAAACCCAAGCATCTGAACCAAATCCATGACAAGCTTGCATGTGCCCATCCACAATGCAGCGTATGCCTACGGGAGCCACACAAGGCAACACACTGTCCAAAAAAAAAACAAAAAAAACCCAAAAATGGCCATTAATGGGCCGGGGGGTGTGTGGGGGAGGCCACCCAGGAGATCCAAAGACAGGGTGCACACCAAAACCCACCTGTGTGGATCTTGCGGAAAAAAAACACCTCCATGGGCTCATGGCCTCTACACGGCTACCCTATTGTGGGAGTATCACTGCTGTCGCTCTCCTCACCCTCTGCAGCTGCATCAGGAGGTGGTGGCACTATGCAAGGCAGCCCACGCAAAGCCCTAGTCTGTTCCTCGATGGCTGCAAGCATGCGGGTGTGGTAGGTCTCGTTCTGGAGGATAAGTGTGCGGAGGTCCCCATGCAACAACTCACGGGATGCCCGGACCTCTGCCCTAGTTGCCTGCATCTCAGCTGAGAGCGTACGGGTGAGACGCTCCAGCTGCTGTTCTGTCCTTCGGTTTGTTGAAGCCTCAAGCTCAACAAGAGTCGTCCTGAGGTGAAGGAGTTCCAGCCTCAGGGCTTCCCTGTGGCCCTGGGACTCTATGGAGATGACTTCCTGCAGAGTCGCCAGTGCCGCCCGCCTGTCCCTGTCGGACGCCAACATGTCCTCCCTGTGTGACTGGCAGATGGAGTCGGTTGCCTGCTGTAGTCGCTCCATCAGCCTTTCGGGGGGGGGACAATGGAAGTGGCCACCCTATCCATGGCCTGAGCCATCATCTCTGATGATGCTGCCTGTTGGGTTGCCATACCGTAAATGGATTGCTCCCATGCGGTATTGCCAGGTGGCGTATGGCCACCACGTCGGCGGGCACCACACCTGTCTGGGGCAAGGTGAACTGCGCCTTGCTGTGCCGGCACTGCCTGAGGCTGCAGGACTGCATTCCCCCTCTGATCTGCTGGCCCAGGAACAGGATCAGATGTCACGGAGTGTGACCCTGCATCCGTAACCACCAAAGGCGTACCTGCCAACACTGACATCCCCATTGAGGGTTCTAACCCTGGTGCAGGTGGGTCGGACAGAACAGAATCCCTCCCAGGAACACTCACCTGCGACGGCAGGTAGGTCTCATCATCCAAATCGACACCTGAGTACAGCTCGGGGGAGGTGCAGCCAGAGACACCCCTTAAGAGCACGACCTGCAGCAGTTGTGGGTTCTCACCCACCACCACACCACATCCCTCACTGGTGGTCGGTCGGCGCTCAGACCCCTCCTGGGTCTGCACCATCTCCACAACCCCAGAAGTATCAAGTGCGTCTTCCCCTGCAAAGACATAAAAGAAAACAAATGGAAACAGGCATTAGCACTATGGCACACAATTAGGGCTGAGAGGCTACAGAAACAGTACTTGATTGACACATGTCCCACATGACTAAAACACTCCCATGCATGCACCGTCACTGTGTGTGATGGGGAGGCAGATGGCACACATTGATGACACCAAGATGGAAGATGAACACATTTGCTGAATGTTGCCTAGCAGTGGCATCACACATTGGCCAGTGATTGGCAGGTCAAATACACATGCCATCACACAGATGGCATGTACCCTAGCCATGAAGTGAAGAGGGAGAGGAGGTCACCAATTGTTCATTCAGTCCAGTTTGTTCACATAATTGATTATTTTCATTGTAATGGTTCAAATGTTTAACCTACAGCTGCCAGTCAAAAATGGTCCTATAGCACAGGGACATGTCCAAACTAATCATGTCCACGAAACTGAGCCAGTCCACTGTACCATAGCCATGTCAGACATGTGACAATAGGACTGAGAAATCCAGAGTAAAAGTGGTGTTATGCAAACAATCTGCCTGAATAAACAGAGGTAAATAAGCAACAGTGTTGTGGCAAGATGACACTCCAAGGGCAACTGGCGTGGTGTTGGGCTGGAGGTCTAATGTTGGCCGAAGGGATGCTGCTATACCCAAATGCTGTTGCCAAGAATGTATAGGAAAAGGCACATGGGTGAGCCGAACCACTCAGGCACACACACCCTCCCCTGGCACCCAAACAGAAGCCCTCCCACACACACCATGCACATGGATGACACACACATGCATGTGCACTCACCGGACAATGCCTCGTAATCTGACGTAGGTCCCAGCAACCTGCTCATGTGGAGTGAGTTCTATGTCGTCTGCTGGAGACCCACCTCCAGTCACTAGAGTTGCGGTATGACTTGAGGCCAGCTTATTCTTTGCCCTGCGCTTCAGGTCATTCCAGCGCTTGTAGCATTCATTAGCTGTGCGCCTCACGATTCCAAGGGCACTTATGATGTCCGCAATGGTCTGCCAGTGTGCCTGACGTTGTGCAGGTGTGGTCTTGGATCCTGCAACAATCACCATTTCGCGGTCATGTGCGGACACATACTCTACAAGTGCATTCAGTTCGGCCTCATTGAAGCTGGGCTTCCTTGACGGGCCGGACTGTGTAGCCGTGTCTGGGGCATCAGCCTCTACTGGACGAGCACTCTTCCTCTTCCGCTTGGAAGGTGGTGGGGATCCTGAGTGTCCTACGCCGCTCTGGACACTAGGGGCAGGAGCGTGGGATTGCACACTCAGCATGGGAGTTGGTGCAGGCATTATCTCAAGTGTGATGGTGTCAGGGGGAATGTCAGCATGATGGACTTGGACCGACACTGTCCTGGATGGGTGTGTGAGAGGTGGGGTAGATGGAGCCGCAGCTGCCCCTGCAGCCTCCCCAGCCTGCCTACGAGGGGCAGCAGATGACCTAGCTGCCCCTGATCCACGTGGCCTGATGAAACCAACGTTCACCGGCCACATGGCCTAGACCTGCTGACCTGGAAGTCAGCCATGGAGTCACCCTGTGCCAGGTCAGGTTCCACAGTGGGCTGGTCCAACAAGGGCTGAGCATGGATGGTGTCAGCCACGGTAACCTCAACCAGGGGGGGGGCATGGGTGTCCCTGACTGCTCCTCCACACATGGGGGGCTAGGGGCACCCTGCAAGTCACGGCCACGTCCCCTACTGGATCCACCACGGCCACCACTTGGGGCTCGGCCACCTTTGCCACCCTTACGGCTTGGTCGCCTCCCAGCCATGGCACTGATCTTATTGTGCGTATGGGAGTCGATGTGAACTATTGTCCTGGGCAATTTGGGGTCAAAGGGGTTGGGTACCAGATGGTAATCATACCCTAGTGCTCTAGCAAGGCTGTATGTCGCCCCTGGGGAAAGATGACGGGTCACGCAACGCACAGGCACCCCAAAAAAGCGAAGTAAGGTGCACGCAACCCCTCCTAGAACACGTACGTGGAAAAATAAACCTGCACTACGCTGTGGCACCCAGGAACACAAGAATGAACGTATGCGTGTCACACGCAGCCTAGAATGACCTCTGAAGGGGTACGCGACACACGGGGCAAGCACAGATGTTAAATACGTGCGCGACTCACGTCTGCCAGGAACAAAAGCGTGAAAAATATGCGCGTGTGCGCGTGTGCGCGTTGGCAACACCCCCGCCAAAAGAAGAATTGTACGCTGTCTGAGGAGACAGGACAACAGTAGTAGGGAACGCTGTTTGAGGAAACAGGCCCAGGAAAAAGAGGAAAAGAGAAAAAGCTGTCAGAGGTAACAGGGAGTACGAACTGGAAACGCTGTGAAGTAAATCGCGTGTGAACCGACAAGAAGTACAGATTTCACCCACTCGCTCTCCACGAAAAGCACGTACAAGGAAATGGCGTTCTACACGTACCTTTTATACACACGTCACAGACGCGCATACGCGATGAGGCCATTTCCACCAATTACGTGCTTTGACACTCGGACGTGTATCTCTTCATTTTTACACGCGCCATTCTCTATGGCCATGCGCGTGACGTCACAGCTGCGCATGGTGGCCTTTGGGCCAATGAAATTGCATATGCGAGCACACGTGGTGAAACTGCACGTCCGAGTGTCATCGCGTGTAATCGGAGGGAAGTCAGCGTACACGCGATTGGCCTGGGTACGTATATTTCTGGGGTGTGCAGGAAGTTCCACACGCGATTGTTGGAAATCCACGTGTGCTCTGTCATCACGTGTAATGAGGGAAACACCCACGCGCCACGCGCCTCACGTCACAGACGCGCTCACGCGCTAAGGGCCTTTGGTCCAATGAAAACGCATATGCGTGCTGACGTGCATACGCGCTAAGGGCCTTTCCTCGATTTACACGCAGACGTGCAGGATTTTCACGTGCCAAATCACGCCGTATCAAGCTGGCCACGTGTAAGCACACGGAAGACCACGCTCTGCCCAAAAGGCCGAATTACTGCCCCCCAGAGCCCCGAGCAGCCTCCCACAAGCCATCTGCTGCTGCCTGCTGCCACCGTGCCCTGCCATTAGGTGCCTGCACATCAGCCATCTGCAGGGGTCCATTTGCTGTGTCCACCCCTGCTGGAACAGAAGACTCCCGACTGCGATACCATCGCTCCACAGCCCAGCCCCAGGACCCAGTTGCCCACCCACTCTAGCCTCTGGGGTTGCCATGTCGGGCACTGCAACATCTGGCACCACTGGCAACCCCCGGCCAGAGAGGCAGAGGGGCACCAGCTTCACAGCCACCGAAGTTGGTGTCCTGGTGGAGCAAGTCCTGGGGCAGTATGATGCCCTCTTCGGAAGTAAGCAAGCCAACAAGGAAGGACGGACTCGGATCTGGACGGACATCGTGACTGCCATCAACGCGGAGGGGGTGGCAGTCCGCGACTACCAACATGTCAAGAAGCGCTGGGATGACTGCAGGTCCAGGACCCTCTTGAAGGCCCGGCGCCTCGTGGAGGGGGGCCGGGGCCGCATGAGTACCATCCAGATGAGGGTCCTGGAACGCGTAGGCCCAGCGCTCCACGCCCAGATCCTTGAGAGGCAGACCCGTCTGGAGTTGAGCGGTAAGTGGTCAAGCATTGCTGTGTGAGACAGGGCATGTCGCAGTGTGCTGGTTGTCTGATACTTGCCTGTATGTGTGACATAGGCCATGTATGCATGTGTGTGTGCAGGGACATCATGCATGTGAGACCAGTAATGTGTGAACCACACGGTTGGTGCATGTGTTCAAATGCAACATGGGTTGCCCTATGCGGAATGGCCACATGAAAGCATGCCAGTCTCTGTTCCTGGACATGGGTGAGGGATGGGTGCTGATGCCATGTACATGTATGCTGTCCATGTCTGTGTGTCTGACCTGCGTGTCTGTGACTTGTGAATGCCAGGGATGCATGACACATGTCTGTCGCAATGTTCAGGTTCACTGATGCAGCCTAGTCATCCTTGTATCCACTGTGTCTGTGGTGTACGAGGCCAGATGGATGAAACTAGGGTGAAGTGTGTGCATGTGATAGGCATGGCCCATGATGCATGTGAGTTCCAAAACAATAGTGTATGTTTCAATAATCACTTGGACATGTCTGCTAATGTCCATAGCATGCGCCATGCCTGTTACCGCATGTGTTTTACCTGCACTGAGCCATGTGTTGTGGAGGGACATGATGGAAGTGATCTTTGACAGTGCCACTCATCTGCTATTGCTTCCTGTCTAGGGGACCATTGTACAGTACCCTGATGCTTGTGTTCTATGTCTCCCTCTACACAGCGCCACGTGAAGAAGAGGGTGGAGACGGCTCTGTGGAGCAAAGCGGCGGGGATGCCCCCACGGCTGCAGCGGAAGGGGTGGGTGAGCCCCCACAGGGGCTTGCAACGGCGGAAGACGGAGTGGAGCCATCCTGGTTGGTGGTTTCCATAGAGGAGGAGGAGGCCGCTACTGAGGCGCACATGGGGCCTGGTGGGGGCATCCCTGCTGGTGCAAGTGTTGCAGTCCAGGGGCAGGGGCAGGAGGCAGCACAGGTCGCCGTGGAGGGGCCTGTGCATGTCACTGTCCCTGACACTGTGACTGCACCACCATGCACCAGCAGGGATGCCCCATCCCAGGCCCGTCCGCAGGTAGGGGGGATGTCCATGTCATCTGACTCCCCTCCACCTGCGGACGAGGGGACCCCTGGCCGTATGGAGAAGGTCTTGATTGGTGTCGCGTTGCGCACAGGTGCAATTCGTGATGAGGTGCGTGCTTCCCGGGAGGAGCATGCACGTCATCACGGAGAGCACCGTGCCGACGTGGCCCAGTTGGGATCGGCCATGGTCGGGGGGTTCCTACATGTGACAGCCAATCTGGCGACACTCTCCTCCTCTGTGGAGACTATGCACCAGTCGTTCTCCATGCCGTCTTCCGGCCCAGATGCCACCAGGGCCCCCTGTGGACCTGCCCCGACCAATGCAGCCGGCTCGGTGGGGATCTCATCCCTGCCACAGTCGGGAGTCGGAGGTCCAGCAGGGGTGGACACACCAGCAACTGGACCCCAGCAGATGGAGGATGTGACGGCATCATCGGGCAGGGCACGTGCACGACAGCGTCGGTGGATTCCATCAGCCTGGATGCCGTCGTGCTGGCACAGGCAGTTGCGTCGGAGGCAGCGGCAGGCTCGACGTGGGAGGCATCATGGCTCGGGGCCATCAACATCAGGGGTGCAGGCATCGGCCGGAGGGCAGGAGAACCCTGGAATGGGAGTGGCTTCCGTGTGGGAGCGGTGGGCCAGCAGATAGGTGCGGAGCGGCAGCAGGCAGAGGAGGAACGGCTCACAATGGTCAGGGCGGAGAACTCCATGCGGAGGGCGCTGAGGCGGGCTGAGTGCCTCGAGGGTCTTCGCAGGGAGTTGGAGCTGGACACTGCTTTATCCCTGCAAGACCTCGGGGCCAGGGAACATGCCCGCCTCCAAGCCATTGAACAGGAGTTCGATGATGCCCTGGCCCATGACAACATCCAGTGAGCCGTTGGACTAGCCCGCTGCCCATGTAAATAGTTATCTAGTTAGTGTTAGGTTTCCTTTGTTTTTGCATTTTCTTTGGACCTTTTGGACAATGGGCCACATTTTTGTATATAGTTAATTTTTATTAGGTAGTGTTGTTAGATAGGTTTCATTTCTTTTGTTGGGGTCATGGACCCTGGCTTGTTCACCTGTACATAGTTCACTGTTGGATTTTCTTTTCTTTTTACAATTTACCCATGGAGCAATGGCTTTCAATTATAATTTCCCATTGGATTTTCTTTTGTGGACTGTGACTTTGGACACCATTCCTTTGGATTCTGATTTTTGGTTTTGCATTTTTTAACGGACATGCTTCTTTTTACTTTTTTTACATTCCCATTTCTGTTAGTTTATTTTTGATTCAATTCATGTTTCCTTTTATACATATTTTTTGATCAAACTTCAATGTGTGGTATCATCTCATTGGTTTCATGCATATCATGATATGGGTTTTGAGATTCACTGACACCCATTGGGTGTATGTGAGGGACATGTGTTCGTTTCCAAACTTGCAATTGCTGTTCTATCATGTTATTGCCATTTCTGAGTGGGTGGATGCAATACTCGGGTGGGTGTTTTGCATTTGGAGGCTGACCATAGGGCCCAGGGATCTAGATTGTGATGACATGTTGGCTGGGGAACATGAGTTGGACATGAGTGGAGGCCTGCTGCCAGGTGCCCGACAGTGCTGGGGGGTGGGGGTGCAGGGGAACATGAGTTGGACATGAGTGTGGGCCTGCTGGCAGGTGCCCCACAGTGCTGGGGGTGGGGGTGCAGGGGAACATGAGTTGGACATGAGTGGAGGCCTGCTGGCAGGTGCCCCACAGTGCTGGGGGGTGGGGGTGCAGGGGAACATGAGTTGGACATGAGTGTGGGCCTGCTGGCAGGTGCCCCACAGTGCTGGGGGGTGGGGGTGCAGGGGAACATGAGTTGGACATGAGTGGGGGCCTGCTGGCAGGTGCTCCACAGTGCTGGGGGTTGGGGGTGCAGGGGAACATGAGTTGGACATGAGTGGGGGCCTGCTGGCAGGTGCCCCACAGTGCTGAGGGGTAGGGGTGCAGGGGAACATGAGTTGGACATGAGTGGGGGCCTGGTGGAGGCTGCCCCTGCACTGCTAGGGGGTGGGGGTAATAGGGGACATGAGTGGGGGCCTGGTGGAGGCTGCCCCTGGTGGCTGGGGGTGAGGGTGCTGGGAGACAGGAGTGGGAGCCTGGTGGAGGGTGCCCCTGGTGGCTGGGGGGTGGGGGTGGTGGGAGACATGAGTGGGGGCCTGGTGGAGGTTGCCCCTGCACTTCTGGGGGGTGGGGGTGGTGGTGGACATGGGTGGGGCCCTGGTGGAGGCTGCCCCTGCGCTGCTGGGGGGTGGGGTTGGTGGGAGACATGAGTGGGGGCCTGGTGGAGGCTGCCCCTGGTGGCTGGGGGTGGTGGGAGACATGGGTGGGGGCCTGGTGGAGGCTGCCGCTGCACTGCTGCGGGGTGGGGGTGGTGGTAGACATGAGTGGGGGCCTGGTGGAGGCTGCTCCTGCACTGCTGGGGGGTGGGGGTGATGGGAGACATGAGTAGGGGCCTGGTGGAGGCTGCCCCTGCACTGCTGTGGGGTGGGGGTGGTGGTAGACATGGGTGGGGCCCTGGTGGAGGCTGCCCCTGCACTGCTGGGGGGTGGGGGTGGTGGGAGACATGAGTGGGGGCCTGGTGGAGGCTGCCCCTGCACTGCTGGGGTGTGGGGGTAATAGGGGACATGAGTGGGGGCCTGGTGGAGGCTGCCCCTGCACTGCTGGGGGGTGGGGGTGCAGGGAGACAGGAGTGGGGGCCTGGTGGAGGCTGCCCCTGCACTGCTGGGGGGTGGGGGTGGTGGGAGACATGAGTGGGGGCCTGGTGGAGGCTGTCCCTGCACTGCTGGGGTGTGGGGGTAATAGGGGACATGAGTGGGGGCCTGGTGGAGGCTGCCCCTGCACTGCTGGGGGGTGGGGGTGCAGGGAGACAGGAGTGGGGGCCTGGTGGAGGCTGCCCCTGGTGGCTGGGGGTGGGGGTGGTGGGAGACATGGGTGGGGGCCTGGTGGAGGCTGCCCCTGGTGGCTGGGGGGTGGGGGTGGTGGTAGGCATGAGTGGGGGCCTGGTGGAGGCTGCCCCTGCACTGCTGAGGGGTGGGGGTAATAGGGGACATGAGTGGGGGCCTGGTGGAGGCTGCCCCTGCACTGCTGGGGGGTGGGGGTGCAGGAAGACAGGAGTGGGGGCCTGGTGGAGGCTGCCCCTGACTGCTGGGGGGTGGGTGTGCTGGGAGACAGGAGTGGGAGCCCGGTGGAGGGTGCCCCTGACTGCTGGGGGGTAAGGGGTGCAGGGAGACAGGAGTGGGGCCTGGTTGAGGGTGCCCCTGACTGCTGGGGGGTGGGGGTGCAGGGAGACAGGAGTGGGGGCCTGGTGGAGGCTGCCCCTGCATTGCTGGGGGTGGGGGGGTGGTAGACATGAGTGGGGGCCTGGTGGAGGCTGCCCCTGCACTGCTGGGGGGTGGGGGTAATAGGGGACATGAGTGGGGGCCTGGTGGAGGCTGCCCCTGCACTGCTGGGGGGGGGGGTAATAGGGGACATGAGTGGGGGCCTGGTGGAGGCTGCCCCTGCACTGCTGGGGGGTGGGGGTGCAGGGAGACAGGAGTGGGGGCCTGATGGAGGCTGCCCCTGGTGGCTGGGGGGTGGGGGTGGTGGGAGACATGGGTGGGGGCCTGGTGGAGGCTGCCCCTGGTGGCTGGGGGGTGGGGGTGGTGGGAGACATGGGTGGGGCCTGGTGGAGGCTGCCCCTGGTGGCTGGGGGGTGGGGGTGGTGGTAGACATGAGTGGGGGCCTGGTGGAGGTTGCCCCTGCACTGCTGGGGGGTGGGGGTAATAGGGGACATGAGTGGGGGCCTAGTTGAGGGTGCCCCTGACTGCTGGGGAGTGGGGGTGCAGGGAGACAGGAGTGGGGGCCTGGTGGAGGCTGCCCCTGCACTGCTGGGGTGTGGGGGTGGTGGTAGACATGAGTGGGGGCCTGGTGGAGGCTGCCCCTGCACTGCTGGGGGTGGGGGTGATGGGAGACATGAGTGGGGGCCTGGTGGAGGCTGCCCCTGCACTGGTAGGGGGTGGGGTGGTGGTAGACATGGGTGGGGCCCTGGTGGAGGCTGCCCCTGCACTACTGGGGGGTGGGGGTGGTGGGAGACATGAGTGGGAGCCTGATGGAGGCTGCCCCTGGTGGCTGGGGGTGGGGGTAATAGGGGACATGAGTGGGGGCCTGGTGGAGGCTGCCCCTGCACTGCTGGGGGGTAAGGGGTGCAGGGAGACAGGAGTGGGGGCCTAGTTGAGGGTGCCCCTGACTGCTGGGGGGTGGGGGTGCAGGGAGACAGGAGTGGGGGCCTGGTGGAGGCTGCCCCTGGTGGCTGGGGGGTGGGGGTGGTGGGAGACATGAGTGGGGGCCTGGTGGAGGTTGCCCCTGCACTTCTGGGGGGTGGGGGTGGTGGTGGACATGGGTGGGGCCCTGGTGGAGGCTGCCCCTGCGCTGCTGGGGGGTGGGGTTGGTGGGAGACATGAGTGGGGGCCTGGTGGAGGCTGCCCCTGGTGGCTGGGGGTGGTGGGAGACATGGGTGGGGGCCTGGTGGAGGCTGCCGCTGCACTGCTGTGGGGTGGGGGTGGTGGTAGACATGAGTGGGGGCCTGGTGGAGGCTGCTCCTGCACTGCTGGGGGGTGGGGGTGATGGGAGACATGAGTAGGGGCCTGGTGGAGGCTGCCCCTGCACTGCTGTGGGGTGGGGGTGGTGGTAGACATGGGTGGGGCCCTGGTGGAGGCTGCCCCTGCACTGCTGGGGGGTGGGGGTGGTGGGAGACATGAGTGGGGGCCTGGTGGAGGCTGCCCCTGCACTGCTGGGGTGTGGGGTTAATAGGGGACATGAGTGGGGGCCTGGTGGAGGCTGCCCCTGCACTGCTGAGGGGTGGGGGTGCAGGGAGACAGGAGTGGGGGCCTAGTTGAGGGTGCCCCTGACTGCTGGGGGGTGGGGGTGCAGGGAGACAGGAGTGGGAGCCTGGTGGAGGCTGCCCCTGCACTGCTGGGGGGTGGGGGTGGTGGTAGACATGAGTGGGGGCCTGGTGGAGGCTGCCCCTGCACTGCTGGGGGGTGGGGGTGATGGGAGACATGAGTGGGGGCCTGGTGGAGGCTGCCCCTGCACTGCTGGGGGGTGGGGGTGGTGGTAGACATGGGTGGGGCCCTGGTGGAGGCTGCCCCTGCACTGCTGGGGGGTGGGGGTGGTGGGAGACATGAGTGGGGGCCTGGTGGAGGCTGCCCCTGCACTGCTGAGGGGTGGGGGTAATAGGGGACATGAGTGGGGGCCTGGTGGAGGCTGCCCCTGCACTGCTGGGGGGTGGGGGTGCAGGAAGACAGGAGTGGGGGCCTGGTGGAGGCTGCCCCTGACTGCTGGGGGGTGGGTGTGCTGGGAGACAGGAGTGGGAGCCCGGTGGAGGGTGCCCCTGACTGCTGGGGGGTAAGGGGTGCAGGGAGACAGGAGTGGGGCCTGGTTGAGGGTGCCCCTGACTGCTGGGGGGTGGGGGTGCAGGGAGACAGGAGTGGGGGCCTGGTGGAGGCTGCCCCTGCATTGCTGGGGGTGGGGGTGGTGGTAGACATGAGTGGGGGCCTGGTGGAGGCTGCCCCTGCACTGCTGGGGGGTGGGGGTAATAGGGGACATGAGTGGGGGCCTGGTGGAGGCTGCCCCTGCACTGCTGGGGGGTGGGGGTAATAGGGGACATGAGTGGGGGCCTGGTGGAGGCTGCCCCTGCACTGCTGGGGGATGGGGGTGCAGGGAGACAGGAGTGGGGGCCTGATGGAGGCTGCCCCTGGTGGCTGGGGGGTGGGGGTGGTGGGAGACATGGGTGGGGGCCTGGTGGAGGCTGCCCCTGGTGGCTGGGGGGTGGGGGTGGTGGGAGACATGGGTGGGGCCTGGTGGAGGCTGCCCCTGGTGGCTGGGGGGTGGGGGTGGTGGTAGACATGAGTGGGGGCCTGGTGGAGGTTGCCCCTGCACTGCTGGGGGGTGGGGGTAATAGGGGACATGAGTGGGGGCCTAGTTGAGGGTGCCCCTGACTGCTGGGGAGTGGGGGTGCAGGGAGACAGGAGTGGGGGCCTGGTGGAGGCTGCCCCTGCACTGCTGGGGTGTGGGGGTGGTGGTAGACATGAGTGGGGGCCTGGTGGAGGCTGCCCCTGCACTGCTGGGGGTGGGGGTGATGGGAGACATGAGTGGGGGCCTGGTGGAGGCTGCCCCTGCACTGGTAGGGGGTGGGGTGGTGGTAGACATGGGTGGGGGCCTGGTGGAGGCTGCCCCTGCACTACTGGGGGGTGGGGGTGGTGGGAGACATGAGTGGGAGCCTGATGGAGGCTGCCCCTGGTGGCTGGGGGTGGGGGTAATAGGGGACATGAGTGGGGGCCTGGTGGAGGCTGCCCCTGCTCTGCTGGGGGGTAAGGGGTGCAGGGAGACAGGAGTGGGGGCCTAGTTGAGGGTGCCCCTGACTGCTGGGGGGTGGGGGTGCAGGGAGACAGGAGTGGGGGCCTGGTGGAGGCTGCCCCTGCACTGCTGGGGGGTGGGGGTGGTGGTAGACATGAGTGGGGGCCTGGTGGAGGCTGCCCCTGCACTGCTGGGGGGTGGGGGTGATGGGAGACATGAGTGGGGGCCTGGTGGAGGCTGCCCCTGCACTGCTGGGGGGTGGGGGTGGTGGTAGACATGGGTGGGGCCCTGGTGGAGGCTGCCCCTGCACTGCTGGGGGGTGGGGGTGGTGGGAGACATGAGTGGGGGCCTGGTTGAGGCTGCCCCTGGTGGCTGGGGGGTGGGGGTGGTGGGAGACATGGGTGGGGGCCTGGTGGAGGCTGCCCCTGCACTGCTGGGGGGTGGGGGTAATAGGGGACATGAGTGGGGGCCTGGTGGAGGCTGCCCCTGGTGGCTGGGAGTGGGGGTGGTGGTAGACATGAGTGGGGGCCTGGTGGAGGCTGCCCCTGCACTGCTGGGAGGTGGGGGTAATAGGGGACATGAGTGGGGGCCTGGTGGAGGCTGCCCCTGGTGGCTGGGGGAGTGGGGGTGGTGGTAGACATGAGTGGGGGCCTGGTGGAGGCTGCCCCTGCACTGCTGGGGGGTGGGGGTAATAGGGGACATGAGTGGGGGCCTGGTGGAGGATGCCCCTGGTGGCTGGGGGGTGGGGGTGGTGGTAGACATGAGTGGGGGCCTGGTGGAGGCTGCCCTGGTGGATGGGGGGTGGGGGTGCTTGGAGACAGGAGTGGGAGCCTGGTGGAGGGTGCCCCTGACTGCTGGGGGGTAGGGGGTGCAGGGAGACAGGAGTGGGGGCCTGGTGGAGGGTGCCCCTGACTGCTGGGGGGTGGGGGTGCAGGGAGACAGGAGTGGGGGCCTGGTGGAGGGTGCCCCTGACTGCTGGGGGTGGGGGTGCTGGGAGACATGCATTGTTGATCAGTAGTGCAAGGTGACATGTGGGTTGGCTGGGGGGCATGCCCATGGTGAGCAGGGGTGCAGCGTAGCCCCCCGTGGTGTGGGCTGCCTGCAGGGGCCGTGGAGGTTGTAGAGCGAACACCTGGGAGGACCCACACGGCCAATTCACGTGTAGTACTCCCCAGAACCCCTGAAATACACGTACCCTGCTGAAATCGTGTGTGGAACTTCCCGCTCACCCCTGAAATACACGTACCCTGCTGAAATCGCGTGTGGAACTTCCCGCGCACCCCTGGAATACACGTACCCTGCTCGCACGGGGCCAATCGCGTGGGGAACTTCCCGCGCCACCCTGAAATACACGTACCCTGCTCGCACGGGGCCAATCGCGTGTGGAACTTCCCGCGCACCCCTGAAATACACGTACCGTGCTGAAATCGCGTGTGGAACTTCCCGCGCACCCCTGAAATACACGTACCCTGCTGAAATCGCGTGTGGAACTTCCCGCGCACCCCTGGAATACACGTACCTTGCTCGCACGGGGCCAATCGCGTGTGGAACTTCCCGCGCACCCCTGAAATACACGTCCCTGATGGAATCGCATGTGGAACTTCCCGCGCACCCCTGAAATACACGTACCCTGCTGAAATCGCGTGTGGAACTTCCCGCGCACCCCTGAAATACACGTACCCTGCTGAAATCGCGTGTGGAACTTCCCGCGCACCCCTGAAATACACGTACCCTGCTCGCACGGGGCCAATCGTGTGTGGTACTTCCTGCGCACCCCTAAAATACACGTACCCTGCTGAAATCGCGTGTGGAACTTCCCGCGCACCCCTGGAATACACGTACCCTGCTCGCACGGGGCCAATCGTGTGTGGAACTTCCTGCGCACCCCTGAAATACACGTACCCTGCTCGCACTGGGCCAATCGCGTGTGGAACTTCCCGCGCACCCCTGAAATACACGTACCCTGCTGGAATCGTGTGCAATACTTCCCGCGCACCCCTGAAATACACATACCCTGCTGATTTTGCGTGTGATACTTCCCGCGCACCCCTAATGCACACGTACACAGGACAATCGCGTGTGGAACTTCCCGCGAACCACTGAAATACACGTTCCCCGCTTGGCGTTTGCAGTTTGCCAGCCCTGTGAACTGGTCCAGGGATAGCGCAGCCCTTTGCGATTATTTGGGGATTTTTAAGGCTTTTCCTTGCGCGAGGGCGTTCTTGTGGGCGTAACTGGCGCTGCTGCAGGGTCGCTGCGCCACGCTGCGCCACGGCTGGTTTTGGATGCGAAAATCCATGAATACGCTGTGCGCGGAAATCGATTTTAGCGCACGCGGCTGGCGCAGATATTCGCACGGGCACGCTGTGCGCCAGTCGCGTGCGCCACTTTTGTGCGAATTTCTATGAATTACCCTGATAATCTCTTCCATTCTTCAAGCCTATATGTATATATATAATTCTCTTATGATGTCTGCGCAGTGGGGGGAGATGAGCATGTGCCCAGACATCTCTACCCTGGGACCTGGCAAAAATTCAGTGCAGGGAAAGGAAACATTATTTCTAAACAGCCTTTGGACACCTTACAGTGCCTGTTGTCACAGCCAGGGGTGTTGCTGGGTCTGAAAAAGACCTGGGGCTACACTAATGTCGGAACTGTCGGGACTGGGGGCTGGCTAGCCTTTTGGTTCTAACTCCTGAGATTCTATCTGCGGCTACAACCAAAAGACCAGGGGCTAAAGCCCCATTAGCCCCCCCTAGCAACACCTCTGGTCACAGCCATTGTATCCTCACATCCAAATCCTGAGGTTGTGGGAATCTGTGTTTGTGGGTCAATGCCAAAACATTTTAATGATAGGATGAGTGTTGTGTAAAATGATATGAGCATCACATCCAGTGCGCATTATGTACTCAGTGGTTAAAGCATGAAGCCCTGTAATTATAGACTTTTTAAAACATTATAAATATCTGTGTTCATTCTTATGTTTTCAAAATGCTTTTTCATATTATGCAAAGTAGGCCAGAAACGCCACTAGTGCTATTTGTCCTCTTCCCCTTTCTCCTAGTGGTATTTCAAAAGAGTACAATAGGAGTGTAACAGACTCTCAATCTTGAAATGGTAGTCTTCTACCAGAAAAATAATTAATATGGTTCCTCGTAGGTTTTGATAATGTGCTTTGCTAACTAAGACAAATGTAGTGTTCTTATTAAGACTAAAATATATTCTGGAAGTGATCTTTAGAAATAAACATTGCGCAATTTAAAAATAGATAGTTTACAATGTTAGAATAATTAAATAAGTTCAATGTTTTAAAGCGCAGCCTCTCTCTGCCCATCAATATCTGTTTTTTTCTTCTTGTCCCATCACTTTCAACAACAGCTCAGGTGACTTTAGCCAACGGCCAACTAACAATGCAATTCTCACCCACATAGAAATAGATAGGGACAGGGACAGAGACAGAGAGATAGACAGAGAGACAGAGTGAGAGCATGACAGTGTAGAGAGAGAAATTGTGTTGTGATGAAGTTCTTGATATGACATATAAGCATTATACCACATACACTTTATTACTTTTAAATGGGACAAGGTACAACGTGCATACTTCTCTAGGAGAAACTCATTGTATTACATTCCACTTGGCCATATTGCTACCACTCCTCAAATGCCTCGTTGCAGCTGAGGCCTGAGGAGCTTCCGAGTGTAAGGTTTGCAGAGTCCTGGCATAACCCACGTGTCATCGTCCACATTTGGCTGTTCTCTTAGATACGCTTATTTGATTAAAAGGGAAACCGATTTCAGAACCAAAGGTTAGAGCAAACTCTTTGTTCCATTTAGAATTCTCAGCAAGTGGTTGTGCTTTAATCCCTTACCTATATATTTTCGATGAAGCTTCACCACACAAAATGAATAACTGGGATTGGTTACACTTATGACTGTGCAAAGGTACACGTTCCATAGAGAGTCAAATAGAAACCAAAGGCAAACATGATTAGAGACTACTTCCAATCCATGATGCGACTTGCGCAACAGAACTTTTCTTATTAGCCCACCCACGCCTGGTGAGATCTGGTTTGTGCTGGATATACCCTGGCCCTTAGATCTAGTTTGTGCTGGATATACCCTGGCCCTTACGGTCTCGCGCAGGGCTCCTCGCCTCGTCTCTTGGGCAGCAGGCTTGTGTGGTCTGGTTTCTGCTTTGTTCCCCTAAGCTTGTACATCACTTCCACCTCTTTACAGGTGCAGGCTGTACACTGTGAGCCCAAGTATTGTGCACCCTAGCTCTGGACACGGGCTGTGTCACCTGACCATTGAGAGGGAAGAATGACCCTGCAGCAAGGCTCTGCAGTCCTGACATAGGAATTGTATTTGTAGTTGGGTGAAATAGAGCAAACCTACTTAGGGTGCATCTGAGTGTCACACAAGCACTTGGGGTTAACAGAGGACAATGGAAGGTGAGGTTACAGGTTATATATAGTAGGTTGGACATCTCATACTATTGAGGTGGTATACCTAGGTGTAGCAAGTCTTACTTGATGCCCAGTTATTGCCTGGAGGGCAGGGTCTTAAATTCCTTCCTGAACTGCAGGAGCATTGGAACAGTCCTGATTTTAACCATGATGGCCTGCCTCCTGGTTTTCTCTTAGTGTACCAGCTTACTTTCAAGCCTTGCTCCTTAAGAGTGTGTCCCAACTAAGTATGCAGGCTATTGGGCGAGGTAAACTGGTGTTCAGGCTGTTGGTTGCCTCAAATGTGGTTCAGGCAGTTTTGAAGAGTATGCTTACCAATGAAGGGAACGCTAGTGACCAGCAGATAGTTAGCAAGGTTGTCTGCATCTAGAGTGGGGTTTGTGAGGAGTGGGTGGATGAATCCTCTTGTTAGGGGTGCTCGGGAAGATGCCCTGGTCAAGCGAGACATTGACTATTTGGAGAAGGAGCTAGGGGCAAATCCTCAGAACTATTCCATGATTGTGAAGGAGGTTAGGTTGCAGTTGTATGAGGCTGGAATGATACAAGTGCATCAGAGAGTTCCTTGTAGGTGAGGGGTGTGAAGGTTTCCCAGGGTTGTTAGTTCTGGTGGGTTCATGAGTGGATGGGCCACTGATTTTGACACACTTATATGTTGTCGATAATCATCATTGAGCAGAGAGATTGTACATACATATATCATTTCGGAACTGGTTTATTAATATGAGGACTTTGATCTTTCACATGTCATACATTTTCTACCTTTACTGTACCTACTCATTCTCCCTTGATGCGACCAGTTCTATGTTTTGTAACCTACTATGCGATAATTGTAATAATTGTAATTTCTTTTTTGTGAGGTGACAAAGGAGAAGATACCTCTAGTTTGTCACCGTGTAAATAAAAAAATAAAAAAAAGTGCTAATGAAACCGATAGAGGAAGCCAAGGTATTAATCGAATAGATAGAAAGCCTCCTCCATAAAGTAAATGGTAACGACATGAGGTGGCTTGGGTGCCACAAAATGAGCGTTGAATGAGTGGTCAGAAATTACAGAGCTCAAGGGGTCATCCTCCACTAATGGGAAAATAAATAACTCCCTTGAAGGCGATCAAGGAAAGACTGCATTTATACCAATAAGAACCAAGAATTTACGTGATGAGTTTCTTGAAATCTATGGACTACCTGGAGCTGATATACAAGAAGGGGATAGACATTATACTATCCTGGTAGACATTATTTTGTGTAGTGATAAGGTAATCAGTCCTGAGCAATCATGATGCACATCACACGTCCAGGGGTGTGTGAATTTGTTGACTGATATCAAGGATGATGACAGAGCCTTACACCCCCAAGAAAAAGTTACATTAGTAGTCATATTACTGCAACATGTAACACTCGTTTGCAAAATCTGGCAGACACTGCTACTTAAACTAATGTGAACACACTGATTTACTTCAGAAGCCAATGTCTCAAGCGTTACCTCTGGTAGTCAGTTAGAACACAGCACCCTTTTATCAGTGCCCTAATGCTGAGGCTAATATATCACTGCAATAACCGATGTAACTGCTAGAACGTACTCTCGAAACTGGATGCCCTGAAAAAGTTGATATGTGAATTATCTGGAGAATTGAAAGAATTAAAAAAGGAGAGAGTGGTGTGTTAAGGACGAACGATTAGCTCAGGGATTGTTAACCGTTGAACACGTAACGTATTTACCACGAGGTTCGAGTATAGAATTAAGAGCATTATCCCCTCCAAGAGGCAAATACGAGATAAAAGAGCACCTGCCCTGCCCTGGAGACAGTGCTAATGATAGCATCCCACCATGGAAGCTTGATGAGACAGAACACTCCTACTGATCATATAATCATATAGGAGGAAGGCGACTGGAGAGAGTAGATTGACTAACACTTCTCGTCCTGTAATCGTGGCACCAACCTCGCTACGCTTCATTAAAAATGAAGAAGGCACTACAATTAATATCATAGAACATAGTCGGTCTGCAAAAAAACACTCCAGATATCGCATGGTGTGCCCTTCAAAGAAATGATCAAATCATTTGTTTTCAAGAATCCTGGTTGGTGGATTAGATTAATGTCCATGGCTATGCATCCTACAGTATTCCAGCAGTGAAAGGGCCAAGAGGCTGTCCTCGTGGCACTCTCACAACCTGGGTTGATTCTTCAATTAATTGGAAGAACGAGGCCTGTGACACCGAAGCGAGTGACCTCCAGACCTCCAAGAACTTCATATAGGGGTGGGTGTGGGACACTATAGCCTCATTCTTCATATACATAGCAATAACATCAACGTTTTGACTACCATCTGTTTTGCAAAAATATGCAGCAACAGTCGGGGAAGTCCTAACTATAAAGGGGAACGCATATGGCTACTGGGAAACCATTAATCTCCAATTCGAGCCCTTGAAGGCATTAACTGTCATCATGGAGGACGAGGACCTGGGATGGGATATACCGGATCTAAAAACAAATTGGGCCAAATGAGTTCATAAACATGCAGCAGACGCTCTGCTCGAACATTGTTCAACTTGGAATTAAGATATTGATATAACACCCATGAATAAACTAGCAAAGAGTACCCTTCTCCGAATGGTTTCTGTGGACAGACATGACAACACTCTCATAAATTATTGAAAATTAATGATTCTGTAGGTCGCTGTTCTGTTTCATTTATCACTTGATGTGCTTTGCACTCTGAAGTAAACTGCACTGAGAATGGGGGCGTGTGGTTGATTGACATACCCAGGAGCAGACTTGGGGGAGGTGAGAGTTGGTGTGCTGCTGCATACTGGGACCTACTGTGCTTGCTCCCCCCACCTGTTGCCTCACCCTGGCATGGTGCAGTTTGTTGCAGTGCATTGTGGTGCGAAATCCAAGAAACCGTGCACTCTAGGGTTGGCGTCCGGTCCTTCTACGACCACATTGATGTTTCACTGATTTCAGGCAACCGTCACATCTGTGAAGGTGCTGAAATCCAGGGAAAGGGGTGCGGTGTCCAAATGGTATGTCGCCAGTAATGTCAGGAGGGTCCTAACAGGTGACTATGCAAAATGTGGTGCCGATTGGTGCAACAGTGTGGAATTGTATAAGAAACAACGCTTCACCAAGCCACAAATGGATTTTGACTTTTGCTGAAATCCAGGGAATGGGTGAGGTGTCCAAATGTCATGTAGCCAGTATTGTCTGGAGGGTCCTAACAGGTAACTATGTGAATATGGTGCACGTTGATGGGGAATCTATGTATTCTATGTATGGGTATGTCCATGCAGGATAAAAGGCTGATCCAAGAATTCACTCTCCTTCTAAGGAACCAGCATACACACAGCACCCCACCTCCCCCAAGCCTGCTTATCAGAAGCAAATCACCACAAGCTTCACCTCCAACAGCAGTAAAGACCACACCCTGAGAGGCGGAAGCTCCTTATGAACATATGTGTCTAGAAACAATCATCCGATCACACAACAGCCACTGGTGAAAGTGAAGACATAATTTACATGATAACATGTGATTTCATTGAAAGAAAAAACAACTAATGAAATTTAAACTAATAAAAAACGACTAATACCAAAATAACTAATTTCTTTTTGGTTGGGGGTTCGCCCCTCTAAACCCCCCTTTGTTTTAGTAATACTTTCCCTCCACCCCCAAATCCACTATTCCCACTCCCAAACCTATTTTTAGTTTTTTTCCAAAATGTGTTTCTTTGGTATTAGTTGCTTTTTCATTTATTGAAATTTCATTCATTGTTTTCTATTCGATATAATCACTGCATACCAATTTACATTCATATTGAATACAGTGGTGGACTGGATCCAATTTAGATAGCCCAATGATCGATAAATCAATGAGAAACGAGAATCATTTATTCTAGAATAAACCACCACCCATTCACTGTCCCAGTCCCACAAGCATTTTGCCTGCTAAAATAAACGTCCTCGACAATCAACAGTCCAAATGACATATCCATACTTTTTGTAGTGTGTATTTTTGCTTTTTGCTTTTGGCGCTTATGATGGAGCTAGCAGCCTGTGTGCCAAAGCATTCCTCAGATAAGAAAGAAGCATGTGTGTTTAGAAGCAGGATCTGGTTGACATGGTAAATGGAAATGCTAAGGTGTGAATTTCATGCATCAGAAAGTGTTTTTTTCTGTGTCCCCAGCTGATTTAAACCAATACCTGTGGCTTTTACAATGATTCTCCCAAACAGGAGTCTCGTTGGAAAGCACATACTTTCCTTCTATAGTGGCTAGTTATCCTTCCTTTGCCTACTCACCAGGCTGCTGTGGGGGCTGGAGTCTCATGGGAGCAGTGTTATGGGGGAAAGTGGGGACAAGGAATGAATCCTGAGGCGGCTGGAGTCTCATGGGTGCAGTATTATGGGGAAAAGGAGGGGGCAGGGAATGGAACCAGTCACTGCAATTTGACGAGAGAACTTTATCTTGCTGACAGTTTTGATCCGTCAGTGGGTGATGTTGGATACCGAGGTTGTGCCTCATTACTCCATTTTTGTCTGGGTGAGAGTGTAGTTGCGGTTTGAAATGCTTCTTGATCTGTGTTCTTGTCACAGTAGAGATGGTTTCAAAGGGTTGGCAGTGTGACGAGCCGTGGATAGCCGTCAAAGGATTTGTATTAATCGTAGCAAGTTTCTTGATCAGAGCGTTTGCATTCTGATCCGGTCCTTGGCAGAAATTACTGTTTAGCTTCGCTAGATGCTCATACAACATCTCGATTCCCAGATCACTGTGCAGGTCGGCTGTTCTTGTAAAAATTGGGGCTCCACCCACAATCCTCAGGGCTTTGTTCTGCACCTTTTGCAGAGTCCTCTGGTGGGTTTCTGCACAGGTGCTCCATGCCAAAGAGGCATGAGTTGAGACCCCCCTCTAATTTTGCCCACTCTTCACAAAATCCCACCAAACTTTTCAAAAACATTCATATCTAGATCTAAAATCTTTTTGCAACCTTTTCAGCAGGTTAGTCAAATGGTACCACATTAAAAGACTTTAAAATATTTTGGGACCCCCCTGTTATTGTATTCCCTCTTGACAAAACGGCACCACACTTTGCAAAACCATTCAGAATCAGGTCTAGAATTAAATTCCTATATGTCATAGTATTTCATTGAGTGGCGCCAAAGTTGTAAGCCACCCAATAACTGCTTTTCACCAACCCTGTCTAGAGACGGAGCCAAGTACCCCCATCTCAATCACCTCACCCATATTGCCTATATGTTGGGAGCCAGAGTATGAGACACGTACAGAGCCATTGAAACTACATATACCAAGGAGAATCATGGAGGCAAGGTTCCCATTGAGAACACCATACCTGAATGCAAGACAATGTGACGATCGTTCAAATGAAATGCTGAAAGAAACAGGACAAATAACTGAACAAAAAAAGTGATGACATCATATAGAACTGAGCTGAGGTGTATAGAAGAGATGCAGGGACGACAGAATGCAGGCAATTCTATAAGGCATCAAGAAAGTATAGAAGATAAGTGACATTTTGGGATAAAGATAAAGAAACATATTCAACAAGATAGATGAAAATGTTAAGCTGTTTTACACGTGTACAGATGAAATGAAACACAAGCAGACAAAGTATTCTTGAATCTAGCTTTATAGTGAATAGATTGCGGCATGCGCCAATATATACATATACAAGTCAGTAAAGAATGGATGTTTCCAATATGTATAATAGCAGAGCTGAGCAAAAGAAGTAAGGCCGCTTTTCCAGAAGCAGTTAGAAAAACAAGTGAAATTACAGGCGAATCTCAGAAAGGCGAGGCTGGATGAGCCAAGCATCCAAGGCCGTATCAGGCTTGGGTGGGGTGCCATTGGATACAAATCATGTGAAAGAAGGAAGCACTTGTTCAGAAGGCATGGACGAAAAAAAGAAGACTTTAGAGGTCTATTAGAAAATAGAATTTATAATACACTGGAAGCTCAATTTCATGGTCTTCAGTCACGTGGGGAGAAGTTGAACGAGCATGATGGTCACAACTAGGCATGAGGGCAGAGCATGCCTTCACTCCCCTGAATTTCCCAGAGCAAAGAGCACTCCCAAGGAGAAGTTCAAAGTCCTAATTGACAGCAGACCTCTGAGGTGATGATGGATGGATATGCTAATTGGTGGGAAGCTATGGTTAAGACGAGCTCACCAGCAGCTGGCCGTTAGCCTGCGTGCTGTTATACGGAGGTGGGAAGGTACTGACGGAGGTTAGAAGCCAACCAACGATAGGGGACCGCACGATCAAGGGTCCTATAGTTATCTAGCTAATAGAACGTCGTATATTTAGTGACGTTCATAGTGACCTGTTTTAAGGGAGGGCTCAGTTGCCCAACCTGATGTTAAGAAGCCTATCACTTTCTTTCACTGCCTTAGACAAATATCGATCATATACTTAGATGTTCTCTTAGACCCTATCACACTTGCCACTAGGTTTTTGTATTTAGCCACATAGGATGACGTTAGTAATACGCAGGTTAACGGCACCTATGACAATTTTTTGCTATATAAGATTGCTTTTTTCTAAAATTCATGGAGAGATTTTGCGCTGAGACGTCCGTTGTACTCCCTGTTTTAGATAATTGATATTAAACAATTATCCTTTTGCCAACTACCTGAGTTGTTTTGATTATTGATGTTTGAATAATGTCTGCATTCCCATCCATCTCTAGGGTATTGCCATCTCATCTTAAAGGGATGGGAGCTCCAGTTCACCTTTAATACACAATTAAGCATAGATGCCCCCTAACATCTAAGATGTTTGTGGACCTCACAGGACTGTCCGGGTCTGTGTGCCCAGTAAATTGCCATTGACAGCTGCCAGTATTTCTGCAGCAAATAACAGTACAGCAACAAGAACATTAAAACAAAAACAGTGTTTCCTATTTAAAACTGTTGCACATGCAAACTTCAAATAAACCACCCCAACATTTTACAACCTCTAATTTCTGTACTAAAATAGCATGTCCTAACAAATACTGGGTTTTACATAATAGGAGTTTGCATAGCAATAAGCCCAAAGCCAAGGTGGCATTCCTGCATCTGATACTGCCCAAAGTCTTTATTGAAGCCCTCACAGTAGTCAGAACCTTTAACTATGGGCACACTAAATATCACAGCACACCAGCAAAAGAAAGAAATATTTTTAAAACAAACACATTTTATGACCCCAAAAATCACTTTAACACATACCATACATGATTAAAAATGCATTGTACATAAAATCACATTTCTACTGCTCTGTGATAAATCTTTTATTTGGAAAACAACAAGCATACTTCATCGTTTTATATCATGCACCTCACTAAAATTCTATTTCGTTTCTAATTAACAATTTTCAATAATTATTCCCACCCATTTTCTACATATACAGCAGCAGCACTTCACAGTTAACAAATAAAGTAAAAAACAAAGAAAACCACAGAGTCCCATTATGAACATATTATCAAATCAAACTTTCAACACAACGATGCCCAACAACTGATTAATGTCAATCATATTTTATCAGAGGTAGCATGAACTGCACAGTGTGAGTTCTGCAGTGAAAATGAGAAAGGTAGACAAACAGGGGAGTTTCACACTTTCCAAAATCTGAACCACAAAGAGAGAAATATATAATAAGAAAAGTATAATCAAATGGCTGACATGTTCACTGCAACCTACCACAATGATATACACATTAACACATTTAACACTACCCAATTATAAACACCAAAACACATACAAATCTTGCTGAGCATCAAATGTAGCCACGGATATTAAACGTGGCTACAAAGCTCACTTGTAGCCGTGGGTACATATACATTTTTCTGCAAGCCCCAAATCAAACTAAAATGGCCTTAAAACCTTCAAATCAAATAAGTGAACAACCAAGTACATGAAATAAATTACACAAATAAAAATCAGTACTGTATCATCCACATAAAAGTATGATTATCGCACAGAACATTTATATTTATAGACACAGCTTTAAATATACCCGCGGCTCCAACCGCAACAAATGAAATGCAGAGAAGATTCAAGGTGCCCACCCACAAGCTTTTTTATAGACGCGGCTATAGAAAAGCCCCTCTTAGACGTCTGTTGATAGCCACGGATATCCTCAAAAACATTGAATTCAAAATGCATTTCCACTACACTAAACTCCCAAAACTGCCTCCAACATGCCTACTAGCCCCCCCTCCACTCCTCATAATCCTCCTCCACTCCCCTAGCCTCTTATAATCCCCCAAAACACTTAATGCACATAACATGCCTCCCCACCCAAAATTTTGGATAGCCGCGACTACCACACGTCCACAAACACACGACGTGTCACTTGCTCTAATATAGCCGCGGCTGCAATGGGGGAGACTAGCCACGACTAGCAATGCTGGGCGGCTGTTTGTTAGCCACGAATGCTAAAAATTGCACCATCCACCAATTAAAAAGTACAACACACACATCATACATACCCTACTCATACAAACTACTAGAAATTAAAAGTAGGAATCATTTTCCTGGAAACAGACAAATACTGCAGATAATCTAGCTGCTTTCAAAACTGTGTGGCTGATTAGACATTTGGCTGTTGGTTCCACTTTTTTCCCAAAATTGTTAAGTCTGAGAAGTACAGGGCACCCAGATGTCATAATAATTCATTGTAGAGGCAATTATTTGGGCAATGTACGAGAGGTGTCCCTTACTTTAATGATGAAACAAGAAATGGAAAAAGTTAAATGGAACTATTTCCTCACACTATCTTCATCTTTTCCAATCTAGCTCAGAGGCAAAAATGGAGATGGACCACCAGATTTAATGGTAAAATTGAGAAATCCGGGAGAATTGTTAAGCCCCACAATGCACCGTCGCTCTCTAAAATTCACCCCTGGGGCCAATACAAAGCCCTGGGTGCGCATAACGCTTGCATGGACCCTATTAAACTCTACAGATGCCTTTGTTCAGCCTTATTGAAGAAAATGCTGGCGCGTACAAAGATGCATTTGCCTTCCCAGATAAGTAAAATAACCTTGTTCCAGGGAAAACGCTCCTTGCACCAGTGCTTATGTCCCGACCAGGATAAACATCATTGATGCGGCTGCTAATGATAACATTGCAAATGCCTACTCCATTATTATTGAACCTGCCCCCCCTTCCAGTGACATTGCACCCAATGCCTATGACAACGAAATGATCCTATTTCACATCACCACTTCTAATGTTACTGGTGCCTCTACTAATGTCAATTTGACTGATGCTCCTATGTGTGATAACATGACTGGTGCCTCTGCAACCAGTGTTACTGTTTGCAATTCTGCTCTGATGCCCCTGTAACTGCTGCAATTGCTTTTAATTCTGCTCCTGATGCCCTTGCAACTGTTGATGCTGTGTGCAATTCGGCTCCCGAGGCCCCTATAACTGCTGTTATTGCTGGTAACTCTGCTCCACATGCCCCTCTAATTGTTGATGCTGCTCGCAATTCTGCACCTGATCCCTTGTATTTCTTGATGTGCTCACAATTCTGCATCTGATCCCACTGTAACTATTGATGTGCTCGCAATTCTGCGCCTGATGCTCCTGTAATTGTTGATGCTGCTCGTAATTTGGCGCCTGATGCCCCTGTAACTGTTGATGCTGCTTGCAATTCTGCACCTGATGCCCCTATAATTATTGATGCTGATCGCAATTCTGCGCCTGATGCCCCTGTAATTGTTGATACTGCTTGCAATTCTGCTCCCGATGCCCCTCTAACTGTTGATGCTGCTCGCAATTCGGCACCTGATGCCCCTGTAATTGTTGACACTGCTTGCAATTATGCCTCAGAGGCCACTGCAAGTGACGCTATTATTATTAAAATGTATGCATTTTGTACGCCTGTTCCTGCCTGTGGTAAGGTCTCTGGCACCAACCCAGATGCAACACTGTCACTCAAGGAAGCTCTAATCAATGCTAGATCCATGGCCCATGACCTCGATATCTCCCATCTCATCACCTCCAATAGCATCGATTTAATAGCCATCACAGAAACTTGGCTGCATGCCGCAGTCGTCCCGTCCCTCTCCCTTGCCGTCCCGGACAGATTCTGTTACACAAAAGGGTAGGGTAGCCCCTGAAGTGTCAGTGTGGATTCAGGGCAGTATAAAATATAGAACAAACAAAATAGAGCAATCCACACTGTGGTCAGTCATAAAAATGACTGTCCTTATTTTACTTTTCTTTACCAAAAATATATAGAGTCACAGGTAAGAAAATACCAAAGATATGTCTGGAAAGATATTGACCATTTATTAATGATAAAATAAGAAATTCAAAAAGGTAAATTAAACAAAGCTTAATAATAAATTGTTCAAACAAAGAAAAAATACATTTCTTTAAACATGAGAAACCAATTCAAAGAAAATATTATATTCAGCAATAAATACCAAAGACCAATAAATACCCGGACAGATACAGCATTTTCAGAAAAGATAGATTGGTCACCAAAGGGGGAGGAGTGGTCATCATCGCCAAAATGTATCTGTTCATCAGAGAAATGTCCAACCAAGCATTCCACTCAGGGGAACCGCTCTAAATCAAAATATCTTTTTCAAACACTGCCACCCTAACCTTTCACTTAATTTACAGGCCATCATGCCCCCTGATATCATTCCGGTAAGATATCTCACATCTCCTTTCTCGCAACATGAAGACATTTTACAGAATTGTCCTCATGGACGATATAAACCTCGGATTCAACGACCCTACTGACAACAACGTGCTTGCCCTTGCCAATACTATTGAAGCCCTGGGCTTCACCCAAAACATCACATGCCCCACACATGACAAAGGTTGCACACTAGATTGGTTGGCAGACTCTAACTGCAACATCAACATCCTATCCAACGTGCCTTGTCCATGGTCAGACCACAAAGTTATCTCTTTTACCATTCCCAAGAACAACCAAACTTGTGCCACACCACAACCCTCATCGACAACTCTCACAGGAAATGGCCAAAATATTACATCAGCTAACATGCTCCCATTGCTGAAGCCTCTAACAGCCTACCTACACTCAACCAAGGGTCCTACCACCATGGTAGAACTACACAGCAAGCGCTGTGGCACCTATGAGCAAACGCAAACCAAAGCCATTAGCTCACTAGAACACCTTGGACACACCAAACCTTAAAGCCCTATGTTCCCCTAATCAAACAGCTGAGACTATATAGAAAAAAGTATCCATCTGTTACTAATAAAAATCACTTTACTTCCTTGTCCAAAACCTACAAACAGCCAAAACTCCAAGCCAAAAGCTTGATTTACAATGAGAGAATAGAAAAAGCTAACTCAGGTACTAGGGTGCTCTTTGCCATCTTGCGGGAACTCCAATCACCAGTCCCCTTTACGCCCAGCTTGCTGCCTTAAACTTAAAGACATCACCTGGTGTTCCAATATTCAAAATGCACTACTGGACAAAATGTCATTATTACAAACGAATATCTTGGTGAAGAAAGACAAACTAATACCTGCTGAGGTACCATAAGACCCCCCACCTTTGCTACCTAATTTATCTCACCTGTTTGAGTTTAACCCCGTCTCTGGCTCAAAAGTGACTAGAATTATCAAAGGACTGAAGCCATCCAGTTCCCAAGAGGATATCTGCCAAGCATCGCTCATCAAAGAGAGCACACCAGAGTTTGCCCCTTTCATTGCATCGCTCGTCTACATCTCCTTCCCCTCCTGTAGTGTACCAGCCAACTTAAAAGACGCATGGGTCCTCACTCCTCAAGAGACGTACACTAGTCCCTAATACCCCTACTACCTACCGCCCCATCACAACTGTCCCTTTCTACTCAAAATACTGGATAGAGTAGTGTACCTACAAATTTAGAAGCATCTTGAAGCCAACAACCTCCTTGGACTGCACCAATCCATATTCTTCCCAGTCTTCGGAACGGAATAGAACTCCTGGACCTAAAAATCCAAATGTATGAGATTTAAGGCAATGGTAAACTTGCCTTCCTCCTCTTGCTTGACCTTTCAGCTGTCTTTGATTTGGTGTACCACAAAATCCTCTGCCAACACCTCTCCTCAGATGCCTACTTCTCCACCAAAGCAACAGCCTGAATTGCGTCCTTCCTTTCAAATAGAATGATTAGGTTCTTTTCCACTTCCGCAGCTGGCCCTCCAGCCCCAGTCACCTGTGGAGTTCCCCAAGGGTCCTGTCTCTCGCCCAGGCCACGGAATGGAATCAGCTCTCCTGGACCTAAAAATCCAAATTGATGAGATTAAAGAAAATGGTAAACTTGCCCTCCTCCTCTTGCTCGATCTCTCAGCTGCCTTTGATTTTGTGTACCACAGAATCCTCTGCCAACACCTCTCCTCAGCTGCCTACTTATCCACCAAAGAAACAGCCTGCATCGCGTCCTTCCTTTCAAATAGAACAATGAGGGTCTTTCCCACTTCCGCAGCTGGCCCTCCAGCCCCAGTCACCTGTAGAGTTCCCCAAGACCCCTATGTCTCTCCCACGCTATACAATATCTTCACAAAGCCTCTCTTCGACCTCCTTGACACCATGGGTATCTCCTACACTAACTATTTGGACGATACCCAGATCCTTCTCAGGTTCTTATGACACCGACTCCAACACATTGGGCAAAATCTATCAAACCCTCCAGGCTTGGATGGCTCGGCATTCCTTATACTTAAACGACGAGAAAACTGGGCTGCCACTTATTGGATCACAAACACTCTTAAACAAACTTAACGGAGCATATAAATCCTCTATCATCAACAGCAACACCATCCCAGTCTCAAAAGAGGTACAAACTATGGGGGTTTACCTGGACTCCTCTCTCTCGTTAACTAGACATGTAAATGCTATTGCCTTCTTTGCGGCATACACGTCTAAACTTATCAACACCTTGCCCGCCCTTCCTGACCACTGACAGCGGCATCACGATTGCCAGAGCCCTCATTCTCTCCAGACTAGACTATTGCA
Organism: Ambystoma mexicanum; assembly: GCF_040938575.1. Taxonomy (NCBI): domain Eukaryota; kingdom Metazoa; phylum Chordata; class Amphibia; order Caudata; family Ambystomatidae; genus Ambystoma; species Ambystoma mexicanum. The sequence goes on from NC_090924.1 coordinate 1,095,373,099, forward strand.
ATGCCCTCTTTGCAATCTCTACCACTCATAACATTAAAAAAGCTACAGATCATACAATATAATGCATTAAGAGCAGCTTTGAATATTCCTAAAAATGACGATACATCTCCATCTAGAACAAGTGACCACTGTTTGCCCATTTGTGAACGCATCATGTTACAAACACTCATATTATCGCACAAATGTCTCTCAAATACTGCACATAGATACTTGTCAATAAAATTCTCTAAATCACAATCCATTAGATCCACCCGGGCTGCCCATTTGTACCTTCTCTCCATCCCCAGATTGAAACTGCAAAGAGCAGGGGGCCACAGGTTCCCGGTCCTGGCTGCAAAACACTGGAATGTCCTACCGCTATCATTAAGACCAGAAACCTCTTTTTGGTGTTTCCACAAATGCCTCAAAACATGGCTCTTTACACAAGAACTATAATTCACTGCTAGGCTGATTCACAGCACCATGTTCTACCATGTATGTAAAGCCCTCAAGTGCTCATGAACTTTTTGTCTGTACTATTGTCTGCACCTTTTACTATCTATTCGTACTGTAACCAGTGCCCTGATGCCTTCTGGTTTGACTCACTCTTTAAATGACAAAAATAAATAAATAAAGATGAGTGGTGAAGCGAGTCACTCATGTATTTGGCCAGGATGTGGCAAGTGAGGTTGCAATCTTGGCGATTGGCCTGGTTATTTTCCCTGGTTTTGGTCATGTGCTGCTTTTTGGGGCATAAGTAGTGCATACATGTGGGTGGACAGCATGCTCCCACTTTTTCAGGGGGTGGACATAACCTACTGGGGTGTTTTGAGACCAGCAAGCTGGCTCAAGTGTTTGGCTACCAGGATTTCACCCAGGTTCCCATGTTCCGAGTGCAAATGCTTACCCACAAGATTGGCCTTGTTATTTTCCCTGGTTGTGTCATGTTCTGCTTTTTGGGGCATAGGTAGTGCATACATGTGGGTGGACAGCATGCTCCCACTTTTTTCAGAGGGTGGACGTAACCCACTGGGGTGTTTTTGAGACAGCAAGCTTGCTCAAGTTTTTCCTCAACTGTTCAACCAAGTTACCATTTTACGAGTGCAAATGCTTACCCACAAGACCACATACAAGTGTCATTAAATGCTATAATGCAGCTAATTGGTGGGGGAGATGGGGGGGTGAGGGGGAGGTGTCAAATGAGGTGGAGATTCCCGAATTGGCTCAAGAGGTTGTGACAAATTGTGGGCCGGGCCAGAGGGATTGTGCATCACAAACCACTCCAGTAAATAGCTGGAGATCCCATGGGGCTGGGGGACATGTCTCCCTGCGACAGTGGAAGCTGGGAATGGGGGCCCCGTTTTTTAGGAATCAGCAAATACGTTTTTACCATCAAGGATCAATTTTATTTTTATGGCTGAAGTGTTGTTCCATCATTGTATAGCGTTTGATAATACTCCCACAGACCTGAGCGATCATAGGATGCTTAGTGCATCCATGAACGACTGGTATAATTGGGGAGATGAGCCCCATGTTGGAAGATGTCAGAGAGAGCTAGTCTCAAAGTAAAAGTACCAAGTCGGCTGGCAGCCTAGAGCAATAGCGCGATTTAATAATAGTTTTTTTTCCCAGCTTAATTCACAGGAGTGTGATCTCATAGATGTCCCAATGTGTCCCGACCATTTTCCATCTTTTGTACTCAATTTCTCTGTGACGTTCCCTGTGTGGCGGAAGAGCTGCCCCCGACCCCCACTCCAGGGAGTTTTGTGCAAGCAATTCAACAATTAAAAAGGATCAAGAGAGTTGCCATAAAACGCATTAGAAGAACAGTTGGGCCTGAGTGGAGCAAACATGAAATATTAGATGGTACCATGAACAATTTAAGAATAAGGTAAACTAAGTGAAAAGTGCCCAATATCAGCTAGATGGGGAAAAGATGTTAGACGGCATGACCAATAAGGTTGGTGTCAATTATTGGAAGTTGCCCAAACATCATGAAAACTTCCAAGTTGGGGCTCAACTAAATCCGATCCAGGCAGCAACCTGGGAGCACCACTTTGAGATAATATATAGTTGCATGCCCAGTGAGGCCCAGGTAGAATGCCCCAGAGTGCCTTGGGACACGTATGTGACAATCATGAAAAGTAATAATTCACGGGCACTGAGGCCTGGATTGCTGTGTAACAGGATCTTTAAACAGGTGCCAGAGCAATGGGCACCCTTTCTGTTCCACCTCTTTAAGAAAGTCCTAAGGTAGCAAACGTTCCCAAGTACCTGCCACCTGGGGCACATAGTGACAATCTTTAAGAAAGGGGACAGATTGCACCCCTTTAACTACCGGCCCATTATGCTGTTAGATGCTGATGAAAATATTTTTTGTGGCATTGATTTTAAGGGATCTTATGATGTGGGGAGAGAGTAATTCCATCCTCAAAACCCACCTCGGTGGACTTCAGATGTAGAGTTGGGACCACATTACGTGGAACGGTTATAGATCAGCTGCAACATGAAGGAGGATGCGAGGGAGGGACGGTGCTACATGTGGTTAGCATCGACCTGACCGGACCCTCTGGGGTGGAAGCTACAGCAGCTGGGAGTAGGCCCAGTATTGCTGAATATCCTTATTCGATTGCATGAAGATTCGTCCATCATGGTACTGCTTAATATGCAAGATGACGTTACTAAACCAATAAGAACAGAAAGGTGCTTACAACGGGGGTGCATCTTGTCACCCCTGTTATTTAACCTCTAAATGATGGACCTGGGAGATTTCCTCCAGAAGGCCTCCCTGATTTCCCTCCCGGTGTTTGGATGCGAAGTCCCACTGATCCTATACGCAGATGACACCATCCTTATGGATCACTCCCGGGTGGGATTACAGAGACTAATAGACTCCTCTGTAGAACAAGCAGGACTAAACTATCTGGTGGTCAATGAGAGGAAAACTAAAGTGTTGTCCTTTTCAGATAGAACTAAACGGAAGAACCCAGGTTGGCATCTCGCTGGGTGAAAACCCTAGAGTGTTAAAGATCTTACATACTTGGAATTTAAACTGTTGACTCGTCCTAATCGCCAAACCCTGTTAGACATGATCAGGGCAAAGGCAAGAGTATTTGGTTTACAGATGAGTCCCTTTTTGAGGAGGTTTGGAAAGTTCATGGTCATCCCTATAAGGACATTTTATTTGTCCAAAGTAGTTCCTGCACTTATGTATGGAGTATCAGTCACTATATGAATTTTATTTCACCATCTTTGGGGGACTGGTATGGAAAATAGCGCTAGACCTTCCAATGAGTGTCCCGATGGTGGCATTACATTTCGAGCTTGGCTTGGCTTCTCTAAATATACACGTTCTCTGCAAACATCTGTTATTATGTTAGAACTGCATGACTCCTCCAGTTCAGTCCTGTTTGAAATAATTTGGAAAAGTGCACGGGGGAAGAGAATCTATTTGTCAAGGTAGGCGCAAAGGCCATGTTACAGAGCGGTATAGACCTGGCAGAGGGTATTTCCAACCTTTGAGCATTGAAAAAAGAGGTTGCTTTCCCTTGATTGGTGTCATACGATCGGTTCGATTGCTTGATTGGTGTCATACGATCGGTTCGATTGCCAGGTAGAAATGCTTGGGGAGCCTTGCTGGTGCCCATAAAATATTTGGGGTGCCCTCATTCTACTTGCAACTTTTTCCCTCTCCCACTGCGAGATAGGTATACACGCGCTAGGTATACACGCGCTTTCGCTTACATTTGCTGAGAACAAGGGCTATCCCATCATTAAGGAAAAGGATGCAGGTGCACCAATCTATTGTAGGTTTTGTGTGCTTGAAATTGAGACACTAAAACACGTTATCCTGGACTGTCAATGTCTAGATGGAAAAATACTTTTGCACTTCGGACGTTTCGTCAATTCTATCAATTTTGTTCTAAATGAAATCCTATGGGAACATTTCTTTACTACCGCCTCAATATCTTTGATTATTGCACTGTTGCACTTTATGAAGGACATTGGCCTCACTGAATGGTCCTTATAGAATGTTGGTCTCACTGCACGGTATTGTTGTTTATGAATCAACGTTCTTGATTTTATATTGCTGTATGATGAATTGATGAAAGTTGTTTTGTAAGATGTTTTTTATGAGAAGGTATGTTCAATTCGTTTTGTGATATGTGTCTGGTTATATCCTATAAGGTTTGTTTAAAACCAATGGTATGTTTATTTTCTTTCGCACAATATATATATATATTTGTTTTAAAACAAGATGTCTCTTATTGGGGTTTTGTTTTCCAGGGAATATTTCATTATAGATTATTGGGTTCAAAGTGGGGGCACCAGTTTTACTTTGCTAGTGTAGTTATTGGATAATCTCCTCTCTCAGGCTATTTTTCCGATGTTGATTAATTGTTCTTTTGTCTTGTGCACTTTCTTCTAAGGGGAAAGGTCAATTAAACTAAATTTGTATGTTTCACTTTAAAGTATAATATTCCTTTACTGTGCACATATATTCGTGGGGGCCAGCATTTGATTTTCGCGATGGTAGCAGAAGTGCCTGTACCTAGTGAAGCGAGGAAGCTGCACCCATCTCCTGGTCAAAACACCACATTTTACAGCACATTGTACAGCAGGAATAGAAAAACAGCCATGTGATTTATAGGACAGTATACACATAACATCTCAGCAACAGTCACGTAACCTGCTGAGTTGACTTTGCAACGTTCTACTATCGGACTTCCTGCTTCAGTTATGGCCTGCTCAGACCCTCCAATCAAGTGTCAGGGGTACATTTATGAGGCTCCCTTTTCATTTTGAAGTTAGCAGGACTTGATAATTGTGCAAGATGCATGCAAACACGTCACCAAGCCTGAACAAAGCAAGAGAGGAGACAGTGATTTAGAGGAGCACAGCACTCAATCCAGAATTCTTTTTTTTCATTTTCGGTCGACCCATCAAAATACTTTGCAGAATTCCCACATGGGCAAAATGAAACTCCTATACAATTCTGAATCATCAGTAAAAACAGAGGTTTGCTTCATTTAGCAAAACACAATCATAGTTTTGCAATGCCATTCACCGTCAGATGGTGTTTTAAAACCAAAGTATCAAAAAATATCTTTTGCATACAATATTTTTACAAATTACATCTGGGAAGAGATGTATTCAAGTTCCTGAATTACACCGTGGTCTCAAATCCCGGCTTTGCCACTTAACCAAAGTTTTTACACCCAGGAAAATCCTTTTATCTCACTGTTAGGAAAGTATGTGTAATTTTCCCTCCAGTTGTGTACCCCCCAACTTTTTGCTGCTGTTTAAACACCATAGTCTGACTTTTTCCAGTGAAGCACAGCCTTCAGCTGCACTCCACTGGGCTTTCGCTCACTTTATTTTGGGGAATCTGAAGTGCCCTTAAAGACAGTCATTATTAGGAGACTTCGTTTCCCTTAGTCCTTTCCAATGTTGCAACTTTTCTGCAACATGTTACAAGTGCACAATGTACCTTACAGTGCAGTGCGCTTGGGTCTTCCTTTCGTTTCCAAAGGCCCAAGACTCCCTCAAAGGTTGTTTTAGGAGAAGTGCAGATGTGCCTTGGACAAGGCTGGTGGCAGCTTATCTTTTCGCTTACTTTTAACCCTTTCTTGCCATGCAAACCGCGTTTACTGCGGTTGGCACCGGAAGGTGGCCTGGCTCCAAAATGGCCATGCCACGAGGTTTTTTGTCCTGTCCTTTGGCCATCTTGCCCATTCACCTTCCCCAGGTCGAGCCGACCCGGGTCAGTCCTTATTTGGGCATGCATTCTCCCGCAAAACACCAAGCTTTTGCGCGATTCTGCATGCCTCCAGGATGTGGGCTGGACTGTCTAGTTCCAATACACATCCTGGGACCCAGAGTCTGGTGTGCTGGGAATGACTGGGACCACAGTGGTCCAAGATTGGTCCACGTCTGGTGTGCCTGTATGTGAGCAGATCTCCCACTGGGTCCTCTTCGTTTTGGCGCAAAGGAGATTCTGGATAAGAGAAGGCTCCAAATACCCATACCAGGTCGATCTCTTGAGTTCTCACTGAACCTAGGATAGTATCCAAGCATTCTGAAACTAAGAAGCCGAGCCGAGGAACAGCTGAAGACCCGCTCGACCCCTCTGCATCTGATCGAACCAGAAGGTCTGCAAAGGTGGTTCGACTCATTTGAATAGTGGGACTAACTATTGACGGCACCTCATATAAACCTGCAAGTAAGCCTCTTCGGAAATGTGTTCCTGGGCCAACCAGCGGGCTGACGAGCTTGCGCAGAACGTTTTCTCTGAAACGCTCCATGGACACTTCCATTTTTACACATGAGTGTCACCTGAGGGCCACTCATTTTTCCACAGGAAGCCTGAGCTACCGTCCCATTCTCAACTCCTGGAACCTGTTCTGCCCTTTTGGGGAGACCCTTCGCAAATAGAGGGAACCTGTTCTGCATCACCTCACCCACCTTCCTGAGCTGCAACAACCCCTGCGAGAGACCCCGTTTTCTCCCATCTCCACTGTAGCCTGAACCAGCACTTGAAAGTACTTTTGAGCGTTACTAATATATATTAATATATATACACCTGACTGGGAGTGATTTGTGGTGTCCTTCACTCTGTGTTCTCATTGAAGTCTTTCAGTCACCGTCACCCCTCCTGACACCTAGTCTTGACCGCTGCCAATGCTACCTTGATTGGTCTGGCTTGTACAGAAGGTTCCCTGTTCCAAGAAACTAGGCTGGCCTTCTGAACCTCTGCCCACCAGGTCAGTGTTCAGAAATCCATTTTAACACTCACTATGTCTCATCTGCCAAAATTAGAAATCTCTGCATGGTATTCAGTGCACACTGTTTGCTACTTTAAAAAAAGCCTCACCCCTGATATTGCCATATAGGTCAATATTAACAGTGACAATTCATATAGTGGATGACACAATGTAGTTGTCCCTTGCCTTACTCATGGCAATGTGTTTTTAATTTAACATACCTTGAAGCAGGTAAGTGAGGAAGGAAGGAGACCCGCCTGGGCCCTTCTGAAACGCATTTTGCATTTATTTTGCTGCCCCAGCCCCATTTGCCACATGTTTCAGGCCGGACCCCTTCCCCGCTCCCACTTCCTAGTTTTCCTCTCCCTCCCGCCTCCCAGCCCACCCCCAACCCCTGATTGGCAGATAATCTGGTCATAACCAACCTCCCCAAGGCAGCCCTCTGCCCGGCAGCTCCTGCGGCTAAGGGCCCAGAGGCAAAGGGCGGCTCCTACATTGGCAGCTCCAACATGTGTCTGCAAGTGTTAGCAGGGGAAGCCAGTGGCCAGCCGTCAACCAGCAGCTACAAAAAAGTAGGTGTGGCATGGGTGGGGAGTAGAGCAATCACTCTGCTCAAGAAAACCCTGCTACTCTACACTACCTTACCTCAGAACAAAGCTTGTCATGCGAAAGTTAGCCTGTGTCACATCTGGATAGATTTGTGAATGCTGGAAAGTGCCCCACTTGGATAGAATTGTGTACATTGGCCTTCGTCACATCCACTCTGCAGGACTCTCAAATCTAGGTGTAGCATCCACCTTTGTCTATTGTATTGTAAAACATAATGTATTGTGGAGCCTTGGCCTCGCTCCCGCCTTGCAGGACTCACAAGTCTAGATGTAGCCTCCTTGTCAGTCTATTATATGTTAATACCCACTCGCTGCAGAACGTATGCCTTTCCCCCACTCTACAGAACCCTCAAGTCTAGGCATAGCCCCCATCTCTGTCTACTGTATGGGGAAACGTAATGTATGTGTAATGTGAAACATGAGCCTCTCCCCCACTCTACAGGATTCTTGAATCTAGGTATAGCCTCAAGCTCTGTCTATTGTATGATGAAATGTAGTGTATTATGAGACATTGGCCTCTGCCACCCCATACAGGATTCTCAAATCTAGTCATCTAGCCAAACCCCAAAGGTCAGCTGCGAGGCATGTAACCCACTAACCAAAAAGCTCAAAATTTCTGCATACTTAACTCATACAAAAACCTATGCAACCACCTCTCGCACAGCAAGCCGCACGCACTTCACCACACTGCATCAACAAACAAACACATAAGCCGCACCAACAGTACACAAGGACTGACACTGATCCGATACTCACACCTAAGCTCAGCGCACGGTGTATACCGAACTGAAGCTGCCAACAGGACACCACTTCTCTCACTATCCTACTCCCTCTTCACCTTGCTAACCCACCCCGCCTTCTCGCTTACAGATCCGCAAGAGCGCCTGGGGACCAATTCCATTGGTGACGGTGCACAGTACAAATACCTTTAACATTAACATACCTTTGCGTATTGTAGACTCATTCTAGAATGCCATTTTCTGTAATGTAACTGATGTTAATAATTATGTAAATAAGAGGGAAGGGGTGGGCTCATATCGTTTGCCATCCAGGGCAGCACAAATCCTAGGGCCGATCCTACCTACGAACATGGGATGCTAGTCTGTTAATGGGCCAAACGTTCAGAGAGCAATATGTAGCCTAGTGGTTGACAATTTACATAAGACCACAATTCCCATAAGGCACTGCGTTTTGCACGATGTCCCGCAAGTAAAGCCTAACATGTTATTAAACTGCCCATATTTGTATGACAATGCCAAACGTTATTTTGTTTGTTTGTTTGTTTGTTTTATTATTTGTAATGCGCGAGCATACCCTCAGGTATCAGGGCGCAGCCTTTACATGAATTTGCGAAGCTTAGTTACAACAGCCCTAATATATACATAAACACAATGAAGGTAAGCAAGATTATATACATATATACAAGTAGGCACACGTGGTTACAATGTGTGCAAGTGGCACGAATGGGACAGATTGGCACCTGAGTGTGTTTGAAGGCCTACGTTTTCAGCCATAAAACTACCTTGGATCGGAGGTTTTGATAGGGCAAGTCCATTCTGAGAGTTGGCGGTAAGGAGTTCCACAATTTAGCTGCTTTCACAGGGAAGCTGTTACCCCCTATTGTAGAAGTTTGAAGTTGGGGACAGAAAGGCAGTCTTTGTAGGCTGTTCTTGTGGGTCTCAGGGAGGACTGTCTATGAAATCTGTCGATCAAATAGATCGGGGCAGCGTTATTAAGGGATTTATTAGTGAGTGACACTGTTTTTAGGCGAATTCTGTTTTTGATGGAAAGCCAATTGTTCTGTTGGCTATATCCTGTGATATGCTCTCTTCTGGAGATGCCCAAAGCCACTCTATGACCATTGTTCTGAAGAGTTTGTAGTTTGCTAGTGGTGGCTTTAGAGGATCTTAGATAGAGGGCGTTACAATACTCCAGGTGGGACAGTATGAGGGCTCTAGCGAGGGTGAGGCAGCTAGTGTCGGACAGAAATGGTTTGGCTGCACAGATCTATTTACACGTGTATGCCGTGGAGGATGCTAGGGAGCTCACCTGTCTGTTGAAGGAGAAATTGGAGTCCAGGTAAGAGCCTAGTGTTTTGACCTCTTTTCCTACTTTGATGTTGTTGCCATCAATCAAGAACGAGCAGTAGGCAGGGCCTAGTTTCTTTAAACTGGTGGTAGTACCTAGGATGATGAGTTCAGTTTAATCATCATTCAGGCATAGTCCAGGGGGCCTCATTACATGGTAGGAGGTAACTATGGCGCTATTAGCGCTATGGCTACCCCCTTACTGCCTTCTGGGTCCGGGTAGGCGGTATGGGGACTTACCGGGTCATTCCGACCCTGGAGGACCCGGTAAGTCCCCATGCCAATTACCATTCCCCATTCCCATTCGAGGCCCCATAGGGCTCAATGGGAATGGGGAAGGAGCTAATAACGGTACCGCTATTAGCGGTACCGTTATTAGCTCTGAGGTCCCTCAGCGGGTCCCGTCCTTAACGTGTGGTCTGACCACACGTTAAGGACGGGACCCGCTGAGGGACCTCGTAGTAGGGCGGTAAGGGATTACCGGCACTGGTGCCCTTACCGGTGCCGGTAATCCCTTACCGCCTACCGTGTAATGAGGCCCCATGTGTGGCCATCCATGCCTGGATGATGATGTACACTCTATTTAGCAAGGCCAAATCCTTCCCATAATCTCCAGAAAGCGGAAGGAGGATCTGGGTATCATCTGCGTAGTTGGTGTAGGTGATACCGAGATGATCCAAATCATCGAAAAGGGGCTTGGTAAATATATTGTACAATGTGGGGGAGACACAGGAGCCCTGTGGCATGCCACAAGTGATAGGTATGGGGTCTGCTGCCGCTGTGGGTGAGAAGACCCTCATGGTTCTGCCGTTAAGGAATTATCTAATCCAGGTGATGGCCTCAACAGAGAAGTGAGCTGATGTGTGGAGGTGTGTGCATAGGACAGAGTGATCGACCAAGTCGAAAGCTGCAGAGAGGTCAAGGAGGAGGAGTAGGGTGGCTTGGCCATTGTCTCTGAGCATATCGATCTGTGCTTTCAAGTCGATGAGAGCAGTTTCAGTCCCGTGTTGAGGACGGAAGCCTGATTGTCTAGCTCCTAAAAGGTTATGTTCTTCCAGGTACTTCTGTATTTGTACGTAGGGGACCTTGTCCAGAATTTTTAGAAGAAATGGTACGGTCGTTATGGGTCTGTAATTTGTGGGCGTGGCTGGGTCAAGTGTGGGTTTTTTTAGTAGTGGGAGTACCCAGGATTGTTTTATATTAGTCGGGATAGAACCAGTGGAGAAGGAGGCATTAATTAGTTTCGTGATGAAAGGGGAGACGTTGCGGGCGGCATCTTTAATGAGCTGTGCCGGGCACAGATCTCCCTGACAATTGGAGGATTTCAGTGACAGGATGATTTTTTCTACTTCAAGTGTGGTGACTTTGGAGAAATTGAAACAAGTGATTTCTCTTAGAGTAGGCTTCTCCGGTAGTTTTGAAGGGAGAGGATCGTTTAAGGAGGCTTTTTTGCGGGAGATTTTGTTTTGTAAGGTAGCAATCTTATTAGCTAGGGCGTTTTGGATTTCTGAGCACCAATTTTTATCTTTGGTACAGGTATCTGGTGGGGTTTCTACTTCTTTAAGGATGGAGAATAGTTCCTTCATGTTTGATTTCGCTTGGGATATGCGGGAGTCAAAGAAGGTTTGTTTAGCCAGGTAAATTTCTTTTTTGTAGAGGGTGGCTAGTTTAGAAAGTTTGAGTTTGTTAGCTGCTGAGGGGAATTTTTTCCAGGTGGCCTGGCAGTTTCTTTTTTGCTGCCTTAAGTTTTTGAGGAATGGTGTGTACCATTTGTTTAGATGGAGTGTGGGGAGTAAGTTTGGGATGAGTCTCCCGACTGTAATACTCTTCTTGTTTCTTGTGAGTGTGGGGGGGGCCCTAATAATCGGCGGGGATGGGGGTCGGTTGGTGGAGAGCATGAACGATACCAGATGGTGGTCAGTCCAGGCTAATGGTGAGATGTTGGTGATGTTCGCTAGACAGTTTTACCAAGCTACGCAAGCTACGCAACTTTTTCCAGACTGTAGGATTCTAAAAGTATTCTAAAAGTTAAAAAAATAATATGACAGGACTGCCTAATTGTTGCTGTTGTAATATAATGTTTCACAATATTCACGAATTGCTTCACGAGTGAGGAAGGTGAAGAGTGGAGGGTAAGCCCTTGCTCTAAAGTCACAGAAGAAATGACTTCAAGTCCCAGTAAGAAGTAACTAGGAAAAGAGTTAAGAGGCAGGGGCAGGTGAGAGGAAAGGTGAGAGGAAAGGTGACATCAAAGTACAGAGTCTTGGGTCAGGCACGAGGGAAGAACATACTGTTTACCCTGCAGCAGTCCTCCAGTCCCTGCCCAGTGCCTGATTGCATAGGGGGTGAAGGAAGTCAGAGGTATTGCATTCATTTTTTGCTGTCATTGCTCCTTTCAAGTGCTGAGCGTGTAGACATTGGCAGCAGCAGTGCAGCTTCCATTTCACTTTCTAAATTGGTGGAAATATTGTAAAACCAACATAACATCCTTTGTTTGCCTTCCTCCTTAAGTGAACTTTAGCCAATTTGTTTATTTTCGGGATAATGATTTTCCTGTGATGTCTTTTTGAACACGTTGCCCTCGTTTGAATACGGCGCCCTCATTGGAGAGACAAAAAGCAGGTCACATCTCCTTTACACTTTTCTTTTCACTCGCCAGGGCAAAACGTGTAAAACGAGTCGTCATTACTCTTGCAGTAGAAAAATACTTTGCGTGAGGCATTCACAATGGCTTCTTATGAAATCCTCCTACTGTTAACAGATGACAAAAACAGGCCGATTCTATAGGAACTCTAAACACGGAAAGGCTACCCAGATAAACGGACACTGGTGGATATTCGGGGAAGAAAATGTCATCCTGGGAAAAAACCAAGGAGCTTTTAAAGGTGGTCTGTAAAAGGCAGCCCGACATGGGTAGTCGTTCCATATGCACGCCAATATTAAAAAATCTTCACAATACCAGAAGCATAAACAAAATGTGTTACTATGGGTGTTTAAAGCCTTCACACCTGTCCTTAGCACCTTTGTCACCTTCAGGGCGACTAGAATGAAAATTCTTTATGTAGCACAAGCCTAGCTAATAAAAAAGAAAAAGGGAACACAGAGAGAAGGCCACAGAGGGCTGAAGTGTCTTGGTGGAGGAGTGCTCTTTCGGGAGGGGAGGGGGGGCAATGGTAAGTGAGGTCTTTAGTTCCTTCCTGAAGTGTTGGAGAGATGGGGCCAATCTGATGTGCATTATAGGGCCATGGTGCATCTGGTAAGTGCTAGTGTGCTGATGTTACAGGCTTCATGTTTATTTATTTATTTATTTAGATTTGAAGAGTGCACTGCAGCCCGCATGCATCGAGGCGCTATAATCAGTGCTTATGAAGGCTTGATTCAGGGTCACAATGAAGCCGCCCATCGTAAGTAGACTTACAGCAAGGTACAGTGAAGAGATGGGGAGTTCCTCATTCAGGTAGAGCGTCACTTGGCTTGTCCGACCCTGGTATGTAATGATGCAGAGTTGGGGGTGTGACCAGTGTAGCTCTCTGCGGGTTGACAAAATGAGGTTGCATTTCTTCAGTCCTGCAATGAGACAGGCCACGGCGTGATCGACAGCTTTCACTGCGGCCAAGCAGGAGGTTGACAGTCCATCTTGAGATTGCTAGAGTGTTGCCCTCATCCGTAGTCTGTGTTCAGAATGAAGGGGTTGATGTTGCAAAGGAAGTGGGTACTGAATGCCAGCTGTCAGGATTGTGTTCACAGTGTGGGTCTTGAAGGAGAGTTTGCTTAGATGAAGAAACTGAGGGGCTTGGCGCTGTATGTGAGGAGAGAAGGCATTCCTTTGAATTTCTTTCAGACATTTCTGAATTTTAGTGCGTGCAGTTTAATCAAGAGCAGTTGAATCTTCCTGCTTGATCATCCTCTGCGATAACTGTACAGGGATGTGCAAGTATTCCCAGTGCCAATAATACTAATCATTTCTCATGTGAAGTGACACTCAAAATCAGGGCCTTCATCGGAAAAAGATGTGTGGCACCACCACAGGAAGAACTTCTCCCACAACATTTTTGTAACCCTAGGTACAAATGGTGCCTTTTCAAAAAAAACATTTTTATTCTTGTTTCAATTGAATTTTAAACAATGTTTACAAGGCTTTGTCACTTATATGTCTTTCCTGTACGAGATATATCCATGTAAGTTCCAAGCTCCTTGTTTTGAGTGCTCCTGGATCCTAAGTCTCCATTATATTTCACAGAAGATATGTTGTTATTTATCTTCTTGGACAACAGTCTTTTCGGTTTTGTCTCTGGTAAACAGTCCTGAGTCTTGGAAGAAGCCGACGACAGCGATCACCCAGGAGGTTTTTTCCCGCTCATCAGCCGATGCCACCATTCATCTTCGTCATAGAACTGCAGATATTTAAATAAGGGGCCCAGGTGACGAGAACGAGCGGCGATCAGCCTCCGGCAGTTCAGAAGGAGATGTCTAGTAGTTTCTGCCATTTCCTTTTGTGCCTTTAGGTAGGGGGTTATAAACAGGCAAAGGGTATTCGCAAGGTGAGGGATAAGAAAGGAGAACAAGAGAAACAAATAAACACAATCACAACACGGGATATAAAGTGTAAGTGTTTTAGTGTATTGTGGCTTACCTGAATGAACCAAGCTCCCACCATGATGGGCATATGGAACCTTAGGGCTGATGATACAAGTTTGAATAGAAAAGACAGTTGGAAAGAGTGAGTTAAAAGAAGAAAAGGAAGAAGGCAGCAAAAGAGAAACAGGGAAGGAGATAGAAAATGAGAATAGAAAAGAAGAGTAGTGCTCCCTGGGCCAGGGGCTGTGTCATCGAGGGACCACCCGCCCACCCAGGGCATTGAGATTCTGGCAGGCTGGGTCGCATATATGCTTGCTAGAGCCCAGCATAGATCAAAAGCCCCGGGCCTCTTATGGGGCCCAGATGATTATCCATCCAAGGGCCGTGTTAGTGGGGTAACCCCAGGTGAGCGGCGCAGTCTGATAGGCAACGGCCTGTTCGGGGACCTGTTCCGGACAGGCCATGAAGGAAACAGGCCCTGGGCCACATGAGGAGTGTGGCCTAGGTGAAAAAACACTGCAGCCCAGGGCTGCATGATGTGCGCAGCGGTGAACTGGCCTAAAGGGAACTCTGGAGATTTCCCGGTAGGCCTCTGTACCCTGGGCGTCTTTTTTCCGGCATCTCAAAATGTTCCCATAAGAAATTGGTTGGGCTTGCTGAAAATGTGTAATATGGGGCCACTTTGAAAAATATTTCCAGAGCCTCTTTTGGTTTCCAGTCCACCCCTGGATGTGCATCCCGAACTAGGGAGCGTCCTCAGTGAGAACGGCCCCTGGGGGTCAGAATGGGTGGATCAGAGAAGATCAGAAGTCCTGTGCTACGTGGCGGACTGGGTGAAGGTGGCATGTCCTGTGGCGAAATCTACTTGCCCCGGGGCCCGGAGAAAGTTATGTTATGGTATGTAATGTTATGCTATTAGGCAATTAAATAGTGCTCTATATATCATTGGTATGACCTCAAAGCGCTGGTAGGTTGAACACCCTCGGGAACCACAGTCCAGGTCAGTCGAGAGTGTAAGCTGTCATAGGGTGCTTGGGTGCACCGATTATGTGCACATCTGATGCAATTGATTAATGGTAGCTGCATCCTAGCATTAGGTGTGGTGGTATTTGATATCAGTTGAATGTGTGCAGTCTGGAGGTTGGACACCAAGACGGGGTTCTGGCTGCGTTAGGCCTGTGTAGTAAGTACGCTTCTGTGTGAAGGTAGGCCGATTTCGTGTGGTATAGCTGCGTTTTATCAGAATGTTGAGGTGTTCATGAAGTATTAATTGTTCGTATGTGAGCAGCTAAGCCAAAATTAATAGAGCCGGGTAGCTGTGCTCTAATTGCGTGTTGGTGTAGAGTAGAGAGTGAGCATAGGGATAGGAGAGGACAGTGTCTGAGTGGAGGTTTTCATTAATCAAGCTCGCTATTCCAGATTCCAAGGGGGCGAAGTTGGTGAAGGTTGGGATCTCCAAAGGCACCGGCAGTGTGAGCAGGGTCACCAACACTGCCGGGGGGCATGTGATGACTGTTCGCTTCTAGTGGCCACAAGGAGAGGGGGGTATGAGACGGACTTACCTGGAGCACCAGCCGCTGCGTCCTTCGAGGCCGGAGCTCAGCAGAGGAGTGCAGCAGTTCATTGTATCCTCTCCAGGCCGGCAGAGGGACGCAAATACATTAAATAAGCACTGTCGCCGGAGGAAAAGCGTGGCTCCACAAGCCCTAATTAATACAAGCACCAGCATGGAGGAACTCAGGGCTTTATAAGCTGTAGAAGCAATTAGCATTGCCACAAAGGAAGCATGTGATACCACAGCGCTAGGCAGGAAATGCAAGTGATGCTGATAGCCAGGTATTGCCCCTGAAAGACAGCTTATATAACCCGTGGCAGAGCGAGGGTTGGCAACTTGCTGGAGAGCAGAGCAGGGGAACGAAAAAAACGGACTACTTTAAAGGTATGGTACTTTGGGGCTGTATATAGACTTAGGGCCTCATTACACGGTAGGTGGTAACCATGGTGCTATTAGCGCCATGGTTGCCGCCGGTATTTTACTGTGTCCGCCTTGGTGGATGGCCGAATTACCGCCCTGCTCCAAGGTGAGCGGGGGCGGTAATTCCCCATTCACCAAGGCACTTCCCCATTCCCATTTTTGCCCCTATAGGGCTCAATGGGAATGGGGAAGGCGCTAATTACGGTACCGCAAATTGCGGTACCGTAATTAGCACCAAGGTCCCTTAGCCGGCCCGTTCCTTAGCGGCTGGTAAAACCAGCCGTTAAGGTCGGGTCCCACAAAGGGACCTCGTAGTAAGGCGATAAGGGTTTACTGGTACCAGTGCCCTTACCGGTACCGGTAAACCCTTACCGCCTACCGTGTAATGAGGCCCTAAGAGTAACTCATTTGGGACTTGGATTCATATGTAAAGGCATGCTGCAGATGCCAAGGATAATATAAATGGAAAGTAACAAAGACGTTGTAGCATTCTGCCAGGCATGGAATGTAGAGTATGGAGGGCTACAGGAAAAATGCACTAGAGAAAGCTGCTGGTCATCTGAAGGCGTTGGCCAAGGAGCCAGTGGGCACACGTATGATCTCCAATAAAGAATACGTGCATACCTCATATGCATCTTGAAGCCTTTTTAGAAGTGTTGTAAGGAAAAGCAAAAGGGCAAAGATTTTAAAAGGAGGGGAAGCCCAGGATAAAGGGTGAATAATAGCTTGTTCACATGGAGTGGAGTTTGTTTAGAAGAGTATCTGTTACTCTTATGAATGATATAAGAAACTGTGAAAGAGGGGTGAAGAATCCCTACGTATGTGTTACGTTTTATAACATAAACTCCCATAACTGTTACAAAAACCTCCCCTCCAGTATAATGTGCCTTACTTGTCATCAGGAATTCAGATTTGTGACCGATTTCCTGTATTAACATCTTTGACTTGCAGGTTGCTCAGCGCCTCACCTCACCCGCGGGTCTGGAATGGTGGGGTGGTTGCAGTGTGTTTAAAGTGTGTGCACCCGGACAGGGGCCAGAAAACCAGTAGCTACACTTTGGCAACAGTGGTAGCGTTGTTATCGTTAGTGAGGTACGCTTGGGCATGACGAATGAAATGGTCAGTGATCACCAGAATATTTGACACTCCTTTACTGTCATTTACTACACTAAAAAACCTACACGCGCCGAGCCCATAGGTCCTGAGGCTTGTAGGTGTTGTAGGCAAGCTAGGGGGCCATCTGGCAGTCTTGCATGGATCTGGCGCATGACTTGCAGCACTTCACAGCTAATAGAAGCTGGTGAATACAGGTTCAGTGATGCAGTCTGCCCACATGTGCCCATGTTAGTCATGCAACGCATGCAACACTGCAGGTCGATGCTCATGGGGTAGCATCAACTAATGTAACAATCAGTCATGGTTCTAACTTTCCTATCCCAGATCCCACCTTTTACAACCAAGGTTCTCCATTCATGAGCCGGGATCTCACAATCAGCATATTCTCTCGAACTGAGGGCAACTCCACCCCCATCTTTGGGTCACACAATGAGGGCACCCATTTGTGTGGCTGGGCTTTCTCTTTCGGTCACCAGTGACAATTCAGGTGGTGTCAAATTGGCAACCTCATAGCATACTTCTAGATTAACTCAAAGGTATCTCCCTTGTGGTCTGCAATTCTGACCTGATCAGGAATTTGCTTATTTGTAAAAGCAGAACAAGCTTGTACTCCTACTGGGGGGCACCACTGCCTGTCAATGCCAGGATGATCTTCACCTAAGTGAAGTCATAAGGAAAGTGCATCTGCTTCTTTGTTCTTTTCCCTGGAGAAAATATCAGTTGAAAATTAATGGGGGACAGAGCTGCTAAACAACAATGGCTTGTGGTGGCCACCTTAGCGGACTTTAATATACATGTGAGACTTGTATTGAAAGGAGTGTTTTTCTGTTCAATTAACTTCATATTTTTTAGAATGATGAATTGTGTTTCCTTGTGATTCAATGTGCGATGTATGTACTTTTTATATTTTTATGGAAATATCTATGTTCTTTTGTTCTCTTTTATGGAAAGTATTTTTCTTTGTTAATGCTATTATGTTGTGTAAGGTTTCTTGTACACTATATATGCAACAATAAAAAAAATATATATGCATGTGAGACTATTGTTTTCAGTTTTGACTGTCATTTCGCTGCATATAGAATAAGTCAAGAGCTTTTTCTGTCACTGCCCATTTCAAAGCCAGGAATACACGTTCACTCCGGGTTCAGACCTCCTCTGGCAAAAGTAACTGGTCATATGTTTATGTTTATTAATTTATATTGCGCGCCTACTAACCCATAGGCTTGAGGGCACAGACATGACAGAAAACATAGATACAAAATATACAACAGTAACAAAAAAGGCACAACATAGAAGGAAATAAACCATACGATCATACAAATGACTAGCTCCACGAGCCGGAATCAGAGAATTAAATTGCAGTTCGATGACCCTTTAGGCAGATATTTGTAGCGTCTGAGATAGGCGGGTAAGGAGCTCATCCCACAGCCCACTAGAATACAGTCACTATTGGGAAATGAGCACCCGTCACTTAGGTCTATCCTTTTAATGATCAATACATCATTGAATCTGACTACACCTGGGCCTGTTCTCTGGCCCAGCCATGCAAGAATCTTGTGTCGCAGTGCTTCTTTGGACTCTTTTTCTTTCGTGTTCTGAATGTTGGTGATAATAAAGTTTCTCTGATCCATTACAAAGTCAAAGGAGTTCGAGTTTCTTAATAATGGCATTTGTGCTTTTTTTATTTGTAGATTGCATGAAGATATCCTTCTCAATTTGTCATTCATGGCTGTGGGCTGAATAACCACTTTAAGGTCACCACTTGGCTCCTGTGAGGATGAGGGTGGAACAATTTCCTGTGTGGAATCTACGCTGGAGACTTTTGCTCTTTCCTTGTCTGACAAAGATGGCCCAAAGGATCCCAGAGAGTCTTTGGTGCATACATCCGTTTGCATGGCTTTGTCAATCATAGGTTTCTTTTTTGTTTCTGATATCGCACTGCTCCTAGTCCATCAAAACTGGCAGCAACACAGTGGGCATATGGTAGTTATAGTTCGGCACAAGCTAACACTAGAGCTTCTGTTAGCACTGTGATGAGTCTTGAAGGATTGAGTGGATAAAGGTGTCCATCGTTCACCAAACAGCATTTCTCTAATTATTGTGCACCCATCCTTTCTTCTGCTCAGCAGGGCAGCCCTTCATTAGAGCCATCAGTGGTCTGGCGATGGATGAAAACCTTGGCACAAATCTTCAACACTGACTGCCGGAAACCTCTCATCTCTTTCACTTTTTTGTCTAGGCCAAATTCCTAGTTATTCCACATTATCAGGCTTGACAACTATTCCCTCCGCACAAAGTAGGTACCCAATGTTCTTCACTCTGCTCCTAAAGAATAATTAAAAAAAACACTTAATCCCCTGTCTCTACAGACCATCAAGACGGTTTGATAGTCACAGGTTATTTTCTTCCAAGGTTTTTGCAAAAACGAAGATCTTGTCTAAGTAAAGCAGCTCCTCCACCAAGTTCACATTCAAACTCTTTTCCATTTGCCCTAAAACCTGCCTGGTGCTCCAGAGATACAGTCAGACCCTCTAAGGAATTTATAGGGGCTCATTTCAAGTTCTTATTTGTTTTATCATAACAGAGTTTTTGGTGTGCACATACAAAATATGAATGTAGTTTTTCTGGGCTGTTGTGCATATATGTCCAGTCACCATGTGGAAAAATATTATACAGCTCCATGGCTGCTTCACATTATCTGTAAAAGCGATTTAAGGAGAAGTGTCCCCTGTAATCGAATCTTGTGCTTGTTCATACCGCTTGGCGCACAGATGATGTTATCTTTCACATGCATTGGAGCTATTCTGGTAAAGTGTGAAGGGGCACACACTGAGCCATGGGCTAACCAACCCTCAGATGGACGTCATAGATATACATTAAATGGCCATGAATCGTTCGCCAAAGAAGAATTAGTAAAGAAATGGTGGGGTGTTAAGGCTGGTGTATAGTGGGGGGTCCAGTCAGCAACAAGACCTTCTCCTTCAAAATTGCCTACTGGTCATTAAAACCCAGAAGCCCCTTTCCTGAGCACAAAGTATGTAAAGAATTGAACTCCACATGACAGAAAAATGAAAGGTGATGTTTATCTTCAGGTGACAGTCATTATTCTTTTTGTACTTTTGTGTTCTTCCCACCGAGAACAATAAACAGAGACATGTCAGTCATAACTTTATCCAGCCTGGTGGAAGAAGGAACGGGAGTGGCACCGGGAAACCTATCCTCGCTCCAATGCATTGGCAAGATCCGACCTGATAAGCTGTCATCGGATTGGTTTTAGAAGGAGGTTGAGTGGATATGTCTAATATACATATAGTCGCTCTGCCAGGGTAGATTTGCCAACTGCTAGGATTGAAGTTTGCAGTTGAACACTCAATACAAAGCCATTTCTCGGTCATGAAAATCGCTGGTGCAATGCATTTTATTAATCAACTCTTGCGTTTTGCTCTAAATCTTCAAAGGAATACTGACTGCAGGGTCTTCGTCGTACCATTTGATACCAATCAGTGTGGCACGGCGCCATTCAATAAAAGCGTGTTTCATTATTACCAGAGTTATACACAAGAAATAAAACAAAAATGTCTTGCTCATTTCATAATGTTTGGCTGACCAGATCAGTGAACGTGGACCGTGGACCGTGGAACCTGGACCGTGGAACGTGTTGTCTGCACTTGGCGGGCTGGTTATTTATTTGTATTCATCTATAAATTCGTACATAGCATCAGTCAATCCTGCATTGGTAGATGCAGGGCAGCCATAACATCCACTGCAGACTAGCCATAATATGCAGCCCTAGGCACTCTTGTTTTTTTTATATCAGTAGGCACAGACCATGGGCACGGGTTTAACCGGACAAGACAAGCGTATGCAGGTGTGAACAGTGATAACATGGTCGACACTGTGAACTGTGATAACATGGTCGATGTCCTCATTTGACAGTCTTATCCGGAAACCAGTGAAACTGCACTCCTTGGATCATCGAACAAAGGAGAGCCCACGCTCACCCTTGTTAGTGTGGGCTACTAGGTGACAGAGCCACCTATAAGCCGAAACTATTGCATTACAGTACAGATAGGGAGAAATGGCATTGGGAGGATGGACACAAAGCTTGAAGGTATTGTTTGGTTATTTGCCCTCCCATATTCATGCTAATCCCTATGCCCATTGCCACCTAGCTCCTGCCCCTCCCCACTCAAAGCACCTCCTCATCGGAACTCTTTGAGCTTGCTTTAATCAAGTCTTGCTATCCAACCTTGCACTTGAAGTGCCTGCCAGTAGTTTTCAAAGTAGTCTTCTGAGAGTTAAGGACTCAATTGGAGTTGTAAACACGCTACTGGTGTAAAATAAATGTCTTAATCAGGTCTGCCTTCAGCCACTGCATTAATAAGCATTATGCGTCTCCTTCACTACAGTTCTTTTAAAAAGAGGCAGTGACAAAGCCAACAGTTTTGGCTGGTGTATAAGTATTAAAGGGGAAGTTCGATCATTCAGGCATGTATTTTTAAGCATTCTGTAATGGATCTTAAAACATTTTCCTATGCATCTTAGCTTAGTTTTCCTCGCTTTTACACATGCAAAAACAATGGCTTTGGTGCAGCCATCCTGTGCTAATCTTATCCGTTGATGCATCACCCTAAGTTTAAGTTCCCTTGGGGTAAGAATGCAGATCGCCCGCCCCTCAAACTGACATAACCAGTCTAGACTTCACTAGATTCTTTGCGGTATAGACATTCTTACTGGCACTGCACGTGCTGCACACTCTGGCTCCCAACATATAGGCAGCATGGGGTGCGGAGCTTTGGGTGGGGGTACTTGACTCCACCTCTACACTGCTCTTGGCATTCTTCTGCAATTGATACTGTGAAAAATGCATTCGCCAGATCTATCACTGTGCACCAAGTTCCTTCGAACCTCTGCACATTTTCAATCAAGATAATCACATCTGGAACTGTGGGTATTAACGGAGGAATGTACTTATTCGACTCACGATAATCTACAGTCATCCTATAGCTTCAATCTGGCTTCTTGACCAGCCAGACCGGATTGTACCAAGCCGTGGTTACAGGTCGTAGCACGCCTGCTTCGACATATCCTTTAATGGTGTCTGAAATCTCCTTCTGCCACCCAGGAATAAGATATTGTTTCACAGATACCTGTTTTGTAGCTAAGGGAACCTTCACGGGGGGGCATTTTCAATTTTCCCTCAAGGACAGAAATACACATCAATGCACTCACCCCAAATTGATAGGTTTTACCTTCCAATCCTAGTATCAACCCCTCCAGAATATCAAAGCCAATAATGTATTCTGGTATGGGAACAATCAGCACTTAGTATTTATGCTTTTTCAAATTACCAATTTTCATATCAACTCGGTTTGGACTGCAGGGGTCTCTTTCCTCCCAATCCAGTAATGGTGAAATGTTTGCCATTAAATCGTGAAGGATTCCCATGAATTAATGAGGCTTCTGCCCCGGTAACAATTGAGGCGCAAACCTCTTGTGCATTTCCCCGATTGCCAGAATAACTTCACATTTACATGACGCCGTCTGTTTACCTTAATTCGGGCAGCTGCTACCGGAGTTTGACCACAATCCTATTAGTATTTTGAATACGTGTATTTGGACTGTGTCTCCAACATTGTGCTCACGAGTTTTCGGAAATCAGCACAGGTCGGCTGATATGGTGAGACGTCCACATGGACTCCTCATCCGCCGCCTCCTCAGGCCGTGCAAAAGGGACCTTGCCTACATTTGATTTATTCACATCTTTGCCTTTCACTTGTTTGTACTGCTCTTTTCCTTCTAGCCCTCTCTTTTTATATAGCTGACACATTTCTCAGGTTTAGATGCCATCAATGTTCTCCCCTGGCACTCCATCTTTCAGTAGCGCCAAAAACATATCTTTTCTGGATACACGAGTATCCCGGCTATTGAACCTTTTCCCAGGGGTTCATCTATCGGTGCACCCCCCCTCTCTATCTCTCTCTCTCTCTCTCTCTCTCTCTCTCTCTCTCTCTTTCTCTCTCTCTCTCTTTCTCTCTCTCTCAGGGGGTCTTTCTTATGTCTTGTCCCATTCCCCTAGGTCTGCCAACTGTCTGAAAGCATCCACCACCTCATCCGTTAGTTTACCGTTCATTACATTTTTGTATGCCGGAGAAGCAGTTTGAATAATTGTGTTTTGGGCTGAGACCGATAATGCGACTACCCTAATATGTTCGGGATCCTCCACCTGGTTGGCTTCCTTCATGGCATGGTCTCTAAGTCTCTGAATTGCCTCTCTCAATATGTACCACTTCTTCTCCTTACTAGGCCTGTCTGATGTAATCTGATAGTTCTGATTACACCCTAGGGCAGCTAACTGTAATAATGATACTTGCGGTTCGCTCCCGTCCTCATCCTGAGGTGGACCTGCACGCAATACCTCCTGAACATGCGTTTCCTGTGACAATGGTATACATCTTGAGGCATCTGTCATGTCCACAAGAAGACACACCGCACCTCCATCGAATAATCAGACTATCCATGTTAACAGAGGCTCACCAGCCCTCTGTTTCAATCGACACATTATTTCCCCCACCTACTGTTGAGAATAATACTCTAAGGTTGTCATATCCACTGAACCACCTCCCAGATTATTTGGATTTGTCCCAGCTCGCCTGCGCATGACTGGTTTAATAGTCACCTCTTTCTGACCAGGTTCTGGTTTGGACGGCACTTCCCTTTCCGACCCAATCTCTGAACTAGTACTGTCGAGCACACCTTCGTCCCATTGATCAGGGTCCGAATCAACCCCTACGGAAGCAATTACTGTTGCTACCTTGCAAGTATTTACCCTGCCTCTTCTCTTCCGATATTTGTATCAGGCAACTCTTAGAGCAGCTTGTATGGCCACTGCTTGATATTTATCCTTCTTGTCATGATACAATTTCATTTGAAGCTACTGCATTAACGCAATCTGTTTCTCAGCAGCCTGCTCCTTCTTCAGTCTGAGGACACTCGCCTGCAACTCTACATTCTGTTGATGCATCCTTCTGAATGCGTGCAACTAAATCCACCCTTGTCTACACAATGCGGGACACTCCTTTTACACAGGTACCTGTTGCAGGCAACCCGCCACTTCCGCCAGACTCCCCTCTCCTATATTCTTATCCCAGGTCTCACTCAAACCTGCGCCACATGCCCAAGTCAATGCCAGGTTGTCATACGGACTCTTGGTCCACCCTGGCATCGTCACCTCAGGACAGTCTCCACCTGCAGAGCTTCCTTTTTTCCTGAATAGGGAACTCATGGTGTCAATGAATGTTTCATGTCCCTATCAACAATACCTTAAAGCACACCCACTTTCTTCCCAAATACACAAAGAAAATTGCCTTTCTGAGTCCAAGCTTCAATTTCGTCGGGTACTTTGGCATCAATAACAGCACAAAGATCCTGCTCACAGCGCAAACATTTTTTGCTTTTCTGTCACGTGTAATGACCCTAGAACCACTTACCTTATCACACAGACTAAATGTTCTTGGACTCAGGGAAGCAATAACACACACTTAGACCAATAATTGGAATATAATCAGCTCTTTACAGACCGTTTTATTCATAAAAGATATAAGCATACAAATGACTCTTGGAGTAAATATAATTGGTTATACATAGACACACACACAAGAATAGCTACTAACAAGAACTACATCCCTATAAGTACAGATGAAGGGGAAAGCTTCATCTTGGCCACTACAACACTACCCAGTCCCAAGGCAGGTAGGCAGAGAGATCACACCTGCAAACAGGGTCTGGAGCGGAGCGTCCTCCCTCTCAGCGAGACTTCATCACCCTGGGTTCCAATTCTCTGTCTACCACCAGGATACCTCTTCTCTTATAGGGAAAAAAATCCCTGCGCACCTCAGGTTGCCAACCGTCCCCAGCCGAAGGACAGACAGCAAGCATAGGGAGCACATAGCAGAAAAATCCAGTCAGTAGTGGAAAAACCCAGTTTGTCTCCCACACGCTCGTTCCCAGCACCCCTCATCACTGCACCTGCACAAGTCTGACTCCCTTCTTGGCTCATCCTTGATTGAACAATACACCAGCAATCCTCCACAGTGAGCTAATTTGCTTCAAAATATACTATCGCAGCCATGTCAGAACTCCTGTCTGCTAACTGAGCGCCATGTCTTTTAGCTCATTTTCGCACACGCACTACCTCCTAGCATTGGAAGTCAGACGCAGGTGGGTTAGGTTGATTTTACGTATGCTGAGGAGGAATGTATGAGTCAAGTTAATAATATAGGTTGTGTGTTTCACTTGGATTTATCTACTTGGTTGGTTTGCAGTGTACTGGTGCAGGTCATCTCATGAGACCTCTTTTTTGAAAAAGAAAATTTCTGCCCTACTCTTGAGGAGCACAAGTGCATTTTTGCACAGATAAAGAAAATACCTAGCATCACAAGCAGGTATTGTGGCCGAACTTTGTTGTTTGAAGGTGCATTAATGAGCACAATACAGATTGGTGTCCAAGGTTGATGCAATCTGTGAATTAAGTTGTGGTTGGTGGTAGTACATTAACATTATTGGTGATTTGTTAGTTTCTTTCCCGTTTCATCCCTTAGTGCTTGGGGTGTTGGCTACGCTGTGGAGGCCAGTTGGCGCATCCGTCAATGTACATAGAAACTGTGGCTTTTAAGCCCCTGAAGAAAGTTCTGTTAATCAATTGTAGGGACTGAAACATGTCAGGCAGTTTATAGCACTACACAATGGGGCCTAATATTGATTTATTCTAAGGCCTACGTGTTTGGAGTATAAATATTGGATTGATGTTTTTTATGTAAATGTATTCTGTGTAGTGTTTTATGTATAGTGCATGCTATTTGGTGTTACATTTTTTGCAACTATACACCTTTTTTTAAAAGTTTTGATGATTTTAACACAATAAAAGTATACATATTTTTGGTACAACCTTGTGAACTGTATGTATGTGGGATTTCTGGGACAGTGATCACCAATTCGTAACAGTTTTGATCTGTTATAATGGTCACCATAGATGCATACTCCTGCATAGCCCATTGAACTCCATTGGACAAACTACCCTCTGCCTCAGAAATGGCATAAGTGTTCCTCAAGGAAATATTTCAGCTTCATGGTCTTCCATCAACCATAATTACGGACAGAGGTAGTCAGTATACTTTACGATTTTGGTCCCAGTTTTGCTGTTTACTTGGAGTCCAAAGAGCACTTTCCTCCAGACTCACTGAACGGGCCAAGCAGACACTTGAACAGTTTCTCTGGTGTTTCTCTTCCTATCTACATGACGACTAGGCTGCACTGATTACTATTGCAGAGTTAGCATATAACAACTCCAATCACACTTCTCTGAAGACTTGTCCTTTTTTTGTAACTTTGGATTCCATCCATCTGTTCTACCTTAAGTGCCCACTGGATCCTCAAGCCTTCCTACTGTGGATTCCTGGGTCTCAGAGTTAACATCCATACACAAACAGGTTGACAAGCAACTATTGAAAACCTGGGAAACCTGCAAATGATTTGCTGACCGGAAACGTTGAGAGTCTCCTCCCTATGCAGTGGGAGATTTGGTTTGGTTATGAATCAAGTATTTGTTTGTTTGTTTGTTTATCCATTTGTTAGGCGCACCAGACTCGTAAGTAAAAGGGCGCAACAGTATGGAGATGCAAAGCTTACAAAGGTTGCGAAATATCCACAGGATACAGTGTTTACATGATTGCGGGATATACCGTTTTTACATGATTACAGGATATACACAATGTACAAAATAGGGGCAAAGACTAAGAATGGCCAATGTAGTTACAGAAATGCAATAGGCACTATACAAAAATATATATGACAAAAGTGGGGCCCTTCGTATAACACTTAGGCTCCCAAGTAGACTAGATTACACAAGGTCTTCAAAGGTTAACGCAGTAGTACATTATTAATGCAGGTGAAAAGTCCCTTCAGATGTGGGCAGGTCCCCAATAAGTACTGGGAGACTAGGGGTCAGTAGTGATGAGGTGTTTTATTACATTTTTTCTGAAATGTAGGTAGGGTTGGTCTGCTCTCAGAACATGAGGCAGTGAGTTCCAGAATTTAGCTGTCTTTACAGTAAAACTATTACCCCCGATAGAGGTGAGCTTATATTTAGGTATGATCAGACAGTTAACATTCCCAGTTCTGGTAGGTCTGAGAGAAGTTCTTCTCTGGAGTTTATCTATAAGGTAACTGGGGGCTGCGTTATTAAGGGCTTTGTAGGTCAAGGAAAGTGTTTTTAGTTGTATTTTGTTGGATGTGGATAACCATTTGTGTTGGTGTCTCAGGGAGGAGATGTGAGTTTTCTTATTGATGCCTAAGGCTGCTCTTAGGGCATTGTTTTGTAGTGTTTGGAGCTTTTGGATGGTAGATTTATTGGCACCACTGTATAGGGCATTACAGTAGTCAATTCTGGAGAGTATTAGGGCTCTAGCCAGAATCAGGCAGCTATTGTCAGAGAGGAATGGCTTACCAGCTCTGAGTAACTTGCAGGTGTAAGCCGTGGCGGAGGTAAGGGATTTGACCTGTTTATAGAAGGACAATGTGGAGTCCAAGTAGAATCCAAGGGTTTTTACTTCCTTGGAAACATTGATGGTGTTCCCGTCAATATTAAAAGAGGAGAATTCTTGGCCTAGTTTTTTAATGTTGGCCTCCGAGCCCAGGATTATTAGTTTGGTCTTATCATCATTCAAGCACAAGCCATGAGTGGCCATCCAGGCTTGGATGATAAGGTAAACTTTGTTCACTAAGCCCATGTCCATACTGTAATCCCCAGAAAGCGGGAGGAGAATCTGAGTATCATCTGTGTAATTAGTGTAGGTGATACACAGATGGTCCAGATCGTCAAACAGTGGCTTAGTGAAGATATTGTAGAGGGTTGGCGAAACGCAAGACCCTTGGGGAACACCGCATAGGATAGGTGTCGGGTCGGCGGCTGCCGAAGGGGAGAAGACTCTCATAGTTCTCTCACTCAGGAAGGACTCAATCCATTTGATGGCTTCCGTGGATAAGTGGGCTGCAGAATCAAGGTGCCGGCATAGGATCTTGTGATTGACCAGATCAAATGCGGCGGAAAGATAAAGTAGGAGCAAGAGTACTGTCATACCTTTGTCTCTCTGCTCGTCTATTTGGGACTTTAGGTTGATTAAGGCTGTCTTTGTTCCGTGTAGTGGATGGAAACCAGATTGTCTGCTGCCTAAGAGTTTGTGCAGTTCAAGGTGTTTTTGAATTTGGATATAGGCGGCTTTATCTGGTATTTTTAGTAGAAATGGGCCCGTGGTAATGGGCCGGTGAATAAGATGATCTAGCGTCTGTTTCTTGAGGAAGGGGAGCACCCAAGATTGTTTGAGGTTAGCAGGTATGGTGCCTGTGGCAAATGAGGCATTTATCAGTTTAGTTATGAATGGGGAGAGTTCTCTGGCAGCATCTTTTATTAGTTGTGCTGGGCAAATACCGCCTTTGCAGTTCGATGGCTTCAATGACAGGATAATTTTTTCTACCTCCAAGATAGACATTTTAGAAAAATGGAAGGTAGTATTGTGTGCCGATGGTGAAACGTTAGGCAGGAGGGTGTTGGGCGAGTGCTGTAGGTTCACTACTTCTTTTTTTTGTTGAATTTTATTTTGGAGTTTGTTAATTTTATTAGCCAGGGCATGTTGGATGTCTGTACACCAGGATTTGTCCTTGGTGCAAACATCGGGTATAGCAATTGGGGACTCTAGTTCTTTGAGTATAGAAAAGAGTTCTTTCATACTCAAGTTAGAGTTAGCAATACGCTCATCATAGGAATTACCTTTTGCCTGGCGAATTACCCAGACATTTACGTCCGAGCAAACTCTCTCCCCGCTATTATGGTCCATTCCTTGTAAATAAGATCATGTTAGGGTGTGCACTGGTATGTGTCACTTACAATGTATATTGTTAGTTGTTATCATATTACTGTTTAGAGGTTATGTATATATTGTCAGTTGTTATCACATTCCTGCATAGAGGTTATTAGCACAGCTATTATGCTCACTGTTGCCATGCTTTTACATCATGAGGTTCTGTGATGGAATGTATGGATTTGATTGGGACATTCTCTGGAAGGGAGTTGTGCTGTCTGCCTGGCTGGGGGTCGTTTCCCTGTGATCTGAATAAACTTAGTGATCACAAGTTACTGCTAGCTTTACGTGAGTTATCATTCACAACATTGGCGACGAGGATCTACGTATTGAAGGAGACGACCCCCAGCAACCTGTGTTAGAACCGAACTCTGCCTTGCTTGGTGAGTGAGGAAGTGTCAGACGCAAGCAGCCTAGCTAGGCGTTACTTAAATTTGGTGAAGAAGAAGCTATGCAAGAAGTGCCCCCGCGTGATTTTCAGTGAGGCAAGAAGTGTCCCCACATGACTTTCAGTGAGGCCGGAGCTGTGTGGGACGCCCCACATGACTTTCAGTGAGGCCGGAGCTGTTGGGACGCTGCTGCGACCTTGTGGGTCTGCCGGCATTGCTCCTGGTAGCTGCGGATCAGCACCAGTGGTAGCGGTGAATTTCGGATTTCCCACGTTTGTGCCAATGTACTGTTAATGGTAACACTTTAGTGTTTGGGACTGGTGTTTACCTTTGACTGATATTGCCTGTTGCTGCAGCGATATGACACACCGTTGCCATGGTGGTCGAGCCTACTTCTCGAGCGATGTGATGCGCCCAAGCAGGGTTTCTATGACGTGGACCACCAATGCTAGCGTGGACCATTAGAGGAAGGAACCTGGCGGCGTGAAGAATGTAGTAGCCATCTTGGATCTGGCCGTTCAAGGAAACAAGCTTTTCACGTCACGCAGGAGGACTGGTATCCAAGCAACCTGTTTATTTTGTTTGGATTCGTGGCCACACCCTCAAGTAATGGATTTTGGATGAACATTTGGAGGCTGATGTGTTTTACAAAACTCTGATCCTCAACTGGTGAGTGTCCGACTTGTTGAGGGAGTCTAGTGACTGTGTGGTGAGGTATCATCACTGGCAAATCCTGTTTTTTCTTCTCCTTTTGGTGACATTACAGCCCTAAATGAACTGATCAGCAATGACATAAGAAGGAAGGATGGCAAAATGTGCCAGCTCCAGTATTTTTCCTCTCCAGTCCAGGCGAGCCCAGAGTACGTTGGGCAGACTGGAAGGAAGGATTTAACATATATGCATTACCTGTGTTTGGGGCAAACTATTCAAATTAGCGGAAAGAAGTGCTACTTTTTCATTGTTTGGGTCCTGCAGGTCAGGAAGTGCTAAGGAAACTTCCAGAATCTACTGACATGCATGATGCAGTCCCATATGAGAGAACATTAGCCAAGCTAGACAAACATTACTGAGTAGAGGAAAACATTATCTTGGAAAGATATAAATTTGCCATCAGAGAGCAGAGAAATAGGGAAAGCATAGAGGTGTTCATCACAGCTCTCAGGGGTTTGGCGGTTAAGTGCAGGTTTGACCACTGCCAAGATGAACACCTAAGAGATCAGTTGATGATCAAGTGTTCTAATGATAATATTAGAAAGGAATTGTGGAAGGAGCAAAATCCTTCCCTGGACAGAGCCATTGAAATAGCAAAGACAGTGGAACATACTGATAAATGCATCAGGACAGTTCAAGCGGATAGGATTACTGACTCACCCTCTGCTAGGTCAAAATCAGAGGACGGTGTGGTACAGAAAATCTCTAAAGTTTCCCAGAGACAAGCGGCAGGTGGAACTACGTGACGGTTAGAGACTGGGGTTAAGAGAGCTGAAGATCATCAGGAGTACACGTCTACTGGCACTAGACTCTGGGGGCGTCAATGGGCGCCTTCGAAAGACTTGAGGGGAGTGCCTAAGGAGACTGGATTTCACAGAGATTTTAGAGGATCTGTTGGAAGGAGATGTTATAGATGTGGGAGTAGTTCACATCTGGCATCTGACAAAGAGTGTTTTGCAATTCATATAGTGTGTCATGAATGTGGCAGGAAAGGGCATCTTGCCTGTTGTTGCAAAAATTTCAATTCTGTCTCGAGTCAGGTAAATGAGGTAAGAGTGGATTGTGCTGATGAGTTCTTCAGTGATGCAGGCAGGGAGGTAGTGAATTCTGTAAATGCCATTGAAGGGAAGGGGATAAAAAAGAAGCCTTACGCCATTGTGTTAATTCGTGGTATACCTGTGTCATTGCTTATTGATAGTGGTGCGGATTATACCTTAATTAGTGTACAAGTGTGGAAAGAGAAGTTTGGTTGTTGCACACTTTGGGAGGATGGTGTGAGGGCGAATGCGTATGGGGATGTGTCTATAGACATCATAGGAAGCTTTGAAGGGGAGCTACAATTTAAAAAGAGGAAGTCAGTGGGCACTATTTATGTTGCGAACAGAGGTGGAGAATTTCTTTCCTGGAGTGACCAAGCAGAATTGAAAATCAGACTTGATGCGAGTCACCCAGAACAGGTGATGTCAGTGAAGAGTGTGAATGCGGATGATGATGGGGAAAACACAGCCAACAAGTTAGGGTGTTTGAGAGGATTTGTGCACAAGATTAGATTGAACAAGGGTGCTGTTCCCAAGATAGCAAAATTATGCACGATACCTTTTGGCTTTAAGGGAGGATGTGGAAAATTAATTGAAGAGAATGGAAAGAGATGGGGTGATTGAGAGGATAGAGGCATCAGAATGGGTTAGTCCCATAGTAGTGGTTAATAAATCCAATGGATCCTTACGATTGTGTGTTGACCTCAGGCATTTAAATAGCATGGTGGTAGCAGACAGGTTTCCTTTGCCAAGGACAGATGATTTACAAGTGGGTGTGTCTGGAGTTAAGGTATTTTCAATTTTGGATCTCAAATCGGCATACCACCAGGTGGAATTGCATGAGGAGTCCAGAGAACATGCCTTTTGGCCTGGTTTCTGCGGCGAGTGTCCCACTGGATTGATAAAGGCCGTGAGCTGGGCCAATCACCCTCAGAGCAACGGGTGTGTGGAGCGTTTCAACAGGACTCTCATGGAGGCTATTAGGATCGCTTTCACTACTGGTGGTGATTGGATTAGGATGGTAATGGAGAGGACTTTCCAGTACAGGTTGGCGCCTCACAGTGTCACAGATGTGTCGCCTTTTGAAATCCTGCATGGAAGGAGACCTAATTCACACCTGTGTCCTGGTTGGATGGGCAAATCTAAGAGTGTGGGTGTGGATCTGGAAAATCTGAAAGAGAAGATTTCTTTGTCGGTTCTCAAGGCCAAAATGTGTTATGACCAAAGGAATTGTTGCAGGGATTTCATTGTTAAGGAAGGTGAGTGGATAAAAGTTAAGCCTGCCACGAAGGTGCAGAAGGGATCCTCTGTGTTTTCAGAACCCAAGCAAGTGGTGGAGGATTTGGGTTCTTCTGTGCTGGTTAAAGGTGGTGGTGTTGGGAACAAAGAGAGAGTGGCTGTGCTTAGGGTGAATGGAGGGGGGTATGCGAAGCAGCGAAGTGGTTGCTGAATGTCAGGAAGGGAGGTGTTAGAGTGTGGCTTTTCAATGATAAGGAAGAGAGGTGTCAGCGTGTGCACTGGTATCTGTCACTTATAATGTAAATTGTTGTTATTATATTACTGTTTAGAGGTTATGTACATATTGTCAGTTTTTATTAACACTGCTATTATGGTTACTGTTGCCATGCTTTTACATCATAAGGTTCTGTGCTGGAATGTATGGATTTGATTGGGACATTCTCTGGAAGGGAGTTGTGCTGTCTCCCTGGCTGGGGGTCGTTTCCCAGTGATCTGAATAAACTAAGTGATCACAAGTTACTGCTGGCTTTGCGTGAGTTATTATCCACAACAGATCATCAACCCAGTTGCATTTTGTTTGACATTACCTGCTTCTTGGAAGCGCATACATCCTGTGTTTCAGACTTCTCTACTGAAGCCTTATCATTCCTCATCCAGAAGGGCACGAGTACCTCCCCCTGTGGTCGACATCAATCAGCAACTGAAATATGAGGTCTCCAGGTTGTGTGATTCAAGATACAGAAGAGGACGATTGCAGTATCTTGTGAACTGGAAGGGTTTTATCCGCAGTGAATGATCTTGAGAACCCTCTACCAACATACATGCACCGTACCTCCTCCACCATTTCCATTTCTTGTGTGCTCTTTTCCCTTAGTGGTCTCCTCTATCCTGCCATTCACCCAGCCATGTTCTACAAGCCGCTGCTGCCGGGTCACAGTGCAGGTTTTTTTCCCTTCTGAGGTTTCTTCCTGTTTTGGCAGTCTTCCAGGAGTCCCCTTGCCAAAGTGTTCATCCCTCAGGCAGGGTGGTGTCTGGGGAGGCTCACCCTTTTCTTCATGAGACCTGCACCAAACAGAAACCACGTAAGGAGGAAAAAGCCAGGTAAATCAACTTATAAGAAAACACAGGTGAGCCACACTTCTGAAAGTTCAGATTCTGATAACGAGATACCATTGGTTTGCAGCAATATTTGACTCTCAATTGGATAACCATAATTATGTTGTCTTCCTTTTCAGGGTATCACTCCTGCAGTGAACTCCCATTCTTGGAGGTGGCTTCATTGGAGGCCTGGAAAAGTGATCCAAAGTAACATCATTTTATTTGTATTACTATTCTAAACATGTGCAAACCATAAATCATTATTGACATCAACAAGAACATCTGAACTAATTTTTCTAACTAATATTATAGCACAAGGTGTGTTTTACCTTTTAAATATAACGTGCACAACAGTTGGGCGCAATGGTCCTGCAAAGCTGTGCCCATGTGCGTTTGCCCAGCTTCCTTCTGGGTGCTGCTCAGAAGAGTTCTAGCAGGGCACACAGACAATTCCTACCCTCCCAAAAATTAATAAGGCACAAGTCACAGCGATTACCTGACATTTGCTTTCTCTCTAAATAAAGCCAAATTACACTAACAAGTCTCGATATTCTGGTTTAGCCTATTTAGATTACCCTACTATGCAAGTGTTACCATGCAAAACTAAACACCCCAAAAACAGAATATAAATTCAAGGAGGTTAAAAACACATGAACATCTGACTACCTGAACAGAAGATGGAACTAAGACATGCCTGCATACATTAACCAAATA
Source organism: Ambystoma mexicanum (assembly GCF_040938575.1). Lineage (NCBI taxonomy): Eukaryota > Metazoa > Chordata > Amphibia > Caudata > Ambystomatidae > Ambystoma > Ambystoma mexicanum. The sequence goes on from NC_090924.1 coordinate 1,095,407,309, forward strand.
GCATTCTTTTCCCACCCATGACTCTTATGCTTGACTCTACCACACTTATACCCAAGGACGTAATGTAGGGGTTGCCAGGGGTTGTAACTGCGACCCCTAAGGTCTCCCTTGCTACCCCTGTGTTCTCCCTAGCTACTCAAAAAAAAAAAACTTGTTTTCTTTTCTTTTTATGGAAGCTCCTGGGCTGGGGCCAGCACCATGTGGCTATTTGTTTCTGAAGTGGCTGGCTTTCTTGTTCAGGCTTCTTAAACAAACAGGGGGTTCCACTAGTGTACCACTTTGAGCCTTGACCTTAAATAACAAGGAATATGAATTACAAATCATTTGTCTTTCTGGAATTCTATACAATAATTGCTAGACTCATTAAAGGTTTATTTCAGGCACACTTCAGGGGGTGTGTCACTGATTTATTCTGTTCGTAAAAACACCTCAAATTCACAATGCAGACAAAACCTTGAAAAAGCATTTAAAGCAGAATAAGTATCCATTTCGGACTATGTATTTTGCTTTTTGCAAGTTGCAGTTATAGCATTTTTTTCTGCTGTTGTCTCTGTTATGATCATCACAAGATATTCCATCCCGGTGTCCTCGGTCACTTGACTTAATCCTTGTGCTGTGTACAGTGTAGAAATGTTTGAACATAGCACATACAGTGGCCCTTGATTTAATTGTGACGCAGTGAATGCCTTCTTTTAAGGTGTCTATATTTCCTATCTGCATGGCATGCTGTTCCGGATGTTTGTTTGCAGGTATTATGTAACAAGTGCCCAGAGTACGCGATACCGTGTGAGGCCAACCTCAGAAGCCTGAAAAGTAGATCCATGCAGGCTTGACATGTGGCAACTTTGCACCAGACCTGCAGATGAACTGGCCTGCTGTTAAACCTGTTACCAGTTTAATGGTATCCACTACACAGTGTAATTTGCTCTCTGACTTTGAGAACATTCAGACATGTAATTGCTCATTTTACTATAGCCGGTAAGATAGCTAGAACCGGTAAGATAGCTCAGTGGGTTCAGCGCTTGCTGCAGCGATGTGTTTGTGATTGGCAGGTTGCAGGTTAGAATCCCTGCAAGGTCAACTCACCCTTTCAGCCTTCTGAGGTTGATGAATGAGTTTCAACACAGGTTGGGTGATACTGTATGTATATTTGTTCTATGCAAAACGCGTGAGTGCTATATAACACATCAGTATCATTTGGGCTTGGACGTCCGCTTGCATTCACAGTAATTTGGTAATATGGGCCTAGACACACTGATATTAACGATACATATGGTGATTCATTCTTGTATATCACATTACAGTGATATCATCACCATATTGTTGGTAGCGAACTTAGGAACAATGCTATGTGATGCCACTTCCTGTTTCGGCAAGGGGTGAAACGTTGTGTTCCATCGATTCCTGTGATATCACTTTGGGGTGGGGTCAAATGGCATCACTTCCTGTGATGTCTTCAGAGGTCAACGGTCATGTAACGTCACTTTCTCTGATGTCCTCAGAGGTCAACCTTCATGTGACGTCACATCCGCTAGCCCAGGCATTTCGGTGAAGTGACGTCCCTGCTTTTACCTTATGAATAACATCCACAACAGGCCCACATTTAGATATTACCTGACAACCTTGAATCAGACTACCATTGCTCTGAAAATCTTTACCAAACGTGTGCTTATGTCCACTTGTTTGTCGTTAAATGAATAACATTCAAACAGCAGAATTTCATTTGCTCACTGTGCCTTAGCAAAAGTGTCACACACACTGTAACCTAACTGTGAGCTCAAATATCGGATAATTACTAAGTATTTGTTTTATAGATGCTGGAGCACTCCAGGGTTCAATACTCTAAATTGAAATCTCCAAACGTGTATCCCAATCTAGGGCTTCGATTACAATGAGTCAGCAGGAACACCTGCCGTACATTGAGATAATTTTACATGCTGGGTACAACACCCTTAAATTGCAAAAACACATTTCACTCTTTCTCTAAACTATGATGCAATCTTAATTCTTTTCACAAAGCTTCTGCATCAATATATACTATTGTCACCAATGTTTTTCAAACTTCATCACAGGATGACGTAATGTAATCACAGCCACGACATGCACATGTTGATCTATAAAGATTGTCTTCAGGGGCTACAAATAACTTCCATCATACCGAACGTAGCTCATCTCGAATGCAACCCATTTAAGGTCCCTGCATTGTACTAAATGGTAACAGCCCAGTACACAAGTTAATAGACCCAATTAAAGTAAGGGCCTTTAACAAGGGTCTGCGGGCTGTTACAACCCCATACAATCCAGGTACTCAGCTATTATTGCGATTGGCACTTTGAAGCCTCCTTTGAGGCGATTTCTTGCTTTACAAATTCATTACCAATAATCACCCCAGGCTAAGATCCCACAGTGCTACTAGCAATAATTTCTTTGAATGAAGGAGCGGCAAACACACTACCCATTCATGCAACCAACAAAATAAAAACACGATGGCCGCCATGCAAATGGAAAATATGGCCGCCATGCAAATGGAAAATAGGACACCATGCAGAGCCTCCTCAACCATTTCCATGTCACCTCAGGATGAAGAAACTGAAGTGAATGTACAACCACCCATCAGTAGTAATTAAAGATGTAATTAAGAGGGCAGGACAGATGCAAGCAACATTCACCTTCCATTTAAAAACACGTATTTGTATACACACTACATCAGCCATTAACATCCCAAGACCCAAGTTATAAGCCCAAGCAATGGAAGGTATTAACAATTGGTACTGGTTTTGCTATCAACCAATCCTGCCTGCCACCAAAGATATTATAAAAATTACCTTGCTGGCTGTTTAATCTAGGATGCTGATAGCAATCTTTTTGTTTGAATAAATGGGCCACAAGCTCACGCCTCATTCATTCAATCAAAATACTTAAAATGGCTACCATGGACACTGTGACGAATCCAGAGATGTTGTCACTTCTCCCCGAGGGGGAGCCTCTTCCCAAGAGGCTAGGGAGGTGAAGCAGCTACCCGATAGCCCCCCCTCCCCGGGGGTGGTACTCAGCAGGAGGATCTCATGGGGAGAGGTTCCTCCTCTGAGGATCAGGGAGGCCATCTCAGGAGAACACCGCATAACACCGCTCACCTTCCACCCATTTTCTTTACCTCCTCTCAGTGCATGAGGCCCACCTTATCTTCCCTCACTTCCATACCATATACTTCCATGTATATATGCAAGACTGAATACCCTACAGTTACAGAGATGAGGAAGAGTAGGTACGACTTAATGAAGATCTCCTTGCAGGTACTGAGATGGGGAGTAGGTGTGGAACAATGAAGAGTCCTCCTATGAACCTGATTAAGCATTCTACCTGTCATTGCTCATTCAACAAAAAGAGAGAGGAAGGACTTGCTTTTGTGTCAGACCCTCCCACGAGGATCTGCGGGTCTGGAGGACGTCCAGCGTTGAAGAGAGAGGCTGCTGCTGACTGGGACAAGTACAAAGTAGCTGAGGGGTCCGTGTCCGGTCCGCCGTGCCTTGGAAGACCAAGGAGCTGGAAGAGCAGAGGTCCGGATTGAAGCAGTGACCAGACTGCATGGTTGTGGCAAGATGTGTGAGCCGCCCAGAGAGAAGTGCTGCAGAGAGGTTGCAGATACCACAGAAGCAGCACAAGAAAGCGAGAAGCTGAAAAAGACATCAGAGAAGCACGTGACTGGCAGAAAAGAACTGGCAGAGTCCCAGAAGGTACATGGGCTGTCAGGATCAAGAAAAGGGGCAAGAGAAACCTCAAACCCGGGGTTTGGGACCCAGATATACCCAAGGAAAATATCTTAAGCAATTGGCCATATGATAGTACCTGACAGGTGAGTGAACCAGGTATATCAGGAACAAAATACATGTGAGAAAACAAGGTTAGGGACCTGCAACCTAAGGAAGAGATCCTCACTAGACATCTTCTTCCTAGCAGTACCTGGCAGACGAGTGAACCAGGTCTGACCAGACAAAGCCCTAAAGAAACCCAGATCAGGGACCTCACCAAGTTTATATATGAGAAAGGCCAGGGAAAGGAAGTCATTTCCCCAGGTGTTATGAACTGCGAAATTAAAGGCAAGAAAGGCCAGGGGAAGGGAGTCATTCCCCTTGGTGTTGTGAACTGTGAGTGTAAGAGCAAAAGCCCAGGAAGGCCAGGGGGGCAGGGGTAATTCCCCAGGCATTGTGAAATCATGAACCCAAGTGAAAAGAAAGGCCAGGGGAAAGGAGTCATTCCCCCTGGCTTTAGGTGAGGAAAACACCAAGAGACAGACATCAGGAGAAGGTAGTCATTCTCCTGGTAATTGAGTTTACAAGGAGGGTTAAACCAGTGATCCAGGGGAAGGGAGTCATTCCTCCTGGAGGGAGGAAATAATGAACTTTAGGTGCAAAGCCAACAATCCTTTATTTTGAAGTATTGCAGTCAGGGGAAGGCAGGCATTCCCCCTAGTGAGAGACTTGCAAGCACAATTGTGCCGTCCAGTCCAGGAGAGGGAGTCATTCTCCTGGACCAAGAACTTTGGTACAACTTTAGTTTAGGTATAAGAGTAAGAGACAGAGATAGGGACGTTTGACACAGGCAGTGGACTCTTTTTAGTTGCAACGACATCCTGACAGACCCGTTAGCACTATTAGTTGTGGCATGGAAACCCTCATAGATATAGGGAAAGGTAGGTTTTTGTTACAAAGTGGCTTCCATGGCTCTCTTGGGTAACTCCTTAAGTTCATTACAAAGACTTAGGACTTAGTTACATGAAGATCTATACATAAGAGTAGACAGGACATAACACTGGCCCCATCACCCAGCCAGGGAGGCTCTAACTGCCTGTATGTGGAACCCTGCGGTAAATATTCCAACACTCACACATCAACACTCCACATGACATCACCAGCTCACAGCATACACAGACAAGCACTTCACAACACATCTCCTCCCTTTCCAATAATGCACAAACACCTGATGCACACCAACAAGCACTTCACAGCAGTTTTCTCTTCATTTTGATCTTAAATCAAAGTCTTTATCACTCACTATGCCACCTGTGTGTCCGTCTCCTCCCTTACAACACACAGACCATAACTTCATACACAGTCCCTCAGTCACTTACCTACTAATACCTATTTCATCCACAACACGAACACATTGCAGGACTTCATCTGTCACATAAGCCAATATAGAAAAATATCAACAATCACATATACTTACCTTACACCTTCTTAAAAAAACAAACCCCCAAAAATAATTTTTATACTATTAAAAATAAGGAAAACAGAACAATTATTAAACAAAATATGTATTTGGGTGGGAAAGTGGTAGTGTGAATTATGTTCTTTTTATTCATTTGAAAACTATAATTTCTTTCAGAGTCTATGCTTCCCACACACATATTGTCCATTTTCTCCCTAATGTCCATAATCTCCTCCTTCATAATTTGAATATTACTTTAAATATTTTCCACATCCCTTTAATATCTCTCAAACGTCCCTTAATATCATTGTCCTCCACATCCTGATGTTGCTGCAAAACAACTCTCTTCGTAACTTGAATTACTTCTTCATCTGTTAAATAAACATTGTCAAAAAGTATGAAACAATTAAATACATAATTACCTTTAAACTACTAGTACTAATAGCACAAGACAATTACTAACCAAAGTACACCAAATTAAATTTGTATTAATTGTTGCAAGACATATTAAACATAAACCCCAAAACAGAGAGCATTACTACATAATGGAAAACCTGGTGCCAACATTCAGGTCCAAAAGAAGCAAGTGCTTTAACATTAGCCCCATGACATTACCAGACCTAAATAGGTTCCCAGCCCAAAGGGATTCACTGATATTAGAATCTTTGCATGCTTCTCCTTTCCATGACACTCATATAATTCACTTTGATTACAATCTTCTTTAACCTAAAACCTTGATGATCTATATTACTAACCTGTATTAGTGTTTAATACATTAGGAATTAGGAATAAATAAATAATCTCACATAATCCACTGGCAATCTTTTCCAGGGGGCAACACTAAGGTGGGATTCTTTCTATTTGATTTATCATCCGTGCCCTAATGTTTGTAGATAGTGACAAGTAGGCAATAGAACATCAAGTACCTCAGCTGCTGGTCACCTATTGAACCAATAATACTATGGGCCTCATTACGACCCTGGCGGCCGTGCTATGAACGGTACCGGTAAGGTACCAGCACCGTTCATATCGGGCCGCCACATTACGAGTTTGCTCGCGGGTGGCAGTATGCACGTCTGGTCTGGCGAGACGTGCATACCAGCACCCGCAAGCAGACCAGGATGCTAACAACGGACCTGTCATTAACGGGTCCGTTGTTAGCATCCTCCCCTTTCCCATTGAGCCCTATGGGGGCTCAAATGGGAATGGGGACGTACCGGGTCCCGAAAATAATGGGAATTACCGGGCCCGCAAAAGTCGGAATGGCCCAGTAATTCCCTTTTTTCGGGACCCGGACACGAGTTTGGAGGTAGCCATGCCGGTAATGAAGGCATGGCTACCTCCAAACTCGTAATGAGGCCCAATGTCATTTTGTGAGTGATGCTTCAAAGGACCAATTAAAATGGAGACACTCTTGCCTCATCACCTTGACGTCCTTCCTTCCCTGACAGCACACACTTTACTATTGTACAAGATGGAAGGTGATGGCAATGAGACCTTCTTTTCACACCTCAATTCACAAGAAAGTGACAGTGATCCTACCAGTAGGAAGTGCAGTAGAGGATGATGGTCAAGAAAAAATTCACTGGGCCTCATTACGACCATGGCGGAGGACCATGGTGCTATTAGCACCATGGTCCATGGCGCTAAGCTGCCAACTCCGCCATGGTGGTTGGCGGACTTACCGCCCCATCCCGACCTTGGCGGGGCGGTAAGTCCCCAATCCCCATTTTACCCTTCCCCATTCCCATTCTTGCCCCATAGGGCATAATGGGAGTGGGGAAGGTGTTAATTACGCCACCGTAAGTTACGGTGGCGTAATTAACTCCAATGCCCCTTACCGCCATGGATTTTACCGCCTGCAAAAAGCAGGCGTTAAAATCGCCATGGCGGTAAGGGACCTCGTAGTATGGCGGAAGGGGTCGGCGCTGTTAGCGCCGGCGTAAACCCCCTTCCGCCAGGGTCGTAATGAGGCCCACTGGGTGTATGTTTTTTTCTTTACCTGTACTTTAGATGCTATTGAAGAACAAATTGCCTCATGCACAAGTTGTGGTCAGCTTTTCCTCACTGGCTCCAGATGTTTTTATTCCTTTGGGAATAAAAAATAAATCTCTTATATTAAAAAAGAACTTTGTGACTTAATCAGATCATTTATACATGCTCTACTTTTGGTGATTGTTTCTCAGAGTCGTTTTTATGGACACACTGAAAACCCATAGGCTCTTTTAAGAGCCAACAACATATTTAAATATTAAGATAAGAAAGTTAACACAACATTATCCTGATGTTGCTGCAAAACAACTCTCTTCGTAACTTGAATTACTTCTTCATCTGTTAAATAAACATTGTCAAAAAGTATGAAACAATTAAATACATAATTACCTTTAAACTACTCGTACTAATAGCACAAGACAATTACTAACCAAAGTACACCAAATTAAATTTGTATTAATTGTTGCAAGACATATTAAACATAAACCCCAAAACAGAGAGCATTACTACATAATGGAAAACCTGGTGCCAACATTCAATATGGAATCTAAATTCTGAATCGAGAATCAAAATTCTTCTTTACAAGCTGAAGCTATATATAATTATTCATATGTGAAAAGCACCCTACCCACAATATGTAAAATTGTTCCTTTTGTTTTTCTTATCTTTAATTCTACCACTTGTCACAACTCTCAAACTTATATCCATACATCCCTCTTACTCATCTAAGTACTTTATTAAAAAAAAATAATCTCACACATTGTGGATCATGTACTTACCACATCAAAATGTAAATTCTTTAACACACATAGGGCCTCATTACAACTGTGCCGTCTGGAAACAATGGTGTTGGTAAGCCTACCGGCACTGTTGTTTCTGGACCGATACAGTACAACTCTGCGGGCGAGTGCCGTCCCGCCCGCCCGGGTCAGACCTGCCGGGCAGGACGGCACCCACTCACAGAGTTCTCATGTGCTTCTGTGTACTCATTCCCATGGAGTCCTATGCTACTCCATGGGAATGGGGACTAACACAATTGCTGGCATCTTACTTCCCTGCCACCGGACGTCGAATAGCCTGGTGGCACTGGGGAGTCAGGCAGCAGTAATTCATTACGGTCTGGCGGCTACCTGACGGTTTTACCAGCATGGTTACCGGGCGGACCCGTAATGAAGCCCATACTCTTTTCATTAGTCACCTCTTATGAATCGAGAAGTCATGCAAAATAGTGCAGATTTATTTTTGTCCACACTGCACCTTTCCCAAAACTAACAGTACTCCTCTACCTCTTTTGTACCCCTCACATCCACCCGTCAACCAAATCAAACATTATACCATCCTAAAATCATTGTTTACAAGCTCTGCACGAACACAAACTTCGATGGAGGAAAACACTGACTCACAAACTGAATCTTTAGATCACGTGAACACCTTTTCTAATCAAAACAAAGCACAGTATAAACATGACAACTGCCATCGTGTCTCGGTCAGAAACTTTTTTCCCAATAATAATCCCCTAAATAAGACGCAGTACCAGTTTGATCACACCCTTCACCAAAAGCTGACAAACCTCCTCCAAAAGGAGGGGGTCCAGAAGCAGAAGACGGCTGGAAGACAAATGGTCTGGAGGGTGTTTGGTGAAAGCAATACAATATCTGAGGTGAACGACTTGGAATGCTCAAGTGCCAGACGTGTTACAGCAGCATTCCTTGCTGAACTGGGAAATTCTCTCTCCCACTGGGGACTGAGAAAAAAGCAGTGGCCTTTAGAGAGACTTTGCACAGGGGTGGGCATAAGACAGCACAGAGGCAGTATTCCCACCCCTGCGAGATCCAGCCCCGAGGGACATGTGACAAGCCGCCTCCCTGTTATAATGTGTTACATCACATATTGTATATAGTTCCATTTTCTGTTGCACGCATCTTTGTGTATGATTCTGGAATGCCCATTTTAGAATCATACACGAAGTGCTGTGGAAACGAGAAGCTGTCCTAACCAGGGACTCCCTTTATTTATCAATAAACAAAGTTATAAATCAATCCATTGAGTTGGCGAGTTTAGGATATTACAACAATTGGGGACGAGGAGCTGTCTCCGCTTTCATGAGGGAGCCCCTGGCCATGATCGAGTGCACCCAGAGTAACAAAACAATCGTGAATGAAAGTGGGCCAAGTAAACAAGTGCAAGAGTCGCATCGGACAGATTAGATCAAGCAAGACAGCAAAGGTAGAAACATGCCAGGATGCTAATAGTAATGAATGTCGGCAGGGGACATATTGGATTTGGTAATGCCACAGGCAAATGTAAAGGTAAGCTATGAAGAACGGCTTGAGGGGAATGTTCCTACAAGGGAGAACATTCAGGAAGAGGATGCAGAAGTGTTGCCGCCTGGAAAAGGTAACATTGGTGTAAAGACTGGTAGGGGGTGTCTGTACTTCCGCTCTCTATATGGTAGAGGAGAGGCACAGCGGACCCCAGCCAAGATTCTCTATAAGGTAGCAATGGACGAGCAATCAAGGCCTAGCTTCTCAGGAGGTGATGCAGGCTGGTTCTTAAGTACATTGTAGTCCCCGAACCCCCACAAAGGAATGTCCACACACTGTATTACTGAAAACAGAGTCTTTATATAATTAATAATCAAAGGTATGTACACGATCACAATAACGCCCTTTGTACTCAGAAGTCAATAATGATAAATATATACAATTCTAAAGTGGTACCACTAATGTTATCCAATCTCATTAAAGTGCATCAACTGTACCGTTAAAATGTCACACAGATTAATAACGAGGAAACCAGCAATAGAGATAGGCAGGAACGTAAGATGGTTGAAACAATAGGCAGAATGCTGACCCCTACCACTAGGCACAGTTCTGTGTGGAGATCCCCCTACCTGGGCAACCTGTAAATAAAGATATATAGCACAAGCCTAGTCCATATATTGTCCGATAGTCTTACTTCCACCTATTAAGGTTTTACCCCCCCAATGTACCTGGTGGAGTAGAGGTCTCCGACGATGCGTCGACCGATCCTTCTTGAGTGCCTCCCTTTCAGGCGGGAGCCACGGATTGTCGAGTGTCCGACGGTGAACAGGTGGAACTACGACATGGAAGTGACAGCTTCGTTCCTAGCGGTGCTCGTCGATGACAGAGCGTTGGCGTCCTGCAAGGAAGAGGCGTTCGGGGCACCTCGGTGACGATAGTTCTGGACCGCAAAGAGATGATGAAGAACTGTGGCCCAGAAAGGGAGTCGAGTCGTCGGCGTCTCTGTGGTCCTTAGGTGGCGGGATACCCACCAGTGGATGCTCCTCGGCGCGTCGACGGTCGGGCCTTCTCCGACGGGAGACAAGCGGATGACGATGCAGGCGAGAGCGTCCGATGATAAATGGAAGTTCTTAGGCAAACGGGAGCACGGTGGCTCCGGTCGGCGACGGCGGTCATCGACAGTGGCGGACAACAGTCCGAGTGCTTCTCCTTGGAGTTCCGCAGCAGTCCCCGTATCGGGTCGGCAGCCTGTCGAAGGTCTGTCTACCAGGCGCGTTGGCAAAGATCAGCTGTGCACGATGGTCCCTCGTAGCTCGGGAAGAGGGCGCCTTACCAGGTCCTCTCTGGGTCAGTCCTTGGAGGCACAACAGCTTTCAGATTGTGAAGGAGAGCAACAGCAATTCTTCTCGTCCAGCAGGGCTTAAGGTCAAGCGTCAGTTACTCCAGTTACTCGTCGTAGTGGACTTCAGCTTCTGAACACGATTCCTAGCAGTGAGAGGTCCCCAGATATACTGTTGATCTCCCATTCATTCCGCTGGGTCACACTCAAGCATCCAATCACGAATACGGGCATTCATGCAGGCAGGCAGCCAATCAGGCACACAAGATATTCAGGCCATTCACTTCTCTCCAGACACTCACAACAAGTTATGTGTATTGGGACAAGTACCGAGCCATTCAACACTCCAAGCTGCATTCATACCGGTTTCGGGCAGGGTTGTCTCAGTCATTGTGTCAACCACCAGATACTAGACACCCATAACACAGAATGCATATTCGTCACACACTCTATTCACCCAGGTCCCACCCACAGGAGGTACCCACAACATACATCACCGGGAAGGCTCCAGCTAGTCTGGCCGGGCCTTCACAACAACACCATATATGGCACTTCCATCCAACAGCCAGTCAGGGGGAAGGGACAGAGTCAGGGCTTCCCAGGACTTTGGGAAAACAAGGTAATGGGTAATAGAAAGCAAGAGGCCACAGGGGCCAATAGCAGGGCCGGGGTATCCCAAAATGGAGGATACTCCGCGCACCTGTCTATTTCAGCATGGAGCTGCCACCAGCCCCTACCCTGCTCTGTGGGCCACCCACAGGTGCCCAAAAACATACACTAGGGGCACAGGGTTGTACCCCCACCCATGGGTGCCATAAGGGTATCCCACGGGTCCGTTCACCAAACCAAAAGAAAGAGAGCTGCACCGCCAGGAGTCCCACCTGAACTCCTGCGTGGAAAACACGACAGAACACATGATAAAAAGCAGTAAAGGACAAGGATACGGAGGCTCTGTCCCTCCGATGCATTTCCAGCATCACAGTCGCCCCCCCCCAGACTGAGGTGGAGGGTGCCTAATCTCCCACAGGATAGACACCCTCATCCAGACGGTCAACACATCTTCTGGAAAGGCCATCTGCATTATCGTGACTCTTCCCTGGTCTGTGCTCTATGGTGAAGTCTAGCCCTTGCAGGCTAATGGACCACCTGAGCAGTTTCGGGTTCTCACCCTTCATCTGCATTTCCAGCATCACAAATGGGAAGTGAAGGAGGAAAGGTTATAATACCTTAATGTAAAGCAATTGGTGGAACGGCATCTTACAAATGATGCGTGGGCTGCGAGCAGCAATGGTGCTCAGTGATTAGAGTAAAGCACCTTTAGAAGTGTGCATCACGTGCCGCCATTTTGAGAATACAGCTTCCAGTTACCATGCCAACAGTATAAGCAATGTATGTATGGAAGCTACTTTTGAATGCCGGAGCAATTTCTACTGCGAATGGACATTAATGAATGCTGCATCGACACTATGTTACTTACTCTAGTTGAGTAAAGAAAGTGTCAATCAAATTCATGTGTATTAAAAAGAAAGAAAAGTAACGTTGTAGAGCGGACAAAGAAGGTTGCCAACCAAATCTCAATAATAAGAAAGACTTTATTGAACAACCAGACTGATTTATTAGGGCAGCCACAGTATGAATGCACATGTGTAATATTATCTTTGCAGGGCTAACAGCATAGATACTTCGATCTGTTTACGTGACCATCTAATAAGAAGTCAATATGCAGAACATTGTGGTTCCAGTGCAATTTATGGCACATCCTGGTAATCCAGTATGCTCCTGGGAACAATGGCAGGACAGTTTCCAAGTTTATCTAAGGGTGATTGGAGGGGCCAAATGTCATGATGCCTACCTCCAAGGAGCCAGGTCCGACCCAGCAACCTCATAGGCAGGCATCATTCCCCCCAGGGAAGTGCCAGCGGGCCCAAGCTGGGGCCCTTTGGACACAGTCCTGGCACCTTAGGCGCCAGGCTCATGTTGGACCCCTGTCCTGGCGCCTTAGGCGCCAGGCTCATAAAGCTAGACATGTGTTCAAGTGTTTTAATGTGCACTTACCTGATGCAGACCATGCTGCTACATCCAGGCCCTCTTGAGGCCTGAATGGAACTACTTTACCTGTGGGACTACTTTCCACCTGGGTGTGGTCGGGGAAGGATACATACCTGATCGGTGGAAGGGTACATGCCTGGAACTTCTTCCAAAGCTATTTAAACCACGCCCGATCAGCAACTCACGCTTCGCGTTGTTCTGCTCCTCGCAGCTGGACGCTCACCGTGTCAGCTCCTGCATCTGGACTTCAGCCACGCCTGTCAGCATCCTGGGTCGCCTGCAAAAGGAGATAAGAAGGAATTGGAGAGAAAGAAGACCTTACCTGCTAAAGCTGCATCACGGGGACATCACACCGACGATCCTGAAAGGGAAGACATCATTTTAAAAGCATTTCGTTTCGACCGCTGCAGCGCTGCATTTCACTCACCTTTCCTGGCCGCCTCCATCTTCAGCAGCAATCATCCGGATCCGCACCCACTTCCCAGAGCCTAGAGAGAAAAGACAAGAAAACAAGGTGAGAGAAGGAAGGGAAAAAGGAAAAGCTCAGTTTCCTTCTAAGACTTACCTGTTGGGTCATTCCCATTTCATCTCGGGTCCTGCCGCTTCCAGGCATTCCGGACCCCGGCCCCAATGGGGAAAAAAGGCAAAGACATTGAATGAGCGAATGCAAAGACATTACCTGAACGCTCATCCAGAACTTACCCTTCGGGTCGGCGCCATATCTCCGGCATTGCGAACCCCGGCCCCTAAGGGGAAAAAGACATAAGCATTAGCGCTTGCTGCAATAAGACAATGAACATTATCATTAAGCTTGAACTTTTGAACTTGCAACAGAACTCTTACAGCGCCTCACCTGAATAGTCAAGCTTATATTGAACTCCCATCAAACCTCAGTTCAGTGAAGTAACTGGGTTTCAACGCCCCCCTGCATCAGAAACAGGATGGAGAGCTCATCCTTCCAAACCCTAAGGTGAGACTTCACGGGGAATCGTGGAAGGGTATCGAGGAGGGTTGGAAGGGAGTGGGAGGCTTGAGCATTATTCCGTCAGTAGGTAATACTCCCTTTTCACGCACAGGGGAATATTCCTGCGAGCCAGAAAAGCCAGAGTAGAGGGGCCCTTCCTGTCCATCATCAGAGTCCTGCGCTTCACCATTGAAGAAGCATCAGCACTCGAAGCCAGACCTGCGCCTCCGTGGGAATCAGGTGAGCGTGACAGAACGCGAAGCCTACCCACAATCTCCCACCCGGGCGCTATGGAGACTTCCGAGACAGATCAGCTGGCCCAGCTTTTGGGGGAATTACGGGCAGAAGTGCACTCAGCCCGCCAGGAGACTAACGCTCTCAAAAGAGAACTGATCCTATCCAAGGAAAGAACTGATGACCTGGCCAAAAGGTTATTGCAGGCCCAGGCAGGGCACACTCCTTTAACTTATTCCGGAGGTACTTCCACATCAATGGGTTTGAATAACCCGGTACAAATCAATCTACCTGGACACATGCCTTTGGCCCCGCCTGAACGTTTTGCGGGGGATCCCAAGAAATATGCCGTCTTTATGAACCAATGTCGTTTACACTTTCTATGCAGACCCGGGGCCTTCCCTAACGACCAGACCAAGGTAGCCTTTATACTATCTTACCTCAGGGGCAGTGCTGCCGATTGGTCTATTCCATTGGTAAATCAGGATGATCCAATTCTCCAGGATTTTCAGGGCTTCCAGGCCAGCATGGAAAGATTGTTTGCTCGACACTCTCAAGGACAGGCCCTTGATAACGAACTGCTATCTTTACGACAAGGTAATCAGGATCTCCTGTCCTACGTTGCCACCTTTAATAGACTGGTTGTGGAAACTGGATGGCCAGAAAACAAAAGGATCACATTGTTTCATCGAGGCCTTCGCGGAGAGCTTAAGGATGTTCTAGCTCAGATAGTAGATCCACCCCAGGTCTGTGCAGACTACATAGACTTGGTGGTTCAACTTGATCACAGACTTCAAAATAGAAAAGCAGATCGGTTCAAGTACGAAACCCGAGTACCGATCAAAACCCACGCTAACTCCAAGAGTACCGACGTATCCGAACCTATGCAAATCGGCGGTGTTAAAGGACCATTAACGCAGAAGGAACGAGAGAGAAGGCGGCAAATGCAACTTTGTCTGTATTGCGGGACTTTCGGTCACTTTCTTCGAAATTGTCCGGTTAAACCACCTAAGAAGGTGGTTGGAGCCACTGATAACGATTTATTGACACCTGATTCGGGAAACGACCTAGCCCGACAAGCATAGGGGTCCGCTTGCCGAGCTTGAAAACAAACTCTTTGACCTCGCATTTTGTCATGCCAATGGTGCTCGTGGTCCCAAAACAGCCTCAGCAGTTGCATGCTGTAAAAGCATACATCGACAGTGGAGCTATTGGAAACTACATAGACCGTGAATTGGCTTCCAGGATTAAGCTCCCTCTCCGCCCGAAAGTAACCCAAGATGTCATTACTACAGTAGATGGAACCGAAATAGCCTCAGGACCTGTAACGCATTCCACTGTTGAAATGACACTGGTGGGTCAGGATGGACATCGGGAAGCAATCGTGTTTGATGTGATCAAGGCCCCACAATTTCAAGTAATTCTTGGAATTCCTTGGTTAGAAACACATAATCCCAGAATCGACTGGCGAGCAAAGAAGATAAGTTTTCCTGATTGTGAACCAACTTGTTATCCAAGAAATCCAGTTATGGGTCTAGCCTCAGCAACTTCCACGCCTGTACAGCTACCGTCAGAATACCAAGAATTCCATGACGTTTTTCAGAAGGAACAGGCTAACACGTTACCTCCCCATCGGTCTTATGATTTCCAAATCGATCTGGTACCCAATGCTCAACTACCTTGTAGTAGGATTTATGCTCTTACGGAACCTGAGAACCTGCATTTCCGTCAGTATTTAGATCAGTAGCTAGCCAATGGTTTTATTCGCCCGTCCAAGTCTCCTGTCTCCTCAGCTCTGTTCATCGTGCCGAAAAAAGAGGGCGTACTTAGAACATGTATAGACTATCGCGCCCTAAATCAAATAACGATTAAGAATCGTTATCCTCTGCCCCTGATCCCTGAGCTTATCGACCAGGTGAAAGACGCTTGTGTGTACACCAAGTTAGATCTCCGAGGAGCTTATCACCTGGTGCGTATAAAAGAAGGCGACGAATGGAAGACTGCATTTCGCACCAAATTTGGGCTCTTCGAATATCAGGTGATGCCCTTCGGTTTGTGCAATGCACCTGCCGCCTTTCAGTACTTTATGAATGATGTTCTTCGGGAACTTATCAATGTCTGTGTCATTGTTTATATTGACGACATCCTGGTGTACTCTTCTTCAGAATCCGATCACAGAAAACATGTTAGGGCAGTTCTTGAGAAATTGCGCCAGCACAGACTATTTGCAAAGCTCGAAAAATGCGTCTTTCATACCACAGAAGTTGAGTTTCTTGGATTCATCTTGACACCTCAAGGAGTCCGAATGGACTCGCGAAAGGTGGACGCCATCCTCAAATGGCCATCCCCTAGCTCGGTGAAGGGAGTTCAGAGCATGCTCAGCTTCGCCAATTTCTATCGAAGATTCATTCCGGAATTTTCCCGAACAGTCCGACCCATCACAGCTCTCCTAAAGAAAAACAAACGCTTTGAATGGACTCTTGAGGCCGAACAAGCCTTTCAGGACCTCAAAACCAAATTCACCTCTGCACCTGTATTGAAGCACCCGCACCCAGATCTCCCTATCATTGTGGAAACCGACGCATCCAGTTCGGCCATGGGAGCTGTCTTGTCGCAAAGAGACCCAGAAACTAACCAACTACACCCTGTGGCCTTTTGGTCCAGGAAATTTTCTCCTCCTGAAATCAACTACGCAATTACCGACAAGGAGTTACTGGCTATTAAATCTGCTTTCAAGGCTTGGCGTCACTACCTTCTCGGGGCAAGACACACCATCACTGTAATTACGGACCACAGAAATTTACAATATTTAAAGACGGTCAAAGCTCAATCCTCACGACAACTCCGATGGGCTCTATTCTTTGCGGAATTTGATTTCGTAATTACCTATCGCCCTGGCTGCAAGAATGGTAAAGCGGATGCCTTATGCCGGATTGGCATGGAAGAACCCAATTCGAGTTTAGAACCTGTGCCAATCATACCTGAACAAAGAATCTTAGGCCTAACTTCATTGCAAACTATTGAGGACATCCAAACGCAAGTAAAACAACTTCTAGACTCTTCAGCCTTACTGGAATGGAGTCAAAAGGGTCCTCATTACACCGTTAAGGATGATTTATCCTACTTCCAGGAGCGGTTGTTTCTGCCAAGTAATGAATTGCAAGAACTTGTTATTGCCCATCATCATGAATCATTAATGGAAGGACACCCTGGTATCGCTAAAACGGAGGAAAAAAATCAAACGCCACTTCTGGTGGCCTTCTTGGAGAAAAGACATAAAGTCTTTTGTATTGTCTTGCAGAATTTGCGCCCAAAACAAGGGTCAAAAGAAAAGGCCAGCCGGCCTACTTCAACCCTTGGATATTCCACCGGCACCATGGCACACCTTGTCAATGGACTTTATAACTGACCTGCCTCCTTGTGCTGGTTACAACACTATCCTTGTAATTGTGGATCTATTCTCCAAAATGGCCCACTTTATCCCTTTAAAAGGTTTGCCTTCAGCTTCCACCTTGGCCAAGGAATTTCTGGAGAATATAGTTCGCATACATGGTTTTCCTTCCATATTAGTCTCGGATCGTGGAAGTCAATTTATCTCCCATTTTTGGAAGAAATGTTGTCAACTAGCACAATTAGATGTGCGGTTATCCACCAGCCACCACCCCCAGACCGACGGACAAACCGAGAGAACCAATCAGACTCTCGAGCAATATCTTCGGTGCATGTTACACCAATCCGAGTTAAATTGGAAAGACATCCTTTGGATCGCAGAATATGCATACAACAATTCAGTGCATTCTGGAACCGGACAAACTCCTTTTTATACTTTGTATGGTCACCATCCTCGGACCTCTGACCTAGATCCACCTCTGACCCTGGAAATGCCCGCAGTAAATCATCTGCATTCCACAATAACCCGAGCCTTCAAAGAAGCTGCAACTCATTTACAGCAAGCCAAGAAAAAGTATAAAGGAAATGCTGATTTGCACTGAAGTAAGACTCCTCTTTACCAAGTAGGAGACCGGGTATGGCTAGCAACGAAACATTTACCCCTCAAGGGCCCGCAAACCTTCAATCCCAGATTCATAGGACCTTATCCCATCAAGGCTATAATCAATCCCGTGGCCTTTAAACTGGATTTACCGTCTAACATGCGCATTCATCCAGTTTTTCATGCATCACTTTTGAAGCCAGTACAACCAGGGACCCGACTGTCCAAGCCTCCAGACCCAGTTCAAATTGAAGGGGAATTAGAATTCGAAGTTAAAGACATTTTAGACTCCAAGGTGTTAAAGTCAAAACTCTTCTATCTTGTTGACTGGAAGGGATATGGACCTCAGGAGAGATCGTGGGAGCCTAGTAACCATGTTCACGCACCTCGATTAATACAAAGGTTCCACCAGAGATTTCCGAACAAGCCAAAACCCCCGGAGGGAACAACCTTGGGAGGGGCCTTGAGGGGGGGTACTGTCATGATGCCTACCTCCAAGGAGCCAGGTCCGACCCAGCAACCCCAGAGGCAGGCATCATTCCCCCCAGGGAAGTGCCAGCGGGCCCAAGCTGGGGCCCTTTGGACACAGTCCTGGCGCCTTAGGCGCCAGGCTCATGTTGGACCCCTGTCCTGGCGCCTTAGGTGCCAGGCTCATAAAGCTAGACATGTGTTCAAGTGTTTTAATGTGCACTTACCTGATGCAGACCATGCTGCTACATCCAGGCCCTCTTGAGGCCTGAATGGAACTACTTTACCTGTGGGACTACTTTCCACCTGGGTGTGGTCGGGGAAGGATACATACCTGATCGGTGGAAGGGTACATGCCTGGAACTTCTTCCAAAGCTATTTAAACCACGCCCGATCAGCAACTCACGCTTCGCGTTGTTCTGCTCCTCGCAGCTGGACGCTCACCGTGTCAGCTCCTGCATCTGGACTTCAGCCACGCCTGTCAGCATCCTGGCCGCCTGCAAAAGGAGATAAGAAGGAATTGGAGAGAAAGAAGACCTTAACTGCTAGAGCTACATCACGGGGACATCACACCGACGATCCTGAAAGGGAAGACATCATTTTAAAAGCATTTCGTTTCGACAGCTGCAGCGCTGCATTTCACTCACCTTTCCTGGGCGCCTCCATCTTCAGCAGCGATCATCCGGATCCGCACCCACTTCCCAGAGCCTAGAGAGAAAAGACAAGAAAACAAGGTGAGAGAAGGAAGGGAAAAAGGAAAAGCTCAGTTTCCTTCTAAGACTTACCTGTTGGGTCATTCCCATTTCATTTCGGGTCCTGCCGCTTCCAGGCATTCCGGACCCCGGCCCCAATGGGGAAAAAAGACAAAGACATTGAATGAGCGAATGCAAAGACATTACCTGAACGCTCATCCAGAACTTACACTTCGGGTCGGCGCCATATCTCCGGCATTCCGAACCCCGGCCCCTAAGGGGAAAAAGACAGAAGCATTAGCGCTTGCTGCAATAAGACAATGAACATTATCATTAAGCTTGAACTTTTGAACTTGCAACAGAACTCTTACAGCGCCTCACCTGAATAGTCAAGCTTATATTGAACTCCCTTCAAACCTCAATCCATTGAAGTAGCTGGGTTTCAACGCGCCCCTGCATCAGAAGCAGGATGGAGAGCACATCCTTCCAAACCCTAAGGTGAGACTTCACAGGGAATCGTGGAAGGGTATCGAGGAGGGTTGGAAGGGAATGGGAGGCTTGAGCATTATTCCGTCAGTAGGTAATACTCCCTTTTCACGCACAGGGGAATATTCCTGCGAGCCAGAAAAGCCAGAGTAGAGGGGCCCTTCCTGTCCATCATCAGAGTCCTGCGCTTCACCATTGAAGAAGCATCAGCACTCGAAGCCAGACCTGCGCCTCCGTGGGAATCAGGTGAGCGTGACACCAAATTGAATGATGACATGAGAGAAGCCACATTGTTGAACTGTGTGGGGGCAGAAGCTTTGAGGATTTTTAGGACATTGCCGGAATTAGTGGACACAGAGGATGGTTCTGGTGACTCCTCCGCCGGTACTGTTAGGAAATATGAGACAGCAATGACAAAATTAACAAAACATTTTGGCAATAAGTCCAACATTGTTTTGGAGCGATACAGATTTCTCTCAAGGAAACAAAATACAGGGAAGAGTGTTGACACCTACATAGCTGCATTGAGAGGCCTCATATCTACGTGCGATTTCACTGGTGTGGCAAATGAATATTTAAGAGACCAATTAGTTTTACATGTGGTGGATCCCCGCATTCAGCAACGTTTGTGGCAGGCGAAGGATCCTACGCTAGAACAAGCCATTGAGATAGCGAGATCCATGGAACTAGGAGAGAAATGCATGAAGGAAATACAGAGCAGGTCAGAGAATTGTGAAGTGAAGTCTGTGCAAGATGTAAATGAAGGAGAACATGGCAAGGATGAGGAGGCATTAATTGCCATTGTAAAATAATTGACAAAAAATTACTTTGGTATGGGTTCCAGGAAAGATAGAGAAACAATTAACAGGATGCATGGTAGATGTTACAAATGTGGTTGGTATAGGCATGTCCTGTGAATTATGTGGAATGCTACAGATGCGGCCAAGTTGGACATTTTGGCAAAGTATGCCGGAACACTAGAGGAAGAGGCAGATTTAATTCACATTCCATGAGCACTGTACAGAGGAATGGTGGTCGTTTTGGAAGGAACAATATGTCAAGCATAAAAGCATTGGAAGAAGTTGGCAGTCCAAGTAGCTTATTGGCAGTTACAAATGGATTTGAAGAGGAAGTAAACATTTTAGCTTTCACACCAACTGAAGAAATTGTGGGTCCATGGGTGTCTATGTGTATAAATGGTATACTGTTGCAAGTCATGGTTGATACTGGGTCCCCGTATATGATGGTGGATGTGGAAACATTTCTTAAGGATTTAAAAGGGAGAATGGAGGACTTGCAATTGACTAAAGTAAGAGCAACTGGATATGGTAAGACACCCATTAACATTATAGGTTACACCTGGGTGCATCTAGATTTTGAGGGTAGGAGAACCTATTGCAGGTTGTATGTGGCTGAAAATGGGTTTTCCATTGTTGGATGGTGGGAACAGGCAACACTGAGAATCAGAATACATCCAGGTGAAAGCATACCCATTTTAAGTATTTCAGAAAACAGTTGTGACACCTTCGAAAATTTAGCCAGAAGCTTTCCGAGAGTATTCAATGACAACATTGGTATTTTAAAAGGGTTCAAGCATCGCATTGTACTCAAAAGAGGTGCCAAACCAGTTGTTCACAAAGTAAGAAAAATACCGATCGGCACCAGGGAAGCAGTGCAGAAGGAGTTAACAAAACTATGTGAGCTAGATATTATAGAACCAATTGAGAGTTTTGAATGGTTTTCACCAATTGTAATTGTGCAGAAACAAGATGGGTCGATCAGAATGTGTGTCGATTTGAGAGACCTTAACAGCAGCATATGGGTTGATCGACACCCATTGCCTAACATTAGAGAAATGCTTACCACAATGAAACCGGCAACATATTTTACAACATTAGACGTGTCTTCAGCCTATCATCAAGTGGTGCTGGATGAGGAATCTAGACATCTTACATCTTTTATTACACCACTAGGAGCATTCAGGTATAAGAGGATGCCGTTTGGGCTAGCATCAGCTGCAGCCGTGTTTCAGAGGTTGATGCAACATCTGTTTAATGGACTCCAAGGTGTATACTACTTCCAAGACGATATACTTTTATCTGCGATGTCGGAGGATGAACATGATGCAAAGTCCCGGGAGGATAGCTCAGCGGCAGCGTGCGCGTCTTGGAAGCAAGACGACACGAAGCAACAACAGGTTCGATCCCCGGGTCCGCGCTTAAACCTCTTGGTGTTTAAGCGCGTTATAAATACGTAACTAAGACAAAAAAAAAAACACAATTACGCGACTAAGAAAAACAAGCTATTCCTGTAACAGCGCCTCGATGCCTGCGGGCTGTGTGAGCGCTTTATAAATGTAAAAAAAAAAAGTTACTGGGAGTATTACTAGTTATTCAACAAAAAGGACTCACGCTCAAGATTGAGAAATGCAGAATAAAGAAAAAATGAGGTAACCTATCTGGGTCATTGTATAAATGCTAATGGCATAAAACCCAAAGAAAGCTTGGTGGACACAATTCTGAAAATTCCAGATCCAATCAATAAAGATCAGCTTCGGAGTTTCTTAGGTCTAGCGGAGTACTATTTGAAATTTGTAGATCATTATGCTGACAAAACAAAACAGATGAGGAACTTGATGTGCAAAGGAACAAGGTTGTCATGGTCAGAAGATTGAAGGAAGGAGTTCAATGACATTAAGATGTTAATTAATAAGGCACCAACCCTCAAAATGTTTGACTATAGTGCTAAGACTATGATTTCAGTTGATGTCAGTTACATTGGTTTGGGGGGTGTGCTGGAGCAAGTGCAGGGAGGAAATGTAGTTCCGATCGCTTTTGCCTCTAGAATATTGAGAGGGGCGGAAAAAAACTATTCAACTATTGAGAGAGAAGCATTAGGAGTCAAATGGATTTTAGAACACTTTAAAGTAAGCATTTGGGGTATCCCTGTAGATCTTAAAACTGATAAACCACTGATCTATGTGTTAAATTCAAAGAACCCTCACTTAGCGTCCCCGCGAATAAGGAGGTGGACATTAATCATCATGCAATTCAATGTGAAAGTGAAATACACCCCGGGAAAGACAAATGTTGTGGCTGACTGTTTTTCTCGACTACCGTGTAATTCAGAGAATGCCGATCATATGAATACTGTCGATCTAACAGAAGAACAAGGCATGGAATGTATTATAGCACACATACATTCTGGGTTCTCAAAGGAAGATTGGGTCAAGGTGATGAAGGAAGACGTAGAACAAAGTCAGTTGAGAAGAGCAATTGAGAATGGGTGGAAAAACGTGCATGAGTGCATCAAATCGTGGGAAAAGATAAAAGATGAGATTTCCAGCGATAACACATGTATATATCGAGGTAATTGCATAATTCCACCGATAACACTGAGAGAGAGGATAATGGAGATTGCTCACAAGGGTCACGTGGGGAGAAGTCTTACTAAGAGAAGGGTGAGAGAGGCTTACTGGTGGCCCAACATGTGGAGTGAGTTAGAGGATATGGTTAAAGAATGCACTGCATGCGCAGTAAGTGACAAAGTGAAAATGACTCGCATCATGCCGTTGCAACCTGTGGAGATGCCGAGCTTGGTATGGACTAAGTTGGCCATTGACCTAACTGGCCCTTATGAAATGCTACAGTCCCAAAAGATATACTTTATTGTGTTAATGGACTATACCTCTAAGTGGGTAGAGTGTAGAGTGGCTGAGGGCACTGTTACGGCTATGAAAGTGATGACATTTTTTGAAGAAATTTTTAACAGAGAAGGTGACCCACAAGAATTGGTATTGGATAATGGAGTACAATTCCTATCACTAGAGATACAGAATTTCGTAAAGGAGCAAGCTATCAAGCATAGAACTAGAGCGTTGAATCATCCAATGGGAAATGGATTAGTAGAAAGGATGAACTGATTTATAAGAGGAATCATTCAACTGGTGATTGTCAACAGGTTACCATGGAAGGAGACGCTCAAAGAAGCACTCAACACATATAGAGTCACTTCGCATTCCACAACAGAGGAAGAACCTTTTACTCTTATGAGAGGAAGATTAGCCACAAATAGACTCAGACCAGCTTGGTTGGTGATACAAAGGAATAGAGAAATAAACTTGGAGGAAGTGGTAAGGAAAGTAAAAAAAGACAAGAAGAGTATAAGAAATATTATGACAAGCAAAAACATGTGGTAGAAAGCAAGATTCAGAAAGTAGATTGGATTAGAGTAAAAGAACCTAAGAAAGTATTGAAAGGGGAGTCAAAGTATCGGGAACCTCAAAAAGTGATGGAGTGTTCAAGAATGTCAGTATTTCTAGAAGATGGCAAGAAATGGTCTTGCAACAATGTTATACGTACAAGTAATGCTGATACTGTGGAAAATTCAGATACATTTCAAAAGTTTTCTGGAGAGATGTGTGGGAATAAACAGATGTCTTCAAGAGACGACATAATAAATGCAAAAGACGGTGATTCTTTGGGAAATGGTAATTTGCGAAAGCCTACGGCAGAGATGTTTGATAACAATCAATTTTCATCAAGGACTTGGTGGTGTCGCACGCTGGAAATCATCCTTATTCTTTTGAAGTGCTGCTCCAGTTGATCATATCCTTTACAATATATAGTGTTTCTTTCAGTTGTTTATCAAGCTATGTCAATGCCCTTTGCAACATACATATTTGTATTATCATTTAGGTCATAATAGTAGTGATTATAGTTTACATTTTACAGTTATCTCAAAGTGTTTCTCTGTCTATAGATGTATTTATTGTTTTCTCTGTTATATGAAGGGGTGAGGTTATAATGTGTTATGTCACATATTGTATATAGTTCCATTTTCTGTTGCACGCGTCTTTGTGTATGATTCTGGAATGCCCATTTTAGAATGATACATGAAGCGCTGTGGAAACGAGAAGCTGTCCTTACCGGGGACTCCCTTTATTTATCAATAAACAAAGTTATAAATCTATCCATTGAGTTGGCGAGTTTACGATATTACAACACTCCCTTATTCAGTCTCCCCGGGCATCATCAGCCAAGGGTCAACAGCAGAAAATGACAGCTCCCGGTCAGGGCCTGTTGAGGCAGGAAAGGGCCCAAGGACAGAACCCCTGCTCAAGCCAGAACTTTACTGAACTCACCCTTTACCCAACTTCTGCTTCAAACCATAGGGATTCTTCCAACCACTGACTATCCTTTCACCATGGAGCTTCTGTTACTCCATGGGACCAAAGCGTATTGCTGTTTTGGGCCTGTTAACTGTCTTTTGGTTACAGATGGCCCGATTGTAGCCCAACTCAAAATGTACACCTGCTTCTTCTCAGCCAACCATCCACCCTGTCCCTTTTCTGCTCACCCACCTACCATCTCTCTCTCTTGAGCTGCACCCTTTTTCTTCATTGTCTTCAGTTGTAGATTTTGCCTATTGGGATCGGGAGGTTTCATCGCAGGGGATTTGTCAAAGCCAAATCCATCTGATTTTTTTAACAAATGTGGCCACAAATATATGTGAGAGTGGATATGGGTATAAATTAAGGTGGGGGTAAGAGGAGGCTGTGGGGGCTGGGGTGATCTCCCCCTGCATATATTTGCAGCCAAATGGCTTAAAAGGAAAACCTTATTTGATGGATTTGGATTCTACCAAATCTCCTCGATGAAATCACGTAGAACCCCCTTTATCATGCATCTTGACTTCGCTCCATTTCTCCTTCGATTCATGCTTCTCTTTCCTTCTCTCATAGCCTTCAGTAACAACTTGGTTTAACTTCTGCATCACTCTCTGGCCTTCCCATCTACCTCCTTCCTCTGTACCCCTCAAATAAGACACTCCTGTGCTCCCAGAATCTCCAACCTCATCCCTCCCCCTCGCCTACCACACAACACCTGCTCCTCTCCCCACCCTCTTTCATCCTTTAATTTCTTTTTTTTCCTTTTTTTTTAATTATGTTTTATAGTTTGTACACAAACATTTAACATTTCGTCCTTTCGTATTTGTTAACATCTGAGTGTCTCTTGTAAGGTAAAATAAAAGGAATAAAAAGCATCAATTCAGCAAATCAGTACATGTATGGGGAGGTAGGATCAATATCTATTCAGTGTCTATTCCCCATCGTTTCTTTTTTCCATAATTTTTCCCCAGTACTGCATAGTTCAGAAAATCAATCGGAAACAGCTTCCGTTTATGATCTGTTCCCATTTTTTTCTTGGGGTTCACAGCTGATCAGATCATTTGGAAGCATCTGTCCAAAAATGTTCCTTGTTTCTGCGAGCTTTGGACAATCAATGAACAGGTGGTATAGTGATTCAGTTGTGGTGGCCTCTTTACAGAATCTTTCCATCTCAGTACCCTTTGAGTCATTAATTCCACTCGTGTGTTTTTCAGGATTCTAATTGCCGGGATGTCTTTCGTTGTTATAGTCTTTCTATATAGTGCAATATGCTTCCATTCGGTTAGTGATTTTAGTGACTGTGTTGCTAATTTGTGCCGAATTCGAATTGCTGGGTATTTTTGCGGAAGAAATAATACTTTCCTCCAAAATATACCTTCAAGGTTTGTCCATATTGGCCTGTGGATATTCAATAGGCTCTCACTTTCATTGGTTAGAATCGGAATGACCTTTTGTTTATAGAACATGAGGATGGGTTTGAGCGAAAACTTACCATACATTTCGTGGATGATGAGCCCCTGTCGAGCTAGTGAAAGACTTTTGTTTTTTAGGTGCTCTGCCCACTGTGCTGCATTCCGTGACTGATTTATGCAGATTTCGAGATATTTGATGGTTTGCACTTTTTCGATTCGTTTGTTGTTTATCACAGGATGGTTCGTTTTTTTCTCGTTTTTTTTCATGGTTAGTGGCATTATTAGAGTTTTCGCTGTATTGATTGCCAGTTCATTGTCCTTGACATATTCCTCAAGAGCCTTACGTCTCCTTTGTAGGCCGGTTAAGGTTTTGTCAAATAAAACCAAATCGTCGGCATACAATATATATGGTATGTGTATTCCATTCATTTTTGGCGGATTTGCTATAATGTTTGCTTGACTTTCTTGGATGTCGTATATGTAAACATTAAATAGTGTGCCAGCTAAGGGGCAGCCTTGCTTGTGGCCTCTAGCTGTTAGAATGGAGGATGAGACTATGCCATTGGCTGTTAGTTGTACTTTCACCCAGGTGTTACTATACTTAGCGATGATCGGTTGTAGTATTTTGGTGGGGCATCCCCAGCTGTGTAGTTTGTTCCACAGTTTATTTCGGTCAACAGTATCGAAGGCCATTTGTCGATCAATAAATGACGCATTAATATGGCTCCCAGTTCTGATGGCTTCCTGCTTTATAACATTGAGGATTGTCAGATGTATGCTTGTTCCAGTATTTTTGACAAATCCCGTCTGTCGAGAGTCATAGATGTTTTCCTTAAAGGCCCAATCATGAAATTTTTTTTAGGACCATGGACGCAAATATCTTGCCTAAAGGGTCGAGCATAGCTAAAGGCCTGTAATTAGCTGGGCCGTCTTTCTCTCCCTGTTTGTAGACTGGAATCAGTGTCGCTGTGTTCCACGTTCTGGGCACTTGTTTCTGTTCAGATATGATTTCGAATAGTTCCATGCATAGAATTGTCCACTCCACCGGGTGCTGCTTGATAGTAAAGTTGCTCAACCCATTGGGTCCGGGTGCCCGCGAAGTATTCAGATATTTAATGTGGAAAAATGTCTTTGTGGTCCCATGATTTAAACCACTCATGTGTTGCCTGGTGTGTAACATGAATCTTGGTTTGTGCCGGGTTGCTGTAAAGTTCGGTAAAGTGTTGAATCCATATTTTTTCTTTCATACTCGTCTTTGATTTGTCGCATTGTTATTTAGAAAATTCCAAAGTTCACTTGTGTTTTTATTACCCAGGAGTTCAAGGACTTGTTCTGCATCGTTCTGAAGTAATATGGATTTCATAGATTTCATCCAATTGTGATGTTGTTGTTTCAGTCCGTGGACAATTTGAGGGGCTGCAGTTGGATCTTCTCTTTGCGCTTTCCTTATATGTTTGCATAATGTTTTTTTCTTGATGTTGATAAGTTCTAAATTTGCATGATCATGGGGTAAGTGAGGTTTCACAGTCGCCCTTTGTTTAGTTTGATAGGGGAGTAATAGCCATTTGTAGCTGATTTTGCTTATCCGGTGATGTCTGTGAAAGCTGGAATTTCTTCTTCAGTGTGCAAACCTGGGATGCCGGAATTCGCATTCTGTTAGTTGATGCTTTGATTTCGATTTTGGTGTTTGTTTCTTTATTTAGATATTGGAAATTGAAGGTCCAGGAGAGAGAGATCTTAAAGTGATCACTCAGCTTCGTCGGTATTACTGTTAACTGTGTGCCTGTGTTTACAATCCCACTGGACGCCTTTATATAATCAAGGTATGCTATCGATGTGCCTCTCGACCAGGTGGGTTGTGGTGGGATGTCTCCTTTTGTACTCCCATTTAGTAGGGTTAGATTTCGTAATTCCATCTCTCTTGTCCATAATTTTGTTCTTTTGTCAGTTCTCAGGGCTGGTGTTTTTTCACCTGAGGACTCATATAGATGCATATTCATATCTCCACATATGATCACATTGGCATGAGGATGTTTGGTTCTTGCTATATCTATATTGGTAGTGGTTTTGTCTATAAAATCAGTATCAGATATTGCTCTAGGGTTCCAGTATATGTTCAACAATACTAATTGTTCTTTTTTGTTCTTTAGTTTTGTTGTCACCTTTTTGTTCTTCCCAACTTCTAAGATGGTGATCTGTATCCAGCTGTTAGAAACAAATATGCTCTTACTAGAGTCAAACAATCCTATCTTCCAGAAGGTCAGTAGGCCTGCATGGGGTCTTCCTTTGTTACCCAAGATGGCTGGGTTAAAGCAATTCAGATATTGCCATAGGGACCCTCGGGTCACTGTGACAATGTCTGTAAAATAATGCAGCCAAGGCACAGAAGGCATTTATGTAACTAAGCGCAAGAGTGCCCTGGGCAAAAACTTTCTTCCCCCATGCATTCAACCTCTTACTCTCTGTCCGGAGGCAGAGGTGGGAAAATTGGATGTTTCAGGTTGGTTGTTGAAGCCTGTACCACCACGGTCTCAGGGGTCTAAAGGTGTCGGTCAGTGTTTCCTTGTCAAGTCTCGGTCCACTGCAGGGACAAGCTTTTGACAGGCTTCCAGTACTTGAGCCTCAACTGCCAGTTTGAAGGGCAGTAAGGATTCCTTCTGAGGATCTTCATCCAGGATATCCATAAGCTCAATCTGATCTTTCGCCATGGAAAGGGCTGACAAGCCTAGTCTCTCCACCACTTTGGCTACCAGCAGTTGGAATGAAGCCTGAGGCTTCCCGCAAGTCAGCGCCGGCAAAATGGCCAACTCCCGGGACATATCCAGACCACTGGCATCCTGCAAATCAGAAAATAGTCATTCCTGCTCACCATAGAACTCCTCTCAATGGCATAGGGGCTCCATCCAGAAAGGGATAGGGTCACCCACCTCATCAAAGATTTCTCCTATCTTGAAGCCCCCATGGGAGGCATGGCATACTCCGGGCCTTGGCAAAGATATCAAGCATATTCAATCTGAAAGCCTCCCATTCCTCCGGGGTGGAGTATTGGATGGAAACTGTACCTGCGTAGCTATTCCTGGGAGTCCCTGGAGAAGCGATTACTTCTCTTTGAAGAGGAAGAAGAGTGGTGCAGAGAGGAACTGCTCAGTGAATTTGACCATTGCTGTGCTGCTTCTTCTACTTTGAGGCCAGGTACCGGTCTCCCAACCTGTGCTCTGTCCCCCTACACCTTTGAACAAGATCTCATCTCATCTTTTCCTTGTAGAAAAAGATGAAGATATTGCCTGCCTGTTCCTGCAGAGCTTTTGAATGCATTGACCGACATACACCCACTGTATTGGGGATCTCGTTCCTCCCTCAAGCAGTATAGATCGGTCCTGTGGTAGATGGGAATTGCCATTGGACTGCAGTCTGCGCATAATTGAAGCCTGAGGTCGTCGCAAGCATAGGTATTTTCCAAAAACTCAGTTTAACAGTGTTCCTGAAGCAAACAGTGTGTGCAGAAAAAAACAACTGAGGTCATGGGACATGGCACCTAGATATGTACTGGCCCCGAGGGCATGTAGAGGTGCCAGCACAGCCGGCACAGAGCTGCACTGCACCCCTAGATGGCGGAAAAGTTTCCAAAGATCAGCTGCGCTGGAGATGGAATGTCGATGGGAGGAATCAATGAGTACGTGGTTTCTCTGTTCTTTCAATTATTACCCACCTTCCCTGAATGACTTCCAATGGATCAATAACTGAAGAGCAAATACAGTTAAAAGACAGGTTCCATAAATAACTTAATTACATTTTCATCCATCCAAGTATCACACTAATAGTGGTCTGAGGTGATGATCCTTTTCCTTCTATAACTATGAGCAAGTAAGCATAAGGTGCTTTAATATTGACAGATTTACATGACAGCCTATACAGAGGCTAAGACCTAGGGAACTTTGTCCTTCCTCCATGTATTTGGCAGGAGGTCATAAACGGCTTCCTTGACACACAATTACGGAACATATTCAGATAATTCAGTGACAGAGCAGCTTTGTTCTCTGCTTTAGTTTAAACCATATTTCTTGGCATATAGATACAATCCCTTGCCTTGTCCAATGCTGTAATAAACGTATTGATAAATGACTTATAAGTATTATATGGCATACTCTTCACTACCTTGCATGAATCATGCTCTTAAACGTGTCAAGGTACCAGATATAGTCTTTGCTAGAAGTAACAAACAGTATTGCATCCAAAATGGCCATGATGATATCATTCTTCAAATGCCTAAGTGTTGCACTGAAAAATAAGAAGACCTGAAGAGCGTTCGAACATAAGGCTTGCAATCTGAACCACATTTGATGGGATTCTCTGGTTTATCCCAAGGTCCCATATTCACAATTGACCCTGTTTCTCAGTTAAGTCAATCCGAAGAAAGGGAAGCAGATTTCAGCACCAAACCTTAGAGCAGGCCCTACATCCCATTTATAGTTCCGAAATAAGCGGCTGTGTCGCTTGCGCTCTATATTTTTGATGAAGCTTCCACAAGGCAGAAATTATCAGGGAATTATTACACTTTTGTTCATGGCAGGTGCGCGCTCAATTTAGAGTCAAAACAAACCCAAAGGGAGAACACGTTTCTCAACTCTTGATAATGTTCTTTCCAATGGATTGAAGAACAAGCCTTGCTCGGGGGTCCTCTTAAAGATGGAAATAGCAGCCAATTGCCCCTTCACTGGGCCAATCTGAAGGTGCTGCTGGTGCTGAAGGTGCTGCTGGGACAAGAATAGCAGAAAATCAAGAATAAAACAGAATGGACAGAATGGACAGACAAAAATGTCCAAACCCCACTCTCACAAATCTGAGATTTCCAGTAGTCTTCCTACTTTTCTACGGTAGTTATGATACTTTCTCTTCGCTATGAGAAGTAATTATATCCAGTCTCCTCTAGTATACTTAATATTTCATCTTGTCTGTGATGATTATGATCGTTCCAGTAGTTGTTCTCACTTTCATCAGATATTCTTAAGACTTTGGGCCTCATTACAAGCGTGGCGGCCCGGAAACAAGGGTCCCGGTAAGCTCACCGGCACCCTTGATTCCGGAATGCCACACTACCAGTCTGCCTGCTGGGGCCGCTCTGCCCGAGAGGTCCGACCATGCTGGGTGCAGCAGCCACAGCAGGCAGAACCATCATGGAATCACAAGCACTGTTAGCAGCGGTGCTGGTGCTTCCATGAACCCATTCCCACAGGAATGGGGATTAACATTTTCAGGCACCTAGCTTCCTGGTCTGCTGGGACTTTTTCGCGGTGGCACTGGGAAGCTAGGTGCCAGTAAAATGTTATGAGTCCGGCAGCAACCCGTCAGAAGCACCGGAAAGGTTACTGCCAGACCCTATGTCTTGACTGGGACAGGTATGAGCTTTCCTGTTATGATTCTCAATCCATCCCACTATTCTCACTCCTTTATCTGAACTGGGATGAGCATGTGCGTTTCAGTAATTGTTATCACTTTCTTCACATATTCTCACTCCTTTATCCAAACTTGGACGAGTATGAGCGCTCCTGTAATTGTTCTTTCTTTCTTAAAGAATTCTTACTCCTCTATTTGAGCGTTCCAGTAATGATTCTCTCTTTCTTCATGTATTCTCACTCATCCATTTGAATTTGGATGAGTATGAGTGTTCCAGGACTAATCACTTTCTTCACATAGTCTTACTCCTTTATATGAACTGGGACGAGTATGAGCATTCCAATTCGTATTCTTGGTCCTGCTCCAGTGTCTCCCTTTTTTCCCCGTTATCTCTATTTCTCAGGGATAACGTGACCAGGGGTTGAATGCAACTGGGACCTCTTCCAGTCAGACTGATCTCTTGTTCCTTCCTTGTTTGTTCACGGTCTCTCTGTTCCTTCCTCGTTTCCTGGATTTCGAACCGCTCCAAGTAAAATGGTATCAGCGTTGCAAATTGACCTCCTGTTTCACCACCTTACATTAGTGGTCACAACCCTACTCCATTCTGTCTCGGGATACTGAATGCTCCTCTAGGTCTCTCGCTCTGCTTGCTTTCTGCTGTGCCAAGCGTTGGACTCCGCACACCTGCACTGCTCCAGCCTCAGACACGGCGTGTCCTGCCTCTCCATCAGCTCTCGCCCAGCTGATTTGAACTTCCAGGCTTCTCAGTGTGAAGTCTCCGCCACTTGGTTTTTTTGTCGTTGCTGTGGGGCTTCCCTGGCAGTCCTTCTTCTTGGTTGGTCTCAGACTGTGTATGCTCTATGGGTCTTTCTTCGTCCCAGTAATACCTGAGGTTTCCTTTGCAGGTACCACTAATGGACTTGAATGACAATAGCAGACTCTGAGGAATTCTTCATTCTTTTTTTCAGAAGTTGTCAGTAAGGGAGAATTAATGATATCTGGTTTAGGGAGATCTTTATTAGAACGGGAGTCTTTGTCCCTAGATGTGCAGTCTTTCCTGGTGAGTTCTCAATTGTCTATAGCCCTAGACAGAGCATTGCGTAGCAAGCTCATCTGCCTAGCCTCACATGGAAAGGCTCCCCGGTGGGGAGAAGTGATAGAATCCTGCGATTTGTCAAAGCGGGTAAAGGATCTGTGCATGAGACTCAGGGTAAGAAACCAAGCCCTCAATGTGGTGCTTTTTTTGGGTAATTCAAAGGCCACAACAGCAGGAATGGATTTAATGTCATGTGGCAGAAAGTTCCAGTGGTGTAGATCAATGAGTGGGAAAAAGATACAAACGTTTGAGGTACTTTTTGCATCTTGCATTTGCATTAATGTAAAGAACAGAGATACGTTTGGATCAGAAATGACTTACAATAGCACATGTACACATAGCTGTGGCATTTCCCGCAAGGGTGCCCGTACAATAGCACTATTGGGGGTGTAAGTAACGTGGGACATATTCCAGGGGCCACAAAAACACAAAAAAAACCAGGTAACTTAAAAATACAGGGGGGCGGGGCTAACCGCGGGATGGAGTAGACGTGCATCTGCTCGGCTCCCGCGGCCGCACTAACATCCTGATATAAAAAAGTCTGTTTTCAGGGGTAATAAGAGCTGGAAATACTCCGATACGATAGCGAACACCCTTGGGCATTCCTGGAGCGAAGATCGAAGAGAACCACGGTCGGATTCCCCAAAGACGACCGTGTGAAGTCCTCTAGCGATAGCAGCCGGCCCGCTTTCAAAATGGCCGTGGGCGCACGCAGCTGAACCTCCGGTGCACACCCAGCGAGGCCGCGCTGAGAGGATGGCCGAACCGCAACGGATTGATCGATCACAGCGGGAGAAAGGTGCGGCCGGAGACACGCTCCCTGGAGGACAGCACAGACAAGAAGGTAGCGGGAGAGCCTGCCAAAGAGTGGACCTTAGGCCTCCTGCGCCGGCTCTCCCTCCCCTCGGGGGTCTGGTCAGAGCACCATCGCTGGCTGGGAAAGGTAAGAAGGTCTGCAGGGGGAGAGAAGACTGGTGAGCCCTGCCTTCTGAGACCCCAGCATCATACGGTGTGAGAGCGAAGAGCACGACTTGCCCCGGGAGGCACGCTACTTCCGTCAGCCCTGGAGGGAGGACATATCCCCGGAGCACAGCAGCTACGAAGGGTGCGACCCGCCGACAAGGTAAAAGAGACAAGGGGCACACCTGGCAGCGAGGTGCTCAGGCGAGGCCGACCACATCGGCCCACATAGCGTACGCGGAGGACCGGGCCCTATGGGGAAAGACAGGCCGAGGAAGCTTCACGCCCAAAGCAAAATGGATCAATACACCATTCCTCCTCCCCAACCCGCTGAACTCTCAGTCGACATGGAGACGGACCAAGGAATATCGCTCAAAGACATCATGGCCGCCATTACCGACTCCCGCATGTCCATGGAGCAGAAAATGGACGGAATTAGCATGGATGTCTCCCTCCTCAGGCACGACCTCCAAAAACGGCACGCACCGGGGAAGCCGAGCAGCACATTTCTAATACAGAGGACAGAATGAACACCGTGCAACAACAACTCCACAACACAATGTCCAAACTAAAGGTGCTGGAAGACAGAATCGAGGAAGGAGAGGGCAGGTCCAGGCGCAATAATGTACGCATCCTGGGCATACCCGAAAAGGCAGAGGGCCCCTGCATGGAACTCTTTCTTGAACAATGGCTCTCTGATCTATACGAGCCCGATGCCTTTTCCAAGTTCTTTTCCATAGAAAGGGCACACAGGGTGCCCACAAGCAGACCACAGCCTGGAGCCCCTCCAAGAACTGTGATAGCACGATTCTTAAATTACAGAGACCGCGACGCCCTGCTGCAACATGCGCGTGCCAAAGGAGCGGTCACTTTCAATGGCTCCAAAATCGCCTTTTTTCCGGACTACACGAGGGAAGTGCAGAGGGCAAGGCAATCCTTTGACCCCCTGAAACGACAGCTACACACGATGGGCGTGAAATACGGCCTACTCTTCCCTGCACAACTTAAGATTTATCATAAAGGCACAACAATCCATTTTAGTGACCCTCAGGAGGCTTGGCGTTGGGCCGAGCAAAACATAGAAGGAGACTGGTCCGCCCCCCACGAAAACAGGGGGAGAAACCGAAGACCTCCGCCAGACCAGCGGAGAGAACCCCACCGACCACCACCGCAGGACCCACCGGAAGACCTAGGGGGGTGATAACCCCCTCAACAATCCTGTGTCCATACGGAAATACGCAAGTCAGACCATAGATCTTCTCATAATACACGCACACACACAATGATAGGCAGCACACATCCACCTGTAGCGGCCGCGGTACGCCCTAGGCACTACGATAGGAAAAGAGCCCTCCCCCCCTGAGAGCGCAATAAATCTCTGGTGTAGTTTACGCGGGGATTGCCCTTGGGGATCACCCCCTTTTTTTCAGAGGAGTACTACCTCCCCCCCGGGCTCTCCCTAGAGGGAGACCACTTTTGTTTGATATCAAGTTTGGTGCATGTTAGGTGTCCAGTTGACACCATAGAGCTTTTGTTTGGGCGACCGATGCTTCTAGTTGGGAGGATTATGGGGTGAGGGGTTTCGGGTTTGTTAAGCACAGCTATATCAGGGTCCTATCAAGCTAATGGGCAGGGCGGCCACCGACACACACTCACATGGCAGAGTATCGTAATAGGGTCGACACGCTCAGAACACTGAGGCTCATGTCGTGGAACTTCAATGGCCTAGGCAATGCAATCAAGCGCCGCTTGGTGCGTCAATTTTTGAACAGATGGGGGGCTGATATCGTGTTCCTGTCCGAGACACATCTTGCAGGCACAGAATGCACCCTATTTAAGCGTACAAATTATAAGCTGACATTTTACTCAGGCTTTACGATGGGCTCGAGAGGCGTTATGATCTTGATACACAAAAACCTGCCCCTCCACCTCTACACAGTGACCCATGATACAGGAGGCAGATACATATATGTGACGGGCGATCTATGGGGGCAGTCCATTGCACTGATAGCCATCTATGCACCACAGAGCCTTCTGGAATCACTGCTCACTGACATTACCCCGCTAATTGCTAATGACACCTCGAACTGCCTGATACTTGGCGGTGACTTCAACGAAGTCATGAATGTCACCCTGGATAGATCCCATATACGTAATAGGAACACCAAAGTCCCCACTAGGCTTGCTACGTTCGCCAACGCACTCGGCCTGTGCGATGTGTGGAGGGAACTGCACCCAGATGCTAAAGCGTATTCTTTCCACTCAGGGGCCCATGCCTCGCTCTCTAGACTGGACTATTTCTTCACTCCCGCAACTGATCTACACAGGGCACAGGAAATAAACATACTACCTAGAGGCATCTCTGATCACTCTCCGCTAGAAATGCTACTAATTACGTCCCGAGGGTCCCACCGCCATGTTGGCGCCTGAACAGTTACTATCTGGGGGACCCAGAGCTGATAGATAAACTACAGGAGACCACCACCTCATACTTTGAGTTAAACACACAGACCGCAACGAACCCTGAAATGCTATGGGAAGCCTATAAAACAGTGCTGAGGGGCGAACTAATATCCTGGACGGCGGCCAAAAAGAGGCTACATATGAGTAAGATCCGTGAAGCAGAGCTCCAAGTCAAACAGGCAGAGGGGAGGCACGTAGATGAAAACACGCCAGCCTCTAATCGGACGTTGCTACTTGCACAAAAAAGACTGCAAAGCATAGCGATGGACAATGCGCGCCAAGCGCACACTGCAATCAGAGCAAGGGTCTACGAAACTGGTGACAAGGCGGGTAAGAAGCTGGCATGGCTGGAAAGGAAGGAGCAGGGACGTAGCCATGTCCGGAGACTCGAGGCGGATGGTCCGAACGCAAGGGTGACGGACCAGGAAATAACCCAGGGCTTTGCGGAATACTACGCAGAGCTATACAGTGAATCCACAATCCCAATGGACGCCACGATTATGGTTCGAATTGAAACCCCTACCCTGAATGAGGCGCAAAGGCAACGACTGGAGCGGGAGATCACGGAGGATGAGATCCTAGTCGCCATTTCTGGACTCCAGACCGGTAAGGCTCCTGGTCCAAACGGCTTCCCGGTAGAGCTATGGCAAAGGGTGGGCACTAACGTGATAGCCCCCCAGCTCCTGCAAATGTACCTCCATGCTTGTGAGAAGGGCATTCTCCCCCCAGATCTCCGAGAAGCAATAATCGTAGTGATCCCTAAGCCGGACAAGCCCCCAGACAGATGTAGCTCGTACAGGCCCATCTCACTCATCAACTCTGAAACTAAAATACTGGCGAAGCTTCTAGCGGACCGTTTAGAAGAGGTAATTCC
Organism: Ambystoma mexicanum; assembly: GCF_040938575.1. Taxonomy (NCBI): domain Eukaryota; kingdom Metazoa; phylum Chordata; class Amphibia; order Caudata; family Ambystomatidae; genus Ambystoma; species Ambystoma mexicanum. The sequence continues at coordinate 1,095,444,365 of NC_090924.1, forward strand.
CTCCCTGATCCACCCGGACCAGTGCGGTTTCATGCCACAGAGATCAACTCGCATGAACCTCCGCAGACTATTCGCGGCTTTGGAAAGAGCCGGCAGCATACAAGGACCACTGGCCCTGTTGGCAATTGACTTTGAAAAAGCCTTCGATTCGGTGAGGTGGGAGGCTGTCTAGACCATCATGCGCCGCATGGGCTTTGGTGAGAACTTCATGACTTGGGTGAAGCTACTATACGAATCCCCGGTTGCCAGGACCAGGGTCAACGGTTGGCGATCAGAACTCTTCGGTCTGGGAAGGGGTACAAGGCATGGCTGCCCACTATCCGCCATGATCTTTGCTATTGCGATCGAACCCCTGGCGATCCTGTTATGAAACGACCCAACATGGGAGGGTTTCCGATGGTCCGATACCTGGGAAGACAGAATATCCCTCGACGCAGATGACCTACTCATCTACCTGAAGGACCCAAGTACCTCCTGCCCCAGAGTCGTGCAGCTGCTGGGCCAATATGAGGCATTCTGTGGACTATGCGTGAACTGGTCCAAGTCCATCCTTTTTCCTATAGGGAACACTCCATCGTCGTGTCTGGCGACCGGCCCCTACCAAATTGAGAAGGAACGATTTAAATACCTGGGGATACACATTACAATGCACCTTACTGAATATACTACCCTGAACCTGTCCTCCTTGATGGCAAAATTTGCAGACGACACTCACCACTGGATCTCCTTGCCGCTTACACTGATGGGTAGGGCGGCATTGTTTAAAATGATCGCCCTCCCGAAATTTCTATACGTCCTGCAAAATGCACCATTACATATCGACCACCGGGAATTCCACAAAATCGAATGCATCCTGCGAAAGCTGCTCTGGAAAGGTGGCCACCCGAGAATTGCCCTTGCGACCCTTCAGAGGTCTGTTTGGGAGAGGGGGATCGGGCTGCCCAGGATGCAATCATACTACTGGGCCAGTCAGATGGATGTAATAAACGACATGCTTCACGGTGACAGGAGTCTCCCACATATCAGGGGCTTCCATTACAACACTACAATCAAACCAATAGAGCACCTCTACAGAGACTTGGACTGCCCTCCGAAATCTGACATGGCATCCCACATAACGAGAATTTGGAAGGAAGCGCTTCGATTCTTGGGCTGGGGCGGGAAAACAACACTGGTCCAGCCATTGTGGAACAATTGCAACCTCCCCGAAGTACGGAAACTGCCGAAATGGCCCAAATGGACCCAGCGTGGAATCTCCACTGTTGGAGATGTGGTACAGGAAGACAACCTGGCAACATTTGAAATGATGCAAGAAAGGTTCTCCCTGCCAGACACGGAAAGGTTCCACCACATGCAGCTAAATCATGCCTGGACAGCCCAACGACGGACCATACAAGATCAGCCCGAAAGCTCCCCGCTTGAACGAAACATAGTTCTGGATCGGGTGGAGCGGAAGGTCACCTCCACCATGTACACTGTAATAACCTCCTTCGCAACTTCAGAGCTATCCGACCTGAAAACAAAATGGGAACGAGATGTAGGCCCCTCCTTCCGGAAGACTGGACGGAGGCCCTGATGTACCCGCGTGAAACCACCATCTCCTCGAGACTCCGACTCGTCCAGCTGAAGATCCTGCACCGCACCTACTACCCGAGAGTAGCACTCTTCCGATGGGGCAGGGCCGTCGAGACAAAGTGCCTACGCTGCAAGCGAGAGGAAGGTACCTTTTTTCATATTCTGTGGGAGTGTAGCAGTATTCAGTTGCTCTGGCAGAAATGCTGCGATAAACTGTCTAACGTCCTGGGAAAGACGATACAGAGGTTCCCGAAACAATTGCTTCTGGGGGTCTCCGGGGACACTGACTTATCTCGATATGAGAAACTGCTGTGGTCAACCGCGCTCGCAGTCCTTAGGCGGAACATTGCACAACTGTGGGGTTCGGAGCGCACACCCAGCTATGACCAGTGGGTCACTGACGTGGACATATGTGCGGTAATGGAGCACCGGGTGTATAAAGCAAGAGGGTGGCCCCATAAAGCAGAGAAAATATGGAGAAGATGGGAGCAGGACAGCTGATGGCCGAGGCCATCCCTGCATCCACTGCGACTGTGTGAGACCCATTGAAAGGGAAGTACTAACTCTGTTAAGACCGCCCTTTGCCATGAAATCATCCTATGAAAAAACGATGGTCTGTCGGACCAAGGTCCCTGAAGCTGAGTTTGTAACGGTTAATGCTGTTTTCTTTTGATTACATTGCTCTCTCCCCCCACACCCTGCCTTGACATTTCCCCCCTTCTCTCCCCTTCTTCCCCCCCTTCAATCCCCCCTCCGCCCTCCCTCACCCACTATGCCCCCTCCCTGAAATGTTCAGAGATGTTTGTAATGATGTTTAACTTTGAAAATCAATAAAATCTTTGATCAAAAACAAAAAAAGAAAAATACAACATTGACCTGGGGGGCAAGTATTGAAAATTAAAAAGCAGTACTGCACAAATATACAAAATCTCTTTAACAAACAATGATCGAGACGCTAAGTATCAGAACAGAACTTGTCTTGCAATAAGAACTAGTAATTAGCCATCTTATGTCCACCAAAGTTGTATAAACAATTTTAATTAATTTTAATTTAAAAGAAATTCAAAATTCATTTTATCCAGAATTCATAATATAGAAAATGACAAATAAACACTTCTTATAAACCTGAATACATATAACATCCAACACGTAATGCACATTCATTTCCTTGCATACCACATTAGTTGAGTTATGAAACTCCTGCCCAGTCATACTACCAGGCTTGTGTAACGACTCACATCCATCTAGACTCTTACAAACACCTCTAACTAATAACATCAGTGTATGTATTTCTTTAATTGTCTGTTGACACGTGTTTCAGCCGGTTCTCGTTAGCCACAAGATGCGGCTAAATACTTCTTAGGCCTTCATCAGGACCTTCATCATCACACCTTAAACTATTACAATGTGTATTCATGAAGTCTACAATAAAAACAAATGGTACTATATTACAAGTTCTGTCTGCACTTTCAATATTTTTCATGACTAAATCATATTGGTCTCCTTTATCCACAATAATTGTGCCTCATCTGTGTGTACCTTGCATTTGGCGCACACACTTCCTCTACAGCATTACAGTCGGCATTCTCTGTGTACTGCAATTTGTCAGGTCCACTCGCCTATTGAAGCAAGACACAGAAGAAGAGCCATCAGCCAATGTACTCCACATTTGAATCAAACAAAAGTACTACCTTGACTTATCTGAGAACCTACGACTGAACTTGTGACCTCTCCGTTGGACTGTAGAGACTTTTCTCTTAGTTTTACTTCTGGTGCTGGCTGTTTTGATCTTTGACTGTAACCAACTCACCAGAAAACTACATTAAGACATGTTCCTCCTATCTGCATTTACATGTATATACCTAAAAGGTGCAAAGCCACTTACTTTCTTGCTTGGAATAACGCTTTGCAAACACCTCTCTAGACTGCTGAGGAGGTTTTCATCATTTAGATCCTCTGTTTGATCTGGGCTGCTTATGACTCACGTCACCCTGTGAAATGCATGGAACACATACCGTTCCATTGTTTTACTCATAATATTAGCCGTGTCTCTGCAGCCCAAAAATGGACTCATGCCTGTTAAATACTACGCTGAGGAAGGAGGGGAAGGGAAGGACAGGTTTGCTGGATAGAGGACAGTAGAGAAGGCAATACGGCACAGATGAACATAGGATGGAGGGTGCAAGAATATAAGAATACCATGATTCGAAAATCTATGAACGTACACAATGGAGCACAGCATGGAGGGTGCAAGAATATAAGATCACCATGATTTGAAAGTCCATGACACAGATACAGTCACATATGTACAGAGAAGCAAGACTATTGGCCACTTTGTAGACTAGGAGAAGGAACTTGAAAAGGGAGCAATTGTATAAGGAGAGCCAACCACTATGGTGTTGGTAGGAAGAAGTGCTGGAAGATCGGGGTAGTGTGAGTGCAGGTAACAAAGTTGAGCACTTTATCTAGAGGAAGGGAGGAATAGAGAGGAAGGCCAAGGAGAAGGCACAAGAAGTAAGTGTGTTTGCTAAGCATGAGGGTAGAGATTGGCATTTTCAGAGAGTGGTGAGTAAGAATTTGACACATTTTAGGACTGTTCGGGTGGAAAGAGATGAGAGACTTAAGAGATGGTGTTGGTAGCCAGGAGAAAAAGGATTTCCGATTTCAAACAGTTCAGCAGAACGCAGCAGAGAACCACCCAATAACTGAGAGCAATGAGGCAGTTGACAATCTATTCTGACATGATAGAGGGCGAAGGAGGGAAAGGAAAAAAATATTCATGTGCTTTCAGCATAGGTAATAGTGAAAACCAAAGGACAAGATAACTCTACCCAGAGCAGATGTTTAGAGTGTGGAAAGCTGAGGTCCAAAGACTGATACTTGTAGGTCTTCAACAGGGAGAGCGGTGAGGTCAGCGGTTTTAGAGTGGCAGAAGATTTTAAAGGAGCGAACTTCCAGGTTATCCAGTATAGAGCAGATTTGTAAAACCAGATGTTCTGGAAAGTGAAAAGAGAGGAGTGGTTGGCAGGATTGAAAGCAGCAGTGTTAAGAATCAAAGAGAAAGTTGGAGACATGCACAAGTGCATTCTCAGTGGACTGCTTACTATGGAACCCATATAGAATTAAATATCTATGTGTGATGGATTCACTTGCTTTGAACCGAATTGCAGTCATTTCACAGGTGTTTTCTCCTCTCAACATGGCGTCCCAGCCTACACAGCGTGACAGGCTAGTTCCTTCAGCCTTAGGGACTGCACGACTTCCGGATGAGGACACGCCTCCTATTGCTGCTTTGACCTGTATTTACATCCGGAGGACGGGAGACTCGTCTCGTATCTACTCTCTTAGAAGTCACCACACGCTCTGTAAGTTTGCAGTAGGTTTAATCTGTTCCCTTCCAAAAGCTTGAACTCTTGTCTACTCTCTCTTATCTAACTCTCACTCCTTTTGGATTCTCAGACGGTCTGTCCCTTGAGGTACATGGTTCACGAACCTCCGCAGCCAGTGCCCAACTGCATTTTCTGAATTGCGGCTCGCTGCCCGGTCTGTTTACCATCTCCGTCCTTGTGGGTAGGTCTTTAATTCTCAAATTTAAGGACCACATTCCTAACAGTTGTCCTATAGCCTTTGCTTGCAAACCTATTAACGCAGGTTTCCTTATCAAAGACTCCGGTTCAGACGTGTATTGCCGGGACTACATCTCCCATAATCCTCTACTTCGAATAGGGCCGTTTCGTCCCATCCATTCAAATTAGCTGCCAAAACATCTTCCAGCACAATGGTGTGACCCACACTATCATTCCTTTCTCATCCTGTGATTATTATCTTCTTTACATTAGTAATCCGGAAGGGGGTTGTCTGCGGATCTGCTATCTGCAACGACATTCTGGGAAAAGACCTGGGCCTCATTACGAGGTGGGCGGTAAGGGATTACCGGCACCGGTAGGGGCACCGGTGCCGGTAATCCCTTACTGCCCTACTACGAGTTCCCTTTGCAGGTCCTCCCTTAACGCCTGGTTTTTCCAGGCGTTAAGGACGGGACCCGCAGAGGGACTCTGGAGCTAATAATGGTATCGCAATTTGCGGTACCGTTATTAGTGCCTTCCCCATTCCCATTGAGCCCTATGGGGGCTCATATGGGAATGGGGAATGGCCCTGGTGAATGGGGAATTACCGGTCCTGCCAACCTTGGAATGAACCGGTAATTGCTCCATTCACCAGGGCGGAGTCGTAACGAGTTTGGAGGCAGCCATGGTGCTAATAGCGCCATGGCTACCTCCAACCTCGTAATGAGGCCCATTCCCTCTTCCACCTTGTGGTAAAACCTTCTGGAATCGGCAGGTTACATCCCGTTTACCCTGCTATACCTACTTTATATCTAATTAACTCTACTCCTCCTGTTTAGTCTTGCTTAGTAGTGGATACGGATCCCATCCTTCTTCGACGGGACGGCACCAGGAATACATCAGTGCTTCTCCTCTCCTGCACTGAGGGACAACTAAACTACGTTCTCCAGCAGCTCAGCCCAGGGTTTTTTCCCCCATGAGGGTTTCCCTGAGATTCTCTTGGTGTTCAAGCCAGTTAGTGCCGGATCACCCAGGGATTCGCAGGGGGATTCCTATTAGCAGATCCATCCCCAAGGCTCAAGGTAGGAGATCTTCTGGGCTCTATTTGTTATTCTGAGTATCACTTGTAACCCTAGCATAACACTATGGCCATTATCCTCAAGGCACATGATAATCTATTTAAAGACCACCGACTCAAGGACTTTCGAATAACGGGTTAGGAATTAAACCAGTTCATAGTTTGTCTGATAATCCTATTCTGTCCAGGGTGCCAGAGGAAAGGGAAGCCCTTCTCCCCTTTCCTACCCAGGAAGGTTGCCTGCCCAGATAATGCATGCAAGTATGCCACTTTTAGTGGCCAGAATCCTGGGTACCAGCAGGCCCTTCCAAATGTTCCCTTGAAGAGGCTGGGAGGGGGAAGGGGGCGAGTGTGTAAGGTCCTTCTGATGGGATTCTTATCACCTCTACCTGACAGAGCATTTCCTCTACCCCAAGGGGAGTGTCCTAGAACCCCTTGCCCCCAGTAGGAGCTGGTGTGGAATTAGAGGTAGAGAAAAGCATATGCCTGTCACTATGGATCAGAAGAGTGTGTGGGCAACAAATCACTGCAGTGCGTAGCCACTCTCACTCATCCACATAGGACTGATTTACAAATGTCATTTATTTTAATGATGGCCCACTGCTCAACCCCTTCTTTCTCAAAACATGCATCAAATACAGTATGACAATATATAGTACTTCAAGAAGATGCCCTACAATTAAGACATATGCTCAAATGCTTCTGACTTGCTTCTCAATTACGAACACCCAATGAATGTTCTCACACTTTCCTGTATAGTGTAATTCTTTTTATTATGAGAAATAAGCAATAAAGAAAGATTGCTATTATTAGTGTAACTTCACATAACACACTTAATATGCAAAATGTTTTACATGAATATGCAGCTATCATTGTCTTTGCCTCTGCGTCTACTCAAGGGCAGTCAACCATCTCAGAAGCATAATAAATACTTTAAAGGTAACTGACTACCTCATTCATTCTCACTACACAACCTCATGAAATTAACTGACTTTCCAATATGGGTAAAACAGTCTCTCATACTCACTGCTGTCCACTGAGGCTAAGGAGAAGAGAGCTGAAGGCGGGATGCCTGGATGAAGACTTGTGGTCTGCACAATCCGAGAATAATCCAGAAATATCAAATCCAGTTGGAAAAACAACCGATCAAAATCACCAGGGTCTCTTAGAAAAAGCAACACAAAAGGTATAAGTGTCTTAAGAGATTTAGGGCCTCATCACGAGTTGGATGGTAGCCCTTAAATGCAGTGGTAACGCTATTACCGCTGCATTTAAGGGTCCGCCCAATCACAAGTCTGGCAGCATTTACCCCCAGCATTAAGCTGGGGGTAAATTCGCCAACTTAACACCGGGCGCAGTAAGCGTGGTGCTATTAGCATGAGCTAATTACGCCAAAAATGTCCCATTGGGTCCAATGGACACAATGGGGAATGGGAAATACCCATTATCGCCCAACCCTTGATCTGGCACTAATAGCGCCGGACCGGTTGGCGGTAACGCTATTAGCCCAGGCAGTATCCCAGTGGTAATACCGCTGGGATACCGCCCAACTCGTGATGAGGCCTTTAGTGTCAATTGGAACTGACCATGGTGCAAACAACAGCCAATCTATATATATAAAAGTCCAAAATTGTTTGTTTGTGTGTTTGTGGCTTGGCGACGGGTTGGCGTATGGGAGGCAAAGGCATATGAGAGGTGTAAGGCGAAGGCGTATGGGAGGAGAATGGACCTGAGAGGTGAAGGTGAAGGCAGGTAGCATTCCAGAAGTTTCTAAATTGTTGCTATATAAAGAGGTGAAACAGGCATTTCTATTACTCTCTTAAGAATATTGCTAAAGTGTTATTTCACAAGTAGCTGTGTGAATGAGCCATGCTTGCTGCTAAAAATTATTCTGTCAATTAAAATGATAATCAGATTCAGGATATGCTTCTCAGCACAGTTACTGAGTACTACTCAATTGATATGGTGGTGGATACCAATGAGGCCGTAAACTATCCAACAGAATTATTGCACTCACTTGACCCCCCTGGGAATGCCCCCACATCGCCCTTAAACTGAATGTTGGGTCACCCATCAAGCTGCCTCACAATCTCAACCCACCTACGCTGTGTCAACAAATTGCTGACCAACGTACTTGAAGAGACAGTGTTGACCAGGAAGGGAAAAGCAGAAGATGTATTCATCCCCCGCATTCCACTCATTCCAGCAGACATACTGTTCAGTTTCAAGCACCTACAGATCCCGGTCAGGCTGGCATTCAGTATCACAGTCGATCAACTGCACTGGTACCAACTTGGAATCTCCATGGGTCTCCAACGGGCAGTTAAATGTGGCGTGTTCTCGAGTGGGTTCCCAAAATCAGTTGTAAATCTTTACTCCAACTAGCAAAACAAAAAAAGTTCTTTATAAACTAGTCTTACAATGAACATGTACTTTGGTAATATCAAACTGTAGGTCTATATTTGTTGGCACCGTCGGCATCATGTCACCCATCATGCTGCTCAGGAACCTCCATGTTGTTCTCACGTCCAGTTATGTTTCAGAATGAGTTTTTAAAAAGAACAAAAATGTGTGTTGTGCAGTCTTTATGAGAAAACATTTTTAAAATATTAAATCAAAAAATGTAGTGAATGTTTCTCTTCACCTTTCTTATGGAGCCTTTCCGAAAAGCGTAATGCTACCTTAAGGGATTTCTAACAAATAGTACCTATGAGGAAATTAAATCTAGTTATGAATATAATATGTCCATGGGTGGTGAGCTGATTGCCATAGGGGGGAAGGCTTCTCTATGCAGCTCATTCAAAAATGGTAGTTCTTCCCAAAAAGTATAAAGGAAGCCTTTGTAGTCTCCGAAACTGAAAAATGCAATTTCAGATGCTTCAAAATCCAAACAGAAAAAAGGAGGGATAATCCTCCGTCCTCTCTCCATAGGCTTTCATGGGGAGAGTAATTCCAGCTTGCCCCTGGGCCCTTCAGCTCTGACTCCCTCCAGTCTTGCCTTGTCCTGAATCACTAATACCTCTCACTGCCCACACCAGAAGCCAACCTTTATAGCATCAGAACCATTGTTTACTCAAGGCTAGAGACCTACTCTTCCCCAATGGTATCATGTTGCTTGAAGGTAAATTATCTCTGTAGCTTGAAGCCGAATTATCTCTTAGGGCTTGATGGCAATGGCATGAAGCTGAATTATTTCTAACCTCTTCAGTCAATCTCCCTCACAACCAGCCTAGTCCAGTAGCCTTGTAGTCCATTGTAGTCTTTTAGGGTTTTGTTATTATTAAAGGGTACATTCAGAACGTTTTACTAAAACAAAAGGAATAGTTGGAACACATCCCATATCATTGGAGTGCAGCCCAGAAGTAATGTTATTGTAGTGTACCTGTTTGTTCCAAAACAAATGATTAGTCTGGCTCGAATCCCAGATATTCAAATACAAGTGAAAACTGTTCATAACTGTTGATATTTGCTCACTGCATGAATTCATTTCAATGCATTGTACTATTTACATGCCATCATGCTTAAAGAATGCATGGCTTGAAATATCGCTCAACCCTAATCATGGCTAAAATACATAACACTTCGTTGGAAATTCTTATGTTCATCCCAAAGGCAGAGGACTTTGGGCAGACTGATGCCCCAAAGTAGTGATGATTCAAACTAACTCCTTACATAGGTTATTTTGATACGATTGGACTATTTCACGACTGTTAGGGGCTAATCACAGCTGCTTTAACAAGAGTTTTGCTTCAGCTCCCAGAATTTCCTGTATGCAATAGGTTGGGAGGGGATACATGAAGGAGTGTTGCTGTATTGAGGAAGAACTGCTTTTGTGCAATTTCGAACGTTTGTCTGTCTCAGCACTGCGAGCTACAAGGGGCTCTTGCTGAGCACCACTCGCTTCCTGGAGGAGGCGGAGAATGCCGGCGGTCACGTGAACAATCACGTGACTTTACCCATCTACAAAGAGCAGACCCAACTGCCCGAGTGGCGAGTGTTGCTGTATTGAGGAAGAACTGCTTCTGTGCAATTTTGAACGTTTTTCTCTCAGCACTGCGAGCTACAAGGGGCTCTTGTCGAGCACCGCCCGCTTCCTGGAGGAGGCGGAGCCTGCGGCGGTCACATTAACAATCACGTGACTTTACCCATCTACAAAGAGCAGACCCAGCCACCCTTGCAGCGTTAAGCCCGACGGGGTAAAGGGCGCTGACTGTTGTGCAGCTGTTTGGCGCTGGAGGAGCGTATCCACAAGGTAACTGTGCGGCTGTTCTTTGTTATACCATCTAGTATCCATAGCTGTTTGACGTTTCTCTTGCACAAACGTGCCCCTCTATGTAAGGCACACACAAAGTATAATTGTGGTCATATGATTGTAGGGCGACTCATTCACAAGCCAGGACCCCACACAAAAGTGGGAGTCTGAGGTTTTAAGCGAGTTTTTAATTTGAAATTAAATCCCTCATCAAACCTAACCAGTTCACTTTGTGCAAGCTCATTTAGCCCAGCCTATCCCACTATTTTACTTCTTCTTTCTCATTGGGCCAGTAAATGAGACTTCGTAGTACTCCCTTCTTAGAAGATATGTCTGATCAGGAAGGCTCATATTTGGACGGAGGGAAGGAAGCAGGGTCAGCCGCACCCAACACTCCTGCTCCAATACCATCTCAGCCAGCTCCTTTTACCATACACGCTCTTATTCACACGGATGAACAAATAATGGAGGAAACTGCTCCTTCCTCCCTCATCCAGAAAGGATGGAAGCGAGGGTTGGAATATACAATCATGACAAAGAAGATTCAGAGCAGAATAAATGATCATTTCTCCAGGAAAAGAAATAAGAGCACAAATGATCTAGCTGACATAATTGATACCACATGGCAGCCCCTCGACTGTGCTCAAGAGGATGAAGAAAGGATACCACTTACAGAACGACCCCAGAAAAATCCATTGCCATTGGATGCACACCCGCAAAATGAGACAAGATTGCCTACACCTTAGGACCACCAAGAAGGATCCATTGTCACGCCCCTAGACGGCTCTTTACCTGCTAGTGAGAGCACGTTGGCAGCCCTGAGCTATGTTCTAAACTCTCTGGTTTCAATCTTTGAACTTTTAAAATCGGAGGTGCAAACTCAAGCAGGATCACTCTTGGGACTGTCTAACGAGATGTCCAAGAACGAATCAGCAGTGGTAGCACTAAACAACATCATTAACACCATTCTGATCCCTACCCTCAAAGAAACACAAGTAGAGGGAGTGAAACAAGAGCTAGACATCGCTCAAATCTTCAGCTTACTGAAGGAGGGGTCAAAGGGAAATGTTGTTACACAGGAGCTCCTAAAAAATCTCCTATTGAAAATCCAAAACCTCCAAACCCATGGTCAGCCTATTAGTGAAGAGCGTCTCAAGGATAGCTTAATCTTTGACAATACCCCGCTATCAGAATCTACCTTGGAAGAATTCAGGAGACTGGCAAATGTAGACATTGATGAAGTTGAAGAGATCAATGATAGTCCTTTGAAAGCAAATGCTAAAATCTCTCAAGATCCTTCCTTCAGTGAAGCAAACTGGAACCCAGTAGCCTCTCAAAACTTCAAAGGAAGAAAGCGACAAAAACGGAAAACAGGGCGCAGCGCCAAGTCTCTCATCCCACAACCGCAGCTGAAAAAAACCCTGAAAAAGTCAAAAAAACAGAAAAATTCAGTTGCAAAGCACACAGGAATAAATTCATTTTTGAAAAACCTGGTATTACCGAGTGATGAGAAATTGCCAGACACCAGAGTACTTGTATTGCTAGCTCCTGAATCATCTCAGAACTCAAGTTCCAACCAATCTACTCCAACTAAACCTGCCCCCGGGAAAAAAGGCAAAAAAAAGGTCTCTCCTTATCATAATGCAGGCCCCAAGGGTCTCAAGGTGCAAACATCAAGAACTGGCATGCAAACAGATCCTGCAATCTCCCTGAAAACAGCTTCAACTAATCAAAGCCAAAAATCAGGGCAAGCAAATATTAAGATCGCCCCAATATTTCTAAAAAATAATGCACAAAAGACCCAAAAAGACAGGGTCAGTCTGGAGACCTTAAAGGAGACCACAAACATCGCTGTCAAATTGGCTCCTATCTTTTTGAAACCAGTGGCAAAATCAGTGTCCTCAACAGCCATTAGTGTTCCCAATCATCCCTCTCAGACTCAAGAGGAAGTGTCATTAAGGCCTATACCAAGCGAGAATGACTGTTGGAACAGCTTAGGGAAATTTAGAAACCTCGTGTCTGTTTCCCATGGGGATGGAAGAGAGGGGCAAGATGGAATCTGTTCCATTACAGCAACAAAAAAAGTGGAACCCGACGCGCCCGACTATACAATCCCGAAGGCTTGGTTTAGGCTTGTTAGACAAAACAAGAACAAATCACTTTGTAGATCAGTTTTATTGACGGAGATCAAAAAAAATCATAACCTGTTTCTCTTTACTTCGGAGGATATTGAGTATGTTAAATTTCCATCTACAGTTGACAAGTTCTTTGTGAAAATCGGACTGACCTCAAGAAAAGCCCAACAGGCCCTATTTAACAATCAAAATAGAACTGGAAATTGATGTCCCTCGTTTTACTATGGTACTTGTCAACATTTACTGGAATCCTGCCAGCTCGAAACTCCAGCATTTCCTACTAACCTTGGACTCCGTTCTAACGGCAGTGAAGATTGATTATGAGGGAGCCCATTTCTTGTTAGCAGGAGACTTAAATACAGATCATATAAACCCTGGGAGTGGAAAGTCTGCGCAATTAAAGTTGAGCACATTGCGAAAGGGTAAAAACAAGGGAGGGATTTTCTGTCATCCTGGGACCTTGAAATGATACACGAAACGATCAAGGGAGTGGGAAAAGTGGGAGTAACTTGGCGTCAAGGGCCCCTTCAGTCCACCCTAGATTACATTTTTGTTTCTTCCGGTCTCTCAGTTCTTTGTCCCAGCAGTGACCATGCAAGTCTGGAACTCTTGTACCCCGACATACAGAAGCCCTGTGTTCAGAATAATATTCAGGAACTCGAAGGTGTCAAGGACAATCTGAGAGTCGTGAAATATAAACATGGGGGAAAAACGCTGAATAAACTACTTGAGGCAGTCCCATCTTCAACCTGGACTGACGAATTCCACCCGGAGAAATTTGGGAACTTTATTTGGTCTATATACCCTCCAAGTGAAATAAAGGCCGCAGGTAAACAAGAACATCTTCACCTCTTCGATGAAGAAACGCACAAGAAAAAGAGAATCTTGCGTTAAACACTGCGTTATATAAAAAAAGAGGTTGACGATCCCATCACCTGCAAGCAAGAACTAAAGATGGCTAAACAAACCTATAGAAATAGGACAAAGAACCGTAAACATCAGAAATTGCAAGAAGATGGTGAGAGAATGCTCTATTTACTTAACACAAATAATTGTAGAAATGTTTGGGTGGCGCTGTGCCAACTTGAGACTGGGTACAACAGCTCTTTATGTAATCTGGTCCCAGAGCAACAATGGGTGGCTTATTTGTCTAAAAACTTTGAATCAACAGGGTCCAGAGACTTCATTTTGTCAAACACCAGCTGGTCCCTGACATTCAACGAACAGGACATCAAGGAACTCATATTATCTTCCTCTACATCGAAAGTGGCAGGCCCCAATGGTCTTACCTATCAGGTGCTAAAAAACAACCTGAAACTGTGGGCAAAGCTGCTAAATCATCTCTTCCAGGAAATCCTCAAGAACAGGGATTTCCCTCCAACATGCAAGAATGCGCTAGTCATCACATTCTTCAAGGGGGGCTATCGGTTAATTCCGGTAAAACTACCGCCCAATCGCCCTCCTTGACATTGACAGTAAACTTTTTATGCGGCTATTGCTAAAAGAACTCACATTTTGGGTGGATTCTAGGCAGATCCTCTCCCAGCACCAAACGGGCTTCAGAAAAGGGCTCTCTACCAGCCTCAATGGGCTCATTCTGAACCTACTCAGTGAAAAAACTAATGAGAAAGAGGGCACCCCGATCTATGGGGCCTGGGTTGATCTGTCCAAAGCGTTCAATCTAGTGGACAGATCCCTTCTTTGGTGGAAGCTTCATAGCTGGGGGATCCCAGCTTCCCTCTTGGCGATGCTTATAGAGTTTCACAAGAATACCACCATAAGGCTGAGGTTGGACGATTTGGGTCATTTGTCCGATGTAATACATATTTTCAAAGAAGTATGGCAGGGATGTTTGGGTGCCCGCCTATTTTTCAACCTATTCCTGTCAGACCTTGATGACTTCCTGGCCTCTTCATCATTGGCCAGTCCCAGGATCAACGGGAGGAGAATACATTGGTTGGCTTATGCAGACGATTTAGTCCTACTGGACAGCTCAGCGATTGGCTTACAGCGGCTATTGTCTAAATTAGGCGAATATGCCATACTAAACGGGCTTATAATTAACCCTCTGAAGTCCAAGATTCTTGTATTCAAACACCCTCAAAAGAACCTGAGCTCTAGATACTGGACTCTGGACGGAAAAGTAGTCCCCCATGTTGATGAACTCACCTACCTGGGCTATGAAATTCTAGCTTCTCCAGCCCAGAATAAAGTGACTCCAGCGATTTTTGACAAAGCCACCAAAATCATCTCGCAGATGAAGAAACTGAATGGAAAATTCAGCAAATTCTCATTACTTCCACTCATTAAGTATTATATAGGCAAAGCAGTCCCGGTCCTTCTATATGGTCTGGAAGCAAAGCCCCTGCTTTGGAACTTTGATTGGAATAAAATTGAGGGTCTCTTGTGGAAAAAATCCTTATGCCTCCCAATGTGTACCCCACTTGTTAGTCTGCGATTTGAACTGGGATTGACTTCTTTGGGTTGTCGAGCGGACTGGAAACTTTTGACTGTATACCGTGAAATAATAACAGGAAGCCAGTCCACTCTCTACTTTGATGTCAATTAACATCTTAAAAAACCAAAATCTAAGCAACTTCTAGGTTTGGAGAAGAAGGTGGAAGGTATTTTGCTTAGGCTTGAACTGACATCAGAAACCCTTGCTTTAAATCCCATGAAAGTCAAAAAACTACTAGAAATAAGAGATTGGATTACCACGACTGATGGAGTAAGGAACCTCAATCCTCCAAATCTCTTTTTAAAGGTGGACAGAAAGCTTGGCACTCTTCCGCGTTATCTTCAAAAGTTTCCTGGAAAAAGCATAAGAAATAATTTCCTCAGACTAAGACTGAACATAGCCCACACCGGGGAAATTCTGGTCCGAAGAAACCAGGGGGATAAAGCAAAAAAAACTCTGCAGACACTGTGACTCACCAAGCCAACAATCTCTTAGACACTTGTTAATGGAGTGCGAAGGCACCTGGGAAACAAGATTGTTACTACTTGGGAGATTTGTGGCCAAAGAAGAGAGTCTATCATATGATCTTTTCTGGGACAGACCAATCACTGGCCAAGGAATTATGCTCACGGCTGCCATTGTAAAGGTTTTGGAAAAATGTTCCATACTTTCAAGCTACTAAGACACTTCCCACCTAAATGAGCATAAGAAGGCCTTGATTGGTTTCCCCCTGCAGCCCCTGGTTTCTTTTTGGAATATTTTTCCTTGTTTTATTTTTGTATGTACTCATATATGTTTGTTGGTCTTATATTTTACTGTGGTTTTGTAAAGGTTTTCCATGTAAAACCAAAACAAATAAATAATTAAAAAAGACACATGAAGGAGTGGTGCTTAAACAATTCCAAGATGGTGGAAACCTGCCTCTCGGGATCCGTCCTCTAGCAGCACCCCTATAGCTAACCACTCTCAGGTCTGATCAAACAGACTTCAGCAATTATCCCCTTGGTATGACCTCCCTGTTATGCTAACAGAGCTTCCTTTGCAGCAACAGCTCCCACCTGGGGGGGCGTGCAGTCTCAGAGAACAAGGGAGGACCCTGTGCTGGGTCCAGGAACCATTTCTGGGTGAACCCCAATCCTAGACAGTGAGACACAAAAGCTCTAACCACTGCAGGAGTTCCAGGAAATCACTTCATAATAAAATGGCATCACATGGTTGGCAAGGCTTAGGCCACTCATTGAAACCAGATATAGTTTTATATTTACATTTAACCAAATTACCTTCAGGCCTTGAGGATTAACAGAGATATAATAATAATCATGGGCGCCCACTGTCAAGAGAAGTCCATGGCTTTGGAATGTTTGGACTCCAGCATGCGGTTTCAGGAATGTACATGTCACTCTGGGGCTGTCATATTGCCAAATCCAATGGCTTCTCCTGGGATGTCAGTAGACAGGGCCCAGCAACGAGAAAAAGTGTACTATACTTTTTCTTCATGGATCATTTAGAAAGTGAGGTCTGATTAGCATAGCTCACTTTCTGATAGAGAAAAACCAGCATCATTTTATAGAGTCAAAATCAAAAAAGGTTTGGGCTTGCACACCCATGCTGATGGGCTTTTTTCAAGCTGAGCAGCAGACAGCAGGAGTGCGGGAACAAGATCTAGGGTGCTAGCTCGAATTAGCAAGTTGTCCAAATAGGAAAAACTATGTCCCTTTTCCCTCCTGAAATGCCAGCTACCACAGCCAGCAGTTTTGTGAAGACCATTGGGGCTCAAGAAAAGATGAAGGCCAAGACCCTGAACAGGCAATGGGTGTTTCCAAACACAACCCTCAGGTACTTATTCTGCTTTGGATACATCAGCACATAGAGGTAGGCATCCTGAAGGTCCAGTGGCAACACCTCGTCATACAGTTCAAGGGCCTGGAGGATCTAGGCAACAATGACCGTCTTTAATTCCTTCTTATGCAGATACAAATTCAAGAGCTGCAGACCCATGGTGTGACGCAGGCCCGCGTCTTTTTCAGAACCAGAAAGTAATGTGTACTTCTGATGGATTCTGTCTGCCCACATAATCGTCATCTTAGATAGACTCCCCTAACAGTATGTTTATGCATGAGGAGTGAAGAGGGAACTCCAAGGTTAAAATAAGAATTTTTGTAAGACCGCTCTACCAAAACAGGCGTCCTGACGCTTTTTGTGAAGGTATGTTACAAGGACCATGTAGAAACTTGACAGATGTTCAACATAAGAGCTCTTGGTGGAGAGCCAAGTAGCAGCCATCCCTCTGGTTGAGTGTTCTCTAAAGCCCTCCGTGTATTTCCTTTCCTGCACTGGAGTAGCATTCAGAGACACACACAATTATCTATCTTGATAATGTCTATTTTGTCACAATTTTACCTACTCTAGGACAGTGCAGCTTATGAAAAGCTTGTCCACCATTTTAAAATAAAAGAATAAGCACCCTTTTTGCTTCCAATCAGTGCAACCTCTCCTCCTCCTTCGATGGATGAGGAGGAGGGTGGTAAAACATTGGCATGTACATTTTTTCAGAGAGATGCATTTCAGACCAAGGAAGGAAGGTAGGGCATACTCTAAGCAGCATCTTGTCCTGAGAAAATATTGTGAAATGAGGCTTGCAGGACAAGGCTTGCATTTAGCCAGTTCTACATGCAGAAGTAACCACCACCAAAATAAGCTTTCATGTAAGGAATCTGAGTGCACAAGAATGCATGGCCACCAGAGGAGCTCCCATTAAGTAATTTTGAATAGGATTCAAAACCAAGGCTTGCACTATGAAAGGAGCCAGAGGGAACGTATTAGTGAGGCCTGTAAGGATGTGTACTACAATAGGCATCAAAGTGTGATCCTTGTTCAGGAATTTGATGGAAAGCACTGCCAAGTACCTTTTATTGTAGTCCCCTAATCCCCCGATGGGCAAGGTGCAACCTAAAAGACAGTACCGTAGGGGTGTTGCAAAGATAAGGATCTATTTTATGAGCTCTGAACTAGCTGCAAATAGTTTTCCAACAGCAGCCGTAGAGAGCCTTGTTGAAGGCTGTCTCTCCAGTCACCTCCGTGACATCTTCAGGAAGGTTCCAGCCTCTGTATCAGAACCTCTCAGAAGCCAGGCATGAAGATTGAGGGTACCGATACTTGTGTGCCTCACAATTGTGAGAGTTAATTCGCGGTCTGAGGAAGATGCCATGGTGGGCAGATGGCCATGCCCAGAAGGTATGGGTACCACGTCCTCCTGGTCAATCCAATGCAAACAGAATAATGGTTGTTCCAAACCGTCTCACCCTCCTGATAACATGAGGCATGATGGGGATCAGTGGGAATGAGTATATAAATGGACATTTCCAGTCCACCACAAATGCATCCCTTCAGTAGAACATCTTGCACTTCCTGTTGGAACTCAAGGTGAACGGATCCACTTGCGGAGTACCCTAAAGTGTGAAGATCTCTGAAAGAATTTCTTGGCACAATTCTCGCTCATGGGAGACTGAACCCTGCCTGCTCAGCATGTGCACCATTGTGTTCTTCATCCCATCTAGGTGGACTGCCAACAAGGAGTTCCCATCCAACAATGCCCAAAAACAGAGTTTCACTGCACAGGGGCAGTGCCTCTACACTGCCTCTCTTGTTGAGGCAGTTTATGGCCACTATGTTGTCTGTCATGAACAGGACAGTCTTCACCTGTCTCGAAGGCAAAAAGGCCTTAAGCCTACAGGTTTATGGGACATTTTGTATCTGCTGGGTACCGTGGCCAGTCAACCATCTGACCAGTCAGGTGTAGCCCCAACCTTTAAAGGAGGTATTTGTAACTACGGTTGCCTCTGATCACGGTTGGCAAAAACGTTACCCTGTCATCAAGCTCTCTCTGCCGGTCCACCAAAGAGATCCTGTGAGACCCTGCTTGGGACCTGAAGGAGGTCCACCATGCTGATTATGATCTGTGACAACAGAGATCTGTGGGCCCTCTGAAGTGATCTCATTTTCAATTTGGATTCGGTATCAGGAAAATGCAGGGTGCTGTTAGTTTGTAAAACAAATCCCTACCATCGTCTTGCCCCCCTGGACAACCATGCACCGGTCTTAGACAATCTCCTAGGGGGTGTGGATCACTATACCCCCCCCTGCTCTCTCAGGGCCTATGTGCACTGTGTTACTCCTAGATTACTCCTAACATACATATACCTATAGACACAATAACACAAGACACAAAGAAAACACATGAATCGATTCAATTATAACAATAGAATACATTTATTTATGCACAGCAAAGCATAATTCAAACAATACTAAAACTATTGCAACCATCTAATTTGCACCTTTTATACTTTTGGTGCAAATCTACCAGCCTTACAGGCTTCTAATGCAAGCCTATGATGCAAGCCTATGATTCTAATGCAGTCTAATACAAGCGGCAGCATCCCTCTCCTTCATGCAGTATGAATCCACACCTATCCACACCATACTTCACTCTCTCTATCTAAGACAATCCCTGTCTGATTTCCCCTTCTCCCAAACCCAAAGTTCTTTGTGTGAGTGCCTGTTCGACTCAATCAGTTTAGTCTAGGACATAAACCATACTTACCATTTGCATCTCTCTCCTCTCTAGCTCTGTCTTTGTCAAGTCTCTCTCTATGCACAACTCTGCAATCAGCCAGTCAGTGGCAGGCCTCAAGATCTGGTAACTGCCAAGCTCTGCCAAGCTCTCGATCTCCCAAAGCCATCGGATTCTGCTGCACCAAGACACCTCGCCCTCAATCTCAGAATTGCGTCTCTCGATCTATCTCTCAGAGGGCAGCTCCATCCAAAACTCCATCTATCACCATCTATCACCATCTCTCACAGCAACTACCAGCAACTACCAAAAACTAGGGACTCTCCTCTCTCTCCTCTGCTTCTACTAATCCAATGGCACACTCATTTCTTCATGGTTACATGATTCTCTAAGCTAAGAATGTCTCTTCCTCTGTTAGCAATGCCTGCCAGTCTGTGTTATGTGTGTTGTCTGGTCACTACGTGTTCTGTGTCAAGTGACATTGGACATCATATCTCTGCTTTTGCCTTCTGTGTGCGGTGCAAAACACCATCAATTCCTCCATTCACTCCACTGTTGGCTCTGTCTGCATCACAAAATCCTCTCTCTGTGCCCGTGTTCAAAGCATCTCATTGCCTGAAAAGGCTTCTCTCCCATCTCCCCATGTCGCGCTCCCTCCCACCATTGCTGTCTCTGCGGCACACCAAGCCATGGCCATGCTGATTAGCTTTCTTCGCTTTCCCCACTCTGACAAGGTTTGTGTTATCTGTCTGCCTACAAAGCTACTGTTTACAAATTCCTTCTTTCAGTGTACCATAACATCTCCGCACTGAGCCCAGTGCCCCTCTGTTTCCTTCAGAAATGGCTTTATAATGCCATCTCTATTCTCGAATGTAGTGCCTAATCACATTCAAACAATACCAAGCACTATCCTCAAAGCATAATGCAAATTCTAAGTGCACACTCTCTTAATGGCAAGCGCTAAAATGCAAACATATCATTCTAAAAGCATCGCTTTCAATCATACATGGCAATAACATAACTAAGGAAACCCTTCATATAACAAGGCCTATTTCTCTCTTCAAATGTATAATGCAAATGGCTAATGCATACAAAGTGGCAGTCTAATAATGTGGATAGTATAATGATGCTACTTCTTCATGTAACTACTAAACAGGATGCAATAATGGATAACTTAACATGATGAATGAATAACTTGATTCCTAGAGAGGTAATACTGGGTAACAATGAGTAATGGTTCTCTAATGATGGGTAATAATGGGTAATGGTTCTGTAACAAAGAGTACTGATTCTCTTATGATTCTCTAATGATAACAATTCCAGGCATCCCCATTTTATCAGATTCATGTGACCCAGCAACCGTAGAACGTCTAGGGCCGGCAGTGTGTGGGTTTTCTAAAATGATGTGACGAGCTGCTGGATGTGAAAAACACTGATTTTGGGAGGGGAACGTCCATAACTGCTCTGATGAATTGGAGCTTTTGTGAGCATGTCACTTGGGACTTCTTGAAGTTAAGGGAGAAGCAAAGTTTGTGCAGGAACTGGCAGGTGAAAATTAGATGACAGTCGAGCTAACTCTGATTAGCCAATCACAGAGGTAGAGGAATACATGAATCACCCTTCTCCTTAGACTGGCTACCACCACCGACAGCAACTTGGTGAAGATCCTCAGGGTGGTGGTGAGACCTAAACGTAGAACTTAAAACTGATAATGGGTAATCCCAATCATGAACCTCATGTACATCTTGTGCTTGGGATGGATGGGCACAAGAAATTAAACATCCTGAAAGTTGAGTGACCCCAACCAATCCTGTTACTCCAGGGCCTGCAGGATCTGCAAGAGTCTTACCATCTTGAATTTGTCCTTCCTGAGGAACTTGTTTAAGGCCCTGGAGTCCAAGATGGGTTGCAGTCCTCTATACTAAGTATCATGAAACAGTGGGAATACCATCACTGGTTCCTCTCCGCTGAAGGATTTCTCTCTATGGTGCATTTCTCTTTGCTGAAGTAGTGGGTCTGGATTCCCATAAAGGTGTGCAGGGGGCAATCTGGAGGGCACTGCAAGAAAAGGAGGCAGTAACCCTGGGCACCACTTCATGTGCCCATACATCCGAAGATATGTGCCACCATTCTTTGAGTGCAGGACTAACCTTCCTCTTACTGGCAAGTAGTGCAAGAACCTCACAAAGTGATTTTAGGGTAGCGCTTGACCTTTACACCTCTTTGGCTTAAGGTACTAAACTAGCAAAAGGGTCTGCACTTCCAACCATTTGTAACAGGTTGACCTGAATGTTGGTGTACTGATGCCCACAAAGATTTACCAAAAAACGTGTAGCTTTTTCAGACTGTGATCAGCCTTGGTTCCAAATAAATTAGTGCCATCAAAGGACATGCCTGCACCTTGCTTGAACATCAAGGGAAAAACCAGATACCAAAAATGTTCTGCTGCCTCGGAGATTACAGCCCATAATGTGTGCTTATTTTATTCCAAGGCACAAGGCGCTTTTTAAAATAAAATAAAACAAACTTATTTAACCAAGGATGCAGTACATATAATAGTATTGAGGGTCAACAGTGGTGAGGCGACAAATGTCTCAGTATTAACCCCCCGCCACATCAAATTACTCACCCCCATGACAGAAGGTGAATACAGCAATCTCACCATCATCACAGGATGGGTTCACACCAGAGAGTAACTTTGTAGGAGGGCCAGTTTAAAATCAGAGATGGGAAATTCTGCCGGTAATCCATAAATGGGAGTCAAACATTCAGATATTTGCACAGTGGGTCATTCATGCACGTTGTGACCTTTTCAGCAACTAGGATCTCCCACACATTAGTCCATCAGTAAGCAAGTAATGGACCCTCTTCCAACCTCTGGTAATAGTGATTCTAGCAGCCAATAGAAGCTGGGTAACACGTTGAGCTGTGTCCCGATTTAGGGTAAACCTCTTAAACTGAACTTCCCTCTAGCAAAACCAGCGGGTCAAGTGTTAAGACAACTCCAGATATTTTTTTATTTTTTTTTAATATATTTTTATTCATTTTTCCAACAAGTGAGTTTTGATACATGTTAAATTCACAGTACCATCTTGTAATGTCTCAATGCTATGAATACAAGGTTACAGTGAAGCAATAGTTAACTCAACACTTGTGCCTTACACCCCTCCCTCCCCACCCTCCTCTACCACCCTCCTCCCCCCTTCCCCACTCAACTCATTTACTTCGTAAAAACTGACAGATCGGTCTTAGTGTTTTGCTGATTACCATCAATGTCTTTTGCGATTCGGTGTGCAACATCACTATATAACTCAAGTTTATTTAATATCAAACAGTTTGCGGCTGTGCCATTAGTTTGGCTCATTGACTCCTAAAATAAAGTTTGTTCCATTAGTCTGTGGGTTCCTAGAATGCTGCATAATATTCCAAGAAAGGCAACGAAATCATGTCTATGTTTCTACGTTTCTATGGGATTCATGCACTGCGGCTGTGAGACTTTCCATTTCATAGGTGATGTGAGCTTTGATTAACCATTCTCTTTTTGAAGGGAGGGCGGTCGGCTTACATTTCATGGTCAGGCACACTCTAGCCACTAGCAACAAATTATGTGGCATGTGTGTTAGTGACTCTCACAAATCTTCATCATCCAAGTCTACCTCAAACAGCACAAGCACTGGTGTTAGTTCCCTGGAAACCCCGTCTATGGCCTGGATCCACCACATCGCCTCCTTCCTGTACACCTGTACCTTATTGCATTCCCACCATTGGTGACAGTAATCACAGTGTTCTCCACAGCCTCTCCAGCAGTAGAGGGATGTACATGGGAACCTTTTGGACAGCCTTAAGAGAGTGTAGTGCCATCTCATTAATATGCGTGCACTATGCATTTTATATTGCATTGAAATAGATGACGTCCATACCGCCTTGTACATCCCTTTCCATATCTCTGGCTGTGATGCTATTGCTAACTCGGCCCCCCACTTAACTTCTGATGACGGGCGCTGAAGGAGGCCCCTAGAGAGCAATGATTTGTACACTTGTGATATGAGACCTTTCATAGCCTGGAGGATGCTCAATACTTGTTCAAACGGCGTGAGGGGACGCTTTAGGGAATCGCCTCAGGACTCTACTCAGCTGAAGGGAAAGGAAGAGAGGTACTTCCGCGCCCTGCAGGTCGCACTTAAAGTCCTCCAAGGTAACAAACACACCCCTTTTCCACAACTGCCCAGCTCGGGTGAGTCCAGCTTCATACTAAAGCTGAAATGCCCTGAACTTCACTGAGCAAGTCTCGGATGGGGGGGGGACCAAATACAGCTAAGGGGGGAAGGCCACGTTGTTACTCCCTGCATTGTGCGGGATTGGCGCCAGATAGACCATAATACTTTGAGAATGGGATGTTCCTTAACTCTTCGAGTCATGGCCGGTAATGGGACCAGCAGCCATTCTCCCAGCGTGACTGGCGCAAAAATGTCGTTTTCTATTGCAACCCACAGTTTTTCCTGATTTTCCCACAAGTGTTCTGGTAGTACCTGAAGTTGCGTAGCTCTGTAGTACTCTTCCAGATCCGGGAAGCTCATACCTCCCTCCTCTTTAGGCTGGGTTAATGTGGAGTACGGAATCCTTGGCTTTTTATCGGCCCATGGGAATCTCAATAGTATGCGCTTTACCTCTGCTAAAAAAGGTTCTGGGACAATGATAGGGAGGGATTGGAACAGAAATAGAAACTGTGGTAAGATGTTAATTTTTATAGTGGTAAAATGCGCCACCCAGTACATGGGCAGTTTGAGCCATCTAATGATGTCATTTTGAATAGCTCTCCACAGGGGGACATAGTTGGCCTTGAAGAGGTCTGGTAGAGAGACTGTAATGTTAACTCACAAGTATCGGACTGAATCAGTTTGTACTCAGAAGCACCAATTCATTTTTAAGAGCTCCTCTAATTCAAAGTTTTTTTTAAAAAGGAATTGCTATGGTTTTCTGGAGGTTGGCTCGGAAGCCTGATAGGGTACCGTAGGGTGACAGTTCTCCGAAGAACGCAGGGATGGACTCAGATGGTCGGGTAAGATATTGGAGGATATTGTCAGCAAACATAGCTATCTTATACTCTTTGCCACCCCGCGCGATGCCTTTAATCATGAAGTTGGATTGAATGGCTTGGGTAAAGGGCTCCACAACCAGGGTGTAGATCAGGGGTGAGAGCGGACAGCCCTGTCTCGTGCCGCGGGTGTGGTTAAAAAGGTTCGAGGAGATGCCATTGATGGAAACTTTGGCTTGAGCCAAATGGTAAAGTGCTTTTGCTCCTTGTATCCAAGCGGCTCCCAGGCCTACCCATTTAAGGACAGCTCTTAAAGGCCATTCTAAACGATCAAATGCCTTTTTGACATCTACTGATAGTAGGAGAGGATCTTCACCCGCTTCTCGGAGTGTGGCCATAAGATCTAGGGTATTTCTAATGTTATCCGCCCCTTGCCTACCTCTCACATATCCTACTTGGTCAGAATGAACTTGTTGGGGAAGGACAAGAGCTAGACGGGCGGCCAGAATACTGGCATAGATTTTGGCATCCACATTTATTAGGGAGATTGGCCGGTATGATGCACATTCTGAAGTGTCCTCACCTTTCTTGGGGATGACTATAATTATAGATTTGGAAAAGGACCTATGGGCCTGTCCAGACACTAAGAATGAATTGAACAATTTAGCGAGGAATGGGGAGACAGTATTGGAATTGGTTTTGTAAAAGGCTGGCGTATATCCGTCTTGCCCTGGAGCAGAGCCCGCCTTAAGGGCAGAGATGGCTGCCTGCACTTCTATTGCGGTGATCGGGGCGTTGAGCATTTCTAAGTGCTCTTCGACAATGGGCGGATGGGGAAGGGTAGCCAGGTATTCCTCTATTGTTGAGGGAGTACCACTGTCCTCGGCTGAGTATAGCTTGGAGTAGTATCTAGAAAAGCAATCAACCATCTCTTGCGTGTTCGTGAGAGGGGCGCCAGACTCGTCGGTAATTTTGAATACTGCTCTGTCCACTCTCTGCTTTCGGAGCCTGTTGGCCAGCATCGTGTGGGCCTTATCTCCCCTCTCAAATAACTTTTGTTTGAGATATTTGAGCTGTGTGAGTGCCTTGCCGTTCCATATGTCTCTTAGTTCCTCCCTCATCTGTTTGATTTTTACAGATATTTTATTATTTAGGGACAATATTGTTTCCTAGAATGTGTGACTCACAGGGCAAGACCACCATATGTGGAAATAATTACCCTGAAGATCGACCCCACGCCAGCAGGCAGGATCTAAGACTGAATTAATTTTGTGTAGAGTTAGAGGAGCAGATACCATCTCTAACACAATTTATACATAAACTCTTTATTAGTAGCATATTTAGACATGGTACTATTCCTAGCCCAGATTTCTTCCTGGGTATCATCAGCTATAGGATGAGCCACATCAGTTTCCCGCTGAGTGATACCACATATTTGAGTCAATAGTAAGTAACCACCTAACAGTTTATAAAGACCAGAGGTTTGATACCATTGATTAGGGTAAGTTCCATGCTCAATTAGGGTGAGACACCAAGTGCTGAATTTGGGTGCATTCGAACCGTTCATTTTCACTGAGGGAAAATGCACATTACAGCCCGTAAATAAAACCCGATTTGGTATAACGGCGATAGGTGCATAATGCCCCCATTGATCCAAAGTGAAAAACCCTTTCCAGTTAACCCTGATGAGAAATCTGGGTTACCAAAGAATGAAAAAAAGGGCCCATGCCCGGCATCACCCCCACTTACCCAAGCGCTTTACGCCAGTAAAAAAGTGATGTATGCATTTATTTATGTTATTGTTAATTTATAACGCGCTTAACACCAGCGATAGGTTTCTAAGCGCGGGATCAGGATTCAACCTGTGTTACACTCCATTGTCTTGCTTGATGCTAAGAGAGTGGAAGTACAGGAACGTTTAGTCTGGTCTACAAATGGCGCATATGCTAGTTTACAGTGAGAATTGTCCCGTTCAAAGGCAACCCATCTAATAGAGGAGGTAAGTGCCCTCCATGAGAAAATACAGAAACATGGACAGCAAGATCATATCTTATTAGGTCTGGCGCTCCCATGCGCCACCCGGTCTGACATTACTCAGTGCTACCGTTCTAGCGATCCTAGGTTTATTACCCACCCAGATAAAGTTCTGGATCTTACATTGCAATGTTAGTAGGGCTGGGGTTGGAATCTAAAGAAGAAGGGCTTGACAAAAATGCAAGAATGTAGGTAAGTGATTTATTTTAGCTATAGTAATCAACCCCATCCGTAAGATGTTTTTGCTCCATCTTTGTAGGCCATTAGCCAGGTCTCTGAACAATCCAAGGAAGTTAGCGCTATATGTTGCTTGTGGGGAAGAGGGTAAACGCACTCCCAGTTTGTAGTACAACAAGCAAAGGTCCCACAGTTCAGCTAAAGTGTTGTGGGGTACTAGGACATACAGAGCAGCAGACTATTGATAGTTGAGTTAGAATCCAGATATCTTCTCAAAGCATGGCAGCTCAGTCAACATGGCACAGAGAGAGGATGGAAGATCTGTAGAGTTAGCATGAAGTCATCAGCATAGGTCATTTTTGTATAACCACGGTTAACCCATATCTTAGTGGTCGGAGAATGATAGTTAGCTAGAACCATATCCTGAAACATCAGCCCAAAGCCGAATTACTGTAAGACTTCCCACAGGAAGGACAAGCTTACTCTATCAAAGGCCTTCATAGCATAGGCGGAGTGGAGTTGAGTGGAGGCAGTCAGTGCAGTGCCAGAGTCTGTTCACACTGCCTATTGGTGCCTGGGAGGAGCCCTTAAGAACACTGTTTTTTCACAGAGCGAAGCATGAGTGGAGTTGAGTGGAGGCAGTCAGTGCAGTGCGTGCACGTCTGGGAACGACGGAACGGCAGAGTCTGCTGAGTCAACATTTTGTGGCTTCTTATAGAACGCATTTGAACTAAGGCCAAGTTTGTGGTTTTCCGGCAATCCAGTAACCCGCCTTTTTGGCGTTCTCAGAATTTGAACGCCAAACTCTGTTCCGAGCTTGGGTGCACTGAACTCTTTACTACTTTGAATTCCAACTCTCTGCTCTTTGTGTGCCAGTACAAGCTCATGTAATTGAAACTGACTTTGAAAAGGCTGGCGACGGACTAAGTGGGTCTCTTTTGTTGGTCCCCTCTGGCCCCCTCTGGTCTTTTGGCTTTCCATCGCTGTTCAGACCCTACAAATCAGGAGGGGGAATTTTTCTTCCTCCCCCCAGTGTCTACCTAACGGATAAGCAGTCTCCAACAGGGTCGGGTTTTCGGGATTTATCGCCACAGTCGAGGCAGGTTGGGGGACAGTCAACGCCTTTAAATCACCCTATCCGTGCCCTTTTTCAAGTTAATCCCGACTTCTCCCTGAGGACTACTACCATGAAAAATATGATTTCAAACCATATGGTATCCACGCGTGAGCCAGTTTTGAATGACACTATGGCTGTTTTGTTAATTCCAGGGATTGGTTCAGTTCAATTGGAGGCTCCATTAGCTCACTATTTTGGTAATGTTGGTGAGCCAAGAGATGATGACATGCTGGAGCTGGAATCAGTGGTTTCGGAATCCATCTCTAGGGACACACTGAGACCAGTTGAAGAAACGGGCAAAGGAAAGTCCTATGATCTACAAAAATCACCGCCTGCACAAGAGAGGCCTTGGTACCGATCCCAGAACACACCTCAGGAACTTGTGCCTCCAACAATAACAGCCTTAACTTTTGTATTAACCTCCTTGGTTAAGGTCTTCGAAAAATTTGAAATCGAGGTCCAGCAGCACACAGGCATACTAATGGAGATCACAAAAGATCTGGAGTTAAATGAAATAACTTTGGTGGCTTTAAAATCAGCAATCAATGACTCAATGGGAGGGTTCCTGAGTGATCTCCATAAAGAAGTCAAGGAGCAATCTCGTAAAATGGATCTATCGCCACAGTCGAGGCAGGTTGGGGGACAGTCAACGCCTTTAAATCACCCTATCCGTGCCCTTTTTCAAGTTAATCCCGACTTCTCCCTGAGGACTACTACCATGAAAAATATGATTTCAAACCATATGGTATCCACGAGTGAGCCAGTTTTGAATGACACTATGGCTGTTTTGTTAATTCCAGGGATTGGTTCAGTTCAATTGGAGGCTCCATTAGCTCACTATTTTGGTAATGTTGGTGAGCCAAGAGATGATGACATGCTGGAGCTGGAATCAGTGGTTTCGGAATCCATCTCTAGGGACACACTGAGACCAGTTGAAGAAACGGGCAAAGGAAAGTCCTATGATCTACAAAAATCACCGCCTGCACAAGAGAGGCCTTGGTACCGATCCCAGAACACACCTCAGGAACTTGTGCCTCCAACAATAACAGCCTTAACTTTTGTATTAACCTCCTTGGTTAAGGTCTTCGAAAATTTGAAATCGAGGTCCAGCAGCACACAGGCATACTAATGGATATCACAAAAGATCTGGAGTTAAATGAAATAACTTTGGTGGCTTTAAAATCAGCAATCAATGACTCAATGGGAGGGTTCCTGAGTGATCTCCATAAAGAAGTCAAGGAGCAATCTCGTAAAATGGATCTATCGCCACAGTCGAGGCAGGTTGGGGGACAGTCAACGCCTTTAAATCACCCTATCCGTGCCCTTTTTCAAGTTAATCCCGACTTCTCCCTGAGGACTACTACCATGAAAAATATGATTTCAAACCATATGGTATCCACGAGTGAGCCAGTTTTGAATGACACTATGGCTGTTTTGTTAATTCCAGGGATTGGTTCAGTTCAATTGGAGGCTCCATTAGCTCACTATTTTGGTAATGTTGGTGAGCCAAGAGATGATGACATGCTGGAGCTGGAATCAGTGGTTTCGGAATCCATCTCTAGGGACACACTGAGACCAGTTGAAGAAACGGGCAAAGGAAAGTCCTATGATCTACAAAAATCACCGCCTGCACAAGAGAGGCCTTGGTACCGATCCCAGAACACACCTCAGGAACTTGTGCCTCCAACAATAACAGCCTTAACTTTTGTATTAACCTCCTTTGTTAAGGTCTTCGAAAATGTGAAAACTGAGGTCCAGCAGCACACAGGCATACTAATGGAGATCACAAAAGATCTGGAGTTAAATGAAATAACTTTGGTGGCTTTAAAATCAGCAATCAATGACTCAATGGGAGGGTTCCTGAGTGATCTCCATAAAGAAGTCAAGGAGCAATCTCGTAAAATGGATCTGTGATTCTATTAGTGAAAGCTGAACGTCATGAACAACAGACTCAGGATGGAGTACTAGGAACTCCTGTCCTGAGGTTACTTTAAATGACACTCCTATCTCAGCATCTGTGATGGAGGAGTTTTTGAGATTGGGCTTGATGGTGGAAAATGAACTCCTAACTGTGGATCCGGATTTGGGGCTCCCAATTAACATCTCATCCTCAGAATCGGATCTGGCAGTTCCCCGGAGAAAGAAACTGAATGGAAAATCTAAAAATAAAATAAAAAGAAGGGCGATAGCAGCAACTGAAATCCCCTCCGTACCGAATAAACAGGGCAAACAGAAAAAAAGCAGATTGCCTCAGAAACCAATCAACATGTGCGAAAGTTAAAAGATGGCCTAAAGAATTATGATAAATCTCAAAAAGAAAAGGTTTTGAAGCTTTCCGATCCAAAAAAGAGGAAGAAAATCCCAAAATTAAAAGCCCAAAAAGGCCAGGTAATGGCCGAAACTGAAGTGCCTGGAGGAAAATTAACAGTGGGAAGTCAAACGGAACCTATTAAGCAACCAAAGAAAATTACACCTATCTTTCTATTGGCTAAACAGAAAAAGATACCGCCTAATCCTTCGGTGAAAATTGCACCTAATTTTCTGAAAAAATCAGAGAGGGCGGTCTCTGGTTCCCGGAGTAAGGATGTGATTTTTTAGTATTGAAAATACCCAAGTAAATGCCTCTGTATTAATCAACTGCTTGACCGGAAGATCTGTTCTCCAAATGTCTGATTGATATCAACAAGAGCAACAGAAAGGAATGCCTCCAGTAATTGGAATTGCAGCTTCTAATGGTATAGGAATTCCCACTGGTAATGGAAATATCCCATTAGGCTCTCGGAGGAAAGCTAATCCACACAAGCAGAATTCAGATTTGAGAGTTTTTCTGTCAAGAAAATGTACATCATCACGAAATGACTTGCCTCTAAATCAATTCCACAATTCTGCGTGAAATTAAGTCAATCCCGGGGGGGCGTGGCTTGGACGGCCATGTAAGAGGTCGCACTCTGGAGGCGCTCCGCTGATCCTGTTTTGATCCTGATGGAGGGGTACGTCCACGGGGGCCGGCCGACGTTGGAAATCGATGACCAGGTGTGTGAATGCCCTCACTACATCCTGTGAAAGTTTGGGACGTTCAGAAGGTTTAGAAACCGAAATAATTGTGATTGACTGGGACGAGCCCTGAGCAGGCGGACAAGACAAAATGGCGGCGACACGTTGCGAACACCGAGGATCATGAAGTAAGTGTCGCGATCACGAGTGCTGGACCTTTGCGTCCCTTTGCTCGGAGACTAAAACACATGAGCGCCGCCTAGGACGCACGGTGGCCCAGCGAGCGGGAGTGCCGAACGGATGTGGCTGTAACGACAGGACCGTGGGCCTGGTGGTCGGAATGCTCCGGGCGTGTTGGATGCCCCATGGTGTGGTGGGTCAGGCTTTGGACGTTGGGTGGCGTGACTCCCCCTCGGTGACTGGCGGGACGGGCCCCCGCCCGACTCATACAACATTATGACCACGAGAGGTGTGAAACCCAAGGCCAAACAGCCCACGATGGAGGCTTACGCCAAGTCCCCCCCAGGGGCGGAAGGAGGCAAGATCAAAGAGACCCCCGTGACGACCGCGGAGTCACCTGGCACGATACAGGAGGTGCTGGCGGCGATTGCGGACTTAAAAGTGTCATGGGAGACCAAGCTGGGCCTCGCCATGAAAGAGCTACAGGAAGGCTTAAACCTCAAGATCGGTGCCGTCCAGGAGGAGGTGAATCTGCTTAGGTTGGATGTGAGGGCGGTCTCGGAACGCGCGGGGGCCATCGAGAAGGAGACGGCCGCGAACACAGCAGATTGCGCGGCTCATAAAAAGGAGCTACACGCCCTTGTGCAACGGGTGGGCAACCTGGAGGACAGAGCGGAGCAGGCGGAGGGACGTGCCAGACGCAACAATATCCGCATCGTGGGCCTACCTGAAGGAACTGAAGGGCCAGACCCTACGGAATTTGTGGAATCCATGCTTTTGCAGGAGATTACCGGCGGGGTACTGACCCAGGGGTTTGCAGTTGAGAGAGCTCATAGGGCCCTAACCAGGAGGCCGCCTCCCGGGGCCCCCCCCCCGCGGCCGGTGATCGCGAAAATTCTGAACTACCGTGATCGCGAAAAGATTTTTGAATTCTTTCGAAAAGGGGGAACGATTGACAGAGGATCGGCTAAGATTACGGCCTACCCTGACTACACGCTACAAGTACAGCGGAGTCAGATGCACTTCGGAGCGGTGAAAAGGAGACTTCGTGAAGCTGGCCATCGCTATATGCTACTCTACCCGGCCAAATTGAAAGTCTTCTACAGAAGCAGATCCCTGTTTTTCGAAACACCAACTGAGGCGATGGACTGGCTAGACGCGCTGGGCAGTCCTCAAGAATCAGGCATCCAGGCGGAGACTACGGAAGATAAGTAGCTTATGGCTGGACCACCTGGGGCAACGGGGCCGAGACATTGGGACTTGAATATAGTCATTTGTATGATATGTGATGCGTATGATGTGGTACTGACCGGCTGGCCCGTGGGGCGTGCCCACCCGTGGTCACCTGATTGGGAGCTCCAAGAGACTTCCTTTGTCCCCAATAGTAATACATCTAGTTAGTTAGGTCGGTGTTAGATCGGCGACGCCCCGCGGGGTCCTATTCCTTGTAAACGGGATAAGACCAGACGCGGGTGGGCCTGAGATCCAGGGATGGAGCTGGGCTTTTGTTGGGATGGGAGGGGTTGTTTGCTGTGGTGTGTAGTTGGGAAACAGGGAGGGGGGATGGGGATCAAGGGCGGAAGAGCCGGCAGAGTGTTAGACCAAGGGGGTATTGTGGGGAGGGTGGGGCTGAATACAGACCAAACCGATGGCATCGGATAGTCTTCGTATAGTTACCTGGAATGTCCGAGGCCTCAATAGTTACCTCAAGCGAAACAAAGTCATGCTATACCTGAAGAGGATGCGGATAGACATAGCCCTGCTACAAGAGACCCACCTCACCAGGGAGAAATTGGAGGTGGTTACGAGGAAGTGGAAGGGCAAGGTAGTGGGTGCCACGTACTCGGCGTATGCTAGAGGGGTCATCACCTGGGTGGCGCCGCATGTACCGTTCCGGGTGCTCGACTCGATAGTGGACCCGGAGGGTAGAATGGTGGCGATAACAGGACTCCTGGAGAACAGGGAAGTACACATCCTCAACCTGTATGCCCCCAATCATGATACTGCAGCCTACTTTAGATCCCTATTTGGCAAACTTGGCCCCTTGGTAGGGGGCGCGATGGTGTGGGGAGGGGACTTCAATTGTGTCTTAGATCCCAAAATTGACCGATCCGCAGACACCAAAGGGAAAATGTCGCCGGCGGCCAAGGCGCTCGGGACATTGCTAGGAGACTTGAGACTGGTGGATGTGTGGAGGAGACTCCACCCCACGGAGAGGCAGTATTCGCATTATGCGGCGCCATACGACTCATATACGAGATTGGATTATGTGTTTGGAACTGCCGAGATAGCGGGCGAAATAGTGGAGGCGGAATACAAGGCTCGAGTATTGTCGGACCATTCGCCCCTGGTGGTAGAGTGGCGACACCAACCCCCTAGGCCTCGGGTCCCCACATGGAGACTCCGGGCGGAAGCACTGCAGGATGAGGGTTTCCGAGAGGACCTGAGGGTTGCCATCGGGGAATATTTCGAGATAAACACGGGTAGTGTGCGTTCTACGGGAACTCTGTGGGAGGCCTTTAAGGTGGTGGTGCGCGGAGTGGCGATCTCTAAATCCAAGGGACTTCAAGGGGGTATCGAGAGGGAGCTTCAGGACACCGAAAGGGAACTGGAGAGCCTGGCTCGTCTTGAGAATGCCACTCAGGTAGACAAGACTAGGATGAGAGACCTTCAGGTGGCGTGCAGCGCTCTTTGGGACCGACTATGTAGACTGAACCATAGGAAATACACAGAGAGGCTGCACGCGGGGGGCGACAAGCCAGGCAGACTGTTGGCCTGGCTGTACAAGAGTGAGTCCCCCCGAGTGGTTATCCATGAGATCCGTGGTGAGGACGGTGGTCTTCGCAACACTCAGGAAGGGGTGAACGAGGAATTCCTCAGGTTCTACAAACGTTTGTATGAGGACACTGGGGAGGACAGGAGCCAGGACATCCTGAACACACTGGAAGACATTGGTCTGCCCACCCTAGACGACCTGGAGCGGGAGGAACTGGACGCCCCTATCACTTCTGATGAGCTGGAGGTGGTGATCCGGGGCCTCCCCACGTGCAAGGCACCTGGGGCGGATGGCCTGCCTGGTGAGTTTTACAAGGTGTACGTGCAGGAGCTGCTGCAGCCTCTGCTGGCCTTGTTTAACGAGGCATACGAACAGGGAGAACTCCCGTTGTCCCTCCGTGAGGCCATGATTGTCCCATTACTGAAACCAGGCAAGCCGGCCGTTGAGTGTGGATCTTATAGACCTCTGTCCTTGCTAAACCAGGACAGCAAAATACTCACGGCAGTGCTGGCCAACAGGTTGAAGAAAGTGATTGGCAAGCTGATCCACCCAGATCAAACGGGATATGTCCCAGGCAGGAATATCAGTGATAACCATAGGAGGCTGCACCATGTTATCGACCATACTCAGGATGACACGGGCGAGATGGCGGTAGTGTCGCTGGATGCGGTCAAGGCCTTCGATTCAGTGAGATGGCCTTGGCTGAAAGCGGCCCTGCAGGGATACGGCGTTGGCGCTGGTTATATCAGATGGGTCCAGTTGTTATATAGCAGCCCGGTGGCTAGGGTCAAGACTGGGGCCACAGTCTCGGATGCCTGGCAGCTTAGCAGGGGGACCAGGCAGGGATGCCCTTGGTCACCCATGTTATATATACTTGCGCTGGAACCGCTGGCGATATGCCTGCGGCAACAATACGGTGAGGTAGGCATTAACACTGCCAGCGGCAGCCACTTAACATCTCTCTATGCGGACGATATGCTGTTGTACCTCCGCTACCCGGAGGAGAACCTGCAGTACGTACTGGAAGTACTGGATCATTACGCTGTCCTCTCGGGCATATCAGTGAACCCCAGGAAGTCTAGCCTGTTCCCTTTGGGCGGGTACAGGGACGTCCCGTTGGAGAGGCTGCCTGTGTTGCCAATACCATGGCGGACCGACACGTTTAGGTACCTGGGGGTAAATATTTACCACCGGACTGAGGCGGTGCACAAGCATAACACAGAGAAAGCCATAGAGGGGGTCAAGAACATCATGACATTCTGGTCCAGATTGCCCCTGTCCATGATGGGGAGGGCGGCTTTGCTGAAAATGGTGGTCCTTCCCAGACTCCTGCACTTCTTCGTGAACGTCCCGTATTTGATCCCTAAAAGCCTATTCGTACGACTTCATAGTATGTGTAGGGGCTTCGTGTGGGGTAACTCCAGGAATAGGGTGGCCCTGTGGAAGCTTCAGAACCCGTACGAGAAGGGGGGTATAGGCTTGCCCAACTTTGAACTATATTATCTGGCGGGACAACTGTTGTATGTGGCCAGGTGGTTGTCTGATGAAGATTCGGCGGAATCTAGGTTGCTGCGTGATGATGCGGCCCCATATTTCCTAAGAGAGGTGGTGTGGCTACAAAGGAATAAACTGACGGGAAGAGGGTGGCTATTGAGGTTGGGATGGGAGGTCTGGCACAGAACATGGAAATTGATGGGGGAGTCAGAGCCACTATCTTGGCAGGTCCCACTGGTGGCCCTGTGTGAAAACGACACCCAACTGTTTCACTCTGTCCGCAGGCATTGGGAGCCGGTGGGCCTGGCCACGCTTGGGGACATATGGAGAGAGGGGGAGGCGCTGGACTTTCAAAAGCTGCAGGATGAGACGGGGGTGCACAGAGGCCAGTACATCACCCATGCTAGGCTAGTAAAACGTGTAAGAAAGAGATGGCCGGAGACGGCACTGGCAGATGATCCTGAGGCCACCCTTGAAACTATGTATGATGTCTCAGAGGGTGGGCATGAAATATCACGAATATACAAACTCCTCAGAACGAAGGCTGGGAAAGAGTTGCCCCAACTGAGGCATGAATGGGAAGAGGAGATGGGTGAACTCATGACGGAGGGTCAGTGGAAGAGGGTCCAGGGATATCATAAAAAGGTGTCCAGAAATGCACGGCTCCAACAACTCCAGTTCTACATTACTCACAGGGCCTACCAGACTCCCCAGAGGATCGCACGGTTCGGAGGCTCGATTACTCAAAAATGCCCCAGGTGTGGGGAGGTGGAAGCTGGGTTGCTACATATGTTTTGGGCCTGCCCGGAAGTGTATAGATTTTGGGAGGAGGTCAAGATGAAGCTCGCAAGTGGGGGAGTGGTGTTGGACGTGGGATCTGCCTGGTCATGTATGCTTGGGATCTTCCCCAGGCCCAGACACTTTAGGCACCTGAGCAAGCTGAGGGACCTGGCATATGTTCTGGCCAAACGCAGGATTGCCATGAACTGGAAATCGGCTAGCAGGCCGAGAGTGGAACTATGGTGGGCGGACTTTATGAGGTGGGCGGAGGCTGAATCCGTGGTCTGGTTTGAAGCGGTCACTAGAGGGGACGAGGCGGAGATAGGGCCCTTGCTGGCCTGGTGACAATTGGTGGCCTCTATGACCAACCCACAACAGGGCTTGGACGACTCTGAGAATTCTGAAGATGTGCCTACGGACAATGTTTCTCCTGTCGGTGCCCCGACTGAGGATACAAGGGAGCCGGCTCTGGCTTGATGGGGGGTGGGGGGAGTTTTCCCTTTCTTTTTTTCTTTTTCCTTTCTAGTATCTTCTTTTGTGGTTTCTGTAAATAATTAACAGTTGTATTGTGTTGTGTGTTGTTTGTTTTTCTAAAATATAAAATCAATAAAATATTTTAAAAAAAAAAAAATTAAGTCAATCCCAGCCCTGAAGTACTTTTCATCAGCAGATATTGAGGCAGTGAGCTTCCCGCTTAGTCTTGACACGAATACGGCGGAAATAGTGTTGAAGTCAAGAATCTCCACATGTTGAATGGAAACATCTGGGGGGATATCCCGAATGCCCCCTCTTGGCATAGAGGCACCTCTTTCTCTATGATAGACTACCTCTTTGCCTCAAGAAATATCTTTGAGAGTTGTTGCAATCTATATGTGGAGGATGGAAATAGTGATGATCACGCAATGTTGAGAAGAGCTCTCTATTAACACTGCAGGTAATGCTATTAGAAAGTTTGCCAATGGGGAAAACTGTTAATTGAGGAACTGAGAAATCGGGTGAATTATCTATCTGTCCAGCAACTGTCTGAGTGCTGTACTCCTGGGGTGTTCCTGCACTTTTTGTCTGACTTGACCCCTTTGGAGCACTTCTCACAGAAATCTCACAAGATTCATAAACATTCTTTTAATGAACAAATTATAGTCCAAAAGAGTGAATTAAGGCATCAGAGATGTAAGTTAAAGATATCACACTTAAGTGCTAAAGCCTACAGGGGAGGGGTTTCAAACCTAAAAAACAACTATAGGAACTGGCTTCGTGCCCATAGGAATTTAGTGCTTCAGCACGATGGGGAGAGAATGCTTTATGCTCTCTCTCTTAGGAATTCTCGAAATATTTGGTCAATGGTGGGAATGAATGAGGTAATTCACCACCAGAAACAGGATTCTGTTATCCAGGAGTGGGTCTGGATCGACCATTTTTCCAAGGTCTATGACTCTGAGGTTTCATTATCCTCGGTTGTGGAATAATGCCCAGTTGGTCTCTTGAATTCAGTGTCTTGAACCTTGAACTGCTAATTAAGAAATCCTCAGCGTCAAGAGCGTCTGGCCCAAATTCAATTCTCAAATTGGATCCACTGACCTGGGCGAAGGTCTTAAAACAACTTTTTGATAACATCATTACTCAGAAGAGAATACCAGATTCTTGGAAACAATCCATAGTTATACCCATCTACAAGAAGGGCAATAGGTTATTGGATTCAAACTATCGCCCAATTTCCCTGCTAGATGCCGACAGCAAAATCTTTTCGGGCATCAGTTTAGGGGGAATTAGAAGCCTGGGCCAAAATCAAGGGAATTATCCCAAAGCAGCAATCAGGCTTCAGAAGGGGCCTATCTACTTCATTGAATGGGCTTGTCTTGAACTGCCTTGCTGCAAAGTCGTTCAACAAGGGAGGCCCTGTCCTTTTTGGAGCCTGGATTGACTTATCCCAGGCGTTTGATATGGTTGATAGGAACCTACTGTGGAAAAAAACTTGATACCTGGGGAATCCCCCCCTAGTTTACTTTCCATTATGTGAGAGTTGCATTCCAACAATTATATGCGGGTCAGACTTCGTAGATCGGGCTTGCTTTCAAACTCAATCTGGATAGCTATACGGGTATGACAAGGTTGTTTACTAGCCCCTTTGCTCTTCATTCTTTTTATGGCAGATCTAGCTAACTGGTTACAGGATATAGGTTTAATTTCTTCATCTATTGGCAATGCAAAAGTAAATTAGTTAGCCGATGGCGTAGTAGTCTTAGATTACTCTCAAGTTGGGCTGCAAAGTCTGCTGACCACATTAGAATCTTATGCTAGGATTAACAATTTAAACATTAACCCCAAAAAAACCAGGATCCTTTTATTCAAGAAACCAAATAAAATAGTGAAGACCTATACTTAGAACTTGGATCAATTATCAATAGAGGTTGTCTCAGAACTAACTTAATTGGTAGCCACAGTAAGATCTTTCCCAATAAAGAATAGCTTGTTGTTATCTATTGATCTAAAGTTAGTGAAATTAGGTGCACAGATGAAAAAAATCAATTCCAAGTTTGGTAAATTTTCTATCCTTCCCCTCTTAAGATTTTACAGAGGAAATGTAGTTCCTGTAATCTTACATGGTTTGGACTACAATTCTGTAGCTATGGATATAGAGTGGGATATAATAGAAGCTAGGACATGGAAACAAACTTTGTATCTGCCAGACTGTGTACCTATAGTCTGCCTAAGGTATGAACTTGGTCTTCCATCACTTAGATCATGGTTGGAATGGAAGTGGGTGGCTCTTTACAGACTAATCTTAGATCCTCCAAAGAACTCCCTCTTTGAGGAAACGGCTTTGGAGCTGCAATTGGGGAACAATGGTTTTCTGTATAGATTTGGGCAAAAATGCTTGGAAATATTGTCTGGATGTGATTGTGGTGTTGAATTACTTCTTCAGAATCCACTAAAGGTGGAAGAAAAGCTGAAGTTGGGGGATTGGATAGGCATGATTGATAATATAAGAAAAGCAAAAAGATCAGCTTCCCTGACAGTGTTGGATAAACGACTGTCGTTTGTACCAGCCTATTTAAAAAAGTCCCCAAACCCAAGGTTCAGATCTTCTTTTTTGAGATTTCGTTTAAACCTACTTCCTACTCTAGAAATACTAGCTACTAGAGATAAGGAAGGGGGGACTCTGCCAATCTGTGATAGGTGTCTCAGCAGCGAAGTACAGACTATTAGACACCTATTGTCTAATTGTCTTGGGACATGGAGCATGAGAGTCAGACACTTCAGTAGATTTGTTCATGATGATTCTAGACTAAATACTGATGAGTTTTGGCCGAGACTGTCCTCGGGCAATGAGATCGTCCTCTCGATTGAGGTGGGAAGAGTTCTAAAGGAATTAGAGTTAATAACAGACTGAGTTATTAGGGTTGACCTGTAAAGGGTGGAAAGTTAATGGTAGTTTTATACTTAATTTTTTATATTTTTTATATTTTTCAATTTCTCTTCTGGATTTTCATGTTTTTCAAGGGTGATAGGTCTTTACAACAGCCATTACCATGGGGACCACAGCATACACTCAAAACGGCCCAATGGGCTCTGCATCCAATTTTGTGAGCACGATTCTCTGCTCCCCATCCCATGAAATTTAACAGAAAATGAATCACCAAAGTAATAACATAGAGCAAAGCTATTTCTACCGTAGCTCAGGGCTAATGCGGAAATTGCTGGACACGAGCATGTAGGCTCACCAGGGCGACCCAGCAGGTGATGCAAAGTCAAAGTCTTTACAATGACTAGAGTCCCAGACAAGAAGGCGTAGGATCAGAGTACTGCATAGAACAGTCAATGGGCAAGAGAGCAAGACCGCAGTATGTTAGTTCCAGGTTAGAGCAGATCTATCTGCCTCCATTGTTTTCTGTTGGAATGAGTACAAGTGGACCCAATTAAGGACATCAGGTGGAAAATTCGAGCCCTCCTCGAGAGCTCCATGGAGGCAATGTGTTCAATCCAGCGCAATCACAGCATTATCCAGGAGTTCAAGCAAAGAGCAGAAGAATCCTTGGATGCAATCTGGAAAATGTTTACTGCCATTGAACTGGGTATAGCATGAAGCCTAACATTATTGTGCTTTAAGCGATTTTTTATATCTACCTGTTTGTGTTCTAAGGCTTCACATCAATACACAAGGTCCAAAAAGCGCCGAGACGCTTCAGAAGGCTCAAAAGCATTCTCACAGATGGAATCCTCAACCTCCCTGATACATTGTTCAGCCTGCTTAACCAGTTGGTCCAGTGCAGTAATTATATATGCAAGTTCAAACATGCTGCTTTAGATCCCCTTCTTAATCTCTCCCAGCAGAGTGCATAGGTCCAATTTTGGAGCTGGTAGGGCTAGTTCACCCCCTTTTTCTGAAGAACAGTGCCACCGCAGATTTTTCTTTTGGACCTGTCCTGTGCATGGAGCATAGTGGCAATAGGCACAGGTAGTATAGCTCAGTGGCAACGCGCTCCTCTTGAAAGCAAGACACAGAGCAACACAGGTTCAGATCATGGGTCCACGCTTAGACCTCTTCGGCATTAAGCGTGTTATAAAAAAACAAATATATATATATATATATATATATACACATATACACCTTGATATTACTGCTACTAGGGACATTAGGTTGCTTAGCCATAATTACACAACCCGAAGTTGCAGGTAGGGGAAGAAGAGAGGGCCCCCAGCGGCAATGTTCACTGGAAATACAAAGTGTGGTGTGACGAATCCCATGGTATTGTCACTGCACCCATGGGTACAGCCACTTTCCATGAGGCCAGGGAGGTGCGGCCACTACCCAATAGTCCCCCTGCGGGTGGTACTCAGTGGGAGGATCTCATGAGGAAGGAAACCCCCTATGGGACCAGTGAAAGCAATTCGGGGAGAACACAGTAGTCCCATCCTCCAACCCTACCACCCTCATCCTCCGACCTTACATCCACACTTATACATTTCTGCAAGGTAAAAAAACTCCATCCTCATAGGAGATACAGAGACAAGGAAGAGTATAAACTACCCATACAGAGTACATATATTAACTGAGATAAGGAGGATCCCATCAAACCCATTGGAGAGTAGTAAGGATAACACTGGGATGAAGAAAATATGCAGAGGAGTAACAAGTACAACGCAGAACCAAGATAAGCGTGCAATTCAATATGGACATTTCAGATACATAAAAAGGGAAGAAGGACTGCAAACATTGTTCGATCCACCCTGGAGCAGCTGTGAGAGCCAGCAGGGCTCAGAAGGGAAGAGAGCATACTGGGACGCCGAAGGGGAAGGAGCTCGGGGCCCGACCCAGAGTGGGGAAAGCACTTACCCAGCCCGCAGAGAGAAGTTCCAAGCATTCCTTACCATGGGACAGCGTGAGAAGGGAGAGCTGCACAACCCACAGAGAGCTTGCCACCGCAGAGCCACCACACCGAAAAGGCAGACCACGTGTGATGCTGGAAATGCATTGGAGTGACAGGGCCTCCATGTCTGTGTCCTGTACTCCCTTGTCATGTGTGTTCTGTGTTGTTTTCTGCACACAAGTCCAGTTGGGCAGTGCAGCTCCTCCTCTTTTTGGTCATGGTGAACAGAGACCCTTGGGATACCCTTATGGCACCCATGGGTTGGGGTACAACCCTGTAACCCTAGTGTTTTTGGGCACCTGTGTGTGTACCACAGAGCAGGGTATGGGCTGGTGGCCGCTCCATGCTGAATTTGACAGATGCTCCGAGTATCCTCCATTTTGGGATACCCAGGCACTGTGTTAGGCTACACTACAGGCAATTAAGACTACAAGTGTAAGCACAATTTCACCTTTGGTACAAGCCTGTACTACACAGTAAAGTGGTAGCGATGGCTGAGCAGCCAGACTTATCTCAAGAGTTTAAGTGAGCAGTAGAACAAGTTACACAAAGGACCAACTAATACAGTGATTCAAGTAAACACTTACTCAAGGTTTCTTGGTAAAATAATATACATGTATTTTCTCATTCAGTTAGAAAACATTACAATTGCATAAGCAGCTCAATATCACACACTAATAAACCACAAAAATCCAACCGGTAAGTTAATTAACAAGCACCTGTGAAGTGGGAGCAAAATGGCACTTCAAATACTTATTTAAGGGATAAAAGGACAAGGTTATAAGAATAGACAGGCCAAATACATTCATATGCAGGGCAAAGGGTTTCAGTTAAATACAACCAGCAATTCTTCTCATAGGCCTGGGCCAAAGTCAATGGTTCAGAGTCTTTGTATAGGATAGCACAGTTCTGGTAGATAACGTTCAAGTCTTTGCCACAGAGTTTAGAAGAATTTGGCTAGGCGAAAAGTTTGACGAATGTTTAGGGAAGGACAAGCCTTGGAAGTTGAGGAAAGTTTCACGCACTTTCTCGATGGCCGAAAATAGTTCCGGACCGTGTTTGCACAGTACCTTGTTAATGAAGAAAGCTGTAGCTGAGGCAGTTGTTCCTGGCAGTTTGAGCAGATCTCGCTGTTCCTGACCTTCAGTCGTGGAGACAAGAAGGAGGACGTCGGGAGGTTCCTGCACTGCTCAGGGATGAGGCTAAAAGCTGTAGCAAGACGTCGGTTTAAAGAGTGAGTGCCTTAAAGTCCACAAGCTGGTTTCCTTCCCTCTGGCTATCCAGTTTTCAACAGCACTCTGATGTAAATTCGACCAGATCGGGACGGTGTCCAGGTGGCTTACGAGTTGGTTGTTCCCACCAATCTCAAGGGAAGAAGTTAACCTTGAAGGGCTTCTCTGTCGATTGGAGTTTCAGGCAATTCGGACTTGCAGCAGGGCTTCACCGGTCGTACAGGAGTTGCAGCAGTCCTCTTCCTTCAGCTCGTCTTCGGTCGTCTTTGGTCGTCTCTGCCAAGTCCCAGAGACCTGCTTTTAAACAGTTTTCACCCCATTCATTCCAGCCTATCTGTCACCCACACAGCAGGGTGGCTGTCCTTGCCGGACAGCCAGCCAGCCAATCACGCCAGAGTGCATTCAGGTCTCCTAGCAGACTAAGCACAGGGAGTTTACCGAACCTCCCTCACATGCAGTCCATCCCAGACACTCAGGCGCCAGAGGAGGGCTTCAGCACTGAAGCCCGCCAAAGGCCAACGAACAAAGGGACAAAACCTTGTTTGGCGCACAGAGACAAACACAAGAAGGACTTTTCCTAAAAGAAAGGGTGAAAAAAGATGACTGGAGTGTGTTTTTACAGAGAGGTCTGGGGCGCCATATTGAAAAACATGGCTGACCAGATTTCTAGCTACCGTTGTTAGCGGTCGGGAAAAATCACGGTAGTTGATCTAAACGACTACCACCAGCCATTTAAAGTAGGGAAAGGTAACATTTTACTGTTACATGAGTGTTTTGACTCTGGGGAAGCTAGGCAACCCCTCCAGCACTATATAGGAAGATAGTGTGTGGTGGGTCAGTAAATTTAAAGAGACTAGTAAAGCCAATTTAACTTTACATGCTCTGGGAGACAGTAGTCAGTCCCAGAGAAGGTGTTTAAAACTTGGGGAGTCTGAAAGACACCCCTGTGTCACTGCACTGAAGGTGCTGTGTGACACACAGAAAAAGATGATGCCACTGGAGTTGTTTTAAAACTCCATAACCAAAGAACACAAAAGTAAAACAAACACAAAATACATGGAAGAGTGGGAAAAAAAGGCTCATACTCTTCCCAGGTAAAAAAAAAATCTAATCCTAGAAATCCAGCAAAGTTGCTGGGGGTCTCAAAAGGTAAGGGAAATTAGCACATTTTGAGAATTCTCCCTAACAACCTGCCATAGGAATCAGTGGATTCCTGATAGGAGGC
Organism: Ambystoma mexicanum; assembly: GCF_040938575.1. Classification (NCBI taxonomy): domain Eukaryota; kingdom Metazoa; phylum Chordata; class Amphibia; order Caudata; family Ambystomatidae; genus Ambystoma; species Ambystoma mexicanum. The sequence goes on from NC_090924.1 coordinate 1,095,488,412, forward strand.
AAGATGGCCCCTGTGGCCTCTCGGTTTCTATTACCTGTTACCTTGTTTTTCCCAAAGTCATGAGAAGACCTGACTCTGTCCCTTCCACTGACTGGCTGTTGGGTGGAAGAACCATATATGGAATTGTGGGGAAGTCCAGGCCAGACTAGCTGGAGCCTTCCCAGTGACTGTATGTTGTGGGTACACTCTTGTGGTGGGACCTTGCTGAATGGAGTGGGTGACCAATAAGCATTCCATGTTATGAGTGTCTGGTTTCTGTGTGTGTGACACAATGAATGAGACAGCCTTGCCTGAAACTGACATGAATGCAGTGTGGTGTGCTGAAAGGCTGGGTGCATGCCCCAAGCCACATTCCTTGTTATGGGTGTCTGGGTGGAAGTGAATAGCTGAATGCCTGTAAGCCTGATTGGCTATTTGTCTGCATGAATGCCCCTCTGTCCGATTGCCTGACTGACCTTGGCTCAGAAGAGTGAATGAGGGTCAGATGTGTATATATGGGGACCTCTCACTTTCCAATTTGTTCAGAAGCTGAAGTTGAAACTCGAAGCTGCTTATCCTTGACGCCCAGCTGGAAGAAGAAGAATTGCTGCTGCTTTCCTTTGACGAAATCTGACAGCTGTCGAGGTCTGATCTGAGAGAGGACCTAGCTGGGAGACCTGCAGAAGCTGATCTTCATCGAGGCACCCTGGAAGTCAATCCCAAAAGGATGTTGACCGGAGACAGGATCCGCTGAGAAGTCTTGAAGTAAAGCACCAGGACATTGAGGCCGTCGATGTCCATCACCGTCAACAAGGGTTCAGAGGATTTCCATAACCACTGGAAGCCCGTCGAGTCGTGTTGCCCAGAATCAGGGAAAGCTTGACGCTGTGCTGCTCGACGACCGGAGTCGCACCGCTGCCCCTTGCCTGAGAACATTAAACAAAGAGCTCCCTTGCCATGACCGTCGACCGCTTTGTCCCTCCGGATCCGACTGAGAAAAGTCTGCTGGTGGGTTTCCCGCCACCCAAAGTCCAACAAGGGAAGATCCGAAATCCAGCCGTGGTCAAGTCCCAATCGTCGACGCAGACACTGACACCCAATGCCCGCTGCCGGGCCTACGTTCTTCATTGCAGCACCGAACTCTTTGCATCGAGGTGGACTGCACGCCCCATTTGCGCAGGACATCCACAATCGATCATCAATGAGCACTGCAAATGTTGAAGCTGCAGTCTCGATGAAAGTGTTCACATATGTTCGAGGAATTTCAATGCCCTGTGGCTCCAGCTTTAAAGGGAGTCCACTCTCGAGAGATCCGTCGATGAACCGTAGAAGAAACTTTTCTAACTCACGTACATTGGGGTAATTGATGGATGGGATGGCCTGGAAAACTCCAGATTTATGCAGAGGAAGAAGAACCAGAAAGAGTCAAACTCAGTAACGGGAATAGATAAAGAGCAAAAGCCAGCTTTATTAATATCCCAAAAAAAAACAGAGACAGCATACAACAAAGGATTATCGCTCTCGGAGCACTTCATATAAAACAACATCTTTTATATAAAAAAAAAGTCAGAATGCTGACATAGGGCCTGATCACAAGTTGGGCGGTAGCCCTTAAATGCGGTGGTAACACTGTTAGCACTGCATTTAAAGGTCCTCCCAATCCAGAGTCTGGCATGTTTACCCCCAGCTCAGAGCTGGGGGTAAACACATCAAAAAGATTTTCAGCACAATTACTGCAGGCAGGATTACCGCGTGGTAATTGCAACAAAAATTACTTATTGTGTCCAATGGACCCAATGGGGAATGTGGACTAACAGCGCCCAAACCATGAGCCGGCGGTAATACCACCAGACGGGTGGGCGCCAACAGTAATAAAGCAGGCAGTATCCCAGCCAGGATACCGCCCAACTCGTGATCAGGCCCATAGTGATACGAAACCTAATGGGCAAGTGAATTGGTTATGGGAACTGACTATATACATTTTCGATATGGGTTAAACATTTAATTGGAAAATGCTTACTGATGGCTCATCCTAAATCCACCTTTAAGTTGATAATAAAACCACATCATTTATACGTTTAACTATCGGTTTATAATACGTAATGGGCAGATTGTCACCAGGAGTTTTAATTGGTTGGCCTTGCCCTGACCAAGCTTGGGCACCTGACAGGTCATCAAGATAATGAGCCAAAGGGAGTAGGGGAAGACAGGTCCATGGGCTGCTTGTCTTAACGCAAGAAAAATACCATCCCTCATCTCTAGGCCATGAGCCTGGGTGACTGCCTTTGTAGTTAGCCTTGTGCAATGTCTTGTGTCTGGGAATATGCGTGAAGAGTGAGGCAGGTGTCCTACCTGTATTTTCTTCGATAACGAATAGACAGTATTCTTCAATTATGGGTCTCGTATGAGAGGACTGCGTTTGGACTGAATTCATCCTGCATTTAGGAGTATTTTAGCCAATATTAATGTGAATGTTAAGGTCTTCTCTACCTCTAGGGACTCTCTTGAGCTAATTCTTCATGGGGTCTTCTGACTTATAACTACCCTGCACCTGACTCACAATGGTTGGCTATAATTTTCCAGACTTTAATTAATTTGGGAATATTCCACCTATGTCCTTGGAACACTTATCCTGTGGTTTCTCTGTGGTGCTTGGGCCCTCCCTAATTTCATATAAACCTTGGCTCAAGCTACAAACTACTGTCTGAGCCCTGCAAGGATCTTCATTTTGTTATTTCAGCATTGTGAATCCTTGTGAAGCTTTGAGGCCTTTAATTTTCTAAGAAGCGTGATGCAGCTTCCATTTTTAGAAAAGATGGCAGTCTGTTACTATTGCATTTCCATTTTAGTGAGCTAAACCCACATTTTCCATTCAGCTTATATATTGCTTATGTTCGTATTCTTCATGTCTTTATGGTTGCAATGTTACTATTCTTCATGTATAAATGCATACTCAGCCTAGTGTGTTTTCTTCATGGTGAGTGCATATGCGCTTCATGTCTAAAGGATACATATGCGTGATTCCAGGAAACAGTTTTTAGTTATTCTCGCCATCTTCAGTTTACATCGTATTCATCTCTTGCTGTACCTGCCTGGGATGAGGGCGGTAGGGTTGACTTAAAGAATAACGTTTCTCGCCTTTATGATATTGTGCCGGGGGAGGGGTCATACTTATGGATTCCGTATTCATCTGTCTGTCAACATTCCCCCCCTCTGGTTGAGTCCTCAACCATATCCTCCTTTGTGTCCTCCCCCGCATAAGGTATTTTGGGGATTTATATCTTACTCAGCCCACCCTCAAGGTGCCTGCATGTCTTATGTGTTTGTCCACGCTCCAGGCCATATAGCAACAATCCCCATTGGCATTACAATATACCCATCATCCCATGTAGTTACAAGGGTCTTGTGGATAAGTACATTTTGATCCTAGAGGGGCAATGGGGCTTTCCTTTATGTGGATACGAAGTAGGTTGTCTGTTTGGGTATACTCGTGTGCAGCAGCATTCAGGTCTATTAATATTTTAATTACAACTGCGCCTTTTTGCAACTGTGTATTGCTATTCTTACAACACAGAGATCAGTAGTACCAATACTACCATTGCAATTAATATTTTGTATGCCTTAGCCAGCCAGGAGGGTATCCAGGAAAACAGGTAGATAAACCAGTCATCTTTTTCAGGTTCATCCACTTCCTCCACCATCTTTGTGTGCAATTCTGTTAAGGTGGCTGTTGCCTCTCTAAGGGTTCCATTCTCCTCATCGTGGGAGGGTATGTACTTGCAGCAAGATGGCCCAATTTATGTGCACATGGTACCTTCCATGGCCATTAATAAATCGAGGGCATACCTGTAATGGAGTGTCATGAGCCGTAATGCTCTCAGCTCTTCCTTTATGGCATTAAAGCCCTTCAAGATTGCTTTTATTGCTTGCAACAACTCCCACCTGGGTATTTGTAGCCATTTTGCAATCATGTTGGCTTGCAATCCGGGAGTATAGAAAGAGTTGAAGAACATCGTCACCCTATTGAACAATTTGTGTTGATCTGGTATGTAATCAAAGGCCACTGCTGATTTAGCAGAAAAATAGTTTTCTCTTTTTTTTTTTTTTCAAAAAGCTTTTTTTATTATTTTGCTAAAGAGACGAACATAAAATGAGACGAAACATACAGCTTCCAGTAAGTCATCGGAATTAAGGTAACATTGAAGCATCATTCAGTCAACAGGTAAAACAATAGAACTAGAGTTCAAAAGGAAACTATGGGAGGGGGGAGAGAGGGGAGACACGGGAGCATCAGCATTTGGTCCACCACATTGGGATGGAAGGGCCCTCGGGATGTTTCCAGAGCCTGGCGATTGATATTTTTGCTGCTGTTAAAAGTTGCGAACAGAGATCCGCTAGGCGGCTGGTTAGAGGGAATCAGCCTTCGCCTGTTGCTCCCAGCAGGATTACTCCAGGGTCCCATGGGATCGTGAGGCCTGTGATTAGTTTGATTTGGTCGAGGACCTCGCACCAGAATTGGGCTGCTTTAGGACAGGTCCACAATAGGTGGAATAGCATACCTTTGACGGAGCAGGCCCTCCAGTAGTGCGATGGGATTAAGGGGTTGCATTTGTTGAGGACCTCAGGGGTTCGATACCATCTGTAACACACTTTATAGGCTCCTTCCTTGTTGGTTATGCATTTGGAGTTCTTGTGCGCGCGGGACCAGATGCAGTTCCATTCGTCCGGATCAATCTTTCTACCGATGTCCTCTTCCCACTTTAACATGTAGGGTTCCTTCTTGTTTGGGTCTGTTCTGTCCAGGTGCCTATACAGGGTGGCCACCTTGCCTTTGGGAGGGGTGGCAGTGAGGGTTTTCTCTAGGCGGGATAGTTCACTGCTTCCGCTTAGTTTGACTCCTTCGTTTGACAGCCAGTGCCTCAGCTGTGCATATCGGAACCTTTCGGTTTCAGGGACTAGGAATTTGGTTTTGCAGGCTTCAAAGTTCAGCAGGCTGCCATTTTCGAAGACGTCCGCAATGACACGCAGTCCTCCTGCTTTCCATTTGCCAAAGCTGTTTGGGGAGATGCCTGGGGAGAAATCCGGGTTGTCCCAGATGGGAGTGAGTGGGCCTATCGTAGTTCTGCGGTTCCATTGGCGGGCTGTCTTCCTCCAGCTTGCCACTGTGTTTTTTGTTGCTGTTAGTGGTTCCATCTGGGACTCCTAGGCCGCCTAATGCTGTGCTTCGGAGCATGATGCGCTTTGGTATACGCGGCTTCTTCCCTTACCAGACGAATTTTAGGAGGTCAAATTGTAATTTGTGGATAGCTTTCTTGTGGACCGTTACTGGGAGGGCCAGGCAGTGGTATAATAGTCTTGGGATTAGATTCATTTTGCCGGCAGTGATCATGCCGAACTAAGAGATTTCCTGCGTTTGACATCTGGCCAGGTCCCTTCGAAGATCTGCAAATAATGGACGGAAATTTATTTTGTGGATTCTGTCCAGTTTCCTTGGGAGTTGGACGCCTAGGTCGGTGAAGTGCCGCTCTACCAATGGGATTGGGTATTTTGCACCTAGGTAAGCCTTGTGTTTCTTCTGCATGTTGAGACTCATTACTGCCGATTTTGTGAAGTTTACTTGGAATCCGGCTGCTTCTTTAAACTGCTCTAATTCTTGCCAGATGGCTTGCATGGATTCTTCTGGTTGAGTGGTCGTCAGGAGTACGTCGTCTGCGTACAGGGATACTTTGTAGGACTCTCCACCGACCGAGAGGCCGTTGACCCTCGGGTTCGCTCGAATTCTATCTGCGAAGGGCTCCTTCGAGAGCGCGAATATGAGGGGGGACAGGGGGCAGCCCTGCCTGGTGCCTCTTGTGATGCTTATTCTTTCGGATTTGCACCCGTTCGCTCTGAGGGATGTGGAGGGGTGTTGGTAATTGGATAAGATCCATTTGCAGAAGTTCGGGCCGAATTTGTAATGGCGCAGCGTTTCCTGGATATAGCCCCAGTCCATTCTGTCGAAGGCTTTGTGTGCATCAAGTGACATGATTATGAGTTCCGATCCCATTCTGTTAGCTGACTCGATTATGTTGATCGTCCACCTGATGTTGTTGTGTGTGCTACAGCCCGGGATGAACCCAGACTGGTCCGGGTGAATTATGCTTGGGAGAGCCGGAGCTAGTCTGTTTGCCAGGATCTTTGCAAACAGCTTGGCGTCGTTGTTTAATAAGGTGATGGGTCTGTATGAGGTGCTTTGGGTCCGGTCTTTCCCTGGTTTAGGGATAAGGATCGTCACCGATTCTTCCATTGACGGAGTTGTGGTGCCTGTTTCGAGGAAGGAGTTGAATAGAGCACACAGCTGGGGAGATAGGATGTTGGTGTATTTTTGGTAAAACTGAGCAGTGAAGCCGTCTTGGCCCGGGACAGTGTTTTTTAGTGAGCGAATTGTGTCGCCTGCTCCTTCCGCTGTAATTGGGCGCTCCAGTGTTTCCAACTGAAGGCGTGGCGGCGTCCCTTGGGTGGGCGCTAGGAAGTTCCGCTGCGCCAGTTTGGATGTTGGGGGTCCGGACATGGTTTCCCTGTGGTGTTGTGCCATGAGTTCAAGGATTTCCGGTTTTGTGTAGCGAAGGCTGCCGTTCAGGTCAGCCAGGCATTGCATGTTATTTTGTGAGTGTATTCTTTTCAGCTTGTGCACCAGGAGGCGGTTCGCTTTGTTGCTGTTCAGATAGTAAAATTGCTTTGTGTAAGACAGGGCCTTGGCCGAGCGGTCCGCCAGGTGCATTTTTTGAGAGGATTCAATTCAACACTACAGCTAAGTCAATGCCTATTCTGGGATATTGAATGGAAACCCTTACTGATATATCTTTGTGTCCAGTTCATGAGTTCTGGATGACTACCCCTATATAACACCCCTCTCTTGGAATCCCCCTGACCCCACTGAGCCAAGAAGTAGTTCTGTTTTGCAAGTTTAAAAGGTTTATTTGAGAATGTAAACAATATATATATATCACACTTTTATAATGAATTAATAAATGAATATCACACTTAATCTGAGCAGTAATCAATAATGGATAGTCTGGCACTAGCACACTTCTTTATAATCAATGATGAGTGGGTATAGGGTGGATAGGATAGCAACAATACTTTTATGGTTTCAAATAGATGCAATGTGGAATGAAAATGCAGTACAGAAAATAACTTGATAGGATTTCAGCAAAAGACAATGGGCCTCATTACGACCCTGGCGGAAATCGCGGTGCTAAATGCACCGCGGAGCACGGCAGAAAGCTGCCGATAGCGCCATGAACCATTTTACCCTTCCCCATTCCCATTTTTGCCCCATAGGGTATAATGGGAGTGGGGAAGGCGTTAATTGCGCCACCGTAAAATACGGTGGCGTAATTAACAACAAGGTCCCGTAGCGCCATGGATTTCTCCGCCCGGAAAAACCAGGCGGAAAACGTTCCATGGCGCTACGGGAACTCGTAGTAGGGCGGACGGGTCCGCCGCGAATAACGCTGGCGTAAACCCACTCCGCCAGGGTCGTAATGAGGCCCAATGTAATCATTTCTTGGACAGTTCACCCCCCCTTTATGCAATGTAAGGAGATGAAGCTGAGAGCACACAGTTCTTAGGAATGCAATCAAATAGAATTCAGTTCAATTCCCCCCCAGCAGCTTATACAACAGATAGGAGTTTTGAAACACAGGCAAAATGCTTTGAATATGGTGACAATGCAGAGAGAAATATGCTGAAAATGCTTTTAATTCCCTTTAGGAGGTTCAGGGTGAGTGAGAGATACTAGGGATGAGTTCAGGCTCACTTTAGCAATGATTCAGAGATGGTGATTAAGAGGCAAACGAAATTTTAGCAGTTCAGGCAAAAGCTGCTGATTTTTACAGGTGGCTGAAATCAGGCCAAATCGCAAATTGCGGCAAAATTTGCGAATGCGTGAATCACGATTACGGCAAAAGTATAAGGAGTTTCTAGCACAAACGCTTACAGAGTTATGAACGATTTTGTGAAGGTTGTTTTTCGGATTTGAAATTTTAAAAGTTCAAAGCGACAGGTTACAGCTTTGCAGCTGCAGAATTGACAAATGACAGTGGTGCAGCTTTACAAATGACAGGTGACAGTTAGGAGGCAGTTCTGGTTAGATTAAAATAGTTTGGATTAGATTATTTTAACTAAGAGATTGGTTCTGCACAGTTCTGCTAGGTACTCACAATATATTTTGAAATAGGCCTCGCCACGGATCTGGTCAGGTTTTGGACTGGACTCCGGTTCTGGTCTCGGCACATCACAGTGATCTGGGTCAGCTCTCTGGTTCTGCTAACAGCGGTCTGGATCACTCTGGATCTCTGGCCTCTGGTTCTGGATACTGCTCTGCTTTCTCTGGGTACAGCACTGCTTCTGGATCTTTCTGGCACAGGGTTTCAGGCCAGAATCAACAGCTGGGCCCGGCTGTGAATAGTCTGCAAATGATTTTTGGGCCTGCTGACAAAGACTTTTGCTTGCAGTGGGCCTTCTTGGTTCAAAGTTCTGTAGTCTCTGTTTAGCTTGGAAGTCTAAGTGTAGGATCTCTGGATGTGAAGTCGTCGGTCAGCATGCTCCGTAGCAAATGGAATTGAATCTCTCTACCTGTCCCAGCAGTCTCTTTTTATGTGTTTTGAAAGTGGGTGTGTGCCTGGGCCTAGCTAAGCCTGCCCCTTTCTACTTGTCATTGGCCCAATTCTCCCCTCTCCCATGATTGGGGGAAGGAAATGTGAGTCAGAGTGATGCTGTAGGTTTTATGGGTCAGAGGATCCTCCCCTGGTCAGTTTGCCCACAAATCTATATTTGATTCAAATACATATTGCACAGATACACAGTTGTTTAAAATGACATGCACCCATCACATATCACATGAGGTATACTCTGATCAAACTCTGCTCTTCCTGGAGGCTTGCATCCAAAAATGGCAACATATTTTCGATTTTAGTGGGTTATGCAACCTTGGTTCTTCAATAAAAGTTATACACATATACACAGGCTGTCCATACCTACTCTAGTAAATTCCCATAGCTCTAGCTTAAACACAGAGTATGTGGTGTCAATAAATAGCAGGGTTTTGCCCCAGAACATCACACAAATTGGAGTTTGGGCTTGAATCGAAGGTACATTTTTTAAATGAAGGCTCTCAAAGTTATACATTCCTGTCATTTGATTACAAAGAGTTATCAGTATTTTTATAAATTGTATATTTTGCTTTCAATTCAGTTCTCAGAGTGTTGGAGTCCGCCTCCAAGACTTGGGTGGGTCAGAAACCATGCCTCTGCTGGCAGGCAGGCCTTTGTTGACAGGAAACAGTCAAAATCAACATATTCTATTCAAGTGCAAGAGCCTATTGTGTGGTCTCCAGGAGGCTGAGGTCAGCAGACCAGGGGGTCACTTTGCATTTGGTTATTATGACCATGTGATATCCTGGGCTGTGGTGTGAATCTCTTGAGGTAAGAGGGTTTCCCAGGCTTCTGGCCTCTGGGAACAGCAGGTGGCTAATTTTTGATTAAAATGCAGCCTTTGAAGTCAGCTGAGTCAAATTCCTTTGTCAGCAACTGGACTCAGTTCTCCTGTCAGAGTTTAGACCGCTAGCGCCGCCTTGAGGATTTTGTTGGTACTGCATCCATTTTTGGGATCTTTCTTGGATTAATGCATTCCAAACAGGAATGGTTCTTACATGGTAGTAAATAATCCTTGCTTAACATTGTTTTGATGGGGCTCCTTACAGTAAAATGGTTATGTGGAACCCCAAAAAAGGGTTGAATCTTAAAGTGGTCCGATGAGCCACGATTTCAGCAACTTTTTGACATCAGTAACAGTGGATTTTGTTAACAAAGATCTTTCTTTACACTGGTGGGTGGCAAGTTAGGTAACCATTTTGGTGTGCGCACAAACTTGGCCATCTTGGATTTTCTAAGCCCACAGCACCAAATGTTGCAGCATGATAGCTCAAACGTGGGTCAGGACACCCAACAAGACCCCCCCACCCGACTGCACTTTAAATCTGAGTCGATGGGGAGTCGGGTGCAAAGAGTGTTTTGACCCACATACTGGTATGTCTGCATAATCTTCTCCCAATTCTGCAAATGGCACAGTTCAGCATCTTTTCCTCCATCCGGTACTGATCAATCGGTTCTCCTCGCCGGTCCTGATGGGAATATTGGGCGGTACCCCGGGCCCCTTGGGTCCCTGCTCCCGGTCTCCGGATCGTCCTCCTTGGCCAGTCTCCAGGTTTTCTTTCTCCTAGGACGACAAAGGAAAAGCGGCAATACCTATTCATGGACATTTCTCCCCCACCATTGATATAGTGGGGTGGCATATATATTTTAGAACTCAACAGATTTGAACATGCAAATTTTTTTAAATTAAGAGACAGGAACACCTAAACTTGAGAAACATAGAGTTTGATAGGCTATATGTAGGATCTTTTAGGGTTGGAATTGAATTACTCTGGAGCGGTATCGTCTGGGATTGCAGAGGACTCCTCCAGTTGCTGTAAAGTGTGCCTGGGATGGCAACACTTCAACTGGTTTATGTGGACCCACTTGTCTTCCCCCTCTGCCAAACCGCCTTTGGGGATGCAGATCTTGTAGGCCACAGGGGAGATCGTGTCTATAATCTCAAAGGGTCCCTTCCATGTAGGCAAAAATATTCGCTGTCTTGCCTGGTTTCTTTGGAAGTTGTATAAATAGACCCGGTCCCCCACCTGATATTCCTTCCGGGAAGTTTTCAGGTCATAGTGGGTCTTCATGCTATCAGCTGATCTTTCTATATTCCGCTGAGCATAAGCAAAAGCATGTTGGAGGTGTTTCCTTAAATTCTCCACATACTCATGAGTTGTGGAGGCATTTATCAGTGTCTGCTCTTGGGTCCTGTAGAGCAAATGCTGAGGAAGCACCATCTTGCGCCCAGTCATCAACTCGAATGGTGACATTTTGGTTGCAGATGAAGGGGTAGATCTGATGGCCATTAGGACCAGAGGTAATCGGATATCCCAACTTGGCCCAGAATCTGCCACAAACTTTTTAAGATGCTCACAATTGTCCGGTTGTAGCGTTCCACTGCTCCAGAAGAAGCTGGCCTGTAAGCAATGTGTAGCTTTCTCTTGACCCCCAGTATCTCCCACATCTTTGTCATCACTTCACTGAAGTGGCTACCTCTGTCTGACTCAATCCTTTGAGGTAGACCAAAACGGGAAAAGATGTGGTTAATCATCAAGGCAGCTGCCGTTTCTGCCTTGCAGTTTGGGGCTGGGAGACATTCCACCCACTTGGTAAACAAGCATGTCACAGTCAACATGTACTTATTCCCCCTAGCGGAGCGAATCACGGGGCCTACAAAGTCGATTTGTAAATCTGACCATGGGAGTGTCATTCCCCTCTTTTGGAGAGGCGCCCGGTGTGTGAGGGATGTTGGCTGAAATTGTGCACACACAAGAAAACCCTTCAAATATTGGTTGAGGTCCTGGCCCATGTGTGGCCAGTAGGCAACTTCTCTTAAGATCTCAAGTGTTGTATGAAACCCCCTATGACCGGCGGTAGCCGCATCATGGGCGTGACTTAACATCAGGTTTCGGAAGGAGGTAGGAACCACCCACTGATCATGGCCAGCTTGGGATTTCCTTACCAACAAACCGTCTTGGATCTGGAACATTTTTGGACATTTCATCAATACTCTAAGGTCCTCTTTCCCATTGTAATCGGTATCCGTCAGGGGAAAGTTCTCAGGGTCCTCAAGGTGTTGGTAAAACTTACCAATAATTGGATCCCCGTTCTGAGCTGTAATCAAATCAGCATCAGGGGTCTCCTTGCTCCATTGGGCAGTTGAAAGATCATTTTGAGCATTTGTCTGGGACCTAGTGATAGCAGTGACCTGGATTTCCCCCAACAGGGACTCTATTTCGATTAGATCACCTTGGATGGCCCCGGTTTTGGCCAGCTGATCAGCTAAGTCATTTCCAGTTTTGTCTGGTCCCTCTACTTTGGAATGACCCTTGATCTTTTTCCAGTAGATGGTCATCCCATTCGATGTGACCAGATCATCAATGTTTTGGATTAACTTCCCATGTTTCAAGGGTTTGTTATTAGCACATAACATGCCTCTGGTTTTCTAATTAACCAGGTGCTCCACGAACCCGTTCCGTACATAATCCGAATCTGTGATTATGACCAGTTTGTGGAGTTGATGTTGGACAGCAGTGAGGATGGCCTGATAAACAGCCATCAATTCTGCCACCTGACTACTTCGGGGACCAATTTTGTATCCAGCGGAGGGTTCTGGGAACTCATTCACCCATGCAATCCCTATGCCGGCCACCAGTTCTTTCTCCCCGTCGTTGTCAACATGGTAAGAGCATCCATCCACATAGACAGTGGGCATCCCCTCACACTTGTCTTCTTCAAAGACTTTGTGTGGGGAATTAAGGTATGCCTCCATGTTGTCCTTGATTTTTAGACTTTCGTCCTCGAGACAGCTTTCTCCGGCACAATCATGCAAGTCAGCCAGACCTTGCGCAAGGGGACTCTTCTTGTTTTGGCCATATCTGACCTCCACAGGAAAGTCTTGCATTGACAGAATCCAGGAAGTAATTCGGGAATTACTCACATTTCCGGCCCGGATTCTGTCACTTTGGAGATATTGCAGAGGCTGGTGTGGAGTCTCCACTATGATGTGTTCCCCATGGATAAACGGGCGGTAATTCTTCAATGCCCACACCGTTGCCAGGAGTGCCTTCTCACAATCGTTGAATTTTTCCTCCACAGAGGATAAAGTTTTGCTCGCATAAGAGATTACTTTATTGACCTTGTCATGCTTTTGGTATAATACTGCCGTCAAGCACGTATTAGAGAACCCTGTCTCCAGGAAGAACTCCTTGTTTCTGACAGGGTAAGCTAGGCAGGGCGCTTGTGAGAGGCTTCTTTTGAGTTGTCTTACACCACTGTGCTTTCTGAAAGGAAAGTTTTGCTCCGGCGGCCCTCAACTGGGTCAGAACATAACGGATCTCCGCCATGTGTTCCTGCACAGATGAACTTTTGATGAGGACATCATCTACATAAGCCAGGTTACCCCTTGCACCCAGGTCGGGCATGGCCTTGTGTAGGAAAATGTTGAATTCATTGCCGGAGTTGAGGTATCCGAAGGGAGTCCGGGTCCATGTGTACTGCTGGCCCCCAAAGGTAAAAGCAAGCTTCTATTGGTCCTCCCTACTGCCAGGCACAGTCCAGTATCCATTGGTCAGGTCTATTGCAGTGAATACCTGTGACCCCTGGATCTGGGCCAGCCCTTGGTCAATGTAGGGCAGAGGCCATCGGGGAGTATGGACCCGTTTGTTGAGCTCCCTGAGGTCGGTGCAGAGTCTCCACTGGCCGTTTGGCTTCAATATTCCCAGCACCGGATTATTGAAGGTGCTGTGAACTGGACGGATTATTCCCCGGGACTCAAAGTTCTTAATTATTTCAGTAAGGGACACCATGGATGCAAGAGGCAAGCGATATTGCTTCACAAACACTGGAGTCATTCCAGGGTCCGTGGGGATTGTTGTTGTGTGGATGTCGGTGCGGCCACAGTCATATGAGTCTACCGCAAAGAGATCTTGGAAATCCAAGAAAACTTGTTTCAACTTTTGCTTCTGTTCCAGAGTCACACAGGCATCAGCTAGGTTGACTCTCTCTTCCACCATCTGCCTGAAGCCTGGAAAGACTTCTGGTTTGGCTATCTCAGCGGCCTCCTCCAGCTGGGTGAAGTCCCTGGTCAGAGTGCTGATTTGGACTGGAGGCTTCAGGTGGGAAAGGCAGCCCTCATGGACCTGGAAAATCACCTCATCCCTCCTGAAGTCACAAGTCACATCTTCCTTACCATAAGGGCAAGAAGTGTACACCAGGAAGTTCCCCCCATGCCGGGTGAAGATCCTGTCTGGTGTTGCGTCATCATCACTGTCACTGTCAAAACAGTCCTTGGGGATTGGTCCTAACAGTTCATTTCCTAAATCAATGGAAAAATGTCGGTCATCAACCGCCATTCCAATAATGGTGCCTGCGGCTAGAGTAATACTCTTTAAGTTGCTGTTATCCACCTCTATTGGAATGGTGTCATGTTCTATGTTGACTAATGGTGTTGGGTTTACCCCTAACCCTTGCTGTTGGAGAGAAGCATTTAGATGTATATAAGCATCAGGGTTTTGCAATGTTTGTCCTCTTTTAACTTTCACTTCCAGGGAGAATTGTCGGGTCCTTTCTGGGATGGTGACTTCCTCTTTAATCTGAATTTCAACTGCATAAGGTAGCAATTGAGCTGACCTAAATGCTTTTTCTGGATCATCAAAGCCCATGGGATGATCCGCTAATCGGGACCAAGCTTTGAAGTTTATTAGGTCCAAACTAATGGAAAAGCGATTGAGAATGTCACTGCATAAGTAAAAGGTGGCAGTGGCGTCTCGCACGACCCAACAATTATGGACTATGCTCTTGTTGCCAATGGAGATTTTGAGCATACACCTGCTTGGCAGGAGCTGTTTGGAATTAGGTGCTTCCAGGTCCATTTCCCATTTGTCTATCAGTTTGAATGTGGGAATGGCTGGATCTTTTGGGAGTTGGCGGAACATGGCTTCGCTGATGAAGCTCTTACCGTTGTTCACACACACTCGAGCGAGAACAGAGTCCTTCCCATCATTTAACTGAACAGGGATGAACAACTGCTCTCCAATTTGCTGAATATCAGCCAGGCTCTGAGCTGATTTCACATCTTTCTGGACGATAGGAGTGGGAATGTCTGATTGTGAATTAGTAAAGAATTTCAGGGTGTTTCCTTCCAGTGTGGAATACCACCTTAAACTGGAAGGAAGGTTGATTTTCAGAAATAGAGAGGACCCCCCCCCCATCACCAGTCTGTTGTCCTACTGTTATTACTGTCACATCTGGAGTTTGGTTGTTCTGGAAGTGAAATTCTACTTGGTCAGATTTGTGTTCAACCATGTGGCAGGTGCCGTTTAAACTAACATGGTTGACACTCTGTTTTAATTTTATTGGTTGGCTAGTCTGGGTCCAGAGGACCTTGTTTACACAATCTATTAGGGGTGACAACCTTCTCAGGAAGTCATTCCCTAGTAAACAAGGGGTGCCCTCTGGAGTCACTACTATGACCGGGTGTTTCACCTTGTGTCGCCCAATTTTAATGTCCAAGTCTGCAGTCCCCTCAACGGGAATTTCCTTCCCGTCAAAGTTCTGCAGTTGTCCAGGAAGAGAGGTGAGAGGAATTTGGTAATTCTCCCCCCTTCCTGCATTTAGTTCCTCAAAGGCCCTTTTGGACAGAAGGGCAGCTTGGGATCCAGTGTCCACCAGTGCCAAAATTGTACTCTGCCCCTGTACTTGTACCGGGGCATAGTATCTTCCCTCCTTCTCCTCAAGGGGGCACAGATAATGCACATTTTTGGACAACTGGTGGGCTAACTTTCTGGTTTTGGACATTGCTAGAGAAGAGATTTGGGCAGAATTCTGTGGAGAGTCTTGGGAATCTGAAAGAAAAAGTTGGCAACTGGGGATCAGAGCCATTGTGGGTTCCCCTGGTTCCGGTTCTGGGCCGCCCCCCCCCTTTTTGGAGGCAGTCACCAGGATGGGTTTGAACCAGGGGATTTTGGTATTGTGGGTTCTGGGATGAGATGATGGGCGGCGGTAGCTAAGTCTCCATATCTCCCCAGTCTGGATTGGAATCCCTTGGGACCCATTTTTCTTTGGGAGGAGTTCCCCGATCTCTGAAGGAGAAGATCCTTTTCCCAGGATCTTCTGAGGATCCCTCTCCCTCAAATTGGAGGATCTGCACCTCCTCCACAAAGTGGGTCTGTTTGGGTCCTTTGTTTCTCCTACCCCCCCTCTGCTCCTTGGGAGGCAGGCTTTCAGGGGTAGGAGATTTTGTTTCCGGTTTCTGGTTTTCCAGGGGCTGTTTACAAGTTGGGAAGGAAGCTTCCTCCAAGGCTTTACACCCCCCTTCCCCTTGTGCCTCCTCCCTGGGAACCAGTGGGTTATCGGGGTGCTGCCCCCGTCATTGTTCTGGAGCACCAGGTCCCGAGTTTGGGGCATTCTGCGGTGGCATGCTCAGCTGAGGGTTCTGTTGAGCCCTCAGTACGTGACCCAGATCTCGTGCCATATTTTGGACCTGGCGCTCAAGTTGTGAAACCCGCTCAGGCTGATACAGGGCTCTATTTTCTCCCCTGGGCTGATTCCGGGAAGGGTAGCTATCCCTTCTCTGGTAGTACCCCTGGTTGGGAAGATTTTGGTACCCCTCCACCCTTGGCCTCCCCTCTCCCGGATTAGGTTGTCTGGGCTCAGGGAATTGGGGAAAGAAGGATGGATGATTTTGGGGCTGGAAATTGGGTGGATACCTGGGGAAAAAGTTCTGCCCAGGATTTGGAGAATTTCTGCCCTCCTGGGGGAAGTTAGGAGGGAAGTTCCCCGGGTCAGGTGCTTGGCTGGATCCCCCCCCTTGGGCTGGAGGAGTCCACACATAACCCAGGATTGGTCGGTTTCCCTTGTAGCGGGGACTTACATAGTCAGGGCAGTGGGGGACCCCATTTGTGGGACTACCTCCTCGACTCCCTGTCTGTGACTGGCCCGAGGGCCTTCTGGGCTGTGAATTATTTGGTGCAGGCAGGTTTTTAGGCCTCCCCATCTCCAAATCTAAAACGGGGGCGACCTTTACCTCTGCCACCTTGGCAGCAGCAGGGGTGCTGTTGGTTTTGGGGTTTTCGGCGCGTTGTTTTTATTTTCAATAGGCTTCTGCACCTCATAGATCCGGGTAGCCTGTTCAATGACCCAGTCTAAAGATATTTTCTCATGAAAATCTCTCACGAGCTGGGTCATGATGTATTTGGGCAAGGCATGGAAAAATGTATTGACAAATTCTCTGCTGTCTGTGCGCACCCTTCTGGTGGTCTGCGCAAAGGCACGTTTCAGTTCTTGCACAAATTCTTGTGGGGCCTGATCCTCCCCACATTGCAAATTGTAGGCTGCCTTGCGAGCCTCTTGGGGATTTCTGTGCACAGAAAAATGTTTCAAGATGGCCGCCCTATAGGTGGACCACCTTAAATGATTTTGGTCCTCCAGCCCCGCAAAGAAACTGGAGTACTCTGGGGAGAATGTCCACTTTACATACTGAATACAGCTTTGGCTGTCCTTCAAATGAAAGGTCTCCATCATTTGCTCATAGAGCTCCAAGTGTTCCCAAACAGAATACTTGGCGTTCTTATGATAAGGCGTGATGACACTCCTGATTGCCTTAATCTGTTTCAATGGGTCTTTAAGCAAGGCCCTTTTTGCCTTATTGGCCTTTTTGGTTTGGGTAACCCTGGTCCATTCATCCTCTGACTCAGAGGCACTGCTCCCAGAGGTTCCTGTCTGATCTTCCAGGTTTTCCCGGATTCTGCGAACCTGGGAATGGCTGGCAGAATGTGGGGACCTGGTCTCCTGTGTCCTCCGCCATTCAGAGGAGTCTTCAGATTCCTCCTTGCTGCCAGGATTTGATCTAACTGGGCAGAAGTTTTCAGGATGCCCTTAATGGGCCTATTCTCCTGGGGTTCCCCACTAAATTGCACTGTGCTTGGGTGCCCATACCCGGATGCCCGCCCATCCATTCCTGGGAGGTACTGGCCTATGAGCCCCATGCTTCTGGCTGGATAGTAATCTGCCATCCCTGTGGCCCGGTGCTCATGTGCGCCAGGGGACATGGGGGTGGCAGAGTCCAGGGACTGAGAGAGATAAAGGCCTCTGGTACTAGGGCTCCTGAGGTTATGCTCAGGAGTTTCCCTTTGCCAGCGAACCTGGTCTCTATCCGCCCCTGCTCCCTGTTGCAATGCAAGAGCCTGCACCTTCAGTTCCTCAGTTAAGGCCTTACTAGACTCTATCAGTCTCTCCTGCATCGCTACCTGTTGTTGGAGCCTTTCATTGTGCTGGCAGAGAGCCTCATTCTCTCTCTGCGTTTCCTGATTGGCCCTGGAGCACTGGGCCAGTCTTTGCTGCAGGAGGGTTACCTCCTGAGTCCCATCCCTACTGGCCTGCTCCTGTCTTGCCAGAGCCTCCTCCACCCTCCTGGTGTGCTCTAGCAAGTCCTGGTGTTCTTTTTGGAGGTCACCCAGTCCCTGGTGGGCCAGGTGATTTTCTTCCATTTTTCTTTTTAAGTGGCAGACTTCCTTGCCTAAGGTGTCCCTTTCCTGACTAAGAGTCTGCATCTGTGCCGTCAGGTCGTCCCTTTGCCTTTGGAAGGCACCAGCTTTCTGGCGCTCCTGATCAAACTCTGCCTGGGTATCCAGGTCTTTCAGGATCAGTTTATTGCTCTCCTCTTTCTCTCTGTCTAGTTGGATTTGCGGGGTGGCTACCTGCTCTGTGCATGCCCTGTTGAAATTGATCTGTTGCTTCAGCTTTTTCTGGCTCTGCAGTAGGGAGTCCAAACTGTCTTGGCGTTCCTTCTGCAAAGCCAGAATTCTGGTATCCTGGTCAGCCTTTTCCTGTTGCAGGATATCCATATCCTTCTTTATTTTAATGATGTACTGTCTACTCTCATTTTCGGACTCCTGGCTTCTGTGCAGCCTCTGCTCAGAAGAGTCCAGATCAGATTGGGCCTTCTGTAATGCCAGCAGTTGCCTACTCGCCAGATCTTGGCCTTCAGCACATTTGTCCTGCATGGCTCTCATATGTAAATATAAATATGTCGCTACCCTGGCAATCTTGTGGTGCTCATCCTTGGCCTTAGGGGCCATATATAGTTCACTCAGGGCCACATGTAGGGGACCCTGATCTCCCCATATATCTGACCCTGTTTCAGTGACCTGTTGCGCGATTGCCTGCAACCAGACCGTTTGGTCCTGATGAGTCCACTCACCTCTCACAAATAGCTCATGTAAGAAGTCCTCTCTCGCTATTTTCATGTCTACCAAGGTCGTCATTCTAGAGATTGATCTCTGTCCTGACTTACAGGAATTAGTATTTTATTTTTGCAAAACAGACCTTTTCCTTAGAGTGTCCCTTTGAAGAGTGCTTTACAGTGTAAAACAGCGTGGTGATCCGACCGGATGTATGATAGATCTAACCCAGACGTCCGGCTTGAGCCCCCAATTTGTAAGAGGATTCAATTCAACACTACAGCTAAGTCAATGCCTAGTCTGGGATACTGAATGGAACCCTTATTGATATATCTTTGTGTCCAGTTCATGAGTTCTGGATGACTACCCCTATAGAACACCCCTCTCTTGGAATCCCCCTGACCTCACTGAGCCAAGAAGTAGTTCTGTTTTGCAAGTTTAAAAGGTTTATTTGAGAATTTTATCAATATATATATATATATATCACACTTTTATAATGAATTAATAATTGAATATCACACTTAATCTGAGCAGTAATCAATAATGGATAGTCTGGCACTAGCACACTTCTTTATAATCAATGATGAGCGGGAATAGGGTGGATAGGATAGCAACAATACTTTTATGGTTTCAAATAGATGCAATGTGGAATGAAAATGCAGTACAGAAAATAACTTGATAGGATTTCAGCAAAAGACAATGTAATCACTTTCTTGGACAATTCACCCCCCCCCCTTTATGCAATGTAAGGAGATGAAGCTGAGAGCACACAGTTCTTAGGAATGCAATCAAATAGAATTCAGGTCAATTCCCCCCCAGCAGCTTATACAACAGATAGGAGTTTTGAAACACAGGCAAAATGCTTTGAATATGGTGACAATGCAGTGAGAAATAGGCTGAAAATGATTTTAATTCCATTTAGGAGTTTCAGGGTGAGTGAGAGATACTAGGGATGAGTTCAGGCTCACTTTAGCAATGATTCAGAGATGGTGATTAAGAGGCAAACGAAATTTTAGCAGTTCAGGCAAAAGCTGCTGATTTTTACAGGTGGCTGAAATCAGGCCAAATCGCAAATCGCGGCAAAATTCGCGAATGCGTGAAACACGATTACGGCAAAAGTATAAGGAGTAGCAAGTCGGTTCTAGGTTCGTTGAAACGGTTACGGAGTTATGAACAATTTTGTGAAGGTTGTTTTTCGGATTTGAAATTTTAAAAGTTCAAAGCGACAGGTTACAGCTTTGCAGCTGCAGAATTGACAAATGACAGTGGTGCAGCTTTACAAATGACAGGTGACAGTTAGGAGGCAGTTCTGGTTAGATTAAAATAGTTTGGATTAGATTATTTTAACTAAGAGATTGGTTCTGCACAGTTCTGCTAGGTACTCACAATATATTTTGAAATAGGCCTCGCCACGGATCTGGTCAGGTTTTGGGCTGGATTCCGGTTCTGGTCTCGGCACTTCACAGTGATCTGGGTCAGCTCTCTGTTTCTCCTAACAGCGGTCTGGATCACTCTGGATCTCTGGCCTCTGGTTCTGGATACTGCTCTGCTTTCTCTGGGTACAGCACTGCTTCTGGATCTTTCTGGCACATGGTTTCTGGCCAGAATCAACAGCTGGGCTCGGCTGTGAATAGTCTGCAAATGATTTTTGGGCCTGCTGACAAAGACTTTTGCTTGCAGTGGGCCTTCTTGGTTCAAAGTTCTGTAGTCTCTGTTTAGCTTGGAAGTCTAAGTGTAGGATCTCTGGATGTGAAGTCGTCGGTCAGCATGCGCCACAGCAAATGGAATTGAATCTCTCTACCTGTCCCAGCAGTCTTTTTTTATGTGTTTTGAAAGTGGGTGTGTGCCTGGGCCTAGCTAAGCCTGCCCCTTTCTACTTGTCATTGGCCCAATTCTCCCCTCTCCCATGATTGGGGGAAGGAAATGTGAGTCAGAGTGATGCTGTAGGTTTTATGGGTCAGAGGATCCTCCCTTGGTCAGTTTGCCCACAAATCTATATTTGATTCAAACACATATTGCACAGATACACAGTTTTTTAAAATTACATGCACCCATCACATATCACATGAGGTATACTCTGATCAAACTCTGCTCTTCCTGGAGGCTTGCATTCAAAAATGGCAACATATTTTCCATTTTAGTGGGTTATGCAACCTTGGTTCTTCATTAAAAGTTATACACATATACACAGGCTGTCCATACCTACTCCAGTAAATTCCCATATCTCTAGCTTAAACACAGAGTATGTGGTGTCAATAAATAGCAGGGTTTTGCCCCAGAACATCACACAAATTGGAGTTTGGGCTTGAATCGAAGGTACATTTTTTAAATTAAGGCTCTCAAAGTTATACATTCCTGTCATTTGATTACAAAGAGTTATCAGTATTTTTATAAACTGTATATTTTGCTTTCAATTCAGTTCTCAGAGTGTTGGAGTCCGTCTCCAAGACTTGGGTGGGTCAGAAACCATGCCTCTGCTGGCAGGCAGGCCTTTGTTGACAGGAAACAGTCAAAATCAACATATTCTATTCAAGTGCAAGAGCCTATTGTGTGGTCTCCAGGAGGCTGAGGTCAGCAGACCAGGGGGTCACTTTGCATTTGGTTATTATGACCATGTGATATCCTGGGCTGTGGTGTGAATCTCTTGAGGTTAGAGGGTTTCCCAGGCTTCTGGCCTCTGGGAACAGCAGGTGGCTAATTTTTGATTAAAATGCAGCCTTTGAAGTCAGCTGAGTCAAATTCCTTTGTCAGCAACTGCACTCAGTTCTCCTGTCAGAGGTTAGACCGCTAGCGCCGCCTTGAGGATTTTGTTGGTACTGTATCCATTTTTGGGATCTTTCTTGGATTAATGCATTCCAAACAGGAATGGTTCTTACATGGTAGTAAATAATCCTTGCTTAACATTGTTTTGATGGGGCTCCTTACAGTAAAATGGTTATGTGGAACCCCAAAAAAGGGTTGAATCTTAAAGTGGTCCGATGAGCCACGATTTCAGCAACTTTTTTACATCAGTAACAGTGGATTTTGTTAACAAAGATCTTTCTTTGCACTGGTGGGTGGCAAGTTAGGTAACCATTTTGGTGTGCGCACAAACTGTGCGGTTCTCCTGGATTCTGGTGCACATGTGGGCTTTTTGGCCATCTTGGATTTTCTAAGCCCACAGCACCAAATGTTGCAGCATGATAGCTCAAACGTGGGTCAGGACACCCAACAATTTCCAATACAGACTTCGCTCTCTTGAGATCTCGGCCAGTGGCCTTGGCTTGGTGCTTTTTGAAGGCATCTTCCAGCTCCTTTACCCTTTCCTCCAGCTTGTCTTGCTGTCGTAGGTTGAGCCTCTTGAGCCTTGCTGCGCAGTTGATCACTGATTTCATGGCATCCCAGACGACTGATTTAGGAGTTTCATCAGACGTGTTCTCTGCGAAATAGTTAGTGAGTGCCTCAGCTATTTCCGCTCTGCAGGCGGTGTCTTCCAGGACCATTTCGGTGCTTCTGGCATTCCCCAGGTCCGCAGGCGCATAACGACTGGCGCATGATCCGAGATGGCTCGCAGGCCGATTTGGATATTTTCTATGCATGGGAATAGGTCGCTGGATGTCAGCAGCAGGTCGATTCGGGGGTGACCTCTCTGGACATGCGAGAAGAACGAGTAATCCCTTTCCTTCTTACTGAACAGCCTCCAGGCGTCAACAGTTGCAGTTTCCCGCAGAAAATCTGCCATGGCCAAAGCTTTAGTGTAATCCTCTCTGGTCGGGGGAAGTGACTTATCCAGAGCAGGGTCTGATGTTAAGTTGAAGTCTCCGCCAATTAGAAGACGGCTCTTGGAAAAGGCTGTTAACGTTGGTAGCAGGTTGCGAAGGAAGCTGTCTTGGGCACTGTTCGGGCAGTAGATTGCTACTAGGCTGATGGGGAGGTCAACGAGTAGGCCTTTCAGCAGCAGATAGCGGCCTTCCGGATCCTTTTTGATTGTGATCTGAGTCAGTGGGAAGTCGTGGCTGAGGAAGATGGCTACACCTCTCTTTTTCTGGTTGAAGGAGGCGAAGAAGAGTTTTGGGTAACGGAGAAAAGATATTCGATTTTCGTCAGCCGCCACTAAGTGCGTTTCCTGCAAACAGACAATGTCCGCAGATAGTTGTGAGAGTTTCCTTTCCACTGATTTCCTCTTGCCAGGTGCGTTTAGGCCTTGTACATTCCAAGTCACCATGGTGATTTCCCTATCCGGTGTAGCCATGAGGGTTGAGTATGGGTTTTGCCGGGGGAAGCCCCTTTGTGCCAAATGACATAACTTGGTTATTAGGGTCTCCTGCTTCCTCTGAAGGGGCTTCCTGACTCCACAACTCCATCCTCCCCCTTTGAACAAAAACTTGGTCTTGCGGTCCAGCCTTCGACCAACGGAGCCTATGACCGGGCCAACGCAGCCACCTAGGAAGGAGGCGACTATGCCTCTTATGTTTCTAGCATAGTGAGAGATGTACCCAATAGCGTGAAGACTGAGTTCAATTGGGTTAA
This sequence comes from Ambystoma mexicanum, assembly GCF_040938575.1. Classification (NCBI taxonomy): domain Eukaryota; kingdom Metazoa; phylum Chordata; class Amphibia; order Caudata; family Ambystomatidae; genus Ambystoma; species Ambystoma mexicanum. The sequence continues at coordinate 1,095,511,762 of NC_090924.1, forward strand.
AGATCCAGTCCAGTGCTTCTCCAGGATTGGCCTTGTGTGATTTTGAGTTATCCTATGGCACCACCTATCGGTTGCTCATTTTTTACTTTTAGGGGGAGGCCCACGTCCTCTGCGGTGTCTCTCGACTCGGGACCAAGAGTTTAAGGGTTCCCGTCTGGCAGCTCCGGGGTCAGGTTCAGCTTTGTCGGACTCCTCGTCGCCGGCTTCAGGGTTCATGAAATTTTCTGCTTCCTTAGGGGAGGAGATCAGTTGTGGTTTGCCCTCCCAGGTGAAGGTCAAGGCTGTGGGGAAGCCCCACCGGTATGTTATGTTCTTCTCGCGGAGCCATTCTGCCATTGGTTTCAGGGCTTTCCGTTTTGCCAGGGGTGAGGACGCTAGGTCCTGGTACAGGGAGATCGAAGCGGCTCTAAATTGGATCCGAGCTGAGCTTCTGGCTTCACGCATTATCTCCTCCTTGACTCAGAAGAAGTGCACGCGGGCCAGGACGTCCGGGGGAGAGTTAGAATTTTGTCTTGCCCGGGTCCTATGCACTCTGTCGAGCTCCAGGGGGGCTTCGTCCGGGAGAGTTATGATGAAGCGGAACAGGTCTTTTACGTAGTGGCCCAGGTCATCGTCGGGGATCGAAGTGGGGATCCCCCTCAGGCGGATGTTGTTGCGCCTCGACCTGTTTTCCGCATCCTCCTGCTTTGCTTCAAGAGCTTCACACCTGGCTTCCAGGGCCGCAATTCTGTCCGAACTGACCCCAATATTGAAATTTTGCTCGCAGACAGTGGTTTCTATTTCAGCCGTCCTCGCCTCAATTTCACGCACTCTTTTGTCCAGGGATGAGATTTTGCTTTTAACTTCGTCCGTCCCCCTTTGGTATTCCTTGGTGATAGCTGCGAGGAGGTCCTGAAGATCGGCTTTTGTGACTGCTTGCGTCAACGGCATCTGGGCCAGCTCTGGGGGGAGCCTGCGGCTACGCTTTTGGTGCGCTCCCCTTTTTTAGATTTCTCTGCCATTGGCGTGGTTAGCAGAGCTGCAATGTCTGTTTGCTTGGATGGCTTGGGGTTCCTTGACATAGTGGTGCACGGCAGGGGGCTCTGGATCGGTGGTATCCCAGAAGGCGCTAGATTGCGTTTCAGGTTGCTTATCGCCACCTTGTGGGATGCTTGCTGTGGGGTGGGTCAATCGGGGTTATCTGAAGACAGGGTGGCTCCCTCAGGGAGCTTGGTTGTCGACACGCTCCGGGGTCCGCTGGCTTCCCTGGCGCGTCAATGAATGCAGATTGGTATGGGCCCCGAGGGATGCCGGCTCCCGGAGTGCTCAGGTGGGCTGATCCCAGTTCCGCCGCAAATGCAACTCTCCTGTAAATGTGGTGGCTACCCCGAGGGTTCCCGCTTGCTCACCCCGGCCCCCCCAACAGGGCAAATTTCAAGTGTCCGCCTGCGTTTACCCCTCCCAGCACGGCAGGTGCCGCCTTACCTTCGTCCCGCCGGGGACTCAGGCGCTGCTGAGGTTCATGAGTAGTGTGTTGCGTCAGGCGCGGGGGAGATTGCACAGCCCCTAATATGAGTGGTACGGGGGGGCAGGTGGAAGATTGGCTCTGGGGCAGCCGGGTTGGTCCTTTGGATTGGGTATGGGTGCCGGAGTTCCCATGTCAGCAGGTGCAGTTGCTCATGGGGAAGCTGAAGGGTAGGGCTGGCAGGCAGGAGGCCAGGACAGTTCTTACTGCTGGCTTCAGTTCCGTGGGGCGGGAAGCAACCGGGTTGCGCCCCCGAAGATTCTACTGAGAAGGCTGGCCGATCGGGAATTACCCCGCTGGTGGGGGGGCGATGAATGAAGTCAGTGGGAGGGGAGCTGGGATCTGGGACTGACCCCAACGACCCTCCCCGCCCGCGGCCCACAGGTGGTTGATGGCTTGAGCAGCAGTGGGTCCAAAGGGGGGCAGCTCCCGCCTTGGAAATTGGTGCAGCGCTATGGTGGGGGGGATGCTGGCGTTATGGAGAGGCTCTCCAACTTAGCCCCCATGCCACTGGTCGTCCTATCCCCCCGCTCAGCGCCCCGAGGTGACAACAGGCAGGGCCGCCAGGATTCTGGAATGCGCTGCGGGCCCTCAGGGACTGGCTGCTGTGACCCTGACTGGCGGCGCCGCACGGCAGGAACTCCCGATGCTCCGGATGCCGGCGGGGCAGGGTGCGCTGATGCAGGCTGCCTTGGTTTCTTCACCCGGCCTAGTGCAGCTGCTGTGGCTCTCGTAGGGCTGATGGAGGGGCGATGATGGATACGGGCGCTCCGAAACGGCTGGAGCTGTGCTGCCACTGGTCGTCCTGTCCTCCCGCTCAGCGCCTCAAGATGACAGCGAGCCGCGCTGCTGTGACTCTGCCTGGCTGTGCTGCTCGGCGGGAGTTCCAGATGCGCTGGTTGCTGGGGTAGCAGGGTGTGCTGAGGAGGGCTTCCTTGGTCTCTTCACCCCCCCAGCTCAGCTGTTGTGGCTCTCGTAGGGCTGATGGAAGAGTTGATTCTGGGCACAGGCATTCCGGAGCGGCTGTAGGGAGGTGCGTGGCAATCCGCGGCCCCGACAGGGGACTGCCTACCCGGAACGCCCAGGGGCCGAAATCACCGTCGGTGGGGCCGCAGATGATTGCCGGATCACTGGAAGGGCGGCCCAGAGGCTAGTTGCTTGTTCCCAGAGACACCCGGCTCCCGGGGGTGCGTTCCTTTGCCGGCTGGAGCTGGGCTACACAACGCTGGTGGCCATCTTGTTGTTGGGGGCCGTTACTCCTTCGCGCCTCGCCGCCGGGTCGAGTAGATCTCGGAGTCCACTATACATGGGGGCTCAAGAATCGAGCCAGATAGACTTCTCCCCTTCCGCAACAGGGTGCTACATTTTCCAATTAGATGGGTGCGCTCTCACTGGGGCATTATCGGCAGCTGTGTGGCTTCGGTCGGGAGCTCCTACAGAGCCTGTCCGTCCGCCATGGCTCCAAGCCATGCCCCCCAGTTTCCTCTTTTATGGCGCTGAAGGGTAAGGGACCTTTTGTTTCTTAGGTGTGCATTCATTCAGGGGATGTCACCAATTTGTACTGCACTCTGGGGTACTACTAGAGCTGGTGTACTTATTACCACTACAGAATTAGACCTCCCCAATTTAGGGGCAATTGCATATAAGCCTGGGAACCACAAGCCCAATAGTGGTCCATCAGTACTACTGTTCCTACTTTCATGCCTGGTACATCAAAAATGTGTCTGCAACCAGTGTTCTTTCTAACTTGTACTGTGCCATTATTTTGGAAGCATAGGGTGTCATTTTTCAGGGGGAGTATCTGTACTAGTACCCCCTCATTGTTGACCAATATGAGTAACTTTGTCATTTTAGGCCACTTGTCGAGGCATACCTTATTTGCATTTAGCACAAACCCCTCAAATGCCCTAGGAGTGCTAATGTTTTGCACACCACCAATCTGTCGGACCATCCTTCAGGTGCAAGTACAGTTCCCTTTATTTGTAACTGGCCCCTTTCTCAACATCTGGCTATTTCTTGCCCTTTCCTATCGTTGCACTACAACATTTTGTTTTCTTCTATTTGAATCCCTGCTCCAGTTATGACAGATGGCATATATATTATTACTTGCTGTGCTTCAGCCTTCTTCATAGTTTTCAACCCATGTATGTAATTATCCTCCCATGGGGACTTTACTCTGTTCACCCATACTAATGAGGCTGTCTGATCCTGAAATGGTCCGCTAATCATGCAGAGTGAAAGATACGCTAGGCAACGTGCTGTGTTCGCGGGTACTTCTGTTGCTATAAAAACTCTGGAAATGCTCATGGCATAGGGGATAAGACAGCACACATAACAGCTCTCTTCAGACGTCTTGCTCCCCCACTCGACTCATTAGCTGATACCACAAATTATTATTAGTTACTTGAGTGGAATTGGTAATATACATATCCATGTGCTCAAAGTCATCCATCATACTTCTTTTAAGTATCTTCATCTGTGTAGCTACTACAGAAAATTCTTGGGTTATCATTTCACCTGTCATCATTATAGGAGTTGTATTAATGTATACTGGTCTGGCTACACTATAAAGCACTCATTCTCTCAGTGCCATAAGGATAATAAAATAAAGGCTACAAAATGTAAAATAAAAGGTTGCTATACGCATTATTGCTAATGTGTCTACCTCTTGCAAATAACTAGGTGTATTATTCCTTCTATGTGCCAAAAGCAAATATCTATCAGTATTGTAAATTCCCATTCTTTCCACCCCAAAATGTTCTTTTCAGTCTTTTCAAAAGATTAATATTCATAGGAAAACTTGTGTTAATATGACAAGAAAACATCTTTCAAAAATAAAATAGGCCTTCATGTCAAAAAGTAACACAGCAAGGCTAATGTTGTACACTCCTAAAAAAGTATATGCATTCACAAAATAGGTTAAAACTATAAAAATATGATCGTCAAAGGAAACATTTGTTCTCTTTTTCAGAATTTGAATGTCACTTTCTGTTTCGTACAAGTGTCCCTATAAGAATATGTATATAATTCTTTATGTGTCTCTAAAGGGAGTCATGTCTTATTCTTCCTGCTGCTGATTAGCCCTTGTCCGGACTCTTCTCGTTGCTTCTTTGCCTTCAGTTTCAGGATGGTCTGGCAGGGGGGTCCCTCCTCTGTAAAGCTTGATGTCACTGAGGTGCGACCAGGCTGTTATTCCGTGCACCTTTACCACATTTTGGGTAATTTCTTCTACAATGTGGGGGCCGTCGAACCGAGCCCTGTGCCAGTGGTGCATGATATTTCTGCAAAGGATCTTGTCCCCTGGGAACAGGGCTAGGTGTTTGAGTACAGTTGCTTGATCAACTAGTTAATTTTCTTCATCAGTCTTCTTCGACTCTCCCTGCCGCACTCGAAGCTGTCGAGACACACATTTCATAGACTCTGTTATAGCAACCAAATAATCATGCATATCAGTTCCCAATACATTAACAACATTATGTGCATCAGTTTGAACTTGAGTGGGAGCAGCAAGGGGTGTGTACATATGGTATCCCGTCAGCAGCTCGCATGGAGTAAGGTGATGGTTAGAGCAGGCTGATTTCGTAATGCAAATAGGGCTAGAGGAAGGCAATCGAGCCAGCTCTTTTTCAGGGTCACTTTTAGCTTGGCAATTTGCTCCTTGAGGCCATTGAGGAGTTCGCAAATGCTGCTTGCTTGTGGGTGGTAAGCAGAGGACAATTTGTGTCTAATACCCAACAAGAGAGTAATGTGCTCAAAAACGTCATTTAAAAAATGTGGCCCATCGTCAGATCTGAGCACTTCGCACACTCCCCACCATGGAAATACCACACATACAAGGAACATCGCAGCACATGTGGCATCTGGATGTGTGCATGGACCTGCTTCAATCCATCTGGGAAAGGACAATAGACTACTAAACATGTATCTGTAGCCGTTACAAATTTGGAGCATATCTACATAGTCGATATGCAAATGCTGAAAATATCCGGTATGCTGGGGTATTGCTACGCTCACTGTTCGTAAACTATTTCCAGCAGTGAACTGATGGCAAGTTAAGCAGTTTATAATGCATTCTGTGACATGCTCAGCTAGATGAGGAATTAATCAGTCCTCTGAAATCGTTACTGCAAGACACTCTCTGGATGAATGTACTGGGTGATACAATTGGCCACTTTGAGTAAGCCTAATGTCCTGACTGGTTTTTCTGTGCTATCCTGCTGCCACATTTCATCTGTGGGTTGGGGGGACAAACAGCACCCCCTTAATTTACATAATTCTTGTTCTTCTGGTGGTGCCCTTGCCTGCTGTTCTGCTATTTGAGCTATGGGCAGAGTAATGAAGCCCCCCCCCACCCCTGCATTAACATATTGTGTACATGTGTGTGTTTATATGGCGCAGTCTCAAATTCAGATATGTCTAAAAAATATGCCTATCTTTTTTCTTTTAAATTGGCAGCCTTATTGCTGCGTGAAATCAAATCTGCACCTTTCGTGTGTGCTGCGCACTTCACCATGGCAATGGGCGATGGGATTTAAAGTGTGTTTATAAGCCTGTCCAATAGTGGCACATGCTGCACTGGTGTGCCTTCAACAAGTAAAAAGCCACACCTCTTCCAATGTGACAGTCCTGCGTGTACTGTTGACGTTGGAGTACACCTTTAACGCCTCATCTTCATGTTCTTCGAGTGCCAAAATGAGAGCTACTAATTCCGCTGCTTGTGCCGAGAAATGCAATAGCAATCTTGTACTTACCATTGTATCAAAGCTGTCATTCAATTTTGCTTTCACTACGGCTGTCCCAGGATGTCTCTCATCCGTGTCCTGGTTTATCACAATGACCCATCAATGAAGAGAATTGTCTCCCCCCCCCCTAGGGAATTTTCTTTAACATGTGGTATCTGTTAGGCAGAATCATATACAGTACCCTTTGGGAACACCACACACAATTAAGACTACAAGTGACAGTACAAATTCACCTTTGTTACAAGCCTGTACTACACAGTAAAGTGGTAGTGATGGCTGAGCAGCCAGACTTATCTCAAGAGTAAAGTGAGCAGTATCATAGGTTAAACCAAGGACAGCAATGACTATGGTTCAAACAAACACTGACTGACATTTATTTACACATTCATTTGTAAAACAGTTCACTAAAGTAAAGCAACAGAAAATCATAATCTTAATACACTACACAACACCTAATAAATTCTGGACAAGTTAAGCTCAAACTGAAGTGTGAGCAAAATGGCACTCCAGCAATTTAAAAGGGAGTGAAAGAAAGGTTACACAAAATCAAGCAGCACCAACAAGTAAGTAGGCAGGGCAATCTAGAAAAGGCTTGCTACAATGAGGATTCAAATCAATAGGCCTAGGCCAATGTTAATGGTTCAGAGTCTTTGCAGAGGATCACACAGTTCAGAGTAGTTTGCGGTAAAGTCTTTGGCAAGAGTTCGAAATGAAGTTGGTCGGCAGAAAAGTTATTTAAAAGAGTAGAGAAGGACAAGCCGTTGGATTGGCGAAAGATTTAAAACACTTTCACTGCGGTCGGTCCGACGGAACGAACAACCGGGTTTGCATAGTACCTTTAGAGCAGACGAATGCTGTAGGTGAGGCAGACGTTCCTGGCTGATCCTGCAGGCTCACCGTTCCTGAAGCGACTGTCGGACTGACACAAAGAAGGAAAACTGGAGAGTCCTGCACTGCCCAGGGAAGAAACCAGCAGCAGAGCAAAGCAACGATTAAAAGATCCACTCCTTAAAACCCAAACAGGGTCCGGTCCTCCTGGCTATCTGGTTCACTGCAGATGTGCACTGCAAATTTGACCAGGGGATGGAGGCCTTGCTTGGTGAAGTGGTTGGTCCCACCAGTTCAAGGAAAGAAGATTCCTTGCAGATCTTCTCTGTCATCAAAGTTTGGAGATTCGGACCTGCAGCAGGCTTCACTGGGTAGTTCAGTCGTGGTAGTGGTCCTCTTCCTTCAGCTTCTCTTCGGTTCGCTCAAACCAGTGGCGACTCTGCCTTCCAAGTCCCAGAGACCTGCTTTTTATGCAGTTTTCCCCCATTCACTCAGCCTGGCTGTCAATCACACAGCAGAGTGGCTGTCCTGGTGGGACAGTCATCACAGCCAATCATACAGAGTGTGACATGGGTCTCCAAGGAGACCCTGTGCAGGGAGTCTCAAACTCCTCCCTCACATCCTGTCCCCCTCAGACATTCAGGCGCCTAAGGAGGGCTTCTGTGTAAGGACGGCGAACAAAGGAACCAAACCTGGTTTGGTGCGCAGAGTAAAACACGAGAAAGACCTTTACAAAAAGAAATGGCGAATAAACCCAGCCGGAACCAAATAAAAGTAAATGGGGTCCAGCGGATTTAAGTTTGAGGCTACTAACTTAGCCTAAAAGAGCACCAAGGCTATTTACATAGACCGCGGTAGGAACAATAGGGTAGATACCACTGCCACCAGCCAAATCTTAAAGAAAGGGGAACGAAATAATGTTCCATGAGAAACAGACAAAAAGGGATAACTATTAACCCTTTCCAGTACTCTATGGAAGATAGTTCGCACTGGGTCTGTGAATTAACAAAGACTAATAAAGTCAATGGCAACTTTACATGTTCTGGGAGACAGTAGTCAGTCCCAGAAAATGGAGTTTAAAGTGGGAAGTCTAAAAAAGACAACCCTGTGTCACTGCACTAAAGGTGCTGTGTGATACACAGTAAAAAGATGATGCCTATGGAGTAGGTGAGGTTCCACAGTCTATGAACACAAAAATGTAAAAAAAGACAGCAAAACACATGTAAGACTGGGGAAAAATGGCTCACACTCTTACCAGGTGAAAAAAATAAATCCTAGAAATCCAGCAAAGCTGCTGAGGGACTCAGTAGGTAAGGGAAATTAGCCATTCTGGAGAATTCTCCCTAACACTCGCCCCCCGCCAGACTAAGGGACAGGAGGATTTAATCCACTCCTGGATGAATCTCTTCACTCTTGTCGGTTATAAACATCCTAGAGAGACCATCAGCATTTTGGTGGTGACATCCTGACCTGTGCTCAATGGTGAAATCAAACCCTTGCAGGCAGATTGACCATCTTAGTAGTTTTGGGTTCTCCCCTTTCATTTGCATTAACCATCTCAAGGGTTGGTGGTCTGTCTGAATCACAAAAGTAGATCCATACAAATATGGTCTAAACTTCTTCAGAGACCACACAATGGCCACCTTGTTTCTGGTTCCTTCAGTTTCCTACTGATGAAGCAAATGGTTTGCTCCCTACCTTTCTCATCCAGTTGACTAAGGACTGCACCTATACCTGTATTGCATGCATCTGTCTGCACATGCACAATGAAGGGTTGGTGATAATCAGGAGCTCTTAGGACTGGAGCTTGACAAAGGGCGTTCTTCAGGTTTTCAAAGGCTTGAGTGCACTCCTCATTCCATCTAACCTTTTTAGGGAATTTTGGAGAGGAGAAGCTATGCTACCATAGTTCTCAATGAAATTCCTGTAGTACCCAGTGAGACCTAGGAAGGCTCTCACCTGGGTTTGAGTAGTAGGGGTGGCCTAGTTGTGTACAGCTTGTACTTTGCTAGGCAATGGCCTTATTTCACCTCCTCCTACCTCATGACGAAGGTAGACTACTTTGCTCTGACCAATTTGACATTTGCTTGCCTTTATGGTCAGATGGGCCTGCTCAAGAACCTGCAAAACATATCCTAAGTGATCAACATGTTCTTTCCAAGTAGGGCTGAACACTGCAATGTCATCCAAGTATGCCATGCAGAAGTCCTCCATCCCATTCAGAACTTGGTTGACCATCCTTTGCAATGTAGCAGGTGCATTCTTTAATCCAAAAGGCATAACCTTAAACTGGTAGAGGCCTGCTGGGGTTGAAAATGCAGTTTTCTCCTTGGCATGGTCTGTCATGGCTATTTGCCAACAGCCTGACGTCAGATCAAATGTACTGAGGTACTTGGCTGCACCAAGTTAATCCACCAGTTCATCTGTCCTTGGCGAAGGATAGGCATCAGTCTTAGTGACTGCATTTAGAGCTCTATAGTTCACACAGAATTGCAACTCCTTGGATCCTGCCTTTGGTACTAGAACAACTGGACTAGACCATGGACCTGTAGATAGCTCTATAACCCCGAGATCAAGCATCTTGTTGACCTCTTCCTTTATGTGGGATCTCACATGTTCTGACATTCTGTAACCTCTGTTTTTCACAGGTAAACAGTCACCAGTTAGGATATCATGCCGGCCCCAAGGCGTCAAGCCTGGTGAAAGTGAAAACAGGGAGGCAAACTGATTTAACAGAAACTTGCACTCATCCTGTTGTTCCGATGGCAGATGAGAAGACACTGGACAGCTGCAGTCTACGCCAATATGACGCGTAGGGCCGAGATGACGGACTGGACTGGCCCACCTAGCTTCGTTTGCTTTAACACAGGTGCAAACATGAATTTCGCTTTCAGCTCTTGGAAGGCTTTTTCAGCTTCTTCAGTCCACATAAAGCGTTTATTTTTTCGCAAGAGTGCTGTGATGGGATGTACGACATGTGAAAAATCTGGGATGAATCTGCGGTAGAAATTGGCAAAGCCGAGCATGCTTTGTACTCCTTTAACTGAACCTGGTGATGGCCACTTAAGGATTGCGTCCACCTTTCGTGAGTCCATTCGGACTCCCTTTGGGGGTCAGGATAAACCCAAGGAATTCAACTTCTGTGGCATGAAAAACGCATTTTTCTAGTTTTGCATATAGTTTGTGCTGGCGCAATTTCTCAAGGACTGCTCGGACGTGCTTCACATGGTCAGATTCTGAAGAGGAGTATACTAGAATATCATCGATATACACAACAACACAAATGTCAATGAGTTCACGAAGGACATTGTTCATGAAGTATTGGAAGGCTGCTGGTGCATTGCACAACCCGAAAAGGCATCACCTGGTATTCGAATAACCCATACTTAGTGCGGAAAGCAGTCTTCCATTCGTCGCCCTCTTTTACGCGTCCCAGATGGTATGCCCCCAGGAGATCTAATTTAGTGTATATACAGGCATCCTTCACTTGGTCTAGTAGTTCAGGGATCAGAGGCAATGGGTATCGGTTCTTGACAGTTAGCTGGTTCAATGCGCGGTAGTCTATGCACGTTCTGAGGTCACCTTCCTTTTTGGGCACGAAGAACAAAGCTGAAGATGCAGGGGACTTGGATGGGCGAATAAAGCCATTGGCAAGGTACTGGTCTAAGTATTGTCATAGGTGAAGGCAGGTTCCGTAAGGGCATAGATCCTGCTACAAGGGGGTTGTGCACCGGGTATGAGATCGATTTGACAATCGTACGATCTGTGAGGAGGTAAGGTGTTTGCCTGTTCCTTTTGGAAGACATCCTGGATTTCTTGGTATTCTGGAGGTAGTTGCATGACTGCTGTGGTTACTGTGGCCAGGCCTGCGTTCTGATTTTTTTTTGGGTAACAGGTTTGTGCATAATCCGGGAAGGTTATCCTCTTCTCTCGCCAATCAATACAAGGGTTATGTGTTTCCAACCAAGGTATCCTCAGTATTATTTGGAACTGTGGGGCTTTGATTAGATCAAACACAATAGTCTCTCGATGCCCATCCTGACCCAATAGTGTCATCTCTGCGGTGGAATGAGTTACAGGCCCAGAGGCAATTTCAGTTTCATCAACTGTGGTGATGACATCTGAGGTGGTTTTTCGGCAGAGAGGTAGATTCATCCTGGAAGCCAATTCATAGTCCACATAGTTTCCTATGGCCCCGCTATCAATGTATGCCCTTACTGCGTGCATACGCGATGGCTGCCCTGGATATACGAGGACCATTGGTATGATGAAATGTGAGGTCTGAGTATCCTTCTTCGAGCTCGGCAAGCGGACCTCTATGCTTGTCGGGCGTGGTCATTTCCCGGGTCTGACTCCATATGAATTTTATCATCAGCTCCTACCACCTTCTTGGGTGGTTTTACAGGGCAATCCCGTAGAAAATGCCCAGAAGTTGCACAATATAGACACAATTGCATTTACCGTCTCCTTTCTCTTTCCTTCTGGGTTAAGGGTCCTTTAACCCCTCTGATTTGCATGTGTTCTGAAGCATCTGCTCCTTTGGGGGTAGCGTGGGTTTTGACCAACACCCGATTCTCATACTTGGCTCGATCAGTCTTTCTGTTCTGAAGTCTGTGATCTAACTGGACCACTAAGTCTTTATATTCAGCACAGTCTTGAGGTGGGTTCACGACTTGAGCCAAGACATCCTTGAGTTCTCCTCGAAGCCCTCGATGAAATAACGTGATTCGTTTTACCTCAGACCATCCAGTTTCCACTATCAACCTATTAAAGGTTGCGATGTAGGATAGAAGGTCCTGGTTACCCTGTCGTAGGGACAAAAGTTCGTTATCCAGGGCCTGTCCTTGGGCGTGCCGGGCAAATAGTCTTTCCATGCTAGTTTGAAAGCCCTGAAAATCCTGAAGAATTGGGTCATCCTGAGTAACTAGTGGAATTGACCAATCAACTGCACTGCCGCTGAGATATGACAATACAAAGGCTACTTGGCTTGATCGTTTGGGAAGGCTCCAGGTCTGCATAAAAAGTGCAAGCGGCATTGGTTCATAAACATGGCGAACCTTTTGGGATCTCCCGCAGAGCGTTCGGGTGGAGCTAATGGAATATTTCCTGGTAGGTTTATTTGCACAGGGTTACTCTATAACACAGGAGCTGGATTTCCCCCGGAACCAGGTAGGGGTGCTTGTCCAGCCTGGCTTTGCAATAGTTGCCTAGCAAGGTCATCAGTTCGCTCCTTTGAGAAAATCAGTTCTCTCCTAAGAGCATTGGTTTCTTGACGGGCGGAATGCACTTCAGCCCTCAGTTCCCATAGTAATTGGGCCAATTGGTCAATCTCTGAGGTATCCATAATGCCCGGGTGGGAATTTGTGGGTAGGCTTCGCGTTCTGTTATGCTCACCTGGCTCCCACAGAGGCGTCGATCTGAACTGGACAGCTGCGGTCTCCACCAATGTGACGCATAGGGCCGAGATGACGGACTGGACTGGCCCACCTAGCTTCGTTTGCTTGGCCCTTAGGAATATTCTTCTGCAAATGGAGAAAAGGAATTAACCACCGGTGGAGTTGAGAGTAAATCCCCCACCGCACTGTTCTCCCCACAGATCACCTTTGATGTCCCCTCTTATAGTCTCACCTGATGGTTTGAAAAGATGAGCTCTCCATCCTGCATTGAGCACAGGGGCGCGTTGATAACCAGTTGCTTCACTGGCTCGAAGGAATTGGTGAGTTCCAGAACAATATTGACTACGAAAAGTATGTAGTTCGTAAGAGTTCACATGTCTGACTTTCACTCTTGTCCAATTCCTTGCAGTTAGCAGCTTGACCCCAGCAAAGAGTTCTTCGTGGTAGCTGACAAAGTTCAGGTAAGGATTTGGTTTATCCTACACAGTTCAATAAAATAAGGCCAGAATGTAACCTGTTGCTTGCTCCCTTATTCAGGTGTGGAGAGAAAATATGAAGTTCGGGAAATAATGCCTCCAGCGGTAAAATTAGGTAAGTCTATTGCGGTGAGAAGAGTTCCCTTGTTTGTCCCTTTGTCTCACCTTGTTGTCCTTTTGTTCCCCTTAGGGGGCGAGGTACGGCGAGGATGCAATGGAGACTGCACCGACCCGTGAAGAGGAATAGTACCCCCGGCGGGAATCAGGTAAGTCTATGGGGGTAGTTACTATTTCCTCTGTTTATTCCCTTGCCTCACCTTTGCTGTTGTTGTGTTCCCCTTAGGTGCCAAAATGGGGCGGGAACGTGTAGAAGGATGCGGTGGATCGTGAGGATGCTGCGAAGGCCTGTGAGTTCAGCGCTGCGCTGCAGCATGCGAGGCGGCGCGCGTAAAATGCTTCTTTCTTCCAGCTCGAAGGCGCAGTGGATCCGGAATTCAGGTAAGGATCGAAGGTTTTGCTCTTATTCTAACCTTTTCTCCTTCTGTTCCTCCCTTTTTCTAGGAGCTGCAGACTCGAGGCGGGCGTGGCAGAAGACTGGATGCAGGCTTGCAGACACGGTGAGCGTTACGCTGCTGGATGCAGAATAACGCGAAGCGTGTTCTGCTCTTCAGGCGTGGTTTAAATGGCCCCCAAAGTAGTCCCAGGTAAGTATTCCTCCCCAGCCCCACCCGAGTAAAAAACATAGTCCCTAGGTAAAATAGTCCCTTCCTAGCCTCATTTGGCTTGAAGCTCTGCAGCATGGTCTGGTTCCCCGGGGGTAGGCATCATGACATCTTCCTAAGTCCACCAGATAGTTCACCTCTCCAAGTCTGCCCACAACCTTGAAGTGTCCTATCCATTTGTCCTGTAAGGCCCTCTGCCTTGTTGGTACCATAACTAGTACAAGCTGGTCTTGAGTAAAGTCAACCATGCTGGCCTTCTGGTCATGCCAATGTTTGACCAGAGCCTGACCTGCTTTTAAGTTATCACTAGCTTCTGCCATCATGTGTGACATTCTCCTCCGGAGACCTATCACATAGTCAGTCACTCTGACTGGCTTGGGGGAATGAGCACTCTCCAACCCCTCCTTAATCAGGACCAAAGGGCCTCTGATTGGATGGCCATAAAGAAGTTCAAAGGGACTGTAACCAACTCCCTCCTGAGGGACCTCTCTATAAGCAAAGAGAAGGCATGGCAGTAGAAGTTCTCACTTTCTTTTAAGGGGTTCTTCTAAAGCACCCATCATGCTCTTCATAGTACGATTAAACCTCTCTACCAGTCCATTTGTCTGTGTGATGGTAGGCTGTAGAGAACTTGTAAGTGACACCACCATTTTGCCACATGACTTGCATGTAGTGGTACATAAAATTGGATCCCCTGTTGGATATCACTTCCGTAGGAAACCCTACTCTGGTAAAAATACCAAGTAGAGCCTTAGCCACAGCCTGAGCCGTAACAGTCCTCATAGGTATTGCTTCAGGATATCTAGTAGTCTACTACAACCAGGATAAACCTGTTTCCTCAAGATGTGGGAGGGTCAAGGGACCAACAATGTCGATGCCGACCCCCTCAAAAGGAACTCCCACCACTGGGAGAGGCACCAAGGGTGCCACATTCTTGGCTCCACTCTTGCCAGAGGTTTGGCAAGTGTAACAGCTCCTACAGAATGTGTCAACTTCTGAACCCATCTTAGGCTAGTAGAAGTATAGAGAGCCTTTCCTTGGTCTTTTTGAAACTCAAATGACCAGCCAAAGGTATATCATGGGCCAACTGCAGGAACTGGAGTCTGTTTTCTAGGGGAACTACAAGTCTTTTGCAGTCCCTAGGGATAGACTCAGTCAGTTCACTGTAGAAGAGGCTACATCCCAGTGCAACCTATGCCTCCCAGGCTCTTGCCCATCGAGCTGAGAAGCTGTTTGTAGGTGAAGGCCTTCAAGAGTAGGACACTCTCTTTGTCCTCTGCTGAAGTCTGCCCTGTTGGGTCCACCATCTGACAGTAAATACTTCAGCTCAGGATAGTCAACAGTGTCCAGATCTCCAACTAAAGTTATGTCTTCTTCCAGATCTAACTCTTCAGAGACTGGATCAACCACACAGGGTTGTACCTCACACTCAGTGTCAGCAGGTGGAGGAGTCACAGGTGTGACTTTGGACAATCTTGGGGATGTCCTCGTGGGTGGCACAGGGGTGCTATCAGCTTTCTTCTTGGAGGTCTTGGGTTTCCCCTTTGCCTCTTTCTTTCCTGAAATAGCAGTGAGCAAGTCCTGTGGAATGGGGGTGATAGTTTCTTCTATCTTTTCCCCTGGAGAGCCTCTCAAGGTCCTCTCCTTTTCAGACATAGTGAGCTCCTGCTTCCTTTTACTGGGAACTAGAAACACCTCCAAGAGTTTTCAGGTCATTACCCCACAGGACTCTCCCAGGCACTTCATTCTGCACACCAACATGTATTTTGACAGCCATATCATTACACTAGATGAGAGTTGGTAACTGGGGAAACATTTGCACAGGGCCTCCAGCTAACTTGGTTAGGCGTTTGGGTGCCTTAACAACATCCTCCACATTGAAAAATGTTTAATCAACCACAGTTATGCTAGCTCCAGTGTCTCTGATGGCAGGGGTCTCCTGGCCATTCACAAGAACACTATCTTTACAATACTCTTTAGGATTATCTGGGATGGAATTATAGACATCTAAATTCTGTTGTTCCCACAAACCCAGGGACACTAAAGAAACACTAGCCAAGACTCTCATGGGTTCATCAGCCAGTAGGTGAACGTTTCCACTTGCCATAGGTACGTCTTCCTCTGGAGAGAAGGCGAAGGAGACAGTGTGGACCCCTGAAGGTTTACCCTTACATCTGGGATCCCCTTTCACATGGTCAGTTGACCCACAAACATAACATTTCCCAAACGTTTTGATGAATGGGGGTTTGTTCTGACCTCCATCTAGTTTTGGTCCAGATGGTGCACTAGCCTGATTCGGTTTCCCTTGTGGTTTACCCTTATGTTGCTGTTTAGGCCCTCTTTTGGATTGGAGGTATTAGAATTCTCCTTGTTATCTTTCTTTGACTGCTTTTCCTCATCCTTCTTCTGAGTTGCCCCAGATCCTTGCGAGTAGCCCTGCTGGCAACCCACAAGTCCGCAGCCTTAGCTAACTTCTTGGGCTCTATCTCCTTAGAATCAGCCAAGTGCTGTCTGAACTGAGGAGAGCAGGCATCATAAATTGACTCCAACATAACAAGATTTCTCATACCTTCATAAGTGTTTACTCTGTAACCCTAACCCAACCATCTAGGTTTTGCAAACATTCACATACCCAGGTAGCCCAAGAGGTACCATACTGCTTTCTGAGGGTCCTAAACCTCTTAAGATACTGGAAAGGGGTCTTCTCAACTCTAGTAATTAAAGCTAGCTTCACACACTCATAATCCATCCTATCCACTTCCCCCAACTCCATCACAACATCAGATGCAACAGTGGGTAGCCTAGAGAAGAGCCAAGGAAGCAACCAATTCCCTGTAATGTCTTGAATCCCATGGTTATATTCAAACATTGTCAACCAATCCAAAATATCAAGCTTAGCCTCATACATATCAACAATTTCTTTAGGCATACAGGGTCTCTTCAGACTGGAAGACCTAGAAGACTCTGGGAGAGAAGCCTTTTCAATAGACAATTTCTTCATTTCAAAGACATGATTCAACTCCATTTCTCTGAGCTTAAGTTCTTGATGCTTTTGTTCAGTTTGGGCATTAATACGTTTGAATTCCAATTCAAGCCTCATCTTTTCTAGAGCAATGAATTTAGAAGAGTGTAGGACCTGAGGGGGTCCCAGTGGAAAAAGGTTGAGGTTGCTGAGCAGGTACAGCAGCAGTAAGGCCTATATTGTGAGACATTTCTGCCTCATCTAACTCATCCATAATAACAGACACATTATCATCCTCATCATTTTCCACATTTACTGGAGGGTCAGGTATTTCAGATCCACTCTCCGGACTTTGTTTCTCTAATAACCTTTCAATTAATTCTGACTTTCTGCCTTTAACAGAGAGATTCCTTTCTCTACACAGATTTTTCAGATAATCCACAGTGTAACTAAGGAGGGTGTCCTGACTGTAGCTTTCCATATCAGACATGATTAAAATTGCTTTTTAGTGATGTTTAGCCTTGTGGCTAGTTGATCCGAGGTAATAGCAGCACTCTAAGTGTAATCACTATACTTGATCCTCACCGCAGTACACCAGTGTTAGGCAGAATCATATGCAGTACCCTTTGGGAACACCATACACAATTAAGACTCAAGTGACAGTACAAATTCACCTTTGGTACAAGTCTGTACTACACAGTAAAGTGGTAGCGATGGCTGAGCAGCCAGACTTATCTGAAGAGTAAAGTGAGCAGTATCAGAAGTTACACAAATGACAGCCATGACTATGGTTCAAACAAACACTGACTCAAGGTTTCTGAGTAAAAGAATATACATTTATTTACACACTCATTTGTAAAACAGTTCACTAAAGTAAAGCAGCATAAACTCACAATCTTAATACACTACACAACACCCAATGAATTATGGACAAGTTAATCTCAAAATGAAGTGTGAGCAAAATGGCACTCCAGCAATTTAAAAGGGAGGGAAAGACAAGGTTATACAAAATCAAGCAGCACCAGCAAGTAAGTAGGCAGGGAAATCTAGAAAAGGTTTGCTACAATGAGGATTCAAATCAATAGGCCTCGGCCAATCTTAATGGTTCAGAGTCTTTGCAGAGGATCACACAGTTCAGAGTAGTTTGCGGTTAAGTCTTTGCCAAGAGTTCGAAACGAAGTTGGTCGGCAGAAAAGTTATTTAAAAGAGTAGAGAAGGACAAGCCCTCGGATTGGCGAAAGATTTAAAACACTTTCACCGCGGTCGGGCGGACGGAACAAACAACCGGGTTTGCACAGTACCTTTAGAGCAGAAGAATGCTGAAGCTGAGGCAGAAGTTCCTGGCTGATCCTGCAGGCTCACGGTTCCTGGAGCAACTGTCGGACTGACACGAAGACGGAAGCCTGGAGTGTCCTGTACTGCCCAGGGAAGAAACCATCAGCAGAGCAAAGCGACCAATAAAAGGTGCGCTCCTTAACACCCAAACAGGGTCCAGTCCTCCTGGCTATCCGGTTCACTGCAGCTGTGCACAGCGAATTCGACCAGGGAAGGGACGCCATGCTTAGTGTTTGGCAAAGTGGTTGGTCCCACCAGTTCAAGGGAAAAAGATTTCTTGCAGATGATCTCTGTTGTCGAAGTTTGGAGATTCTGACCCGCAGCAGGGCTTTACCGGGAGGTTCAGTCGTGGTAGTGGTCCTCTTCCTTCAGCTTCTCTTTGGTTCTCTCGATCCAGTGGCGACTCTGCCTTCCAAGTCCCAGAGACCTGCTTTTTATGCAGTTTTCCCCCATTCACCCAGCCAGGCTGTCAATCACACAGCAGGGTGGCTGTCCTGGCGGGAGAGTCACCATAGCCAATCATACAGAGTGCGACATGGGTATCCAAGGAGACCCTGTGCAGGAAGTCTCAAACCCCTCACTCATATCCTGTCCCCCTCAGACATTCAGGCGCCTAAGGTGGTCTTCTGTGCAGAAGCCCGCCAAAGGACAGTGAACAAGGGAACCAAACCTGGTTTGGCACGCAGAGTAAAACATGAGAAAGAAAAAAAATGGCGAATAAACCCAGCCGGAACCAAATAAAAATAAATGAGGTCCAGCGGATTTAAGTTTGAGGCTACTAACTAAACTAAAACAGTACCAAAGCTATTTACATAGACCACGGTAGGAGAAATAGGGTAGATACCACTGCCACCAGCCAAATCTTAAAGGAAGGGGAAGGAAATAATGTTCCATGAGATACAGACAAAAAGGGATAACTATTAACCCTTTCCGGCACTCTATGGAAGATAGTTTGTACTGGGTCTGTGAATTTAAAAAGACTAATAAAGTCAATGGCAACTTTACATGTTCTTGGAGACAGTAGTCAGTCCCAGAAAATGGAGTTTAAAGTGGGAAGTCTGAAAAAGACAACTCTGTGTCGCTGTATTAAAGGTGCTGTGTGACACACAGTAAAAAGATGATGCCTATGGAGTAGGTGAGGCTCCACAGTGTATGAACACAAAAATGTAAAACACACAGCAAAACACATGTAAGAGTGGGGAGAAAAGGCTCACACTCTTACCAGGTGAAAAAATAAATCCCAGAAATCCAGCAAAGCTGCTGAGGGACTCAGTAGGTAAGGGGAATTAGCCATTCTGGAGAATTCTCCCCAACAGTATCTCATCGTAGTATTCAGTATACTTGGTGGAATCATGCACATTGTCTCCCTCCTTCGTGGGTTCTGCCATGAGTCTGGCTGGGTTCACTGTTCTACACCTTACAATTTTGATTGATTGGTTTGATATAATTACCTCATAACCGGAGGCTCTCTGTGTAGGTGGTGTGCTTTTGGTCTTTTTGAGGATAGCAAACAGGGCATTCTCAACATATAATGTTACTGCTCAGCCCATTGTGATGCTGGCAGATTTCTCAAATGCGAAGGCTGCTGCTGCTGCCAATGCCTGTTCACATGGATAATGGACTCTCATCCCTCAATCTGGATCCCACTGTAAAATGCTAGTGGTTTGTGCCCCAAAGCAGTTTTTTTTGTGCAAGGACAGCAGTCATCACTACTCCGTTTGAATGAGGAAATAGAAATAATTCTGCATAATAATCAGGGATCCCTAACACTGGTGCTGTGTTGATTGCTAATTTCAGTTTGTCAAATCATCTATTATCTCACCTGTCCAGGTGATGCCACTTTTCTTTCTGTGCTTCTTTTAGTGCTTTTAAAAGTGGCTTCAAATTTGTGCTGTAATCAAAGACCCATGCCCTGCAATAATTACAAAGTCCTCGAAATTGTTGTAGTCCTATCTGGCTTGGGTGTCTTTCATAATTGCTACTGCTCTTTCAGGTGTAACTTTCCTTCCTTCCTGTGATTTTAGCTGACTTATGTATAGAACCTCTTCTCTGCCAATACTGTCATCAACTGTATTGAGTCTCTCCTGCACTCTTCCTCCGTCTCGATGCACACCGAAATGTCATCTACATATTGTATCACTGTGCAGTCAAGCTGTACATTTCCAAGGTCCATCTGAAGTACTCAGTTAAAGACCCCTGGCTCCAGTTCGGATTTGCAGCGGAGACGCTGCCTCAACGCGGAAATGCTTCAATATTTGTTGTTGCAACTGCAAGTGACAGTGGAGCCTGTGAGACTTATTCTTCAATCACTTACCATACTTATGGTTCACAACTGACTCAGACCTCACTGCAGCCTCAGTGGAAGAGCAAGTGCTCGAAACGCGTGTCAGGCTACCCTAGTGTTAATTAAAACAAGCATGTTTTAGTTTCATCCCATGATAGGTAAACCAGGTTAGATCTTGGGACTCTTCATGGAATGGGATCGAAAATATGTCATTTTTTAAGTCACTGTAAAACATTCAGCTTTGGATGGAATGATACACAATATTGTGGCTGGGTTCGGGACCAATGGAAACTCAGCCTCAACAATATTGTTTAGCGGGCATAAATCCTGAATAAATCTCCATGACCTCCCCTGTTGCTTTTTTCACTGGGTACACAGCTATGTTACATGGGGATTTTGATGGCACCAATATCCCTTGTCACATTAGGGCAACAATCTGGTCATAAATGCCTTCATCTGCCTCTTTTTTTAAAAAAACCTTTATTTTTGAATTGCGCATCACATCACAGCTGTCACATATATCCAATAATAAGCAATTATTCAATAAACAGGAGCACTTTGTTTCTACATTACATTTCTATACATTGGTTTGGCACATTACGCACTTATGGAGCTGTCTTCGTCAGATAATGATTTGCGCAGGTATACTCTGAATAGTGTCCAAATGTCTTTTTGTGGAAGGTACCATTGCGACATAAGATTCTTCACATTCATTGACATATGTTAGTTCTCGGTGCATGGGAACTTTTCCAAGTTTGAAGTATGCATTTGTTTGCCATCACGCATCCGACACTGAAAAGTCTTGTAGTTTTTTCTGATATTTTCCCTATATCACCGAACAGTATCCCTGCCAATTCCAGCCAGAACTCCGTGATCGGTGGGCATGCCCAATACATATGATATGCGTCCGCCGTGGGATTTCTGCATTTCTGTCATTTTCCGGTTACATCATTTGTGAATTTAGCCATTTTAACTGGGGTATAGTGGAGTTTGTTTAACAACTTGAACTGTATTAACCTGAGACCAGCATTTAACAACACCTTTTTAGAGTGGAGGCAGTATCTCTTCCATTTTTCCTCTTCTATACTTATGCCCATGTCTGTTTCCCATGAGGTTTTGATCTTGTTCTATGATTGTGTCTGAGTTTGTATTATATTGTATAATTTAGATATACCAGTACCTGTTTGTGAATATAGGGATTGAAAACATGCATGCAGGGCTGGTTCATCTGGGAATGATGGCCATCTAGCTTTAAATGTGGACTTCATGCGGTAGTATTGTAAGGTGGCTTGCTGACCCCCTCCCACTGTGGTTGCAAAGTCCTCTGGTGTGACGAATCTCCCATTCAGGAACATATCTCTCATTTTAATCTCATATTCTGGGACCCATGTCCTGTGTATACTTTCATCGTTTGTGGGTGTAATACCTGGGAAGTTCTACAACAGAGCCTGTGCATCATAGGATGTATCGACTTGTAGCCTTTTACAGATCATAGCCCATGCCGTGATCGTGGTGGTTACCGGGTCATACTTGCATGAGTCTGTGTTTTTATGTAAATATAATAGAGCGCAAGTCCATTAACCGGACTGAGTGACGCTCGACAGGGATATGTGGTGCTGTATCAGTCGGGTCCTGCCAGTATTTAGTGTACTGTGCCTGGGCTACCAGATAATATAGTTCAAAATCCGGTGCAGCTTTTCCGCCCAACTCATATGGTTCCACGCGTTTTTCCCATTTCATCCTATTTCCCAGCAATTCCATATAAATGTTGTCGCCATGGAGCATAGGTTGTCAAAGAATGGTCTACCAGGCCATATTGGGATATTCATTAACACATATAGGAGCTTGGGGAGGATCCCCATTTTAAGTATCACAACACAGCCAATGAGTGAGATAGGGAGTTTGTCCCATAGTTGAAGTTTGGCAGGATCGTTTATAGGAGTTGCTCATAGTTGTCAATATATCGGGACATCTTGTCTTTAGATACAAGGATCCCCAGATATCTTATGTCGGTGGGGGACCATCGGAGACCGTGTGTGTTGGTCGGGCAGGTAGTGGCGGGTGTTAGTTGGAAGATCTCAGATTTAGAAGTGTTTATTTTGTATCCCGAGTATGCTGCAAATTGGTCCATGACTTCCAGCATGGGGACGAGATTTTTCTCCGGTTCGCATATGTATAACAATGTGTCATCAGCATATAGACTGGATGCTTCCGGCCATCTTTATACCACTCTGTCCCTGTCCTTGTCTGACAGCAGCGGCTAAAGGCTCTATCGTGAGGGCGAAGAGAACAGGGGAGAACTGACAGCCCTGCCTTGTGCCTCTCCCCAGGTTGAATCTGCTCGACAGGGTGTGATTGGTGAGGACCTTTGCTTGCGGAGAAGCGTATAGTAGTTTTATACACTGGATAAAGTATGGTCTGAATCCAAATTTCTCGAGCCCTGCAAATAGATATGACCAGGACACTGAGTCAAAAGCCTTCTCGGCATCCAATGACACAGCAGCGGCTTGAGCCTCAGGTCTGATCTGTGCCATAACTCTGAATAGTCTGAGCAAGTTTAATGCTGTGGACCTGGTCGGGATGAAACCACATTGGTCGGGGTGGATCAGGGTCGTCATTTTGGGGAGTAATCTAGTAGCAAGTACTTAGGCGAATATTTTAGCATCCGTGTTGATTAACGAGAGAGGACGATACTAACATTTCATGGGAGGGGCGCCTAGGTTTCAATAGTACTGTAATGATTGCCTCCCTCATTGTACTCGGGAGTAAGCCACCCGTCATCGCTTCCTCCCATACTAGAGACAGGATTGGGGAGAGTTCTAAGGAGTATTCTTTGTATAACTCTGCACCCAGCCCATCCGATCCCGGGGCCTTACCAGATGTTAGTGATTTAATTGCTTCAGTGATTTCTTTGCAAGTTATTGGTTGTTCAAGAGCTAGGCCACTGACAGTGTTGGGAGTGAGATACCGTTTAGATAATCCCTTACTTCTGCTTCCGTGTACGTATCGTGGTTTGCATAGAGGTCAGTGTAAAATTTGGTGAATTCTTCGTTTATCCCACCTTCATCGTTTATAACATCACCAGTCCCTGTTATGATGCTTGTGATTGTTGTACGATTTTGATCACTCTTTAGCAGGTTAGCTAGTGAGTGCCCCGCCTTATTAGCATCTCCGTATTTGCGTGCTCTAATGGGTGGGATCATATACTGTTGTTCCTGTGCTGCTAGTTCATTAAATTTCCAAAAGGAGAGTATTGATCTCCGCTAGGGTTCCCTTATCATGTGTTGTGCTGTAATCTTTCTCCAGTATTTTTAGGTGCTTTTCCGTTTCTGTTAGTTCTGTCCTGACTGTTTTCAAAAGCCCTGTTGTTTTAGACATTATGGCCCCCCTTAGCCATACTTTGGAGGTTTCCCATAGTGTTGAGCATTTGTACACCGATCCTTTGTTTATTCTAAAGAATTCTTCCATTTCCGTGTGTAGTGATTCCACCACAATCGGGTCTTGGAGGATGTTTGGGGGCATTCTCCATCTTTGAACAGGGGGTTTAACGTTCTGCAATGTTACCTCTATAGTAACAGGGGAATGGTCCGATAATGTACGGGGGTGTACGTCACATTGATTTACTAAGTTAGCCAGATGGGAAGAAATAAACCAGTAATCTATTCTTGACTCAGTGTCATGTACCAATGAGTAGAATGAATACTGCCTCTCTCGTGGATGTAGAACTCTCCATGAGTCAACAAGGGCTAATTGTGCTAAGGCCTGGTTTAAAACGTTAGAAGTTCTGGTGAGACCCCTCTGTTTGTCAGAGGACCTATCAAGAGACACATCAAGTATAGTGTTGAAGTCCCCTCCCCACAATATACATGCATTCTCTGATAAACCAATTTCAATAATCGCATTTGCAACAAAAAATCAGGGTCATCAGTGTTCGGCCCGTAGGTATTCACTAGGATCAGCTCCTCACCTGATACTTTGCCCCATATGATCACATATCTATCTTGAGGGTCAATTTTACATTTCTCAGTTTTAAAGCCCAATGAGGGGTGTATCAGTGTGAGGACTCCTCTGTTCTGAGATGAATATTCAGTATAATATCTATTGTTACCCCATCATTTTGTAATGTATGTGTTTCTCGACACATTGCAATGCGGGTGTGGTGTCTGTTAATGTAAGCCCCGACTTTGCTGGACTTCGATCTATTATTAAGCCGGCAGACATTCCATGTGAGAAGTTTAAGCTTCAGTCCCGTACCCAATTTTACATTTCGTGCCATTCATTCATGGTCGAGTATCCCATAATGAGGGGTGTGTTTCCCAGTGTGGTACAGTCTGTGATTGTGTGATTGCAAATTTTAAACATTTCAATTTCGACTCCCAGTACCCAATGGGGAACCTCTCGGGTGGTCGTCTTCACCTTCCAACCATATAGCATGTCTCTCCCCATTATATGCCATAACCGCTCTTAGCCAACACCTTGACAAACAATGCTCTGAACTCTGTCCCCACCCCCACCCACTCCAACAACCCCAACCTGATGATGATCCCTTATTGTTAACTTGTGGAACTTCCCGGAGGAGCGTACATTACAGCCACAGCCCCTGTAGCTAAACGCATCTCATCTGGTTGATACCATTTTTGAGACTGTGCCCTCCGAGCACCTATCATTATACTTTTAAGTTTATAAAGGATATTGTAGTGCTGTCCTTCAGTCGTTGGGATTTCTCATCTCGCCGATCGGTCGTTGGAGATCATTTTGATCTAGGTCGCCCCTTTGCGGTGGCATGGGGATGGAGGATTCTATATAGGCCATTGTCGCTGATGGATTTTCAAAGAAGTGCGCATGGCCGCCGTGTTGTATCTGTAGTTTTGCAGGAAACAGTAGCACATATAGAACCTTCCGTAGTCTGAGTTGTCTTTTAATCAGTCCGAATGATCGCCTTTGGTTCGGACTCCTGCTGCAAAGTCGGGATATATATGGATACTGTCTCTACTGTGCTGGAGGGGGCCCATTTCCCTGGCCAGATGTAGCACTGCATCTCTGTCCCTGTAATTAAGCAGTTTGGCGATGACAGTACGAGGAGGGGCCCCTGGCTTGGGCACTGGGGCCAAAGTGCAGTGAGCTCTTTCCACCAAAAAATGTGGTGAAAAGGAGTTCTTGCCAAACAAGGATCTTAGCAGCGATTCGATGTGAGGTTCCATAGGGCCCTTACAAAAGGATTCGGCAACCCCAACTATTCGTGTGTTGTTGCGACGCGATCCTGATTCTAAATTGTCACATTTGCCGTGAAGCTTGGTCATCTCTCCTTTCAAGAGGGTTATGTCCTGGGTGTTATGACTTATCGAGTCTTCGTTAGCACCAATTCTGCTCTCTGCCTCTGTGATTCTAGCACTTTCTTTATCGATGCAGGCTTTGAACGAGCCAATTGTTGAGACGATATTGTCTAGTTTAACATTTACCGCCAGAAATCCATTTTGTACCGTAGTCAGGAGGTGATCGAATTTGGGATTATCAGAGGAAGCTGAGGAGACTATGACTGCAGGTCTCGAGACACCAGCAGGGGTCTGGGAGCTTCTATACAAATCCATTGGACGGGTCTTCTTCTTCGCACTGGCTCATCTTGGCATCTCACGGGTATCGATAGCGTGCAGTAATGGCTGTCTAGTTGGTTAGAACCGCCTGGCCGGCACCCCAGGTAGGTTCCCCAGCGTCTGAATATGGTCTCGTACTAAAGGAGATGCGTAGCTGAACCAAGGGTCTATCCCCCAGTGCTGTTTATTTCCTTGTCCATGAATACGGGTCCCGTAGTATCGGTTGTGTTCAGACTGGTATGCACCTCTACAAGGATCAATACTGTACCGTGTATGTTACAGCCTACTTCTTGGGCTTGTGGGATCTGAGCTGTTCAAAAGACCTTTGCTGTTTGTTCAATTTTTCAATTGTTTGGGTTTTTACTGCTTATACGGTCCAGTTACGTCAAAGGATGGACTGTGATCTCTAACGTAAGTTAATGTTCCAGCCCCTAGTTCAGGAGGGAGTGGCGACTACTTCTGGAAGGGTCCCCCTATGGCTAACTGGCTGGCTATCTGGTTAGCAATCAAGCTGTAATATGGGTAGAGATGGCCCCTGTCAGGGTTACCAGTAGATTAGCTCGGGGCGACCCACCAGGTGTAAATGCGTGTATTACACTGACCGTATGTTCAGGAGCCAGGTGGTCTGCATGCTTCTTGTGTCCGTTGGTGTGTCGGAAGGGTTCAGTGCCCCGCTGCCATATGATAACTTTTGGATGTAGTGTCCTTCCTTCATATGATATGAGGTCCCGGAGCGAAGTCTGTGTATTCGTTTGCCGTGGGTCAGGTCCCCCCTGAGACTCCGTGGCTAAGGTCGGGTGGTTTGCTCACACTGCACTCCGATTATCAGAGTATGCATTAAGGAGGCAGTAAGAGGTAAGGCTATCTTCCGTGCGGCTCTGTGTGGGCCGGTGTCCCAGCCTGTCTCCACTGCTCAGCGAAGCCGCTGGTGGCCCCCGCCTGATTGGCGCACTGCACCACGTGCAGCCCCTACCCTCCGGGCAGGGCCGAGTCAGGGAATCAAGGCGCTATGCACTTGGGTGGCTCTTGGAAGGGGCTGGGTGGACAGCGCTTTCCTTAGCAAGGAGCTGGGATTATATAGTTTGTCCTCCGGTGCTCCCCCCCGCTGCTCATGCAGTTGTGCACGCGGCTTAGTGGACCGCTTTTTATATATCAACAACTGTTGCCCGAGGGGCGCCCTGGCGGGGTCCGGATCAAGTCCTCATTATATCCGAATGGAATGCTGTGGGCTACGGTCACCGATGCCTGCGGGCACTCCAGGGCATGTGTGTCCTACTGGAGCCGCGGTCTCTGGCAAGATGATGCTGGTCCCATATGTCGGCTCTCCTCGCAGCCCCACCGTCTCATGCTGTGTAGTTTTGGTTTCTCACGCGGGCGGGTCCGGTTTTTCCGCTTCTTCCTCCCCGGGGGTTCCTGGGGATGTGGGAAGGCAGAACTGTCAGTGTAGGTAGCTCGTGTGGCTCTGAGATCGGATTTATTTTCGAAAGGATTGCCACCATAGAGGAGCTCAGCGATCAGGTGGCCATCTTCATTGCACGAAACAGCGCCCCCCTTCATCTGCCTCTTTTGACTTGGGGTACTGTCTTACCCATGGTAAAATGGCTCCTTGCTTCAATTTTATTTTTCCTACGCCTTTCAAAAGGTCAATGTCATAGGGGCTGCTGGGCCACAATGTACTTGGTAACTGTGCCAAATCTTCCCTGGAGGAAAGTCAGTATCTATTTATTAGTGACATTCTCTGAGGTATTTTTCTGATCTCAATTTTTAGCTGGTATGTAAGGCTTATATTAAGCATTACTTTCTCATCTGAATCATCATCTGTAAACAAATCTTCATCTGTCAAATCAGTCAGCCTGTATCCCTCGTCAAGAGCCATCACTGTCCTCAAGTTTATTCCCGATTGCAACGAAAATGGTGGGATAAACTTGAAGCACGATTCTGGAGACAACTGCTCCATCTCCCAAATTCTACTCCCCTCCCAAACATTAGATTTGAATTAGGACTTCTATCCCTATATTCACAAACCGTGTGGAAAATGTGTGCACTATTAAGAAAATCCTTATTGGGGCTGCATACATGTAACACTTTGGGTATCATAGCACAACATCTGCTTGCACGAGAACATTCATTCACTAAATTGTGGTGCAAATGTACTATTGATGAGATGGCCGATGCTTCGGTGTCTCTCAAGTTACTCATGCAAAATTCGACACGATCGAAGGTGGAAATATGCCAAAATGACTGGATTGAGAACCAAAATAGTTGTATACGATATAGACTTTGATGCACAATTATTGGACATAAGAATGGCGACTATTTGAGCAAATGTCCTGCAGCCTGCTTACGCGATCAGTATTTGTGTTTTCAACTAAATTTATGGCACACAAGGGAAGTGTTGGCTAGAAGAAATTTGATTCCAAAAGAAATGATTTACTGTTGATTTTGTTTGGATATATCGCAAAGCGAGACATTGGAACATTGCATTTTAGTGTGCCCAATGTTAAATAGCATTCGAAAAAACCTTTTTTAAGAAATCAATTATTAATAATTGTGAAATGGAACAAAAATAAATTTGGCGACGCATTTTTAATAGCCCAAAATTGGCAGTAAGAGTGGCAATTGTCCAGTTCTTGAATGCGATATATGCCACAAATGTAGAAGATGACTTGTAAAGATATCTGTTGATGTGTTTAAAGATAGACATGAATTTGTTTTATGAGATGTAAATAACTGAAATGAAATTATGATGTAAGAAAGTTTGATATATATTTGCAAGGTTGATTTTATCAACTAACCAAATAAAAAAAAATGTTTTAAAATAAAAAAATAATATTCCCTCCTTATCAACTCCATGCAAAATCACCCTATTTTCTTTCACTATTGATGTCGTTAGCTCTATTGTGATCACTTACCCTTCCTCCTCGTCCATGGGTACTTCTGGTCTGAATACTCATTCTGTAAGCAATTGTAATAGCCATGTCCATAGTATATGTACCCTAAAAGGAATACTTCTGGGTCCAATCACACATCCCTTTGTGCTTTCTGGCCATAGAATGCTGTTAAGAATTCTTGTACATGTATATAATGAATCCCTGGGGCAGAACATATTATCCCCTGGTCAGTGAAGGATATTGTCATGCTCAACTTACTCATCAAGTCCCTCTCTAATTTGTTAACTTTTGTCTTGTGGAAATGCAATAATGGCATAGCCATGTCATATTCCCAAACAGTGATATGTAAAAAGTCTGTAAAAGGAAACGGTTGCCCCAGAAAAGCCTTGTGCATTCATGGCAAAGCTTGACATTGGGAATCTCCCTTCTCTAACACAAGATCATGTTACCCCGTATCTACAAAGAAGGAATATGTTTTGTCACCTATGGTTACCCTGACGCTTGGTTCCTCATGTGAGTCTGGTGTAACTGATAGTATGGAACATATCAAGTCTTTCTGTGGACTTTCCTATTGCGAGTATAAATCCAGCCTGTGCCGCTTAAAGGATTTCCTCCCGCTACTGTCGCACACCTCTATGTTTGCGTTGCATGGTACAGTTTAATTCTGTTGTATAGGTGCTTGTGTCTGTATGAGCACTTACTCTGTCTGCATAGGAACTTGCTGAGTTTGCATTGGCACCTATTGTGTTTGAATTGGCCTCCCTTGCTGTGTAGGTTGCATTTGTGGCACTTGTGTTTGACACTGTGTGTGATCCTGGGCATAATATTCAGGTGGTTATGCGCACCCCCCTCTTGCATTGGTTCCCAACCAACTCTGCTGCATCCCTTCTCTGCTTCTGCACACGTGTGAAATGTGCCCCATCTTACCACAGGTCCAACATTGCTGTGTCTGTCCTACAAATCTGGGTTGCCCACCATTAAATCCCCCTCCCTGTCGAGCATGAAATCCAAACCCTCTACCTCTGGGCACACCCCCTTGTCCTCGCAGGAAGTAATTATATTCTCCCCTTCCTGCAAAATTCCCATTAGCTGTTGTACCTGCAGTGCTCCTTGCGTAGAAAACCCTTCTCCATTTTTCAATACTACCGAGAACTTTGACAATTTTTTCTGTACTCCTGTTGCTTCCTCCTTCCTGTCCTCAATTTTCTTTCCATCTTTCTCTTCTTTTAACAGATAGTGGTGAACTATAGTCAGTTGAATTTCTGACCACGGCTTCACTTCCATTCACACAATCGTTTTCAATTGTGTCTACACTATTGGGCAGCCTGTGACATAATATGTGAAAAAAAATAGTTATATCTGGTCTCACGGTCCTCTCGTTTCTAGCTGTTACTTTTCCAGAGTCTCGTGAATATAGACAGCCGCATCTTCAACATCATGTATCTTACGTGCCACAATTGCCCTCATGTCTGATGAATTTGAGTACTGGACCTCGAGTGCCTGCCATACATCAGCTTGGCCATTATTGAAAAGTGCTCCATCATGATAGGTGTTCTGGGCAATCAATGAAGGATAGCCCGCCCTCTTTCAAATGTCATCTGCCCACTCCCCTAATATGGCAGCGAGCATGCTTTTTATGTCTCCCACAGCTAACATCATTCTTGCTGTCATTCTTTCTAATTCATAAATCCATTTACCAGCTCCTGATGTCAATGATGACAGCTTGAAAACTAAATTGTCTTTGTCCATTTGTGGGCACAGAACATATTGCAGCTGTCCTCCCCTTTTCTCTAATAAAGGGAACTGTGTAATTCTGACCCCTTATACAAGTGTAGTTGTACCCTTTGTCTTTGTACCCACATCTGTCATATTACATTTCTTTCACCCTAGCAAATTTCTCAACCTATTCACATATGTGGTGATTGCATTTTTGGGCATCTGGGATATTCAGTGGGTTCTGGCCTTCTCCTTTCTGATTCCTCCAAATCCAACCATGCTCTCTCTTTCCCTATCCCCATCCTTGTAGAAAGGGGCTCATGCAGCCTTCTCCTCATCTTCCTCATTTATAAACATTGCATCATAACGTTCATCTCATTTATCGTCCACCCAGTCTTCAAAATCTAATCTTCTGAGGGGACTCATCATATATGCTCATCACCTCTTCCAATATGTTTGTTCTTCCATCTTGCGGGGACCCTGCTTTGTTCCCCGTTGTACTACTTGCACCATCCCTTCTGTTGCTGTACAAATTGCTATCCCTTCCTTGTTTGGGTTCTACCTCTCCCTCATCTGGAAGCATACATTTTTAAAAAATAAATATTTTTATTGGGTTTTTGCAATAGTAGTTACAACAAACATGTCTTCCCTCTCCCCTCCCTGTGGCAGTGGTACTTTCCCCACATCTTTAATATCCCCCAGATATTCCCCTGAGATCTTCGAGGTTTCACACAAAGTTCAATATCTGCAGGTTGTGTGGGCACCATTGCTTCATATACTTCCCCTGTATGTATGTCATAACACTTTCCCAGTCTCATCAAAATGTTACCCCTTCCCCCTGGACCTGATAAGTGACTCACTCCATTGTAAGCAGCCGACACAATGTTTTCAACCAATCCATGCCCATTGGAGGTAGCCTCTGCTTCCAGCGCTTCACTATGACCTGCCATGCTGCTATTAGCATCATCATAAAAGCCTTCTTCTGGATTCTATCTGTCAGGTTTCTACCTGGGTCAAATAGCCCACACATCCATTCCCAGGGGGCGGGTCGTATCAAATATGACCATTGACTATCTGGGAGGTAACATCTGTCCAAAATGAACCCAGCACTGAGCACTCCCATCATATGTGTTTTCTATCCCCCCCCATCCTGAGTACACTTTCCAGCATTCCTGCGTGGTAGTCAAGTACATTTTATGCAGCCTTACAGGGGTATAGTGCCATCGCATCATAACCTTGTACCAGGTTTCTCACAACTGTATTGATCGCGTCAATTTAGGGATGTTTATCCACTGGTTCTCCCAGTGGCCAATAAGGATGTCCTCCCATTGTGTCATGCACCCCCATTGTCCCGTCGTCTCTGGCTCCACCATCAATCTATACAGCATGGATATCATCTGTTTGGTGCCAGAGTGCGTAACAATGAATTATTCAAACTTAGTCAGTTCTCTCCCCGCGGCCTGTTTGCTGTCATGGCCACAGGGCAAGAACCACAAGCTCCACTACATAAAGGGTCCAGTTGGACCTAGTCCTGGCGCCTTTGGCGCCAGGCTCATGAGAAAGTGTGCTCTGCACACTTTTATTCTGGTGCACGTGCTATTTTCTCCCCTGCAGGGCCTCCACATGCCTCCAGGTCGGGCGTGGCCATAGGAGTGCATTGGGCTGCACGTGCAGCATCTTCTGGGAGTGGCAGGGTGGGGCTACAAGTCAGAACAAATGGGCGTGGATGGGCACGCTTTAGTCTGCTTATAGCAGCGTAACGCTCACCGCCGCCTGAAGCGCATCTTACCTGATTCCAGCAATAACCATCGCCTGAAGTGCATCCTTACCTGATTCCAGCAGCAACCACAGTCAGAGCGCATCCTTATCGGATTCCAACAGCAACCGCAGTCGGAGCACATCCTTACCTGACTCCAGCAGCAACCACAGTCGGAGCACATCCTTACCTGATTCCAGCAGCAACCGCAGTCAGAGGGCATCCTTACTCGATTCCAGCAGCAACTGCAGTCGGAGCAGATCCTTACCTGATCCCGGCTCCCAGCCTCAACACTTACTTGGGAGTCCATCTTCGGCCAGCATCCTCACGGATCCAGGCATCCTTCACCCGCCGGCAGATCTTCGGATAACAGCATTCCAGTCAGTCAGACATTACGCTAAGGTCGTGTGCAAACCAATCCTTGCGCTTGACCAAAGAACAAAACTTACCACCTAGCGGGACATTGCGAACTCGACTGTTCTCCATTGGGGCTCGCTTCTTGCACCGCAATTCCACTGAGCCTCACATCACCTATTGGGGAGAAGGAAAGACAGTACAAAAGAATACGGACAATAATCATTATCGAAGGATACTTACCTTTGAAGTGGTTTGAACCCACAGCCGGTCTGGGCTGCCACGCACATGGACCAGTGAAGAAACTAGGTCTATCTAAAAGCACCCCTGCAGTGAGAAGCAGGATGGAGAACTTGCCAACATAATTAAACAGGTGAGACTATATGGGTAGGTGCATGCTCCCCACATTCTGGGAAGAAGGGTTCGAGGGAGACCACAGTATTCTCACGGCCTCTCATATTCTCACAGGGGCAGTACCACCAAGCAGCGCAGTCCACAACACAGGAGCGGGGGAAGAAGCCTGACCCAGTGGAAGAAGCCTGACCCAGGGGAGCCAGTCCAAGGGAGGGCTGCAACCATGCCCCAACGTCCCCACAGAGGCCAGGTGAGCGTAACAGAACGCAAAGCCTCTCCGAATCTCTGCCTGGGCATTATGGAAACCTCAGAAACAGACCAGTTGGCCCAACTACTGGGGGAACTTCGGGCAGAGGTTCATGCCTCCAGACAAGAAACCAATGCCTTAAGAGTGGACCTTATTGTAGCTTGAGAACGAACCAACGACTTGGTAAAACAGCTGCTTCAGACCCACGCAGATCAGGTTCCATTACCTGGGCTTGCACAGCTTCCTATGCTGCAGCCATCGCCACCAGTTCAAGTGGTGCTTCCAGGTACAGTGCCATTGGCCCCGCCCGAACGCTTTACCGGCGATCCCAATAAGTATGCTATATTCATGAACCAATGTTGCCTTCACTTTTTGTGCCAGCCTGGGGCTTTTCCTAACGATAGCGCAAGAGTCGCCTTTGTTCTTTCATATTTAGGAGGCAGCGCAGCAGACTGGTCGATATGATTAGTAAACCAGGATGATCCTCTACTCTGAAACTTTGGGGAATTCCAACGGTAGATGGACAAATTGTTTCCTAGACACACCCAAGGACAAGCCCTGGATAACAAACTATTGTCACTCAGGCAGGGAAACCAAGATCTGCTGACCTATATTACTACCTTTAATCGTCTCATAGCACAGACAAATTGGCCAGAGGAGAAGAGGGCCACACTCTTATCGGGGATTGTGTGGGGAACTAAAGGATGTTCTAGCGTAAGTAGTCAATCCTCCTGAAGGTCGTGCAGAATACATCAGCTTGACCACAGGTTGCAGGATTGAAAAATGGATCGCACAATGATTCAAGGGCGGTCAGTCCATATGCGACCCCGTGACAACCAAATCAAAACCAACAAACAAACTGAGCCTATGCAGATCGGGGGATTGCAGGCTCCTATCTCCAAGGCAGAGAGAGAAAAGAGAAGACAACAACTCTGTTTATACTGCGGAAGAGCAGGACATTTCCTACGAGAATGCCCGGTAACACCCCCTAAGAAAATAGTTGGTGCAACGGACAATGGCAACGATGAAAAGGAACAAAACCTGGAAAAGTCCAACTCCCGACAAGCGTAGGGGTCCACTTTTCGAGCGAAAAGAAGGAATCTGTACAGACCTCGCATCTGGTCATCCCGGTACTTTTGGTCAACCACCAACAACCATCAAATGTACATGCCTTGTAGGCATATATTTATAGCAGAGCGGTGGGAAATTATATTGATCAAGATCTGGCTGCACGAATAGGCCTTCCTCTCCAGTAAAAGCTAAAATCGGAAAACGTCACAGCAGTGGATGGTTCTCAGTTGTCATCCGGCCTAGTGACACAACATTCCGAAAAGGTCATGCTGATGTGTCAGGATGGTCATCGGAAAGACCTCTCTTTCGATCTTATTCGAGCTCCTCAGTTCCAGATGATTTTAGGAATGCCTTGGCTGGAAACCCACAACCCTAGGATCGACTGGCAAAAACGAGTGCTGACCTTCCCTCAAGAATGCGTTAACATCTGCTACCACAAAAATGTGAAGAGCCGGGAACTCAAAACGAAATCTATCCTGGGGCTCTCTGGTTCCCTGCCCCCCTGAATATCTGGATTACCAGGATTTGTTCCAGAAGGACCAAGTGAACACCCTGCCTCCACACAGACCTTACGAATGCACAATCGATATGGTGTCCGGAGCACAAATTCCCTGCAGTCGAAGTTACGCTCTAACGGAGCAAGAAAACCAGCATCTGAAATCTTACCTGGATCAGTACTTAGCTAATGGCTTCATCCGGCCGTCTAAGTCCCCTGCCTCCTCGGCTCTCTTTTTCGTACCAAAGAAAGAGGGTGATTTAAGAACTTGAATAGATTATAGATTATAGAGCACTGAACCAAATCACTATAAAGAACACATACCCCCTGCCACTCATCCCAGAGCTTCTAGATTAGGTGAAAAATGCTCACATTTATACAAAACTGGACCTACGAGGAGCCTATCCCCTTGTGAGAATTAAAAAAGGAGACAAGTGGAAGACGGCATTCCGAACCAAATATGGACTGAGTATCATGTCTTTTGGACCATGTAATGCCCCGGCAGCGTTCCAATTCTTTATGAACGATGTGCTTCATGAATTATTGGACGTTTGTGCACTCGTCTACATAGATGACATTCTTATTTACTCAACATCCAAGGAGGATCATGTTGGCCATGTAAGAGCAGTTCTGGAAAAGCTTTGACAGCATCGGCTGTTTGCCAATTCTAAAAGTGTTTCTTGCATGTTACGGAAGTTGAATTTTTGGGCTTCATGCTCACACCATGAGGAGTACACATGGACACACGCAAGGTGGATGCTATCCTTCAATGGTCATCACCAACATCCACAAAAGGAGTACAGCGTGTGCTCGGATTTGCCAATTTTTATCGTCGGTTTATTCCAAGGTTTTCACAACTAGTTCATTCAATTACCTCCCTACAGAGAAAAAAAAATTATCCTGGTCCCCCGAAGCAGAAAACGCCTTCCAGGAACTGAAACTTGCTTTCACCTCAGCACCAGTTCTTCAACACCCTCGACATGCCATATGTTGTCGAAACAGACGACTCCAATGTAGCCATTGGAGCAATATTATCGCGAAAGGACCCAGACACGGGGCAATTATAACCCATAGCATTAGTTTTCCATGCCAGAATTGAACTATGCAATCACTGACAAGGAACTGCTAGCGATCAAAGGAGCCTTCAAAACATGGAGACACTATCTTCTGGGAGCAAGGGACACAGTCACAGTTATCACAGATCACCGTAATCTGCAATACTTGAAGACTGCCAGGGCCCAATCCTCACGCCAGCTTCGCTGGGCTCTCTTCTTTGCAGAATACAATTGTGTCATTACTTACAGACCAGGAGTACGCAATGGGAAAGCAGACACTCTGTCACGCATGGGTGAGGACAAAGAAGCTTTCACCACATCTGAGCCTGTGGCCATCATTCCCGAAAAGCGGATCCAAAACCAAATTGCTGCAACCGCCTGCTTGGATGACTTGAAAACTGATCTCCCATCCCGGATGAAATAAACAGCACAACAGGAGTGGCTAGCTAGAGGAGACCAATACACCATCGAAAATGATCTACCCTATTTTCAAGGGAGATTATATATTCAGGACAAGAAATTACAAGACCAGATAATAGCAAACTACCATGAACCATTAGTGGAAGGACACCCAGGGATTGCCAAGACTCAGGCTAAAATACAAAAGGGCATTTGGTCAGACCCTCCAGCTGATAGCGATTTTGCGATCCCGCAAAAACTGACGTTTTGCGCAAAATGCACAGAAAACGCCCGATTTGTGCAAAAACAGCATATTTTTTTTATATAAAAATTAAATCTGCAAAAACTACTGTTAAAAAAAAGTTTTGAGAACCGGGCACCCTGAGTAATTATTTTTTTTAAACGCAAATATGAAATGTGCTAACACATCTCGTCACTTGCGCCCCAAAAAAAGAGCAGCCCAATTCACAAGGGACACCTGAATGGGAACATTTTATATGCGCGCCCATTCAGATGGCCTTTTTCACCATCTTGAGCAAATCGGGGGGCGTTTCTGCAATTTAAAAGCTCCTCCCACATTTCCAAGCAAGATGCACTATTAAATGTGCAGACATTGTAGGCAACCCTGCGCGCATGGGATGTGGGGGTGCCACTGCATGACAGGG
Organism: Ambystoma mexicanum; assembly: GCF_040938575.1. Lineage (NCBI taxonomy): Eukaryota > Metazoa > Chordata > Amphibia > Caudata > Ambystomatidae > Ambystoma > Ambystoma mexicanum. Next base: position 1,095,548,606 of record NC_090924.1, read on the forward strand.
TCTTTCCTGACCCTGTCATGCATTTCTTTTAAGGTATGTCGCTTGCATTTCTGTTCCTCAAACAGGATAAAAATGTGGTTTTTGGGTCGCATTTTACAGTGGCAGGCATGTCCCTGTGAAAGACGCTGGAAGCTTGCAGAACACTGTCGGGAGAGTGCTTCTATTCAAGGTACTACCCATTTTGACGCACACAAAAAAAATCGATTGAATGGTACAACTTGACCTATTTCGGCCAGGACCATTCAATCGATTTTTTTAAATACCAAACATGTGTTGCGGGGGTGTCACCCGCTCCCCATGTTCAGTATTTTTGGGTTTGGGGATTGCAGGGGTGTCCCCCACTTCTTCAAAACTAGAGGCAGGGGACTGAAAAAAAAAGAAAATGACTAAAAAGTGCCCCTGCGGAGTCGGATCTGACCCACGTTAAATAGACAGATCTGACACAGTAGGGTTTGGGGGTAAGCGGCAGCGACCAAGCAGTTAAGTAGGGGAGTGGGTGGTGTGGTGGTGAAAGGTACATTTTGGGTTGTTTGGCTGAAGTGCAAATCAATTTGCGGCTAAATTGATGTAAAGACTGGAGGGGGGAGTCTGTACTTCTGCTTTCTATATGGTAGAGGAGAGGCACAGAGGACCCCAGCCAAGATTCTCTATTGTGGTAACAATGGACGAGCAATCAAGGCCTAGCTTCTCAGGAGGTGATCACAAGTCCAGTCCATATATTGTTCTACGAGTCATATTTCCCTCTACAATAGTTCTACAGCCCCAAAGTACCTGGAATTGTAGCGTTTGTCGTCGGGGAATCGACGGCCCTTCTTGAGTGCCCTCCCTTTAAGGCAGGAGTCATGGGTCGTCGAAAGTCCGACGGAGAACAGGGTGAACTACGGCAGAGAAGTGGCAGCTTCTTTCCTAGCGGTGCTCGTCGACGTTGTAAACGTCCTGCAAGGAAGAGGCGTGCGGGGCACCTCGATGATGATAGTTCTGGACCGCAAAGAGTGTGAAGAACTGTGGCCCGGCAAGGGCGTTGAGTCGTTGGCATCTCTGTGGTCTTTGGGTGGCGGGAAACCCACCGGCAGATGCTCCTCAGCGCATCGACGGTCAGGCCATCTCCAGCAGGATACAGAGGCAACGATGCGGACGAGAGCGTCCTTGGATCAAATGAAGTTCTTAGGCGAATGGGAGCACGGTGGCTCCGGTCGGGGACGGCGGTCGTTGACAGTGGCGGACAACAATCTGGGCGCTTCTCCTTGGGATTCCATAGCAGTCCCCGTCTCGGGTCGGCAGCCTGTTGAAGGTCTGTCTACAAGGGAGCTTTGGCAAAGACCAGCTGGTACACGATGGCCCTCGTAGCTCGGGAAGAGGGCACCTTACCAGGTCCTCTCTGGGTCAGTTCTTGGAGACACAGCAGCTTTCAGATTGTGAAGGAGCGCAACAGCAATTCTTCTCTTCCAGCAGGGCTTCAAGGTCAAGCTTCAGGTTTACACCAGTTACTTGTCGTAGTGGACTTCAGCTTCAGAACACAAATTCTAGCAGTGAGAGTCCCCCAGATATACCAGTTGATCTCCCATTCATTCTGCTGGGTCACACTCAGGCAACCAATCGGTCAGAAGGGCATTCATGCAGGCAGGCATCCAATCAGGTGCATAGTGCATTCAGGCCATTCACTCCTCTCCATACACTCACAACAAGTTATGTGTATTGGGACAAGTACCCAGCCATTCAACACTCCACACTCCAGTTTCGGACGGGGCTGTCTCAGTCATTGTGTCAACCACCCGATACTAGACACCCACAACACAGAATGCGTATTCGTCACACACTCCATTCACCCAGGTCACCCCCACAGGGTGTACCCACAACATACAGTCATTGGGAAGGCTCCAGCCAGTCTAGTCAGCCCTTCACAACAACACCATATATGGAACTTCCACCCAACAGCCGGTCAGGGGGAAGGGACAGAGTCAGGGCTTCCCAGGCCTTTGGGAAAACAAGGTAACAGACAATAGAATGCAAGAGGCCACAGGGACCATCTTGTTTCCTATCAGGAATCAACCGATTCCAATGGATATCTCAAAATGGAGGATACTCAGAGCACCTGTCAAATTCAGCATGGAGCTGCCACCAGCCCATACCCTGCTCTGTGGGCCACCCACAGGTACCCAAAAACATACACTAGGGGCACAGGGTTGTACGCCCATCCATGGGTGCCATGAGGGTATCCCATGGGTCTGTACACCAAACCAAAAGAGAACTGCACTGCCAGGAGTCGCACATGTCGCACAGGAACTCCTGCGCAGAAAGCACGACAGAACACACGATAAAAAGCAGTAAAGGACAAGGATACGGAGGCCCTGTCCCTCCGATGCATTTCCAGCATCACAATTGACTATGGTCCAATCCACCGCAAATAATTACACTTCGGTCAAACAACCCAGAACCCTATTCAAGGCAGCTGGCCAGCGCACAATTTGCGCTACAGCTCCAGCCCGTGGAAATGCACTGGTCACCTTTGAGAATAAGGTGACCTGCTCATTTCCAAAAATTGGTTGTCTAAAAATAGGGTATCCTCGTCTCTATTTTTAAATGCCCCTTTTTTTGAGGATCTGGGTCAAAATCTACATTTAAAAAAATGAAAAAATTGTCACTATGAGAGGGAAAGGAGAGAGTGATGGGTGAGATTTGAAGTGATAGGCAAGAAAGTAGAGGGTGAGCAGCGGGTCAGAGGAGGAAGCAGTGCATAAGAGCAGAGGAAGCAGTGATGCAGTGGGCCATAATTCTGAGAGCGAGCAGAGGTACAGAAAGTAGAGGGAGCGTGTGGTCCGTGAGCCAGAAAGCAGAGAGGAAGTGGTTGGCCGGAAGGAGGCAGTGAGCTGCAGACTGGGAAAAAGGATGAGGGAAGAGTGCGATAGAAAGAGAGAAAGGATGCAAGATGCAGAAGTAGCACAAAAGAATGAAGGACTGTATATTGCGGGAGGAATCAATAGTGTAAGGTGTGAGTTGGGAGTATGATTTGGAGTGTGGCAGGGGCTGGGAAGAGCAAATTTGACTTGACAGAGTGACATAGCACATGAGTATTGTATGACACAGAGGTCCAGGAATGCAAGTTGTGATGGGGAGTTGGTGAGATGTGTGATGTGTGTTGGTGAGAGGTATGTGGGTGTTTGGGGGACTGGAGAATATAGAAGGTGAATATTTTCAGCATTACAACTAATAATGATCAATTTAGTTGATACTATTACATAGGCATGCACATTAAACCAAAAATGTAACCAAATCAAACTTTGTTCTGCCAAGCCAGACATATCTGGGACTCTTCCTGTTAAAATAATACAAAAGATACATAATAATGATACCTTGGCTCTCTTGCAGCCTTTCACTCTGCCTCTTTCCTGCAATATGGCAATCTTACATCCTCTAGTGAATAGAAAATGTCCAGCAAAAGTCCTGCAATAAATAAAGGTTTGTGCCACAATATTTGTCATTCGATGCCGCAAAATTTGCCATTTCATGCTGCAAAATCCTGGAAGGTCTGATTGGTGGCCAACCTGGAGAAAAGACATTGCTCAATTCATTGTGACCTGTGGTGTCTGCACGCAACACAAATCTCAGAAGTTAAGAGCCCGCAGGGTTTACTACGTCCCTTGACTGTACCACCAGCACCATGGCATACGCTGTCTATGGACTTTATCACTGATCTTCCTCCATGCAACGGGTTTAACGTGATCCAGGTTATTGTACAGTTATTCTCCAAGATGGCACATTTTATTCCATTGAAGGGGCTTCCCACTGCATCTGCCCTTGCCACACTGTGTTTGGAGTAAATGGCAAGTTACACGGTTTCCCATCGGTATTGATCTCAGATTGCGGAACACAATTTGTCTGAGCACTCTGGAGGAGGTGCTGCAAAATAGCCAAAATTGACCTCCGGTTATCCATAAGTCATCACCCCCAAACCGATGGCCAAACCGAACGGACCAACCAGACCTTGGAGCAATACCTGAGGTGCATGTTACAACAAACTGAGGAGTCCTGGAAAACATTCTCTGGTTGACCGAATTCGCCCATGTTAGGCAGAATCCTGTGCAGTGCCCTTAGGGACCACTACACACAATTAAGACTACAAGGGCAATACAAGTTCACCTTAGGTACAAGCCTGTACTGCACTGTTAAAGTGGTAGCAGTAGCGGAGCAGCAAGACTTATCTCAAGAGCAAATGAGCAGTAGTAAAGATTACACAAAGGACCACAATTACTGTGACTCAAGCAAACACTGACTCAAGGTTTTTGGTTACAAAAGTAAAAGTACATTTATTTTTTGTGACCATCTGTCTGCAAAATACTTCACCTTTATTAAAATTAAAACCACACGTAAAATACACTACACACAACCACTTCACTATGGATAATGCAACTTAGGTAAGTACCTTAGGATTTGACGGACCGGTGTTGTGAAACAAACGACGTTACCGAGAATACATATGTGATCACTTTTTGACAGTAATGACAGTTCGGTCTTACTAAAGATACGCGTATCCGCGGAAAGAAACGTTACCGGGGTAAAAACGCACTTAACACCTGAGTCAACCAAAGAGAGTTGGGGCAAAAATAATCACAATACCTTTGTCAAGGCAGACAGAATCAGAGACCACTTTCTAACCCACAGATAAGTCAATAGGCCTGCACCAGTGTTAGGTGGAACAGGGTTCCTGTTGTCAAGGATCACACAGTCAGATAGTTCACGATTCAAGGATGCCAGGAGTACTTGGATATTGTCAAAAGAGGAAGCAAAAGTTATAAGAAGGAGAAAAGACAAGGATGAGCCTTGGATGAGGAGAAAAAGGGGTTCACCCTAGTTCCTCAAAGTCAGACACAGTACCTTATTCTCTGATGAAGCTGGTGCCACAGCAGTTGTTCCTGGTAGTTTCCTGCAGACCCACAGTTCCTGGCTCTTCAGTCGTGGGGACAAGAAGGACGACGTCTGGAATGAGTTGCACTACCCAGGGATGAGGCCAGCAGCAGCGACGGTGAATAAAAGGTGCGCTACTTTAAAACAGGAGAGGCTCTTCAGATGGCTATCCGGACCACTACAACGGTGTGCAGCAATTTTTGACCACAAAGAGGAACCTCTGGCTGTAGAAGATGAGCTGGTTGACCCCACCAGGCTCAAGGGAAGAAGACTCCGGACTGAATCTTCTCTGGTCGTCAAAGGGTAGATAGCTCAGGACTGCAGGACTTGGTAGTTGCAGCAGCCATCTTCTTCTCTGCTTCTCTTCGGTTCCTTGTAGTTCCAGTGGCGACTCTGACTTCAAGCCCAAGAGTCCTGCCTTTTATGTGAAAATCCCCCATTCACACAGCCTGGCTGTCAATCATGCAGCAGGGGGGTTGTCCGGCCCGGACACCCACCCCAGCCAATCATGGCAAAGAGTGACTTGGGTTTCCTAGGATACCCTATGCAGGGGTTGACTACACCCCTCCCTCACATCCAGCCGACCTAGACACCCAGTTGCCAAGAGGAGGGCTTCTCTGCAGAAGCACGCCAAAAGACGGTCAACAAAGAAGGCAAACCTGGTTTGCCGCGCAAAGTAAAACACAAGAAGGACTTTAATAAAAGAAATGGCGAATAAACCCGACCGGAGCCAAAAGAAAGAGTATTTGGTCAAGAGGGTTTATGTTTGAGGCCAATATGATAGCCTGGAACAATAGCACGTTTATATAGTATAATCGCGGTAGAAAAGTTAGGGTAGATACCACTATGAAACAAGAGATGTACCTTTACTGATTTGTGGTAACCACAAAAATATAGGAGGAACAGGTCAATTCAATTGTATGGCCTGTTCTCTTGAATTGCTTAAAGAGAAAAGGATATGGGTTGCATAATTCTAGCAATCACTAAATTAATCAGCCGCTAGGTACATATAACCACACATTCAAGACGTTATGTCTAAACTACTAAAGAAATAATAAAAATCTTTTTAAACAAATAGATTGTTGAAAGTAAGTAAAGTGTTGCAAACAATACGTAAAAGGTCTTTACTGCTGCATAAAGTGACAAACTAAGACATGTGAATGCAAACAATACAAAATATTAAGTCATTCTCACTGGTTATTAACATTCAAAAATTAGACAACACATTGTGAAACAAGTTGTGAACAAATGATACAAGCAATTAACATCTTTAGAAAAAGTCAAATCCAACACCTCAAACGGAATGATGCTTCAGGTTTGGTTCGAAGAGTGGAAGATAAATTGCAAGTGCGGTTTTACTAATGAGTTCTTCGCATCATGCGTTTCCTATATTTGGTGCAAAAAGTTTTTAGTTAGAAAGTCAATGAATGATGCAGGGTCTTTTGACGCAAGATATCCGATCATTAGACGACTTGATCAGGAGCTGGTTGGTAACAAGGATTCCAACTGGCTAGTATACAGGTGTGTTACTGTTCCCTGTAGTTATCACGTTTCGGCAGTAATGGGTAGATATGAAGTCCGCCTTCATCAGGGCTCATAATCAGGACCCTGTAGGGGATGACATTAGTATAGTATGAGTGGGTATAGTACTGCGGGAGTCCCAATAAATGGGACTCATATTGAGACTAGGTTTGTTCTCACAGCGACCGGTTTGTAAACTTACTTGCCGGTGCGCATTTGCTCAAGCGCGTTGGTGTAGCCACGCTTTGGAAAAACGGAAACCGTCAAGTGGTGGGACCCAGAAATTCAGGTGCCAGGTCAGGATTGATGAACTTCCCAGTAAATGAAGAATATTCAAGGGTGGTCTCGAGGCTGTGGAGAGTGAACAGGTCACACGGAAAGACCGTTTTGAAAAATGAGGAGCCAGTAGTTTAATTACTGCTCCAAAAGTCACAAGGTGAATAAAGCACAGAGACCGCTATCATGCTTAGGTGCAAGCGGTACAGGAAAAGAATTTAAGTGCAAGTTAAGAACTGGTCTTGTATATTTACAGGCTCAGTGCTTGGTGGCATTACAGTGTGTTTGTGCGCAGTTTGGAGGCGGTGAGCCACGGGAAGCATGTGACCCCAGAAGTAATACCAATATGATGTTTACGGATTGGTGCTACTGATATCGATCACTGAGGTCTAGGTGCAATCGTGTGGCAAGCAAGCAGAGGGAAAGTGAGTATCCAGTGTTATATCAATGTTTGAGGATATACCAGATTAGTGCCTAAAAGGGTACCCCCATGCTGGTTCGGTGCATTTTTTAGGTAGATGTATATACAATGCTCTGGGAATAGCCCGGTGCGAGGGGGGAGCGCGTGGTCCGGCGTGTACACATGGGCTGTGCCAAAGGAGCCCGGCAGCCACGTATGCGCACATAGACCAGCGGCTCCAGGCTCACCTTGTTGTGCGAACGCTGGTTCACGGTGTGCCGCTGCAGGAGTCGGCTCTGTCTCCGCTGCGAGTGAATCGCCGAGAATGCGGAAGAAGAAAGCCACCCGTCAAGTGGGACGAACGTATAGCTTGTTGCTGAGGACGCCACGCATGCGTGCTAGCCTCTATTAACAAGCCTGGTGTTGGTCGTCGCTGTCTCCGCTGCGAATGGATTGCCAGGAATGTGGAAGGAGAAAACACCCGTCAGATTGGAGAGCGTGAAGCTTGTTGCTTTGGGCGCCACGCATGCGCGCCTACCTCTTTTTTGGTATTATTATTGCCAGGCCCGTTATTGGTAGGCGCGCATGCCCCCGTCGAAAATGGGTATGGGTTGGTTGGATCAACATAGGGGGGTTTGGTCCATGCTCCACCCGGCGTGGATGTCACGCAAGAACCTTGGCGGTAAGTTGGGAGAGGTAGAACCTAATAAGCTAAAAGTAGAGGTTGTTGTGAGTGGCCATACGCAACTGAAGGCAGAGGTGCTATTTGGTTCCATGTTCTAATAGTCAGGGCGTGCCTGATGCATCTCCCCAGATTGCCTATTGTGGCTCATTGGGAAGAAGATGTGTATATGGGACAATGTCGCTACCGTGCACCCTACGGGGCCGCGATCAGGTTGATCATGACATAGTGTTGTGATGCATAGTGTTGAGAGAGTATCTGAGCCAGCATCAATAGTCATTGTGTCAGAGGTTGAAAAATCTCATTCAGGCCGTGATGATATGTGTCCAGCCTATGGATCCATCGTGCTTCCTTCTTCAAGAGGCTATGGTGGATGTCAGGTCATCCTTTCACTTTTTCAATCACCCACCACAAGATGTTATCAGGGGTATGTTTCTCAGACAAAAAATGTTCAACCAGGGGCGCTGTCAAATTTTTGCATCGGATTTTTGACCTGTGTTCTAAAATTCTGATGTTTATTGCTCGTGTTGTTTGACCAATGTATCTCAGGCCGCAGCGACACTCTATGAAGTAAGCTATATTTTGGCTTTTGCAGTTTGTCAAGTCCCTAAGTGTCCATTTTCGTGTGCCTATTTGGAAGAAGCTAATTTTTTTGGTAAATTTGCAAGCAATACAGTTTCCACAGGGATTGTGGCCTTGTAGGGGTCTGAGAGTGCGAGTCGCACTTGAGACCGGTTGGAACAGTGAATGGACGAGATGTTCTTTTAGGTTTTTTCCTCGTTTATAGGCAAATCTAGGAGCAGGGTCCTCAGGTAAATTCAGATGAGCAATGTGCCAGTGCTTGTTGATAATCTATTTGATTCTTGAGGACTGGGCTCCAAAAGTGACTACGCAGGTGAGCTGTGTATCCGTCGAGTCTGCGTTCCCTCGTCGTTATTGTAAAAGGGTTTCGCGGTTGCAGTTGCGGGCTCTTTTATATGCTTTATCTAGTTGTTTCTTTGGATAGCCTCATGCTTTGAGGCGTGTGGTCAAGCTCTGTGAATGTTGCATGTAGTCATCTGGAGAGGAACAGTTTCGATGTATTTGTAGATATTGTCCATAAGGTAAATTGTTTTTTGTGTCTTCCGGATGGTTGCTCGTAAAATGTAGTAGGGTATTGCGAGCTGTTGATTTGCGATATAGATCACACATTAGTTTCCCATCTTTGAAGCAAATTGATAGATCCAGAAATTTTATTTCAGAATTACTTTGGTCAATTGTAAACTGGATATTTGGGTTGCAAGAATTAAGCGAGGTCCAGAAATTAGTGAGTTCAGATGGGTTACCGGTCCAGATAAAAATAACATTATCGATGTAACGGTACCAATGGCTGATGTGGGTTTGCCAGTTGTTGAGGTTGGAGAATACAAAGTCATTCTCAAATTTGGGCATGAACAAGATAGCCAAGCTGGGCGCGAAGGCTGCACCCATGGCGGTGCCTTTCGTTTGTAAGTAGGTAGTGTTGTCAAAAGTAAAGAAATTTCGACGAAGCGCAATGGTCATAATTTCAACAATGAAATTCGCTGGGGTTCTGGTCTTCGGAGGGTTCAAAGTGAGCCATTCCCTAATGCATTCGATGGCATCTTCTTGTGGGATGCTTGTATATAGTGATTTGATGTCCATGCTGACCAGCAGTTGTTCCGATGGATTGAATTCTAGGTCTTCAAATATAGTTATTGTGTGGGTGGTGTCCCGGAGGTAAGTTGGAGTAGGAGTACTTATCGGTTGCAAAAAGATGTCTAGAAATTTGCATAATGGTTCAATAATTGAGCCACATCCTGAGACTATCGGTCGTCCCGGTGGGTTAATAGGGTCTTTGTGTATTTTCGGTAAAGAGTAGAAGCACGGAGTCCTGCCAGCTGGTTTTATTAGGTAGTCTGCTTCTTTTTGCGAGATCCAGTTTCGCTGTAGTGCGAAGTTCACTGATTCAGAAATTTCTTGGGATATTTCCCGGGTTGGGTCTTTACGAAGTACTGAGTAGCTTTCTCGTCGTCTAGTAGTGCCAGAACCATGTTTTTATATTGGTCTTTAGTCATAATCACTAGGCCTCCGCCTTTATCCGCTGGTTTAATAATGATGCTTTTATTGGTTTGTAGCGATGTTAATGTCTGTTTCTCAGCTAGAGACATGTTGTGTTTGATTTTACTAGTTTTCTTCCGTAAACGATCCAAGTCTTCCAATACCCATCTTTCAAATGTTAAGAGCTTGTTCGGTATTTGGCCATCAGAGGGGGTGAAGGATTATAGATTATGTAGGCCGGAGTCTTCGTCTGCTGTCTCTGGTTCCAAATTGTGGTCCTGGAAGAAAGTTCTTAGTCTGACTTTTCTTAAGAAGGTACGGATCTCCATTTAGGAGTCGTACTAGTCAGTCTGTGCTGTCGGCACAAAAGACAGACCTTTGGTGAGCAGTGAGGTTTCTGCTTCTGTTAACACAATGTTGGCCAGATTAAAAATTGGAATTGTATCAGGATTTTCAGATGAATTTAGTATCTCTGTCTGCAGCGTCTGGGGCGTTGATTTGTTCTTCCTCCTCGTGGTTGGAACCCCCATTGTGGCGGGCCCCATGGGGGGTTGCCAAACCCCCATCCCCCAAAAGAGGAAAAAATGGCGATGGACCAGGGTATACAAAGTTTGCTGGTGGTGGGCCTTGTGATGGAGGTTGTTGTCGAGATTGGTCATCAGAGGATGATCCACTACTGGAGCCTGAGAATGCTACCCTCTTCTGCGATTTCTCTGGTTGCCTTGTGATGGGCCCTGATTTGGATTATTTCGGTAATTGTCGGAAATGTAAGGATAAATTACTTCAAAATTAAATTCTTTGGTATCTTTTTGAAGTTTCCTGGTTTTGCGATTCAGGGTGGCAGTCTTGAAATCATCAAATTGCTTATTGATGTCTATTAGTAAGTTCTTGGCATTGATAATTGCTACATTAGTGGAGAAGGTAGTTTCCTCAAGGTCAAGATCTTTTTTGATATTTGTGGCAATTCGTAGTGCAGTATTGATGGTTAATACCATGAGATCACGACTGCACTTTGTTGCCACGTAACTGAAATTTGTCACGTATTCCTTGTCATCTAGAAAGAGACGAGGAGTGTTTCGAACGACCAGGCCACCAGGAATGATGCTGGCTCGCAAATATTCTCTCAAAAAATGAGCATGAAGGTCTGTGAGAAAACACTTTTTCTTTAGTCGTAGGATGTTATCTCCTGAGTTAATTCCTGCCTAGGGAGGAAGGGAATTATCACCCAAGGGGGTGAAAAAGGAAGGGCCACTGATGGCATCTGAAATCTGCTGCTCTGTAAAGCTCAATGTTGCACTTTCTGCCATCCCCAAGTGTCGAGGTGGGGGTGGGGTGAGTAGTGTAGAAGGAGTGTATCAAAAGGAGATGGTTTTTCCAAGGCAATGGGAAAACCAAGCAGTAATTGACTTGGCAGAGAACTTAGGCAGTGGATTTAAAGCTGATGGACATTAGGTCAATGTGGATTTAATCCAAGTCCTATCAAATGGAAAGAGAGAAGGGAACCCTAAGCAACACGGTTGCCCGTAAATGGTAACAAAAGATTAGGGGGTGGCCATTGAAGAAAAGGTACTTGGCCAGATAGTAAGGCTATGAAACAAGAGATGTACCTTTACTGATTTGTGGTAACCACAAAAATATAGGAGGAACAGGTCAATTCAATTGTATGGCCTGTTCTCTTGAATTGCTTAAAGAGAAAAGGATATGGGTTGCATAATTCTAGCAATCACTAAATGAATCAGCCGTTAGGTACATAAAGGGTAGATACCACTGCCACCAGCCAAGTCTAAATGTTAAAAGAGCAAAACAAAGCTCTGAGAGGCACAGACAAAAAGGGATAGGAATTAAGCCTTTCCAGTACTCCATGTAAAATGGGGTGTACTGGGTCTGTAGTTGTAAATGACTACATAAAGTTAACGGCAACTTTAAATGGAGTCAGAGGGAAGTCTCAAAGATGGCTCTGTGTCACTGCACTGAAGGTGCTGTGTAACGCACAGAAAAAGTGGGGCTCATGGAGTGGTGTGCTCCAGAGCCCAAGATCACACAAACAGTCGAAATACACATGGCAAAACCCTTGGACTCTCACCAAGTAGAAAAAATAAACTCCAGAAATCCAGCAAAGCTTCTGGGTGACTCACTAGGTGAGGGAAATTAGCCATAGAATGAGAATTCTCCCTAACAGCCTGCAATAATTCCATCCACACTAGCACCAGACAGACCCCATTCTACACAGTGCATGGTCGGCATCCTCGAACGTCCACTTTTGATTCACTTGACGAATTGGAAATGCCAGCAGTTACAACCTTGCATAAGACTATCACTCGAACCCTTAAAGAAGCAGCTGAAAACCTGACCAGAGGCAAAGAACAGAAAGAATTTGCAGACCGACACCGAAGAGAGGCTCTGCATTATCAAGTCAGGGATAAGGTTTGGTTGGCGTCCACGAACATTCACATGAAAGTACCACGAGCCTTCCGTCCCAGGTACCTGGGACCTTACCCCATCAAAGCCATCATTAACCCTGCTGCCATGAAATTGGATTTACCAACTAATATGCAGATCCATCCGGTGTTCCATGTTTCTCTCTTGAAACCAATGAAACCAGATACTCGGAGGCACCACCCGAGCCTGACATCATAGAAGGAGAACCGGAATACAAAGTCAAAACCATTCTGGATTCCGAGCAATTTAAACTGTACTTCCTTATAGACTGGAAAGATTATGGACCTCAAGACCGTACATGGGAACCTAGTGAATTTGTCCATGCCCCACGACTAATCAGACAATTCCATTGTAACAACCCCACCAAGCCAGAACCAGAAGGAAGAGCACCTGTGAGAGGGGCCTTGAAGGGGAGTGCTGTCATGGCCACAGGGCAAGAACCACAAGCTCCACTACATAAAGGGTCCTGTTGGACCCAGTCCTGGCGCCTTTGGCGCCAGGCTCATGAGAAAGTGTGGTCTGCACACTTGTATTCTGGTGCGCATGCTATTTTCTCCCCTGCAGGGCCTCCACGTGCCTCCGAGTCGGGCATGGCCATAGGAGTGCATTGGGCTGCACGTGCAGCATCTTCTGGGAGTGGCAGGGTGGGGCCACAAGTCACAACAAATGGGCGTGGCTGGGACCAGGCTACTTAAGCCTGCCCAGCCCGCAAGCGATTCGCGTTAGTCTGCTTATAGCAGCGTAACGCTCACTGCTGCCTGAAGCACATATTACCGGATTCCAGCAATAACAATCGCCTGAAGCGCATCCTTACCTGATTCCAGCAACAACCGCAGTTGGAGCGCATCCTTACCCGATTCCAGCAGCAACCGCAGTCGGAGCGCATCCTTACCTGACTCCAGCAGCAACCGCAGTCGGAGCGCATTCTTACCTGATTCCAGCAGCAACCGCAGTCGGAGCGCATCCTTATTTGATTCCAGCAGCAACCGTAGTCGGAGCGCTTCCTTACCTGATCCCGGCTCCCAACCTCAACACTTACTCGGGAGTCCATCTTCGGCCAGCAACCTTGCGGATCCAGGCATCCTTCACCGCCAGGAGATCTTCGGATCACAGCATTCCAGTCTGCCTTCGCCAGGCCATCCCTGCAAGAGAAAAGGACAAGCAAGGTTAGAAAAACTATAAAGACATTACGCTAAGGTTGCGCTTAAACCAATACTCGCGCTTGACATAAGAACCAAACTTACAACCTATTGGGACATCGTGAACTCTCCCGTTCTCCATTGGGGCTAGCTTCTTGCACCGCAATTCCGCTGGGCCTCACATCACCTATTGGGGAGAAGGAAAGACATTACAAGAGATACGGACAATAATCAAGGAAAAAGACCTTACAAAAGAATACGGACAATAATAATTATCGAAGGATACTTACCTTTGAAGTGGTTCAGCCACAGCCGGTCTGGGCTGCCACGCACATAGACCAGTGAAGAAATGATGTCTATCTAAAAGCGCACCTGCAGCGAGAAGCAGGACGGAGAGCTCGCCATCATAATTAAACAGGTGAGACTATATGGGTAGGTGCATGCTCACCACATTCTGGGAAGAAGGGTTTGAGGGAGACAACAGCCATATCACAGCATTCTCACAGCCTCTCGTATTCTTGCAGGGGCAGTACCAACAACTAGCACAGTCCACAACACAGGAGCAGGGGAAGAAGCCTGACCCAGGGGAACCAGTCCCAGGGAGGGCTGCAACTGTGCCCCAACGTCCCCACAGAGACAGGTGAGTGTAACATTTGACCCCTGGGCTTGACATCCAGCATATCAATTAATAGTACCCCATTCTGTCCCCCTCCGTAAGCCCTATACATTGCTTGCAGTCTTCAAACATGCACATTGTCGTTCCCAGCATCATATCTTCCAGTCTCCTGCACCCTATCATGCACCAATCCCTGAATGACCCCTGCGCTACTCCACGTGTAAATTGTGGGCTCCCAAAAAGCAGAGTGAAAGGGGGAAGGCACGACGACAGAGGCCCCCACTCAAAAACTCGGTCCCATATGTCACAAACCACTGCTATTATGTGGGTCAAGCCCACGTTCTGAGGTTGATCTGGTTTATTAAACCATAAGATCTCCTCCAAAGGCTTCCCTACCACGCCCTGTCCACCCGCACCCACAGCTTAGAGTTATCTCCCGAGAACCACTGTTGCACCACCCTCAGTTGTGCCACCTCATAGTATTTTATGAAATTTGGGAGCCCCGCTTGTCCCTAGGAGCCGTCGGGGTTTGCAGCGCTAGTCGCAAAGAGCCGGGATCGACAGAGCCTGAAAGTGGTATAGGACTGTCAGTAGTTTAACCATTTTCACAGTTGCAATACATCCCAGCCACAATATCCGCAATGGGGTACATTTTTCAATGTCGAACTTCACCTGTCGCACATCGGGGTAGTTTCTGATGTATATCTGTGCTAGTCCCTGTGATATTCACCCCTAAATACCTTATGCTTCTCTCCACCACCATAAAGGGGGAGTATTGCAATCGAGCCGAGTGCTGTTCTAGGGAGAGCGACAGACACAGATGTTCGGACTTCTGCATATTAATTATGAGCCCTATCTTCTCCATATCCTCCAGTTCTGCCAATAGTGCCGGTATTGATGTTTCCAGTTCTGTAAGCGCCATCATCATGTCATTGGCAAATGTGACTACTTTGTGCCCCTGTCCAACAAATGCTATGCCCTTCACCGCCGGGGTAAGCCTGAGCTTCATGAGCAGCTGCTCCAGATATACCGCATATAGTAGTGGAGATAGCAGGCATCCCTTGTGCAGCATGTGATGGGGTTAGATCGGGAGAGATGACCATTGATCAACAGTCACATTACAGGGTGTCTATAGTTCGCTCTCACCATTTGTACGAATCTGGGCCTTAGCCCCAATGCGTGTTAAGACGGTAAATAAGAATGGTCACTCAACCCAGTCGAGTGCTTTTTCAGCGTCTAGTAATATTAGCACCAAGGGAACCTAGGGTTTTGTAGTTTTCACTATCAGATGGGCGATTCTCCTCGTATTGTTAAAAGTGTGCCTCCCTTTTATAAACCCTGATTGGTCCGGGTCAATCAGTGTTGGGAGTAACAGAGATAGTCTTGCTGCTAGGATGTCTGTGTATATTTTTTGCGGCAATGTTCATCAACGCAATGGGCCTATAAGACCAACACTGTGTCCCATCCTTTTTCGGCTTCTTAAACACTGCCACCTTGGCTTCCACCATGGTTTGGGTCATTCGCCTGTCTGCTGCTATCACATTAAAGAGTTTAGTACATTTTGGGTCTAGCTCCCCACTGAATTTATTATAAGAAACTGCTGGGTAACCTTCATGTCCAGGTGCCTTATTCAAGGGTAGAGATTTGATTGCTGTCTCTACCTCTTCCACTCTGATCTCTCCCTCTAATAGTTTGCTTTCCATTGGCGAGACCTTCGGCAGTGGTAGCGGGTCAATATAGTCTTCCACCACACTCATATAATGCCTTACAGTATTTAGCAAACGCCTCTATTATATCCGTCGATTCTGTCACCAACCCCCGCCCCTGGTTACACTATTTTTAAGATGGTTTGGGCAGCAGTAGTTGCCCATAATTGCCGCACCAATAGCCTATATCCCTTATTGGCACTCACATAA
This sequence comes from Ambystoma mexicanum, assembly GCF_040938575.1. Taxonomy (NCBI): domain Eukaryota; kingdom Metazoa; phylum Chordata; class Amphibia; order Caudata; family Ambystomatidae; genus Ambystoma; species Ambystoma mexicanum. Next base: position 1,095,564,555 of record NC_090924.1, read on the forward strand.
TATCGTTGTTTGGCCTTCAGCAGCAACCATTCGGCTCTACGGGTGTGTAATAAGTCCAGTTAGCCTCAGATATGTTTCAGCGTCTTTTGCAAGGCCCTTGTCTGCTTTTTGGCAATGGCCCCCATGACCCCCCCGCAGTTGGGTCTCTATTCTTCTTCCAGCGCTCCCCACTGCTTTTCCCTCTGTGACTTCAGTGCTATTAGTGTGCCCTGCATTACTGCCTTAAAGGCATCCCAAATCCCTTCCTGCATAGCATCCCGGGTGTCATTTAGAGCAAAATGCCCTTCTATCATGTCCCCAATGGTCTCCACTATCAGCTCGTCATTTAAAAGTTCCCCCGAAAACTTCTATCCCCACAGTCCTCTCCTCTCCCCATATTCCCTGATTGTCATTGTCAGCATGGCATGATCCGACCATGCAATCGGCGCCACTGCCACATTCTGTACCGCACCCATCATCTTGGTTGTCACCCATATATAGTCTATCCGGGGCAGGGATTGATGAACATGTAAGAAGCAAGTTTATCACCTCTCGTTCCCCTTCAGTGTTTGCCAGACATCCCGTACGGTTACATTATCAAAGCCTTCTCTAAGGGAATAAGATGGCCCTGCCACCCCTTGCTGTGCCCCCAAGCTTCTGTCTGTGTGCCCGTTCAATGTCAAATTAAAATCCTGAGTAAAGATCATTTCTCGACTGCAAAGCGGTCCAGTCTAGATGTCACCTCTCGCAAAAAAACAGTCCTGCCAAACATTGGGTGCGTACACCGTTGCCACTGTAAACTTTCTGTGTCCCCACTGTACCCAAACAAAGAGGTATCTGCCTTCTGGGTCAACTTGGATTTATACCACTTGTGCATTACTTCAGTCCCTAATCCCAATCAGCACCCCTGCCGTCTTCCCCTGGGCATTGGCCTGGTAGATCCATAGGAACTGTCTCATTCTGATTTTCATTTTATCCATCTTCCTTATGTGTCTCTCCTGAAACATTTTATCCATTGTCTCCCTTCTCATTTGTGCTTCAACCTTTTTGTGTTTGACCGGGGTATTTAACACTCGAATGCTGTGTGTTAGAACTGAACACAAATGTTGCTCATTATCCTCTCTCTAGCCATGTCCCACCTTTCCTGCCATGTGTGTTGTCCACCACTGCCACACCCCTCCCCATCACTCCCTTTCCCCCCCAACATTATGTAACTCCCCCAACTGCGATGCCCCCCCTTCCCCTCCACCCCTTTCCAGGTCCGGATCAGAAATCCTAGGATACCCTCTGGGACTGACCGCAAGGCTCTGATCCAAGTAACTACCGGGGCATACCCTACAGAGGTTATCTACACTTCTCATCGTATTCCAAGATCTCCCCCACCTTCGCCATCCCTCTCCCGGACCAATCTCAATTGTTACTAACTTTCTACTCCCTCTCCCAGTCCCCCCACACCATACCTTACTTACATTCCCCTTCTATATACCAGTTATCTTCCGTCTTCTCCTCTTTCTCCCCCTTCACATGCTTGTCTACTAATCTACCCTTATCCCAGTGTTTTCAGCCAGTCTCTAACACAGCTTGTGCCTGCAGCCCCTTCAGGAGTGTCCTCCTACCCCCAACCTTCCTAAGGTTTTGGACCACTCCCATTGTCTGCTTCCTCTGAGGGCGACCATCCCGGCTGCCGCTCTGTACCACCCTCTTCTTCCAGGTGCAGGAGAGTCAGAACTTCTGTGCTTGTCGTTATACGGTGATGCATCCCGTCTAATGTAAAGAGTAGGCCAAAGGGGAAGGTCCACTTATACGGAATGTGCTTGGCTTCGAGTGCCCTAGTAACTGAGCCTGCAGCCCTGTGTTTCTGGAAAGTTCACAATGCCAAATCTTGATATAGCTGTACTTGCGACCCATTTATGGCGACACTCATTTGACCCCTCGCTGCTCTTAGTATTCCCTCCTTTTGACCATACGAGGACAGGGCCACCAACACATCTGTCAGTCTCGCTCCTGGATCCACCCTCTTGGGACCCACTCTATGTATCCGGTCATTCACCACTGCCACTGGTGCAGAATCTAGCAATAAGTCTCCAAAGCACTGCTGTATAGTTCGTCTTAGCTCAGTGTCCTGTATTGTTTCACTAAGCCCTTTTATTCGGTGTTACGCTCACCTGGTGTCCACGGGGGCGTCGATCTGAACTGGGCTGTTGTTACCTCTTCCTGCGACACACGGGGCGCCGAAATGATGGACTGGATCGGACCACCCAGCTTAGCTTGTTTTGCCCGTATGAATATTCTTCTGTAATGGAGAAAAGGGAATCAGCCATCTGCGGGGACTGGGCGTCAACCCCACCTTCCCCCACTCCTGCGATCTCTTCCCACAAATTACTTCCAAACTCTTGCTATGTTCTCACCTGATAGTTTGGAAAGATGAGCTCTCCATCCTGCCTCGAGCGCAGGGGCGCGTACATGACCAGTTACTTCACTGGTGTGGGATGTTGGAGAGTTGCAGAACGAAAAGAGTTCAAAAACGTCTGGCCTTCACTCTGTCCAAATTCCCTAGGTTGCCTTAATAGTTCTTGAGAAGAGTTCCAAGTGACAACCAGTAGGATGCAGGTAAGTGTTTATGGATTCTGTTCAGTTCGATAATGAGGACCCGGTCTAACCTGTGATCCTTTCCTTTTGCAGGCGCTGAATCGGTGGAGGTTCCGGTGATTGCGGCCTCAGGCAGTAACCAGGTAAGTCTGTAGCGGAATTCGGTTTCCCCTACTTGCGCTTTTGTGTTGCTTTTGTTTCCCCTTTGGGGCCGCGGTACGGCGGAGAAGCTGTGGAGGCCGGGCTGTTGTTACCTCTTCCTGTGATACACGGGGCGCCAAAATGATGGACTGGACCGGACCACTCAGCTTAGCTTGTTTTGCCCGTATGAATATTCTTCTGTAATGGAGAAAAGGGAATCAGCCATCTGCGGGGACTGGGCGCCAACCCCACCTTCCCCCACTCCTGCGATCTCTTCCCACAAATTACTTCCGAACTCTTGCTATGTTCTCACCTGATAGTTCGGAAAGATGAGCTCTCCATCCTGCCTCGAGCGCAGGGGCACGTAGATGACCAGTTACTTCACTGGTGTGGGATGTTGGAGAGTTGCAGAACGAAAAGAGTTAAAAAACGTCTGGCCTTCACTCTGTCCAAATTCCCTAGGTTGCCTTAATAGTTCTTGAGAAGAGTTCCAAGTGGCAACCAGTAGAATGCAGTTAAGTGTTTATGGATTCTGTTCAGTTCGATAATTAGGACCTGGTCTAACCTGTGACCCTTTCCTTTTGCAAGCGCTGAATCGGTGGAGGTTCCGGTGATTGCGGCCTCGGGCAGTAACCAGGTAAGTCTGTAGTGGAATTCGGTTTCCCCTACTTGCGCTTTTGTGTTGCTTTTGTTTCCCATTTGGGGCCGGGGTACGGCGGAGAAGCTGTGGAGGCCGCGCCGACCCGAGATGAGGTAAGTACCCCCTGTGGTATCAGGTAAGTCCTGGGGATTGCCTTTATTGTCTGGGAATGCTCCCTTGCTCACCTTATTGTCTTTATTTCCACAGGTGTTGGAGAGCAGCCGCTGGATGCTGAAAAGCGCACTGGAATGCAGAGGATTGCTTCAGGTGAGTTCCCGCGCGTCGCTGCAGGGTGCGAAGCGGCACGCGTCTGATGATTTCTTCCTTCTAGGTCAGAGCCAAGAAGATTCAGGATTCAGGTAAGGATTGCAGGTAAAAACTTTGGTTCTAACCTTCCCTCTGCTTTCTTTCAGGTTTTCAGGAGCTCTGGCATCCAGGCGGGCGTGGCTGAAGACTGGAAGCTGCTGCAGGCACAGTGAGCGTTACGCTGCAGGTGCAGAATAATGCGAAGCATGGGTTGCTGTCAGGGCGTGGTTTAAATAGCCTTGGAAGTAGTTCCAGGTAAGTATCCTTCCGCGGCCCCTCCCGAGTAAAAAATAGTTCCTAGGGAAAAATAGTCCCTCCTAGGCCTCATTTGACTTCTGGTCACTGGCAGCATGGTCTGCCTCAGGTAAGTTAGCAGCATGGTCTGCTTCAGGTAAGTCCTTGACCATGAGCCTGGCGCCCATGGCGCCAGGACTGATTCTGAACTTATGAGCCTGGCGCCATAGGCGCCAGGACTGCACCCAAATAGCCCCTAATTGGGGTTCATTGGCTTGCATTAAATGGCATGATGCCTGCTTCCGGGGTAGCTGGGCCAAACCTGGTTTCCCAGGGGCAGGCATTGTGACAGCCGGATATTTGATCAGCGTGAGAGTTTTGCCAAGTCTTCTGCCTAAATTTCCAGGTTCTGGGCCACCGAAGCCATTTGTTCACTATTTTGCTTTACCTCTTCCGAGACCTCTGATAGCCCTTGCTCAGTGATGTCTACTCTATCGCCCAAGCTCTGCACCTCTCCCAGACCTTCTTTAGGGAACTAGGCAGAACTAGGCAGTTCTTCCTTCAGAGAGGTGAATCGGTCTTGGAAGGTCGTCATCATCCCTCCCTTCAGATCCCCGAGGCATTCTTTCAGGTCATCCTTGCTGAGGGTCATATCGTCTTTCACTTGTTTCCCTCCGCTGCTTCCTGGTCTCTATCGTTCGTGGGTAGCCAACGTCTCCTTTCCCTGCTGTTTACAACACCGCTCCAATTGCCCTTCTTGTTGCGTCAGGTGTTGCTTCTGGCAGCCTGATGTATCTTTTTTTTTGGAGTTGGCATCTAGAGGCACCCCTACCCTCTCTCCTTTCCACAGTGGTCCTGCCAAGTTTGGCTCTATCTTTTATTCTCCGGAGTAGTTTCCTATTTCCTCCCAAACAATGTCAGTCCCAATGTTCTAAGGGAGCAGGGCAGGACTCATGTGTGCACCGCCTAGACCCAGCCACCATGTCATTTTATATAAATTTGCCCTGGATCTCCTCACTGCTCCCCGCGACACTGTGTTACTTCACTCTTTTTATGGCTCCCTTGCATTTGTGGCTTATGAAGAGTTGGGGGAGCCTGTCCTGTTGCAGTTGCCACTCTCACTGTTTTGCCCTCAGACCTCCAGTGCCCTCCCAGTCCAATGTCAGCCCCCTTGGCTCTTATTCTCCTCCTTTTGCTGTGTGGATTGGGGACTGGTGTTCCTGTGGCAGGTTTAGCCCTTATCCGTAGGGCCAGTACCTCTTCCCTCACTGGTGCAGGGCCCTTTCTACTTCTTGTGCATTCCACTTGTACGCTGCTCCATTCTGCCAGTGAGGCTAAACCCGGGGCTTCCCGGGACCGTTGCCCGTCCTTCCTGGGCTCCCTCACCGGGGCCCAGGTTGTTGTCTCTTCACAACTCGAGTCTTGGCCTTGCTGCTGCCTTCATTCAATAGGCTTTCCCGGGCCCTCCTCCCCTCTCCCCCAATCCACACTGCTCCTTCCTATCATGCCGGGAGACTCAGGCGGGCGGGGGAAGGGCCATCCGCTCACTCCCCCTACTTCGGCCCAGCTGCCCTCCAGTCTTCCTCCAGGTGTTCAGCGGGAGCCTCCCACCTTCTCCAGTCATATAACCAGCGGTCTCCCCGGCCTCTTTGTGGCCCTCGACCTGTGTCGCTGCACCTCCCTCCGGGTGCTGGCTTAGCCACACTCCTCCGCCTGCTCCCGTGGGGGGGAGCTTCTCCTCTCGTTGGTTTACTTATACTGGCCCCTGCTGCCTTATAAGACCCACAAATCCACTCACAGGGGGCTGGCAGTGCTTTATTAACAGGCTCCAGGACGGAGAGCAGTGCTTCACGTCCTCACACTCCACCGGCCATCTTGGAATCATAAGCATATTTTTTTAAGCATCTCTTCCACTTCCTTGCAGCGTCTTTCGGAACTCCTTTCTCTTGGTTCTTGTCTCTTCCCTCTATCTATCCGGGAGCATACGCACTGTGATCTCATATATTTCATCATCTTGCTTTTATTCTATCTCCAATTGTTTCTCTTGCTCCTGCTCTTCCTCTTTTTTCCTTTCCATTTTTCTTTCCCTATCTCAGTCTTTCCCTTTCCTTTCTCTGCTTCATCTCCTTTTCTGTCTACCTCTCGCTTTCTCGCCTTTTCTTTGTACTTCCTTTCCTCTCATTTTTTCCCTTTCTTACTGTTCCCTTTTCTCTTTTTCTTCTCCAACTTCTCTTTCTTTACATTCGTAGAGCACTTAAGACCACAGGCAACAAAGCGATCTCACATATGAGACAAAAGGACTGACAAGACACAAAAGGAAAAGTGAGCCAATCATCAAGGAGTCAGACCCAGAAGGGGACATCACAATGTCAAATGTTCTCTGAAGAGATCTATGTTTTCAGATGTTTTTAAAAGACTAAAATGTAGGGTCAAGGAGCAAGCACCATGGTAGCATGTTCCACAAAACTCAGGCTAAAGTTTGAAAAGATCTGTCACCAGCACAACTGCACTTATATCGTTTTTTAGGTAGAGGTTGTGTGCTTGAGCAGAGTGAGCGAGAAGGTTCACATGATCGTATTCGAAGCTTACGGTATAAAGGGGCGTGGCCATGCATACATTTATGAATAACAGACATGGTTTTGAACTTTATTCTTTGTCCAATTGGCAACCAGTGTATGCTTTTCGATGTAGAAGTGATAACCGATCTTCTGTGGGATATTGGACACAATCCGAGCGGCCGCATTCGGCATTTCTTGAAGCCTATCAGTCACATATGCTGGTGTTCCAGCAAGCAAAGCACTGCCATAATCATGTTTGCTCCCAATTAGGAATAAGTTACTTACCTGTAACTATTGTTCTCCAGCATGGGTCTGGCATGGATTCACATGCTCATGAATATTCTCTGTTGTCATGCTGGGAATCCTCGGTAAAAAGAAAAACAGTTTCACTTTCACTTACAAACTGTATTTCTCATCAAATACAATCTGTGTCATACTGCCCCCATCCAATGGCAATCCTCTCCCTAAGCCCCTCCTGTGGCAGCCATCTTCAGATTTGGTTGCTTGTAAACTGGCAGCATGACCAGGAAGAGCCGCAGAGGGGACAAAGGGAGGGTTTGCATGTGAATCCATGCCAGATCCATGCTGGAGAACGATAGTTACAGGTATGTACCTTGTTCCTTCTCCAGCATGGGGTCTGGCATGGATTCACATGCTCATGAATAACAAATACAAAGCAGTACAACATTACACAACCACGTGATGTGGCAAAGCTCAACAGAAGCAATTAACTCTTACCCCCGGAACAGACTCACCTCAAGTGAACAGGCTGTGTAGCACTGCTTGGCTGACTCTGGTCTCCTCTCTGGAATCCCTGTCGATGCAGTAGAACCTCGTGAAGGTGTGTGTGGACCTCCATGTAGCAGCCCTGCTTTTGTCCAGCAGGGGCACAACAGCTAGGAACGCCGTTGTCGCAGCGATCGCTCTGGTGTAGTGGGCTGTCGGATGGCCAGGCAGCGGTCGGCCCACCAACCAATGATAGTGTATGATGCAGCCAGAGAGCCATCTTGAGATAGAAACCTTGGACAAGGCCTTACCATAGGTCACAGGTCAAAGTTCACGAACAGCTGTGAAGCTTTTCGAAAACTCTTTGTGCGTGCCACGCACGAACTTCAGGGCACAAGCAACGTCCAGCAAGTGAAAGGCCCTTTCAGCCAGTCACAAAGTTTTTGGGAAAAAAAAACTGGTAACATCAAAGGTTCATTGAGGTGGAATTCCGACAGAACCTTCGACATGAAAGAGTGCTGCGTCCACAGTACCACCCTCGATTCGTGGAAAGTCAGGTATGGCTGTTTGCAGGATAGGGCCTGTATCTCACCCACGATCTTGGCGGAGGTGATGGCCACCAGGAAAGCTGTTTTCCACGAGAGGGGCCTGATGCATAGGCTCAAAGAGGGCCCCCATGAGCCTCGTCAGAACCACGTTGAGTTCCCACGCCAGGGCAAGAGCCTTCACCAGTGGGAAAGAACAAAAAAGTCCTTTGAGGAATCCCTTAACGAGTCGATTAAACCAAAGTGAAGACCTTCCTGAAGACCTGGTGTAGCGGGAGATAGCCACCAGATGTACCATGATCGAGGCGTGCGCCAGTCCGGTTTTGGCCAAGGATAGCAAATATGAAAGAATCTGCGGGGCAGTGACCTTCAGAGGGGTAATCTTCTGCGACCGGCAGCATGTAGCAAAACGCTTCCACTTGTGACCGTAGCACTTCAAAGTCGACGATGCCCTGGCGAGGACCTCCCTGCTGTCTGCAGGCAACTCATATCCTCCAAACTCTAGGGCTGCAGGAGTCAAGCCCTCTGGGTGAGTGATCCTATGTTGTGATGCAGGATTGCGCCTCCTTCTCTGGTTAGAACATCAAGGGCCACTGGCAGCTTAATCGGAGGTGATGCTGACAGGCTGAGAAGGTCCGGATACCAAATCTGCCTCAGTCACGCCGGGGCGATGAGTATCATCCTGCACCAACATTGAGTGTATTGATGACTCGTAGCAGGAGGGGCAACAGAGGAAACGCGTACAGAAACATCCCTTCCCACAGGAAGGAGAACGCATCTCTCAGGCTCCTCGGTTGGTGGAATCTGCTGGCAAATTTTTGTTATTTGGGGTTCACCGCCATCGCAAACAGATCGATCTGTGGCCTGCCCCACTTGGCAAAGATGTGGTCTACTTGATCCTGCCAAAGTTCCCACTCGTGGCAGGAGTGTAATTACCTGCTGAGGAACTCGGCGATGGTGTTCTTGACTCCCTCTAGGTGAAGAGGGATGAGGAACATTTCTTGTCCGATGGCACAGCGCCATAATTCCTGCAATTCCCTGGAGAGCGCCGGGGATCTAGTGCCCGCTTGTTTCCTAATGTAGAACATTGTTGTGGTGTTGTTACAGGCATGCAGATGCCTGGTGTTGGCTCCCCAGCCTTCTAGGGAAGCATTAGTTGTGACTGTATCCTGGAATGGAGGGTTCTGAAACCCAGTGCCCCGGGCGATGTTGGAACAGACGCCCCACCACCTTATCGCCGACAAAACTTGTCCAGAGTGATCTTGTGTGCGACATTGGCAGACACCTGTACCCAGCGAGCGTCCAGGAACTCCTGAAAAGGTTGCATCTGTAACACGCAGAGCCGGATGAGGTAGATGCAGGACGACATCATGCCAAGCAATGACTTGATGGTCCGCACTGTGGCCGTCTTCATCGACAACAGCCACTGCACCTTCCCCTGAATGGGTGCTACCCTCTCCTCTGAGGGTGATGCTAGGCAGGATAGTGTATTGAGTCTGGACCCCAGGAACAGTGCGTTCTGCGATGGTGTTGAGCAGGATTCCGGTGTGCGGGTCCAGGTGAGCCAGTCGTCGAGGTACGGGTACACGTGTATCCCCCATAGACGCAGTGGACCGCCATCAGTGCCAGGCACTTTGTGAACACCTTAAGGGCCACTTCAAGCCAAAGGGTAGAGCCTTGAACTGGTAGTGCTGTCCCTGCACTACAAAGCATAGAAACCTCTGGTGTTTCCAGTGAATGAAGACGTGAAAATAGGCTTCCTCCAGGACCAGCGACATCAAGAAATCAACTCTTTCCAATTGGGTGAGCACGTGCTGCAACGTGACCATCCTGAATTTCTGAGACTTGAGGTACTTGTTCAGACATGGCAGATCTAGAATGGGCCTCCAGCCCCCAGTCTTCTTTCTTACCCAGAAGTATCTGGAATAGACTCTGGAGCCCTGGAGTCACTGGGGAACCAGCTTTTTTGCCCCTTTTCGAAGCATGGCCTGTACCTCCTCCAAGAGCTTAGGGATGTGCTGCTCCTGATGGGCCACCAGCGGTATCTGTGGACACCTGTGCTGAAATTCCAGGGTATGTCCGAGACCGTCCAGCACCCGTTGATGGTGATCTTTTACCACTCGCTGATGAACCTCGCCAGGCAGTCTCCCACTGGGGTGCATGGGTGGGGGCCTGATGTCTTGGATTGTTCAGCTAGCTTCGGTGCTGGCGCCCTGCTTGCGGCGGGGGTGCTGTTCTCCTCCCCTGTACCCAGGAAGCCTCTGTGGTCTTCCTGGGCCATGAACCTGGAAGGCTGATGACGAGGGGAAACCTTTCAAAGACCTGCCTGACTTTCCTCTGGAGGACCGAAAGGAAGAGCAGTGCTGCTGGAGGGTGCCCAGGGAACAGGCCATCTCCGTATCCGCCTTGATGTCCTGTAGGGACTCGTCGATGACCTTCCCAAAAAGGTTCTCTCTGTCGAAAGGCATGTCCAATACCTTTGTTTGAACTTCCTGGCGGAAATTTGTGGCCTTCAGCCAGTCTTGGCGACAAAGGCAGACACTGTTCCCCATCTGCCAGAACCTCATGTCAGCAACGTCCAATGCCACTGTGATGGCGTGATCCGAAGCTACCTCTCCCTCCTGGAAGAGGGCAATCACCTCCATCCTCTTGTTGCCTGGGAGGAACTCCAAAATCATACCCAGCTTGTACCACAGTTCCCTGTCGTAGCTGGCTAGGATTGCCCGTGCATGCACCGCCTTGATGGTGGACGCCACTGTGTAAATCACTTTCCTGCCCATGGTGTCCATCTTCTTACCCTCGCTGTCCGGAGGGACTGAAGACGATGGGTTAGATGACCGTTTCCTCATCGGCGCTGAAACCACAGAATCTGGCGATGGTTGCAAACTCAGGCACTTGGGTGCCGATTCCGGTACCCGGTACTTCTTCTCCAGCCTATCCCGCTTCGCTGGAGCCATGCAAGGGTTCTTCACGAGGACCAGGCCCTCCTCTCACACAACATCCAGGAGCGGCACCGCCATGATTGTCTTCCTCTTGGCCTTGCGCCTCTGGTATAGGAAACCCTCCTTCCTGGTTTCTTCGGTCACAAGCTGGAACAGCTAGGAGGCTCTGGTGATCATGCAATCGAGCGACCTCGCCTCGTCTGGTGGGGACGCCCTAGGCTGTGGTGACCCGCTGCCAGCTCCAATGATATTGCCGTCGTGGCCATATTCGTCCCCATACCCCTGTCTGGGGCTGCTGGTGGAGAGGGGGCATGACGCAGATGTGGAGCCTGATTCGGCGGTGTCGGATGGCACTTCCTCTTGTTAGTCAGTGGTTGGTTGGGACCTGGGGGACCATCCAAACAGGCCCTTGTGGCATCCTCTTCTGGATCTCCGACACCAAGCTATGGAGGGTTGATAGGATGTCCAGAGTCACATCCCTCAGCGGAACTGGCGTGATCGGAACACTAGGCCCGCGCTGTCGTCCTCTTCCACATACCCGTGGACTGTGTGTAGGGACTCCAGATCCTCGTCGTCTGAAATTTCCATTGCTTGGGTCATTACCTGGGACTGATACGGGGCCTCCTTGATACCCCACCTTTTCCACCCTGAGGGGCTGGATCAGGGTTCTGAGGCGGTATCCCTTTCTCCGGCGTGCCGGCAGACCTGGTCAAAGTCACCATGGCGGCCTCGCGTCTCGGAGGGAGGAATAAAATGTGTACTACCATTTTGTATAGCCTAGCGAACTGCTTTGAATGATCAGACTGTTTAGCCTAGCAGACTACTTTATGCTAGAAATACTGCATAGCACCTAGTCCTACTGATAACCTAGGGACCTGCTGCCTTACAAGTGTGATAGTGTGCACATTAGCTCCCCGTAAGCACTCCCATATGCGGCCACACCTGCCCCCCCAGCACCTCAGCATCAAGCAACCCAGACTTAGTAACCCTTGCGCTCTGGCACAGCGCATAGACCACCCAATTCGAATGGCATACCTCGGTCTCCCTTCCTACCCTCTTTTTTCTGCCACTGCACCAAACTACACGGCCAAAAGCCCTACACCACGGACCATACCATGGACCTCTTTACACACAGGCTATCCAGGTTAAGGTGTTGTACTGAGCCTTTACACCACATAACCTGTCCCAGGACAACCATTCTCAAGAACCAACTGCTAAGCCTGTGATCCTCGCCTCTCACAGCCACCTCTAAACAAAAGCTACACCGACCACTTCCAGACCCCACCAACCACATACTCACCACTCAACATGTTACCAATAGCCCTCCACCGAGCTTAACACCTAAGATACCCACTACCAATCGCACTTTTCCCCCTACATCACTCCAATGTGCCCTCATAAACCCACGTTCGCTCCCAGCCAATGCCACAGAGATCTGTGACATATTAACCAACCTTGATCTTGACATTCTCGCCATCACAGAATCCTGGCTGCACAAAGCAGCTGGACCAGCCATCTCCAAAGCCCTCCTCACCAGGCTACACCCTGCTCCAGCAGGACAGACTGCTTCATAAAAAGGGGGGGGGGGGGGTAACACTCAAAGTAAAAGAAGCCCTGCCTCCGACACAAGTTAATGGTCCAGAAGGGAGCAATGCTGGCTCTCTGCCCATCAAAATCTCTCTCTCTCCCTCTCTTTCTCTCTCTCTCTGAGACTGGGTAGTGGAGCACAACTGTGCAGCCGTCTTCAGCTCCAACACCCCTTGCCCATGGACGGACCACCACCTCATACATTTTTCCATCCCAAACGCCACCAAAATTAACACTCCTTTGTGCCTCGATGCCCAAGAGCTGCTGTGCGCTATACAAATGTAATAAATAAATACATTCTCCAATGACCCTCTGACTCTAGTTGAGCTTTATAATCTTATGCTGAAAAATGCAATAGACGCCATTGCGCCACTAGAGAAAAAGAAAAAGGAAAGAAACAAAACACTCCAATTCGTGATACACAGCAGAACTCCAAGAACTTTGCACTCTCAAGCGCATAAAGCTAACCAAATGGCAATCAGATCGACAGAACTCCACCTTAGAAGACCACAAAAAACAAGCCACCCAATATAAAAAAATCCATCACTCCAGCCAAATCTACCTCCTATAACACACGAATTGGGAATTCTAAATCAGAGTCCAAAGAAATGTTCGCCATATTCAAGGAACTGGACACCCCAGCATCCAAGACCTTGTGAAAGACGAACCTTGGTGCGTGGTGCGAGAGCATCCAAACTCAACATAATAGACCTGCTGCAGAGTAAAAGCATGGCTCAGTTTAATGCCCTGCAAAAAAGTGACTTTCCCACCGCACCAACTAAAAATCCTGATATCAAGGAAAATACGCTCTTCTCCTTCAGAGAGGTTTCAGAAAGTGAAGTACTAGCTCTCCTGAAACACATTAAATCATCCAACTGCAAGGGTGATATCTGCCCGGCCCACCTCATCCAGGACTGTGCATTCATCAATGTCTCTTTTGCACCTGTGATCATCCCACCATGCCTTAAAGAGGCTTGGGTTTGCTCCTAAAGTAGCCATCCTTAGATACGGCCTCTCCTAATAACTACAGACCTATCACCACCATACCATTCCTGTTAAAAATTCTAGACAAAGTGGCATACACCCAAATCCAACAATTCCTGGAGGATAACAGCATCCTAGGCAAGAGGCAATCAGTCATGGTAACGGGACGGAATCTGTCCTACTGGATTTAAAAAACCAACTAGGGGAAATAATGGGCCACAGCAAGCCAGCGTTGCTACTCCTCCTCGACCTAACTTCAACTTTTGATCTTGTGGACCAAAAGACACTGTGCAGACAACTCATGAACTCCGCCCAATTCTCCGCTGGAGCCACTGCTTGGATCACTTCCTTCCTCGAAGGGAGAGCCATGAATGTCTTCTCAGATCAGGTATGTGCTGCACCCATCACCATCCACTGCAGAGTCTCACAGGGCACCTGCACCTCATCCACCCTGTACAATATTCTCACCTGACCCCTTTTCAACAAACTTGACAACCTTGGCATAGCATACACAAACTATGCCGATGATACCCAGGTCCTCCTTCCTCTCTCGGGCTCCTAAGAAAAAGATGAAGAAACACTGTGCAAAACCTATGCCACAATCGAAGCATGGATGGCAGCAAATGGACTGTGCCTCAACGGGGACAGGGCTGAAATCCTCATTGTTGGTCCCAAGGAAATGCTCAACAAGCTTGACAAACAATACAGAACCTTTAACATAGACAACACCCACATCACAGTCTCATTAGCAACCCTGGGGGTATACAGCGACTCCACCCTCTCCATGATGCACCAAGTCATCGCTATTGCATCCACGGCCGCATTCACAACCAAATTGATCAATGCAGTAAAACCCTACTTATGCACGCAAAACTGCTTCTCCATATCCAGAGCCACCATTGGGGAAAAACTGGACTACTGTATTGTCCTCTTTGCCAGCACCTTGGCTAAAAACCTCAACAGATTACAGGTCATTCAAAATAATGCCCTGAGGGCAGCCCTGAGTATTCCAAAAAAGGAGCAAATATCCCACGCAAGGCATGATGCCCACTGGCTCCCGGTCAAAGAACAGATTTTGTTCAAGACCTTAGCCATAACTCATAAATGCCTCTCACTCACAACCCCCTCCTATCTCTCAGAAAAAATAGTCTGAGCCACCTCCTCCAGACCCAAATGTTCGCACCACTCCAATCAGCTTAGTGTCCCCGCATACAAAAGAACCAAAGCCAGAGGTTCCAGCTTTCTATTCCTAGCCCCAAAATATTGGAATGCCCTCCCTACCACCATTAGGAATGAGACCTCTCACTGTTCCTTCCGCAAATCACTCAAAAAAAGCTTTTCAATTAACTCAACTCACCTCTCAAGGCCCATGTAACAACGTAACCTGCAACTGCCCTCTACCTCAATGTCAATGAAACCTGCAACTGTCTCTTATCTCTATGTCAATATCAATGTAACCATCAACTGTCACATATCTGGCTCACTGTAACCAAGAACCAGAGATAGGCAATACTGCTCTTGTCATGTTACAAAGTAAGCTTGCTGTAACAGTGCCACGATGCCCACGGGCTGCCTTGTGTGCTTTATAAATACAAAAAATGTATTAAAAAAAAAGAAATACCTTCAGCGCCGTGGGGACTAGCTTCTCAGGGTCAGCTCCTTTAGCTTTCGAGAGAGCAGTCGCCACCATCTACGAAGATTTATCCTGTGCCGCCTGGGCCTTCTTGAGCAGCTTGGCCCTCTCCTCCATCCGCAGCTTCTCTGGCTTCTCCTGCAGCTTAGCTGGGTTGGATGACTCTCTTTGAGGAGGAACTTGATTGCTGGCTGGCAATGGAGGTGGAAGGTGATGTCGATCGCACCCTGTCTGCCGTGGCACCCGCTTCCCCCTGTCCCCGGTGGACCCAGACTTGGGGTGCCTGGCCTTATCTTGGGCCCCCACGGATGAGGCGCCCTCACAGGACTTAGACACACGCTCCTCAGTCCAACCGGCCTTGGTAGAGGCATGCCCCTGCTTGGAGCACGGGGCAGAGGCCTTGGCGTTCAACCACGCTGCCAGTCTACTGTGCCCGTCCTTTGTCGTCTTCTAAGAGAATCTGCTGCATATCTCGCAATCTCCTCCCTTGTGGTCCGGATGCAGGCAGTAGAGGCAATGCAAGTGCTTGCCCTCCACAAACACATTTCAAAGCCCACACTTGTGCAGGACTTGAAGAGGGACCTTCCTTCTTCTCCCCTGTCATGGCCTTCTGCAAACGTTGATGATCTTCGCCCTTGACGGGTGCTGAACTTCACAGAGAAAGGGTCCCTGCTGCCAGCAGATGGAGAGAAGAGCACACAGGCTCTTTCAGAACAAAGATAGAACCTTTTTCCATGGAAAACACACAAAAAAACGTAGAGGTAGCTCGCAGAGTACACTCGGGGACTACCAACACTGAAGCATGAGGTACAAATCTGAATATGGCTGCCAGAGGTGGGGCTTATGGAGAGGACTGTCATTGGATGGGTGCAGTATGACCCAGAGGGCAGTGATTGGTTTAGAGGAGAAATACAGTTTGTAAGTAAAAGTGAAAGTTTTCCTTTTCATCAAGGATTCCCAGCCCGACGACAGGGAATATTCATGAGCATGTGAATCCATGCCAGACCCCATGCTGGAGAATAGCCCTAGCTATTGTCGTAGAGTTGGAGGCAGAGATAAATGGTCTTATATGATGAGGTAAATGAAGATAATAATGACTGGAACTAACCGTGGCAGAAACTATGGCCATCCATATTCATTTTGGTATTGAGAGATACCCAGGAATTTAGGTTTCCTCAGTATAGGGATGGTGTATTTATAGACAAAGTCGTAGGAATTACCAAGTTTCTTGATGGTATTATGGGACACCAGCAGAAGTAGATCTGTCTTTTGATCAATCAAGCACAACCAATTGCCTCTCATCCACAAGCTGATGCCATTAAATATGTTGTTCATATGATTGGAGGCTCTGGAAATTTAGCAAGCTAGCAAGAAAACAACTGGGTATCGCCACAAAATTTTGAAATTGGACCCCACTTTTATGCAGAATATCATGAAGGGGTTTTATGTATAAATGAAAGAAAAGGGGAGACATGCATGCTATTTGGGAGACTCCCTGCTAAATCAGGTGGGAGTTGGAGGAGTACTGGACCAGCACCACTGCAGCAGATCTTCCCAGTAAGAGCAAACTGGGTGGCAAGCTTGAAGACCTGTGTAGGCCATGACAATAGAATATCATGATCGAGCAAGTCAAATGCCACTGAAAGGACCTGGAACATCAACATACCAGCTTTGCCCTCATCCAGAATATCAAATATGCCAGACTTGATGTCCAGCATGGAGGTCACTGTACTATGTGCTGGTCGAAAACCCGACTGGTGAGTGCCCAGTAGGCGTTACGCTCACCTGGTATACACGGGGACGCCACCCAGCCTGGTTGGATGATTTGAACTCTAGAACCCTCTCCCGGTCCCTTGGTAAGGCCTCTGGTTAAAGATGGGTCTGCAATATAGGAGAGCTGGATTCAATACCAGATTGTCTTTATGTTTTCCCACCTCCCTTGGCCTCAACTCCTTCCTCCCCCTTCGGCCCCCTCCTTACCTTAATATTGTAAAAGGTGGATTCTCCGTCCTGCTCCTTGTGGCAGGGGCGTGTAGATTTGGGGGGGGCGAGCAGCGACCAAGTTACTTCACTGGTGCAAGCCCCCCTGTGGGAATCCAGGCCTGCTACGACTCCGTAGGTTTGCTGCTTTACAGTCTTTATATGCAGTTCTTGTGTTCCTCTTAGTTCGAATAATAATGTCTTGCTTCTTTCCTTTTAGGTATGGAAAGGTATTTTGGTGTTGTCATGCAGTTTGAAGAGGCGCAAGGGCCGGTAGGCGAAAGCGCGGTGTGCGCGATGCTGTCAGGTGGGTAATGCGTGATGCGCGGTGCTGTTTTGCCTTTTATATTGCTAACTTGTGTCTTTTCTTTCCTTGCAGGTTGCGATGTTCCTCGCCAAGCGCCGTAATGTTCCAGCAATTATACTGACCAGGAGATGACTAACCAGGTAAGAATTGTGTGGCTTTCTTCATTTGGGAGGAAACGTGAGTAAACGCTTACTAATGCAGTCTTTCTCCTCTTTCCAGGTTATGGTATCCCAGGATGCATGCGGTGCCGGATGATGGAGTTCGTACCTTCAGGTGAGTGGAACTGAAGTCGGCGATGGATTGAAAACAGGATACTGTTCCAGGTAAGTTTCGTAGTGTTCTTTCTCTTTCTGCAGGTCCTTAGTTTCAGGTAAACTGGCATCAAAGAACTGGACACGGGGAGCGTTACGCTGCCCACATGTTCTGCTGTTTGGGTGCGGTTTAAATAGTGTCAGGTAAAGTAGTCCAGGTAAAAAAGTCCGAGGCCTGCCACATCCAATGCAGTCCAGGTAAAGTAGTCCCAGGCCTGCCACACCCAAAAGGCTAGACCGCATAGCTCAGTTCCTTGTAACTGAGCTATGTTTTTGCCTCCATGTTGGCTGAACCTCCTCAAGTTAAATAATCTCAAGTAAATAGTCCCATTCTAATGTTGGTCTTCATGATTGTTATGAGCCTGGCGCCAAAGGCGCCAGGACTGACTCCAAGAGAGTCTTGGATGAGGTTGTAAGGGCTTTGACCTGGCCCCAACTGGAAGGCTGACTTGCCAGTGAGGGCTAGGGGCAAGGGTCATGACAGCAGGTTATGTAAGCAAGCAATTTTGTCCAAAACTTTTAGAAGGAAACTGACAGGTCATATTCAATGAATCGGGTATAAGGCCAGTAGAGAAAGTCTCATTGACTATTGCAGTGATAGCCAGTACCAACAGTGGGTCAGATTCTTTGAGGACTTTACCAGGACATACATCATTGGCACAATTAGTAGCTTTTAGCTCCTGCATAACTTTATATACTTCAGTGGACACGAGGGAAAAAGTAAACTTCGCAGTATAGTTGTCAGTGGCTCTCGAAGACACAGAAGAGAGCTCTGCGGGGTGAGAGGGAACCGCAGATGGCCGTTTGGAAGGTTATTTATCCATACTACTATTCGTGATTGTGATGATTTTTTTGATCGAAGTATATCATACTTTTATTGCACCAATCAGACTAAGCAGGGGGCGGGGGGGCAGTAGTTAGAATATTGCCTTTGGCAAGGGTGTGTAGTAAACTGTCTTTAGTGGTGTTTTTCCCAGATGACATTCACAACCTGTGACCTCAGTTGTCGTCCCCCCCACCCAGGCTGGGAGGGAGATGAGGAATCCATGTACCATCAATCACAAAGAACATTACATGAGGTAATAATTTGTTCTTCTAATGGATTTTGTCCTCACATGGCTTGCTCATCTTAGATAGACTCCCAACGCAATAAGATATTGAAGGAGGAGGGAAGGAGTGAACTCTGCAACAGTTATGCCATGACTTGTTGGAGGACAGCGCTAATGAAACAGGATTAATCCAGGCAATAGTGTTTCGCAAACGTGTGGATAGAAATCCACATTGCAGCCTGGCAAATATCTTTTACAGGTACTCCTCTGAAGAGCCGAGTTAGCTGCAATCCGTCCAGTTGAGTGTGCCCTGAATCCCTCAGTGATTTCTCTACCAACTCTAGCGTAGCACTCAGACACACAGAGAATCCACCTGGAAATGGTTTGCTTTATCACTCCCTTGTATAGCCAATGAGGAGTTGGTACTCCAGTCGGAATTGGTTTGTTCTAGCAATATAGAAACTTAAGGTCCTTCATGGGTCGAGTCTATGCAAACTTTCCTCCTCTTTAGATGGATGAGGAGGGTGGGTAAAAAAGCTGGCAATTAAATGGTTTGCAATAAATCAAAAACGGACAATCCTTTGGTAGGAATGAAGGGCATACCCTAAGAGTCACATTGTCTTTGCGAACAATTGTGAAGGGTGGTTTGCAGGACAAGGCCTTCAATTTACTCCCATTAAGCCATGAAGATATTGCAACAAAGAAGGTTGTCTTCCATATAAGGTGCCTCTGAAAGGGTACAAATGCATTTGTTCGAATGAGGAAGCCATAAGGAATGTTAATAATAGATTTAAGTTCCATGTCAGAAGCAAAAATGGCATTGGGGGGTTGGGGGGATGAGGTGCTTGTCAGACCTTGGGGGGTAGCCCAGATGGCGAAGATCTCCTGTCCAGAAGAACTTTGTGGCACAGCTCTCACTCTTCGGAGATAGAGTCCTGCCTGCTCAGGGCATCCACTGTCCAGTTCCCCTTCCCGGGGAGGTGAATTGCAGATAGGGAGATCTTGTACTTTAACACCCAGCACCAGAGCTACCCCCCTCTCGTTAATGTAGTGCATGACCACTGTGTTGTCTGTCATGATCAATACAGTTTTTTCCTGCCGGTATGCTGACCCTCAGCTCTAATCATTTCATATACAATCTTGTCCCCGCCAGGGATCACAGCCCATTCACCGTCAACTTGTTCAGTTGAGTGTCCTAGCCTGTCAGCGACCACTGTCGTTTCTGGCCACGGTTGCCAAAACAGTTCTCCCGCCATCACATTCGCTGTGCGAGCACACCATAGGAGATCCTGCAAGACTCTGCTCAGGATTTGAAAGACTGAGAACTGCGACCATTGGGATCTTAGGGCCAATTGGAGCAATCTCATTCTCAACCAGACCATCAGCACCAATAAAATGGATGATGCCATGAGGCAGAGCAACTGTAGGACGTCTAGGGCTGGCAGATATTGGCATTTTGGAATCAGGTGACCATCTGTTGGATGTGTAAAGCTCTGTCCCGAGGAGGGAAAGCCTTGCCCGAGGAAGAATCCAGAAAAGCACAGAGGAATTGGAGCATTTGAGAAGGGGCCACTTGAGACTTCTTGAAATTAAGGGAGAAGCCTAGTCTGTCAGGAGATAGCAGACATGATCTAGGACTTGAGCTGGGGACTGCACCCAGATTCACCAATCATCTAGGTAGGGAAAGACATGAATCCCTCCTTTCCCCCAGAGACTAGTTGGTACTCCCGCTAACAGCTTGGCGAAAACCCTTGGGCGGAGGCGAGCACGAAAACCCCAAACTGGTAATGAGCATTGCCAATGACTGTACTTTCTATGCTTTGGATGAATTGGCACATGAAAGTAAGCATTCCCGGAGGTCAAGTGACAACAACCAAACCTGATTTTCCAGGACCTGCAGGTTCTACAACAGTGTTGTCATCTTGAACTTGTCTTCCTGAGTAACTTGTTCAAGTGTCTAAGGTCCAAGATGGGTCGCAGACCTCAATCCTTTTTTTGGAACTAGAAAAATGGAAGTTCCAGCTCCTGTTCCTTTCCTGTACCAGTACTAGTCATATGGCACCCTTCTCCAAAAGAGATGCAACCTCTTTCTGGAGCAGTGGGTCTAGAACGGTGGATCATCTGGAAAGTGGGGTGCAGTCTGGCGGACGCTTTAAAAAGGGGTGGAAATATCCCTGAGAGACTACCAGCTCTGCCCATGGTAATATTGCCCCATTCTGTAAAACTGTGTGAGAGACGCACCCCCTACTGGTGTGGAAAGGCAGACCTACTGAGGCAGGAGTAGCCTGGGCTGATTTACCACCTTTAACTCTCGAGGGTCTGGAAAAAATATGTTTTGACCCTGGCAGGTAGTAGTTTGTTTTCCCTTTTCGCTGTAGCTGTAGTAATGAAAGGGCTTGCCTTGCCACTGAGAAAGCATGAATGCGCTGCCTTACGGACGCTCCAAAGGACGTCGCTGTGGCCTTGGAGGTATGCAATTTCTCCACGCTTTCGTTTTGAAGGGACCCTTCAAAAGGTATATCAAGAAAGTTTGATTGCACAAATTGAACAAAACCACAATTCCTCATCCAAGAGAATCATCTTGTGACAGAACTTGCCGCCATATCCCTTCTGACACAATCAGCCGTGTCAAGCCCTGATTGTAGGGCTTGGTAAATTGCTGCCAGAGTTTTTCAGGCAAAGCATCGTACCTTTTTGTCATCCCTGCTTGGGGGGGATGTAAAGAAGGGTAGGAACTTGTATTTGTGTTGACAGTAGCTGCCTGAACTACAAGGCTGTCATGTGTAGGGTGTCTGGTGAAGAATTCCGGGTCAGAGGGTGCTGACTTGTATTTTCTCCCCAAATACTTATGGACTGCTGGCCCCAAGCAGGTAGTTTTCCATAGCTCAAATAATGGATTTTAATGAAATCATGGTAAGGAAGGAAAGGTTCCAAATGTTATTCAGAGTCACAGAACGCATTCTATAATTTCCCATGCAGGAGGGCCTCATCCCAAGGCATCAGCCTCCTTGGCCATCATCTTCCTATATGCCACATTGCGGTAGCCTTGAGGATCAGAATGGGGAAAAGTCAACCTCAGGGGAGGCATGCAGAGCAATAGCATCTTTTAAAATGTATGCCATATCAGCAAGCTCATTGTCATATAATCCTTTCTTGGCTTCAGGATAAATCTCAAAGTCAAGGATTTCTCGACTGCCAACATGAAGAGGCCCTTCCTGGGCTCATAGGCCACAATGGGGATGATGCTCCAAGACCCTGTCGGCTTTTTTGGGTGCAGTGGACTCGACAGTCATCGTCAACGAGTTAAGAGGAGGTGGGAGGACCCATTTTCCCCGAAGACCTATTATTTTCAAGCAGAACTCTTTCTACTTTGTACCCTAAAGTGGTTTTCGAATGAAAGTGTACCTGTCTATCCAGTGAAGAATCAGTGGACAAGTGCCTTCTCCTACTCTTCTTCGATTAAAAGGAGTGTAGGGAGTCGCTCTCTGGCAATTCCACTGCAGAGACTTCTCTCTAGTCAAATTTTTGTTTCATCAGCGTCGGACTGGGCAACTTTGATGTCGACCTTCCTAGTGCCAATCTGTTAGCACTCTCCTTTAGGCCTTTGGGTGTCATGCTCAGATATGAGCCACAGTCCGCCATTACATTATCAGCACCAAGGCACCACAGACAAACTCTGTGTGGGTGGGTCAGGGGCATTTTCGTTTCACAGTCACATTTCTTAAAACCCGATGGTTTCAGGGTTAACATCATCACTGAATTTTGTAAATTTAGAAATATTTGAACTGCGTCGGAGAATAAAATACACAAAGGCATTGAAATGTGTTCCTGAGAAGCTTGCTGGGCATTTGGAAAAAAGCAACTGAGGTCAGGGGGCGCGATGCACATTATTTGTATCAACATCATGTCCGGTACCGAAGCAGACAACACAAGGGTCTTAATACGCAGCTGAACAGCGGCCCCTGCTGCGACAAAACATTTCCAACATCAGCAATTGCAGGAAAGAATATCTAAGATGTGGAATCCGTGAGAGGAGACACTATATTAAAAATGTACTTGCTGCATATCGGGTAACATGGGTGACATGTCCGTCGATAACTAATGTCTACAACGTTGCTTCTTGGCACAAGGACAAATGGTGGAATCACTTCTAGAATGTGATTAGGCCTCTGCAGGGATTTCTCAGCCATTTCAGATCTGCAGCTATTGAAATACTTTCTTTTTGAAGGGGGAGTATGCAGCAGTTTAGAAAATAAGAGCCTGACAGCTACTTTAGACAATCTTTCTTTTAATGCTTTACACACCGTTTGGCATGATCTGCAATCAGCGACCATATGCACAGTGACCAGGCACCAAAGACAGACATGTTGAGGATCGGTGAGCAACAACTTCCTGTCACAATCTTCACATCATTTGAAACCAGAAGATTTTTCTAAGGTGTGAATAATTGTTCAAGAAGTGTGCTGAGCATGCAACAAAAGGAACTAAGGTCATGGGGGTGTATTGATACACACAGACATTGCATCCAGCCTCGAGGATGGAGCGCGCCGAGGGATCTCGACGCCAATATCACACGACGCCCCCTGCGGACTAAAATGTTTCTGAAATTTGCTAAAGCTGGATGAATGGATCCAAGATGAAGCATCTGTGGGAGAACATGGGCACACACCATTAGAAACATGTTTTCTGATTGGAAGATTTTACATTTGAATTATGTCTTGCAACACACAGCCTGCCTGATGTCTGATTTCTTTTGAAGCCAGTTGTGCCAGATAATTAGTTTGCGATTACCTGATTTTAATTGAACTAATCTGCACACTCAGCTTTCTGTGGATGGATATGCCATGCAAACACATTGAAAAGACACAAGGAGTGTTTTTTAAATTGATTTAGATCAGATTCTCTAAGGGGTGACAGGAGGCCTCCTTTGAACTGCTTTCATAGTGATTGTTCAGATCCTTAAAATGATCTTTCCAAGAGCCAGGAAAGGAACTGCATCAGTCTAAGGCAATCAGGGATAGGAGATCTCTATGAAGGGACTTGGTGGCATTTGTTCTTTTTTTTGTTGAAAATTGTATTTATTGTTTTCGAATACAAACATAAAACTTGGAATTAAACAATATCCCCCCAACTCACTCCCCTCCCCACCCCCGGAAGAACTTCTTGGAGTATTTCTGAATGGGTTAGTCTTATGCACTGAACATTTCTGTTATTTTAAGTTTATGGGGGCACCATTGTTCCATATAGTCTAACTGCAAATGGTCTTGGACCGTTCCCCATTCCTTTGTGAAAGATCCGCCGTCCCTTGAATTGTATGCGTTAACTTTTCCATTGCCATTTGTGACCAGACCTTCTGGAGCCATGTGTAGACCAGTGGAGGGTCTCGCTTTTTCCAATTTTGGGCTATTGCTGCCCATGCCGCTAAGACCAGTCCCATGAAGCCCCTCCAATGTGACTTTGTGAATTTCCGGGCTGCCTTGTATATCATTCCGCATAGCCACACCCCACCCCCACCCCACAACTGTTCTGGAAACATTTTTCCCATCTCAGCCTCTACCTCAGACCAGAAGCCCCTGATCCCCTTGCAATCCCACCATATGTGTTTCGACGTTTCCGCCTCAGCGCAACCTCTCCAGCATAGGTTAGATGATTGAGGGTACATTGTGTGAAGTCTCTCTGGCGTGTAATGCCATTGGGTTACTCCTTTTACCCACTTTTACCCACATCTCCCTCGTTTGAACAGATCAGGTCAGTTTTGGAATGTTTATCCACAGGTCCAACCATTGATGTTTTGGGATATCCTCCCCCAGTTTTTCCCCCCACTTGACCATGTAAGCCCACTTAATTTCCTCATCTTGGGAGTTTATAAAGGTGTATAGTGTTGAGACCAACTTCCTAGACCCCGAGTTGGTTATAACATTGTTCGAACGGAGTGAGGTTCATTGTTGCCGCCCTTTTGACTTCTGGTGTTGCCAGCCAGTGCTTGAGCTGGTCGTACTTATACCTCTCTCCCTCTATGAGGTTCATTAGGGATTTACAAGCCTCAAACGTTCTGATTTCTTTGTCCTGATACATTTCCCCAATTTTCGTACACCCTGCGGCTTCACATTTCTCGAAGGCCCCCCGATCCATACCTGGTGGGAATTGGGGGTTCCGACAAATGGGTGTGAGGGGGGGCTTCCACCGTGGTCATGACACCCCTTCACGTATGATCGTCCCAGGCCTCCAGAGTGGTCCTCATGACTACGCTGATGTGGAGGTTGGGGTGCCTGTGTTTTGCTTTCCACAGGAGTTCCCTCAAAGGGGATCTGGCAACTGGCCGGTCTTCTGTCAC
This sequence comes from Ambystoma mexicanum, assembly GCF_040938575.1. NCBI lineage: Eukaryota > Metazoa > Chordata > Amphibia > Caudata > Ambystomatidae > Ambystoma > Ambystoma mexicanum. Next base: position 1,095,589,400 of record NC_090924.1, read on the forward strand.
CCAGATTGTTTGTGGGTCTTCTCCCAGCCAATTCCGCAGCACCCTTAGCTGTGCCACCTGGAAGTATTTTTCAAAGTGGGGGAGGGCCATCCCCCCCATTCGAGTAGGTGCTGTGAGGACCGCCCTGGCGAACCTCGGGGGTTTCCTTTTCCAGATGTAGGACAATATTGCCTTTGAAAGAGCCTTGAAGAACGATCTGGGAACCTTGATTGGCAGTGCCTGGAAGTAGTATAATAGCCTAGGGAGGATGTTCATCTTAACGGACTGTATTCTGCCCCACCACAAGACCATCAGGGGGTTCCAGCGATCCAGATCCCTTCTAATGTGTTCTAGGAGTGGGGAATAGCTTCCTTCGTATAGTTGCCCTATCCTGTGTGTCAGTGTTATTCCAAGGTACTTGATCCCTTTTGCTGCAATTTTGAGGTCTAATGCTGCTGCTTCCCATTCTACCTCCTCTTGTTCGCCTGCCAGGATCAATATCTCCGATTTTCTCCTATTGATTTTAAGGCTGGAGATAGCCCCTCTAGTTCTCTAACTATTGCTGCCAGTGTCCTCCCCGGGTCTTCTAGGGCAATCAGCATGTCATAAGCGTAGGCTATCATTTTGTGTTGTCTGCCTGCCATTTCTATCCCCTTAATGTGAATGGATTCTCCGATTTTAATTAAGAATGGTTCCAGCAAAATGGAATATAGGAGGGGGAAGTGGACATGGTTAGGCAGAATCCTGTGCAGTGCCCTTAGGGACCACTACACACAATTAAGACTACAAGTGGTAATACAAGTTCAGCTTTGGTACAAGCCTGTACTACACTGTTAAAGTGGTAGCAGTAGCGGAACAGCCAGACTTATCTCAAGAGCAAATGAGCAGTAGTACAAATTACACAAAGGACCACAATTACTGTGACTCAAGCAAACACTGACTGAAGGTTTTTGGTTTGAAAAGTAAAAGTACATTTATTTCTAGACCATCTGTTAGCAAAACACTTAACTTCTATTAAATTAAAACCACACGTAAAATACACTACACACAACCAATTCTCTTTGTGCAGAACAACTCAAGGTAAGTACCTTATGATTTGACAGACCGGTGTTATGAAACAAAAGGCGTTACCGGGAATACATATGCTATCACTTTTTGACAGTAATGACAGTTCGGACTAAAGATACGCGTAGCCGCGGGAAGAAATGTTATCGGAGTTAAAACACACTTAGCACCTGAGTTAACAAAAGAGAGTTGGGGACGAAAATCATAGGCAATACTTTAGTCAAGACAGACAAAATCAGAGAACACTTTCTTACAAGAAGATAAAAGTCAATAGGCCTGCGCCAGTGTCAAGTGGAACCGGGATCCTGTTGTCGAGGATCACAGTCAGATAGTTCAAGATTGAAGATTTCCAGGAGTACTTGGATATTGACAACAGAGGAAGCAAAAGTTATAAGAGGGAAGGAAGACAAGGGAAAGCCTTGGATGAGGAGAAAAGGGTTCACCCTAGTTCCTCGAAGTTGGACACAGTACCTTATTCTTTGAAGAAGCTGGTGCTACGGCAGTTGTTCCTGGTAGTTTCCCGCAGACTCACGGTTCCTGGAGCTTCAGTCGTGGGGACAAGAAGGATGACGTCTGGAGTGATCTGCACTACCCAGGGATGAGGCCAGCAGCAGCGAAGGCGAATAAACGGTGCGCTCCTTTAAAACAGAAGAGGCTCTACAGATGGCTATCCGGACCACTACAGCAGTGTGCAGCTATTTCGACCACGAAGAGGATCCTCTGGCTGTGAAATATGAGCTGTTTGATCCCACCAGGCTCAAGGGAAGAAGATTCCAGACTGGATCTTCTCTTGTCGTTGAAGGGTAGATAGCTCAGGACTTCAGCAGAGCTTCACCGGGACTCGGTAGTTGGAGCAGCCATCTTCTTCTCCACTTCTCTTCGGTTCCTTGCAGTTCCAGGTGCGACTGACTTCCAGCCCAAGAGTCCTGCCTTTTATGCGAAAATCCCCCATTCACACAGCCTGGCTGTCAATCGTACAGCAGGGGGGCTGTCCGGCCCAGACAACCACCTTAGCCAATCATACCCTGTGCAGGGGGTGACTACACCCCTCCCTCACATTCAGGCCACCTAGACACCCAGGCGCCAAAAGGAGGGCTTCTTGAGAGAAGCCTGCCAAAAGACAGTGAACAAAGAAGGCAAACCTAGTTTTCCACACAAAGTAAAACACAAGAAGGACTTTAACAAAAAGAAATGGTGAATAAACCTGACAGGAGCCAAAAGAAAGAGCATTTGGTCAAACGGGTTTATGTTCGAGGCTACTATGATAGCCTGGAACAGTACCACGTTTAAATAATATAATCGCGGTAGAAATGTTAGGGTAGATACCACTGCCACCAGCCAAGCCTGAATGTTAAAATAGCAAAACAAAGCTCAGAGAGGCACAGACAAAAAGGGATAGGAGTTAACACTTTCCAGTACTCCATGTAAGATGGGGTGTACTGGGTCTGTAGTTTTAAATGAAAAGGTTTAGTAAATGGCAACTTTACCTGTTTTCTGGGGGACAGTAGTCAGCCCCAGAAAATTGAGTCAGGGGGAAGTCTCAAAGACAACCCTGTCTTACTGCACGGAAGGTGCTGTGTAACACACATGAAAAGTGGGGTTCATGGACTGGTGTCCTCCAGATACCACTATTACACAAACAGTAAAAATACACATGGCAAAACACATGTAAGAGTGGGAAAAAGGCTCACACTCTTACCAAGTGGAGAAATAAACTCCAGAAGTCCAGCAAAGCTGCTGGGGGACTCACTAGGTGAGGGAAATTAGCCATAGAATGAGAATTCTCCCTAACAGACATCCCTGTTTTGCACCCCTTGAGATGTCTACTCTTTCTGAGACCTCCCCATTGATGGCTATCCTAATTGATGGAGTGTTATAATTGGCTCTAATCATAGCTATTTATTGATCCCCAAATCCCATACGTTTTAGCGTTTTAAACAGAAGTGACCACTCCACCCGATCGAATGCCTTCTCGGCATCTACTGAAAGTAGTATTGCCGGAGTGTTAGTGATGCCCATCTTTTCCACTAGGTGTATAAGCCATCTAAGGTTATCGTGCGTTTGTCGACCCAGAATAAAGCCTGATTGGTCTAGGTTTATCAGGTTGGGCAGGAGTAGGGACAAGCTTGCTGCCAGGATTTTTGTGTAGATCTTACAGTCCAAATGTATCAGGTCAACGGGGTAGTAGGAAGCAGTGTATGAGGGGTCTTTTCCTGTTTTATGGAAGACTAGAACCTTTGCTTCATTCATTGTCGGGGTCACATTCCCGCTTTCTTTGATGGTATTTAAGAGTCTGGTTAGGAATGGGGCTATATTGTCTTCATATTTTTTATAAAATGGGGCTGTAAAGCCATCAGGGCCGGGTGCCTTGTTTGGGAGGTCTGCTATTGCCTTTTTCACTTCCTCTTCCCCTATCGGGCTCTCAAGTACCGCTCTATCTTCCGCTATTTTTGGGATGGGGAGGGACTGCAAGTATGCGTCTTGGGCACTCCTATCTGGAAATTCCGTAGTATACAGCATTTGATAGAACTCCCCAAAGGCCTCTCCCATGGCATGGGTGCGCGTTAAAATCTCACTGTGTGAGTTTCGGATGTTCTTAATCGACATTGCCTTCTGTTTTTCCCTGAGTTGTCGGGCTAAGTATCTATCAGCCTTGTTGGCCCTAATATAGTAGCGTTGTTTGAGAAATAAAAGTGATCTCTCAGCTTTTCTGGTGCAAAGCATTTCTAGTTGCCCTTGTGTGCGTCTCAATGCCTTTTTTAAGCTACAGGTGGGGTGTGTCAGAAGTTTCTCCTGGGTGACTGCTATTTTGCTTTCCAGTTCTCTCTCCCAACTGTACCTCTGCTTATCAATGGAGACCTTCAGAGCTATCAGTTTTCCGCAAATCACCGCCTTGAAAGCCTCCCAGACCGTTCCCAATGGGACATCTCCTGTGCCATGTTGGGCAAAATATTCGATTACCATATCCCTTATCGTCTCTCCCACTACGGGGTCCTGGAGAAGGTCCTGGGGGAGGCTCCACCGCCAAAGCCCTCCACACTTTCCCATGGTTTTCACCTCCATCCATAGCGGAGTGTGGTCTGACAATGAGATTGACCTGATTTCCATTCCCTGTATTCTGCCCACTAGTCCCACTGACACCCAGAAATATTCAATTCTCGACATTGTGTTGTGTACATGCGAGAAATACGTATACCCCCTCTGGTCGCCCTTCAGTTCCCGCCATACATCGCATAGAGGCAGTTGTTCCATCTTTTGCCTGAGATGCTTGGATGGTGCCCCTTGGCCTTGGGATCCCCCCTTGCTTCTATCTGTTTGTGGGTGCCATGACAGGTTAAAGTCTCCCCCCATTATCACCTCTCCTTTTGCAAAAACCTCGAGCTTCCCCAGTGTGTACCGCAGAAAACCATCTTGCCCCGCGTTGGGAGCATAGATTGAAGCCAAGGTGAGGCGGCATCCCTCTATCATGGTGTTAACAAAGCAAACCTCTCGTTCTTGTCTATGAGTTTGTCTATGAGCCTGGAGTCGCCTCCATCTTTTACTGCTATCAACACCCCAGCTCTCTTATCTGTTGCATTGGACTGGGCCCAGATCTTATATCCTCTAATGTGGGCTTTCTGTTTATCCTGGGCTCTTATATGCGTCTCTTGGAGTAGCAGAATGTCTGCCTTATCTCTCTTAAGCATGCTCTCCAGCTTTTTCCTCTTCACCAGGGAATTAAGGCCCCTTAGGTTGTATGATAGAATTCGAGGATTCCCCCTGGCATCTTAGTCCTTGTTCAATGTCATGTGTTCCCCATTCTCATATACCTTTCCGTCTTCCGTGCCACCCCCCCACCACCCCCCACTCACGATAACTCCCTCCCCAACAATTAACTTTGAACCAAACATTTTTATCCCGAGTAGGGCTCGGGTTCCTAAGGATGCTAAGGCGTTGCGCCTATCGCACCCTGCCCTCCTTAAACTTGGGATGAACTTCGCGGGGGATCCTAAACCCTGCATCTGCAACTTTCCTTACCGGGTTCCAATTCCGGGGGCTTGCCCCGGACAGCTGTTACAATGTTTCTCCGGATGCCATTATTTGCTCACACCTCTCTCTCCGCCCAGTGTTCTAATCTTGTACCCCGCGGAGTGACCAGAGCTGTCCTTGCCCACATTACTCAGCCAGGGGCGTCTTGCGGTTCTCTTTTCTAGTATTCTTCTTCCTTTGCTGCACCGTTTCCCATCCCCTAGGTCTTCTTTGGTGCTCACCCCTAGCTTTAGTGTCTCTTTCCTCCGCTCTGTCTGCTTGTACCCCCATCATGTTGAGGCCTTCCTCCCAGGTGGTCACTCTTCTTTGAATGCCCTCCCATGTGAACAGCAACCCAAAAGGGAACGTCCATTTGTAGCGAATTTGCCTCGCCACCAATTCCTTGACCAATGGGGCCATCTCTTCTTTTTTGTAGAGTTACAAGGGCCAGATCTTGGTACAGCTGAATGTCCACCCCATTCATTCTTATGTGGTCCATTCCTCTCGCCCTCCTCAAGATTTGTTCTTTTTGTGGGTATGAGGAGAGGGCCACTAGCACGCCTCGTGGTCTCTCCCCTGGCGCTCCAGTTCTCTTCGGGCCCACCCTATGTACTCTGTCGATCCCAATTGTGTCCGTCTCTTGTGCCTCTAGGATGTCTGTGAATACCTCCTGTACTGTCACTTTGAGGTCCTTGTCAAGTACCGACTCCGTCATATCTTTTATGCAAATGTTGGATCTTCGTGAGGGTTCTCGAGGTCCTCGCATTGTAACTCTAGATTGTGGGTTAGCCTCACCAGGTGTTCCTGTGTCTCGCTGATTTGTTTTGCCTCTTCTTCTGTTTTTTGGAGTATTCTCTCAAGTGCATCAGTCCGCTCCTCCAGTTTGGCCACATCCAGCTTCAGCTCGTGGACCACCTGCTTCATGTCATTCTTAATCGTGGCAAACTGATCTTGTACTGTTGACATGAACTTCTTCTGAAGTTCCATGAACCATGCGTGCATGTCGTCCCTTGAGGGCGGCTGTTGGTGGGAGACGGGGGGGTTGTTTTCGCCTGGTGGATCTTCCTGTGCCCTGCCTCTAGTTTGTACTGGGGTGTCTGTTGACCACATTTGTATTAGGTTGGCATCCTGCATGGTGGTCTGGGAGTTCGATTGCGACGAGGTCCCATTCCCCTTAGCCTTTGACATGTTCTCCTTGGGCTTGTGGTGCTGTCTATAGTGGAGCCGGGGGGAGTCTGACCACGTCTCTGCCCTCCGCTAAATACCCTCTGCTTGGTGGCATGGGGGGGAGGTTTTAAGACTGAGGGCGGATGCTTTGTTATGAAGTGTCCTCTTGCAGCGGCGCCTGCTGTCCCGGCTGTTTCTCGCCACCTGTTTTCGTGGGTGAGATGTCATTTTCCTTAGCCCCCCAGTCTGGTGTGTATGTGGGCGGGGGAGACCTCATTTCTTGGCCCCCTTCACCCTGCGTCGAGGTGCCAGGTGGATGATTGGGTTCCCGGCCCCGGGTGTCTGTTCAGGAGGGGAGAGGGAGGCACGCCGCGAGGGAGGGCGGTGTCCCCATGCCCACTTGGTGGTGGGGGCAGGGGGGCCCTCACTTTTTGTGCCTCCTGGCATCCATAGCCGTCCTCCCACCCAGTCTGGGCCTCGTTTCAGGTTTCACCCTGGGGCCGCAGGCGTCTGTTCCTCTTTCCCCACCTTGGGGAGCTGCTCGGGGTGGGGGGTGGGAGGAAGCCGCCCTCGGGTTATGGGGAGGAGGGGGGAGGCCTCCGCTTCTCCCAGGTGCTGCCACCGTGCTCCCCAATGTAGGATATTCGGGATCGGCCATTTCCCTGCTTGGCCGCTCCACTCCACCCCCTGCAGTCAAACCTTATGTTCTGCGGCGGGGGAGGGGCGGTCCGCTTCTCAGCTTTGCCGCTCCGAGACCCCGTTTTGATCGGCTCCGCAGGGTCGGAGTCCTTCAGCAACCAGTGCCGGGGGTTATGAGGGAGTTGGTGACCTTTCGTTTGTTCTGTAGATCATCTGGGCATATTTGTGGTGCTTCTAGTGGCGGCCCGGGAGGAGAGAGCTTTACGCGCGTCACACTGCGCCGGCGGCCATTCTGGACTCGTGTTTGCTCTTTTTAAACTGATTTCAAAATATTGTTAATAATTAATATTCAATATGTGTTATTCTATTGCTGTCCTTTAAAGAGGTGCAGAGTTATTTCATTGCCCTGACTGGATCTTAACATGTACAATAGCCAAAACATAACTTAAAATTAAGAAGGAAATTGACATTTGGTCTGAATAATAGAACCATTTTCACCACTGGGAAACACACCATTGTACTCTCTGCTATAGGTAAATTAAGAAGTAGAACAATAAAAAGGGGCATGATTTTGTCCTTTCTATTAAGAAGAACTTGCAGGAATCTGGATAGCCAATATGCTAGTTTTATATCACATGATGATGAAGGGTTCTCCCCTCTAAAGAATATGACAAAGGAGATCACAAAAGATAATGAAGTAAACACATAATCCTTCAATGATCACCAATAGCAGCTAAGTTAAAGAACTAACACACATTTACAATAGGTCACCCCAACCACATCTATGATCTATTTAGTCCACAAGGAATGCCAGTGTAGATGAGAGATCAAATTATACTAAACAGATAATAGGGGTGACTTTACTATGCCGATTATAAACCCAACCTCAGAGAAAACATTCTTTTTGGGAAAGCATGCATTACACTATCGGAATACTCAATTGGATTAATGATCAATCGCTAACTGATTTGGCATCTCAAGAACCACAACAGAAATATGATGAGATGACGGAAGATGAATCAAAATACACAGATGAACTAATGGCAAAATGGATCTCCCCATTATCATATTGGTGAGTCTTCACCCATATTAAATATGCTGGAAAAAACTGAAAGTTATGGAAAATAATTCCAGGTAATTAAACATCTAAAGGAATCAGTAGATCAAAAGGGAATACAGTTGGCAAAAATAAAAACCTGAAAGGTATTTAAGGAAATGGGGCTAAATACGCAGAATGGAACAGAAAGAAAATTAGGGCACAGACCAGAAATCTCTCAGAAAAAAACCCACCACTGTGAAAGAAATAAAGAACTGAAACAGAATTGCTATGCAAGTCAGAAGGCAGAAGAAAATAAGATTGCCATGGAGTAATGGACTAAAAGGGATATGGAGAGTAAGTGTAAGATCATTTAAGCACAAAAAAGAAGGCTTTAAAAAAATAAAGGTCTTATGAAATCTTAGAAAAAACTCAAAAACAGTCCTTTCAGGGTAATGTAAGCAAAACAACTCTAAATGAGAGAGATATACGACAAAGTGTGGGAACAAAGATGAGTGAAATGAATGTAAAGTAAATCCCAAAAAAGCAGTTTCTAATGATATGGGACATTATGAGACTGCACCAGTTTATCTCAAAAATACGAACAAAAGATCTAAAAACAAATATAAGATCCAGAATAGAAGGATTCAGGCTAAATGAAAACTAAACCATGCATCTACAACTATAACTTGTATTAAGGTTCAGGAATCCTAAGAAGAAGTAGGATGTGATAACACAAATGTACATCAAATAAATAACAGGATGAGGAACCCTCAACCCCCTTCAGATTACCACTTTTAAGTGCATGGTGAGGAGGGATGATTTCATGGGACCTAAACCGCGATTTTTTTTGTCAAATATTTAAAGAAAAAGAGAAAAAGTTTTTAAAAATAACAAATATTGCCCTTCCAACGTAAGTTTTTGCAGTTAACCGTAATAAACACAGATATGAATTTAGATTCCTGTGATTGCCTTCGGGGGGAGTTGAATCCACTTAAAAGCTACATGGATTTCAATAAAACTTCAAAGAGGTGACTGCCCTTTGAAAAATGGGAATAGATTTCTATCAGAGAGCTGACAGGGAAGATGAATGTCAGATTCTGAAAAGATCACAATCGCCACTAAATGTCCATTACCAATACATTGTTGGTTTAGGGCAAGCAGAAGAGGGCAGGTATTTGTGGTTCTTATGAGTCTCTATCCCACTTTATATTATTCTGCCACCTCTATGGAGATTTGAGGAAACCATCGACATCACTTTCTCAGGAAAGGCTAAGTGGAAACCCGCCTTTCTATCATTTTTGTTTCTTTCTGATGTAAAGTCTGCCTTTAAACCCGCCTGCTACCTGCAATTTGCTTGGAAATGCAGACTCGTAATCCTTGCATTGATTCCATATCGTTTTACAGATATTTACTGTTTTTATCAACTGCCTGTTGGCCATGCGTCATTATATAGGTATCAAAGTGCATGGATATTTTATGAACCGTTTTATTTTGATTCTGTGTTATATTGCCCATACAGGATTTCTGCATAATTTATGTATCGTTATTTTATTCTGTTATGAAATGTGTTGTATGGATTAGGCAAATCCAAAATAAATTATCTTGATGATGACAACCACCAACTGAAAAGCAGGATTTGCAGATTAAGCTGCTCTTTTACAATTTAAAATGACCAGTATACAGGTAAAGACAGGTTTTCAATGTAACAAGTGGAGGAAGAGTTGATCCTGAGAAAGGACCTGAATTGGTTGTTGAACATGTTTCTATCTAGAATCATATTACGCCCTAATGGGAATTCAAAGTAGCGAACATATCTTGGAATTGTGCAGGTACGCTAAAATGTAAGACAATTAAGCATGATGGAAAATCTTGCAGGAGACGTTTGAGAGGTAACAAGACAAATAATAAAATGAGCCATAATTGATAATATTTACGAATAATATTAACTTGCCCATGCATCCTATTGCATCGCAGTGCCAAACACATTAGGGTTTCTTTTCTAGAAAACCTTTTAGCTATTCCCACATTCCATTGATTTTGCCACTACTTGCCCACTGCATGAATGTTCCTAACAGGCACCCTGTGGTGGACCGAAAAGTGCTGTTGAACAAAAATTAGTGCCACAGTTATTGCCACTCATGCGAATTTAGTAGGAGTTTGACTGCTCATAAGAAAACGCAAGTAGTCATGGGGGCTGGAGTACTAAGGCCCCTCGGCAGGACTGCCATACGGGAAGTCACCATATGATATAATTTCTGTAAGTAAGCACTTGGACAATGGACTGATGAGTCTAATGTGTTTGGCGGGAGGCGGGTTGAACGTGCTGGAATGCCTGGTGAGGATTCTTCGATGTTCTTGGGTTTTGGTTTTGTCAGGTGACCAGAAATCTATAACGGTGAGGGGTCTGGAGGGAGGAACATGTTGGAGCTGTCAATTCATGGTAGATCAAGAATGCTGTTTTGTTTTTTTCTTTTTTGAGTTGCAAGACAACGAATAAGTGACCTCTGGTTGCCATCACCCAAAAATTGATGTGTGTTTTGTTTCTCTGACAATCTTAATCGAAATAATATAGTGCGCTAGCAAGAAACTTGTCTGACAGCAGAATTCACATGGGACAATTATATTGATTATCAAAAATGTGTAATTCATTCTAGATCAGGAAGGAAGAGTGATGGCCACTTATTGAAATAAGATCAGATTTTGCTGGGTATCATGAAAAAAACTGTTGGTTCAGATAATATTTTTATTGTAACACTATATTATGAATTGTACGTACAGAAACATTACTAATAGAAAATGTATACCTCTTGGAAAATTACAGAATTAAAAGCACAAAGACCTAGATAAGGACTATTGGTAGGTCTGAAAATTATACCCTGGAGCCATATTTCTTTTTTGGGTTATTTTAATGCCACGTTTAATAATATCTGGTTAGAGGATGAGGATCTTAATCTGCAAGTTAAGTTTTGGAACAGCATTCGCGCCAATTAGCCCTGGCATCCAGGTAATAACCAATGGTTGTTTTTATATGAGATGTGTAACAATGGAAGGCAAACTGTAAATGGCCGGACTCTTAATCAGAGATTACGCCAGACAAACAGTTACACAAAACAAAGACAGCTCCATTTCAGATTTTACCATTGGCTAACTTTCAGAGAGTGAGAAATCTAGAAAGTTTTCTATATAATTGCTATTCTCTGTCCTGTGAACACCCAATCTTGCATGGAAACCATCTTCTAGTGGAGGATCTAGAGTTAAGAGAATGAGGTGGTGGGATACGATTTTGCAGAGAAGAAATAGGGATATATTTTACTATCAAGTCTTGTGGGACTATTTCCATATGTATACATGTTCTTGCCATATGGTGTTAGGAAAGGTTAGCTGGTGTGTGTTACCATACTATTGCTGCTTCAAAGAAAAGAACATTTGGTGAGCATTAAATAAGGAGTTGGGGGCCTCAATTGCGAGGAGTCTGGCTGTCCTGTTAGATAAACGGGAGAAAAATGACGTGTCTTTATAAGGAAACCAGAAACAAATGCAGTTTAAAAAGTAGAGAGAAAAGTAATAAAATTACAATTTGGCTGAGTGTAATAGTCGTTTGAGAAAAATTAAGCACTAAAGGTCAGGTGGGACCGACGCATTAGCAAGACTCCTTTGTTCATTACTTTTATAAATATAGCCACATTTCAGATAACTGAAAGAGAAGTGTGTTGGTGACAATGTATAAAGATAAATTCAGCCCCAAAAATGTTCAGCAGACATTCAAGAACTAGCTGGTAAAGTACTAATTACAGCCCTCTCTGTAATGTTCATTCTGATGGATGTTCCTCCCATGGATTCCTTATCTATGACATTCTTTCTCCATATTATATATAAAAATTCAGTAATTGTTGTGAACGTTAAGCAAGTGTTGATCATGAGTTCATGCATAGATTACTAACATATCAAAGATGGATGACATGATGCATATACATATTTTATCATTTTAAGGTGGTCAATATCCAAATAAATGCTTCAAATATGCTGTAGTTGGCTACATATCAAACAACCACATGATCCTAAACTTTTTATGTAAACTCTATTTATGAGTTACTGTTGTGTGATGAAATGTATTATTTTATTGTGTAACATAAGCAGATGGCATGTTAGGTCTACAGCTTTGGTCAAACAACAACATGACATACCCTTATTTACTCTTTTACTGACACTAGAACATCAAATGATTTAGCACTGTCTCGCCACAGTGCGTTCAGACACTTAAAGCAATCATATGTCTACATTACGTTTCACTAATCAGGATAAACCATTTGACCAGGCATTGTTACGCGTGCGAGTGTCCGACGCGTCGTGTGACTAAGTTCTTCAGTAAAACAGCAGACTGCGGGATGGCAAGCTGTTTGACAGCCGTTAGTGTCCCGCGTCCGGAAATGACTTTCAATTAGGTAAAAGATGGGATAGCTTTCCAGGACTGCATTTATTGGAGCTTGCAGCAAGCCTTTTTCTAAGCCTTCCACATTTGTTTAGTTTATAGGATTTCTTCGAGCAATTTTACTGTGATGAATGATATTAAGTGCATAATCGGAGTCGCCCAACAGTCAGAAAACCTAAAGTCTTTAAGCACAACCATCAGTTGTGAAAGGTTAGTGTATCCCTAAGAGTTTAATCTCCTTTTATGACATTTAAAGAAAATACGCTGACCATGTTATATAGATCTTTTAACACATGAAGGACAGTAAATACTTAGCTGAAGAAGGGATACTCTTATCCCGAAATACATAGTTGCACCAAGAGTTTGTTTCAAGATACATCTTCTCTCATTGAATGAATACTCTTGCCAGATGTACATTGTTGAAATTATTTGAAGCTCAAGGAATGTGAAGATGCAATTGGAATATTTGAGATGCACAGACAAATTTGTTTTAATTGTATTAACATGTTCTTGTGGATTATAACAACAAGTAACAGGAGGTAATGTTTAAGCATTGTATTATTTATTGAAAGTACTTAATTGAAGGACACGATTGGTCCTTATTAGACTACTTTCATTATTTAATGTATTACAATATCACTAACAATACTACTGAATTTCAAGATTTTTAATTACATGTAACAGGAGTGTCCCCATAGGAGTCCCCTGACATTTCTTTGAGTCTCGAAGAACCTTGTTATCCAGTATTAACAGCCTCATTAGTCAATTTAGCAGTGCGTCCCTACATCCTTTTTATTCTTTCTCCTGAGCCAGTGGCCTTTGGTAACTGTTTTGCCACCTGGGGGCATAACGCAGCTCGGCGTAAGCTCCCCTTGCTATCTTTGTGCACCCCTTGCTGGACGTGGCATTAAGGCAAGTATAGCCAGGGCCCTGTCACTCTATGACCTTAGTTACACCCTTTGTCTCCTAGCACTTAGCAACTGTGGGACTGCAGCACAGATGAGGTGAACATGATAGCCAACAAGAGGGGCGGGGAGGGCGATGAGGAATCTGTGGGAGAGATCTCCATCAGAAGGAACCTTATAGAGCAGTAAGTAAATTGTTCTTCTAATGGATTCTTTCCTCCCACTGATTCCTCACCCATGATGGACTCCAATAGTAGTACATAAATCTGGAGGTGGGAGTACAGCTTGAAGACAACCTAAATCAGAAGGTGCTGAAAGGAAGAGTCCGGAATCAGTTTCAGGTATTGAAATACCAGAACCATTTGGAAGATGTTCGCCACCTGATCCTTGGTCAGGCAAGTGTCCAGGACTGCTCCGATAAATTGGATATACTCAGACACCGAAAACATGGTAGTTCCTGAAGTTCTAGGAGGAGCTCACACTGTATAATAGGGTGCACATGGGTACAGATGTGCTAACGTCTGGTCAGAGGAGTGAGCTTGGTTGAGCTAGTCAGCCAGGTAGGGAGAAGAGTATGCTTTCCCTCCTGAGGCGAATCGCAGATACTTTCTGTGCTTGAGATGGATCTGCATATGGAAGTATGTGGCGTGCAGATCCATGGAAACTAACCAGTCCGTCAGAATGAGAGCTTGAAGTATCTGGGCAAGGGGGGCCATCTGTAAATAATCCTTAATTAGGTCCAGGTTCAATACTCTTCAATCTATGATGGGACCCCAGACCCCTGATCTCCTTAGTAACCAGAAAGTAAAGAGAGGGGAGGCACATTTTCTAGCTCATCCTTCACCTGAAACTGACAAACCTCTTAACAGGGTGCAAAGAAGGGTTAGTAATAATGGGTTTTTTATTTAGCACTTTAATCTAAAGTGCTTTACCTAGGACATATTTACATACATTACTATTAGTAGGATTGTCTGGAGGGCTTTGAACAAGAGGGAGCCAATAATCCTGTGTCACTACATGGAAGGCCCAAGCAGCGGATGTGTTGTAGTGGCAACCCTTGCTGAACGGAAAAATTCCTCCAGAGACTGGCCTGGGATGCTTGAATTTCTGAACAGAGTAATCAGCTTTGGCTCCAAAGTTATTACTTCGGGGCCCCTGGGGTCATCACATCAAGGATTGTCTCCTGAAGACTCTGTTCCAGTGGCCATGAAATATGATATGGCATGTATGACACGCCTGTACACAAGTGTTTCTAGATGTCACAAGACAAGGGCGGGAAGACATAGGGAGGGCAGGACAAGCTATCCTACTAGGCCTTGTGTCATTCGGATTGTGCAAGTGCAACAATGAGAAGTGCAAAGGGAAGGAGACGGGGAAGTGCAAGGGAGAGGATGGGGGAAGTGAGTGCGATCAGAGCAGCATGGCTCTGATTAAGTGCAGCCAGGGCTGCGCGGAACTGGGTAAGTGCAAGGAAGAAAGGGGGCTCTAGGGGTTACAGCCCCTAAGTGCGCGGTAGGCCATGAGGCAGTGCAAAGGAAGACTGGTCGTGGACGAGCCTAGTACCCAGTGAGACTTTGAGGGAACCAAGCAACCAGTCGGTGCAGTAGACCCGGTAAGTTAGCAAGGGAGTGAGAGAGAGAAGTCAGAGGAGAAAATGAGGGTCTTCAGCTGCATCTGTAACGTCAGGTGGTCCGGCTCAAGTCTGAGAGGGGCAGGGAGGCCGTTCAGAGGGAGGCACCTGCAGAGGAGAGAGATCTACACCCCACACTATGCCTGGAGAAACGTCTGACCCTCAGAGTTGGAGGTAGCTGAGTGAAGGGCTCCAGAAGGAAGGTATTTTGGAAGAGCGTTGGATGTAGTGCGAGCCCCGGCCCCAGAAAGCATTGTGGGTGATGCAGAGGTTCTTGAACTTGATCCTTGCAGGAACCAGTGTAGAGATTTCAGGGCTGGAGTGATACAGTCCCTGGGCTTGAGGCCACAGAAGAGACTTGCAGTCCTGTTCTTAATTAGTTGCAGGGGGCAAAGAGTAGAGGTAGGCAGATTGAGAAAAAGGCTTTTGCAGTAGTCCAGCCTGGAGAGAACCAGGGCCCTGGACACAGTGAGCTTCTGGGGAAAAGTGGGAACAGGTAAAATACCTCTGTAGAGGTTCAGCTGAAGTGTGCCTCTTTGGCAAGGTCTGTGTTGTGAGGAGAGAAGGAGACAGCAGAGTCAAAGATGGCAACAAGATTTTTTGCCTCACAGGAAGGCGAGGTTAGAGAGCCCAAGGAGGGCGGCCAGAGTGAGAGAGGGTAAGCGGGAGCAGGGGTCCCAATGAGAAGGATCTCCATCCTACTGGTTGTTAGGCAGAATCCTGTGCAGTTCCCTTAGGGAGCACTACAGAAGATTAAGACTACAGGTAAATTCAAGAAAATCCCCTTTGGTATCAGTTTGTACCACAAAGATTTAGTTGGTAGCTGTCACTAAGCAGTCAGATTATCTCAAGAAGAAGATGAGCAGTATTCAGGGTTTACACATTAGGACTACAGCACTATGGACCAAGGAAACACTGACCAAAGCTTGGTATCAAAAATAATATATATATATTTATTTTACACACTCTGATGTTCACACACAAATCACTATTATTAAAGCAAGTTCAATCAGTCAAGAAAAGTATACACAACTCCCTATTTAAATTGTAGACAATTTTGAGCAAGAGTGAAAATTGAGCAAAACGGCACAGTGAAAACCAAGCAGAAATGGCGCTCTAACAATTTCTCAAAAGGGAGGGAAAGGACAAGTTATACAGGTTTAGACTCTTTAACATACCAGCAACACTTCCCAAGTAGATTGTGAACAAGTTAGGCAAGGCAGTACTTTAGCATATGCAATACTGAGGTGAAAACCGAGCAAAATGGAACTTCACAAGTTTAAAAAGAGGGAAGGAAAAGGTGGTTATAAGAGTTAGGTGCACCAACACATTTCTAGGTGAGAATCAATCTAGAGAAGGCAGTTGTAACAGATTTAACCAGAGTCAGTAGGCCTGTGTCAGTGTCAATGGTACAAGGCAATGTGCCCAGGATCAAAATGTTCTAGTTGCTGCAGTCAAGTCTTTGTTTAACGATTCGAAAAGGTGGTTGCAGAGGGTGAAAGACAATGTTAGACGAGAGGGGCGGCCAACCCAGTTAGGTAAGTAAAGGCTTTAAAACACCTGTAGCGAAACCCAAAGAAACGGAGGCCTGGCGGAACAATGTACCTTTAAAATAGAAGAGGCTCCTGCGGTGGTGGTAGTTCGGGAGATCCAGCAGAGGAGGAGAGGCTTGCATCGTGGGGGAAGGTTCGAGTTACTGCACTGCCTAGGGATGAGACCTGCCGCGGTGCTACCAAACGAATAAAAGGTACGCTCCATTAAATCGCGGTCCGGGTGGATGGGTGCCTGGCTATCCGGTCTCCTAGTGCTTGGCACTGGCGATTCGACCAAGGCAGGTCCGGGAATGCGATTGGCATACTGGTTGGCCCCACCAGCTCAAGGGAAGAAGACTCTTTCTGAGGAAGATCTTCAAGTCGTTGGAGAAAAGTGGTGAGGATCTTCAGCAGGGCTTCACCGGTGGTTCAGTCGTTGCAGATGTCTTCAGCTTCTCTCCTCTTCGGTTTCTTGGTTCCAGTGTCGACGTCTTGTCCTCCAGTCCTCAGGACCCTCCTTTTATGCAGCAAGACCCCCACTCATACAGCCTAGCTGTCACTCACAGTGGTCACTCACAGTGGGGTGGCTCTCCTTGCAGGAGAACCCCACCAGCGACTTGAGTTGCGTTGGCAACCCTGTCCAGGGTGCCTATTCCCCCTCCCACACATCCTGTCTACCCGAGACTCAGTGGCGCTGAGAGGAGGGCTTCTGTGCAGAAGCCCGCCAAAAGGACGAACAAAGGATCCCCGACCTGGGTTAGGATTATAGAGAAAGAAATATTATCCAAGTTCTGGCAATAAAAACCTACCGGAGTAATGTTAATATCAAAATAAACCGGCGGTATGTTAGAGGCTGTCAGTAAAAGTGGTAGCCTCGAACAATGGGAAAATCCCAAAGGGAAATATTTGCAGTCGAATATTTATGGTAGTAACCACTGCCACCAGCCAGAAACTTTTGGAGAGAGGGACTGTACGGTACCCCCTCGATAATGAACACCACGGAAAAACTATGAACCCTTCCCAGTACTTCCATAGTAAGATGGGTTGTACTGGTTCTGTTCATAACTATTGACTAGTAAAGTCAATGGTAACTTTACATGCCCTACTAGACAGTAGTCAGTCCCAGGGTATGGAGTCTATGCTTGGGGGTCGCTATGACACCCCTGGGTTACTGCACTGAGGGTGCTGTGTAACACACATGTAAAAAGATGATACCTATGAGGGAGAGAACAACCCCATAGCCCATAAGCACAAAAATAGGCGGAAACATACATCAAAATACAGCTAGAGTGGGAAAAAGAGTCTCACTCTTAGCAGGAGTAAAAACACAAATCCCTGAAATCCAGCAAAGCTGCTGGGGGGACTCTATAGGTAAGGGAAATTAGCCCTTGAAGAGAATTCTCCCTAACACTGGCATTAAGGCAAAGATCTTTTGAGACGCACCAATCCTGAACCACGGCTTGACAGTCAGGAATGAGTGATGGATGCGGCTGAGGGAAGCCTTAAAGAGAGCCGAGTGTCATCCGCATAACACTGAAAGTTAGAAGAGAAGACGATCAGGTGGGCCAAAGGGGCCAGATAGACATTGAAGAGCCAGGGTGAGAGGATAGACACCTGAGGCACACCACATGTGGAGAGTGAGGTGGTGGCGAGCAAGCACCCAAGTTGGACAGGAGGGCTTGTCCAGGAGGAAGGAGGTCAGCTACGCCAGGGCCTGATCTGTGATGCCCAGATTCACACGGAGTCGGTTGATCAGGGTGGAGTGATTGACTTTGTCGAAACCAGAGGTCAATGAGGATGAGGACAGAGGGAGAGCTGGAGTCGAGATTAGAGAGCAGATCTCCACATGTGTTCAGGAGAGCTGTTTCCGTGCCTCCGGCTGCTCTGAAGCCAGACTGATGGTCATGGACACAACTAATAGTGGAAAGTAAGCTGGGAGATGGCCAGCTTTTCCAGGAGTTTGCACAGGAAGGAGTGATGGAAATCTGGTGATATTTTGCCAGACATGTAGGATCAGCAGAAAGGTTTATTAGGAGGGGGTGCACAAGGGAGTGCTTGAGGAAAGAGGGGAAAGATCCAGTGGCGAAACAGCGATTGCATTAATCGGCCAAGGGTGGCAATGTGGTCGTTGATGGTTCTGGAGGAGCTAGGGAGCACCAGTTTGGATGACACTCATAGATAGGACTTGTCTAGAGACATTGTCAGGTTTTGTCAGAGACAAGGAGGCAAATGGAAGAGGGAAGGGAGAGGCGGGCAAAGGGTTTAGGTCTATTTGACTGAAAAAAATTGACCTTTTCCAATTAGACCACATTATTTTATTAAGCCACCTTAATCTGTTCTCTTACCACACCCCAGATATATATTTAATTTAAGTGTATCGAAATTCCCCCAAAAAACAAAAAAATGCAGTCAAATTGAAAAGGTCAATTTGGTTTGCGATCAAGTATGCCAATACCAGACAAAGGGGGGCCTGGGAGAGGGAAAGGAAAGCGAGGACAGGATGTCCTGAGTTTTAGTGGTGAAATGAGCATCCAGAGCTGTACAGAGAACCTGGGAAGGAACAGGAGAGGTGGAGACAGCAGTAGTATTGGCCAGCTCCTTGCAGATTTTAAAGAGTTTGGCTGTGTTGTTAGAGGCCGCAGAGACGCAGGCTTATATATGAATCCTCTTCTTGGAGAGGACAGAGACAGTGTTGGCTTTGGAGCAGGCGGCAGGTCAGTTTGTCAGAGGATTCACCCAAAGCCCTCCACTTCCTCTCTGCCACCTTGCACTTCAGGACGGCGAGGTCGGCGTCGTACCAAGAGTTGCACTTGGAGGTAGGCTTCAGATGTATTCTCATGACAGGGGCAAGGATGTCCAGAGTGTTAGAGATAGAAAGATGCAGGTAAGAGAGGGCTGTGTCAGAGTGCACGTCAGCCACAGGAGTAGGAAGAGCACAGAAAGTCGAGGCAAAGGTGTCCACTGACACTCACTTCATCAGCCAAATGACCTAGAAGGAAGGTGGCAGTGCTAGGGTAGGCTTTGCTTGAGCCCAGAGGAGGGATTAGGAGCATCTAGGTGGAAGCTGCGGTCTCCGAGGAGAAGTTGAGTGGTCGAGGCAAGGAGAGAAGAGAGGTAAGCCCATTCTGAGAGGAAGAGGTTGACCCGTAGATGGTGGCCACAGTCGGAGAGAGGACAGGAGAGATAGAGAGCCTGCAGACTAGGCATTCTAAGGAGGAGTAGGCCTGCATAGGAATGACAGAAGCAGGGACCCACCCCGGAAAGATCAGGGCCACTCCGCCTCGGGCCGGTTGGTTCTGGGCTCGGAGAGGATCTTGTAGCCCTCAGGGAAGAGAGTAAAAATGTGTGACAGAATGGGCCGTGACCCATGGCTCAGTGAGAGCAAGGACATCAAGATCTTCGAGGACGTGGCAGATGTCAGAGGAGTGTTTGACAGCAGAGCGAGAGTTTAGAGTAGCTATGTGGAGCAGGTTGCCACATATGAAAGACTTCCAGAGTGGGTGCAGGAGTGAGGTACACCCAGCAGAGGCGGTAGAAGGGCCCCAAGAGAGGGCAGAGGCGGAGGTGGCATAAGGGCCAGAGAGGAGTTGGAAGTGGGTGGATGAGGAGGTGGCAGAGGACCAGAGAGATGTTAGGAGTGGCAGGAGAAGGAAGGAAGTTGATAAGACATGGGAGGCACCCATCAAGAAGGAGACGATTCGGCCGAGAGCCCTGGACCATGATGGTACCATTTAGATTGACACTGATGATGGTATTGAGGATTGGAAGGAGGCCAAGCAGACCACCCATTGGGTGCCACCATTGATGGGAGAGGAGGAGAAAGGAGAGATCAGAGACCATATGAGGGGTCCATAGGTCTGGAGAGGGAACGACAAAGAGGATGTCGGTGAGAGTCTGTCTGGAGGAAGCGCTGATGTAGGTATCAGCGATCAGGAGTCCTGGTTTGGAGACCAGGATATCCCTCTTTTTTTTCAAATTAGTTTTTATTAGGTTATCATCATTGTTAATTTACATCCGTTCGCAGTTACACATTCTCGGTTTACACTTCATACTATGAGAACATTTAGATTTTTCATGCACCTTTCTAGAAAGTGAAAAGTTGGAGGGGGAAGAGAAAGGGAAGATAAAGAAAATAAACAGCTTAATCATCCCAACTAACCCCCCCTTGATTCGGAACCCCTGCCCACCACCCCCTTTTGTACAAAATGGCTCTTCCGGTGTGACTAGTGTTCAGTTTCATTGGGGCCTGCCTGTGCCAGGCGCCTATTTCGCCACCTCCCTTCTAAGTTTGGAGTCCATGCACTACATTTGCTAGCATTTCCCGGTCTACTCACTCCAGGGCCTGTTTTGGGGTCTGTCCGGTGTCTAACCATCTCCCAATCTCCCGCCCATAGTACTGCTTTCTTCCACACCTCATCTGTGTGTTCTCTCCTTCTTAATTCATGTCGCCATCTACATCTCCGGGGGCTTTTGATGTTCTCCTGATCTCTCCGGGTTTTATCTCTCCAGGAAGGGGGCCCATTCCATTTCCCTTGAGGGGGACTGGCCGTGTATCTGTCTAGTGAGCTGTTCCATTCTGCATATGTCAAGGGTCTTGGCTGCCCATTGTTTTTCACAGGGGAGCCCTGCCCTTTTCCAACCCCCTGCCATGCAGGCTCTGACTGCCACCAACATGAAGTGCGGCATGTGCGGGAGCTTAACCCAATCCCCCTCTATCCCAAACAGGACCAGGAGTGGATCAAACCATCTGTCCACCCCATCTAGGTTCCTTATCCAGCCCAGGATCTCCTTCCAATATCTCTGCACCCTATCACAGGCCCACCACATATGCCAGTAGTCCGCCCTTAACCCGTATTTCCTCCAGCAGCTAGGGTCGGCACCAGCATACATCAATGACAGTCTTGCAGGTTCCCACTGCCATCTGTACAGAAGCTTTTACACGTGAAGTTTATATTGGCAGACCACTGAGGTACGATGGGCGTTCACACACAACCTTCTCCACTGGTCATCCTCCATTCTTCTATATGTCTCTGTCCCCCCCTGTGCATCCAGTAAGGCCTGATATAATCCGGAGATAAGCCCCTTTTCCTGTATCCAACACCCTTTCTGTACGTGTCAATTCCCTCTGCAGGTCCTCCTTCCAGTCTTCGGACAGTAGCATTCCTTTCAGTTGCAAGTATTTGAGTACCGAGATCTCCCCCCCCCCACACAGTGTGTCTTCCAACTCCTGTAGCTCCATGAACATGTCTTTTTTCAGTACCTGTCCCACTCTCTCCACTCCTCCCTCGAACCAGTCTTGAAATCTCTCAAGTGCAGGGATCCGGTCCCTTATGGGGGGTGCCCAGATGTGACTCAGGGGTGAGGGCCAGGTCGTTACACCCCCTCATTTCCCTCTTGATTCTCCAAAGGGACCAAAGTGGGCATAAAATCCTGTGCATCTGTACCTTTCTCGGGGCGGACTCTTGCGGTGCCAACAACCACTCCCTAAGTGTAACCGGGCGGAATAGGTGGTTCTCAATGTCCACCCATTGCTTCTGTTTGTCTTCCCTCAAGTGGGGGACTAGAGCTCAGAACTGGGCTGCCCTATATGTACGCATATCTGGGAGCCCCACCCCTCCTTTCTCCTTAGGTTGTACCAATTGTCTGTAGGCTACTCTGTTTTTTCTGCTCCCAGAGAAATCTAATCATTTTCTATTTCAATTCTCCAAAATGTGTGTCCGGCAGTCCTATTGGGAGTGCCTAATAAAAGGTATAGCAGCCTAGGAAGGAGGACCATTTTGAGCACATTTAGGCGTCCTAGCAATGATATAGTCAATTTTGACCAGGTGTCCAGCTCCCCAAAGAGCTGATGCAGTAGGGGGGGGGGGGGGAGTTTTCCTCGTATAGTTTACCCAGTTCCCTAGGGATCCTTACTTCAAGATACTTCAGCTGCGTTCCTCCACCAGTATTCCCATTCCCTGGGGGGAGGAGAATTGATTTATTCCCGTTTACCTTGAAGCCCGATAGGCGCCCATATTCTTCTAATACCTGGAGTATTCTTGACACTGTCCCTGTCATCTGCATACATGCTCAGTTTGTAGGACATGTCTCCTACCTTTATTCCCCTAATTTGCGCATCTTTCCTGACCTCCTCCCACAGGGGCTCCGTTACAAGGGCAAAAAGGAGTGGGGACAGTGGGCAGCCTTGCCTAGTGCCCCTGCTTAGTCCATATTCCCTAGATTTCACCCCGTTCACCACTACCTGTGCCTTGCGGCCAGAGTAGTTGGCTTGGATGGCTGTACACATTTTGTCTCCCACACCTATTTTCTTTAAGATTGCAAATAGGAACCCCCATTCTACCCGATCAAATGCTTTTTCCGCATCTAGGCTGAAAATAACCGAAGCAAGCACTAGTAATGAAAATGTCACCATGAGTGAATGAGTGCATAGAGGCGGCGTTTCCACCTCTCGCCCAATGACATTTACTACGAGCGCGTATGCCTTGAAGTCACCCTCCTCTTCTTTCTTCACAATTGCAGTCGTTCTCGGTTGAAGTAACTGCCCGACACTGCCACTACACCCGGCGAGACATCTACGGTGTTTTGACCGGGTGAGTTACGATTAAATTATGTTCACAACACTTGAAAGTCTGATCCCTCACCAATGATCTGATCCTTACAAGCTGTTTCGGTCATGTCATTTTAACAATACAGGTGGCCATGATGTTTCTATGGGTACCAAGGAAAGCAGGTTAGTTTACCTCTACCTCTATGAGACACTTATTTGAGTTTCTCCAAATACTGCATGAATATAATTAGTGTATCCTTATACCTTTAGGAAACCCCACTGAAATTTGAAAACAAATTTGAATCTTGTTGAAACTAAAAACACATCCTGCCCTGAAGATGGATTTCCTATAATCCGAAAGGCGTTGGCACTGACACACTTAATAGGAGTGTCTTTAGGAATATACTTCTGAGCTGAGTGAATGTGATTGCTCAGAAGCAGGGAATTTGAAATTGGACAACTGTTGTCTGTTCAGTTTTGTATGTGAATAGCTCAGTCAGACTATACTGCTAAAAGGTGTATTTTACTTTTGTTACCTACGGTGTATATGTGTTGTTACAGAGCATTCTGTCCAGATCAACTGAAATGCAATCCTTTGTTTGTGTACTATAAACTTACTTTTACTTAGTATCCTGTGAATTGAATTAATTGAGTCTCACACCTTTTACACATTGAAGTGTGAGAATTGACTTTCAATGTGAATGATACAACTTAATGGCACCTATGCCAACCTATTACCTGTTCTGAGCCCAGCTGAATTCTATGTTCACTGGGGACCTACAGCGTGAGAGGTTTGTGTACAACTGAAGCACCATTGTAATACTTTAATACTTGAACAAGTTGACCCCTTTTCTTTGAACGTTTTTGAAAATGTGTCCTACTGAACTAGTATTCCCACAAGGGAGTCCTCTACTTTTAGCTAGGCTGAATCACCAGTTGGGATTTTATTCCCATTAGGAGTGCAGCACAGGGTTACCGACTGGCAACAGTATGTGCATGTTTTGTTCCTCAGTATTTTGAATCACAAGTGGCCTCGAGCTTAACCCTGCTGCACCTGAAATAGCACTTACCTGTTTTACACACTTAACATAAGACCCCTTGGGGTCTATTTACCTTGAATTACCCCTGACTATTACCAGTAGTGCCTCCCACCACTTCCTTTTTCCCCATGGTTTTCCTGTCTCTTGCTTTGTCTGCCCAGTTGAGATCTCCTCCTATTATATAAAGGTTGGCCTCCTGCTCCTACATCACATTAATTGCCTGCGATATGAACTGTGCCTGTCCCTGGTTGGGGACATATAGCGCTGCCAGAAGTACCCTAGCCCCTTCCAGTGTCCCCTTGAGTATCAGTAGTCTCCCTCCATTAGGCAGGTGGCTGTAAATTCCCACAGCTTGCAGTGTTTGTGTATTAGTATGCCGACTCCCCCGTTTTTGATAGTTCCCGATCCCCATTATACCTGTCCAATCCCTGCCCCTCGTATTGTCCGCGCCTCTCCATGCATTAGACATGTTTCCTATAGGAAGAGTGTGTCGAGGTGGGCCTTGTGGAATTCTCTAGCAACTAACGATCTCTTAGTCGGGGAGTTGAGCCCCTTCACAGTCAGCGTCCCCACCAATAGACCTCGTGCATCGTCACCTCTTCCCATTACTAGTGCCCAACATCGACCCGGCGTGTGACTCCATCCTCATGTCATCATTGTCCACATGGGAGTAACATTCCTCACCAACACAGTCTCTGTCCGAAGAACCACAATAGTTGTGGAAACCCCCCCGGCCCCCCAAACAACTTTTTAACCAAAAACAACTGTCACTTAAGTTCAACCATGATCTTGGAGACGTGCCCCTTTCTCACGGAGGGCCACCTTGGAGCGGGCTGTTCTGCCCCCCTCCGGCTAACTATTAACTGTCCTGTGAGTGCCCGCCCGGACTCTTGTGATTTCATTTCGTCGTTCATGTATTTCGTTCACTAGGTTCTTGCTATGGCCTGTTGTCCAGTTTAGCGGGCGGTTTGCGGGGTGAAGGACCATTAAGCCTCTTGCACTTCCTTCCTGTTTGCTCCCTCCTTCGTCTCTGAGGGCCCGGGGAAGTTCTGAACCCCTCACTGCTTGTGGATGGGTTCTGCAGGTTCCCCGGCTCAGCCTCTAGGTCCGCCGTGAGATGGCTGAAAGCCTGTTCCGCTTCCTCTGCTGAAGTTAGACGGTAGTCCACCCTCTCCACTTCAAATTCCAACAAGAATGGGTAACCCCATTGGTATCTAATCCCTTTGTCAGGTTCGAGAGGTCCCGATATATTGCAACCTTAGAGCCTTCAAATTCCACTTCTCTCAACTGCTCTGTTCAGGAGTTCAGTTCCGACAGTGTATCTTAGAAATTTGACCACTATGAACTGGGGAACGTTCCCATAGGGTCTATCAGCTCTCTGCGCTCTTTCGATCTGCACTGTCTTGCCCCGTTCTGCTTCAAAGAGTTGGTTCCCTAGCGCCTGGACTTTTTCCTCAACCTGCCTCGTGGCGTCCCTTGCCGTTTCCTTCAATCCAAGTATCCATTTTGAGCATAACCTCCTCTTCTCGAAGTTCCATTTCTGACATGCAGGCATCCAGTTTCATTTCGACCATATCTGCGTTCAGTTGGTTATGTTCAAGGTTCTCAACCTTATTTTCCACCGTGGACATTCTGCCTGTCAAGTCAGTTAGGGAAGCTTGTATATCCCCTCAGAGATTTAATCTCTGCCAGTATATGTCCTATGTCTTCCTTGGTAGAGAATTTCAACATGTTCATATCGGCCGGCGTTTCCTTAGTAGTGTCCCCAGCTTTCTTCACCATCTTCCCTTTCTCCCTTGGGTAACTCTGGGTGTATCTTCAAGTTCCGGTATGGCGTAGTGCGTATATTGGTTTCTTGACTCTCACCGCTGGCAGAGCTCCTCTGTGTCTGGGCACTGGTTCTCACTGTTATTACTACACCAGAGTGTTGTTTCAGGTGGCAGGCCTGGCTCAACTTGTGGACTGGTTGGCGCCGCAGCGAGGTCCCCTGGGGTACTTTTCTTCCGCTACACCTGGTTTTCCCCTTTTTATTTGAGGGGCCCTCATGCCCCAAACCTGGCTCTTCGTTGTATGTCCCAACCCCAGTGGTACTGGGGCCAGTGCCTTGCCCATTACGTCTTGTTCCAGCACTCTTCCGCCTTCAAGATGTACAGGGGCGATCACCAATCTCTATGGACCTTCACCCCGTCCGCCCCCACACGTCGCTTCCCTTATCTTGCACCACTGTCAGATGGGTGTTCCTAGGGCAGGTGTAAGTCCACCCAGGCTATTGCAGTGGGTTCAGGGCTGTTCAGGGTCTAGTAGGGCTATGCATGCGGGCCCTCTCATTGTAGTTCCTCTCTGGACCTTCCGCTGCCTGTAGGCCATGGAAGCTTCTCTGTCTGCCTTATCTCCTGGCTCTTTGTATCCCTGCTGTGGGTGCCTCCTCCTCGGTCGTCTAGCGATGAGCAGCTGCGGGGTTACAGCGGGCCCGGCGGGTGTGCTGTGCATAAATCAGGTTCCCTGTCCTGTCAGTCCATGCCAGTAGCCCTAAGGTTGTGTGCAATTTACCCCTCTCCACTCTCAGAGATTATCTCTCTCCATCTTCACGCGTCGGTATTGAGCATGTATCTGCCGGTGCAAGCGCATTTCCAGCGTGTGTTCTCTTGTAGTCCGGGACGCCCAGGGGGCTTCCTTGTGGCCCTGGCCCCCTTCTTTGGGCTCCCTTCTCCCCCACGCCCTGTCGGGATTTCACTCCATTCTATTCTTCTCACCAGGCCGTGGGTGGGGGAGGTTGTTTGGATGGGGGCTGGCCATACCTTCTACGACGGCGGGGTGCTCTCTTCTCCTTCACTGGGCACACAGCCGAGGCCGCTCAGCCTTGTCCCCCGCTCTCACGCAGCGTTCCTCTCCTCGGAGGTGGGTTGGGAATCCTCTGCACTTCCCGGGCTCTGATGATGGGCTGCGTGGGCTCCCACTGCTCCAGATTCTCTTCACTGCGAATAGACGCGGTCTCCGGTGCTGCAGCTCAGCTGCGGCCCATATGTGCTCCTCCATGTTGGAGAGTACTGGATTTGGCCTCAGCCAGTTTGCTGTATGTCGCTGGGGTCTCCAGGCACTCTCAGGCGGGGTAGTCTTCTCCCCCACCATGGGCACAGCCCAAGCTGCTCCGCTTTGCCCCCGCTCTTGCACAGAGTTCCTCTTCTCAAGAGCGAGTGGGGAGTCTGCTATGCATCTAGGGCTCTACTGGTGGGCTGCGTGGGTTCCCGCTGCCCCAGACTTTTTCCACTGTGGTCACACGTGGTCTCTGCTCCTGCCGGGTCGCAGCTCGACTGCGGCCCATGTGAGCTTTTCCCTCGTTGTCGGATATTACAATTGGCTTCAACTGGTCTATGTGTCGCCGGGGTCTCCGGACACACTCCTTGGTGTCCTGTGCCGGCTTTTCCGATCCCGGCAGTTCGTTCCACAGGTTGACGGCCTTGGCCCCCCTCTGGCTGTAATACGCCAGGGGGTTTTGCAGGCTTCTCACTCCTGCTTGCTCTTCACGGGGTCATCTACCAACATCCAAAGTAGCAGTGACATCCCCCGTAGCCTTCTGTTCCGATTGAATACGATCAAATAAAGTTTCTCGGGCGATGGCACTCGATCTCTTCTCCTTTTTTGCCGGAGGGAACGGGAGCTGCAAGGTTAAGCAGCCATCTTATCCCGCGCCCCTTGGTGGTCTCTAGGATATCCCTCTTGAACATTTTCCTTCCAGACTTAGCGAGAGGTATAGGATAGGAGGAGAGTAGCAGTTTGAGAAGATGGGAGAGATTGAGAGCACTATAGTGGGTGCGAGGAAGCAAGAGGGGAAGAGTGAGGGAGGAAAAGGGAGGAAAAGAAGCACACCCCTGAGGCGCACACCACAGGAAGCACTGGAGAGGGAGGTTACACACAGAAGGAGGCACACATGAGGCACAAGCAGCTAGCACACCACAGGGGAAAGCAGGAATAACGTGGACAGAAGACAGGGGCGTGGTGAGTGGAACAACGCACTACGAGAAACACCCAGAATTAACTCTCCCAGAAGAGGGAAAGGAGTAGTTTCTAACAAAGCAGCAATGCAGAAACACCCAGATTCGACTTTTCGAAAAAAAGAGGGAACATACCACAAAGTCAGCCATGTCAAGGTCACACTGTAACATTGGGCACACCGCCTCTCAGCAATCCAGGACTAGGGCATTGAAGCCCACTGACATGGATATTTCCAGCTGCTTCAGATACCATAGTCCTAGGGCCAAAAGACTATGTGGTCAAGGCGCAAGATGCATTAACTGCCCTTAGGGCCAGGATGCCAGAGGTGAACATCATGCACCCCCCCCACCAAGCATCCAGGCTCTTGCTTCCCTTCTCTCCCAAGAGGGGGGGAAGGAGGTTGTCTTGAATTTGGCCGTCTAGGCATGAACCACCAAGATCTCCGGGAGAAGGTGCCACCCCCTATTTTTGGTCAGGTCTCAATCCACCACAGTGACGGAGGCTGGCTTCTCTCTAGCCTCCAACAGAGGGGACTTCGCTGCTGAATTAAAGGGCAGTAAGGTTTTTCTCATTGAGGATGTCTGTTTATTCAAGCTGACCTGTGGTCTTACAGACCCTCTTCATTACTATAATGACATGGTCTGGCAGGAAAAAAGGGGTGCAGTAGGCAGGAATTGGTGGTTGTTGTTGTGCACACTCTTATGCCTAGCATATACAGGGGTGCCTGAGAATCCAACACCAACAGTCCCTGAACAGACCGCAAAAAACCCATAAACTGGAAATGTAACTTACTGCCAGGTATCGATAGATGTTTCCATCCAACGGAACAGAAACTTTCTTATCTACATTCAAAACACTGTGCTTGAGAATTCATTCTTTAACCAGCAATTGGGATCGTTGTTTCTAGGTAATGCTAGACCCCAGATTCCTGAAACCCATTCTCTACCATATGCATTACTGTAAGGATCGTCAATGCGGCTGTGGTTCTAGAACATGCACATGAGGCAACTTGCTAGACTCCTACAATCATTTGTGACCCCCTTTCAGTTGCATACGGACGACTCCCAAATCCTTAAGCAGCTTTACAAGAACCTAGACAAGCACCACAACGTAACATCTACCTTATCCAAAAACGCAACTGGATAAACAGCAGCTTCCTGTGCTTGAATGGAAGACAGTCAGAAACCGTGATATACAGCCTAAACCCTAGCAAGCAGCACCAATGACCAATTCCACTAGCAAAAATGCTGCAGATGTTCCGGCCAATCAGTCAGTCACGGAACAGAGGGAAATCTTCTGTGACTCCAATCTCTTCTGAGGTTTCTCCTTTTCAAGAAAGTATTGCTTAGATTACCCGTCAACCTAACCTCCATAGACTTATCATGGCTGCCCAGAAACAACATCTCCTAAATAGACCCCCACAGATGATGTGACCAGCATCTCGGGACAACAAGAAATCAACCTTGTCACCCCAGTACTAAATCTACCATCGACCACACTTCACAATTAACTGGTGTTCGAGGACTGCATACTTTGGGTATATCATACTGGTGACGTCCCCACTCCGCGACTCCTCCCTTTCCTTCTTCTTTCCCTTTCTCCCACATCCAACATGGAGGATGTGAGAAGTTATTTGATGTGACCACTAGACACAAAAACTGAACTGGTGGTTGGGACGCTGCTGCCTATTCTCACAGGAGAGTGTAGCACATGGGCGTGTGAAGGGTTGCTCGCTTAGTGGGAGGGGTTCTAAAATCCTAGTTCTGCATTGTGCAAGTTGGAAACGAAGGTGTGCCATGGACAAAAAGAGTAATATAAAGATATGGAAACACACACACACCCAGACACATTGACTAACACGTGTACAGGAAAGACTGTGGAAGTGAAGGGTGGCAGCATATACAATGGTGAAGTCTAGAAATCCCACAGGTAAGGTACAAATTGTCAACCCAAATTAAGTAGGTTATTAACCCGAAATAAATCCACCACACAGATTGAATCTTACCACATAACATCACAACACTCCATTTAAATATTAGGCAGTTCATGCCAATGCTCTAGTTACAGAAGGCTCAGTGAATGTGTGTTGTAGTAAGATTTAAGATATAAACTGTAGTGATGTGCTGTATGACTGTATTAGCGAAATACATAACAAAGGTGACATTATCAACATTTGGGGACTTTACATTTTAATAGTTCCCTTAACTATGTAAAGATGCAAATATTTCCCAACAGATATATAGAGCATGTTCCAGGGCTATGACCCCACTTTCTTTAGTTCCAAAACTTAATTAATTAGCTTGTGAAAGTCAAAATCGAGCATACGCTCATAGCACAGCATATTTTAGGCTGTCATTGGTTTAACAATTCCTTTGTAAAGCAGGATTCAAATCCAGTAAGGAAAAGCTTTGACCCAAAAACGTCATTGTCCAGGTCTATCTGTACCACTGTGTCTGCATCAGCAAGTGCTGTACTTCACCAGGTTTGGGTGAATGGGACTGTGCTTGATGAGGGTAACTGGCAAGGGGCATGGCATGTCCTGGCCTAAATGTGCATTGCTGATAGGGTCTGCCTTTACCTATTCAGTATCTGACTTTGCCTCTAGGCACAATCCTTTATCTACATGCTGATCTCGCAAGATGATCAGTTGAGCACAGTGTCTTACTGGAGAACCACCTTGTGGCTTATTTATGGGAAAATGTAGGGCTGTAGCATGCTTTTGTATCTTTAAAACAAATATGCTAGGCTAGAATGCGTTTACGCATAGCTTTGGTTTCTTCACATAATACAATTTCAATCAGGAACATCGTAGGCCTGCCCCCAAATAAGTTGCACAAAAAGGCAGACAAATTATTCTCTGGCCATGTTCAAGAGACAGACTGCAAAAGCAATCAAGTTGAGGTTTCAGCAGTGGTGGGAGTTTTTTTTGCACCTTTCGTTTGCTTAAGAGGTTAGTTTGGAAACGAGATAGGGTTGACACTATCAGGAGATGCAATTTCACAAGGTGTTGAGGGAACCAGACATGCATCCACATCTGATCAATTCTAACCAACCAAAGTTGTGGAACAAGCATTGTTTGCTCACAGCGGTGAAGAAGAAAATGGTTTAGTAAAAGGATATCTGAAGCATATGTTATTTTTTTCTTGCCATGGGAAATCAGCTTGATGGGCTTCCAGAGCAGAGCATCTTGGCCCACCCAAGTAATGGCATTCTTTGGGCTTTAGCCAAACAGTGCATGATAGAAGATATGCCATTATTAAACACATTACAGTGTTAGTAGGTGCAGTCAGAGTCATTTGGACTAAGCACTACTTCGAACACCATACACGAGACATAGAGAGCTTGGGTTTTACCAACTTTCTATCAATGATCTGTTTGGAAGCTCGTTATGGATTGATCTAATGCGCAGAGGCCCAGATGTCTGGGATGTGGTAGATATTGCCTAGTTTTGATCACAATAAGAGATCCACAATGAGACCTTCTTACAATAGAGATAGAACTTTGAGAACCCTTGACTGTGGTTTACCATGTCATTTTGATTCAGAGTTGAACATCCCTCATTTTCCCTCAATGTCTAGGTACTTGCTTTATTTTCTCTATGCAGAAAAATAACCGGTTGGCTATTAAATCATTTCAGAGGCCATTTGTACTTGCTTCAAGCAATGATCATTCAGTCTCCTAAAAGAATTTTAGGAGCTCTTGTCCAAGATACCAATGGTTTGCAAGCTGTTTACGATTGTTAGGGAGAATTCTCTTATAAGGCTAATTTCCCAAACCTAGTGAGTCCCCCAACAGCTTTTCTGGATTTTTGGGGTTTGTTTTTTTCTCCTGCTAAGAGTGAGACTCTTTTACTCCCACTCTTAGGCATGATTTGAGGTATGTCTGACTTGTTATGTGCTTATGGGCTATGGGGTTTCTTTTTACTCCATAGGGTATCATCTGTTTTTCTGTATGTGTGGTTCACAGCACCCTCAGTGCAGTACCACAGGGGTGTCACAGTGACCCCCAAACATAGACTCCATACCCTGGGACTGACTACTGTCTCCCAGGGCATGTACAGTCACCATTGTCTTTACTAGTCCAAAATTGTGAACAGAACCAGTACAAACCATCATATTGTGGAAGTACTGGTAAGGGGTAATTCGATCGCCCCCGAGTCTGTTTTTGAGGGGGCACTGTCCCATCCCCCCTCGTGGAGTTTCTGGCTGGTGGCAGTGGTTACCACGCGAAATATTCCACCGGAATATTCTCTATGGGATTTTCCCATTCGTTTTAAATGCACCACTTTTTGGTGCAATGTTAAAGATTTTAAAGATACCGCCGGTTTATTTATTGAATATTAAATCAACGGTTGGGTCTTTTTGCCAGAACTCGGTTCTAAAATGGCGTTTGTGTCCGCCTCTGTAACTCTGACCAAGGTCGAGCCCTTTGTTCCACTATTTTGGCGGGCTTCTCCACAGAAGCCCTCCAAGTGGTGCCACTCTGTCTGGGTTCCATAGGAGGGGTGGAGGGGGGAAAAGTTACCCTGGACTGCGTTGCCTTAGCAACCCAAGTCGCACTCTACTCTGATTGGCCCAGTGGTGAGCCGTCCGGCTCACCACTTAGCATGTGTGATTGACAGCTAGGCTGATGAATGGGGGTTTTTCTGCATAAAAGCAGGGCCTTTGGGACTGGAACTTCAGAAGTCGCCACAGGACCTAAGAATCCGAAGAGGGACGAAGCTGAGCCATCTGCAACGACGACATCACCGGTGAAGCCCTGCTGCAGCTACCTCACCACTTCCCGACGACAAGAGAAGATCTGCTGGACGGGTCTTCTTCCTCTGAGCTGGTGGGACCAACCAGTTCCCCCTTTTCGCCTTACAAAGACGGCCCTTGGTTGGACGCCCGTGCCAAGCACCCCGGCGGCCGGATAGCCAAGCTCACCACTTTTGACTGCGAATAAAAGGACTGCACCTTTTAATCGGGAACTTCACGGCCGGTTTCATCCCTGTGCAGTGCAACGACTCCAAGATTCCTCCTCGACTACATCCTCTCTTCCCCTGGTCGGAACGACGAACTGCAACCACTGCCAGGAACAACTGCCCCCGCTGGAGCTTCCTTTCTCTTTAAGGTACTGTGTCCTGCCTGGCCTCCCCTTTCTACAGATTGCTAAAGGTGACCCTTAAATCCTTGGCTTCTATACTGGGTTGGCTCCAGACCTCTAACTATATCTTTTGACTCACCCAACCTCTTTTGAACACTCTGCAAAGGCTTTCAGTGCACTTTAAACCGTGTGATCCTGGGCACATTTCTCTTTGCTCCATTTAAAGTGGGCCTGGCCTATGAACTTTGGCTCTACGGTATAACCTGCCTTTCTCCCCTTGCTCTGAACTCTTAAAAGTGTTGGGAACTGTTTTAGTTTATGCTCTGCCTTTTCTCTCCCTTTTTAACCTAAACTATTGGAGTGCCATCTAGGTTAAGCGCTCACTCCTGTCTTAACAAATAATTCTGCTTCAACCCTGACTTGTCTGATAGTTATCAAGGGAGGTGTATATATTTACCTGACTGTGTTTTAGATTACTTTTCATTGAGAGTGCTAGTGTATTACTTAAAGTGTGTTTTAAATAAATAACTATATACTTTTTATACAAAGTTCTGGTCAGTGTTTGTTTGCTCTACTGTGTTTTGGCCCTATTGTGTATACTCTGCATACTGCCCTACTCTTCTTGAGAGAAGTCTGACTGCTCAGCCACAGCTACCAGGTAAATGTGGGTGGTGCAGACTGCTACCAATAGGGTTTACTGCTGCTCCTGTAGTCTTAATCTTTTTGCAGTGTTCCCCAAGGGAACTGCACAGGATTCTGCCTAACAACGATGAATAAAAACACGCTTTTGCAACGCAACAGGCACATTAAAATAGGATCATGAGAATGGACTAAATGGACTGTTGGAAGAATAAACACTCAGATTGTTGATCTAGCTATAGCTCTTTTTTGATATTTCCCATGCAAGATGTCAGTGTCCACAATTTGTAGAGTACCAAAATCCAACTATAATCATCGAGTTGTGTTTTGTATAAATATACATACATCAATGGGTAATACACAGCTTGAAAAAGAGCAATAGAGCTGTGAACTGAATCTGGCCAAGCAGAGGATACTATTTTACTCTCACCAGTTCCCAGGAATAGAGAAACACCACCAAAATGTTTTCAATTACATTATCTAGCAAATTCATCATATTAGATATAAGCATAAGACACAAGAAAAAAAAGAACTAATGTTACACAGTGTCTTTATTGGGAGTCTGGTAGTAGTTTCATGAGGTAACTGCTTAACAGGCCCCTACTAAACCTATCTGTAGTAAATCAGCTTCAATATGAAGCTGTTAAATATAAAAAATGGCTTTGTACATGCTATATACTTGCAGTAAGGGTACATTTGAAACACAGCAATTAAATCCTTACATCATTAGGAGGAGGCTATAGTTACAAACCAACAATGGTGTGTGCTGTATGGACGTTTTTGAAAGAAATAAAGCTTGCTGAATGCAACACTACACATACTTGACATTATGGATACAACTTAAAACATTTACAAAATATGCTTACATGTTCAATCCCATCTGCAAAATGTCTAGACATTCATAAAAAACATCAGCAAGAGATTAAAACAGGTCTATTTGAAATTGGTTTGCAAACAATACAAATGAGTGGTAATGTGGAATATGATTACAGAATATCTAATAATGCTACCATACTCTGAAAAGGAAGGAGCTTGTGCTTCAATTCTCAGAATATTGGAAAAAGAATATCTTGGCAGAAAGTTAAAACTAAACCCTGGAGGCTGCAGAATCCTGGTACACGTAGAGATAAGCTTGCTTTCCAATTCCAATGATTTTGAAAAAGCTACTTTGTTAAAGTAATGTTGCCTCATACCTTTACTGCAGGTTTTATTGACAGCTTTTAAGTATAATTTAATCTTGAATTGTAACTAGGATCTTTCAGGAGGACTTCAATATTAAGAGTGATATACATGTATGTTTCACGAACATGGTATAGTTTTTATATGTTGCATGTAGATGTTTGTAATTACATGTATGTGGTTCAGAAAAACCAACAACCAGTTATTTTTCTGAAACCTTTTCTGCTAATAGAAAAGAAAGAAGGGGGTTTGTGAACAGAGTGTATACAATTCTGAAATGTGTTAAATGTACAGTGGTATTTAAGAGCAACCATCAAACCAAACCAGCCCTGCTAATATGCTTTCCAATTTTGTGGACAGTCCGAATAGCGACACAGACGTCATTCGCCCAATACTTTCCGACAATAACTTCACTAATGTGGCTCGGATTTAAAATCTGATTTACTGTAATAAACGGTTACAATATTACTGCTATGTTTTTTTTTTAAAGTAATTGCCTTATCCAAAGCTTGTTTGCGATACCTATTAAGAGCTACATTTGGTCTGATTTAAAGGGTAAAATCTACCTACAAACAGATACTAATTTTTTGTACCACGAGCTTGAAAATGTTCCAATGCACAAAATGGACGTGCATTTTCGATCTCATAAAGTGAATGAGTGTTGACATAAAGACAGAAGTTTAAGTCTTCAATTTATGTGATCATTTAACATAATCTCCCTTTCCATTGTCCAAATTCACTCATCCCTCAAGCTGTAAAGAATTGTGCTTTCTCTGCACACCAGCTGTACGTAGAGTTGCCTAATATGTCATCATTCTCTCAAAAGAAAATATTTATTGAAGAAGTTCATTTTTTTATATAACTTTTTAGATCTGCACTTTTACAGTACCCTACATTGAGCAAGTGATTTGAGAAATAGAATTCCTGTTGGCAAAATTAAAATACAAAAGATGTTGGCTAGTTATATTTATAAATATTTTGTCTGGCACACAAGAATGCAATTCATTAATGTGGCAAGCAATAAACAATACATACAGTAATGTTAAAATAACATTTACACATGGTGCTTACGCGTTGGAGGACCTATATCAAGCTTAGTTGACATTTGGCCTCTTTCAGTTATCGTCTATTCCCTTGATTATTGACTACTGCTTATACGAACATTAAACGCAAATATGTACATGTATACATGCCATATGGAATCTTTACTGGGAGACAAAGCAAATTATATTCCCTGACAGAATCAAAGGGATTGAAACACATGGCCCACAAGGGACAATAATATCATAGTAGATATACCACTGTGTTTTATATTGAGAACATTCCAAGACATCCAACGCTGATAATATCACTCAGCATTTTGAAAAATGTGCCCAGGTGTCATTCTCCAAACTGTAGTCACACCCACCTATTGCACTGCTCGAACATTCCTTTCTACAATATGCCCATGAAATTTAAGAAGGCTAACAAAGAACCTTTTTAGTTTTGTTCTGAAACCCATTATTCAGTCACATACATCAAAATGGCCAATTTTCTGGTTACCAAATGTGAAGTAAACATTGGTTGGGCTTAAAAAAAAGATACCATCTTTGCAAAAGTACAGCTCTTAACACAAATTTAAAACTGCTGGGCATTTTGAGGACTTGTGCTGTGAAACAACAAGTGGACTGCTGCTGCACAGAGGAAAAGTGAGTATTTAAAAAAATTAAAACATACTAAAAGGAGCGTTTAGCATTAAGATTGCGTTACTGTGGTGTCTTGAGGAAAGCATGTTTCTCAATGCAGTTTGATAAGCATGAATCCTCTAATCTAACCAACTGTTCACAAGACACCATTACAGTATTAAAACAGTGCAATAGGAAAAGAAATGTTGGTTGGCAGAACAATGCAGGGGGACCATGGCACTAAAGGCCAGAACATCAAAAACCCATGCTAATGACCTCCATAGAACTTGTGAATATTGTAACAAGACCAATAATACATTTAGAGAAAGCCTACGTGACACGCGAGTACACACAAGTTAGGTTTTGCATAAGTCACATTGTCTTGCACAGAAGCATAAGAATGACTATGGAAAACAGTTAAAATTCTGGGGAAAAAAAGCTCAAGAGGCGGCATGCATTTTGGTAAGTTATGCCTTCCCTTTCACAGTTGCACTTTCCTTCCGTCATTGCACTTGGGTTGGCAGGCTAGCCTTTAACCACTTAAGCTTCATTCAGAATTAAGACCCAGACTGGCAATCTTCTTTTTCTTCTTTTTGCTGTGCTTCTTATGCTTCTTTTTCTTCCTTGCTTTATCCTAAAAATAAATGATTTTCTATTAAAGGAGGGGTATGTGCATGTTTTGTATGTTGTACTATTACCTTGCATTGAACATGTTTCTCAAGATGGTGTAGAATATATATATTTGTTCATATTTTTAACAATTAACAGAGTGCAATAAAACATGCAGAAACCTTACAATCTATAGACATGTGTGGGCACAAACTATTAATGGAAAAGTCATAATCAGATTGCTTTCGGAGTTGTAATATGGTCGCTCTTGGTAATTACGAACCAGATCAGGCATATGTAAATGAATTAATCATACCTATGCACAGTTGATTTTCCAAGAGTTTTATGTGACAATTAAAAGAAATTATTTTAAAGGAGATTTACTTTCAGACTAAACATTTTAGAAGACATTATGCAGGTAGCAACCCAGGATAGGAAATTGCAATACGTGTAGTACAAGAACAGGGATCAGGACTGAGACCCACTAACCCGCTAATGCCCTAAATCATACAAACGCTATTCTTTTACAGTATTCAGACAGAACAAAAAGTTATGCATTTTCAAATGTGCTTTGAAGCAATTAATCTCCAGCATAACCTATGTCAAGGTTTCATTTTTTCTATTAAAATTACATTAACATTTTAGAAGTTTGATACATTGTTAAGAAGAAAAATTGATTAATTAAATTGTACATATAGCCTTTGTTCATACAAATAAAATAAATGACTTCCATCTCTGCAATGTTCTTTCTGTTGGCTGTTGCTCCCACGGATTCCTCATCTGTGATATCCATATCCACAGCACAGTTGATCTTCAAAAACGTTTCCGTCACCTTGGGGCAGAATACAGCTCTGCCCGATACTTCTATGTGTGTCGCATTAGACAGGACGTTGGGCCAGTATATATTGAGGCGCCATGCAACCTCAGGTGCACCCTTTTTTCCTGGCCCTCCAGGACCGCAGAACTAAAAAGCCATACCATCTATTCGCCATGGTGGGGACGGCGATGAGAAATCTATGAGAGGAACATCCATCGGAAAGAACATTATCAAGAGGCAAGTAATTTGTTCTTCTAACGGATTCCTACCTCCCAAGGCTTCCTCATTTATTATAGACTCCCATAGCAATATGTGGATCTGGAGGAGAGAGAAGAGCAAGAGATACCACCTAGACCAGAAGACTGGAGGACTGCACTGCGGAAGCGAGCATCCTGCCCTGAAAGTGAATACAAGCAGTAATGCCTAGCAAAGTGTGCAAAGACGCCCATGTTGCTGCCTAGCAGATATCGAGGACAGGGACTCCCCGCTGCAGGCCAGAGATGGCAGCCACCCCTCTGGTAGAATGACAGATCACACCTGGAACTTGCGCATCTAGCGAAAGCGATGATGAACAGAAAAATCACCTTAACTGTGAGCAATATAATAGAACAAGAAGGGAGGGGTTCAAAGGGAGCTCCCATAAGGAATGTCAACAGCAATTCAAATCCAACAGCAGAACCACAAACTGGTGTGGTGAAAACTGGGTATACAAACCCTGCAAGGACTGCTTAACTGTGGGGGGTCCTGAGCAATGATCCCTGTTTCGGGCACCTCTTAAAAACCGAAATCGCAGAGAAGTACCCTTTCACAGTGCAGATCTGTAGGCCACAGAAAATCCAAAACAGGGGATAAAGGGTCCAACTCCCTCTACGACACCAAGTCAAAAATGGATGCCATCTGAGGACAAATAGACTGTCGGGAATCTCCGAGCGAAGTACATCAAGGATGTTTTGTCGGACAAGTCCCACTCTGTATGTCACCTTCTCTCACAATCAAGTATGACGATTCAGACTGCTGAGGTTCAGGTGGCAGACCCACTCCTCCAACTGGGTTATTAGATCACTATCCTCAATAGGCACCAGAGAGAGGAGATGGACATGTCCAACAACTCCGAGTACCACGTCCTCCGGGATGCAGTCTGGAACAATCAGAATCAACGTGCTCCTGGATAGGTGCAATCTCCTGAAAACCGGAGTGATGGAGATCGGAGAAATGCAAAAAGGAAATATCAATGCATTTCACAGTGCTCCCTGACTAGCCAATTCCCTAGAGCAGAACAACTCGCACTGCCTGTTCACACTGGAAGCAAAGAAATCCCTTGAGGAGCTTCCCCAGTGTGAGAAAATCTCCCCAAAAACTTCTTGGCAGAGCTCGCTCTCTTTTCTGTCTGCTCAAGGCATTCGCTGCAACATTCTATCTGCCAACAAGATAGGCAACCTTCATAAAGGTGGTGGTTTTCCGGAGCATGAACCAAGGTCGCATTGCTTCTCTGCAAAGTGACAAGGACCCCACTCCACCTCGCTTGTTAAAGTAGTGCATGGCCACTGTGTTGTCCGGCAGGACCAATACAGTTTTGCCATTCACAGAGGGGAGAAAGGCAACCAGGACCAGCCTAATTGCCCCCCAACAGCAGGACATTTACGTGCTCCTGATGCATAGGTTCAAAAGGGGCCCCATGAGTCTTGTCAGGAATACGTTGAGATCCCATGCCGGGGCAGGAGCCTTTAACACAGGGAAAGATCGACAAAGCCCCTTGAGAAACTCCTTGAAGAGTCTGTGGGACCACAGCGATGTTCTTCCCGGGGATCTGGTGTAGCGCGAGATAGCAGCTAGGTGTACCTTGATTGATATGTGAGCCAGCCAGCTTTTGCCAAGGAAAGTAAGTATGGAAAAATCTGTGGGGTTGTGACCCTCAGAGGGGTAATCTTCTGTGACTGGCACCATGTAGCGAAATGCTTTCACTTATGGCCGTAGAACTTTAGAGTCGACAACACCCTGGCTTTGGAGAGGACCTCCCTACAGTCCGCTGGCAGCTCATAACCTCCAAACTCTAAGGCTGCAGGAGCCATGCCTTCATGTTCAGAGATTGTGAGTCGTGATGAAGGATTGCGCCTCCATCCCTGGTGTGCAGATCCGTAAGTACCAGCAATTTGATTGGAGGCGACACTGACAGGCTCAGTAGGTCCGGATACCAAATCTGCCTCGGCCACACCAGGCCGTTGAGTATCATCTTGCACCGACACTGAGTGTGTTTATCACACGTAGCAGGAGAGGAAACGGGGGAAAGGCATACAGAAGGAACAAGTTACTTACCTGTAACTGTTGTTCTCCAGCATGGGTCTGGCATGGATTCACATGCTCATGAATATTCCCCATCGTCAGGCTGGGAATCCTCGGAAAGAAAAAATCAGTTTCAGTTTCGTTTAGTTTCTGAACCGTCTTTCTACTAATAACCAATCACTGGTCTCTGGGTCACACTGCCCCCGGGCAATGACTGCCCTCCACCTAAGCCCCTCCCTCTGGCAGCCATCTTCAGATTTGGTAGCACGTAAAGTGGCAGTAGGACCAAGAGAAGAGCCACAGAGGGGTTGGAAGGAGGGTTCGCATGTGAATCCATGCCAGACCCATGCTGGAGAACAACAGTTACAGGTAAGTAACTTGTTCCTTCTCCAGCATGGGGTCTGGCATGGATTTGCATGCTCATGAATACAAGAATACATAGCAGTACACACATGCACAAGCACGGGAGGTGGCAAGGCTCAACATTAAGCATTTCAACAACTCAACATTAAGCGTCTCTTACCTCCTCACCAGGCTCACCTTCAAGCGAACAGGTTGCGCAGCACTGCCTGGCCGACTGTGGACTCCTCCCTGGAATCCCGGGCGACGCAGTAGAATCTCGTGAAGGTGTGCGTCGACCTCCACGTAGCAGCCCTGCAGATGTCCAGCAGGGGCACACCAGACAGAAACGCCGTGGTAGCAGCGATCGCTCTGGTTGAATGGGCTCTCGGACGGCCGGGCAACGGTCGGTTTGCCAACCGGTAACAGTGCATGATGCAGCCGCAGAGCCATCTGGAAATGGAAGTCTTCGAGAGGGCCTTCCCTTTGTTCACAGGTCTAAAGTTCACAAACAGCTGTGATGTCCTCCGAAAACACTTTGTGCGGTCCACGTAGAACTTCAGCGCTCTAGCCACATCCATCGAGTGCAAAGTCCTCTCAGCCGGTGACGAAGGCGTCGGGAAGAAAACAGGTAACACCAAGGGCTCGTTGAGATGGAAGTCCGACAGAACCTTTGGCATGAAGGAGGGGTGCGTCCACAGCACTACCCTCATCTCGTGGAATGTCAGGTATGGAGGTTTACAGGAGAGGGCCTGGATCTCTCCCACTCGTCGTGCGGAGGTGATGGCCACAAGAAACACTGTCTTCACCGGTGGGAACGAGCGGAACAGTCCTTTCATGAACTCCTTCACCACAGAGACGACCGCCCCGGAGTTCTGGTATAGTGAGAGATAGCCGCCAGATGGATTTTGATGGAGGCGTATGCCAGCCCCGCCTTGGCCAGCGACAGCAAATACAGCACCTTGAGGGGCTGTAATCCGCAGAGGGCTGATCTTCTGTGTACGGCACCAGACAGAGAACCTCTTCCATTTGTGTCCATAGCACTTACGCGTCGAGGACGCCCACACCTTTGCAAGAACCTCCTTGCAGTCCGCCGGGATATCGTACCCTCCGAACTCTAGTGCTGCAGGAGCCAGGCCTGCAGGTTCAGCGATTCCGGGTCGTGATGTAGGATGGCGCCTCCTTCCCTGGCGAGAAGATCCGCATCCGTCAGCAGTTTGACTGGGGTGTGAGGGGGACACTGACATGTCCAGAAGGTCCGGGAACCAGATCTGCCTCGGCCATGCCGGTGCAACGAGGATCATCCTGCACAGGGACCGTCTGATTTGACTGGTGAGTCGCAGCAGCAACGGCAATGGTGGGAACGCATACAGGAACAGGCCGTCCCATGGGAATGAGAATGCATTGCCCATGCTCCCAGGCTGGGGAAACCTGCTGGCGAACCTCCGGCACTTGGTGTTCATCGCCGTCGCCAATAGATCGATCTGGGGATTGCCCCATCGTCAGAATAGGAGAGCCACTTGATCCTGCTGAAGCTCCCACTCGTGGTAAGAGCGCAGCTCCCTGCTGAGCGAGTCGGCGATGGTGTTCTTTGTTCCTGCCAGATGGAAGGGTACCAGGAACATCCCCTGGGCCACGGCCCAGTGCCAAAGATCCTGCGCTTCCTTGGATAGGGGGCTGGGGATCTGGTGCCCCCCTGCTTCCGGATGTAGAACATTGTGGTGGTGTTGTCGGTGAAGACCCTACAACCTTGCTCTTGAGGGACTGGAGGAAAGACCTGAGGGCCCAGAACACGGCTCGGAGCTCGAGGACGTTGGTGTGTAGTGACCTCTCCTCTGGGAGCCAAAGGCCTCTTGTGTGGAGATCTCCGGTGTGCGCTCCCCATCCCTCCAGGGAGGCGTCACAGTTTTCTGATGTTCCGGGGTCTGGAAGTCCATGCCCGCCACTAGATGCGCGTGGTTGCCCCACCACCGGATCGCTTGGTGGAAAGTCTCGTTGAGGGAGATCTTGTCTTCGAAGCTGCCCGTCGCTTGCATCCAATGGGCGTCGAGGAACTCCTGTAGTGACTGCATCCGCAACCTGC
Source organism: Ambystoma mexicanum (assembly GCF_040938575.1). Taxonomy (NCBI): domain Eukaryota; kingdom Metazoa; phylum Chordata; class Amphibia; order Caudata; family Ambystomatidae; genus Ambystoma; species Ambystoma mexicanum. Next base: position 1,095,632,068 of record NC_090924.1, read on the forward strand.
ACAGACGCACGAGGTAGATGCACGATGACATCATGCCGAGCAGGGACTTGATGGACCTCACCCTGGCCACTTCCATGGTCAACAGCCGTTGTAGTGTAGTTTAGTTTATTATTTGATAATGTGCTCCAAACCCAGGGGTAGCTGGCGCAGCAGTCACAAGAATACTTAAGCTTAGGTTACATACAGAGGATACATACAGAGGATGCATTACATGTGTTATTAACGCATTTACAGTACATATATACACGAGATACAAGATATGGGTACCTCACATCACAAGGGGCAATGAGATAGTCTATAGTCCAGGTTTCAGAAGTATCATGGTAACTATATGCAATGATCCAGGGCCTAGTGCAGGGGATCAGTTTGTTGGTCGACATTGTTCTAGAGCCAGCTTTTCACATTACATCTAAATCTAGAGTAGGGTAGATTAACTCTCAATGCAGTAGGGAGTGCATTCCAAGCACGAGCAGCTCTAACAAGGAAGCTTGCTCCACCCGCTTTTGTTAGTCTGAATCTGGGAGTTTCAAGTAGGAAGTTGTTAGAAGCTCTAGTGTGGTGACTAGAGGATTTTCTGGTCAGTCTAGCCGAGATGTATGGGGCGCAGTATTGTTCAGTCCTTTATGGGTGAGAGATAGCGTCTTGAGGAGAACTCTGTCACTATAACCAATGATGGTCTTTCCTGATATTAGATATGTGCGCTCTGCGAGGTATGTCCAAGGCTGCTCTAAGAGCATTTTTCTGCAGTATTTGCATTTTGTTTATGACAGTTTTACTGGCGCCCGCATATAGGGCGTTGCAGTAGTCCAATTTAGACATTACTAGGGCGATGGCTAGTGTGATACAGTTGCTTTTGGAAAGGTAGGGTCTGCAGGCCCTGATTAATTTGCAGGTGTAAGCTGTGGAGGAAGCCAAGGAGTTGACTTGTTTTTTGAGAGATAATGTGGAATCAAGGTAGAAACCTAGTGTTTTTACCTCAGTTGCCACTTTAATTATATTGCCATCTATGTTGAAGGCGAGATAATTAGGGCTGAGTTTTTTGAGGTTAGAGTCGGAACCCAGGATCAGTATCTCTGTTTTGTCGTCATTCAGGCAGAGGCGGTGGGAGGCCATCCATGTCTGAATGAGGAGGTAAATCTTGTTTACTAGTGCTGTGTCTTCGACAAAGTTGCCAGATAGTGGTATGAGGATCTGCGTATCATCCGCATAATTAGTATAAGTTACCCCCAGTCTGTCAAGTTTGTCGAAGAGTGGCTTAGTGAAGATGTTGTACATTGTGGGGGAGACACATGAGCCTTGTGGGACACCACAGGTGATTTGTATTGGGTCCGGTGAAGCTAAGGGGGAGAACACTCATCGTACGGTTGGCTAGGAAGGATTGTACCCAGGCTATGGCTTCGCTTGAGAAATAGGCGGCAGACGCTAGATGGTTGCATAACACTGCATGGTCCACCAGGTCAAAGGCTGCCGATAAGTCAAGGAGGAGGAGCATAGCTGTTTTACCTTTATCCTTCAACTCGTTGATTTGTGTCTTAAGGTCAGCACCATGTAATGGTCTGAATCCAGATTGGCGTGATCCTAGTAGTTGGTTTGTCTCCAGATAGTTTCGGATCTGGAGGTAGGCAACTCTGTCAATGATTTTAAGGAGAAATGGGACCGTGGTAATAGGCCTATAATTGGTAGGGATAGCTGGGTCGAGGGTCTGTTTTTTAAGGAGAGGCAGTACCCAAGATTCTTTGAGGTTAGTAGGTACAGTACTAGATCTAAAGGAGGCATTGATTAATTTAGAGATGAAGGGTGCTAAGTCTCTAGCTGCGTCCTTAATAACTTGTGCTGGGCAGCTGTCACCTTGGCAGTTCGATGGTTTCAGGGATGATATCACCTTTTCAGTTTGCAATATGGATATGTTGGTAAATCTGAATGGTTTGCAGTTGCTTTGTGTAACTGTTCTAGGTGTATCTGTCAAATGGGTAATATGGGTTCCAGTGGAACACAAGGCCCCTTTCTTCTTTGCAATTTTGGATTGTAGGGTTGTGATTTTATTTGCCAAGGCATTTTGGATACTAGTGCACCATTGTTTGTCCTTGGGGACATTGTCTGTGGGAGCAATCGGGTTTTCCATTTCCCGGAGGATGGAGAAGAATTTTCTGGAGTTAGAGCTTTACTAATTCTCTCATTAAATGTGTCTTTTTTGGTTTGGATTATTTCCTTCTTATATTTTCTTAGCAAGGTTGGTGAGTAGAGTTTTATTTTCAACTGAAGGTGTATGCCTCCAGATAGTTTGGAGTTTACGTTTTTGGATTCGTAGTTCTTTGAGGTGAGGGGTGAACCATGAGTTGAGAAGAGATTCTCGTTTACCTTTACGTAGTTTGATAGGGGCAATTATGTCTAATGCTTTGGACATAGTGTTGTTGAATGTCTCAACTAGCGTATTTGGGTCAGAGTTAATAGCGCTAGCAGTGAGAGCTGGTAGGAGGAGTGGGAGTAGTTTTTCAGCCGTAATTTCTTTTTTACTTCTGGTTGGCATGGGTGGTACAATTTCAGGATTATCTAATTTAGGAGGCTCTATAGTGGATGAGAAGCAGATGAGGTGGTGGTCGGTCCAGGTTTGTGGTAAAATATTAGAGATGGTGGTGGCACAGTTTCGGTTGGCTATCCAGTCTAATGTACGTCCTTTTATATGTGTAAGGGCTAAAACTTTTTGGGTAAGGCCATGATCGACTAAGATGGATTGGATGGAGTGGGCCTGTTTGTCCTCATCATTATTGAATCCCAAGTTAAAGTCACCTAGTAATAGGAGCTGGGTGGAATCTTTGATGTTATTAGTGAGGAGGCTGGATAGGTCTTCTTCAAAGTTACCTAGTGGGCCTGGTGGTCTGAACAGTTTGTGTACTGTTATTAGAGATAGGTATTTTAGCAGAAAGAAGTTTGCAAGATGCAAGTCTTACAGCGAAGTTAGTTTTGGCAATGATGGCCAGGCTACCTCCTCTGGAGTTGGGCCGATTGACTCTTAGTATATTGCAGTTGTCTGGTATGGCAATCATGAGTGCGGGACCTGCGGCATCGTGGAGCCAGGTCTCAGTGACAGCGAGAAGATCTAGGTTATCCATAGCAAGTATGTCAGCAATTTCCGTATTGTGTGCTATTAGGGACCTCGCCTTGATAAGGTAGGAGTTGTGATTTTTTCTTGGATGAGTCTAGGATTGGGAAGGTTAGGTCTCTTCTGGTTATGGAGAGTGTCAATTTGTGTTTTAGTGCGTTTTTCAGCAGCTAGGGCAAAAGGGTTACGGTCGGAGGCAGTTAGAGTTGATATAGAGCTTGAAGGTTCTAGTTCTTTTGTTTTTGAGGTCATAAAGACGTGGCAGCCTCGCTCTAAGTCGCGTGTTTCTCTCTTTCAGGTTGCAAGGTGTGGAGTTAGTGTGGGCCATTGTTGTGGTGATGGTTAGAATAGTCCAGAGTAGGGAACAGAGTGTGTATATAAGGCAAGTCTTGGTAGTGCACATGTTGGGAGACAAATAGCGAGGGGGCACCTAAATTTGGCAATCCCAGCAGTGACTGAAATGTCTACAGCAGAATGCACCTAAATTTGACAATCCCAGCAGTGACTAAAGTGCATACAGCAAAAGGCACCTACATTTGACAATCACAGCAATGACTAAAGTGTATACAACAAAAGGCACCTAAACTTGACAATCCCAGCAATGACTAAAGATGCATACATGCAACAGCCAGGGAACCTAAATTTGACAATCCCAGCAGTGAATAAAATGCATACAGCAAAAGGCAACTAAATTTGACAATCCCTGTTGAGACTTGAATGCATACATGCAACAGCGAGGGGAGTAAATAGCAATAGCAGGCTATATACTTAGTACAAATGCAATAGACTAGCAGGGGCGGTATAGAGGCATTGATGATAGACAATGATAATAGGTACTGTAGTGATGAGTAGGGTTATTGCGGTTGGAAAGTGAGGTAATACGAGTGGGCGCATGTACTTACAGTAACTCACACGGTATGTGTTGGGTTGCAGGGTACATAGTTCATCCGTCATGCTGCAGAGTGGTGACACAGGTTGTTTGGTGTAGAGGTATGTGGATGGTCATACGTTGGCAGGGACTTCATGTAGAGGGAATAGGTTGGTCCAGTTAGGTTGGGCAATGGGGGTGGCCACGCCGCGCATCCATGCGCAAACAGGCAACAAACAGGTGCCAGCCTTGATTCAGTGGGCCTTGAGTGAGGTAGGCCGGCTTCGCCTGCCGGCACCCAATCAGGGTGTAAAAAGCAATGGCAGCCAATCCGAAGTTAGCAGTGGCTGTGAGGGGGCAGGTTAGGCTCTAGAGGTAGTCAACAGAGGGCCGTCGGCCAACTTAGAATATACTGGTACCTCGTGTACCTCAATGGATATTCGAGTAAGGCGAGTGCACAGAATAGCACAAACAGCTGTATTAGGCTACGCAGCCTATTCTTCATCCATAACTCGGCGCAACTTAAATTGTAGAGACGCCGGTGCTCGCGGGGGCGATTTTGCACGGAAGTGTGCGGCGAGCATTACAATTGCAGATGGATGAGCAGGCGGACGGTCTTCGCTATGTGATCGACGGCGAGTTCTCTTGACTTTGCTCGGATGAGCCAATCGTCCAGATAGGGATATACGTGGATCCCCTGCAGCCGACTTCAACCCGAAGGGTAGGGTCTTGAAATGGTAGTTCCGCCCTTGGCAATAAACTAGAGAGACTAGAGGTAATATTTCCTATGACCGATAGTGAACAGCCCTCTATAAACAGAACTCTTAAACAATACACAATGTTCACTCGGTTCCTTGCTTCCCCAAGTCCATATTTGGTTGAACCTTACTGTATGAGGTTAATAGCCATTAAATTCTCATACTACACCATACTACACTACGCCGCTGGATCATCCGCTGGTGGTAAGGGCAACCTTGTCCTCATCTCCGTACACAGGGTCTGGATAGCTATCAAGACTGCCCCTGAATTGTCCTGTGGCATCGGCGACGGGAGCGACGGCTGGGGGGCGGGGACCTCTGTTTCCTCTGCGGCCCGCTGCTCCTCGTCGGCCCCACCGTTGCTCTCTTCGTCCGCCTCGTCAGGATCCCCCCCGTAGGATGTAACTTCCTCAAACTTCTTGTCCAGGATCTTTTTGACACCAGCCAGCTCCTCTTCGGAGGTGGTATCTGTTATGGCTACCGTCCCCCCCCCCCTCTTTCTCGTCCCGGGGTTTCATGGGGTCTTCTCGATAGGCTGGAAAGAGGATTCCCTCTGGGGTGGCAGGGAAACTCTAGGCCCGGAAGTCGTCTTCACTGGGGTAGCCTCCACAGGCTTTGCCAGGGCCGCCAAGACGCCTTCAATCGAGGGCTTTGCCAGGTGAATCAGGGCCTTCACGACCTTCGGTGCGTCTGGGGCCTTGACTGTCGGGGGAGGGTCACCGCGTTGCGCCCCCCCTTTGGCTTTCTCCGTCAGGATCGACCGGGGCCTCTCCCGAAGCTTACCTGCATTGGCTCGTGGATGATGGAGTTGGTGACATTGCGCCCTGCCTGGCAGCCGAGGAGCCGAAACCAACGGCGCTCCTGGTGCCCACGGATTTGCAGTGCTTTGCCTTTTGGTTGGTGCCCCCATCGCCGGAGCGCCATCAAAGGTCTTAAAGACTGCTCGGACTTCTTCTCAGCTGCTGCTGGGCTCTTCCCCTCCAACCAGTTAGTGAGTCGAGTCTGACGGTCCTTCAATGTCCGGACAGACATGTTCTTACAGAACGCACAGTCCTCTTCCACGTGCGACTTGTCGTCGTGAAGGCAGTAGAGGCACCAGGAGTGCTCATCCTCCTTGAAGACATTCTGTAATCCACATCCTGGGCAGATCCTAAACAGCTTGGATCCAACGGGCGTCATGTCTCCTTTGTCCTGGGCCATGTCCATGCGAGGTAGGCCTCAAAAGATCTTCCGGAATCCTCCAAGAAGATGAAACTCAGCGTAATTTCGCCATTGAGGGGCATAGAAAAATTCTGAAACGGGTCCCCGTTGATCGGAAGAAGAATTGGGAGCTGAGAGGCTCAAATTGACCGAAAAATAAGAGTAAACTCAAGCTCGAGAGCGATAGTACAAGGACTCCCAACACTTGAACGTGTGGTAAAAATCTGAAGATGGCTGCCAGAGGAGGGGCTTAGGTAGAGGGCAGTCATTGGCTGGGGGCAGTAAGACAGTTCAGAAACGAAACTGAAACTGATTTTTTCTTTACCGAGGATTCCCAGCCTGACGATGGGGAATATTCATGAGCATGTGAATCCATGCCAAACCCCATGCTGGAGAAACGGACCTTCCCATGGGAAGGAGAATGCGTCCAAGCTCCCCGGTTGGTGGAATCTGCTGGCAAACTTCTAGCATTTTGAGTTCGCCCCATGTGATGAACAGCCGGTCCACCTGATCCTGAGTACACACTAGTGGCAGGAGCGCAGGTCCCTGCTGAGGGAGTCAGCGATGGTGTTCTTGACGCCTGCCAGGTGGAACGGGACGAGCAACATCCCTTGTCCGATGGTCCAATGCATAAATCCTGAGCTTACGTGGAGAGCGCTGGGGATAGAGTGCCCCCTTGCTTCCTGATGTAGAACATGGTGGTGGTGTTGTCCACAAAGATCCTCACCACCTTGCCTCTCAGAGACGGTAGAAAAGACTTGAGGGCCCAGAACACTGCCCGTAACTCCAGATTGTTGATGTGCAGATCCTTCTCCTCCGGAAGGCACAGACCTCTGGCGTGTAGATGTCCGGTGTGAGCTCTCCAACCTTGCAGAGAGGTGTCTGTGGTGACCATCTCCTGGTATGGTGGGGTTTGAAATCCCATCCCCCGGGCAATGTGGGAGCGTACCCCCACCAATCTCTTTCCCGCAAAATTCCCTGACACCTGTATGCAACGTGCATCCACGAAGTCCTGTAGGAGTCGCATCTGCAACCTGCAGAGATAAACATGGTAGATGCAGGACATCATGCCCAGCAAAGACTTGATGGCCTGAACCGCGGCAGTCTTTGCCAACAACAGCCGCTGTACCTTTCTTTGAATGGCCACTAGCCTCTCCTCCGATGGGGATGCCAGGCAAGCCACTGGGTTGAGTCTGGCGCAGAGGAACAGCGCGTTCTGTGATGGCGTTAAGCAGGTCTTCGGATAGTTCACGGAAAATCCCAGCTCCGTCAGTAGTCGGACGGTCTCCTTCGTGTGCTTTTCGGCCAGTTCCTGGGAGCAGGCTCCTATCAGCCAATCGTCGACGTATGGGTATATGTGCACGCCCTGCAGATGCAGGTGGGCCGCCACTGGGTCCAGGCATTTTGTGAACACCTTTGGGGCCGACTTTAAGCCAAAAGGTAGGTCCCTGAACTGGTAGTGTTGGCCTTGTTCCATGAACCGTAGAAATGTCTGATGTTGCCTGTGGATGGGAACATGAAAGAATGCATCTTCTAGATCCAACATCATCAAGAAATCCCCTTCCTCCAGTTGGCCGAGCACGTGTTGCAACGTGACCATCCTGAATTTTGGGGATTTCAAGTACCTGTATAGACGTTTGCCCCTTTCCGTGACATGGCTCGCACTTCCAGGAGCTGAGGAATGTGCTGCTCCCGACAGGGAACTGGTGGAATACAAGGGCACCTGCTTTGGAACTCAAGGTGTGTCCCTGGGCGAGAGCGTCCAGCACCATTGTGTCGGTGGTGATCTTTTTCCACTTGATGGTGATGTCCACTGCCAAAATAACGGCATGGTTCGATGCCACCTCCCCTTCCTGAAAGAGGACAAGAGCCTCAGTTTTCTTGTCATCCGGGAGGAATTCCAGGATAGGGCCCAGCTTATACCAAAGATCCTGGTCGTATCGGGACAAGATAGCCAGAGCATTAGCCACCTTGAACGTGGAGGCATCCGTGTAGAGGATTCTCTTTCCTCATGGCGTCGATCTTCTTCCCCTCATCTGGGGCACTGATGATGCAGAAACCATGTTGCCCGTAGACTTTGCTGCTGCCTCGACAGCCATGTCACCCCTGTGAGGCAGGGACACACTGCGCTGTAGGGACCACCCCGTTGGGTCGGTACCACCTGCCGTAGCGGTCGCCCCACAAGATGTCGACAGAGTCTTCCATGGCGTCTGATGAGCCTGCTGTAAGGCCTTCTTAACTTCCTCCGGCCTTTGCTTCCCCAATTTGTCACCGTAACTTGGCTGAGGAGTGGGGGACTTCCTCTTTGAGGAGGAACCGCATGGCAAGCTGGTTGATGCGGATGGCAATGGCGATCACGGTCTGTTCGACCTGGGACCCGCCTCTCAGTGGCGAACCCAGAAGAGTTGACCATGCCACTCTTGGCTTTCTCTTGGACCCCAACGGATAGAGCGTCCTCGAAGGACTTCGACCTCCTACTTGAGGGAGACCGCTCCTCGGACCGGCTGGTCCTGTTTGAGGCATGACCCTACTCCAAGCACGGGTCAGGGGCCTTGCTTGACTTTAGCCATGCCGCCAGCCTGCTATACCGGTCTTTCTTAGTTTTCTTTGAGAAACCCAGGCTTGTCTTGCACCCATCCTTGTTGTAGTCCAGATGCAGGCAGTACAGACACTTCTGATGTTTGTCCTCAACAAAGATGCTACTTAGCCCGCATTGGGTGCAGGGCCTGAAAAGTGTCTTCTCCTTTTTCTCCTCAGTCATGGTTGGAGGGCCTGAAGTAGGCCTAAGACAGCCTTCAAGAAACTTCAGCGAACAAACGCCCTTGAGGGGCACTCAACTTCACCGACAACAGATCCCGATGAAGATATGATCACACGGGCTCCGATGAAACATCAATATAACTTTTCCCTGAAAAACCTGGAAAAAAGTACAAATAGCTTGGAGAGCAACACGAGGACTCTCAACATTGAAGCATTCAGTAAAAATTTGAAGATGGCTGCCAAAGGAAGGGCTTAGGGAGAGGACTGTCATTAGATGGGGGCAGCATGACCCAGAGGACAGTGATTGGTTTAAAGGAGAAGAACAAGTTACTTTCTTACCTGGTAACGTTCTTTCGATGGGATTGGGTCCTCCGACGTATTCCATATCTATGACAGTGTCATGATCACTGCTTCCAAGGAGCCAGGACCAGCCCAACGTCCTTGGAAGCAGGCCCCTAATCCTAAGCACCAGCCGGACCCCACTGGGACCTTTTGGACCTTGTCCAGGCGCCGGTGGCACCAGGCTCATCAAAACCATTGGTCCCGGCACTGGAAGCGCCGGGCTCATAATAGGTGTGAAGATGCTTGGGTGGACTTACCTGCAGAAGACCATGCTGCTTACTTACCAGCCACTTAGAAGCCATCTGAGAACAGGAACTACTTTCTTACCTGCGTGGGCAGCTCCACTCCCTGGATACAGCACTGGAACTCTTCTGGAAACTGGAACTCTTTTCTTACCTAGGCGGGGCCGTGGAAGAAGACGCCTCATCACTCCAAGGCTATTTAAACCACACCCGATAGATGAAGCGTGCTTCGCGTTATTCTGCATCTGCAGCAGAACGCTCACCGAGTCTGCTCCGGCCTTTCTTCTTCCGATCCTGGACCTGCAAGAATCCTACTTACCATTTCAGTATCCAGACATCATCAGCACCTGCAAAGAACAGAAACAACAGGTTAGCAAGGCGAACTTTACACGCAGTGCTTACTTACCTGATCCATCGGCTGCGGCCGTTTCTTCACGCCGCATCTCCACCTGCAAGAACAAAAGCATTGCCATGCTTACCGGCACGCTGTGAATTCCGGATTTCTTCGTTCTGCATCGCCGCCTGTGAAGACAAAGTATTGTTAACAACTTACTGGCATTCCGCGGACTCCGGCCCTGCAACCCAACATCTGAAAGGCAAAAGAAAAGACATTAAGCAGGTATTTACTTACGTCCATCACGCTCGTCGCAATAAAACGCCTGCGAATACTCCGGCGTCTCTAACACGAACTAAGCTGCAAGGAAAGAGACGGTTAGAGCGCTTGCCATACTTACGAACTTCCAGGCGCTTCACTTCATCTTTCATCTCAAGAGCCCTGCAATACATAAGGGAAAGGCATTATAAAGACAAAAGGTGTCCAGAAACTCACCGCTCGTGCAGATAACGACGGTAACCATCCTCTGAATTCAAGAGGCCTGTGTTTCACCAGTGAAGGAACTGGCAACGGCACCCTGCACCAGACGCAGATGGAGAGCCCAGCATTCACTTATATAAGGTGAGCACGTTGACCTGGGGGCTCTACGAAAAAGCTGGGAAGTGAGAGCGAGAGAGGGACATTCAACAACCCAGACCATTAACCCCCATATTCTTTCACCTGCAGAAACCTCACTCTTCGAGTCCGACACACAGTGCGAAGAGGTTCGACCCCAGAAGCCAATCGAGTCCTGCACATCACTTTTCAAGTCACAGACAGCTTCCTGCCAAGACCTGCGCCTCCGTGGGAATCTGCATAAACGTGCCACGCATGTAAAGACTATAAAGACAAAAGGTGTCCAGAAACTCACCGCTCGTGCAGATAACGACGGTAACCATCCTCTGAATTCAAGAGACCTGTGTTTCACCAGTGAAGGAACTGGCAACGGCACCCTGCACCAGACGCAGATGGAGAGCCCAGCATTCACCTATATAAGGTGAGCACGTTGACCTGGGGGCTCTACGAAAAAGCTGGGAAGTGAGAGCGAGAGAGGGACATTCAACAACCCAGACCATTAACCCCCATATTCTTTCACCTGCAGAAACCTCACTCTTCGAGTCCGACACACAGTGCGAAGAGGTTCAACCCCAGAAGCCAATCGAGTCCTGCACATCACTTTTCAAGTCACAGACAGCTTCCTGCCAAGACCCGCGCCTCCGTGGGAATTAGGTGAGCGTTACAGACAGGTAATGTCCACAGCTGTGCTGCTTCGGAAAATCTTTGGCGTCTGCGTCCTGCGTCGATGACGTCGATGCGCCGTCCCCGAGGACCTCCTCTGACAGCTGACGTTACCCGATGTGATAAGTAGGGCGCACGACGCCCATAGCCTCAGTTATAGTTTTTTTCCAGAACGTGTGCCATCAGTTTTCTGCCAGTCAGACACACAAGGCCTTGCGCAACGCAAGCTGCAATCGCAAAAGAAATTCTGCAGCGGGGAAGGCAGGGAGGGAGCGATATGGAATACGTCGTCGGACCATCCCATCGAAAGAACGTTACCAGGTAAGAAAGTAACTTGTTCTTCGAGGGGATTGGGTCCTCCGACGTATTCCATATCTATGACAGACTCCCAAAGCAGTACCAAGCAAGGAGGTGGGAAAAGAATTTAGAATACAAATTTAGCATGCCCAATCAAATTGCGGAATAGAGAACTGCCTTGCCAAAGGCCAGATCTTGCCCTCTGATGGAATCAAGGGAATAGTGACGTACAAAAGTATGTACTGAAGCCCAGGTGGCTGCATCACAGATGTGACGAATAGGAACTCCCTTCTGCTCCTCTGGTAGAATGGGCCCGCAAGCCAGCCGGAGGGTCCTTACCCGCCAAGCGGTAACACTCGGAGATAGCTAAAGTAATCCATCGAGACAAAGTCTGTTTCGTCACAGCTTGTCCCAAACGCTTTCCAGCGTAACCAATGAAAAGTTGATCGTCCACTCTGACCCGGGACATGCGCGAAATATAAAAGCTCAACGCTCTACTAGGATAAAGCCTATGGAGCCTCTCCTCTTCCTTACCAGGGTGTGGAGGAGGATAGAACGCCGGAAGAACAACCTTCTGGCTCAAATGAAATTCCGAAACCACCTTCGAAAGAAAAGAAGGACGAACTCTAAGGACAACCCTGTCCTTGTGAAACACAGTGAAGGGTGGCTTAACTGAAAGTGCCTGTAACTCACTCACTCTGCGAGCGGAAGTAACCGCAACCAAAAACACAGTTTTCAGAGTTAACAGCCTCAAGGGGCAAGAATGTAAAGGCTCAAACGGAGCACCCATAAGAAACTTAAGAACAAGGTTCAAATCCCAACCTGGCACCAGAAAAGGTGACGGAGGGAACACATTAGTGAGCACCTTCAGAAACTGCGAAATTAAAGGAATTTTAAAATAGGAACACTCTTCAGACGAGCGCTTAAATATGGACAGCGCCGCCAGGTAACCTTTAATGGTCCCCACTTGCAAGCCCCTGTGGGCCACAGAAAGCAAAGAAGACAGAACCATGGGAATGTCACATTCAAAAGGATCCACATTCTGAACTCTGCACCAGTCGCAGAACTTTCTCCAACGGCAACGGCACAGAGACTTAGTTGCCGGCCGCCTGGCCGAAAGCAACACCTCCATCACGTCTTCACGGAGGTCCCAATCCTTATACCTCAACCTTTCAGAAGCCAAGCGTGAAGATTGAGGGATCTGACCTCTGGATGGAGAACCTAACCCCCCTCCCGTGAGAGCAGATCGTCTCGGTAGGGAAGACGACGTGGAGGGCAGATGGACAAGTCTAGAAGGTCCGGGTACCACGTCCTGCGGGCCCACGCCAGATCAATGAGGATCATCCGGGAACCGAACCTCCATAACCTCCGCAGCACTTGCGGGATGACAGGGACTGGAGGAAACGCATACAGCAGTGGGAACGACCACTCCACCACGAACGAGTCCCCTAAGGCTCCTTTTGGAGGAAATTCCCGCAAGCAAAACCTTTCGCACTTCCGGTTGACACTGGAGGCGAAGAGATCCACTTGAGGGGTCCCCCAAAGGGCGAAGATCTCCAGGAGAATCTCCTGAGCCAGCTCCCACTCGCGAGAGATCGTGCTCTGCCTGCTCAGAGCGTCCGCCGTCTCTTTGTCTTCTCCGGCCAGATGAACCGCCGAGATCGAAACTTCCTGCTGGATGGCCCAGAACTCGAGCTGCATCGCCTCCCTGCACAGCGGAAGTGACCCTGCCTCCCCCCCACTTTTTGTTGAGGTAGTGCATGGCCACTGTGTTGCCCGTCAGAATCAGGCACACTTTCTGCGCACAGTCGGCAGAAAAGCCTTCAGGGCTAGCCCGACGGCACTCAGCTCCAACAGATTGATATGTAGTCTGGACTCCGACGGAGACCAACGACCGCTGACTGTTAACTCGTTGGCATGAGCTCCCCATCCCGTGAGGGATGCGTCCGTCACGATCGTCACCTCCGGCCAGGGCAGCCAAAATGGGGCCCCCTTCATCAGATTGCCCTCGACGGCCCACCACAGAAGGTCCTGGGCTACCGAGGGCGGCACCTGAACAGGGTCCGACAACCTGCCGGAGGACAGACCACTGGAGCTTGAGTGCCCACTGCAAAGATCTCATCCGCAGACGAGCCTCCGGCACCAGAAGAATACAGGATGCCATGAGGTCGAGCAGTCTCAAGAACTCGGACGCTGGGAGATTCTGGGCAAACTGAAACTTGTGCACCATCTGCTGAATGTGAAGAGCCCTCACCTGAGGAGGAAAACGCTGCCCCAGGGACGTGTTGAGCACCGCACCGATGTACTAGAGCCGCTGCATTGGTGTCAAATGGGACTTCTTGAGGGAGAAGCCCAGCCTGTGAAGGGAGTGGCAGGTGACGGACAGATGATCCAGGACTTGCTCGGGAGAGCACCCCCTGATCAACCAATCGTCCAGGTAGGGGAAGACGTGAATCCCCCCTTTCCCGAGATGCGCTGCCACCACCACCATGAGCTTGGTGAAAACCCTCAGGGCGGAGGTCAATCCGAATGGCAGGACCCGAAACTGAAAGTGCGAGTCGCCAACCGCGAACCTCAGGGTACTTCTTGTGCTTGGGATGGATCGGCACGTGGAAGTAAGCATCCTTGAGGTCGAGAGACACCAACCAGTCCTGAAGTTGAAGGGCCTGGAGGACTTGAGAAAGAGTCACCATCTTGAACTTGTCCTTCCTGAGGAGTTTGTTCTAACCGCGCAAGTCCAAGATGGGTCTCAATCCCCTGTCTTTCTTTGAAATCAAAAAATAAGGGGAATACCATCCCTTGTTCCTCTCCGCTACAGGCACCAGTTCTATGGCGCCCTTCTCCAGCAGGGCTTGAATTTCCTGCGCAAGGAGCGGATCCGGACTCAAAGGGAGGTTCCCTGGTGGATTGTCGTGAGGCCTCTGCCGAAAAGGAAGACAGTAGCTGTGGGTTATGATCTCCAGAACCCACACATCCGAAGTAATGGCTTGCCACTCTACAAGATGCTGCGCCAGCCTTCCCCTAACCGCGAACCATGGGACCTGGCCTCATGACTGAGTGGTAGCGGCTGCGGCGTTGCCTGAGGGCAAAGAGGCAACTGCCTGAGCGGCCTTGGCACCTCTAGCACATTTGTTTCCACCTCTGGCACTCTTACGATGGCCTCTTTGACTGCTAGCTCCTCTCGCTTTACTGAAGGACGAGTAATAGCGAAAGGAACCTCCCCTCCATTGCTGTCCCCTAGGACGAAAAGGCGGAGGTTGGCGAACTGCAGCGCCCAACGATTTTGCTGCAGCTTTGGAGGTCTGCAACCTCTCAAGGCTCTCGTCAGCCTTGCTGCCAAAAAGGTGTTCACCGTCAAAAGGCATGTTGAGGAGCCGGGACTGCACATCAGGAGCGAACCCAGACTTCCGCAACCATGCAAACCTGCGCATTACGGTGCTCACCGCCATGGACCGGCTGACACAATCCGCCAAGTCCAAACCCGACTGAACGGCCTCACACACAGCATCCTTGCCATCCTGAACCATAGCAAGGAAACCATCCCGTTCGTCCCCTTCGGGAATATGATCAGCCGCTAATGCAACACAGTTCCACAGAGTGTGTGTGAAACGAGACAAGGCACATATGGAGTTGGCCGCCTGAAGCTCCATACCCCCCGAAGAAAACACTTTCTTCGCCCAGCCGTCAAAACGTTTGTCGTCCCTATCCGGAGGGATGGTAGGATACGACGCCTGCTTTGCCGGGGCCGTAGCCGCCTGCACCACCAAGCTCTCCGGGGTGGGGTGCCTAGACAAGTAGCAGGGGTGGCTACTGGCTGGACGGTATTTTCGCCACAAAGACTTGCCCACTGCCGGAAGACTCTCCGGAGCAGTCCAAGCCACCGCCACCCTTCTCTGCAGAGCCATATGAAAAGGCAAGACCGGGTCAGTGGGTGGACCGAGATCAAGGATGTCTGTGAGATCATCCTGAACGAACTCCCCCGGGGGAGTTGACCAACCCAAGTACTCGGTAACCCGAGACATAAGGCGCCGATATGATGAATCGGCATGAGTGCCAGGCTCCGGCCGACAAAACTCCACCTCCGGAGAGGTGTCCAGACCACTGGCATCATGCAGCGACTGCCTCGGGTCATCAAACTGGCTATGGCCCGAGATAAGATCATCTGGAACCGTAACCGGAACCAGGCCACCATCAGAGCCTTCATCACCCTCTGAAATGTACTCCAGGCGGGGAGAGGAAGACCTCTGCGGACCAAAGCAGTGCCGGACCTTAGCCATAGCCTTTCTAGGGGCAAACCCCATGCCAAGGGGCCCCTCCGACACCACCACCTCGAAAGGCGTCGAGGGCGCTGAACGAGTCAGCGCCGGCGTCGACAGAAAAGGCGTCGACGTCGAGCGAATCAGCGTCGACGTCAGCTGCAACGCCTCCAGCATCTGCGGCGTCGACACAGTCCTCGAAGCCAACGAGTCGAGGCGTACCGAGATTCACGAAGCGAACACTTTCGCGGAAAAAACGGAACTGAGGCTATGGGCGTCGTGCATCCTACTTATCACATCGGGTGACGTCGGCCGTCGGAGGAGGTCCTCGGGGACGGCGCATCGACGTCATCGACGCAGGGGCCAAAGATTTTCCGAAGCAGCACAGCTGTGGACATTACCTGTCATAGATATGTAATACGTCAGAGGACCCAATCCCCTCGAAATACAGTTTTAAAGTGAAACTTTTTTCTTTTACCGAGGATTCCCAGCCTGACGCCAGGGAATATTCATGAGCATGTGAATCCATGTCGGACCCCATGCTAGAGAAGTTGACATTTTGAGGCTTGCAGTTGCGGCTTGTACCACTAAGTGCTCAGGCGAAACAGGAGTGGACAAAAAGGCTGAGTTCCAGGAGGCAGGGCAGTGATACCCAGCCAGTTTCCCGTCAACTGCAGGTGCAAAGGTGGGCCTTTCACACACACTAGCATGGGACCTTCTACTGCCACGTTCAATGGTAGCAAGGTCTCACTTTTGGTTCCTTCCTCCAGAATGTCTCAATTCAAATTGAACTTCCAATTGGATGGAGCCGATAACCCTAGGCTATCAGCAACCTTGGCAACCATCCTCTGGAAGGATGCCCAATGCTTACCCAGAGAGCGGTCTGGAAGGATGTACATCTCAAGGAGAGGTGTCCAGACCACTGGCCTCCTGAAGGTCTGTGGCCAGCTTTTGGACATCTTCACCTTCCCCATAAAATTCCTTTGGGCAGTCCCTTTCCTCTCTAGAGATTAAAGGTTCAAGACCAAAGGGGTCCTGTGACGCTCTTCATCATAGATCTGATACGTCTTTAACAAACAGTTTCCTAGGAAGAGAGGCATAGTACAAAGAGGCCCCAGTGTCTATGAAGCTGATCGGTGCCATCAAAGTTGAGGACTAGGTCTGAATCTGTGCAGCAGCCTTGATGCTTGAATGCTGTCCTGTCAGCACCAGGAGAACTAGTTACAATTGGGGTAAAGGCCAGTGCCCATAGGCATAAAGGAGTGTTCTCTTGGCAGCCTGTCAATCCCGGAAGATGTGGTGGGTCCAGTCAGATCCAGAGGTATCATTGGCGCCAAGGTCGAAGCCATTGGCGCTGTCGCCTAAGCCGTTGGCGCCGCAGCTAAAACAGCTGGCACCTTTCCGAAAACATCCAGCATCTTCAGAAATGGTCTCCTATTCCTCCAGGGTGGAGGACTGGGGGGGGATGTACCAGGGAATCCCTGAAGCAGTGGCATGTTCTCTTTGGTGTAGAAGAATGCCAGTGGGAATATCTGCTCGGAAAAACATGGCTGATTCTCCTTAAGAATGGACGATCTCTCCTCAGACCAGCGTTCTATGCTGCGCGATATAGGTGAAGAACTTCACCCTTCCACGCAGAGCCTTGGTGTGCATGGACTTTCATGACCCATAATTTTGGGTGTCGTGATCCTCACCCAAGCAGTAAAGACAAATCTTGTGAGGCTCCAATCCAGGCATCTGCCGGCCGCAATCTGTGCAAGGTTAGAACCCTGAAACGTTTGTTGGATTGGGCATGGCAGCAAAAAAATCAAAGAGCATGTTCCGAAAACAATGCGTGAAGAAAAAAAAAAGAAAAAAGAACAAAGGGCCTCGATATACACAGGCTCGACATCATGTCTGGAGCCGATGCATAGCCACGTTATGCCCACTGGTGGCAGACAAGTTTCCGAAGATCAGCTGTGGTGTGGATAGGGTTATCATCGATGAGGAATCCATGTGAGGAAGCAATCCATTAGAACTGGTATTACAAGGAACCACCAGGATCCAGAGCAGTTACTGTAATTCTCTAGTATTTCAAATCACATATGAATAGTTATATTATGTGGCAATAGACCAATTCGAGTAAAAACAAACATAAAATGTATGGGTTTCTAAAGTTGGGATGAGGAAGTATTTCATACATCACATATTATTGGTAGGTAAGGGCAATATGTTGTATACTATACAGCCGCAATGCTTTAGCTACCAGTTACCCATGACATTATAGCTGCTCCTCAGGGAAATGAGAGATACTGCATGATACATGGTTTAGGACGAATTAGGGGGTATTCAAAGGACATGAGATTCCAAACCTATTCAATAGCTGGTTATGGAGGGAGGTTGTAACTGTATCCATAACCATTGTAGTACAGAATATGGATCAGCATTCTTTGATATTCAGGGGAGAGCTTTTCCAGTGGTGGACTATAGTTAATTTAGCTGTTACAACATAGGAGAGACTAATCTTGAAAGGAACCCATCCAATTTGAAATTTCTTTAGAATTGAGATCACCCACCAAGTTTACTAATAGGTCTTTCGGGAGAGTAACTCTAGTTATCCATCAAAATATTGGTTACGATTTGGTCACAGAATGGCTTGATCATTAAGCATGTCTACCAAATGCATTATTAAGGTACCTTATGCTAACAGGTATTGCCAACAAAATGAGCATGTATTGGGATAAATACTACTGAAACGAACTGGAGTAAGATACCATCCGTGGAACAACTTAAATGAGGTTCTTCATTTGAGTCAAGCTAGAAGACCTAACCTACCATTAGTCATATGTTACATAAAGAATTTTGAAATTTTTATCCGCACGTCTTATGCCCGCCTTCACATGGAAGGATAGCCAGTCTTAATATCCAATGCAGTATAAAGTACATACACTGTGTTTTCTTAGGTGCTTTCATATATAGATATTCGCGTTTGTATCTTTGCAAAGCTCCTGAAGCCCTAACTGTATGGGTAAGTGATTACAGAATCAAAATGTTCAACATTGAACATTTCCAATTTTCACTCCATTGGTGTTTGGAACATCAAAGAGTCCAATACTTTGTTTTAAATCCCAATGTTATACACAGGCAAACGCAGTGCATTTTGACCATTCAAGACTTTCAGATTAGTAGGCACGCCTACCACTTTGTCCTTTGCTTTTAACCAAAGTTTGAAATTAGCCCTCAATATGCTGTGATCACTCCATACGTTCCTTATAATATTAAAATCGGAGCAAACTTCAAACAGGGATTGATCAACAAAGATATAATCTAAAGTTGATTTACTCGTGCCCCGAAACTAAGTTGGCAGTTTACTCTCATTACCACCCATCTGCCCATTCAGCAATTTCAGACCCAAAGAGGCGGTGGCTCAACACCATTTCATCCCAGCTGCAATTTAAAATCTTAGGTGATAAAGTCTGGGGGGGGGAGGTATCCCATAGTTCACCATCTAAATCGTGCAAGAGACAATTGGCATTTAAATCGCAAGCAAGAATAACCGGTCGATCGCCGGTCCCAGACTGCCATCGAGAGACCAGATCGGCTACAGTTGATATACAGACCTCCACTGAACAAACACCCTTTTTCCAATTAATGTTTATCAAAAGGAGGTGAAGGTAATCTCCAGGAACTGAAGCTTCCACCGGCAATACCCCATAAGGGAGGTTAGGTAACCCTTGAGCAGTGAAATCTAAGCCACTCCCAATGGAAATAACCATGCCCCTGGAAGGTCTGCTCCTCTCTTACTGGCTTTAGATGACTGAAAATATACCCGAAAACCATCCAACGATAGAGGGGAGCTGCGTTTCTTGCAAGAACGCACAGTTACATTCTCTCATAAATGTTAGAACATTTGAAAGCAAATGCATGTTACCTGAAAGGAGCCTTAGTTCGGCATTACATGTAAGAGAGGCCAGTACCCTACGTTCAACATCGGGCCAGCAGGCGTCTCAAAGTCAAAGGGACATCAGGCTGCCAGTTCCTAAGAACACCTCGCCATTCCTGGCGCTTAGTCAATCCGTTGTTACATAAACCAAGGTTTGACATGCCCAGGATTAAATTATCTATATAAAATACTTCTTGTGTATTAGTGGCTTGCTCCTGCCGCTAAACAATCGAAAACCCCAGATTGTGTAGGGATACCCTTTCTGAAACGATCAAATCGGTCACCAGTCTTGAGCGAAAGAATTAAAAAAAAGATTGTTTAGTGTTCTGCCTGACAGGGAATGTCACCCTTGCAATATCTGCCGATGATGAGGCTTGCAAGGAAGAATTTCTGCAAAAACTAACACGACATTTCTACGATTCAAACAAATCGGGAAATTAGCCCCCAATACACTGGTAAGTACCAGTATATTGTACCCCATCTGCCCGGAGGGATTAGATATTGGACCGAAAATAGGTTGCCGTTAACAATACTGGAGACCAAGTTGGTCAAATTTAGGCCTGGGCACGGGCCCTTGGAACCATCAGGGTTTCTTTTCCATCTTACAGCACTGTAAGGTTTATCAAAGCCCTGCCCCAAAACTTATGATTCTATCTCATTTATATGCACCCTGACCAAAACATGGTTAATTTGAGCTTCAGCGTTAAAGCTATCCCACTTCTTCCGGAGTAGGGGGTTACCTCCAGCATCAGTTCGCAAGACCTTTGAAGTATACATATTATACAAGAAGTTTCCCATGTTAAGATTGAGACTCTCCCCTAGGGGTCGAGAAGCCGGATTGGGATGGCCGTCCAACAATGCACTGCCTAGGGTCACAGCCAGATGAAAGTTGGTAACCAATGGAGGGGAATTGCCTCGTACAAGGTTGCCCTGATCTACACCCACAACTTCGGAGACTACTGCCCCTCTGTCTGTACCCCTGCATTGCACTTTAGACTTAAACACAGCACAAAATTCGTACCCCCCAGAGGGAGCACCGACACCTCCTTCTTGGAGGAATTGGGCATAGTTGAATCATGTCCAAATAATGAAATGGGGTCAGTAGAGACCACTCTACAGCTGTGGGAGACTAGCAGTTCCACCATAGGTGATATTTTAGTCATGGTCTGCACCCCCACATCTGCCCTTATATCAGGACTCCATCGAGTGCTCCCATTAGGAATACTGACCAATTAAATTTTATCAAGTGACCTTTGCTCAGCTAGCAGGGTCAGGAGTCGGGACTGTATGAACCTACATACCCCTACCTTATTTATACACTCTGGAATTGTGATATTATGATCCTTAATCACCACGGTCCACAGAGTCTGAAAGATGCATTGATGAAATGTTGCCATCATTATGGGGAAAAATACCAGTGATTTCAGTGGGAGACACAATCCTTGATGCATTGCAAGTCTGTGGAATTACACTCTACAGAGCCTCACAGGTTTGCACTTGAATAATTGAATCAGCATATTCTATTATGCTCATATCTGTAAGGCCGTTCATCTGAGTGCAGTTCCAGGTTGCAATATTTCTTGTTGGCACAACAGATCTTATTTCGGTAATTGAACCCGTGGATTTGGGAAAATAGTAAGGGATCTTCGGGTCCGCTATTGGAGATAGCATAAGGAGGTATTGGGGTTTCGTGCCAGGTAAGCGATTTTAAAACCCAACTGTGTGACGCCCTTACCATTCATGGCGTGCAAGGAAAACTCAACCTACCCCTGCGGATTGCCATAACTTGCCTCCAATTGCGCTTCAGTACTTCAACAAATGCACATTCACTACTTTCCTTGCCGCCCCCTCTCGATGAGTCGTTAAGAGTTCAGTTGGCCCTGCAATCAGCAAGGGGCCGGCTTTCCGTGGCGTGGGATGGCATAAGTCCCCCACACTAGTCTGACTTCTCAGACCTGTGCGAAAAGAGCTCATCTTCACCGGAATGGGAGAATCCTGATCCATCTTTGGCTCAAAGGGAAGCACAGGACAAAACAACCCGACAGTCACCAAAGAACAACAAGAGAGTGGAGCGGGAGCGGGGCTCGGTACCGCACCCAGAGTAGTTGTAGTAGCAATTACTAGTGATGTTGGTGTGCCGGCTCGCAAACTTATGCTGATTAAAACGTCTGCAGTATGTTGCACTTACTGATGCTTCCTGCCAGCTGCCAAAGACCTGTCGAAGACTGCCAAAGACATCAATTTAGCAACAACTCTGCAAATGCTCTGTATTCGAGTACAGTCTTTGAGGACTTGAGATGAAAGCTCCCCCTTCCAATGCCAACAGGACTGTAGCAAGATTGCTACACAACCAACTGCCAAAGCTAATAACTCAACAACAAATCCTTTCTATTCCCTGTCAAGTCTCCAGAGTGACTGATAAGGCAGGAAGCAAGGGAGGAGTCCAAAACTCTGCAGCACTTTGCCTTTCAGTCTCAATGGGGGGCTGGCTGTCCTCATTGGACAGCCAGACCTCCCCTTTCTGTAAACTGCAGGGAGAGATTGCAGAAGTTGTGCTGTTGTTCCTGATAAATACTCCGAACCTGGAAGCTGCTGACAGGTCGGCCACTGGAGCTAAATCCAAAGAGGAAGATGAAGAATAGACATCTGTAGTGATTTACAGCGACCGGAGAGCCTGCTGTGTAACCGTAGCCTGATGCAACCCTTCCTTCCAATCGACCTGGGGGTACCGAATGTGACATCTACCCAGAGGCTAGTGAAATCTAGTCTCAAGAAGACCTGCATTTTGAGCCCTCCTACAACGTGCTGCGACCTTGCTGGCCATTAAACCGCCCATACCCTGGGACCTCGAGTGCAGTGCATGGTCTCCCGAAGTCTGAATGTTTTGCAAAGTTTTGGATGCATGGCATCCAAAACTTTGGTGGACTCCTGCTGGATCTCCACAGACACGATTCGAATCACTGAAGTCCCCTCACCAGAGTGCAGGACCGAGAGAGTGAAGAGAATCCGATCTGCAACATTTGTTCTTCATCTGGCTGCTGTAAAAAGGTGCCAAATCCACAGAGCCGCAAGAATCCATTAAGAACCCTTTGCTGGAAGCCTCCTCCGACGACTGCTGCTGCAAGTTCCCATCCAGTATCCAGTTCTTTCGTCTCCAAACCAAGAATCCAGGGACTGGGTCCTGTGCTGCTGCACCCTGAAGGCATCCACTCCAAAGCTCTTAATTTCTCCTAAGGTACCGTGTGGGTTTGGGTAATACTTACCTTAAGGCTCAGTAGGTGATTTGTGTGGTTGGGAGTTTGGCCATAATACTTGCCCAGGCCTAATGCTAGAACACACATAGGGAACCTTCTGTGAAGTCCCTGAACACATTAACTAACTCGGAAAGTGAATACTTACTTATTTAAGATGATCTCCAATTGAACTTTGACTTTCCTGCAACTGAACTCCATCTCAACCTACCTACAGCAGGCATCTAAACCACTAGGGTCCCTCTTCTGCCTCAGAGAGAACTCATGCAATTGACTAGGGAAGGACTGTATAAGAAAAGGATTCTGCCGTGAATGTGTAAAAGTAATTACTTGCTAAAAGAGTTAGTGTGGTAAACGTATCTCTGTGAAAGAAGAAGTTACAAAGGGTCATTAAGTTTATGCTTACCTTTGAGTTGCATTCTTCCCCTTTAAAAAGTGTATACGTTCTAACTTTGAATGGCGTTTGACTCCCTACTAAAAAGTAATACGTTTTGGTACTGTTTTAGCATTGCTTAACTGAATGAGTGTAAAAGCTTACCAATAGGGTTTACCTGCCTTGAATAACATTGTGTCATTGTTAAAGTGTATCACAGGGTTTGCTTTCCCTGGTTTGCTTTATACAGATCTATAACAGTCTTTTAGTTAATACTTGTCTTTGAGTTGCTGGTAGCTCCTCTTAAAAGCATATAGGCCTTCATCAACTTGAATAGCTGCTGCTCTTCTAAACGTGTAACCCTGGGTTGTGCTTCCCTGAATTGCTTTGGTGCTCTTCTAAACTAGTTTCATAAAGTTCTTAATTACCTTAGAAACTGTAGTATACCCGTCTTAAAAGTATACTGGGAATAACTAGCTATTAGATGGAAGGGGCGTGACTAACCGGCATGTAAGAAGACGTGCCTTGCTCCTGCTCGATCCATGGAAAGTGGCAAAATGAAAACATAATGAAAGGCAGAGATTAGAGCAAGACACAAGCACTCTGAAAAGCGCTCATAATTCCAGCCCGAGGCGTAGAAGAAGTAAGGAGTAAGAAGATACAGCACTGTGCATGACAACAAAGTCCGGGCAAGATGGCGACGACCCGCGGGGACTAGCACTGCTAGCCCCTCAGCAAACACCCCGAGGAGACATGTGAGACCAGAGCGGACTGCGGAAGACCAGAGATTAGTCCAAGACCCTGCTCGCCTGAAGGTCTGAGACTGCGTGAAACCCTGCAGTGACTCACAGGAGAATCTGGACCTCGTGTGTCACGGAGCCCAGAGGAGTGCGGCAGATGGAGAAGACAAGGGATGGGGTGGAGGACACCCCCCGTCCCATACAACACACATCATACTTACTGGCACGGCAGAATTGAAGCAGTGGAGGCACGTTGACAGAATAGCGCATGCAGACAAGGAGCGCAGTAAGCAGATCACCCGAGCAGAGGACTGCACACCAGCCTTCCAGAACACCAGAATAACAGTAAGGTGTGCGGATGGAAAGGTGGAGAGAGCGCGCACCGATAGAGCGTGCAGTTTGGAGCTAAGAGATCCCTCATAAGAGGAACAAGAAAGACAGTCCGGGCCCTACAGTGCCGAGCAAAGGCACCCAAGATAACGTTAGAAGCTAGTGGACATAAGGGATAACGTCAGTGGAAGGGTGGAAAATGCTTAACGAGGGACCTACAGGAAATGTGATAGGAGGCACATCAATAGGTACTAAGTAAAGGGCAGAGATTAGCACATGCAAACGAAGAGGCCCAAACAGGGTACAGTAAGGGCCAAGGAAGCTGAAGACATAACAAATGGCGCTACCAGGAACAGGGCAGGCAAGCCAGGAGACGAGGATCCAGATCTCTCAGTCAAGAAATTAGCGGTTACTGGTTCTACATACAGGGCGTAACAAGTGAGTCAGGAACTCATGGCGAATAAAAGCAACAGAAGCAAGGGCAAACAGAACATAATGGATGCATTCATCAGAGGGCAAGTGGGCCCTGAAAGCGGGACGGATGCTCCACAAGCAGAAAGTACTACGAAAACACTTGACAAAAGAAACCAGCAAATATTGGCCGACATAGCAACATTACAAACGACATTGGAAGCTAAGATCGATGCAGTCCGGATAGACAAGGGTCTTTTAAGACAGGATGTGCGGGCACTAGCGGAATGCACTCGCCAGCTGCTAGTACAAGTAACAAGATAATACAAAGGGGTGGCACAAACGGCAGCGGATGTTGGAATACTGCAGCAGAGAGTAAAGTTAATGGAAGAAATAGCAGATGACGGGAAGGCTGTTCGTGCAGGAACATCAGGATCCTGGGACTTCAAGGGCATGGAGGGGACAGACGACACAAACTACGTTGAAAATCTACTGCTTCAAGAACTGGGACCAGGGAATCTCACACAAGGATTCACGGTGGAGCGCACACATCGTTCCTTGGTAAGGAAACCACCACCGGGGGCTCCTTCCAGGCCCATCATCGCCAAAATATTAAATTACAAGGACAGAGAGAAGATCCTGGCATTTTCGAGAACTGGGGGAATAATACAAAGGGCCTCAGCTAAACTGGCAATATACCCAGACTATACCTTCCAAGTACAGAAAAGTAGAGCCCAATTTATTGTTATAAAGGAGAGACTTAGAAAGGCAGGGCTGAAATACATGCTCATCTACCCAGCCAGGCTGAAGATACTAGGGCGAGCCCTGTTTTTTAACAGTCCAACAGAAGCGCAAGACTGGATGGACAGTATGAAAATACCAGCACCGGAAAGAGGTTGACCACAAGCAATTTAGGAAGCAAGGCAAACACTGAGAACATGGACAGCGAAAAAGATATAAGGTCTGACAATTACATCGAGAATGGATCTTAGGAACCAGAGACAAAAGGAGCAACGAACTGAGTGTGAGATCACAACTGAGACCACATGTATTGAAAGCCGTATATTAATGGCGATTTGATGCAGGACTGCAGGAATTAAGGACACAGACCTCTAGGGAGGAGAGTCACCAGGAAGGGATGCCCTCCCACTACACCTTTGATTCTTTTGTTAGGGTGCGTGAAGCACCCACCCGTTGGGCACCGAACACCTGGTCAGTAGACTAGGAGGGGAGGGAGCGGAAGCGGGTTAGTCTGGGAATGTACTGCATAGCTGGACAGTTAAAGTTGGGGATGGGGTTGTTGGGTAACAGGGAGGGGGGAGAATTGTTCAAGGGGAAAAGGGTAGAGCCAGATAGTGTATACTGTAGTAATGACACACAATATGCCACAATCTGGAGTTAAGACATGATGAGGGCAAAGCAGGTGAAGAGACTAATGGAACATGCAAAAGATGGCCGGTAGTATTAAAATAATGACCTTGAATATTCGTGGTCTTAACTATTACGTTAAAAGAAAGTAATCACATACCTACGAAAACAGACAATAGGACTAGCCCGGTTACAGGAGACGCATCTCAACAAAGCTAGACAAGACACTAGCACAAAAATGGGGCGGCAAGGTAGTGGGATCAACATACTCTGCTTATGCAAGGGGGGGGGTCTCCATTTGGGTAGCTCTGACGGTCCAACTGAAGATACTACATATCAAGACCGACTATGGTAGGATGGTAGTGATCTACCGCATGCTAGAAGACAGCGAAGTGTACATAGTGAATATATATATGCACCAAATCATGATGCCACGTAATTTTTGCGGTCCTTGTACGCAAGGTTTGCACTGTATTGGGATCGGGTCATACTATGGGGAGGAGACTAATTGCACACTGAGTCCAAAAATGGACAGGTCAGACGACAAGTTTAGAAGACCAGCACCACCCGCAAAGGTAATGTAAACCTTCCTACACTCCTTTCATTTGGTAGATATGTGAAGGACAATCCACCCAGAAGCGAAGGACTACTCACATCACTCCACTCCACCCAAAGTGTACAGAAGATTAGATCATGTATTTACCGGGGAAGAACACATGAGGGAATTTAAGAAGGCGGAATATAAGGCAAGGCTATTGTCAGATCATGCGCCATTGGAGCTGAAGTGGGTTATAGCGGCACCTAGACCACCAATACCGACCTGGAGACTCCAAAGCGAATCCCTGCTGGATATGGCATTCAAGGAACACGTCAGGGAGCACACTGAAATTTCTCAAAATTAATGAGGGAAGCATCAAATCAGTGGAGACGATATGGGAGACATTCAAAGTGGTGAGCAGAGGAGAAATGATACCCAAAGCAGGAGGAAAATGTAAGGTCATTACTGCAGATTTAACCAGATTAGAATTTGAGTTAACAGAGGTGGAGAAGCAGAACAGTGTAGGACGGGACCAATTGGGTGTGGAAATAAAATTGAGACACAAATGCCTGATCCAGTGGGACAGACTGGGTAAATATAGCAATGCGAAACAGGTAGAGTAAATACATGCACAAGGCAAAAAACCAGGAAGACTGCTAGCATGGTTATACAAGAATGATGGCAGGAAAGCACTGACACATTCCATCCAGAATAAAGAAGGCACAATAAGCAATACCCAGTTGGATGTGAACAAAGCTCTCTATGAATACTATAACAAGCTGTATATACACTCAGGAGAAACGAAAAGAGAAATTACTAGAAGCACTAGACCTTATAACCCTACCGTACCTTGAGACAAAATACTCTTCAATTAGAGTAACCCATAACAGTAGAAGAGATTACGGCTAGAATAAGAGCACTGCCCTCCGGCAAAGCACCAGGCACAGACGGGCTACCGTGTGAATTCTACAAAGAATACTTCGATAACCTTGCACCGCTTCTGACAAGAGTATATGAAGAGGCATTCAAGGTAGGAACACTCCCAGAAAGCATGCAGCAAGTAGTGATAATTCCACTTCCTAAGCCCAACGAACAAACTGATGACTGTGGCTATTACAGGCCCTTGCAATTACTGAATCAGGACAGTAAAATCCTCACTGCAGTACTAGCGAATAGGCTAAGGAAAGTAATAACTGAGCTTATACACCCCCTGACTAAACAGGATACGTTCCAGGTAGGAACATTTCCTGGAACCTACAGAGGCTGCTCCACATAATTAGTAGCATGGTAGGCCAAACAGAGCTAGACGCAATGAAAGCATTTGATTCAGTTCATTGGGACTGGCTCTATGCGACAATGGTGAAGCTAGGCTTCGGGCCCAAGTACATGAGACGGGTAAAATTGATTTATACAAAGCCTATGGCCAGGGTTAAAACGGGAGGGGTCTTCCGTGATAGATGGGAGTTACAAAAACGAACTACAGGACTGCCCACTATCTACGATGCTCTATATAATAGCAATGGAACCAATAGCTGCGTTCCTACGGCAGGAATACCTGGGGGCCGGAATCTGTATAGATGGAGTGCGTCATATAGTGTCAATGTACGCAGATGACATGTTATTGTATTTACAGAACCCTGAGGAGAACCTACAAATAGTGTTGGAGGTACTGGACAACTTTAGCAGGCTGTCAGGGATCACCATTAATAAGACCAAATCCTGCTTGTTCGCACTGGCAAAGCTAGCTGAAGGACACAGCGTCAAGCTGCCAATGATGGCAATCCCGTGGGAAAGACACCTTCGATATCTAGGACTAGACATCTATCCCAACCCACAACAGGAACAGGAGCGATGGAAGGGCTAGTTAAATCAATCAAGTTCTGGGGTAAATTGCCACTGTCAGTAATGGGAAGAGCAGCACTATTGAAAATGGTGGCGCTGCCCAGGTTGCTGCACTGCTTTGGGAACATCCAATACAACATCCCTAATACATTTTTTACAATACTCGAAACAGAGTGCAGAAGCTTCCTGTGGCACACTACAGAGACCTTACGAAAAAGGGGGACCGAGAATTCCAAATTCTGAACTATAATGCCTCGCATGCCAGATGCAGTATGTGGTAGGCTGGCTAGCAGATGACCCTACAGTTGACACAGCACTACTACAACCAGCAATACAGCACTTACACCTGAAAGACTTAGTATGGCTGACCCCGCCAGACCCACAGGGATATCCACAGTTAGTGAAACTGGGCATGTAAATGTGGTGCAGAACTTGTAAAAAACTTGACATCAAAGATCCAATATCACCACAGGTACCACTAGCAGCAGTAATGAATGACAGCAGAGGACTGGGGGCCAGTGTGCGACTACACTGGGAGACGAGTGGGATCATTACCATTGGGGGGACCTGCAGGTTGAAAGCACATTACTTAAGTTTCAAGAATAGCAGTAACTATCCGGGCTACATGGAGGACAATACCTCCTCTACTGCTCCATAGTGAATACAATCAAAAAGGGGGACGCAAAAAGGTCATGAAGAATTAGAATCCATTATAAAAATTATAGAAGTTGGGCATACTACATCAAGGCTATTTGATGTACTAATAGAGCACCACTCCAGGAAGGAATTGCATACCAAGGCGAAATGGGAAGCAGAACTAGGCAAGATCTGTACTGTAATCATATGCATTGAATGAAAAGAAACCAATTGTTACAAGGCATTCACAACTGCGAAATTATAATTAAATGTAGAGGTACAAAGCAAATACTGTATACTGTTTTTATTTTGTGACATCTAATGCAATATGAAGAAAAAGTGAAAGCGCAACATAATTGGACTCAAGTAACTGGCATACAGAGAGCTTACCTGACTCTGTAAGTAATAGCTGGATTTAAGGGAGCAAAAAGTCAGTATTGTCCCAAATGTAAGGATATAAATGCAGGCATGGCACATATGTTTTGGGAATGTAACATCAGAAGGAGGTTTTGGGGTGAAATCGCACAAAGTTTCAGCAGGAGACATAGATTTAGATGTCCGCTCCCCAGAGGCATACATACCTGGACTCTTCCAGAGGGGCAAGAAGGGTAAAACACTAGGGAAACTGAAAGACCTAACATATGTGTTGGCCAAACGCTGTGTTGCCATGAACTGGAAATCGGAGATGGGACCGCAAGAAAGGAAGTGGGGGAGGGATTTACACAAATTGACATGAACAGACCCAGAGGTATTATAACAAGCGATTAGCAAGTAAAAACAAGACCATAGCGAAGAGTTAATACAATGGTTTCAACTCACACTAACATTATTCAACCTAAGTACTAGCAAGGATGATAACTGAAGGCGAAGAATGATGGAGTGGATAACAAGGAGTGTGCGAGACAGGAACACTCAGGAGGCACAGATAATACATAAAGGCTAGTTAAAGGAATGGTTTGGTCAAAAATGTTTATTGCCCCTACGGGTCGGCTATGTGTTTTTAAGCCTAAGTCGCTCGATTTTAAAAAAATTTCCTGTGGACCTCACCCAGGTTTTCGTCCATTAAACACACGCGAAAACAGCCACCAGGGAGCTGCCATTTTGTGATAATCCTATCATTTCCCCCATCGCCCTGGCTGAACTGCTTTTGCGGCACTAAATCATATCCCCCGAGCCTGACATTATCAAAACATTCATATTCCCCGCCTCTCTCCGTGACGTTACTGTGCTGCGTAGGCAAACGCGCCCAGTCTTCTACGCGACTTCACACAGAACCCGGAAACCAACACAGATCAGCTCACAACACAGCGCGCCACAATTCGGAATATGAAACTGTACTTTAAAATCAAACAGCAACACAGTAAATTTGGTAAAGTACATTTATTTGACATTAAATGTTTATAGAATATTCTGCAATTGCCATATGAACTCCGAAAGTCATTTATTTTCTTTTATCTCTATCCGCAAATCCGTAAAATTTTATCGTGAGTCACACGCTGTTCCTTTATGGTACACAGGGTGTTGGTTTTCGTTCAAAGAAGCACTTTTGTCGCATGTTGAACTGCAAGGCTGTTCCATCAAGTAGGCACTAGGCCAGTGTAAAGGTTCATATGTTACTTCTTGCCGCTAGTACCGCGTAAGGGCATATGGGCCCTTGCCGATCGTCCCATAAGATCATCAGAATGGTGCAGTTGTTTACATTAAGCTGCAGCTGGCGGCTGAAGAAACCATCTGCCGGTGTCTGAAACTGGTGGCAGGGGCAAAAGGGAAGGATGTACCTATTTTGAAAACATAAAATTTATAATTAGTCTCGCCAGCCGATCTTTATTAATATTATTCATTTTATTTATTACGGCCGAGCTGGAACTATTTGCTTTCAAGGATAGTGCAATGGAGTATGTTCGCTCTAAAATCAATGTGACAACTAACGAAATAAATCGAGGTTAGTACACAATTGGAAACGACTTTTTGTCTACATGCGTGTGGAATGTGGACCTGCATGCCCATGTGCCCGCTACAAGGACGATCCCACAAACCTTTTCAAAGCGCTTCATTCATTCATTTATTCATGCACCCATTCATTAATTCTTCATTCCGGTAAAAAAGCGTCTAAAGAGTTACTTAAATCATATTTGCAATTTCCATTGTGTCTCTGCGTAATGCAGTCTGTAAATCCCACTGTGCTCTTGACAACGATTTTTCGTATACTGAACTAACATGAAACTCGGTCTAGTTTAAGAATTTTCTGCCTTATCGTCTCAAACCTTATTGCACCTCTCAACCCCCCCTTCAAATGAAGTTATTTCTGCATGGTCCCTGCCTCTCAAGGTCAAAAAACAATAGAACCTTATACTGCCAGTGCGAGTTGTGGGCCTCTACAAGGCGCGAGCTGAAAATCAAAGCCGCTGACCTTCACTAGAAATGAGCATACATTCTTTCTTTGCAACATCCCGTAGTAAAGCCATCTGTGAGAACTTGAAGTTTCGAATCCATCTATGTAGTGCGCCTCAATGTGCAAATGCAAACTGGCTTCTCTCCCATCTGCAACGGCTCGCTTGGCGCGTTCTAAGGCCCCAATTTTGTCCTCGTTGTCTGCAAGCTTTGAAGCCCCAAAGAACCATAACTATTGAGACTTCATTTTTTGTGGAAGGTCAGGGAAAGTATAAAGTACCCGAGGAGTTGAGTTGAAAGTGAGATTTATTGTTTGTTTGTTTTATTATTTGCAATACGCAAGCCTCCCCTCGGTTAACAGTGCCCAGCATACATAAGAGATTTTGAAAATTAGTTACAACAAAAATATATACATACACATATAGACAATGTCAGCAATATGAGGTGAATAGAGAGAGAATTCAAAGATGACACCCAGGTAGTTCGGCACCCAGGATGGTGAAGGTAGGGGTTAGGGTTAGCGTACTTTGTATGCACACTATACAATAAAATGTATTTACAAAAAGACAATCGTATTACAATTATTTAAACCGGGATTTGTACTTCACAACCAGCTCTCCTTTTGGTGGACATGGCACAGTGGCAATGTTGGGTGGCAATGGATCAGTGCTCTGCACAGAAACGTTCACAATTCCATATCTGTGCTTCTCTAATACAGCAACAATAAGGTTTTTGACAAAGCCGAACTCCAGTTCCTCAGACTGGTTTGATCACCCATTGCTTACTTCTTTTTGAAAAGGCCTTAGTGTAGCGAGGTATCCTTAGATTACCCTTTAGTCTTAGAATGTTCACGGCAGAGATTCTCGTTATGGGCCAAGACGGCAAGTAGAGTCCTATGTCTCATGCCCTGTATGCTGAAATGCAAGCGCTTTGGCCTGTACTTTAGGCACATATTGTGGAACACCTCCAAACCTCCTGTGTGATAGAATTCTGTCAGTCACCTCAAATCTCTTGATAGAGTTTTATCGAAAACAATCTTCTCAGTGGCTTTGTGTGTCGGTGAACATGGATTCAACCACTTCCTCTTCCGTGCCTCCACTGGGGATAAAGGGCCATGTTCACATTGGTGGAAATGTAGGTTTTCTGACCAGCGGTGCACGTTGGTACAGTGGTGCATCAGGGACCGCCATTTTTCAAGTAGTATTTCCACTGACCCTTCACAAGTTTTGGAGCTCCACCAAAGATGGTTGCTGATTGACTGGGAACACTCTGAAATACTTTCCAAACCTTTTTTTCCCCTGCAGCCGAGATTTTCTTATCGATTGATTTAGCAAGATGCCATACGTCAAATTGATGTTTAATATGTGGGAACTGCTCACATATTGTCTTGACAATTGAAACGTGTCTGTCCGTGGCTATGAGGTCGATGTGCATTCCCCTCGATTGTAGATATTCCACTGATTTTATAAATCCTAGTTTCTCCATGGCAGAAAATCCAGGGCTGTCGCACTGTCCATCGCCAGCTAGCCTGAATCGTTTGCCTTCGAATTTACTTGCTATTGTTGTTCAATTTTCCAAGCATCACTAATGGCCGGAAACAGATAATCATGTTGGTATTTGTAGTACTGCGTTTTTTAAATGAAATGGAGTCCCACAAACTGAAAGAAAGACTTTAACTTTCTAAAACTGGAGTCACTAAAAAGTGATGCAGCTGCACACAGTAGATTGCCTGCTGGCAGTTTCCCCAGCATCGGTTGTGCAGACCATGGGAACGTATGATGTAATCTACAGGCAGCATGTATTGTGACGTTACGGTCTTGTTTTTGACGAGTCACATGAATCAATGGCTTCCCACATACTTTCCCTCTGACGGAATGCCCACATTTCAGCATACTTATAATATCCATCAAACAACTGTTGAATACTATGTATTTGCCCTCTTTCATTAGACTGTCATCCTGCGTCAAAGTTGTTTCGGCCTGTGGCGTTGAGGACATATCACCACATTTGAAAGAAATATTGCTGCTATCAAGTTCTGATGTGTCGGTGAATGCTGCTGCTGGTTCATTCTCTGTCATTTCAACATTTGCTACCTCAACATTGATGGGAGAACACAACAATGTCGACAGCTTTTTTGGCGGCAATTTTTTGGCGGGTGTAGATTGTGTGAATTGATCTGCGACTACTTCAGAGCTATCTTCAATACTTCCAGTATCATGTTGTTGCGGCGGTGCGGTCGTACTGTAGCAATGGTCCAATAAAATTTTGCTGGATTCTCCGGACACATTCATTTCATGTTCTGGCCATTGGACATGAGCATCCCGAGTCTCAACATGCCGCGTCTGAATTAATAGTTCCTCCATAGTGTAAATGGTCTGGCAAGCAACATCTCTAATTCGCTTCACTGTCTGTGTATGTATAGTTCGTAGACCCACGGGTAACTAGAGGACAGATTGGAAAAGGGATGTTCAGTTTAAACACAAGATAAAGTATAGTACAATTGACTGGAAAAAAACAAAATAGTCCCCAGCACAAAAAAAATTCTAAACTTATGAACTGTTTGTAACTAACCTTATTTTGGTTTCTTTTCTTTACAACTTTTTTGACTCGACCTTCAACATCTGCACGTTGTTGTTCCGATACGTATCTGCATGTCTCCCCTTCCTCTTGCGCTGCAACGACTATATTTTCTGTATCCGCATAGACAGCACGGAAAGAGGCTCCATCGACTCCCTGAAACATAGTATTTTCATTACTGTGTATCAAAATATTGTTAGCGTAAAACGCACGTGAGGACGAACACACATGTACATCTCAATAGCTAAACACGATTTAAACATTGTGTGGAACAATCAAACGACAAGTATTCGAGCTCTGATGACCTAGTTCGATGGAGATGTCAGTATCGATACCTCTGGCTCTACAATGACTGCCACAAATGATTGTATTGAAGAGGAGGCATCAGCAACTCCCTGAAACACAGTACTTGCGTTAGTATGGTTTTCAATATCGTAAACATAACACACACTTGGGGTCGACGGCACAGGTACATATAAAGAGATAACCACAAATGTTGCATTGTCTAAAAGAATCAAGGAATATTTAAAAATGATCAGATTTAATCAACTTATTTCTCCGATTTCTTTACATCTGCATCATCTAAATGGGATCTTGTGATTGTAGTGGAAGCTCCATCATCTCCCTGAAACACAGTACTTGCGTTAATAGGGAAGAAAGTATAGCAAATGGAATCATGTTATCTGATCACGCTCGATGGAGCTGTCAGTATCCATACCTCATGCTGCTGAAGAATATCTAGGGCTGTTGTCAATGTGGTGCGCACTTCCGAAAGCTGTAGCGCCGATTCGTATCCGCAAGGTCCCGCTTCCACCGGAATTACTTGAATGTCAGGCTCTGCTTCAAGTGCGTGGGTTGACGATTCAACAACTGCCTTAAACATAGTATTTGCATTAGTAAGGATTACAATATTGAAAACACAACACACGCTTGGGGTCGACCACACAGGTACATATCAACGGCTAACCACAAATGAAACATGGTGTAGAACAATCAAACGACAAGTGTTCCGGTCCTGATGATCACCGTCAGTTGAGCTGTCAGTATCCATACCTCGGGCTGCTGAAGAACATCTAGGGCTGTTGTCAATGTGGACACTAATAATAACTGAAAACAAACACCAGGGGGCGACAACTAAGGTGTATATCAATTGTAAAGCACTAACCAAACAATTGGTAAAATAATCACACAATACATACAAACTATTACTTGACATGCATAAAATAAGTCTGTGGCGGAATAGCCAACTATGATTACTTGATATGCACTAGAAGTGGTTGATAATTGTTCTTGCTTCAGATTCAAGGGATAGTCAAGAAGTTGTAAAGGTAAATTATTGTTTGATAATGAAATGGCAATATTTAAAATTGCCATATAAGGAGACAGAATACTTGAGTAATGCGCAATATAGCACAGTTCCCTGTGCCCATATGTAGATTTCATTTGTGGGTTATGAAATCTAAAAATAATATATTGATAAATGTCATTAGTCAAAAAGCTATGTACTCATATCAATGTCGAAAGTATTACAAATTGGAAACAACACCTAAAATATCAATTAATCCATTCGGCTACCTACACACTGCCGCAAGGCCTAAAGCTAAAAACGGACACTTGACTCACCAGTGGCGGATTGTGGATGAATAGAGTGGGAATAGCGTTTGCGAGCAATTTTCGTGTCGATCGCCGTTTGTTCTTCTTTGTTACCCAAGATGTGGTGTACATGTTCGAGGGAAAGTGCCGGCTGCAGATGCGGTATCGATCACCCCTCTTGTCCTCAAAGACTTGTTGGACTCTACTTTCCAGCTCATCCAGTGGATATCCGCAATCTCTGACCCATTCTCTTATTCGATCAACAGTTTTCGGCAACACATGCATTGTAGTGCCTTCAGATTTAGCATGGGTCTTCGAATGGCAACCGCTAATCGAACAGGCAGGCATTGTAGGAAAATTCTGAAAAGTAAATATCAAGATTATTATAAAACCTTGATTAATAAAAAATTCATAAAAAAGTAAATGAACCATACCATGCTCAATGCAAGGTTTGTTTTGGTCGCCGGAACTATACCAGTTCATCATGTGCGGCTTAGTATTTGCATAGGTTACAGACATTTCTGTTTTGTCTTGCACGAAAAGGTAACATGCTTACATTATATACTGGACCCCCAAAGGATGCAATTCGATGACAATTGACACAGATGAAAATAAATAGATCTATTGATAGCATAACAATTGAAACTCAAGTCAATAGCAATGAGACCAATGACCATAGCTCTATTGGGTACTGTAATAGCAAACAGATGGAAATGTAAAAATGACCGAAATATGACTAGGATACATGGCCTTACCTTGACCAACAAACAGTTGGATTCAGCAGGCCGAGCAGTATGTTGCAGGAGAACAGGTAGATGGCCACAGGTAGCACACTGACGAGTTTGCTCGAAGCGGTCACAGATAGCACAGCGACGAGCAGATTAGCATAGATCTCAGTGCTTCTCAGGTAGAAGGTTCAGGAGTTGACTTGCAAAGCACAACGATGTTCTCATGAGACATATCAAGTGGTTTATAAAGTATTAGAAACAGGGGTGTGTTTGTGAATGAATGACATGTTTATGTCGTGGTATTATGTTTATTGCAGGGGGCGGCCTGCCTCAGGGGAGGCCTGCATGGAGACACGGGGTCTGAGGAGGCCATGTGAGTGATGGCCCCTGGGCGTGGGATACCTTTTGAAGTGTACATGCTCTTTGGCACCTTGGCCGTTTGCGCCCGTCCCTTGCCCTTATGTGATGCTAACTTTGCATGACATTCGCGTAGATGGGAACACTGAGCAGGACACGGGGCATCCATTTGTGTACCCCCTTTCCACTGCATTTGGTGACCAGGCCTCACTGCGATAGTACAGCGCGCAGAGCACATGGCCCACAGCCTCGTTCCCACTCTGACTGGAAAACTCCATAGGTATTTGCAACAGCTAATAAATGTAACACATCACTCTCTGAGATCACGGTCCTGCATGTGAACCGGCCTGAACCAAGCACATGGCTCGTTCATCTCCACAAACGTGTCCTTGCCCACGCACCCTCGCCAGTGGAAAGTTACTGCCATTCTGACCCTGTGTCCCTGCAAGGTATTCTCTTCATGTGCCAGACCACTGACCACGCCATGATGGCCACCTAGCAGATCCCCAACTAACATTAGACCCCTACTGCAGTATATCGTTGCCTATCAATAACAAATGCCACATATCGGAGATTCCTGTGAGCAGAGACCCACACTTCAAACAGTGTATTATAGTGGTCAAGACCCTTGACCTAAGGCCTGTATAATCCAATGTTAATTGATAGTATTGATATATGTGTGACTTTTATAGAGACATAACCGACTGAAAGACTTTGAACAAGTGTTATTTAGTGCATTCATTATTGATAATATATTATGTTAGCTTAGATAGTGACCACCCGCTTCACAGCGACCTGAACTTCACCCATTCCGAGCACAGGTGTCTGACGTCCATCCTTGAATGGAGACACACTTGATTGATTTAAAAAATCGAAACAACCGTTGTTAAAATATATGTGGTGTTTTATTTTGTAGCTTATTTTGATGACACAAAAATACAAAACTTTACACATTGTACAGTTCAGGTTGCAGCACAGCGAGAGAAAATCCCCTGTACTGACCGCTGTCACTCGGGAACGTTTCTCTTATGGCACGAACGGCACAGGCGGGTATCACTCTTCGAACGCGGTGTCCAAGCCTCCCGTGAAGCCACCATGCAAAGAAACGATAGGCCACCAGCCTGTACCACCTGTGAAAAGGAATGAAACAAACTGTTTTTAAATTACCAAGATAAGTTTAATAAACATTTGTTGTCAATGACAATTCTCGTAACTAATGGCATTCTGCTCGGACAAATGCCATCTAGACACTGCACACTATTGAACGACTTTCATGCGTTACAATGATATGTATATGTAATTTTGGATATAGTAGAAGACCATGAAATAGGAGTGGCACATACTTACTCGTTACTCAGATTACGAGGACGAACAGTTGCGCGAAGTTCGTGCATAAGCACCATCATTATCCTCAACATGGACCGTGTGAGGCAGGCTGCTCTGAAGTCTGGCAGCTCGGTGATGCATTGCGGTCGTGGCTCGCCTTCCGAAATGTAGGCCACGCATCCCGAGTTTTCACAGCAGCAGCAGTTCTCCTCCTCGGTCAGCATTAGCTCGCACCGACTGCATGTGCACCAGGTGGAAACACCATCCATGCGACTAGGTCAGTGTCTTCATCCGTTGATTCGTCCTGCCAACTGCTGTCCGAAGCCCCATCGTTTTCGCGTGTTTCCCTTTCCAGTAGTTCCTCCTCGGTATACTTGGATTCACATGCTCATGAACATTCCCCGTCTTCAGGCCGGGAATCCTCGGTAAAGATACAATCAGTATCAGTTTCGTTTCTGATATGTCTTTCTTAGTAGTAACCAATCACTGATCTCTGGGTCATACTGCCCCCAGCCAATGACTGCCCTCTACCTAAGCCCCTCCCCTGGCAGCCATCCCATCCTCAGATTTGGTAGCACGTAAAGTGGCAATATGACCAGGTGAAGAGCCGCAGAGGGGAAGGAGGGAGGGTTTGCATGTGAATCCGTACCAGACCCATGCTGGAGAACAACAGTTACAGGTAAGTAACTTGTTCCTTATCCAGCATGGGGTCTGGCATGGATTCACATGCTCATGAATATAAGAATACATAGCAGTATACACATGCACAACCACGGGAGGTGGCAACAGGCTCAACATTAAGCAATACAACAACTCAACATTAAGCATCTCTTACCTCCTCACCAGGCTCACCTTAAGCGAACAGGTTGCGCAGCACTGCTTGGCCGACCCTGGACTCCTCCCTGGAGTCCCAATCGACGCAGTAGAATCTTGTGAAGGTGTGCGTCGACCTCCACGTAGCAGCCCTGCAGATGTCCAGCAGGGGCACACCAGACAGGAATGCCGTGGTAGCAGCGATCGCTCTGGTCAAAAGGGCTCTCGGACGGCCAGGCAGCGGTTGGTTTGCCAACCGGTGACAGTGCATGATGCAGCCGGAGAGCCATCTGGAAATGGAAGCCTTCGAGACAGCCTTCCCTTGATTCACAGGTCCAAAGTTCACAAAAAGCTGTGATGTCTTCCGAAAACTCTTTGCGCGGTCCACGTAGAACTTCAGCGCTCTAGCCACATCCAGCGAGTGCAAGTCCTCTCGGCCGGAGATGAAGGCGACGGGAAGAAAACTGGCAACACCAAGGGCTTGTTGAGGTGGAAGTCCGACGGCACCTTGGGCATTAAGGAGGGGTGCGTCCTCAGCACCACCCTTGTGTCGTGAAAAGTCAAGCATGAAGGCTTGCAAGATAGGGCCTGGATCTCTCCCACTCGTCGTGTGGAGGTGATGGCCACAATAAATGTTGTCTTCCA
Source organism: Ambystoma mexicanum (assembly GCF_040938575.1). Lineage (NCBI taxonomy): Eukaryota > Metazoa > Chordata > Amphibia > Caudata > Ambystomatidae > Ambystoma > Ambystoma mexicanum. The sequence continues at coordinate 1,095,671,344 of NC_090924.1, forward strand.
CGACAGGAACTTCAACGGCGACTAATGCATAGGCTCGAATGGCGCCCCCCATGAGCCTGGTCAGCACCACGTTGAGCTCCCACGCCGGGGCAGGGGCCTTCACCGGTGGGAACGATCGGAATAGTCCCTTCATAAATTCCTTCACCAGGCGATGAGACCACAAGGACGCCCGTCCTGTAGTTCTGGTGTATCAGGAAATGGCAGCCAGATGTATCTTGATGGAGGCATGAGCCAGTCCAGCTTTGGCCAGCGACAGTAGGTACGGCAATACTTGAGGGGCCGTAATCCGTAGAGGGTTAATCTTCTGTGCACGGCACCAGACAGAGAACCTCTTCCACTTATGTCCATAGCATTTGAGAGTTGAGGACGCCCTGGCTTTTCCAAGAACCTCTCTACAGTCAGCCGGGATATCGTATCCTCCAAACTCTAGTGCTGCAGGAGCCAAGCCTGCAAGTTCAGCGACTCCGGGTCGTGATGGAAAAAGGCGCCTCCTTCTCTGGAGAGAAGATCCGCGTCCGTCGCCAGCTTGATAGGTGGGGAGGCTGACAAGTCCAGAAGGTCCGGGAACCAGATCTGTCTCGGCCACGCCGGTGCGACGAGGATCATCCTGCACCTGGACCTCTTGAGATGGTTGATGAGACGGAGCAGCAACGGCAACGGAGGGAATGCGTACAGGAACAGGCCGTCCAAAGGGAACGAGAAAGCATCGCCCATGCTCCTCGATTGTGCGAACCTGCTGGCGAACCTCTGGTACTTGGAGTTTGTCGCGAACAGGTCGATATGGGGTTTGCCCCACCGTTGAAAGAGCTGATCCACCTGGTCCTTGCGTAGTTCCCACTCGTGGCACGAGCGCAGCTCCCTGCTGAGTGAGTCGGCGATGGTGTTTCTGGTTCCCTTCCACCTGGCAGGAATAAAAAACATCCCCTGGGCGACGGCCCAGTGCCACAGATCCTGGGCCTCCTTGGATAGGGCTGGGTATCTGGTGCCTCCCTGCTTCCGGATGTAGAACATCGTGGTGGTGTTGTCAGTGAAGATCCTCACCACTTTGTCCTTGAGGGACGGAAGGAACGATTTGAGCGCCCAGAACACGGCTCGTAGCTCCAGGATGTGGATGTGAAGCCCCCCATCCCTCCAGGGAGGCATCCGTCGTTACCGTCGCCTGATACGCCAAGGCCTGAAAGTCCATGCCTGCCGCGAGGAGCGCCCGGGCACCCCACCATAGAATCGTCCGACGGAACTCCTGGTCGAGCGGGATCCTGTCTTCGAAGCTGCCCGCCGCTTGAATCCAGTGGGCGGCGAGGAACTCTTGTAGCGGACGCATCCGAAGTCTGCAAAGGGGCACAAGGTAGATGCATGAGGACATCATCCAGAGGAGGGACTTGATGGACCTCACTCTGGCCACATCCGTGGCTAACAGGGGCAGCACCTTGCCCAAAATGGCCTTCGTCCTTTCTTCCGACGGAGATGCCAGTCGCTTCACTGTATCGAGCTTCGCTCCCAGAAACAGTGCCACCTGCAACGGGACCAGATGGGATTTGGGGTAGTTGATGGAGAATCCCAGCTCCGTGAGCAGGCAGACGGTCCTCGCTGTGTGTTCGACCGCGAGTTCTATTGACCTTGCACGGATTAGCTAGTCGTCCAGGTAGGGGTAGACGTGGATCCCTTGCAGGCGCAGCCGCGCCACCACAGGTGCGAGGCACTTGGTGAACACCCTGGGTGCTGACTTTAATCCGAACGGCAGGGCTCTGAATTGGTAGTGACACCCCCGGACTACGAATCTGAGGAACTTTGTGTCCTTTTAGAATGGGGATGTGGAAGTAAGCATCCTCCAGGTCCAGTGACGATAGGAAGTCGCCCTCCTCCAGCTGGCCCAGCATGTGCTGGAGGGTGACCATCCTGAATTTCTGTGCCTTGATGTACCTGTTCAACCGACGCAGGTCCAGGATGGGGCGCCAACCGCCTGTCTTCTTTCTGGCGAGGATGTATCTTGAGTATACTCCGGAGACCCAGAGCCTCTTGGGGACGAGCTCGATGGCACCCTTCTAGAGCATCGCCCTTACCTCCAACAGCAGTTGAGGGATGTGATTCTCCTTCCTGGCCACGGGAGGAATGCGAGGACACTTCTTTTGAAATTCCAGCGAGTGTCCGCGGGCCAGGGTGTCCAGCACCCAACGGTCGGTGTAGATGGACTCCCACACGCTGACAAACTTCGTCAGCCGGCCTCCCACCGGGGTGCTTCAGTGGGGGCCCGACGCTACGGCCGGTTCAGTCCTGCTTGGAAGAGGCTTTGCCGCCTTGGCCTCCTTGTCGATGGCGGCGAGACCCTCCTTGCTTGTCGCGGCCTCTGTAGGCCTCCTGGGACGAGGAGTGGGCCACCTGGCAGTAAGTAGAAGAGCCGCCGCTGGATCCCTTGGAGGCTCCCTGTCTGCCTCCAGAGTTCCGAAAGGGCCGCCGTTGCTGAAGGACTCCTAGGGCATGTGCTGTTTCTGTGTCTGTCTTGATGGCCTGGAGGGACTCATCCACCGTCTTTCCAAACAGGTTGTTGCCGTCGAACGGCATGTCCAACACTCTGGTCTGGACGTCCTGGCGAAAGTCCTTCGCCTTGAGCCATCCTCGTCGTCGGAGGCAAACCCTGTTGCCCAGTTGGAGAAATCCGGTATCGGCAATGTCTGTTGCCACCGTTATGGCGTGATCCGACGCCACCTCTCCTTCCTGCAGAATCTGTAGGGTCTCCGCCCTCTTGTCGTCTGGTAGGAAGTCTAGCAGAGGAGCTATCTTGAACCAAAGCTCCCTGTTGTAACAGGACACAATCGCAAAGGCATTGGCCGCCTTAATCGTCGTCGCCGCCGACGAGATGACTCGTCGTCCCATGGAGTCCAACTTCTTGCCTTCGCTGTCCGGCGGGGAAGTGGAAGTTGAAGCCGCCGCATCCGCTGCTTTCTTCTTGGCTGCTGCCGAGACGACAGAGTCTGGCGTGGGCTGGGCCCTGAGGCACAAGGGGGCGGCATCGGGGACCCGGTACTTCTTCTCGTACCCGTCCCTCTTGGCAGGTGTCGTGGAAGGGTTCTTGAGGATAGCCAGCCCCTCATCCCAGATGTCGTCGAGCAACGGCACCGCGAGGACCATCTTTCTCTTGGCCTCTCGTCGTTGGTAAAGAAAACCTTCCTTTTTCTGTTCCTCAGGGCAGAGCTGGAAGAGCTTGGATGCCCTGGCTATCATGGTGTGAAAAGAGCCAATTTCGTCGGGCGGAGAGGCCCGAGGGGTGTGGTGATGATGGGATGTCCGTTGTGTCATCGCCGCCGTCGTCGTCCGTCCCTGTTGCCGTATCCGTCGCCGTATCCTCCCGAGGGTCCGGCGAGGGGGATGAGGGGTCCACAGGCTTGTTCGGAGGGCTTCCTGACGGGCCTGGTTCTGGATCCTCTGTCGGGGTCCGTGGTAACCTCTCCCTTATCTCAGTAAATAAGGATTGGATCGCCAACAAAATGGCCGCCAAGCTATCCTGGGGCTCGGGTAATGGCTGTGACGGACGGGATGGCTGCTCCACTGGGCCCTCGTCGTCGCTATCTCCGATCACATCAGCGGGAACCGTCCCCTGGGATCGAACCTTCTCGAACCTCTCGTTGAGACCTATGAACTCTCAAAGAGGCCTTTCACGGCTTCCACCGGATCCTCCTCGGAGGCTGAATCCGAGTCCGTAATGGCCACCGCCCCCCACCCCCCTCTTTTTCTGCCAGGGTCTTCACGGGGGTCTTAACGATGGTCTGGAAAGAGGATTCCCACTGCGGCGGTAGGGAAACTCTGGGCCCCGAGGCCGCCTCCACTGGCGTAGCCTCGGCCAGCTTCACCAGGGCCGCTGCGACAACCTCAATCGAGGCCTTTGCCGGGTAGATCAAGGCCCTCACCAGCTTAGGTGCATCCTGGGCCTTCGCTTTGGGGGGGTGGGTCATCGCCTCGCTCCCCCTCGGCTCCCTTCGAGATCGACCGGGGCCTCTCCAGAAGCTTACCCGGGTTCTCGGACTTCCTCTTCCCCGAACCAGAGCTCTGGCTCGTGGTTGATCGTGCCGGTGAAGTCGCGCCCTGCCTGGCAGCCGAGAAGCCTGACCTTTCGGCACTCCCGGGGCCCGCGGACTTGCGGTGCTTGGCCTTCTGTTGGGCCCCTGTCGCTGGGGCGCCCTCACAAGACTTAGAAGACCGCTCAGACCTTTTCTTCTCCTTCTCACCTGCTGTGCCCTTCTCCAGCCAGGCGGCGAGGCGGGAACAACGATCTTGCTTGGTCCGTTCCGACAGGTTCTTGCAGAACGCACAGTCCTTTTCCACGTGCGTCTTGTCCTCATGAAGGCAGCATAGATATATCGAATGCTCGTCCTCCTTGAAAACATTTTGCAATCCGCATCGTGGGCAGCTCCTGAACAGCTTGGATCCGGGCGTTGAGCTTCCCTTGTCCTGGGCCATGTCCGTTAAGGTAGGCCACAGATCTTCTGGAATCCTCCAAGAAGCGCAACTCGACAAAAACTTCACCCTTGAGGGGGGTAGAAGAATTCCGAAACGGGTCCCTATTATCGGAAGTAGAAACGGTGGAGCTTGAGGCTCGATTAACCGAAAAAATGAGAAAAATCTCCTGAAAAAGCGCAAAAATGCATTAAAAGCTCGAGAGCTAAAACACGAGGACTCCCAACACTTGAATGTGCGGTAAAAATCTGAGGATGGCTGCCAGGGGAGGGGCTTAGGTAGAGGGCAGTCATTGCCTGGGGGCAGTATTACCCAGAGATCAGTGATTGGTTACTACTAAGAAAGACAGATCAGAAACGAAACTGATACTGATTTTTTCTTTACCGAGGATTCCAGGCCTGACGACGGGTAATATTCATGAGCATGTGAATCCATGCCAGACCCCATGCTGGAGAATGGAATCTGCAACTGAAGACTGTGTAACCGACTCTCAAAAAAGACATGTGGCGAAACCACAAATGGCCCCCCAGGATGACGGATCAGGCCATCATTACATGGTCTCGTCACCGGACGCCTCCAGCATAGCCGAATTGCCAACTAAGAAAAAGTTCTTTCGGAAGAAAAAAGTCCTGTCTCACCAGCGAAAGCATAAAAACCCAAACCAAACTAAAAACTTGGCCCAAGAGCTCTCTGGACTACTTACTAAAGACCTGAATACACTAATCATGGCTGCCCTTACCATATCCATGTCACCATTCACGAAATTGTACGAACAACTGAATGAGAACATCAAAGATCAGACAACCCTATCAGCCTTGCTGAATACGAAAAATGGGAACTGGCACTGAATAAACAAGCCATATCAAATGAACACGAGATCTGAGGCGAACGTGCGAATAATGCTGGAGCACACCAAAAACAGCGCGATCGACAAGCGTCTGTTTGCCGAAGTTGCATTAGAAGCAATTGCCCTGCTGAAAATGCAAAAATTGAATCCCGTAACACCGGAACAGCTCAACAAAGTGGATGTCGAGAGCATCTTGGTTAGTAGCGAGCTGGGGGCTGACAAAAACCACACTAACCAAAATAACCAAACATTTTTGCCAAATATGAATAGAGCCGTAGATACGAGCCTATCTGTTGAGAATTGCGGTGTTGCACAAGTTATAGATTCAATCGCCAAATGGCAATCATGGAAATGCAAGCAGAAAACGAATTACACAAGCAGAGCAAAACCAAAAACTAAAAAGGCGACTATCTCAGTGGCATAGCAGGGGGCAACGTTGTACAAGTGATAGTGGCGAGGGATCAATTGTTGGGTGAAAGAAATGGGAGATCCGACCAACAACAATCTTATTCTGCCCCCACTGAAAGTGTATCAAATACGATCGTGCCGGAAGTTGTCACAGACAATCCACCTCTAATCTCTGCGAACACTGAAAGTCCAGTCGGCTATTCTGAGGGCCAGGGCCAGTGTAAAACAGGCATAGTCAGTGTTGTGCCATATGACCATGAAAACATAAGTGAACAAGATGTGCCTAGCTGAGAACTGTTCTCAATTTTTAACAAAAAAAAAAGCCAAGACTGCCAAAAGAATCTCAAATTACATAATTGTAGAGAAGAAACCAAAAAACATGAAAGAAAGAAAACCACAACACATCGAATGTACAATCATTTCTAAGGAACATCAAAAGGTTTCAGCATTACTACAACCTCCATCAAAATTTATGTGGAAAAATCTGATAGTAGACCTTGCAGCCAAAAGCCGTCCACAACAGATGAGCAAATGGACTCCGACGTTGCAGGAAAGATTATCGTATCTGAGGAGGACAGTATTCCAGCTGATCTGCTAGATCTTTCGACATATGAAATAAGTGAAGTGGACACAAGTGAACAGAGCCATCTTTTCGATGCCCTAACAAATGGGGCTTCTCAGCCCTCAAGCGCACCTATAGACAGACTCCAGCCCTCCTGCGAGTGATGGGAGTCAGAAGGCTGATGTAGAAACGAATGGGGTGTTCCAGCTACCACCTGTCCCCATAACTATAAAATCTAGCTGTCCAGCAAGTGGTGAAATAGAACCCAGAAGGCGAAGATGTGTCTTCTTGGAATCAAGAAGTCAGGATGCCGTTTCACCGAAGCCCGTTGTTGAGATTCCAGTCAAGCTCCTAACCCTAGAGGCAAGAAGAGCCCTAATCGAGGCTGCTAAATCGTCTGATGGTCAAGAAACGGAGCGGGTGACTTGTAACATGGACTCGAGGAAATACGAGCAATATTTTCTTACACTCGAGTCAAAAAGAGCTGTAACAGTAGTTGCAAAGCACAATGAAGTGCTAAAGGTGAGACCAGTGTTGAGGAGCACTGAGTCCAAAAAATATGAGTCAGAATGCCGACAAATTAATAAATGCCTTCACCAATGCAAAAGATAACCTTTGACTTTTATAAATCAAAGACTGAAGTAACCCAGATAAATTCAAAGCATAATGCACCGACCAACAAAAGCATAAATCGAAAAACCCAAAATGGAAAAAAGCTGGGGAAATATCTTTTGAGACTGGAACGAATTGAGAAAGAAAAGGATGGCCTGATCCTAAACCGGAAAAACGTGATGATGTTATTCCACCATATACCGCAACTAAGAACAGTGGCTTCCGATGACATTCAAACTGTGGAATTTGAAGACGAATCTAAAAATGACTCTGTAATTTTGCACATAGTGTCGAAAATCATCCGTGACTCCCTACTGAGCATCTGCACTGTCCTAAACTCACTGGGGCTCAATATCAGCGAAACCTGTGAAACAAAGTGGCAGGAGCAGTCCAAGAAAGGTGCTTCACCTTTAGTACACAAACCAACTATAAGTAACAGCCCCGTAAACCAAGCAGGAGAACGTAGGTCGACAGTCAAGACTGACTCGCCTAACAGCAATCATAACAGCGAAGGATTTGATCAAAGTTACGATTGCTAAGGCGGACTCTGTAACCCGGACAACCTGTTCTAACTCCAGTGAGGACCAAAACTGGACTTGGGTGGCTAAAACCATCAATGGCCTAAATGAGAGCTAACGCTTAGAGTCTGGCAAAATAGGAAAACTATGCATTGCCTCCTGGAACACGAGAGGACATATGCATCTTTTTGATGATATACCGAAGGAATTTGCGGACATTGATATTCTAAGTCTACAAGAGTCGTGGCTCATGAAGATGCCAATTGCGGATGGTTTTGAGATTGCTTTTTACCAAGCAACAAAGCGGTTAAATGGACGCCAAAGTCCGGGGCTTCTAACACTTGTAAAAACTAAAAGTGGCGTACGCATTCTATCTGCCAAAAATGTGTCGCCGTATATACAAGTAGTTAAAATCAAACTCCCGACAACTGACAAATGCAGAGAACCTGCTGATGCTGGTAAACATTTACTGGCAACACGCTGCCTCGCAACTTGAAGACTTCATTGAGCTAATCTCGAAAACGATAAGTGACATCAAGAATAATGAGAACGAAGCAAATATTTTGATCTGTGGAGATCTCAGTACAAATTATCTACAAAACAAGGCCAGAATGGTCCATGATAATGGGAAGACAAATGTTGACACAGCGGCTGTGGCCTGGCTACATGAAATGAAATCATGGATTTAAAGATGCTGAACTGTGACACTCCCGGAGACATCCCGGCTCACTTTACTTGGCAATGAAACAAAATAAGATCAACCATTGACTATATGTTTTTATCTGAAAGAATGAGAAGTGAGGTCACGTCGCTAAAAATCACTGAAATGAAGCAAAGAGACCATTGCATGCTAAAAATTCACTTGAATGCACATCAAACAAGAGAAATAGTACCCGCTCATTGTAAGGATCTAGTTGTTATGCCGGGTCGCAATCGTTTGCGGCTTAAGAGAACTAATATAAAATCTCTTCTAAAAAAGTCTTGAGAGAAAAACAGATGCAGAGAAAACAGAATACACTACTCTTACAGGCGTATCGAGAAACGTCCATAGTGAGGTCAAAGTCCGACTTCACAAGAAGACATGCTTCGGATTGTGTGGTAGCTACTAAGAAAAAAGAGCTGAACAAAGCCATAAGAAAGCTCAAAAAAGCGCAAAAGCACACTGCGAAATCAGGAAAAAACAAATTAAACAAACCTATAAAAACTGGTTGATCAGCTATAGACATGTCATGATGCAACGTGACGCTGAATTGATGATGCAAACAGTAGCAAAAAGAAATAAGTGCCTTCTGGGATTATCTGAACAAAGTCGTGACTCCACAAGGGGCTCTCATAAAAAATATGGTGTCTGAGAAAGCGTGGGTGGAACACTACTCGGAAATCGTTTTTCGAAAAACACACAAACTCTAGTAAACTATCTGACATGGAAGTTGAATGGTCAATTAAAACTGATAGGGAGGACATCCACAGAAACATCTTAAGACTAAGTAACGTCGAGAGCCCCGGGACCCGATGGCCTGACGAACCAACTATTAAAACAACAACCCGAATTATGGGCTGACTTTTGCTACATCCTGTCTGCATCAATCCTGCAGAAGCTAAAGATCCCTTCCTCTTGGCAGAGCGCCATTGTCGTCCCAATCTTTAAAAAAGGCAAACGAACTGAGCTAAGGAATTACCGTCCAATAGCACTCCTTGATGTGGTGGGGAAAATCTTTGCAACTCAGCTTCAAAACCAACTTTTAAAATGGATTCAAGACTCAGAGCTACACGATCCTCGGCAAGCAAGCTTTGTCAAAGGTGTTGGGTGTAGTTTAAATCTAACAATAACAAACTTCTTAAAGATGGAAGCAATTTGTCAAAACAAAAAAAATCTACATAGCGTTTGTCGACTTGTCTAGCGCATTCGACACCATCGATCGTGAAATGCTCTGGGAGAAAATAAGGAAATGAAATTGTCCAGAAAACCTATTACAACCAATTAAAGAACTTCATACCGACACCGAAATTAAGATTAGACTGGACTCTGGTGGAACCCTCAGTGATCTAATCCGAACAAATCAGGGTGTAAAGCATGGTTGCCCGCTGGCAGCTACCCTGTTTTGCCTATTTTTGTCAGATATTGGAGAATCTATAGGAGTGGTAATCTCCCACCCACCGAAAATCAATGGTAGAAGTGTAAATTGGATGCTATACGCGGACGACTTCGCGCTGCTCGATCTTACGCCGATTGGTTTGAAACAGAAGTTAGCAGCATTCGCGGGTTATGTTACAAAAACAAACAACGAATTAACCCTGCAAAGTCAGAAGTGCTAATCCTTCAAGATCTTACACGCACTAACAAACGGGCTAAAAAACATGAGCCGAAGTGGAGGCTGAATAATATAAGTCTGAACTGCGTAAAAAAGGCTAAATACCTTGGAATGTGGATCAACAGCAACATAAATGACGCCCCTTGGGCTGAGAATGCCAAGCTAAAATGTACTAGCGTGTCAGGGAGTGATCATAAATGAAAAAAATTGGGAAATTCTCCTTGTTGTCGGTCCTAGCCCATTATAACTAAAAAGCTGTGCCAACACTAATCTATGGTGCAGAAAGTGCACTAGGATTATCTTCAAATCTATGGTCTCAACTAGAAAGTCAGTACTGGAGGTGTGTTCTGCAGCTACAAAAGGGAATACCAAGTGCATGTCTGCGGTATGAACTAAAGATAACATCTTTGAACGCTCGAATGCTGTGGAACATGCTGTTTGTATACAGAAAAACCATTATAGGCAACTGTACTCCTCAGTTCGAAATACTACAGGACTCAATGAAAGGAAACCCAGAAACTTTATTGGTAAAATGGGCAACCGCCTGTGGAAATCATCTTATTGAGCTGGCAACTGACCATGAGACATTGAAATCTAATCCGAATTACGTGGAAAAAAAAACTATGGGAACGAGACTGGTGTACAACAATGGATGACAGAAACCGCTATAAGCTTATGGAAGATGCAGCAAATGAAGGGAAAAACCAGAAAAGCCCCTTGCAATATTTGGTGAACACACCTAATGCTAAATATCGAAAAATTCTGATGAAATTCAGACTTCACCTATTTGACGCAAGAGTAAGCCTTGCATTGAGATTTCAAAAGCCTGTAGCAACATTAAGTTGTCGTTTTTTTTTTGTGATCACCATCACGAGACTTTAAAACATCTTACGCTACATATTGCGCTGGGTTGAAAGATATGAGAACCTTGCATTTGGGACAAGTAGTCAAACAATATCCTACTTTGTGTGGAGAAGAGCTGTGGCTGAAATTTGCCAATCTGAGAGAAAAGGATGTCTATGGTTTAACAAATTTCTTGCAAAACTAGAAATAATGTTAACAGTCTGATCTGAGTTGACTGGGGATAAGGCAGGAAGTGGGATGTGTCGAGGAGGCAGAGGAGTCCGAATGAACCAATTGCGAAACACAGCACATGAAAATCACCCCAGATGAAATCTGTACGTTAAGTGCCCTTGAAGAAGTATGCGATTGAACTTTCGGCAATTTGTGAGAGGTGGCACTTCGTAGCGGGGAGTGGGAAACTGTGGTGTAGTGTTTTGCATTGTGCTATATTATTCTTCTGCCTTTCTGTTACTCTGAATGGTTTTCAAATACTTTGTATAAACTAAATGAAATTAAAAAATAAATTTTAAAAAAAGTCAGCATTTTTGGCCATCGTAATTATGACGGTTGAAGTGATCACATAGATCTGCGGATGGAACAAGTTACTTACCTGTAACTGTTGTTCTCCAGCATGGGTCTGGCATGGATTCACATGCTCATGAATATTCCCTGTCGTCAGTCCGGGAATCCTCGGTAAAGAAAAAAATAAGTATCAGTTTCGTTTCTGATCTGTCTTTCTCAGTAGTAACCAATCACTGGTCTCTGGGTCATACTGCCCCCAGCCAATGACTGCCCTCTCCCTAAGCCCCGCCTCTGGCAGCCATCCTCAGATTTGGCAGCCCGCAAAGTGGCAGTATAACCAAATGAAGAGCCGCAGAGGGGTAGGAGGGAGGGTTCGCGTGTGAATCCATGCCAGACCCATGCTGGAGAACAACAGTTACAGGTAAGTAACTTGTTCCTTCTCCAGCATGGGGTCTGGCATGGATTCACATGCTCATGAATATAATACATAGCAGTACAAACATGCACAACCAACGGGAGGTGGCAACAGGCTCAACATTAAGCATTACATCAACAACTCAACATTAAGCAATTCGTACCTCCTCATCAGGCTCACCTTAGGCGAACAGGTAACGCAGCACTGCTTGGCTGACCCTGGACTCCTCCCTGGAATCCCGGTCGACGCAGTAGAATCCCGTGAAGGTGTGCGTCGACCTCCACGTAGCAGCCCTGCAGATGTCCAGTGTTAGGCAGAAACCTGTGGAGTTCCCTTAGGGACAACTGCAAAATGCTTAAGACTACAGATGTTGACAGTAAACCCAATTGGTAGCAGTCTGTACCACCCAGATTTACCTGGTAACTGTGGCTGAGCAGCCAGGCTTCTCTCAAGGAGAGTTAGACAGTATACAAGATAGGTACCAAAATACAGTAGCACAAGCAAACACTGACCAGCGCTTTGGTATCAAAGTATATAATTAATTATTTAAAGACACACTTATAGAAACACTCCAGCACTCTTATTGTAATCAAGTTCAAAAGACAGTCACTATTGATATATATACATCCCTTTTTCCTTATTACACATGTCTTAGTTAACACCACTTATTTCCAGACAGAGGTGAGCACTTAACTGAAGATGGCACTCCAATAAGTTATCAAAAAAGGGAGGGGAAAGGCAGAAAGTAGGAAAGCACACAACACTAATACTTTAGAAGCACCCAGCAAGGCAGGAAAGTCAAAGTCTACTTGTGAGCAAAAAGTTCAGAGGCCAGGCTCCCTCTTGGAGAGAGCAGAGCACCAATGCGCCCAAGATCACACAGTTTAAAAGTCTTGCAGGGAGTTCAAAAAGGAATTAGCTCAGCTCAGAAAAGTTCAGTTAGCCAGCGTAGGGTCAGCACAGGTAGTAAGTCGAGGATTTAATAGACACCCCGTACAGACCGTTGCAAGGGAGGCTAGGCGGACACAGTACCTTTAAGATGGAGAGGATCCTCCAGCGGAGGCAGTTGTTCCTGGCAGCGGGTGCAAGTCGCGGCGTCGTCCAGAGGAAGAGAAGATCTCGACGTGGAGGAAAGCTGCAGGTCGTTGTACTGCCAGGGAAGAAACCAGCCCCAGAGTTATCCGGTTAAAAGGTACTACCCTTTTATTCGCGGTAGTGTTAAATCGCGGTATCCCGGTTGCTGGGGTGCTTGGCACAGGCAAGGCGGCCACGAGATGATCCGGGAAGGCGAAAAAAAGGCGGTCAAACTGGTTATCCCCACCAGTCAAAGGAAGAAGACTTTTCGGAATGAAGATCTTCTCTGTCGTCGGGAAAAGTGGCAAGACGGTTCAGCAGGGCTCCACCGGTGGTGTCGTCGTTGCAGGTCGGCTCAGCTTCTCCCTCCTCAGATTCTTTAGGTCCTGTGGCGACTTCTGAAGTTCCAGTCCCCAAAGCCCTGCTTTTATGCAGAAAACCCCCATTCATCAGTCCTAGCTATCACTTAAACATGCTAAGTGGTGAGCCAGGCGGCTCACCACTGGGCCAATCATACAAGAGTGCGACTTGAGTTGCCGAGGCAACTCAGTCCAGGGTGCCTAAACCCCCCCTCCCACACATCCTGTAGACCCAGACAGAGTGGCACCACTTTTGGAGGCTTCTGTGTAGAAGCCCGCCAAAAAGTGGAACAAAGGCCTCGACTTGGGTTGGAGTTAAAGAGGCGAACACAAACGCCATTTTAAAACCGAGTCCTGGCAAAAAGACCCAACCAGGGAATAAATATTAAATAAATAACCCGGCGGTATCGTTAACATTGCACCAAAAAGTGGTGCGTTTAAAATGAATGGGAAAATCCCATAGGAAATATTCCGGTGGAATATTTCGCGTGGTAACCACTGCCACCAGCCAGAAACTCGACGAGGGGGGACTGCACAGTGCCCCCTCGAAAAACAGACCCAGGGGCAATCTGATTACCCCTATCAGTACTTCCACAATATGATGGTTTGTACTGGTTCTGTTCCCAATTTAAGACTAGTAAAGTCAATGGTGACTTTACATGCCCTGGGAGACAGTAGTCAGTCCCATGGTATGGAGTCTATGTTTGGGGGTCACTATGACACCCCTGTGTTACTGCACTGAGGGTGCTGTGTAACACACTTACCAAAAACCACATGAAACCCTATGGAGTAAAAGACCCATAGCCCATAAAACACATTACAAAGTCAAAGGATATCTCAAATCATGTCTAAGAGTGGGAGAAAAAGAGTCTCACTCTTAGCAGGAGAAAAAAATAAACCCCAAAAATCCAGCAAATCTGCTGGGACACTCACTAGGTTTGGGAAAGTAGCCTTAACAGAGAATTCTCCCTAACATCCACCAGGGGCACACCAGACAAGAACGCCGTGGTAGCAGCGATAGCTCTGGTCGAATGGGCTCTCGGACGGCCAGGCAACGGCCGGTTTGCCAACCGATGACAGTGCATGATGCAGCCGGAGAGCCATCTGGAAATGGAAGCCATCGAGAGCCTTCCCTTGGTTCACAGGTCCAAAGTTCACAAATAGCTGTGATGTCTTCCGAAAACTCTTTGTGCAGTCCACGTAGAACTTCAGCGCTCTAGCCACATCCAGCGAGTGCAAAGTCCTCTCGGCCGGAGACGAAGGCGACGGGAAGAAAACAGGTAACACCAAGGGCTCGTTGAGTGGAAGTCCGACGGCACCTTGGGCATAAAGGAGGGGTGCGTCCTCAGCACCACCCTTGTGTCGTGAAAAGTCAAGTATGGAGGCTTGCAGGATAGGGCCTGGATCTCTCCCACTCATCGTGCGGAGGTGATGGCCACAGAACGCAGTCTTCCACGACAAGAACTTCAACGGTGCCGAATGCAGGGGCTCGAATGGCACCCCCATGAGCCTGGTCAGCACCACGTTGAGCTTCCATGCCGGGGCAGGGGCCTTCACCGGCGGGAACGATCGAAACAGTCCCTTCATAAATTCATTCACCAGGCGATGGGACCACAAGGACGCCCGTCCTGTGGTTCTGGTGTATCGGGAGATCGCAGCCAGACGTATCTTGATGGAGGCGCTGACAAGTCCAGAAGGTTCGGGAACCAGATCTGCCTCGGCCACGCCGGTGCAACGAGGATCCTCCGGCAGCGGGACCTCTTGAGCTGGTTGACGAGTCGGAGCAGCAACAGCAACGGAGGGAACGCATATAGGAACAGGCCATCCCAGGGGAACGAGAAAGCATCGCCCATGCTCCTCAGCTGGGGAAACCTGCTGGCGAACCTCTGGCACTTGGAGTTCGTCGCTGTCACGAACAGGTCGATCTGCGGTTTTCCCATCGTCGGAAGAGTCGATCCACTTGATCCTGACGTAGTTCCCACTTGTGGCACGGGCGCAGCTCCCTGCTGAGTGAGTCGGCTATGGTGTTCTTCATCCCTGCCAGATGAAAGGGCACCAGAAACATCCCTTGGGCGACGCCCAATGCCACAGATCCTGGGCTTCATTGGAGAGGGCTGGAGATCTGGTTCCTCCCTGCTTTCCGAATGTAGAACATTGTGGTGGTGTTGTCGGTGAAGATTCTCACCACCTTGCCCTTGAGGGAGTGGAGAAAGGACCTGAGGGCCCAGAACACTGCACGGAGCTGCAGGATGTTGATGCAGAGCGGCTTCTCCTCCGGGAGCCAAAGGGCTCTCGCGTGAAGTTCTCCGTTGTGCACTCCCCACCCTTCCAGGGAGGCATCTGTCATCACCGTTATCTGGTGAGATGGGGTCTGAAAGTCTGTGCCCGCCGTGAGATAAGCGCGGGTGCCCCACCACCGGATCACACGTCGGAAGGTCTCGTTGAGCGGGATCCTGTCCTCGAAGCTTCCCGTCGCTTGGATCCAGTGGGCGTCAAGGAACTCTTGCAGAGGGCGCATCCAAAGCCTGCAGAGGCGCACGAGATATATGCAGGAGGACATCATCCCGAGGAGAGACTTGATGGAACTCACCCTGGCCACGTCCGTGGCCAGCAGACACTGCACCTTGCCCAGGATGGCCTTCGTCCTTTCATCCGATGGCAAGGCCAGACACGCCACTGTGTCGAGCTTGGCTCCCAGAAACAGTGCGACGGGACCATTTGGTATCTGGGAAAGTTGATGGAGAATCCCAGGTCCGTGAGCAGCTGGACGGTCTTCACTGTGTGATCTACGGCAAGCTCCCTTGTCCTTGCTCAGATGAGCCAGTCGTCCAGGTAGGGGTAGACGTGGATCCCCTGCAGGCGCAACCGTGCCGCCACCGGTGCGAGGCACTTGGTGAACACCCTGGGTGCCGACTTCAATCCGAACGGGAGGGCCTTGAACTGGTAGTGCCGTCCTTGGACCACGAACCCGAGGAACTTTCGGTGTCCTTTTAGAATGGGGATGTGGAAGTACGCATCCTCCAAATCCAACGACGACAGGAAATCGCCCTCCTTCAGCTGTCCCAGCACGTGCTGGAGGGTGACCATCCGGAACTTCTGTGCCTTGATGCACTTGTTCAGTCGTCGCAGGTCCAGGATGGTGCGCCATCCTCCTGTCTTCTTTTTCACGAGGAAGCACCTTGAGTATACTCCGGAGCCCCGGAGCCTCTTCGGGACGGGCTCGGAAGCACCTTGAGTATACTCCGGAGCCCCGGAGCCTCTTCGGGACGGGCTCGATGGCACCTTTTTTGAGCATCGCCCTTACCTCCAATAGCAGTTGAGGGACGTGATTTTCCTTCCTGGCCACGGGTGGAATGCGGGGGCACTTTTTTAGAAATTCGAGGGCGTGCCCCTGGGCCAGGGCATCCAGCACCCAACGGTCGGTGGAGATGACTCCCACACGCTGACGAACTTCGCCAGCCGGCCTCCCACCGGGGTGCTCCGCTGTCAGTTCAATCTTGCTTGGAGGATGCCTTGCCGCCCTGCGACGACGGTGGGGTCCACCCGACTTGCCTCGTCCTCTATAGTCTTCCTGCGACGAGGAGCGGGCTGCTTGGCGGTACGTAGAGGAGCCACCGCCGAATCCCTTGGAGGCACCCTGCTTGCCTCCGGTGCTCCGAAAGGACGGCCTTCGTTGCCGGAGAACACCTAGGGCCCTAGCTGTCTCCGTGTCCGCCTTGATGGCTTGGAGGGACTCATCCACTGTTTTCCCAAACAGAGTTTTCCCGTCGAACGGCATGTCCAAAACCTTCGGTTGTACGTCCTGGCGGAAATCCGTCGCCTTGAGCCACCCTCGTCGTCTAAGGCAAATGCCGTTGCCTAGCTGGCGGAAACCGGCGTCGGCAATGTCCGTTGCCACCGTAATGGTGTGGTCTGACGCCACTTTGCCTTCTTGCAAGAGGCCCTCTTGTCGTCCGGTAAGAAGTCCAACAGGGGGGCGATCTTGTACCATAACCCCCTGTCATAGCGGGCCACGATCGCGAGGGCGTTGGCCGCCTTAATCGTTGTTGCCGCCAACGAAATAACTTGTCCCATTGCGTCCAGCTTCTTTCCTTCGCCGTCCGGAGGGGAAGTTGACGTTGAGGCCGATGCCCCCCACTCCCCTGCTTTCTTCTTGGCCGCTGTTGAGACGATCGAGTCAGGGGTCGGTTGCGCCCTAAGGCACAAAGGGGCTGCGTCGGGGACCCGGTACTACTTCTCATACCGATTCCTCGTCGTAGACGGGTTCTTGAGAAGGGTGAGACCCTCGTCCCAGATGTCATCCAGCAGAGGTACAGCGAGGACCGTTTTCCTCTTGGCCTCGCGCCGTTGGTAAAGGAAACCTACCTTCTTCTCTTCGGGGCAGAGCTGAAAAAGCTTGGATGTCCTGGCGATCATTGCATGGAAAGATCCGATCTCGTCGGGTGGGGAGACCATGGCTGGGGGCAATGGGAGCTCTGTCACGTCATCACCGCCGTTGTCGGTACCCATCGTGGCCGTGTCCATTCCTGTGTCATCCCCAGGGACGGGGGACGTGGGTAAAGGCTGAGCAGGCCGCGAGGATTGAAAAGGCGGGGCTGGATGGATCCGTCTTCTCTTGTTCGGGGGGCTTCCTGCCGGGCCTGGTTCTGGCTCTGGCTCCTCCGTCGAGCCTGGTTCCGGATCCTCCGTCGGTGGTAAGGGCAATCGCATCCTCATCTCCGAACATAAGGATTGTATCGCCAACAAAATGGTTGCCGAGTTATCCTGCGGCTCCGGAAGCGACGGGTGACTAGGACCCTTGCCGGTGCCGCCGTCACCTTCGTCAGGATCCCTCCATTGGGGACGGGCCTCTTCGATGCCCTCGTCGAAGCCCTCTAAGACTTCTACCAGCTCCTCCTCGGGTGCTGTGTCCGTGTCCACGATGGCCACCACCCCGCACCCCTCTTTTTCCGCCGGGGTCTTCACTGAGGTCTTTTCGATGGGTCTGAAAGAGGCTTCCCTCCGCAGAGGCAGGGAGACTCTT
The DNA here is from genome assembly GCF_040938575.1 of Ambystoma mexicanum. Classification (NCBI taxonomy): domain Eukaryota; kingdom Metazoa; phylum Chordata; class Amphibia; order Caudata; family Ambystomatidae; genus Ambystoma; species Ambystoma mexicanum. The sequence continues at coordinate 1,095,689,288 of NC_090924.1, forward strand.
GACCCCGAGGTCGCCTCCACTGGTGTAGCCTCCAGCGACTTCCTCGACAGAGGCCTTGGCCGGGTGAATCAAGGCCTTTACCACCTTGTGTGGGCCTGTGGTCTTCACCTTGGGGGGAGGGTCACCGCCTCGCTCCACCTCGGCCGGATCCTTCGAGCTCGACGGGGGCCTCTCCAGAAGCTTTGCCGGGTTCTCGGCCTTCCTCTTCCCTGAGCCAGAGCGTTGGCTCGTGGTTGATGGCGCTGGAGAGGGGGCGCCCCGCCTGGCAGCCGAGGAGTCCGACCGTTCAGCGCTCCCGGTGCCCGCGGACTCGCGGTGCTTTGCCTTCTGTTGGGCCCCCGTCACCGGGGTGCCCCCACAGGACTTAGAAGACCACTCGGACTTCTTCTTCTCACCTGACGGGCTCTTTCCTTCCAGCCAGTTGGAGAGACGAAGGTGTCGGTCCCTGATGGTCCGTTCCGACATGTTCCCGCAAAACGCACAGTCCTCCTCCATGTGCGTTTTGTCCTCATGAAGCCAGTAGAGACATTTCGAGTGCTCATCCTCCTTGAACACATTCTGCAGCTGGCACCCAGGGCAAACCCTGAACAGCTTTCCGGGCGTCGAGCCTCCTTTCTTCTGAGCCATGTTCGGGTAGGCCGCAGAAACTTCTGGAATCCTCCAAGAAGTGTAACTCGACGAAATCTTCACCCTTGAGGGGCGTAGAAAAATCTGACACGGATCCACGTTAATCGGATGTAGAGACGGTGGGGCTTGAGGCTCTATTTGACCAAAAAAAATGAGAAATTCTCATTGAAAAAGCGCGAAAATGCAGCAAAAGCTCGAGAGCTAAACACGAGGACTCCCAACACTTGAGCGTGCGGTAAAAATCTGAGGATGGCTGCCAGAGGCGGGGCTTAGGGAGTGGGCAGTCATTGGCTGGGGGCAGTATGACCCAGAGACCAGTGATTGGTTACTTGTTACGCTCACCTGAATCCCTCGGAGGCGCAGGTCTGGGCTGGGGGTTCTCGGAGTCTTCTAGGGTCACGCGCAGGCCTCGAATGCCACCCTGGAAAGGCCCTCTCCTCACTGAGATCTTGATCTGAAGGGTGAGGTGTCTGCAATTGTGAGAGCAAGGGGTTAATAAGATATATAAGCCTGACAGGCAAGCCGACTCCCCTTCCTGGTAATCCCCATGTAGTTCGTAGGCTAAATGTGCTCACCTTATATAGGTGAAAGCGGAGCTCTCCATCCTGCGTCTGTGCAGGGGCGCCGAAGCCAGTTACTTCACTGGTTAATTGTCCAGCCTCTTGGTTGCAGAGGATGAAGATTTGGAGCTAGGCCGTCGTTAGCAGCACGAACGGCGGTTGCTTGAATGGAGAGCGATGGAAATGCGAAGGTATTGCAGGCAAGTAAGTAAAAATGTCAATTCGAAGTTTAAAGCACTTCTTAATGTCTCTTTTCCTTTTTCAGGTTGCAGAAGCAGCTGGGTAGAAAAATAGATGTCGAGGAATGCGCCGAGGAGTGAGAAAGATGAGAGCTGCCCAAAACACGTGCGTATAGATGGAGTTTTGTATTTCTTAATGATGTCCTTTTGTTTTGCAGATGCGAGTAGCAGCGTCGGCTGAGGCGAGAAGAATGCAGCGCAGGTAGGAAAGTTTCACGAAGGTTACTAACCAATGTCCTTGCTTCCACAGGGTGCCGAAAAATGGAGAGCTGCAGCCCGTGGCTTGAGATGCACCGATGGATTGGGTGAGTGCTGCACTGGTTTTATCTCGTGCTAACCTGGTGTTCTTTTCCCTTCTCAGATGCTGCAGAAGACAAAGATGGTATTTCAGAAGGTAAGATTACGGATTTCTCTTCCCTAGATGCAGAAGTTGCAGATTCTCTGGAGCTGACACGGTGAGCGTCCTGCTGCTATTGCAGAATAACGCGAAGCACGTTGCTCTGATCGGGCGTGGTTTAAATAGCCTACTGGAGTGCTTAGGTGCCTCCTTCCACAGCAGCCTCGCCCAGGAAAGAAGTCCCAGCTTCCAGAATAGTTCCAGTATCCAGTCCCAGGGAGTGGTGCTGGCCACACCCAGAAGGTAAAGTAGTTCCAGCCATGGATGGATGAGGATTTCATCCTGCAGGTGAGTGAGCAGCATGGTCTGCAGCAGGTAGGTCCACCCAAACACCATTCCTTGCATCATGAGCCCGGCACGTCCTGTGCCGGGACTGGGTCCCCTTATGAGCCTGGCGCCACTGGCGCCAGGACAAGGTCCATAAGGCCCCTATGAGGGCCGATGGGTGCCTGGAAATGAAGTTGTGACCCGGCTTCCGAGGCAGTTGGGCTAAACCTGACTCCTTGGAGGCTGCGGTCATGACAGCATCCCCCCTCAAGGCCCCTCCCAAGCTTGTCTTTTCCGGAGGTTTTGGCTTGTTGGGAAAAGCCCGATGAAATTTTCGGACTAGACGAGGTGCATGTACATATTCTGAGGGTTCCCAAGATCTCTCCTGGGGTCCGTATCCCTTCCAATCAATCAGGTAGTATAGTTTTGATTTGGAAATTTTGGAGTCCAAGATGTCTCGAATTTCAAATTCGGATTCTCCGTCAACTTGGATTGGCTCAGGAGGTTTAGTCAAACGGGTTCCTGGTTGCACAGGTTTCAGGAGAGAAACATGGAAGACAGGATGTATCTTCATTCGAGTAGGTAATTCTAGTTTGACAGCCACTGGGTTAATCACGGCCGTGATTGAGTAGGGCCCTAAATATCTTGGGTTGAAGGTGCATGGCCCTTTTAAAGATAAATGTTTAGTGGACAGCCAGACTTGATCTCCTTTTTGATATTGAGGAGCCTCTTTTCGATGTTGGTCTGCTCCTTTTTTGTATGACTCTTTAGCTCGTTGAAGATGAGCTGTGGCTTCTTTAAATGCTTGAGTTATCGTCGAATGCAGATGGTCAACAGCAGGTGTTCCGAGAGCTTGAGGTGGGTCCAGATTTGAGGTTCGAGGATGACTTCCATACAGCAGGAAAAAAGGGGTTTTTCCCGTCCCAGAATGGATTGAATTATTGTAAGCGTATTCAGCAATCCAAAGGACATCCTTCCAAGTACCCTCGGATTGATGCAACATGCATCGCAGATATTGTTCTAGAGTTTGGTTAGTTCTCTCAGTCTGCCCATCGGTTTGAGGATGATGGCTGGTGGAAAGTCGTACATCAATTTGTGCTAAACGACAACAACTCCGCCAAAAATGGGAAATAAATTGGCTCCCTCGGTCAGAGATTAGTACTGAAGGGAAACCGTGTAACCGGCCAATGTTTTCAAGAAATTCTCGGGCTAGAATGGAAGCTGTAGGTAAACCCTTCAGTGGAATAAAATGAGCCATTTTTGAAAAAAGGTCTACGATCACTAGAATTGTGTTGTATCCGGAGCAAGGGGGTAAATCCGTGATAAAATCCATCGAGAGCGTATGCCAAGGGCCTGGTGGAATGTCTATTGGACGTAATAATCCTGCTGGTTTTTCCTTCTGACTCTTGTTTTGTGCGCAGATACCACAAGAAGCCACAAACTCCTTAACATCTTTCCTCCAAGATGGCCACCAAAAATGCCTTTTAATTTTCTCTGAGGTATGTCCTTCCATTAGAGAATCATGGTAGCAGGTGATGACCTGTCTTTGTAAGTCAGCGCAGGGTAAGAATAGTCTTCCTTGGAAATACAATAGGTTCTGATCTTTTGTAAAATCCTTTCCTTTCAATTGCCAATTCGATGAATCTTCGGGAGTTATGAGCTGATTGACCCTTGCTTTAATCTCTTTGAGGGATAATGTGTTGATTACTCCTAGTATCTTTTGTTCAGGAATTATTGGCACCGGCTCCGGATTAGCTGTAAGTTCGTCTACCCCTATCCGGGAAAGGGCGTCTGCTTTTCCGTTCCTAACGCCTGGTCGAAATGTGATTACAAAATCGAATTCTGCGAAGAATAAAGCCCAGCGTAGTTGCCTCGAAGATTGAGCTTTAGCTGACTTCAGGTACTGGAGGTTACGGTGATCCGTGATTACAGTTACTGTGTGCCGGGCTCCCAAAAGATAATGCCGCCAGGCCTTAAAGGCGGACTTAATTGCCAAGAGTTCTTTGTCCGTAATTGTGTAGTTGATTTCAGGAGCCGAAAATTTGTGAGACCAAAAGGCTACAGGGTGTAACTGGTGCGTTTCGGGGTCTCTTTGTGACAGCACCGCCCCCATTGCAAGACTGGAAGCGTCTGTCTCAACGATGTAGGGAAGTTCTGGACGGGGATGCCTTAAGACTGGAGCAGAGATAAATTTGGCTTTTAATTCTTGGAAGGCTTGTTCGGCTTCTAGAGTCCACTCAAATTTTTTATTCTTTTTCAGAAGAGCCGTGATAGGTTGGACTACCCGAGAGAATTCAGGAATGAACCTTCGGTAAAAATTAGCGAAGCCCAGCATGCTCTGCACACCTTTAACGGAAGTTGGGGAAGGCCATTTGGTGATAGCATCCACTTTTCTTGAGTCCATGTGAACTCCGTTGGGTGATAAGATGAACCCTAAAAATTCCACTTCCTTTGCGTGAAAGGTGCACTTCTCCAGTTTAGCAAACAAGCGGTGTTGGCGAAGTCTCTGTAAAACCGCTGAGACGTGTCTACGATGATCAGTTTCTGAGGCTGAGTATACCAGGATGTCGTCAATATAAACGACTACGCACACATCAATAAGTTCTCTGAGGACATCATTCATGAAATACTGGAAAGCGGCCGGTGCGTTACATAGTCCGAAGGGCATTACTTGATACTCAAATAATCCATATTTAGTGCGAAAGGCCGTCTTCCACTCGTCGCCCTCCTTAATGCGTACCAAATGGTAAGCTCCTCTGAGGTCTAACTGTGTATATGCAGGCGCCTTTTACCTGGTCCAATAATTCAGGAATCAATGGCAACGGGTATCGGTTTTTGACTGTAATCTGGTTCAGGGCGCGATAATCGATACACATTCTTAGGTCACCTTCCTTTTTCGGGACGAAGAACAAAGCTGAGGAAGCCGGGGATTTCGAGGGGCGGATGAATCCGTTAGCCAAGTACTGGTCCAAGTATTGCCTGAGATGGAGGTTTTCTGGTTCAGTGAGGGCATATATTCTGCTGCACGGAGGGGTGGACCCAGGTATCAGGTCTATCTGGCAGTCGTATGACCGATGCGGTGGCAGGGTGATGGCTTGATCTTTCTGAAAGACGTCGCTGAACTCTTGGTATTCCAAAGGTAATCGGGAGTCCTCGGAAGTGATGGTTGCTAGCTTGATTTCGGGCTGAGGATAACAGGTTGAAGCGCATTCTGGAAACCGAATTACCTTGGCTCGCCAGTTTATCTGAGGATTGTGCTTTTCCAACCAAGGCATTCCCAGAATCACCTGAAACTGCGGGGCCTTGATTACATCAAACACGATCTTCTCCCGATGTCCGCCTTGACATAACAACGTTACCTCCATGGTGGTATGAGAAACTGGTCCGGAAGCTATTTCAGTACCATCCACTGTAGTGATTACGTCCTTTACCATCTTGGGACATAGGGGAAGATCCATCCTGGTAGCCAAGTCGTGGTCCACATAATTACCGATTGCTCCGCTATCAATGTATACTTTGATAGCATGCATGCGATCTGGTCTATTGGGACTTACGAGGACCATAGGCATAACCAAATGCGAGGTCAAGGAACTGGTTTTAACGCTCGGCAAGCGGACCTCTACGCTTGTCGGGCGAGGTCGTTTCCCGATTCCAGTTTCTCAGCATTTTTATCAGAAGCTCCTACGGTCTTCTTGACCGGTTTCACTGAGCAATCACGAAGGAAATGTCCAGAATTCCCACAGTATAGGCACAGCTGTAATTGCCTTCTTCTTTCCCGTTCTTTCTGAGTTAATGGTCCTTTTACTACTCCTATTTGCATTGGTTCCACGGAGTCATTCCCTTTAGCGGAGCTCTGAGGTCTTGAAAGTACCCGGGTTTCAAATCTGGATCGATCGGACTTCCTGTTCTGTAGCCGATGATCTAATTGGACCACTAGGTCGATATAATCTGAACAGTCTTGCGGCGGATTAACCACCTGTGCTAAAACGTCTTTAAGTTCCCCACGTAGGCCTCTGTAGAAGAGCGTGATCCTCTTATCTTCAGGCCACCTGGTCTCAACCACCAGTCTATTAAAGGACGCTATGTAAGCCAGGAGATCCTGATTACCTTGTCTGAGTGACAGGAGTTCATTGTCCAAGGCCTGCCCCTGTGAATGTCTTGCAAACAACTTTTCCATACTGGTCTGAAAGTCTTGAAAGTTATAGAGGAGCGGGTCATCCTGTGTCACGAGAGGAATGGACCAATCTGCAGCACTACCGCTAAGATAGGAGAGTACAAACGCTACCTTGGCTTGGTCCGTTGGGAATGCGGCGGGTCTACACAGAAAGTGCAAGCGGCATTGATTGATGAATACTGCATATCGCTTTGGATCTCCGGAAAAACGTTCGGGCGGGGCCAAAGGCACATTCCCTGGCAGATTAATTTGCACCGGATTACTTGAGGTTGTAGGCGTGCCGCCCCCTTCATAGAGAGGCAGTGGCGTCTGTCCCGCTTGAGCCTGTAGCAACTGTCTGGCCAGATCATCAGTCCGTTCCTTGGCCATGATCAACTCCCTTCGTAAAGCGTTTGTTTCTTGGCGAGATGCGTGTACTTCTGCCCTTAGTTCCCCAAGCATTTGAGCCAGTTGATCTGTGTCCGAGGTTTCCATTGCGCCTGGGTGGGAATATAGCGGTAGGCTTCGTGTTCTGTAACGCTCACCTGAATCCCTCGGAGGCGCAGGTCTGGGCTGGGGGTTCTCGGAGTCTTCTAGGGTCACGCGCAGGCCTCGAATGCCACCCTGGAAAGGCCCTCTCCTCACTGAGATCTTGATCTGAAGGGTGAGGTGTCTGCAATTGTGAGAGCAAGGGGTTAATAGGATATATAAGCCTGACAGGCAAGCCGACTCCCCTTCCTGGTAATCCCCATGTAGTTCGTAGGCTAAATGTGCTCACCTTATATAGGTGAAAGCGGAGCTCTCCATCCTGCGTCTGTGCAGGGGCGCCGAAGCCAGTTACTTCACTGGTTAATTGTCCAGCCTCTTGGTTGCAGAGGATGAAGATTTGGAGCTAGGCCGTCGTTAGCAGCACGAACGGCGGTTGCTTGAATGGAGAGCGATGGAAATGCGAAGGTATTGCAGGCAAGTAAGTAAAAATGTCAATTCGAAGTGTAAAGCACTTCTTAATGTCTCTTTTCCTTTTTCAGGTTGCAGAAGCAGCTGGGTAGAAAAATAGATGTCGAGGAATGCGCCGAGGAGTGAGAAAGATGAGAGCTGCCCAAAACACGTGCGTATAGATGGAGTTTTGTATTTCTTAATGATGTCCTTTTGTTTTGCAGATGCGAGTAGCAGCGTCGGCTGAGGCGAGAAGAATGCAGCGCAGGTAGGAAAGTTTCACGAAGGTTACTAACCAATGTCCTTGCTTCCACAGGGTGCCGAAAAATGGAGAGCTGCAGCCCGTGGCTTGAGATGCACCGATGGATTCGGTGAGTGCTGCGCTGGTTTTATCTCGTGCTAACCTGGTGTTCTTTTCCCTTCTCAGATGCTGCAGAAGACAAAAATGGTATTTCAGAAGGTAAGATTACGGATTTCTCTTCCCTAGATGCAGAAGTTGCAGATTCTCTGGAGCTGACACGGTGAGCGTCCTGCTGCTATTGCAGAATAACGCGAAGCACGTTGCTCTGATCGGGCGTGGTTTAAATAGCCTACTGGAGTGCTTAGGTGTCTCCTTCCACAGCAGCCTCGCCCAGGAAAGAAGTCCCAGCTTCCAGAATAGTTCCAGTATCCAGTCCCAGGGAGTGGTGCTGGCCACACCCAGAAGGTAAAGTAGTTCCAGCCATGGATGGATGAGGATTTCATCCTGCAGGTGAGTGAGCAGCATGGTCTGCAGCAGGTAGGTCCACCCAAACACCATTCCTTGCATCATGAGCCCGGCACGTCCTGTGCCGGGACTGGGTCCCCTTATGAGCCTGGCGCCACTGGCGCCAGGACAAGGTCCATAAGGCCCCTATGAGGGCCGATGGGTGCCTGGAAATGAAGTTGTGACCCGGCTTCCGAGGCAGTTGGGCTAAACCTGACTCCTTGGAGGCTGCGGTCATGACATTACTACTGAGAAAGACAGATCAGAAACAAAACTGATACTGATTTTTTCTTTACCGAGGATTCCCGGCCTGACGACGGGGAATATTCATGAGCATGTGAATCCATGCCAGACCCCATGCTGGAGAAAGTTATGTACCAATATGTCAATTACTTACCTTGAAATACACGTGTCATTCTTACAGTGTAATTGGGTTTTGCTTTCCCTGCCTTGCTTAGTGCATTCTAAAATAGTTATTGAGGGGGGTCATACTCATCATTGAGTAGCGTGAGGCCCCTCCAGAAAGCATACGAGTTGTTTTACTAGCTCTGAAATTAGTTCTAAGAAGCAATGTTGAAAGGTGTATACTTGTAAGAGGGTTGGCTTATTAGGTGATTTGTATAACCAAGTGTCACTGCATGATTGACTGGGTTTACTACCCTTGAATTACTGATGGTGTTCTAAATGTATATCTAACCTGGTTTTACTCCCCAAGAATAGCTGACTGCCATTCTGAATGTGTTATAGGCTTGTTAGGGAGAATTTTCATTTATGTGCCAATTCCCTTTAGCCTTAGAGACACCAAGCTCTTTTGCTGGACTCTGGCCTTTTTAATTCTTACTCCCGAGTGAGTGGGACTTTTTCCTCACTCTCATGTGTTTTGTCTGACAAGGATTTTGTTTCTTACTGTTTAATGGAGTCTGGTAAACTCCATAGGCATCTGCTTTTTGCACTGTGGGAAACAGCACCTTTTGTGCAGTGCCACTGAGAAGTCCCTTGGACTTCTCTTACTGTTTAACTACATTTTCTTGGATGAACTACTGTTCAAAGAATAGTAAGATGACTTTGTCTTACTTACCTTTTCTTAAGTCGGTCCAGCCCACACCACCCTATGTGGAGTGCTGGAGGGTTACATAGTAACTCCTTTTTACCACTTCTCATGTAACATTCTGTTACACTAACTAACTTGAATGGCTGGTGGCAGCGGTTTCTTTTATACTACCTTTGAGCCATGTATCTGCAGACTGATTTCTTAGCTTAAGTACAAGACCCAAGGATGGGCATTTTCCCAAAATGGCCCCGTCTTTTTTCCTGCTATTTCTTGTCAGTTTGTTCCTTCTAGGCTTTCACTCTGTTTGAATCAGGTTTGAGTCGTGTTGGGAAAGAATGTATGCAGTACCCTGTGGGAGACTGCATCGGCCTTGTCCTCTTGGTAATAGGTAACCCAACCTTTGGTATAAGCATGTACTACACAAGTTGGTAGAATGACTGAGCAGCCAGGCTGATCTCAAGAGGGTGAACGTGAGCTGTAGGGTTGTCACATAGGGTTCACAGTAAAGTGTATCCAAATAAATTCTTACAAGCAAGGTTTCTTGATTAAACAATTATTTATTAATTTAACAGTCAGTTGACTAAGCCTTCCTTAGAAGGGAGCAAATATGTAACACAACAATATACTTCAAAATACACACTCAGTTTCAATAAATCAGTAGATGCCCATTTGGGAAGGCACACAGACACTTCCTACACCCTGAGGTGACTTAAATAACTAGGACACTGTGGACATTGATATATCACTGGTACATTTAGAGCAATACTGAGTTTGGTGTCAAAAGGAAATTGTTAGGGAATAAAACAATGGTTAAATATTCAAGCAGGTAAGGACTTTTGAACCCCCCAATGCAATGTAGATTAACCTTTTCCCAGCTACACAAGTTATAGAATGTGAGAACCTTTGGAGCGATAGTTAAAGCACAACGTCGGCGCTTAGAAGAGTCTTTCAGGGAGCCGGGACAGCCAATGTCAATTGAGCAAAGTCTAGGGAAGCTGAAGCACTTCTTGTTGAAGATAGCACAAAAGTGAAGTTAAGTAAAAAGTCTTGCACAATGTTTTATAAATCTTTGTAGAAAATTAAATCACTGTTGGGCCACAAGCTGGGAGGCTTGTGAGGGGCACAGCTGCAAGCAACTCTCCTAAAGGCAACCAAGGCAAGTCTCAACTGAGAGCTTGCAAGGTCACCCGACAACAGGCAAGTACCCCTTAGTTTACAGTACCTTAGGTCTGAAGAAATTGGTTCCGGCTGGCTTCTGTTCCAGTTGTAGTATCGCAGATCCTGTTGTACCTGGGCCTCAGTCGTGGGAACAAGACGGAGGATGTTTGGGGACTCTTGCACTACGATTTGAAGGTCGGTGGCAGCAACAGACAAACTTCAGATCAGCAGCACTTTGCGGTTTCGGCTTCTCGCGAATAGCACCACTGCGGTTCTCGGATACCTTATGGACTTTCCCTGAATCTGGGGTTCAGCACTCTGTTGAGGTGGCTCAGGCTTGATCAATCCTGTTTCATGGGATTCCGAAGGACCTTCCTGGAGCTCGGGTCCGACTTAAAGACAATACACTCGATTCTGATGTTCCTCTCCCTGGCAATCGGTTCCTGCAGCAGCAATGGAAGTACAGCCAGCTCCGAGACGATTTCCAGATGAGTTTGTCTTGGGGTCGATTAGTCCCACCAACCAAAGGGGAGAAGTCGTCCTTTACAGGGCTTCTCTAGTCGAGGCAAATTCGGAGCATCAGCACTGCAGCAAGGCTTCACCGGGCAAACCAACGGCCCAGGAGTTGCAAGCGTATCTTCCAATTTCTTCTTCGGATTCCTTCGTCCAGTGGTCGACTCTGCCTTCCAAGCAAAAGACTTCGACTTTTAAGCAGTTTTCTCCCATTCATTTGCAGCCTAGCTGTCACTCACACAGCAGGGCGTCTGTCCTCCAAGGACAGCCAGCCAGCCAATTGCCTTTGAGTGCATTCCTTAACCAAGGGGATTAAGTACAGGGAGTTTAGGGGATATCCCTCGCTTCCTACCCTGCCAGACATGCTGGAGCCAGAGGCGGGCTTCACCAGTGAATCCCGCCAAAGACAAAACGAACAAAGGGACAAAACCTGGTGTGGCGCGCAGAGTACATCTCAAGAAGGACCTTTCCAACAAGAAATGGCATAAAAAGAAGACCGGGGCCATTTTGACAAAATGGGCACTCCTGGGTGCTTTACTGCAGCTGCAATTGCAGCCCGAAGTAGAAACACTCAATAGTAGTAAAAAGTAAACCACTGCCAGCAGCCATTAATTGTAGAAAGGGTAACATAAAAAGGTTACATGGGAAACTAGACAAAGGGGATACTAAGTAACCCCTCCAGCTCCCTATTGTAAGATAGTGTGTGCTGGGTCTAGAAAGTTACACAATTTCACTTCACTGCTCTTAGAAACAGTAGGTTAACCAAGAGAAGGCATTTAAACCTTTGGGAAATCTGAAAGACTACCCTATGCCACTGCACTGAAGGTGCTGTGGGTCATAATGTAAAAAGATGCTGCCTATGGAGTTTGTCAGACTCCAAACCAAAAGAAACTGTATTCAAATCAATGAAAAATACATGAGTGGGGAAATGGTCTCACTCTCCCCAGGGTCAAAATTAAAAGTCAAAAAGTGCAGCAAAAAGAGCGGGCGGAGTCTCTAAGGTAGAAGGGAATTAGCACATTTCTGAGAATTCTCCCTAACAAGTCCTTTGTGCATTTTGCATTTGGCGGGCTTCAGCCCTGATGCCCTGCCCGCCCAGGCTTCAGTGTGTCTGGAAAGGCAGGGTCCCGAAACGTCCCTGTCCTTGGTCTCTAGGTGTGCCTGAGTGAAACCAGTTCCGATTGGCCGGCTGGCTGTCCGGTAGGACAGCCACCATGCTGGGTGATTGACAATCTAGGGCTGTGAATGAATGGGAACTTGATTAAAAGACGAGGTTTTTTGGACTCGAGGCAGAGTTGACGACTGGAGGAAAACATCTGACGAATAAGACGTGACGTGCCAGCAGCACCCTCGTGGACCTTGAAGTGCCCGGTGAAGCCCTGCAGCTGTGCCGACTCCATTTTTCATTTCGACTGGAAAGACCCTCAAGGGAAGACTTCCTCCCATGGGCTGGTGGGACCAAATAGCCTTGAGAGACACTTCATTTTGGCGCAACCCCCGACTTGCTGTGACTTTCCAAGGCTGCAGAATCCCCAATGCCCGGGGACCCCTGACCATCATCAAGTGCATTGTCTTCGGAAGTGTGAATCCGGCCAAAACTTTGAGAGGACCCTACAGATGCAGGACATCATCCGGAGTCCCCTCACTAGAATCCAGGACCGAGGGATCAAGTAACCTCCAACCAGAGCTGTTCGTTCTCATTTGGTGTTGAGAAAAAGGCGGCAAAACCACAAAAGGCCGCTGAATCAAAGAGAATCCATTGCTGCTGAGTCCCTCTCTCGAGCGCTGCTGCAGAAGCCCACCAGACGCCCTCCCTTTCGTCACCACGACCAAGGACCAGGAACAAGTGTCTGCTACACTGCAACAGGAAGGCATCCAGCTGGAACGAATTCTTCAATTCTCAGGTACTGTGTGGCTTGAGGTACATCTATCTGTTGCCAATTGTGGTGCTTCCTAACTTGGGGAGTACCATTTAAAATCCTTTTGAGTTGCACTGGACTCCCGGTTTGTGCTTCTTCAAGGTAGCTCCTCTTGAGCTTCTCTGATTTCTACTGAACTACTATTTTAAAACATTTTCTAAGAAGAGAGCATCAGAACTTTGAACTGGCCCATTGACTTTGGCAGACCTGGCTCCCTAAACGGCCCCTTCTGAACCTATTGGCTTTGGCAGTGCTGGTTCCCTTACAGTTTGTAATTGCTGAACACTATTATTGCTGGGATAAAAGACTGCCTAAATCCCTCCAAGAAAATCTAACTGTTCTTCTACTTACAATGTATATTCTGATCCGATTTTAACTTTCCCCTCCTTAAAACTCAATATTGTAATGGTGATCACAAATACGTGTCATCATTGACTTCAAACGAAGTCACTCAGTGTGCTGGAATATGTATAACATAAGAAAGGTTTACTCACCTAACTTATTGATCTTGTTGAACTCAATCCTAACTTTGGGATTAATGTTACTATTAGTTGCTGCTTTTTAAAGATTGTCTAATTATCCTTGTGCATATAAAAATATTTATACTATAACGTTATATGTGTAAGTGTTTACTTGGATAGCTGAATTTACTAATTTCATTTTACAGCTGACTTTACCCCTCTTAAGATAAGCCCGGCTGCTTAGTCACTCTACAAACTTGTGTAGTATAGGCCTATATTAAAAGATGAGTTACCTAATACCAAGAGATAAGTCTTGTAAAGTCCCACACTAGTTGGACTCTACAAATTCTTACCTCACACGGGTTGACTCACCTTGACTACTGATTGTATTCCCAATAAGGTTATACATTGGGTTGTATCCCATAAGTATTGAGTTGGTTTTTATAATTGTGTTTATATGATGTTATAGTACTTACCCAAGATTTATCTTGGCCTACTTGTATTTAAATAACCCCTTTATTTTTACAATACATAGAGTTTGTTTCTCTTTGGACCATATGTATGCTACATTTTATTTGTACGAAGCGACAGCCCTCTATTCCTGGCTGCTCTGTCTACACTAACAAATGTTCGCAGGTGGTAGAGCATTATACTAAGGGTGGATTTATGTACTGCCTCAGATGTATGGTTTTATGAAGCCCTTAGTTGGACTTTAGAAAAACTGTTCCAATAGACTTTCTCGGCAGTCTAGGAGTTCTTACATTCAGAGTACTTAAGTTTGGAGGGCATGTTAAGGAGAATTCTCATTTCTGTGCTAATTCCCTTCAAACTTAGAGACTCCCAGCTCTTTTGCTGGACTTTTTAATTTTAACCCTGGAGTGAGACCTTTTTCTCACTCTCTCATGTATTTTTACCTGATTTGGATTATGTGCTTCCTCTGTTTTTGGAGTCTGACTAACTCCATAGGCATCTACTTTTTGTATGGCGACACCCCGCACTTTCGGTGCAGTGTCACAGAGAAATCCTTTAGATTTCTCATAAGGTTTCAATACCTTTTCTTGTGTGAACTACAGTTCCCAAAAACAGTAAAGTGAAATTTACTTTACTTACCTTTTCTCTTTGTAGGTCCAGCACACACCATCCTATGTGGATTGCTGGGGGGTTGCCTAGTAGCCCATTATCCTACATTTTCATGTAACATTTGTATGTTACCCTCACTACTTTAAATGGCTGTTGGCAGTGGTTTAATTTTCCTACCATTGTGCTTTTCTACCGCAGGCTGAATCCTCAAGCTGCAGTAGAGCACCCATGGGTGACCATTTAGTCAAAATGACTGCAGTCTTCTTTTTACGCCATTTTCTGTTTGTGAGGTCTTTTTTGTGTATTACTCTCTGCGTTGAGCCAGGTTTGAGCCCTTTGTTCATCTCGCCTTTGCCGGGTTTCAGCCCAGAAGCCTCTGGCTCCAGAATGTCTGGAAAGCCAGGATGTGAGGGAGGTTCCCATAACTCCCCTGTCCTTTGTCTCTAGGAATGCCTGAATGCAACCAGTCCTGATTGGTTGGCTGGATGTTCTCTCAGGACAGCCACCCTGCTGTGTGATTGACAGCCTAGGCTGTCCATGAATGGGAGAAACCTGCTTAAAGGTCAAGGGTTTTGGGACTAGAGGCAGAGTCGACTACTAGGAAAAACACCCGAGGAAGAAACCGTGAACAAAGCTTGCTGCATCCTCTTGGACCTTTGAATTGCCCGGTGAAGCCCTGCTGCTGTGCTAAAACTCCATTTTCAATTTGAGAGAGAACCTCCGGAAGGGACGATTTCTTCCCTTGAGTTAGTGGGACCAATTAACCCAGAGACAAACTCCACTGGACCATCTTCCCCGACTGGCTGTATTTCTTCTTTGCTGCTGCAAGACCCGAGTACCAGGGGTCAAGAAATCCATAGTAGAGTGCATCATCAGAAATCCAGCCAGAAGCTCCAGGAGTCTCCTAAGTAACCCTCCAGAAGCAGGGCGACCAGAGCTTGAGTCCTCACACCAGAGTGCAGGACGCGAGGATGATATCTCCGAGATCCACGACAGTGCTGTTTACCAAGCGCTGAAATTGCAAAATGCTGCTGAACCAAAAAGAGCCTGTAGCTGCCGACAACCTCCAAAGTGCTGCCGCAGGAAACCTCCAGACGGCCACCCTCTTGTCTCCATGACTGAGGTTGAGGAACAAAGGGTCTGCATCGCAGCAAAATGACAGAATCCAGCTGGAACACACTTCTTCAAACCAGAGGTACTGTTTAGACTTGGGGTACTTCTTATGTCAGTGTCTTTGAGCGATTTTCTCAGTTGAGGGTTGTAGTGGCTTACCTTTAGAGTTGAGTTCAACTCTGCTTTCCACAGGCCTAAAAGCTTGTGACCGAGTTCTACAAACTCTCAAACTTTGTGCATTTCTTTTTTTTATCTAATAAGTGCCTCAGCTTCACAGACTGTGTTCCAATTGACTTTGGCTGTCCTGGCTCCCTGCAGACTCTTGTTTGTCCCTCATAGGTGTGTAATGGGGTCTAATTCCTAGGAAATTTCAAAGGGTTAATGATAATTGGCGGGCCTTATTGATACGGCTGACCCTAGTAATGGCAAAAGAAGAAGGTATTAAGGTGCTTTCCTTCAATAAGGATTTGCTTTTGTTTTGGTTACTAGGAGACACCGGACGACGAGAAGGAGAAAGACGTCCGTTACCAGTGGGCGCATTAGGAGATGAATGAAAAGCAAACCGAAGTTAAATGTGCCGTTGCGCCTGTTTAGAGTGCTATTTAATTAAAAAGTCAAGTTGAACTAGTTGCGGAGAGTATTCCGCTTCATTTGCGTTGAATCAGCAGAAAATCCAAGGTTGAGAGAAACTACAGAGCGAAGGAGACGGAGTGGCCTGAACAGCGGATTGCATACAGCCCAACTGCTGTCCTCACTGTGGAATGAGGAAGAGTAAAAGGGGCGGGCCTCGACAGCTGAACGTCTCCGCCCTGTCAGCTGGCAAGACTCTACGTACCAGAAGTCACGGAGAAGACAGGAGGGGCTAAACAGCTGATCGAACAACGTGGCTCTACTTAGCGAGGTTCCGCAGTGAAACGAAAGGACACAAACGGGGCCGCCAGCGAAGCCTTCCAGTGCGAGGAAAGAAGGTAATGAACGAGTCCTTAGTATAGAAGTGGAGAGAGCAGAACTTATTTAAGACCGTGTCAATGAGAAGTTGTTTCCCTCACAGTTTGAACGTTCTGAAAAGAGCGGTCCCAAAAGAAAATATTACAAATTAGTTTTGAAGAGGAATCTTTTAAAAGGAAGTTAGTTCAGCGATGAAAGGACTGTTTGAGAGTCTTGTGAGGGACCTAAAAGGTATGAAACCCATATGAGCAGCACCGTGGGATTTACAAAAGACTTAACTTATGTGAACAAAAAAAGGACCAAGAGTTAGATCATAGATAGTTACCTTCTTATCATCGGAGTGTTACTACGATCTGGTGATGAAAGTAACTTTTCTTCTGGTTGTTGAAGTCCCATGAACAGTTGTTTTGTTTCTTATACATGAAAAAAAACACCACAAGACTCGTATTCCTACGGAGTCGTATTCCTCCAACCTGAAGAATCTTCCACACTACAGTATCCTTTTCTGGCTCCTTCATATTTTTTCTGTCTTTTATAGTTAATAAAAGTTGGCTTGTAATCAAATTTATAGTCTGCGCATCTCTTATTCCCACATCAAGGTGTAACAAGGTGGTAACTTGTTTTAGACTGTTACTGCTGGGAAAGGCTTGTCTAGATTTCATTGGAAGGTTCAGTTGTCCTCACATATACTGAGAACCTGTTTAACCTTTTCCTTCCTTAAACCTTTCCTTTCTGCAACCTCAGAATCTGCAAAGTATAACTAGTGTGATACATAAATGCCATTACATTCCTTGTGAATGACGTCACCTCAGGGTGTAGGAATGGTTTAAGAATCATATCCAAAGATTATCCACTAAGTCTGATTCTGAAAAGTATTTTAAAGTATATTTACAGTGTTCATATCTTGCCCTTTTTAAAGAACGCTTTTTTAAAAATTGATGTTAAATAACTATTTATAACTGAAACCATGAGTGCAAGGGTTACTTGGTTACTTGTATTTATGAATGTCATTGCTACAGCTCACATTTACCTCTCTTGAGATAAGGCCTGGCTGCTCAGTCACACTACAAACTTGTGTAGTACAGACCTATACCAAAAGGTGTGTTACCAATTACCAAGCAGACAAGTGTTGTGTAGTCTCACACAGTGATACTACATCAATTCTTGCATAACGGCGTACTTCCAGGGGACTTCAAAGACTAGTGCCCTGAAGCCAATTATGAAGATCTCTCACCCTGGATTGACACGAGCCATGCTGGTCAACGCCTAAATACCACAAACAAATATGATGTTGGTTGTTAATCGACATCTTCACATCGAGGTCTGTGCATGTCTTAAACCTAGGCTATTTGGGATTGGATAACTTGTAATTTGAAAAATATTGTATGTCTGAAAAATTTGAGAGTGGATATTCCATGAAACGTGCGGAGCATGCAGAAAAAAAACTGAAGTCACAATGCAGATTATATATAGACACCAATGTTGCATCCGGTGTGGAGGAGTAGTCACGACGAGGGATCCAAACGCGGATTTTGCATGGTGTGCTCTGCGGAATTTCAGTGTACACCTGAAGGGCAGGAATATATCCAAAATTCAGAATACAGTCTGTGGGAAGAAACCATTAGATGAGTTGAGCAGTCGAAATGGTATCAATATCAGAAGAAGGGCCATTGGCTGCCTGCATGAGGGAGGTTAAGGGCGGGGGCCGGAATAAAGCCCCAGAACAAGTCAAAGTCATTCTAAGCCCCAGCTTCCAGTAGCGTTGAGGTGGAGAACCCACCCACCCCGTGTCTATAAGGCTAACCATATAACAACAAAGCCCAAATTGAAGTTCAATGAGTTAAGATGGGCGATAGTCATTCAAGATCAAACCCCCAAATGTTGGTAAAATAAAACAGCCCTCTTTCATGCAGAGCCATGCAGGAAAGTGCAAGCTTGGAACAGACATCCATAGTGTAGGTTCCATTTGCGATGACTAATAAATCGTAATGGGCAGTCGTGGAAAAATGTGGAGTGCACACTGTAATCCAACCTCTGACCTTAGTCAATACCAGCTCGATTGGCAAATGATGACCCTGAGCCTTTAATGTAATCCCTTGCAGCAACCCATACATGGTCCAGTCTATTGCCAGCAACTCCAGCTGGACATTCAGATAACACTTAACTAGCCAAAGCAGAGCAACTGTGTGGTGGTCCACCCTACTACCGACCCCAGGCACAGTGAAGATGGGTCTTTGTCTCCATGCGGCTGCTTGCGAGAGTCAAGGGGAAAGGAGAAACTTAAACAGGAGAGCAGAAAAGGAAGAATAGGAGGCGAGGTCGAAAGAAAGATAAACAGTGAGGGGAAGAGTCAAAAAAGAGTTCACAAACCTCTATGTGGAGTAGAGCAATGCAGTGATGTAAGGGCCTCAATGTATGCCTGAGGATAACCACCAGTGGGACAGCACACCACTGTAGAAGTACTGGGGGGAGAAGCCCAAACCGTGGTTTCCAACATTTGTATAAGAGTGACACCTGATCCCTGTGCAGACCACTCGGGGCACAGGTAATCAAGACAATCAAAAGGTCCAACTGAATTATCCAAACCAGCCACAATAGAATCTACAGAACAGACCGGAATGAAGCGTTGAGCACTATACACCCTTGAGACCCAAGTGACCTTTTTTCCAACCAAGAAGGCACATCTGTTTGGAAGGTAGATGGAAGGACTGGGGACCACAAGCCTAGGGAACACCTCACCACATTTTTCCTGCATTAGTAACCTCACTGTGTGGGTAAAGTGGAGACCTACCTCCCCGTTTTCTTTTACTGTATCAAAATAGGTTGGTGTAGCACTGTGCTTTCAGTTGGATCACGATTACTATTATTTATTATTTGTTACGGACAACACGCCCAGAAGGCTCAGTGCGCACATGAAACACACAAATGCACAGACTAATAAGAGGAACTCAGAGGGAGAGGCCAAACTCGTATGCAATTCCAAACATAATACATTCAGCGCATGGCCAGGGGAAAGTAAAACACAGACTTTTAATTCTTAGATACTTTACTACTGATCTAAAACCCTAGTGTGAAAGGTTTGGAGGATAGGGTGGGCAGATCTGAAAGTGAATTGGGGAATGCCTTAAAGGCCTGTTATTAAATAAATTAAAGCACATACAAGTTTATTCACTGCTGTTTGTTAGGGCAGTTTCCCTAAAGTTCAATTGAGGTAAGACTTCATAAAAGTATGCCAATGGCATAGAGGTCCCCAACTCTTAGTATTAGTCTGTACTACTCATGGAACCTTGGTAGAGTGGCAGAGCAGTCAGGATCATCATAGGAGGAAGATGTGAGCTGTAGTTAAGTACACTGAACCCAGTATATTAAAATACATATTTATTATGTACACAAGAAACGTCATAAAATACTTATCACTTAATCAACACACATAGGATTACTTATAGATACTTTTCACACACCACTGCTTAGTTGGTAGCTGTTCACGGTACAATTGATACAGAGATTGACACTAATGACAGTTCTGCCGTATTATCGGTAAAACTGCGCACTCACGCACATAGATATACGATAATTGTATTTAGTTAGCAAAACCACTTGAGAAAGTCTTTTAGAAAGGAAAAATGTTGGTTAGTCAAACAGTAGCAAAGCTTAAGGCGTTTTCTCTACAAACTAAAGCTTTAAAAGTGTCACGGCTGTACCACTGGTGCACCAATTGGCACCCCATCGTGGACTAATTGGTACTCATTCATCTCCATAATCCTCCCTAGACAATACCCATTCATATGTTTGTATTTACTTTCCGTTTGCAAGACTTTGGAACTCCCTTATTTAATTTCACAAACTACATGCCCATAATGCACCGTGCGTTCCCATTCCCTGGCTATTCCTATGCAGTAGTCTTAGAACTACAATCCCCAGAAGCCTTAGAGATCAGTGCTGCTTTCACTTTCTGAGGACCAGAGAGGGAGGATGCCAATTACCTCTAGGTGATGTTAATTAGCCTGCTTCAGCACAGGGCAGGTCAGTGTTTAAGCAGCTGCCTGCAGGAGCACAGGTCTCTTGCATTGAGTTTTCTTCCAGCCCTTTGTTGCCTTGATCCTTGGATTTCTGCTGTGTCCTGCTGTTTTCAGAACCTGCTCCTGTTCCACAGCCCTGTGCTCCCCGCCTTGCAGCCCGATACTCTGCCTTCACTGCCCTGCCTTTTGCCCTGCACCTCTGTGCTGCCTGTACTTCAGCCATGCTCCCCTGCTTGCAGTCCTCTGTTCCCGGTCTACACCGCCTTGTTTTTTACCAATTATCTTGTTCCCTACCTGCAGCTCCTTGTGCTGTGCCCATTGCCCGTGTTAACTGTCTTCAGCTTCCTTGAATCTTCAGTCCTGGCCGTGTTTATCCCACTTCAGAGCTACAGTTTCATTGTTATCTGTCTTCAGTCCTGCTCTTGTAATCCCACTTCAGAGTTACAGTTCCTTGTTACCAGTCTGTAATGACCAGTCTCCTTACCCCTGCACATAAATTCTAGTTTTGTAGCTTTTCTTTTTTTTCTCCAGTTCCCTCCCTGAACCTTTCTCACTTTGGCTTCCTTTTTCCCCCTTGACATTTTTGTTACAGTTCTTGTCTTCACTTGTGCCTTGTGTAATTCCTTTGTTCAGAATTTGGCTGCTGGGTTTCCAGCAGACAATCGCTGCCTGCTTTCCTTCGTCGCATTTCAGTATTGTACCTTGTGCCATTGTTAACAGTGTATTTCAGGAAGCAGTCATTGTTCAGTTCCTGCTGGACCCATACAGGCTTGCAAGCAGTTTCCTTGTTTGTACCTTAGGGTCCAGATACAGACCCTCACTGCTATTGCTTCTTTCCATGCGCATTTAAAGGCAGAGACCTCCTCCACCTGGTGACTCTTAACGCCCGCTCAGCCAACAAACACTCTGCCGACATCTCCCTCCTTCATGAAGACACTGATGCAGACATTCTTGCTCTTACCTAGACATGGTTCAATGCCACCTCAGTCACTGCTTTTGACTCCCTGACGGCTTTAAGATCCTTTCCAAGCCTCAACCTCACCGTGCTGGCAGTGGGGTTGCCTTAATCTTCCCTGAGTGGGTTCCTTCTTCCATCATACCCTTGTGTTCCTTTGAGAGCCTGATATGCAAGTTGCCCATCTCTCCTTCCTCCTCCCTATTAGGCACAATTGCATGCAGTACCCTCTGGGAACACCACACACAATTAGGACTACAGGTGAAAGCAAAAACCAACCACCTTTGGCATAAGTCTGTACCACACACTTTTGGTAGCGAGCTGAGCAGCCAGGTTTATCTCAAGAGGGAATGTGAGCAGTAAAGGAAGTATCACAATCACAATTTTTCAAGTAGACATTTACACTAAAGGTTTCTTGGTAAAAAATACATTTATTTACACATTCATTTAGAAAACATTCACTAGTAGAAATCAATTCAATATTAAACACCAATAAACTACAGTACAAAAAATCGTAGTTGTAAGGACAGTTCGAACTCCCCTGAAAAAGGAGCCAAATGGCACTTCAGTACTTTAAAATAGGCATAAAAAGGCAGAGGTTTGTACAATGGGTTAGGAAACACTTCTTGTAGATAATGCAAATGTTCAATGTACCAGGAGGGTCAGTTCAATTCAATAGGCCAGGCCAAAGTCAATAGTCTATTGTTCTTGGATAGGACCGCACAGTTCTGGTACAGATGGAGAAGTCTTTGTAAAAGTTTCTAGAAGTAGTTTAGACAAGAAATATTGATATGTTGGGTCACAAGCTGATTAGGCTTGCAAGTTGGGAAAGTTTCAAAAACTTTCATGGAAGAGTTAGGATCTCTCAACCGGATGGCACAGTACCATAAAGTGAAGCAAAAAGATGTAGCTGAAGATGTTGGTTCCTGGCAGTTTCTCCAGATCTCCCTGTTCCTGAGCCTCAGTCGTAGGGACAAGAGGGAGGAGGTCGGGGGACTCCTGCACTGCGCGGGATCGTCCTCGGAGCAAACAAAATGGAGTCACTTTGGTTCAGTAGCCGTTGCTTCAAGACACAAACTGGTTTCCCTCTCCCTGGTTAAACCTTAACCAGCATTGAGAATGGTATCCAGGTGTCTTCTGAGCTGATTGGTCCCACCAACTCAAAGGAAGAAGCCATCCTTGAAGGAGCATCTCTGTCGAAAGGAGATCTGGCGATTCCGAGGTGCAGCAGGGCTTCACCGTGCAAACCAGCGGTCCAGTGGTTGCAGCAGACGTCCTCTTCCAGCTCGTCTTCGGTTCTTTCATTCCAGTGGTCGACTCTGCCTTCCAGTCCTGGAGACTCTCCTTTTAAACAGTTTTCTCCCATTCATTCCAGCCTAGCTGCCACTCACCTGGCAGGGTGGCTGTCCTTGCCGGACCGTCAGCCAGCCAATCATGCAAGAGTGTATTTGGGTCTCCTAGGAGACCAAGCACAGGGAGTTTCGGGCACCTCCCTCACTTCCGGCCCACCCCAGACACTCAGACGCCATCTGTGGACTTCAGTCCTGAAGCCCGCCAAAGGTTCACGAACAAAGGGACCAAAGCTGGTTTGGTGCGCAGAGTTAAACACCAGAAGGACCTTTCTACAAAGAAACGGTGAAAAAAGATGACCGGAGTCTGTTTTTACAGAGGGGTTTTGGGCACCATATTGAAAAACATGGCGGCCCCGATTTTTAGCTACCGGCGTTCGCAGTCAGGACAAATCATGGTAGTTTGTTATAAAACCACTGCCACTAGCTATTTCAATAGGAAAGGGTAGCTTTTGACAGCTACAAGAATGTTTAGACATAGGAGACACTAAGTAACCCCTCCAGCACTCTATAAGAAGATAGTGTGTGCTGGGTCTATGAATTTAAAAAGACTAGTAAAGTCAATTTAATTTTACATTCTCTGGGGAACAGTAGTTCATCCTCGAGAAGGTATTTGAACCTTGGGAAGTCCAAAGGACAACCCTGTGCCACTGCACTAAAGGTGCTGTGTGACAACAATAAAAAGATGATGCCTATGGAGTTATCTAAAACTCCATAATCAAAGAACACAAGAGTAAAACACACATCAAAATACATGAGAGAGTGGGGAAAAAAAGGCTCACACTCTCTCCATGGGAAAATAAACAAGTCCTCAAAATCCAGCAAAGTTGCTGGAGGTCTCCAAGATGAAGGGAATAAACACATTTCTGATAATTCTCCCCAACACTCCCTGACCATTTATACCACCCACCGGCCTCCAGGCGCTACCACCCAGTTCCTCTCTGAATGGGCTGATTTCTGTTCTTCCCTACTTTCAACCACCTCCAATCTCCTCCTCTTGGGTGATTTCAACACCCAATTGGACTCCCCTGTCACAGCATCCACTCTCTTCATTGACCACTGCACCTCTCAATCCCTCTCCCCTGGAGACCATTCTCTCCTCTCCTCCGACCTGGGTCCCTTCGGCCCTCTCACCACACCCCCAAAGGTCCTGCCAACCTAATTCATGAACATCCGCCCGATGAAACAAGTGTCAGCTGCTGCATTCTCATCCACCTTCATGCCCCTCTCTCCCCCACCTCAGACTACCACTGACTCTGCTCTCAGCAACCTCCACTTGGCCATCACCAATACCCTTGACATTCTTGCCCCAGTCATGGGTCCGCCTGAAACCCGCCTCCAAGCATAACATCTGGTACAATTCTGAACTTGCAGCCCTGAAATGAAAGTGCCGAGCGGAGGAACGGAAGTGGGCAATCTCAGGCTCACCCTCTTAAAAACTGGCCTACCACCTGCTCCAAAGGCAATACAGACTCCATCCGTGCCAAGAAAAGGGCCCACATTCAGGCACGGATAATGTGGTGCATCCAACAACATGGCTGAACTTTTCAAAATCTGCAGGGAACTAGCCAACCCGTCGCAGTCTCCTCTCTTCTACCATCCCAGGCCATCTGCAACGCATTAGCCACACACTTTGCCACTAAAACTCAGGACATCCTGAACACCCTTGTTACTCACCCACCCAATCCATCCCTCACTCCCTTGATCCCTCACCCCCTTTCCTCCGTATACTCCTTCGCCCCTGTCACACCGGATGAAGTTACCAGAGTTGTCTGCTCCATGAAGGTCTCTTCCAAACAGGTCAACCATCAAGGTCAACATTGGCTCTCTTGCCCCAGCACTTGCCGATTTTTGCAACAACTCTTTTGCTGCTGGATCTTTCCCCGCCTCCCTCAAGCACCCCCTTGTGCGCCCCCTCCTGAAAAAACCTTTGGCAGACCCTACTTGTCCAGCCAACTAATGTTCTATTTCTATCACCCCCTTCATAGGGAAGCTGGCCTTTCCTCAACTCCCCTCACACATTGAACTTGTTGGTGGTCTCCACAACCATCAATCTGGATTCCGAGGATCCAGAGGCCCGGAAACAGCTCTTCTGAACACCTGTGAAGGACTGCTTGCAGCTCAGGACTCCACTCCCCAGCTATCCTCATCCTACTCAATCTTTCCTCTGCCTTTGACACAGTCAACCATTCTATCTGCATACAAAGGCTCCACGATACCCTTGGCATCTCCAAACAGGCACTGGACTGGCTGACCTCCTTCCTAACTGACCGCTCTTTACAAGTCATCCTGGGCACCTTCTCCTTCCCTACTTCCTTCTCCACCTGTGGTGTCCTCCAGGGCTCAAACCTCTCCCCTTGGCTCTTTAACACTTACCTTGCTCATCTGACACTCTTCCAATCTCTAGTGTTAGGCAGACACCACACAACTCTTTTTCAAAGTTCCTGCTGACTTTCTTTCACCTTCCATAATCCCCGACTGCTGATCTGCCATCCAGACCTGGTGCACTTCAAACGACCTCGGCCTCAATGCCAGCAAAACTGAGATCCTTCCTATGGGGATCCCCGCTCCATCCTTCTTCCCCTCACACTGGCCTACCTCTATGGGCTCTCCCTCTTGCTCCTCCATCTGAAGCCCGAAACCTTGGAATCATCTTCAACTCCTCTCCCTCCCTCCTCTCTCACATTCTGGACATTGCCAAAAAGTCCCATTTTCAACTCTTCCTTCTCAAAGGAATTCTCCCTTTTCTCACTTTCCTCCAGAAGCTCAATGTTACCCGAGCCCTGGTTCTCTCTAAGCTTGACTATTGCAATAGCCTCCCTCCTGAATCTACCTTCTTCCACTTTTTAACCCCCTCCAGCTCATCCAGAATAGGGCAGCAAGACTTATCCTTGGCCTTAAGCACAGGGACAGCATCTATTCCGCCCTGAAAAGTCTTCACTGGCTCCCGGGTGCTGCACGGATTAAATTCAAATCCCTCTGCATCCTCCACAGGGCCGTATGGGGCCGGGGACTTTTTAGATGGATTTCTAAACTGTGACCTGGTGGGCAGAAGTTCAGAAGGCCAGCCTAGTTTCTTGGAATAGGGTAACCTCGGGACAAGCCAGACCAATCTAGGTAGCTATGGCAAGCGGTCAAGACTAAGTCTCAGGAGGGGCGAGGGTGACTGAAAGACCTCAATGAGCACACAGAGCAAGGACACTTAGAACACCTTTCTGGAAGTAATTTGTATCAAAAATATAAACACATTTATTACAAGGCCTTTGTAACTCAGACCATTGCAAAAGAATCACGGCATTATTAAGTAAATCAACACAACACTATCAATACACTGTATATACAAGACCATTGGGGTCTAAAGGACCAAATGCGCAAAATATGTCGACAACCTAGATGGGAAGCAAACAGGTAGTGCAGGTAGTCTTTAGGCCCCTTCGACATTAGCAACACACCTAACTAAGAGGCAGTCCAAGCCCTAAGAAGAGAGGAGCCTTGTTTTCAATAGTACATGCAATGCAAGTGCACCCGGTTGTTCCAATGGGCAAACCAGGGTTTCTAGAAGCTCAGAAAGGTGGATGAGGCGATGAAGAATAAGTTCCCACTATTCAGGGAGGACCTCCACTTGAAGTTGGAGGCAGTTCCAGAGAGCAGGATGGAGTCGCTAGTTCGCACTAGCAGTGGAAAGGAGAGGGACCCTCAGGGGCCACTCATGCCTAAAAGGGGCCCTGCCGCTAGGGGTCACCGGTTAGTGTTGAAGTACTCACCGGTCCCAGGTGCACTCAGACCCAAACTTCGCCAGTTCAGTTCACTTCGCTTGCAGGTTTGAATGCGGCAAAAAGGACGTGTCTGTGACTTTCAGTTCCTGAGATACAGTGAGGATTCCCAAACGGGACAGTGGCGATTTCTCCACTCCGGGAGGATTAATTGACCTGGTTTCTCTGCAGCAGGATTCAGGGGCAAGAGGGTCACAAATGAAGCACACTTGCAAAGGTTGTTACCGTGGCAGGGCAACACGATAATCGCATTTGCTCCGGTCCTGGCACACTCGTCTCACTTCAGACCTGGAAACGCCAAGTGTACGAAATTTGGTGCCGTGGACACAGAGCTAGCAATATACCACATTTTGAGGGCCTCCTCGAAACAGCGGCGGTGACAGAGCAAAGGAACTGGGTAAGCTGGTCAATCCACTGGTTGGCCCAGGGACACTTCTGAGAAAGCTTACTTGCAGGTTTTGATGAAGGTGCCGAGCATAGTTGGTCCCACTATTTCAATGGGTCTAAGAGTCTTCGCAGACCTTCTAGGACAACCAGATGCAGAGGGGTCCCACGGGACGACAGCGGGCTCAGGGTGCCAAACCTTCCAGCGGGTCACCAGCGGTTCCTCGACTCAGCTTCGTAGTTTCAGGATACTTGGATCCTATCCTCCGTTCAGTGAGAACTCCAGAGATCGACATGGTATGGTTGTTTTCAGCCTCCTCTTATCCAAAGTTCCCTTCGCGCCAAAACGGAGAGGACCCAATGGGAGATCTGCTCACAAACACACACTCCATACGTAGATCAATCATGGACCACAGTGGTCCCAGTCATTCACAGCACTGTAGACTCTCTGGCACCCAGGATGTGCATTTGGAACACACACCAGCCCACATCTGGGGGCACACACACAAGGCATGCAGGAGCCCGCGAAAGCATGGCATTTCGCGGGAAACTGCATGTGCAAATAAGGACTGACCTGGGGAAGGAAAAGGGGCAACATGGCCAAAGGACAGGACAAAGAACCTCGTGGCATGGCCATTTTGGAGCCAGGCCACCTATTAGTGCCAAACGCGGTTAACGCAGTTAGCATGGCAGGAGAGGGTTAAAAATAATGCGAAAAGATAGCTGTCACCAGCCCTGTCCACGACACATCTGCACATCTCACAAAAAGTCCATCGGGAGTACCTAGGGCCTTTGGAAAATGACTACAGACACCAGTACACTGTACTGGAAGGTACATTATGTACTTGTTACATGTTGTAGAAAATTGCAACATGGGAAAAGGACTAAGGGAAATAAGTCTCCCGGTACTGACTGTCTTAGGGGCATGTCAGTTTCCCCATTAAAATTGAGCGAAAGCCCAGAGGAGTGCAGCTGAAGGCTGTGCTTCTCTGGCGAAGTTAGTCTATGGTGTCTAAACAGCAGCAAAAGGTTTGGGGGTGTGCACATGGAGGGAAAAGATGTTTCCACGCTAACCTGGCGTGTCTTTTCCGTCTTGCAGATGGATGAGAAGTTCCGGAGACAGAGTTCCCCCAGAGCGGCTGGGATTCAGTTAAGCGTTTGAAGCTTGTACAGTCTTTAAAAATAAGCGAAGATTTGCTGAATGCTTACTAATGCCTTTTTTCTCTTCTTTTCCCTTTTCCTTAGGCAGCGGCGTGCTGGGATGGGAATAACACCGCTGAAGATGTCCGCAGAACAGAAGGAGCGATGAATGATGGGCAGAAGCGCCGCAAGGTAAGGCTGTTCCTAACGGTGTTCTTGTAGGAGCTGAGCGCAGAAGAAAGATGCAGGCCTACTGGAGACCGATCTGAACACTGAGTGTCACGCTGCAGGTGCAGAAAACAGAAAGCATGTTTCTCAGCCTGGGCGTGGCTTACCTAGTCTCTGGGTATCCCAGGTGTCTCTGGGCTGAACCACACCCAAAAGACTAGACTGCACATGCAGTTCTGGGAACCGAAATATGTGGGGGCATCCATCTTGTCCCCATCAATGCACTACAAGTCCAATCCCCAATGTTATCCTATGGGAGTGAGTGAGTCTGGTGCCACAAGCGCCAAGTCTGACTCCAAGTGAGTCTTTGGAGGGATGGAGAGGCCCTTGAGGGCCATGTAGGTGACCGTGGCCTGGCTCCAGCCTGACATCTTGGAGGGCTGGGGACATGAGGGGCAGGAATCATGACAATAACCTTTGCTTGGTTCTCTTGATTCCAAGGTGACCAGCAAGGGGCACTTCATGTGCCAGCTGCAGGAGGAAGGTTCCTACAGCAAGGGGAACCACCAACCACCTATGGTCTCCTTCTGTAGACTCTGTAGGCTCACTGTACAGGGGCCCACCTTCCCAATAAATCCTATGCTTCCCAGGAGGCTCACCATCAAGCTGGGAGCAGGCCTGCCTCCTTAGGCCTTCCAGAGATGGGCACTCACATTGCCCTTTACTAAATTCCTCTCTGTCAGGACCACTAACAAGTCTTTTAGTTCAGGATGGTCATTTGGATCAAATACTTCAGGCAACACCTCTACCTCGTCAGGGTCTGGTGTTTGACCAACTACCTCCAACTCAGTGGTAGGTGAGTTAGGGGGAATATTCTCTTTCACTCTTTTGGATTTTCTGACTCCTTTAACCTTGGGTTTCCCCTTTGGCTGGGGAACTGCAGTGGTCTTGGCCAGTGCTGCCCTTGTTTGAGACCTTGTGCAGGGTCTTTCAGCTCAATCTCCCACAAACCCTAACGCTCTGAGATAATTTCCCATAACAGACCTTTCCTGGGACTTTCTCTTGGATGCTCACTGGAATCCTAACTGCTGTAGCATTCAAAGTAAGAGTTACAGGTATTACTGGGAACATGAGAAGTGGGCCATGATCCAACTTAGTGGGTAACCGAGTAGCTCTGGCAACTTCCTCTGGGTCTACCAAGGTAGAGTCCACTACAGTTCGACTACACCCCCTATCCATAAGAGCTGGAGTATCTACTCCATTGATCAGCACACTGTCCTTAAAGTAGTGCTTGGTATTATCTGGAATCCTAGGAGAAGCCTCTGAGACTTTAGGCTCCCAGGAAACCAGGGAAACTAAAACTACCTCAGAATCTATCCAACTCGGGAAGGAATCTGAGGAGAAGGATGCTCCTGTAATCTCTTCTTCCTCATAGGAGGAGAAGGTTAGATTAGCAGAGTGGACCCCAAAGGTTTTGACCTTACATCTGGGATCCCCCTTCACATGGTCAGTTGCACCACAAGCAAAACAAGATCCACTGGGTCTGTTTACATATGGAGGCTTACTATAACCAGTGTTCTGTCTTGGAGGCTAACCTCCACTACCGTGCGAGTTCTCTTGTGACTTACCCTTATTTTTCTTTTTGTGGCCCTTCTTGGAGGAAGTTTTTTTTTTAAATCACATTTTTATTAAGATTTTTGCATTATAACGAAGTGCAACAAAATGAAACATGAATCCCCAAAACACCTTTATAACGCATCCCCCCTATCCCTGCCCCCACCCGCCCCCAGTTCGAGCGTTCGTACGTGTTCCACATAACGAGTACACAGAGAGCACAACAATGTTTGTCTATTAGTTTCATTGCACACTGGAGCCTTGGGCCCAACCTTGAGCGCTTTCAATTAATCCAGTCAATGGCGGCAATTCACATCCGAGGGAGGCCCCAGGTGTGGGAATATTCCCCCAAGCCGTGCGGCCGTATTTTTCAAAGAAGGGGAGCCATAGTTCCTCGATGTTTGTTTTGGACTCATCGATCAGATGGGTGAGGAACTCCATGTCGTAAATAGCCTGCACGTTCGTGACCCACACCACCTCCCCCGGCATATGAGAAGCTTTCCATTTCTGTACCAGACAGCACCTGGCCGCAACCAACATAACCTGGAACATGTGACCCTGGGATTCCTCTTGGTTGTCCCCTATCTCAATCCCGAAGAAGAGGAGCCAGGGGCAACCGGACCTCTCAACTCCATCAACCCCATTGATCCAAGATAGCACCTCTCCCCAATATATCTGGACCTTTGGGCACCTCCACCACATATGGATGTAGTCCCCCTTTACTTCCTTACATTTCGAGCAGCGTGGGTCATACCCCAGTCTAATTCTGGCTATCCTTTGCTGGTGGGGGGGGGGGGTGCCACCTGTGTATAACCCTGAGGGTCTGGTGCCAGAATTGCAACGAGGCCGTGGAGCGGTTGGCCCGTCTGCACGTTTAACCATCTTTCATCATCTTTCCCCTCACCTAGGTCCCTACCCCATTGCAGGCGAGCTGATGGTGGGTCTCTCGGGGCAGAGAACAAAAAGAGTTTATAAAGGCGAGATATCACCCCTTTGCAACCCCGGGTGGAGATGAGGAGTCTCTCGAAATCGGTTAGATCTCTCCTGAGGGTGTCGCTCCATGAAGGTTCAGTAAGGACCCCCTTAAGTTGAAGGTATTGGAATGGTGACAGGGTGCCAATTCCCAGTGCCTCCTCCAGATCTCAAGGGTAGAAAGGAGCCCCTGTCATGGCTATCAGCGTTAATCCTAACTCGATGCCTAAACCCAACATGGCGGCTCCTGCAGTCCACTGTAGTATGTGCAGCAGTCTAGTTGCCGCGCCCCAGAATGCCCTGCAACGTTTCCAGGCCAACGCGCCGACAGCTTTTCTGTCTGCTTCTCCCAGACAAGGACGCGTTGCTACTCTCCAAGGAGCTTGCGAACGCTACGTGAGTCCGTGTCAGGGAATTCTGTTCCTCTTTCTACTCAGACTTACCTTTGGGGCATATATTCTTATTGCCACTTTTCATTTGAAACTAATTGATCTTTGTTGTGTTTATATGTGTTTACTTTAGGACGGTTCGTTGCTTTTCCATTCTGGGGTTCTTTCAGAGCCGCTCAAGCCACTCGCCTTGAGAGAATTTCTTCCCAACATCCGCCTTCGAAAGGGGTTGGTTACTAGGGTTTCCTTTGGTGGGCACCCTTTTCTTCTGAAACATTTATAAGAATTGTTGTTTCTTGTCCTGCGGACTTACAGTTTGTCTTCGTCTCCCAGACCCAACACCCTGTACGATCATTCCTTCTGAACCGCAGTCACTCATCAAGCTAGAAGGGGTCTCCGTTTATTCAGGGTAACTATTGTTCTCTACTCCCCTCTTGGAGGTTAGGTTGTTTCCAATTACTCTTGAGAGTGTTGTTCATCATTTCTCCCTTGTTCTACACCTTTCAGTTTATCCAGTCTTTTAGATCATACCGGATGGTCGGATACTCTCATTTCTAAGTCTTTCTACAATCAGATCCCTTGGTAAGGGTTCCGTTTCTAGAAGTGTCTCTTCCAGTACTAGGCAGAATCATTTCTAAATCACTTTGTTTTGCTATTTCTCTTTAGCCCATCTGATTCTTCTGCCCTGGATCCTATCCTTTAAAGACACGCCTATTCATCACCATACTCCCGGGATAGCGTAATCTACCTCCACGGGACATCTCCAGGAGTCTACGCTCACTAGCAGCTCCACAGGGTTTTATTCCCTAGGAGGCTTTCCCTGGGAACCTCCCCTTGCCCTGGCCTTTGTGCCGGGTCTTTGGGTGTTTCTCGAGGGGAATTCTAATTGTCATCTGAAGCTAGAACATCTCCATCTGGGTACCTTTGTTTCCTACATCCGTAGCTGCTATTCTGCTCCAAACCCCCAGGTGAGAGAACTTCATTTCTATGTTTTCCTTACACAGGACACTTATGACTGTTGAAACAGTAAAGTATTGTGTGCAGTCATAACAGCCCCCCACTCAAAGATGTCCGGTCTGCATAGGCCGGCTTCAAACTATTTCTGGTACGTGGCTGGCTCCGCTATTTTGTCTATGAAGGGGGGAGCCCAGATGCAGCTCAATGGGGAGGGCCAGGTCGTAAGCCAGCGATAGCACCCTCCACTCCCTCCCTCCCTCCCTCCCTCCCTCCCTCCACAGGGACCACAAGACTTTCAGGACTGGGTGGTTCAGGACCCTCCTGGGAATATTCTTTCTAGGGACCCAGAGCCATTCCTCAACTGTGACGGGTGCGAGGACTTTGTTATCCATGGCCACCCATTGTTTTTCAGTACCTGGGGTGAAGTGGTCAACAAGTACTCTCAACTGGGAGGCCCTTTAATATGTCTCCAAGTCTGGGTAACCCACCCCGTCCTCTTCCTTTAGCCTGGTTAGTACCTCGTAAGAAATACGGTGTTTTTTGCCTGACCACAGGAAGTTCAAGAGAACTCGCTTTGTTTCTGCAAAAAACGTCTTAGGGACCTGTACGGGAAGCATTTGGAAGAGAAATAGAAACTTGGGGAGGATCACCATTTTCACAAGGTTAAGGCGTGCCTTCCAGGAGAAGCCCGATCGTGCCCATCTCTCAATATCTTTTTTGATTTCAGAGCAGGGGGAAAGTTACCCGGGAAAAGCCCCTCAGGGTCGCGTGTCACTTGAACCCCTAGATATCGGAACCCCTCCTCCTGCAGTCTGAAGGGAAGCCCTTTCACATAGTCTAACTCTAGGTCGGGGAGACCCCACCTATGAATGCCACCGATTTCCCGAGGTTGACCTTGTATCCCGATAGGTCCCCATAGTGCTTCAAACCCTGGAGAATCATGGGCACTGTCTGGGACGGCCTTGTGATGTAAAGTAGCACGTCGTCAGCGAATAAGCAGATCTTGCATTCTTTGTCCCCAATCTGTACCCCCCTAATGGCCTCATCCTTACGAGCAGAGATTGCCCAAGGTTCCAACACAAGCACGTATATCAGAGGGGACAAGGGGCATCCCTGTCTCGTGCCTCGCTCCAGAGGGGACGACCTTGATTCCGTTGCATTATCGGCTACCCTAGCTGAGGGAGAGGAATATAGAGCGGACATCCATCTCAACCATCTCAGCCCCATCCCCAGGGCCGAGAAAACCTCCCCCATGAAGGCCCAGCTGACTCTCTCGAAGGCCTTATCTGCATCGAGGGCCAACAAGAGTGCGCCCTCCTCCTGCACCACCCTTGAATTGAGAACATGAAGGGTTTTCTGCATATTATCGGAGCCCTGCCTATTTAAAATGAATCCCGCAGGGTTTGGGTGTATTAAGCGGGGGAGGCAACCCTCCAACATGGTCGCCAGTATTCTGGCAAAGATTTTGGCGTCTAGATTTAAGAGCGAGATAGGTCTATATGACCCACAATCTGCCTGGTCCTTCCCTGGTTTAGGTATTACTGCGATTAGGGCCTGTAGGAATGTAGGAGGAATCGAGTCCCGATCTCTAATTTGATTAAATAGTTTGGTCAGCGGCTTCACCAGGGTCGATTGGCATTGTTTATAGAAGTCTGCCGTATAACCATCTCCCCCTGGGGCATTCCCGGCCTTCAGTCTTTTAATGGTTCCCTCCACCTCATCCCCCGAAATATCTCCCTCCAGGGCCTCACGTTCGGGGTCGGTCAAACGGGGCAGGGGGGACTCGGCCAGGTAAGTCCGAATGTTCTCCAGTGATTCGCCTTCTGACCTAGAGTATAGTTTGCTATAGAAGTCAGCAAATCCCTCTGATATCTCCTCCTGACCTTTACGGGTCACTCCCTCCATGTCCCTGAGAAGGCCCACCCCTCTCTCCACTCTACATCCCCGAGCCCTATGCGCCAGGAAGGTCCCCATCCTATCCCCTTTTTCATAATACCTTTGTTTGGTATATCACACTTTCTTGATGACTTCCCCTATGAGGACCGCGTGCAATGCCTGCCTCTTGCCCTGCATCTCCACCAAGAGACCCTCCATCTCCTCCCCGGGCGTGCCCAACCTAGCTCTCAAGGCCCTTAATTCTGTGCAGATTTTGTTTTCAATTAGGCCCCTTTCGCGCTTACGCCTTGAACCTTCAGCTATCAGGAGGCCTCTAAAAGGTGGCTTTCGCCACCTCCCACACCACTGCCATATCCGTCTCCCCATTATCGTTTGTCTCAAAGAAGGCCGTCATTTCCTTCCTCATGAATTCCCGAAATATCGGGTCCCTGAGGAGTGTGTCGTTACACTGACATCTCGATGTTCTCGGGGAGACGGTATTACCCGAATTGGTCGTTTACAATTGTTCGAATGAACAATTGACCGAATTTAAAGGGTCACAATTGACCTTTTCACAATTGACCGAATATTATATATATATATATATATATATATATATATATATGGGTTTTGGGGGGTTTGGCGTTGGGTGGGGGGTTTCCCCCCACATATATGGTACAATTGACCTTCAAAATTCGGTCAATTATGAAAAGGTCAATAGTCATTCGAGCAGTTGTAAAACGATCAATTCGTATACAACCCGGGGAGACGGGCAGTGACCAGTTCGCTATCAGGAGTTTGTGGTCTAACCATGTTATTGCCTCAACCCTTGGTTGTTCAATATCCCCTCTCCCCTCCTCAGATATTAACAGAAGGTCGATTCTAGTGTAGGTATAGTGTGGGGGCGAGAAGAAGGTATATCCGCCCTGGCCCGGATGTGCCCTGCGCCATGTGTCAATCCAATAGTGTTCCCTCAAAAGGGTCTGTATGGCCAAGTTGTCTTTGGAGGGTCCCTTGGGCGTTCCCCCCTTTGCCGACCACCAGTCCAGACGGGGGTCCATTATAAGATTAAAGTCCCCACTAAGTATCGTGGCCCCCTCTGCCCATTCATCCATAACCCTGAAAATTTGAGTAGGGAATCTTATCTGGCCTGAGTTGGGTGCATATAGGGTGGCCGGGGTGATGTGTTCCCCCTTGTGGGTGCCCTTAATTCCCAGGTGCCCTCAACTCCCAGAAACCGTCCCCCGAATCCCCTCTTGGTTTCTACTTCCGTGAGGCAGAATGTCTTGCCCAGTAGGATGCCCACCCCCTCCTTCTTGATATTTCTATGGGAGGCCCAGTAGTTACTCAAAATGTCCTTCCCCCTTATAGTGAATTCCTTTCCCTGTTTGTAGTGTGTTTCCTACAGGAAGAGGACCAATAGTCATTGTTTGCGAAACATAATGCTTTTGAGAGATCTCTTGTTCTGGGAGTTTAGGCCCTTAACATTCAGTGTGCCAATTCTCCCCTCAATCATTGTTATTCGTCATCTTGTGCTCTTCGAACTCCTCTATATAGTACCTATGGATAACCCGTTGTGAAACGTAAAACCCGTGATTCGAACTGTTCCCCCCCCATCTTTTCCCTTAACCCCCTCAAAGTCTTCTCCACCCCCCCCCCTCCCACCCTCCATCCCACCCTTACCCGTTTTGCTAAGGCGTTCGTCTTCGCCCACCCAACTAGGGTTGGAGTTAGCAACAAACCACCAGGATTGCTACCCTGGCCCCGGGAAAAATTACCTACGGGATGTTCCTTCACGCCCCAAACTCCGGGGTGACCTCCCTTTTCAGTTGCCGTCAGAGCCCCAGCGAGGGCCCCCCCCCCAACTCCTCCGTGTTCACATTATGCAATCAGCCCAGATTGGGACGGGATCCCCTGCCAAATGTCTCCCTACATAGATCCGCCGGCCCACGTCAGTTCTTGCGGTCGAAGCGCTGAGAAGCATTCCACTTAACGCTGGACCGACCTCTCACCAAACAACTATGAAACTGTTAACTCACAACATTTGAACAAAAAACACCCCAACTGTAGTAAGGACCTTTAAACTAGCCATCTCACTCCCCTGCTCCTTAGGACCCTCCAGGGGTTGTATTTCGAGCTACAGTCCAATGGTGGAACCTTCTTGACATTTTCTGTATGTTCATGTAGGGCCCCCACGGTCTGCTGGGGGATGTCTGGTTTTTTGGAACTTTCTGGAGCCTTTCACTTTGAGCTTTCCTTGAGAAAGATCAGGGCCCTGGGGGGCATGGCTGCGATCCCTATCGGTTCCATTCTCATCTCTGGATGTTCCTGCCATGTCTCCTGTCAGGTCGTCCGTGGCCCTCTGAATGTCCCCTTCCGTAACTAGCTGGAATCTCTGGCCCTGCCATTCGAAGGCAAGGTAGAATGGGTCTCCCCAGCGGTAACGAACCCCCTTATCCTGCAGCCACCTGGTGATGGATCCACATTTTTTCCCTCATCTGAAGTGTGAGGGCCGAGAGATCCTGGTAAATTGTCACCCTTAAGTTCCCATATTGAATGTCTCTCAAAGTCCTTGCCCTCTCCAGGAGTCTGGCCTTGTCTCTGTAATAATGAAATCTTGCCGATAACGATCGCGGGACCTTTACGCCTCCGCCCGCCCGATGGACCCTGTCGAGCAGGAGCCTCTCTCCAGAGTCCGACCCCAGGACGATCCTGATAATGTCTTCAACTTTCCCCTCCAGGCCGAAAAAAGTCCAGAACCCTGTTTAGTACCCCGCTGGGGACCTGGGTGGATCCCAGCTGACGTCTGAGTTCAATGGTGAAGGGTCTGTTTCCTCCCTGTGACCCCCCCCCACGTATTGGAGAGGTGTAGAACTTCCAGGAGGCCTCCTCTGGCACCCCCCGGGCCAGGCACCGCTTGTGGCGGGATGCAAATGTCACTGGGCTGGTGGTGTCCCGCGTAATTTTCTAGGAATGGCCGCAGGGGGTGGGGGGGCAGTCAGGCCAACCCCCTGCTGTTGGAGAAGATGTTGCCCCCAAGGGAAGGCCAGGTAGCTCTTGCTGCTTGTGGGGGACGGTGTCCCTCGGAGGAGGAGCGAGGCACTGTGCGATGCCCCCAACCGCTGAAGGTGCACAGAGAGGTGTTTGGGGTCCTGTGAATGTTCCGCCGCATGGGCACCGCTGGCTGGATATTTGGCAGGGTGATATGGCTGTAGGTTCGTGTTTTTGCTTTAAATGCGTGGCTTATGGAGACTGACCTGATGTCTGCTCATTGCGTGGGCTGAAATCCCTGGCCGGCCTTCATTCGAACGTTCCGATGGGAGGAGAAGGCCTGCTGGAAGGAAATGCTGCGGGGGGGGGGGGTGTTGGTGTTGGACCCCAGGCGACTACGAGGCCCCTGCAGTCTCACCCCCTCTGTTGCCGGTGGAGTGTGTTGAATGGAGGGGGCCTGGGCGCGCTCCCGCGACGGCCCAGGCCGGGTGGTGTACACCCCGATGGAGGTGGGGGGGCCAGGGGAGCGCAAGCCCCAGCGTCCTCATGGCGCAGAGCTAAAGGCGCTCCGGCGCCTGCGCCAGGCCTTCCTCGAGCCGCCTCCCCCCGCGGGGCCGCGAGGCCGCTCTTCGCTCCAGGGATGGGAGAGGGGCGGGGAAAAGGTAAGGTCCCCACGCCGAAGCGTCTCCGCGCCGGCAAACCTCCACAAGGGGGGGTGGGGTTGCTACCTCCAGGGCACGGCGGGAGTCCTCCCCGGAATCTGCAGGCGTTAGTTGTGCGGAACGCGCCAGCCCCTCCTCGTTCGATGGAGCAGGTGGCGTCGCAGGACTCAGGCCACGTCTTTCTCAGCGTCGGCAGTAGGAGGGGGAGGGCTGGGTTCTGCTCACAGATATCTCTACGACGGGGCACCCCAGAAGGCCTCTGCAATATTTCAGGGGTCAAGCCGTTCCAAGACGTTTATTTTTATACTTTTCCCGGGGCCATGTGGGGAGCGCGATGCTTAAGCAGCCATTCTTCCTGTGGCCACTTTATCCCCTCCTCCTGCTTACCAGAATGAGTCTTGTCCTTATGGGACACTATGTGACACCCACAAATCTGCTGCTATGGCTAGCTTCCTAGGATCTATCTCCTTTGGATTTGCCAAATGCTGCTTAAGCAGGTGGAGACCTTATAACCTTTAACCCAGCCAGTCAAGTCTTTTAAGGATTTAGTTACATAAGACACCCAAGTACCACCTTCTTTTGGTACACTCTGAATCTTTAAGTATTGGGCTTGAGTCTTTCCAAACTTTAAGATGAGAGTTTGCTTCAACATTGCAAAATCTGCTCTCTCAGCTTTTGACATTTCCATAATGGCACTGCAGCCAGAATGGGGCAGTCTGCTAAGTAACCAATCAATTTTATCAGCATTGTCAACCTGTTGAACTTCACATGCATACTCAAAAGTATTCAGCCAGTCCATAATGTTGCTCTTTTCATCATACACACTGAGCAGATCTTTAGGAAACCGAGGATTGAAGCTTGGCTAGTTCCAACTGGTGATCCCAGTCCTGTTTTTCTGCCTGCTCAATCTTCAGCTCGGCCATGTTAAATTCAAGCTTCTTCCGCCTAAACAGCAGTTCTTGCTTCTTGAATTCAAGCATGGCCTCAGCATCAGCACTGGCAGAGGAAACATTGGATATCACATCATCTAAATCCTCATGGGTCCCATTGATAAGTGCAACGACAGACTTGTCCGTTCTGCCAGTGAGAGCAGCCCCACCACCTTCTGCACTTTCCTCGGGAGCTATGGAACCGAGTTGTGACTCTTGCCATTCCATGATTCTTTGATTAATTTCCATTTTTGTGCCTTGAGCAGGTAAACCCCTCTCAGCACACATCTTTCTTAATGTTTCAGATTTAGAAGCATTTAAGGTTAACAAGGTACTTGTTTCCATATTCTTAGGTAGGTCTATGGCCTTTTTCAGTTATGCTACAATTCACTGTGTGTCCTGGGTAGAAATAACTTGAAATGCCTTCATTTGTGTGCAACACTGGATACCTTCAGTCCTATCCCACTGCTGTACACCAATTTGTTAAGATTGATTTCTAAACTCTGACCTGGTGGGCAGAAGTTCAGAAGGCCAGCCTAGTTTCTTGGAACAGGGTAACCTCTGGACAAGCCAGACCAATCAAGGTAGTTATGGCAGGCGGTCGAGACTAACTTTCAGGAGGGGTGAGGGTGACAAAGACCTCAATGAGCAGACAGAGAAAGGACACTTAAAAATTACTTCCAGACAGGTGTTATATCAAAAATATAAACACATTTATTACAAGGCCTTTGTAATTCAGACCATAGCAAAAGAATCACAGCAATACTAAGTAAAACAACACAACACTATCAATACAATACCACGTGGGTCTAACGGGTTAAATGCATGAAATATGTCGACAACCTAGATGGGAAGGAAACGGGCAGTGCAGGTAGTCTTTAGGCCCCTTCGACATCAGCAACACACCTAACTAAGACGCCAAACCTTTCTTTGCCAAGTGCAATAAGTAGGGCAGAATTTGTTCCGATGAAATGTTTAAAAGGGTCTATCCCAGGACGACCCTTTCACCATACACAAAACCTTATCCATTTGCATGCATAGGAGACATTCGTAGACGGAGCTCTAGCTGCCTCCAAAATGCGGCTACAGTCACTAAATGTTCAGTAAGCCAAGTCAGGAGCCACGCCGTCAGGCTGAGAAAGCCCGGGTTGTGGTGCCAAACTGCCCCCTCGTCTTGAAACAGAAGGTCCGGCGTCACTTGTAACTACACTGGTTCTGCTACGGATAGATAGAGTAGGTCTGAGAACCACGGCTGCCTGGCCCAGTACGGGGCCACCAGAATCACACGGCATTGGTATTTCTGAATCCACTGGAGGGTCCGCCGAATGATTGGAAACAGAGGGAATGCGTATGCGAACCTGCCCGTCCACGGGAACGAGAACGCATCCCACAGCAAATTTGGCTGAGGCCATCTGCTGGCAAACTCCTTGCACTTTCTGTTCTCTTGGGTGGCGAAGAGATCCAATGAAGGACGACCCCATTTCCGGAAAATGGTCGACTCCTGCTGTTCCATCAGCTGCCACTCGTGGAGTTGGTTCATTTACCTGCTGAGAGATTCTGCCTGCATGTTCATCACCCCCGGCAGATGAAACGCCACAATATTGATGTTTTGTTCGAGGGCCCAATGTCATAGTGCCTGAGCCTCTCCCTCTCTCTCTTGAGAGAGAGAGTATCCTGGAATGCGTGGCCCCCTGCTTCCTGAGGTAAAACATTGTGGTTGTATTGTCCGTCAACACTCTCACCATAGTGCCACATATGCGCGGTAAAAATGATTTTAGGGCCCAATGAACCGCTCTCAGTTCCAGCACATTGATGTGAAGACTCGATTCGACTGGAGACCCCAGCCCTTGGAACTGGAATGTCCCCATACGATCTCCCCACCCTGTCTGAGAGGCATCCGTCACAATTGTAGCTTGAAATTCCGGCTCCAGTAACGGCACTCCTCGAGTCAGATTGTCCGAGAGCTGCCACCATCGAAGAGCTTCCTTTAAGTCGCTGTTGACCACCACCTTGTCGGACCATAACCCACGACTTTGAGCCCACCGATCCGCCAGAAACTCTTGCACTGGCGTCACGAAGAGACGACAGTCTTTCACCAACGGAATACATGACGCCAGAGCTCCCAACAGCGACATGTACTTTCTGACTGACACTCTCATCCCGACTCTCCACTCTGCCGCTTTCTGCTTGAGTTTCTGAATTCTCTCGATGGGAAGGCTTTACTAGGCCTGACTGAGTTTGGAATTCTGCGCCCAAAAACACCAAGTTCCTAGAGGGAGATAGATATGACTTTTCGAGGTTGACAGCGAAGCCTATACATTGCAACAGCCGCATGGTAATGTTGAGACTTGTCTGCGTCACCACTGGAGACGAGCCGCGTACCAGCCAGTCGTCCAAGTAAGGGTAGACGTGATGACCTTCTCGTTGGAGCCAGACTGCCACCGGCGCTAAACATTTCGTAAATGTCCTGGGGGACGATTTTATACCGAACGGGAGCACTCGGAATTGGTAATGATTTTGACCTACCACAAACCACAGGAATTTTCTGTGTCGTCGACGCATAGGTATGTGGAAATATGCGTCCTGCAAATCCAACGACGCCAGAAATTCTCCAGGCTGTATTGACCGAATGACCTCCTGAAGTGTGTCTTGAACTCCAGGCGTTGCAGAGTCTTGATCAGCGCACGAAGGTCCAGAATGGGTTGCCACTTGCCGTTGGGTTTCTTGACCACGAAGTAACGGGAGTTAACCCCCTGACCTCTCTTGGCCACTGGAACCAATTCTATAGCCCCTTTCTGTAGCATAAGTACAACCTCCAGCTGTAAGATGTGAAGATGAGGTTGCACAGAATACACGGGAGGGATGGGAACTGGTGAGTCCTTAAATTCCAGAGAGTGGCCCAACCTCACTGTGTCCAATACCCAACGGTCTGATGTAATTTTGTCCCATTCGTCGACATGTAGGGCCACCTTGCCCCCCAGCACATTTCTTCGTAGACCGTCATTGCTGTGATTTTGTTTGTTTACCCTTGGCTGAAGAGGGCTGTCCTCTCCTTCTGGATGCCTGAAAATCACGGCTTCTTCGTGTAGACTGTATTACCCGTCTATATCTTTGTGAGGAGTATCCAGACCGATTGTAGTTGTGGTCTCAGGACGCAGCAAACCGGGTGTTTCCAGAAGCTCCACGAAAGGGGCGAAATGACTGCCCGCTTTGGAAAGCTCCCAATGACCTCGCCGTATCGGAGTCCTCTTTCATGCCCTTGAGGGCTTCATCTATTTTTTCCCCAAACAATTGTTCCCCTTTACAGGGCATGTCCAGTACCTTGTAATGAACCTCCAGCCTAAAGTCTGTGAACTTTAGCCAGGCCTGCCTCTTTAGTACCAACCCATTATTTATCTGCTTGAACCCAGATTCTGCCAAATCCACAGCGATGTTAATGCTGTGATTTGACGCCTCCTCACCTTCACGCACCACTAACATGGACGCCTTTCTGTATTCCTCGGGTAGATGTTCTAACATAGGAGCCAGCCAATGCCACATTTTGCGGTCGTAGCGTGCCATAATCGCCAACGTGTTAGCGGCTTTAACTGTTGTCGCTCCCACTGTTAAAACGTTCTTTCCAAAGGCATTTTGTCTTCTTAGCATCACTGTCAGGAGGTGTATTGCATTTGTGCTGTGTTCTGGCTTTCTTGCTAGCCGCCGCTGACACCACTGATTCAGGGGTAGGTTGTGCAACCAAACACTTTGGTGTAGAGTCCGGGGCCTTACATTTTTTCTCCAACCGGCCTTTAATTGCAGGCTTTGAAAATGGGTGACACATGGTACGCAGGCCTTCCTGACAAACATGGTCCAGAATTGGAACAGAGAAAACCACCTTCCTTCTCTTTCCCATGTGGTCAAATAAACATTCTTTCCGATCTTCATCTGGGGTCGGACCAAGCTCGACACAGGCTTTTGCCCTCATTGCATGAAATGCCCCAATGTTATCCGGGGGCGACGGTTGCGCCCGACTCGTAGGAGCTTCGATTTCCACATCAGACTCCCATGTCTGGTCTCTTGATGGCGACAACAAAATGTCCGAGATGGAGTCCCTGGGACCCTGGTCGGATTCAGAGTGCTGCAGCTCACCCTCCTCCGGGTGTGAATGAGGAGGCTCTGTGCTCATCCGGGTGTGAATGAGGAGGCTCTGTGCTCATCGGCCGGGAAGCCGGCAACTCAGCCATGGACGCTGAGGGGGCACCTGCCACGTCGACGATAGGTGTTACCGGGGGCGTACCCACAGAAGGCAATCTTGCATCCAGCTGACTTAATAGGGACTGCAGTGCAGATAAGACCTGTAGAGACAGCACTGACTGCGGGTTCAGTAGAGGAGACCCAGGTGGAACATTCTGTACTCCAGCCGACGACAAAGGTCCAACGCACTGTAAGCCAAGGCTTGTTGGGTTAACCACAGGCTCCCGTTCCTCCTCCATCGGCGACACTGAAAGGACAGACTCCTACTGTAATACGGTATCCGGCAGAAGGGAGTCATACGTCGAAGGCTGCCAAGCTCCACTCACTGGTAGCACATCGACCGTCGGCGACAAAAACCTCAGGCCCTCGTCGATTGCCACCACTGAAGCCGACGACACCACTGTGGAGACAGACACTGCGGCCGGCAATGAAGCCGTCAATGACTGGACTCCCGCCAACGGCGCTGGCAGCTGTGGTGCAGATTTGTCAGGCGATCCCACCTTTTTTGTTTCTCTCGGTAGGTGCTTCGAAGATTCTCTATGATGGTCTCCTGAAGACCTATGATGGTCTCCTGAAGAGGAGCGTTTCGAAGAGTCCTTTTTGTCCTTTTTCCAAGAAGAAGAAGAAGAAGATTTCTCAGGCCTTCGGGACTGGTCTGACTGACCATGTTTAGACGATGAAGGAGCCCCTTTCATCAGGTGTTTCCCCGAAGAGGAGCGGCCACTTTTTTCTGTAGGCCGTGACTTCTTTGCCAGCGGTTCAGCCAACACCGACCGGTGAGGATCTGCAGGGGAAAGTCTCTCCGATGCTAGACTGCGCACTGATCCTACCTCCGATGGAGGGTAGGCCCCATTGTTTAGCCACAATATCAGCCGCCGACTGCGGTCCTTCAATGTTTTCTGTGAGAAACCCCTGCAGATGTCGCAGGT
Source organism: Ambystoma mexicanum (assembly GCF_040938575.1). Lineage (NCBI taxonomy): Eukaryota > Metazoa > Chordata > Amphibia > Caudata > Ambystomatidae > Ambystoma > Ambystoma mexicanum. Next base: position 1,095,732,794 of record NC_090924.1, read on the forward strand.
ATCGGCGGAGTGATGAGGGTAGAGGCAATAGAGGCAGTCCATGTGCCCATCCCCTTCATATACCTTTTTCATTCCGCAGGGCTGAAACAACGCTTTTCCCGACATTGGGAAAGAAAATGACCACAACACACCAATGTGTAGAACGCACAAGGTGATCCCGACACTTTGGAGACGGTTGAAATCTGAGGAGATGCAGCGGGGGGGGGGGTCTATTTATACCCTACGTTCTATTGGGTGGTATGTAAGCGCCCCAAAAGGACGTTGATAGGACACTAAAGTGTCGAAGATTCCAAGGGAAAACGCTATTTTAAAAAAGACCGAGGTTCCAGCCTGACGGGGAATATTCAAAGCATGTGAATCCATGAAAGATCCAATGCTGGAGAAACGGGCAGTGCAGGTAGTCTTTAGGCCCCTTCGACATCAGCAACACACCTAACTAAGAATCAGTCCAAGCCCTAAGAAGAGAGGAGCCTTGTGCTCAATAGTACATGCAATGCAAGTGCACGTAGTTGTTCCAATGGGCAAAACGGGGTCTCTTCAGGGGTCTCTAGCAGCTCAGAAAGGTGGATGAGGCGATGAAGAATAAGTTCCCACTATTCAGGGAGGACCTCCATTTGAAGGTAGAGGCAGTTCCACAGAGCGGGATGGAGTCGCTAGTTTGCACTAGCAGTGGAAAAGAGAGGTACCCTCAGGGGCCACTTGTGTGTAAAAAGGGGCCCTGGCACTGCGGTTCACTAGTTAGTGTTGGAAGTACTCATCGGTCCCAGGCGCACTCAGACCCAAACTCGCAGGTTCGAACGCGGCAAAAAGGACGTCTCTGCGGCTTTTAGTTCCTGAGATACAGTGAGGATTACCAAACGGGACAGTGATGATTTCTCCGTGCCGGGTAGATGAATCGACATGGTTTCTGTGCAGCAGGCTTCAGGGGCAAGAGGGTCGCAAATGCAGTGCACTTGCAAAGGTTGTTACTGCGGCAGGACAACACAGTAACCGCATATGCTCTGTTCCTGGCGCACTCGTCTGAATTCAGACCTGGAAACGCCACGTGTACGAAAGTTGGTGTGAGGGCGTCGTGGACACAGAACTAGTAGTATGCCAAGTTTCAAGGGCCTCCTCGAAACGGCAGCTGTGACAGAACAAAGCAACTGGGTAAGCTGTTAAGTCCACTGGTTGGCCCAGGGACACTTCCGAGAAACGCTTACTTGCAGGTTTTGATGAAAGTGCTGAGAATAGTTGGTCCCACTTTTCCAATGGGTTGAAGCGTCTTCGCAGACATTCTAGGATGACCAGTTGCAGAGGGGGTGCACGGGACGACAGCGGGCTCAAGGTACCAAACCTTCCAGCGGGTCACCAGCAGTTCCTCAACTCAGCTTTGTAGTTTCAGGATACTTGGATCCTATACTTTGTTCAGTGAGAACTCGACATCGACCTTGTTTGGGTGTTTTCGGCCTCCTCTTATCCAAAGTTCCCTTTGCGCCAAAACATAGAGGACCCAAAGGAAGATCTGCTCACAAACACACACTCCATATGTGGACCAATCATGGACCACAGTGGTCCCAGTCATTCACAGCACTGTAGACTCTCTGGCACCCAGGATGTGTATTGGGGGGACACACCCCGGCCCACATCCTGGAGGCACACACACAAGGTATGCAGGAGCCCGCGAAAGCATGGCGTTTCGCGGGAAACTGCATGTCCAAATAAGGACTGACTCGACCTGGGGAAGGAAAAAAGACAAAATGGCCAAACGACAGGACAAAGAACCTCGTGGAATGGCCATTTGGAGCCAGGCCACCTATTTGTGCCAAACGCGGTTAACATGGCAGGAAAGGGTTAAAAATAATGCGAAAAGATAGCTGCCACCAGCCCTGTCCATGACACATCTGCATATCTCACAAAAAGTCCATCAGGAGTATCTAGGGCCTTTGGAAAATGACTACAGACGCAAGTACACTTACTGGAAGGTACATTGTGTACTTGTTACATGTTGCAGAAAAGTTGCAAGATGGGAAAAGGACTAAGGGAAACAAAGTCTCCCGGTACTGACCGTCTTAAGGGCATGTCAGTGTCCCTATTAAAAGTGAGCGACATCCCAGAGGAGTGCAGCTGAAGGCTGTGCTTCTCTGGCAAAGTTAGTCTGTGGTGTCTAAACAGCTGCAAAACGTTTGGGGGTCTAAACATGGAGGGAAAAGTACATACAATTATGAAATCTTTCCTAAACGGGACCACGCTATCTGCAACTCTCTCTTACTAAATACTCTCCTTCTAGACTTCTACATTCCTCTGGCACCAACTGTGTGTGTAAAGCGTTTTGCTAAACTGAGGGCAGGAGGCCGATCTCTTTCCTCAGCAGGCTCCCTCCTGTGGAACAGCCTCCCTCTTCCTCTGCGTCTTGAGCAGGACTTTCTCAAATTCCGGAAGCTCCAAGACTTTCCGCTTTACCTCGTCCTTCCCTTCTTCCCTCCTCTGCTAATCTCACAGTTGCTGTGATTGGTGTCCTGGGCCCTTCCTTAAGCATCCCCGGGGTCCTCGATGTTCCACTCCAAATCGCCCCAGCTTCAGTCTACCTTTCAGCACTTGCCTTGGCACCCTCTGGCCTCCGTCCTAGAGGCTCGCACTTTTTCCACCCATGGCAGCTGCAGGCTATTTAGCACTTACCATACCATGTACTTCATCTGTTGCTCATCCGCGAGCATGGACACTTGTGACAAACATGGAAGTGTCTCACCAGCTAGTCCCCGGGGATCTGTCATCCAGGTGGCCAAGACACAGCCATCACTTTTGGATCCAGCTCCTGGGGGTTGACCAGTGTGGGAGGATCACCTGGGTGAGGGGGTATTCGGGGAGTAGGACACCTGATGGCGAGACGCAGCATCCCCTTCCCTGTAACACCTTTACCCCATTCTACCAGGTAGGATATTTAGGAACTCAGCCCCCCCCCCCCCAAGCCCCTTAACAATACAAACACTTTCTCATGGATAGCTCGCTATGAGAGAAGACGGACTAACACCTGAGCCGTATACCTGACAAGTCCCAATACAATGGTCAGGCCCTTACAGACCACTACACACCTGACTTCCATTACACTTCCCCACACGGATAGGCGGAGCACGAGAGCACACTCTGAACGAGGCAAAGCGGTCGAGGATGCAGCAGTTCCAAGATGCCAGTTTAATACAAGGCGAAAGAAGGTAAAACAGAAGGGGATTGCAAGGAGGGAAGTGCCCTTGACCTTTTCGATGAGGATTTGTTACTTTCATTAACCTTTGAGAAAAGAAAACATTGGGGGTGCTGTTGAGCAGCAATAGGAATGGCGGTTTAGTCGCAAGCTCCGTCCTGGCAATAATCCTGAATAAAATACATCCTAGAAAGTGCCTGCTATTTGGACTCTCTCCCGCTGAGAAGGTGAAAGCTGACTTGGGGCGACAACAGGCCAAGTTCTTGAGACCTCCGGTGAGACATGAGTGCTGTTGCAACAAACTGACAGAGCCGACAGCTTGTGATGCTGGCGGACGCTGGTGGAGGCACCCAGGACCAGTGAAAGACTCCCAACGTGAGCCCGGTGCGAAGAGGCCAGTACAAGGATGGAGCAACAGTGTTGGGGGCCACCGCCCGAGCAAAACGGCCCTGGCGGGACACGAGGAACACCACACTTGAGTGCACTGCTGGGTCAGGAAAGTCTCCCACAAAGAAATATAAGCAGCATTGGTGGGCGTTTGTTCAGAGACAACTGGATAGACATCCCCAATGCAATACGGCCCTCAACGAGATACGCGGCTACTCAAACATTATATGCCCCGGTCCTGCAGTCCATATCACTGCAAAATATTTGATATACTAGATGCACACTCCCCGCAGCACAGAGAGAGGTGGAAACAGGTAAGCACAATGTGCCAGCAGGACAATACATTGCAGTGGGTTTATGGTCTTTCCATTGAATTTTCTGCAGCGAGGGACATTTCGACCTAATTATTTGCATTGAAAAAATGTGCATTGTTTTTTACCCTTTAAAACTCCCCAAACAATGTTACCCTTTTAAAACATGCATTCAATGCGTATTTTTTTATGCAAATCCCTCAATGCAAATGAATTTGATGGAAAGTCCATTGATTGATTTACTAGATACCGTTGCAGTGAAAGGTGGCTGGGACACCCGTCAGCCCTCGATGACATAGACCAGTGTGCTGAGGAGCGGCCATATGTGGAGGTGCTGGCTGGGTCCCCAGGTCAGACAGGGAGCACCGTGAGGCCTGTCAAGGTAGGCCAAGGGATTGGAGGGCATAACAAGACTCCTATAACAATGGGGAAGGGTTGAGCCATAGTAGACAAGACTAGTCCCCCTACGTTGCTGGGGTACAGCCAGACCCTGAAATATATTTATTTATTTATTTTACATTTATAAAGCGCTCACACAGCCCGCAGGCATCGAGGCGCTGTTACAGGAGTTGTTTGTTTTTCTAGTTGCGTAATTGTGTTTTTTTTGTCTTCGTTACTATTTATAACGCGCTTAAACACCCAGAGGTTGCTAAGCGCGGACCCGGGAATCAAACCTGTTGTTGCTTCGTGTCGTCTTGCTTCCAAGACGCGCACGCTGACGCTGAGCTATCCTCCCGGGACGATAGTGCCCAAGAGGTGCCCCCAACTGGTGTGTTGAGAATACAGAAGTAGTGCTGAGGAGTAGTGAATAACCTCAGAGTCATAAATGAATTTGAAACTAGGATATAACTTGGTGCGCCAGTAAGGGGTGAGATTTGATGCTCACAGCCACTGAAACACTTTGAACGTGAGTGTGCAACACTGACCGCATTGCTTTGTCGCACTCAGGAGCTATAGCGGCCTGTGCATCGGCTGGCAGACGCTGGTGAATTCTGATAGAACTGGCAGGGGCCTGAAACCTGTGAGGCAGTGTTGGTGACACCCTGTAGGTGACCGAGAGGCCGGTGTCCACATAAGAGAGCGGCGATCCGACCCATCACTCATTAGGGGGCGACGCTGGGTGATCCGAACATTCGGCATCAAGAACCAAATCCTGTGATACACACTTGCACGAAGAAACAGTGCTGGCTGCCTCAGTCTGAATAGTGGTGAATGGGAAGAGACAGGTGGAGCAACATGACTGAAGGAGTCGGTAAGAAGTGTGGCCCAATGGACTCATTTACCAGCAATTGTGCCCCAAACTCCAGGCCTGCGACTCCAAAACAGGCGACAACCCCCAGAGCCTCGAATAGTGAGACTCAGGATGACCAATTATTAACAGCAATGCAAAGTGGATTCAAGGCCATTAACGTCAAATTAGATGACATTGTAGCAACCATTGGGTCTTTGAAATCCAAGGTCGAAAAAGAAAGTTGTCGCATCAGAGGTCAGAATAGGCACGGTGGATGATACGGTGAGCTAGCATGACCACGATATCGCATTACTAAAAGCCAAACTCATTAAGAGCTGGGGGAAGTGCAACAATCTTGAATCAAGATCAAGAAGGAACAATGTGCGTATTATCGGGGTACCCGAGGCCGCATGCAAGGTACCTATGGAACCATTTATTGAAGACTTCTTGAAAACTGTATTCGGCGCTGATCAGTTCTCCACACACTTTTTGGTTGAGCGTGCACACTGTGCTCTGGCCTCAGTTCCTAGACCAGGAACCCCGCCATGCACCATTATTGCAAAAATGCTTAGTTATAGGGACAGAGACCTGATCCAAATGGCTTTCAAGGGAACATGGGACGCTCCGCTACGAGGCTAATAACATTCATATCTATCCCGACTTTGTGGCTGGGGTCAAAGCCCAAAGAATATCCTATGACTCAGTGAAGAGATCACCTAGTGGCTAGACATGTCCCATATGAGCTTATGTTCCCTGCAAAATTACGCATTCAGCACGGGGGAAGAGCACATTTTTTTCAAAATCCTGCAGACGCCCCAGCTTATATCGAGGCGTTGATCCGGCTCCCCATACTGAAACGCAGGAGAGAACATAATCATGACCCAGGAAACAATGCCAGACAGAATGTCAAGGAAGTATGATCGAGAAATGTTATTTTGATGTTAATTACTATAGCATGTGCAGGCACACAAAACTGTTGTAATGGTTGCTGGTTCGGCTACCGAGGTGGGGGCTGCTTAAGGCGTACCTCGGCAAATTTCCAAGGTTACAAAGGGGCGACATCATCAAGTTGCGGTGGGTGGGGGGTGTATTGGGTAGTTCAAAGGAAATATTTGGGTATAGGAATGACAGATGGAGGCGGGTCGGAGCATGGGGGAGAAGAGTTAAAAGGTTTTTAATAGCAGACAGCAGCGGGTGCATAGTTGGACTTGGTATGCGCCATGTCTTGATTAGTTTACATTAAGTGATGCTCCATTATTGTTCTTGGGTACAACTAAATGCCGGGTGAAGTGATTGGTTTAGTATCGTGGAACATCCGGGGTCTGAACAACCCCATTAAAGGCAGGAAGGTTATAGCATACCTGGATAGACATGGTCCTAAAATAACAATGCTGCAAGAAACACGCATTGGGCCCAGTAAATGATGGTTTCCCACCCAAATGGAGGCTACAGAGATATTATGCAACCTAATCATATCAAGCTAGAGGAGTGCTAATTATGGTACATCAATAATTGCCATTTCAAGTAAAGGAGATGCAGGTGGACCTGGAAGGTCGATATGTTATTTTGAGATGGGTGCTATAAGATGGAAGAGTTATATTAGTAAACACCTATGGCCCGAACATAGATGATGCAGAGTTCTACTCCCGAGTGTCCGAGATATTGGCTAGGATGGGAGACGCTCCCATCATATGGGGAGGCAACTTTAATATAATCTTAGATCTACGTATAGACCGATCTAGCACCACACAGCGTGATTTATCAGGCGCAGCAAAAATGATTAAAGCAAGTGATGAGCCAAATGTGACTCGTCGCCAGATGGAGGAACGAACAACTGAGAGTGGCTGAATATATATATTACTCTACGGTCCATGATGCTATGTCACTGATTGATTTCTGGCTGCTCTCAGCAGGGTTGGCGCCACACTTGTGTGGCATCAGAATTTTACCATGTACCTGTGAGAGATATTGACCTACTCTGCTGTGCTTTACCACATCACTAAGCTGCATTTGCGCAAGAAACAGGAAAATGGCTGCGCTGGCTCCTGTGTGTGCCAGTACCCCAAAACTGTGTTTTTGCAACAACCAAAAAAAGATGGCTGCATCTTCCTGCCATACACACTGCATGCAGGACGCACTGCAGGAGCGTGCCAGTGTGCTCTGAAACATATAAATGGAATTAAGTCAAGAGGCAGCATTGCTTTGATGAAAACCCAATATTCCCCTTCAAAATGAAACCTTTTCACCCTTTCAAAATGATGTTTTTCGCCAATTCCATCTGTTCATTCTGAAACCACTGAGTAAAACGGCCCGCCATGCCCAGGATATTCCCCTGTGCTTTACCAAAACCAGGCATTATTCCTGAGTGACAGGCTCAGTCAAACCAAGTCTCAGAGAAATCAAGAAGCAACTTTCTTTTCACTCGCACGGGGACACGCGTTTATTTCTTGCCAAAATGTATCCAGGCGCAGCAGTTCAAAGAGTCTTTTTACTCTCTGAGCCAGGCCAAGTGTAAATGTATCTATACTAAAACTCCTGCTTCAAGGAAATGACTAAAGCTGAAAAGACAGTGTGGGCAATCTGAGGCAGATGCAAAACCGAAATTAAATAAAGAAATGCTAGCAGTTCTAACACATGTGGAAAAATGGGCTTTTGCTGAATGAAGAAAAATTGGCCTGTTTAAAAATAAATTGTTGCATAAAAACCTGCTTACTTAGCAATGCAAAGGGTTTATGTTAGTTGCGATAATACACACATAGGCTATCTTCTTTCACAGGTTTGTTTAATTCAAGACCCAAAATAAGAAATTAAAGAGTTTAAAACACATGGGCTGGATTTGCAAGCTCTCAAAAAACCAGTAATTCCAGTTGCCAGCCATGAAACTCTCCCCCAAGGGGAAGGGGACTATCATAAAAACTTAGCAGATACTGACAGCCCCCTGATAATTATGGGGTTGAGCAGACTTTTGTCTCTGCTGGGACCCAGGACAATGAAGATCCCAAGGAAGGTGTGAGAGACAATAAAACTACAATTAAGATGGGAAACCCCCCTTGCTTTGAAGGAAATTACAGTTGCTTGCAGTTGGAGGAAGAAAAAAAACAGGATCTAGTAACAAAGGGACTGCCTTTTGGTTACAAAGACTATCTTATAAAGAAACTTTGTTTATTTATTTGGTAATGCGCACCAAACCCTGAGGTAGCTGGGCACAACAGTTACAAGAATACTTCAAGCTTGGTTGCAGGATACAGGTCAATTACATAAATCATAACAGTTGTACACAGAATCAGGTATCAGGTATTTACAATAATAAAGAGAAGAAGGTATACATATATCATCGATCGGAATGTACGCAGGTCAGATGTAAAGGTAGATAGCGGCTGTTTAAACATCGTTAGTGTGTAGCCAGTTCAACAAACGGCGTCTAAAGCTAGAGTAGGGCTGTTCTACTCTGATAGAGGCAGGCAGGGATTTTACATGAAAGAGCAGCTTTGACGGAGAAGCTAGTTACACCAGCTTTGGAGAGTCTAAATCTAGGAGTGTCTAGGCAGAGATGGTTGGAAAATCTAGTGTGGTGAGCTGGAGTTTTTCTGGTCAGTCTGGCAGTGAGATAAGGAGGAGCAGCGTTGTTGAGGCATTTGAAGGTGAGGGATGCCACTGAGTAGTATTCTGTCACTAATTTTTAGCCAGTGCTGGTCTCGTCTGAGGTTGGAAATATGCTCCCTGCGTGGTATATTCAAGGCTGCTCTTGGAGCGTTATTTTGTAATATCTGAATTTTGTTGACGATGTTTTTATTGGCGCGAACATATAAAGCATTACAATAGTCAAGTTTAGACATTATTAATGCGTTAGCGAGCATAATGCAGCTGGATTTACACAAAAAGGGTCTACAGGCCATAATTAGCTTGCATGTATAAGCTGTGGATGAGGCCATGGAGCTAACTTGTTTTTTAAGCGATAGAGTTACTACTTTGATTACGTTGCCATCGATAGTGAATGCATCGTAACTGGGATTGCGTTTTTTAGAGTTAGAGCAAGAGCCCAAAATCAGGATCTCAGTTTTGTCATCATTCAGGCAGAGACCATGTGAGGCCATCCATGCCTGAATGAGGAGGTATATCCTATTTACCAAGTCTGTGTCCTCGACGAAGTTGCCCGATAGGAGTATGAGGATCTGGGTGTCGTCAGCGTACTTCGTATGTACAACACCCAGTCTGTTAAGTTTGTCAAAGAGTGGCTTGATAAAGATGTTATACATAGTAGGTGAGACACATGAACCTTGTGGAACACCACACGTGATTTGGATTGGGTCTGCTGAGGCTTACGGGGAACACTCATCGTACGGTTGGCTAGGAAGGATTGTACCCAGGCTATGGCATCACTCGAGAAAGTGTTCGCATAACACTGCATGATCCACTAAATCGAAGCGTGCCGAGAGGTCGAGGAGGAGTAGCATAGCTGTTTTACCTCTGTCCTTCAACTCGTAAATTTGAGTTTTAAAGTTAATTAACGCTGTCCCATGTTGCGGTCTAAAACCCGATTGGCGTGATCCGAGTAGGTGGTTAGCGTCCAGGTAGGTTTGGATTTGGAGATAGGCTACTCTATCTATAATTTTAAAGAGGAAGGGGACCGTTGTGATGGGTCTGTAATTAGTGGGAATGGCCGTGTCAAGGGTCTGTTTCTTAAGGAGTGGTAGAACTCAAGATTCCTTGAGGTTAATTGGGACTGTGTTCGACTTAAACAAAGCATTAATTAATTTAGAGATAAAGGGTGCCATCTCTCTAGCTGGAGCTTTGATTATTTGTGCTGGGCAGCTATCACCCTGGCAGTTGAATGGCTTCAGGCAGAGTATGACCTTTTCAGTTTCCAAAATGGAAATATTGGCGAATCTGAAAGGTGTATGTAAGATTGGAGATGCAGCAGGTACGGTAGGGTGCGTCTCAGTGGAGCGCAAAGATGCTTTTTTGACAGCTATTTTGGTCTGTAGCGTGGCTATTTTATTAGATAAGGCATTTTGGATGCTAGTGCACCATAGTTTGTCTTTTGGGAGGTTATCTGTAGGTGGAATGGGGTTTTCAATTTCGCGCAAGATGGTAAAAAGCTCTTTAGTATTGGAGTTCGCTTTGGAAATTCTACCGTTGAAGGTGTTCCTTTTGGTGAGGATGATGTCCTTCTTGTACATGTTGGCAAATTTAGTTAATATAGTTTTGTTCTCAATAGTGGGGGAGTGCCGCCAAATAGCTTGAAGTTTCCTTTTTTGGAGTCTTAATTCTTTGAGCTGGGGAGTAAACCAAGTATTTAAGTGAGACTTTTGTTTACTCTTTCCGAGTTTGACTGGCACGATAGTGTCGAGGGCCTTCATTATGGTGTCATTAAAGGTTGCTACTAAAGTATTAGGGTCCATGTTGTTAGCAATAGAAGATAGGGTGGGTAGAACAAGTGGCAGTAGATTTTCGACAGTGATGTCTTTTTTGCTTCTAGTGGGAAGTCTTTAAAGACTTTTTATTTCTGCAGCAAGAATTGGTCAAATTTAAAAAGTTCACAATTTCAAATCTAATTTTATGGGCTTTATTTTAAAACTTGTCCTTGTGGACAGTAATGGTGATATATGTTGGATTACAAGAAAAGCATCCACGTTCCAAATGTAACATTTTGTATATACATCCTTAATGACAATCCCCACCTCTGTATAACGTTGTAGAATTTTGAGTGATATAAATCCCATTGAAAAGTGTGAAAAACTGGTAGAGGAGCGAAACCAGGCCTCACGGAATGGAGGTTTGGACTGAAATGTAATGCACAAAATATGTATCAGCGATATCACAGCAATTAGTAATGTGATTGGATAACGAACGTTTGCTTGAGAAGGTTTTGAAAACAGTTCCCGGATGCGTACACGGCAACAACAAAAGAGTTAGAGCAGCACCTCACACACAGCGTGGCAGTACAAAGCCAGCAAAACCAGATTGACAACGTTGCAGCTAATACAGCACGATACGTTCCAGCAGTTTGAGAAAATCCATGTATTGAATGAGCATTCCAGTAAAAGAAGCTTTTCTTATTACCCCTGCTACTAATTTTAAGACGGCAGTGAGGATATTGCTTCACATTAATAGGAAACTACTACATGAGAACTGACTTCCCGGTCGCATCAAGTTGCACAGAACAGATACTGAACAAATTCGGTTATAGACATGTTAATTGAAAATTTAAAAAAGTGTTCCCCTGATGAATTTCCCACCAATAATCTTTTTATGGACAATGGGAATGAAACATGTCGGGTTAATGAGACACTGAGAATGTTGTCACAGTGTTAATAGGGCACTAAAAGCCGGACTTTACTGAGCATCATTAAAAGAATCCTGATATTTGTATATGAGATTCTAGATTAGATATCATAATTTTACATCTATTATGGATGCTAACAATGCAAATTGTGTCGTCTGATTGGTTTAGTACAAATTTTAATGTTTTGTTTGTAGTTTTGTTTTGATTACGTATGGACCCACATTTTGTCCTCAGTACTCTACCCTTGTTTATTAATGGTGTTGGTTTCTATAACATATAGGTAAGCGTACTAATGTACATCACAGTTTTTGTCCGAGTCCTATCTTAGGATCACTGCTTCATTTTTTCCTTTTCCTTCCCCTTAGTGTTTTATTTTTCCTTGTTCAAAAGACTGAGGATTAATGTGTTGGATATGTATTTTGGAGTTTTTAGAAATGTTTTGTAATAAAACAAACAGTTATATATTTTTCCAGACAATAGGTGTTGTGTTATTTTGTTGTAGACCAAGGGCGACAGTTCAAGGGATCTAGACAGTGGTTCCCAGATCTCCAAGGGAGAGTCATGAGAGGTGTTCGGATCTTTCTGTAGTTGGTATTTGTTGCAAGGGGCACGGTCCTAACCGTTGACTCCCAAAAAAATCTCAGACCTTCTATAGTTTTGAAGCACTAAATATGTAACCTGTGTATCTGATTTGCTAAGAGGTTGCAACTGTATAAATATAGGTTTGTGGCAAAATTAGATTTTAGTTCCAGTAACTATGGGAGGTTTTTGGAGAAAGTAAAACTCACACCATAAACCTGACATTTTTCTGAAATCCAACCAGTGTAAAGCTAGGCGGAGACTCCCACCCTTGTCCAATCCGGTTGATAGAGGCGGGTGTAGTAAAGCCTGCCCCAGTCATATACTGTGATGATGTCACCAGGCATTATAAATAAGAGCCCCTGACAACAGGAAGACACTGATCCGTTTTTTTCTTACGCCGGTGTCCTGTTCCTGTCTGTTCCTGTCTTCATCGTGCATTTATCCATCTAGACTCCAGATCCCAACCACAAGGCCAAGCATTGCTGATCATGCTTCAGCAAGGCCTCCAATTATTATCATCCCAATAACCAAGGGAAACGCTGTGGTGTTTTGGGAAGCATCCTGAATTAACCTGGCTTGCTGATCACTAAATGCATGCCTGCTGCAAACCTCCCATCCAGCCATGGCTGTAATTTTAGGGGTGCGGGGGTGTTTGTCCCCCCCCAACTTTCATGGCACATTATTTTGTCCCCATTCATTTGAATGGGGCACCTTTTCTTCAGAGGTCATGTCCCCCCCAACATTTTCAGCAAAGTTTCTCCACTGCATCCAGCTGATCTGTTACAAGTGCAGTGCCAGTCCAGTGCCATCCAGTGACCAGAACTGCCCAGCTGTCTTGCCAGGCGCTTTGTCGTGTAGTGACGAGAACCCTTGATGGTCCAATATCCTAAACTAAAGTGGACTGCACGTATCATCCCTACCGCATAGAAATCCATAGTCTACTTATCTTGTCTGTGGTCCCTATCCCATCTCTATACCATCCTATTCTGACACAAAGATCCTGTTATAATTGTCAGACTTATTTGTGCAAACCTGCTTTGATCCCTGGTGTTAGCGCCGATTTTCTCTTCGTTTATGTTTTGCTAGAACATAAACCAGTAACGATTTGGATTAAATAAATACATTTTCCATAAAGGAAACTGGGTACACCACGTGAAGAGTTACAACTGCCGCGTAACTGTAGAGATTCACGGGTGGCATTCTCTTTTTCTTAGTCATTAAATCTAGTTTAAGTAAAATTCAGCAGTCATTTTAAAGCCGTTTTTATGTTTTTCACTACCTGCTTTTTCCAAAATCGCACCTCATTCTATCTTGCCTAACTCCCTCAGTTTAATAACTAGAGACTTAATTTCACTTCTAGATTGTACCACGATCTATAGCTACAACACAACTAAAAAACCTGTTTTTATTAAAAAACGTTTGGTTAATTCTAGGTGGGAATTGAAATATTTGCAAAAGTTCCCACGTGTCATTTTGATCATAAAGTGTTGTAAATCTTCCATTCAATTTCGAATTGTATGCTTTTGCTCAATCCATTGCTTGTGATTGTTAGTATCTTTCCAGTGTTGCTCCATTAAAGAATTGTTTTTGTTTCAAGATTTTTATACACATTCATTTGTTTTTTTTAATTCAGCCATTCCCTAGTGTCCTTTTAACATTGCAAGGGTTTCAAATCCGTTTTTCACTCATTTGAGGAGGGAAAGTTAGATTTGAATTCTGTTTCAAGATTCATATTCCTAACTGCGTGCTGCTTCCTTATATCCATTCAGAAGTGATTATTTGTGGGTTGAGGGAACATTGCAGGGGGAAATCCTAACTTGAGTGCTATCTTTTTGAAAATCAAAGAGTGTTTCTATTCCCTGGTGTTTTCTATATGTGTTACTAAAGGGTTGAATTAAGTGCATTGCTTAATGTCCTATTGTTATTATCATCACATTGGTGATTGCTGCCCCATTTAGTAGAACGTGTATGATTTCTTTTGAATTTTTAAATAAATAAATATTACCTTTACCCACCAGCCTGGTTCCTGGTCCATCGTGACCTGGGGTATTTGAAATGGGGGTGTGATATGAGTGGTGTATCTCTCAAATACTGAATCTATATATAAATAAGCATTTCAGTCATGCGCTGCACTCTAGGCTGAGACCAGGGTGCGTCGCCTGATTGAAATCCTTAACATACCATGTCGGATCACTCCCCGGTGGTGATATCACTGGAGCTTGGTAAAACACCACAGCCCCAAACCTTGTGGATAATGCCACAGTCCATGCTCATGCATAGTGCGCTGGAAGAGGATATGGGGGTCAAAATTGATGGTTTGAGATAAATGAGGGGTTGGTTTTGACTTACGCCATAATATGGGAGACCTTTAAAGCTTGGTTGAGGGGCACAGTGATTTCAGTCACAACAGGGGTATTGAAGGCCACCAGGTGAGAGCTGACGGAGGTAGCATGCACATTACGCAGGTTAGAGATCTAATATGGCATAAAAACAGATAATGCGGTTCTTGGGATGATTAAGGGTAACCTGATGAAGTCCAGAGAACTAGCGGACCAAGAGAGACGCCATATGGCCAAACCTGCCCAGGCGTGGCGTTATGAGGAGGATAGGCCCGGACACTCACTGGCAAGAAAGGTGAAAGGCGAGAAAGGGATGATGCCCATCACAGGAATTGAGGGAACAGCTGGGGAGTTTTTGATAACCACTGAAGCAATCAAGGATTAGTTCCTAAGATACAATAGTAAGCTGTATGCTAATTCAGACACTTGTACGGAGGAAGAAATAGAAGAACAAGTTACTTTCTTACCTGGTAACGTTCTTTCGATGGGATGGTCCGACGACGTATTCCATATCTATGACATGTAATCACCACAGCTGTGCTGCTTCGGAAACTTTTTTCGGCGTCTGCATCCTGCGTCGATGCGCTGTCGTCGAGGACCTCCTCCGACGTCCGACGTCATCCGATGTGATAAGTAGGACGCACGACGCCCGTAGTCTCAGTTGTAGTTTTTTTTCCCCCAGAACGTGTGACATTAGTCAACTGCCAGTCAGACACAAAGCCTTGCGGAACGTAAGCTGCAATCGCAAAAGAAATTCTGCAGCGGGGAAGGCAGGGCGGGAGCGATATGGAATACGTCGTCGGACCATCCCATCGAAAGAACGTTACCAGGTAATAAAGTAACCTGTTCTTCGAGGGGATTGGGTCCTCCGACGTATTCCATATCTATGACAGACTCCCAAAGCAGTACCAGAGCAAGGAGGAGGGAAAGAATTTAGAATCAAAATTTAGAATAGCCAATCAAATAGCAGAGCAAAGGACCGCCTTGCCAAAGGCCAGATCCTGTGCTCGGATGGAATCAAGGGAATAGTGACGTACAAATGTATGTACTGAAGCCCAGGTGGCTGCATCACAGATGTTGCGAATAGTAACACCCCTATGCAGGGCAGTAGATGCAGCCATACCCCTGGTAGAATGGGCCCGCAAGCCAGCCGGTGGGTCCTTACCCGCCAAGCGGTAGCACTCCGAGATGGCCAAAATAATCCAGCGAGACAAAGTCTGTTTTGTCACAGCTTGCCCTAAACGCTTTCCAGCGTAACCAATAAAGAGTTGATCGGCCACTCTGACCCGGGACATGGGTGAAACATAAAAGCTTAAAGCTCTCCTAGGATCAAGCCTATGGAGCCTCTCCTCTTCCTTACCAGGATGCGGAGGAGGATAGAATGCCGGAAGAACAACCTTCTGGGCCAAATGAAATTCCGTCACTACCTTCAGAAGAAAAGAAGGACGAACTCTAAGGACAACCCTGTCCTTGTGAAATACAGTGAAGGGTGGCTTAACTGAAAGTGCCTGTAACTCACTCACTCTGCGAGCGGAAGTAACCGCAACTAAAAACACAGTTTTCAGAGTTAACAGCCTCAAAGGGCAAGAATGTAAAGGCTCAAACGGAGCACCCATAAGAAACTTAAGAACAAGGTTTAAATCCCAACCGGGCACCAGGAAAGGTGACGGAGGGAACACATTAGTGAGCCCTTTCAGAAACTGTGAAATTAAAGGGATTTTAAAGTAAGAACACTCTTCAGACGAGCGCTTAAAGATGGACAGCGCCGCCAGGTAACCTTTAATGGTACCCACTTGCAAGCCCCTGTGGGCCAAAGAAAGTAAAAAGGACAGAACCATGGGGATGTCACATGCAAAAGGATCCACATTCTGAACTCTGCACCAGTCGCAGAACTTACGCCAACGGCAACGGTACAGAGACTTTGTTGCTGGCCTTCGGGCCGAAACAACACCTCCATCACGTCTTCAGGGAGGTCCCAATCCATATACCTCAACCTTTCAGAAGCCAAGCGTGAAGGTTGAGGGATCTGACCTCTGGATGGAGAACCTGACCCCCTCTCCCGTGAGAGCAGATCGTCTCGGTAGGGAAGACGACACGGAGGGCAGATGGACAAGTCGAGAAGGTCCGGGTACCACGTCCTCCGAGCCCACGCCGGAGCAATGAGGATCATCCGGGAACCGAACTTCTGTAACCTCCGCAGCACTTGCGGGATGACGGGGACTGGAGGAAACGCGTACAGCAGCGGGAACGACCACTCCACCACGAACGCGTCTCCCAAGGCTCCTTTTGGAGGAAATTCCCGCGAGCAAAACCTTTCGCACTTCCGGTAGACACTGGAGGCGAAGAGATCCACTTGAGGGGTCCCCCAAAGGGCGAAGATCTCCAGGAGAATCTCCTGAGCCAACTCCCACTCGTCAGAGATGAGCTCTGCCTGCTCAGAGCGTCCGCCGTCACGTTTTCGTCTCCGGCCAGATGAACTGCTGAGATCGAAACTTCCTGCTGGATGGCCCAGAACTCGAGCTGCATCGCCTCCCTGCACAGAGGAAGTGACCCTGCCCCCCCTTTTTGTTGAGGTAGTGCATGGCCACTGTGTTGTCCGTCAGGATCAGGACACTCTTTCCTCGCACAGTCGGCAGAAAAGCCTTCAGGGCTAGCCTGACGGCCCCCAGCTCCAACAGATTGATATGGAGTCTGGACTCCGACGGAGACCAACGACCGCTGACTGTCAGCCCGTTGGCATGAGCTCCCCAACCCGTGAGGGATGCATCCGTCACGATCGTCACCTCCGGCCAGGGAAGCCAAAAAGGAGCCCCCTTCATCAAGTTGCCTTCGACGGCCCACCACAGAAGGTCCCGGGCGACCGAGGGCGGCACCTGAACCGGGTCCGACATCCTGCCGGAGGACTGCGACCATTGCGTCTTGAGCGCCCACTGCAAAGATCTCATCCGCAGGCGAGCCTCTGGCACCAGACGAATGCAGGATGCCATGAGGCCGAGCAGCCTCAAGAACTCGAACGCTGGGAGCGTCTGGGCATGCTGAAACTTGTGCACCATCTGCTGAATGTGAAGAGCCCTCACCTGGGGAGGAAAACACTGCCCCAGGGAAGTGTCGAGCACTGCTCCAATGTACTGGAGCCGCTGTGTCGGCGTCAAATGGGACTTCTTTAAATTGAGGGAGAAGCCCAGCCTGTGAAGGGAGTGGCAGGTGATCAACCAATCGTCCAGGTAGGGGTAGACGTGAATCCCCCCTTGCCTGAGATGTGCTGCCACCACCACCATGAGCTTGGTGAAAACCCTCGGGGCGGAGGTCAATCCGAACGGCAGGACCTGAAACTGAAAGTGCGAGTCGCCAACCGCGAACCTCAGGTACTTCTTGTGCTTGGGATGGATCGGCACATGGAAGTAAGCATCCTTGAGGTCGAGTGACACCAACCAGTCCTGAAGCTGAAGGGCCTGGAGGACTTGAGAGAGAGTAACCATCTTGAACTTGTCCTTCCTGAGGAGTTTGTTCAAACCGCGCAAGTCCATGATGGGTCTCAATCCCCCGTCTTTCTTCGAAATCAAAAAATAAGGGGAATACCATCCCATGTTCCTCTCCGCTACAGGCACCAGTTCTATGGCGCCTTTCTCCAGCAGGGCTTGAATTTCCTGCGCAAGGAGCGGATCCGGACTCTGCAAAGAGAGGTTCCCCGGTGGATTGTCGCGAGGCCTGTGCCGAAAGGGAAGACAGTAGCCGTGGGTTATGATCTCCAGAACCCACACATCTGAAGTAATGGCTTGCCACTCTACAAGATGCTGCGCCAGCCTTCCCCCAACCGGCGAACCATGGGACATGGCCTCATGACTGAGTGGGAGCGGCCACGGCGTTACCTGAGGGCAAAGAGGCAACTGCCCGAGCAGCTTTGGCACCACGGGTACCCTGTCGTCCACCTCTGGTACCCCTGCGTTGGCCTCTGACTGCCAGCTCCTCTCGCTTTACTGAAGGACGAATAATTGCGAAAGGAACCACCCCTCCACTGCTGTCCCCTAGGACGAAAAGGCGGAGGCTGGCGAACTGCAGCGCCCAACGACTTTGCTGCAGCTTTCGAGGTCTGCAACCTCTCAAGGCTCTCGTCAGCCTTGCTGCCAAAAAGTTGTTCACCGTCAAAGGGCATGTTGAGGAGCCGAGACTGCACATCAGGAGCAAACCCTGACTTCCGCAACCACGCAAACCTGCGTATCACGGTGCTCGCCGCCATGGACCTACTGACGCATTCAGCTAAGTCCAAACCCGACTGAACGGACTCACACATGGCATCCTTACCATCCTGGACCATAGCAAGGAAACCATCCCGTTCGTCCCCTTCGGGAATATGTTCAGCCGCTAACGCAACACAGTTCCACAGAGTGTGTGTGAAACGAGACAAGGCACAAATGGAGTTGGCCACCTGAAGCGCCATACCACCAGAAGAAAACACTTTCTTCGCCCAGCCATCAAAACGTTTGTCGTCCCTATCAGGAGGGATGGTAGGGTACGACGCCTGCTTTGCCGGGGCCGTGGCCGCCTGCACCACCAAACTCTCCGGAGTAGGGTGCCTGGTCAAGTAGCAGGGGTCGCTACTGGCTGGACGGTATTTTCGCGACAAGGATCTGCCCACCGCCGGGAGACTCTCCGGAGCAGTCAAAGCCGCTGCCACCCTTCTCTGTAAAGCCATATGGAACGGCAGTACCGGATCAGTTGGGGGACCAACATCAAGGATGTCCGTCAGATCATCCTGCACAAACTCCCCTGGGGGAGCAGACCATCCCAAGTACTCAGAAACCCTAGCCATAAGGCGCCGGTACGAGGAATCGGCGTGAGAGCCAGGCTCAGGCCTACAAAACTCCACCTCCGGAGAGGTGTCCAGTCCACTGGCATCATGCAGCGACTGTCTCAAATCGTCAAACTGACTATGGCCCGAGACAATTTCATCTGGAACCTGACTAGGAACCAGGCCATCAGAATCCTCATCCGCCTCTGAAATATAGTCCAGGTGGCGAAAAGAAGGCACCCGAGAGAGCTTGCTCTTAACCAGAGCCTTCCTAGGGGGTTCTCCCGTGCCACGGGGTACCTCCGACACGAAAGGCGTCGATGGCGTCGAGCGAATCGGCGCCGAGAGAACCGGCATCGGTGCCGAGAGGATCGCGTCGAGGAAATCGGCGTCGACGTCAGATGCAGCGCCTCCAGCAACGGCGGCGTCGACACAGCCCTCGAAGCCGGAGCCCCGAGCGTGTCCCTCGACGACCTGAGCGTCGACGACTTCCTCGGAGCCTCGAGAAAGCCTGTCGACGCCCTCGACGCCTCAGTCGTCGATGTCTTCCTCGAAGACCTCACAGGTGCACGCGGTCTCGAACGCGTCGAGGACCGGGACCTGGAACTGGTACGTCGAGAACGAGTCTCCTTGTCCGAACGGGACCTCTCCCGTGACTCGTGCCGACCACTCTTGCGAGCGGTGTCTCTCGACCTCTCACGACCGACCCCACTCGGGGGCGCGGATGGCATAGTACCCTGCGACTCAAGAATCGCCAGCATTTTCTTCCCGAAGGAAGCCCATTCCTCTGTCGTCGCACGGCTGGTGGGGTAAGCGACGTGCCGGGCAGAGTCCTCCGAAGAGGACCTGGAAGACGACCGGTGTCGGCGCTTCCGAGAATGTCTCGAAGAGGCTGAGGAGTGGCGAGACCGACTCCTAGAAGGAGACCCACGAGACTTCCGACGATGACGCGGAGAGTCACCGCTCGAATCATCTGTCGAAAGCCCTGCAGACTTCGACTTCCTGGGCTTGGACACCCGACCTACCGACAACTTCTTCTTACGTTCGCGTAAGGCTTTGGACGTGAGTGACTGGCAGTCGATACAGTCATCCGTGTCGTGGGCCTCCCCGAGGCACCAGAGGCAGGCGTCGTGCGAGTCCGTCACCGACATCTTGGACCCACACTCCCCGCACTTCTTGAAACCCGGATGCGGGGTCGAAGACGAAGTAGAAGACATCTTCACACGAAGGATTTTCACAAAACGAACAGGTTTGAAGAACCGAGAAAAACAGAACTCTAAAGAGTCGAGGCGTGAACCGAGAATCACGAAGCAACACGTTCGCGGAAAAAACGGAACTGAGGCTACGGGCGTCATGCGTCCTACTTATCACATCGGATGACGTCGGACGTCGGAGGAGGTCCTCGACGACGGCGCATCGACGTCATCGACGCAGAACGCAGACGCCGAGAAAAGTTTACGAAGCAGCACAGCTGTGGTGATTACATGTCATAGATATGGAATACGTCGGAGGACCCAATCCCCTCGAATTAAATTTACAAGAGATTCCTCTCCCGGATGTCCCCACAGAGGTCAGGGTGACACTTGATGCTCCCATTACTGTTGAAGATGCAATCACTATGCTCCCTTCCGGGAAGGCTCACAGACCTAATGGACTGAGTATAGAACTATGCAAGATATACTGTGACCACATTTGCTGAGGGTTTGGGAAGAGGCATTGGCGACGGGGAAACAGTTATCTCAGTGTTACCAAAACCAGGTAGACCAACAAATTAAGTTGTTTCCTAACGTCCATTGTCACCAATTAATACTGATGCTAAGATTTATGCTAAAGTATTAGCAAATAGACTCCTTCCATATATGACATACCTGGTAAAAGGACAAATCAGGTTTTGCCTCAACACGATCCATAACCCTTAATTTCTGGCGCCTTTTTGGCATAATGTCACAGATCGATCAACAGGCTTGTTAGGGAGAATTCTCAGCAATGTGCCAATTCCCTTCTACCTTAGAGACCCCAAGCTCTTTTAGCTGGACATTAGCTCTTTTTGCTGCACTTTAGGACTTTTTTTTTTTTAACATGTCAGTTTTTATTAAACGATTGGAGCATAATACAATATCACAAGATAAGCAACTACAGCATGGGTAGGTAACAGCAAATTCAACCCGATCGCCCTATTGTCCACGTTTTCCCGCCAGAGCCTTTAGTGCATCCCTGCTTCCACCTCCCCTCTCTCCCGACCCAGATACAGCCTTACCAGGCAGGGTTTAAATGTTAGAGCCAGATATTTTTCATCGTAGTCTATTAGCGGCGACTAGATTGTGTGGAATCGGGGAAGGTTCCCTTCCTTTGCTGCTGTCACTCTCTCCGATACCATCACTTCCCAGATCTTCCCCTGCCACAAGATTGTGTTCGGCCCCCTCAAGGGTTTTCCTGCTTCGGGCAATGGTAATGTGTGCCGCCAATAGCAGCTGTGTTATTAATTTGGGGCGTACTCCCGCCTTGGGATACAACCCCTCCACTGGGACTCCAGTAACAAGGTGCTGGGGCAGAGCGGGCGTTTGCTCCCCGTTATGTCTATCGCCCCCACGATAAACCTCCAGAATGAATGGGCTCGGGGGCAGCTCCACCACGCGTGAAAGTAGGACCCACGTTCCCCACAATTCCGTCAACAGGTGGAGGGAATAGATGTCTGGAAATGATGAATCGCGGTCGGGGGTAGTACCACCTAAATATCCATTTCAGAGCATATTGTTTGTTACGCATCTGGACGATGAGTGGGTTCTGGCCCAAATGTCCAGCCATTCTGAGTCTTCCAACTGACGGCCTAGGTCCGCAACCAAGAGTGTATATAGTCTTGAGATGCCCCCTTTGCTTGATCCCTCCCAGATCGACAACTCAAGCGGTCTTAAGATGTGGGTGGCACTGAGTTTGGTCTTGGGGTGTGTGATCCAATGCCTCAGCAGGAGGTAAGAGAACCTTTCCGTCTCTGACAGTTGGAATTCTGATTTCCATTCCTCAAATGTCCGGGGCAGGCCCCCCATATATAATTGGGCAAGGGTTTGCAGACCCCCCCCTCCCGTTTCCAGTTACCAAAAGGTCTTGGGGGTATCCCTGGGGTAAAGGATGAGTTTTCAAAGATCAGGGCGAGAGGGCCTAAGCCTCACAGTATTTTCTTTTCTTTCAGAGCTTCGTCCCAGGATTTCAAGGTGACCTTAGAGGAGGTCAGGCGAAGTGGCCATTGTTTGTGCAGCGTGTGCTGGATAAATGGGAGGAAGCGGTGACAGGGCGAGCATTGAGCCTGCTTGAATTCCATCCATTTCGGAGGTGGTGCTTCAGAGTCCCTTGTCAGTAGGTCTGTGAGTTGGGCAGCCTCAGCGTATTTGCGCAGGTTTGGGACTCCCAGGCTCCCCAGACGAGCGCCTCCCATTAGGACTCTTTTGGGGACTCTTGCTTTTTTCCCCCGCCAAATGAAGTCCAGTACTTTCCGTTGGAGCTGGTCCATCGCCGTTTTAGGGATAGCCACTGGGAAGGAAGTACAGCTGTACAATAGCCGGGGGAGTAGGTTCCTTTTCAGAGCTGTAATTCGGCCCATTAAGGTTACCTCGTGTTTTGTCCATCCCTCTAGGTCTTTTTCGAACTGCTTAAGAAGTGGGGGGAAGTTGGCCACATAGGGATCCGTCGACGAGGTCGTGAGCCGGATCCCAGGTATTCGATGGAGGAGGAATCCCAATGGATCGGGCATATGGGTTGAAGGGCAGAAATGTCCAGCAGGGTCAGTCCCACCCCCAGGGCCACTGACTTCCCATAGTTATTTCGAATCCAGCGACACTTCCAAAAGCCTCGAGTTTGTGTAGGGCCTCTGTAAGGGAAGGCTGGACATCAGAGATGGTTTCAGGAGCACGTCATCAGCGTAAAGGGACGAGCCCTGAGGCTGAACCCCCTTGATTAGGTTGTTATTCCAAATGTGTTGGGCTAGCGGTTCCATACCAGGGCTAACAGGAGAGGGGGCAGCCCTGACACGTGCCACATGTTAGTTGGATAGGGGGCGGGGTGGAGCGCATTTGATTAAACTGCAGTAGGGTGTTTGAGGAGAGGTAGTTAGCCATAATCATGCTCCTAAAGTGGGGGCCAAAGTCAAATTCTTCCAGTGTCAAGCGAAGGAAGGACCAATCAATCTTGTCAAATGCCTTGGTGGTGCCCAACGCCATGAGGGCCATTTTCCAGTTTCCCCTTTTGGTGAGTTCAATGAGGTTTACTGTTCTTCTAATATTAACCCCCGTTTTACTCCCTGTAATGAACCCCGTTTGGTCAGGGTTAATCAATGAGGTGGGTAGGGGAGCTAGGCAGTTCGTCAAGACCTTTGAGTAAATATTGGCGTCAATGTTAAGCAATTATATCGGCCGTAAGAGGAGCGAGCATTCTTTAGGGTTTTTACCTGGCTCGAGGTTCAATAACGTAGTGAAGGTCTGCATCGAGGGAGTCACCACACCCACTTCACGGAACTTGTTGAAAAGAGCTGCCAAAGGAAGGGCCAGTTGGGCACCAAACATTCTGTAAAAGTTCGGGGAGAATCTGCCTGGATCTGGAGCATGCAGTGTGAGGGATTTCATAATTCTCTCCACTTCTTCCTGTTGGATAGGAGCTTCTAGTGCCTCTAGGTCCTCTTTAGTTAGGTGTGGTAGGGCTGCCGATAAATGTATTCCTTCTGCATAGCGGGTGATCTGCCCGGGATCAACATGGCCTCTAAGAAGTGTTCTTGTGCCAGGCGCAGTTTGTCCTGTTCCCCATAGTGGGTGACTCCCTGCTGGTCTGATGCTCACAATGACGTTTTTCACCTGGGTTAGCTTACTGGCTAGAAGACGATTGGCCTTATTGGCTTTGACATAATAGCCCTGTTTCACCGTCGTTAGGGAGCGGGCCGTCTCCTCCGCGTAGAGGGCCTCTACCTTATTCCGAGCGATCCGGAGGGCGGCATGTACCTTAGGGGACCAACCCTGCTTGCATTTCTTTTCAATCTCAGCAATTTCCTGCTCCAAGAGTTCCCTCGTCTGTTTCTTATGTCTGTATTCCTCTAATAACCGATTTCATCACATCCCAGGTGACTGCTGGGGAAGTAAGCTCTGTAGGGCTCTCCAGGAAGTTGTTTTTGATAGCTTTGGCCACTTCATCGCGTAACCCCCAAGTCATTCAAAATTGGGTCACATAAACGCCACTGTGGTCTGGGCTCTGGGGCTGGATTCCATGTCCTGATTTGCAGGCATACCGTACCATGGTCTGAAAGAATCTTCGGGGCGATAACTACTTCATTTGTGTAGGACAGCAGTTGAGGAGAAGCCAAGATTAAGTCCATTCCGGACGAGGAGTATCGATGGACCCGAGAGAAAAATTTAAAATCCCTCTCAGGACCCTCCAAGTGTCAACCACTCCCAATTCTCTGAAGTGTAGAATACTCGGGGCCAACCTGAAGTCCCTAGGGGACAGAGTGGGTGATCTGTCCTTTTCCGGGTCGGGGACCCCGTTGAACTCCTCCAATCACAAACAGACCTTCCAGAAAAGGGAGACGGGAAGCCCCCAAGTCTTCAAAGAAAGCCTCCTGACCTACGTTTGGCACATACACTGATATCAGGGAGTATAGTTGACCGTAGAGTAGTCCCTTCATTCCCACAAACCGGCCTTCTGGTCTTTAATCGTGCCCTGCTCCTCGAAGGGAATACCCTTTGCAAGCAGGATAGCCGCCCTTTCTTGGTGTTACCAGAGGTGAAGACCTGTTTTGGATAGTCCCTGCTGCGTAGTCTGGTAAAGTCTCCCTGAAGCAGATGGGTCTCCTGAATGAATACCACTGACCCCTCCAAGTTCTTCAGGCGCTTTAGCATAGACTTCCGTTTCATCAGGGAGTTGAGGCCTCTGACATTTAATGACACAAAGTTTAGCGGTTGGTGAGGAGATGTCACGTCTGCAGTGTTCTTCAGCAGCCTCCTGGCTTCCCTGATGCAGGACTGACCAAGCCTGAGTCACCTCAACAGAGTGCTGGACCCCAGAAGCAAGGAAAGGCTGTAGTGGTATCCCAGAACTGCAGTGTTGCCCTTTGCTGTCAGACACGAGGAGCTGAAACACAGAAGCAGCGCTGAATTGAAGTTTGCACATTGTGCCCGCTGACCGTCCCATTGCAGAGCAGGAGTTCCCAGACGTCCTCCCTCTTGTCCCCACGGCTGAGGCTCAGGAACAACAGGATCTGCAGAGCTGTACAGGAACAGAAGCCAGCTGGAACCATTTTTTCTAACCAGAGGTACTGTAAAGTCAAAGAGAACTTAACTCTTGTTGTGTAGCCTTATTTGCTCTCAGCTGAGACAGGCCTTGGTTACCTTGCTGAGTTGCTAAAGCTTTGCCCCTCACGAGCCTCTCAGCTTGTGGCCCTTCAAGTGTTATGTTTGTAAAAAATAGTTCTACAAACATTGTGCAAGACTTTTTATCTACCTGCAAAGATGACCTACAGCTCCTCTTGACATTCTGCAATTAACATTGGCTGCCCTGGCTCCCTGAGAGACTCCCCTTTACCTTTGACTTTGTGCAATGGAAGGGGTTTAAAAGTACTTGCCTGTTTAGGAGTTATTTTTTAACCTTTGTTGTATTCCTCTATTCTATCTTTTCCACCAAACTCAGTATTGTTCTAAATGTACCAGTGACAAATCAATGTCCAGTTGTCCTAGCTATTTAAGTCACCTGAGTGTGTAGGAAGTGTCTGTGTGCCATCCCCAATGGGTGTCATCTGATTTAGAGAAACTAAGTGTGTTTTGAAGTGTATTATAAGTGCTACATGTTTTGCTCCCTTTCTGAAGAAGGCTTATATAATTGACTGTGAAATAAATTAATAATTGTTTCATCAAGAAACCTTAAGTGTTTACTTGAATAAATGTATTGTGAAACTCAACAACATTACTGCTCACATTGACCCCTCTTGAGATATGCCCGACTGCTCGACCACACTACCAACCTGTGTAGTTCAGACTTATACCAAAGGTTGAGTCCCTATTGCCAGGAGGTCAAGGTTATTGTCGTGCACCCAAAGGGTACTACATAATATCTTGCTTAACACAGATCCACAGCAACTAACATACGGTGGTGCTTTAACATACTAGCAAAGAGCCCAAAGAACTCCAAGGGGGCCGCAGTAGCTTTAGATATGCAGAAGGCCTTCGACACGGTCTACTGGCCCTTCTTATTTAGAGTCCTGAGCAATTACGGGTGTGGTCCGAACTTCATCAAATGGGTCTGTATACTTTACACACAGCTGTACGCGAGGGTGAGCGTCAATAGGAAGCTGTCGTCAATTCTGGAATTGGCAGGGGGAACGAGACAAGGCTGCCCGCTGTCTCCATTGTTATTCGCATTGGTGTTAGAGCCACTGGCTGACCTTGTAAGGGCGGCGGCACAGCCGGGTAGGGATAATAGCAGGAAGAGTGGCACTCATAACCCTATACGCAGATGATATCATGCTGTACGTGAGGGAACCCAACAGGCACCTGCAAAGAGTGCTAGCAGCTGTACGAGAATTTGGGGATTACTCTGGCCTAAGACTGAATACCACTAAATCTAAAGTACTTCCGCTAACAGAGGCAACCGGGGAGCCCAATGAGCTGCAAGGTCTCAAATGGACACCCCATCAGGTGAAATACCTAGGGGTAGACATAGCACGTACTGCACAGATAACACGCTTTCTTAACTATGGTTCTCTAGTTGTGGCGCTCTTCGCTAAACTTGACCGCTGGAGCCACCTTCCAATTTCACTCATTGGCCGTCTCGCATTGATCAAAATGATTATACTCCCTAAACTATTTTACCTGTTCAGCACAGTACCAGTGTGGCCGGGCAGTTCCCTGCTCAAGGATACAAGGGGCATGTTCATCGTTCTTGTGGAAGGGGCAGGCACGAGCTAGCTGGAGACAGCTAATGCCATATGAGCGAGGTGGACTAGCGGCACCTGACTTCGAACTATACTTACTGTCCGCAAATGCTTACTACGCGGTGTACTAGGCAGAGGGTGGCGCTTGAAACACAAGGGAGGGCCCCAGCGAGTCCTCTACATGAGCTGGCTGAAGGGAAGACAATGGGCAATAACCAAATAGATCCAGCCCTGGTTACACACACAGCATGGACTAGACTAATAAGCCACCCCAGAAATACTGTGATGTATAACTCGAATTTGCCTTTATGGGGCGCTCCATACCTGCCCCTAATGCAAGATGAAAATCTGGTTGTGCACTGGAGAGGCAAGGGCATACATCACTTCGGAGATATATACTATGAAAGCCAATTTGTAAGCTGGGATGAGATAAAAGTAATTGTAAGTGATACCCCGCTGCAAAAACTACAGTATCTCAGGCTGCGTTCTGCAATAGCAACGAAGTGGAATAGTTTCCCCGAAGAAAACCTTTGACACCCTACCTGGGGTACGTATTAGCTCTCGGCACAGTGAAGAAAACAGCGTCAGCACTGTACAGAATTACGCTGTCAACCAGGAAGGTACTTACACCGGATATTAAAGGGAAGTGGGACGGGGATCTGGGGATTTCTCTCTCAGACCCACACTGGACCCAATTATGCGGCTTCATGAAACAAATTATCCTGTAACTACAGGTATCGACTAATCCATTTCAAAATCATGAACAGAGTACATCTTACTCCGGCCCGACTCAAGAACATGTACACCAAGAGGGCGCTAGAGAGCCATCCAAGATGGCCGCCTCCTAGAGAGCTCCGTGTGGCTCTCCATTAATCCTGCGACATCCTCACCTCTGCGGCATCCGATTCACCCAAATTTGCTACCGGGTGCGCTCGGGAGGCGCCACTGTTCACCCCGAGCCCATCATCCTCTCCAACGGCGGAGCGCCGGCCGAGATCCGGCCCGGGCGCCAAGGCCCGCGGACCACGCCAACAGCAGGCCGAGAGCAGGCCGAGAGGGGGAGGAGCTGTCCGGGCACGAAACACAGAAGAAAGCGGTGTGCCACCCGGCGCCCAGAGTGAGCAGCGACCCGCTGGGTCAGAGAACGAGGCCACACCAAGAAACGGGCGGACGTGCGCACGACAGCGCCAAGAGACACACGGTCTCCGTCCCCGCAGCGGCCTGGCAGAAAATCCCGCAAGGAGCGCGAAGGACTACGCTACCCACGCCAGGCACGCAGGTAGGATCCCCATTCGGCGCGCAAGGTCGGCCTTCCCGACCCACCAGGCAGCATAAACCCCGGCGCTTTCACCAGACACTGAGAAAAGCTCAGGGGGCGCAACGTCGTACCCCTCACAGACTGCTGGCGCCCACCAGCAACGGCCACGCATGGCCTAACCGGCACATTGGCAACACAAAACAAAAGGGAGTCCCCCACCCCAAAACGGCAGACAACATCTGAAGAATATTCCCGCTGCCCCTTCATCCCAACACCGCACAAGCCCCATCACCTGGCGACGACTCCCCACTCCAAGTTCTAGCCGGCGGTAGCAGGAGCGCCCGCCTAAAGCGACGGAGGTCACCCCCGCCACCAGACGCCACGAGTCCTCCTCCAAAATCGGGTACTCCAAACACGCGCAACACCAGCCATATAACCTATGAGAACCTGGCCCCACACTCAACTGCTTCCAGTTTGACAAAGGCGGACATCGTAGGCCAATCTCACAAAACAGCGTAATACCCGCCAAAACCACGACGAAGGCATCGGACTCGTCACAAACGCACTCAACGCAGAAACAAGAGCGTAATGGGGAAAACAGATAAAACGCAAAAGAAGCTGAACTTCGAAGCAAGCCATAACAATAAACCTCCCAACGACGGGAGCAGAGCAGCGTCCCCAACGCCCGCTACCTCCAGGTCGGACGAGCAGATACCAAGCTTCGACATTAGGGAAATCCTGATGGACCTCAAGGCGGGAATTGGCGACCTAGGCAGCAAACTCGACAATCTCTCGTCTAAAGTGGACCAACTCCAACACAGACTCGACAAGCACGCCGACAGGCTAGACACCGTAGAACAACGGGTCTCCGACCTGGACGACGGCACGTCGGCCCTGACCACGCGAATCTCCACCCTGGAAACCCAAATGAAGGCAGTCTGCGCCAAAAACGAAGACTTAGAAGGGCGCTCAAGAAGAAATAACATCAGAATTATAGGAGTTAGGGAGAAACAACTTCAAGGGAAAATGGAGGACCACGTTGAATTGATCTGCACGACGCTCTTCGGGAAAGAACTCCTCTCCCAGCTGTTTGTAGTCGAACGTGCCCACAGAATCCCAAATTCAAGACCAATCCCAGGCGCAAACCCACGGCCAATTATCGCAAAACTGTTAAACTACAAAGATCGCGATGCGATACTCAAAGCAGCCAGGGAAAAAGGGAACCTCCAGTACGACGGAGATCCGATTCAGTTCTTCCCAGACTTCTCTCCCAGCGTACAGACACAGAGACGCTCCTTTACCACCGTAAAGAGGAGACTGCAGGACAACCAAATACTTTACTCAATGCTATACCCGGCTAAGCTTCGCATTCAACATGATGGGAAAGCACTTTTCTTCCACACACCTGATGATGCCGACGACTACCTGGACCGTGCTGGATGCAGACCTGCTCCAAACAATCCCAGGCCGCAGCGCGAAAACCAAAGGCGCAGAGAACCACCATAACTAATCGTCCCGGGCAGCTAAGAGAGATGAACTCGTACCTCCAGCGCATCCACGCAAGCCTTTACCGCAGAGAGACACTCTTAGTTCGCAGGAGAGCCACCCCTGACCATCGGGAGGCACCTAGTGCCCCAAGCACAGCAACCCTCACTGTTTGTTGATGAAAGGGGAACATTGCGGGTCTGTTGGGGGTTGCCCGCGTGAGGGAGGGAAGTTAAGTACACCACACCACCTCCAGTTGAGGTGTGCATCCTCACAATGGTTCAACAGTGAGGAGCGTTCAGGTTCCGCGCCATCTCCCCCACACCCCCCAACTGCACCAACGCCAGCACAACGCCCAGCCTCCGAACCCCCCGACTCCATCCAATCCGCCAGATCAGCCCTAGCTGCAATACCAGCAACCATGAGACATAAACGTCGAAGCAACATAGACCCTAATCTATTCCATTCAATGTCATAACCTGGAACATAAGAGGAGGCAATGTCCCATCGAAGACCAGGAAAATCCTCCAATACCTCAGAAGACACGAAGTGGACATAGCCATGATTCAAGAAACACACTTGCTCCCAGGGAAGGACCGACTGTGGGTCAAGAGTTGGGGATGCCACAGGTACTTCTCCTCTTACTCGTCATATTCCAGAGGGGTCGCAATTCTTATACACAAGAGGATCGGCTTCCGCCTTATCCACATATCCAAAGACTCCGAAGGGAGGGCAATCCTCGTAAGTGGCATCATAGAAGGTCAGAAAATCACCCTCGTCAACTCCTACGCACCAAACGTAGACGGCCCCGACAACTTTAGCTGGGTGCTATCCCATCTCTCGTCTCGAGACCCCGCAACCATAATCTGGGGTGGGGACATGAACACAGTACTGGACCCGGTGAAGGACAGATCCCACGCTAGCCCACATCCTCTGTCCAAAGCCTGCCTCCAAATAAAAGAAATATGCAAAGCATTCGACCTGAAAGATTCCTGGAGAGCATCTAATGGAGAGCTGCGAGATTACACATTCTACTCCGCGCTGCACAACTCGAGCTCCAGAATCGACTACCTTTTCACTTCAAGGAACGGCCCATGGACCAGCGGCTCATGCGATATCCTACCAAGAACTCTTTCGGACCACTCCCCGGTAACTCTCGTCCTCAACCCAGCTAACCCCAAACCTCCCCTACTGAGGTGGCGCTTCAAAACAGGCTCCATGCGAGACGAGGTCTTCGCCTCGGAACTGAAAGAGGAGATCTCAATGTTTCTAGAAGCCAACACAGGGTCAGTTTCCTCAGCCAGCACGCTCTGGGAAACTCTAAAGTGCTACACCAGAGGGGTCTGCCATGCCAAAGAAAACGGCATCCTGAAGCTCATACGACGGGAGCTGGCAACCAGCGAGAAGAAGCTAAAACAGCTAGAACTCCAAAGCACCAACACAAACAACCCAACAAGCTCAGTCGCTCTGAGAGAAGAGCTACAAAAATTCAGGAACGCTGCCGATCGCGAAGTGAAATTCCTAAACCGCGACAGATTGGTCAGGCAATACGGTGAAGGGCAAAAACCGGGCGCTCTTCTAGCAAACCTGGTCAGAGCCGACAATAAACTACCCCCGATAGAAGGGATCAGGACCAAACAGGGACAAATAGCCCACACCGACGAAGACATGGCAGAAGAATTCAGGCTTTTTTATCAAGATCTCTACAGCACTAGACACAACGGAGACCCGACCGCCGCAAGGGAATACCTAGAAGACACTGAACTGTACTGGGTTGAACAGCCCCTGCGAGAACCACTAAACGAGCTAATCACACAAGAGGAGATTACTGCTGCCATAAAAGCCCTCCCGAACTCTAAAGCTCCCGGCCCTGACGGCTTAACCGGGGAATTTTACAAAGCCTTTGCACCCACCATCGCCCCCCTTCTGGCAGCAGTGTACGAAGAGTCGTTGGATAAGGGATCCCTCCCCAACTCCACCCGCGAAGCCAACATCATCCTCCTGCACAAACCAGGCAAACCATCAGAGGACTGTGCATCATACAGACCCATCTCCCTCCTCAACCTTGACAACAAGATACTAGCGAAGGTGCTTACCAACAGGCTCCTTCCACTGATGCCCACCCTGGTACTGGCAGACCAGGCGGGTTTCATACCGGGCCGTAATACAACCTTTGGCATCAGGAGGCTGTTCAGCGTCATCGAGGCACTCGATCCTTCAAGTCAAGCAATCGCAGTCCTCCTAGACGCCGAGAAGGCATTTGATTCAGTGGAATGGCCGTTCATGTTCACTGTACTCACCAGAATGGGGCTGGGCGCTCGCTTCATCAAACTTGTCTCTTTATTGTACAACAAACCACGCTCCAACATCATCGTAGGCACGGCAAAATCTGCTCCCATAGAGCTCCAACGGGGTACCAGACAGGGCTGCCCGCTCTCGGCACTCATCTTCGCCCTGGTAATGGAACCGCTGGCCTCCAACCTAAGGGAGCATAGACAACGAAGAGGGCTCGTGATTGGACCACACAAGCTCATAACATCCCTCTACGCAGACGACGTGGCACTGTTTATCCGAGATCCCGAAGAAAATCTAAACCCGGTCATGAGGGAAGTAATCAAGTTTGGAACAGCCTCCGGCCTGAAAGTCAATCCAGAAAAGTCCATTATATTCCCGTTGACCCCTGCTACCAAACCATTCATCGATGACCTCCAGCTCACATGGAAAATGTCCAAAGTCCGATACCTGGGGGTCCAAATGTCCCTGAATTACCACGAGGTGTTCCGTGACAACTACGAAGAGGTAGTTAAGTCTCTCCAGGATAAAGTGACGCTGTGGAAGTCCTTACCACTAACGCTCTGGGGGAGAGCTTCCCTAGTTAAGATGGTGATTCTGCCAAAATTGCTGTACCTATTCACCAACATCCCGATACTGCTACCCCAAACTTTCCTGAAAAAATTGAAGAGTATGGTCCTTGAGCTGCTCTGGGCAGGCAAACCAGCCAGAGTGGCACACGCAACACTGACACTCCCAGTGACGAGCGGTGGACTTGCCCTCCCAGACCTGGAGAAGTACTTCTGGGCAGCACAGGCACAATTCCTCAGCCATTGGTACACCACCCATACAATCAGGCCTCACGTGCAAGTGGAGCGAGCCCTGGCTTCACCAAACTTGTTAACAGCAGTCGTCTTCAGCCAAATTCCCGTTCCCAACCACACCATGAATGCAATGCTCGCAACGTACAAAGTCTGGAAGAGACTAGCTCAAAAATACGGGGTACAATCACGATACTCTCCACTATTACCCGTAAAGTTTATCCCAGGGGTTCCACTGACATCTGAGAAAGTATTTCACCAGTGGGTTGACAAACTACAAATAAAGACCCTGGGAGACCTCTTCACGGAGGACGGCTTCATAACACCACAACAAGCAAAATTGAAAGGCGGCAACACCGCACTTGACGTATTTCTATACTTCAGGACCAGGTACACTTTACAAGCTCTCATGCCAGACTTCCCCCAGCAACCCCCAACCTGGCAACTACTACACAAAGTCATACAGGCACAAGGCGAGTGTCGCAAATCTACAAATCCATCATCACGGATACGACACCTAACCTTACTCAGGCAAAGACCAGATGGGAGAAGTCCCTGCACCAAACTATTCCAGACGAGGACTGGACCTACATCCTGAAACAAACACAGAAAATAGCTCTCAATTCTCGCCTCAAGCTAATTCATTTCAACTTCCTCCACCAGACCTATCACACACCAGCTAAAGCTAACAGACACCACCCTGAGGCGGCAGCGAACTGCGAGAGATGTGGGACGCAACCAGCAGACTTCGTCCACCTCGCATGGGAATGCCCCGAAATAACACCCTTCTGGACCCGAGTCTTAGAGACGACAGCAGCAATAGTGGGCGAAGAGATACAACAGAGCCAAACTGCAGCACTGCTAGGCTTGACAAATTCACTTTCCGCCCCGGCAAGGAAACTGGCAGGACTCCTGCTGACACTAGCCCGCAGGAGGGTGGCCATGGCCTGGGGTCGAGGCCCACCTCCAACAATCCCCGCCTGGCGAAGGGACATTCTTTACTGCCAGGATGTGGAAACGGACTTTATTAAATCCCTACCCTTACATGCCCGCCCACCTGACATCTGGGGACCACTAGTACAATTCCTGCTAAATGAAGCTGAGGAGACACCTGACATTCGAGCAGACACCTCTGGCGCAGGAACAAGCCAGCCGTAAAGACACAAAGCTAGCAGCATCGTCCACAGGTCTCAAGTAATCAGAACAAGGCAGCACATCTATAGGAGTCACAAGACTGAGCGGGAGAGCAGGGGGTGGGGAGAGGGAGGGGGGAGGCGGGACATGGCGCAGAGTTAAATCCACCCTAATGTGGGTGTGTAGTTGTTTTGTTTTTCAAAAAAAACCAAAAATAAAGGTTTTAAAAAGAACATGTACACCACAGCAACCGGAAAATGCCCAAGGTGTGAAAATGAAGAGGCAGGCATACTCTGCATGTTATGGTCTTGTAACGTACTGGCTAGATATTGGGCGGATGTTTGCAAAGCATTAGAAGATATTCTGGACCATTCTATAGATTGGGATCCAGGGCTATGGGATGGGATTGGGATGTGTGCTGTACTGTGTGAGCAGAATGAACCCAATCTGGCGCGGACTACTGAATCTAGGACTGCTCTTAGCGAAGCAGGCAATATTACTACGCTGGAAAAGTAAAGAACCCCCTAGGGTGGAAGAAAGGCTGAGTGATATGACTTGGGCTAACGATAACAAGGAGGTATACTCTAGTTTATTACCTATAATGTGTCGCCCGAAAGATATCTAGGGAGGATTCAGACAATACTTGAATGAGAGAAGCTTAAGTGCAAAAGGTCAAGAGGACGCAGAGTAATGCATGTGTGTAATGCATGTGTGTAGACGCCTACACGTACATCTGTACAATTTAATGTAAGTAATGCAAATGTAAGTATTGTAAGGTGTAAGTAAAAGAATTTAAAAACTCTAGTAAAGCAGCTATTGCAAGTCTCAACTGCAAAAAGCAAGCTACAGACGTTGAGTACCTCAAAGTCAGAACAGTACCTTTGGTTAGAAGAGGATCCAGCTGGCTTCTGTCTGGTTGCAGTGATGCACATCCTGTGTTCCCGAGACTCAGTCATGGGGACAAGCGGAAGGACGTCTGGAGGACTCCTGCACACCAATTCAAAGGTCGGCAGCAGCTACAGGCGTTCTTCTGATCAGCAGCACTTCGCGGTTTCAGCACTCAGTAAACAGCACCACCACGGATCTTGGACACTGGTTGGGCTTCCTTCACTCCTTGAGTCCAGCACTCTTGTGCGTTGACTCAAGCTTGGGTCGTCCCGCTTTGGGAGGGTCCACAGGAGACTCCTGGAGCATTTGGCCGGCTTACAGAAAACCAGGCCCATTTTGACACAATGGTCACCCATGGGTGCTACACTACAGCTGAGGATTCAGCCTGCGGTAGAAGAGCACAATGGTAGGAAAATTAAACCATTGCCACCAGCCATTTAAAATAGTGAAAGTAACATAACATTCTTTACATGAGTAAGTAGGTAAAGGGGCTACTAAGTAACCCCTCAGCACTCCACATAAAATGGGGTGTTCTGGACCTACAAACAGAAAAGAGAAGTAAAGTCAATTTCACTTTACTATTCTCAGGAACAGTAGTTCTCACAAGAAAAGGTATTTAAACCTCATGAGAAATCTAAGGATTTCTCTGTGACACTGCACTGAAGGTGCTGTGTGTGATCATACAAAAAGCAGATGCCTATCGAGTTTGTCAGACTCCAAAAACAAAGACAACAGATAATCCAAATCAGATCAGACACATGAGTGAATGAGAAAAAAGGCTCACCCTCTCCAGGGTACAAATTAAAAAGTTCTAAAGTCCAGCAAAAGAGCTGGGGGTCTCTAAGGTTGAAGGGAATTGGCACAGAAATTAGCATTCTCCCCAACTACACATAGCGGTGCGACCTCAGATTAATTTCCATGTATGCAGATGACACTAGTTTATATACAGAATCCAGAAGTGCACTTAGGACCAGTTATGGATGAAGTGGCTAGGTTTACTAATTATTCAGGTTATAAAATTAACGCTACTAAATCTGAACTGTTTCCACTCACTGACAGTACTAGGGTCACAGTCGATCTTAAAGGGCCCTAACAAACTTGGGTGATGGAATCCCATACGCAGCCCCAACAGACCTCAGGGCAGTCATTTTGGATGACCGTTACACGGATTTGTGCACATTTGACCCGGTTGGTACAACAGTGAATGCATGGGCCTGAGTGTTCAAACACCTAGAAATATCAACTCCCTATAATAGCAAGATTGGTCTCTGTAATTGCCCCCCCTAACTTATGAGACCGACATACAGATGGCCTGGGACCCGAGTAAGGAAATGGCATTGGGTGATTTATTTCCAGGGGGAAGGTTTGTAACGCTAGAAGAATTCACAGCTAAACTGGGCACGAACCCTGTTAAGTTATTACAATCCTTCCGAATTAGGGCTGCGGCGCGCCAGACATGGCCATCGTTCCCACAAGAGCTTAAATCATGTGAATATATTGATGTGATAGCATCAAATGATATGCTGAGGGGGCAGGCTTCATAACTATTTAGGGCCGTACAGGCCGCTCAGACTCCACTGAATACAGCGAGGTCTAAATGGGAGAGGGATTTGAATATGAGTATCAAAGAGTCTAAATGGTATTGACATTGTCTTAACGAAGGAAGTCGTATTAAATGCAAGATTAAGACTCATCCAATTTAAAGTTTTAAATCAGTTGCATTATGGGCCTGTTAAAGTGGCACACCCCCCCCCCCCGACTACAGAAGATAAATGTATGAAATCTGGCGCAGAATCAATTCACAGGTTTGGGAATTGTCCCATGGTATCACGTTTTTGGCAGGAGGTTGCTTAAGTGCTGAATGACATGGTTGGGATACCTCCTACACTCCTTCCTCTTAAATACTTATTGGGTGATATTGGGAAGGTCTCCATTGCAAAACATCAATTGTTTAATGTATGTTGTATAGTGGCGAAGAAATGTATTTTGCTCAATTGGAAATCGAAAAAACGATACCCTCACGTGATGAATGGTTCAGGGAACTAATCTATGTAAGTGAAAAAGAAGAGGGTATCTAACAACAGTAATTGGGACGTGTAGACCTAGCGATATATGGGGACCGTTCCGTGAATACCTAAGAAGGAACAAGTTACTTACCTGTAACTGTTATTCTCCAGCATGGGTCTGGCATGGATTCACATGCTCATGAATATTCCCTGTCAGGCTGGGAATCCTCGGTAAAAGAAAAAAACAATGCTCTGGGTCATACTGCCCCCAGCCAAAGACTGCCCTCTACCTAAGCCTCTCCTGAGGCAGCCACCTTCAGATTTGGAAGCAAGTAAAGTAGCAGTAGCCCCAAGAGAAGAGCCGCAGAGGGACAGGCGGGAGGGTTCGCATGTGAATCCATGCCAGACCCATGCTGCCGAACAACAGTTACAGTTAAGTAACGTGTTCCTTCTCCAGCATGGGGTCTGGCATGGATTCACCTGCTCATGAATAAAGAATACACAGCAGTACATAATTACACAACCACGGGAGGTGGCAAGGCTCAACACAAGCAATCCCTTACCTCCTCACCAGGCTCACCTTCAAGCAAACAGGTTGTGCAACACTACTTGGCCGACTCTTGACTCCTCCCTGAAATCCCTGTCAACGCAGTTGAATTTCGTGAAGGTGTGCGTCGACCTCCACGCAGCAGCCCTGAAAATGTCCAGCAGGGGCGCACCAGACAGGAACGCCGTCGTCACAGTGATCGCTCTGGTGGAATGGGCTCTCGGACGACCAGGCAGCAGTTGGTGTGCCAACCGGTGACAATGAGTGATGCAGCCGGAGAACCACCTGGAAATGGAAGCCTTGGACAGGGCCTTCCCATAGTTCACAGGACCAACGTTTACAAAAAGCGGAGAAGTTTTCCGGAAACTCTTTGTGCGGACCACATAAAACTTCAGTGCTCGAGACACATCCAGCGAGTGCAATGTCCTTTCAGCCACCGCCAAAGGCTTCGGGAAAAACACAGGTAATACCAAGGGCTTGTTGAGATGAAATTCCGGCAGAACCTTGGGCATGAAGGAAGGGTGCGTCAGGAGCACCACCATTGTCTCGTGGAAAGTCAAGTAAGGCCGCTTGCAGTACAGGGCCTGGATCTCACTTGCTCTTCTTGCAGAGGTGATGGCCACATGGAAAACGGTCTTCCACGACAGAAACTTGAGCATAGCTGAAAGCATAGGTTCGAATGGGGGCCCCATGAGCCTAGTCAGCACCACGTTGAGATCCCACGCCCGGGTCGGAGCCTTCACCGGCGGGAACGAGAGGAACAGTCCCTTGATGAACTCTTTGACTAGACGGTATGACCACAGTGAAGACCGTCCCGGAGACCTGGTATAGCGGAAGATTGCCAGCAGATGTACCTTGATGGAGGCATGCGCCAGCCCCGATTTAGCCAATGACAGTAAGTCGCAGAACGGTTCCATTTGTGTCCGTAGCACAAGTTGACGACGCACTGGCCTTGGCGGGTGTTAGGCAAAGTTTGTATGCAGTACCCTCTGGGACCACTACAAACAACAATGACTACAGGTGTAAGCAAACCAACATTTGGTATAAGTCTGTACTACACAGTTTTGATAGCGTGTTGAGCAGCCAGGCTCATCTCAAGAGGGGAAATGTGCGCAGTAATGATGTTACACAGAGGTGTACAATCACATGTGTTCAAATAAACTTACATTCAAGGTTTCTATGATAAATACCTATTAATGTATCTGTCAGTTATAAAACATTCATTAGAAGGTGGCAATTATATAATAACACACACATATACTTCAATACTATTTCAGAATACTTTCCAAGAGGAGTAAAAGGCAAATATTATTAGAACATGAAAAGTTACAATTATTCTTAGACAGTGTAGATATTTTGTGTTCACCAGAAGAGTCAATTCAATTGGCTAGGACAAAGTCAATGGGCTAAAGTCTTGGATAGGATAAAGCACTTCTGGTATTTAAACGGAAACATCTCTGCACAAGTTCTTAGGAGTAGTTTGTAAAAATAATAAGTTACTCACCGTAGTGACTAACGTATTCTAGTCCATAGTCCCCTTTCCTCCATACTGTATGGGCGTCCCTTCCAAGGGACGGGAGACGGAACCTTTTTCACCAGAAAAAAAAAAACACCTTCCCCTTTAAATTTAGAGGCGTGCAAGGGTGTGGCCCAGTGAGCATGCGCTGCCCTGACTCCGTCCTCCGGCACCACACCTCAGTCCCCATTGATGCATCGATAATAGATTTAACATTGCCTAATGACACCAGTATTATTAGGGGGGAGGTTGGTAGAACGTATGAGGAAAGGGGACTATGGACTAAGAGTAGGTTAGTCACTATGGTGAGTAACTTATAAATAGTCTTACGCCCGTCCCCTTTCCTCCATACTGTATGGGTGATTACAACTGAGTGTAGCCCCAGGGTGGAGAGGAGACCCTCCTTAAGCAAATAGGTTCCTGAGAACCGCCTGTCCGAAGGCCGCATCAGATCTAGAGCCAGCATCCAAACAGTAATGCTTACAAAAAGCGAAGGGAGAGGCCCAAGTGGCCGCCCTGCTTATGACTTGCTAAGGGTCATGGCGCTGGAATGCGATGGCCGTTGCCTTGGCCCTGACTGCGTGGGCATGCATTTTGGCCGGAAGTGGCTTGTGCTGGCCCTCGTACGCTTCTTTGATGGCCGAGACCATCCAGCGGGATATGGAAGCCTTCGAGGCCTGATAGCCTGGTCTTGAGCCTCCAAAAGTGACAAACAGGGCGTCAGACTTGCAGAAGCCCTTAGCCCTGTCCAAGTAGAATTTAAGGGCACCCCCGACATCCAGGCAGTGCAGCACTCTGTGCTTCGTTCTTGGGATCGGGAAAAAACATGGGAAGGACTATTTAACCGTTCAAGTGGAACGCAGACGTAACCTTGGGCAGAAATGCCGGGTGCGTCCGCATGACTACCTTGTCTTTGTGAAAGGTGGCATATGGTTCTGAGGTGACCAGTGCCTGGATCTCGCTGACTCTGCGAGCTGAGTTAAGATCGACTAATAAGGCTGCCTTGATGGAGACCAGCCTGAAGTCCACAGACGCCACTGGCTCGAATGGTTTGTGCACCAGGGCGCCCAAGACTATGTTAAGGTTCCACACAGGGTGCAGTCTCTTAACGGGCGGGTAAAGCATAGCGAGACTCGTCTCGACTATAGGAGGTGAAATGCGTCTCCCAGAGAGCCGGGGCACTGACCTTTCCAGGATGCGAACTGGGGACACTTCTTGTTGTGCTAGGTGGCAAAGAGATCCATGTGGGGGGGACCCCACCTGTTGAAGATCTCCTGAAGAATGAGGTTGTTTAGCTGCCACCTCCCAGCCTGCTGAGCCTGTCCGCTTCCATGTTGGATTCCCCCGGGAGGTGGACTGCTGTGAGTTAAATGTTGTTTTCTAGGGCCCACTCCCACATGCTGATCGCCAGTCTGCACAAAAGGTGGGGATCTGGTTCCTCCCTGCTTGTTGACATAGTACATGCTGGTCGAGTTGTCTGTCTGGATGAGGACAACCTTGGCCCTGAGAAGCGGTAGGAATGCTCTGAGCACTAGCCAGATGGCGTTCAGCTCCAACCAATTGATGTGTTCTTCCTGCTCCTGTCAAGTCCAGGTGGCATGGACTTAGAGGACATCCAGGGTGGCTCCGCAGCCCGCAGCCCTTGAGCATAGAGTTTGTGGTGATGGTGGCCTGTGGACAGGGCGGCCGAAAGGGCTTGCCCGTTCGTAGGTTGCAGTCCCTGGACCACCATGTTAGGTCCGGGTGGAGAGATGGAGGGACGTTGATCATCTCGGATTGAGAGGCCCTCTCCTGGTTCCATGAGGCCGCGAAGTGCAGCTGAATCCTCCTCATCCTTAGTCTTGTGTGCGGGACGGCTATAGGACCACTGCAAGTAGACCCAGGAGATGTTGGTACCACCATGCTGAGGTCACTTCTCTGCTGAGGAAGTGGGCGGTGGCCCTCTTGATGGCCGAGATTTTGTCCTCCGAAGGGAAGGCCTTCTCGGAGCATGTGTCCCAGATGAGGCCCAGGAAGGTCAGAGTCTGCATGGGCGGCAACGGAGACTTATTGAGATTGAGCAAGAAGCCCAGATCATGCAGCATGTTCACAAGGGCATGGGAAGAGTGGTGAACCGCTTCCGGAGATGCAGCCCTGACAAGCCAGTTGTCGAGGTATGGGTAGATGTGGAGACCCTGCGCTCTGATGAGGGCCGCCACGGCATTCTTGAGTTTGATAAACCCCCTGGGGGCCGAGTAGAGGCCAAAAGGCAGGACCTTGTATTGAAAATGGTAGCCCATGATCCTGAACCGTAGGAAAGAATGATGGAGCTGCCAAATCGGCACGTGTAGGTATGCGTCCTTCAGATCCAGCGAGCACATCCAGTCTCCCATGTCCAATGTCTCTGCAATAAAAGCCGAAGTAACCATCTTGAATTTTTGCAGGGGTAAGGAGAGATTGAGGGTGGAATGGTCCAGCACAACTCTCAGGCCCGCCTGGTGGTTCTTCTGAATAGCGAAAATCCTGGAGTAAAAAACAAAGCATTGCTGGGAGGCTCGGACTTCCTCCACTGCCTGGCTCTCTACGAAGGACCGGATCTCTGCCAAAAGAGTTGCTGTCCCAACCTGTGGGAGTGGAGGGGAGGAGGAAGGAGAAGCTGGGATAGGAAGGCGGTACCCTGTGGATACTATGGATAGGATCCACGGGTCCGTGAAATTCTGGCGCCAGAACTGTGCATGGAGAGCAAGCCTGCCCCCCACTGGAGACACGTGGACCCGAAGGGGCATGTCATGCCTTCTTTCCCTCGGAGGCTGAGGCTGAGGAGGGGTTTGGAAAAAGCCCTTACTCACCCCTCCCCCTTTTTGTTGCTTGCGCCGGCTCCGAGACGACGAGCGGTCCGGCTGCCTGGATCTACGTTCCTTGAAGCCGCAGAAGCCTCCGTTTGTACGACCCCTTTCCGAGCGCTGCTGAGATTGGGTGTACAACTTGGGCATGGTCTTTGTAAGGATGGATAAAGATTTTGCCCTCTGTGAGCTGTTTTTCTTTTTCTCTGGCTCTTCATCTGTAGAGGAGTGGAAGAGGGACCCCCCCTCAAACGGTAGATCTAGAATGCACACCTGGACATTCAGGTTGAATTTCGTTGCCCGGAGCCAGGCTGTTCTTCTCATGTCTGTGGCAATACCGATGGCCCGGCCTGAGGTATCGATATGAGCCACTGTGGATTCCATGAGGAAATGCGCCACCAGCTTGGCTTCAGCCAGCCCCCGCCTTAAAGCGTGATTGGCTCTAGGTGAGGAGTTCTGGGAGGAAGTCCGCAATTTCCCGCCATAATCCTTGGTTAGCGGCAGCCAGCATGGCATCTGCGTTGGCCTGACGAAGATGCAAGGATGTGTTGGAATAGAGTTTCTTGCTGTACGCCTCCAAGATCTTCTCCTCCTTTCCTAGCAGCGCCGCAGAAGG
Organism: Ambystoma mexicanum; assembly: GCF_040938575.1. Lineage (NCBI taxonomy): Eukaryota > Metazoa > Chordata > Amphibia > Caudata > Ambystomatidae > Ambystoma > Ambystoma mexicanum. Next base: position 1,095,775,164 of record NC_090924.1, read on the forward strand.
AGGCCGAGGACGACTGAGGCTTGGCGTATAGTGATGCCGCAGCAATCACCGATGAGATTGGCTGAGGATGGGCCGAGAGCAAGAGTGTATCCCCTCCATCTGCCTGTACTTGGCGTCCAGGCATCGATTGACCGGCTGGGCCGAGTGGGGTTTGAGCCAGCCCTTCTTGGCCAGGGAGACTACATCGGTCTGCATAGGAATCCCCGATTTGGCAGAGGGGCATCAAGTGAGGACTTCAGCCAGAAACCCCTCTGCCGGCTGCTCGACCTCGGGTTGGGGGAGGCCCAATTATTCCGCCAGACAAGCAAGACGTTCATGGAAGGCCCTGGCTGAGGATGGCGTGTCCGGATCCTCCTCCTCATCCGCATCATGTGGATCGGGAGGATCCTGTGGATCAGGAGGAGTAGTTGGCACCAGAGGCTGGGGTACAGAGTCCGCAGCCGGAGGCGGAGGAGGCGGCAGAGGCTGCACTGGAGCCCCCTGTAGAGTCAGCAGGGGAGCCGGAGGAGGTGGCTGCGCCGGGGCCTGGGGTGTCGGCGGAGGCATCTGTGGTGCCTCTAGCATTACAGGGAAGACTTCCCAGATGGCGTCATTGATAACCCCCATCTGAGGTGACTTCATGAGGCCAAGAAACTTCTCGAAGAGCACCTCCTCACTGGCCAAAGAGGTGGCAGGGGGTGCAGACAGGGTAGCAGGGATCTGCTGGAGCCACTGCATACCTGTCCATAAGGACGCAAAAGAAATCTGCCCTGCACAAATGAGGGGTAGACTGTAGGCCACATACCTGGTTGCGGCCAGTCCCACCGTGACACTCGTTCTTCGCTGCATTCATGGAATGGCGCCGGACAGGTGCCTCTTTCTGGCGCGGCATCCATTTTGTCGAGCAGCCTGCCACGTGCCTGCGACGTGGTGCACGGCCCGCTGGTCCCAGCCTCGTCCAAGACTCTTGCGTGTGGATCACAAGGCCTACCCTGCTTCTCGGGCCTCAGCCCGGTAGGTCTGACACCCTCGACTCGAGGGTCGGTAGAGCTGCGTTTAGGCGCCCCTTCGGATGTATTGCCGGTATTAGAGCATAGCCACTCGGACGTATTTCCGGTATTAGAGCGTAGTCCCTTGGCCACAGTGCCAGTAAAACGGCGGAGCCCCTCGGGTGTAGACCGGGTAAAAGAACCTTCCGGTCCCTCAACACTGCGCCCGGGAAGATCCCAGGATCCCTCGACCCGAAGGCCGGTAGCTGAAGCAGCCTCAGTGCACATGCCGGTAGAAGGACCTGGCAGGTCCCTCCCACACGGGCGAGTCCCTGCGAAGGAGTCTCCCTTGCGGGTTGCGCTGGAAAATATCGGCCCTACCTTGGGCCTGGTTCGATGCTTCACGAAGTTCTTGAGATCCTCTGGAGGCGACCTTTGGAAGAGCTTGCTCCACCTGGCTAATCTGTTCTTCAGCGCCTTCGAGGACAGCGAGTCACCTGCCAAATATGATTACCAACCATGGTCTGGGCCAAGGCAACGTAGGCAGAGGGCATGGGTCTGACGTTGGGAAGAGCCTGTTGCATGATGGACACCTGCTGAACCCTGTAGAAGTCGACATGCGCTGGGGAGGAGCGTGGCACCTGAGGACCGAGTACCTGAATGATAGATGAGACAAAAAAGACAAAAAAGAGAAGTAGTATCCGCACGTGGAATTACATGGCCAAAGCCAAACCCAGGAGCGCTGGTGAATTCAGCCCGTTCCGTCGATGCAGAAAAGAGGAAAAGCTCACAACTGGCAAACTTCAAATTCAGTGGCTGTTTCGTGTTTCAGCTACCGCACTGGTAACAACGCTGGTCCTGGCTTTCAAGGTGGACTGTCCTTGCTTCTGAGGTCCTGCACTCAGCTGAGGAGGGTCAGGCTCGGTCTGTCCGACGTTGTGGGAGTCTGGAGGATCTTCCAAACGCTTTTAGCCAGTTTACACGTAATGCACACAATCTGGTGTCTCTCCCTGGCTCTACAGTTTCCTGCAGCACTCTGAGGAAATGCAACCAGCTCCAAGATAGGTGTCCAGGTGGCTCACTTGGGAGTTCATTGGTCCTACCAACTCAAACTGAGAAGGCGTCCTTAGTAGGGCTTCTCTGTCGATGCAAACTTGGCGATTCGGACCTGCAGCAGGGCTTCACCGGGCAAACCAACGGTTCAGGAGTTGCTGCAGCTGCCGGACAGTCAGCCAGCCAATCTTCACAGAGTGCATTCGAGTCTCCTAGGAGACATAGCACAGGGAGTTTTGGGCACCTCCCTCACTTCCTGCCTACCCAAGAAACTCTGGAGCCAGATGAGGTCTTCACTCCAGAAGCCCGTCAAAGGCGAATGAACAAAGAGAAACCTGGTTTGGCGTGCAGAGAAACACTCTAGAAGGACCTTTTCATAAATAAATGGCGAAAAAAGAAGACCGGAACCTGTTTTAACAAAGCAGGCTCAGGCGCCATCTTGAAAGAACATGGCTCTTGCATTTAACATTACCGAAGCTACGAATAGTTTGCAATCGGGAAAAATCATGGTAGTTCGTTGTAAAACCACTGCCACCAGCCATTCTGAGAGGAAAGGGTAACATACGACTATTACATGAGTATCTAGACACAGGGGGTACTAAGTAACCCCTATAGCCCTCTATTGTAAGATAGGGCGTGCTGGGTCTAGGAATTTAAACGTCTAGTAAAGTCAATTTCACTTTACTTACTATGGGAAACAGTAGTGTATCCCAGAGAAGGTATTTAAACCTTGGGAAAGACTGAACGGCTTCCCTGTGTCACTGCACTGAGGGTTTATGCTGTTTGAGTTTGCAAAGAACATTATATAATTGGCAGTGGCATGCCAACACCCCAACATGCATGATTTCTGGAACTACTTGTAGAGACTAACTCATTAGTGGGGGGGGGGGTTTCATCTGGAGGTCCCAGTTTCTATGCTAACGGTTTGTGGCTTTGCTTGCCCTAAGGGCCATGAGTCTTGTTTTCTTCATTGAGGGTGACAGCCTTGTCTGTTCCATTTCGCTATGCTCCATGTGAGTTTGTACATTTATATGTTCATTAAGCTGGGTATAGGGAATACCTTCATACAAGTCTGAAAAGTTTTAGTAGGCTGTGTTGGGTTGCAGGTTTACGGTAGGAGTAAGAAGTCAGACAGGTCAGGAAGCCAGATTGCAGGTGTATGCATATGTATGTTTTCTCCTAATCTCCCCCATCCCTATCCAACTAGGTTTTCCCTTAGCCTCTGTCCGGTTGCCCTCATCTCCCCCTCCCTATCCACCACCTCTCCCTAAACCCTCTTCCCCCATTGGCTGCTACATGGTTTCCTGTTATTTCTGACATCAGGTACATGTGCCAACCACAGTGGGATGGTCAAATCTATTCGGCTTATGTGGTTCGGGGGGAGAGTGCCGATACTCTTACCCTTTGGTAATTCTGACAGCCCTTGTGAGTTGGGGAGACTGATATCCGACCGGTCCGCGTTGAAGCCAAGGTTGCAAGTGGCAACATTGTACAGTGAACGCTGAGGCGAACATTGTATGAAGCGTATGTGATAACCAACACAAGTAAAATTGAACAACAGAGGAGTGATTGAACTTTGAAGCCAAGATACGATACCTTAGACAGAATGGTCCAGCACCACGTGCATGCTCATTCGAAAGTCTCTGTAAGGTATCCAACTGAAAGAGTGACAAAGAATTGTGAATTGGTGAAGTAAAACCCTGTGCACAGTCCAAAGTCTTTGATGTTAATAGTGTAAAGAAAGTTAATGACAAAATAAGTGAAGTTGGTCTGAACATTTTGTTAAAGATGATCTGAGCCCGGCTGAGGAGGATCCGGGGTAAACTGTGAATCACCCGAGAAATGGAAAGTAAAGGGAATTGTGTTAAGAGGCTGCGATGCTAATAAGTGAACTGTATCCTCGTACCAGAGAAGCCAGAGACTATACTAAGCTTGAGTGTAACGCCTTGCCTGTGATGAAAATGTGGGAAAGGGAGGCCAACGGCCTGAACATCCTGACATATCATTTTGTGAACACTTCTTTATTTTTCGTAACACAGTTTCCCACATTATTTGTATTTAGGGGTAAGGATTGGCAATAGGTTTATTAGTGTAGGCCCTTTCATTTTGACAAGACACCACTAGGACTGCGTTATTTGATGGTCATAGCTTGCTCCCATCTGTAGATTTAGGATTACAAAGGCAATTTTCAAACCCTTTGTGAAGTTCAATAAACACCCTTGAACTGTGGTCCCTTTTGTCGGTCTTCCTGTTGATACCATGCCTTCCTTACACACCCCAGCACATACGCCCACTCCTCCCTTCCTTGCTAAACTTGCACGTTCTGAATACTCACAAGGCATAGTAGGTTGGTCCTTTTTTCCTTCCACTGTATTTAATGTTTCAATCTCATGTTCCCTCCCTGTTGCCCTGTGGGCCCTTTGAAACTGAATAAATACATTCAGAGTGGGGCCTTGTAATAGTAACCAGCTCAGATGGCTATGGTTTCCCTGGTTGTGTGTGAAACTCTTCACCCATTCGGCGTACACAGCAAGAGGGAACCTAATGTGTTTGTTTTACTCGTACTCCCTGCCCCTTTCTGTTGGCTACCTTTGTTGCCTATCCTTTTCTCATCTGCAGGACTCCTTTTACTCTTGCTTCTTGTGTACTTTCCTCCCATCGGGTTTGTGCCCCTCTAATAAAAAGTCTGATTCCTAACTCTATTCCAAAGTCAGTTCGGAGCGGCTCAAAGTCTCACGAAGCAGCAGAACAGCAAAGGTTCCAGTGGATACTTTCAGTCTCTAGGTAGGGATGCTAATTAACACAATGTTGGTTACCCTGTTAAAGGACAGCTTAGATCAGAGGTAAGAGTGGACACCTTGAACACTTCTACGTGCACTCTAACACTCTGGAGTGACTTCTTGGTTTAAGGTAATAAATACCTTTTCACCCCACAGTTCATTAGGTTAGAAGAAATGTTCATGACTGTATTCTCCTCTGGACAGCAGCGATGGAGCAGGTCTCCGGATTCCTTAGTCTGGTGACGAAAGGCAGGACAATGAGCGGGATGTCTAAGCAGCAGTCTTGAGAGAGGGCCTCTGGCACGAAATTGTTTCAGCTTCTCTGGTCAGTCTGCGGTTCTGGTGCCTTTTCTGCAGCACCAACACAGGACATGATTCACCTGGTCAATCTTCTTCGATTCCCGGATTCCTACACTCTGCTGAGGTACCTTGGATGAGTTGGAGTGTGTCTCTGGCGATTCACCTAGAGATCAGCAAAGACTTGGACAGGTTCAGCCTTGGTAAGACAATGCACTATGATTGGGTCTCCTGGGGTTCGCGGTCTGCAGCTCTGGAAAGGCACAGCACCTCAGGAGATGGCTCAGATTGTAGTTTGTCTCAGGGCTGCCTGGTTCCACCAGCCAAAGGGAAGAAGTCGTCCTCTTGGAAGTTCCTCTGTCGCATAGAAAACTGGGTCAGGACAGCAGGGGTCGCTTCACAGTGTTGCAAAGGGTCTGCAGGCATCTCTTATCATCTTCAGTTACTTCAAGTTCCAGTGGTCGACTTGACTTTCACCTCAGGAACCTCATCTTTTATTCAGTTTCAGCACACACTCCTCTGAAATTTTTCTAAGAACTTTACAGAAAGGGGCAGATGGCTGTCCAATCGGGACAGCCAGACCCCCAGTGGGAGTTGGTGCCATTCAAGCACTGACAGAGAAGGGGAGTGAAAAACTCCTCTCCCACTGTAACGCTCACCTGATTCCCGCAGAGGCGCCGGTCTTGACTGGGTGAATGCCGTATCTTCAAAGGTGATGTGTAACACACGGTTGGCTCTTTGGGCTGGACCTCTGTGCACTGTATGTCTGACTCGAAGAGTAAGATGTCTGCAGATAGAAAATATGGGATTAATGAACTGGGGTTATTGGGTGCCTCTCTCCTCTTCCCTTTCTCTTCTCCTGTAGAACCCCAAAGGTTAACGCCCTCACCTTAGGTAAGTGAACGCCGAGCTCTCCATCTGCCTCGGGGCAGGGTGCCGTAACCAGTTTCTTCACTGGATAAGGGTGCAGGCCTCTTGACCTCAGAGGGCTGCTGTCCGTCGTTAACTGCACGAACGGTAAGTTCTGGGCACTTCAAATGTCTTAAAAGTCTTTTGTAATGATATCTCTTGTTTTGCAGGGTTCCGGCGATGGCGGGCGGATGAGAGTTGAGGATCGAACCCGCTTGAGGAATAGAAGCACCTGGAAGCACGTAAGTAAGCGCTTGTAGCCTGCTTCACGATGCGCACTAACTGTCCCTTTTATCTTGCAGGTACAAGTTCGGAGCTTTAGAGAAGCTGAAGGGTGCTGGAATACCCACTGGATTCGGCGTGGGAAGGAGTAATGGCACATGAGTAATAAAGTTGCCCAATGTCTTTAAACGCACCTTCTTTTGTCTTTCAGATGCGGGATGCAGCGCCGAAGGCCTCCGGAGCGTGCGAAGAGCTGGTAAGCTTTTGTCTTTCAGATGCCGGAATGCAGTGCGAAGACCTCCGGAGCATGCGAAGAGTAGGTAAGCCTTTGTCTTTCAGATGCCGGAATGCAGCGCGAGGCGTTGGTGACAGCCGATGGACCAGGTAAGAGATGCGCTGCCACTGAAGACCGTAGTGCTAACCTGTTCTTTCTTTGTCTTTACAGGTGCTGCTGAAGACTGGATTCCAGGATGGTAAGCATTTGTTCCCTTAGGCCCAGGATCAGAAGCAGAAGACACGATGAGCGTTCTGCTGCAGAGAATGCAGAATAACGCAAAGCAAGATTCATCCATCGGGTGTGGTTTAAATAGCCTCCTGTAGTGCTTAGGTGTCTCCTTCCACAGCCACGCCTAGGTAAGAAAAGAGTTCCTGCTTTCCAGAAGAGTTCCAGTGTTCTGAACCTAGGGAGTGGCTCCTGCCCCACCCAACAGGAAAAGTAGTCCCAAACAGAAGAGGATCAGGGGTTCAACTGGCAGGTAAGTAAGCAGCATGGTCTGCTGCAGGTAAGTCCACCCAAGCATTATGAGCCCGGTGCTTCCAGCGCTGGGAATGGGCATCTTTATGAGCCTGGTGCCACTGGCGCCAGGACAGGGTCCAAAAGGTCCCAATTGGGACTGGCTGGCACTCGGAACCGGGGTTATGGGTCTGCTTCCAAGGGAGTCGGGCAAGTCCTGATCTTTTGGAAGCAGAGATCATGACAGCACCCCCCCTCAAGGCCCCTCCCAAACCGGGCTTCTCTGGGGTTTTGGGCTTGTTAGGAAATGTTCGATGAAATCTTTTGATTAGACGAGGCGCGTGGACATATTCTGCAGGTTCCCAGGATCTTTCTTGGGGACCGTAGCCTTTCCAGTCAATCAGGTAAAATAGTTTAGATTTGGAGATCTTGGAATCCAGGATGCTTTTGACTTCAAACTCGAGTTCTCCATCAACTAGAATAGGTTTTGGAGATGTAGTTAGTCGGGTTTGAGGTTGCACGGGTTTTAATAGAGAGACGTGGAAGACCGGATGTATCTTCATGTGAGGGGGCAAGTCCAACTTGACCGCTACTGGATTTACTATGGTAGTGATGGAATAGGGACCAAGGTATCTTGGGTTGAATGTGCGTGGTAGATATTTGGTGGATAACCAGACTTGATCTCCTACTTGATATTGGGGGGCTTCCTTCCGATGTTGGTCTGTTCCTTTCTTGTATTGTTCTTTAGCCCTTTGAAGGTGAGAAACAGCTTCCTTAAAGGCTTGGGTGATTGTAGAATGCAGGTGGTCTACTGCTGGTGTTCCAAGATCTTGGAGTGGATCCAACTCCGAGGTTCGAGGGTGACTACCGTATAAAAGAAAAAAACGGGATCTTCCCAGTTCCCGAGTGGACAGAGTTATTGTAGGCATATTCGGCTATCCAAAGGATATCTTTCCAAGTTTTTTCAATTTGTTGTAGCATGCAGCGCAAATACTGTTCCAGAGTTTGATTGGTCCTCTCGGTTTGTCCGTCGGTTTGAGGGTGGTGGCTGGTCGAAAGTCTCACATCAATTTGACCCGACCGACAGCAACTTCGCCAAAAATGAGAAATAAATTGACTACCTCGATCCGAAATTAGAACTGAAGGAAAACCGTGCAGTCGGACAATGTTTTCGAGAAATTCTCGGGCCAGAGTTGCTGCTGTTGGTAAGCCTTTGAGTGGAATGAAATGCGCCATCTTGGAGAATAGGTCCACGATTACTAGGATCGTATTGTATCCGGAGCATGGAGGTAGATCGGTGATGAAGTCCATAGAAAGCGTATGCCAAGGGCGAGGCGGGATGTCAATAGGGCATAAGAGGCCGGCTGGTTTTTCCTTTTGACTCTTGTTTTGGGCGCATAGTCCACAGGACATTATAAAGTCTCTGATATCTTTTTTCCAAGACGGCCACCAGAAGTAGTGCTTGATCTTTTCCGAGGTCTTGGTCATACCGGGATGTCCTTCCATTAAAGAATCGTGATAACAAGAGATTACCTTTTTCTGTAAATCTGTGCTGGGCAGGTATAACCGTTCTTGGCAATATAATAGGTTGTCCTTCACCGTAAAGTCCTTTCCCTGCAGATGCCAATTCTGTATGTCTGCTGGAGTTACTAGTAGCCTGGCTTTATCCTTAACTTCCTCTATGGATTGAGTGGCGATTACACCTAGAATTCTTTGTTCGGGAATGATACAGGTTTAGGATTGATCAAATGTTCTTCCACTCCCATCCGAGAAAGGGCATCAGCTTTACCGTTTTTTGTACCAGGTCGATAGGTAATTATGAAGTCAAACTCGGCAAAGAATAGTGCCCAACGGAGTTGCCTAGAGGATTGAGCTTTTGCGGTTTTCAAATATTGCAGGTTTCGGTGATCTGTAATCACAGTAACGGTGTGTCGGGCCCTGAGAAGATAATGCCGCCAAGCCTTAAAGGCGGACTTGATAGCTAGAAGTTCCTTATCAGTAATAGTGTAATTGATTTCAGGAGGCGAGAATTTGCGGGACCAAAATGCCACGGGATGCAACTGATTGGTTACTGGGTCCTTTTGTGATAGAACTGCCCCCATGGCAAGGCTCGAAGCATCAGTTTCAACGATGTAGGGGAGTTCTGGGCGAGGATGTTTTAAGATCGGTGCAAAGATAAATCTAGTCTTCAAATTCTGGAAAGCTTGTTCCGCCTCGGTAGACCATTCAAAACGTTTGTTTTTCTTTAACAAGGCGGTGATGGGCTGGACTATTCGAGAGAATTTGGGGATAAACCTGCGGTAAAAGTTAGCGAAGCCTAACATGCTTTGAACACCTTTTACGGAGGATGGCGATGGCCATTTGAGAATTGCATCGACCGTCTTTGAATCCATACGCACTCCGCTAGGTGATAATATGAATCCCAAGAATTCAACTTCAGTCATGTTGAAAACACATTTTTCCAACTTAGCGAAAAGTTTGTGTTGACGCAATCTCTCGAGGACCATTTTCACGTGTTTCCGATGTTCAGTTTCCGATGAAGAATAAACGAGGATGTCGTCAATGTAAACAACAACACACACATCTATGAGCTCTCTGAGGACATCGTTCATAAAATATTGAAAGGCGGCCGGGGCATTGCAAAGTCCGAAGGGCATGACCTGATATTCAAATAGCCCATACTTGGTGCGGAAGGCCGTCTTCCATTCATCGCCCTCTTTTACTCGTACCAAGTGGTAGGCTCCTCTAAGATCCAGCTTTGTATATATGCATGCTTTTCTGACTTGGTCCAGGAGTTCAGGGATCAAAGGTAACGGATATCTATTCTTAACGGTGATCTGGTTCAGGGCACGATAATCTATACAAGTTCTAAGGTCCCCTTCTTTTTTTGGAACGAAGAACAAAGCTGAGGAAGCAGGGGACTTGGAAGGACGAATAAACCCATTCGCTAGGTATTGATCCAGGTATTGTCGGAGGTGAAGATTCTCAGGCTTGGTGAGGGCATAAATTCTACTACAAGGAGGAGTAGATCCAGGTATCAGGTCTATCTGGCAGTCATAAGACCTATGAGGAGGTAGAGAGTTAGCCTGATCCTTCCGGAAAACATCTTGGAATTCTAGGTATTCAGGAGGTAACTGGGGAGCCTCCGAGGAAATTGCTGCCAGTGCAACACCAGGTCGAGGGTGACAAGTAGAGACACATTCCGGAAACTGAACCGTTCTTGCTCGCCAATCGATCTGAGGATTGTGCTTCTCTAACCAAGGAATTCCTAGAATAATCTGGAACTGAGGGGCCTTGATCACATCGAACACGATCTTCTCATGGTGTCCATCTTGACTTACTAGCGTCACTTCTTGGGTGGTATGCGTTACTGGTCCGGAGGCTATCTCCGTACCATCCACCGTAGTAATGACGTCCTTTACAGCCTTTGGACAAAGAGTCAGATTCATCCTCAAAACCATTTCATGATCCACATAATTGCCGATGGCACCGCTGTCGACGTAAGCTTCAATCGCATGTAATCGATCCGGATGTTCAGGGCTAATGAGGACCATAGGTATCACGAAATGCGAGGTCACGGAACTGGTTTTAACGCTCGGCAAGAGGACCTCTATTCTTGTCGGGCGAGTTCGTTTCCCTGCTCAGAGTTTGTGACCCTGGTAACTGCAGCTCCTACTGCCTTCTTGGCTGGTTTCACCGGACAGTCTCGAAGAAAGTGCCCCGAGTTTCCGCAATAGAGGCATAATTGCAGCTGTTTTCTCCTTTCCCGCTCCTTTTGTGTTAGTGGTCCTTTCAGGCCCCCTATTTGCATGGGTTCCCCGGAGTCTACTCCTTTGGTAGGAGTTGGTGGTTTGGAAAATACTCGAGCATCAAACTTGGAACGATCGGCCTTCCTGTTCTGCAGTCTGTGGTCAATTTGAACGACTAAGTCAATATAGTCCGAACAGTCTTGCGGGGGATTCACTACTTGGGCTAACACATCTTTGAGCTCTCCACGTAGACCTCTATAAAACAGCGTAATCCTTTTGTCCTCAGGCCATCGAGTTTCCACTATCAGTCTGTTGAAAGACGCAATATAAGCCAAAAGTCTTGATTACCCTGTCGCAATGAAAGGAGCTCATTGTCCAAGGCCTGCCCCTGTGAATGTCTTGCAAACAGTTTTTCCATACTGAGCTGAAAAGCTTGAAAATCATGGAGAACCGGATCATCTTGATTAACTAGAGGGATCGACCAGTCTGCCGCATTGCCACTAAGGTACGAAAGCACGAAAGCTACCTTAGCTTGATCAGTTGGAAAGGCTGCTGGCCGGCATAAGAAGTGCAACCGGCACTGATTAATAAATACTGCAAACCTCTTTGGGTCACCAGAAAATCGTTCGGGCGGAGCCAGAGGTACATTCCCAGGTAGGTTGATCTGCACTGGGTTCGTAGAGGATGTTGAAGGAAGATTTGCCCCTGATGCGGGTAACGGAGTTTGTCCGGCTTGTGACTGTAGCAATTGTCTAGCGAGATCGTCTGTTCGCTCCTTGGAAATAATCAGTTCCCTTCTTAGAGCATTCGTTTCCTAACGGGCTGCATGCACTTCTGCTCTTAGTTCCCCAAGTAACTGGGCTAGCTGGTCGGTATCCGAGGTTTCCATAGCACCTGGGTGGGAGTTTTGCGGTAGGCTTTGCGTTCTGTAACGCTCACCTGATTCCCGCAGAGGCGCCTGTCTTGACTGGGTGAATGCCGTATCTTCAAAGGTGATGTGTAACACACGGTTGGCTCTTTGGGCTGGACCTCTGTGCACTGTATGTCTGACTCGAAGAGTAAGATGTCTGCAGATAGAAAATATGGGATTAATGAACTGGGGTTATTGGGTGCCTCTCTCCTCTTCCCTTTCTCTTCTCCTGTAGAACCCCAAAGGTTAACGCCCTCACCTTAGGTAAGTGAACGCCGAGCTCTCCATCTGCCTCGGGGCAGGGTGCCGTAACCAGTTTCTTCACTGGATAAGGGTGCAGGCCTCTTGACCTCAGAGGACTGCTGTCCGTCGTTAACTGCACGAACGGTAAGTTCTGGGCACTTCAAATGTCTTAAAAGTCTTTTGTAATGATATCTCTTGTTTTGCAGGGTTCCGGCGATGGCGGATGGCGGGCTGATGAGAGTTGAGGATCGAACCCGCGTGAGGAATAGAAGCGCCTGGAAGCACGTAAGTAAGCGCTTGTAGCCTGCTTCACGATGCGCACTAACTGTCCCTTTTATCTTGCAGGTACAAGTTCGGAGCTTTAGAGAAGCTGAAGGGTGCTGGAATACCCACTGGATTCGGCATGGGAAGGAGTAATGGCACGTGAATAATAAAGTTGCCCAATGTCTTTAAACGCACCTTCTTTTGTCTTTCAGATGCGGGATGCAGCGCCAAAGGCCTCCGGAGCATGCGAAGAGTAGGTAAGCCTTTGTCTTTCAGATGCCGGAATGCAGCGCGAGGCGTTGGTGACAGCCGATGGACCAGGTAAGAGATGCGCTGCCACTGAAGACCGTAGTGCTAACCTGTTCTTTCTTTGTCTTTACAGGTGCTGCTGAAGACTGGATTCCAGGATGGTAAGCCTTTGTTCACTTAGGCCCAGGATCAGAAGCAGAAGACACGATGAGCTTTCTGCTGCAGAGAATGCAGAATAACGCAAAGCAAGATTCATCCATCGGGTGTGGTTTAAATAGCCTCCTGTAGTGCTTAGGTGTCTCCTTCCACAGCCACGCCTAGGTAAGAAAAGAGTTCCTGCTTTCGAGAAGAGTTCCAGTGTTCTGAACCTAGGGAGTGGCTCCTGCCCCACCCAACAGGAAAAGTAGTCCCAAACAGAAGAGGATCAGGGGTTCAACTGGCAGATAAGTAAGCAGCATGGTCTGCTGCAGGTAAGTCCACCCAAGCATTATGAGCCCGGCGCTTCCAGCGCTGGGACTGGGCATCTTTATGAGCCTGGTGCCACTGGCGCCAGGACAGGGTCCAAAAGGTCCCAATTGGGACTGGCTGGCACTCGGAACCGGGGTTATGGGTCTGCTTCCAAGGGAGTCGGGCAAGTCCTGATCTTTTGGAAGCAGAGATCATGACACCCACTTCCTGCTTGCCAGACACACTGGAGCCAAGTGGGGGACACCCTAGGGTTCATGCCAAAGGCCAAACACACATACAGAGCTCCCCCTCCCAGAATAGTAGAGGAGCTAACAAAGAACAACCACGCTAGAAATGGGGGAAAAAGAAAGGAGCCACTATGTTAGAACATATGTGAACCTATTGTGCATGACCAAGACTGAATACAGTCTGCGGTAAAAGAAAAGCACAGTAGTTGGTAGAACATGTCTACTGCCAACAGCCATAACTAGGAGTTTACGTGACTAAAATGTCACAGGAGCAGAAAGAAGGGCGATTAGAAGCATCCCCTTGGCACTTCACATAAGGTGGTGTGCAGTGTTCCCTCTAAGCTGTGCGCATGTGCGCTTGCCCAGCTTCCTTCTGGGTGCCGCTCAGCAGATTTTTAGCAGCGCACACAGAGAATTCTCACCTATTCAAACATATTTAATAATACACAAGCCTCAGCAATTCATTGAAATTTGCTTTTTCTTAAAATAAGCAATTAGTCTTGATATTCTGCTAATTTGCATTACAATACTATGCAAGGGTGACCGTAAACACCTGAACTTCCTGACAGCAAAATACACACAAGAGGTTAAAAACCAATATGAAAAACTGGCTCCATGAACAGAAGAATCTAACCAAGATACACCTGCACATATTAACCAAATAATGTTCCCTCCCTACCCATGACTCCTAAATTTGATTCTACCACACTTTGACCTTATGACTAACATTCTTAAAATGCCTATAATATGTTGAGGCATTAAATATGCCTTTCTCGCAAAATATTGTGGGTCTGCAAATATCACTGAGCGTTTACTGCTACAATCCCTCACGTTTTACAGTGCTCTATCAACTAGTATTGAAGGCTAACGTAGGGGCTGGTGAAGGGTTTGCGTGGAAGAGCACAGGTCAACACTCCTTGCGGGTGATTAACAATGCAGCAAATTTAAAAAACCAAGTCAGACGTTTCGGCAGTACATTGAAAGAAATGTGTTGCTTGTTTGCTAAAGGATAGGAAATTCTAGTACCCGTCTAGACAACAGCACCTTCTTTTTCTTTCTATGCTCAGCTGCTGAGGGCTTTTCAATATAACCATGTGCTCTGTATCGTCTCTTGCATCTCCTTAACTCATAACAAAGAATTACAGAAGAGCGATCCATAGTTACAGAAGAAGGGACTCAATCTGTTTTATCACTTGAGATGTTATGCCATTAACTTAAAAGGCATATATATGTGATTTTCTTAAACAGGGATCCATAATAAACATCAATACAGCTCTTGCATAATTTGTCTAGGCTCTGGCGTGGAATGGTGGGCAAAACTATAGACTACATTATGTTCCCTGTCATTTCACTTTCTATGTCAGGGTTACAAGCAAGGCTCTAATCAGATTTTGCTCCCTACTTGGAGTCAAATGATTTTTCAGAGAGTAAAAAAGTAATTAGCTTTGCCAATAGGGATACTTTCCGCTTATTAAAAGATGTTGTTCCCCTTAGAATTCCTGTTGAGATCAGGCATTAATACTATTAAAGTTCCTTCCTATGCCACTGCTCTGTACAGGTCACTAATTCAAAACAATATCAGTGGAGCTTTGTGGGTTGAAGCAACAAAATGTTAATTGTTTCTTGTTTTTGTTGGGCACATTTTCATTTTTAAGGAGTAAACATTGATGGTGTATATGTCTCTCAGCTGTAAGGCTGGCGTTATCACTACCCAAAGGATAACATAATGTGGATAATAAGAAGAGGCACAGGAATATTTGATCATCATATTCTGAGGTGCAGTTATTCCGATGCAATTATCATCCTTACACAAGGTATTAGAAGCATGTTCTCCTGGCCCTAGAAACAACTAAATAAATAAATAAAAGTGGCACTTGAACTTATATCAGCATGATTTTTGACACATTGCTTTTAATTGCCATTAATCCATCAGAAAATGTTTTATTATGTCTGAATTTCTTGACAGCCACATCAGTTTATGACAAGAGGGATTTGTATGTTGTAGTATACAAGTGATTTTCCAGTGGCATAAAATGTTTGCAAGGTACTGTGGCAGATGTTGAAGTCTTGGACTGGTTGATGAGTTTTCTGTTTGATCACATATGGCATATTCTATTTTAGCCTATGTGTTTGATAAAGTGTTGTAAGATTTGTCAAGAATTGCAGTGGCTGGGAAAATGAAATTCCTTTCCAAACTCTCTTCTGTGAAGGTAGTTCACTAAATACGCATGCTCACGAAGTGGCTTACCTCATTAGTCAGTTGCGCACATGGAAAATGTGCGCACAACAGCAAACCATTTCCGCACATAGAGAACAATAATTAGAGGGAACATTGGTGGTGTGTACCAATGTCTCTGAATATATGTTTTAGGAGCGATAATAAGTAAGAACTGTAGTAAGTGAGGATAAAGAAAGCATCTCAAAAGAGAACCCAAAGGGTCCCCGGCAACACTGCTCATAAGGCTCTGTAAGGATCTGTGTGCTGCAAAAGTTAAATACAGATGCCTTAAAAGAGATAAGTAGACTCCATAGTAAAGGTAAAACACAGAACAGAGTTCCAAAAGATAGAGCACTTAAGAATGAAAAACGCTCCACTCATTCAGGATAAAAAGAAAAAGGTCTTGAAGACCAGCAACTTTGATGGATTTTGAGGCCTTGATTTTTTCAACCTGGAGAGAGTGAGACCCTTTTTCCCCCACTCTCTCATGTATTGAATGTGATTTTACTACTGTGATTGATGAGAATGGTTTATCTCCCCGTCCTGGGCGCAGTGAGGGGACATCTATGCTTTCTGAGATAATGAAGAATAAAGCTACCTCGGAAAGGATAGATAGTAATCTACGTGCTCTTGAAAGAGGTGTGCAAGATATCTTTGACATCTTCAAAAATACAGAGGCTTCATCCAGACCAAACACTCTAGTTAATAAAATTAATTCAGAAGCCATGGTAACCAACATTCAGCTGGTCTCTAACACTGAAAATAGAAATGACAATCCACATGGAAATAAAAATGTAAACCTATCAACTGGCCCTTCTGCAATGATAATTGAAAATAAATCTATGGAATCAGAGGTTAAATCTATATGCAGTAACTCCATAGTAAATGAAGATTCCAGCAAAGTAACAATAAAAGGTGTGATGATACCAACGGAGGTTCTGAATAATATTGTCATGAAAGATTCCAAACTCAATGGTGAAGCGATAAGCTCAATTATTGAAGATCTATTGCAACAAAAATTTAACAAAGCAAAAAGCAAGAAGTCTAATACGATGGTTACACCAAAAAGCAATGTGCATAGTACGAACAGCACTAGTGAACGCTGTTTAGAAGGCTGACTAGATGATTCACAAATATTTAATATTGTGCAAGTACAGGAAAAGGCAATAGACAACAATACACACAAAAAAATAAGTGTTGAGCGTGAGATGTCTAGTCCTAATGCAGCAAAATTGCCACAATTAAATAGTGCTGACATAAGTACACTCATAGAAGATATTTTGAATCAGAAACTCATTGAAGCAAAAAGCATGGTGACTAATGTAAATCATTCTGCTGATGTACTTAAAACAAACGATTATTCGTTATACAAGGAGGCTGTAATCAACTCCACGCAAAATGGTGGATATACATCTGCATCAGAGTATGATCCCAATTATTGGAACAAAGATGCTAAGAGACCTGTAATACAAAATCTAAGACGTCTTGCCTTTCCAAATGTACCAAGCCTTGTAATATACTATGTGTTTGATGAAGGAGGACCAAGCTCACTTAACAGACATTACCTCTTACCTTTATTTAGCGAAATACCTGAATTAAGATTAATATCATCTGCTGATATCCAACTTGTGGATTTCATTCATAATGAGAGATATGATTATGTTAGATTGATTATAAACTCAACACTGGTAAGGACATTAATATTAAAGGAGGCGGGAGCCTTACAGAAGAGAGGCTTTGATGTACTGCAATTTCACGATGTTGTGCGTAATAACGCTCCTAAAAATCAGGAGTTTAACACACATGTACCAGTGGTCTCAGGTAATGATAGAAGTGGTGCCCAGATACCGGTAGATAAAGATAGAACAGCACTAGTGGAAGCAAGGTCTCACTTGATCGACATGCAGGAATGGAGGTCGCTAGCAATGTCACTTAGAGAATCAATAGAGAATTTAAAATCGGCGAAGAAACCACTTTAGCCAATATGAGAACTTTAGCATTGTCTCTTGGAATACAAGGGGTTACTCACAAATGGTTACAAATAAGGAACTTGTGAGTTCACTAGAGGAGTACGAATTTGTATTATTACAAGAGACATGGGCAACTGGAAATTTGTTGTGGGATGGCTATAGTGCCATAAATCTGAAAGTGAATAAAGGCTCATCTGGTCGCCCCAGTGGAGGTCTCTTAAATTAAAAACAACTCCAACAGATATAGATTTTTAAATTAAAAACAACTCCAACAGATATAGATATTATGATAATTAATATTTATTGGAATGCAGTGTCACGCACGAACGAACAGCTTATCGTGTGTTGGATTACTTAAATAGCAGGATAGCGGACTGGCTCGAATTATATCCAATGGGGGCACTTTTATTAGCCAGTGATCTGAACGCTGACTGCAATCTAGAGATTCCTGACGCTACTTGGGTGTTAGCATCATTAATAGCTAATTCTATCTCAGTAACAAAGTATATAGAGGTTGCCTATGGCTGGAATTTGCCTCAAATTGGGGAATGCAACCAATGTATAACACCACTCCTACCTGGCAATCTAGATGTTTGAATTCAATTCTAGACTATATAATAGTAAGCAATCATTTTATTGAAGTTAGATGTAATCTGAAAGTTCATGGTATTAAGGAAAGTGATCATGCAATGATATCAACATGTTTTCCCTGGTATAAACAAAAGCTGATGACAGATTTATGTGATGTACGCTTGGAAATCAATGTAGCAGGAAATAGGGTTAAATGGACCAGTCATAGCCTAGAAAAGGTTAATTCTTTACTATTACATGACTATCAGATTTATCCGCTTGAGTGGAAATTGGTAACCTATTCCGGTGGAACTTTCAAAGATTATATACAACAAACGTTAGACAGAACAAATGTAAGGAAAACATATGATCAAAAAATAGTACATAAGAGTTGTCATGATCTCTGCTTCCAAAAGGTCAGGGTTTTCCCAACTCCCTTGGAAGCAGATCCATAACCCAGGTTCCGAGTGCCAACCAGTCCCAATTGGGACCTTTTGGACCCAGTCCTGGCGCCAGTGGCACCAGGCTCATAAATATGCCCAGTCCCAGCGCTGGAAGCGCCGGGCTCATAATGCTTGGGTGGACTTACCTGCAGCAGACCATGCTGCTTACTTGCCTGCCAGTTGAGCCTCTGATCCTCTTCTGTTTGGAACTACTTTTCCTGTTGGGTGGGGCTGGAGCCACTCCCTAGATTCAGAACACTGGAACTCTTCTGGAAGGCAGGAACTCTTTTCTTACCAGGAACTCTTTTCTTACTTAGGCGTGGCTGTGGAAGGAGACACCTAAGCACTACAGGAGGCTATTTAAACCACACCCGGTGGATGAATCTTGCTTTGCGTTATTCTGCACCCTCTGCAGCAGAACGCTCATCGTGTCTTCTGCATCCGGTCGTGGGCCTAAGGAAAAAGGCTTACCATCCTGAATCCAGTCTTCAGCAACACCTATAAAGACAAGAAAGAACAGGTTAGCATTCCGGCATCTGAAAGGCAAGGCTTACCTACTCTTCGTGCGCTCCGGAGGTCTTCACACTGCATTCCGGCATCTGAAAGACAAAAGCTTACCAACTCTTCGCACGCTCCGGAGGCCGTCGGCGCTGCATCCCGCATCTGAAAGACAAAACAAGGTGCGTTTAAAGACATTGGGGAACTTTAATACTCACGTGCCATTACTCCTTTCCACATCTAACCCAGTGGGTATCCCGGCACCCTGCAGCCGCTCCGAACCTGTACCTGCAAAATAAAAAGACAGTTAGAGCGCATCGTGAAGCTGGCAACAAGCGCTTACTTACGTGCTTCCAGGCGCTTCTATCCATCACACGGGCTCCATCTTCAACTCACTTCAGCCCGTCATCCGCCATCGCCGGAACCCTGCAAAACAAGAGACATCATTATTAAAGACTTTAAAGACATTTGAGTTACTCGAAACTTACCGTTCGTGCAGTAAACGACGGACAGCAGTCCTCTGAAGTCAAGAGGCCTGCGCTACCTATCCAGTGAAGAAACTGGTTACAGCACCCTGCCCCGAGGCAGATGGAGAGCTCGGCATTCACTTACCTAAGGTGAGAGCGTTAACCTGTGGGGGTCTACAGGAGAGGAGAAGGGGAAAGAGATAGGGACACCCCAATAACCCCAGTTCATTAACCCCGTATTTTCTATCTGCAGACATCTTACTCTGCACGTCAGGCATACAGGGCACAGAGGTCCAGCCCAAAGAGCCCACCGGGTGCTGCACATCACCTTTGAAGATACGGTAGTCGCCCAGTCAAGACCAGCGCCTCTGCGAGAATCAGGTGAGCGTTACAAGAGTATTCATGTGTTTGATAAAGAAATAAGGGAAAGAAAATCACAACTGCGTAAAGAGGTGCGTAGTATAAAAAAATCTAATTATACCTCAGACGAAATTATTTTTAAAAAATCAAGCACTGTAAACAAGTATATACAAATTGGATCATATCCCATCGAGCACATATGGCTCAAAGAGATGGTGAAGCAATGATATCAGCTATGGAAGGTAATAGTACTTGCAAAATCTGGTCACTCATAAATGGCACTGAAATTACGCAGTTGCAGCTCTCAATGAATCCGATAGCGGGAGACGTATGGGTGAAATACTTTGAGAATTGATATAACTGTTCAAATGTGAAGGAAATGATCAACTATAATAGCATCTATCCATGGGTTTTGGACATTTCAACAAAGAACATCTTGAAGTATATTAGAAAGGCAAAAGTGTCGTCCACCCCTGGACCAAATAATTTATCATACACTACTTTAAAACATAATAGTGACTTATGGGCAAACCTATTGAATTGCCTATTTAATCAGATCATAAGGGATAAAACTATTCCGATATCTTGGAAGTTGTCGTATGCAATCCTAATATTCAAAAAAGGTAACCGACTTAGCCCTCTAAACTACCGACCAATTATGCTATCAGATGTTGAATCAAAAATATTTACTGCAATAGTCCTGGAAGAAATAAATAAATGGATTAACCTCAATAATATCCTGGATATAAGACAAATAGGTTTTAGACAATCAATGGGAACGGATATGGGAGGTTTGATAGTAACAAGTCTTCAGAGGAAGGCTAAGACAAAAGGTAATCATGCCTTGTATATTGCATCAATGGACCTCTCCATGGCCTTTGATAAGGTTGATAGACATATACTGTGGAGGACTCTTGATGATCTAGGAATGGATAAAGGTCTATTAAAACTCATAATAATGCTATATACAGATACTGTAATGAAAGTACGCCTAAGTAATAAAGGTGACTTATCAGAACAAATTATTGCGAACAATGGACTGCGTCAGGGTTGTAGACTTGCTGCTACATTATTTAATCTATATGTATCCCAGGTAGGTACAATTCTGGATACAAGCGGTTTAGTCTCCCCGAAGATTGCTAATACAACCATAAAGTGGGCTGCATACGCAGATGACGTTCTCCTGTTCGATGGAACAAAAATTGGCTTGCAGAGAATGATGACTTCTTTTGAAGAATTTATAAATGAAAGAAAACTGCTAATAAACCCAAACAAAACGGTGATTTATCAAACAGGGACCAAACCACTGAAACAAGAATCTCTGGTAATGTTTTGTGGTGGTATAAAAATAAAAAAATCAACCGATATTGAAATATTTGGGTTATACATTCTCCAGTACACATACACTTAGTTACATGAAGAAGGAACTCAAAATGAAAGCATTATGCATTGCGAATCAGATGTTAATAGAAAGGAGATAAGGAAAATTTACCTTAAGCGCTTGTATTCTATTCTACCGCACAAAAGCAATCCCAAAATTGGCTTATGGCCTTGAATTCTGTTCAAATGATTTGTTACCATATCTAAAAAACATTGAAGCATGTATATGGCGTAAGGTATTGAGACACTTACCGAAATGTATTCCTATAGAAATGATGCGCTATGAACTAGGATTGACATCTTTACAAAGTATAGTATATCGCAAAAAACTGCCTAAGTGACTTCTTGGAGAAACAAATTCATTGTATCAAACTCTGGGAAAGGATCTAGATGGAGTTTTTATGAAAGATCTAAAAAAGTAATGTGATAAGAAATTATTGGATCTCGGATTTACAAATGAAACCTTAATAGTAAACCAACAGAAAGTAAACAAATTGATAAAAGCATAGGACTGGCTCGAGAACAATGTGGTGGTTCTAAATTCGTCTTTATATACACAGTTAATCTCCTTTTGGAAATGGTACGCAGTACCAGAGAAATACTTAGTGAAATATCCATCGAGATCCTTTCGTAATTCAACAATGAGATTCCGGTTTAATGTTCTGAATACCTATGAGATACAAAGCATTTGTGCTAAAAATGAGATGGTTTATAAAACTTGCAGACATTGCAATATACCTGATACAAAGGAATTACTATTACATCTGTTATTGATTTGTCCAAGACTGATGAAGCAAAAGATTGAATATTTATCAAAGTTTGTTAATGATACATCGAATGTAAATAGAGAAAATATTTGGTGCGAGATGCTTCATGGTAACTCAACGATAATGAAAATACAGGTTAATGAATTCTTGAGGATAATATGTGATGTAACATGAAATACTGAAATACGTGAAAAGAACTGAAGGATTATATGAGATATGTTATGAATTACCTTTATAAGTACTGTTATAATGATGAAGTTTTTCCGTGTTTTAATGTGATGTAATATGGTCTTTTAATGTTTGGTAATTTTAAGAAAGGTTGATTGTTTTAACAAAGTGAATTATTATCTTAAGGTATATACTTTAGTTTTTATAGGATTGTAATGAGTATGATTAGTTTGTATTGGTTTAATTTGTGTATTTTAAAAATGTTTTGTAAAAAGAATTTCATGAATAATTTTGTAAAGGTTTATAAAAACCAAAACAATAAAGATAATAATAATAATAATAATTTGAATGTGATTTTACCACTGTTTCTTTTTGGTTGTGGAGTCTGAAACTCCATAGGCATAATTTTTACATTGCGTCACACAGCACCTTCAGTGCAGTGACTCAGGGAAGTCTTTCAGATTTCCCAAATGCTTAAATTCCTTCTCTGGGATAAACTACTGTTTCCCAGAGCAGAAAAGTGAAATTGACTTTACTTACATTTTTAACTTTCTAGACCCAGCACACACTGTCTTACAATAGGTTGCTGGAGGCGTTACTTAGTATCCCCTTTGTCTAGCTTCTCGTGTAACATATTTATGGTACCCTTTCCTCACTGAATGGCTGGTGGCAGTGTTTTACTTTTTACTACCATTATGGGATTTTACAGCTGGCTCCGTTTGCAGCCAGAGTAAAGCACCCATGGGTGCCATTTTTGTCAAAATGGCCCTGGTTGTCTTTTTTTACCCCTTTGTGGAAAGGTCCTTCTTGAGATTTACTCTACACACAAAACCAGGTTTGGTCCCTTTGTTCATTTTGCCTTTTCCGGGATTCACAAGTGAAGCCCATCTCTGACTCCAGGGTGTCTGGCGGTGGCAGGAAGCAAGGGAGAAGCCTGAAACTCCATGTGCTTAGTCTCCTAGGAGACAGGAATGCACGCTTAGGTAATTGGCCGGCTGGCTGTCCGGTAAGGACAGCCACCCTGCTGGGTGACAAAGCTAGGCTGGAATGAATGGGAGCAAGCTGCATAAAAGGCGAGGCTTTTTTGCTTCGAAGGCAGAGTCAACCACTGCACGAAGGAATCTGAAGAAGAACTTGAAGAGGACGCCTGCTGCAACTCCTGGACTGTTGGTTTGCCCAGTGAAGCCCTGCTGCTGTGCTGAAACTCCAAATTTGTATCGACATAGAAGCCCCTGCAAGGACCACTTCTCCCTTTCAGTTGGTGGGACCAATCAACTCCAAAGTAAGCCACCCGGACATCCCCTCAAAGCTGGTTGAGTATCCACTGCAGTCGCTGCAGGAACTGGATAACCAGAGAGAGGAACACCAGTTTGTGTGCATTTATTTTATGTTTATATGCTTCTATAGCACCGTAAGCCTGCAGGCATCAGGGCGCTGTGACACTCAATAGGCTAAATTGGACATCATGATCTCTGGCTCCGGTGGGTGTCAAGAGTCCTATTTGAAAAGGTGGGTTTTCAGGAGTTTTCGAAATTGGAGGTGATTTTCTTGGCTTCTCAGAGTTATCGGAGGGGCATTCCATATCTGAACCGCCTTTACTAAGAAGGATCTGCCCATACCGGATTTGAGCCTGTGTTTCTGTCCAACTAGTAGGTACTTACCAGCTGAGCAAAGATGTCTCTTGGGAGTATAAAAGTCAATATTTTTCTTTAAGCGGGCCAAGTGCTCCAGGAAGATCCTCTGGCCTCCCGGGAAGCAGGACTGACCGAGCCTGAGCCCCCTCAGAGTGCGGGACCCCAGATGCAAGGAAAGCCCATCTTGACAGCCAGGAATCGCAGTGTTGCCATTTGCGGTAGAGGCAAGGAGCTGAAACATTGAACAGTCACTTGTTTGAAGATTGCTGGTTGCGAGCGGTGACCGTCCCATAGCAGTGCAGGAGTCCCCAGACGTCCTCTCTCTTGTCCAGACTACGGAGGCCCAGGAACAGCGAGATCTGCAGAGCTGCACAGGAACAGAAGTCATCGGCTGCACTTTTTCTTCAACCTAAAAGGTACTGTAAAGTCTAAGAGAACTTACCTCTTGTTGTGTATCCACTTGTCCTTGTTGGAGACTTGATTGGTTGCATGTGTAGAATTGCTATCAGCTTGTTTACCTCACAAGCCTAATCAGCTTGTGGCCCTACTTTGATTTTCTTCTATTCTACCAAGACTTTTTAAACATTGGAAAAGACGTTCTACTTACCTGCAAGAAGAACTTCAGATCACCTCGACTTTTGCTAACTTAACATTGGCTGGCCTAGCTCCCTGAATCACTCTTCTCTCTTCTTTTGCTTATGTGTTTTGCCTTCCTTCCAGGAAAGGGTTAACTAACTTTGCAGTGGGGGGTTGTATCGAATGTACTTCCCTACTTAAGAATAAATGTGTGAATACTTGTTGTATTCTGAATACTCTGCTCTTTAACACTACTCCGAAGAATATTCTAAATGCAACAGTGATATATTAATGCCAACAGCACCCTAGCTATTGAAGTCACCTGAGGGTGTAGGTAGTGCCTGTGTGTCATCCCAAATGGGTAATTGCTGATTTAGATAACTAAGAGTGTGCATTTCTGGAGTATATCTGTGTGTTTTATATTGCTCCCTTCTGATGAAGGCTTACTATAACTGGCTGGTAAATAAATTAATAATTATTTAACAAAGAAACCTTGTGTGTAAGAGTTTATTGAATACTTGTCACTGTGAATCTCTGTGTAACTCCTCTACAGCTCACATTGACCCCTCTTGAGATAAGCTTGGCTGCTCAATACGCTACCAACCTGTGTGGTACAGACTTCTACCAAAGGGTGGGTTCCTATTGCCAGGTGGTCAGGGTTTTTGTAGTGCACCCAAATGGTACTGCATACAATCTTGCCTAACAGTCTCATTAAGAGAGGGGATTTGGCATACAAATTATACATCTCCCTAACACTGTTAATGGAGATCAGAAAGAGAAACAAATGACCTCCCCTTGAAAATATTTACTACAATGTATTCTCCGACAGATGCCTCATCTGAGGGGTTCCATGTAATAAGGTGCCTGCAAAAAAGTCGCCTGGCAAAAAAGTTGCAACAAATGGCATTTTTTTAGCAGGGATATTATTACATTGAACATGCAGAGTTTTTTTCTCTTCAAGGGGAACAACGGACACCCCGCAACCCCTGCTCCCCTTGACCACATATATATGATCACCATATAAAATGTGGCCACCACCTTTTCCCAGCGACATTATGTATGGCGACCATATATATGGTGAAAATATTACCGGATACCATTTTAGGTATCCATTCTAGTGTGGCAGCTATTATCAGAACCTTTTCACAGACGGGGCATAGTTTAGCTTGGCATCTCTTCAACGGTCCAGCTCCTTGGACATGGAAGGGATGGTATATATAAAGCACATCAAGCCCTGTGACTTCAGTTCTCCCCTTTTCCCACTGTGCTCAACAGCTGAGGAAAATGCTTAAACTTTTGTTTAAGCTCTCGACATGTGGGGGCAGAATATGAGGGTGATTAAGAATCTGTGGGAGGAGAATCCATCAGAAAGAATTTGCCGGAGGGAAGCAATTATTCTTCTAATATTCCACATCTTAGATGGCCTCCCCTACCATTGCAGAACCTGGGGAGGTTGGGGGTGGAGGGAAAGGCAGGTGTTGAGTGAGGAATATGACCTCACACCAGAAATTATGCAGCACTATTCTTCCAAAGGGGACATCCTGGCCATATTGTGAATCTGAGCAATAATGCTGTGCAAACATATGTAGCAAAACCCAGGTCTCTGCTAGACCAATATCTGAACCTGAATGTATAAAGCTGATGTAGCTGCTAGATCTAGACCTGCCAGGCCTCGCTCCCATGAGTCACCAACCATCAATTCCAGGTTCCGCCAGATTTTTTTGCAGTGAATGTGGTCGCACAAGATATGCTTAGAGGGGACGATTGGGAGGGTTTTGTGTAGGAGGAAGAGCAAGGACTAAGTGTACCAGAGTCACAACTGTTAAGACAGAATTCAGTTTTGGAAATACTGTAGGTAATTTTTAGGGTCCCCTTAATTTTTCACTTTTACCCTTTTCCGGATCACTGTCCTCCTTTTGGAGGTCAGAGCGACTTCTACTGAAGTTGCCCTGACATTGCAACGCTTTCTTTATTTAGGGTTCTTGTTGCGTCGCATGCAATCTGATGTTTGCTTCAGAAAGTGTAATCCAAGAGGGGCTATCCAGGAGGTGGCAGGTGTTAGAAGGCTTGTGAGAAGAATTACACCTCGAGGGAGCACTGGAATCGGATGTGGTTGTTTCAAAGTCGGAGGGAACAGAGTTACAGAGGCCGGGAGTGTTTCACCCAGATTTCACTCAGAGTATATGTTCCTGGGTCGCCCATACACCTCCCATGCCCCGGAGGCACTTAGTTTGTGTCCTAGGGTTATTATATCATTCTATATTGGTTTTAGGGGTAGGCTGGTGGCAACTGCTCATTAGTTTTGACTTTGCCACGGGTGCATGCCGATCCACTGTATTGAAAGCCCAAAGAACTTTTTTAGTAGCCATTGGGGTACCGATGTATTCTTTTTTAGTTCTGTTAGGTGAATTTGCCAAAGTCCTATCTGGGTTAAGGCTTTAGAAAGCCAACCTTGGATGAACAGGGGGAAACCCCTTAGGTTTGGCCTGAATTACCCAAAGGGTGGTAGCAATGGCTAAGCAGCCTGGTCTAGTCTAGGAGGGATGATGGCTGTAGTAAGGAACACAGTACTCAAAGCATACACTTAGTTCAAGGCAACACATACTAGAAGGCATATAATAAGCATTTTATATACACTACAGCTTGTAAACTTTAAGTAGGGTATAATATGCAGGATCAAAAGGATAAAAGATACTTTAGAACACTTCTAAAGTAACACAAAAGTGGTAGAAACCTCTGACACAGGTATGTAAACTTTACACCAACTATTATAATTTAGTTAACCCCTGCTTAACCAATCTGAAGAAGTCCAACCCTATTCTAGGTGAGTCTCACACAGTCAAGGGGGCACTGGGGATCCAGTGACCAAGGGCAGAGGAAGGAAAAGCAGTGCACTTTCCAAAGAAATTACATGCTACTTACCTGTAAATTTGAACGCTTCATAGACTCTGCCATGTTTGCTGCTACAAGGCAGAGTAAGTTTACAGGTAAGTAGCACGTAATTTCTTTGGTAAGTGTACAAAGGGTTGTCCACCGCAATGTAGCTCAATGGAGGCCTAGGAGGGGATGCAAGTAACAGCTTAACTGTAACCCTCCGATGCACAGGAACAACAAAGCAGGCCCCAGGTATGTACTAGAGGCTGAACAGTACCTATCAGTGAAGAAGCTTGTGCAGCAGACCCCAGTTTGGGCTTCTTGGTCTTGGCGACTGAAGAAAAGAACTTGCAAAGGTTCTGGTGGTTGCTTTCGTTAGATGGACCCAGCTGTTAGGGAGATTTATCATTTTCATGTTTCATCCCCTTTCCTAATGGGACTGCCCCAACACTTCTTGCTTGAATTCAGGACCTTCTTCTTTACATCCTGAATGAGTGGAGCCTTTTTCTACTCATTAATTCTTGGGGGCTCTGTCTATTGGAAGTCTATTGTTTGTATTCTACCTATACTATGGAGACCGTCTACTCCATAACACTTTCAGGCAGCTATAGTAGCACACAGCTCCATAAAGGGCAGTGTTGCTGTGGACCCTTAGGGTCCTCCTTGAGATTATTTTCCTATATCCTCAAGTAACTACTGTTCTTAAGGATCGAGAGATACATAGTATCTCTCCCAAAACGTTCTAGTCTAAGTGGAGTGCCCAAGGGAGACCTAGTATCCCCCTTCTCTCTGCTCCTCTGACTTTTTAGTCACATAGACTATCTCCTAATTATTGCTGGTGGAAGTGGACCTGTTCTACCAACTATTGTGTAATTTTTGTACCGCTGGCTATGTCCATAGCCTAAGTAGTGCACAATAGGGGTATTTAAGTATTGACTTGTGGCTTCCCTTCTTTTTTCGCCATTACTACCGTGGTTGTTCTTTGTTATACCTTCTTCTACCATTCTGAGAGGGGGAGGTCAGTGTGTGTGTTTTGCCTTTGGCTTAGAGTGTCTGGGCAGGCAGGAAGTGGGGGAGGAGAATCCCCCTCCCTCCTTTGTCTGCCAGAGTGTTTGAATAGGACCAGCTCCCACATGGGGTCTGGCTGTCCTGATTGGAAAGCTAAACGCCCTTTTCTGTAAAATGCTGAGAGATTGTAGAGTAGTGTGTGCTGGAACTGTATAAAAGGTGAGGCTTCTGGAGTGAAAAGCAAGTCCACCACTGGAAGCTGAAGTAACCGAGGAAGACAGAACAGAGACGCCTCCAGACCCTTTGCAACACTGAAGCGACCATTGCTATCCTGACCCTGTTTTCTATGCGACAGAGGAACTCTGAAGAGGACGACACCTTTCCTTTGGCTGGTGGGAATAACCAGTCCGAAGACAAACTTTAAATTGAGCCATCTCTCGAGGTCCTAGTAGTTTCCAGAGCTGCAGAACCCCAATACCAGGAGACCTGCTGTCCATTTCAAGTGTATCGCCATGGAAAGGTGGTCTCCATCCAAATCTTTGCTGAGCCCTCAAGGACACTCCAGAGATCCAATCCAACTCACCCAGAACCCCCTCATCAGAGCGTGGGACTGCATGAAGCGAAGAAGAATGACCGGGGTGCGATCCACGTCCTTTGTTGGTGCTGCAGAAAAAACGCCAAGACCACAGAGTGAACCAAGAAGTTGCTAAAAGTCGTACCCCAGGTCCTCCCTCGAGACTGCTGCTGAGAGATCCCTTCAATTGTCCTGTCTTCAGTCATCCGATCAAGGAATCCAGAGGTTGGGTCCAGCACTGCAACATTGCGGCTCATCCAGCAAAAACATTTTCTTCAAGCCTAAGGTACTGTGGGGGAAAAAAAAGCTATTGCTTACCAGATTCCAGAAAGTAGCTCCAGAGCGTTGGAGTGCATAGAGGTGTCCAGGGCAACCACCCTCATCTCAGACTCAAGCGCTGCTTGCGTCCCTTTAGAGAGTCCTTTCTCAGGGCTTCCAACATCGGTTAAGCTTTATTGTATCTTCTTCCCTAGAGACTAGAACGTATCCATAGGAACCTTTGACTTCTGCTTGGCAAGACTTTAAAACCGATATGAACTGCCTTTTAGCTAGGGTTGCGTATTTTGACATTAAAGGATTTACTGTGCTACAAAACTGCCTCGAGAACCTGAAGCTATATTGGGATATCACTAATCAATTATTTTCCTTCCCAAAAATCACTATCTTATATGTGTATGCAGACTAAATACAATTACTGTATTATTGTGTGGTTGAGCGTTATTACTGATAGAACTGTCAAACTCCTATAACAATTGTATGTGTTCAGCAACTACCAACTAAGAAGTAACTATTTGAAAGTATTGAAAAGTATATCTATGTGTGATGGTTTGTTGGGACTTAAATATATATTTAAGTGTTTGTTTGATGTACTTTATTTACTGGCTTCAGAGTACTTACCTACAGCTCACATCTTCCTCTTAAGATAAGCCTGACTGCTCCGTCACTCTATCAAGGTCCTGAGTTAGTACAGACTGATACTAAGAGTTGGGGATCTCCAAACCACTGGGATAGCTTACTAAAGTATTACTATTAGTAGGACTTTGGGACAAAAACTCTGTTAGGCAAGATTGTATGTAGTAACCCTGTGGGAAACTACATCAGCCTTGTCCTCTTGGCAATAGGACTCCAACCTTTGGTATAGACCTGTACTACACACGTTGGTAGAGTGACTTACACTTACATTCAAGGTTTCTAATTAAAATAATGATTTATTAATTTAACAGTCAGTTTTATAATAAGCCATCTTTAGAATGTGCAATCTGCAACAATAAAATATACTTCAAAAATACACTCCTTCAGTTTCAGTTCAGTAAATAGATACCCTTTTGCGATGTCACACACACACTTCCTACACTCTCAGGTGACTTCAATAGCTAGGACACTGTGGACATGGATATATCACTAACACTGAATGTAGTACTGGAGTTACGGCAAAAGGAAAAGGTTAGGGAAGGAAACAAAGGTTAACAAGTTTCTCTGAACAGGCAAGTACTTTATAATACCCCAATGAAGTATAGGTTAGACCTTTCCCAGCTATACAAGTAACATATGGATGACGTTTTGGAAGGACAGAAACACAAAGTCAGAGGGTAAGAAGAGTCTGCACGGAGCCAGTACAGCCAATGTCAATTGAGTAAAGTCTAGGGGAGCTGAGGCACTTCTTGAAGATAGGACAAAAGTCTTGAACAATGTTAAAAGAGATTGTAAAAAAGAATTACTGTTGTGCCACAAGCTGTGAGGCTTGTGAATAGCAAAGATGCAAGCAACTCTGCAAAGGGGCAGAACATGTAAGTCTCCAGTGTGAGCAAGCAAGCTACACACAACAAGTAGTAAGTACGCCTAGTTAGACAGTACCTTGTGTCTGAAGAAAAGGGTCCAGCTGGATTCTGTTCCTGTTATAGTCCTGCAGATTATCTGTTCCTGGGTCTCAGTCATGGGGACAAGAGGGAGGACGTCTGGGGACTCCTGCTCTACGTTTTGAAGGTCAGCGCCAGCATTGGGCTTACTCCAGATCAACAGCACTTTGAAGTTTCAGCTACCAGTCAATAGCACCACCACGTTTCTTGGACACCTTGTGGACTCCCCTTGCTTCTGTGGTCCAGCATTCTGAGGAGGTGGATCAGGCTTGGGTCATCCTGCTTCGAGGGAGTCCTTAGGATCTTCCTGGAGCTCGTTTCTGGTGTTCCTGTCCGCTGGCACTCAGTTACAGCAGCAGCAGCAAAGTAGTACAGCCAGCGGGCAGAGGGGTTCCAGGCAAGTTCGTCTATGCGTCAGTTGGTCCCACCAACCCAAGGGAAGAAGTCGTCCGTTGCGGGCTTCTCTAGTCGATTTGAAACTTGGAGCTTCATCTTTGCAGTAGGGCTTCACCGGGCAAACCAACGGTCCAGGAGGGTACAAACAGCTTTTCTTCCAGTCTCCTCTTCGGTTCCTTCGTCCAGTGGTCGAGACTGCCTTCCTTGGAAAAGACCTAGCCTTTTATGCAGGTTTCTCCCATTCATTCACAGCCTAGCTGTCACTCACACAGCAGGGTGGCTGTCCTTCAGGACAGCTGGCCAGCAAATCACCATTGGGTGCATTCCTGTAACCAAGGAGCCTAAGCACAGAGCATTTCGGCACCTACCTTGCTTCCTGCCCTGCCAGACACACTGGAGCCAG
Source organism: Ambystoma mexicanum (assembly GCF_040938575.1). Lineage (NCBI taxonomy): Eukaryota > Metazoa > Chordata > Amphibia > Caudata > Ambystomatidae > Ambystoma > Ambystoma mexicanum. The sequence continues at coordinate 1,095,806,398 of NC_090924.1, forward strand.
TGGCGGGCTTCACCAGTGAATCCCACCAAAGGCAAAACAAACAAAGGGACCAAACCTAGTTTGGCATGCAGAGTAAAACCTAAGAAGGACCTCAAAAGCAAGAAATGTCAAAAATAAAAGACCAGGGCCATTTTGACAAAATGGGCACCAATAGGTGCAATACTGCAGCAGCTGAGGATTCAGCCTGCGGTAAAAACACAATGGTAGGAAAAATAAACCACTGCCACCAGCGATTAACTGTAGTGAGGGTAAAATAAAAATGTTATAAGAAAAAGTAGACAAAAGGGGATACTAAGTATCCCCCCCAGCACATAAGATGATGTGTGAGGGGTCTACAAAAGAGAAACATTTAAGTAATGTCAATTTCACTTTACTGCTCTTGGAAACAGTAGTTTATCCAAAAGAAGGTATTCAACCCTTAAGAGAAATCCAAAAGACTTCTCTGTGACACTGCACTGAGGGTGCTGTGTGTCACAATACAGAAGGTGATCACGATGTTGGAAATGCATTGAGTGTTAGGCAATGTTTGTATGCAGTACTCTTTGGGACCACTACACACAACTAGGACTACAGGTGTAAGAAAAACCAACCTTTAGTATAAGTCTGTACCACACAGTTTTGGTAGCAGAGCTGAGCAGCCAGGCTTATCTCAAGAGGGAATGTGAGCTGTAATGATGTTACACATATTTCTACAATCACAAGTGTTCAAATAAACTCTTACACTCAAGGTTTCTTTGATAAATACTTATTAATTTATTTATCTTCAGTTATAAAACATTCATAAGAGGGAGGAAATTATATCACACACAAATACACTTCAACACTAATTCAGAAATACTTTTAAAGAGGAGTAAAGGCAAAGATTATTAGAACATGAAAGTTTACAGTTATTCTTAGACAGTGCAAATATTTAGAGTTCACCAGAAGAGTCAATTCAATTCAATTCAATTCAATAGGCTAGGCCAAAGTCAATGGGCTAAAGTCTTGGATAGTACAAAGCAGTTCAGGTAGATAAACGGAAACGTCTCTGCAAAAGTTCTGAGGAATAGTTTGTAGCAAGAAGAATCATACGTTGGGTCACAAGCTGATTAGGCCTGTGAGTTGAGAAAGTTTCAAGCACTTTCACTGCGAGAGGCAAGTACTCAGTCTGGTTTTACAGTACCTTTACAAATGAAGAAAAAGATGCAGCTGAGGACCTCTGTCCCTGGAAGTTACTGCAGATCTCGCTGTTCCTGTGCCTCAGTCATGGGGACAAGAGGGAGGACTTTGGGGGACTCCTGCAATCGGGCTAGTCAAAAAGCTGGCAACTGGCAAATCTTCAATTCCGGTAGCTGTAGTCAAGCACACAAGCTGTGTCCCTCTCCCTGGTTATTCAGTTTTCCTGCAGCACTCTGAGGAAAATACAACCAGCTCAGAGATTGGTATCCAGGTAACTTAGTGCTGAGCTGATTGGTCCCACATACTCAAAGGAAGTCGTCGTCCTTGTAGGGGCTTCTCTGTCGAGGTGAACTTGGCGATTTAGACCTGCAGCAGGGCTTCACCGGGCAAACCAATGGTCCAGGAGTTGCATCAGCTGTCCTCTTCAAGCTGGTATTTGGTTCTTTCGTTCCAGTGGTCGACTCTGCTTTCCAAGCCAAGACTCACCTTTTATTCAGTTCTCTCCCATTCATTCCAGCCTAGCCGTCACTCACCCAGCAGGGTGGATGTCCTTGCCGGACAGTCAGCCAGCCAATCACCACAGAGTCCATTTGTGTCTCCTAGGAGACTAAGCACAGGGAGTTTCAGGCACCTCCCTCACTTCCTGCCCACCCCAGACACTCCGGTGCCAGAGGCAGTCTTCACTCCTGAAGTCTGCTGAAGGCGAAGGAACAAAGGGACCAAACCTAGCACGCAAAGAAACTCTAGAAGGACCTTTCCAAAAAGAAATAGCGAATAAAGAAGACCGGGACCTGTTTAAACAAAGGAGGCTCAGACGCCATCTTGAAAAACATGGCTCCCGCGATTTAACGCTACCGGTGTTCGCGGTCGGGAAAAATCATGGTAGTTTGTTGTAAAACCACTGCCACCAGCCATTCTGAGAGGAAAGGGTAACATTTCACTATTACATGAGTATCTAGACACAGGGGGTACTAAGTAATCCCTCCAGCACTCTATTGTAAGATAGAGTGTGCTGGGTCTAGGAATTTAAACGACTAGTAAAGTCAATTTCACTTTACTTACTCTGGGAAACAGTAGTTTATCCCAGAGAAGGTATTTAAACCTTGGGAAAGCCTGAAAAGGTGTCCCTGTGCCACTGCACTGAGGGTGCTGTGTGACAATTGAAAAGATGATGCCTATGGAGTTGTCCAAAACTCCATAAACAAAGAAAACACAAGAGTAAAACACATTTCAAAACACATGAGAGAGTGGGAAAAATGGTCACACTCTCCAGGTAAAAAAACCAAGTCCTCAAAATCCAGCAAAGTGGCTGGGGGTCTTTAAGGTGAAGGGAATTAGCACATTTTTTGGAATTCCCCCTAACATGAAGGGACAGGGACTCCTTTTTCATGTGTGTTCTGTATTGTTTTCTGCCCAGGAGTCCATGTGGGACTCCTGGCAGTGCAGCTCTTCCTCTTTTTGGTTTGGTGTACCGATCATTGCACCCATGGGTGGTGGTACAACCCTGTACCCCTAGTGTATGTTTTTGGGCACCTGTGTGTGGCCCACAGAGCAGCGGTTGGGCTGGTGGCAGCTCCATGCTGAATTTGACAGGTGCTCCGAGTATCCTCCATTTTGGGATACCCAGACTCTGCCATTGGAATCAGTTGATTCCAGATAAGGGACAAGTTGGCCCCTGTGGCCCCTTGCTTTCTATTGCCTATTACCTTGTTTTTCCCAAAGTCCTGAGAAGCCCTGACTCTGTTCCTTCCCCCTGACGGGCTGTTGGGTGGAAGTTCCATATATGGTATTGTGGGAAAGTCCAGGCCAGACTGGCTGGAGCCTTCCCATTGACTGCATGTTGCGGGTACACCCTTGGGGTGGGACCTGGGTGAACGGAGTGTGTGACCAATGTGCACTTCTTGTTAGGGGTGTCTGGTTTTTGGTATGTGACACAAAGACAGATGGCCCTGCCCGAAACTGGTATGAATGCAGTGTGGAGTGCTGAACGGCTGGGTACTTGTCACAATACACATTGCGAGTGTTTGGAGGGAGGAAAATGGCCTGAATGCACTGTGAGTCTCATTGGCTGCCTGCCTGCTGAATGCCCTTCTGAGTGTGACCCAGCAGAGTGAATGAGAGACAGAACAGTATATCTGGGGGCTAGAAATCGTTCAGAAGCTGAAGTTGATACTTGATGCTTAAACTTGAAGCCCACTGGAAGAAGAATTGCTGCTGCTGTCCTTCGCCAATCTAAAAGCTGCTGTGCCTTCAAGGAAATGATCCAAGAGAAGACCTGGCTAGGAGACCTCTCCCCGGCCTACGAGGGACCATCGTGCACCAGCTGATCTTTGCCAAAGCTCCCTGGACATCAGACCCTCGAAAGGCTGCCGACCGGAGAAGGGGACCGCTGCGGAATCTGAAGTCAAGTGCCCAGACATTGAAGTCCATCACCATCGCCGACCGCTGTCACCGACTGGAGACGCAGTGCTCCCTTGCCGAAGAATTTTGATCCAAGGACTCCCTTGCTCATCACCATCGACCGCTCGCTTTCGTCCGGCCATAGGAGAATCTGCCAGTGGGTTTTCCGCCCCCCCGAATACCACAGAGACGCCAACGACCCAACGCCCTTGCTGGCCCAAAGTTCTTCAGTAACTCTTTGCAGCAACAAACTATTGACGTCGAGGTGCACCGCACGCCTCATCTTCGCTGGACATCCACGACCGATCATTGACGCGCACCGCCAGGAGCGAAGCTGCTGCCTCGACGCCTTTGTTCAACCTTTTCCTCATGGGATCTCGACAATCTGTGGCTCCTGCTTTAAAGGGAGTCCACTCAAGAAGGATCAGTCAACGACCCAACATCAAAATCTGCTATTCCAGGTACATTGGGGTGGTAGAACAATTGTAGAAGGAAATAAGATTCTAATAGACAACATATAGACTGGGCTTGTCAATATACTTTATTTTACAGGTTGCCCAGGTGGAGGGGATCCTCACACAGGACTGTGCCTAGTGGTAGGGGGCCCAGTCTTCTGCTTGTTTTAACCAACCTGCTTTCCTCCTATGTCTATTGTTGGTTCACTTTAGTAACTGATTTGTATGACATTTGCACGGAGTACAGTTGATGCACTTTAATGGAATCAAAGAGTAATTGTGGTACCACATAGAAACTGTATATATATTTACCATTTTATATTAACTTGAGCACAAAGTGTGTTATTGTGATTGTGTACATAACTTGAGCCTATTTATATAAAGAACTGTGTTACCACTAACATAGTGTGTGGACATTCCTTTGTGGGTGCATGGGGACTACACTGTACTTAAGAACCAGCCTGCATCACCTTCTGAGAGCTTAAGTCTTGATTGCTTGTCCAACTTTACCAAATAAAAAATCTTGGCTGGGGTGCTCTGTGCCTCTACTATGCCATATAGAGAGCAGGAGTACAGATACCGCCCTCCAGTCTTTACAGTGATGCCTGTGGAAAACTAAAACCAAAAGAAACACAGGAGTACAAATCAGAAAATAATACATGAGATAGTGAGAAAAAGGTCTCACTCACTCCAAGATTGAAAATCAAAAGTCCCAAAGTCCAGAAAAAGAGCTGGGTGTCTCTAGGGTAGAAGGGAATTAGCACAGAAGAACAAGTTACTTACCCCTGGTAACGTTATTTTGACTGGATGTTCCTCCCACGTATTCCTCGCCTTTGATTTCGTATCTCGGCAGCTTTGCTGCTTCAGAAAAAAACATTCTCGGCAAAGGGCGCTGTGCACGATGTTGTAGCGTCGATGTCCCTTGAGGGCCGCTGTGGAGCGTCAACGTCATCAGTAATATAAATAGCTTGTGCAGCGCTTGTTGGCTTCAGTTCTGTTTTTTTTCTCCATATATCGAGGAACAAACCAGGCGTACTCACGACCGCACGCTCTCTGTGTAATTCACGTAAATTGTACGGTGGGGCAGGCTGGGATGGATGATGAGGAATATGTGGGAGGAACATCCAGTCGAAAGAAGGTTACCAGGGCTAAGTAACTTGTTCTTCGAATGGATTGTGTCCTCCCACGCATTCCTCATCTTTGATAGACTCCCAGAGCAGTGACAATTTGGAGGAGGGAGTACTATTAAAATTAATCGTGAATGGAATGAAGGACTGCTTTAGCAAAATGACCTTCTTGAGTGGAAGAGGAGTCTAAGCAATAATACTTAACAAAGGTATGAATTGACTCCAAAGTCACTGGTGAGCAGATATCAATTATCGTGACACCCCTTTGAATAGCCGCAGAAGTAGCCATGCCCCTCGTCGAAGGAGCTTGAAGTCCTTCTGGCGGGTCCATTCCCGCAAGTCTGTAGCACTCTTCAATAGCCAGTGTGATCCATCGCAATATGGTTTGTTTAGTTACTGCGAGGCCCAATTTAGGACCGGTATATCCCACAAAAAAGTGATCATGTTGCGGAATTTTGCCATTCCTGCAATGTAGAAGCTCAGAACCCTTTTTGGGTCCAGCCTATGCAGCCTCTCTTCCTCTTTGCCCAAATGAGGAGGCGGGTAGAAAGTTGTGAGTGTTACCCTCTGCAACAAATGGAAGTCAGACTACTTTTGGCAGGAATGATGGTTTAACTCTAAGGTTTATCCTTATGAAACGTATTATGAGGATTCATGCATGAAATAGTCTGCAACTCACTTACCCTGTGGGCTGATGTTAATGCCACAAGAAGTGCAGTTTGCAAAGTTAAGAGCCTTAACAGACAGGAATGTAAAGGCTCAAACAGAATACAAGTTAGGAATGTTAACACAAGGTTTAAATCCCAAGCAGGGACATGGAACTGGACTGGAGGGTACATGTTAGTGAGTCCCTTCAGAAACGGAACAATTAAAGGCATTTTGAAATAGGAGACCTCTTTAGAGGAGCGCTTAAAAATGGAAAGAGCTGAGAGGTATCTTTTTATAGTTCCAATCTGGAGTCCCAGATTAGCCAGATGTAACAGGAAAGAAAGCACCAAAGGAGTGCCACAATGAAAAGGGTCCACATTCTTGTCCTTGCACCAGATACTGAACTTATTTCAACGACACTGGTACAAGGAGTTGGTTGCTGGCCTTCTGGCCGAAAGCAAAATCTCCATTACTTCATCCGGGAGGTCCCAATCCTTGTATCTCAGCTTCTCAGAAACCATGGGTGAAGGCTGAGTGTCTTGAGCGCTGGGTGGAGAACCCAACCTTCCTCTTAAGAAGATCCTCTCTTTGTGGAAGACGTATTAGAGGACAGATGGACATGTCCAGAAGGTCCGGGTACCACGTCCTACTGGCCCAATCCGGGGCAATTAGGATCATGGGTTTCCCGAATTTGCTCAGCCTCCTGATTACTTGAGGAATGACGGGGACTGCAGGAAACGTGTATAGGAGTGGGAATTCCCAGTCCACTACAAACTAGTCCCCTAGAGTTCCTCTTAGAGGAAATTCCCTTGAGCAGTGCAGGTCGCACTTCCGGTTAGCACCGGTTGCAAATAGATCCACTTGAGGGGTTCCCCAAAGGGTGAATATCTCTTGAAGGACTTCCTGAGCTAGGTCTCACTCGTGGGAGACTGTACTCTGCCTGCTCAGAGCGTCCGCCGCCGTGTTCTGCTCTCCGGCTAGGTGAACTGCTGATAGAGATTCCTTTTTGTATTGCCCAGAACCAGAGCTGCATTGCCTCTCTGCACAGTGGTAGTGACCCTACACCTCCTCTCTTGTTGAGGTAGTACATGGCCACATTGTGTTGTCCGTCATTATCAGGACATTCTTTCCCCATACAGTGGGCAGGAAGGCCTTCGGCGCTAGTCTGATTGGCCTCAGCTCCAAAATGTTGATGTGTAGTTTGGACTCCGATGGAGACTCTCCCTTGAGAATGTTGTTCTTGCAAGCCCACCAAATCAGGTCTTGAGCAACTCTGCTTGGAACTTGCAGTTGATCCGACATATTCCCTGAAAATTGGGACCACTGAGTTCTGAGAGCCCATTGAAGGGGTCTGATTCTCAATCGGGCCTCTGGCACCAGGAAAATGTAGGACGCCACGAGACCGAGGAACCTCAAAAAATAAAATTGAAGGCCGGAAGATGTTGGACATTCTGGAATTTTGCTACCATCTGCTGAATGTGTTGAGCTCTCACCTCGGTAGGCGAGGCTTTCCCCGAAGGCAGTATCCAAGACTGCTCCGATGAACGGGAGTCTTTGGAATTGTATCATGTGGGACTTTTTGTAATTGAGGGAGAAGCCCAGTCTGTGTAGGGAGTGGCAGGTGATACTGTGATGTTCCTGGGCTTGCTCGGGTGAGCGAGCCCTGATCAACCAGTCATCAAGGTCGGGGTAGATGTGCATCGCCCCTCTTGTGAGACTTGCTGCCACTACCGCCATCAGCTTGGTGAAACCCTCGGCGGGTGGTCAGCCTGAATGGCAGAACTTGAAACTGAAAGTGAGAACTGCGAAACTCAGGTACTTTGTGTGCTTGCACATGAAAGTAAGCATCCTGAAGGTCCAATGATACCAACGGTATCCAGTCATTGCATCAAATATAAAGCATTGAATGCCAAAAGCATCAAAAAAAATGCATTGAAAAAAAGCATCTAATGTAAAGGTTAAGGTAAAGGTCTTATTTTGATTATAATAGGTTTTAAGGGGTAAAAAACATGGGTTGGTGGGGGACCCCCCCATTAAAAAAAATAGAAAGAAATGCATTCAATGCTTTTTTTTCCGGTGCTTTCTTTTTTAGATGCTAAGGTATTCGATGCGAAGGCTTCCGATGCAATCACTATAAACCATACCGACCAGTCTTGGAGTTGGAGAGCCTGAAGGATCTGAGAAAGGGTAACCATCTTGAACTTGTCCTTCCTGAGGAACTTGTAAATTCAAGATGGGTCTCAATCCTCTGTCCTTCTTAGGAATGGGAAAGTAGGGGGAATACCAAACCTGGTTCCTCTCCACTACAGGTACATGTTCTACTGCACCTTTCTCTAGCAGGGTTACAATTTCCTGCACAAGGAGCAGATCTGGAATTTTGAGAGAGTTGGTTCCAGGTGGATGATCTTGAGGCCTTCTTAGAAAAGGAAGGCAGTAACCTTGAACTACAGTTTCCAGTGCCCAAGCATCTGAAGTAATGCCCAGCCAGTTGTTCAGATGCTGAGAGATTCTGTCTCCCACCGCTGTTTTGTGGGCAAGGCCTCAGAGTGGCTTAGAGGCGGCTGCAGCAGCGGCTGAGGGTAAAGGTGCCGCTGCTGGGGCTGATTTAGCACCCCTTCCTCGTCCACCACGAGGGAATCTTCTCCCACCCTTTGTCCGGCCTGTCATCTGCCTCTACCAACTGAGGAATAGAAGCGAAAAGAATGACCCCTCCAGGAAGATGAGCCCGACTAGGAGTGTTGAGGTTGTCTAATGGAGGCGCCAGGGAACTTAGCCACCGCCTTGGTGGTCTGTAGCTTCTCTAGACTCATCCGCCAACCTCGGGCCGTCGAAGGTCATGTTGAGCAGTCTGGCCTGCACATCCGGTGCAAACCCCGACTTTCTCAACCACGCAAACCTGCTCAGTACAGTGCTTGCAGCCATGGATCTGCTGATGCTGTCAGCAGTATCCAATCCTGATTGGACACACTCTACCATCGCCTCGTTACCATCCATAACTAAATTCAGAAAGACATCCCTTTCCTCGCCTTCTGGAATGTGATCAGCCGCCATTGCAACACAATCCCACAGGGTGTAAGAAAATCTATCTAATGTACAGGTTACGTTACTATACTTCAAAGCCATGCTGCCCGATGAGAAGACTTTGCGAGTACATGCATCAACTTTCTTATCGTCTCTACCCGGGGGCACAGAGGGACAGGCAGACTGTTTGGTTGAAGTAGCAGCCTGTACTACTAGACTCTCCGGGATTGGATGCTTTATGAGATAGTCTGGATCACTGCTTGAGGGTCTATACTTCCTAGCTAAGTTCCTGTTCACAGCAGGCCCAGATTCTGGAGCTTCCCAATTGGCCACAACCTTCCTCTGAAAGGCTTTGTGGAAGGGCAAGATTGGGTTCTTCTGAGGTCCCTGATCTCGGATGTCCGTCATGTCATCCTGCTCACATGCCAGGGAAGCCCTACTCCACCCCATATACTCTGATTCTGTTCATCAAATTTCTGTAACCCGAGTCAGCATGCTCCGACGGGTCAGGCCTGCCAAACTCCAATTCTGGAGAAATATCAAGTCCACTAGCAGACTGCAAGGAGTCACAGAGGTCTTTAATCCTTGATTCCGTATCAATGAGCGCTTCAAGTACATGTTTTGTGCCAAACTGCACCCCACATGATGAAGTCGCCTCATCAGAGGCACTTTCCTCTTCATATATGGAGGACATTGACTTGAACATTTATTTATTTAGTACAGTTTTTAACTTTTTCTCCCGAACGGGTTACGGGCATCGATGAGATCAAAGATTCCATCGACAGTGTTGAAGACGGCTTCGATAAAGGGGTTGATTTGTTAGGCATCGCCCTCGACTTCGCCATCAAATTAGTCTGCGCCGATGGCGTCGACACAATCTTCGAAGGCTTCGACGATTTAAACTTTTTGATCAATATCAGGAATGGACTCTATTCTAGAGTAGATATGTTCAACGCCTTTTCGTCGGGTCTAGTTTCTCACGGCGAATACCCGGCTTACTCGGTTTTGCCAAAGTAGCCTTTGACTTCCCTAATTCGTCCGAAAGAGCGACCGGGGCATGGCTCTTGCGTGACTCTTGAGGGGGTCAAGGCCGCATTCTCAAAGATCTGCATCATCTCCACTGTGAAAGCGTCCCATTTACTAGGGGAATCTGACCTAGTCGGGCACCTGATAACCTCAGTAGGAGTCCGAGGAAGAAGAGGGAGACATATGGCGTGTCTTTTTTGCCTTCTTTGAAGAAGACAACGATAACTGCCTCGATCAGATTCTGACCGAGCCTCTTCGACTGTTTATGCCGAGTGGAGTCTCTAGATTCCCCAGATTTCTTTTCCCTATTCGAAGAAGACTTCGAAGCTTCCTTCCCCACTGCCAGCAAACCCCTGCATTCCCAGAGAGCTTTTTCTGTCATGGACTGACAGGATCCGCAGTCTTCGGTACGGTGCCCAGACACCAAAGGCAGATGCGGTGAGGGTCGGTTATGGATATTTTAGCCCCGCAGTCATAACAATTTTTAAATCCCGATTTAGGGGTCGATGTGTTGGAGAGGACATCATTTTTCAACAGAAAAACGAAGCGCGCTGTTAGTCCTCAAAGCAAAAGCTTTCGGAAAAACAGAACTGAAGCCAACGGGCGCTGCACAAGCTATTTATACTACTGATGAGGTTGACGCTCCACGGCGGCCTTCGAGGGACATCGATGCCACAACATCGTGCACAACGCCCTCTGCCAAGAAACATTTTTCAGAAGCGGCAAAGCTGCCGAGATACGAATATCAAAGATGAGGAATACGTGGGAGGACACAATCCATTCGAAATGAGAATTCTCGCTCTTAGGGAGAATTCTCCATAATGTGTTAATTCCCTTCTACCTTAGAGACCCCCAGTTCTTTTGCTGGACTTTTTATCTCACATGTAATTTTAATGTGATTTAATTTCTGTCTGACAAACTCCATAGGCATCCTCTTTACAGTGTGTCACAGAGCACCTTCAGTGCAGTGGCACAGGGAAGTCTCTCAGATTTCCCAAAGGTTTAAATACCTTCTCTTGGTGAAACTATTGTTTCCAAGAGCAGAAATTGACTTTACTTACAATTTGTAACTTTCGAGACCCAGCACACCTGATCTTAACATAGGGTGCTGGAGGGGTTACTTAGTATCCCCTTTGTCTAGTTTCTCATGTAATAATTTTTAATTGCCCCATCTACAATTAATGGCTGGTGGCAGTGGTTTACTTTTTACCACCATTGTGTGTTTTTACCACAGTCTGCGTTCACATCCCCGGAAAGGCACCCATGGGTGCCCATTTTGTCAAAATGGCCCACTCTTCTTTTTTCGCCATTTCTGGTCAGGAAGGTCCTTCTTGAGATTTACTCTGCGCGCCAAATAAAGTTTGGTCCCTTTGTTCGTTTTGTCTTTGGCAGGATTCACGAGTGAAGTCCGTCTCTGGCACCAGTATGTCTGGCAGGGGCAGAAAGTGAGGGAGGTGGCCGAAACTCCCTGTGGTTAATCCCCTTGGTTACAGGAATGCACTCAAAGGTGATTGGCCGGCTGGCTGTCCGGCAAGGACAGCCACCCTGCTGTGTGATTGACAGCTAGACTGGAAATGGGAGAAACCTGCATAAAAGGCGAGGCTTTTTGGCTTGAGAGTCAGAGTCGGCCACTGGATGAAGGAATCCAAAGAAGAACTTGCAAGAGATGACTGCTGCAACTCTTGGACCGTTGGTTTGCCCGGTGAAGCCCTGCTGCTGTGCTGAAGCTCCAAATTTGCCTTGACTAGAGAAGCCCTGCAAGGACGACTTCTCCCTTTGAGTTGGTGGGACCAATCAACTCCAAAGTAAGCCCGTCTGGACATCGACATCCTCTCTAAGCTGGTTGCATTTCCACTGCAGTTGCTGCTGGAACCGAAGAGCCAGGGAGAGGAACACCAGATTGTGTGCGTTGCTTTTAAGTTTGACCTGAGCGCCAGGACGATCCTCCAGACTTCCCTGGTGCCGGACGGACCAAGCCTGAGCCACCTCAACAGAGTGCTGGGCCCCAGAAGCAAGGAAAGTCTGAAGTGGCATCCAAGAACCACTGTGTTACTATTTGCTGTCAGACGCGAGGAGCCGAAACACTGAAGGACCGCTGAATTGAAGTTTGCTCATTGCTGCCGCTGACCATCCCATTGCAGAGCAGGAGTCCCCAGACGTCCTGCCTCTTGTCCCCACAACAGAGGCCCAGGAACAACAGGATCTGCAGAGTTGTACAGGAACAGAAGCCAGCTGGATCCATTTCTTCTAACAGAGGTACTGTAAAGTCTAAGAGAACTTATCGCATTACCCCTTGTTATGTAACCGTACTTGTTCTCAGTTGGTGTCCCGTCTTGGTTGCCTTGCAGATTTGCTAAAACTTTGCCCTTCACAAATCTCCCAGCTTGTGGCTCTTTAAGTGTTCTTTTTTCTACAAACATTTCTATAAACATTGTGCTAGACTTTTTACCTACCTGTAAAGTAGATCTTCTGCTAGGGAGAATTCTCATAAATGTGCTAATTCCCTTCACCTTTGAGGGCTTGATTTTTTACCTGGAAAGAGTTTGAGCCTTTTTTCCCCACTCTTTCATGTATGTTTTACTCTTGTATTCTTTGATTATGGAGTTTTAAGATGACTCCATAGGCAACGTTTTGTGTGTTACACAGCACCCTCAGTGCAGTGACACAGGGATGTCTTTTTAGACTTCCCACAGATGTAAACACCTTCTCTGGGATACACTACGGTTTCCCAGAGAATGTAAAGTGAAATTGACTTTACTAGTCTTTCCAAATTCCTAGACCCAGCACACACCATCTTACAATGGAGTGCTGGAGGGGTTACATAGTATCCCGTGTCTAAATACTCATGTAGGAGTCAAATGCTACCCTTTCCTATAGAAAAGGCTGGTGGCAGTGGTTTTACAACAAACTACCATGATTTTTCCGGACCGCGACCATCGGTAGCTAAAAATCACAGGAGCCATATTTTTCAAGATGGCGCCTTAAGCCCCTTTGTTTAAATGGGTCCTGGTCTTTTTTTGCAGTTTCTTTTTGGAAAGGTCCTTCTAGTGTTTGTCTCTGCGCGCCAAACCAGGTTTCGTCTCTTTGTTCATTTGCCTTTGGCAGGCTTCCGGAGTGAAGACCGCATCTGGCTCCAGAGTGTCTGGGGTAGGCAGGAAGTGAGGGAGGTGCCCGAACTTCCCTGTGCTTACTCTACTAGGAGACTGTAATGCTCTCTGTGAAGATTGGCTGGCTGACTGTCCGGCAAGGACAGCACCCCTGCTGGGTGAATGACAGCTAGGCTGGAACGAAAAGGGAGAGAACTGTCTAAAAGGCGAGTCTCGGACTGGAAAGGAGAGTCGACCACTGGAACGAAAGAACCGAAGAAGAGCTGGAAGAGCACGGCTGCTGCAACTCCTGGACCGTTGGTTTGCCCGGTGAAGCACTGCTGCAGGTCCTAATTGCCAAGTTCATCTTCAAGGACTTCTTCCTCCTTTGAGTTGGTGGGAACAATCAACTCGTAAGCCACCTGGATACCATTCTCAAGGCTGGTTAGGATTAACCAGGGCGTGGGATACCAGCTTGTGTGCTTGAATCTACAGCTACTGGAACTGAAGTGACTCATCTTGTTTGCTTTTTTTTTTTTAAACTTTATTTATTCAGCTTGACAACGCACAGAAACACAGGTTAGCGAAGACACACCGTGACATCAGTTTGCAATCACAAATACAGAGGTTTCACTGTACAATGCAGCATTACCATACAGAGCGCAAGAAACATATAATAAGGGAAGAGTTGCAACCAGAGTGTAGGAGGAGATACATCCCATAGAGGATCACTGAGGGGAGTGGGACGGAGAAGAAGCCTCCGAGTCTGAGGCCAGGGCAGACATGTAGTCACGAAATCTGCGCCATATGTCCCTTGGTCTTGAATGTGGGTGTTGTGTTGCCCCCCAGGCCTCCTCAGTATCTTGTGCCCAGGTGACTGCCCGGAGCCACTGAGCGTATGTGGGTGCACTGGGGCGAAGCCAGCACAGTACTATGCAGCGGACTGCCAGCATCATACAGAGACCTGCCAATTTCCCAGAATCACGTTTCAGACCGGGAAGGTCGTGAAAGAGGCAGCGCATCGGAGAAGGGTCTATGGTGCAGTCCAGTATGTCTGATATAGTGGAGCATATGTCCTGCCAATATTGTGTTAGGTGTGGACAGTGCCATATCATATGAATGTAATTAGCTTGGTCAGCGCCACATCTGGGACAGTTAGGTGAGGTCTCGTGAAACATACGATGCAGTTTAGTTGGTGTGTGGTGATACCTGTGCAGTACCTTAAATTGCAGTAGTTTGGACCTGGAGTTGTACGATACTTCATGGGTTCGCGCACACATACGGGCCCAGCGCTCATCATTAATCTCGACTCCGAGATCTTCCTCCCATTTAACTCTAAGTTTAACAAATGAGGGGGCGGCTCTGGTCTGTAGTAGATTATAGAGTCTAGATACTTTCCCTCTGAAGGAATCGGAGGTACAGTGTTCAGCTATTATAGGGTCATCTGGTGGAACTGTAGGAAATTCGGGGAATTTGGCCTTTAGATTCTTCCGAAGTGAGGAGTATTGTAGCCATGCTGATGGTTTACGCCTGAGGGCAGGGGGGAGGTCCGACCACTCCAGGAAATTACCCCGTTCAAAGACATCTCGAAGAGTCAATAAACCTGCCCCCGTCCAGCGGGCAACAATGGATTGAGGGATATAAGGGACATCAGGGAGAAAATTCCAAAGTGGGAGGTCACCATGAAACGGGTTAGGGGTTGCAACCACTGCCCACATTTTGGTGAGACCAAGTGACGTACTTATCACATGGTCTGGGGAATCAGGGTCCGGCGGGGCTGGCTTGAGAATGAGGGAACCAATCGTACGCTCGCTGACCTTCAATTTTTCAAGTCGGACATGAGGAGGGGGATTCGTTGTGCTAAACCAGTAAGAGGCAAATTGGGATTGAGCAACCACCCAGTATCTGAGAAAGTCAGGGGCACCGAACCCGCCCAATTCCTTGGGAGCGGTGAGCATATTCAGTTCGAGTCGGACTGCCCCGAGTGCCAAAGAAAGGTATTAGTAATGCTGCGCAGCGTCTTAAATAATCCATCGCCCGGCCATAGTGGAATGTTTGTAAAGCGGTATAGGAGTTGGGGCAGCACAACCATTTTTAGTATTCCTATTCTACCAGCTAGGGAAATGGGGAGTCTGTCCCAACTTGCAGCTTTGGTGGTCAGAACGGCTAGGTAATTCTGATAGTTGTCGACGCGCAGTTTCTCCACATGACGGGAGACCGATACTCCCAGGTAGGTGAAGGTGGATTGGGACCAAGTGAAGCCCAACAGGTCTGAGGGAGGTTGTGTGTTGTCTGTGAGTGGGAATATGGTCGATTTAGAGCAGTTAACTTAAGACCAGATATATGCCCAAAACGGGTAACGTCATTAAGGATTGGAGCGAGGTTTATTTCTGGGGAGCGGATGTAGAGCAAGGCATCGTCCGCGTATAGGGAGACACTATCTGCCTGTCCCGCTGAGTGTAGGCCTCTGTGGGAGTGAGATTGGCGCATCATGTCTGCGAAGGGTTCAATTGCTATTGCGAAAATTAACGGGGAGAAGGGACACCCCTGTCGCGTCCCTATGGCTATCTGAAAGAGGGTGGAGCACCTATCTTCGGTACGGACTCTTGCCACTGGGTTGGTGTAGAGTAGTCTGACCCAGGACCGAAAATTGGGGCCAAACTTATATTTTTCCATGACTCGCCACAGATACTCCCAAGACACTGAGTCAAATGCCTTCTGCATGTCCCGAGTGACTGCCACCGCCTGTGTTTTTGGATTAATCCTACTGATCACGTTGAAAGGTCGTCTAAGGTTTAGGGATGTGGACCTACCCGGTACAAATCCCGCCTGATCAGGGTGTATGATATCAGGCATGAATGAAGCCAGGCGGTTAGCCAATAGTTTAACAAATATTTTACCGTCATAATTTATTATCGAGAGGGGGCGGTATGAACCACACTGGGTAGGAGGTTTACCAGGTTTAAGAAGGACTGTTATCATGGCTTTGCGGAGTGAGGGGGAAGTGTACCTTTTTCGCATGCCGCCTCCCATAGAGCTAGTAATTGCGGGGCCAAAACAGATTTATAACGCTTATAGAAGTCCATGGGAGGACCATCTGGTCCGGGTGCCTTCCCTGCAGCGAGTGACTCAATGGCCTCAGTCAGTTCCTCCGCAGTGAAGGGTCTGTCTAGAGAAGCAGTGGCGTCAATGGACAGGGCCGTGAGAGGGAGTTCCTCCAGGTAGGAGTCAATTTCTGAAACATGGGGCCCATCAACCTTCGAATATAGGGAAGTATAGAATGTAAGGAACTCTGTGTTGATGTCTTGGGGTGAAGTAGCTAGTGTACCGTCAGATCGCTCTATCGCCGGGATGTTGGGCGCTCCAAACTCGTGGCGAATTAACCTGGCCAGCACACGGCCTGGCCGCTCTCCCTCCCCGTAGCGTCTAACTGCCCAAGGGTTATCAAGGAATTTAACTTCTCGCTCAGCAAGATTACAGAATCTAACCAGTTCACCACCCAATGATGCCAGTGCGTCGGGGGAGTGATTGTGCCTGTATTGGGACTCCAAGCTAGCAAGGGTCGACTCGCTGTCAGCGATATCCTCCCGGATGTTTTTCAGGATGCCACTACCCTTGGATAAGGCGATACCCCTGATATAGACTTTGAATGATTCCCAGAGGGTGGCTCAAAGGGGTACTGAATCTGTGTTGACTTCGAAAAACTCCTCAATGGATGACTCAAGTTCGGAGGTGAAGGTATGGTCTAGGAGGGCATGGGGTCTCATTTTCCATTGCCTTGATCTTTCCAGGTCATGTCCCCAGTTCAGGGAGATGACCACTGGGGAATGATCAGACAAAGTTCTGGGAAGGATTGCCAGGTGAGACGGGCACCTAATTAGTATGGCAGACAACAGCCATCTATCTATCCTAGAATGAGAGTCATGGACTGAGGAATAATATGTATACGTGCGGGAGTCAGGATACATTAATCGCCAAGCGTCGACCACTGCCAGCCGGGGGAGGGTTGTAAGGATTGTGTAGGCTGCCCTTGAGAGCTGGCGAGGTCTGGAGCCCGATCTATCTAGGGTGACATCCAGAATCGTGTTGAAGTCACCGCCCCATATAATCGGGATCTGAGGGTAACTGTCAAGGATCGAGGCTAGGTGAAGGTAGAATTCAGGGTCGTCAATATTAGGGCCGTATATATTCAGGATGGCTACCTTTTGATTCTGCAATTTACCAACAATAAGTATATATCTTCGTAGGGGGTCTACATGTGATTGGGAGCAGCAGAACTTAAGGTTTCTGTGAATTAAGATGAGGGTACCTCTGCTCTGAGTAGAATAAGTTGTATAATACCCGTGGGGTCCCCATTGTTTAGCAAACCTCTCGAACTGTTTAGAACAGGCGTGAGTTTCTTGTAAGCATAGGATTTGTGTACCGTGGCGCTCAGCGTAAAGTTGTATTTGCCGCATCTTTTTGTAGTTGCCCAGACCCCTAATATTCCAGCTCATAAAGGTTACGCTTCCATTCGCCATTAATATGGAAGGATCGTTCGGGTTTCGTTCTATGTGTTTGGGTTGGTCCAGTCCAACGCGGCCTAGACCAGCGTTCTACTCCATCTATAATTCTGTGTTGCGATAGTGTGTCATGTGTGATCTCTCTGGTGGCTGTCAAGACTTTTTTAACATAACTTCCTTTCCCCTCTCCCCCCCTCCGTTCCCACCCACATCCCCTCCCCTAACTTGAGGAATGAAACCCAAATCCCCCCCACAACAATAACAAACTTCTCGGCATCAGCGCCTGGGGGCCTGTTAGCTGACCGAGCAGTGGACGCAACGGACTGAGGAGGGTGAGGAGAGTGTAAATACAGCTGGAGTCTCTAGTGCATTCAGTTTAGAGTCCATATGTGAAGCGTTCATGGTGCTACCAAAAAAGGGCTACCACAACATGTTGATGCATTACCATAAGCGCTAGATATGACACTTTATAATCATGAGCCTTCCCGGCCCCGGCACACGGCAGGAAGCCTGCGTGCATTTAGAATCTGAAACACCCATAGGGCATCAATAACTGACAAACATAGTGAGGTGATACTGCCCCAAGGGGCCAAAGTTGAAAGGATCAATATAACAACAAAAAAAGACAAACATTCAATGCCTTTTTGCATAGCATCAAGCCATCATGAATAAGGCTAAATACGGCCTATTGCCGACCTAGACCAACTTAATAGGCAACATTCCAGACTGGGCTGGTGGTGACAAGGGATCAGCCAGAAAAGTGCTCATCAAGGAATTTAGAAGCTTCCTCTGGGATCGTGAAGAAAAAGGTTTTGTTGGAATGTTCGATACGCAATTTTGCAGGGAACAGCATGGAGTACTTGACTCCCAGGTCTCGGCGTCTTCTCTTCACAGCTGCAAATGTTTGGCGTTCCCGTTGCACCACCAGAGAGTAGTCCGGGTAGAGGTGGATTTTGGCCGCTCCAAGTGTAAGTTCACCCTTGATCCTGGCTGCTCGTAGGAGGGCATCCCGGTCCCGGAAGTTTAAGATCCTGGCTATAATAGGCTGAGGGGGTGCGCCTGGTCTAGGTTTCGCGGTTAAGGATCGTGTGCTCTCTCGATAGCGAACTGTGGGGAGAGTTTAGGGGAGTCTAGGAGTGTCACGAGGATCCATTCCACGTAATCTTCCATCGGTTCTGTAATATTGTCCTCCGGTATTCCAACAATACGCAGATTATTTCGTCTCGAACGGAATTCGAGGTCATCATTCTTCTTCTCTACCACCGACACCCGGTTGGTGAGTGTGGAGACTACAGCACGTAGAGAGCCCAGTTCATCTTCAGCAACCCCCAGTCGAGTTTCGACTTCCGCCACTCGCCCATCACGGATGTACTCCAGCATCTTCTGTGAGTCGTCTGAGGTTGATGGGGCCGGGACGGACAGGAGCTCCTCAGGGTCATCGGGGGGCGGCTTGGACGGCGTTTTAGCAAACATGTTCAACAAACTTTGTTTTTTCCCTGTACCGTCTCCCTTAGTCATGTTGGAGGTCGGGTCAGGGGCCTAGGATCCTGGAGGAAAGCGGATGAACAAGGTAGCGGAGATCCCAGTAGCAGCCGTAGATCATGAGTATCCGGGTCGGTAGGTATGTGGCTCACGGGCCATTGGGTCAGTGTCCTGCTTGCGGTAAGAATTATGCTCCAAATCTGCTTTTGACCCTATATGCACGTGTCGCAGTAGGTTGGATTCTCAGCTGTGGTGGCAGCGCACATGGGAATACAGCCGCCGGTGTCGCAGCACCTCAGGACCGGCGCCGTACAAGGCAGGGCTAAAAGTTCAGGGCCGGGTTCTTCTCAACTCCGGAGCCCGTGCAGTAAGTACGGAGTTCAGTGCTGCCCCAGGTTCACAGGGTGGTCCAGCCGGGTGAGGCACCAGAGTCAATATGGGCTGGTGGCTATATTTCGTGTGTCAGAACCCAACAATTCCTGCCATATAGAGGGGGGGAGGCCCCATCACCTGACGTGGTTAGATGGTAGGGGGGCAATCCCTCAGCCTGATGGAGGTAGTGTCTAGTAGGGATGCACCCCGGGCCGCACCACCATCAGGGCGCCCTCACCAGTGCACCGGGAGGAGTCCTAAGCGATTTGGAATGGGATGGCGCCACAGAGTCCAGGACCCGCGGGACGCCCGAGACACAGGCATCTCAAGGCGCCACAAGCAATGGGAACACTAATCCCCAACAGGCTTCCTCAGTGTCGGGGAGTAGGTGGTGTCCAGAGCAAGGCAACGGCCGCGGGGGGCCAGCGGTGAAGACCAGGGGGGGGGTCCGCCCACCCCCAGCCACCCGGCCTCCTTACCTTGTCGAGAGAGTCTGCAGGAGCGCTCCGGGAGGGGGATGCAGGTATGCGAGCGGCTCAGCAGCGCGGAGTCGGTCGCGGCGGCTCTGGCGGTACGGGCCGTGCAGCCCAGAGCGAAGGGAGCCACGAGTCCTGGGCTCCAGCCGCCAGTTCGTAGTTGCGCAGAGCGGTCCCGGTCCGCCGGCTGATCAGATAGGTAGCACGGCCCCTCCGCGCGCCTCCAGAGCCTCGTCGCCCCTCCCCACGGAGGCCGCCCACGCCGGGGCGCCGGCTAGCAACGCGAATCGGCAATCCTTGGAGCCCCGTCAAGGGGTGAGATGGATGCCTGCGGCGCTGCGCCTCCCACAGCAACAGCAAGGCTCACAGAGGGTCTCCGAGTCCCAGAGTTAGGATGGCAGTGGACTGCAAGCTTATACAGCAGCCACACAGCAGTGACAGTTGGCACAGCTGTATTTTAGCAGTTAAATCTGCAAATATGTGCCCTCGTCGTCCGGAGCTTCACACTCAGGCGGCCATCTTGTTTCGGCGCAACAGCGCCCTCTTGTTTGCTTTTTCCGACAGGAGTCACAGTCTGCAGGAGTCGCGCGAAGTCCTCCTTCTCGTCCCCACGACTGAGGCTCAGGAACAGTGAGATCTGCAGGACCTGCCAGGAACGTCTTCAGCTGCATTTTATTTTTTCATACTAAGTTACTGTGCCAACTCGATTGAGAGAACGCCACTCTTGCGGTGAAAGTTTGTGAAACTTTCCCAACTTGCATGCCTAATCAGCTTGTGACCCGACATGCGATTCTTTTTCGTCTAAACTACTTCTGAGAACTTTTGCAAAGACTTTACCATTTTGATACCAGAACTGCTCTTTCCTATCCAGAACACTATCCCATTGACTTTGGCCTGGCCTATTGACTTGAATTGAACTTATCTGATGAACTGAAACTATTTGCACCGTCTAACAAGTATATGGGATCTATTCTACTTACCTTGTTCCTTTTGCTCACTTCGAAGTAACTGAACTGCCATTTGACTCCTATTTCAGGGGAGCTCAAACTGTCTCAAAATCTTAGCGTTTTGTATTGAAGTGTATTTGTATATAATATTAAGTTTCCTCATTCTAGTGAAATGTTTTTTAAATGATTGTGTAATAAGTGTTTTACCAATAAACCTTGAGCATAAGTGTCTACCTGAACCACTGTGATTGAAAGTCCTCTGTGTAATTACTTGTACTGCTCACATTCACTCTTGAGATAAGCCTGGCTGCTCAGCTCGCTATCAAAAACTGTGTGGTACAGACTATCATCTGATTTAGAGAAACTAAGAGTGTGTTTTGAAGTGTATTATAAGTATTACATATATTGCTCCCTTCTGAAGAAGGCTTATATAATTGACTGTGAAATAAATTAATAATTGTTTTATCACAAAACCTTGAGTGTAAGAGTTTATTTGAATAACTTACTATGAAACTCTATGTCAGAACATTACTGGTCACACTGACCCCTCTTCAGATAAGCCTCGCTGCTCAGCCACACTATCAACTTGTGCAGTTCAGACTTATACCAAAGGTTAGGTCCCTCTTGCCAGGAGGTCAAGGTAATTGTAGTGCACCCTAAGGGTACTGCATACAATCTTGCCTAAAAGGCACTCCAAGCCTTGGTGGGATTTCCAAGGGAAACCCGCCAAAGACAAAAGACCCATCAGGACTTTCCCCACCCAGGCAGTTAGAAGACGGCTCAAATAAGAACAAGTCATCATGAACAGGGCTTCGAAAAAGTATAGCCGCCATTTTAAGCAAATGGTGACCCTTCAAGTCCCTTACCGCAGCTGCGAAGGCAGCCTGCAACAAAAGTTCACAAAAATGTGTACAAAAAGGTACACTGCCACCAGCCTGTCATGTAACAGTAACTAAAAGGTTACTGGACCAGTTAGAAAAAGGAGACAAATGTTTCCCCTCAGCACGCCACATAAGATGTGGTGTGCTGATCTCACTAAATAAAATACAGGAGGGACTCAAGGGTGTCCCCCTGCTCTGTTAACATGTGTTAACACATGTACAATAAAAAGGAAAGCTCAAGGAGCTTCCAGCAACACTGCATATAAAGTGCTGTGTGCTGCAATAATACAATGTAGATGGCAGAAAACATGGAGGAAAGCAGAACTCCATTAAAAAGTACCTCAGAGTTTTTTTTAAAGAAAATTAATAGTTGCATATAGTTTAACAAACTTTTACAACAATTTAAAATTTGGTCCCAGTGACATACAGATCTTTCTCCAACATTTTTAAAATTTAGATATAATATACAGTTCTTTCTCCGAATTACATAAACATAGTTTCATTATCAAACACACAGTTCAGTTACCAAAAACACACAAACCTATACAAAATCGTAATTTCATATACGATGCGTCTCAGTCAGTATTTTTTCCATAGTAATAATGGCATCACCAATGACATAAAATGTCACACCGGTCTCTTTTAGAGAAGTGGACCACATTTACTGGATTTCCTTAATCGTCATTACATGGGTAGGAATTTCAGATCAAGAGTCACATGATGACAAAGTGGAGCTCAAGAGTTAATTGATGATGATTACAAAGATTCACCCAAAATAGAACTCCCCTGCTCATACTCTTCTACAATTCACAATTGATCTATTCAACTACCCTTTGTAGTGTAATATAATGGCTGCCTACAGTAATGAAGAGTGCATTTCAGTTGCTATACATAGCAAACTGACATAATTATTTTCTATATCTGTAGTCACATGACGGAATCACTCTGCATCTTTGTTTATAAGATTTTATATACAGAGTAGTGATCTTTGATTGTTCTCATTGTTGAGGTATTGGGTGATTATACAGTGCTGCAGTTGTATTATCACCATTGCTCCAGATCGTCAGGACTAGAGTAGAACTCGCTGCTATTTTAGTGTTTACTGACTTGTTGAATTCGTATTGAATAGTATTGAATGTATGCATCTTAATGGAGATTACAGTCTATTTATCATCTCCATCACATTAGATACCCCATCCTAACAGATTCAATGATCAGTTAAGATGCTACTTTATTGTCCTGCCAGCAGTTTCCGTTGTAATTCATCATTAATGAACGTCAGTAACCTGGTCAAAGATAGCACTAATGATGTGTTTGTGCCCCACATACACCTGACCCATAACCAATCCCTTGAGGATTCGGTTAGGCCAATATTATCATTGCCAAAGGATTCCTTTCTATGCAAGTTGAAAAAGGCACAGTAAATTACCAGGTGTTTCAATGTTTCACTTTGTGCATATTCTTTGCAAAATCAACAATTTTGGTGTGGGTCTTCTTGGGATGCGCAAGTCCAAAGTTTGATCCGTTCGTTAGTATGGAATTGGTTTAATTTGAAACAAATATATAGGTCTCGGGCTCTAGTACATGGAAATCGCATAAGATATACTTGGCGGGGTATTCTTTTTGTTATAAATTGTGCAAATTCTTTGTAGTAATTGTATTTGCCAATACTATCTGTTTTAGACCAATCATATTCATATAATAATTTCTTTTTCACAAAGGCGGGTCTTGTGCAGAGATCATTGGAATTTGCGTCGATCTGGTCAAGCAACTGATTCATGTTACTGTAGAATGTTTTTATTGATTGAACATTTCCTTCTCTGCTAATGTTGGAAATATCCTCATATAAGGCGTTCCTAGGTGGCATTAGCATTTTTGCATAGTTGTTTAGTTGCCTACATTTATATCTTGCCGGTAATGAGATCAGGTCAAGTTCATGAAGCAGTAATGGATTGGGTAAAGAGTTTACAATCCTAAGAGACTATTTCCAGATCTTTCCTTGGAGTTGGTCTAAAATAGCGTCAATGTTTACTAAGCACATATCCGGGCCGTATAGGATAGTTGCTTCAACTTTTAGGGAATAGAACTCTATAAGAGGAATCATGGAGAATTTGCAGAACCTTTCATATATAACCTTTATTTGGGGAAGGGGCAGATTTAGCTTTGTGAGTGAGCGACTTGTTCCACATCGAAACAGAACATGTCACCCAGGATATAGCCCAGATATCTTACCGATGTAACTCGTTCGATGCATGAACCGTCAAGTGTCCATTTATACGATGAAGTTTTTCTCTTTAACACAATAATCCTGTATTTTGAAGGGTATGAAAGAAGATTATTGTCTTGTGCATAATGTGCAAATAGTTCCAATTTTTTTTGTAGGCCAAAGGGAGTTTTGTAGAACAACAAGATATCGTACGCAAAAGCTAGCTAGTGTATATGGAGGCTACCAATTATCACTGGGAATGTGGTAGGATGCAGCCATATCCAGTCAATATCGGATAGGTAAAGGTTGAATAATACTGCTGCAAGGTTGCAACCTTGTTTAACACCTACCTAGGTTGGAATAGGAGGCGTTAGGGCCCCTTGCTGGTTTACCCTGATCTAATAGGTTGTATTTTCATGTAGTTTGATTATTAGATAAAACAGTTGAGGAGAAAAACCAGCTTGAAGCATCTTTTTCCACAACAAATTCCGAATTACACAATCGAAAGCAGAAGGCAGATCCAACGCAGCCATGTAGACCGGGCCTGAATTGCACACCTTGCTCTTGGCGAGAATGTGTGCCAGGATGGAGGCATTCAGGGCTCTCCCCAACTGTCTTCTGAATCTGGTCTGAAAACGTGATAAGGTGCAATGCAACCTCATGTACCGATTGATTTCTTTCAGTATTAGAATAGAAAATACTTAAATACTTTTGCTGAAGCATTTATAAGGGCAATAGCTCTGTAGTTGCTTGGTTCTGCCGGACTGCCTTTCTAAATAAATTGAACTATTATAGTATTTAGCTATGATTCTGGAATCACAGTTGAGTGGTAAATATTATCGAATTTGATCTTCAGGATGGGAGCCCAGAAAGATTGGGCATTCTTTATCACGCAGACCGGGATACCATCTGGCCCAGCAGCTCTAGATGGATTGAGTCTCGAGATTGCTCATTCCACATCCTCACTCGACCAAGGAGACACACTGCTGTTCAGCCTCAGATCAATACGAACCGTTATTTCTTTGAACTTGTTGGGTATTTTATATTTATCTGAAAATAATTCAGTCCACCTTTCAGCTGAGATCGAGGACGCAAGCGTATCCTCTTTAAGAGACACTCCTTGACTAAGCAAGGCCCAAATGGTTCTTCTGTTATTACAACTGAGATTGTACACAATTTTCAGATTGTCCATAATTAGGGAATTATTGATCACAGTATGGCATCTATTCCTGTACAGATTACATATCTGTTTTTACATTTGGAGAGGATTTGTTTTTGATAAATCCAGTGTTTTAATCTGGCGCAGCATTCTATTTTTAAGTCTCTCACTATTGGATTGAAATGGTGAACCCGGAGAATTCTATTTGGAAGTTTCACTTCCGTTCATTTTTTCAACACTTTTTTATTATTTGATTGGGCATTTTCTTGCGTTCATGGAAGTTCACGTCGATCAAGGAGCGGTAGTTATCGTAAGTAAGCTCTTCATCTATCATATTTTTTAGTTTGTGACATAGTTGGGAATTCCACTGAATTGATATATGGGACGATCTAGGGATACCGATTGTAAGCTAGGGACAGTCAGTCGGTAGTTGTAGGGTAGGTCGATAAATCAGCATGGAAATAATTATGTGGTCACCCATGCCCGGGTCAGTAGTTGTTACTTGTTTTCAAAATGGAATTAAGTTAGTTGAGACTGCAAAAAAGTCAATGCAGGAAGTTTTATTCCACTGTGCCAGGTGTAATGTAATGCTGTTGGGTCGATTGGCACAAAGTGAATATCCCAGAGTGCTAAATAGTCGACCCATTTAACTCCTCTCTTTTGGGTAATGGTATCACCCAGAGAGGTTATAGCATTACCTTGAGAACTGGCTAGGTGGTTACAACTTGCATTGAAGTCACCTCCTATAATAATCATGTATTCTGGGTTGTGTGCAATGGCATTTTCAGGAATCTGGTCAATTTGGTGAAACATGTGGTCGATTGACTTACTCGCCGGGTTCCAATATAAAGATATTCATAAATAGGAGTCAAGCGCTCCCCTTGACGTCACCAATTCTATAACCAAGATATCTTCTAATGTGACTTTTGACAAAGCGTCCAGGGCATTATTAACCAAAATGGATAGCCCCCCCATAAGGTCTAACTACCGGCCCCCTTTTGGCCTCTTCCGAGAAAGATGTGTATCCATTAGTATTAAATTTCTTCGTCGTCATGGTTTCCTGATATAGGATAATGGAAGGTTGCTGAGTGTGTTGGGAAGAATTTAGCCATGTATTCAAATTTGAATATCCACATGATTTCCATGATCCCACTAATATGTTAGAGTAGCTACGTTAGAGTAGCAGTGTTGTTAGGTGGTTTCAGACTGTTTGCCAGAGTGGAGAGCCACGACCAATCCTTGATGACCGATGATAATGAAGCAAGTTGTTCTAAGGCAGATGCATTATCAGAGTTTATTATTTGGTGGACAGCAGCCGGTATATTCAGCACTGTAGGTTCTTTGTCACTTATGTCAAGAAATTTAGTAGTGGCTTCTTTGGATGTAAAAATGTGGGGCGTCAAACCAAGTTGAATAAAGTCAGATCTGTGATTCCATATACTTTTTGTGATGATGACCGTATGGAACTGACAGATCATGCGTGTTTTGTTGTGCTGGGTGAGGGTAACCCAGTCAATATCATCAGTATGTAGGATTCTTAGAGCTGGTATTTCCCTAAATATTTGAAGCATACCTGATCTATTGATTTTGGTTCTCACAGTTGTTGGAATATTACTCAACCAGCCAACTACGGTGTTAGTATCCATCATTAACTCCGCACATAATTTGCCATGCGCACCAGGGGGTACCGGTCCTGCCTCCTTACAGATGTTATAGCTCTTGGGGAGAATTCTCAGAAATGTGCTAATTCCCTCCAACTTAGAGACCCCCAGCAACTTTGCTGGATTTCGAGGACTTGATTTTTTTTTAACCTCGAGAGAGTGTGACCCTTTTTCCCACTCTCGCATGTATTTTAATGTGATTTTGTAGACTGTGTTTCTTTTGGTTGTAGAGTCTAAAACTCTATAAACATCTTTTACATTGTGTCACACAGCACCTTCAGTGCAGTGACAGAGGGAAGTCTCAGATTTCCCAAAGGTTTAACTACCTTCTCTGGGATAAACTAATGTTTCCCAGAGCAGTAAAGTGAAATTGACTTTACTTACCATTGTAACTTTCTAGAGCCAGCACACAGTATCTTACAATAGAGTGCAGGAGGGGTTACCTAGTATCCCCTTTGTCTAGCTTCTCATGTAACATTTTTTATGTTACCCGTTTCTCACTGAATGGCTGGTGGCAGTGGTTTCGTTTGAACTACCATGGTGTGCCTTTGCCGCGGGCTGCGTTCACAACTATAGTAAAGCACCCACGGGAGCCATCTTTGTCAAAATGGCTCCCGGTCTTCTTTTTTCACCATTTCTTTGCGCAAAGGTCCTTCCTGAGATTTACTCCAGGTTTGGTCTCTTTGCTAATTTTTCTTTTGGCGGGATTCACAAGTGAAGCCAGCCTCTGTGTCTGGGGTGGGCAGGAAGTGAGGGAGGTGCCCGAAACTCCCTGTGCTTAGTCTCCTAGGAGACCCAAATGCACTCCGAGGTGATTGGCCGGCTGACTGTCCGGCAAGGACAGCCATCCTGCTGGGTGACTGACAGCTGGGAAGGAATGAAAGGGAGAGAACTGAATAAAAGGCGACTCATTTGGCTTGGAAGGTAGAATCGACCACTGGACGAAGGAATCTGAAAAAGAACTTGAAGAGGACACCTGCTGCAACTCCTAGACCGTCGGTTTGCCCGGTGAAGCCCTGCTTCAGTGCCGAAATGCCAAGTTTGCATCGATAGAGAAGCCCCTGCAAGGACTTCTCCCCTTGAGTTGGTGGGATCAATCAACTTCAAAGTAAGCCACCTGGACATCCATCTCAGAGCTGGTTGAATTTCCACAGAGGTGCTGCTGGAAACCGTATAGCAGGGAGAGGAACACCAGATTGTGTGCATTGCTTTTAAGCTGGCCTAGAGCTTTTGAACGATCCTCTGGACTCCCAGAAAGCAGGACTGACCAAGCCTGAGCCCCCTCAACAGAGTGCAGGACCCCAGAAGCAAGGAAATTGCATCTAGACAGCCAGGAACCGCTGTGTTGCTATTTTTGGTAGACGTGAGGAACTAAAAACACTCAACAGCCACTGAAAGTGAAGTTTGCCGGTTGCAAGTTTTGACCAT
This sequence comes from Ambystoma mexicanum, assembly GCF_040938575.1. NCBI lineage: Eukaryota > Metazoa > Chordata > Amphibia > Caudata > Ambystomatidae > Ambystoma > Ambystoma mexicanum. The sequence continues at coordinate 1,095,834,433 of NC_090924.1, forward strand.
CCCAGTGCATTGCAGGTGTCACCCAACGTCCTCCCTTTTATCCCCAAAACTGAAGCCCAGGAACAGCGAGATCTGCAGAGCTGCACAGGAACAGAAGTCATCAGCTGCATCTTTTCTTCATTTCTAAGGTACTGTAAAAAGTCTAAGAGAACTTACCTCTTACTGTAGAGTGCTTGCAACTTCTACAACTCACAAGTCTAATCAACTTGTGGCCCTACATTTGATTCTTCTTTTCATCAAAGACTCCTAAGAACTTGTGCAAAGACTTTTCCATTTACTTACCAGAAGTGCTTCATCCTATACAAGACGTTTGCCCATTGACTTTGGCTTAGCCTATTGAATTGTATGACTCTTCTTGGAGGATCCAAAAGTATTTGCCTGCTTAAGAATATTTGTGGTCTCTTGTTGTTCTAATAACCTTTACCTTTTGCCAACTTCTAAAAGTATTCTAAATGCCAACAGTAAGATATTAATGTCCCCAGCACTCTAGTTATTGAAGTCACCTGTGGGTGTAGGTTGCATCTGTGGGCCATCCTCAAAGGGTCTTTACTGATTTAGAGACTAAGAGTGTACAGTATTGAAGTGTATTTGTTTATTTATTTATATTTATATAGCGTGCAGACAGCCCAGGGGCATTGGGGCGCTGTTACTTGCAGGAACTTAGTTACAGGGGGTACAGGATTGGTAGCAGTTGTTGGCACATTATGATTGCTACAAACAGATTAGTCATTACAGATCACGCATCTTTGGTTATTACATTACAGACAGTTTATTGGCAAACATGGTGCTGCGAGAGACCTTATGTGAAGAGGATGGTTTTCATAGCTTTCCGGAAGGCAATGAGGGAGGGCTCACCTCTGATTGTGGGAGGTAGGACATTCCAGTGTGATGGTGCGAGATCAGGGAAGCTGGATCCTCCAGCTCTGGCTCTTTTTACTAGTGCACACAGAGCATGTTGGTATATGGTGACCTTGTTGGCCTTGTGGAGGAGACGGATTGGATTCTTTGTGAGAGGTAGACCGGGGCGGTGAGGTGGATGCACTTGTGGGTCAGTGTCAGAGCTTTGAAGATGATTCTTTCCCTTATTGGTAGCCAGTGGGCTAGTTTTCTGGCCTCAGAGATGTGTTCTCTTTTCGTGATACCTTGGGCAGCGCGGAGGGTATTGTTCTGTATGATTTGTAGCCTTTCCAGGTTTTTGTTGGAAGTTCCTAGGAAGAGTACATTGCAGTAATCTAGCCTGGAGCCGGTTATTGCTCTGGCTATGTTTGTGCAATTCTCTTTGGAGAGGAAGGGTCTGACTGCGTTGATCAGTTTGGCGTGGTACGCAGCTGAGGAGGCCATTGCGTTGACTTGTCTGTCCATGGAGATGTTGGAATCCAAGTAGACACCAAGAGTTTTGACCGAGTCTGAGACAGGTATTTTAATGGAGTCCATGGTGAAATGACTGAATTGGGGGTCTAGATTTTTTAGCGTGTTGGGGGAGCCTACCAGTAGGAGTTCGGTCTTGTCAGAGTTGAGGCATAGTCCATTGTCTGCCATCCAGGCTTGGATGGTGTTGTGGAGGTTATGGAGGGTCAGTGTCATAGTTGCTAGTGAGGGTGAGGAGGATCTGGGTATCATCAGCTTAGTTAGTGTAGGAGATGCCCATGGCGTCGAGGATGAGGAAGAGGGGTCGTGTGAAGATGTTGTAGAGAGTGGGGGAGAGGCAGGAGCCTTGGGGCACACCACAGAGGATGATGGTGGGTGAGGCGGAGACTAAGTCAGAGAATACTTGCATGGTTCTGTCTTGTAGGAAGGACGTGATCCATGCTATGGCCTCAGGGGAGAATGTAGCGGTGGCAGAGAGGTGGTGGCATAGGACGTCATGGTCTACGAGGTCGAAGGCCGCTGATAGGTCGAGAAGTAGGACAAGTGCTGGTTTGCCCATGTCTCTGGCGTCGGCCATCTGGTTTTTCAAGTCAAGTAGCGCGGTTTCAGTCCCGTGTTTGGGGCAGAAGCCAGATTGTAGGAGACCTAGGAGTTTTTTCTCTTCAATGAAATGCTGAACCTGCAGATAGGCTGCTTTGTCCAGTATTTTGAGGAGGAATGGGACAGTGGTGATGAGTCTATAGTTGTTAGGGGAGGTGGGATAAAGAGTTGGTTTTTTAAATAGAGGTGTTACTATTATATTGCTCCCTTCTGAAGAAGGCTTTTTCTAACTGACTGAGAAATAAATAATTGTTTATGCAAGAAACTTTGAGTGTAAGAGTTTATTTGAATGCCTGTAACCGTAAATCTCTGTGTAACTCCACTACAGCTCCCATTGATCACTCTTGAGATAAGCCTGGCTGCTCAACACGCTACCAAAACTGTGCAGTACAAGCTTATACCAAAGGTTGGGTTTCCAATACCTGTGGTCAGAGTTGTGTGTAGTGGTCCCAGAGGGAAATGCATACAAACTTTGCCTAACAATAGCATTCTCCACTATCATTTCAATGGAAGGATTGTTTGGAGTCTGCATAGTCACTACCAGCTGAGGGATTGGGTGTGGTGTCTGTTTTTATCAGCATTAGTTCCTGTTGAGGGACTGTTTAAGTTGTCAAGAGCATCTATGATGGGTGAAGTTGTCGTTCCCATCTTTGTATTTGTTCGACTGGTAGTTGCCTTCAGGCGTTTAATGAGCAGATAGAACATTTTGAAGTGAGATTGTTTAGTCTTCAGCTGGGCGACTACTGAGGAGCTGAAGACGAATCAAACGCATCTTCACCTGCCGGTTTTGAACCTGGGATTTCAGTTTCTACAAGGGTAGCGCTATCTACTTGCCCCCTTTTTTCTTTTTTGCTTCTGTTTTGTTTCATAGCCGAGGGCCACTTTGCTTTCCTCATCCAATTGGGTCAAACGAAGCACCCCTTCTTCCTGGGATAAGCTACAGATGTCTTATGTTGGAATTGTGTTTTTTATTCTAGGTGAAGCTAGATTTTTAGTTTTTTTACCCCCCTGCTGGGCCTGCAGATGTCTCATAGTTCTTCGCTTCATTGGTCTGGCAAACATCCTTTTTCTGTATGGGATGAGAAATGTCTAGATGGTATACCTTCCACTATATTTGTGGCCTCCTCCTATGCTTCAACATTGCCCTCCATTACTCTGCCTTCTTGTTCTATAATATCAGTAAACGCTGATGGACTGTCTGGAATGACAATCCGTTGGAGGTCTAAATCTGAAATGGGGGGACCTGGTTCTGTTGCTCTGGGCAAAGGGCCATTTGGCTCATGTTAAATAAGCACTCTAAATGGTCAATTTTTGCTGTGTTAAAGCTCATGATGTTTCTCAGCTATGTTATTTCATCAAGATAGACTTCTACCCGATCCGAAGAACCGTTGGATAGGGCTTGAGCATATGTTCTTCATGTGGTTTTAGTGGTCGTTTGGGTATATCTCTCGCATTTAGCGGTATGAGATGTTTGCACACTTTGTTTCTTCATAATAGTTTTAGCTGATTTTACAGTATTGACAGCATTAAGTGCCATGAATGTTTCCTGTTCACAAAAACGAACCCTTCTAATTTGCTCAATTTTGCTACTATATCAGCTAAGATGATTTTGAGTTCTTTCATCTCATAGTAGGTTCTATCAGGCCCCTTGTCTAAAATATTTAGAATGCGTGTCAATACTGGGAATGATATTTCAGGAGGTCAGAAGGTCTTGTGAAGCAAATACATTAGGTGGAGAAGCAATCTGAGAAGCTTCATGTACATAAGGAGGAAGCTGAAGCGGTAGAACAGGACTAGAGCAGGTCTGTGGCTCATTACTGTAAACCGGGCTTGAGATTGATTCAGAGCCCGTGGACAGTAAGGTAGCAGTGCCCTGTGTGTCAGCTGGTTGTGGTATCGCCTGCTGATGGCCAAGGAGCGGCAGGCCTGTGTCAATATGTGAACATAATCAATGCCCCCCCCGCCCTGCACCTATTGGAGTAGATGGGCCGAGGGAAAGTCGTACTCTTATCAAGTTCGGCCATTACTGCTGGTGCCATCATAGAGGTATCAGATAATGGTTTGAATGGATTCTCCGCTTCACACTTCAAAGTGCTGGACTGCAGGAATTTTTCTTGCACACTCAAGAGGCTCTGCTGAATTGACAAATCAAAATCACGTGCAACTTTTAGAGGAAAGGAGTACCCATCTTGTGGACCTTCTTGGGGGGCATGCAGCGTAAAGTCCTGAGTGTTCATTCCATGCTTACTATTCGAATTGCAACCAAAATGGAAGTCACCCATTCTTCGACTAATTGGTATTGAGTGTGGTAGAGTTGTATTAGAAATGGTTGCATCAAAAGTGGGGGCGGTTACAGAACCAATAGTTTTGTAGGGTAACATGCCCCTTTTTTCGATAGTGTTTTCCAAGTCTTGCCACTCCTTAAGGTGCCCACCATACTATGGGTTTAGCCTGTTTGGATCATCCAGAGTAGAGCACACAGTTGTCAGACAGTTTATACAGAACCACAATATCTTAACACAGACTGTTTACAGGTAGACTCAGTCAATTTGCTGCAAACACCACTGCAAATGTTAAACAACTTATTTCTACAGAGCAAAATGTTCTGATGTTACAGTGCGATTAGAAACTGCTCCCTCGGTTCTCATAGCACACCGAGCCGTCCGCATGCCTTTCAGCATTAAGCTGCGTACCAATGTAATAAAAATAGAAGGTCGATCACTTTATGTGTCTGACCGCCAGAACTGCGTAAGTGATTGTGGCGCTGCCCGTGATGGGACGCGCATGCCGCGGCGTGACGTTGCACGTCGCCGCGTGCAGTATAAATAAATGGGGCGTTCCCGGCCGCGTTAGAGTGAACGGGAAGCCCGAACTGGAAAGACGTGTGTCATGTGTGGTGTTTCCAGGTTGGAGGTTTACGGGACCGCATGGGGCAAAGGACAAACCCCCAACAGTGGCGACGAGTAATGTCGGATGCCCGGGCCCGATGGTGAAAGCATTCCGAATTTTTTTCCCTGAAACGGAACGATCGGACATTTCGTTTCACGCCGTGGCCGTGGATCACAAACGCGGCTGGTGGCCATTTTGTCGGTGAGGCAGTGGAACTTCATCAGGCTCCGGTTCGGAGGGTGAAGGTGATCCAGGTCTAATTTTTGAATATTCTGATTGCAGACAGATTAATCTGCACGCCCATGCTTGGTTTATGGATTTTACACCAGATTTGGGACTTCTACGTCGAGTGGAAGCTAGGAGAAGGGCTAATATGGCTGGGCCTGCTTAGCCCACTTCATTTTCTCAGCTTAATTTTTGGGACACCCACACCCTTGAGCCTTGCAGCAGCAAGGGGGCACGGTGCTTCTTCATCCCTTTCATCATCAGGACGCTGTGGCTTCCTCTTTGCCCCCTTCATCATCAAGGTGGACTGCTTCAGTGGAGATCTTCATGGTGGTGTTTGCTTCTGTCTTCTCTTCAATTTCTTTGGTGCTGGAGGCAGCCTCAGGTGAGCTGAGGGCAGGATACCACCACCTCTCCCCCAGGTTGGACTGGTGCTGTGCCTGGGTGGGGTGACCAATCCAGGTGGAGGTGGTGGGTGGCTGAGTTGCGGCCCTCAGGATCCAAGGTGGGGGTGCCTGTGCGCTCAAGCCCATGAGTGATGTTGAAGATTTGGACGGTGGGGCCGCGGCAGCCGCACAGCTTCACCTGGACGGTGGTCACGCGGCAGCTCATGAGCAGGCCGTTCAGCCCCCGGCGCTTCCAGTGCAACAACCAGTGGCGGCTCCGCAGCTGCCCCTTCAAGTTCAAGTAGGTGGTATAGCCCCTGGGCCTCAGGGGGCCACCGGCAGTACAGATTGCTGCTCAGCCAGGACCTTCCATCATGGCTCAGGCACGAGCCCAGGCGGCCCTGCAGCCCATCCCCTAATTTGATGCATCGGGCCCGCCATCCAGCATGGGGCCCCGGTGGAGGAGGTGGGTTGGTCGCCTCGATATGTATTTCAGGGCCACTCAGGCGATGGACGACGACAGCAGGGTGGCTACGATGTTGTACTCCGCAGGGCCCGCGGTCCAGGAAATTTTTGAGTCGCTCACTCCAGCGGATGCCACCTACGATGCGGCCAAGGCAGTACCCCAGGCCCACTCTCTACCCCTCGCCAATGTGGACTATGAAAGATTTGTGATGTTATCGGCCAAACAAAAGGAGGATGAGACACTGGACACCTTTTATGGTCGCCTGCGCTGCCTCTCCCTGGGCTGTGCGTGGGGGGACGCAGAGGACATGATGCGCACGATGCTGATTCAAGCGTGCTCCTCCGGCAAACTCAGGAGGCAGGTCCTGAGAGAGCCGGGTATTACTCTGCCCTGCATTCTGGAACTGGGCTGGTGCCATGAGATGGCGGAGGCTCGGGCAAGCAAGATGGAGGCGGGGTCCCGCTCAATAAAGTCGGAGGAGGCGTGTGCCGTGGAGGCAGAGGAGTGAGAAGGCCTGGTGGGGGACCCCACGTGACAGAGCTGGGAGAGCGGGGGAATCGTGCCAGAAGTGCGGCTATGACCTCCCCCACCCGACGGAGTGCTCGGCGGCTGGGAGAACATGTGGTAGGTGCGGCCTGCCTGACCACTTCTCGAGTGTGTGCAGGGCAGCCCTGCCCGTGATAGTGCCGAGAGGCCCGGCTCGGACTTGGACCCCACGCCAGAACCGACCGCCAAACGTGGCCCAGGTGGACCAGGGTGAAGAGGAGACCCAGGGGGACGAGGCCGAGGAAGAGAACATTTTCTTTGTTTCCATCGTCGAAGTCCTGAAGGGGAAGGGCAGGAGGCAACCGAGGTGTGTGGTGGAGGTCGACCACTCGCCAGTCCCGGTGCTGGTGGACACCGGAGCCTTGGTCAATGTGATGGCCAGGGGGCACTATGATGTCCTTGGATCGCCCCCAAAGCTGGTCACGTCGAGCGCCCGCATCTTCGCGTTTGGAGGACTCGAACCAATACCGCTGGACGGTGCCTTCGTGGCAAGTGTGGAGCATGAGGGATCGCGAATCAAAGCCCGGTTCTATGTGACCCCTGAGAGCAATAACACTCTGCTGAGCTGTGCCGCCGCCGAGGCTCTCGGAATTGTCAGCGTCGCATACTCGGTGTACCTCGAGGACATCAATGTTTTGCTCGACAAGTATGCCGCCCTCTTCAACGGCATTGGAAGGATGACCGGTGACACGGTTAGGCTACACATTGATGACTCTGTGCAGCCCATTGCATTGAAACACTGCAGGGTACCGTTTCATCTGAGGGAGCAAGTTGACAAGGAGCTCGACAACCTGGTGAGTCTGGACATTATCAAGAAGGTCGAGGGCCCGACCCCTGGGTGTCCCCAATCGTTGTGGCTAGGAAGCCCAAACAACGCGAACCTGTCCGGATCTGTGTGGACATGAGGCTGCCCAACAAGGCCATTAAGAGGGAGCGGCATCTCACCCCCACCATCGATGACATTATTGCCGAAGTGCAAGGGACTCGGTTCTTTTCCAAACTGGACCTTCGAGCAGGGTATCATCAGGTGGTCCTCCATCCTGATTCCCGGTACATAACCACATTCACTACTCACCGTGGACTATACCGGTACAAGAGTTTGAGCTTCGGGGTGTCATCGGCGGCAGAAGTCTTTCAGATCATTAGAGGCGCCCTCGCAGATCTGGAGGGCGTCCTGAACATAGGCGATGACATTTTGGTGTTCGCAAAGACTGAGATGGACCATCTAAGGAAACTCGGTAAGACCTTTGAGCGGCTACAATCTCTGGGCCTCACCCTTCATCGGGACAAATGTGAGTTTCTGCGTCCCTCCATTGAATTATTCGGGTTTGTGTTCAAGGAGGGGGAGGGGGGTCTCGCCGGATCCGAGGAAGGTCCAAGACATTAAGAAGGCGCAGCCCCCCCGAGTCGGTGTCTGATGTAAGAAGCTTCCTGGGGATGGTGACTTACTGTGGGCGCTTCATCCAAAATCTCGCCTCGAGGTCTGAACCACTCAGGGCACTGACGAAGAAGGAGTCGGCCTGGCACTGGGGCCAAATGGAGCAATCGGCTTTTGAGAACATTAAGAGCGCCCTGACAGCAGAGGACACCATGGCATTTTCCAACCCGGCGCTGGCGTTGGAGATCATTGTTGACGCCAGTCCATTTGGCCTGGGTGCTGTATTGACTCAAGTGGGCCGGGACGAGAACATCCGGCCTGTGGCTTACGCCAGCAAAGCGCTCTCGGAAACTGAGCAAAGATACTCCCAGATTGAGCGGGAGGCGCTGGCGGTCCTCTGGGGTTGCAGACATTTTCGACTCTATGTCTTGGGGCGTCCAGTGACGGTGGTGACAGACCACAAGCCCCTGCTTCCCATTCTGGCAGGGTCCTCCTCGAAGCCCCCGGCCAGAATCGAGAGGTGGATGCTTGCTCTTCTCGAGTATGGATTTACACTGGTTTATCGGCCGGGTGTCAACAATGCGGCGGACTACCTCTCCAGACACCCGGGAGTGCGTGGGGGAGCAGAGTATGACACCTGCGCGGAAGAGGCCGACGAGCACGTTCGGATGGTGGTGGAGGCGGCCACGCCGAATGCGATCCCTCTGTCAAAATTGGAGGCGGCCGCGGCCGAGGACGAGTGCTTTCAGATCCTCAAGCACTCAATGCAGCACGGCTCCTGGAAGTCCATCCTGGAAGCTCTGGCGGGACAGACTCAGGAGGCCAAGACAGCACTTGAACAACTATGGAAGGTCAAGGACGAGCTGTCGTTCTCGGCGTCGGGCCTGCTGCTCCGAGGTGACCGGATAGTGGTCCCCCAGTCCAAGGTGAAGGATGCGATTACCTTGGCCCATCACGGACATCAGGGAGCCGCCAAGACAAGGCGAGGCTGCGGCTGAAGGTATGGTTCCCGGAGCTTGAGCGGAGGGTCGATGACTTTGTGGCGGTCTGTGTATGGTGCCAGGCGGCCTCTCCTTTACAGCGAGAGCCAGCGATCGAGGTGATGCCCCAAGGCACGCGGCCTTGGGAGGTCGCCCATGCGGACTTTGGGTCCACGTCCGTAGGCACCCACTTCATTGTACTAGTCGACGAATATTCAGAATATCCGGAGGTGGAGTTTGTCGAGTCGGTGGCCTTCGAGCACGTGGTTGTGGCTGTGGAGAAGGTGTTTGCGGCCCATGGTTTCCCCCACACGCCGTTCCAGAGCAAGCGTTTCTCTGAGCTGATGGAGAGCTGCGGGGTGCGGCACAGGAAGGTATCGCCTTTGTGGCCCTGAGCAAACGGAGACGCTGAGAGACTGATGCGGACACTCAATAAGACCTTCAGGATCGCTCAGGGACAAGGGCAGTCACTCCAACGAGCCCTATACCAATTCCTGCGGGTGTACCGCTCCACCCCCCCATGGGGGTGGCTCCGGCTGAGGCTCTGTTCAAGCGATGCCCCCGGGGTCTGCTACCCGAAATCGGGGAAAAAGAACCGGGAGTGATTGATAACCAACAGGGGGAGGCAGACCGGCGGGTGAGGATTGAACAGGAGAATGTGCGATGGGGTCTCCGGCCCCAGCGGCTCGAGCCGGGGGATGAAGTCCTCATCCGCAACCGACACCCCAATGGAAAGCTCTCGCTCCCCTATGAGCCGGAGCCGTTGGACGTGGTGGCGGCTGTAAAGGGGTCCATGGTGACTGCCTCGGACGGAAGGTCTGCTGTCACCTGGAATGTCAGCTTCTTTAAGAAACTAGGTGACCCCAGGACTGAGCCACCGCTGGAGCCTGACTTGACGGAGGTGCCTGAGGACGGAGGAGCCCCATCCAGCCCACCGGAATCCCCGGTCCGAGGGATATCTGCAGAAGGACTTCCCATGCCAGAGGTAAGCGGAAGGTACCCCCAGAGGGCTGGGGGAGGGAAACCCGCTTACCTCAGCGAATATGTGCTGGGACATTTATTTGGTCAACCGGAATGAGGGGTCCGGGTGGTTGACATTAAAGGGGCTGTGGGCGTTCAGTGTTGTTGTTAATTGATGTGTGGTTTGCAGTGTATAATAAAAAGCAGTTGTGTGTCCTCGCTGAAAAAGGAGGAGTGTGGCGCTGCCCCGTGATGGGACGCGCACGCGACGGCGTGATGTTGCACGACGCCGCGTGCAGTATAAATAAACGGGGCATTCCCGGCCGCGTTAGAGCGACCGGGAAGCCCGAACTGGAAAGACGTGTGTCGTCTTTCCAGGTTGGGGGCTTACGGGACCGCATGGGGCAAAGGACAAACCCCCAACAGTGATCACATGGTTGATCCAATCAGTTCAGATTATAGGGCAGATGGTTTTAAAATTCACTAGTGAAGCAGAACAATCGTACGTGGATTTGCTCATCCACGTCTTACAAAGACGCTGTTCAATGCTGGGCAGCTCGTGGATGTGTAAAATTACACCGTCACCAGTTGGGATTACTTACTGTTTGTGTTTCTACGTAATGAGCATAAAAGGTCTAAAGAAAGCACACAGTCGCGTGCACTGCTCAGTAGGTGCCACTGCACACCCGAACAGCCAAACAGCAGTACACTTCGGGTACGCAGACACGGCACAATTGTAGGCTTGCTGGGAGAAGAGGGGGGCATGGCCAGCAAAGCAGTAGAGACACTGCAAATTCAGACAGAAAGAACTTGTTAGCAGGATGCGTAGGTATAACAAAGTCCCAGCAAAAGTGCCAGCAAAGACTCAGTCATTATCAAAGCATCAAAGTCAATAATTACTTGAAATTGGGTTGCCACAGTTTCGCCGCGTTTGATGCGGTTATGCCTTCCTCTTACGGACGGCAGTCCAGGCGAGGGATCAAGAACTCCAGGACAGGCAGCCAAACAGCAGTACACTTGCGGTACACTTCGGGTGAGTGGCACAATTGTAGGCTTGCTAGGAAAAGAGGGGCTGGGTCCAGCAAAGCAGTAGAGACGTCAGACTTTGGAGAGAGAGGATTTCAGTTGACCACCAAACTCAAGGGCAATGGCCTTTTACCTAAAAGAGGTAAAAAGGGTTCTCCAGGTTAGAGTAAAAGAATTTGTATGGAAAAATGTTCCCATTCAAGAGAATCAGTCCAAATATTCAATAGTCCAGCAAACATGCTGGGGGACTCTCAAAGTAGGAAGAATTTCATCCAAGAAGGAAACTCTACCCAACACCTATCCAAGAAAATTTTGCTTTAGCGACTTTCTTTGTTCTGTGTAATCATAAGGCAGGCCTAAAATGGGCATAAGCATATGTGGGTTCTTTGTGAGCCCATCCATGAACCCTCTGTAGTGGGTTGAACTGGTGTAAACCAGTTCCTAGCCCTGTACAGACCATATCACATCATGGGGGGGATTGTGGGTTAAGTGGCAGATTAAGGGGCCAACCAAATTGGCTGACCTCCTTGCCCTTTGTTTCTACCCCCCATTGTGATTGGTGGGCTGTGCATGTATTAATTATGGGAGACGCTGCCCCTATACAAATCTGCTGAATTTGGTTTTAATTTTTAGAAGAAAATTAGTTTATTTACCTGCTGGAGAATTTCCCTCCATTTTCCTGACATTGCTGCATTTTTAGGATCAGGTTACGCCAAGTCGCTGAACCCTGTGCCCTGGGTTGATTTCCCATTTGGATTTGAGGCTGCTGCACATCTCCCTCCTCTGTGCTCCTGCTGGCCCGACAAGTGCTGGGTCAGGCCTTCTATGCCGATATGGTCTCCAAGCCGTTTCACTGTCAGCTTCCCACTACACAATCATGGTTGTCCCAACTTGGTGTTGGTCCTAGAAGGGTGTTGAGAATCGAACGTCCTGCCTCATCTGCTCTCATGGAAAAATCCTAGGTCGCTCGACCCTATTCTTTGCCATGGGGCTGTGTACCCTTCTCCCGGCTCAGTGATGATGGAACCTGCTTTGCTTTTCCGTGTCTTGCGCGCTGCTGCTTTTGCTTCTAACTTGAGGGGCTCGCTCCAAGGAATGCAGTTTGTTCTTGTCCATCACTAGCCCGAAATTCAAGACCCTGGGCAGTAGTGTCCTGTAAACTGGATTGTAAAAGAAAGCACATTGTGTCGTTTATGTAGTGTACTCATATATAGGCACCCCAAAGAAGCCCATTAATAACCTTGTGTTTGTCACCCTCACTCACCACTTGGTGAATGGATATGCTAAAACAAAACAGAGAAAACAACCTTCCCGATCCAAACACTTCAAATGGCTACACCCTGAGTCAACTTGCAAACCTCACCAATAAAGCAAAGCAATCTGACATGTCAAACACTGAGGCCTCACATCTGGAAACAAAACACCTCCAAGGTACAAACAAATATCCCACCAATAAACACAGATGCCAGTTGAGCCTGGTTCTAAATGCACCAACAGCTAAGCACAACTCCTTGTCTTTTTGCTCTCCTCCCCACGCCAACTAACCCTACATCCCATTTTCCCTTTAAGAGCCACAAGAGTGACCGGAGACCGTGCAGATGGCAGCAGTGTGCTATAAAACAATTAAAAAAACATTTAATGTGCTCTCTTAGCAAAGGAAGCTTTGCTTTAGTGGTTACCGAAAATGTGTTACGTTTTTACTCATAATAAAAGGAAGTGTGGTTTCCGATATAAAGAAAGCAGAATCTGCTGATCGAGTATAGTATGTGTGGTGTTAGGTGTTCACAATGCAAGACACTTCTGAACTCACTGAGCAATCTTTGAAAAGATGTAATTTATGTGTACCTCAGTCATGAAAATCATATTAGCAGCATTTGGCGATGGTTGTACTATGCTTTGCACTCTTTAGTCCATATTACACAGGATAGTGTGAATAGAAAAGATCTAGAACCACTACAAATCAGTCTGCTATAGTTTGATGATAAAGTGTAACAATGATTAGAAATGTGAGAAATCTGCCATAAGTGCAATAGTATATAAATAAAAGAGATGATTTTATGATTATGTCCTTACATTGCTTTTTTGAATAGAAATACTTGATTTTTCTCTTTCCTCGCTGCTGCTTTTTTTCTTTTTCAGCTCCATCTAAAAATGTGAAAACAAGGATTAAAACACATCATCCAAGTAAAACATTATCGGTTGTTCATACACTAGTGTGATTTATTTTTTATATGGCAAGTCACAAAGATGACTGCCATCCATTAAGAGCAATATTAACACATGTATTTTTAAGTTTATAATTTCAATGAGTTGTGAGGTGTTAGGCAAGATTGTATGCAGCAACCCTGTGGGAGACTACACCAGTCTTGTCCTTTTGGTATTAGGTAACCCACCTATTGGTATAGGTCTGCACTACAAAAGTTGGTAGAGTGACTGAGCAGTCAGGCTCATCTCAAGAGGGGTACATGTGAGCTGTAGCATCAAAATCCACACATACAAGTATCCAAATATTACTTATACTCAAGGTTTTCTAGTAAAACAATTATTTATTTAACAGTCAGTTTTAAATAAGCATTCTTTAAAAAGGGCAATGTGCAACAATAAAAATACACTTCATAACACATTCACAGAATGAAGATAAGCAAGTAGATACTCGTTAGTGATGCTTCATACACACTTCCTACACCCTGAGGTGACTTCAATTACTAGGACACTATTGGCATTTATATATCACTTTTGCACTTGGTACAATTCTGAGGTTGTGGAAAGGAAAGGTTAAGGGAAGGAAAAAGGTTAACAGGTTCTCAGAGCATGTGAGCACTTTTCAATCTCCCAATTAAGTCTAGTTAAAATATGTCCCAACAATAACAGTTTCAAGCAAGTTACCACCTATGAGGGACAGTTAGAATCAAAGTCAATGCGTCAGAAGAGTCTGCAGGAGCCAGGACAGCCAAAGGCAATTTGAACAATGTCTATGGAGCTGTGGCACGTCTTAGATAGCACAAACGTCTTGCACAAACTTAGAGAGTTTGTAGGGAATCGCTGTGGGGCCACACACTGTTTTGCTTGCGAGGGTCACAGTTGGAACCAACTCTGCAAAAAGCAGCTACTGCAAGTCTCAAATGAGATAATGCAAGCTACAGACAAAAGACGTAAGTACCCCTTAGTCAGCACAGTACCTTAGGTTTGAAGACGAGTATCCAGCTGGCTTCTGTTCTGCTTGCAGGGTTGCAGATCCTGGGTTCCTGGGCCTCAGTCGTGGGGACAAGAGGGAGGACGTCCAGAGGACTCCTGCACTGCTTTTTGAAGGTCGGCGGCAGCTATGGGCTCTTTTCAGTTCAGCTGCACTTCGCAGTTTCAGCTACCGGCAAACAACACCACTGCGGATATTGGACACTTGATGGACTTTCTTTGCTCCTTGAGTCCAGCACTCTTCCTGGAGCTCTGGTCCAGCTAAGACGATGCACTCGACTATGGATTTCTCTACCCTGGCACTCAGTTCCAGCAACAGCAAAGAAGTACAGCCAGTTGGGGAAGGTCTTACAGCAAAGTTAGTCTTGTGGTTAGTTGGTCCCATCAACCCAAGGGAAGAAGTCGTCCTCTCCGGAGCTTCTCTAGTCGATTTGGAAAAGCAGTTTCAGCACTTCAGCAGAATTCACCGGGCAGTTCAACGAACCAGGAGGATGCAGCAAGCTTCTCTTCACAATTCCTTTGTCGGATGTTTCGTCCAGTGGTCGACTGTTTTCTGTTCAAGAAGCCTCGCCTTTTATGCAGGTTTCTCCCATTCATGCACAGCCTAGCTGTCACTCTCACAGCAGGGTGGCTGTCCTGCAAGGACAGCCAGCCAGCCAATCAGCACTGGGTGCATTCAGGTAACCAAGGAGACGAAGGAAAGGGAGTTTCGGGATACTCCCTCGCTTTCTGCCCTGCCAGACACACTGGGGGCCAGAGGTGGGTTTCAGTACTGAAGCCCGCCAAAGGCAAAATGAACAAAAGGGTTAAACTTGGTTTGGCGTGCAGAGTAAAACCCAAGAAAGACCACACAAACAAGAATTGGCAAAAAAAAGAAGACCAGGGTTCTTTAACCAGGCATGCCTTTTGAGTAGGGTTCCCTGAGCAAGGGTGCATCCAGCGGTTTCAGCCGAGTCCAGAGTGTTCTTCAGGATATTCTGGGTCACTTGTCTGCCTTCTGCCACGACCGCCAGCAGGTGTGATCAGCTAGGGTCTCGAACCTCCTAAAGACCATCCTGTACTAGTGCCCACTGAACATCACTAACTCGCAAGGAGCATGGTTTTGTTGGCAAACGATGTGGAGTAGGCCGCAGAGGTGGTGACCCACTTAACAAGGGCATCAAGTTTTTTGCAGTCCTTGTCCAGAGGGGATTCTGCTGAGGACAGTGGTACCCCTGCCCTTTTGTGAGTGCTCATTACAACCAAGGAGTCTGATGCAGCATGACCCCTAATGTAGAGGCGGTGAGAGGTGTTTGGGCAAAACAATTTTTCCACCCGGGGATTGACGGTCCATGTAAGAGACGGGGACAGTAAAGAAGGGACCAGGCGCCTTTTAATAGAATTTAATGAGGGGGGCGATGTGGGATGCCGACGGACATGGCCGCCTAGTCGTGTAGCTGCGCCATACATCAAAATCCTAATGATCAAATCCTGCAGAATGATTAGCATTGAAGGCACTTTGGTGCACCCAGAGCTGCTTTTTGGTCCACTACTGTGCTGAGACCTCCGAGATACAAGGGGTTGCTGGCCGACCACGAGTGATCGGTGGTGCGAACATGGGCCACGATCCCCATCCCCCACCTATTCCACTAAAGGACTCAGACGCTGCGCCAATGGTTGGTCCCCGCCTGCCTGCACATTTCGGACCGTGGAGGAGGTGCTCCGGAGTGCTGCAGCAGGGACGTGGGGTGCAGGAGACGGCTGGCGGCTGAGACCCGACACGATTCACGAGCCCCTGGGTGTACACGGGCCTCCCTCCCCGGCGCCCGCCTGTGCGCTGTGTGCGAGCGGTACTGGCGCCTGGGTCGAGGTGAGACCGCGAGTGAGGCCAACACTCCACCATTAAGGTACGTGTAGTGGGTCCCCCCTTCCGGGCTGACAGAGGAGCGGGAGGAGAACTGTGGTCCGGCAGGCCCGCTGGTAGGCAAGAAGCGAGCGGCGGCCCGAGGTAACAAGGAGGCAAGCACGTCTGATTGGGCGATGGGGGGACCCGCTGCACAGGGATCATTACCTCCGCAGCACCCCGAGCAGCACCACTCTGAAGCCAATATACTCTATAGAGTGCCGCATAGAACTTATACTCGGCAATTACCAGCGCATTAACGACGTGCCGAGGGGAGACACCTGAGACCTGCTCCCCATTACCAATTGCTTCCTAATGAGGAGGTAGCCTGCACTTTGGTCAATAGAATTTGGGGAAGGAAACAACATCCACACAATACAGCTCAGCAATATTGTCATGGCCCTGAGCGGTGATCCGGGACTCGAGCAGAAGGAGCCCGGGCGCTGCTATAACCTGGTCAAAATAGACTTGTCTACTCTTCAAACCCCGAGAGGTTAACGCTGCAGTGGTGTGTGACTAAGACATAACCCCAGAGTCGACGGGGCTGTGCATATCTATACGGTCACTGCATCAGTCCACGGATTCCGCCTGGAGCTCCCTAGATCTCCCAAAATTTGAATTCCCTGCGAAACTTTACCTAAACTGTCTCACTTGGCAGAAGAACGCTTGACAACATAATACGAAGGTACCTGCATCCAAGCCCACTACTGACAAATAAACGAGAGGAGTACGTCCAAAACACAGTCTTTTCCGCACACATACGCCCAGGGGCAATAAGAGCGGTAGAAAGGGCCCCATGGATGCTTTCACAAATTCAAAACATGCAATCACGGGTGGATGAGACACACCAACTGGCAACCGCCATTGACCAACCCTCTAATGGTAATGCCTCAGACCCCTACATGACGGCCCTGCAAGCTGGATTTGCGGTGGTAAATAGGAAACTGGATGAAATTGGCACCACCATCTCTTCAATTAAAACCGATCTGCAGCAAGTGAATACCAGGGTTTCAGAGGTGGAAACAGAATAGGGGAACTGGAAGATACCTCGGTTAAACAAGGTAAAGATATAGAAGACATCAGGAGGAATCTGAAGACGGTCCAGATGAAATGCGAGGACTGAGAATCAAGATCGCGACGAAACATCAGGGTGTTCGGGCTGGCAGAGAAACCCCTTAATGTCGCCATGGAAGTCTTTCTGGAAGAAGTGATTTGCACAGTGCTTCCAGAAGCACAATTTTCTCAGCATTTCCTAATAGAAAGAGCCCACAGGTCCCTTGCCCCCCTGTCCCCAAAACCTGGAGCCCCACCCCGAACTGTAATCGCCCACTTACTCAACTATCGGGATAGGGATTTCATCCGGAAGCTGTCTAGAGAGAAAGGAACCCTGTCCTATGACTCTGCCAGGATACATATATACCCTGATGTTTCAAGTATTGTACAACAAGCCCGCCGATCATTTGACCAGGTGAAGAGAGCGCTCAGAGCCTGTGCCATACCATGCGCCATGCTATTCCCGGCCAGACTCCGGTTACAGTACTCTGGAAAATCACTGTTTTTCGGCACACCTGAAGAGGCTATGGGCTACATTGAACGAAACATCCTGCTACCTCCAGACAAAAACGCACAATCCAGCGGCTCTAACACATGAGAAAGCATGAGAGCCCGGAAGGATACCCAAGTTACACACAGTCTTGTTTCTACAACAAAGTGGAGCGGTGGCCCCTTGGACGGTTGGTCTGTCACAAGTTGGTGACGCTCCCACAGAGCTGCCTCAGTAAGAAAGACACAAGGGATTAAACTCCTAGCATGAAATATCTGGGGTCTAGCCCACCCAATCAAAGGGAGAAAACTTGTAAGCTACGCCAACAGACACGAAATCAATATCCTGCTCCTGCAGGAGACTCACGCCATCAAGAAAATCACAGACACAGTCGCCCAAACCTGGGGGTCCCATGAAAGTAGCCACCAACTATTCGACCCAATCACTGGGCGTGCTTACAGTGATACACAAGCGTGTAAACTTCCAGCTAACCAGAACTGAAATAGATGAAGAGGGTCGCTACGTGATCATATGGGGCAAACTTTACCATGTAGAAATGATCATAATAAACACATACGGCCCCAACACTGACTCCCCGAGCATCTACTCGAAAATACTCGAACTGATATCGCTGATCGGTGGAGTCAACATAATATGGGGCGGCAACCTAAACAGGATCCTCGATCCCAACCTAGACCGCACCTCGGTTGGCAACAGAACTCCATCTAAAGCAGCAGCAACTATACTCCAAGTCATGCCCATGCTCCCCTTGACTGAGGTCTGGAGAGAATTCCGTCCACAAGAGAGGGGAATATACTTTCTACTCAAGTGTGCATGGGTCATGTTCACGCATAGACTATTGGTTTTGTTCGCCGAGTATTGTCGCAAATGTCAACGAATGCAAGATCCTCCCGCGAACAATGTCTGACCACTCCCCGGTCCTCCTCAAACTGATCCCTCACGACCTAGAGGCCAATCCCTGTATCTGGAGAATGCTACCAGCATTGCTTAGAGATGACACTGTGATAGATTAGATAGATATAGTGGACTTATTTGAACAGAATTCCGGCTCAGTCGAATCCAATGTCACAATCTGGGAAACCTTTAAAGTGTGGCTGAGGGGGATATTGATGTCACAGACACACGGGATACTTAAAGAAATAAGGCAAGAACTGGATATCACCGAACACAAGTTTAGGGAACTAGAAGCAGCCCATGCACGGAGTAATAACATCCACCTCCGGGAAATCTCGGAGCAGCTTACGAACTTCAAAACATTGGCCGAACGTGAACTCTTTTACATGACTCAGCCGGTGAGGGCTAGGAAATACGGCAAAGTAAACAAGGCTAGGAGGACCACGGCCAATCTCATAAAAGCAGAACAAGGGATGAGACACATGACCAGTATAATTGACACCAATGGGACTGTACTGACCAAACCAGAAGAAATTAACAACATATTCCGAGACTTCTACAAGAAACCCTATGCCAACGCAGATACTGTGACCCCAGAGGAACTACGGGAATACATTAACTCATTCCCTTTGCCAGCCTAGATGAAACGGATAAAACCGCCCTCGATCTTCCCCTAACCACCGAGGAGATAGAGCAGGCCATTATGGACCTGCAAGCGGGCAAAACCCCAGGCTCTGATGGGATCCCAATAGATCTGTACAAAACATTCAAGGCGGAGCTCATCCCGAAGTTACTGGTGGTATGGGACGAGGCACTGACAAAAGGGTCAATGCCAACCACCATGAGAGAAGCAATCATTACGGTGCTCCTTAATTCACAAAAGCCACCTCACGATCCTGTGTCCTATCGACCCCTATCACTAATTAATTCAGACGCAAAGGTATATGCTAAAGCAGTTGCTAACCTCATAGTGAAATATATGAAGTAGTTAGTCCACCCCGACCAATCAGGATTCGTTCCTACCCGATCCACCACACTAAACCTTAAGAGGTTCTTCTTTATTGCCTCACAAATGGACTCGAAAGCCCAGACCATAGTGGTTACACTAGATGCTAAAAAAGCATTTGACTCGGTGTCCTGGAGGTACACGTATGCAGTCCTTAGCAAAATGGGATTTGTCCCAGTATTCACCAGGTACAGTCAAGTCCTATATAATGACCCAAGGGCAACCGTTGGGACCAACAACTCCTTATCAGCAAGCTTCACGCTTGGAAGATGGACCAGACAGGGGTGCCCGCTATCCCCCCTCATTTTTGCACTTACAATAGAGGGCATGGCAGCAAAATTGAGATATGAACATGCCTGGAGGGGAATTTGTATAAGGGGACCCCGCCCAATTTGTTTCGCTGTATGCAGAGGATACTATGTTTTACCTTAGAAACCCCGAAATTCACCTACCACCAGTGATGCGGGAAACCCAGACTTTCACCAAGCACTCTGGGTACCGCATTAACCGAGCAAAATCTGAAATAATCCCTCCCACAACCTCCACGAAGCAATCCCCGGCCACCACACAATTCAAATGGTCACCCACCGCTGCCCGATACTTAGGAATCATTCTATCCACAGCTGGGGAATGGCGCAAATCCAATAGCCCAATATGTGAGAAAGGTATGAAACGGGCGGTATATCGGCTCCAGTCTTTCTGCTGTACTTTCAGGCAGCCCAAGCACACTTTTTAAAGTATTGGGCGGCAACCGCGGAAACACATGCACACATACAAGCTGAAAAGTTCTCGACTGCCCCATTGAATCTAAGGGCTATGCGCACGAGATAAAGATAAACTCAGCCAGTAGGCTCTACTGCGCGAGCCTTGTCCCGATTATTTGACAGGGTTGGTTGCCAGAATCCATTCTGGTCCCATACCCCCTTGTGGCACTTCCCAGACCTTGAGCCTACCTTAGACACTGCCCTACAAAGGAAATGGGGCCCAGGGAAAGAAATGTGGGTGGGGGAATCTATATCCGGAAGAGGAGAGGTTTGCGACCCTGGAAATTGTCCAGGCCAAAGTGGGAACCGGATTAACGACATCACTACAATAATCACAGAATGAAGGCAGCATGCACAAAGAAGTGGTCTTCCTTCCCGGAAATCCCCCAACGGTGAATGACATCATTGGCCTCCAGATCCCAGCCACCCCTCTGAAGTACTTGTTGGGAGAAATAGGAAAGGTCCCAATCAAGATACGACGCCTTTTTGCGGTGGCGGGAATGGTCGCCAAGAAGAATATCCTTAGAGCCTGGAAATCTAAAAAAAAAAAACTACTCGGCAGGCTTGGTTGAACGATCTCGTATATGTACAGGAAAGGCAGGAGACATATGTCAGAAACAAAGGCCGCCTGCCGACCAAAGGACATATGGGCCCCTTTACGGAACTATTATGTCCTACCCCAGACTGTTCTGATAATGAATCACTAGACTCTAAATCCGACTCAGTTGGTACGTCCATGTGAAAGAAGGTACTACCTATTACAGGAACGAAAAAATCATCCATCTATTCTGAATAACCCAGAAAGATATGCACCTGAAGAATAGGTTTCCCCTCAGAACTCACAAACAACGTGTATTCTGTAATATGTGTAATGTGCCTGTTAACTGTATGCCAGTATTAAATAAAGATGTTTAAAAAAAAAAACAATTTAATGATGGCTTGGCTGACCAGTGTCTTTTCCTTGAGGATTTCCTCCACAATGTCCGAGGGAGTGGCTTTGTGCGTAGCAATTTTGAAAATGTTGGCTGCTCGCTTTAAGAGGGAGTTGAACAGCATTTGGTCATCAACTGGCGACAAATCCCTCTGCGCAGGAGTAGTGGGGGGATTGCAGACAGATGACGTCTGGGTCAGTGCTATGTGGCAGTGTTTGCCACAAGCCCTGGTACTCCGCCTGATCCCAGTCTGGATCTTGATAGACTGGGCTTTGATCGTGAAGATGAAACCCTTCATAAGAAAAATCCTGCCTCGGGTCATCAGGGTCGTCCCCAAAGATAGCATCATGGTGTCCCTGTGGTTCTGCCAAAGAGGAAAACTAGGCACCAGGGGAAGGAAGGTTCTGAAAATTGGAGGGGACGGGGCAAGATTCCACCTTCCTAGGTCTCTTCAAGGCTCTGTCATACTCGTCTGAAAAGTCAATGAACTCAGCCATCTTATCCATACACTGTTCAAACCTCTCCCTAGAAAATTCTGAGGAAGCTGAAGGGTCAAGGATGTGGGAAGGGTTGCCTAGAAGGGGATGAAACCTTATGTAAGGCTTTATAAAGAGGCTGGGGGGCCTCAGAACAGTCATCTTGGGGAGAGGGGATGCCTTTGTAGTCCCTAGCCACCGAAGGGGGTCAGAAAGAGCAGTGATACCAGCAGCACCTGTCAGGACCGCAAAAGCACCGGTGAAGCCTTCGAGCTTTCACATCGACAGGTAAGATCTGCCAAGGACAACTTCCTCCCTTAGGCTGATGGGACCAACTAGCCTCGAGACCCGGTTCATTGAGACTCAAACCCCAACTTGCTGCGACCTTCCTGGGCTGCAATATCCCCAATACTCGGGGTACCGGTACCATCCTTGAGTGCATCGTCTTCTGAAAAACAAATCTGGATGAAACTTTACAGGCATCGGTGGGGTCCTAAAGAAGCAAGAATTCTTCATCAAAAGTCCCCTCACCAGAGTTCAGGACCGAGTGAGCAAGGAAAATCCAACCAAGGATATTCTCCTTGGTGCTGAGAAAAAGGTGCCAAAACCACAGAGAGTCACTGAAGTGAGTGGAATCCATTGCTGCCGAGTCCCTCTCCAGAGTGCGGCCACAGAAGCTCGCTAAAGGTCTCCCCCTTTCGGCACCACAACCAAGGAGCAGGAATCGGGGTCTGCATCATTGCATCAGGAAGGAAGTCAGCTGGAAAATCTTCTTAATCTTTAAGGTACTGTGGGGCTTTGGGTGTAACTGCCTTGTGCCATTTACAGTGCTTCCTGGGTTGGGAAGTGCTGTTTACGCCCATCTAGAGTTGACCACAACTCACTTGTGCAGGACTTGCAGTTTGTGCACCATCAGGTAGGCTCCTCTTGAGCTCCTGGAATTCTTCAAGAACTACCCACTGTGTGATTAACTTTTTCTCTGATGAACTGCATGAGAACTAGAACTATCCACTTGCCTTTAGTTATCCTGGTTCCCTAAAGGCTTCTCTTCTCAACCCTATTGGCTTTGGCAGTGCTGGTTCCTCCATGGGTTTTAAATTGTGTAACACTTTTTTTCTGCTAGGAAACAGACAAACTACAACCTTCTAGGAGAAAAGACTATTACTGAACTTTATTGATGTCACTTGTGTGCTGGAACTGTGCAGCATAGAAAGAAATGATTCACCTGCATTATTGATTGGTATATTAATTTAAATTGATCTTACATTGAATGTTACTGCTAGTTGCTGCCTTTTTAGTTTGATTTTCCTTGTGTTTAAATAAACACATATTTTAATATAACTCTTAAGTGTGTAAGTGTTTACTGATTTCAGTGTAATGCTCTACAGCTCACATTACCCCTCCTAAAATAAGTCTGGCTTCTCAGCAACTCTACCGACTTGTGTAGTACAGGCCTATATTAACAGTTGGGTTCCTAATACTAAGAGACGTCTTGTGAAGTCCCACACCAGTTGTACGTTAGAAAAACGTACCCAACAATGCTGGTCGTTTGTTTTCAGCCTCCAGTGTTGCCATTAAAGATTTATCAAAAGTAACCTCACCCAAGATTCAACTTCACACTTTGATTTCTTCTACACTGGGCAGGAGAATCTGACAGCTGCTCTCATTGAGAGTCAGAGGGGTGCACAGACAGATGCTCAAGGATAATTTATTTATTCTTTGCCCTACACAATTCCTTAACTGTGAACTGGGACAGAGTCCTTTCTGAAAGTTTCCATGCTTAAGGGAATACCTACAGTAGAAGAACAAGTTACTTTCTTACCTGGTAACGTTCTTTCGACGGGATGTTCCTCCCACGTATTCCTTATCTTTGATATACGTTTCCAGCTTGCTGGCCACAGAAATTTTTTCTGTAGAGGGTGCTGCGCGTCGACGTCCGCCGAGTCGATGTCCCTCGACGGCCACTGTATCGGCGCCGACATCACCATGCCCATAAATAGACACGCGCTGTGTCCGTTGCTCAGTTCCGTTTTGTAGTATAAGAAAGACATGCCTGAATTGGTTAGTAACCTTGAAGGAGCGAAAGCTGCAACCACAAGGGAAGTTATCACTGCGGGGATGGATGGGAGGGGCGATAAGGAATACATCGGAGGAACATCCCGCCGAAAGAACGTTACAAGGTAAGAAAGTAACTTGTTCTTCGAAGGGATTGTGTCCTCCGACGTATTCCTTATCTTTGATAGACTACCATAGCAGTGGTATGTAATTGGAGGAGGGAGTAATAGTGTTATGTATCCCTTTAGGGATGGACCGAGTGTAATACGGCTTTGCCAAATCTGGCCTCTTGAGCAGTGGAGGAATCCAGATTGTAAAATGTTGTGAATGTATGAGCGGACAACCATGTGGCAGCCGCACATATGTCCCGGACCGGTACCCCTCTCTGGAGAGCCGAAGAAGCTGCGATACCCCTGAGGTTTTGTGGTGGCTCTTTCCCTGCTAGTCTATAATATTCCAGGATGGCCAAGATAATCCACCTGGAGATGATTTGTTTTGTTATGGGTAGTCCCAACTTATGACCTGAGTATCCTACAAACAGCTGGTCTGCTTGCCTGATTCTAGCCATTCTGCTGATGTAAAAGCTGAGAGCTCGCTAGGGTCCAGCCTGTGTAGCCTTTCCTCCTCTTTCCCCGGATGGGGAGGAGGGTAGAATGAAGGCAAGGTCATTTTCTGAGTAATATGGAATTCAGAAACCACCTTTGGGAGAAAATTAGGCTTCACCTGGAGGACAACCAGGAGAGAGCTTGAAGCTCACTCACCCTCGTAGCCGATGTTAGTGCTACAAGTAGGACAGTTTTAAGTGTCAGAAATCTTAATGCGCAAGAGTGAAGTGGCTCGAATGGAGTGCCCATTAAGAAGTTTAAGACTAAATTTAAGTCCCATAATGGAACCTGGAATGGTTTTGGAGGGTAAACATTAGTCAGACCCTTGAGAAATTGTACCACTAGATGACTTTTGAAATACGATGGTTCCTCCGCAGTGCGCTTGAAGATAGAAAGTGCTGCGAGATAGCCTTTTACTGTGCCAACTTGAAGGCTTGAGTTTGCCAAGTAGAGTAGAAACGATAGCACCGTTGGTGTACCGCATGAAAAAGGGTCGATATTCTCTTCCCTACACCAGCTGCAAAACTTGTTCCAATGGCAGCGGTATAAAGACTTTGTTGCCGGTCTTCTGGCCGAAAGCAACACCTCCATGACGTCATCAGGGAGATCCCAATCCTTGTACCTCAACCTTTCAGAAGCCAAGCGTGAAGGTTGAGGGTTCTGATGTCTGGATGGAGAACCTGACCTCCCTTCTGCGAGAGAAGATTCTCTTTGGGTGGAAGACGGATTGGAGGACAGATGGACATATCTATAAGGTCCGGGTACCACATTCTCCTGGCCAAGTCCGGGGCAATTAGGATCATGGTTTTCCGGAATCTTCTCAACCTCCTGATCATTTGAGGAATAACAGGGACTGGTGGAAATGCGTAGAGGAGTGGAAACTCCTAGTCCACTACGAACGCGTCTCCCAGAGCTAATCTCGGGGGAAATTCCCTTGAACAGAACAGATCGCACTTCCTGTTGGTGCTTGTGGCGAACAGATCCACCTGAGGGGTTCCCCAAAGGGCAAAGATCTCTTGAAGGACTTCCTGAGCTAGCTCCCATTCGTGGGAGACTGTGCTCTGCCTGCTCAGAGCATCCGCTGTCAAATTCTTCTCTCCGGCTAGATGGAATGCCGATAGAGAGATTCCTTCCCGAATTGCCCAAAACCAGAGCTGCATTGCCTCTCTGCACAGTGGTAGTGAACCTACGCCTCCTCTTTTGTTGAGGTAGTGCATGGCCACCGTGTTGTCTGTCATTATCAGGACATTTCTCCCCTGTACTGATGGCAGGAAAGCTTTCAGCGCTAGTGTGATCGCTCTCAGCTCTAATAGGTTGATATGTAGTCTGGACTCCGATGGAGACCAACGACCGCTGATGGTCAAGTCGTTGGCATGGGCTCCCCACCCTGTGAGCGAGGCATCTGCGACTACTGTTATCTCCGGCCATGGTTGCCAAAACAGTTCTCCTTTCAAGATGTTCTCCGAATAGGTCCACCACTGAAGGTCGTGGGCTACCTTGTCCGGAATCCGGAGGAGGTCTGACATTCTCCCTGAGAATTGTGACCACTGACTTCTCAGTGCCCACTGAAGAGATCTCATTCTCAGGCGAGCCTCTGGCACAAGGAAGATGCAGGATGCCATGAGGCCTAGCAACCTCAAAAAGTCGAAGGCTGGGAGACGTTGGGCATTTTGAAACTTGGTGAACATCTGTAGAATATCTTGAGCCCTCACCTCTGGTGGCGAGGCTTTTCCCAGGGAAGTGTCCAGGACCGCTCCAATGAACTGGAGTCACTGAGATGGTAGAACTTGTAGGGCTTATTTGCAAAGTTGCTCACGCAGGCGACTCCTTACAATCCCTGTTTACTACGTGTTGAAAAAAGTAGGTTCACTGATTCGTGTTTGTTTGTCGCTGGTCACTGGATTAGGATGGATATTAAGCCCATACCGTCCAAAAAAAACAGAAAAACCACAAAAGACTCCAGGACACAGCGCCAATGGTAAAGGTTGTTTAATAGCATGAACTGTATCAGTCGTAGCTATATATAAAGAAAGAAGCCCTCTACTTGATAACGTGTTTCGGCTCCCACGAGCCTTTGTCAAATCAGGGCTATGTTTCGCAATTGCATTGGGTAAGCAGATTCTCAAATGTGTTTTTTAGTTTTTTTAAATCAGGAATCTCCTTAATTTTATAACTGAACTAATGGGTACTTTTCTATTTTCTTTCTCCATACATGTTTGTTTTTCATTTTTGTGATTTTTGTGATGTTTTCTGAACCCACTCAATCCTCCCCTTCACCAACCCTTGTTTCTCTGTCTAAACCAATGGTATACATTTTTGCAAACTACTAACTTAACATGCTATATGTAACTTTGAATTGTGGTATGAATGATAATACTTCAATACAATAATGTTTGTTTGAACCGACATTTCGTGGTTTTTCTGGTCTCTGAGATGGTATCATCTGTGACTTCTTTAAATTGAGGGAGAAGCCCAGTCTGTGAAGGAAGAGGCAGACATAATCTAGCTGGGTCCGGGCCTGTTCCGAAGATACGGCCCTGATCAGCCAATCGTCCAGGTAGGGATAGACGTGGATCCCTTCCCTCCTTAGACTCGCCGCCACTACCGACATCAGCTTGGTGAAGACCCTCGGGGCGGAGGTCAGCCCAAATGGCAGAACTCGAAATTCATAATGAGAGTTGCCAATTGCGAACCTCAGGTATTTCCTGTGCTTGAGATGGATTGGCACATGGAAATAAGCATCCTGAAGGTCCAGAGATACCAGCCAGTCCTGGAGCTGGAGGGCCTGAAGGATCTGAGAGAGAGTTACCATCTTGAACTTGTCCTCCCTGAGGAACTTGTTCAATTCTCTTAAGTCCAGGATGGGTCTCAGTCCTCCGTCCTTCTTTGGTATGAGAAAGTAGGGGGGAGTACCAGCCCTTGTTCCTGTCCGCTACAGGTACCGGTTCTATGGCACCTTTCTCTAGCAGGTCCATCATTTCCTGCAAGAGGAGCGGATCTGGAACTTTTCGGGAGCTGTTCCCCCGGTGGATGACTCTGAGTGATGTGTAGAAAAGGTAGGCAGTAAACTTGGGCAACTGTCTCCAACGCCCAAGCATCTGACGTTATAGCCTGCCATTCCGTCAGAGGTTGAGTTAACCTGCCCCCACAGGTGTCTTGTGTGCGAAGGCCTCAGAGTGGTTTGGGGGCGGCTGATGCAGATGCCGAGGGTAAAGAGGCACCTGCTGCGGTCTTAGTACCTTTGACCCGTCCACCTCGGGTGGATCTCCTTTGGCCTCTTTGAGCCAGCTGTCCTCTGCCTTTTCCGAATGCGGAATAATGGCGAAAGGACTTTCCTCTGCCAGAGGTTCCTTAGGGGCGAAAAGGAGTCTGGCGGATAGCAGCTCCTAAAGATTTTGCTGCTGCCTTGGAAGTCTGTAACTTTTCCAGACTGTCATCAGCCTTTTTTCCGAATAACGAAGAGCTGTCAAAGGGCATATTCAAATGTCTGGCCTGTACATCTGGAGCAAAGCTAGCCTTTCGCAACCACGCATGCCTGCGGATTGTTGTACTAGCCGCCATGGCCCTGCTGATACTGTCAGCGGAATCGATGCCAGTTTGAAGAGACTCACACATGGCATCCTTGCCATCTTGAATGATGTTAAGGAAGGCTTCCTTCTCCTCTCCATCGGTTATGCAGTCAGCCGCTGATGAAGCACACTCCCATAATGTGTGACTGAACCTGGCGAGCGTACAGGTGGCATTGATGGACTTCAACGCCATACTACAGGCAGAGAAGACTTTCTTTGCCATAGAGTCGTACCTCTTGTCATCCCTGTCCTGTGGGACAGTAGGGTAAGCAGTCCTACTGCTGGGTGAAGTTGCCACTTGAACCACCAGGCTCTCTGGGGTCGGGTGTTTTGACAGGTATTCAGGGTCAGCAGCCGCTACCCTATACTTTGTCGACAGTCTTTTATTGACTGCTGGGATGACTTTGGGAGTCTCCCAATTGGATGCAATTTTTCTTTGCAGGGCTGCATGGAAGGGGACCACCGGGTCCTCCTGTGGACCTTTGTCCAATATATCCGTTAGATCATCCTGTTGGAAAACAGGTGAAGGCGCAGACCAGCCCATAAACTCAATTATTCTTGCCACCAGGGTTCTATATGGTGTTTAGGCATGTTCCCCTGGGTCTGGCTTTACAAATTCCACTTCTGTGGAAGTGTCAAGTCCACTGGCCTCATGAAGTGAGTCTTGCAGTTCCTTCAGCATACTTTCTTCAGAGGTGAAATCCTCTGCAGCAGGCAGTGAGGATCTTTGTAAACCAAAAGTTTCTTGGTCAGAGTCTTCTCTTTCTTCATAAATTGAAGAAAGACCAGGGTATTCTGATCTCTGAAATGGAGTAAAGCCCATTTCTAGGGCTGAAGGAGCCAAACTCGTCGTTATTGGACGAGAAAATGTCGAAGTCATCGACGCCGATGTAACTGGCCTCGAAGGCGCCAAAAATGGCGTCGAAAAAACGGGAAGGGGCCTCGAAGAATTCGAGAGGATCGGGATCCTACTTTAGGGCATCGACGACTGTCTCGGCGTCGTGCCGGAGGCCCTTGAAAACACTGTTGGCTGTGGAGCCTTGGTCCGCTCTTTCGTCGGCGTCGAGCCGATCGACCGATGCGTCGAGGAACCCTTCGACAACGGCGTCGATGGCGCCGACCCGTGCGTCGAAGGAATCTTCGACGACAGCGTCGAAGGAACCCTCGACGACGGCGAAGACGGCGCCTTCTTACCCGATGGCTCATGGCGCTCTCGAGTGGAATGTTTCGCTGGGTACTGCGACTCGCGGCGTTTTGATTTTTTGGGTTTTTCACCCGGTGTATCACCCTCAGCTGTCTTCGAGGGTGTCGAGGCCGCGTTCTCGAAGACGCTTAAACATTTTCTTTCTGAATTCCTCCCACTCAGCTTGAGAACTGTGTTTGGTGGGACAGGAAACTCTTTCTGGGGACACCGAAGACGACTAGGAGTGGGACCTTCGACGTCTCTTTTTTGAGTGTCTCGATCTCGACGAATGGTGGGAGCTGCTTCGAGATCTGGAATGGGAGTGTTTTCGACGGCGAGGAGACGAATGTCTCGATTCGGCCGACGAAACCTTCGAGGAGGATTTGGCTGACTTACCTCTCTCGAGCTTCCCCTTTTGCTCCTTCAGGGCTTTCACCGTCATGGAAATGCAGTCCTCACACTCCGAACAATGGTGCTCGGACCCCAAACACCATAAACAGACCCTGTGTGGATCCGTTATTGAGATTTTTTTACCGCAGTCTCGACACTTCTTGAAGCCGAATCACGGCGTCGGCGGCTCTGATGAAGAAGGCATCGAGAACGATAAGGTATATTCGAGTAGAAATAGAGTTAGATAAACCTGACTGAACTGAGCAACGACGTTCCGAGGCCCCACGAAGCGCAGAAAAACGGAACTGAGCAACGGACGCAGCGCGTGTCTATTTATGGGCATGGTGACGTTGACGCCGATACGGTGGCCGTCGAGGGACATCGACTCAGCGGACGTCGACGCGCAGCGCCCTCTACAGAAAAAATTTCCGATGCCAGCAAGCTGGAAACGTATATCAAAGATAAGGAATACGTTGGAGGACACAATCCCTTCGAAGTAACATTACTAAATGCAGCCTTATGTGGGTTTGTGAGTAAACTTCATGCTTCACCAAGTATTAGCATTTTACAGGAAGCTAGTAGAGACCTTCAGGGATCTACAAGCTGGTCATCTTTAATCTCTACACTGAGGAACGTGTTTAATCATAGAAAACAGAGTATAGCACTGTTAGGGTGAATTCTCAGAAATGTGCAAATTCCCTCTACCTTAGAGACCCCAGCAATTTTGCTGGATTTTGAGGAGTTGATTTTTTTTTAGCCTGGAGAGCGTGCAACCCTTTTTCCCACTCTCTCGTGTGTTTTAATGTGATTTTGTACACTGTTTCTTTTGGTTGTGGAGTCTGACGAACTCCATAGGCATCATCTTTTACATTGTGTCACACAGCACCTTCAGTGCAGTGACACAGGGAAGTCTTTCAGATTTTCCAAAGGTTTAAATACCGTCTCTGGGATGAAATACTGTTTCCGAGAGCAGTAAACTGAAATTGACTTTACTTACATGTGTAACTTTGTAGACCCAGCACACACTATCTTACAATAGGGTGCTGGAGGGGTTACTTAGTATCCCCTTTGTCTAGCTTCTCATGTAACAATTTTTGTTACCCTTTCCTCACCGAATGGCTGGTGGCAGTGGTTTACCTTGTACTACCATTATGGGATTTTACCGCAGGCTGCGTTCGCAGCCATGGTTAAGCACCCATGGGTGCCATTTTTGTCAAAATGGCCCCCGTCTTCTTTTTTCTCAATTTCTTTGTGGAAAGGTCCTTCTTGAGATTTACTCTGCACGCTAAACCAGGTTTGGTCCCTTTGTTAATTTTGTCTTTGGCGGTATTCACAAGTGAAGCCTGCCTCTGGCTCCAGGGTGTCTGGCGGGGCAGGAAGCGAGGGAGGTGGCCCAAACTCCCTGTGCTTAGTCTCCTAGGAGATAGGAATGCACTCTTAGGTGATTGGCCGGCTGGCTGCCCGATAAGGACAGCCACTCTGCTGGGTGAGACAGCTAGGCTGGAGTAAATGGGAGCAAGCTGCATAAAAGTTGAGGCTTTTTGGCTTCGAAGGCAGAGTCGACTACTGGACGAAGGAATCCGATGAAGAACTTGAAGAGGACACCTGCTGCAACTCCTGGATCGTTGGTTTGCCCGGTGAAGCACTGCTGCTGTGCTGTGTATCGACAGAAGTTCCTGCAAGGACAACTTCACCCTTTGAGTTGGTGGGACCAGTCAACTCCAAAGTAAGCCACCTGGACATCCTCTCAAGGCTGGTCGAGTATCCACTGCAGTCGCTGCTGGAACCAGATAGCCAGGGAGAGGAACACCAGTCTGTGTGCGTTTTGCATTTAAGCTGGCCAGGAGCTCCAGGAAGATCCTCTGGACTCCCAGGAAGCAGGACTGACCTAGCCTGAGCCCCCTCAACAGAGTGCGGGACCCCAGAAGCAAGGAAAGCCCATCTCAACAGCCAGGATCCGCTGTGTTGCAGTAGACGCGAGGAGCTGAAACACCGAACAGCCACTTGTTTGAAGTTTGCCGGTTGCGAACAGTGACCGTCCAATTGCAGTGCAGGAGTCCTCCCTCTTGTCCCCACTACTGAGGCCCAGGAACAGCAAGATCTGTAGAGCTGCACAGGAACAGAAGTCATGTGCTGCACTTTTTCTTCAACCTAAAGGTACTGTAAAGTCTAAGAGAAAGAGAACTTACCTCTTGTGTAGCCAATTGTCCTCTGTGTAGCCACTTGTCCTCATTGGAGATTTGCTTGGTTTCATGTGTAGAGTTGCTGCCAGCTTCTTTACTTCACAAGCATTATCAGCTTGTGTCCCTACTTTGATTGCTTCTATTCTACGAAGACTTTATAGACAATGGAAGAGACTTTCTACTTATCTGCAAGAAGTGCTTCAGTTCACCTTGACTTTTGCTAACTAACATTGGCTGGCCTAGGCTTCCTGAATGACTCTTCTCCCTTCTGCTTATGTGTTCTGCCTTCCTTCCAGGAACAGGTTAACTGACTTTGCATTGGGAGGGGGGGGGGTTGTATTGGAAGTACTTACCTGCTTGAGAATAACTGTGTGAATACTTGTTTCATTCTGAACTTTCTTCTCTTTAACACTAATCCCAAGAATATTCTAAATGCAACAGTAATATATTAATGCCAACAGCACCCTAGCTATTGAAGTCACCCGAGGATGTAGGTAGTGCCTGTGTGTCAATACAAATGGGTATTTACTGATTTAGATAACTAAGAGTGTGTATTTCTGAAGTATATTTATGTGGCGTTTTATATTGCTCCCTTCTAAATAAGGCTTATTCTAACTGACTGATAAATATATTAATTGTTTTATCAAGAAACCTTGTGTGTAAGAGTTTATTTGAATTCTTGTCACTGAGAACCTGTGTGCAACTCCCCTACAGCTCACATTGACCCCTCTTGAGATACGCCTGGCTGCTCCACGCGCTACCAACCGGTGTAGTGCAGACTTATACCAAATGTTGGGTTTCTATTGCCAGGAGGTCAGGGTTGTTGTAGTGCACCCAAAGGGCACTGCATACAATCTTGCCTAATTGGCACATACCTCCTCAGCACTAACAGCATAAACAATTACATACAAACTTTTCCTGCTCTTGAGCTACTGGTTCTACAGCACCCACGAGTTTTGCAATTCTGATACATGGGAAACAAATTGCAGTAGAGCATGCAAGGGGAGGGATAAATACCTTGAATATCTTTCTATCCTGGTTGTACAATTAAACATGTATGCATGGCTGCACAGTTAGTAAGTAGTACTAAAAAAATTGTTGGGGTAAATAATCTTAGAGTAATAACATCAAAAACATATTATAACATGTCCACCAATACCATATAATGGGCTGGTGATGTTCATACGCTTTGAAAATTAACAAGTCTGGACATAAGGGGAATACACAAATATTTACTTCATCGCCAGATTCTGAAAAAGTCTCAGATGAAGAATGGCAGTCCCCATCATCAAGTTTCCTTTTCCGGCTTGGGCTTCTGTTGTCCTATTCAAAATGAAAATGTTAAATATACTGGTCAAGCAAAGAAACATCTTTCGTTAGTCTAACTTTTGGCATTAGTGTGCCACTTCATTTCCATTAAATATGGATTTACTGAATATAATTCATCAACAGTACAACACAAGGCTCTACCAATGGGGGGAGGAGGGGGGGAATAAACTATGGAAATCCCAGCCAGTATACATGTAAAAATTAGACCTATTGAAATTCTGCATGGAGTCGAAAACATGGTTTGCTATGAAATCTTTATTTTGTTCAGCTTTCCCCATCTGTCCAACAGGAACATTAGCATATTTGAAAAAGTATTGTCAAGGATAACAGGCTGCAACCTCATGCCCTGACTTAACCCATTTTGTTTTTGGGGGAGCTGCTCAGTTCTTAAGACTACCAGAAAGGGTTTAGGGGTCTCCATATAAATCTATGGCATCATTGATGCCTCCCTTAAAGAGTAGTGCAGAAAAGGCTGGTTTTCCCATTCTTTTTGCAGTACGACTTTTTTTCCCATACGGTTAGGACAGTTTTTCTGAAGTCCAACTAAGGGCAAGTACGTGGTCATAGAAAGATAAACACAATATAAAAACACAATGCTTGAAGGTAAACAGACCAAAGCATAAACCTTGTTCAGAAAACAAACAGTATTTCTAGGCAAGTTAGACCTTATCAAACATATTTAGTAAAGGACACACCTATTCATGGGAGTAAAACCATAAATTACATTATGATTACTTTCAGTGACACAAGGATAGTAGACCGTAGTGGTTGTGCAGTGACACCCAGTTAAGGAATCACCTAGTAAACCAACCCTCAAGAATACTTTTCTGAATAATGGAACACTCATTCAAGGAACAGTAGAAACCTATAACCTCATTCAGGATAACAGAGTTATAATAGGTGTGTAAGACCTTTTGGTGTAATATACAATAACAGTTGCTTTACAGCTCCGTGTAACACATAGTAAGGTAAGCAGGAACTCTTTAAACTAATTTAGGATTGCACCAGACAGACCGAGGTCAGCTACACTTACAGAATACGTCTTTAAGGATGGCACACCACTATTTTAGGCAGGTAAAACCTTATGTTTTACTATTATACTTGTTTTTCAGGTCAGTCGAACACAGACTAAGGTAAGCAGTACCTTTCTAACCTATTTTAGGATGGCGCAAGGCAGACCAAGGTAAGTAAAACCCATATACTTTATAAAGGAGCCATCATCAATTTAAAGGTAGGTATAAACCTAAGACTGTTTTAGCATCTGTATAAAACAGACCACGGAAAGCAAAACCCAATGTTACACATTGTGAATGACTCAAAGTTATTCTAAGTAGGTAAAGCCCAAGGCAGACTTAGTTAAGACAGGCTATCCAGCGGGCCGGGGGAAGCAAGACCCAAGTGGTGAACTTACACACTAATATTCTGGAAGAAATAGTTAAGCAAAGCCAACAGCATTACTTCTGGGAGGGGACACCAATTCACAGGTGCACAGTCTTCCGAATCGCACTGAAACTTTGTGCTAATCCTGCTGGAACTCCAGAGACACAATTGAAGTCTGAAAACTCCCTTCACCAGAGTGCTGGACCTTTTTAACGACGAGAAGCCGACCAGCGATATTCACTCTTCATCAGTGCTATTTGAAAGGCCCTGAAACCACAAAGAGCTGCTGAATAGCCCGCCAGTAGTCCTCCATCTTGTCCCCACGACTGAGGCACAAGAACAAGTGCCTGCGTGGCTGTAAGCAAGGAGGAATCCAGCTGGAACATTCACTTCAAACCAGGAGGTACTGTGGGGATTTGTGGTACTTACCTTACTGCCATAAGTCGTGCTTTCTCACTTGAGAAGGGCACTTGTTTAACCTTTGGAGTTGAGCTCAACTCCCTTTACACAGGCTTAACAGCTTGTGTTTCTCCAGCGATTTTCCTCAACAATCTTAGTTTGTGAAATACTTTATCCAAAGAAGTCCATCAGAACTAGTGACGTAGTCCAATTTACTTTGGCTGGCTTGGCTCCTTAAAGGCACTGTTCTACATCTATTGACTTTGGCATTGCTTGTCCACTGACAGATTGTAATTTGTTGAACACTTTTACTGCTGGGAAAGGCTTACCTAGATTCCATTAGAGGATTTAAACTGTCTTCACATTATAAGAAAGTATGTTCTAACCTTTCTGGAAAGTATATATAAGGTTGGTTTATACTTACCTTAGAAATGTTCTGCTGCGTACAAGAATTGGTCCGGATTTGCCTGGCCGGGGGGAGGAGAGGACCAACTCTCGCTCTACGCGGATGACCGCTTTATATACCTTAGCAACCCGAGCACCTCATGCCCAACTGTCTCCCTTATCCTTAAGGAGTATCAAAACTTTGCGGGTCTAAAGGTGAATGAGGCCAAAACCATTTACTTCCCGATCCAAGGCGGCAAGTCTGCGATCCCTGATGCCTGCCCATACCATGTCTGTATCGGGGAATTTAAATATCTGGGCATACGGCTTGACCCGACACTAGAAAGGTTCCTCCAACTCAACCTTCAGCCAGTAATAGAACGGTTTAATAGGGATGTCTCCCACTGGCAATCACTCCCCCCATCGCTAATAGGTATAGCCGCAGTATTCAAAATGATGACCCTCCCCAGACTTCTGTATGTTCTCCAAAACGCCCCGCTCACCATCCCCCGGGAAACTTTCATGCTTATTGACAAGAACCTTTGCACACTGCTATGGGGAGGGAAACAGCCCAGAATTTCCCTTAACACGCTCCACAGATCAGTATGGGAGGGGGGCATCGGTCTACCCTGCATTCGTACTTACTACCTTGCGACACAGATCGGGGTGGTAAATGAATGGGTACACGCAGACCCCACACTGCCACATATCCATATTGAAATAGAGACCATGTCCCCAATAACCCCACTGCAGATCCTGTATGCCACCAACAATCAACTCCCGACGTTACCGAAAATAACGCATCATATCCGCCGTGCATGGCGGGACACACACAAACTGGTCGGCTGGAAAGGGAAACCAACACTATCCCAACCCATATGGCAGAATGCGCACCATCCGGAGATAGTGAAAATGGGCTCTTTTGAACACTGGGGAGCAAAAGGGATAAATACACTAGCACATGTGATCCAGCGAGGTCAACTCCTAGACTTTGAGACCATGCAAGAGCAATTCGGCTTAGCACCTATGGACCGTTTTCGGCACGCGCAGCTGGCCCACGCCATCCACACTAGTTCCCTGACACAACAAATATACCCCCATGCTCTCCTATTGAGACTGTCGTCCTCCCGCAGCGTATTCCCTCCAAGGTCACCTCTACCCTCTATCAGGCCCTCAACTTCTTCGGGCCACACAACTCGACGGGCTCAAAGAAAGATGGGAAAGAGACTTAGGTGAGCTGGAACCTGAAGACTGGATAGATGCATTAATGTCCCCTAGAGAAATTGGGATAGAAACCAAGCTCAGACTAATACAACTGAGAATCCTTCATCACTCTTATTATTCACACACTGCCATGGCCAGATGGGGGGGGATCTGAGGATGGGACATGTATTAGATGCAAAACTGAGCCGGCCAACTTCTACAATATGATCTGGGACTGTCAAGTGCTACAAGTTTTCTGGGGGGACTGTATCAATACGATCTCCACTGTCCTGGCGACGCCAATTCCTAAAGATCCCAAAATGGCATTTCTGGGCATCTGGGGAGAAGTGGACTTGACAAAATATGGGAAAATGTTCTTGGCGGTTGCGCTGGGGGCGGGCAAAAGACTTATCGCGACTAACGGGGGCTCTATAGACCCACTGTGTCTGAACCACTGGAGCAATGAACTGGACAGATGTGCAGCTTCAGAACGCCGGATCTATAATGCGCGGGGTTGCCCCTGTAAATTTGAAAATATATGGTGTAAATGGCTCGATGCTCAATGAAATCCACCCCCTCCCATCTCTCCCTCCCCACCTTCCCCCCATTCCTTCCCCCTCCCTTGACTTGCGGACGTAAGCTATAACCTATGCTCCCAACATGTATTTGTCTCGCAACCATCTCATGGCCCCAGGCCCTGCAGTGCCCTTGCCGCTGTTGATATTGCCTTGTTTCTTTTTCTGATGTATGTCTATGCTTAACATCTGCTTTTACGTTGTCATGTTTACATTCAATAAACAGAGTTATAAAAAAAAGAAATGTTCTGCCATTCTGAAAAGTAGATATAAGGTTATTTTACTCTCCTGTGTATTGGTTGTGCCTCTTCCCCAAAAGAACAAGTTACTTACCAACTGGTAATGTTCTTTCGACTGGATGTTCCTCCAACTTATTCCACATCTTTGACATGTTTGATATATGATATGGCATTTATAACGCGCATATACACAAGTGTATACATATTACACACATGTAATTACCACAGCTGTGCTGCTTTGGAAATTTTTCGGCAGAGGGCGTCCTGCGTCAATGGCGTCGGGTCGATGTCCCTCGAAGGCCTCCGTTGAGGGTGATGTCATCAGATGTTTTAAGTAGGACGCACAGCGCCTGTAGGCTCTATTCATGTTTTTTCCCTCCACTACATGTGCCATAACCGCACACCAAGCCTCCATGACTGCACTTAGCCTTGTGGCAACGCAAGCTGCAATAGCATAGGAAATTCTTCAGAGGGGCAGGCTGGGAGGGCGATGTGGAATAAGTTGGAGGAACATCCAGTCGAAAGAACGTTACCAGTTGATATGTAACTTGTTCTTCAAATGGATTGTGCCCTCCAACGTATTCCACATCTTTGACAGACTCCCAAAGCAGTATCAGTGAACGAAGGAGGGAGAAGAATTTGGATATACCCAATCAGATGGCAGAATAGAGCTCTGCTTTACCAAAGGCCATATGTTGACCATGGAAAGTATCCAGGGAGTAATGCTCGACAAAGGTGTGGATGGAAGACCACGTTGCAGCATCACAAATGTTTTAAACAGGAACTCCCCGTAGTAGCTACGCCCCTGGTGGAGTGAGCCCGCAAACCCTCAGGAGGGTCCTTGCCAGCCAATCGGTAACATTCAGCAATGGTGAGGATAATCCACCTGTACAAGGTCTGTTTGGTAACAGCCTGGCCCAATCGGTGTCCAGTGTATCCCACAAAAAGTTGGTTGTCCACTCTGACCCTGGACATAATAGAAATATAAAAGCTCAAAGCTCTCCTAGGGTCCAACCTATGGAGTCTCTCCTCTTCCTTACCAGAATGAACAGGAGGATAGAAAGCAGGAAGTACCACGTTCTGGCTCAACTGAAACTCATTAAAGAAAGACAATGGACCAATAGATAAATGATGACAAGATAGTAAATGTATATAATCACAATTTTTACCAATACAAATTATTTCATTTTTAAGTCACTGACAGTTCATATTATGGGTCACAAAAATGTTCACACAACTTTTTCCACCACTCAAACTTCATTCATAACTCATACATAGCATATTCATACCAAACAACTAAACTTCATAATGGTGCCTGTTGTCACCATGCCAAAATATACACTATATTTAAACTGTTTTTACAGATGTGTCCCTCTATGTAAATATAGGGGATATGTGTCTGTCTGTCGACACGTGTTTCGGTTGCAGTTCACTGTGGGTCCAGAATCTCTTGCCCCAGTCGTTTATAGCCAACCTTCTTGTTGTGAGGACGATTCATGAAGGGTAGGCAGTAGCCGTGGGATATTGTTTCCAGAACCCATGCATTTGAAGTAATGGCTCGCCACTCTTTGAGATGCTGAGACAGTCTGCCCCCAACCGGCAAACAATGAGACCTGGCCTCATAGCTGTTTCGGAGCGGCTGCAGCAGCGCATGAAGGCAAAGAGGCAGCTGCTTGAGCGGCTTTGGCACTTGCTCCCCGTTCACCGCGAGGCCCCCTACGGTGGCCCCTTTGACTGGCTGCTCCCCTCGCTCTATCAAAAGAGGAGTAGTAAAGAAAGGAGCCCCTCCACTGCTGTTCCCTAGGACGAAAAGGTGGAGGTTAACACACAGCTGCGCCCAAAGACTTAGCAGCTGCTTTGGAGTTCTGCAACCTCTCAAGGCTCTCGTCAGCCCTGCTGCCAAACAAATGAGAGCCGTCAAAGGGCATGTTGAGAAGACAGGCCTGCACATCCGGTGCAAATCCCGACTTCCGCAACCACGCAAACCTGCGCATCAAGGTGCTTGCAGTCATGGACCGGCTGACACTGTCTACAGTGTCCAACCCAGCCTGAAGGGATTCACACATGGCATCCTTGCCATCCTGCATAATAGCAAGGAACCCATCCCTTTCTTCCCCTTCGAGAATATGCTCAGCTGCCAGAGAGACAATTACATAGAGTGTGTGAGAATTTGGCCAAGGCACATGTGGAGTTGGCCGATTTAAGGGCCATACTCCCAGCCAAAAAGACCTTGCGTGCCCATCCATCAAATTGCTTGTCGTCCCTATCTGGAAGGATGGTAGGGTACGCCGCCTGCCTCAAGGTGGCCGTGGCCGTCTGAACCACCAAACACAGGAGTAGGGCGAGTGGATAGGTAGCTGGTGTCACTACAGCATGGGCTGTATTTCTTAGTCAACGACTTGTGGACCGCCAGAAGAGACTCCAGGGTGTTCCAAGCAGCAGCCACCCTTTTCTGTAACACTACATGAAAAGGCAACACTATCAATGGACAGACCCTGATCTAAAATGTCAGTCAAGTCATCCTGATTGAATTCAACTGGAGGGCCAGACCACCCCAGGTACTCCGTAACCCTAGACATCAACCTCCTATACGAGGGCTCAGCATGAGCCCCAGTCTCTGGCCTGCCAAACTCCATTTCAGGAGATGTGTCCAGGCCACTGGCATGATGTAAAGACTGACGCAGATCCTCCAATTGACTGTCCTCAGAGAAAACCATGTCAGGAGCATCACCAGGAGCATCAAAAGGCTCCAACTCCACATCAGACCTCTCCTCATCCTCAGATTGTAGAGAGTGAAAGAACTCCCTCCTAGGTACAGGAGTAGACCTGGAGTCAACAGGGGGCCTCAGTCTTAGACAGAGCATTTCTCAGAGGTTCCACGGCTCTAGAGACCTCCACCGGCAAATTAAAACCTCTAGGTCCCGATGGTGTTGAGGACGCCGATAGCTTCAGCATCGACAATGGCACCAAAGGCTCAGAGGGCCTGGCAAGGCCCCGACAGCGGCACTCGATGGGCACAGCGCTGACGGAGGTCGACATCTTCCTCGACACCTTCCCAGACTTGGACGGTCTCGCCGGAGGCGACCTCGACCTGGATCTGGCAGATCTCTGGCGATCTATCGGAGCCTTGTCCAAACGGGACCTCAACAGTTCCCAATGTTTATTGCGCCGACCGCCCAGGCCCGAAGGCACGTGAAAGTCGGACCAAGACCGTTCCCTGCCAGCTTCAACCGAAGGCGCGGACGGGGCAGTGCCCTGAAATTGAAACATCTCCAAATGTTCTCCCTGAATGCCTTGCACTCCTCCGGAGTAGAGGACTTAGTGGGGCAAGCCACTTTCCTCGCGGAGCCATCATCCGACGAGGACGGTGAAGGCGACCGGTGACGCTGCTTCCGGGAGTGCCTTGACGAGGAGGTCAAGTGGCGAGAATCACTCTGGGTCCGAGATCCCCTGGACTCCCTTCGATGGGGAGAGTCACCCCTCAGGTCTTGGGTGAAAGACCAGAAGACT
Organism: Ambystoma mexicanum; assembly: GCF_040938575.1. Lineage (NCBI taxonomy): Eukaryota > Metazoa > Chordata > Amphibia > Caudata > Ambystomatidae > Ambystoma > Ambystoma mexicanum. Next base: position 1,095,874,971 of record NC_090924.1, read on the forward strand.
TCTTGGATTTATGGGGTTTGGATACCGACCTACCTGCAACTTCCCCTTATGCTCCTGCAAGGCTTTGGCAGTCAACGACTGGCACTTCGAGCAGTCGTCGGTCTCGCGGCTCTCACCCAGACATCACAAGCAGATACGGTGCGGGTCCGTGATGGACATCTTAGACTTACAGTCCCTGCACTTTTTAAAGTCCGACCACGGGGTCGGAGGTGTAGAAGACGAAATTATCGAAGTATATAACAAGAGGTATGCCGAGTTCTCGAAAAAAATGTTTGCGGAATAGCTCCTTCAAAAAGTATATGTGCTTTTTCTTACCTTGCGTTAGCTGTGTGCCAACCTAAAATAAGTTACCAGAGTTACTGCTTATCTCGATCTGTGTTCCACGGATCTCAAAAGCACCTGTAATTGAATATTACCTCCTTAGGTTTTACTCACCTAGTATAATGATTATCACAAAAGTAGTTATAGGTTTTTACTGTACCTAGAATAAGTTTTCCACTTTTCACAAAATGTATATTGTCCAGTTGTGTGACTTCGTGCTGAGCATCACGGTACAACTGTTAGTGTCTACTACTCTGGTATCACTGAATGTAATCTGAAAGTAGCCATTTGGTTTATTCCACAAGAATAGGTGTGTCCTATATTGAATGTGTTTAAAAAGGTTTGACTTCATTAGAACTACTGTTAGGTGTTCCAAATAATGTTATATGCTTTGGTCTGTGTGTCTTCAAGCATTGTGTTGTGCTTTTCTACAATGTGTTTATGATTTTGACCAGTACCTACCCCAAGACTTAACTTGGCCTAATTGTATTTAAAATAATCCTTTATATTTTTATAATACTTCTGGATTTCAGTGTTTCTATTGATTCATTTGTGTGTTATAGATTCTTTGTACCGGTCTACAGCCCTCTCTCCCTCCTAAGATAAGGCTGGCTGCTCTGTCTACGCTACCACAAGCTCAGGTGATACAGCCTTATACTAAGAGTGGAGTTTTGTAGTGTCCGTTGAATGGTTTTGATGAAGTTGGGTAGAACTTCAGAAAAACTGAGGACTCCCAATCAACAAAAACACTCCAAAAGCTTCACAGAAATCACATAGGCTTAAGGTAAGTAAATACCCCGGCCAATACAGTACCTCAGCACAGAAGGAGACTTACAGCAGAAAGACTTAAGGATCTGCAGTCAAAAACCTGGTTGATGGATTCCTTTGTCATGAAGACGGAAGACAGGACTTTGGAAGGGATTTTGCAGCAGTGATCAACGGAGAAGGCTCCAGGCAAGAGTTTATTTGTGGCTGGATTCAGCGCTGTGGTTTTGGTGCCCTTTTCAGGAGCAAGAAGCCCTGGTGATGCCGGAGCGCACGCCACACCACCTTATCGCTCGTCCAAACTCCTCGTCGAGAACAATCTGGTCTGCGAAGTTTCCGGACACCTGGACCCACCGAGCATCCAGGAACTTCTGAAGGGGTCGGATCCGCAACCTGCGGAGCCAGATCAGGTAAATGCACAACGACATCATACCGAGCAGTGACTTGATGGTCCTTACCGTGGTGGTCTTCAGTGCCAACAGCTGTTGCACCTTGCCCAGAATGGCCCAGAATTACCATGTTGAGCCTGGACCACAAGAACAGCACTTTCTGCGATGGAATCAAGCAGGTCTTTGGATAGTTCACCGAGAACCCAGGATCCGCCTGCAGCCGGATGATCCTGTCTGTGTGTTCGACATTGATTTCCCTTGACTTGGCCCGGATGAGCCAGCAGTCGAGGTAGAGGTACACATGTATCCCTTGCCAACAGATGTGCCGCCACTGGTGCCAGGCACTTCGTAAACACCCTGGAAGCTGACTTCAGTCCGAAAGGGAGGGCCTTGAATTGGTAGTGCTTACCCTGTACAATGAAGCACAGGAACTTCCTATGCTTTTCATGAATGGGGACGAGGAAATAAGTGTCCTCTAGATCCAGCAACGACAGGAAGTCCCCTTGCTCCAGTTGGCCAAGCACGTGTTTCAACGTGACCATCCTGAATTTTTGGGACTTGAAGAACTTGTTTAGACGGCGCAGGTCAAGAAAGGGCCTCGAGCATGGCGCACACTTCCTGCAGGAGCTGAGGGATGTGCTGCTCCTGCCGGGCCACCGGTGGTATCCGCAGACACTTCTGCTGGGACTCTAGAGTGTGTCCGTGGGCGAAAGAGTCCAGCACCCATTGGTCAGTGGAGAACTTTTCCCACTCACTGATGAAGCCTACCAACTGGCCTCCCACGGGGGTGCATGGGTGGGGGCCCCACATCCTGGCCAGTTCAGCACTGCTTCGGGGCCTGCGTGCCACCTTGGGAGCGACGACGACGGCAGCCACCTCTGAAGGCCTTGGTACAACCCTTGTAGGCCTCCTGAGTCGTGGAACAGGAGAGTTGAAGGTACGAGGATGATCCCCCGGCTGAAACCTTTGAATGATCTTCCGGATTTTCCTGCTGAGGCACGAAAGGAAGGGCGATGTTGCTGAAGTGTGCCAAGGGTACGTGTCATCTCTGTGTTGGTCTTGATGGCTTGCAACGATTCGTCAACGACCTTCCCAAAGAGATTGTCCCCGAACAGCCTGTCCAGGACCCTCCTCTGAACTTTCTGCCGAAAGGTGGTGGCTTTCAACCAACCACAATGACGGAGGCAGACACTGTTGCCCAACTGTCGGAACCCTGTGTCCGTGACGTCCAGGGCCACCATGATGGCATGGTCCAATGCAACCTCACCCACCTGACAGATCTCCAGCGCCTCAACCTGCTTGTCGTAGGGGAGAAATTCCAGCAGCGTGGCCATCTTATACCACTGCTCCCTTTCGTATCTGGTCAGGATCGCAAAAGCATTTGCTGTCCGTTGTTACCACGGTATATCACATTCCTACCCATGGCGTCCAACTTCTTCCCCTCACTGTCTAGGGGAACTGAGGCTGAAGACTATGGATTTGAGGACTTCTTCCTCGCTGCCGCTGAGACCACAGAGTCCGGGGAGGCCTGCGATGGCAGGCACTTGGGTGCAGACTCAGGCACCCGGTATTTCTTTTCCAGCCTGTCTCTTTTTTGCCAGGGCTGAGGCGGGATTCCTCATCAGCGCCAGGCCCTCATCCAAAACATCGTCCAGGAGAGGCACTGCCAGAATGGTCTTCCTCTTCACCTCTCGGCACTGGTAAATGGAACCTTCCTTCTTGGTCTCTTCTGGCGTCAGCTGGAAGAGCGCAGACGCACTGGTGACCATGGAGTGGAACGATCCCACTTTGTCCCGCAGTGCAGTGTCCGTCCCTATATCCCTAGGAGGGGGTGGGGGACATGTGAGGTAGTTGATGATGAGGCGGGGGATGCCAGTTTCCGCTTCTTCCCTGGCGGGTGACTAGTGCCGTCAGCATCCTCCTTTGGATCTCGGACACCAGTGTGTGGAGAGTTAACAGGATGTCCAGCGATACGTCCCTGGGAGGTGGAGGGGGAGTAGGCTTGCTGGGCCCAGAGCCTACATCGTCAGCGGCTCTGCAGTCATCGTCCTCCTCTACAATTCTTCCATCATCATCATCCTCAGTGTTTCCGCCATCGCCATCATTCCCCACATCCTCCAGGACCATGTGAACAGACACCATGTCCTCTTTGTCCAAAGAAGAAATATCCGTGCCCTGGAGCACGGTAGAGGCCTCCACTGCCCCCCACTTTTTTGCATCCTGAGGGGTCGGAGCCGGGCTCAGGACTGGCATCCTTTTTCTCCAGTGTTTTCTCGTTGAGCCACGCCGCTAATCTACTGTGATGGTGCGTTTGGTGAATCCTAGGCAGATTTCGCAATCTGCTTCCTTGTTATCTGGATGGAGACAGTAGAGGCACTGGGAGTGTTTGTCCTCCAAAAACACATTCCTCAATACGCAGCTGGAGCAGAGCTCGAGAGAACCTCCATCCTTCTCCACCAACATGGCCCGGCAGGTGGTGTAGGCCCGATGGCCTTCTGGATTCTACAATGAAACTCTTGACGATTCTTGCCCTTGAGGGGAGATGAAAGACGCCAACAAACTGATACCTGCTTGCCGGTCAAAGGAACGAAAGAGCACACTGGCTCTAATTGAAAAAAATGGGAACTTTTTAACAAGAAAAGCGCAGCTACTTAGAAAAATTCTCAGAGCAAAACCCGAGAACTCCCAAAACCTGAATGTGCAGTAAAAATTTGAAGATGGCTGCCAGAGTGGCTTAGGGAGAGGGCAATCAATGGCTGGGGGCAGTATGACCCAGAGCTCAGTGATTGGTTTATATGAGAAAGAGAGTTTGTAAGTGAAAGCAAAACTGTTTTTTCTTTTACCGAGTATTCCCGGCCTGACAACATGGAATATTCATGAGCATGTGAATCCCTGCCAGACCCCGTGCTGGAGAAGGTTATTACTTACCTTAGAAATGTTCAGCCATTCTGAAAAGTATATCCAACATCTTTCTTTCCTTCCTTAGAAACTGTTTCGCCATTCTAATAGAAAGTAGATGGAAGGGTATTTTACTCCCTGTGCAGTGTCATAGAGAAATCGTTTAGATTTTTCATAAGGTTTAAATACCTTTTCTTGTGTGAACTACTGTTCCCAAGAATAGTAAAGTGAAATTGACTTTACTTACCTTTTCTCTTAGTAGGTGTTAGGGAGAATTCTCAGAAATGTGCTTTCTTCACCCTAGAGACCCCCAGCAACTTTGCTGTATTTTGAGGACTTGTTTTTTCCCCCCTGGAGACAGTGTGAGCCTTTTTTCCCACTCATGTATTTTGATGTGTGTTTTACTCTTTTGTTCTTTAGTTATGGAGTTTTAGATAACGCCATAGGCATCATCTTTTTATTGGTGTGTCACACAGCGCCTTTAGTGCAGTGGCACAGGGGTGTCCTTTGGACTTCCCAAGGTTTAAATGCCTTCTCTGGGATGAACTACTGTTCCACAGAGAATGTAAAGTTAAATTGACTTTACTAGTCTTTTTAAATTCATAGACCCAGCACACACTATCTTCCTATAGAGTGCTGGAGGGGTTACTTAGTATCCCCTATGTCTAAACAATCTTGTAGCTGTCAAAAGCTACCCTTTCCTATTGAAATGGCTGGTGGCAGTGGTTTTATAACGAACTACCATGATATTTCCCGATCACAAACACCGATAGCTAGAAATCGGGGCCGCCATGTTTTTCAATATGGTGCCCAAGACCCCTCTGTAGAAACAAACTCTGGTCTTCCTTTTTCACCATTTCTTTGTGGAAAGGTCCCTCTGGTGTTAACTCTGCGCACCAAAACAGGTTTCATCCCTTTGTACGTGCCCATGGCGTCCGAGTGTCTGGGGTGGGCAGGAAGAGAGGGAGCTGTCCGAAACTCCCTGTGCTTGGTCTCCTAGGAGACCCAAATGCACTCTGGCGTGATTGGCTGGCTGACTGTCCAACAAGGACAGTCACCCTGCTGTCACTCAACAGCTAGGCTGGAATCAATTGGGAGAAAACTGTTTAAAATGCGAGTTTCCAGGACTGGAAAGCAGAGTCAACCACTGGAACGAAAGAACCGAAGACAAGCTGGAAGAGGACGGCTTCTGCAACCACTGGACCGTTGGTTTGCCCGGTGAAGCCCTGCTGCACCTCCGAATCACCAGATCTTCATTCAACAGAGAAGCTCCTTCAAGGACGGCTTCTTCCTTTGAGTTGGTGGGACCAATCAGCTCAGAAGACACCTGGATACCATTCTCAATACTGGTTAAGGTTTAGCCAGGGAGAGGGAAACCAGTTTGTGTCTTGAAGCAACGGCTACTGAACCAAGGTGACTCCATTTTGTTTGCTCCGAAGACGATCCCGTCCAGTGCAAGAGTCCCCCCCCGAATCCTCCCTCTTGTCCCCACGACTGAGGCTCAGGAACAGAGATCTGCAGGAACTGCCAGGAACCAACGTCTTCAGCTACATCTTTTTGCTTCACTTGAAGGTACTGTGCCATCCAGTTGAGAGATCCTAACTCTCGCTGTGAAAGTTTGTGAAACTTTCCCAACTTGCAGGCCTAATCAGCTTGTGACCCAACATATCATCTTTCGTCTAAACTACTTCTTGGAACTTTTACAAAGACTTCTCCATCTCTACCAGAACTGTGCTGTCGTATTACACTAGACTATTGACTTTGCCCTGGCCTATTGAATTGAACTGACCCTCCTGGTACATTGAACCTTTGCATTATCTAAAAGAAGTGTTTTCTAACCCATTGTACAATATTCTGCCTTTTTATTCCTATTTAAAATAAGTGAAGTGCCATTTGGCTCCTTTTTCAGTGGCGCTCCAACTGTCCCTACAACTAAGAGTTTTGTACTGTAGTATATTGGTGTTTAATATTGAGTTGATTTCTATTAGTGAATGTTTTCTAAATGATTGTGTAAATAAATGTTTAAGTATTTTTTACCAAGAAACCTTGACTGTAAGTGTCTACTTGAATCACTGTGATTGTGATACTTCTGTGTAATTTCCTTTACTGATCACATTCCCACTTGAGATAAGCCTGGCTGCTCAGTTCGCTACCAAAAAGTGTGTGGTACAGACTTATACCAAAGGTTGGTTTTTGCTTACACCTGTAGTCCTAATTGTGTGTGGTGTTCCCAGAAGGTACTGCATGCAATTCTGCCTAACAGTACGTCCAGCACACCCCATTTTATGTTGAATGCTGGGGGGGTTAGTAGCCCCTTATCCTACTCTCTCATGTAACATTTGAATGTAACCCTCACTACTTTAAATGGCTAATGGCAGTGGTTTAATGTTCCTATCATTGTGCGTTTCTACAGCAGGCTGAATTCTCAGCTGCAGTATATCACCCATGACCATTTTGTCAAAATGGCCCGGTCTTCTTTTTTTTTGCCATTTTCTGTGTAAGAGGTCTTTCTTGGGTTTTACTCTGCGCGTTCATCCAGATTTGAGCCCTTAGTATATTTTGCCTTTGGCAAGCTTCAGCCCTGAAGCCCGCCTTTGGCTCCAGTGTGTCTGGAAAGGCAGGATGTTAGGGAGGTTACCGAAACTCCCCTGTCCTTTGTCTCTAGGAATGCCTGAAAGCAACGAGTCCTGATTAGCTGGCTGGCTGTCCTTCAGGACAGCCACCCTGCTGTGTGATTGACAGACTAGGCTGTGTATGAACGGGAGAAGCTTGCTTAAAAGGCGAGGGTTTTGGGACTAGAGGCAGAGTCGACCACTGGGAGAAACACCGGACGAAAAAACCGTGAACAAAGCTTGCTGAATCCTCCAGGACCTTTGAATTGCCTGTTGAAGCCCTACTGCTGTGTTGCAATTCTTTTTTCTAATCAACAAGAGAAGCTCCGGAAGGGACATCTTCCCTTGGGTTAGTGGGACCAACTAACCCTGAGACTAATTCCACTGGACCATCTTCCCAGACAGGCTGTACTTCTTTGCTGATGCAGGAACCGAGTGCCAGGGGTCGAGAAATCCGTAGTCGAGTACAACGTCTGAAATCCAGCCAGAAGCTCCAGGAGTTTCCTAAGGACCCTCCAGAAGCAGGACGACCCAAGCTTGAGTCCCCTTCACCAGAGTGAAGGAACCAAGGATTGAAGGAAGCCCAACCGGTATCCGAGATCCGTGGTTGTGCTGTTTACCGAGCGCTGAAACCGCGAAGTGCAGCTGATTAGAAAAAAGCCCATAGCTGCAGACGACCTCCAAATTGCCACAGCAGAAGCCACCCGACGTCCTCCCTCTTGTCCCCATGACTGAGGCTCAGAAACCCAGGGTCTGCACCGCTGCAAAAGGACAGAATCCAGCTGGACCACTCTTCAAATCGTAGGTACTGTTTAGACTTGGGGTACTTAATCAGTGTCTTTTGAGCTGTGCTTTTCTCAGTTGAGACTTGCATTGGCTTAATTTTAAAGTTGGTTCTAACTCTGCTTTTCACAGGCTTAACAGCATGTGACCCTACAAGTGATCTCTAGAAAAACTCTACTTTGTGCAAGACTTTGCTATTTAAGAAGTCCCTCAGCTCCATAGCCTGACTGTCCTGACTCCCTGCAGACTCTAGTCCATTGACTTTGCTATTTTTGTCCCTCATAGGTGGTAACTTGTCTTAGACTGTTATTGCTGGGAAAGACTTGTCTAGACTTCATTGGAAGATTTAAGTATACTCACATGCCCCGAGAACCTGTATAACCTTTCTTCAGACTCAGAATCTGCAAAGTGTAACTAGTGATATATAAATGACTCCTTGTGAATGAAGTCACATCCGGGTGTAGGAATTGTGTAAGAAGCATATCCAAAGAGTATACACTAACTTGTGCTGATCCTAAAAAGTCTTTTTTAAAGTATATTTGATTGTTACATATCTTGCCCTTTTTAAATAACGCTTATTTAAATATCGATGCTAAATAAATAAATATTTATAACCGAAACCTTGAGCCTAAGTGTTACTTGGATACTTTTATTTGTGATTTTCATTGCTACAGCTCTACAGCTCACATTTACCCCTCTTGAGATAGGCCTTGCTGCTCAGTCACACTACTAACTTGTGTAGAACAGAACTATACCAAAAGGTGGGTTACCTAATACCAAGCAGATAAGTGTTGTGTAGTCTCACACAGTGTTACTAAACCAATTATCACCTAACAGAGAGAGGATGTCACCTTTGTGCTATTAAGACCAACCAAGAAACACTTAAACACCTGCTGACTAAATGTAGAGACTGAGTGGGTTTTTAGGGAACTTGTACCTGATGCCTGGTTGCTTGGTAAAAGTACTTCTTGCTCTAAATTTTGCATAGATCATTAATTATGTTAATACATCTGAACTTTAAGGGGACTTCTTACTACCAGGTTTTAAACACAAGTGTAATTGATGTTTTAACAATTGTTGAATTATATCATAAATTATTCCATGTATAAATTGTATGTGTTCAGGTTCAGAGGGTAGCCAGGCCCCCAGTCAGAGCAGCTGATGGGTGTGCGGGGGTGGGAAGAGGGAGAGAGGGAGAGAGGGAGAGAGGGAGAGAGAGAGAGAGAGAGAGAGAGAGAGAGAGAGAGGGAGATATAAATATATCGGAAGAGCCCAGAGGAGGGGTTAGAAGCATCCATATGGATGTTGAGGTCTCAGAGGAGGAGAGGTTGGGAGGTAGAGGCAAGGAGAGAAGAAGAGAGGTCAGCCCACTCAGAGGAAGATGGCAACCTGGCTAGGTGGCCAGTCAGAGGTGCCAGGAGAGATAGAGAGCCGGTAGACCAGGCATTCAAAGGAGGAGTAGGCCAGTGTAGGGACCCACTCCAGAAAGATCAGGGCTGCTTGGTTTGGCTTGGAACGAGGCTTGATTTTTTTCTCGTTGATTGAAAACCCCAATTGAAACAGAAGGTTTTTTGTTCTTTAGGTATTCTGCTTGCACATTTGAGGGAATGCTGCTGTTATCAGCCTGTCATCCAGATAAGGGTACATTGGGATAGATTATCTGTGCAAGTGCACCGCCACTATCGCCAATTACTTGGTGAATACCCTTGCAGCTGAGGCTATGCCAAAGGGGAGCACCTTTAACTGGTAGTGTTGATTTGCTATTTTGAAGCGCAGGAATGTTCTGTGTGCTGGAAACACTGAAATATGTAAATATGCATCTTTCATTTCCAATGTTGCCATGTTGTCCTCCTGGTTTAACAGGGGGATTACTTCTTGTAGCGTTGTCATGCAGAACTTTTGTGGCTTGACATATGTGTTTGCAAGACACAGGTCTAGGACAGGGTACATTGTAAGGTCTTTCTTTGGTACAAGGAAGTATGTTGAATAGATACCCTTGTTTACCATGTCTGCCGGAACAATATCAATAGCGTCCATTTCCAGCAGTGTTTTGACCTCTTCTAGTAGAATGCGTTGCTCCTGCTGCGTTGAATATGTCTGTCTTGGCAGGTGGTTGGATGGGCTCTATAGAATAGCCTCAATGAATAGTACCCACTTGTCGGAGGTGATCCCCTCCAATACGCGGGTACATTGAGAAATGCGACCTACTGGAGAGGCATGGGAGGGGACCTGGAGTGGGTCGTCATTGCATTGGGGGAGTGGAGCCTCTGGTTGAGGAGGCTCTGCCTCTACTCCTAGATTCTGTGGCCCCTTCGAAAATTATGCTGGGAGGTCTGCCCCTACAAGGAACCCCAAGATGACGTTTGTCCACCCTGACTATAGTTAGAGGAGTGTTGAAAATGTTGCCTTCGAAATCGGCGTGTATTAAAACAAAGGGTTTGGTAGTTAGCTGTCCCAGGGACTTAAGGTTGTCGTACTCTTCTTTAGCACTTTTCAGTGTGTCCTCAAACACTTTCCCAAATAAGGAATTTGGTTCAATTGGCATATTGAGTAGGGTGGCTCGAGTGGTTAAGCTGGATTGTCTTAACCATGCCCTGCGCTTAACAAGAGTACCCTCTGCTACTATATGGCCTGCATTATCGCTGCTCCAGATTATTTTGCAGGATGCAGTTGGCCACCTGCTTACTCTCAGCCACTATGTTCAGGAGCTGTGATTTAAAATGCTCTGGGACAGAGTCAATCTGTTGTAGCATTTTGTCCCATTTATGGCAGTTGTAACTTGCCAAGAGAGAGGTGTTATTAGCTATTCTTACTTGGTATACAGCCGTGGAAGTTACTTTCCTGCCCAGAGTATATACCATTTTGCTCTCCTTATCAGGAGGGGCCTTAGCAGAGGCCAAGGGCATGCCCATCCTCTTTCGTATGGCAGTAACGATGAGTCAAGTTTTAATTGACCCCTGATGTATAAGAGGTCAGAGGGCGGCTGATCTAAACATTTTCTCAATACAGGGGGCCAGGAGGACAGCTCAGGGGCAACACGCTTGCCTTGGAAGCAAGACCTTGCAGGGTCCGCGCTTAGACACCTCTGGCTATTAAACACGTTATAAAATAAACAATTACAATTACAACTGCCCTCGTAAGGTTGGGGGCGAGTAGAGAAGGCTGAATGCTCTTATGGATGGACTATGCTGCAGACTTCTTATCCCCAAGGATGTTTTCTACAAAGTCCTTGTCCACTTGTGCCTCTTATGTATCAATCTTGAAATGTTCGGCAGCTTTGAGGAGGAGCTCATTGTTCTGTAGCTGATTATCCACAGGGGAGTCCGCCACAGGTTGGTCATGGTGGTCCGGAGATTGTATGATGTAGACCTCATTGTTGTTGCCATCATAATACTGGTCTGTATCATATAGGTCCCCTAGTGAACCAGGATCTTGCGAGCCTGGGGTGTCAATATAATAAGAGCTCTTGGGAGCAGGTTGGTCTTTAGCTGGCTCCCCTTGTGAGGGCCTTTGGAGGTTGGAAAGTAGATCAGGGTGGCGATCAAAGAAGGCTACAAAACATGACATTCTTTGCATTATTTTGTTACATTTTTTCAGGGGCCCATTGGGTGGAGCTTGGAAAACCAGAGGGAACAGGGGTAGATATACTCTCTGATGTAGTGGCTTATTTATGATGCATGGCCCCTGAAAGGGTGCCCTTGGAGAGAGAAAGAGAGAGAAAGAGAAACAGAAAGAGAGAGAAAGAAAGAGAAAGAGACCTAGATTTTGAAATAGAGGATTCAGAGGCTAGGGGCCTCAAAGATTTTACATTTTTCAACGTTTTGGACTTGAGAAGTGTGTCCAGGACATGTTTTTTAATAAGCTCGAATTTTTGAGCTACTGGAAAGGTCCATTGAAGCGTTTTTTTGATGCACGTTCTCCGGTACCCCAAAGTTTTATCAGGTTAATTTCCGGTGTCAGGAACATTTTTCAATGTTTGTTTTGGGGGCCTGTAATGCGGCGATCGTGATGGCCCAGAGGACAGGGATTTTGAAGACATTCCCCCTCGATGCCGATTGTGCTTCAACAATCGACTGTCAGCCATGGGGGTGTGCTTTGTGTGGAATGCAGTGTGGGTGCTTCAGCTGCCGGGTGTCGTCTCCGTAGCAGAAGCGCCAGACTGCCTGATGGAGTCAGGGGCTTGCAGGCAGGAAACCATCTGGACGCTCCCTCCATGACCTTGTGCGACTCCTTCCAGGGAAACTTCCAATTACAGGAAAAGCAACATTTAAAGGGTTTGTGTTCCATAATGTGAAGGGCCGAGGCCTGTTGAGGCCTAGGTAGGCCGCAGTCAAAGTTTGTCGAGACGGTACAAGTAGTCGACGATGAATCCTTGAAAGCTGTTGCCGAAGATCTTGCGGTGGTACAGCCATCGAAAAGGAAAGAAAGAAGTATGAAATGTAAACTTGTATAGTTAAAGGTGTTAGCCAGAAAGAAGGAACTCTGCAACTTGTGTCAGACTATGATGGCGGAAAAAAACAATCTGAGAGACCTCAACGCGTGAACCACCATGGGTACTACAGTGGACCTCACACTAGGGATAGTATTACTGACACGCCCAGTCGACGTCCCTTTGTGAGTTTCGAAAACAAATGATGTAATACTCTGCGACTACTACTAGATGTCGGCCTATGCATAGCATGTGATCGAAGCAGATCGAAGCAGATCCACAAGCATCGGAAAAACATTCTTACAGGGACGTTATGGTTACAGGTAAAACCGAAAAACCCACGAAATTCGACAGTTATGGTAAGCTAAGCAACCATAACACGTGCCACCAGTATGCACTGCAAGGACTAACACCCATGACATTAAAGATGGCATCACAAATCTCATTCATGACATCACCCATGACCTCACATGTGTGGCTCCCTCTGTTTTGTTCACTACCCTAAGTATGGCAGGTGCTTTTCTTCACTAACAGTCATGAACAAACAAATGAAAAGGTTCTATATTTGTGTACGGCAACCTTCTCACATGTTCTTACACACCTTTCTTAACTGTTCACTCACATTATATGATACATATAGGGGAAGAGGAAAGCGTAAAAAAGAGCACTGGTTTCTGTACATGAACATAATCAGTTATGTTATGAACAGTTTCTGGTAATGCTGCTGCTTTTCAGCTTACTTTAAGTCCCTTGCACATGGTCATGTTTGTATGCATTATGCTGTCTTTATGGTTTCTGTGCAGTAGGGTGAATGACAATGCATTACTTACCGTAAAAGCATTTCTGATGGTTGTATCTGCTTAGATTCACATGCTGTGCATAGGTCCGACATCCAGTGGTCACTGCGGAGTATTGCATTTTGTTTTTCGTAGTCGAAAAGGGACGTCGACAAGGCGTGTCTGAAATACTATCCCTATAGTGACGTGCGTTGTACCCACAATGTCTCACGCGTCGAGGTCCCTCTGTTTGTATTTTTCTGCCCTGAGGGAGCCTTCTAGACGTGAGTGAGTACAGAAAAGAGAGATATAAAAGGAAGTCTATGTTCCTTCCATCCGAGCGGGGAGGAAGGGTGGGCGCATGTGAATCTAAGCAGATACAACCATCAGAAATGCTTTTACGGTAAGTAATGCATTGTCTTCTGATGTTTGTTAATCTGCTTAGAATCACATGCTGTGCATAGACTAGCGAGCAGTACCCGGAGTTGGCGGTGGATTATGAGAAGGAACAGTAGAGAAAAGATGTCTTAATACTGCCTGTCCCACCTGGGAGTCAGATCTCGAGTGTGCATCTAGACAGTAGTGTTTTGTAAAGGTGTGCACAGAACTCCAGGTAGCCGCTTTGCAGATGGACTCAAGGGGAACATTTGCAATGAATGCTATGGACGCCCCCGTGCCTCGAGTAGAGTGTGCTCTTGGCTTAAAGGGCAGTTCTGTCTTAGCAAGAGTATAGCAGAGAGTGATGCATTGAACAATCCATCTAGAAATAGTGGACTTTGAAACTGCATCCCCTTCTCTTCCTGCTGCCACCGAGACGAAGAACTGATTAGTCTTCCTCGGTGGTCTGGTTCTTTCCATGTAGAACATGACCGCTCTGCACACATCTAGTGTGTGCAGAGTTTTTTCACCCAAGTTGGAAGGATTTTGAAAGAACGTTGGCAGTTCTATAGACTGGTTTACGTGGAATTTCGAGATGAATTTCGGAGCAAACCTTGGGTGCGTGCGTAGAACCACCTTATCTCTGTGAACTCTGTAACGAAGGGGTCTAGAACAGAAAGAGCCTGTAGTTCACTTACTCTCCTGATGGAGGTGATAGCTATTAAAAAAGCAGTCTTAAGAGTGAGGTCTTTAAGAGATGCTTTGTGCATGGGTTCGAATGGTGAGCCCATGAGTCTGGTAAGTACCACTTTAAGGTCCCATCCGGGAGCTGGGTCAGCTATCGGGGGGGTGTATTCTCTTTACTCCCTCCATGAAGGCCTTTATAACAGGGATCTTCCACCACGACATCTTGAGTTGGGAAGTGGTATATGCAGAAAGTGCCGCTAGGTGGACTTTAATGGAATTGAACACTAGACCTGAATCCAATAAGTGGGTCAGGTATAGAACAATATGTGTGGGAGAGCAGTCAATCGGGTTGATGCTTTTTCCTCTGCACCAGATGACAAATCTCTTCCACTTGCTAGAATAGCAGTGGCGAGTGTTAGGTTTTCTGGCTTCCCTGAGGATGTCCATGCATCTCTGCGGGAGCTGTAGATGTCCGAATTCTATGATCTCAGGAGCCAAGCTGCTAAGTTCATGTTCTGGGGGCATGGATGCAGAGTCCTGCCCTTGTCTTGTGACAGCATGTTGTATGATGTGCTCTGCACCCACCTAGAAACAGCTGCCCATTTCTCCACACATGCCATCGCATGGATCAAATCATTCCTAACCGGTAGAACTATGAGAGCCTTCTCTACTTCTGCTGCTGCTGACCCTGTATCCATCACATGTGGAGTCCCACAAGGTGCTTGTGTCTCCCCCACTATGTACAACATCTTCACGAAGCCCTTGTTCGATGATCTGGATAATCTGGATAATCTGGGTGTCACCTACACTAACTATGCGGATGACACTCAGATTCTCTTACCACTTTCAGGGGATTATGAACAAGATTTGGCCTTGGTGAACAAGATTTATCTCATCATTCAGGCATGGATGGCCACACACGGACTATGCCTGAATGATGACAAAACGGAACTCATCATACTGGGGAACACACAAAACTTCAATAGATTAAAAGAAGAATACTCCTCCTTCGTCATAGACGGTAACACTATCAAGGTGGCAAAAGAGGTAAAAACATTAGGGTTTTACCTTGATTCCCACCTCTCCCTAACCAAACAGGTGAGCGCAATGGCATCCAGCACCGCGTATACCTGCAAGTTGATTAGAGCCGCAAAACCATACCTATCCACTGCCAACTGCCTAACCCTTGCTCGAGCATTAGTGCTGTCGAAATTGGACTATTGCAACGCACTATATATAGGGGCCAATAAACATACGCTGCATAAGATTCAAACACTACAGAACAATGCTCTTAGAGCTGCCTTAGGAATTCCAAGAAGGGAGCATATTTCAGAGGCTAGAAGACAATCCAACTGGCTCTCCACAGCGGACAAAATCAAACTCAAGACAGCTTCTCAAACTTTCAAAAGTATCAACCATCTAGCACCCAAATACCTAGCTGCTAGATTCAACAGAAAAATCTCCACTAGACCCACCAGAGAAGCATACTCTAACCAGTTAGTGATACCCCCATTTAAACTAAGTACGGCCGGAGGAAACAGCTTCCCGGTCAAAGCTGCCCAGCTTTGGAACTCCCTCCCGCCTGGCCTGAGATCTACCCAATCCTACGCTCTCTTCAGATCTAACTGTATCAATTGGATCAAAGAAAATGACCGATAGTCCTGCCCTACACCAATATATCCACTGTTCTACAAACGTACTATGTACATAGTTATATACTCTCTATCTTCCTACTGCATATTTCCTGTATATATTATGTTATATGTATATATTATGCACAATGTATATTCTCCTTACTGTCCTGCATTATGTAACTTCTACGACGTATAACCACTACTTGTAAACATGCGTAACCTGTAAAGTTTAAAGTATCCTTGAACAACGCGCCCGGTTACCCTCGGGTCTGGCGCGCGCTATAAATAATAAACAAACAAACAAACAAACAAACGGGCAGGGGAGTTTCACTGGGGGAGATAGAGACATCTCCATCAAGTGAGCGAACCATGGCTGTCGGGCCCACATTGGGGCCACCAGTATCATGGTCACTTGTTCCTGGTGCATCTTGTGCACCACCTTGTTGAGAAGGGGATTCGGGGGAAATGCGTAAACAAATTTCCCTGACCATTGCATCGACAGACCGTTCCCCCTGGATTGGTTCTGGGGGTACCTGGAGGCGTAATTTAGGCCTTGTGAGTTCTCCAGGGTTGCGAATAGGTCTATTTCTGGGAATCCCCATTGTGTGAAGACGTCGAAGACGATGTCTTCGTGCAGTCGCCATTCGTACTCTTCGGGCAGGGGGAAATCTCTGCTGAGTTTGTCTGCCAGCAGATTGAGTTCCCCTGGTACATGTTGTGACAGTAGGAAGATGTTTTGTTTGAGAGCCCACTTCCATATATTTTGGGCCAGTTTGGACAGTCCTGGAGAGTGGGTGCCCCCCTGCTTGTTGATGTAGTACATGGCTGTGGTGCTGTCTGTAAGGACCAACACAGTCTTGCCTTGTAGGTGTTCCTGGAAGGCTTTTAGCGCCTTGAACACAGCTAGTAGCTCCAGTAGATGTATGTGTTTGGATGCTACGTTCGGAGTCCACACTCCGTGAGCAGTCTGATGGGATAGGTGAGCCACCCATCCTGTGAGGGATGCGTCTGTGGTTAGAGTGGCTTCCGCCGCGGGTGTGGCAAAGGGTTTCCCTCTTTCCAGGTTTTCCTTTGTCCACCACCGTAGCGAGAGAACCAAGGCCTGCGAGACCACCACTAGATCGTCCCATAGTCCGCTGGCCTGACACCACTGGCTGTTGAGCCACTCTTGCATAGGGCGCATGCGCAGGCGCGCGTAAGGTACCAAATAAATACACGACGTCATCATGCCTAGCAAGCGCATTGCTTTGCGTACCGTCACCTCTCGACCGATCACATATTGAGGGATCTGAAACAGCATGTTTTGGACCCTCTCGTTGGAGGGGAAGACGAGGCCGTCCTTTGTTTGAATTAGAGCCCCTAGGAATTGTTTGATTTGGCTGGGGTCTAGGCTGGACTTCTTTTCGTTGATGGAGAAGCCCAACTGGAACAAAAGGTCTACAGTCTTTTGGGTATTGGAGAAGCATGTTTCGTAAGAATCCCCTGTTATGAGCCAGTCGTCGAGGTAAGGGTAAACTGGGATGGACAACCTGCGCAGGTGAGCCGCTGCCACTGCCAGTACCTTCGTGAATACCCTTGGTGCTGATGCTATGCCGAAGGGTAGCACTCTGAACTGGTAGTGTTTGCCCTCTATCAAGAACCTGAGGTATCTTCTGTGCGCTGGCAACATTAAAATATGAAAGTATGCATCTTTCATGTCCAATGTTGTCATGTAATCTCCCTGTGATAGCAGTGGGATCACTTCCTGTAAGGTCACCATACGAAACTTCTGGGGTTTGATAAACTTGTTCGCTGGGCGCAGATCTAATACAGGGCGCATGGTTAGATCCTTTTTGGGTACAAGGAAGTACACTGAATAAATACCTTCCGTTACCTGAGATAGAGGCACGACCTCTATGGCTCCTTTTTCCAGGAGTAGTTGTACTTCTTGGAGAAGGATGGCAAGGTGTTCCGGTGTCATGCGTCGTCCCCTCGGGGGTCTGTATGTTGGGGAACTGTTGAATTCGATGCAGTATCCGTGGGCTACGGTGGAAAGTACCCAGCGGTCTGACGTTATTCCCTCCCATGCTGGAAGAAAGGATGTTATCCGGCCCCCGACCGGTGTTGCATGGGAGGGGACGCAAATCTTCGCGTCACTTGGTGTTGTTGGGGGCTTGGGAGCCTCTGGGGGTGGACCCCCGACCTCTGCCCCGGCGCTGGCCTCTTTGGCTGTACTGCCCACTATTGGTCTGGTAATTGGTGGCAGGGTACTGTTGCTGCTGATTCTGCTGTTAGCGTTGGCCACGAAAAAAGCGTTTGTTGCCATAGCCGTGTCTGGTAGTGGGCTTAGAGATCTGGTCAAGAGTTTTGATAGTATCGAACTCTTTTTTAGCCATCTCCAGAGCCTCATCCACCGCTTTCCCGAAGAGGTTTGAGTCTTCAACAGGTTTATTTATTAAAGACGCCTGTGTCTCCGGTTTGAACCCTGAGTTGCGCAGCCATACATGGCGCTTTAGGAGTATTCCCTGAACCAGGGAACGTCCCGCTGTCTCTGCAGCATCCAGAGAGTTCTTTACAATACTCTGGTTGACCTGGGTTCCTTCGCCAATAGTTGATAGCAGGCGTGTACGTAGTGGTTCCGGCGCTTCTTCGGCGTCTTTGCGCAGTTTGGCCCACTGCGCGTCCGCGTAGCTAGCTAGCAAAGAATTGTTGTTCGCAATTCTTGCCGAAAAGGCAGCCGAGGATGTGACTCTCTTTGCAAGGGCATATAACCTCTTGCCCTCCTTGTCAGGTGGTGCCTCGCTGGTGGACAGCGGCACCCCTGCCCTCTTCCTTGTATTAGTTACTACAAGGGAATCCGGAATGGAATGTCCCCTGATGTACAGCGGGTCTGAGGGTGAAGGAGTGAAAAGTTTTTCAATTCTTGGATTAACTCCTCTGATTTGTGCGGGTGTGGATAGCGAAGGGATGATTCTTCTCTTCACTGAAGCGAGGAGGGGAATGGTCTGGCTGACTGGGGGTTTCTCCTTAATTACTCTTTCCACAAAGTCTATTTCAGGAGAGATCTCCCCAGTGTCCAGTTCGAAATGTGCTGCTGCTCTGTGCAACAGGGCATTGAATGTGGGCTGATCGTCAATGGGAGACGTGTTTCTAACAGGTGAATTGTCAGGAGGATTTAGGTTCAGGACATCAGTGTCCGAATATACTGATGGGGATTGCCAGGGATGAGAAGGTCCTTCTTCTGGATTTTCTCCGAAGCCTTCTCCTACCAAGTCTGGGCTGTCTTCCAGACCTTCCTCCTGGTTCTGTCCCTCTTCATCGTCCACAAATTCATCCTCCTCCTCCAAGTATTGTTCCTCACCAGTGAGGTCATACACAGTCTCAGACGTGAAAGTCTGAGGCTGTGTCCTGCTGGGGATTGACTAGTCTCGGATATTTGGCCCTGGGGTCCTCCTGAGGCCCTTCTCTTGTTCTCTTGGGAGTGGGAGGGTTCTGGGTCTTCATAAACCTCTCCATTCTCTCCATGCAGCGATGGAGCCTTTCCATGGTTTCATGGGGTACCCCTGAGCGGCCTAGCGTGGGAAAATTAGTGTCATGTAGCTGAAAACGGCGCGACCTCTCCCATAACGTCGAGGAAAGTGTCCCGTCGCCTTCCGAAAAGCCTTCCGGTGTGCTGGGGGTCCCCCCGACTGAAGGGGGTAGTCCCTGTCTTTCTTCGGGCTTTTTCGGCATGTCTTTCGACCTCTGCGTAGCGCTCGACGTGTCTTTCGGCGTACGCTTCTGGGCGTCGGCTACAACGATCCTCGCCAAGCTTTCTGTGACTCGTTTGTCAGCGGAGGGCTGTGGTTTCGACGTTACGGGTGTCGATCGTTCTACGGCGGCGTGCGATCTCTGCTGGTGCGCGCCGGCCGATGGTTTGGGGGCGGCGCCCTTATTTGCCGAAAGCCCAGCCGCTGGTCGCGGCTGCGAGAGGGGCTTCGAACCTGAACGGTCCGAGGAGGCCGCCGGTGGAACCTGCGTCTCCTTGGGCGCTGATGCTTTCTTCGTCTTCGACGAGGAAGAGCCATGGGTTGTGTGCTAATGTGTGGTATCGTGTGCGTCAGTGTCGCCGGGGTGTTCATCCCCATAAGCAGGGCGTGAGCCGAGCCCGTCGGGGCCGGGGACAGACGACGAAGAGTGCGAGCGCTCTTTAGAGGGGTCTACGACTTCCATAGCAGAGGTCGTGTTATCACGTTCCTCGTCACTGTCGGTGGTAGCAGCGGCGAGTGAAGAATCGGCCTTCGACATAGTGTAGGCTGCCCACCTCTTGACCCTACGGTCTTTTAGAGTCTTTGGCTTAAGAAGCCGACAAGCCGTGCAATCATCCTCTTTGTGATCGAGGGGCAAGCAGCGGTTACACCGTGAATGCTTGTCCTTCCAAGTAAACTTGCCCTTGCAAAGTGGGCAAAACCTAAAGGGTGTCCTCTCCATAGCCGAGGCAATAAATCGTGATAACGACCCCAAGGGAAAGGAAGGGGAAAAGGAAAGGCATTCTCAGAAAAGAACCAGAGATGTCCCACGACCCCACTCTCCCTACTGTATTTGGCCTGCAAGGCCAGGCCACGTGTTCGGCAACGCCGAAGGATCTCCTCCGCTCGTCCCCTCCGTCGAAGATCTTGCTCGGCGGAGACAGCTTCACAACTGCGTCGAGGGAGGGATCGATATGTTATATATTAAATAGGAAAACGACCAAAGGTCGAGGAGATGGAATCTGTAATGTCTCTCGAGGAGCTCCGCGTAAAGGCGACCAATAGCTGGGCGGAAAAAAACAATCTGAGGGACCTCGACGCGTGAGGGATTGTGGGTACAACGCACGTCACTATAGGGATAGTATTTCAGACACGCCTTGTCGACGTCCCTTTTCGACTACGAAAAACAAAATGCAATACTCCGCAGTGACCACTGGATGTCAGACCTATGCACAGCATGTGATTCTAAGCAGATTAACAAACATCAGAAATGTAGTTATAAAGGCAATGGTAGCTACTTCTTACATGTTTCACAGTACCAGACACTCTAAAACGAATGTATTAATATTGTCTCTATGTAACATGGAAAGATTTTGAAGGTTATACATCAATGAGCCATGGTGCAGACAATGCCTACGTTTGCACATGAGTTCCTTCATATACACTGAAAAGGTTTGTGATACTATGGTGTGTACAGTAATGCATTCCTCCATGACAGTTTATAGCGATTCCTCGAAAATAAAGGGTCGACTTGCAAAAGTATCGACTACAAACAGTCGAATGCCAAAGCATCGAAAATCTATGTTTTACATGTAAAAGTGCAATTTCATCTAAACCAGTCCATCGACAATATTCATGGACTGGTTTCAATGGAAAAGCACTTTTACATGTAAAAAGTAGCATTGCCATGCATTTTTCCCAACTTTAAAACGTTACATGGCGCTGTCCAGTGCTGAAATTTCAGCACTGGCCAGCCCCTTGTGACTTTAAAAAATATATATATATTGGGGATGGGGTGGCTTCGCTCCCCAACCCCCCCAACCCTAACCCTAGCCCCAACCCCAATTTAACCCTTAATCTAACCCAAGCCTCAACCCTAACCCTAGCCCCAAACCTAACCCTGCCCCAACCCTAGCCACTAACACGAAAACCTAGCCCCAGCCCTAACCCTAATTTAACCCTTAAACTAACCAAAGCCCCAACCCTAACTTAACCCTTAAATTAACCCTAACCCCAAACCCCACCCAATGCTTACCCATAACATGTCGGTGGAACCATCACATTTTATTCAAGGGAAGGGCCATTCAAGGGAATGGCTTTTCGATGGTACGTATTCGATGGATTTGTTTTCGATGCTTTGCATTTTGAAATAATTACTGGATACCCTCCATGACATACTTCTCTCATGCTCAGAGTACTGGTCACCCTCTGAACTCGGACCCAGGCTCCTGCATGTCCAGTTGCCCTCGCACTGCCTCTGGGATCCCCAGCACTTAAGGGTCTGTATCTGCAACCCTACAGCCCCTTCTCTCTGCACTTAAGAGCCACCCGCTGGCTGCACTTGTGAGTTAACTGACCATCCCACTTCCCCCTGACACTTCACCCCATTCCTCTGCCCCGCACTTGAGCGATCTGAATGACACAAGGCCTAGTAAGATCGTTATTTTGTCCTCCCTTGTTTCCCCCCTCCTCGGCTTGTTGCGCCTAGAAACACTTGTGTACATGCACATTATAAATGCCACATCACATCATTATACAGTAAAAATATATGGTGCCCGGGAGTGCACAGTAAATGTTGACAAAACATGGTTCACTGCCACCAGCCTGTCCTAGGTACATCAAAAAGGTAACAGAAATGTTACTAACATAAAAAGGAACACGTTACGTACTGGTAACTATTGTTCTCCAGCATGGGTCTGGCATGAATTCACGTGCTATGGATATTGCGTGTCCGGCTGGGAATACTCAGTAAAAGAAAAACAATTCAACTTTTCTTAGGCAAGATTGTATGCAGTACCCTTTGGGTGCACTACAATAACCTTGACCTCCTGGCAATAGGGACCCAACCTTTGGTATAAAGTCTGAACTACACAGGTTGGTAGTGTGGTCGAGCAGTCAGGCTTATCTCAACAGGGGTCAATGTGAGCAGTAATGTTGTGAGACAGAGTTTTACAGTACAGTTATACAAATAAACACTTACACTCAATGTTTCTTGATAAAACAATTATTAATGTATTTCACAGTTATATAAGCCTTCTTCAGAAAGTCAGCAAAACATGTAACACTTAAATATACTTCAAAACACACCCTCAGTTTCTCTAAATCAAATGGAACCCATTGGGGATGGCACACAGACACTTCCCACACCCTCAGGTAACTTAAATAGCTAGGACACTGTGGACATGGATTTATCGCTGGTACATTCAGAGCAATACTGAGTTAGGTGAAAAAGATAGAATAGAGGAATAAAACAAGGGTTAACAAATAGCTCACAAACACGCAAGTACTTTTCAACACCTTCCAAAGCACAAAGTCAGTGGTAAAGAGGAGTCTCTCAGGGAGCCAGGACAGCCAATGTTAATTGCACAACGTCAAGGGGAGCTGAAGATCTTCTTTGCAGGTAGGTAAAAAGTCTTGCACAATGTTTGTAGAAAATAGAACACTCAAAGGGACACAAGCTGGGAGGCTTGTGAAGGACAAAGCTTTAGCAACTCTGCAAGGTAACCAAGACAGGTCTCAACTGAGAGCAAGTAAGGCTACACAACAAGAGGTAAGTTCTTAGACTTTACAGTACCTCTGGTTAGAAGAAATGGTTCCAGCTGGCTCCTGTTCCTGTGCAGCTCTCCAGATCCTGTTGTTCCCGGGCCTCAGTCATATGGACAAGAGGGAGGACATTTGGGGACTCCTGCTCTGCAATGGAACGGTAAGCGGTAGCAATGGGAAACTTCAATTCAGTGGTTCTTCAGTGTTTCAGCTCCTCGCGTCTGACAGCAAATAGCAACACACCAGTTCTCGGACACCACTTCAGACTTTCCTTGCTTCAGGGGTCCAGCACTCTGTTGAGGTGGCTCAGACTTGGTCAGTCCTGCATCAGGGAAGTCCGGAGGACCTTCCTAGCGATCAGGTCTGACTTAAAAGCAATGCACACAATCTGGTGCTCCTCTCCCTGGCTCTTCGGTTCCAGCAGCAACTGCAATGGAAATGCAACCAGGTTCAAGAGGATGTCCAGACAGGCTTACTTTGGAGTTGATTGGTCCCACCAACTCAAAGGCAGAAGTCGTCCTTGCAGGGCTTCTCTAGTTTAAGCGAATCGAATTCAGAGCTTCAGCACAGCAGCAGGGCTTCACCAGGTAAAAAAATGGTCCAGGAGTTGCAGCAGGCGTCTCTTTCAAGTTCTTCTTCGGATTCCTTCATCCAGTGGTCGACTGCCTCGCCTTTAATGCAAGTTTCTCCCATTCATTCCAGCCTAGCTGTCAATCACACAGCAGGGTGGCTGTCCTTGCCGGACAGCCAGCCGGCCAATCACCTTCGGGTGCATTCCTGACACCAAGATTAAGCACAGGGAGTTTCGGGTACCTCCCTCACTTCCTGCCACTGCCAGACATACTGGAGCCAAAGGCGGGCTTCAATTGTGAATCCCGCCAAAGACAAAACGAACAAAGAGACCAAACCTGGTTTGGTGCGCATGGTAACTCTCAAGAAGGACCTTCCTGACAAGGAATAGCAAAAAAAGAGGACCGGGGCCATTTTGACAAAATGGGTGCCTTACTGTGGCTGCAGACGCTGCAGACGCAGCCTGTGGTAAAAACACACGATGGTAGTAAAAAGTAAACTACTGCCACCAGCTCTTGTGTTCCTCTTGAGCGCTGAATCAGTTCACACCGCATGGGCTCTTTTGACGTTCCTGAAAAGAGCGATGTATTTTAGAAACCGTATTCTGAAACTGCAAGGTGGTGAGGGTCTGTAAGAAAAATTTTATAGCACTCGTAATGGGTTAAAGTATTATGTACTGTTTTTGTATGAATCATCACTAAAATATCTTTTAACATAGTTCATGACGAGGCAACCGTCCAGGTGCTAAATGTATTTGTATGCTGCTATTGGCAATGTTCTATGATTCTGTTTTTATGGAAGTATAATTTTAAGATTTTGTAATATGAATCAGTGTAATAATTGTGTTTATCTGTCGTTTAATGGTTGCTTTATACAACCGAATAAACTTGTTTGACTGACTGTAAAAAGTAAACTACTGCCACCAGCCATTAATTGTAGAAAGGGTAACATAAAATGTTCCATGAGCAACTAGACAAATGGATACTAAGTAACCCCTCCAGCACCCTATGGGAAGATGGTGCGTGCTGGGTCTAGAAAGTTACTAAATGTAAGTAAAGTCAATTTCACTTCACTGCTCTTGGAAACGGTAGTTTCACCAAGGAAAGGTATTTAAACCTTTGGGAAATCTAAGAGACTCTTAGTGGTGGGAGTCCCTTTTGAAAGGGTAGGAATCGACATTGTTGGTCCCTTAGAACCTTCCACATCTTCAGGCAACCGATTTAGATTGGTTGTGGTAGACCATGCTACCAGGTATCCTGAAGACATACCTATAAGGACTGTTACTGCTCAGGCAGTGGCTACGGCCCTTCTTGGTATTTTTACCAAAGTAGGTGTTCCTAAGGAGGTTATCTCTGACAGGGGATCCAACGATATTTCCCACTACATGCAAGCCATGTTGAAGAACTGTGGAGTGACCTACAAGTTCTCAACAGCCTATCATCCCCAAACCAATGGACTGGTAGAGATGTTTAACAGAACTATGAAGAACATGATAGGTGCTTTAGAAGAACCCCTTAGAAGAAAGTGGGTCCTTCTACTGCCATGCCTTCACTTGGCTTATAGAGAAGCCCCTCAAGAAGGGGTTAGCTTTAGCCCCTTTGAGCTTCTCTATGGTCATCCGGTTAGAGGTCCATTGGCCCCAATCAAGGAGGGGTTGGAGAGTGCTTCTTCACACAAGCCAGTGAGAGTCACTGACTATGTGTTAGGTCTCCGAAGGAGAATGACACACATGAGGACAGAAGCTTCAGATAACTTGAAAGTAGGTCAGGCTCTGGTGAAGTATTGACATGACCAGGAGGCCAGCATGCTTGAGTTTACTCAAGACCTTCTAGTTATGGTACCTACAGGACCGAGGGCCTTAAAGGACAAATGGATAGGACCCTTCAAGGTTGTGGGAAAACTTGGAGAGGTCTATTATTTGGTAGACTGAGGCAATCCTAAGGAGGCCCCCAGGGTCTTTCACTCCAACCGCCTAAAGTCCATGGTCTAGTTCAGTGGTACTAGTGCCAAAGGCAGGATCCAAAGAGTTGAGATTCTGTGTGGACTATAGAGCTCTTAATGCAGTCACCACGACTGATGTCCATCCTTTACCTAGGACAGATGAGCTGGTGGACAAACTTGGTACAGCCAAGTACCTCAGTATATTTGACCTAACTTCAGGCTATTGGCAAATAGCTCTGACAAGCCATGCCAAGGAGACAACTGCATCTTCAACCCCAGGATGCCTCTACCAGTTTAAGGTTATGCCTTTTGGACTAAAGAATGCACCTGCTACATTCCAAAGGATGGTGAATCAAGTTCTGAATGGAATGGAGGACTTCTGCATGGCATACTTGGATGACATTGCTGTGTTCAGCCCTACTTGGAAGGAACATATTGACCAATTAGGACATATATTGCATGCTCTTGAGTAGGCCAATCTGACGATAAAAGGCAAGTAAATGTCAAATAGGTCAGAGTAAAGTGGTCTACCTCGGACATGAGGTAGGAGGAGGTGCAATAAGGCCATTGCCTAGCAAAGTACAAGCTGTACAGGACTGGGCCACCCCTACTACTCAAACCCAAGTGAGAGCCTTTCTAGGCATCACAGGTTACTATAGGAACTTCATTGAGAACTATGGGACCATAGCTTCTCCCTTGAATGTGATCTCCTCACCCAAATTCCCTAAGGTGGTCAGGTGGAATGAGGAGTGCACTAAGGCATTTGAAGGACTTAAGAAAGCCCTTTGTCAAGCTCCAGTCTTAAAAGCTCCTGACTACAACCAATCCTTTATTGTACAGACAGATGCTTCCAATACAGGTATAGGCGCAGTTCTGAGTCTGCTGGATAAGAAAGGCAGGGAACACCCAATCTGCTTCATCAGTAGGAAACTGAAGGAACCTGAAAAAAGGTGGGCAACCATAGAACGTGAATGTTTTGCCATTGCATGGCCTTTGAAGAAGTTTAGACCATACTTGTATGGATCTACTTTTGTAATTCAAACAGCCCACCAACCCCTGAGATGGTTAATGCAGATAAAGGGGGAAAATCCAAAATTGTTAAGATGGTTAATCAGCCCACAGGGGTTTGATTTTACCATTGAACACAGGTCAGGGTGTAATCACCAAAATGCTGATGGTCGCTCTAGAAAGTATGACCAACTGGCGTAAGGCGATTCATCCATGCGTGGATTAAATCCTCCTGTCCCTTAGTCTGGGGGGAGTGGACGCGTGTTAGGGAGAATTCTCAGAAACTGTCCAATTCCCTCCACCTTAGAGACCCCCAGCAACTTTGCTGGATTTTGAGGACTTGATTTTTTAATTTGGAGAGAGTGAGACCATTTTTTCCCCCACTCTTGTATTTTAATGCGATTTCTGAACTTTGCGTTTCTTTTGGTTATGGAGCCTGACAAACTCGATAGGCATCACCTTTTACATTGCGTCACACAGCACTTTCAGTGCAGTGGCACAGGGACATCTTCCAAATACATCTCTGGGATAAACTATTGTTTCCCAGAGCAGTAAACTGAAATTGACTTTACTTACATTTGTAACTTTCTAGACCCAGCACATACTATCTATCTAACAGTAGGGTGCTGGAGGGGTTACTTAGTATCCTCTTTGTCTAGCTTCTCATGTAACATTTTAATGTTACCATTTCCTCACTGAATGGCTGGTGGCAGTGGTTTTCTTTTAACTACTGTGGTGTGCATTGACCGCAGGCTGCGTTCGCAGCTGCAGTAAAGCACCCAATGGTGCCATTTTTGTCAAAATGGCCCGGTCTTCTTTCTTCACCATTTCTTTGTGGAAAGGGCCTTCTTGAGATTTACTCTGCGCACCAAACCAGGTTTCGACCCTTTGTTTGCTTTGCCTTTGGCGGGATTCATGAGTGAAGCCCGCCTCTGGCTCCAGGCTGTCTGGCGGGGGTAGGAAGTGAGGGAGGTGCCCGAAACTCCTTGTGCTTAGTCTCCTAGGAGACACAAATGCACTCCGTGGTGATTGGCCGCTGACTGTCCAGCAAGGACAGCCACCCTACTGAGTGTCTGACAGCTAGGCTGGAATGAATGGGAGAAACCTGCATAAAAGGCAACGTTTTTTGGCTTGGAAGGCAGAGTCGACCACTGGACGAAGGAATCCGAAGAAGAACTTTAAGATGACGCCTGCTGCAACTCCTGGACCGCTAGTTTGCCCGGTGAAGCCCTGCTGCTGTGTTGAAACTCCAAAAATCGTATCGACAGAGAAGCTCCTGCAAGGACGACATCTCCCTTTGAGTGGGTGGGACCAATCAACTCCAAAGTAAGCCACCTGGACATCCTCTCGGAGCTGGTTGAATTTCCACAGAGTTGCTGCTGGAAACCGAATAGCCACGGAGAGGAACACCATTTTGTGTGCGTTGCTTTTAAGCTGGCCAAGATCTCCAGGAAGATCCTTCGGACTCCCAGGAAGCAGGACTGACTGAGCCCCCTCAACAGAGTGCAGGACCCCCGAAGCAAGGAAAGTCCATCTCGACAGCCAGGAACTGCAGTGTTGCTTTTTGCGGTAGTCGTACAGCTGAAACACTGAAATGCCACTTGTTTGAAGTTTGCCGGTTGCAAGATGTGACCATCCCATTGCAGTGCCGGAGTCCCCCGCCGTTCTCCATCTTGTCCCCACGACTGAGGCCCAAGAACAGTGAGATCTGCAGAGCTGCATAGGAGCAGAAGTCATCTGCTGCACTTTTTCCTCAATCCAAAGGTACTGTAAAGTCTGAGAGAACTTACCTCTTGCTGTAGATTTGCTTGCATCTTCTACTACTCACAAGGCACACAGCTTGTGGCCCTACATTGATTCTTCTTTTTCTACAAAGACTTCTAAAACATTGTGCAAAGACCTTTCTTAGTTACCTGCAAAGAAGTGCTTCAGCTCATATAGAATTTTGCCCATTGACTTTGGCTTAGCCTGTTCCACTGAATAACTCTTATTGGGGTTCCTGAAAGTATTCGCCTGCGTAAGAATATTTGTGATCTCTTGTATGTTCTAATAACCCTTTCCTTTAACCTATGCCTAAGCTCTTACAAATGCAACAGTGATAGATCAATGTCCACAGCACCCTAGCTATTGAAGTCCCCTGAGGGTGTAGGTTGCGTCTGTGGGCTGTCCTTAAAGGGTACTTACTGATTTAGAAACTTAAGAGTGTGTTTTTTTTAAATTTATTTGTGTGTTGTTATATATTGACCCCTTCTATTCTAACAGACTGATCAATAAATTAATAATTGTGTTATCAAGAAACCTTGTGTGTAAGAGTTTATTTGAATAATTGTCACTGTGAATCTCTGTGTAACTCCCCTACAGCTCACATTGACCCCTCTTGAGATGAGCCTGGCTGCTCTACACACTACCAACCTGTGTAGTGCAGACCTATACCAAAGGTTGGGTTTATATTGCCAGGAGGTCAGGTGTTGTAGTGCACCCAAAGGGTACTGCATACAATCGTGCCTAACAGAAGATCTTCGTTTTTGAGGGGCGCCAAAATTCACCGACAATGGGTGTCCATGTCGGCACATGGAGAAAAGAGCAGATGAGTTCTTTCGTAACAAAAATAGAACCTTTTTCTGTCCAAAATATAATAAAACAGAGCAAACTCGAGGACTCCAAAGACTGAAGCGTGCTGTAAAAATCTGAAAATGGCTGCCAGATGAGGTGTTTAGGGAGAGGACGGTCATTGGATGGGGGCAGTATGACTCAGAGGACAGTGATTAGTTAAAGGAGAAATACAGTTTATAACTGAAAGTTAAACTATTTTTCTTTTACTGCGGATTCCCAGCATGACAGGGAATATTCGTGAGCATGTCAATCCATGCCAGACACCATGCTGGAGAACAAAAGGGATACAAAGTATCCCTATAGTACTTCACTGTAAAGTAAAGTAGTGTGTGCTAAAGTAAAAAGAGCAGAGGAATCACAAAAGGGGGCATTGCATAAGCTACCCTGACTTCAAGTCCATGCATCTAATCGATGGAGCTGCTCATCCTTGAAGCCCTAAACATATTTGTGGCACATTCTGCCCATCTTCCAGCCTGTTCTTTACGATGTTCTTCTTAACAACTTCTCAGCACCCCACTTACTTGGTGACCAAATGTGTAAGCAGGACCCTTCTCGTTGAGGTTGCCTGCCATTTGGAGTGCTAGTCCTCTACTACATGGAAGATTAATGACCGTTTTTATTTCTGCAAACAAATGAAAACCTTTGCCATCATACAGCACAGTGACTTTACATTTTTCCTCTTCTGCTCTAAATGAATAAATGTACTTTCAAGAGTGTAAGTAAACAATTCTTAAATTTAAATAACGTGGAAAAATATTTTGTACAGGGTTTATGCATCCATAATATAGGGGGCATCATTCAGTTTTAAATATAAAGGAGAAGGATTTTATGAGATCGAAGCAATACTATGGAGGCTTGCAAAGCACTAGCTTGTGAAACTAATATACCGGGACAAGAAAAGCACACAGGAAAGCTTCAACGGGAGTAGTTGGACTTTTTATATACATTCATCAAAAATTGGCATTTTCATTTCGACACTATTCATACACTTTTGATTAAGATTACCTTTTCCTTGCCTTGTTCGATTGGCTTCTTTTTCTTTCTGGAGCTGTCCTAAATATAACAAAGTAACTAAACTTATTCATTGGAGAGTGCATCGCACAACAATGGCAAAACTCATGGCACATATGGTATTTATAAAACACATTTTGTTGCCAATAAAATCAGCAATCTAGCACAGTAATTGCACCTCACGTTCCAGTTAAGTAGAACTGCCAACACATACATTTTTAGTCTACCACCCTGTTATAAATAGTTATTTATTGAACATCAATTTTTAAATAAGTCTTCTTTAAAAAATGTCACTTAGTAACTATCAAATATACTTTAAAATAATTTTCCAGTATCAGCACAAGTTAGTGGATACTCTTTGGATATGCTTTTTACACACTTCCTACACCCAGAGGTGACTTCATTCACAAGGACAATAATGGCATTTATATATCGCTAGATATACTTTGCAGATTCCTTGGTTTGCAGAAAGGAAAGTTTAAAGGTAGGAAAAAAGTTGAAAAAAGAGGTACTCCGTATAGGTGAGGACAATTAATCTTCCAATGAGATCTAGACGAGCCTTTCACAACAATAACAGTCTAAAACAAATTACCACCTATGAGGGACAGAAATATCAAAGTCAATGGATTAAAAGAGTCTGCAGGTAGCCAGGACAGCCAAAGTCAGTTGGAGCACAGTCTATGGAGCTGAGACACTTCTTAGATAGTAAAAGTCGTGCACAAAGTTAGAAAGTTATGTAGAAATCACTCCTAGGTGCAAAAGCTGTTACACTTGTGAAAAGCAGAGTTGGAATCAACTCTAACAAAAGTAGCCAATGCAAGTCTCAACCGAGAAGAGCACAGCTAAGACACTGAGGTAAGTACCCCAAGTCTAAACAGTAACTCTGGTTTGAAGGAGAGTGGTCCAGCCGGATTATGTCCTGTTGCAACAATGCAGATCCTGGGTTCTTGTTGGGGAGAATTCTTCAGAATTGCTAATTTCCCTTACCTACTGAGTCCCTCAGCAGCTTTGCTGGACTTCTAGGATTTATTTTTTCACCTGGTAAGAGTGTGAGTCTTTTTTTCCCACTCTTACATGTGTTTTGCTGTGTGTGTTTTAACATTTTTGTGTTCATAGACTGTGGAGACTCACCTACCCCACAGGCATCCTATTTTTACTGTGTATTACACAGCATCTTCAGTGCAGTGACACAGGGTTGTCTTTTAGACTTCCCAACTCAGACTCCATTTTCTGGGATGGACTACTGTCTCCCAGAACATGTAAAGTTGCCATTAACCTTATTAGTCTTTTAAAATCCACAGACCCAGTACACCCTATCTTACAGAGTACTGGAAAGCGTTAATACTTATCCCTTTTTGTCTGTTTCTCTTGGAGCATTGTTTTGCTCCCTTTTCATCATGACTTGGCTGGTAGCAGTGGTAACTACCCTATTTTTCCTACCGCTGTTATCTTGTTGAGTTCATTTTTAAATTTTTTGTTTTCCTGTTGTAAAATCAAGAGATTTCTTGATTAAACCAACTTTAATTAAAAAAATAAATAAATAAACTTGCTATTGTTTTAGGCTATCTTGTTAGCCTCAAACTTAAACCCGCTAGATCATATAATTGTTTATACGGTTCCGGATGGGTTTATTCACCATTTCTTTTTGAAAATGTCTTCCTTGTCTACTTCATGTCTCAGTTTGACAGTCGCTTCAGGAACCCTGAGCCTGCAGGAACGTCCGCCTCAGCTACAGCTTCTTCTCCATTTAAAGGTACTATGCAAATCCAGTTGTTTGTTTCATCCAGCTGCAGTGAAAGTGTGTGAAATCTTTCTCCAATCCGAGGGCTTGTCCTTCTCTACTCTTTGAACTAACTTTTCTGCCAACCAACTTCGTCTGGAACTCTTGGCAAAGCCTTAACCGCAAACTACCCAGAACTGTGTGATCTTGAGCAAAAGACTTTTGTCCTATTGACTTTGGCCCTAAGCCTTTCTGATTTGATTCCATCACTGTAGTTCCTCTTTCTAGATTGCCTTGCTGACATACCTATTGGTGCTGCTCAATTTCCACTTAACGTTGTCTTCCCCTCCCTTTTTAAATTACTAGAGCGCCATTTTGCTCCCACTTCATTTTGTGAGCTTAACTTGTCTGGAAACTATTGGGAGTGGTGTGGTGTATTAAGAGTGTGATTTTTTAACTACTTTACTTTAGTGAGATATTAAACAACTGATGTGTAAATAAATGTATATTCTTTTACTCAGAAACCTTGAGTCAGTGTTTGTTTGAATCATAGTAATTGCTGTCCTTTGTGTAACTATTGATACTGCTTCACTTGCTCTTGAGATCAGTCTGGCTGCTCAGCCATCGCTACCACTTTTACTGTGTAGTACAGGCTTGTACCAAAGGTGAATTTGTACTGTCACTTGTAGTCTTAATTGTGTGGGGTGTTCCCAAACGGTACTGCATACAATTCTGCCTAACAGTTCCTGAGCCTCAGTCGTGGGGACAAGAGGGAGAACGTCTGGTGGACTTGTGCAGCAGCAATTTGGAGGTCGTCGGCAGCTACGGGCTCTTCTTGGATCAGCTGCACTTCGCGGTTTCAGTGTGCAGTAAACAGCACCACCTCAGATCTCGGATACCGGTTGGGCTTCCTTCATTCCTTGAGTCCTGCACTCTGATGAAGGGACTTGAGCTTTGGTCGCCTTGCTTCTGGATGGTGCTTAGGAGACTCCTGGAGCTTCTAGCCGGATTAAAGACGTTTCACTCAACTACAGATTTCTCAGCCCCTGGCACTCAGTTCTTGCAGCAGCGAGTAGTACAGCCAATCAGGGACGATGGTCCAGTGGATTTCGTCTCGGGGTTACTTGGTCCCACTAACCCAAGGGAAGAAGTCATCCCTTCCGGAGCTTCGCATGTCGATCAGAAAAAAAGGGAGTTTCAGCGTAGCAGCAGGGCTTCACCAGACAATTCAAAGGTCCAGGAAGATGCAGCAAGCTTCGTTAACAGTTTCTTCGTCAAGTGTTTCTCCCAGTGGTCGACTCTGACTCTAGTCCCAAAACCCTCGCCATTTAAGTAGGTTTCTTCCATTCAGGCACAGCCTAGGCTGTCAATCACACTGCAGAGTGGCTGTCCTGACAGCTAGTCAGGACTCGTTACATTCAGGCATTCCTAGTCGGGAACCTCCCTCACATCCTGCCTTTCCAGACACACTGGAGCCAGAGGCAGGTTTCAGGACTGATGCCCGCCAAAGGCAAAAAAAACAAAGGGCTCAAACCTGGCTCAGAACGCAGAGTAAAAACAAAAAAGACCTCACAAACAGAAAATGGCGAAAAAAGAAGACCGGGCCGTTTTGACAAAATGTTCACCCATGCGTGCTATACTGCAGCTGAGGATTTAGCCTGTGGTAGAAAAGCACAAAGGCAGGAACATTAAACCACTGCCACCAGCCATTTAAAGTAGTGCTGGTAAAATATTTTTTTTTTATATTAGAATCTAGGAATAGGGGCTACTAGGTAACCCCCCCCCCCAGCACTCCACATAAGATGGGGTGTACTTGACTGTTAGGCAAGATTGTATGCAGTACCCTTTGGGTGCACTATAAAAACCCTGACCTCCTGGCAATAGGAACCCAACCTTTGGTATAAGTCTGTACTACACAGGTTGGTAGCGTGTTGAGCAGCCAGTCTTATCTTAAGACGGGTCAATGTGAGCTGTAGGAGAGTTACACAGAAATTCACAGTGACAAGTATTCAAATAAACTCTTACACACAAGGTTTCTTGATTAAACAATTATTAATTTATTTAACAGTCAGTTAGAGTAAGCCTACACACTCTTAGTTTCTAAATCAGCAAATACCCATTTGGGATGGCCCACAGACACTACCTACACACTCAGGTGACTTCAATAGTTAGGGTGCTGGGGACATTATTAGATCACTGTTGCATTTAGAATATTCTTGAGAGGGGAGTCCACGAAAAGAGGGTTCAGAACAGAAGTATTCACACAATTATTCTTAAGCAGGTAAGTACTTTCAAAATAACCCCCCAATGAAAAGTCAGTTAACCCTTTCCTGAAAGGAAGGCAAAACACATAAGCAGAAGAGAGAAGAGTCATTCTGGGAGCCAAGTCAGCCAATGTTAAGTTATCAAAAGTCAAGGTGAACTGAAGCAGTTCTTGCAGGTAAGTAGAAAGTCTTGCATGATGCTTAAAAAGTCTTTGTAGGGTAGAAGAAATCAAAGGGCCACAAGCCGATTAGGCTTGTGAGTTAAAGAAGCTGATAGCAACTATACAGATGCAACCAAGCCAAGTCTCCTAGTGAGGTTACACAACAAGAGGTAAGTTCTCTTAGACTGTACAGTACCTTTAGGTTGAAGAAATATGCAGCAGATGACATCTGTTCCTGCGCAGCTCTGCAGATCCTGGTGTTCCTGGGCCTGAGTTGTGGGGACAAGAGGGAGGACTTCTGGGGACTCCTGCACCGACCGCACCCGGCAATCTTCAAACAAGTGGCACTTTGGTGTTTCAGCTCCTCGCGTCTACCGCAACTAGCAACACAGCAGTTTCTGGCTGTCGAGAAGGGCTTTCGTTGCATCTGGGGTCCCGCACTCTGTTGAGGGGGCTCAGGCTCGGTCAGCCCCGATTCCTGGGAGTCCGGAGGATCATTCTGGAGCTCTTGGCCAGCTTAAAAGCAATCTGGTGTTCCTCCCCCTGGTTATTCGGTTCCAGCAGTGACTGCAGTGGAAATTCAAACCCCTCTGAGAGGATTTCCAGGTGGCTTACTTTGGAGTTGATTGGTCCCATCAACTCAAAAGGGAGAAGTCGTCCTTGCAGGGGTTTCTCTGTCAATACAAATTTGGAGTTTCAGCACAGCAGCAGGGCTTCACCGGGCCAACCAACGGTCCAGGAGTTGCAGCAGGCGTCCTCTTAAAGTTCTTCTTCGGATTCCTTCGTCCAGTGGTCAACTCTGCCTTCCAAGCCAGAAAACCTTGCCTTTTATGCAGGTTTCTCCCATTCATTCGAGTCTAGCTGTCAGTCACCCAGCAGGGTGGCTGTTCTTGTCAGACAGCCAGCCGGCCAATCACTTAAGAGTGCATTCCTGTCTCATAGGAAACTAAGCACAGCGAGTTTCGGGCAGCTCACTCGCTTCCTGGCCCCGCCAGACACCCTGGAGTCGGAGGCGGGCTTCACTCGTGAATTCCGCCAAAGACAAAATGACCAAAGGGACCAAACCTGGTTTGGCGCGCAAAGTAAATCTCAAGAAGGACCTTTCCACAAAACAATTGTGAAAAAAGAAGACCGGGCCATTTTGGCAAAAATGGCACCCTTGGGTGCTTTACTGCATCTGCGAACGCAGCACGCAGTAAATGCACACCACGGTAGTTAAAAGTAAACCACTGCCACCAGCCATTCAGCGAGTAAAGGGTAACAAAAATGTTACACAAGAAGCTATACAAAGGGGATACTAAGTAACCCCTCCAGCACCCTATTGCAAGATAGTGTGTGCTGGGTCTAGAAAGTTACAAATGTAAGTAAAGTCAATTTCACTTTACTGTTCTGGGAAACCGTTTATACAAGAGAAGGTATTTGAACCTTTGGGAAATCTGAAAGACTTCCCTGTTCCACTGCACTGAAGGTGCTGTGTGACACAATGTAAAAGATAATGCCTATGGAGTTTGTCAGACTCCACAACCAAAAGAAACACAAGAGTTCAAAATCACATTAAAATACATAAGAGACTGGGAAAAAGGGTCTCACTCTCTCCAGGTTAAAAATTCAAGTCCTCAAAAATCCAGCAAAAATCAAGTTGCTGGGGGTCTCTAAGGTAGAGAGGAATTAGCATATTTCTGAGAATTCTCCCGAACACTGACCTACAAAGAGAAAAGGTAAGTAAAGTCAATTTCACGTTACTATTCTTGGGAACAGTAGTTCACACAAGAGCACCCCGAGGCATACAGGCATGTGACGCGTTACAAAAATTTAAATAAATAAAAAGGCATTTAAACCTTATGAGAAATCTAAAGGATTTCTCTGTGACACTGCACTGAAGGTGCTGTGTGTCACCATACAATTTAAATGCCTGCAGAGGTTGTCCGACTCCAAAAACAAAAGGAAGACATAACTCAAATCAGGTCAAAACACGTGAGAGTGAGAAAAAGGGCTGACTCTTTCCACGGTTAAAATTAAAAAGTCAAAGTCCAGCAAAAGAGCTGGGGGTCTCTTTGCTGGTTTTGGTGTACTGGATTTTATGTGCCACATGATGGAATCTTGTGTACTTCAACAGGGTGGCTCCATCATGTGCTTCCATAGTCTTACTTATTTGAGAGACCAATTGCTTGCAGCCAACAACTTTTCCAGGCTGACGCCCACTGATTCCCGAAATCGAAAACTGTCCCAACATAGAACCTGCTCCACTGCTTAGCCAACTTTAGGCCTAAACCATATACTTCTTTCAAGACATTTATTCCCACTGCTAATCAGTGTAGCTCTTCTGACTGGTTTCCTGCACTCAGAGGAAATCATTGCTCCTTAATGTATGTCCTGTGACACTGCAAGGCCTCTATAATCGGTTCCAATTACAGGCCCCTTTATTGTGGAGATGTGGTCCACGTATTTACTGCAATTGCCCTTACTACAGTCACACTCCAACAGTTGGTCAGACCCTTTTAAAAGAGATGGCATTCTTGTCATATTCAAATATTTATAACTGATCCCTTTGCATCTGTAATGGAGGTGTTAATTACTTCACCTCATCATCCTTTCATGCTTCTTTTCTACACAAATTTAACTATTTTTGCCTCAGGCCCGTCACACCCTCATCATTCTTGAAAACTCTCTGACTTGAGAGGTTCTTAGGCAAAATGCTGCTAGACATGGCCAGATCTTAGTTGATTACAGAATAAGGGCTACTTGTGCAAAAATCTCACAAAAATCAAAGTAGCCAATTTTCATATGTGGGTTTGTCAATTGTGATATGCCAAAAAAGATGTTATATACATTGGCCAAAACAAACATGTACACACTTGTAGTTATCAAAAATAATTTATTTTATATACACAAGGCAAAGTTATATCTTCAGATAAGTACTATTTCAAACTAATAAACACAAAACCAATGCAATACTTCACGTGAGAAAACCATAGGGTAAGACATAAAAGGTTAAGAAAACACAATTCAAAAGGTAAGGAAAACCACGGTTATAGTAACAAATATTTTCTGTTGAAGGAATAAAATGATGAACACCAACAACAATACTAAATACTAAACAATAGAAGGTTAGTACTGTTCAAGACTTAATCATTTTCAAAGGCCTTAAGGCTTTAGCAGTCCATCCCTTTATAGGTGAGTTCTTCCAAGTCACATTGTGGGAAAAGCAGACAAAGCACAGCAGTAGAAAAGGCAAAGTTTCAAAGGATTTTTCAGTATAAGTAAATATCAAGCTTTTGTCGGTCTAAACGGGTTCAGCGACCTCGGGAAAGGCTCAGTGTATGTACACAAATGTTAGGCCTGGGTGAACGTGCATAGGCGAACACCCAAACACCAGAAACAGCCCTCCAGCAAAATAGGAGCAACAGAATGCCTTCAGGTAACTATTACTACAAGTCCCACAGTACCTGAAGAGCGATTAAGAGGATGATGCGGGATACCTTCAAATGGAGCAGCTGTAGACCCAGTTGCCTGTTACTTGGTCATGGTGCTGAAAGGAGGGGCTCTTGAAGGGATGTTGCAGCAGAAGTCGAGAGAAGGCACTCCCAGCAAACTATTTGTTATGCTCCAACGCGGATCTGTGGTTTTGGCACCTTTTCAGAGACACCAAGGACGAATGGTTCTCGCCCAATCTATTCACCTCGCTTGCTCGGTCCTGCACTCTGGTGAAGGGACTTTGAGGAGGGGGATCTTGCCTCTGGAGGTCTGGAAGAAGTCCACCAAAGCTTTGGGAGGGTTCGTTCTTGGCAAGACTATGCACTGCATTCAGGCTCGAGGTCACAGGGTATTGACGGTTTGCAGCCCAGCAAGGTCACAGCTAGTCGTGGGATAGCTTGAATTGAAGGTCGTCTTGAAATTGATCATGTCCACCAGTTCAAGGGAGGAAGACGCCCTCTTCGCAGCTCCTCTGTCGCGTTGGAAACAGGGTCAGGACAGCAGCAGTACTTCAGCAGGCTTTTCGCCAGTTGCTGGAAGGTTCTGAAGGTGTCTCTAGTCTTCTTCGGTTATTCTGTTCCAGTGTTCCTCTTGCCTATGGATCCTCTCCTTCAGCTAATCTACACTCAAGTTACATTCAAACTTCCCAGTTGGAACTGGTTCCAGCCAGGCATCCCAGGAGACAAAGAACAGCAGAGTTTAGGACTATTCCCCTGCTTCCTGTCCTCGCAGATGCACTGGAGCCTCGGTGGGCTTCACAAAGGATCCCTACCAAAGACAAAAGTCAAAACAGTTACTCCACGGGCGTAACATATATACATAGGACTCTCGATTTTTAATTGCACGACCAGATAAGCGACACGGAAGGGCGATACATGATTTTAGTAGGTGAATGCTTGGGAATGAGACTTCTCATTATAAATATGTATTCGTCAAATATTTATAGTCCAGAGTTTTTCCAGTCTTGTGCAAATTTTATACATACATTTGCTTTGAACTAAAGTATTTGGGCAGGCGACTTCTATGTCTCTCTCTCGCTGGAATTGGATGGGGCACAGAATAGACTGCCGAAAACGGCGACCACATGGGACACAATTGCCGAATATTATATGCTAGCTGACACTTGGTATTTCTGGAATCCCAATGTAAAGTAATATACCTTTTATGCGGGGGTGCATGACGCCACCTCCAGAATAGATTGTGTCATGGTTACCATGAACATAATCAGGGCTTTGACAGATACTAAGATTCTCCCCAGAACACACTCTGACCACTCACCAGTGCTGATCACTTTCTCCAGACCAGCAAGGGCACCCAAATTAATTAGGTGGAGGTTCAAGGGTGGGCGTTAGACGACCCAGTATTTAAAAACGATATTGACCAAGACAAACAACAGTTTTTTCAGACTAATGTGGGTTCTGTTCCTGACCCATGTGTGATATGGAAGACGTTTATAAGTCTATATTAGAGGGTGTTGTCTATCGCAAGAAGGTGAGGTGATGAAAGCGTTTAGTGGGTACATGTCTACGCTGGAGAGGGGGATTAAACTTCTGGAACCACAGGAGGTAGACCGTAGTGATCCGGAGGTAAAGTGTAATTACAAAGCGCTAGAGGCAAATATGCCTCTCTGGCTGGGAGGGAAGAAGGGGGAGTTTTTCTAAAGTCCTACATATAGTCAGACTTTAGTAAGCTATCCCAATGGTTTGTAGATCCCCCCCCCCCAACGCTTAGTATCAGTCTGTACTAACTCAGGACCTTGGTAAAGTGGCAGAGCAGTCAGACCTATCTCAAGAGGAAGATGTGAGCTGTAGTTAAGTACACTGAACCCAGTTAGACATGCACATCAAAGAAGCACTTACTTATAATGTATATAAATTATATATTTATATTTACACCAGAATCACTTTAAATACCTCATACGTTTAAACTAGAACACTTCGGAATATGTTTAGAATATACTTGAAAGGACACTTGTTGTGTTTGTTCATGGTTACATCTGTTGCAACGTTAGAAAGGGAAAGGAACAGTCTGCCGGCAGGAGGTAGAGCTGGCCATATTGAAGGCCAATTTAAGGCCCCGTTTGCACCCTGTTCGCGCACTGGTTGCGCTGTTGCCCGCCTGATAGATTGAGGTAAGGCTACCCCTTTAGGTGACCCATTACTGGTGCTCACTAACATTTGCTTCCCATTACCCCACGACGTTAGTGATCATTGTTCCGAACCTATGAGCTCGTCGGTCCTTTATTGTCCCTGCCATGCCAAAATCCATGTGGAGCACTGCAGGCGCTTCCACTGACATTACATCTGCAAATCTCGTACAGTGTGCCCCACGCACATGCATACTAACTCGGCACACTTGGTAAGCGACCTAAATTACGTGTTCACGCTGCGTGTACCCTCGACTGACATTTTGCAAATCCCAGTCACCACTAAGTATCTGCTAAATCTGTAAACTTAACTGCGGTATCGGCGAAAGCAGCTCGCCTCACCGTCAAACTACTGTACCATTCACATTGTGCTTACTGCATGTCTGCTTTCACTGCCCCTACTGTATTGTATGTGTTTACTACCATAAAGAGTCGCGCCACCTATTAATGTATACCGTCAGTACAACCTGATACCAGATATGTGCTGCCTCTGAACTTCTAATAAGGACCACCCACTTTTAATTGCTTACCTACCTACGCTAAGGTCAATCACGTTTTAAAAGGCCCATGTGTGTTTTTTTTTTTTAGAAGCCTACTTTTGTTACTAATTGCTAATTGTACTTTGTTGTCCACTAAAGTGATTTAGCCTACCTCTGCTGCCATATCCTGCTTAGTGTTTTTTCGATTCAGCCTACTCATTTATCATATATAGCCACTTGATAATTGAAATATTTGTTGCCATAATTCTATCTAGTTCACTCTACAGTGATATCCAGCTTCTGCTCTATTAGTCCATCTTATTGTTTTATCTAGTCCGTGAATAATCTGAATTAGCCTATATTGCTGACATTTGTCAACAGGAGTCTATTTTTCTGTTACTCTTACAATTTGCTGTTAACGAATTAGCCTACTCTGCAGCTTGATGCTACTCCTAATCATGTGTTATCTCTAATCTGTCTACTATGCGGTTACAGCCAGACTTCGTTAAATCCATTTTAGCATTCCCCGTTTCAAAATAGCCTATCTTGTTTTAACATGCCAATTGCACATACATTTGCTTTGTGTTGTTGATTTGATTACTGCCTATTTAGCCGGATCAAGCCCTTTTGTGAAATTTAGAATTAGCCTATCAGCCTATCCTGTGTTGCTGTGCCTATTGCACATAACTTTGAGTTGCTTATTTGACCACTGCCTACACACCACGTTTAGCACACTCTGCCCTCTCTCATTGCTACTCCACATTACCTGGATCACCACTTGTTCACTGAACACCGCCTTGATGGAGTCTCCACAGGACATTAAACAAAGTCCTCCCTCTACCTCCACTCCCATGATCAGGGCCATCCCCTTCCTACCTGCACTGCGGACCCTTAATCGGGACCCAAGAATCCGGCCCACACCGTTCCTTCCTCCTCTTCACATGGCCTCATCCTGGAATGGTAACGATACCCTCATCCTCACCAAAGATAATACCTCATCCAACCTATCTACAGGTTTAACCACCATCTACCCTGACACCATCGACAGAAATAATAAACTAAGAGCTAGGCTCCTTACGAGCTATAGCCGACCCACTTATTACAACCGCAAGACCACCTGTAAACCTCCCTCAGAACACATTGACCTAAAATTGCACCGCAAACAACATCATTGCAAGCCTAAATAAGCACTGACCCAGAAGAACCCTCACCCTATCCAGCAGCACCCTTTAAAAGGGGCACTACTAAATGCCAGGTCCCTTGTGGCTCATGCGACTGAGATAGCAGACACCAATCTGCACTTCCTCGCAGTAACGGAAACCTGGCTGCATGAGGCAGCTGGCCTGTCTATCGCCCTTGCAGTCCCTGAAAACTATTCTATTCTCAGAGCTGATAGACCTAATGCCAGAGGGGGAGGCACCGCTATTATCTTTAGATCTACACTAGATATGAGAATAGCCACCTCTCCTTTGGTCGCCTCACGCGAACTTCTATCAGTCAAATTTCAAACCGCTCCAAAAGTACCATCACCTTCCAAATCATATACAGGCCCCCGGGGCCTTTAGGATCATTTGAAGATGACATCGCTGCTATAGCACTGGACAATTCCAAACTTACAGCGCAAAACATTATCCTAGGGGACTTCAACCTCGGCTATAATGATCCCAAATGACCTACCTGCCATATCTGTAGCCAATGCCCGTCAGACCATGGCTTCCTACACAAAAAAAAAACAAAAAAAAAAATCACCCAACCTACCCATGAGAAAGGCAGGACACTTGACTGGGTAGCAGACTTAACTGTAATATCACAATAAATGAGTCTTCACCCCTATTATGGACAGACCACCATCTGATTCTGGGGATCTACAAGAGGATCTCGGAGCAGCACCCACATAGGGCTCGTCCCCCTCTGCAGCTGGTCTCCCCTTTGCAATATCACAGTTCTCACTTTGCGACTTTCATTCATCACAGCCCGGTTCTCATCGGTTCTCCCCTCGACTCACTGGCTGTGATGAAACGCTTAGCGTTCCTCTTTACTGGAGTCAAGGCCGGTACCACGGAAGCAGGAGTATCCCTCGCTCCAGCTTATCAGCGTTGATTCACTCTGTGTACCGTTGACATCTGCTGCAGCACACTTGGGCTATTGTCTTCTGCCTTACAATTCTTTCAGCTGAGGGTTCGCAGGGTTTTGTCGAAAAGGAGGTGGTTGCATCGCTCCTCGTCATCATCGTGATATTCGCTGCCTTTCTTCTTCTCTTGAACCGCCGGGTCTGGTAGCTGTCTCATTGTGCGGTCTTCCCTACTCGTACTGTGTTATCCTGCTCCATCTTTTATCCCTGTGGGGAAAGTAAAAGGCCATCAGGTGTGTGTGATTCCCGTTAACTGCCAGACTTTGCCCGACTACTGTGTCGGGACACGTCAGGTAAACAGGTTTCACATTAGTCCATTGTCGTTGTCGTGTAAAAGTGTTTGTGTCAAAAAAGGGGGGTTGGTGTGTCAGAGTATCATACGGGGTGGATGGGGAAGATGTGTTATAGGGAATTACAACCCTCATATCGGGGGGGTTGATGACCTTAGAAAGGGAAGATTGAAAGGGTTTGTGAAACAGACGGGCATGATCGGGATTATTAAAGTGAGCCAGACAGGGGGTTTTGTGGGAATGGTAGTGTCTGGTTATGGTAGACTGGATGTTTGAAAAAGAATCATCAGAGGGACGTGGAAAAGAAAGATTGGGAGTATTCGGGCACATAGCAGAAAGACAGGGATTCTGGGAGATGTAGATTCCCACGGCACCAGGGTTTGGGTTCTTACAGGGTTTACGGAAGACGGATGGGTTATTGGCTTCGGATAAAGGAGATTCATTGGGGGGAGGGGTTTTGTAATTGGAGTCAGGGATCAAATCCTCTTCCACAGTAATATACTGCGTCTCACAAGGGGCATTTCCCCGTCGTCCTCTTTCCCCCCCTCCCGAGTACAACCCTGGACTTCCCTCGCTAGGTGATCCTCCCTCGCCAGGGTTGGGATCTGAGAGTGCCAGCCCTTCCCTGACCACCTGTATAAGGGATTCTTGAGGTTGACCTGGGAGATTACCCTCAGGTTTCTCACAGCACTACCGAAGCTATGGACATTGCATGCAGTACAAAAATTACACAATAGTTCGTAGAACCCTTCCATTGGCAACAGCCAGAACTAGGAGACTGTCTATGTGACTAAAAAGTCACAGGAGCAGAGAGAAGGGGGTTTCTAGGTATCCCTTTGGCACTCCACATAAGGTGGTGTGTGCCAATCTCTCAGACTAAGTATCTCTCTATCCTTAAGAACTGTAGTTACTTGAGGATGTAGAAAAATAATCTTTAAGGAGGACCCCAAGGGTCCCCAGCAACACTACCATAAGGAGCTGTGTCCTGCAATAGACAAATACAGATATCGTTAAGAGCTATGGAGCAGACAGACTCCATAGTACAGGTTGAGTTAAAAAAGACATGGCCTACAAGAATGAGTGGAAAAAGGATCCATTCATTCAGTATTTAATGAAAAAGGACCAGAAGTCCAACAAAAAGTGCTGGCGGTCTCACTAGGAGAGGGGATGAAGCATAAAAATGATACATCTCCATAATAAAAGGTTCTTGGGTGGCCTTCTTGGCAGCAGCAAAATATGGAGAGGGGACAGGCCTAGCAGGATGCTGGCATGGGTGATTAGACAAGAAAGGCAGCCTGTGAATATTGTGGAGGTAGACGATGGGACGGGTATGAAGATCAGGGACAACCAAGGGATTAATGCAGGGTTTTGGAACCATTACAATATGTTGTACACCTTGCAAACTCAAGTTGGAATTCAGGAGGTAGGCGAGTTTATGGATCGGGTGGCCCTTGGATGGTTGGACCCAGAGCAGGCAATAGCCCTGAATTAACCAATAAGGGAAGAGGAACTGAAACAGGTGATTAAGTCCTTGCCTAAGAGTAATGGATGGCATAACATCTGAATTCTATAAAGAATATGCAGAGATATGTATAACCCATATGATTGTTATGTATGAGACTGCTCTTCCAACGGGCGTGCTGCCCGAGTCCAATAGAACCACCAAACAAAGACCACTCGCTATTACTCAAAAGGCTTGCAGAGCTTAATAACTGCTCTGTTCATGCGACAGCATGGATCAGGTATTTCCTTGGCCCTAGACTCTCAAGGGTATCGTCTGCAGACTTTAAAGCATATCCTGTCTCTCTTTCATGTGGAGTACCACAGGGATCATGTTTATCCCCCTTACTGTTCAACATATATATTTGCCGCTATTCGATCCGTTGGACAAAGTTGGGGTGAAATACACCAATTATGCAGACAATACCCAACTTGTCTTTGAGCTGTCTGGAAATTATGATTCAGATTCCTTTGCAATCATGCCTATTCGGTGGTACAAACATGGATGACTGCAAATTCCCTGGCCTTGAATGACAGCAAGACAGAGCTGTTATTAGTGGGATCAGCTCTGCGTCTAAAAAATCGAAACAGTTTGTACCATCAATTTGAAACTAAAGGATGTAATATTCCACTGTTTCAAACAGTAAAAACATCGGAGGTCATTTCTAACTGTAACCCGACTATGAAAAATCCTGTTCCTCACCTTCAATCTACCTGTGCTTATTCTACCATACTGA
The DNA here is from genome assembly GCF_040938575.1 of Ambystoma mexicanum. Taxonomy (NCBI): domain Eukaryota; kingdom Metazoa; phylum Chordata; class Amphibia; order Caudata; family Ambystomatidae; genus Ambystoma; species Ambystoma mexicanum. The sequence goes on from NC_090924.1 coordinate 1,095,919,938, forward strand.
TTAAGCAGGTTAAGCCCTATTTGTCTTCAAAGAATTTGGCCTATCTTGCGGGTGCCCTCATAAATACCAAAATCGATTATTGTAATTGTCTGCTAATGGGTACATCTAAATCAACTTGCAATCATTACAAATCATTCAAAACAAAGCTGTTAAGAGCAGTGAAAGTTTTGAAGAAAACTGCATGCGTCAGAGGCCAGAAAATCGTTTCATTGGCCATCGGTTTTCCATAGAGTGACTCATAAGATCCTACCATTAGTACATAAATGTAGGACAGGCAATGCACCCAAATACCTTCAGGATCGTTTGCAAGAGGCCCCTATAGCTAGGGTGCTCAGGTCAAATGGAAATAAACTCCACCAGGTATGATTTAACCTTAAGAACTTGGTGGCATGAACTTTGATCATTGTGCCCTAAAATTCTGGAATAAAGCTACCAGGTGCATTATGGGAGGTATCAAATTGGTCTAGCTTTAAGAAAGCCATAAAGACATACCTGTTCAATTCTAATGACTAAGCTAGCACTCTAGATATGTGCCAAGAGTGCTAGCATTTGTTGGTTTATGATTGTTAGGTAAGATTTTCATAGCAATGATAAATCTTCCTGACATGTGTCAAACCCAGAACTTTTTGTTTCACTGGTGGATTATTTGTCACTCTACCTCAGTGAGTGGGAACCTTTTTCCACACTCACAGAATCTTTTACTCTTTATAGGTGTCATTTTCTAGACTTCCCATAGAGTCTTTTTAATTGTATCCTTTTTGACAACCTTTGGTATACACCTTTTTATTTTTGCAAGGTTGCCCTTGGGACTCCCCTTTAACTTTATCTGGCTAACCTTGTGAGAACTACATTTCCCAAGGGTAGAACGGATCTTGGGATCCCTTTTACAATGTATTAGGTGAGGCTAGCACCCTCCACCATGTGGAGTGCTGGGGAGATACTGGGTATCCCCTTTCTCATTCTAAATGTAACATTTATGTTACAAGGACAAACTTACCTTTAATGGCTGGTGGGAGTGAACCTCTTTATTAATTCAGTGCCCCTTTACTGCAGGCTGTTTTCACAGCCCCGGCAAAGGCACCAATCGGTGCTCATTTTAACAAAATGACCAGTCTTCTTTTTTTAAAAAAAAAAACAGCACTGTGTATTGCTACCCAGTAGGCCCAAATGCACTCCTAATGGAACAGGAAGTCCCAATCAACATACATTAATACTTTGGTAGACTTTAACCTATGGAGGCTTTAGATATATTTGTATACTCGTAGGTACTCTGATTCAATACAAACAGTTAACATTTATGTTATGTCGGAAATCTGTCATTAGATAAATACATGATATTCTTCATTCAATAGACTCAGCCTCAAACTTAATTCTCAGAGAATCTTTTAATTCTCTAGTTTTACAACAATACAAGTGATACATTTCAACATTGTCTTTCATGACAATATCAAAAAACATTGACACTTCAAACAAAAGGTTGATACTTCAAACAGATAGAAAGCATAGCAATAACAAAACAGTTTTGTGTTTGTTAGTAAAAAGTGTGTTAGACGCAATTGTCTCTTGGAGTGGTTGGTTCCCTCCAGGGAAACCCTTTTCAGATTTAGACAATCAACCAACGCGTTTCGGATCAAAGATCCATCTTGTACTTGAACTTTCAGATATATCTCTCTACTAAAATGTAATGAGATTCTAATTGTTGTTTCAGGTGCAAGCGGGCAAACCTCACAAGGCCACTAGGGACATGGAAATTGTCCAATGGAAACAGTATATTTGCAAGTTGGTTTATTGTGTGATTTAGTTGTTAAGTGTCACTGCATAACTGACGGGTCTACTACCTTTTTACTATAAAGTAATCTGAAAGTAACTTATGGGTTTACTCCCCAAGAATAGGTGTGACCTATACTAAATGTTTTTGATAAGGTTTGACTTCCCTAGAATTACTGTTAAGTATACTGAATAAGGTTCTATGCTTTGGTCTGTGAACTATAGTGTTGTGTCTTTATCATGCGTTAATATGATCTGTGATTTACTTATTTAGCCAAGATTTACCTTGGGCTACTTGTATTTAAATAAACCCTTTATTTTTACAATACATAGTGTTTCAGTGTTTCCTTGGATAATGTGAGTACTACAATTACTTTGTACCGATTCTACAGCCCTCTCTCCCTCCTAAGGTAAGCCTGGCTGCTCTGTCTACGCTAACATATACTCGGGTGGAACAGCCTTATACTAAGAGTGGAGTCTTGTACGCTCTCAGTTGAATGGTTTTACTAAGCGCTTAGTTGGACTTCTGAAAAACTGTCCTAACAATGATCTATTTATTTCTGCTGATCTCCATTTGTGTTGTCTGTTCAGTCTTGTTTTATGTGCGCACTGCGGCCGTTTGGCAAAATGCGGGTTATAAGAAATAAATACATAAATAAAACGATCCTGTGAAATGTGCATCCTATAAACCTCTGGCCTTAACAAATACATATAATAAAATACTGGTTGAGCTCTTAGCGGACAGACTTGGTCCTTCCTGATCAGGTGAGATTTATCCCTGGTAAATGCACACAGAACACCTTATGATGGCTGTTTACCTTGATGCATGATATAGATGACATGGTACCGGTATACAGGCCTCTCTCAACACAGAGAAGGCTTTTAACTTAGCGGAATGGCCATTCATGTTTGAGGTTGCATGCAGGTCAGGGTTGATGTTTCTACGATAGGTATGACTGCGCTATTCCTCACCTAGGGCAAAGATATTTACAAACCTGGTAGTCTCTGATACCATATCACTGACAAGAGGAACGAGGCAAGGTTGTCCCCTGTCGTCCATTCTTTTCTCGCTGGCCGTGGTACGCCTACTGTAATGCACATAAGGGGGTGAACATATACTTGCATGTCTCGGTTTGTTCCCTCTATGCGGACGACATGTTGCTATATATCAAGAATTCTAAGCAAAACCTGCAACCTATGGTTCAAATTGTACAGTGCTTTGGTGAGCTATCCGGACTCAAAATTAACTTGGACAAGTCGAAGTGCTCCCTTTAGCATCTGGAGCTCGGCAAGTAGTTATCGCTGAGGCGTTTAGGTGATGTCCTCAGGGAATCAAATATCTAGATATGGAGGCCTGGATTCTCCTTCCTTTATCTCAGGCTGCCAGGATCTCATTAGCCAAGATGGTTATTGACCGCAAACACCTATATATTTTCAATAAAATGGAACATGGAAACCCCAGAGCGGCTACTGCTCAATTGGCATACAGTAAAAAGAAAATGGATACTATTACAAGTGCACAATTACTCAATGGACTAATTGTCCCCCCGGTTGACTCAAAATGCTCTGAGCTATATAGATCAGACTCATGTCCTGTCTTAAAAATAACAGACACCTTTGCCCCTATAATAAGTACCAACAAACCTAGAAGTAGGAATAACCAGTGGTACAATGAATCATTGAGAATGTTAAAGAAAGACTATCGTCGAAAGGAAAATCTATGGTTAAAAACCAGGTGTCCTGTAAATCTTCTAGAGGCAAAAAAAGCATTGAAAGCCTATAAGGGGAGTATTGTTTTAGCTAAAGCCTTGTGTTTCCAAAAACAGATTGATCTTGCTCAGAGCAGACTAAAACTCTACTTACAACTGTAAAGAAATTCGCATTTCCCTCATGTAAAAGTTCGCATCTCTCTCCATCTTGGTCTGTGTCAAATTAATTCAATACCCTTTTTTCGGATAAAATGTATCGATTTAGAAATAAAATTGATCTTCAGTTCCCCACCCTACCAATAAATACGCCAAACAAAATGAATACTGTTAAGGAAGACGAGACATGTCCCAAGTTTACTTTTAGACCTGTGGACTTTCTAAGTTAAAGCCCACTAACCATAAATACGACTCCCATCCCTGCTTACTTAGCTAAAGGACATGTGGCGGCTCTAAGTGGGCCTCTTCGATCCGGTATCAATGCTTTCTGATTTTAATCCGTTAAATGTCGAGTGCCTCAGGGCTCCTTCCTGTCTTCTCTGCTATTTAACATTTATATTCACCGCTTGCTGGATACCTTTTCGGAATTCGACGAGCAATATCATTCCTATGCCGACGAGACACAGATCTATGTTCGGCTAAAATAACCTGTCGAAGCAATGGACAGAGTGCTAGCTTGTGCTAGTAAAATAAAGTGCTGAATGGTAGCTAATAAATTGAAACTAAACCCAAATAAAACTGAGATTATACTATTTGGACCTAAGACAAAACTGACTAAAACCGCACAACATCTGTCCTGTCCAGCACTCTGAGGTTCCAACATCATTCTCAGCCAAGGTAAAGAACCTTGGGTGTATCTGGCAGGCAAATCCAAGATGTAACCTGCAAGTAAATGAAATTGTGAAATCTGTATATTGCCATCTCAAACTGTTAAAACCTCGGCTACAGCTCATCTCAGATAAAGATCGCCCATTGGTAGTTGGTGCATTGGTAAAATTCCAGATTAGACTATTGCAATTCCCTATTCAAGGGAATGCCAAAAGATCAAATCTAACGTATTCAGGTTTCCCAAAATGCAGTCGTTAGGATGGTCTTTTCACTGCCTAGACGTTCGCCCATCTCTCAATTCCAGAGAATCCTCCACTGGGTATCAATACAGCAAAGGGTTCTTTTCAAGACCCTGTGTCTATGTCTAATTTTTAAATGTCTCCAAGGGACTGCCCCTAGATATCTTTCCTCAAAAATGTCCTTTTACCACCCGGATCAGTGTATATGATCCTCAGGACAACACCTTCTCGTGGTTCCACCATCAAGATCTGTGTCCTGGGGCAATTGACGTTTCTATGAGCAGGTCCCTGAGCCTGAACTCCCTTCCTCATGATCTTTGGAAAACTGAATCCCTCTTTGAAATCTTTTTGACTAACTGTGCTTGATAAATCTGGTTTCCTGGTTGTTACTAATATATCATCTGCACCCAGATGCAATTCCTTGCTTGGCTCCATATGGATGTGCGCAATATAAATAAAAAAAGTCAATCAATCATAAATCAAATCAATTATGTGCCGATAACAAGCCCAGCCAACTTTTGAATATGACGACAGATGGTTCGACTGATATGGGCAGGCAAGCAAGCCAGGATTGCATATGATGCTCTGACACAACCTTATGAATGGGGCAGGATTGACTATCCCGATAGGTTTATAAATTATTTGGCAGCCCAGATCCAATACAGTGTGTGGTGGTAGTCCCTGTTATGTGAGAATTGATGAAGTCACACTGCGCGAGACTACACAACACTTATCTGCTTGGTATTCGTTAACCCACCTTTTGGTATAGTTCTGTACTACACAAGTTGGTAGTGTGACTGAGCAGCCAGGCCTATCTCAAGGGGGATAAATGTGAGCTGTAGAGCTGTAGCAATGAAATTCGTCAATACAAGTAACTAAGTAACACTTACAGGCAAGGTTTCAGTTATAAGTCATGCATTACTTACCGTAAAAGCATTTCTGATGAGTGTATCTGCTTAGATTCACATGCTGTGCATATAGTCCACATCCAGTGGTAACCGCGGAGTATTGCATCTTGTCTTTCGAGAATCGAAAGGGGACATCGACACAAGCGTGCCTGTAACACGATCCCTAGCGTGACGTGTAGTGTACCCAAGATCCCTCACGCATCGAGGTCCCTCCTATTGTATTTTTTCTGCAGTGAGGGAGCTTTAGGACTATCGTGAGGGAGTCCAGAAAAGAGAGAAAAGCAGTAGACGTCTATGCTCCTTCCATCCGAGCGAGGAGGAAGGGTGGGCGCATGTGAATCTAAGCAGATACAATCGTCAGAAATGCTTTTACGGTAAGTAAGACATGTCTTCTGATGCTTGTTAAACTGCTTAGAATCACATGCTGTGCATAGACAAGCGAGCAGTACCTGGAGTTGGAGGAGAGTTGTGAGAAGGAACAATAGCGAAAAGATGTCTTAGTACTGCTTGGCCCACCTGAGAATCGGACCTAGAATGAGTGTCTAGGCAATAGTGTTTTGTAAAAGGTGTGTACAGAACTCCAGGTTGCCGCTTTGCAAATGAACTCTAGGGGAACATTTGCAATGAATGCTATGTAAGCCCCCGTGCCTCGAGTAGAGTGTGCTCTAGGCTTGAAGGGCAGTTCTCTCTTAGCAAGATTGTAACAGAGTGTGATGCATTTGACAATCCTACCTTGAGATAGTAGATTTGGAGACAGGGTCTCCGTCTCTACCTGCTGCCACTAAAACGAAAAACTGATTTGTTTTACTTAGTGGAAGGGTTCTTTCCATGTAGAACATGACTGCCCTGCGTACATCCAGTGTGTGCAGGCATCTTTCTCCCATGCTTGAGGGGTTTTGAAAGAACGTTAGTAGTTCTATGGATTGGTTCACATGGAACCTTGAAATTAATTAAGGCGCAAACCTAGTGTAAGTGCGCAGAACCACCGTATCTCTGAACTGTAACAAAGGGGTCTAGAACTGAGAGGGCCTGTAGTTCGCTGACTCTCCTTATGGAAGTTACAGCTATTAAAAATACAGTCTTGTAGGTGAGATCCTTAAGACTTGCTTTGTGCATGGGCTCAAACGGAGACCCCATAAGTCTAGTCCACACCACATTTAGGTCCATCCGGGAGCCGGGTTAGAAATGGGAGGTTGAATTCTCCGTACTCCCTCCATGAACGCCTTAATAACTGGTATCTTCCACCACGACACCTTCTGTTGTGACGTAGTGTAGGCTGAAAGAGCAGCTAAGTGAACCTTTAGAGAGTTAAAACCAGGCCTGAGTCTAGTAAATGGGTCAGGTACAAAACCATATGGGTAGGAGAGCAGTCAATGGGGTTGATGCTCTTAGAATTGCACCAGATCACAAACCACTTCCACTTACTGAAATAGCAATACAGTGGATTACGTTTCCTTGCCTCTCTGAGTATATCCCTACATCTCTGAGGGAGTTGCAGGTGCCCGAACACCATGACCTCAGGAGCCAGGCCGCTAAGTTCAGTGTTTGCGGGCATGGGTGAAGTGTCTCCCCTTTGTCTTGAGACAACATGTTGTACGGGCAAGGCAGTTTCATTGGAGGAGAAAGGGGCATCTCCATCAGATGAGCAAACCAGGGTTGGCGGGCCCACATGGGAGCCACCAATATCATGGTGACTGTTTCCTGGTGCATCTTGTGCACTATGTTGTTGAGTAGGGGTGTCGGGGGGGTTGGGGGGTGGGGTTATGCGTAAACAAATTTCCCTGACCATGTGATCCAGAATCCGTTCCCCTTGTAACGGTTCTGGGGGTACCTGAAGGCGTAATCTTGTCAGAGTGTTCTCCAGAGTTGCGGAACAGGTCGATCTCTGGGAAGCCCCATTCTGCAAAAACGTTGGAGACGATTTCTTTGTGTAATCGCCATTCGTACTCCATGGGTAGTGGGAAATCTCTGCCGAGTACGTCTGCCTGAAGATTGAGTTCCCCTGAAACATGTTGTGATAACAGGAACATGTGTCTGAGAGCCCAATTCCAAATGTTCTGGGAACGTTTGGAGAGTGAGTGTCCCCTTGTTTGTTCAGATAGTACATGGCCGTGGAGCTGTCTGTAAGGATCAGGACCGTCTTTCCTTGCAGTTCTGTCTGAAAGGCTTTCAGAGCTTTGAATATCACCAATAGCTCCAACAGATTAGGTGGTTGGATGCTACTTCTCAGGACCAGACCCTGTGCGCCATTTGCTGAAGCAGGTGAGCCCCCCCACCCCGTGAGAGGTGCGTCTAGAGTGGCTTCTCCTGCGGGGGTGGTGAAGGACTTTCCCTTCAAGAGGTTTTCTCTCAACGACCACTGCAGAGAGCAAATGAGGGCTGGCAAGACAACTAGATCGGCCCATTGTCCGCTGGCCTGACACCACTGGCTGTTGAGCCATTCTTGCATTGGACGCATGCGCAGCCGCGCGCGAGTAAGCAAATAAATGCATGACCCCATCATTCCTAAAAGTCGCATTGCCTTGCGTACCGTCACCTCCCGACTGGCTACATATTGAGGGATTTGAAACATGTTTTTGACCCTCTCGTTGGAGGGGAAGACAAGGCCATCCCTTGTTCGAATTAGAGCCCCTGGAACAGTTTGACATGACTGGGGTCTAAGCTGGATTTCTTCTTGTTGATGGAGAATTCCAGGCTGAATAAGAGGTCTATCGTCTTTTGAGACTTTGACAGGCATCTTCCGTAGGAATCCCTTGTTATGAGCCAGTCGTCGAGGTAAGGATAAACTGGGATGGATAGATTGTGCCGGTGTGCTGCTGCCACTGGTAGTACCTTTGTAAATACCCTTGGTGCTGAGGCAATGCTAAAGGGTAGTACTTTGAACTGATAGTGTCTGTCTTCTATCATGAATCTGAGGTATTTTCTGTGCGCTGGCAACATTGAAAAATGAAAGTATGCATCTTTCATGTCCAATATTGCCATAAAGTCTCCCAGTGTGAGCAGGGGAATTACTTCCTGCAGTGACCATACGCAATTTTTGAGGTTTGACAAATTTGTTCGCTGGGCATAAATCTAGTACATGGCGCATGGTGAGATCCTTTTAGGGTACAAGGAAGTACACTGAATAAATACCCTTGTTTACCTGTAGAAGAGGTACGACTTCCATGGTGCCCTTTTACTGCAGGATCTCGACCTCTTGTAGTAGGAAGAACAAGTGTTCCGGCGTCAGGCGTCTTGATCGTGGAGGTCTGAATTGGGGGGTCCACAGAATTCTATGCAGTACCCATGGGCGACGGTGTGGAGTACCCCCGGTCTGCAATTATCCCCTCCCATGCTTGTAGAAATATTGTTAGATGACCCCCCCTACCGGGGAGGCATAGGAGGGGACCCGGATGGGAGGGGACCCAGATTTGGTGGTCATTTTTTTTACCTGAGGCTGGGGAGCCCCTAGGGGTGGAGTTCCGGCCCCTTCCCTTTCCACACCGTCGACTTCTATGGGGATACGGGGTAGCGTAGCTGGATCCCTGGGGCGAGGACCAGTTATTTCCCGAGCCATATTGGTTGTGAGGGAAGCGATATTGGCCGCGAAAGGAACATCTAGAACCGCTCCCTCTCCTTGGGGAATGCCTCTGGGTGATTTGATTCATGTTCTTGAAACAGCTAAAAAGGAGCAAGATACCCTATCTTGCCCCTTTTTAGCCGTTTCAAGCGCTTTGTCAACCACTTTCCCAAATAAGTTAGTTTCCTCCACCGACTTATTTCTTAATGAAGATTGGGTTTCTGGTTTGAAACAGGAGTTTCGTAACCATGCATGTCTCTTTAGGAGGGTACCTTCTGCCAAGGTCCTGCCAGCTGTTTCTGCGAGAGTCAAAGTATTTTTGAGAATACTCTGATTAACCTGTTTGCCATCAGCCACAATGGAAAGCAGGCAAGCCTGCAGCGGTTTCGGGACTTCTTGAAGGCCCTCTTGTAGCATGTTTGATTGTGCATCTGAATAGCTAGCCAACAAAGTTGTGTTATTAGCTACGCAAGTGAAAAAAGCTGCAGCAGTTGTGACCCTCTTCCCTAGTGCGTCTAACCTTTTGCACTCCTTGTCAAGGGGTGCTTACCCTGTGGACAGGGGGACTCCCACCCTCTTCCTGGTTGTAGTTACTACCAGGGAATCTGGTGTAGCATGTCCCCTGATATAAAGGGGGTCAGAAGGGGAAGGGCGAAACAGTTTTTCTACTCTAGGATTGACTGCCCTTGTTAGGGCGGGTGTCAACAATGAAGGAGCCAACAAAGGAATAGCGTGGCTGGCCGGTGGTTTTTCTTTCAATATGTCCTCGACAAAATCAGCCTCTGGTCCAGCTTCCTGAGTAGCAATCTGGAAATGTTCAGCTGCCCTCCTTAAGAAAGCGTTAAACGCCATCTGGTCGTCAACTGGGGAGGCCTATCGAGTAGGTGTGGTAGGGGGTGAATCCATGAACAGGGCATCAGGTCCCAGTGTTGAGTAGGTGATGCTCAAGGCTGATGGTCGACCCAGTCGTGGTGGTCCTCCCATATCTCTGTGGGGTCAATGGGATTACCTCCAGGGTGCCCAAATGGATATTCATCCTGGTTGAATTTATCTATAGGGATCTCATCCTCAGTGAGGTCATAAGTCTCTTCTTCCTGAGAGGGATCAACGGTCTTTTGAAATTTTGAAACAGGAAGAAAAGACTCTCCTCTCGAGGCCTTTTGGGTGTGGACTTCTCTGAGAGTTCCACAAACCTCTCTAACCTATTCATACACCCCACAAACTTCTCTCTGGTCCATATTGAGGGACCAGAGGCGACTAGGGGTGGAAAAGGCTCTTCTAGTTGATCTTCTGATCTAGAACGTCAACATTTTTCTTTAAGCGTCGAAGAAAGAGACCCAAGGACCGCTGAAAAGTCTTTTTGAGGTTCCGAAGGTTGTGGCGTATCTTCGGACATATCGGTAGGTTTCGATGAATCCTTAGGTTTATCCTTAGGTTTCGACGAGTCCCTAGGTTTATCCTTAGGTTTCGAAAAGTCCTTTGGTTTGCCGCAGAAATGATGTTAGCGATGCTTTCCGTAATATTTGGTGTCACAGGAGTGTTTTTAGATTGGGTGAGCGGTTGTTTTCGGCGCAACCGGGGCCTTCTGTTCCGCCGACGCCTTCTGATGCGCTTCGACGGACGCTGGAATATTGGTGGTAGCGCCCTTTGATTTAGATTGCCCATTCACATGCCGCACCTGCGGTTGCGGGACAGGGCTGCCGATCCTGACTATGGGCGGGCACTGCCAAACTATCCGGTGTGTCCGTTGGCACGATGGAACGCTTCAACTACTTCCTTGAAGACAGACTGGGGGTTGTGTCTTTAGTGTGTGAGGAACCTGCGTCCTTTACTGCCGGGATGTACAGGCCACATAGCAGGACTCATGATGTGCCTGTTGGGGTCGGGGACGGATGGAGCGGGAACGCTCTGCTGTGAGGCCAATGGCATCCTATTCGGAGCCCTGGTCGTCACTAAGCCCCTCGTCATACTCGGCGGCTGCAGTGGCGGGTGGAACTACTCTCAGCCTGTGACATCCCGTAGGCCGCCCACCACTTAACACGGCGCTGCTTTTGTGTCTTCGGACGCAGGAGCTCACAAGCCGCACAGGCCGCCTCGTTGTGGTTAAGGGGAAGACACCTGTTACACTTAAGGTGTTTGTCTTTCCACAGGAATTTGGCCTTGCATGAAAGACAAAACCTAAATGGAGTTCTCTGCATGGCGGAGGAATAATACAGTGACGACAAGACCAAGGGAACAAAGAGGAAAGGGAAAGGCATTCTTACAAAGGAAATGTCCACCCCGATCCTACTCTCCCCAATGTGTAGGCTAGCCAGAAGGCCCAGCTACGTGGTTGGCAGTGCCAACTGGTTCACTTTCCGTCGAAGGTCCGTGGAGCAGGCTTCGACGTAGGTCAGGAAACAGCCGTCGAAGGAAGAGGCGGCAAGATAATATATTATTAAAACGACCAAAGGTTGATAAGTATAACAACTGCAAGGTCTCTGGAAGAGCTCTGCATAAGGCGACCAGTACACTGGGCTTAAATAAACAATCTGAGGGACCTCGATGCATGAGGGATCTTGGGTACAATACACGTCACGTTAGGGATAGTGTTACAGGCACGCCCATGTCGACGTCCCCTTTCGAATTCTCGAAAAACTAGATGCAATACTCAGCGGTTACCGCTGGATGTCAGACTATATGCACAGCATGTGATTCTAAGCAGATTAACAAGCATCAGAAATAATTATTTAATTAACGTCAGGTTTTAAATAAGCATTCTTTAAAAAGGCTGTTCGTGTAAACATGTAAAAATATGGTTCAGAATCAGAAAAATCTTTGGATAGGCTTCATACACAATTCCTACACCCTCAGGTGAATTCAATCATAAGGACAGTAATGGAATTTATGTATCACACTAGTTATGCTTGGCAGATTCTGAGGTTGCAGAAAGGAAAAGTTTAAGGAAGGAAAAAGGTTAAACAGGTTCTCAGTATATGTGAGTACAACTAAATCTTCCAATGAAATCTAGACAAGCCTTTCCCAGCAATAACAGTCTAAAACAAGTTACCACCTATGAGAGACAGCAATATCAAAGTCAATGGGCTAGAAGGGTCTGCAGGGAGCCAGGGCACCCAAAGTCAATTGGAAACAGTCTATGGAGCTGAGGCACTTCTTAGAATCAAAATCTTGCACAAAGTTCGATAGTTTGTAGAAAGATCACTTGTAGGGTCACACGCTATTAAGCCTGTGAAAAGCAGAGTTGGAATCAAATCTAAAGGTAAGCCACTGCAAATCATAATTGAGAAAAGCACAACTAAAAGACCATGAGGTAAGTACCCCAAGTCTGTAGAGTACTTCTGGTTTGAAGACGAGTGGTCCAGCTGGATTCTGTCCTGTTGCAGCGATGCAGACCCTGGGTTCAAGAGCCTCAGTCGAGGGGACAAGAGGGAGGACGTATGGAGGGCTCCTGCGGCAGCACTTTGGAGGTCGTCGGCAGCTACTGGCTCTTTTCGGTTCAGCAGCACTTTGCGGTTTCAGCGCTTAGTAAACAGCACTGTCACGGATCTAGGATACCAGTTGGGCTGCCTTCACTCCTAGGGTCCTGCACTCTGTTGAGGGGACTCTAGCTCTGGTCGTCCTGCTTCTGGAGGGTCCTTAGACTCCTGGGGCTTCTGGCCAGATTTCACAAGTTGCACTCTACTACGGATTTCTCGACCCCTGGCACTCTGTTCTTGCAGCAGCGACGTACAGCCAGTCGGGGAAGGTGGTCCAGTGGAATTCGTCTCAGGGTTAGTTGGTCCCCACTAACCCAAGTGAAGAAGTCACCCCTTCCGGAGCTTCTCTGTCGAATCGAAGGAGTTTCAGCATAGCAGCAGGGCTTCACAGGGCAATTCACAGGTCCAGGAGGATGCAGCAAGCTTCGTTCACGGTTCTTCATTGGGGTGGCTGTCCTTAAAGGAAGGCCAGTCAGCCAATCGGGACTGGATGCATTCAAGCATTCCTAGTCGGGAACCTCCCTCACATCCTGCCTTTCCAGACACGCTGGAGCCAGAGGCAGGCTTCAGGGCTGAAGCCTGCCAAAGACAAAATGAACAAAGGGCTCAAACCTGGCTCAACGCACAGAGTAAAACCTAAGAAAGATCTCACAAACAGAAAATGGCAAAAAAAAGAATACAGGGTCCATTTTGACAAAATGGTCACCCCATGAGTGCTATACTGCAGCTGAGGATTCAGCCTGTGGTAGAAAAGCACAATGGTAGGACAATTAAATCACTGCCACCAGCCATTTAAAAGTAGTGAGGGTAACATAAAAAATGTTACATGAGAATGTAGGATAAGGGGCTACTAGAAAGCCTCCAGCACTCCACATAAGATGGTGTGTGCTGGACCTACAAAAATAAAAGGTAAGTAAAGTAATTTTTACTTTACTCTTCTTGGGAACGGTAGTTCACACAAGGAAAGGTATTTAAACCTTCAGCGAAATCTACATTTTTTTTTTGTGGCACTGCACTGAAGGTGCCGAGTGTTACTGTGCAAAAGTAGATGCCTATGGAGTATGTTAGATTCCAAAAACAGTAGAAACACATAATCCAAATCAGGTCAAAACAAATGAGACCGTGAGAAAAGGGTCTCACTCACTAGATGGTTAAAATTAAAAAGTCTTAAAGTCCAGCAAAAGAGCTGGGGGTCTCTAAAAGGTTGAAGAGAATTCGCACAGAAATAAGAATTCTCCCGAACAGTCCTCATCCCCGGAATTTCCTAAATTGGATTAGAAAGGGCAACCAGGTACCCAAATGGTTTGAAATCAATTTTATAGGGGAAGAGGGGACCGGTTCAAAAGCAGGTGCAACCAGGGGATAATACTTGCAAAGCATGGTACAGAGCTGCAGCCCCGATAGGGGAGGAATATCTATATGAGCCGGGCTATTCTATATACTGAGTACACGGGTTGCGGTTAACATTCAAAAACATTTCAAATCAATTTTGAGCGGCTCAGGATTTATACCTTGGGAGATCCGATACATGAACGGAGATTCATTACGTGGGACCAGTTGAAGGGACAAGGAGAGTGGAACACAGTCACCATACTATTGTATTATAGATTTAGGGAGGTGCTGCGGGCCAGATGGCCACGTTATCCAGGTGAACCCGTGATATCACTGCTGGCTCAACATGTGGTAGAAGCGCCTAGGTATACAATAGTGTCATCCTTATGCAAAATTATAAAAGCGTTGAAGTGGAAAGGAACTAAATCAAGGTCGAAATGGGGTGTGTCATTGAGAATCTTCATGACTGATTCACAATGGGGAATAGTATGTATGCAGACATAATGGTTATCTATGAATAATAGATTTCTTCTGATTCACTTCAAAGACCACCATCAAAAATGTTACACTCCTTTACAGCTACAGAAGTATCCCATAGAACCGCACAATGTAACAGATGCTCTCGAAAGCCAGCCATTTCTTTTACATGTGGTCTCGGAATGTGCATCTATTTGCATATTCTGGGCCCAAATGATATCAGTTATGGGTAGGATGGTTACACATCCACTACCCTGGGATATGGCTTCTGGCCATCTTTGAGGTTGGAGCAGAGTGGAGAAATAATTGCTGGGTATGGCCTCTATTGTGGCACACTCTCTAATTGCTAAGGTGTGGGAATAAAACATGCACCTTGTTTTCATGGATGTCTGGATCATATAAATGACTGAGGGGGAAGGAAACACAGTATGCCTTGATGCTGCTGAATATGAGCAGTGTTAGTTTAGATTTTCATCTATATGCCAAATCACATCACACGTGAGACCTCCAGCACTTTTTGCTGGACTTGTGGATTCTTTTTCTACTATTTTGCCCCCACTCACCTTTTCTTTTACTCTTTTTATGGGTGTCATTTTTCTGACTCTCCAAAGTTTATTTTTGAATCTATACTTTCCTATAACTTTTTGGGCATCTACATTTTATTATTGCAGCACAAAGTACTTTCTGTGCAGTGTTGCTGGGGTGCCCTTTGGGCTTCCCTTTTTTCATTTTATTATGACTTACCTTGCAGAACACATCTTCTCAAGGGTAAAGAGGGATTTGTATCTCCTCTACATTTTATTTTGTGAGACCAGCACACCCCACCTTATGTGGAGTGCCGTGGAGATACCCGGCATCCCCTTTCTCAGTGTCCTGTAACATTTCTGTTACAGTGACGAGCTTACTATTATTGCTGGTGGCAGTGGACATACTTTAATCACTTTTTTGTGATTTTTGCCCGCAGGCTGTCATTACAGCCGCAGTAAAGCACAGAAGGGTCACCATTCTACTAGAATTGTGACTTCTTTCTTTTTTAACCATTTATAGTGTGCTTGTCCTTTCAAGGGCCTTCTGCTGCCGTCCTGGGTGGGGGAGGTCCTGGTTGTACTTTGGTCTTCGGCAGAAACCCTTTGTGTAGCCCGCCAAGGTTTCGAGTGTCTGTGAAGGCAGGAACTGAGGGAGGAGTCCGAATCTCTGCTCACCTTTGTCTTATGATGTGCCCGAGAGAATCCAGTCCCCACTGGGGGGATGGCTGTCCCGACTGCCATTGGGCACTATTAACAATGTAGTCACTCCCTAAAGAAAATAACTAAGTCAATGGAGACTAAGGAATATATAAATGAATAAACAATACAATACAGTACTGTGTTAGAAGGTTGGATTCCTTGGGTATAGGAGCTTTAACTAGTACATAACCTCAAGTAACTTTCAGAAACAGGCATTTTAAAAACGTATACTTAATGTTTTTTTTTTAAATCACACAGCTTACAACAAAAGCAATCAGTGGTGTACCTTGCTGTCAGAGTCAAAGTCAGAAGTAAAACTTTCAGAAGATTTTCTGGAAGAATGATGCTTCCTTTTCTTGGTCTTTTTCACGCGTTTCTTTTTGTCCTGTTTTTAGACAGAAACCGGAATCAAAAATGTGCTCATAAAACTTAACGTGTTAAATAAAATTATCTACAAGTTAAACATAAAACATTACATTTCTTTTAAGGTCATCAGGGGATTGAGATTCACATAAAACATTTTTAACTACAATTTATTTTAGTTATTGTAAAATGAAAACCTACAACTGAAGATGGAAACTAATTTAGGAGTCTTCTTAATAAATGTAGCTGCCCTCTTAGAGTTTCCTAAAATACTCTCAGAATGCTTGAGGCCAAGTGAGTCCTTTTAGTCCATTGGAGAGATCATGTATGCAACTCATGGGTGTGACATGTGAGGAGGTATACTAGGGTAGCTCCTGAATGTGGGTGGATACTCTTGCAGAATTAGTACGAGTCCAGGTAAGTAACTTCCTTCTTCAGATAAAGCTCCTCACAAGACACAATTGTTAATAGGGTGGCCTTCAAAAATCAACCCCCCGGGTTGATTTTGGGAATCATCTTATGGTGAGCAGGGAGACACGGAGATTTTAGCCATATCCAATCAAGGTCAGGTAGCAGAGCAGCAAAGCTTGGTCTCAGGAAAGGAGGAGAGTGGTCTAGGGCTACAACGAGGCCACACAGAGCAACACCAGCATTTCTAGTTAGACAGATAAGTATAAAAACTTACTACTTGTTACTGAGCCTTTAATATACACACTGAACAGATAACACTGCTGTTCAAATATTGTCACACCAACACTAATAAAACAGATATATACACCCTTAGGAGGAACAGACTAGCATTTAATTCAATGACCAGAGCAACACAGGTCTTATGCATTAGAAATAGAAAGAATACTTCAGGATAATCAAGTCCAACCCTGAGATGGTTTGGGGCCTTGTGCCCAAATGTCACAAGTGCCAAAGTAGGTACTTCACAGCTAGGTTTATTAATAGACTGGTGATGCCAGTGGTTAATATTAATCAGAGTCTAAAAGGTAAATAAAGTTCTGGAGAGTAAACTCACTCAATACCAATTCTTAGGTTAGTCCTAGGAAGTGATCCTTGACCAGGCCGCTACCGACCAAAGTCGGGAACAAGTGATTTAGGGACAGGACTTTACGCCCATGTAAGCCTATGGCAGACATGGGGGTGGGAGGAAGGCAAACGGGTAGGTTATCTTAACTCCCTGACTCATATTTCTCCAGAGACCACTGATGGTATTTCACAATCCTCTGGGGACACAATCTTCAGTGCTTCATCCCGTCGAGGTAGGCCCAGGGGTCACGGGTGCAGATGTCACTTTTGGCATCTAGTTTCGGTTGGTTGGGATACTTAGAAATCAGTTTCAGACAGCCAAATGAGGAACGATGAATATACTTCTGCAGAGCAGACAATCAGAAAACTAACTCATTCCCAGTCACTAGGATGGGCCTAGAAAGGGATCCTTCACCAGGCCTCCACCGACAAAAGTCAGGAAAGAGTAGTTTTATCAAGAGGGTTTTACCACCATGTAACCCCATGGAGCAGGCAGGGTGGAGTGTGGGGGGCAACAGGTGTTACCTTATGCCACTGACCGTTTTCTCAGGAGACCACTGCTGAGGTTTCGGCATCAGTTGGGGGAGACAGTCTTGTGTGCTTGCTCTGGTTGAGAATGACCCAAGGCGAAGAGGTCACTTTCAGATGCAGGATTAGTGTGTTGGTCACAATGCTTAGGAATTGGTTCCAGACACCTTCCAGCTGAACACCGAAACGAAGTAAAGGAGAAGACTTCCGCAGATCACAAAACCTCAGGACACCTGTAGGATACAAAGACTGCTTGCAACAGGAGTCACAACCGTCAGGCGATCTTCCAGTGACGAACAAAGGAGCAGGTTCTGCATGGCTTCCCTTTGATGCAAGACGGCAGAAAATGCAGGAGTAGCCGTCTTGTTGTACAGATTTGAAGTTCCTCCAAGTTCCAAGGATGCACTTGGAATGGCGACAGCTGCAGCAAAGTAGCTCAGGAGAGATCTGGTCAATTCAACGGTTGGTCCTTGGATACTTCAGAAGGCATGGATCCTCACGCTGAGGTTGAGAATTGTTATTCCCATGGATCAAGGGGTCAAAGCACTAACATGGGTTTTCCTAAGATCAGACAGAGGAGCAGCAGGGGTTCATCAGGACTTCACTGGAGTTGGTGCTGGTCAGCTGCAGAGGTCTTCCACAGGTCGTCAACTGGCTGCTCTTCCCGTTATACAAGATCTGGCTGAAAGCTCATCCAGGTCCATAAATTGCAATGATCTGCACCATTCAAACTGGCAGAGGCTATCTAATCATGGATAGCTTCTTGCCCCAACATCTGCCCAGCAACAGACATTCAGGCACCAGGATGTGTACAGGGACCAGACAGTCCCACCCTCCAAATCCAGGCTCATGCACAAACCAGCCCTTTGCAAGCAAAAGCAGCAGTTTCCCCAGTGTCAAAGATAAGGCAACACAAACTGTGGTTCTCCAGCTGGTTCCCAGCTCATGTGCTGCTGATGCCAGCCAAAACAGGAAAGTCTCAAACCCTGTCTTAGAAAGTATCTGCCCCTATAGGGACACCTTATTCCATTCAATAAAATTCCAAAGGTGGTGGCCAACATAAAAGTCCAAACTTTGAAATATAGGGTTAGCCTGGAGGCTAAAGGACTTCTAAGAAAATGTCTCCTTTCCGGGCAAACAAAAGTCCTACGCACATAATCTATCAGTGTATAGCTCTGTTCTATAGACCAAATGCTCCCTGGGGTGGGGGAAAGTTTGGAATAGAAAATTGTATGTACTCCTCTTGCACATTACGGCATTATATTATTGAGCAGACACTGCAAGCTGCCATGTGTAAACACTGTTTCTTGCTTGTGCAAGGTGAGGTTTTAAGCTTTACTGCGCATGTCTTCGCGATGATGGCTCTTCACCTAGAATGCAACTATGCTCGCCTTCACATCTCTCACTTCTGATGCGTTTTCCATTTGGCATATGTAAGCATGTTTTAGGCTACCACTTTCTTAAGAAAAGCAGTGTTAGACAGAGGTCCTCATATTGTAAACATTTTCCCTTGCCTCAGTGTGTGTAAATCTTTGAGTATATTCAGTTTCACTGAAAGTATCATTGTCTAACATGTAAGAACGCAGCTGGTGTCAAAGACTTGTATAGTGTGGCTTTTTTACCTGCTCGCAACACTGTTTCAGTATGATTCCTTCCCCTGTCTAGACCACCCTTTCCATTGAAATGCACATGATCCTTTGGGCATAAGAAAACGGTGCTCATCGGGAGCAGGTTTTTTTTTTACTTGAAGTTTCATACTGTCATTGGCTGGCTTTTGTCCTGCTGTTTGCTTTTTACTAATAGATTGTTCACCAATCCACCGGAATATTCAGTGTTCATTTTTCCACAACAAGTTTGGTGCCTTAAACGTTGGGTTCCTGCTGCTCGGTGGTTAAGTCCAAGGGTCGTCAGTAATCCCTGTGTGCCCAGGAAACACTATTTTGTTGGAGGGGCGAACTGACCAGAGACTTGAGGAGGGAAGACAAAGCAGATGCAGAACAAAGAGCCAACTGAAAATCTTGGGTTGGGGAACACAGTTAATTGTGGTAGTGTATTATTATGTCTTGTAAAGTTTTCTTTGAAACGAGTTATGGTAAATGTTTGTCTCTGAAGTTTGTTGTAATTATCCTTGGATGCAGCAGACAAAGTACCCTACCTATAGAAGTGTTTATCTGAATAAGAAAAAAGTAAAAGTGGTTGGCCACAATAGATGAGAATACAAAAATGTAAAAGCAGAGCATCCATGTTCCCTACGGATTTAAGAAAACATGAGACTGCTGTGCTGGTTAGGGTAGTGTAATGTAGTATGGATTAGAAATTAGTATGAATGTGTTCTGTAGGAGCATGAAGAAAATATTTGGATGAGAGCCCTGTGGTTTCCTCATCTAAAACCTATGCACTTTGATACTTGAAACCTTAAATGTGCAACTTAGTTGCGACCCTGAATTATATTTTATATTCTTCTCTATCCTAGTACAGGAGCTGTAATAGTCTTTTATTCTACCGATTATGTGTCTTGTCTTTAACCCTTTCCTACCAAAGTCTCTGAAAAAGCTGACAACCGCTATGCATTGTGACTAGTGTAATGGGGGATATAGACAGCAGTTATCTGAAATTTGACCAACACTTGCGAGTGTCACCAACATTTTTATACTGGGGGAAGGAACTGAGGTCAGGTGGTCATACCTGAGCCTCTGATTAGATGTGGCAGAGTGGTCAGTTAAGGACCGATACTCGCTCTGCCAGCCACGAGACACGATAGCGTCCCAATTCAGAGTTAGGAACGGACCTTAATCTGTAATAAGTCATACCTTGTGATATCCCAGTGAGAATGGGTTCAGGGCAGTCTAGACAAGTGCCACTTCCTCCTAAAGGAAGTCCAGCACACTTCAAGTTTACTCACTATATGCCCAAAGCATTTAAGTGCCATTATAAAGTCACCCCTCAACTATCAAGCGAGCTCTACACAATTCAACCAATATATTTTTAGTCACGCCCACCATTATGGATCGGCCTGATCCGAGTCTCCCAAGCGGGCCTCAAAGTAATCCATTTAGTCTACACTTCAAAAATGCTAGACTCACGAGACTCCACAAGCCCCTAACCAGAACCCTACCTCCCGCTAACAAAAAGATCCAATAACCAGAAGGTAAATATCACTCACCTTAATATCCTGAGGCCTCCAATTACTCCCACTAAAATAAAACCTACCCAATCCATTGTAGTGACCTCCCCTCTTAAAGGAGGATTAATAAATGACAGATTCCTGACTGCACACGCCACGGATATCTGCGACTTGATATCGGCCGATAATCTGGACTTTCTTGCTATCACAGAGTCTTGGCTGCACGACGCAGCAGGATCCCTACTTTCTTCAGCAATCCCGGATGGATATACCATACTGAGCCAGGACAGAACTAATATGCGAGGCGGCGGCATTGCGATCATCGCTAAAACTAGCCTAGGTATGAGAACTACGCCCACCCTAGTTTCCGAATCATGTGAAGCGCTCACTATCAAACTTCCTCTAGTTAACTCCCAGACATGGACTATCCACCTCATCTACAGACCACCTGGACCCTTAGGGACATTCAAGGAGGATATCCACAACCTACTTTCCAATAACCTCAAAATCTCTTCACAAATACTTGTCCTAGGGGACTTTAATTTGGGATACAATGATCCCCTAGCCAAAAACGCCACCACTATTACCAACATTCTTTCTGAACTGGGCATAACTCAAAAAATTCTCAAACACACTCATACCTAAGGGAGAATCCTTGATTGGCTAGCAGATTACAACTGCACCGCCAACATCAAATCCATCAACCCACAACACTTGCCGGACCACTTCATCTTGTCCTTTGAACTCTCCACCTCTAGACCACTCTCTCCAGTACCCACCATGGCCCCGCCATGTCCAACAAGGAATAAAAAGAGTATCACTAAGGATAAAGTGAGTCGCGCGATCCTACCCACTCTCAACCAATTAGCTGATCACTTAGACCCTGAAAAGCTCGTTGATGAGTACAACAAAATCATGTTAACTGCCCTCGACAACATTGCCCCTCTAAAACTCAAACCGAGTAAACCCAAATCCCATTTAATAAATGGTTCACCCCCGAACTAAAGTATTTACGACAACTTAGGAGGGGCTGCGAAACTGCATGGAGGCTAATCCCCACAGAAGACCAAACTAACGGAAATCTATTCCAACTACAAAAAAGAAATCCACCTGGCCAAGCAAAACTCATCACAAGCGTATATCTAATGCTGACTCGAGTATAAGGGAACTGTTCACCATCCTCAAGGAAATAAAGTCACCCATCTCCATTCCGGATACATGCTTCAAAGACGAAACAATTGTGTTCAGATATACAACAAGCACTTACAAATAAAGTAACTATACACCAAAAGAAAAAAGCTAAGAAAAAAGCCTCTCTCAATCAACCATCCCAGACTAATAATCTGAATACCGACCCCCTTGCAAAGGAACAGGACTCGGCTGTGCGATTCATGTTCTCAAAAACCTCTATCCTTGAGGTGGAGAAAGTCATCCTCTCTCTCAAGCCATCGAACTGCCAGGGCGACCTCTGTCCTGCCCAGTTTATAAAAGACGCTGCCAGAGATCTAACCCCATTTGTATCGAAACTTCACGCCTCATTCGCATCGGGCACTGTGCCTACCAACTTGAAACAATCTTGGGTACTGCCGCTGATTAAAAAGGAAACCCTAGACCCACTTATACCTACAAACTATGGTCCCATCAAGACAGTCCTTTTTTTGATTAAAATCCTGGACAAGATTGCTTACAACCAAATTCAAAACTTCTTCGAACATAAGTTCTTAGGAGCATTTCAATCAGGATTCCTACCCCAACATGGTACTGAGACTGCCCTCATCGATTTGAAGGCACAAATAGATGAACTATGAGATAAAGGTAAAACGGCTCTTCTCCTGTTGCTGGACCTGTCGGCTACATTCAAC
The DNA here is from genome assembly GCF_040938575.1 of Ambystoma mexicanum. Classification (NCBI taxonomy): domain Eukaryota; kingdom Metazoa; phylum Chordata; class Amphibia; order Caudata; family Ambystomatidae; genus Ambystoma; species Ambystoma mexicanum. The sequence continues at coordinate 1,095,942,368 of NC_090924.1, forward strand.
CTTGTCGACCACAGTGTCCTTTGCAGCCACCTAGACTCAGCTGCACATTTTTCCAAAGAGGCTATAACCTGGATTGAATCTTTTCTCAGCGACGGGACCATGAGGGTGTTCTCCCCTTCGGCGCGGGTGACCTGATCCACATCTTGTGCGGAGTTCCTCAACGCTCTTGCGTCTCCCCAACCCTATACAACATATTTACTAAGCCCCTTTTTGATGATCTGGACCTTCTTGGTATCACCTACACTAATTATGCAGATGATATCCAGATTCTCCTCCCACTTTCCGGGGATTACAACAAGGATTTGCCATTGGTAAATAGGGTGTATCTCATCATCCAGGCATGGATGGCAACCCACAGTCTATGCCTCAATGATGATAAAACAGAGCTTATCATGCTGGGGACTCACTCTAATCTTAAAAAATTAGGCCAAGGCTTCACCTCATTTGAGTTTGATGGTAATACCATCAAGGTGTCCAAGGAGGTGAAGACATTTCGCTTTTATCTGGATTCCACCCTCTCCTTCGATAAACAGGTGAAATCCATGACATCAGCCACAGCTTACACTTGTAAGCTCATTAGAGCAGGTAAACACTTTCTCTCAGACGACAACTGCATTAGCTTAGCTAGAGCCCTGATTCTGTCTAGGCTCAACTATTGCAATACCCTATATATCAGTGCCAACAAATCTATCATCCACAGAATTGAAATCCTACAAAATAATGCCTTAAGAGCAGCTCTTGGCGTGTCCAAAAGATTGCATATATCTAGGATTAGGCGCCAAAACAACTGGCTGTCTACCCAAAATAAAATCCATTTCAAAGTTGCATCCCTTGTTCACAAAGCTTTGAACAATGCTGCACCTAGCTACCTTACTGACAAATTCCTAAAGAGAGGTTACACCCGACCGGCAAGAACCTCCAGTGCCAATAGTCTTATCATACTGAGATTCAGGCTGGGGGAGGCAGCTTCCAGGTCCGAGCGGCTCTATTATTGAATTCACTACCACACCCACCAGGTGAGGAGTAGCCTTTTCTGAAATTCAGATCCAACTATATCAATCTGCTGAAGTCTGCTGATGACTAGTTGTTCACTAGCTCTCACAAAACTCCTGATACCTCCTAGTGTTTTTTATATTTATACTCACTAACCTGGCTAGTGATCTGACGTCCTTCTAGTGCCTGTATATATTCTGTCTTGCTTGTAATCTGTAACTGACCCTCTATGGCCTGTATATATTGTGCATGTAATCTGTAACCATGTAACCTCAAGCCTTGCATATTCTGTACTGCTGCGCCCGGCTACCTTCAGGTTTGGTACGCATTATAAGTAAATAAAATAAACAAACCTAATCACTTACCCCAGGAAGGCACATTTGACTTAGACAGAATAATGAAGTTAAGCAAGGCATTAGAAAAGAAAGGTGCACGTGTACACCAACGAATGGGACAGTCATCTAAATTGGTATACCGAAACCTAGGGTTTCGGGGAGACTCTACCCAACCACCAACTTATCAGTCCACCCAATAAACCCTATGGTCAGTCCGATCACCCTTGAAATACGAGCTCAGACCTCTCAACTTTTTTCACCTACCTCAGCCACCTTTGAAGGGTTTTTGAATTTAACAGGTAATACCAGTATTAGTGCATTCCCGCTTCGAGAACGCCCGGATTCAATACTTTTGTTACTGTCCATGCCCCTTGGAGCAGCTACTCATTTGTTTAATATTGTTCTGAGATTTCCAAAGATACAAGAAGATCCTGTTAAGTTCCAGGAGGAACTTCGGGTCATAATAGATTGCTATCACCCCACTTGTGTTGATTTGAATCAATTTTTGCGAGCAGTGCTACCCACAGATACATTTACCTTGCTCAAAGTGCATGCTGTTGAGAATGATTTCTCAAATCTGGACTGGTGGACACATTTCAGGAGGCCACCCTAATTGTAGTGAACAGGGGAACTAAGAGGTTAGCCAAACCCAATCAAAGTAAGCGAGGCGAGTGGTCAAGTCTTAGTCTCAGGAGAGGCGAGTGTGGTCAGGGGTCCACAATGAGTCCACACAGTGAAATACACAATGATTCTTCTTAGACAGGTAAGTACAACAATACGATATTCTATACCCAAAAACACACTATAAAAAAAATAATCAAGCAATTAATATCATACAACACTATAAAACATATATAGTCACCTTTGGTTATAAAAATGCACACAATTCAGCGAAACACTCAATAGGACGGTAAGAAGTTCTGCAATGAGAAAACTATTCCACAAGAATAGATGCCCTGTCTTTCTGGTCCACAAGTTTGGGCCTAAAGACACTGGGCCTCATCACGAGTTGGGCGGTAGCCTTTAAATCCAGCGGTAACGGTATTAGCGCTGCCATTACCGCTCCGACCGGATCATGACTGCAATCCAGCCAGCGCAATTTAAGTAGGGCACTATTAGAGCTAGCTGCAATAGCGCCGACAATCAAACGCGCTATTACAGACCTATCACAAGTACAGCACCGGCGCTCGTTGCGCCGGTAAACCTGCGCTAATAGTGCGGTAATAGTGTTACCCCCGGCGAAATGCTGAAGTTAAAATAACACAGGTGAGAGTGGCATAACCACAGGTGCAAACAATGCACACAAGAGGCCTACAAAAGACCCACCCTGGCCCCACACACCATTCCCAACACCATGTTACCATTTGGAGCAGGTAGGAGACTGCAATAAAGACACAGGTGCAAACAATGGACACAAGAGGCCTACAAAAGACCCACCGTGGCCCCACACACCCTTCCCAACACCATGTTGCCATATGGAGCAGGGAGCTTTGATGTGGAGCTCTACATGCTGCGCCAGGAGCTACAGAAACCTGACAACCAGCCCAGGGCACAGGGAGCGGGGGGGTGGAGGAGACCAGCGCCAGCAAGGCGGCCAGCCATCCCCAGGTTAGGCCAACACACTGGACCCTCACTGATGGTCAGTTGGTAGACAAGTATAGGCTGGACAGGGCTACCATCACCCAGTTGCTGGACACAATCTAAGGTGACATAAGTAGCAGGATTTCCATCAGCACTGATGTGCCCCCACTCGTGAAGCCTGTGTCAGTCCTACAATACCCCTACAATACCTTGAAACGGGCAGCTTCCAGCACACAGTGGCCATGATGCATGGTATGGCCCAGTCTACATTCAGTGCCGTCCTTGGTCACGTGCTGAATGCACTGCTGCACCATGTGAATGAACACATTGCATTGGCTACCACCCAGGCACAGGTGAACAAACTCAAGGCACAGTTCTATGCCATTACCCAAGTCCGGAACGTGATTGCAGTCATAGACTGCACACATGTTGCACTGGTAGCACCCCAGGACCATGAGGCTGCCTACAGCAATCTTAAGCATTTCAATTCTCTGAACGTGCAGATGACTTGTAGCCCAGACCGGACCATCAGCCACTGCTGCGCTCGCTACCCAGGACTCACCCACGACTCCATGGTGCTGCACAACAGAACACTGCCAGCCTACATGGAGAGGCACAAAGCCCAATGCACATGAATGGTGGCCGAGTACAAACCCTGCCTGAAATGCATGCCAACGTACACCAAATGAATGGGGAGAGGGGTGGTACCCACAGGAAGCCCTGCTTGCCACCAGGAGCCACAGCAAGCACCATCATAGCACCCGTCCCATATACGTGTGGAACACAAGGACATCAGCACATGGCCACCACACCTGAACCCACAAATCGTGATGGGCACACACTTGTCAAAACACCATAGCACATGTGACCACAACAACCATAATGCATCTTGTTTGTGTTGCAGTGCTGCTTTCCTCCCTGACACACAAGAGCAACCTCCCCCGGGGCACCCCACAGGAATGCAAGTGAGATGAATGCAATACCCATCCACGGAACCACTGTCGAAAATCCAGATAAAACCCGAACATGAACATCCCTGAGAGAGTGACCCATGAATGTACATTTACATGCATGTTTAAAAAAAAGAAGAAAACTGGTGCCATGTAGCTAAAGCCCCACCACCCACTGAGACGGGCACAACCAAATACAAATGACAAGAGACTGATCCTGATGTCATGGATGCACCACTGTGCCAATCAAACCCATGGGGGGTCCATGTAGTAAGTGGGATACAAGGGACATGTCGCACATTGCAGAGGAAACCCGTGGCTCATGAATACACCATAATCAAGTGGTAATATGACAGTACTTGTTGAAAATGAGTGTCCCACACAATTCCGTACACATAGGTCACTATCCACTGCTGCGAGTCCAGTAATCCCAAGTGCAGGGAAATGTAACTTTTCCCAGAACAGCCCACTCAATCACACAGGATGCATGTACGGGTGAGATGATGCATGACCTGAAAGATCATCTATACCAATCAGCCAATAACATTCCATGTCCCCGTTGCACACAAATATGAGCACAGTGCATACTGTATTGCTGCTTATTCCTTGCACACCCAGTAAAGCAACCTAGGCCTCATGCACACATTTCATCCCATGCAGGTGATTCAGGATACCCCACAGCTCCCGTGACTGATGATCCTGTGCGGAATCCACAAACTACTGCAGAGCTGGCATATAACAATGCCCACAGTCGTACCCGCATATGTGCGGAAAGGACATTTGGTTTGTTGAAGGCACGGTTCCGGTGCCTGGACCGAACTGGAGGGGCACAGATGTATGCACCAGATAAAGTTGGAAAGATTGTACTCGCCTGTGCCATGCTGTACAACATCTGCTGCCATAGGAATGTGCCACTACCCCTGATGCGCAATACCCCGGGGATGGGAGTGACGAGGACCATGAGCCCGTTGTCGGACTAATACACACATGGATGGGGTGAGGGAGGACGAGTTGACCAGACATTCGTTGATTGAGAATTTCTTCTAATTTGGTGGATGGGCACAGGTCACGAAGAGCACTTATAAAATAAATAACACGAACACAATCATGAATGTCCAAGCTTCCCGGCATGTTTGAACGGGCTTTAATTAGCCCCCTGAATTGCATTGTTAACAGCCTTGAAGTGACAGTTGTGTTCGGTGTCCACGCCCTCTATCCTCCTCTGGCGTGCCTCCATCATAACCAGCCATGCCATGACCTGTTCCTGTGTCACGTGTGGGGCTGCTGTGCCTGGCAGGTCTACGCAGGGTAGTGGGGCTGCTGTGGATGGAAGGGCTTCCAGCAGGTGACATATGGGATACATTACTCACCGTAATCTTATTTCTGATGCTTGTATCTGCTTAGATTCACATGCTGTGCATAGGCCGACATCTAGTGGAAGCTGCGGAGTATTACAGTTTGTTTTTCGAAACTCGAAAATGGGCGTCGACACAGGGCGTGCCAGTAATACTATCCCTAGTGTGACGTCCACTGTACCCAAGATCCCTCACGCGTCTAGGATCCTCAGATTGTATTTTTTCTGACATGAGGTAGCATGAGGAGTAGCGTGAGTACAGATAATCCAAGCAGATAGATAGAAAGGTAAGACTACCAGCAATCATGCGCCTTCTCTCGGAGGGGAGGAAGGGTGGGTTGCATGTGAATCTAAGCAGATACAAGCATCAGAAATATGATTACGGTGAGTAATGTATCCCTTCTGAGGCTTGTGGAATCTGCTTAGATCACATGCTGTGCATAGATTAGCGAGCAGTACCTGAAGAAGGAGGTGGGATGTGAGAAGGGTCATGAGCAAATAAATGTCTTAGAACCGCTTGTCCCACTTGTGTATCTGTCTTGGAATGGGTGTCAATGCAGTAATGCGGAGTAAAAGTGTGAATAGAGCTCCAAGTAGCTGCTTTGCAAATGGTGTCGAGGGGAACATTTGCAATGAAAGCCAGAGTGGCCCCAATGCCTCTAGTAGAGTGGGCCCTTGGCGTAAAAGGCAGAGTTTTTTCAGAGAGTGCGTAACACAGCTGGATACAGTTAATAATCCACTTCGAGATGGCACCTTTAGAGACGCAATCCCCCTCTCTGCCTGTAGCTACGGAGACAAACAGTTGATCTGTTTTCCTTAGCGGTCTTGTTTTATTTACATAGTAGAGGACCGCCCTACGCACATCTAGGGTGTGTAGTTTCACCTCAGCCGAGCTTTGTGGGTTCTGGAAGAAAGCCGGAAGCTCGATGGACTGGTTTACATGGAATTTTGATATAAATGTAGGTGAGAACCTAGGGTGTGTGCGTAAAACCAGTTTGTCTTTATGGATAGAAAAGAAGGGATCCTGCACTGACAGAGCCTGAATTTCACTGACCCTTCTTATAGAAGTAATAGCTACTAAGAAGGCCGTTTTATAAGTCAGGTGTTTGAGACTGCTTTTATGCATGGGTTCGAAAGGGGGGCCCATGAGCTTGGCTAGCACCACATTAAGGTCCCACCCTGGCGGTGGGTTTGAAACAGGAGGGTGAAGTCTCTTTACTCCTTCCATGAAGGCTTTAACTACTGGTACTTTCCACCACAACACCTTGCTATGGGAAGTGGTGTAAGCCGAGAGAGCTGCCAGGTGTACTTTCAGTGAGTTAAAAACCAATCCTGCATCTAGCAGGTGGAGCATGTATGTAACAATAGTGGAAGGAGTGCAATCAACTGGGTTGATTTGTCTACTTTGGCACCAGATAACGAACCTCTTCCACTTGTCAAAGTAACAGTGCCTTGTGTTTGGCTTCCTAGATTCCTTTAGGATGTCCATACACCTCTGTGGCAATTTGAGGTGTCCAAACTCGATGACCTCAGGAGCCATGCTGCCAGGTTCATTGAGTTGGGTTGCTGGTGCACTGTTTGACCTTGGTGCTGGGACAGTAGGTTGTACCAGGCTGGAAGTTTGATGGGCTCGCACACCGCCATCCTGCGTAGGTGTGGAAACCACGGTTGTCTTGCCCACATGGGAGCAACTAGGACAAGCGTCATCGATTCCCTGTTCATCTTGTTCACCACTTTCCTGATGAGGAGTTGGTGGAAAAGCGTACGCAAACATCCCTGACCAATTCATCCACAGGGCGTTCCCCTGGGAGTCTGGTTGGGGGAACCTGGATGCAAATCCTGGGCATTGTTTGTTTTCGCTTGTGGCGAATAAGTCTATAGTGGGGAAACCCCACTGAGAGAAGAGATCTTCTACGACCTCTCTGTGAAGAACCCATTCGTGTTCCTCTGGGAGGGAGTCTCTGCTCAGAGCATCCGCTAGGGAATTGAGCTCCCCTGGAACATGTTGTGATGACAGGAAGATGTTCCGTCTGAGTGCCCATATCCAGATTTTCTGGGCAAGCTTGGACAGATTTGGCGAGCGAGTCCCCCCTTGCTTGTTCAGGTAGAACATGGCTGTAGTGCTGTCCGTCCGGATTTGCACTGACAGGTTTAGTAGATGGGGCTCGAACGCCTGAAGCGCTCTGAATACTGCCAGAAGCTCTAGCAGGTTGATGTGGTTCTTGGCCACTGAGTGAGACCAGAGACCCTGAGCTGTGTGGTGGAGATGGTGAGCTCCCCACCCCGTCAGACATGCATCTGTAGTGACTACTGCCTGTACTTCGGGATCGTAAAAGGGTTTCCCCTTTGCGAGATTCTCTCTTGTCCACCAGTGAAGGCTTTGTACCAATGTTGGCGAAACAACCACTAGATCGTCCCACTGACCACTTGCCTGAGACCACTGTTTTCGCCAACCATTCCTGCATGGGACGCATGCGCAGGCGCGCGTGGGGGACCAGGTAAATGCATGACGCCATCATGCCCAGTAAACGCATTGCTTTGCATACCGTTATTTGTTGACCGGACTGATAATGCGGAATTTGCAGAAGTATATTCCAAATTATTTCTTCTGAAGGAAAGGTCAACCCCTCCTGGGTATCCAGGATTACTCCTAGGAATTGTTTTGAGGTGATTGGCACCAGGCTCGACTTCTTCTCGTTGATTGAGAAGCCTAATTCGTGGAGGAGATCGATAGTCCTTTGAATGTTTGTCCTGCAAATTCCTGGGGTTTCCCCCGTTATGAGCCAGTCGTCCAGATAAGGGTACAATGGGATTGCCTCCCTGCGTAGGTGTGCAGCCGCCACCGCCCGTACCTTGGTGAATACCCTTGGTGCTGAAGCTATCCCGAAGGGCAGTACCTTGAATTGGTAGTGGCGACCGTCCACCTTGAAGCGCAAGTACTTTCTATGCGCTGGGAACATGGAAATATGAAAATAAGCATCTTTCATATCCAAGGTTGCCATGTAATCCCCCTTTTTTTGGAGGGGGATTACCTCTTGTAGCGTGGTCATACGAAATTTTTGGGGCTTGACATACTTGTTGGCAGGCCGTAAGTCCAATACTGGGCGCATTGTCAAGTCTTTCTTTGGCACAAGGAAGTAAGTTGAATAAATACCCTTGTTTACCTGGTGTCCCGGGACGAGTTCTATCGCGTCCTTTTGTAGAAGAATGGCAATCTCCTCGAGGAGAATCTTCTGATGTTCTTTGTCGTTGAGGATGGTTCCGGGGACGCCGCAGTAGCTCTATACAATATCCCGTGGATACTGTTGACAGCACCCATCTGTCTGATGTGATCCCTTCCCAAGCCTGGGTGAAGTTTGAAATGCGTCCCCCTACTGGGGTTGCATGAGAAGGGACCCTGATCTGAGCGTCACTGCTTTGGTGGAGGCGTGCCACCTCCCTTGCTGGGGCTGCCTCTGCCTTTACCACGACCTCTCCTATTACCTCTGCCGTAACCCTGGGTAGACTGTTGGTTGTTGTTCCACTGTGTACCCTGGCCCTGGGAATAGTTAGACCCTCTCTGGGAATTTTGGCCGCTTGGGCGACGAAAATTACTATTCCCTCTCTGGTTCGGGGGTTTATTGGTTAACTGGCCAAGGGATTTGAGTGTCTCGTATTCGTCCTTGGCATTTTTCAGTGCGTCCTCGACCGCCTTAGACAAACCGGTGGAAGCCGATCTGTTTGGTAACAATGATGCCTGAGTTTCTGCCTTAAAACCAGACTGCCGTAACCACGCATGTCTCTTGATAACAGTACCTTCTGCTATCAATCTGTCTGCGTTATCCGCGGCGTCGAAGGTTGCTTTCAAAATGCAACCAGACACGGCTCTACCCTCTGCGGAAATCCGAGCTAATTGGCCCTTTAACGGTTCAGGCGCAGAGGCTATGAGAGCCGCGACCTCTTCCCACTGATGGCAGTTGTAGCTGGCCAACAGGGTGGTGGAGTTAGCAATCCTTGCTTGATAGGCGGACGTTGAGGCTACCTTCCTGCCGAAACCATATAGTTTTTTGCTCTCCTTGTCGGGAGGAGCTTCTGACGAAGACAAGGGTGTTCCAGCCCTCTTACGAGTGTTGGTAACAACTAGGGAGTCTGGCTTCAGATGCCCTCTTATATAGAGAGGGTCAGACTGAGCTGCCCTGAAAAGTTTCTCCACCCTGGGATTGACTGCTCTGGTGAGGTTTGGGTTCACCAGGGACGGATCTATTCTCCGCTGAATGGATTTAAGGATAGGGATGGTCTGGGCAACCGGCCTCCTTTCTCCAACTAACTCTTCTGCGAAGTCCCTTTCCTCCTGTACACCGTGGGTGTCAATGTGGAAATGTTCTGCTGCACGAGCGAGAACCTCATTTAGGAGGGACTGATTATCGACCGGGGAGTCGGTAACCGGGGCTTCGTCCTCTACCGGGGAATCTACTCTGTATGTTTCCGGGTTATCCTCTTCTTCTTCCTGTTCCTCATCATCCCCATAGTAGCCCGTCCCGGTTTGCTCTTCTATCATACCAAATTCTTGGTCTCCACAAAGGGAAGCCTCTTGTTGATACCGTGAGTATGGTGTTGCGTAAAGTTGTACCTCGAAGGGTTCAGACCTCATCAGGGTTTCAAACCGGGCCTTCTTACTCAGGGGGATAGGATCAGTACAGCCTGAGGGTGTGGCCCCTTGTGGATCATACGAGAGGAAATATTCTGGATTTTTATCATAAAAATCAGCCAAAGAAGACATTCTTGACATGACCCTGTCTATGTCTTCACTGGACCATTTTTTGGAACTGGGAATGACTCTCTCAGCAAGTCTATGGGATTTATCTTGATTAGCTTTGCTGGTTGTGGACCTATCAGCAGACCTGGGCTTGTCTGTCTGTTTAGGGGGGGTGGAGTGTTTCACAGGTGTGGAAGAATGTACAGGTAGTTTCTTCTGCTGTTTTCCCCCCTTCCCGTGCGTAGAAAAATGTTTTCCCTGTCCCTTGGTGGCTCTGGAGTTTTTCGACGCCTCTTTTCGGGAGAGGTGTCCCTGTCCTTCGAGCGTGGGGCCTCGCTGGCTTTAATTGCGGGCTCTGCCTCCTGGAGCGCGGCCTGGGGGTGGAAGTCGTCTTCGTCTTCCGACGATCGAACTTCTGTTAGCCTAGGGAGCGAGGCACTCTCCACACCAACAAACATCCAAAAATTTCTCAGGAGCGTGTTAGGGGCAAGCCTGTCCTGGACAGGGTGGGAAGACTCAATATTGGTGGAGGAGGTAAATTCCCACCAGGATGAGCTCTATGGCCCCCAACAAAAAAAGACAGGCTCACAGCAGCGTAACCACATCTGGACAGACATCAGCCAGTTGGACCGCGTCCCCAGGAATGGAGAGGACTACTTGTCCGGGGCCTCCTGACACAACACAGGAGTGAGACCATGGCGACTGGTGGAGGTCCACCACCACCAGAGCTGACACCATGGGAGGAACAGTGCACCACCCTCATTGATGTGTCATCCATTGAGGGAGTGAGAGGAGCGGAAGGAGGCACCAGCACCCAGGAGGCTGGAGTTGAGCCCCCCCCACCCGGTTGCAAATTCCATTGTAAATAGGCCTTTGCTCCATCCCCAGTTTGAAGGTCCGACAGCCGGGCACAGTGAGTGGGTGCATGGCGTGTGATCGACCACAGCCACCCACGACTGCACCTTTATACCAGTGCACCAGGTATAAAGGTAGTGAGTATGGCAGCCAATGGACACATGCAAGCACCGTGGCGCACACATCCATGGCGTGGGCTTAGCAACATCAGGTGGGTGTGTGTAGTACCAAACCCCCCCCACTGACTGTGGCATGCCAGCTGTGCATTTGCATCATATTAATGAAAATGTCATTCCAACAATTCAAAACAGTGTCCCCCCCACACCACGTAGTATGCCCCAGTAATACCAACACCGTGAATACAAAACAGGTCAGGCACAAGCATGATTGAAACTGTCCTGTACAACCACCCCCTGTAAGACTTGAAATGCATGAAAACAATTTGTGGTGCCCTGTCCTCAAGTCATACCCTATGTACCTTAGAGGCACACAGGCATCATCCGAGTACAACGTGGATGACGAAGAGGCAGGCCCATCCCGACGTCTCCTTAGACGTGCATCCACCAGCACCACCAACCCGTGAAGGGCCCGGCAGGATACACCAAGGTAGTGGATACACCCACCCACCCGAAGGCACCAGGGGCTCTCCACCTCGGTGCCCCCCAGCCACTAGGAGCTCTCCACCTCGGCACCACCAGGGTCTCTCCACCCACCAGGGGCTATATATATATATATATATATTTATATTTCTGAGGCTTGTGGAATCTGCTTAGATCTCATGCTGTGCATAGGCCGACATCTAGTGGAAGCTGCGGGGTATTACAGTTTGTTTTTCGAAACTCAAAAATGGGCGTCGACACAGGGCGTGCCAGTAATACTATCCCTAGTGTGACGTCCACTGTACCCAAGATCCCTCACGCGTTTAGGATCCTCATATTGTTTTTTTCCACCATACTGGTCGGAAGCATCTTGCGGAGTCCCCTGGCCTTAGCCATACTTTTGCTAAAATTTAAAATTATTAATCTATTGACATCCTTCCCCACCCCAACGTCGAACTTAGACACTCGACGCCGGCTGGAGAAGAAATCGACCGTCGGCTGCTGCACGACGGATTTGGGCCTCGGAAGGCCGCTGGCCTCGGCCCGGGCCTGGTAGGCCGCTGGCCTCGGCCCTGCAAGTAGGGAGAGTGGGGGGTGGTACATACTCTACACTCTTGGTATATAGGTACACCTTATATATTTCCTACACTTAACAGCCTGCTGCCTCAAGGTGCGTATGGAGGGTACCCCTTTTCAATTCTGCCCCAAGTGCAACCGCAAATACCCTTGGGTCGACAGGCACGCCACGTGCAATCTCTGCTTGCCGAGGGACCACCCCGAAGCGAACTGCAGAGCGTGTAGTAGGTTTAAACCTAAGACACTTAAGGACCGTTCGACGAAGCGTTGGGCCCACCACGCCAGGCAGGCGGCCATGGCAGCGGAGGGCGCCTTCAGCGATGGCAGCGACGCCGTACTTTCGGATGGTGAGGGCATTACGGCGTCCAAAGACAGCCGAGCGCAGGTCCCCGACCTCGGAAGGTCGTCCGGCAGGGCGGCTATAGGGAAGACCCCCGGCGACGCAAGCGCTTCACATACTACACACACTAAACACACTAAGTCCAACCGAGACTCGACGACGTCGAGTTCTCGGAAAGAGGCACAGACAGAACGGTCCGATTCGGTGTCCTCTGGGCGCTCTCGATCAAGATCGCCGCATGACTCCAGGCAATCATCAAGCGCCTGGAAGCCATCCATTGTGGATGGCTTCCAGGCGCTTTGATTTTGGCTGGATTGTGATTTCCAAAATGGCCGCTGCTTTGTTTCCTGTTCCAGTGGTGACGTATTTCCCGCTGCGCTATTAGAGCTAGAAGCCGACGGTAATGAAATGTATGCTGAGTTTTCACCTTTTCAGCCACTATTACCGCCAAACGTTATTTGTGTTAACGCCCGGGCCGTGTGCGCGCCCCAGCCAACTGCTGATGAGGCGTTGTTTGCTCCACAACTCGCAGCGTTGGAGTAAATAAAGCTCGGCGGTATATACACCTGGATACCGCCAAACTTGTGATGTGTTTAGAATGGAGGAGATAGGGGCAGCTGTAAGTATTGCGATTACTCACTGTCCTTGCTTTGATTATCTGAAATGACTTGGCAGGTCCGATGGGAGTCACTGGAGGTAAGTTTTTCTGCTGTTATCCCCAATTAGGAACATGTTCCACCACTCGTCAGCTTACATTGTGCTAACTCCATTCACAAAATCCCCAAAATACGTAGATCTCAGTTGTGTTAGGCCTCTGCACGTTATCACTATTAAGCGATTCAATTGCTCCCACTTCTTCACAAAATCTACAGTTAGACTGCATCTTTAACTGTTTGCGGGCACTTAATACTTCTCTAGTTAATAGCATATTCGAGGATTCCAAGATGGCCGCCGCGGGGAGAGCACTGTGATCGATGCTCTCCTGAACCTCGTGCCTCCAAGCAATTATCTGCATGCTGAGCCCTCCCAGGCAGCAAACACGGAACGTGGATCGCCCGCATAGAAGGGGGCTATCCATTGTAATAACCTCATGGCGATATGATGGGCCCCCCAGAGGGAGAAAAGTCGGCGTATAGCCCGGGGCGCGGCCCTGCATAAGCCCGGAATCAAGGATTACTACTACAAGGATATCCACGTGGGTGTACGCAGCGGGAGGTCCCGGGCAGTGAAGAGAGCCAAGTAGAGTGGAGGACCGCCCGGGAGACGAGCATAACCAAGCGCCCGGTGCGGAGAGAAGTTCTTGAGAACCCCAGAGAAGGTCCAGACGACGCCGAACCTCCAGCGACATGGGACACCCAGAGCCAGGCAAGGAAGTCGCTGCGAAAGTGCCACGAGAAGACTACACATTTCCCCCCCCTACCCCTGCGACAATAACGGTAAGCAGACCTGGGGGGGGGGGCGCTTCCACTCGATTGGACCTCTCGGAGGGGAGCAACGGAGGAATAAAGGGAGAGAGACACTTGGAAATCCCCTGAGGCTGATGGGGGAGGGACACAGGGCACTCCCCAGCGATCCAGGGTTATAAGCCTGTGACCCAGGCAGGCAGGGGAGAACCGCAGGCACGGAGGAAGGGTTGAGAGCGCAACCAAGGCGACACCCTGAGGAGTGGGGGGGGTGGAGAAGTCGTTCAGACCCATATCAGGGCACATAATATAAACCAAGCTCCAAGGGGGTTTGGGGAGACCGTACTCTGCCGGAAAAGGGCAGGAAAAAACTGGTATAACACACCACCATATGAGGGCAAAGATAGCCACACACCCAGCTAATTGTCAAGGACAGGTTGACCTTTCCCACTAGCCGAAGCAAGGGGGCCGTGGCCAACGGAAAACAGCTGGGAAGCACAGGGGTCTCCCGCAACTGCCGACAATCTACCAGCCAACCTACTAGAGGACTTAAACTTATCAATCTATACCTCTAACCACACAGAAAACGAGAAGAGAAGCGATGGGAGAAAGTAGAACTCCCACACATCGAGAGGGACCTAGGGAAGACTTGCCATTAACCAGGCCTCAGGTCATTACGGAGAGACCAGGTCCCCAGCAAGGACTGAAATAAACGACAGTCTAAAACTAGGGGAAAAGGCCTGCCAGTAACCTCAAAGGGTCCCAAGAAACCAGAGTGCAATCTTCAGAGAATGTGGAGCAAAGAAGCACTCTCCACCCAGGGCGCCCCAGGGGGACAAGACCATACGGACCGGAGCAAGCCCCCAAATGGAAGAGGGCCAGGACCAAAAAATGACACAGTCACTCCTCAAACAATATTTTACTGACTTTGGAGACGAAATATCGGAAACTGTGCAGAAACAAATTACCATCATGAGAGAGGACGTGGCGGCAGCCCTCGGGGAGATAAAACAAGATGTGAATAAGATAGAGGAAAGGTTGAATACAAATGAGAAAGCAATACTGGAATTGACAAAGGACTTGAGAAAACAGATACCTGGGTAAAACAATGGCAACTGCAACCTACAACCTAGAGCTACATGCAGAAGATTTGGAGAACAGGTAGAGGAGATCTAATATACGGATTCAAAATATTCCCAAGGAGGTTCCAGATAAAGAACTTGAAGCAGTGATGAGAGGTAGTTTTGAAAATCTACTGGAGTCTGAGGAAAAGTTAGAGGCGAGAATAGACCAAATTCACAGTCTCGGCCCCCATAGAGCGGAACCAGGGGCCCGGCCTACAGACGTTCTCGCTGCACTGCAAGACTACAAAATCAAGGAGCAGATCGTACACCAATCAAGGAAGGCCAAACAGATAACATACAAAGGAGCCGACTTGATGCTTTTTCAAGATCTGTCCCAGACAACCCTGGACAAAAGGAGGAAGATGGCCCCCATTCTATAGGCACTTAAGAGACAAGGGCATAAGATACTGGTGGACGTTTCCGTTTGGTCTAGTGTTAGAATGGAATGGAAAGCAATTCCGGATCACCTCCTATGAGGAAAGCCTGAGGAGACTTTGGAGTGGAAGAGACGGAGAGATATAGATATTGCCAAAGAAGGTCTTCCCTTGTGCTATACTTAGAGACATTATTTTTAATATTTTTGCATTCATTTTCAAATCATTCATATTAATATAGGTCCAGAAATGAATTACCCTTCGCTGCAGACACATTGGGGTTTGGTCAATAATGGCTAAGTCATGCCCGTATAGGATCCAAGGTACAGGGCAATCATGAATTTTTCAAGGAAAGGCATTTATACACTCACATACATCCGACAAATATAGATTGAACAGTGCCGGCGCCAGAAGACAGCCTTGTTTAAGACCTCTATAAGTATAATTTTTTTTTTAGAAGGTACCTTTCATTGTTGGTAGATCTTGTACCGAGGTGAACGAGTATAATGCCTTGATTGCCTCAAAAAGGTTGTGGGGACATTGCCAGCTTCGTAGTTTCTCCCAAAGCCTCTCTCTGCTGATACAAACGCTTGTTCCATGTCGATAAATGCCAGATACATTTTTTACTTGTTCTTTAAAGCTTAGTTTTAGCAGGTTCAGCAGAAAGAGGTTTAGGCTAGTGCCCACACCCTTGACAAATTCTGCTTGTCGAAGATCTAGTCTTGCTTCAGTTGCCCAGGTGTTTAAAAGGCATATGAGCACAGACGCAAAGATCTTTCCCAGTATATCCAGAGGTGCGATGGGACGATAATTCCTCAGATCTTCTCTGACGCCTTTCTTGAAAACATGGATAATCAATGCCGTTTTCCAGGAGCTCTGCACCTCTCTAGCAGCCATCACCTGGCCAGATAGTAACAGAATAAATTCCGCCCATGAACCTGGGGCTTCCTTTCACATAGAATTGGTGAGGCCATCCACCCTGGGGCTCGAGAGGAATTTAGCTTTCTTATTAATCCCTAATCGTCTTTGTCAAATTGAAAGGACCATTTTCTTGGGGGTTTAAGCACGTCTTGCTCATCTTTTTGTTCAACCAAAGCAGTATAATGGTTAATCCAACTCTCTTTCGAATCCGCTGAAGATAACAAGGCTGATTGTAACGAACCGTTGCTATTTATCAAGTCCCATAAATTATGTGTGTTATTTTTACATATGATTTTTAACATTTGTTCAGCATCATTTTGTAGTGTCAAGGCTCTTGATGCAATCAGCCAGTTTCTGTATTGCTGCTTTTGTGTTTTTAATTTATGCTTTTCTCTCGCCCCCAAGGACCCGCCTTAATTTCCTTAGATCAGTGTGAAGAGTTTTCCTTATCGCCACTGGATCTTTGTTCTAAGTGTGGAAAGGCTTAAAGTCTGCCCTCTCATGGTTACGACTCACTTCGACAAAGTCTACTATGAGCCATTCATAATTTAGACACACATTCGTCGTGCTCAGGTTATTGCTATATTTTTGATGTCTCTCGACCTTCTCCAGCCAATCAATTACAAAAATCATCCGCTCGCACAACCTCACCCGCTATAACTACGCTGAAGACATGTCGCAACCACTCGCATGGCCCTCAGCAGTCCCCCCCCTTCCCTACATCCAACACAGTCAAAAACCTTGACTGCACAACAGACTCGGGCCTAACACTGTCCCACTAGATCAACAATGTATCCAAATCCTGTCACTACCACCTCAGGCTTCTGAGACGCATCTTTCCTTACCTCACCTACCCCAACAGACTGGTTGCTATTATGTACACCGTCATGTCCAGACTGGACTATGCAAACTCCATCTACTTGGGTGCACCAGCCTACTAACTTAAACTCCAAAGAGTCCAAAACGCGGCCGCCAAACTCCTTCTTGCACTAGGACAAATGGATCACATTTTGCCTGCTCTCTACACCCTTCGCTGGCTCCCTATTGGACAAAGGGCCACTTTCAAAATCCTATGCATCGCCCATCGAGTAGTGCACAAGGCCAGCCTGGCATACCTACAATAGAAGATTCTGCCCTACCTCCCAACATGCACCCTTAAAGTCAAGCACGGCCTTCCTGCTAGTGATTTCAGCCTCCAATTCAGCCAGGTTTGGAGGGTCCGCCTACTCTACCTTGGCACCAACACTGTGGAACTCCCGGCCTACCCACATTCGACACAACCAGGACTGCATGGCCTTCCACAAAGTATTGAAAACCTGTCTCTTTCATTAAAAGGGACCGCCTAGGGCGCAAAACACCCCACCAATGGCCAGAGGTCAGCTAGAACTTTACTATCTCGTTGAGTAGGAACAGTCGGGCCACGGAAACCGTCTAATAGGGCATCACCACAGAAAATTAGGAACTGTCGGGGCATGAAAGCCGGCTCAAGTGACATCAGCTGCTGGCTCTCCACAACCTGGTTCAACTATAATGGCCCAGCAACCCCCATGAGCAAACACATTTGTAATGCCCCCAGCGCTCCCTATCTCACCATCAACAACACCATACCCAAGACCATGACAACACTATAATAGTAAGCTATGACCAGGCAAGCTCACTGCCAGCCAACCAGACATACTCGAAGGTCAGGAGATGTCGGCCTGTGCATACTAATCTGGAAGCTAGAGCTCAACAGCACCCATAACTGAGCTTAATCATCATCTTCCCATAGGGAAGCACAGCGCTATCACTCAGGGAGATGCCAACCACTGTCATACAAGCTTAGCTGCAGACTCCAGCACATCATCATGCTCCCGGAGTGCAATTTAGCCCCTCAGCCAGCCAAATACGATTGGGCCTGCTCCTGTACATTTTTACCCATCTGGGAATTGGCACACAGAGCCATTATCATGGGCCCCCTGTTAGCCCATCTTGTTTGACCTATCCCTGATAACCCTGTGCCTACATCTGCCTACCCGTGATCGACAGGCAGAGCCACTGCTGCAGAGCAACATAGCACCCGTGTCTTGGACTCTGCGTTCTAATCATATCTTATCATCCATCGGGTACATGGGAAGGCACATGCTCAGGTTGGGCAACCCTGGCGCACTGGGAATGAGGCTGGGAATCCACACATCTGAAGCGATATAGCAGCTAAGCTTGCTCCCCAGAGAGAATTAAGCAGTAACCACAGATGTGTCGGAACTGCCCAGCCACCCGCCGTGGACTATGACCAAGGACCCAGAAAATGGGCCGTCTGACACCTACAACACAGTCTCTGGAAGAGGGAACGTCCAACGGGGCAAATACACCACACTCTGCACCAGACAGAGAATCTCCTTTGGAGTTCCAATACCACAAACTACCAGGACAGAGGGAACTCCTACCAGCAAACACAGACAACCACTCCTACCAATATGCTCATTCTCTACTTCCCACCAACAAACAATAGAAGGCAGCTATACCCCTCGATCAATTTAGGTCTAGCTGCACACATACCTACACTGTTCATTGAAAACCTCAACCATCGGATAGAACGCAGCTATACCCCACGCCAAACATCAGCCTAGCTGCACACATACTCTCTTATACAGGCCCCACGGCAGCCAGAATGCAGACTTGGAGACAAACTACCTTGCTGCACACATTCCACCGATCTCGCACAAATCACTGCACCGCTCCTAGCGTTAGAATGCAGTCACCTCCACACAAACCGCACTGGTTGCACGCATACCCAGTGCACCCTAGCACTACATGCTACACCACTCTCTCAACCTGGACTACGGTCCCCAAGGGTGTTCAACAAACAGTGCTTTGAGCTCATACTAATGATATACAAGATGCTATACAAACCAACAATAACATAACACAATGATTGTGACATCCTTCTGCTTTATTCTCACCCTGTTGTGCACCTGGGCAACCTGCATTACACTTTCAGCTATACATCTTGTTGTTTTTAGTTTCCCCTTACACCTAATTTCTAGCAAATTGTGATCAATGTCTTCCATTGGGATCACCAGCAAAAGCTCAACTAGGTTCAACAAGTTGCCTGAAACAAAAAGATTATCCAGGCAACCTTTCTTTTCACCCCTAGACCAAATTGAGCTACCTGTGATATCACCCTTGGTTTGACCGTTTAGCATTTGAAAAACCACCATTTTTCACTTCTCAGAACCACAAAACCGTCCACTTTTGTAGTGAACTCTCAATAAGCAACTTGCCCCGATCATCTAAACATTTAATTTTCAGGTCTCCACAGATGTTTTAAGTTACTTACTTGTAACTATTCTTCTCCAGCATGGGTCTGGCATGGATTCACATGCTGATGAATATTCCCCATCAGGCTGGGAATCCTTGGTAAAAGAAAAAAGTTTCACATTCACTTAAAAACTGTATTTCTCCTCTAAACCGATCACTGTCCTCTGGGTCATACTGCCCCCATCCAATGACAGTCCTCTCCCTAGGCCCCTCCTCTGGCAGCAATCTTCAGAATTGGTAAGCACGTAGAGTGGCAGTATGACCAAGAAGAGCTGCAGAGGGGATGGAGGGAGGGTTCGCATTTCAAACCATGCCAGGCCCATGCTTGAGAACAATAGTTACAGCTAAGTGACTTAAACCTTCTCCAGCTTGAGGTCTGGCATGGATTCACATGCTCATGAATAACAAATACATAGCAGTACAACATTACACAAGCACAAGATGTGGCAAGGCTCAACAGAAGTAATTAACTCTTAGCTCTGGAATAGGCTCACCTCAAGAGAACTGGTTGTGTAGCACTGCTTGGCCGACTCTGGACTACTCCCTGGAATCCCTGTCAACGCAGTAGAACTTTGTGAAAGTGTGCATGGACCTCCACGTTGCAGTCCTGCAGATGTCCAGCAGGGGCACACCACACAGGAACGCCATTGTCGCAGTAATTGCTCTGGTGGAGTGGGCTCTCGGGCAGCCGTCGGTTCACCAACCTTTGCCAGTGCGTGATGCAGCCGGAGAGCCACCTTGAAATGTAAGCCTTGGACAAGGCCTTCCCATGGTTCACAGCACCAAAGTTAACCTAACAGTTGTAAAGTCTTCTGATAATCCTTTGTGCATGCCACGTAGAACTTCAGGGCACGAGCAACGTCCCGCGGGTGCAAAGCCCTCTCCGTCAGAGACAAAGGTTCCGGGACAAAAACAGGTAACACCAAAGGCTTGTTGAGGTGGAATTCCGATGGAACATTCGGCATGAAAGAGGGGTGCTTTCTCTTCAGATTTTTATCGCACGCTTCACTGTTGGGAGTCCTTGAGTTTGCCCTCAGAGCTATTTGTATGTTTTTTTAAATTTTTGACTGAAAAAGTTAGGTTTTTGTTTCAAAGAAACCTGTGTGCTCTTTGCATCATCTGCCGACAGCGGGGGTCCGTTGTTGGTGAAGTTCCGCGCCACTCAAGGGTGAAGATCGTCGAATATTCTAGGGCCTAGTTCAATATCTTTCATTCCGTCACCAAAAGACCCAGCCCTGCTTTTATCATTGTCAGCAAAACAGAGTACAGTCTTCCTGCATCATCTTTTTTGGAAGGGTTCAAGTAAACTGTAAACGCATCACAAATAGGCTTAGATTGAAGCCACGTCTCTTGTAGACATAGAATGTCGTAGATCTCTAGCCCACAATCCTCTGTATTAAACATATGGACAAAGCCATGTGTGTTCCAAGAGCCTATTCGTAATTGGCTTTGTGTGTCTATGGCCTGATATTAATTATTCAGTGGTCTACCAACATGCCTGCAAGGCACGACCAGTCTTGTTTATTAGTTTTCTTTATACTCTTATCGCAGACAACTACTTGTGTCGATCTTGACCTTTGGTGCAAACAAACATCACTCTTGGAGGTATTTGCATTTTTTGCATAGTAGCAGTCATGAGAGTTGCCGAATGGTTAAAGTTGTACTTTTGCTATGTTTGTTCCCTCTTTAGATCACTGTTAATTTGAGATGCGAGCAAAACTTCCAATTACAGCTTTGTGGCGTCTTGCTCACTTAACTCAAAACCTAGTGGCAGCATATCTATCGCTGCTTCCATGAGGAATTACTTCCAACAAAGCAGATTTTAGTTGGAGAATTGTCCAATCTAGGCGAGTCTTGTTCACAAATTGTACAACCCGTATATCATCCGAGTCTATATACCTTGGTCTAGGAATATGATGTAGCCGTTTCAACACATTCCTTCGGTTCAGGATCAAGTTATCAACCGCTGGTAATATTCTGTCTAGTAATATTTTATTCTCAGAGGGGTGCTTTGTTTGATGGACAGAAGAAGCCTTTTTAGCTGGAATACTCTGCATCAATAGCCCACCCTCGCATTTATTCATTGTTAGTGGGTTCAATTTCAAAACCGTGGCCTTTCGTTTTTCCTCAAGAGTTAGGAAACTATTATTCAATTTCTCAGGCTCTACCAGAGTGACACCCTGACTAGAAACAGTGAGCGAGAAAGCTAAAGTATTATCAGGTGGCAATCTCTCACGGTTGCTAGTAAAGGTATGCAGGTTAGTCGAAGTGGCTTCAACCTCCACAACCCCATCTGAGTAAATGGTTAGCTCCAAAAGAGGATTTAAACCAGAATCTACGCCATTATTCTCCCCCTAGTACTCGTTAACCTCATCCAATTGAATGGGAAATAGGGCATCCTCAGGTGTATTCTTTTTTAAAATGTTCATTCCATTCCGTTCTCCATTCTGCAGATTATGCTCCAATGTCAAAGTCGGCAGTTTCTACGTTTCGAAAAAATTGTCTTGACCTGTTGGGCTTGGGTCTATTCACTAATTGCCTATTTTTAGATTTTTGTTTGTTGTTGCTACTTTGGCTACGAGTTCAAAAAAACCCAAGCAAGTGGTTTTACAAATATTGCAAATGGCTTGATCTGGGGGCCGAGGATCTGTTGTTCATGCTGCATAACTAACTTGTAACTCCCCCCTCGGGGCAAGATGATGACTTAGTCCGGCTTTGCGCCTCCCTTTCTTTTGTCTGTTGTAAACCCTGTTTTAACTCAAAGACCCCCCCTTCTTGGAGCCACTCTGGATGTTCTCATGCCTCGGAGATATGACAGACATTACTAACTGTAAACTTATTTCTTATGGTTGGATCTGCTTAGATTCACATGCTGTGCATAAAGTCCGACATCTAGTGGTAATCGCAGAGTATTGCATCTTTTTTTTCAAAGGTCAAAAAGGGACGTCGACATGGGTGTGACTAACACTATCCCTAGCTTCACATGCAATGTACCCAAAATCCCTCATGCGCCAGGTCCCATCTGTTTTTCTTCTGCCGTGAGGGAGCCTTGCAGAATGCGTGAGTGAGTACAGAAGAGAGAAGGTGTAAGATGTCTATGTTCCTTCTACTACAAGAGGGGAGGAAGGGTGGGCGCGTGTGAATCTAAGCAGATACAACCATCAGAAATATGATTACGGCGAGTAATGTATGTCTTCTGATGCTTGTGAATCTGCTTAGAATCACATGCTGTTCATAGACCAGCAAGCAGTCCCCGGAGATGGTGGTGGGATGTGTGAAGGAAACAGTAGCAAAGAGATTTCTTAGCACTGCTTGTCCCACCTGAGAATCAGACTTGGAGTGTATCTAAGCAGTAGTGTTGGGTGAAGGTGTGAACAGAACTCCAGTTTGCTGCTTTGCAAATGGAATCTAGAGGAACAATTGCAATAAATGCTATGGTAGCCCCTGTGCCCCGAATAGAGTGATCTCTAGGGTAGATCTATCTTGTGACACCATTGGCTCAAGAGCCACTCCTGCCCGAGGCACATGCGCAGACGAGCGTGAGGAACTAGGAAGACACAGGAAGCCATCATCCCCAGCCTCCACATGGCCTTGCGAGCGGTTCCCCGGTGACTGGCTACATAGTGAGGGATCTGGAACAGCATGTTTTGAACCCGCTCGTTGGAGTATGTATCCTTCATGTCCAGTGTGGCTATGTAAACCCCCTGCGCAGCAGCATTACTGCCTGAAGGGTTGTCATCCTGAACATTTGTGGTTTGAGTACACTAAATAAAGACCCTTGTTAACTAGAGATGAGGGACAACTTTGATGACAACCTTTTCCAGCAGGACCTGAACCTCTTCGAACAGGATGCTCAGATGGGCTGACGACAGGTGTCTGCTTCTGAGCGAATGGCTGGAGGAACTCTATGCAGTACCCGTGGGCAACGGTCTCGAGTACCCACTGATCTGATGTCATCCTCTCCAATGCGTGGGTAAATGAGGTTTGACGTCCCCGAACGGGGAAGTGTGGGAGGAGACCCGTACAGACGAGTCACTTGGAGGTAGGGGCCAGGGAGCCTCTGGAAGCAGTGTTTCTGCCCCTGCCCTTTCTCTGACAAAAACCTCTGTTGGAATTGGAAGTTGCCGGAGGAGCCCTGTCCAAAAGCCCAGTTGGATCCTCCCAAGCCATATTATGCATGGGCAGAGCAGGAGAAGGACTGCCCACGAAATACCAGCGGTATGGTATGGCAATGTTTATTTGTAAAGCGCATATACACAAATTGTTTCAAAGCACTCAAGGAGGGAGGGAACAAGGGGAAAAAACAACAGTCATTCAGAGCCCTTGAATTTCTGAACGATACAAATCTGCACAGGCAGAGTAAGTGCATATAGTACAATTAACAGTGTAGATAACAGCATATAGGTCCGACGATGATTCTTCAGTTTTTCCAAGTGCAATGAGGCGCAACCATGCAAGGAGGGGGCCGGGGGGAGACAGACGATTTTCAAGGCATAGTAAGTTCAGATCGTGCAAGTGCACAGACAGTACAGGAGAAGAGAGGCGGGGCAAGTGCAGGGGGAGGAGTCCAAGTGCACCCAGTCATTCAGAAGCTGTGGTAAGTGCTGAGAGATGCCATTGTCATGGGTCTTTGACCAAGTGCAATAACAATGAGGCAAGTGCAAGGCCCGGAGGCAAGTGCGAGAGGATTGGCAAGGGTGCCAGGGACCTGTGAGACTGAGGTACACTCGGCGGCCAGCAAGCTTTGCAGAAAAGGAGGGATAGAACAGAGACAGAGGTTAACATGGAAGAGGGAGAGAGAGGAAGAGCAGAGGAATGTCTTAAGGAGTTTCCAGCACTTAAGGAAATCAGGCTCAAGATGGAGGTCGGCAGGGAAGCTATTCCCTAGAGAGGCCCCTGCTGAGGATAATGATATACCTCCAAATCTATGCTTGGAGAACTGGCTCACTCACAGAAGGTTGGAGGTAGATGAGCGAAGGGCTCAGGAAGGACAGTAATTATGTAGGCATCGTTGCAGATTGGTAGGTCCCAGGCCCCAGAAAGCTTTGTGGACAATGCAGAGGATCTTGAAATTGATCATTGCAGCCACAGGGAGCCAGTGGAGGGATTTCAGTGCCTGAGAGATGCAGTCCCTGGGCTTGAGGCCAAGGCTGAGTATTGCGGTTCTGTTCTGGATTAGTTGCTCAGAGTGCAAAGCAGAGGCAAGGAGGTTGAGAAAGAGGCTGTTGCAGTAGTTCAGCCTTGAGAGAACCATGGCTCTGGAGAAGTGAGCCGCTGGGGGAAGGTGAGAAAAGGAAGAGTACCTCTGAGGAGGTGCAGCTGGTAATTTTTAGAGGTGGCCGAAATGTGAGTTGAGAAGCAGAGTGTTGTCAAAGATGACCCCAAGGTTTTTGGCCTTGCTGGTGTGTGCGAGCGCAGTGCCAAAGGAGGCCGACCTGAGTTTGAGTGGGAAAGCGGGAGCAGGAGTATCACTGCAAAAGGTCTCAGTCTTACTGGCATTTAGGCAATGGTCGCTTGCAGCACACTATGACTGAATTGCGGACAGACAGATATGAGTGAGGTAGAGGAGGTGGCTGAGGGTTGCCTGAAGGAGTTGCGTGTCATCCGCATAGCACTAGAAGTTAGAGACGAAAGTGGCAATCATACATGCCAGGGCAGCTATTTAGACATTGAAGAACCAGGGGGATAGGTTAGAACCCTGGCGAATGCCACAGGTTGAAAGAATGATAGTAGAGAGAAAGGACCCAAGTTCCACCTGGGATGGGCGGTCGGAAAGAAAGGAGGTTAGCCATGCCAGAGCCTGACCTGTGATTCCCAGGGTGTCACAGAGAAGTGCAATCAATATATTGTGGTTTACTGTAGGCAGAGGAGATGTCAAGAAGAATGAGGACAGAGGGTGTGTTAGTGTTGAAATTTGAAAGCAGGTCTTGACGGGTGTTCAGAAGAGCAGTTTCCGTGCCTCTGGATGCTCTAAAGCCAGACTGATGGTCATGGAGGCAACCAGCAGATTCAGTGAGTTGTAGTTGCCACATTGGACAAAGGGCTTAGGCACGACCTAACTGAGTGACTGGAGGGTCTCGTGCTCAGTTTTTGCCGTCCCCAGGTCTTTGTCAACCGCTTTGCCGAAGAGGTTGGCCTCCTCCACTGGCTTGTTGATCAAGGAAGCCGAGTGTCTGGCTTGAACCCAGTGTTCTTTAACCAGGTGTGGCGTTTCAGCAGGGTTCCCTGGGCAAAGGTACGCCCTGCGGTTTCGGCAGGGTGTTCTTGAGGATATTCTGGGTGACCCGTCTACCCTCTGCAACCACCGCCAACAGGTGGGTGCTAGTAGGTTCCGGGACATCTCGCAGGCTGTCCTGAACAAGGCCCCATTAATAGTCAATATAGCTCACAAGGCGCGTGTTGTTGTTGGCAATCCTGGTGGAATACGCTGCTGAGATGGTAACACGCTTTCCCACGGCATACAATTTCTTGCAGTCCTTGTCTAGAGGAGATTCCGGGATAGTGTGGCCCCCGATGTAGAGCGGATGTGAGGGAGCTGGGCTAAAAAATGCTCCACACAGCGGTCAACCATACGTGTGAGACATGGAGTGAGTAATGAGGAGGCCAGACGCTTCTTGATGGAGTTCAGCAAGGGGATGGCTTGGATGGCCGGGTCTTTTCCTTAAGAATATCTTCCACCAAGTCCGAATCAGGGACGGCTTCGTGGGTGATATTTTTTAAATGGCTGCAGCCTTCTCCAGGAGGGTATTGAACATCATCTTGTCATCTATAGGCAAAGAGTCTCTAGGCTGGGAGGAGGTAGGCGCATCCAGAAATATGTCGGTGTCATGGGGCAGGCTGTGCCACATGCCCTGGGTTCCAGTCTGGGTCTGGTAATTGGGATCCTGGTCGTCCTGGCCATAGCCCTAGGCATAGGCAGCATCCTGGCTAGGATCACCCGGATCATCCCCAAAGACTTCAATTTGTGGGCCCTGATGGGATTCCTCCAAGGAGGGAAATTGGGCACCAGGAGACTGGAGCCTCTGGGACTTAGGAGTTGAGGCATGGGTGCACATCCCTAGGTCCGGTCAAAACATCCTCAAACTGGCCTGAGAAGTCCATGAACTCGGCCAATTTGCTCAAACAGGCCTCAAACCTATCTGTGGTCCATTCAGAGGAGTCTGAGGGGTCAGGAGGGCAAGAGGGGCTGAGCTATGAATCAGGGTCCTAGAAAGAGGAGGTGAGGTTGGAGAATAGCCCTCTGGTGAAATGGGGGCCTTCCTGGGGTCCAAAAGGGGTGGAATAGCTTTAGAAAGCTTTGGGAGTGTTTTTGCTGACTGGGTATGTTTCAGCAGGTCTTTCGGCGCTACTGCACCTTTCAGTGCTACTGCACTTTTCAACGGTACCGTGTCAAAAGTGGAACGTTTGTGAGGGAGCGCCCGCTACGGAAGTAGATTTAGTTCCATGCATAGACCATGAATGCGGTTGCGCAGAGGGCGCCGAACCGCGAGGTTCGGAGAGCCCAGTCAAAGACTTTGATGGGCTTCCGGGCGGTGAAACTTTCCTCGACATATCCACCGAGGACAGTTTGGAGGTTGTGTGCTTTGAAGCATGTGAGGTGTGCGTGTCCTTGTTGCCGTGGAGCGACTTCACCATAGCAATGCCAGCTGCATGCCTGTCGGGCTGGGGGATGGACAAGTGGGAGCACAAAGGCTCCACAGTAAGGTGAACAGCTTCCGAATCGGAGTCATAGCTGCAGACCGATTCCTCGGCTGATGCGACGGCGCTGGTGGGCGAGTGACTCTCAGACTGCATGGCGAAGGCCGCCCACCGTTTCATACGCCTGTTTTTCAGGGTCTTGGGCTGAAAGAGCCTGCAGGCTTTACACAAACACATCTTGTGGTCACAAGAAAGACACCTATTGCATAGGCGATGGGTCTCCTTCCAGGGAAATATATTTTTACAAGACAGGCAAAACTTAAAAGGAGTCCTCTCCATAGCAGATGGAAGCGGCAGCCAGACCACGAGAAAAGGAAGCGAAGGGGTAAAGGAGAACAAGTTACTTATCTTACCTGGTAATGTTCTTTCGATGGGATGTTCCTCTGACGTATTCCACATCTATGACAGTAATGACCACAGCTGCGCTGCTAGGGAACATTTTTCAGTGTAGGCGTCCTGCGCCAATGACGTCGACACGCTGTCCCTCAAGGCGCTCTGTCGAGGGTCGACGTCGCCGTAGGTTATATCTAGGACGCACGGCAACCGTAGCCTCAGTTGTAGTTTTTTCCCCCAGAACGTGTCGCACCAATCTCCTGCCAGTATGACTGCAGAAAGCCTTGAGGAAACGTAAGCTGAAATCGCATAAGAAATTCTGTAGAGGGGCACGCTGGGAGGGTGCGATGTGGAATACGTCGGAGGAATATCCCATCGAAAGAACGTTACCAGGTAAGATAAGTAACTTGTTCTTCGAGGGGAGTGTGTCCTCCGATGTATTCCACATCTATGACAGACTCCCAAAGCAGTACCAACGTATGGAGGTGGGAAAAGAATTTAGAATTTTAGAATGCCCAATCAAATTACTGAATACAGGACTGCCTTCCCAAAGGCCAAATCCTGCCCATGGATGGAGTCCAGGGAATAGTGTCTCACAAAGGTATGGACAGAAGCCCATGTGGCTACTTTGCAAATACTGCGAATCGGAACGCCCCTCTGTAGGTCCGTAGAAGCAGCCACATCCCTAGTAGAGTGAGCCCGCAATCCTACTGGAGGATCCTTACCCGCCAAACGGTAACATTTAGAGATCGTCAAAATGATCCATCTGGACAAGGTCTGCTTGGAAACAGCCTGACCTAAATGCCTTCCAGCGTATCCAAAAAAGAGCTGATCGTCCACTCTGACTCGGGACATCCGCGAGAGATAGAAACTTAAAGCTCTCCTAGGATCCAGCCTATGGAGCCTCTCCTCTTCCTTACCAGGATACGGAGGAGGATAAAATGCTGGAAGAATCACCTTCTGGCTTAAATGAAATTCCGACACAACCTTCGGAAGAAAAGGAGGACGAACCCTAAGGACAACCCTTTCCTTGTGGAACACCATGAAAGGTGGCTTGGTGGAAAGTGCCTGCAACTCACTCACTCTGTGTGTGGAAGTAACCCCAACTAAAAATACAGTCTTAAAGGACAACAGACTCCGCGAACAAGAATTAAGGGCTCAAACAGAGCTCCCATTAGGAACTTTAAAACTAAGTTCAAATCCCATCCGGGCACCTGGAAAGGCGACGGTGGAAACACATTTGTTAGCCCTTTTAGAAACTGAGAAATCAAAGGCATCTTAAAATAAGAACACTCCTCAGACGAGCACTTAAATATTGACAGCACCGCCAGGTAACCCTTAATGGTACCCACTTGTAGGCCCTTGTGGGCTAACAAAAGCAAAAAAGACAGTACCAAAGGAACGGAACATTGGAAAGGATCCACATTCTGTACCCTGCACCAGTCGCAAAACTTTCTCCAACAGCAACGGTACAGGATTTTGTTGCGGGCCTTCTGGCCGAAAGCAACACCTCCATCACTACTTCGGGGAGGTCTCAATCCTTATACCTCAACCTTTCAGATACCTGAGGCTGAGAGACTTGACCTCTGGATGGAGAACCCAACCCCCTCGATAGGGAAGACGGCGTGGATGGCTGATGGACATGTCTAGAAGGTCCGGGTACCACGCTCTCCTGGCCCATGCCGGAGCAATGAGGATCATCCGGGAACCGAACCTCCGTAAACCTCAGAAAAACTTGTGGAATGACAGGGACTGGAGAGAACGCGTACAGCAGTGGGAAGGACCACACCACTACAAACGTGTCTCCTAAGGCTCCTCTTGGAGGAAATTCCCGCAAGCAGAATCTCTCGCACTTCCGGTTGACACTGGTGGCAAAGAGATCCACTTGTGGGGTGTTACCCAAAGGGCGAAGATCTCCATAAGATCTTCCTGAGCCAGCTCCCACTCGCGAGAGACCGCGCCCTGCCTGCTCAGAGTGTCCGCCGCCGTGTTTTCGTGTCCGGCCAGATGAACTGCCGAGATCGAAATTTCCTGCTGGATGGCCCAGAATCAGAGCTGCATCGCCTCTCTGCACAGTGGGAGTGACCCTGCCCCCCCTTTTTTGTTGAGGTAGTGCATGGCCACTGTATTGTCAGTCATAATAAGGACATTCTTCCGCCGCAGACAGCAGAAAAACCTTCAGGGCTAGCCTGACAGCCCGCAGCTCTAACAGATTGATGTGGAGGAGTCTGGACTCCGACGGAGACCAATGGCCACTGGCTGTCAGCTCGTTGGCATGAGCTCCCCAACCCGTGAGGGATGTGTCCGTCACGATCGTCCTCTCCTGCCAGGGTTGCCAAAACAGTGCTCCCCTGATCCGACTGCCTTCGACGGCCCACCACAGAAGATCCTGGGCGACCGAGGGCGGCACCTGCACGGGATCCGATATCCTGCCGGAGAACTGCGACCATTGCATCTTGAGAGCCCATTGCAGAGATCTCATCCGCAGCCTGGCCTCTGGCACCAGTAGAATGCAGGATGCCATGAGGCCGAGCAACCTCAAGAACTCTTAACGCCGGGAGACTCTGGGCATGTTCAAATTTGTCCACCATTTGCAGAATGTGATGAGCCCTCACCTGGGGAGGCGAACACTGCCCCAGAGATTTGTCAAGCACTGCTCCGATGTACTGGAGCTGCTGGGAAGGTGTCAAATGAGACTTCTTTTAAGTTGAGGGAGAAGCCCAGCTTGTGAAGGGAGTGGCAGGTGACGGACAGATGATCCAGGGCTTGCTCAGGAGAACACGCCCTGATCAATCAATCGTCCAGGTAGGGGTAGACGTGAATCCCCCCTTTCCTGAGATACGCTGCCACCACCACCATCAGCTTGGTGAAGACCCTCGGGGCGCAGGTCAATCCGAACGGCAGGACCTGAAACTGAAAATGTGAGTCGCCAACCGCGAACCTCAGGTACTTCCTGTGCTTGGGATGAATCGGCAAATGAAAGTAAGCATCCTTGAGGCCGAGAGACACCAACCAATCCTGAAGTTGAAGGGCCTGGAGGACTTGAGAAAAAAAAACATCTTGAACTTGTCCTTCCTGAGGAGCTTGTTCAAACCACGCAAGTCCATAATGGGTCTCAATCCTCCGTCTATTTCGGGATCAAAAAATATGGGGAATACCATCCCTTGTTCCTCTCCGCTACAGGCACCAGTTCTATGGCACCTTTCTCCAGCAGGTATAGGATTTTCTGCGCAAGGAGCGGATCCGGACACTTCAAAGAGAGCTTCCCCGGTGGATTGTCATGAGGCCTCTGCCAGAAAGAAAGACCGTAGCCGTGAGTTATGATCTCCAGAACCCACACATCTGAAGTAATGGCACGCCATTCTACAAGATGCTGCGCCAGTCTTCCCCCCCAACCGGCGAACCACGGGACATGGCCTCATGACTGAGCTGATGCGGCTGAGGCAGCGCCGGAGGGCAAAGAGGCAAATGCCCGCGCGGCTTTTGGCACCTCGAGTACCTTGCTTTGAACCCCTGGTACTCCTACAGTGGCCCCTTTGACTGGCGGCTCCTCTCGATCTACCAAAGGAAGATTAGTACCGAAAGGAACCTCCCCTCCATTGCTGTCCCCTAGGACGAAAAGGCAGAGGTTGGCGTACTGCAGCGCTCAAAGACTTTGCTGCATCTTTGGAGGTCTGCAACCTCTCAAGGCTCTAATCAGCCTTGCTGCTAAAAAGAAGGACACCATCAAAGGGCATGTTGAGAAGCCGGGTTTGCACATCAGGAGCAAACCCCGAATTCCGCAACCACGCAAACCTGCGCATCTCGGTGCTTGCCGCCAAGGACCGGCTGACACAGTCTGCCATGTCCAGAACCGACTGAACGGATTCACACATGGCATCCTTGCCATCTCGGACGAGGGCTAGAAAACCATCCCGTTCCTCCACTTCGAGAATATGTTCAGCTGCCAAAGATGCACAATTCCACAGAGTGTGAGTGAATCTTGCCAAGGCACAAACGGAGTTGGCTGCCTTTAAAGCCATACCCCCAGATGAAAATACTTTCTTCGCCCAACCATCAAAGCGCTTGTCGTCCCTATCAGGAGGGATGGTAGGGTACACGCAGCCTGCTTTGCTGGGGCCGTAGCCGCCTGCACCAGCAAACTTTCCGGAGTGGGGTGCGTAGACAGGTAGCAGGGGTCATCACTAGCTGACGGTATTTTTTCGGAAGCAACTTATTCACTGCCGGGAGACTCTCCGGAGCAGTCCAAGCCGCCGCCACCCTTCTTCGCAAAGCCGAATGAAATGGCAACACCGGGTCAGTGGGTGGACCTTGGTCCAGGATATCCGTCAGGTCATCTTGCAGAAAATCAACAGGTGGAGCAGACTACCCCAAATAGGCACCCTCGACATGAGATGAGGATTTTGGCATGTGTACCAGGCTCAGGCCTGCCAAACTCAACCTCTGGAGAGGTGTCAAGACCACTGGCGTCATGTAAGGACTGACGTAGGTCTTCCATTTGACTGTGACCAGACAACAGGTCATCAGGAACCTCAGGAGGCACAAGCCCCTCCTCATCCGACCCTTCTTCAAGCCTGGGGGGGGGGTGTCCAGAAAAGGGCTCAAAGACAGGCCTCAATGACTTACTGAGAGCCTTCCTCTGAGTTGACACCCTCCGTGGCACCTATGGTAAATTCTCCTCAAAAGGCGTGGAGGGCTCCGATGGAATCGGCTTCGACGTCGACCGAGGCGCCGATGACTTCGACAACGGCTTCGAGGCCGGAGCCCCGAGAGTGTCCTTCGACGGCCTCGGAGCTGATGGCGTTGGCGACTTCTTAGAAGGCCTCACAGGCTCAGACAGTCTCTGAGGGCGTCGAGGACCGGGACTTGGACCTGGCACGGCTATGGCCTTGTCCGATCGGGACCTCAAAGGCTCCCGATGATCGCGCCGACCGCCCGAGCCAAAAGGCGTGCGAGCAGTGGCTCTAGCTCGTTCCTTGCCGGCTTCTTTCAAAGGCGCGGACGGAACAGTGCCTTGCGATTCAAAAATCGCCATCATCTGCTGGCAGAATGAGTCCCATTCGGCCGGCGATGAAGACTTGGTGGGACAAGTCACCCGCCGTCTGGCGGAGTCCTCTGACGAGGACGGGGGTGGCGACCGGGTGACAGCGCTTCTGAGAATGCCTAGAAGAGGCAGATGAATGGCGGGACCTACTCCGAGACCCCCCTGGACTTACGCCGACGCAGAGAGTCGCCCATCGATTCGTCATTCAAAAGCCCAGCAGATTTCGACTTATGGGCCTTAGATACCCTACCTACCAATAACAACTTCTTCCACTCCCGCAAGGCCTTTGAAGTCAAGGACTGGCAGTCATCGCAGTCGTCGGTGGCGTGGCTTTTGCCGAGGCACCAGAGGCAGACGTCATGCAGGTCCGTGATGGACATTTTGGAACCGCAGTCCCAACACTTTTTGAAGCCCAACTTTGGGGTAGAAGACGAAGACATTTACACAAAGTAGAAGAATCGAGCGCGCCGAGATTCTGAAGCGAACACGTTAGTGAAAAAAACGGAACTGAGGCTACGGACGCCGTGCGTCCTAGATACAACATCCTGTGATGTCGACCCTCGAGGGACAGCGTGTGGACATCATCGACACAGGACGCCTATGCCGAAAAAATTTCCGAAGCAGCACAACCGTGGTCATTACTGTCATAGATGTGGAATACGTCAGAGGACACAATCCCCTCGAAAAAGGGATTCTCAAAGGAGAAAAACAAACAGGGCTACACTCTCCCTACAGTGAAGGCAGCCCAGGAAGAAGCGTCTGCAGACAGGACCAAGTGTCAACAACTGAAAACTAGGGAGACGCAGACAGCCTGTTCCATCCGGCAGCACGCCAGCCCATCCAGACCCTGCTACTCCACCAGGGCCTGTGCCACCTAAATTGGCACTTAAGGTACTACGCCCGTTGTGCTGTATTTTTGCACTAATTGAATTGTGCTTTACACCGAGCCCTGCCACAGGGCTGGGTTACATGTAGAGGATGTGACATGGGGATTTTCCCATTCCTTTCAAGCTTCTCCCTTCTCTTCTCT
The DNA here is from genome assembly GCF_040938575.1 of Ambystoma mexicanum. NCBI lineage: Eukaryota > Metazoa > Chordata > Amphibia > Caudata > Ambystomatidae > Ambystoma > Ambystoma mexicanum. The sequence continues at coordinate 1,095,975,913 of NC_090924.1, forward strand.
CCTAGAATTTTATGTTCTGTGTTACTTGTCCTGATTACAGTAGGACGCTTGAACTTTCACGTGTAGATGCATTTACAAGTGGAACCATACCTGCATGGCATTGACAACAAAACTGGAACTCCCCCCGCCGCGGCGAAGTCCGGCGACACATCCACAGGTTGGCCCCCCAGCAGCTCCAATAATATATACAAATCAGATTTTGACTGATTTTGTCAATACTAATATACTAATATCCTTTTATAATGTTAATTCAATCAAGCCAGCACTTTGGTGCTTTTTTAATAGAAATTGAGACCCAATTCTAGTTCTCATACTTCTTTCCTGCTCTTTCTCTTGTCTTTCTCTTGCTATCACACAGAGATCTCCAAACCTGAAGCCCAGACGAAGGCATTCCACTCTTCAGCCGAAACGCCCCAAGGCCAAGTACAATCTGTGCACTGTTGACCTGTACAACCTGATAGGGGGCCCCTACCCCTGGCGTAGACCGATGGTTTTGGTCCTCTGATTTTCCAATTGATTTGTATACCTTGATTTGACCTTTTGCATCTTCTTGAATACAGTGGGGTAACTTTAGTACCTGGTTGTATTGAGGGACGATGCAATCGGTGTTCCTTTTCCTATTTTCCTAGTTGACGGTGTATGAATCACAAGCAATTGTTTTTGTTATACCAATTGGGTACCGCTTTGTTTGAATTTATTTCTTTACACCTGCGGGTTATCCATCTTTAGGTTAGACTTATTGACTAGCCTCTGTTCAAACATAGGGACCAAGTAATAGGTCAGTACACTTATCGCAATTGTGCCAAAGAATAATGGAACCATTTTTTGACATATATCTAAAAGTAAAACCTTATCTGTTTTTTGTTCATTGAGCATCAGTTTACTATTTCCTTTCCTTTACTGCACTATTAGATGATACTAACCCCACCTACTGTGCGAACAATTAATAGTGCTGTATCCATGCCTTATTTCTCTGTTTAGGAATGAGACAGTTTTGGGGTGTATATTTATTTCTTTTTGGTGAATTTGAAAAAACCAATAAATTATATTTAAGTACTACTGAGTAGAAGTTATTTCTTAGCCTCTCGGCTTTTTCTTTGTTTGATGATTTAACAAGATACTTAAAGGTTATTGTGCTTACGTTTTGAAGCTCTATGTTCAAGTTTCCTTAAAATAGCATGATTAAGACACTCCAACATTAGGAGAGTGTTGACAAGTATATCTGTGGTTGGAGCCCTTCTTTGTTCCATAGAGAAGTCATCTGAGGCAATCGAACCACCGACAAGCAGTGGAATTACTGATGAATAGAAAACAGCAATGTAAACTCTTACAAGCTTTGCATTATGTGCAAACAACTAGTTAAGTGGGAAAAAAATATGGTGGGACCTTGACGCGCATGGGGTTTTGGGTACACTACACGTCCCATTAGGGATAGTTTTACAGTGACGCCCATGTCGACGTTCGTTTTCGATCTTCGAAAAAAACGATGCAATAATCCGCAATTACCACTAGATGTCGGACTATATGCACCGCATGTGATTCTAAGCAGATTCACAAGCATCAGAAAGTATTTTTTTGTAGTTTGGGTGCTTTGATGTTTCAATGTTTTAGTGCTGGCCAACTTTGAAGCTTGGGGTAATGAAGCACGAGTATGCGAGTGCAGCCCTGCCACGTAAGTCTCCATTATCCACATTTCCATTTTTGTGATGAGACATCCATTTGCAGACTTCCAAAAGGGCTGTTCTCATCGGTTTCCTCTCTCTTGCTAAATCACAAAGTCCATTGAGTGGATTATTCTGCTTCTTTATCCAATCTTGTTTGAATGGTAGAAGTGAATGATTCCAAAAAGATGATCTTTGAAGAATGGGGCTAAAGAGATAGTTAGGGCCACCATTACGTTGTGTTGAAGTTATATAGTCGCTGGAGCCGAGAGGAACGTTTCATGTACATTCCTGTTTGATCTAAAACAGAATCATTGCCTGACGTTTCAGAAGACAAAGAAGTGGATATTTGAGACTCCTGTGTTCAAAGGCGTGCTCTGTTGCTGTTACACCGGGAGTAAAGAACCGCTGCTCTAGCCCTCTACCTTCCCGCTGTATCGGCATATTCACACTTCTCAGTTTCATTTGCGATCGCAATGCTACCGAACTTTTTCTGCAAATTGACCATCGCCATCCAAACAAAATGGGGTTGATCTGTTGACATTCAGAATGTCATTTATTCTCGAGCCATTTAGTTTCTTTTGTCTTTCCATGTTAGTTTTAATTTCAGCTATGTCTCGAGAAAGACGTACTGCCAACATCATCTACGTTTGGAATCGACTCTCTCAGCGCTCGATTTGTAGATTGTTTAAGATTGCATGCTGATTCAAGAGCAAGGGAATTTACAGTTGTGAAAATCCGTTCTAGAGAGGTGCACTCTTCTGTTAGGACTATTTCTTCACCTTGCCCCACTTGAACCCTCCTTAGCTAGTGCTTGTGCGTGATCAGATCTGCGCGTTCAATAAAGATCCAGAAGTGCCACTATGACAGTTTATGTTAGGCCACTTATTGCACCCCATGAGCACATCGTAAAAAACTGCAGCAGTGGAGCCGTCCTGCTGGCAATGGTAGAATCAGTATTGTTACCGCCACAAACAGCATCCCCGACTGGAGGTGCGTCTTCTCGAACTACTTGCAGGAATGTTTTCCATGTCCTCCCTCCTTAGGGAAGCAGGCAGGATCCCCTCAATCGCATATACATAAAAAACCAAAGAGTTAATGTTTGCAACCATGTTCGTAGCCACCTCTATCAGAGACAAACTGTCACTGGGTGCGGGGACCACTGGACCCCATCAGGATCAGAGTTGAGGACATCCAGGAAGTCAGACTTATCACTGGCCTCTGCTGCTTGCTCAGATCTTTCACCAACTTACCTTGCAATGCCGCGCCCGGCAGACGGCCACTTCACTTCGCGACATCTAGTGTTTTAGTCACGTTGGAAGGTGGAACTTCCAAGTGCACATACCGCTCACCAGCAGGAAATTCAACTTCCAGCAGTCCATCAAAGCCAAGAGGTTACTGTAGACTGCCACTTTGCCAAACATATGACGCTGTAGATACATAGGATTTTGAACCGCGCCAGGCAGGTGAGGGAAAGGAGCACTCTAGTCCTATCAACAAGGGCAAACTGCTGAGGATGTATTGCACAAATATGTACAGTGATCAGTGCAACTATTGTAAAGTGTTTGGACACTGGAAAGCAGTGTCTCCACATCGGCCTCAGTATGATGGCCAAGGTGGACTGCCAACCGTACCAAGCAGAATGACATGGTCTCAGCCTCCAGCAACACCACTTCAGAACGATGGTTAGTATTGCCAAAGGGTCTCAGAACTTGCTACAGCACTTATATCGATTGATCCTACTGCCCATATGTTGAATATGTTGTTGCTGGTCAACAGATTCATGTTTGGTTGACACTGGAGCATCATGCTCCACACCAAAAGCTATTGAGTTTTCACAAAAATGCATTCTGTGAGGCAGTTAATGCTGTCTAAACTTATTCTATTAACTGTTCCCTTGATGGTGTATACCTTGATCTTCCTGCTCACAGCGAGCATGAGGTGCAGGCAGTATTAAAAGAAATTACCCATTCAAACCCTGGCGACCAGACCGACACTCCCTGTTCGCAGCAGGTACTGTTGGACAGAGTCCCAGTCAAATTATGGTCAACCCATGCAAATGATACTGGTTCATGGTTAATGATGAGCTACTCAAAATTACTCTAAATCCCACAATCCCCTGCCATGGTCTCAGGTAGCAGAAGATCTCTGTCACCATTAAGCAAGCACTGGCAATGGCTCTGGCTTTATGTTTGCCGGATTAAAGTAAGCCCTTTCTGCTGTTATGGGCACAACAGGTTTGCTTAAGGTGTGTTCACTCAGTTATGCTTTGATCAGCACCGGCCCATATCCTACCAGAGCGTAGCTTTAGATCCGTTAGCTGTGGGACTCCGAGCTTGTCGGTGAGCCACGGCAGCGGCTATCCTGTCCATAGAAAAAAACAGCAGGGGCTTCCTGTCACATCCGTGGTTCCTCAAGCTGTGTTGTCACTATTGCTTAAAGGGAAAGAACAGCATGTGTCCAAATTTCCGTCTCACCTGATATGAAAAGTTGCTCATTTCTGCCGTCAATGTAACTTTGACTCAATAAATCCAGCTTCCGTGCTACCAGGAACATGGGAAGTCGCATGACTGTCAAGTTGCTGTGGAGACACTCATCACCCCGTGTTGATCTATCTGATGTACTTTTGTTGAATCCTGACCAGATTCTGATTGTTGACGGGTCTTGTATCCATGTCCCAGAAACTAGTGAATGAGTCTCTGGGTATTCTGTATGTACCCCCATGAAGTTATAGAAGCACCTATGGCATATTACCTATTGCACAATCAGCTCAGATCGCCAAACTTGTGGCTCTCATCCATGCTTCTGCTCTGGCCCAAGGCATATCGGCTACGATCTATACCGACTCCAGGTACGCCCAGAGGGTGGTCTTTGACTTCGGTGTCCTTTGGAAGCAGCATGGATATTTAACTTCCACAGATTTTACTGTTACTTTCCGCAGCTGTAGCTATAGAAAATTGCAAGGGGCACGATCGCTCGCAGTCATTCACAGCCCAAGGAAATGCATTAGCAGATGGTGCAGCTTGCTCAGCAGCCTCAAATGGACCCACGGCTTCCAATGAATTTCTGGTTTGTGTTGATGTTCCACAGTCACCAATCACTTTCCTTTCCAGTATGGCAATCTTCCAAGATAAAGCCCAGAAGCCGAAAAAGTGACCTGGGCTCAATATTACTGTAAGTTGGGAGTAGGTTCCTGTGGCTTTCCCTAGACAGCCGCCTGGTGGTACCCAAGATACTCCTCCCCCACATGGTCCGTGAAGCTGATGTATTAGCTATTAGGACAGACTCAAGGTCCCATGGTATTGGCGGTTTGCAGTACAGCAAGGTCGCAGAATGTCATAGGATGGCACAAAATGCAGGTCTTCTTGAGACTAGTGGATCTCACCAGTCTCTGAGTCGTCGCATTCGGGACCCCTGGGACAATTGGAAGGGTTGCATCAGGCTCTGGTTACACAGCTGGCTCTACAGTTGTTGGAAATCACTATAGACGTCTTTTCTTCATTTTCCTCTTTGGATTCAGATCAGGTGGCCGACTTGTCAGCAGCTTTCAGGCTTGGAGTATTTATCAGAAACTACAGCCTGACTTCTGCAATCTCTCCCTGCAATTTACAGAAATAGGCAGTCGGGCTGTCCAATCAGGACAGCCAGCCCCCATGGAGACTAGGTTCCGTTCAGGCAAGGTGAAAGACAACGGGCTGCCAAGTCCAAGCAAAAAAGTTCTGGGGTTCACACAGGTCAGGAAGATTTATCATAAATATGAATATCTTACCTACCATTAGCCCATTCAGGTAAACATGCTATGATTACTTTATTGCGTTCAGATGGGATGGCTCCTGGTTTAGCCTCTATGGCTCAGAGTCATTGTGAAAATTGCGCCATATGCTTTACATATAGTGTTGGGAGAGCGGTACACACGAGAATGTCTGCACGTCCTGTACTGGAAGGACCATTCTTGTACGTGAAGACATACTTTATACAGCTCCATGCCTGCATGAACTAGGTCTACTGTTTGGTCCTGGTCGATGTATTTTCTGGGTGGTTGGAGGCATACACATGTAGAAAAGCAGACAATGCCACAGTGGGCAAAACGTTGTTAGCAGAGATTATACCTCAGTTTGGATTTCCCCTCAGTAAAAACAGCGACCGAGGTACCCATTTTATTGATCAAGTTATTAGGGAAGTGTGCAAAGCTTTAGGAATAACTCAAACCGTTCCATTGCGCTTATCACCTGCAATCTGGCACATAGAACGCCAGAATGGGGACCCTCAGTTAAGGCTGTTTGAAGTGTGTAAAGAGACAGGATTGAAATGGTCCCTAGTTTGGTTTGCCATGCACAATAACCCCCCAGTGTAAACACAAATTGTCTGCCCATGAAATCCTCACTGGTCGCCCCATGAGAATGGGAACTGCACACCCAGCAGTTCCCCACATTCAAAGCTTTCCATTAGAGGATGATACACTGTTCCAATATTGTCCGATAGCGACTAAAACTGTCCGATCTCTCCATGCTCAGATTTGAGTACCCTTGTCTGAAGCGGCTATTGAACCTTGTCACCCTCTGCAGAGAGGACACTGCATCCTGGTGAAGGTCTAACAGCGGAAATCTGCACTCTAGCCGAGGTGGCGGGCCTGCTGCAGGTTCTCATGACCGCTAGTGTTCGGGAATCCAAGATTCGATCCATCAGGTTGCACTGCCGGAAAGTCACCACCACAGCTGACATCTCCTGCACGCTGACCGATCTTCCACAGTTTGGCCCCAGCTCCACTGCGACCACCTCCATTGATGCAGCCAATCGTTTGCTGTATCAGACTCTTCCAATGTTGCTTTAATGGAATGGCCAGTAGCAGTGCTCGATCAGCCAATATGCTCCCGTGCTGAACTGTCAGAAAGCACCAAAGTATTAACTGAAAAGGATACGGTACTCAAAAGGATACAGGTGGTAGGGTCTTCCGGATCCCTGTTCACGCGTTTTGATAGTTGTGAAGTCAAGTTAAGACCTTCCAAATGATACAACTCTCTGACTGGTAAAACAGGCAGAGCGATGGATCACTGGAAAGGGCGTGGGTAAGGTATAAGAAGTCAGCCTAGAACAAAATAAAGTATCATGAATAACTGCCCCAACCTGGGTATGATGGAATAGGAAATGTCATGAATGCACACACTGACCTTGAGTCTAGGGCAGATGAATCCAGCAGAGTCTCTTGCGGAATCCAAGGTAGAACAAACGACAAGGAAGGGAAGATTAGTAAGGGAGACTTATCCCGAACGGAACGCGGCTCACGCTAGATACCGGGTTGATGCACCACAGGATAGCGTCCAAAGTACTGTTCACTGTCACCTTCCAATTATCCTTGAAAAGTTTCCTTCCCACGTAGTGTAAAGTATAGAAATGAATCAATCCCCCTGTTAATAACACAGGTGCAGGAGTTGGAAATAGCGCTCCTTTTAAGGTATAAACAAAGTACACGCGGTTCTGGACAGCCGCGAAGAAAAGCGTGTGCGTGTGGATTTACACGCGATTAGAATTCAGGCAGTCCAGGCCAGCAGCGCTTGAAGACAACATATGCGTGTGGATTTACATGCGAGCAGGATTCACGCAGCCCAGGCCAGCAGCGTTTGAAGATAGCGTGCGCGTGTGGAATTACACGCGAACAGGATTCACGCAGCCCAGGCCAGCCGTACTTGAAGATAGCGTGCGCGTGTGGATTTACACGCGAGCAGGATTCACGCAGTCCAGGCCAGCAGCGCTTGAAGATAGCGTGCGCGTGTGGATTTACACGCGAACAGGATTCACGCAGCCCAGGCCAGCAGCGTTTGAAGATAGCGTGCGCGTGTGGAATTACACGCGAACAGGATTCACGCAGCCCAGGCCGGCCGCGTTTGAAGACAACGTGTGGATTTACACGCAACCAAACAGCTCCAGGAATCAGCGTGTGGCGGAAAACACACTATAGAAGGCCAAAAAGGTAGCTGTAGTAACCTGCAAGGATGCAGACCGGAGGTTCAGCTACACAACGCCAAATGATTCGATCAGAAGCAGCGAGTGAAGTTTCCACGCTGCTTAAATACGTAATGCCGTAGTTCACGTGACGAAGCAGAATACACGTGAGTTAGCGACGTGAAAAGTGCAAATGTCGTTTTCCCGGCAACGTGTCGAACAACCGCCATTTGGAATAGAACGGTCTAGCTGTTCTACGAGCGTAGGAGGTAGGACCACGTCCAGCATGCATGACAGTGTCACCCCCCAAAGGGGCAACCTCTCCCCTTCTCGTGTGAAAACGCTTCAATAAAGCAGGAGCATGAATATTAGAAAGAGGTTCCCAGGATCTATCTTCGGGACCATAGCCCTTCCAGTCCACCAGATAAAACGGCCTACCAGAACGTAGTCTCATATCCAGTATGTCCTGTACCTCGTATTCATCCGAACCCCGCACAGAAATAGCAACAGGCCGTACAGGCAATCTAGTAGCTTCAGAACATGGCTTAATGAGTGACACGTGGAATACGGGATGCACTCGCCATCGTTGTGGCAAAGCCAGACAGACAGCAGCCGGATTAATTACTTGGAGCACTATATACGGACCAATGTATTTAGGCAATAATTTCTTTTTGCCAGGAATTCTCAAGTGCTTAGAGGACAGCCATACTTTCATACCAGCCTTGTAGACGGGTGCAGGTATTCTATGAGCATCGGCATAGAACTTGTCGCGTCTTTTAGCCTGCTCCAATTGCTGCTTCACTTTCCTCTGTAATTTCTTCAGATCATGAAAGGTACGGTCTGCGGCAGGAGTATCCAAAGACAAGCTGGAATCCAAAGGTATTGATCGAGGGTGCCGTCCATAAAGCGCATAGAACGGTGAAGTGCCTATGGCACTATGATAGGAGTTGTTATAGGCGAATTCGGCTGCCGGCAGGACCGTGAGCCAATCCGATTGGTACTGCAGACACAGACACCGCAGATATTGTTCCATAGTGCAGTTGACTCTTTCGGTCTGTCCATCAGTTTGAGGGTGATAAGCACTGGATATCCTATCATCAATCAGTAATGCAGAGGTTAGTGCTCTCCAAAAGCGTGACGCAAACTGTGAGCCCCTGTCTGTAATGATTACTGACGGTAGACCAAAGAAACGAAATAGATGTTGGATGAATAGGTCAGCCAGAACAGCAGCGGTTGGTAAACCAATACAGGGAACAAAAAGAGCCAATTTAGTGAAATAATCCACTACAACCCATATGGTATCGAACTCCTGGTTTGGTGGGAGTTCTGCCACAAAGTCCATAGATGATATGTCCCATGGTTTGTTAGGGACAGGTAGGGACTGGAGTAAACCCACTGGTTTACCAGGAGTGTTTTTACATTGGATGCATACAGAACAAGTAGATACATGATCTATGACATCTTTTGACATGGACGGCCACCAGCACCATCTTTTGAGTAGTTCTAGTGTCTTCTTCCGTCCAGGATGGGCTGCGATCAAGGAATCATGATTCCACTTGAGGGCTTTATTCCGCGTTGAAGACGTCGGTAGGTAGAGCACTCCTTGTGTGAATGGTAAACCGTTATGTACGTCCAGATTCATATCCTGGATAACTTGTGGATGATTTTTCACCCACTCTTGTACTTCGGTTTTTAAGGATGGTTGAACAGAACAACTACATATTACATGATCTGCCAACAACTGATTCTGTACTTGTGCTTCTTCCTTCGCCTCTTCACTCATACGGGAGAATGCGTCCGACTTAACGTGTTCTCGGGCAGGACGATATGTGACCTGGAAATCGTATGGGGCAAAAAAGACATGCCATCTGGCCTGTCGGGCCGTAAGGCATTTCATGGATTTGAATGCTTGAAGATTTCTATGGTCAGAGTACACTAACACCTGATGTTTGGCCCCAAGAAGATGGTGACGCCATTCTCGGAAGGCATCCTTGATAGCCAGCAGTTCCCGCTCAGTGACGGTGTAGTTCCGTTCATATGGGGTAAGTTTGTGAGAGAAGAAGGCAACTGGGTGCTCCTCCTTGGTTTCTGTGCAAACTTGTGAGAGTACCGCTCCAGTAGCGACACTGGATGCATCCGCTTCAACGATAAACTGGCGATCTGGATGTTGAAGCACGGGTGCAGTGGTAAATGCCTCTTTCAACTTTTCGAATGATGCTTGGGCATTTGGGTTCCAACAGAAAGGAACTTTAGAACTAGTTAAGGCCGTCAAAGGAGCTACTGTTTTGGAGAAGGAATGAATAAATCTGCGATAAAAATTTGCAAAGCCTAAGAAAGACTGTAATGACTTGACATTGTGCAGAATCGGCCAATTCAATATGGCCTTCACCTTGGAACGGCTCATTCGAGCACCTAGATTGGTAATGTCATAGCCCAGGAATTCCACTTCCTGTGAATGAAAGACGCATATCTCGGCTTTCACATAAAGAAGGTTCTCCCTGAGTCTTTGTAGGACTGTAGAAACGTGTTTGACGTGTTCCGAAAAAGATGATGAATAGATCAGAATGTCATCCAGATAAATCACCACAAACTGGTCCATTATGTCCCTGAATATATCATTCATGAAGAATTGAAAAGTGTCGGGAGCGTTGCACAGACCAAAAGGCATCACCAAATACTCGTAAAGACCATACCGTGTCTTGAAAGCGGTCTTCCATTCGTCGCCTTCACGAATGCGAACTAAATTGTATGCTCCTCGCAAGTCCAATTTGGTGAAGTAACTGGAGGTACCTAATTGATCCAATAAAACGTTTATCAGTGGTAAAGGATATTGTTTTTTTATGGTAATGTCGTTAAGTGCCCTGTAATCAATACAAGGCCTTAGATCTCCCTCTTTCTTCGGAACAAAGAATAGAGGAGACGCAGCAGGTGATTGTGATGGCCGTATGAAACCCATCGCTAAAGCTTTGTCAATGTATTCTTTCAACACAACGTCTTCTTTTGGGGTCAGTGAATATAAACGACCTGTAGGGATTTTGGCACCAGGAATCAGTTCAATAGGACAGTCGTACTGTCGATGGGGAGGCAATTGTTCTGCCTGGCCCTTGTCAAAGACATCAGCATACTCAGCGTATTCGCATGGTATGGTAGCGTCGCTTTGATGTACCACGCTGATAGTCGAAGCTCCCACCATAGAGGCCAATATGTGTTGCTTGTTTGACACCTCCTGACTGGTAAAGCAATGTTCATTGCAATGAATTGAAGGATACTGGAGCAATCCCGAAACCCAGTCAACGGCGGGATTATGAAGGGTTAACCATGCAAGACCAAGTATGATCTCGTACTGCGGAGCAGCTATGACATCGAAGATGATTTCTTCCGAATGGTTATTTGATAATGTCATCTGAACAGATACCGTCTCCTGGGTTACCATACCCGAAGTCAAAACAGATCCGTCCACGGTATTAACCGTTTCAGGTTTGTTTTTGTTTACAAGGGATATGGAACAGTTCTTGGCATATGTGATGTCTATGTAATTGTTGGTGGCTCCGGAATCAACCATGGCCTTGGAAACCAATTCTCGTTCCCCACAACGTAACGTAACCTCAACAATTACGGGTGCGTGTTTAGGAATGGTACTGGAGTCCGATGAAACACTCGACATAGGGACTCCTGCTATTGTCGAGTTTTGGCGTTTCCCGAACGCTTGATGGGTTTTTTAGGACATGTCGCCAAGAAATGCTCGGATGAACTGCAATACATACATAAATGGTTCTTTCTTCGGTTCTCTCGTTCTGCATTGGACAATCGGCCTCTCACGACGCCAATCTGCATGGGTTCGGGGTCGTTCGAGAGGACTGCTGGTGTCTCTGAACGCCCCGAGGCTTGCATGAAGGGCTTTTTCTCTCCTTTCCGAGCATTCCTTCGGGCATCGATTTGTAAAACCAAATCGAGCAACTCTGTGAATCCCGTAGGAACCACCGGAACTGTAGATAAGGCATCTTTCAGTTCTTCTGAAAGACCCTTGTAGAAAACAGCCGTTTTCTTGCCGTCAGGCCATTGAGTTTCGGCCGTTAGTTGATTGAACCGGGCAATGTAAGGCAAAAGAGGTTGATTGCCTTGTTGTAGATTAAGTAACTCCAGATCCATGGCTTGAGTAGCATAACGCATGTCAAAGACTTTACTCATAGCAGCCAAGAGATCGTCACAGTCGTACAACAAAGGGCTATTTGTTTCCAACAAAGGGTTAGCCCAAGCAGCAGCTGTGCCCCCTAAATGGGAAAGCACGAATGCTGCTTTTGTGGTTAGGTCAGGAAAAGATGTAGGACGGCAAAGAAAATGGAGTCGGCACTGATTAACGAAGGTTCTATAGGTTTTGGGATCACCAGTGAACCGTTCCGGAGGGGCCAAGGGAAACTGAGTGGGCATAACCACATTAATAGTTTCCTGTGGGGGTGTCATAGTCCCAGATCCAGATGCAGTGGCCATTGGAACCTGTGCTCCCTGAGGACTACCGTGCATGGCGTCTTGCATAACGTCCATACGGTGCCGTAACATGTCCTGTGCCGTAACCATTTCATTTCTCAAATCGCTGATCAACTGAGTCAAAACAGCTAAAGGATCCGTACCCTCCATGGCTTCTGATTCTGTCAGAAAGCACCAAAGTATTAACTGAAAAGGATACGGTACTCAAAAGGATACAGGTGGTAGGGTCTTCCGGATCCCTGTTCACGCGTTTTGATAGTTGTGAAGTCAAGTTAAGACCTTCCAAATGATACAACTCTCTGACTGGTAAAACAGGCAGAGCGATGGATCACTGGAAAGGGCGTGGGTAAGGTATAAGAAGTCAGCCTAGAACAAAATAAAGTATCATGAATAACTGCCCCAACCTGGGTATGATGGAATAGGAAATGTCATGAATGCACACACTGACCTTGAGTCTAGGGCAGATGAATCCAGCAGAGTCTCTTGCGGAATCCAAGGTAGAACAAACGGCAAGGAAGGGAAGATTAGTAAGGGAGACTTACCCCGAACGGAACGAGGCTCACGCTAGATACCGGGTTGATGCATCACAGGATAGCGTCCAAAGTACTGTTCACTGTCACCTTCCAATTATCCTTGAAAAGTTTCCTTCCCACGTAGTGTAAAGTATAGAAATGAATCAATCCCCCTGTTAATAACACAGGTGCAGGAGTTGGAAATAGCGCTCCTTTTAAGATATAAACAAAGTACACGCGGTTCTGGACAGCCGCGAAGAAAAGCGTGTGCGTGTGGATTTACACGCGATTAGAATTCAGGCAGTCCAGGCCAGCAGCGCTTGAAGATAGCGTGCGCGTGTGGATTTACACGCAAGCAGGATTCACGCAGCCCAGGCCAGCAGCGTTTGAAGATAGCGTGCGCGTGTGGAATTACACGCGAACAGGATTCACGCAGCCCAGGCCGGCCGCGTTTGAAGACAACGTGTGGATTTACACGCAACCAAACAGCTCCAGGAATCAGCGTGTGGCGGAAAACACGCTATAGAAGGCCAAAAAGGTAGCTGTAGTAACCTGCAAGGATGCAAATCGGAGGTTCAGCTACACAACGCCAAATGATTCGATCAGAAGCAGCGAGTGAAGTTTCCACGCTGCTTAAATACGTAATGCCGTAGTTCACGTGACGAAGCAGAATACACGTGAGTTAGCGACGTGAAAAGTGCAAACGTCGTTTTCCCGGCAACGTGTCGAACAACCGCCATTTGGAATAGAACGGTCTAGCTGTTCTACGAGCGTAGGAGGTAGGACCACGTCCAGCATGCATGACATGAACCTGGATGCACAGCTTCTAAAACTCTTCCATACAGTGAGGCCCCTGCAGGAGCTATTGCTAAGGCTCCTTCATCAGGCGGTCGAAGTTCCAGAAGAAACAACCCAGATTCAGACCTCACTGCTGGCGTACCATCTTCAGTCTCTGACCCCTCTTGACCTCAAAATGCAACCTCCAAAAGGTGCGCTTCGCGATCCTGTGGAAAAGCACCCCAGAGTCAATAGCTCTAAACAAAGTGGCAACTGGCCAAGTCACCCGCCCCTGGATTTATCCCCTCAACGACGATTAATCGCCTTGAGGTGCTGGTGCACTGGCAGAGATTAGAAGCCACTATTGTTGATTCACCAATATCTGAATGTTATAGACCTTCCCGGTATCAATTGGTCATTCACTTTGTTACTATGACACTCATGTGCACATGGATCTTCTACCTTGGATTCTTGTAGTTTGACTTTTAGCTGGAACTTTCAATAATGAACTGTGGACCACATATTTCTTTTCTCAGTATCTGATTTCTGATGGAATTTTTGAAGGTGGATATGTACTTTGATGCAACTTCACGAAGCCTATAAAGTTTGAACTGGAGGTTTTTGTCTAGGGAACTTATTTTACTTGTGTCTTTCACTTCACCTGTTTTGATGAACTAAATCAAACTTTATCTTCAAGCCACACACTCTTGTGCTGGTATCACAACCGGATTCCTGAACTTGGACATTCGAGGATTGCACCTAGTGCACATGATGTGCTATGTCTTCGTTATCAAGGTCATAGTTAGAATATTGATATATTATTGCTTCACCACGACTGATGCCTTTCTCACGACCCACCATGAAAATTCCGGTCCCTCTGCACATCCCTGGGTTCACAGTGAAGACACTTACTTGCACCTCTCTCCTGTCAGTATGACTGCATTTTCAATCTGACCGACTGCTAGGTCTGTGTCGATTTGCCACATGACTTTTTCTCCAGGTTCCCTGTCGCACCCATCCCTTTTCAGTGTGGGGGAGGAAAGGCGAGGGGATGCCTATTTGGATGTCAAGTTGGTTACCCAGTCCCAAAGCCCATGACCCTGTAGCGGACTCATTCCCACTTGGGCTTTACTAGTTCATCGAATTTCCCCACCACATACCAAGTACACACTAAGCCAGCAGCACTCCACCTTTCCTTCCCAGCAATTGGTCTTACATGCTACACCAACCTATGCCCTCTGTTTATGGCGACTAACAGATGTCATTATCTGTCCACTGATCCCAGTGTAGTGATCAATAATGTTACATTTGCCTTCCACCATAATTTTTCCTTTTCCCAGTCTGGGTAAGCTACATATCCCACCCATTAATTAGGGAGGGAGTTTTGTATATGGTTTATATCCTGCCTGCAGTGCGTCATACTCCCAGCCTTTCCATCCCAGTCCCGTCTCAGAAGTACTGCCTGGTAAAACATTGTTGTGGGGTGGGATACCATCCCTTGGGATTAAGACAGAGACTGTCTCACCCAATTGTCATGATTAGTGGAGGATACTTAAAGGCTACTGTGTCCTCCTTGACTGTTATCCAAAGTAGCCTTCCGAAACATGGTACTTTAGAATCGTATGGCTTTAAACATTGTTCTGGCCTCACTAGAAGGCACCTGCGCAATCGTGAAGAGCGAGTGCTGCACTTTCATACCAAGTTACTCAATATTACAGACATCTTCACTCATATGCATCACACTGTAAGCCTCCTTCACACAAGCACAGAGGTTTCCTGGACCTTTGGGTCTTGGATCGAAGGTCTTTTGGGACCTCTGGGTGCGTCTATTGGTCAGATCTCATTCATAGCCCTAGTCAAACTTAAGTCAGTCCCTTCTGTCAATTGTTTCTAAGTGTTGCTATTATCGGATATGCAATACCTATTCTGAAGTCTCTTTTAAACTGCTGAAATGCTTTACTGTCATGCTACTAAAGAAATAATATGCTATGGCATGCTGGGATGTGATTGGTTGTTCCCCTAGAGATGTATCTAATGAAAGAAGGGACTTTGGGGGAACATTTGGAATTGAACATTTTATGCACTCCCTTTGCACATAACTGCATTAAAATATTGAGCAGACACTGCAAACTGCAATGTTTAAACACTGTTTTTTGCCTTTGCAAGTTGAGGTTTTAGGCTTTACTGCGCATATCTTCGCTTCCTAACGGTTTCCCTTTTGGCATATGTAAGCATGTTTTAGGCTCCCGCTTTCTTAGGAAAAGCGATGTTAGTAGACAGAAGTCGTCATACTGTAAGCATTCTCACCTGCCTCAGAGCGTGTGTGAATCTTTGAGTATATTCAATTTCACTAAATGTAATCACACTATGCTGACTTCTCTGATAACACAGTCTAATCCAACATGTAAGAACGCTGTTGGTATCAAAGACTTGTATAGTGTGGCTTTGTTCCCCCTTTACAACATTGTTTCAGTATGATTCCTTGCTCTGTCTGGACCATCTCGCACGTGTTCCGTTGTGTATAAGAGAACGGTGCTCGGATGGAGGTGGGTTTCTTACGTGTGCAAAAGTCTGGTACTGTCATTGGTGTATTTTGTCCTGCGGTTTGCTTTTTAATAATACATTGTTCACCAGTCCACCGGAATTGTCAGAGGCCATTTTTCCATCACATCGGTAATTCATTTAATTCCAGAAAGTACTCCAGATTCAGACCCCCCAAAGGTTGCTCTGTTTTTTCATCAACACACCACTCTTTTATAGGCAAGGGTGATCAACCCTTTCCCCGACTTGGATTTTTGCATTTGTGCTTCCTTTCCTCCAACACTCCAAATTCACCTATTCACAGCGAAAAGTATTTTGCTCCCCCTCAATATAAGTCCTTGTCAGGAAAACAATGGCAATCACACTACTGCCAGAGGTATCTCCTTAAGCTTCTCTTGGAAAGGACTTGTCCCCCGGCCTCATTCCAGGTCCCTGTGGTGCAACCCTGCAGTGGGCTTCACTGATCCTTGTGATATCCTCTGTGGCTAGTATCTGCCAGTTTCTGCATGGTACTAGCAAACCTGTGTACTTCCTTCGTGCCTCAATTGTGTGCTGTGTTCAATATCTTGGAATTATACATGGGTGTGTCTGCAGTTCAGCGGGGCACCACGGCTGCCCGTTTTCGTTGATCAAATGGGTGTGACAATATCTTGTGACTGTGCAGTCTGCAAATGGCCTGGGATCTTCCTTTTGCCCTTATCATGTCCAGGGCTCTGGGGCCTTTAATCCAGTGCCTCAACCCCCTTTTTCACCCATTTCCTTGGCCTGAGACACCTTTTCTCTGCCACAGCCCACATTTCACCCCTTTTCCTGACCCTCAGGTCCCTTTTTATTGCTTGGCTACCAAAACACATTTTCACTGCTTTCGACATTTTCCCTCGGTCCCTAGACCCCATTGCACCCCATTCCTGGGACCCAGACCTTTTATTCGCTCCTTTGCCACGCAGGGACCGCTTATTCACCCCCAGACAAATTTTCCCAGCCCCTAGACCCATTTTCCTCAGCGCCAGACCCCTTAATCCACCCTATGTCCCCAGCACCTGACACAGCCACCCCTCATATTGCCCTCCCATTCCCCTGGCTCGGCTCGACTATGGCCCCAAGAGCCAGGTCACACCCCCTGCCTCTTATGCACTCTCTCAAACCCAGACCCTCTTTTGTGCCTATGCCAAACCTCTTGTGCTTCCCCCAGTCCGGTTTGTGATCCCACTCTCCAACACTCTTTTGGGCATACCCTCAACCCAGACCCTATGTTCGTTCTCTCTCTCTCTCTCTCTCAAGACACCTGTGCGAAACCTCAACCTTTTTTGTACTCCCCCCCCCCCCACCAGCCCAACACAGTTTTGTGCTTACTTCAAGCTCTCTTGGGCTCCTCTAGCTCCTCATCCACACGTTTGTGCTCCCCCTACCACTGTGACTCCTGTGATTACCATCAATGCCGCCCCTTTATTGTGCCCCCCAGCAGCCCAACCCTCTTGCTCCTATCCCCAACCCGCTTTTGTGCTCCACCCAGCATCCCGACCCTCTTTTGTGCTCTCCCAGCACCCATACCCACTTTTGTGCTCCCGTCCAGCCCAGCACCCCACCCTCTTGTACTCCCACCAGAACCCGATGAGCCTCTTGTGCTTCCCCCAATCTATTAACCTCTTTTACGCTCCCCCAACCAACTCCAGACACTCTTTTGTGCCCCATCAACCACCCCCTGTGCCCGATCACTCAGCCCCTTACGAATCCCCATATTCTCCTCCACTTCACACCCACCCACACACTTTATGCTCCCCTATCTACACATCGACCCAATCTCTCCTCTGCTTGTTAGATTTGAGGCACTGGCATCGCTTTGGCCACTGATCACTGCTTCCGGAAGAACTGCCCAGTACACTAGCATCTCGGCCTTCTTTCTTGGCTCAACAAAGGGTCCATCTTAGATGGGGCCATTGTCTGCACACCACCTTCACATATGGGCAGCGACTGACAGTCATCTTTCACCCCAACAGAGGTTTTCTGCTCCTCAGTTGCAGTGAACTACATTGACCCATAGGAAATCATTGGGTGCAGGATAAGCACAATCTAGACATTTGATGACTGGGCCTAAAATTACAGCTCCACTTTACTAGAACTACATGTTTTACTATTGAATTTGCACAAGTGTGTGATGAGCAACAGGGAGAAGCAAACAGGCAGGACTGTGGGGTAAAGTGCTATCACTACCCTTTGAGAGCTCTAGTTGATGGCACCCATGGTTCTCAGCCCACAGCTCTTCAAGGTGGCAAATAGCAAGGAAGGAACTTTCTGGGCAGATGTTGGCATTTGGTGGTAGTAGAAGTAGGGAAGTTTTGACAGGGTGCAATCATTGGGGGTTCGACTGCTCAGATGAACTGCAGTCTACCGTCTTTTAATTTTAGGAGTTTGCATTAGATTTTTCGACTAGCAATCTTTGAAGGGTGCATACACAAAACAATGTGAAAGTGTATATTGTTTTTTGCTTTTTTATAGCAAAGGCTGGCTAACCTATTGCAGGCTTTTTAAGCGTCTGGGCATTGCTTTGAGAGAGTTGAAAAAAATGGCAACATCCCTAAACATGGCTTAAGATGAGGGGGCATAGCTTAATTATAATTAGTTGCTATATTGATAATCTTCCTGAAATCGGCAGCCACAACACTGCAGCTTCTTCCGAGTTTAGAGGCAGTGTCCATGCTCCTTCGATATGCCAAGTGTAATAGTTAAAACCATTTTGTGTTTCAGAGGCTTCAAGTAAGCAAAGAAACATCAGCAACACTCAACACTTTAAGCTTTTGGGTGATTATAATTCATAGCTATTCACAGAACCATAAAACTAACTACAGCTAGCAAAGATAATCAGCTAGGACCACATACTTTGATTAAGCAGAAAAATTGGGGATTGGAGCTCAAGTTAACTGGTTCAATTTACAATTCCACAGTAAACATTCACAGTAGTTCAGTTTTTCCAGTTCTTATATAGCATCCTTTACTGTGGCCACTGTTTTTAGGCGATGCCTTAATGAACATTTAATCAGAATATGGGCATGGCCAACCTATCTGAACGATTCCTTCTCCCAAGATCAGAGCCACCCCCTTTGCGCTAGGGGGTGAGCTCGCGACGCGAGACCCTCCACCTAAGGGTCTGGATAAGTGGGACCGCACTGGTAGTGACTACCCTCTTGGTCAAGGACTTCCATTCCTGAATGGACTCCCCATCCAAACCATTTTGTCTGCATATAGGAATATGGAAAACACTTGCATATCTGTTACGGCCCTGCTGACTGCCTCCAGTTTTCCTTGTCTGCTCTTGAGGCCTAGACCCCATGCCATATTTTCAAATATACCGAAACTCTGGAGAGCAAACGAGAACATCGGAGTGAAGCACCACTATCCCCGTACCCAGATTCATCGAGACCAGGTACTTAATCGCCGGCAACCGCAGTATTTTACAAAGATCCTTCTTTACCCCTCTTGGCTGCAGGCAATGCTGAACACAACCTGAATGCTATGGTCACCAAATAAGGACACATTTCAAATTGCTTGCGACGAGTATATGGAGGACAGATTCTAAAGCAAAGAGACTCCAACGGAGGCAGTGGAACTGCTAAGCAGAGGTGAGCCCCTGCAGTATTGATGTCCTGGAGGAGCAGAGTCACACTAGGCCGCGAAGGCAAGAAAAACACCAACCGAACGCCTATGGGTTGGCGTTCTATCCAACCTAGAAGCCCAAGTCGGCTCATGAGCAGAGACGGAAAGACACCAGTCTCGTCTGGTGGCACGACCAAGCAGGACCTCTGGTGGCCTGGGAGGCCTTTAACAGAAGCCAAGACCAGACTGTATGAGGAAGCCTGGGTCCCCAAGCTGTGCACGTTGCACCGTAGCAACAGAGATACATAGCCAAAGGGAAAGCTAATGAGGTTTCGGGAGCCTGAGAAACCAGAGGCAAGACATACTGCTACAAGGTACGAACAGTGCGAATAATAGCTGGGGAACCCATCCAGGTTATGAGAGTCGGAGACCGTGAGACATGGGTGCAAATACCCGATAAAAGTCGTAGTGAGAATAATATGAACTTTGTGGAAAATAAAACACTGGAAAAGCTGAGAAATCCAAGTGTGCAAACACCCTATGAAAAGCTATTCAGGTTACGGGAGCCTGAGAAACCAGCATTGACTAGGCTGCTGGTCACATGACCAGGCCCTGACCACCTCAAGTTTTCGCACCTTCCAAGTCTCTACTTAAGGACTCTAGGCCAGCTCCAGACAGACAGCATTGAGTAGGCTGCTAGTCACGTGACTAGGTCCTGCCACTCAGTTGCCACACCCACCACCTATTTAAACAGCCTTCCGTATGCGTCCTCAGCAAAGGACGGGCAAAGATAAGGACCTCAACTGTTTGCAGCTGATAGGGCCAAGGGCCTGGCCGTTAAACTGCATTTCACCTACAATCTAATCACTACTACTACTGCTGCTACTCCCAAAAAGAGATCACAATGCGTCTCCTCCCTCCACAGCCAAACCCCACTCTCACTAGTGTTTGATTGTCCAAGTGCCCTAGGCATCCCTGGCAAGCTGCCCTAGCGAACCTCAATATTTCCCTTGCCCCCATCCAACACCCACGGACCACATTCACATGTCCTCTGACGGTGATCAATGCTCAACAGAAGTCGCTCACGCTGCAGAGACCGCTCACCACATCTCGTACAACAACATTGATGCCCTGTTCATCACTGAATCATGGTTTACCCCATCCTTCCCACGTTTTCGACGTCCTCCTACCCCAAGGCTACAGCATCCAATATGCTTGTCATTCACAGAAATGATTGGCCATGCTCCATCATCCCCTCTCCCACAACAAGTTAATTTGAATCACTCGCCTATCAGTTCCCTCAATCACACAATGAATCCATCACCTTCCATCTCATCTACAGACCAGTGACTCGTTCATTGCAGACATCTCCAACTCACTCTCCTCTGCCAAATTAGCACATTCTCATACATAATGTCTTTCTTAGTGATTTTAATGTCCCTGACAAGCTGAAAACACTAGAAGCACGCTTTTTACACTGACTGTTTCCACTTGGATCTTAAGCAAATTGTGCTCTTCCTCATGCACAACAAAGGCAACACCCTAGACTTAGTCTTCACATCCTCCCCCTGCATCACCTGTGGAGACCCAATCCCACTTGGATCATGCCTCCATCCCGTTATCAGTCATCCACTCGACTACGGCTCAGAAAGGTCAGGTTAAACGCCCCCTCACTCAACACCACTCAGTCAAAACCTTCCCGTCAATGAGCTGGAAGCAAACTTTGCAGACATTACTACCACAGGGAACGCCTCGGGCCGCCTGAAATTATTCAGCAACTCTACTATGAAACTGGTGGACACTCATGCCCCCCTAAAATCCAGCCGGCCAAAGACCAAACAATTCGCCCCACGGTGCACCCCTGAGATAGCCTCCAACAAATGCTCAGAGCCCTGGAGAAACAGTGGCACAAAAAACAAAACTCAGGAGACCTCACTAACCTCAAATCTCTCTGCACAAACCGGAATATTCCAATTACTGAGGCCACAGCTGCTTACTCCACCACCATTGTGGCAGCATCCAACAGTAGTAAAGCCCTCTTTGAAGTGGTAAAGCATTGTAGCAAACACTCACCAGACCCAGAGGTACCAGCAACTCAGGAAAAATGTGATGGGATAAACACATTTCTCGTTGAAGAAATTGACAAAATCCGAAACACCATCAAATCATCCTCTCACAGCATTAGCATCCCCTGCAATCCAGCATACACACTGCCCCTCTGGACAGAATTCTCCCCTCGCTTTCCCCCGGATCTCCTAAAAACGATTACCTCCCTCAAACTTATTACTCCGACAATATAATCCCATCCTCCATCATTATGGCATGGCACTCAATAGGATCTTCAGCATCCTCAATGCCTCCCCCGTGGAAGAATAATTCCCGGGCACCCTAAAAACCGGTCTCATCCGACCTCTTTCGAAAAAACCAACCCTAGATACAGACGACCCAGCGACTCTCCAGAAACTAACAACTTTGCCTTCTAAATGACCATCAGTCAGGGTTCCGCTCCAAGTGTAGCATTGAGACAGCCACCATCCATGTGGTGGACGATGCCCTCCAAATCATAGATAAGGGCGACTCATGCCTCCTTGTCTTCTCAGCTGCATTCAACACCATCAACCACCACATCCTTCTCTCTCTCTTTGCCGATAGGATAGGATTCTCTGGCACTGTCCTGAATTGGTTTACCTCCTACCTCTCAGGCAGACACCAGGCTGTTCAAATGAACTTGTTGCGTTCTAACCGACTTCAGGTCTCCTGCAGAGTTCCCCCAAGGCGCCATTCACTGACCAATCCTTTTTAACCTTTACATGGAGCCTTTGGGCACTCTCCTCAAAGATCCCAATACATCCATCCACCAATACGCAGTTGTACATGAGAGGAAATTGTGCACAGAACATCATTTGTCTCTGCGATTACCTAGCCGTCATCCAGTCCTGCACGTCTACTGCCTACCTCAAACTAAACCCATCCAAGACAATTCGTCCAGATCGGTCCGCCCACTAAAAAACAACTTGTCAAACAATGGCTCAATGATATGCGCCTAGAAGAATTTGATCCACAACTCTCAGACTCAGCAAAATCCTTAGGCTTCACCATTGACAGCAACCCGTGTTTTCAGAAGCTCATAGCCAAGAAGGGCCAAATAGCCTGGCTCAGAATCTCTACCCTTCGAAAAAACAAACCCTTCATCCAGCCGCAGGACGTCCAGATCAAAGTGCAGGCCCTTGTAGTCTCACACATCGATGGGGGCTCTCCTGACAGGGCTCCCAGCTGCTCACTTCGCTCCCCTAAAAGCAGTCCACCAAGGTGCAGCAGGTCTTATTACAAGAGCATGGACATTTGACTGAATCCTACGAAAACTACATTGGCGTCCACTCCAAGCCAAAACGCTGTTCAAGACTGCATGTACCATCTACAAAGCTGTCACAATTAGCACACTAGCATACCTGGAGCATACCTGGTTGCTAAACTCCACATATCTGGTGGCACACATTCCTCGCACAGCAAATCGACCAACCGGCTTGAATCACAACTCACCCGCAAGGAGAGGACCAAACAATCCTTCTCTTGTCATGCACCCAACCTCTGGAATTCTATCCTGGTGTCGGCCCGGAATGCCCCCACAATTTGCCAATTTCGCAAAATCTCTCAAAACATGGCTATTTAAAACAACACCTGACCAAGGACACATTCCAATGGACACACATACCGACACACGGACCTCACAGGACTGCGCTACTGTTAAAAGATGGCCGCCCAAATGCTGGCTTCCTGCACACTGCACAGCGCTCTGCTTCTTGAGAGCTAGGGCCGCGCATTAAACAATAAAAACTATTTTTTTTGTTTAAAAGAGTATGCAACAAACACATGAACGGTGGAAAGAAGGAGATTTTCATAATTGAATGAAGGCTGAGAAAGCCAGAAAGATTACAAAACTTTGTACAACCAGGGCAGACTTCCACCCTACCCAAAATAACTTATGTGAAAGAAAAGAAGCTGTCTGAGGAATACAGGACTTTGGGGAGTCCCAGCACCTCGAAGCAGGTGCGCGTATCCTCCTAGTGAAAAGGAATTTTAGAAGACTAAAAGAAAGTGAAGTATCAACTGGCCCAGGCAGACACCTTGCTGAGGCTAGTATACAAAGCCTCCCCTTTCCCTTCTTTTAGTTAGGTATTTTCTATAGAGGTAGGGGTAGTTAGCTGGATAGGATTCAGACTAAAATGCTTGAATTTAGACTTAAGCATCCACCGTTAGTTTTGGTTTTGTTAGGTGGGGATCTTCACTCCAAGAATAGGATAAGTTAGGCGTGTGCTTCCTTTTAATTTGTATTAAAACGCTTGAAACATGACTCAATCGTCCTTCTGGTTCACAACATTATGGAGGTTTCCAACTACAGTAGCAAAGCTCCGTCACATTAAAAGTCCACCTTTCAACAGTAAATTAAATGAAAGCATGCATTGTCACTGACAATGAACATGGTCATTTACAGAAGAATAAAACTCCTCATAACTAAGAACAATTGTTTAGATCTCTTGATCAGCATGAAATAATTACTAGAATGGTATAAGATACCAAAGACAACTTAAAACTAAATTAAAGATATGGATATTTCCTGCTGATCAACACCATGTAGCCATCACTACTGTATAGGTTCACAGCAGCAGCAGTCTTTACCCTTCCAGCACTATATCCCATAAGCAGGGCACAAGCACTGCCAACCAATTTATTGAAAGCATCCAGTCTAAGCACCATCAATATCCATCTGTTGCGTGGGGCCATAATACATTGGTGAAGTTTAGCAGCAATTTGTATCCTTGTCAGGGTGCTGAAATATTTCTGTTGTGCTCCCTTCAAATCTTAAATCATTTGTCAGCCAAATGCCATCACATACTAGTACTTTACATTAACTGACTTTACTGCACATTCATCCCGTATATATACATATATACACAATAGACTGTACGTCTTACCTCAGCATCAATATCGTGAGAACTGTTGGAAGAATCAGAGCTTGATGAAGGAGAGGAAGATGAAGACAACTTGACCAAATACAACAAAAAAGAAAGATTGTGAGATGAATAATTTAATAGTTCAGCATATTTATGTAAGCACTCTTAAAACGTAAATCCAAAGTCTGTGCCACATTCGAGAAAGTAATGGTGTACACGTGCAAGGCAACATAAGCATATTGGTTCTCCCGTTTAACAAAATTCTGAAAATAGGTTTGGCGACCAGGGATAATAGTCTGGTTTATCTTATTGATATTTATGTAACAGTACATTATACAAAAAGGAGTGCTTAACAGAGAATACATATTTACTTAGACTGGTTTCCAACTTCATGGAACATTGTTGAAGAGGCATCAAGACAATTACTAAACTTGACACTTATTTCATCCTGCGCTCTACACATTGCCACAGTTCTTTCTACTGGCGTCCTGGACTATACATTTGTAAGGAATGCCTTGCTTTCAGCAGTTGTACCCTGACCATAAATCATAATGAATCTTACAGATTATAGACAAAAACACAAGCAACTGTCAACTAACATACCCTGAAAGGTATACTGTACAGGCTTAGAGCAGGAGCCGACAACCTGCAGCTCTCCATATTCTTCTTCTTCTTAATTAATGAACGCGTGGGCGGACCCACGCAGGCGCTTCCCCATCCAATTGGATGATGTGCACCTATCCACTATTCAGCATTCAACCTACGTAAAACTCACAATTCCTCCCACCGTCCTGTCTGCCTCACAAAATCCAACAACACACTACTCCTCCTCCTGCCACTCACCCCGTCACCTCCCAACAAAGCCTTCCCACTCAACTCAGCCACACCTTGCGCAGACAATCGAACCCTCATCAATTCTCTCTCTACAGCGTATCTCTCACACCTAAACAGAAAATGTTCCACAGTCTCAGGCTCTCCACATAACGCACATTCCCTCGACTCTCGTTTCCCAACTCTAAACAGATATTCATTCAGCCCCACATGCCCTATTCTCAATTGATTCAGCATTACCTCCTCCCCCCTCCTCCATTCTAGACTTCCCGGATCCACCTTTACTGACACTTTCTCACGAATACCAAACATCCACCTACCTTTTACCCCACTCAGCTCTCCATATGTTTTGGACTATAACCCCCATGATTCTTTCTCATTTACGATGCAGACAAGGAATAATGGGAAATGTAGTTCAGTACATATGGAGAGCCAAAGGTTGCAGTGCTCTTTGTTAGGACAGTTTTCTAAAGTCCGCTGATGGGGCTTTATAAAACAATACCTTAGGCAATACAGTAAACTCCAACTCTTAGAATAGACTTGCACTGCATAACTTCGTAGCGTGGACAGAGCAGTCTGGCGTGTTATAGGAGGGACAGAGGACTGTAGTTAGGTACAAAGAACATATAGCCTACATATGGTCCAAGGAAACACTGATACACTTACGTATTGTAAAAATAATGGTTTATTTTATATATACACACAGACACTAAGTATTCTTTAGAAAGGTAAGTGCTATTATCATTCATACACAATTATAAAAAACAACACTATACTTATAATATGCAAAACAAAGTATAACCCTTATTTAGAACAGCAGTGTGCCGTTCAAGGCGATTAAAACCCAGTGTTACACATTTAGAATGGTAGTATGCTATTCGAGGGGAGTAAAACCACATAGTAGGCATTTAGAAGGACAGTATAAACTTCAAGATAAGCAGACCTATTGGTAAACCTTCACACTTATCCAGTATCAGGAATAATAAAGGAATACCAACACTGTTACAAGAAAGTACTTGGCCGCTTGTCTAAGTAATTCTCTTTCAGAGATACAATTACACTATTAACCCAACAGGTAAGCACTTTGCAACATATGCTTCTCTCAGGAGTTATAAAGTTAAACCAACATTACGTATCAGACTAGTGGAACACAACTCTAAGGTAAGCAAGAACTTATCAGACTTTTCAGATAGGCAGTAGGTAGTTCAAGGTAAGTAACCTAATGTTACACATTTAGAATGGCAGTAAGCTATTCAAGGCGAGTAAACCCTAGTGGGAACCCTTTACACTTATTCAGTTTCAGGAATGATGAACCTTTGTTACTTTCTAGAAGAGTGGAACACAATTCAAAGGTAATAAATAACTCCGTTTTGAAGACCCTTGTAAAAATAAAAAAAACTTTTTTGATTAAAATTCAAGGAAAAATAAATAAATAACTTCTACTTTTCAGAGAGGAAATAAGCAGCTCAAAGGCAGGTAAGACCTTGGTAACACTTCTGTGTCAGGAATCAAAGTTACACACCAACACATTTACAAGTAAACACTTGTTAATTGTTCTAATCAGAGGCCTTATTCTTCAAAATCCATCTCTATTCTCAGGCATGAGTAGAGGCAGAAGAGGGACACTGGTGATCCAGAGGCCAACAGTAGGCAGATCAGTACAGCGCATAGATGTAGGCAAGTTCCAGAGAATTTCTCATCCAACAATTAAGTACAGACTTTAGAGTTAGTAAATGTGTTCAAGGACTTCACAGAAGGCTCCTTAGATGCGTTCCAGCGTTCACGCAGGTCTAACGGTATAGAAGAACTCCCAAACACACATCACCCATTCGGCCACACAGGAGCGACACAAGACTTTAGTTAAGTATTACCCTAAGCCGCACAGTACTTCAGCAGTGAAGAAGAGTTTGCCGACTGACGCCGTCACAATGCAGCAGCACAGGACCTGGTCTCTGGACGCTTGGCTGTGGTGATGAAAGAACAGACAATGGATGGGAAATTGCAGCAGCAGTCAACAGAAAAGGCTCCCAATCAATTTTTCTTCGGTGCTTCTCGTGGCTCTGTGGATTTAGCACCCTTTTCAAGGTACCAGGTGAACGTGGGTCATCGCCGATCAGATTTGCCTGGCTATCTCGATCCAGAACTCTGGTGAGGAGACGTCAAGGATGCGGAATCGTGTCTCTGAAGGTCCAGCAGAAGTCCACCAAAGTTTCAGCAGGATTCGTTCTTTGGAAGACGTTGCAAAGCACTCGGGCTCGCGGTCCCAGGGTATTGGCCCAGGAAGGGAACAGCTCGTCCTGGGATGGCTCTAAACGTAGGTCATCTCAAGAATGATGGGTCCCAGCAGTCTCTAGGTCAAAGTGGGTGTCCTATTTCGCTTCAAAGAAGGGGATGGCACAGGCAGCAGTTACACAGCTGGCCATCACCGGGTGCTGGAAGTAGCTACAGCAGTCTTATCCTCTTTATCAGATCTTCTGTTCCAGTGATCGACTGGTCTTCAGCTCCAGGATCCAGGATCCAGGCCAGATATGCAGGAACCCATACAAAAACCGCAGCAGTTTACAGAAAGGGGCAAGTGGCGGTCCAATTAGGACAGCTAGCCCCCCCCAACCCCGCACCCAGTGGGATCTGGTTTCTCTCAGGCACAACAGAAGAAAAGGTGAGCAGATTATCCGACTCCTCGCTCACTTCCTGCCTTCAGAAACATGCTGGAGCCTCGGTGGGCTCCTCAAAGGGTTCCCGCCGAAGACAAAAGAACAACCAGGACCTCCCCTACTCAGGACAGCCGAAGAAGTACCAAGAAAGGACAAGCACACTAAAAATGACAAAAAAAGAAAGAAGCCACCATTCTAGCAGAATGGTGACTGATTTACCGTGGCTGGTTTCATAGGCTTTGTGTAAGAATTACACAAACGTCAGTTAAGTATGTCCACTACCACCAGCCATAATAGTTAGCTTGTCACTAACAAAAATGTATATTAATATAAAAAAAATCAGGATGTGAGATCACCCCACAGCTGTACCGTTTCGGATAAATGTATTTGATCTCAAAACAATTCTTCTACACAATGCTAAGTATTTACATTTCTTTCGATAGGCACGAAAGTGACACGGACAGGTTTAGTATACTAACAATGGGGCGGTACATCTGGGTGTCAACCTCTTGATTGTGGAGGAAAGATTCCCGTGAAAATGCACATGTGGATACAACAATTAGACAAATCAATCAGAATTCAAGAAAGTGCTACCCAGGACTACTCTTGGTCCATGGGTGTTTACAAGACAGTGTACACAACACTATACATAAACATACAAGGAGGGTCAAAAAGTTGTCACAGATCATCGACACTGTAGTGTTTCGGCCAACGGGGGCTTTTTTTGAGCACGCTGGTGTAGAGGCCTTCATCAGGAGAGATGTGAAGTGTAGTTCCGTCCGTGTGTATTATCTGTGGGGGAAGGATCGCTGTAATGATCTCTGTTATCTATTGTTCATTATTTTAGATTACTTATTGGCTAAATAATGCCTGGAAAATACACAATCGTGTGTATTTGAGTACAGCTTACCGTCAACTAGGAGTTCGGCGGTGTGGCTGTGCTTAGGAGTCCCTCATGACATCATAGGAGTAATAAGTAATCTAATATAAAAGGCTCAAGGAATGGAAGTGATCACTAATGTGTCCAAAATTGATGCACTACTGTATCTTCGTAAAATACCTTACAATGATCACAATGTTGGAGGGGACTCTTGAGGAACAGTTGGGTGCATAGGTCAGCTGAAACCAGATTACAGAAACCAGGATGCGATGGGCAGGAGAAAGGGGAACAGTTTACCAGGAACAAAAAAGTATCACAGTGGACAAACTATTGCCAGATATCCTCCCAGCACTGAATTCACTATCGCCCTTCTCAAATACCAACTTATTAGTCGATACTTACAATAACACTATGTAAGACTTTATCGCACCCTTCAAACTACGCAAAAGTAAACAACAAGCACATCCGAATGCCTGGTTCAACCCCCACCTCAAAACACTAAGGCTACAAAAAAGAAAACTGGAAGCCATATGGCGTCAGACCCCCTCAGAAGAGAACAAAACAAATCTAACTAAATTCTCTGATGACTATAAAAAAGAAATAAGTACGAAGAAAAACTTGTACAATGATAGGATTGCAAAAGCCAGCTCCAACACGAAAGTTATTCACTATCCTACATGAAATGGAGGCTGCTATCCCTCCAGCCGACAACATTACCAAAGACAAAACTTGGTGTGCTAACTTACAGCATGCTCTAGCCAATAAAATAGTACTCCTCCAAGAGAAGATAGCTAACAAGAAATAATCTCTACCTAAACAGGACACCCTTTCTTCCATTCCTGAGACACTGAATGACAAACTCGATCAATTTAAAATCTTGCAAAGTTTCCTCCATCCTCGAGGTGGAGAAAATCATCTCACTGAAACCATCAAGATGCCAAGGCGATAATTGTCCTGCACAACTAATTAAAGACGCAGCCAGAGACCTGGCACCATTTATATCTAAACTTATCAATGCGTCATTCTCAAATAACACTGTCCAAAGTCATTTGAAAGAATCATGGGTTCTACCCTTACTTAAGGAACAAATATTAGACCCATCAATTCCAACCAACTATAGGCCAATCACTACGGTTCCATTCCTTCTGAAGATACTCAATAGAGTAGCATACCTTCAGATACTACAATACCTTGAAACTAATCACCTCTTAGGCACCCGTCAATCAGGCTTCAGGCCACAACATGGCACTGAAACTGCACTAATTGACCTTAAGACAAAAATTGAGGAACTTACGGACAAAGAGAAAACTGCCATGCTACTCCTCCTCGACTTGTCAGCTACCTTTGACTTGGATAGACCACAAAGTCCTTTGTAAACACCTTGCCTTGGCGGCTCACTTCTCTAAGGACGCAAAAGCATGGGTCCAATCATTCCTCAACAATAGAACCATGCAAGTCTTTTCCCCGTCAGACTCATCAGACCTAATCCCCACAACGTGTGGTGTCACACAAGGTTCATGTGTCTCGCCAACCCTGTATATTCACGAAGCCGTTGTTTGACAAATTGGACAATCTGGGTGTCACCTAAACGAATTAGGCAGACGACACCCAGATCCGCATACCCCTTTTGGGCAATTGCCTCAGCGACACAGCTCTCGTGAATAAAATCTACCTCCTCATTCAGGCATGGATGGCCACCGATGGCCTCTGCCCAAATGACGACAAGACCGAACTTCTAATTCTAGGAACGAAGGCCAACCTTAAAAAACTTAATGATTATTCCTCGTGCAACATTGATGGCAATACTATCAAGGTTGTAGGGGAAGTACCTTTACTCTACTCCAACCATGAACAAACAAGTCAACTCCTTAGTCTCCACATCAGCTTACACTTCTAAACTAATCGGAGCCTGCAGGCCATACCTATCCTCACACTTGTGTATAGGCGCATTACAAATGCCATATCATATTATATCATACCCAACTGCATCACCTTAGCTAATGCCCTCATACTCTCAAGACTCGATTTCTGTAATGCACTTTACCTGGGAGCCAAAAAATACATCCTAGACAAGATCCAAACCATTCAGAATAATGCCTTAAGATCGGCACTAAACATCCCAAAGAAAGCGCACATATCTGAGCTCAGAAGACCACCATTGGCTGACAATCGAGGACAGACTCTTACTCAAAACAACCTCCCTGACCCACAAATGCTTCAACAACGCTGCCCCCCCCCCCCAATACCTCACTAACCGGATAGTCAGAATAACTACCAACCGCCCAACCAGAACTACCAACTCATTCTGCCTCAGTGCACCACGTTTGAACTTATCCAAATCTGGCGGCAGAAGCTTCCCAGTTACGGCAGCCCAAACCTGGAACTCACTCCTGCCTTCACTCTGTGCCGATCAAACTTATTCCAGCTTCAGACGCAACATTCAGATATGGATCAGACCCAATGACGCTCACCCTAGAAGCTAACCATAATAATACCACATTATCTTTTCTCCTTATCCATTTATGCCAAGAACCTATGTATTTATAACATGCTTTGCCCCTTCACCCTGTTACCCAAGTATCCTGCTTACTCTGTTCAATAATATATTCCTAACCTTGCTGCCGTACAAACATTGTAACTGTAAACTGCTGCTCTCTAGTGCAATCCTTGTAATTTTAATCTTCACTAACATTATTCATTGTAATATTATCTGTGGTGTACTCGGTAACTAAGCCTAAAGCCTACTTGGACTGCTTGAGCCTAGTTACCTTTGGATTTGGTGCGCTATACAAATAAACAAACAAACATACAAACATACATGTATATGGGACATGGTGCAGTTTTATGACATGTATAATTTCAGGAAAATTGAAGTCTATTTTTTCATCAAAACCCATGGTATCAGATGTGCAATATTGCAAAAGTTCCAACATGACAATTTCAACACATTGACAAAAAAATGTATGAAAAAAAGTATCATCACTGTAGCAAAACCCAAATGGAAACTGTGCTCACCCCACCCGATTTCTTCTTTTCTTTCCTCTTTTTCTGAAATAAACAAGTAACTGGAATTAAGCATCTTCAGAATATGTAAATTTGACAATTAAAAATATAAAAAAGCATGCATTCTACCCTACAATTAAAAGCATCAGTCACATACCTCTTTCTTTTTTGAAGAGCCCTCACTTCCACCGAGTACTTTTCCCCTATGCTTTTCCAGCTCTTTCTTCCAGTTCTGTATAAAAAAAAAAAATAAAAAAAAAAAAGGACTCCGTAAAATGAATAGTATGGGACAGCAATGCAACCACAAAGCCAACAATGGGACAATCGCAAAACCTTAATGTAATGGCCCAGTTAGGTAGAATTTTATTTTTGTGCAACATTCTCTGCACTTTTGAGTACCCCAGCACTTTTTGATGGACTTTTAATCAGTTTTCCACACACAGTCTTTTTCTCTACCCGTTTCAACCCTTTTTGTTGTATCTTTGTGGAGCAATGCTTTCCTCCAACTTTTATGGCATCAGCAATGCAATATTGCAGCATCCAGCACCTTCTATGCACTGTTGCTGG
This sequence comes from Ambystoma mexicanum, assembly GCF_040938575.1. Classification (NCBI taxonomy): domain Eukaryota; kingdom Metazoa; phylum Chordata; class Amphibia; order Caudata; family Ambystomatidae; genus Ambystoma; species Ambystoma mexicanum. The sequence goes on from NC_090924.1 coordinate 1,096,008,307, forward strand.
GAGCTCTTTGAGCTGCCCTTTTTCTCTGTATGATAACTACCATTTCCAAGGATGGTGGGATACTTTCTACCCTACCTAACTTTATTTAGTGGAATCAACACACCCCATGTTATGTGGAGTGCCTTGGGGGCACATGATGTATCCCTTTTTCCACTTCTCCTGTAACCTTCTAGTTACAGTGATAAATTAATCTGAGTGGCTGGTGGCAGTGGATATTTTCTACTAACTTTTTCATGATTTTTACATGAAGGCTGCTGTCGCAGCTGCGGTAAAGGGCACATGGGTCACCATTGACCTACAAATGGTGCCCGTCTTCTTTTTTCGCCAACTCTTGATGACTTGTCCTTTCTTGAGCATTCTTCTGCCATCCTGGGTGGGAGAGGTCCTGCTGACTCTCTTCTTTGCCGGGAAGCCCGACCAAGGGCGTAAGCGTGTCTGGGAGGACAGTAAGCTAGGAATACACCGAAACTCTGCAGGTCTTTGCCGTCCAGTATGTCTGCTTGAATCCAGTCCTGAATAGGAGGCTGGCTGTTTCAAGCTTTGGGTGCTGGCTGTCCAAAGGAATGTGGCCTGGCTACCGATTGGCTGGGTTCCTCCATAAAGGTGACGGTCCTGGAGCAGAACGAGATCGACCCATGAAATAAAGAATCATAGGAGGGACGAACATCTGCAGACACCTCCAGCGACCGCCAGTGACTGCTGAGTAACCGCCACTGCCCCAACCTCCTTTCTGATTGACAGGAAACATCCAGACCGAAGGACTTTCTGCCCTGGACTGGTGGGCCGAACTAGTCTCAAGACGAGCAGCATTTTGAGCTTCCCCTGAAGATCTGCGATCGACCTGGCCTGCAATTGCCCAATACCCTGAGACCTGGACCAATTTGCGAAGCATCATCTCCTAAAGCGCTGTTTCAGCTAGTACTTTGTGGGCATCCTGCTGGAACTACAGTGACTCTTTCCCACTCTAAGACATCTCCCCTTCCAAGTCGGGGACCGAGAAACAGAGAGAAGCCTGCAGTGTGACAACAGTCGCTGAACCAAAGCCTGTGTCGAGTCCCAACAAGCCAGTATCACGAAGATCATCTAGGAGTCCCATCACAAGAAGCTGACCATCTGCTCCCACCAAAGGTTTTTTCTTCACCCTCCAAGCTAAGAATCCTACCATGAGCTGCTGGTGCTTCACCTGGGGACTCAACTGTGACATGGTCTTCTTTCTTCATGAAAAGGTACTGTCCCGTTCCTAGGTACTTACCTGGGTGCTTGCTGTGTTTAATCTGACTCCTCCTGAGCTTTCAGAGACACATTGGGGTGGATAACTCAACTGTGTTCTTCCAGGCCTAAGGACATTGGTCCTTAAGTCTACAATCCTTCAGGGGGTCTACCTGACCTCCATGAACCACCTTGCAACTTAACAGTTTACCTACCTGCAAAATAGAAGAAAACTGCTATTTTCACAAAGTTGACAGTGTCTGCCTTTCTTTATTCGTCTGCCCAGGGGCTCTGTTCACCCAGTATCCCCACTGACTGTTTAATAGGTTGCCTAAAAGTACTTATAAGTATCTATGTTGCTTACTTTAAATGTTGGCTAAAAGAATTGTTTTGCTACTCTGACTACTTACCTGTAAACATCCAAAGTGTACTATTGCCTGGAGTAATACTTGCATGTCTTATTGTATAAATGCGAATACGTTTGCTTACCTGTGATTCGAATAGTGTGTTAGTTGCCTTAGTATTTACAATTAAAAAACCTTGTTATACAACTACAGTGTTTAAGTTTATTCTTGACTATAGGTGTGCCCCGAATTCTTTGTACTTGCCTACAGTTTCTCTTCCTCCTAGACTAAGACTGGCTGCTACCAGACCTTTTGGATAGTTCAGGCCAAATCCAGGAATTGGTAGCATTGTAAACCTAAGAGTGAGTCATCTTCAGTCTTACCATAGGTGGACTTTAGTAAAACTCTCTAAAATGCCCCATGAGAAACGTAAAGAAAATATCAAACAAGATCAAATTAAACTCTAAGGGAAAATGGCAACTGAAACAACCAGTATTAAGAAAAGAAATTGTAACTCCGACTTACTCAGTATACCAAATGTTTGCCTCATAGCTCACAAAGTAACTCACCTACCACCCAAGGCGTATAGGAAACTATGAGCTAAACAAGCCACAACAAAATCGGAGTGACCTCTCCTCTACCATTGCCGTACTAAATAAATAAAAACGCTCTATTGTCCACCTTTACAACATACACTACTAAACCAAACAAGTTGTGCAAGACCTTACAGACTCTTCACACAAGTGGAGACATTCAGGGATGAACCCCGAACACAACAAAACAACTCCCAACAGGACAACTCGAGTACCAAACAGCATATAGATGGCTGTACCCTCTCAATGAGTCACAGGGAAACAAAAGGAAATCCATCACTGTTTGATCAGAGGCAATCCAGCCCACTCGGTTAACAGAAACATTAATTGGCGAAGACAATAGTGTTGGTCTCTATAGAGGCATTGGTATGTGGTCTACAAGTGCTCACAGCTACTGCCATCAATGCCCAGGAAGTACCGTCATTGGTCAGGCAGTGACATAAAAGGCACTTGCATGCCATTTATTGCTATGATATAACATGCAATGCATTCAAAGGCCAAGTTATTCACACCATTTCAAGGTTTTGATATAAGAATCCAAAGGAATCGCACCATTCTTTTCAAAACCAAAGTATTTGCACTATTGCCATTTAATTCACAAGGTACTGAAACCATTTTCTAGAATAAGTGTAGGTAGCAGGGAAGCCTAATATGCCCAGTATAGCACAGCCAAATTCCAATTATGCCCAATTACATCTTTCATTTTGTCTCGCTTAGCTCAGTTAGCCCAGATACTATCCATGCAGTTACAACAGTATCCACTAGACTCCATTATGTCAAGCTGATCAAATAAGCTCACATTTCAACATCACAGTGAATCTAGTTATGTCCAGAAAGCAAAGTAATCCCAGATTCCAAAATTTGCAGGTCAACAACAGATTCCATGGAGAAATATTTGAGTGTGCAGTGCTATGGGTGTGTGTCTATGTACAAAGCTCGGTGTGTGTGGGTGTGTTTTTTAGTGGATATGCATATACACATACAGTGCGTGTGCATGGGCAGCACAGTCCTGAAGGTGGTGTGTCAGTGTAGTACTGTAGGCGTGTGTGAACCTGGAGGCAGTATATGGGTATGGCCCATGACCAGCTGGAGACGCTGTCTTTTGTGTGTTTACCAAAATCCTTTTTGTTGCCCATAAACACAAACCTCATTCATCTTTTCTTCAAACTCAGCTAAAGTCCGGGATCCTTTCTTCTTCTTTTCCAATTGTTCTTTCACTTCTTCCCTTAAGCAGAAAAAAAGAGTAAATGATTCAACTTTAAAAAAAGAAAAAGCAGATAAAAATGCAGGATTTGAGATCACATATGTGTTACTGCTCACAAATCATGCAAGATTTTCTTATAATGTTACCTAACCACAAACAAGAGCCGACTGGTGAAAAGTAAAACCTGGATGACATGTGATCAAAAAAATACTAGTTGAAAAATAAATCTTGGCAAACAATTTTGTCTATTCAGCAGGACTTTCAAATACGCTTTACACAGCGGGTAGTCATTGTAACCAAATATAGCTGTTAATTAGAGGAAGAATGAAAAGTGTGCGACCGTTATATTTGCACAGATGCTATAACTGGTATGTACTAGACAAATTGCAAAATCTATAACATTTCACTAATTTAGATCTTTGGGGATTGGTTTTAAAGCTCTGTCAAAGTTAAACATCAAGGGTCAGCAGGAGCAAGGGCGAATGGTGAATTCTTTAATTGGTATTGAGGGAGCCTGAACCAATCTAGGGAGGAAGGGAGGAAGGGAGGAAGGGGATGCGGGGGGGGGGGTAAAAGGTTAAGGGGAGGGGGGCAATCTAGGGTTCTCCCCGAGGAAATACAAAAAAAAATGGGTAATATGGTCTATTTTCCAGCACACTTTTTTTGACAAATGGGGTAAACAAGTTTTGTATAGAGCACTTGAACAAATCCAAATAATGCAAGTCACTAACAGTGCACAGGAGCTTTTTCCAAAACACTGTCATGATGCCTTTGCCCACAATGCATGCAAGCATAAACAACGTTTTCATGCTGGGTGTGTCCATACATATTCATGCAGACTGTACTAGTAAACACCATACCATAGTAAGATAATATAGCTAGACTGGGGGACGTGTCGGAAGCGGCCTCTGTTTTTGCTACGTGAGCGTGAGGTGCGGCTTGACGCGTGTGTTGGTCGAAGGTCCTTTCCTCAGATCCAGAGATACTGAAACGGTTTCCCAGCTGTACGTGGCTGACGCGGCGAGAGAGGCGAGATAGTGTAGCTGTCGGCCGGCTGCCAGTTGATTATCGTCACCTGATTCCAACTCCCGACCAGTCGGGACCTCTGAGCGTGAGTGAGCCGGTAGCCGTGGGGACTGATCTTGCAGGTTTACGGTGTGGGCACGGTGTTGGCTCACAGCTCGGGTGAGTTTGGTTGGGGTTGGCGGGTGCGCCCGCGGGAGCTGCTTAACTCGCGCACAGGAGTGTGTTGGGTCCGCCTGCTTGCCTATGCAGGAGAGAGTGGGCAAGCATTGGCGGATGACGGCAACTTGGACAAAGTTGTAAACTGCCAGCTGTAAACTGCCATAGCCCACAAATTCACTATAACACCCTGCACAGACCCTGGCAGCGTGACAGGTAGACTGCCATAGCCCACGGTCCGTCTAAAATCCTAAACTGCTGGACACTGACTGTCGGTTGCTTATCAGTGTGTAGCAGTATATATTGGCTAGAAAAATGCAGAGAAAAGTTGCTAACCGTAATAAAACGGCGGCAAGAGGGAAGAAACCCTATGGCTTACAGTCCAACAAAGGGACTACTGATACAAGTAGTAAAGTGACCGTTGAATGTGGGGGACTAAAAGAAACTGGAGGCAAGCTTGGGGCCCCTCAAAAGGGCCCTTTAGATGCCTATTATCTAAGTAAATTGGGGGAAGGAGAGGCTGTGACTGGCATCAATAAAAATAATATATCCCAATTGGAAGGAGAAGGCAGTTACCTCCCCCTAGATCTAGATCAATGATTCCCTCCTGCATTGTGGGAACACAAAAGGGGAAAACCGTAGGTGAAGAGCACCTGGTGCACCTAACAAGTAGTGATGCTAGAGGGAAAGAAGACTTGGTAGCCCCACTGGAAGGACCTATGGATACCTTTACATCAAGGGAAAATGATTCCCCTATATTGGTATCCTCAGCATCACAAACTGAGACTGTGCCAAGTATTACCATACCTGTCACTGGGCCCGTCTCATCCCCTAAAGCACCATGTTTGTCAGCCAGTCCCAATATGGCGTTTGATTCATCAAATTCAATATGTGAACCTGTGCAATCAGAATATAGCACACATGAAACTTCACAATCGGGAAATGCTACATTGAACTTTGCCATCAAAATACTATTCAAACTTTGTGGGACGATGCATGAGGACTTAAAAGCACAGGGGAGGGTGATTCTAGCCCTCCATAAAGTTTTAAGACCGACTAATAAAGCAACCATGACCCCCTGTATTGATCTGAGGGAGATACCGGCAACAGAAGTCCCACAAAATAAGCAGGATAAGGCAAACCAACCAAAGATGGCGGAAAAGGAGGAGAAGGAACCACTAGGGGAATATGAGGAGGATCCTGGATTGGGGGGGGGCACCCTTCCAGTTCCAGGAAACATAAGAGACTGGCGAATAAATGTGTAGAGAAAATAAATAACCCTCCGCCCCGGAATTCTACCCCACGCCCTCCTGGTAAAAATATATCCAAGAAGCAGCGTAAACGAGCGGCACGAAGAAAAAGAAGATCAGCCAAAACAGTGGGTATGCTAACGAGCTGGCTTATGGAAAGACAACCGGCAAAGACAAGCCAGCATTCTGCTGTTCATTCGGTCTCCTATACTCCATCTGGCCAAGATGTATCCCATTTGGCGCCAGCATTGGAACAGGAGCCGGATGTTCTCCCTGCCCCCCCCTTGATGTACAAAATCCTGGGGAGAGTGGAATCAAACTGGGTTGACATTAAAAATGTGATTATCTCGCCAGTGGAGAATGGTAAACCTGGCAAACAGTTGAATCGACCGACACTCTTTGCCCCATTTGCCAAAATACTGTCGCTAAGAATCCTAAACTGTAATGATGTGGATTTTGTGGAACCCTCACGAATAAAAGGAGGGAAACATACAACCATTCATTGCTGCCTACCAGAAACTGCATCGATTATAAGGGCAAATCTAGCATCGCTAGAATATCTGGGATATTTGTTGGATGTACCTATTCCGAAAGAGTCGACAATGGAAAACAGTCAAAAATGCACATATGCATGTTCCACTAGACAGGCACCAACAAAGTTAACAAAAATCCCACAAAAGTTAAGCGATGGGCATGGTTGCAAGCAATGTTTGCTCAGAAAAAAAGAGGATGATCCGCGACTGTCACTAGCTGGAACACAAGCGGCTTTAGCCATTGGATGAATGAGGGTCCCTCACGTGATCTATTGCCGACTAATGAACTATTTTTACTACAGGAAACACGGGTAACCTTCAATTTGGAATTCAATGGATATACAACCTATCAAAGTATGGCTATTAGGGGAGAACGGGGAAGACTGAAAGGGGGTCTGTTAATAAGTGCTAAGACTGCCTACAACCCTAAACTGATCTTCCAAGACAGCCCTGGAGGCAACATCTTGGCGATCCAGATTAGTCCACCAGGTGGTTGGGCAGGATGCAAAGAAGTCCTGATTATTAACATCTACGATCCACCGGGTGAACTGATTATGGAAGCCCTAGAAGATAAATTGGACGCACTATTAACTACCTGGGGGAAGAAGTGACTGCCATAATATTGGGCGGTGACTTGAATGCCAAATGCCTTGATTCTGAGGGATGTGGGAATTATCCCTGTGTTCAAAATATCAGCGAAATACCCTTACATCAGAGTAATAGTAAAGGGAGACTGTGGCTTGAAATCCCCAAAGAATGGAACCTGACCATTTAGGGGGGATACTCCGGGTAAAGAAACCTGGGCAATAGGAGAAAAGCGTTCTGTTTTGGATTACATGATTGTATCTGAATGTTTGCTGAATTATGTCCTAGACCTAAATGTCACACTGAATAATTACAGTGATCATGGTATGCTAACATTAAGTATGGAGGGAAGTGGTGAAAGGCCTGAGGGGGGCTTATGTAGAGATATTATACCAAACCATGCGGGAAATAAGATCAGGTGGACCCAGCGAAACATCGAAAAGATGACCAGTGTAACTTTCCCCAACTACATCAACATTAAACAGCTAATGTGGGGAAAGAGCCCTGAAGAAATTGAATGTTGGATAACCCATCTTACCCACTCATTATTTAAAGGGAGCCCTGGCCCGGGGCTGAGTCGGAATAGGATGGGTGCACTGTACTTTGATATAAATATAAGAGATCAGAAACGCATTATGCGACGAGCGCTTAGAAGTATAAGTGTCATGATGCCTACCCCCGGGGACCCAGACCAAGTCCAGCAACCCCGGAAGCAGGTATCAAGTTACCCCAAGCAACCCCTATTTGGGTGCAGTCTACTGCACTATAAAAATATTAATATAAAAATATTTAAAAAAATAAACCAACAGTGTCCTATCTGTAGATTTATGGCAATGGCGCAAGGCTCATATGGAGAATCAGTCCTGGCGCCAGGCTCATAGATTAAAATTTACCTGATGCAGACCATGCTGCAAACTTACCCGATGCAGACCATGCTGCAAGAGCTCCAAGCCAAACGAGGCTTGGAAGGGACTATTTTACATAGGGACTATATTTTTACTCGGGTGGGGCTGGGGAGGCATACTTACCTGGGACTACTTTGGAGGCTATTTAAACCACGCCCAAAGAGCAGCACACGCTTCGCGTTATTCTGCATCCAGCAGCGTAACGCTCACCGTGCCTGCAAGTCTGCATCCAGTCTTCTGCCACGCCCGCCTCGAGTTTGGAACTCCTAGAAAAAGGGAGAAAGAAGGAGAAAAGGTTAGCACAAGAGCAATACCTTTGATCCTTACCTGAATTCCCGATCCATCGCGCCTTTGAGCTGGAAGAAAGAAGTTATTTTATGCACGTCTCCTCTCCTGCTGCAGCGCCGCACTGAACTCACCGGCCTTCGCCGCATCTTCACACTTAACCGCATCCTCCTGTATGTTCCCGTCACACTCCGGCACCTAAGGAGAAGTCAAGAACAGCAAGGTGAGCCAACGGAATACACAGAGGAATACCCCCCATAGACTTACCTGATTTTACCACCGGGGGTACTATTCTTCTTCACGGGTCGGCACAGCTTCCACTGCATCCTAGCCGAACCCCGGCCCCTAAGGGGAAACAAAAGGACAGCAAGGTGAAAAAAGGGACTAACAAGGGGAACCCTCCTCACCACAAAAGACTTACCTGATTTTACCGCCGGAGGCATTATTCCCTGAGACTTCATACTTTCTCTCAGCGCCTGAATAAGGGAGAAAGCAACAGGTTACATATGGACATTATTTTTTCGAAATGTGTTGGATAATACTAATCCTCACCAGAACATTACCGGTTGCCACGAGGCACTCTTCAGTAGGGTCAAGCTGCAACCTGCAAGGAATCGGACAAGAGTGAAAGTCAGGCATTTGAACTCTTATGAACTACATACTTACGGCATCTTGCCGGGAATATCAGAGTCAATATCGTCCTGGAACTCACCAATTCCTTTGAGCCAGTGAAGCAACTGGTCATCTACGTGCCCCTGCGGTCAATGCAGGATGGCAAGCTCATCTTTTCAAATCATCAGGTGATACTATAAGAGGGGACATCCAAGGTGATTAGTGGGGAGAACAGCGGAGTGGGGGGATTTACGCTCAACTCCACGGGTGGTTAATTCACTTTCTCCATTTGCAGAAGAATATTCCTACGGGCCAAGCAAACGAAGCTAGGTGGGAAAGTCCAGTCTGTCATCTCGGCCCTACGCGTCACATTGGTGGCGGCCGCAGCAGTCCAGTCCAGATCGACGCCTCTGTGGGAGCCCCTTGAGCGTAACAATAAGAGTAAATAAAATCGCCCAAAGTGATGAGGATGCGGTAAAATCTGAGATAGTAGAAATAAAAAGAAAATATCAGAGGTGGCTTAGAGGGTATCGCCAATCCCAAAAAAGAAAACAATGGCAAAAGTTTGTTGAAGTGCTATGTAGCAGGGATAGTCGCAGAGTTTGGCAGACACTGGCCCAGGCTGGGGGAGAACCGAAACTAAGGGTCATCAATCCCATCCCAGGGGATGTATGGGTGGAATATATATCAAAGAAATTCTACAAAGAAAACATGAGTGCCAGCAGTTGTTTAGTGGGTGTAAGGACATGGCCCCTCCCCCTGAGTTATAAGATCATAAAGCAATCCATTATGAATCTAAAATCATCTAATGCCCCGGGCCCTAATGGATTAGCTAATGCAGTCCTCAAGAAAGAACCACATAACTGGGCCCAGCTACTGCTTACCCTGTACTCCAGAATATGCAGAACTTGTCAGATACCGACCTCTTGGAAGAAATCTGTATTAATACCAGTACATAAAAAAGGGGAGCGGACTAAACCAGCTAATTATCGACAACTTTCTACGCTGAATGTCACTAGTAAAATTTTTAACACCTTGGTTCTTAAGGAAATAGAAAAATGAGCCACGGATACCCATATCCTCAACTATGCACAAACAGGCTTTAGACCAGGGTCTAGTCTACTCATAAAATCGGGGTACTTGACCAACTAGTAAATAACACCACGAGTAATAAAGACGCTACACTATACATCGCCTTTGTAGATTTTAGTAGCGCTTTTGACATAGTGAGGAGGAATATTCTATGGACTAAATTAAAGACTATGGATTGCCCGAAGTGGATCCTAAATATATTAATAGCCTTGCATAGTAATACCTCCACTAGGGTCCGCCTAAACGAACAAGGCGAAGAAACTGATAAAATCAACATCAATATGGGGGTAAAGCAGGGCTGTGTAACTGCGCCAATGCTGTACAACATATATATAGCTGATCTATTGGATCGTATGGCACTAAAATCTAACTGCCCCCCTAAATTAGGGAAGATCCCCATAATAGGTGTGCTGTACGCGGATGATCTGATCCTTTTGGAACGTACGATGGCTGGTATAAAGAATATGTTGAATGAATTGGTAGATTACTCAACACAGATAGGATTCGTAATTAATGTGGAGAAAACAAAAATAATGTCAATAGCCCGCAAGGGACCTGGCAGTACTGGGATAGATACAAAGGTAGGAACAACTGAGGTGATAGAGCAATATCCCTACTTAGGACTAGATTTTATAGCACCTACAGATTATGATGCTATAAAAAAACAAGATACGAAGAGCGAAATTACTCACCCTCTAGGCTTGTAAATTTGCAAAGGGCACTGCAGGTTTTAGTATGGCTGTTATATTAAAGCTTTACCAAAAATGTTTTGTACCTACCGTATTGTATGGTTTGGAGGCATTGGCTATGCAAGATCTCACATGGCTGAACATTTTGGAAGGCCATTATTGGCGTATTGGTGCTTGGCTTGGGGCCCTCCTGTTCGATACAATATCCTGGACTAGAATTGGGCCTTACCTCTTTGAGAGGTAGGGCACTTTGTGCCAGGGGGGCTTTCTATTTGAAATCTCGAGCAGAACCATGCTGTAAATTATTGAGTTTGGCAGGGAAACATTATGTGGCTGAAAAATATCCACGTGGCCTGAATTATAAAGAGTTGAATGAATCACTCTTTAAGGAGATTGACTGGGTTTATGAAAAAATTGACCTAATATCCACCAAAAAAGGGCATTTGAGGAAAAGTTGAACAAGTGGGACTGGTGTGCGAACTCAGACCACCTGTCCAAATTGAAAGGATATGAGGCGGTCAGGTATGTTACACATAGATATTTAAAACCACAACCCTATCTGTTATTAAGCCCGGCCCCCGATGTAAGGCATTTCCTACTAAAATTGAGAACCAACCAGCTCCCGGTGCTCACTATTGTAGGCCCTTGATTGAAGATTCATCGGGAGGCTAGGCTATGTCGTATTTGCCAGGGGGTAGGAATTTTGGAAACTGCGAGACACGTACTAACACTCTGTCCAAAAATGGGCCCTATATATATGAATGCGTATGAAAAATGGGTTCATAATTATGAGGCAATTAAAGAGGACGATTTTTGGTATACGTGTCTGAATACTGAATCACTTGGTTTACAGCTAGCACTTTTTAGGGTATGGTCACAAATTATGCCACTGCCTGAGGCATTATAGTGTTATCGGTATTAATACATCATTATTCTCCCCCTCTTAAAAATTTGTTTGGTATGATTATATGATATGTACATTGTTGGTGTCAAATCGTATATTTTTACTATTGAATTGTACAATATTGTATTATGTTTTATTTTGCAATATATATATATATATATATATATATATATATATATATATATATATATATGGATATTAATGATTATGAGTTTAATATGTGTTGTGTAAAATCCTGTTTCTTTGGATTATATCACAATAAAATATTTATTATTATAGCTAGACTGGCTGCAAAGTATGCCAGTCTAGCTAGGTCCTATCACTCATCTTTGCTTTACCATTTACTCTTTACTCTTGATGCACAGTATTAATGCCTGTGCTGCCACTCGCAACCCCTCTCCCAAATAAGTGGCACGCTCCCCTAATACACACTGTTCAGGGCAGGCAGGCACACATGCACACTCCCTCATTCACCCAGGCATTCATACATTCCAAACATGCACACTCTCACAGCGGTGCATTCATACAGCAGTCACGCACGCATATATAAAACAAGTCTTCACATGGAGACACAATCCCACAGATGCAAACAATCCCACTTGCATGCATGCATACAAATTGCACAACACATTTTCACTTACCTCGCACCTTCAACACCTCTACACAGTCCACAACTCCTAAACAGAAGGCCTGCACCACGCAGAGCAGGGACCCTCGCCTGTCAGTCATCGCACTCCTATGCTAGTAGCGCAATGAGAGGCGGCAGGGCTGACCTTCCTATGCCCCACTGGCGTAATTGTGTTCTGCACATTTGGCTGAGCCCAAAAAGCTCCATGTTAAACATTTTCTTTAAACGTAGGGGCTCAGGCCCCTCCTTCGAGGCAGGCGGCATAGTCCACCCAATAATAGGACTGTGCTGCTTGCCACTTAAGCGAGGGAGCAGCACCCTTCATACACACGGGACAACACTGATCAAGGCATTGGAATAACATTCAGTACAAATGCTTCTCTGTGTGCGCTGATTTTCCTGTGACCAACTTTGGACGACCTCTGTCAGGTAATACAAGAATTTAAGGACCCTTATTACAGAGCACAGAATACTAAAGGTTTAGAAGATTGGCATTGAAAGGCACATTCTGTGGCTTTGGTTCACGTATTAAAAGGCCTTCATAATGTGCGTGGTATGAGTGAGTTTTGTTTCAAAACCTTAACTACAAAAGGAAAACGATCATTACTGCATTCTCTTATAAAACACAATTTGGTCAATACAGGACACATTCGGGGGTTCGGTAAATGCTGCAACTGTAAGTGATATTAAACAGGGACTACATCTATGAAATTTAAAACACACATTTTTCTGCGGTTACCAGGATATCCGGGACCGTTCCCCCCTTCATCTCGAGTTGCAATGGTGTGGCAGGTTTCGAAATTAGGTTTAGGTAAGCAGGAGCAAAAAGCAGCGTTAGGGACAATTCTCATTTCTATGCCAATTCCCTTCAACCGTAGAGACCCCCAGCTCTTTTGCTGGACTACTTTTCAATTTTAACCCTGGAGTGAGTGAGCCTTTTTTCTCATTCTATGTGTTTTAACCTGATTTGGATTATGTGTTTCCTTTGTTTTTGGAGTCTGAAACTCCATAGGCATCTACTTTTGGTATGGTTACACACAGTGCCTTCAGTGCAGTGTCACAGAGAAATCCTTTAGATTTCTCAAAAGGTTTAAATATCTTTTCTCGTGTGAACTACTGTGCCCAAGAATAGTAAAGTGCAATTGACTTTACTTACCTTTTTTTCTTTGGAGGTCCAGCACACACCATCTCATGTGGAGTGCTGGGGGGTTACTTAGCCCCTTATATGATATGATATGATATGATAGGGTATTTATAACGCGCTAAATACCCAGAGGTTTCCAAGCGTGGACCCGGGGATCGAACCCGTGTTGCTCCGTGTCGTCTTGCTTCCAAGGCGAGCAAGTTGCCGCTGAGTTATCCTCCCAGGATGTTCCTACCTACTCATGTAAAATGTTTATGTTACCCTCAATACTCTAAATGGCTGGTGGCAGTGATTTAATTTTCCTACCATTGTGCTTTTCTACCGCAGGCTGAATCCTCAGCTGCAGTAGAACACCCATGGGTAACCATTTTGTCAAAATAGCCCCGGTCGTATTTTTCTGCCATTTTCCATTTGTGACGTCTTTCTTGGGTTTTACTTTGCCCGCCAAGCCAGGTTTGAGCCCTTTGTTAATTTGTCCTTTGGCGGGTTTCAGTACTGAAACCCGCCTCTGGCTCCAGTGTGTCTGGAAGGGCAGGAAGTGAGGGAGGTTCCCGAAACTCCCCTGTTCTTTGTCTTTAGGAATGCCTGAATGCACCCAGTCCTGACTGGCTGGCTGTCCTTTTAGGACAGCCACCCTGCTCTTGGAGTGACAGCTAGGCTGTGCATGAATGGGAGCAACCTGCTTAAAAGGCGAGGGTTTTAGGACTGAAGACAGACGATCCCTGGGAAGAACAACCCAACAAAGAAACCGTGAACAAAGCTTGCTGCATCCTCCTGGACCTTTGAATTTCCCAGTGAAGTCCTGCTGCTGTGCTAAACTCCTTTTTCTAAATCGACAAGAGAAGCTGCGGAAGGGATGACTTTTTCCCTTGGGTTAGTGGGACCAACTAACCCAGAGACGAACTCCACTGGACCATCTACCCCCAACTGGCTGTACGTTTTTGCTGCTGCAGGAACCGAGTGCCAGGGATCGAGAAATCCATATTCGAGTGCAAAGTCTCTGATATGTCCAGAAGCTGCAGGATTCTCCTAAAGACCCTCAGAAGCAGGACAAACAGAGCCCTCACCCGAGGGCGGGACTCCAAGAGTGAAGGAAGTCGAACCGGTGTCCAAGATCCACGGTGGTGCTGTTTACCGAGCACTGAAACCGTGAAGTGCATATGATCCAAAAAAAGAGCCCGTAGCTGCCGCCGATCTCTGAATTGCTGTCCTCTTGTCCCCACAACAGAGGTCCAGGAACCCAGGATCTGCATCACTGCAACCAGACAAAAGCCAGCTGGACCACTCTTCTTCTATCCAAAGGTATTGTTCTGACTTGGGGTACTTGCCTCAGTGTCTTTAGCTTTGCTCTCCTCAGTTGAGACTTGCAGTAGCTACTTTTATAGAGTTGATTTCAGCTCTACCCTTCACAAGTTTAACAGCTTGTGACCCTACAGTGATTTCTCTTCAACAAACTCTCTAACTTTGTGCACGACTTTGTTATCTAAGAAGTGCCTCAGCTCCATAGATTGTGATCCAATTGGCTTTGGCTGTCCTGGCTCCCTGCAGACTCTTCTAGTCCATTTGACTTTGATACTTGGTTTTTATCTAGACTCCATTGGAAGATTTAAGTGCTCACATGCTCTGAGAACCCATTTAACCTTTTTCCTTCCCTTAACCTTTCCTTTCTACAAAGTATACTATTGATCTATAAATGCCATTACTGTCCTAGTTAGTGAAGTCACCTCAGGGTGTAGGAAGTGTCTAAGAACCATCGCTAACTAGTATCTACTAGCTTTGTGTTGATTCTGGGAAAGTATTTTAAAGTATATTTGATTGTTCCACGTTTTGCCCTTTTTAAAGGATGCTTATTTAAATACTACTGTTAAATAAATAATTATTTATAACAAAAACCCTGAGTGTAAGTGTTACTTGGCTACTTGTATTGGTGGATTTCATTGCTACAGCTCTACAGCTCACATTTACCCTTCTTGAGATAAGCCTGGCTGCTCAGTCACAATACCAACCTGTGTAGTACAGGCCTTTACCAAAAGGTGGGTTACCTAATACCAAGAGGACAAGTGTTGTGTAGTCTCCCACACGGTTACTACATCAGTTCTTGCCTAACAAGCAGCACCTGGGTATGCAGCATTAACCAGTGACCAGAGGTTACCACTGGGTAACGAGGAACTAGTACATAGCGTTTTACAAATCTAACATCCACATAAAATGCAAACATGCCATTTTGTCCATTATTTTTGACCCCTTATGTTTTAAGTGTTGCATAGATGTATTCTAATGTGTCCTCATGTAAGTTTATAATGATAATGATGTTATTTATATAGCGCCTTAATCCAAAGCGCTTTACAGAGCACATATTTACATACAATATCACCCAACCGAAATTGGTACTCATTTATCGACCTCAGAAGGATGAAAGGCTGAGTTGGCCTTGCTGGGATTCGAACCTGCGACCTGCAGATCACGCTCAGATCGCAGCAGCGATCCCTGAACCCGCTGACCTATCTTATTTTATAGAGTCAACCAAACGCACACAGTTAAATTTACAAAGGTGTGTTCGTACAGCATTAGTTGGCCTGGGGAGCCAAAAGTAGCTCCTGATAGTGGTGGGTATCAAGCTAACCAGGCTCTTCTAGGCTACAAGCAAGAGCTAAATCCCTGGTTTGGTTAATAAACGCCCGCAGCTCAATTCTGAAGCTTCCATATGAGATTTTCAAGTACTTCAAGCACTGAAGAAGGTTTCAGGGTACTGTGGATCTTAAGACGTTGCTCCAATCTCCATCTACCGCCTTTCAGACACAGACATTTCTCCACTTGATAAAAATGTTGAGACCGTTTTCACCCAGGCGAGATTTTAAATAGAAGGCAACTACTCCGTTCACATTGGCATGATAAACTCACTTTGCCAGTCTGTTGCTGTAGATGAGAAAGGATACATTTTGGCTTTAAGATTCACTTTTACAGCTCTGGCCATTATGAGATTTCCCCAGCCAGCAGTCTTGAACCAATTAATGACAATTTAATTCACTCTGAGCTTCAAGACTTACTTTCCCAGCATGTAGTGCTCCTGTCCAAAACAACTGACTTCCTTCTGGAATTTGAGACACCCTTTGCAAGCAAGTAACTTTTTCTAGTGTCCTCCAGCCCCTTGCTGGATTCCAAGGCGCTTCAGTTAACTCTGTATCACACGCTATGCCTCTTTACCACTGGGTTCTGTGTGGGTTCTCTCCCCCACTTGCAGATTTCTTTGCCTCAGTCTTTCTCAGACCACATTTCTTGGTTTCTGGGAGTCTTTATGTCAGACACAGTTGGGAAAGTTTAACATTTGCATTTGCCCCGCCCCGCATTGACTTCAATGGAGGCCCCCCCCCCCTTGATCCAGGATCCTTGCTGAGGTTTGGGGAGAGTGCTGTCCTATTGCCTTACTCGCGAGCTGGTCATTTCATTTGAGGTGCACTGGCCAGTCCGTATGGCTAGTAGTGCTGGGAATATGCCTCCCTTTGCTTTTCTCCTTCATCTTTACAGTGCATCAAGTCACCTTCAGTGGATTTGGTTTACCTTTCATTTTTCTTAAAGTAACATCCTAGTTAATTCTGTTTTGCGTACTCATCATGCTGATGGAAGTTCACCATGGTACATTTTTCACAGTGCCAGTTATTGGGACAGAATTCCATTCTGGCGGTGCTTATGCTGTTCTATTTCATGGTCCCTCTAAACTTGTAGCTTTTTCTTTTTTGTTTTCCTGGCCCTTATTTTTTGTGGTCAGAGGGACTTCTACTAAAGTCTCCCTGCCACTGCAACACTTCTGATGTGTTGTCTCATGGTAGCCAACATTTCACTTAGTACAAAGAAGATTTTAAAGCACAACATAATGGCATTAGGGTGATTATATCGCCCTACAATTGGGTTGTGGAGTAGGCTTGAGCAGCTATAATTAGGGTCTCCCATTTTGAAATGTTTATGTTTTTCCAATTCTGGGGCTGTTTTTCTAGGGGTTTCAAACTTCAACATGTGTTTATTTTTATTGTTGCATGTACATTAGGCGAATAATGTACATATTGTACTGTAAGCGAATATGTATATACAATTTTGTATGTCAATGTCTCCTTGGCCCTCCAAGGATACGCTCTGTATTATATGTATTTATGCACCTGTTGTACTTACCTGTATGCACCTGTTTATGCAATGTAACCAAGCTATAAGACTTCTTGTACTGTTTGCGCCCGGGTACCTAAGGGTTTGGTGCGCATTACCAAATAAATAAAAAAACAAACATTATGCATTTGTTTTGCCTTAGAAGAAAGAAAACACTATAATGGTTAAATTGACAGCTTTGGTCCAATACACAGGCACCTTCAAGGAGAAATGGCCGCCAGCAATGCAGAAATGGGGGTTCATAACTAGTGTGCTACAGTCTGGGGGTGGAGATCTTCGTGAGGGAGGGAAAGTTGGGGGTGATGGACCGGGGAGGTTTGGCAGGAGGAACCCATTAAGCCGGTGAAGAATCAGAAGAAAGGGGGACATAATGATTTAGGGGAGATTCAGAGGCTATAAAAGGAGGTTGATTTTGGGGGCCACTCTTTCACAACATCAGATCAAGCCCTACTGTGTCTAACATTCTTTGGAAAATCACTCGTTTTTGTTGGGAGGGGGAGGTGCTGGTTAACTGTGGAGAAAACAACATGGGTGGAACAGTTGTAATGGTATGGACTGCCTTTATTTTTTGTGTATTTCCCAATAAAAACAAAAGTTTAAAAAAAGTGAAAAAAGAAAGGAAGAAACACATTATGCTGATGCAGCACTTGTATCTCTGCATTATTTGACTTGTAGGCTTGAACTTATAATGGAAAAGGAAAAGTACACTGTGGCGAAGCGGTTCATGCCGCCAACACAGCACGCCTAGGCGACAGAGCACATACCAACAAGGAGGTGAAGGGGACGTTGTGCGGACACACTGGCGGGATCTAAACAGCCGCCCTCCGAGGTGGAAGGGGTCCTGGGACGATCCTAATATACGTCGCAGGGCTTCACTACACTCAGCACCGCTGGCAGCATCAACCCATGGCGGCCATGGGGTGGGATGGCAGGCTATGAGAACGCCAGAGCAGAGTGCTGCGGAACATGGCGAATGGCGAGGGGTGGGGCTTCTCTCACCACATCCCGGTCTTCAGGGACAAAAGATTGGAGGAGAGCGTAAGAGGGGGTGGTCTCAGAAGGCAGGAAAGGGCTCGGACTAATCAGGATCTAAGGAGGGGGATTTAAAGAACCATGAGAATTACAACAGGGTGAAAGTTAATTATATCCCTATGCTTTCAGGACAGAGGTAAACTAGACGAATGTAACGTTCACTTGGTATCCACGGGGACGTCACTCAGCCTGTTCTACGACTTCGAACCCTTCCCTGGAGTCTACTCGACTGGAGACTGGGCCTGAAACACAGGATTGGTAGAGTTTAACTCCCTATTGTCTCTGTGTGCTTTAAACCCCTTCTTCCCCGGGGTCCAACCCTTTCCTTTGATCTAAAGCTCACCTTGTTTTCTTGGAAAGTGTGCTCTCCGTCCTGCTTTCAGCGCAGGGGCGCGTTGATTGATGCAGGCTCGTTGCTACCTAGTTACTTCACTGGCAAGAGTCCGACAGGCAAGTATAATGAGTCTTTTGAACAGTTCTCCAACTTCGTTCCTTTCCTTCCTTAGATGATGGCCGGCGTCCGGGGATGGCGACGTGCTGCTGAGATGAGTAGCGCTGAAGGTGAGTGAGAACGCGATGCCTGATTCAACCCTTTCGTATTTGTATTGAACTGAGTTCTTTTTCTGTCTCTTTTAGGTGCCGCAACGTTTTCAGCATGGATGCCGGTTATGAAGAAGAAATGCAGTGAGTAAGCGCGGTATGCGGCGCCACGAGATGTTTCCACGCTAACCTGGAGTGTCTTTTGCCTCTTGCAGATGGATGAGAAGTTCCGGAGACAGAGTTCACCCCCAGAGCGGCTGGGATTCAGGTAAGCGTTTGAAGCTCGTACAGTCTTTAAAAATAAGCAAAGATTTGCTGAATGTTTACTAATGCCATTTTTATGTTCTTTTCCCTTAGGAAGCGGCGTGCCGGGATGGGAATGACACCGCCGAAGATGCCCGCAGAACAGAAGAAGTGATGAATGATGGGCAGAAGCACCGCAAGGTAAGGCTGTTCCTAACTGTGTTCTTGTTCTTGCAGGAGCTGAGCGCAGAAGAAAGATGCAGGCCTACTGGAGACCGATCCGAACACGGTGAGTGTCACGCTGCAGGTGCAGAAAACACAAAGCATGTTTCTCAGCCTGGGCGTGGCTTACATAGTCTCTGGGTATCCCAGGTGTCTCTGGGCTGAACCACACCCAAAAGACTAGACTGCACATGCAGTTCTGGGAACCGAAATATGTGGGGGCATCCATCTTGTCCCCATCAATGCACTACAACTCCAATCCCCAATGTTATCCTATGGAGTGAGTGAGTCTGGTGCCACAAGCGCCAAGTCGGACTCCAAGTGGGTCTTTGGAGGGATGGAGAGGGCCATATAGGTGATCGTGGCCTGGCTCCAGCCTGACATCTTGTAGGGCTGGGGACATGAGGGGCAGGAATCATGACAACGAAGAACCTGAAGAGTATACCTGGGCCTATTAGGAGAGAACTAGAGCCAAGAACCAGGAACCTGATTACCTACCTCATCCTACAGAGACAAAAGGGTATCACTGGGAACTGTGGTGAACCAGAAGGAGTCGGACGAAGTAGTGACATGTTACGGGTGTTTATTGAAATAAGAAAAACACTGCTATGAGGGACGTTTTCTGCCTATCAAAACTAAAAGCAAGAGTGCTTGTTAAAGTCCAAAAGGAAATATGCCTTAGTCCAGATCCTAATAGCTAACTGTGAAGTCTGCTGCGGTGATAAGGGCGCTGCACTGTTACGGTTGTACTGTTTGCTGGCTGTGGCTCTGAAATTGAAACCGAGTCCTGTGAAAGAGTTCTACTTTGATATACTACTTTCATGCCGTGAAGAAGTTGGAGTTGCCTGTTACTTTAAGGCTTCTGGTGTGTGAAGCGTGTGTGAAGCCACGCCCCCTGGTATCGGAAGGAAGTAAGCTAAATTCAGTGCACCTCGCCCTCGCAGCGTGAAGCCCGCTGCGGTGATAAGGGCGCTGCACTGTTATGGTCGTTCTGTTTGCCTGCTGTTTGGCTCTGGGGCTCTGCTCTATCCACTACGGACGTACATGGAACCTTCCAGCGTTTGGCCCCTCAAACTGGGACACGGCTGAGGTAAGCGTTGCACATCTTTTAAACCACGTTACAGTAAAGAGACATTGATAAGAGCCTTCTCGAGGGCGTATTATTATATATAACTAACTTTTAAAAGAAAACATTCGAACGCGATCTGCTACGCTCCTTGATAGGAGTCTGGGAGACTGCTGAGGAGTACTCTTTGATCCCAGCCACTGCTACATTTGCTACGGCTATCACAAATCTGTTTTCTCGTCAGAATTTAATGGGACTTTTCATGTTCCTCTTAACCTCCTGATAGGAGGGAAAGTCTTTTTATTCTTTTTTTTCGTGGCTGGTCACTGGGGAGGAGAGACGGACTAAGGCTGCTCCTCAAGCCATCGGGCGTTCCCAGGACAGCCATTAACTTATATGTATATTTTTGACTATATTTATACTGCACTTTTTTTTTTAACGTCAAAAGAATCTATTTTCCATACAATTGCATTCTATCCTAATCTTTTTTAGATAAATTACTATCTAGGGGTTGCGAGGAAGTCTCCTCCCTGGTGGTTAATTCAAGTATTAGCCTTTGTTTGTGTAATTTTTACCCAGTAACCTTCTACATACCCTGCATTTTGTTTTTTATTTTAGACTTGCTTGTATGCCAAGCGAGGCATTTGTATGATATATTTATACTCATTTTTTTACTGTGGTGCTTTTATAACAATTCACTCCAATTCATTTACCTACATTTTTACCCTAGGGGTTGCAAGTTGCCTTCTCCCAAGGTGTTTAATTTTTTTTTATATTGCATTTTATCCCATATTAATCCACTGAATTCTTATCCCAGGGGTTGCGAGCTGTTCTCTCCCCTGTTAGATTTAATTCTAGGAGTAGCCCTTAGATACCACTGATCTATTTTTATTCTATATTTACTTCTTGTGATAAGTTGTATATTTAGGTGTTAATTTAAGTATAGGTGCTCTAAGGACCCAAAGGCACACAAACATAGCTTTCTATTTTTGTTTTCATTCTGTTGAGATTTTAAGTATAATTGTGCGTTTCTAGTGCCACACTATTTGATTATGCCGGCACTTAAAAGCGGCTTTGAAACGGTGGAGTCTCTTGAGAATAAGATGACTGAAGTTCAAGTGATGCCTACAATGGATTCTGAAGGGGCGATAATTAAACCCCCACGGAAGATAATCTTGCCAGTAATACACTTGTGGAATTAATCCAGGATAAGGGGTTAAATCCTGTATCTACAGAGCCTATTGTGAGTAATGACAATCCCTGCTAGTAATATAATAGCGCTTGGGGAGGAATTGAAAGATGCAGATAATTTGAACTCTTTACCTACAGAGGCATGCCCTGTCAACTTGGACATGTCTGCTAGCAGATATGAACTCACTGATGACGAATGTCTACAAGAAAGTATGTTAGGCACCAAAAGGGTGGTTCGTTTTCACGCATCCACCCCACTTCAGGAGGCAGATCTAAGAAAAATAATAAAAGCTAAACATGGTCCTACTTGGACTCAGTAAGTGGGCACACAATAGAAAAAATCAAGGGTAGACATTTATTAGAAAAGATTGCTACCACTCACATTTCTCCGGCTGTGTTTATATTTGGGAACTCCAAACAAGATAGGACGCAATGTTCTAATGTGTTTAATCAGTTTAATTATGCTAGTTGCGGGATCAACTTAAAGGGACTCCTATCCCTCCCCGCCATAACCTTAATCAGGTAATTGGTGAGGAGGATATGGATGATTCCTTTATGCAAATGGCGGATGCTACGGGGCACCTCCTTAAGGAAATCATTGATTTGGAGATGCCATCAGGGTGACCTTTATATAATTGTAAATGTGTGAGGAGTCTGTCTGAGGGGGTGACTATTCGAGGGCTCTCCGAAACTATGGGTAACATTACGATGGAGAAACAACAAGCGGCAAAGGACAAGGGCCCTATAATATCGGTACAGGAGCCAGTGAACCCTCTTATGAGTATGAAGGATGGCATTACCCAAACTGAAGAAGGAGGGGGGGGGGCGGGATTGACCGGTCGGTAACAGTGGATAGATCCACTGAACCGGATCAGGAGATACTAGAAACCCGACCCGCATGTAGGGAAAGAAAGGGAAATCACTTATCCAGTAAAGAAGATAGAGGAGACTATTTATTTTCTCGTCTCTCTAACCTGCACATTAGTCTGAATTTGGCTCTAAAAACTTTGGGTGAGTCTCAGGATATGCTTGGGGGATCCCTGGCAGGTCAACAATCTGCTTTTAATCAATTAACAACACGATTGGCATTTTTAGAAGGTCTTGTGGAGGGTAAGACTAAAAATTACCACAATAATAAAGAGAATGGTCGATATAATAAACATAGGGAGGAACAAAATAGGCTGGCTACTATGGACGCAAAAATTACCACACTGTTGGAATTTATGCTTTCAAGGGATCGACCTGCTCCGTCTTATAGAGGAGTAAAAGAACAAGGGTTGCCAGGCCCAGGAGGAAAGACATCGCAGAACAAAGAACCTCAGGATGGACAGTGGTGCCCCGATAGTGTCCGTCCACCCGTTTGGAGGCAAATGGAGACCGCGTGGGGGGTGGGGGCAGGGCGCGGTGAGGAGTTTGTCATTGAATCTTCCAATGAGGGGGTATGTTTGAATATTAGTAGTGAAGACGCTAGTGTTCTGTCCCGCAAATGCATCTAATTACGATATTAATGAGGTACCACAATCGCCTATTTGTAGGTGGGAAAAAACAAAAAAGCAGGCCAGGATGCTGAAAAAAAAATATGCCTAATACGAAAATTTGGGGTAGGAATTCCAATCTTAAAGCAATTAGAAACATTCCTTCAAGAAGAGCAATAAAGTGGGAGGGGTAAAGATAATGATCCTAATAGGGGGGAGGGCCAGGTTCGGGGGCTGGATAATAATGAATATTCATTGTTAGGTGGTAATAAAAACATACATCCCGACATCTTATAGGGTAATCAATTGAGGGCAGGTCTAGATCGCCCCCAAACCAAGCAAAGTAAGAGGATCGCCTTTGGTAAAATCACTAGCACTAAACATGCTAGAATTTCAACAGGCGAGCAACAAACAAGTATATTGCCGAGTTCGCAAGTATTGGCTCCTGTTATAACTCTGGATACCCCCTTTATCAGTGGGGCGTCCACCATGCCAGAGAGTCAGAGTGGTTCCATATCTAATAATATAGGTAAGAGCCCTATAGATATACCATCCCTTAATACTCAGGAGATACAGGAAAATGCACTAGCAAAACCAATCTTATCTAATGCTAAGGTGCAGCCAGTATCCCTACAGCCCGTCTTGACGATTAACACAGGGAAGATCATTGGCTGGATTAATAATAACAAGACAGAGTCATTGGGCAGCTTGAATACAACGAACGTACTAAATCTGTTTAAAAAAATACCTTTACCACTATAACTACTGACGATATAGATGCTATAGCCCTTCCGAGACATAATCTCCAAATGATAGGCAGTTTCCACTCGCAGATGGTGGCAGACATGGTTCGTGCCCAGGAAAAAAAATCTTGAGTCTTTGGGTTTTGGTCTGTTTACACTAGCCAATGCTAAAGAGACTGATAACTTCCTGCAATATAAGGAACCGACTAATATTCAAACAGAACAAATCGTACACTCAGGCTATAACGTTTAAAAATTCGGAACCTGTATTGACCCTAATCTTTAGCTTACTCAATAACGGCCAGGATTGGTCTTGGTTACAGCCAGCTCTCAAAACTCTGGAGACCTTTAGACAGGGACCAGGATGCTCCTAACAATATCAATATTGACATTATCTCTTGGAACTCGTGTGGGGGCATAAATTTGAAGACATTTCTGAGTAAAGAAGAGATCCATATTCGCCCCCGCATTTATTTTTTTCAGGAAACTATGATGCTTAGAGAAATCCATGTGGAAGGTTTTTATACATTTTCCTCTATAGCGTCCAGGGGTGTAGCAGGGAGGCCTAGTGGTGGTTTCACTACTGCTGCCGATTGCAATCTGGGGCTCCATGGTAGTGTGATTTTTAATAGTGATTGGCTCCTAGGTATTGCTTTGACTTCGGGGAATGAAGTAGATCCAATCCTCTTGCTGAACCTATACTGGAATCCTCTGAGGGTGCCTTTCGAACAAGTGGAGGGCTCCCTCAGAGATTCTGGGTGCATGGTTTGAGAAGGGCTTTGGCAATCTTATTGTCATGGGAGGAGATTTTAACTCCCTCTGTGCAGAGGGTTCCTCGAGGAACGAGGGAGGGGATACCCCGAAGGCGCTCTATCCTAATCTTAAGAGAGGAATACGGTGGGATAAATTCCTGGAGAACTGGGATTTGGGACTTTTGGATCACCACTCCTCTGACTGGAATTTACCCAAACATACCTGGAAGAGGGGAATAAATAGCTCCAGGATTGATTTTATCTATGTTTCTAATGGTTGGAAGCAAGCTTGTGGTAAGTTGACACATATAGAGGTAGACCTGGGAGATCATATTCCTCTACTTTTTACTTTGACCGTGGCTCATCCAGAGCTACATATTAGACCCGGGTTTAAGGACCTTAATGTGGCTAATCAAGGGAGAACGGTCACTTGGAATAAGAATATGGTTAGGAAATTCAATTCCCTTATTTTAGAAACCTTGACCCGGGTCTCCGACAGAAATTTGAGGGGGGGGGGGCGGGCGCCCGTTTGGGGGGAATCACTACAACAACATTATGATGTCATGCGCCTATAAAATTAGCAAGGCGGGGGGACCGATTTACATAGACCTGTTAGTATTAGCTTGGACTCGAGAATCCACAGGTCCAAGCTAAACAAAGGCAGGGACTTGAGGACTCTGAAGAACCTTTCTATTACCTTTATTGAATTGCGTGCTAGGAAAAAAAAGATCATTCTGAAACACAAAAACTTGGTTAAGTCATTGAAAATGGACCAATACCTTATAGCCCATCAACAGATGATGGAAAGTTTATGCAAGGGAAATGATGTTAAATTTTGGGTGATTGTTAATAATACCCTTACCCCAGTTAAGGATAGACTTGAGTGCCCAATTCAAGCTGAGGTGTGGTGTACTTATTATAAGAAAGCATTTGAACTGCCCTCTAAATTTGTTATGGAACGGGATTGGGATTTGGGTTCTCCGGTTGAGGGAGAATGTTCTTGGGATCTAGGGGATATTATTTGGGCCATCAATAAAATCAAACCGTCTAGAGCGCCTGGCCCCGATGGCATACCACCTTTTGTTATAAAGGCGGCGCCGGAAATATGGGCCAAGTTACAATATTTGAGTATATCTTTGTGACCCATACTATTCCTGAATCCTGGAATGCATCATAGTTCCCATATTTAAAAAGGGTGATGTTCTCAATCCCAACAACTATAGACCCATAGCACTTTTAGATGCGGCTAGTAAGGTCTTTGGCACTTTGCTTCTAAGAAACCTTAATAAATCGATGAGGATGAATGCCTGTCTTAGTAAATTTCAGGTCGGTTTTAGAGAGGGATTGGGAACTAATCTGAATGGGAACATTTTGGCCCACTTAAGAGATACGGTTCATCATTCCAACATAGGTGAGGTTTTTTTGGGATCTTTAGACATCTCAAATGCCTTTGACGGAGTTGTTAGAGCCAGACTATGGTCAAAAATGTTAGCCATGAGTATTCCTCGTAAGATTGTTCAACTCTTGGCTTTGCTTCATAGGAATACCTCTGTTAGGGTTAGATTGACCAAGAAAGGCGCTCTCTCAGAGGCTATTGTTACTCACGTGGGGGTTAAGCAGGGCTGCTAGCTCGCGCCAACTCTCTTTAACCTATACGTGTGTGATGTGGAGGGCATGTGGCAGGGCCCTTCCATTGCACCGGCTAGGTTGGGGAGTTTGGCTATCGAGTGGACGGCGTTTGCAGACAATTTTATATTATTTGACCGTACCCCACGTGGCCTTTGATGAAAGATGGATCTTTTTTACCAGTATGCAATCGTACATAATTTTTCTCTGAATGCATCCAAATCCCGGACGCTCGAACTTACAAAAAAAAGAACTATCCAATCTTACAGCTGGAGGATGGGCAAGGACACGATGGAACAGGTCCAGGCTATCACATATTTGGGCTATAATTTCACCAACAGGTCTAGCCTGAAGGAACAAGTTACTTACCTGTAACTGTTGTTCTCCAGCATAGGTCTAGCATGGATTCTCATGCTCATGAATATTCCCTGTCGTCAGGCTGGGAATCCTCGGTAAAGAAAAAATCAGTATCAGTTTCGTTTCTGATCTGTCTTTCTTAGTAGTAACCAATCACTGATCTCTGGGTCATACTGCCCCCAGCCAATGACTGCCCTCTCCCTAAGCCCCTCCCCTGGCAGCCATCCTCAGATTTGGTAGCACGTAAAGTGGCAGTATGACCAAGTGAAGAGCCGCAGAGGGGAAGGAGGGAGGGTTCGCATGTGAATCCATGCCAGACCCATGCAGGAGAACAACAGTTAAGTACAGGTAAGTAACTTGTTCCTTCTCCAGCATGGGGTCTGGCATGGATTCACATGTTCATGAATATAAGAATACATAGCAGTATACACATGCACAACCGTGGGAGGTGGCAACAGGCTCAACATTAAGCAATACAACTCAACATTAAGCATCTCTTACCTCCTCACCAGGCTCACCTTAAGCGAACAGGTTGCGCAGCACTGCTTGGCCGACCCTGGACTCCTCCCTGGAGTCCCAATCGACGCAATAGAATCTTGTGAAGGTGTGCGTCGGCCGCCACGTACCAGCCCTGCAGATGTCCAGCAGGGGCACACCAGACAGGAACGCCGTGGTAGCAGCGATCGCTCTGGTTGAATGGGCTCTCGGACGGCCGAGCAGGGGCCGGTTTGCTAACCGGTGACAGTGCATGATGCAGCCGGAGAGCCATCTGGAAATGGAAGCCTTCGAGAGAGCCTTCCCTTGATTCACAGGTCCAAAGTTCACAAACAGCTGTGATGTCTTCCGAAAACTCTTTGTGCGGTCCACGTAGAACTTCAGCGCTGTAGCTACGTCCAGCGAGTGCAGAGTCCTCTCGGCCTGCGATGAAGGCGACAGGAAGAAAACTGGCAACACCAAGGGCTCGTTGAGGTGGAAGTCCGACGGCACCTTGGGCATAAAGGAAGGGTGCGTCCTCAGCACCACCCTTGTGTCTTGAAAAGTCAAGTATGGAGGCTTGCAAGACAGGGCCTGGATCTCTCCCACTCGTCGTTCAGAGGTGATGGCCACGTGAAATGCTGTCTTCCACGACAGGAACTTCAACGGCGCCGAATGCATAGGCTGGAATGGGGCCCTCATGAGCCTGGTCAGCACCACGTTGAGCTCCCACACCGGGGCAGGGGCCTTCACCGGCGGGAACAATCGGAATAGTCCCTTCATAAATTCCTTCACCAGGCGATGAGACCACAAGGACGCCCGTCCTGTAGTTCTGGTGTATCGGGAGATGGCAGCCAGATATATCTTGATGGAGGCGTGAGCCAGTCCAGCTTTGGCCAGCGACAGTAGGTACGGTAATACTTGAGGGGCCGTAATCCGCAGAGGGTTAATCTTCTGTCCATGGTACCAGACATAGAACCTCTTCCACTTATGTCCATAGCATTTGAGAGTTGAGGACGCCCTGGCTTTTGCAAGAACCTCTCTGCAGTCAGCGGGGATATCGTATCCTCCAAACTCTAGTGCTGCAGGAGCCAAGCCTGCAAGTTCAGCGACTCCGGGTTGTGATGAAGAATGGCGCCTCCTTCTCTGGAGAGAAGATCCATGTCCGTCGCCAGCTTGACTGGTGGGGACTCTGACAAGTCCAGAAGGTCCGGGAACCAGATCTGTCTCGGCCACGCCGGTGCGACGAGGATCATCCTGCACCTGGACCTCTTGAGCTGGTTGATGAGACGGAGCAGCAACGGCAACGGAGGGAACACGTACAGGAACAGGCCGTCCCAAGGGAACGAGAAAGCATCGCCCATGCTCCTCGGCTGTGTGAACCTACTGGCGAACCTCTAGCACTTGGAGTTCGTCGCCGTCGCGAACAGATCGATCTGGGGTTTGCCCCATCGTTCAAAGAGCCGATCCACCTGGTCCTGGCGTAGTTCCCCACTCGTGGCACGAGCGCAGCTCCCTGCTGAGTGAGTCGGCGATGGTGTTTTTTATTCCTTCCAGGTGGAAGGGAACCAGAAACATCCCCTGGGCGACGGCCCAGTGCCACAGATCCTGAGCCTCCTTGGATAGGGCTGGGGATCTGGTGCCTCCCTGCTTCCGGATGTAGAACATCGTGGTGGTGGTCGGTGAAGATCCTCACCACTTTGTCCTTGAGGGACAGAAGGAACGATTTGAGTGCCCAGAACACGCTCGTAGCTCCAGGATATTGATGTGGTGTGGAGAGACCTCTCATCCGGGAGCCAGAGGCCTCTTGCGTGGAGATCTTTGGTGTGGGCCCCCGATCCCTCCAGGGAGGCGTCCGTCGTCCCCATCTCCTGATACGCCGGGGTCTGAAAGTCTGTGCCTGCCGTGAGGTGCACACGAGTACCCCACCATAGAATCTCTCGACGGAACTCCTCGTCGAGCGGGATCCTGTCTTCGAAGCTGCCCGCTGCTTGAATCCAGCAGGCGTCGAGGAACTCTTGTAGCGGACGCATCCGAAGTCTGCAAAGGGGCACAAGTTAGATGCATGAGGACATCATCCCGAGGAGGGACTTGATGGACCTCACCCTGGCCACATCCGTGGCTAACAGGCGCTGCACCTTGCCCAAAATGGCCTTCGTCCTTTCTTACAACGGAGATGCCAATCGCTTCACTGTATAAAGCTTCGCTCCCAGAAACAGTGGCACCTGCGACGGAACCAGGTGGGATTTGGGGTAGTTGATGGCGAATCCCAGTTCCGTGAGCAGGCGGACGGTCCTCGCTGTGTGTTCGACGGCGAGTTCTCTTGACCTTGCACCGATTAGCCAGTCGTCCAGGTAGGGGTACTCGTGGATCCCTTGCAGGCACAGCCGCTCCGCCACTGGTGCGAGGCACTTGGTGAACACCCTGGGTGCCGACTTTAATCTGAACGGCAGGGCTCTGAATTGGTAGTGACGCCCCTGGACTATGAATCTGAGGAACTTTGTGTCCTTTTAGAATGGGGATGTGGAAGTAGGGAAGTAGGGATCCTCCAGGTCCAACGACGATAGGAAGTCGCCCTCCTCCAGCTGTCCCAGCATGTGCTGGAGGGTGACCATCCTGAATTTCTGTGCCTTGATGTACTTGTTTAACCGACGCAGGTCCAGGATGGGGCGCCAACCGCCTGCCTTCTTTCTGACGAGGAAGTACCTTGAGTATATCCTCAGAATATCCTCAGTTCCTCTTCTGGTGGCGAGGGCAGGAGCCCCCACCCCTGCAGTACCGAGGGCAGGAGCCCCCACCTCTGCAGCACCGAAGGAGAACTGCCGTGCCGCACAAACCGAAGGAGATCCACCCTTCGACGTGGGCGCCCCCTCTGCTGCCCACTGGCCCCCTGGTCCTGCCACAGGGTAAGCATTCATCACCCTATTTACACCCTGGGCAGCCCGGGCCACTCGCCTGCATTCGCGCCGACATTCATAATGGAAAACAAAATGTCGGGCGCGATGCGGCGCTAAAACGAGGCTTAGCGTCCTCGTGGTTGCTAAGCAACCTTCGTCTTTTTATTGACCCGCATCCGCCGGCAGGCGGAAGAGCCGGCCTCCTCAAAGGCCATCGAAGGCCCTGTTTGCCCCTGTTCGCCGCTTACCGGCGCAGTCAGCATAATTGTTCAACTCTACCCTATATCCGGCCTCAAACAAGGAAGCCTCTGCAAGGCTCCGGCCGGATCCTGGCCTAAGAACTTTGTCACTCTACTGGAAAACACCACCATGAACCTAGTAACGCCAGCCATATTACAGATGGTAAGCCCTCAATTCGCCACCCTCTCTGAAATGACTCATTTAGTGCAGACGCGCTTACGCTCACGCACGTGACTTTCGAGTTCTATTTCATCAGACCTCCCACCTATGTCGGTTGTGCCTAGGGACGCATACAGTCCACACTGTTATTTTGATGTGCCCTACGGTCACATATAGACTACACTGTGCCTTCTGATTCTTGCTGTGCCCCATGGTCGCCAATAGACCACATTTGATTTGTGCCTTGACCTGTGCTGTGCCCCATGGTCGCCAATAGACCACATTTGATTTGTGCCTTGACCTGTGTTGTGCCCCATGGTCGCCAATAGACCACATTTGCTCTGTGCCTTGACCTGTGTTGTGCAAAAACAAAGAGGTGATGGCTGGAAGGTTTAGACTGAATCTTAACCACTGGCATTGCTCGGGGCAACCCTCCAGACCATCGTTCTTCGCCTGCCAAGCCATTACAGAAGGGGAAAGACCGTGACCTGTGTTGTGCCCCATGGTCGCCAATAGACCACATTTGATTTGTGGTATGCCCCCTTACCTGTGCTGTGCCTTATGGTCGTCATTAGGTGTAACCCTAACTACCTATATATTTAATGTGCTTCTAGCTGCACTTTGACTCTCGCATTTAGGCGATAAACTGGCTTAGCCAGCTTATCCATACTTGCCTAGCTTGCCACCACCTTGCCTACCTAGATCATAGCCTATTGGTACCTGCCTAACTTATCTACCTACCTACACATGATCTCCCCACACATTGCCCAAACCTTATATTGATACACGCCTCCGCACGTAGCCTTAGTCTATACTTATAGCCTGAACCTGGACCTGCCTATTTTTATACTCCTCCTTGCCCACAACCATAATGAAAACTACCCAATACCACACCTTACACTTTGCACTGAGCCTCCTTACCACCATGGCACTTGCATCCGTGACTTCATACCCTGCTAAGGACAGAAACATGAGACTGAGGGCAAGACTGTCCCGTCTTCATGAACCATCATCCTACCACAACTATAGAGGCTATATCGATCTAGCAAACAAACGTTCGCAACACCCCAAATCCGCCACTCTCCACCCTGTTCCCTCAACCACCAACCAGACACCCTTACAAAGAGCTGCTCCCACTAAAAATAAACTACCCCCCTCGACTCAACTAACAAGTACCTTATATCTAACTGGAACTCTCATCAATGCAAGATCCTTGATAGCCCATGCCACAGAAATCTCGGACACCTTAACTAATGAAAATTTAGACATACTAGTCATAACCGAAACATGGCTCCATGAGGCGGCTGGCCCTGCCATCATGCTAGCTATACCCGACGGCTACCAACTATTAAGAGTAGATTGACCCAACACCAAAGGAGGTGGCCTAGCTATCATCCATAAATCCACCTTACCTATTAAATTAGCTACCACCCTGCCACTCCCATCATGTGAACTCCTTACTGCCAAAATGCACCTCTCTTGTAACCGGACTCTCACCATGCATGTCATTTACAGACCACCTGGACCACTAGGAACCTTCGAAGACGACCTAACAAGTATTATAACCAACAATACTAAAGACCACGTTCAAATACTATTACTGGGAGACTTCAACCTGGGCTTTAATGACTGTAATGACAAGCATGCCCTATCTGTTGCCTCACTTCTGAATGACTACGCCCTAACTCAAAAAGTCTCTTCCCCTACTCATGCCAAAGGTAGGACCCTAGACTGGATTGCTGATCGGAATTGCGACATTAGCATTACCAACATAATACCGCAATCCTGGACAGACCACCACCTAATTGTATTCAATGCCTCACTAGACCTTATCCGACCTAAACCTATACTCATGGCCCCGCCACTCCCCACCAGAAGCAAAAAAGACATCACAGCAGAACAACTCCTACCCCACCTTCTCCCTACTCTTAACAATCTAGATAACATTACAGATCCCACGTCGCTTGTGGAAGCTTACAACAGTACGATGATCAAGGCACTTGACTTGATTGCCCCTACCAAGATACGTAAAAGTAAACAACTCTGTCACCTCAACAACTGGTTCACGCCTCACCTGAAAGACCTCAGAATTCACAAAAGAAAGTTGCAGTCAATTTGGCAACACTCACCCACTGAGGAGAACAAAACTAAATTAGCCACCCTCGCCAAACAATATAAAAAGGAAATCATAAGTACTAAAAGAAATACCTTCAATGATAGAATATCTAAGGCCAAATCAGACACCAAGGAGCTATTCTCCATTCTCCGAGAAATGGAATCACCCATACCCCCAACTGACAACATTCCTAAAAATAAGCTTTGGTGCACCAATATACAAAATGCCCTAGCGGGTAAAATCAGCCTGCTCCAAACTAAAATTGCGAACAAAAAAGTATCCTTGCTCCTGCCAACGGAACCCACACCGCAGCCACAGCTCACTCCCAACCAACCCAACTCCCCTCACCTATTTAGCTTCAGAAAAATATCTATATTGGAGACAGAAAAAATTATACTATCCCTAAAGCCTTCCAACTGCAAAGGAGACAATTGCCCGGCTCAAATTATCAAAGATGCAGCTCGAGACTTAGCCCCCTTTATCTCGAAACTCATCAATGCATCCTTCAATTCCAATCTAGTACCTAATAACCTCAAACAATCCTGGGTGCTTCCCTTGCTAAAAAAACAAACACTGGACCCTGCAATACCAACAAACTACAGACCCATCACCACCGTCCCATTTCTACTTAAAATCATTGACAGAGTAGCATACCTGCAAATTCAGGACTACTTAGAAACTAACAATCTACTAGGCACACGGCAATCTGGCTTCCGTCCCCTTCATGGAACTGAAACAGCCTTGATTGACCTCAAGACCCAAATTGACGAGTTGAAGGACAATGGTAAATCAGCTATGCTGCTCCTCCTTGACTTATCGGCGGCATTCGACTTGGTAGATCACGCAGTCTTATGCAATCACCTAAGTTCTGCCGCTCATTTCTCAAGTGATGCCATAACCTGGGTACAATCCTTCCTGGCAAACCGGACAATGAGAGTCTTCTCCCCCCTAGCAGCTGCTGATCCCACACAAGTTTCATGCGGTGTTCCTCAAGGATCATGTGTATCTCCGACGATGTATAACATCTTTACTAAGCCCTTGTTTGACAAGCTGGACAGATTGGGTGTCATCTACACTAATTACGCAGATGACACACAGATCCTAATCCCCCTTTCGGGCAACTTCTTGGAAGACACAGCCTTAGTAAATAGGATATATCTCCTCATTCAGGCATGGATGGCATCACACGGCCTCTGCCTGAATGACGATAAGACTGAGTTACTGATCCTCGGCTCAGAGCTGGCCATTAAAAAACTTGACCCTAACTATGCCTCATTTAACATCGACAATAACGTCATCAAAGTGATGCCTGCAGTCAAAACCCTCGGGGTTTATCTTGACTCAGCGCTCACCTTCAAGAAACAAACGAACTCACTAGCATCCTCCACTGCATATACTTGCAAATTGATCCGAGCATGTAGACCATTTCCAACGGAGACTAGTTGCATTACACTAGCTAATGCTCTCATCATATCCAAGCTGGATTACTGCAATGCCCTTTATGCAGGATCTAACAAGTATATCCTTGACAAACTCCAAACTCTCCAAAATAACGCTGTTAGAGTAGCTTTAAAGATTCCTAATAGAGCTCATATCTCCACCTCTAGGAAAAATATCCATTGGCTAAAAATCAAAGACAGGATCGCCCTCAAAACACTTTCCCTCACCTCCAAATGTCTTAATAACTTAGCCCCCCCCTTACCTGGCCAACAGAATCCACAAGAGAACCTCAAACCGTCCCACCAGATTGATTAACGCCTTTACCCTAGTGGTGCCTAGATACAAAAAGAGTACAGCTGGCGGCTCTAGCTTCCCGGTCATAGCGGCGCAAAGTTGGAATAAACTCCCGCTAGATCTCAGAACGGACCAACCTTACTCCAGTTTCAGGCGAAAAGTCCTCACCTGGATACGTGCCAATGACACTTAGCTTGACCTCCCCTAACGATACTAGATGACTGTAACTAGATGAATGATTTCTGTTCAACCTGACTGAACCGCAGTCTTGCATTTTTCTTGCTTACCTACCTTGTGTTCTAATATGAACTGTATCAACCGTATTTTTTCCTGTACTGCCCTGTACTCTCTGAACTGTAGTCTGCATTTTCTTGTATACCCACCCCCCGCTCTAATGTGAACTGTATCAACTGCATTTCTCCTGTAACTAAGTCCTTAAGCTTACTTGTACTGTTTGCGCCCAGCTACCCTTTCGGGTTTGGTTCTGCGCTATACCAAATAAATAAACAAACCAACAGTATACTCCAGAGCCTCTTGGGGACGAGCTCGATGGCACCCTTCTTGAGCATCGCCCTTACCTCCAACAGGAGTTGAGGGACGCGATTCTCCTTCCTGGCCACGGGAGGAATGCGAGGACACTTCTTTTGAAATTTTAGCGAGTGTCCGTGGGCCAGGGTGTCCAGCACCCAACGGTCGGTGGAGATGGACTCCCACACGGTGACGAACTTCGTCAGCCGGCTTCCCACCGGGGTGCTTCGGTGGGGGCACGACACTACGGCCGGTTCAGTCAGAGGCCTTGCCGCCTTGGCCTCCTTGACGACGGCGGCAAGACCCTCCTTGCTTGCCGCGACCTCTGTAGGCCTCCTGGGACGAGGAGCGGGCCGTCTGGCGGTACGTAGAAGAGCCAATGCTGGATCCCTGTCTGCCTCCCGAGCTCCGAAAGGGCCGCCGTTGCTGAAGGACTCCTAGGGCTCGGGCTGTCTCTGTGTCGGTCTTGATGGCCTGGAGGTACTCATCCACCGTCTTTCCAAACAGGTTGTTGCCGTCGAACGGCATATCCAACACTCTGGTCTGGACGTCCTGGCGAAAGTCCGTTGCCTTGAGCCATCCTCGTCGTCGAAGGCAAACCCCGTTGCCCAGCTGGCAAAATCCGGTATCGGCAATGTCCGTTGCCACCGTTATGGCGTGGTCCGACGCCACCTCACCTTCCTGCAGAATCTTTAGGGCCTCCGCCCTCTTGTCCGGTAGGAAGTCTAGCAGGGGAGCTATCTTGAACCAAAGCTCCCTGTCGTAACGGGCCACAATCGCTAAGGCATTGGCCGCCTTAATCGTTGTCCCATGTAGTCCAACTTCTTGCCCTCGCTGTCCGGCGGGGAAGTGGAAGTTGAAGCCGCCACACCCGCTGCTTTCTTCTTGGCCGCTGGCGAGACGACCGAGTCTGGCATAGGCTGGGCCCTGAGGCACAAGGGGGCGGCGTCGGGGACCCAGTACTTCTTCTCGTACCTGTCCCTTTTGGCGGGTGTCGTGGAAGGGTTCTTCAGGATAGTCAGGCCTTCGTCCCAGATGTCGTCGAGCAACGGTACCGCGAGGACCGTCTTTCTCTTGGCCTCCCGCCGTTGGTAAGGAACAAGTTACTTACCTGTAACTGTTGTTCTCCAGCATGGGTCTGGCATGGATTCACATGCTCATGAATATTCCCCGTCGTCAGGCTGGGAATCCTCGGTAAAGAAAAAACCAGTATCAGTTTCGTTTCTGATCTGTCTTTCGTAGTAATAACCAATCACTGGTCTCTGCGTCATACTGACCACAGCCAATGACTGCCCTCTACCTAAGCACCGCCTCTGGCAGCCGTCTTCAGATTTGGAAGCACGTGAAGTGGCAGTATGACCAAGTGAAGAGCCGCAGAGGGGTAGGCGGGAGGGTTCGCATGTGAATCCATGCCAGACCCATGCTGGAGAACAACAGTTACAGGTAAGTAACTTGTTCCTTCTCCAGCATGGGGTCTGGCATGGATTCACATGCTCATGAATAAAGAATACATAGCAGTACACACATGCACAACCACGGGAGGTGGCAAAGGCTCAACATTAAGCATTACATCAAACTCAACATTAAGCATCTTACCTCCTCACCAGGCTCACCTCAGGCGAACAGGTTGCGCAGCACTGCTTGGCCGACCCTGGACTCCTCCCTGGAATCCCGATCGACGCAGTAGAACTTCGTGAAGGTGTGCGTCGACCTCCACGTAGCAGCCCTGCATATGTCCAGCAGGGGGACACCAGAAAGGAACGCCGTGGTAGCTGCGATCGCTCTGGTGGAATGGGCTCTCGGACGGCCGGGCAGCGGTCGGTTTGCCAACCGATGACAGTACATGATACAGCCGGAGAGCCATCTGGAAATGGAAGTCTTCGAGAGAGCCTTCCCCTGATTGACAGGTCCAAAGTTCACAAAGAGTTGTGACGTCTTCCGAAAACACTTCGTGCGGTCCACGTAGAACTTCAGCGCTCTAGCCACATCCAGCGAGTGCAAAGTCCTCTCAGCCGGCGACGAAGGCGACGGGAAGAACACAGGCAACACCAAGGGTTCGTTGAGATGGAAGTCCGACGGTACCTTGGGCATGAAGGAGGGGTGCGTCATGAGCACTACCCTCGTGTCGTGAAAAGTCAAGTACGGGGCCTTGCAGGAAAGGGCCTGGATCTCTCCCACCCGTCGTGCGGAGGTGATGGCCACAAGAAACGCTGTTTTCCACGACAGAAACTTCAATGGGGCCGAGTGCAGAGGCTCGAACGGAGGTCCCATGAGCTTGGTCAGCACCACGTTGAGCTCCCACGCCGGGGCCGGAGCCTTCACCGGCGGGAACGATCTGAACAGTCCCTTCATGAACTCTTTCACCAGACGATGAGACCACAAGGACGTCCGTCCCGTGGTTCTGGTGTATCGGGAGATCGCAGCAAGATGAATCTTGATGGACGCGTGTGCCAGTCCAGCTTTGGCCAGCGTCAGCAGGTACGGCAGAACTTGGGGAGCCGTAATCCGTAGAGGGTTAATCTTCTGTGCGTGGCACCAGACAGAGAACCTCTTCCATTTGTGTCCGTAGCATTTAAGAGTCGAGGACGCCCTGGCCTTTGCAAGAACCTCTCTGCAGTCGGCCGGTATGTCGTATCCTCCAAACTCTAGCGACGCAGGAGCCAGGCCTGCAAGTTCAGCGATTTCGGGTCGTGGTGGAGGATGGCGCCTCCTTCCCTGGAGAGCAGATCCGCGTCCACCGGCAGCTTGATTGGTGAGGACGCTGACAAGTCCAGAAGGTCCGGGAACCATATCTGCCTCGGCCACGCAGGTGCGACGAGGATCATCCTGCACCGTGACCTCTTGAGCTGGTTGACGAGCCGGATTAGCAGTGGCAAAGGAGGGAACGCGTAGAGGAACAGGCCCTCCCAGGGGAACGAGAAAGCATCGCCCATGCTCCTCGCCTGGGGAAACCTGCTGGCGAACCTCCGGCACTTGGAGTTCATCGCCGTCGCGAACAGGTCGATCTGGGGTGTGCCCCACCGTCGGAAGAGGCGATCCACCAGATCCTGCCGTAGTTCCCACTCGTGGCATGAGCGCAGCTCCCTGCTGAGTGAGTCGGCGATGGTGTTTTTTATCCCTGCCAGATGAAACGGCACCAGAAACATCCCTTGGGCGACTGCCCAATGCCACAGGTCCTGCGCCTCCTTGGACAGTGCTGGGGACCTGGTTCCGCCCTGTTTTCTGATGTAAAACATGGTGGTGGTGTTGTCGGTGAAGATCCTCACCACCTTGCCCTTGAGGGACGGAAGGAAGTACCTGAGGGCCCAAAACACTGCACGGAGCTCCAGGACGTTGATATGTAAGGATTTCTCCGTCGGGAGCCAAAGGCCCCTTGCGTGCAGATTTTCGGTGTGCGCTCCCCACCCTTCCAGGTAGGCATCCGTGGTCACTGTCTCCTGGTGGGCTGGGGTCTGGAAGGCCATGCCCGCCGTCAGATGCGCGCGGGTGCCCCACCACCGGATCGCTCGTCGGAAACTCTCGTCGAGTGTGATCCTTTCCCCGAAGTTGCCCGTCGTTTGGATCCAGCGCGCGTCCAGGAACTCCTGCAACGGGCGCATCCGGAGCCTGCACATGGGAATGAGGTAGACGCAGGAAGACATCATTCCGAGGAGGGACTTGATGGACCTCACCTTGGCCGCGTCGGCCACCAACATCCGCTGCACCTTGCCCAGGATGGTCCTGGTCCTCTCCTCCGACGGGGAGGCCCGAAGGGACACTGTGTTGAGCCTCGCTCCCAGAAACAGAGTGTCTTGCGAGGGTACCAGGTGGGATTTGGCGTAGTTCACGGAGAATCCCAGGTCCGTGAGAAGTTGGACGGTCCTTGCCGTGTGGACCACGGCGAGCTCCCTTGTCTTGGCCCGGATGAGCCAGTCGTCCAGGTAGGGGTAGACGTGGATCCCTTCGCGGCGCAGCTGAGCCGCCACCGGTGCGAGGCACTTGGTGAACACCCTGGGTGCCGACCGTAGACCGAAGGGGAGGGCTTTGAACTGGTAATGCCGCCCTTGGACCACAAACCTGAGGAATTTTCGGTGCCCCTTCAAGATGGGAATATGGAAGTAGGCATCCTCCAAATCCAACGACGACAGGAAGTCTCCTTCCTCCAGCTGACCCAGGACGTGCTGGAGGGTGACCATCCGGAACTTTTGCGCCTTGATGAACTTGTTCAGACGTCGCAGGTCCAGGATGGGGCGCCATCCCCCCGTCTTCTTCTTCACGAGGAAGTATCTCGAGTAGACTCCGGAGCCCCGCAGCCTCTTTGGGACGAGTTCGATGGCGCCCTTCTTGAGCATCGCCTTCACCTCCAGGAGAAGTTGAGGGACGTGAAGTTCTTTCCTGGCCACGGGGGGGACGCGCGGACACTTTCTTTGAAACTCGAGCGCGTGGCCCCGGGCCAAGGCGTCCAGCACCCAACGGTCGGTGGAGATGGACTCCCACACGCTGACGAAGCTCGCCAGCCGGCCTCCCACCGGGGTGCTTCGGTGGGGGCCCGACCCCCCGGCCGGTTCAATCCTGCTTCAACGAGGCTTTAGCGCCTTGTCCTTGGCGACGACGGCGGGGTCCGCCAGGCTTGCCTCGTCCTCTGTAGGCCTCCTGAGATGACGAGCGGGCCGCTTGACGGTAGGTGGAGAAACCGCCGCCGGAACCTTTGGAGGCGCCCTTGCCTCCGCTGCTCCGAAAGGGCGTCCGTCGTTGTTGCAGAACTCCAAGGGCCCGGGCCGTCTCGGTGTCCGCTTTAATGGCCTGAAGGGAATCGTCCACCGTTTTCCCAAACAGGTTGTTCCCATCGAAGGGCATGTCCAGGACTCTGGTCTGAACGTCTTGACGGAAGTCCGTAGCCTTGAGCCATCCACGCCGCCTAAGGCAAACGCTGTTGCCCAACTGGCGGAACCCAGTGTCGGCGATGTCCGTCGCAACGGTAATGGCGTGGTCCGAAGCCACCTCACCTTCCTGCAGGATCTCCAGGGCCTCTGCCCTCTTGTCGTCCGGCAAGAAGTCCAGCAGGGGAGCCAGTTTGTACCAGAGCTCC
Organism: Ambystoma mexicanum; assembly: GCF_040938575.1. Lineage (NCBI taxonomy): Eukaryota > Metazoa > Chordata > Amphibia > Caudata > Ambystomatidae > Ambystoma > Ambystoma mexicanum. Next base: position 1,096,048,084 of record NC_090924.1, read on the forward strand.
CTGTCGTATCGGGCCACGATAGCCAAGGCATTGGCAGCTTTAATCGTCGTCGCTGCAGACGAGATGACTCTGCGTCCCATAGCGTCCAATTTCTTTCCCTCGCCGTCCGGTGGGGAAGTCGAAGTGGAGGCCGCACCCCCCCCTGCTTTTTTCCTGGCCGCCGCGGAGACGACGGAGTCCGGGGTAGGCTGCGCCCGGAGGCACAGGGGGGCCGTGTCCGGGACCCGGTACTTTTTCTCGTACCGGTCTCTTCTAGCTGGCGTCGTGGACGGGTTCTTGAGGAGGGTGAGGCCCTCATCCCAAATGTCGTCCAATAGAGGCACCGCGAGGACCGTCTTCCTCTTGGCCTCGCGCCGCTGATAAAGGAAACCTTCCTTCTTCTTCTCCTCAGGGCAGAGTTGGAAAAGCTCGGATGCACTGGCGATCATTGAGTGGAACGATCCAATCTCGTCGGGCGGAGAAGCCCTGGTGGGAGGCGACGACGGTACATCCTCGTCGTATACCTCGTCGTCCGTACCCGTCGCTGCCGTGTCAGTCCCCGTATCATCCCCTCGGGTGGACGGGGAGGAGGGCTGGAAGGGGCGCGACGGCTGAAAAGGAGGTGGAGGGTGGATCCTTCTTTTCTTGGTAGGGGGAACACCAGAAGGTCCCGGTTCTGGGTCCCCCGACGGGAGAGGTTCCGTCGGCAACGGTAGTCTCGTCCTTATCTCAGAGCATAAGGACTGTATAGCCAACAAAATGGCCGCCGAGTTGTCTCGCGGCGCTGGCAGAGGGGAATCCGACGGGCGATCAGGGGCCCCGTCGGTACCCTCGATCCATCCCGACGGGCCGGTCTTCTTCCACGCCGAGGCCGTGGCTTAAGACCTCGACCAGCTCCTCCTCCGAGGTTGAGGCCGAATCTACGACGACGCCCTGCCCCCCCCTTTTTCTTCCCCACGGGGGATTTCACGGGGGTCCTATCGATGGGCACAAAAGAGGACTCCCTCCGAGGTGGCAGGGAGACTCTGAGCCCCCGAGGTCGCCACCACTGGTGTAGCCTCCACAGGCTGAGCCAGGGCCGCCGCGACAGTTTCGATAGAGGGCTTGGCCGGATGGATTAAGGCCTTCACCACCTTAGGTGCGCTCACCGCCTTATCCTTGAGGGGGGGGGGACACTGCCTCGCTCCCCCTCCGCCTTCGAGCTCGACCGGGGCCTCTCCAGGAGCTTCGCCGGGTGCTCGGCCTTCCTCTTACCCGACCCAGAGCGTTGGCTCGTGGTTGATGGTGCCGGGGAGGGTGCGCCCTGCCTGGCGCCCGTAGAGCCCGACCGTTCGGCGCTCCCGGTGCCAGCGGACTCGCGGTGCTTGGCCTTATGTTGGACCCCCGTCGCCGGGGCGTCCTCAAAGGTCTTAGAAGACCGCTCGGATTTCTTCCTCCTCTTCTCGCCGGACGGGCTCTTCCCTTCTAGCCAGTTGGCGAGACGTTGATGGCGGTCCTTCATGGTCCGCTCCGACATGTTGCCGCAAAACGCACAGTTCTTCTCCACGTGCGTCTTGTCCTCATGTAGGCAGTAAAGACAAAAAGAGTGTTCGTCCTCCTTGAAGACGTTCTGCAGCTGGCATCCAGGGCAGACCCTGAACAGCTTTCCGGGCGTCGAGCTTCCCTTCTCCTGGGCCATGGCCGGGCCTGAGAAACTTCTGGAGTCCTCCAAAAGCGTAGCTCGACGAAATCTTCACCCTTGAGGGGCGCAGACGAATCCGAAACGGGTCCCCGTTGATCGGATGGAGAGTCGGTGGTGCTTGAGGCTCTTTTGACCGAAAAAACGAAGTTTTTGAGAAAAAACGTGAAAAAAAAATAGCACTAACGCTCGAGAGCAAAAGCACGAGGATCCCAACACATGAACGTGCGGTAAAAATCTGAAGATGGCTGCCAGAGGCGGTGCTTAGGTAGAGGGCAGTCATTGGCTGTGGTCAGTATGACGCAGAGACCAGTGATTGGTTATTACTACGAAAGACAGATCAGAAACGAAACTGATACTGGTTTTTTCTTTACCGAGGATTCCCAGCCTGACGACGGGGAATATTCATGAGCATGTGAATCCATGCCAGACCCCATGCTGGAGAACGAAAGCCTTCCTTTTTCTGTTCCTCAGGGCAGAGCTGGAAGAGCTCGAATGCCCTGGCTATCATGGCATGGAAAGAGCCAATTTCATCGGGCGGAGAGGCCCGAGGGGGGGGGGGGGGGGTGATGAAAGAATGTCCGTTGTATCATTGCCACCGTCGTCGTCCGTCCCCGTCGCTGTATCCGTCGCCTTATCATCCCGAGGGTCCGGCGAGGAGGATGAGGGGTCCACAGGCCTTGTGGGCACGAAGGGCGGTGCGGTGTGGACTCTCCTACGCTTGTTCGGAGGGCTTCCCGACGGTCCTGGTTCTGGATCCTCCGTCGGGGTCCGTGGTAACCTCGTCCTTATCTCAGTACATAAGGATTGGATCGCCAACAAAATGGCCGCCGAGCTATCCTGGGGCTCGGGCAATGGCTGCGACGGGCGGGATGGCTGCTCCACTGGGCCCTCGTCGTCGCTATGTTCGATCACATCAGCAGGATCCTTCCCCTGGGATCGAACCTTCCTGAACCTCTCGTTGAGGCCTTTCACGGTTTCCACCAGATCCTCCTTGGAGTCTGAATCCGAGTCCGTAATGGCCACCGGCCCCCCCCCTCTTTTTCCACCAGGTTCTTCACAGGGGTCTTAACGATGGGCTGGAAAGAGGATTCCCTCCACGGTGGCAGGGAATCTCTGGGCCCCGAGGCCGCCTCCACTGGCGTAGTCTCTGCCGGCTTCGCCAGGGCCGCTGCGACAACCTCGATAGAGGCCTTTGCCGGTTGGATCAAGGCCCTCACCACCTTAGGTGCTTCCTGGGCCTTTGCTTTGGGGGAGGGTCATCGCCTCGCTCCCCCTCGGCTCCCTTCGAGATCGACCGGGGCCTCTCCAGAAGCTTACCCGGGTTCTCGGACTTCCTCTTCCCCGAACCAGAGTGCTGGCTCATGGCTGATCGTGCCGGGGAAGTCGCGCCCTGCTTGGCAGTCGAAGAGCCGGACCTTTCTGCGCTCCCAGTGCCCGCGGACTCACTGTGCTTGGCCTTCTGTTGGGCCCCCATCACCGGGGCACCCTCACAGGACTAAGAAGACTGCTCACACTTTTTCTTCGCCTTCTCAACTGCTGTGCCCTTCTCCAGCCAGCCGGCGAGCCGGGAACGACGATCTTGCTTGGTCCGTTCCGACAGGTTCTTGCAGAATGCACAGTCCTTCTCCACGTGCGTCTTGTCCTCATGAAGGCAGTAGAGACATCTCGAATGCTTGTCCTCCTTGAAAACATTTTGCAATCTGCATCCCGGGCAGCTCCTGAACAGCTTGGATCCGGGAGTCGAGCTTCCCTTGTCCTGGGCCATGTCCGTTGAGGTAGGCCCGAGATCCTCCGGAATCCTCCAAGAAGCGTAACTCGACGAAAACTTCACCCTTGAGGGGCGTAGAAGAATTCCGAAACGGGTCCCCGTTATCTGAAGTAGAAACGGTGGAGCTTGAGACTCGATTAAACCGAAAAAAATTAGAAAATCTCCTGAAAAAGCACAAAAACGCAGTAAAAGCTCAAGAGCTAAAGCATGAGGACTCCCAACACTTGAACGTGTGGTAAAAATCGGAGGATGGCTGCCAGGGGAGGGGCTTAGGGAGAGGGCAGTCATTGGCTGGGGCAGTATGACCCAGAGATCCGTGATTGGTTACTACTACGAAAGACAGATCAGAAACGAAACTGATTTTTTCTTTACCAAGGATTCCCAGCCTGACGACGGGGAATATTCATGAGCATGTGAATCCATGCCAGACCCCATGCTGGAGAAGATGTGGAAACTGAGCCTGGAGGAAAAGGCGGTAAACCTCAAAGTGCAAATTACATTTTTTAAAGTTAGGGTGTGTAAATTTTCATTGCTACCCCTAATGCGATTCTATCTTGCAAAATGTGAGCCGGTCCTTCTGTATGGCCTAGACATTTTTACTCCTGATATGAGTTTGTGCCTTAACATTATTCAGGGGAAAATGTGGAAAGAACTTCTTGGTTTAGCAATGTCTATTCCCAAAGCAATTATACGACATGAGTTATGCCTCACATCACTTAAAGCAAGATACCTTTGCAGGTAATTGTCTTTAAGGAAAATAATTGATCCTCCAACTAACACTCTGTATGAAATGTTAAGTGAGGTTGTAAAATCTGGGACGGTGGTATCTATTAGACTGTTTTGTGAAAAAATGATTGTTTTATTAGATACTTTAGGTCTATGCTTGGACGATCTTATTCAGCGTCCATGGTTGGTTAAGAGGCTTCTATTCAAGGCAGATTGGGTAGATGCGGTAAATGGGATGAACTCCTACAACCACATACAATGAGTATGCACTACATGGGTATGCCAGGGAATGTGTGCCCCTTTACTTACAAAGATTCCCATGTGATTGAGCCTAAAGCGCATGTATATAGATCTGGCCCTATCAGATACCAACCCTAGAAAGAACACGGTATTGGTTGTACGATGATGCTCTACTCAAATTGGATCTATTGGACTTTTCATGTCGATTTTGTGGAAAAACTAGATTTCCAGTATTATCTTGTAATTATTTTGAGCCTAAACGTGCAATCTACCTGAAAGATAGATTCTACAAAGATCTCGAAATGTCTAGGCATCTGTTTTGGAGCCATTGTATGTGGGGCTTAAACATACAATGGCTCCAAAACATACATACAGCTGGTGAAGCTCAACGCCCTGATTCCTCGCCCTGCCGCCTGCCACCTGCAGGGTCGGAACGGCCAGACACCATATACACTTGCGGTGAGTCGACGCCAAATGAGCTAACCAGGGGGGCTTCCTGCAATCTCTCCTCCCATCCCCCAGTGGCATATAACTTGAAAGGGATAATTCCCCCGATGACTCCGACGCTGTTGGACCCCCCCCCCCTCCTGACTGGCTGGCTGTAGTTTTTGGCATCACTAACTCCAGGCCCAGGACTTGCCCAGGGGGCATCTCCACGCAGGCAGCTCAGCAGCCTGGTGACTGGCTTCCTGTTGAAGGCAGCCCTTAGGGAAGGTGAATAAAGGCCTTAAGTGTAAGGTACACCGGAGCCTAGACCTGCGACCTACGTACCCCAGATGCAACAGGAGTCCACCCCCCTTCACATTCTCCCGCTGTACCACACTAATCCATGCCTCTGGACTTGTCTACATAAAGAGGGGATACCTTGCAGGCGCTGCAGAGAACTCCAGGGCCTACAAACTCTGAGCTTGCGTAACCCTGGCACCCACTGGCTCGCAACTCAGTTACTCAACGTCCCCTAACAAGTGACGACTGACCGCCAACCCCTCCAAATCTCCAGGGTGCAGCAGAGGAGGATCCATTGGGTGGAAGAGGGTCGAAAGATTGGGAAACCCAGGAGTGGAAGGTGACCCCACAGGGTGCCTCAGAGGTGGCCGCCTATCCCTACCACAGAATGGGAAACCCCAAGAAGCAGGTGAAGATAGAACAGTTTGCCAGGTCTGAGCAGAACCCTCCCACACTGGCGGAAATACCAGGCCCATCCCACCTGGATGTCTCTGCTCTGAACCAGACATTATTAGCGTTGAAGAACAGTACTGACAGTCTTGGGGCCAAAATAGATGCCCTGACCTGCAAGGTCGATGTTTCCGTGATCCAGACTGACAAGCTCTGTGGCCAGATGACGGGAGCAGAACAGAGGATCAGCGAAGGAGAAGATAAGGTTGCAGTACTCCAAAGCAAGGTAGCCTCCCTGCAACAAACAATCAAGAAGGTGGTGGCAAAGAATGATGATCTCGAAGGGAGATCTAGAAGGAATAACATTCGGATAACAGGCGTTGCAGAATCTACTCCTATAAACAACACAGCTTTTTGTGGAAAAATTACGTATGGAGGTCCTCGATAATCCACCAGTCACAAGTATCTTTATGATAGAGCGTGCACCTCACTCCCTGGAATGCAAGCCCCCCCCTCCTGGGGGATCTTTAACTATGAGAGACAGAGACATACTACTCCAAGCAGCTAGAGGAAAGAAGGCCCTGCAGTGGGGATCAGTGACCATACGCCTTTTTCCCGGACTTCAGACAGCAAGTCCAGGACCAAAGAAAGACCTTCCAGGCTGTGAAGAACAGTTTAAGAAGGAAAGAGATACGGTACTCCATGATATTCCCTGCCAAGCTCAGAGTGGTGTACGATGGCAGGGTTACCTTGTTCACGTCCCCGGAAGCCGCTGTTTTGCTATGGGCATCCCGGACCCGAGGGTTGTCCCCTGCAGGTTCCCCATGGCATCCGCACAGTGAATATTAAGTCTTGCGCAATATGATAGAAGTTTGTGTTTCTGGCGTGGGAAGGGGGTGGGCGGGGGTGAGCTGTTCATGACATGTTGAGTTATGGGGTTCATGGTGGGGGGGTTGAAATGCTTAGGAGAACAGGGTGTAAATTGACAAGTGACACAAAATGCTGTCAGAGCACTCAGAATACCGTATATGCTAGGCTTGACATATTTAGAGTTCGCACAAGAGCACCACAGACACCAAGTTTGGTTTTTTCATCAATATGCAAACACAAAGGGTTATGATGCACAACCAAAAAAGGGCGTACACCTGGGGCAGTGAAGTCACACTGTTGACTTGGAATAGGAATAAGTTACTCACCCGTAACTGTTGTTCTCCAGAATGGGTCTGGCATGGATTCACATGCTCATGAATATTCCCCGTCGTCAGGCTGGGAATCCTCGGTAAAGAAAAAATCAGTTTCAGTTTCGTTTCGGAACTGTCTTTCTACTTGTAACCAATCACTGGTCTCTGGGCCATACTGACCCTAGCCAATGATTGCCCTCTACCTAAGCCCCTCCTCTGGCAGCCATCTTCAGATTTGGTAGCACGTAAAGTGGCAGTAGGACCAAGAGAAGAGACGCAAAGGGGTAGGTGGGAGGGTTCGCATGTGAATCCATGCCAGACCCATGCTGGAGAACAACAGTTACAGGTAAGTAACTTGTTCCTTCCCCAGCATGGGGTCTGGCACGGATTCACATGCTCATGAATGCAAGAATACATAGCAGGACACACATGCACAACCACGGGAGGTGGCAAGGCTCAACATTAAGCATTTCAGCTACTCAACATTAAGCATCTCTTACCTCCTCACCAGGAACACCTTCAAGCGAACAGGTTGTGCAGCACTGCCTGGCCGACTCTGGACTACTCCCTGGAATCCGGGTCGACGCAGTAGAATCTCGTGAAGGTGTGCGTCGACCTCCACACAGCAGCCCTGCAGATGTCCAGCAAGGGCACACCAGACAGGAACGCCGTAGTAGCAGCGATAGCTCTGGTTGAATGGGCACTCGGACGGCCGGGCAACGGTCAGTTTGCCAACCGGTGACAGTGCATGATGCAGCCGGAGAGCCATCTGGATCTCTCCCACTCGTCGTGCGGTGATGATGGCCACAAGAAACGCGGTCTACCACTATAGGAACTTCAGCTGTGCCGAATGCAAGGGCTCAAATGGCGGACCCATGAGCCTGGTCAGCACCACATTGAGCTCCCACGCCGGGGCACGAGCCTTCACCGCAGGAAGGAGCTGAACAGTCATTTCATGAACTCCTTTCACCAGGCAATGAGACTACAGCGACGACCGCCCCAGAGTTCTGGTGTAGCAGGAGATAGCCGCCAGATTGATTTTGATGGAGGCATGCGCCAGCCCCGCCTTGATCAGCGTCAGCAAGTACGGCAGCACTTGAGGGGCTGTAATCCGTAGAGGGTTGATCTTCTGTGCAAGGCACAAGACAGAGAACCTCTTCCACTTATGTCCATAGCACTTAAGAGTCGAGGACGCCCTTGCCTTTACAAGAACCTCCTTGCAGTCCGCCGGGATATCGTAGCCTCCAAACTCTAGTGCTGCAGGAGCCAGGCCTGCTGGTTCAGCGATCCCGGGTCATGATGTAGGATGGCGCCTCCTACCCTGGCGAGAAGATCTGCGTCCGTCGGCAGTTTGACTGGGGGAGGGGACGCTGACATATCCAGAAGGTCCGGGAACCACATCTGCCTCGGCCACGCCGGTGCGACGAAGATCATCCTGCACCGGGACCATCTGAGTTGACTGATGCGTCGCAGAAGCAACGGCAACTGTGGGAACGCATACAGGAACAGGCCGTCCCAGGGGAAGGAGAAGGCATCGCCCATGCTACCCGGTTGGGGAAACCTGTTAGTGAACTCCGGCACTTGGTTTCGTCACTAACAGACTGATCAGGGGATTGTCCCACCGTTGGAATACGAGATCCACTTGATCCTGCCGAAGCTCCCACTCATAGCAAGAGCGCAGCTCCCTGCTGAGTGAGTTGGCAACTGTGTTCTTTATGGAAGGAAAGACCTGAGGGGCCAGAACACGGCCCGGAGCTCCAAGACGTTGATGTGCAGGGACCTCTCCTCCGGGAGCCAAAGGCCTCTTGCGTGGAGATCTCCGGTGTGCATTCCCCATCCATCCAGGGAGGCGTCCGTCGTCACCGTTTCCTGATGCGCTGGGGTCTGGAAGTCCATGCCCACCGCGAGATGCGCGCGGGTGCCCCACCACCGAATCGCTTGACGGAATGTCTCGTTGAGGGAGATCTGGTCTTCAATGCTTTTCGCCTCTTGCATCCAAGGGACGTTGAGGAACTCCTGCAGTGGCCGCATCTGCAACCTGCACAGACGCACAAGGTAGATGCACGATGGCATCATGCGGAGCAGGGACTTGATGGACCTCACCCTGGCCACCTTCATGGTCAACAGCCGTTGTACCTTGCCCAGGATGGCCTTCCTCCTCTCCTCCGACGGTGAAGCCAACCACGCCACTGTGTCGAGTCTGGCTCCCAGGAACAGGGCGTCTTGCGACGGTACCAAGTGAGACTTTGCAAAGTTGATTGAGAATCCCAGTTCCGTGTGCAGGTGGACGGTCTTCGCTGTGCGGTCGACGGCGAGTTCCCTTGACTTTGCTCGGATGAGCCAATCGTCCAGGTAGGGGTATAGTGGATCCCCTGCAGGCGCAGCCGCGCCGCCACCGGTTCCAGGCAGTTGGTAAAGACCCTTGGAGTCGACTTTAACCGAAGGGCAGAGCCTTGAACTGGTAGTGCCGCCCTTCGACCACGAATAGTAGGAACTTTCGATGTCCTTTGTGTATGGGGATGTGGAAGTAGGCATCCTCCAAGTCCAGTGACGACAGGAAGTCGCCTTCCTCCAGCTGTCCCATGACGTACTGAAGAGTAACCATCCGGAACTTCTGGGACTTGATGTATTTGTTGAGGCAGCCAAGGTCTTTGATGGGTAGCCAGCCACCGGCCTTCTTTCGGACGAGGAAATACTGCGAGTATACCGGAGCCCCGGAGCCTCTTTGGGACGAGTTCAATCGCGCCCTTTCTCAGCATGGCTCGTACATCATGGCTCGTACCTCTACTGCTTTTCTTTCCTGGCCACAGGTCGGAAACGGGGGCATTCCTTTGGAACTCCAGAGTGTGCCCGTGGGCGAGGGCATCCAGCACCCAACGGTCGGTTGAGATGGACTCCCATGAAGTTCGCCAGCCGGCTGCCCACCGGGGTGCTCAGGTGGAGGCCCGACGTCACAGCCGGTTCAGTCCTGTTTCGCCAAGGCCTTGCCACCCTGGGCTCCTTGGCGCCGATGACAGTACCCGACAAGGATGCCCGCTATGTCCCCTACTATTCGCCATAGTGATGGACCATTTGAGGATACAATCTGCAGCAGACATGCACAGAAGGGGAATCCGTCTTACTGGCGAGCCATCGATCGTCTCGCTTTATGCGGGTGATACCTTGTTGTTCATCCACGACCCAGCGAGCCATCTGGCACCCCCAGGTGCAGCAGGGGGGACGGGCACACTTCTTCACTGACCCAGGGACTGTGCACGACTTCCTGGAGACGCTGCCAAAAGAATGAGGAGGTTGTGTTCTCTGGAACCAGCGTCTCTGGGGGCAACTTTGCCCTGGACAGCAGTCCAATGAGCATATGGAAGGGAGAACCCTGACCGCCTGCTACTGCGGCTGCCCCTGCGATTCTACTGATGTGTTTTGTTTTTTTTTTCCTACTGGTGGGGTGTAAATATGCTTGAATATGTAAAGAATCAGTCCAGCAGCTAATATAAGGTGATATAATAATTGCCTTCCCCTGAAGTCTGCAGCGGCGCGCAGTCCCTCGAGTTCTGGAGTCCGGCGTCCCCGTGCTTTGGCCCATGATGTTTGTTGATCTGGCCAGCGGGTTAGAGCGGCAGAGACAGTGCAGCGGTGTATGCAGGAACTGGAGTTGGAAGAGGTCTGGCGGCTACTCTGACCAGAGGACAGGGAATATACATCCCACTCAACGGTCCACAACACCTCATCACATAGGGATTACATTCTCGCAAGCTTGCCCTTTATACACAGAACAACTGACTGTGCTATCCTCCCCAGAACATTGACAGACCACTCGCCCAGGCTCTGGTCGTTGGACCTGGGGGTGAGGCGATCTCCCGCCCCTTCTGGCGGTTTAAGGCGACAGCCCTATCCGACATTGTGTTTAAAGTGAAGTGCTGAATCTAGTCAAGTGCTACTTCCAGGAGAACCTGGGATTGGTCTCTACGATGAGCTCCATGTGGCAGGGCTTTAAAGTGGTACTGCAAGGGGGATGCTTGTCTCTGGAGCTGGGAATGCTGACGACAATACATATCTGTATACAAGAGAACAGAGGGGTCCTGCATGTAAGGATACTATTCTTTTGCAAATTGTTCAAATGCAAAGTCACTTACATAAGTAGCAAACTGGCAGCATACTATTTACTGTCATGTAATGCACATCTGTGTAAAAAATGCAGTTAGGCACTCAAAGTGAAGGTCGGTTTGTTTACTGATTGCTGACACATTCTTTTTGAAAACATACATATAGGTTAGAAAATACCATGAACAACGTAAACAAATAACAAATACCCAACTAGGGTTCACAGAGCGAAATACAAGTTATCCGATGATTAGACAAAAGGGTACAAATAGCAGTGTAGTCCCAACAGGGTAAATAATTTGTACATGCAACGGAGAGTTTCCCAAGTCAAAGAATACCCAAACCAAACAAACAAAAGCATTACTTCATGCCAATGTACAGATATCAATCTAATACCAACAGTGTTAATTGTTTTCACATATGGGGGAGGGAAAGAAAGGGAGTTCCCACACACAAGAGCATTGCTTCATGCAGATTTGTCATTCAATGTGAACATTGTAAATATGCACAGATAAAAAAATCCCAAATGATAGAGTCTACAAGGTGCACAAAATTCTACACCTTGTATTTGGAAATGGAAACTCCATATAAAGTTTTTTTGGTGTCTTAAGTCTTCCTTAGAATATAGTCAATATATTGCATCTAGGAGACTAGACCTTGGAGAGGTCAATTAGAGCCATGCTAAAGGGTGACCTTGTAAGAAGTCAAGACAATACGTAGACAACTGTCTTAGACAGAATTGGAAATTAAGCATTATTAGAACAGGGCTGAGTAGGCGGAGGATTTGGGCGACACGCCCAACCTTAGGGCTGCATTGGATTGCTTCAATGATTTGGCGTAGCGATGGGTAAATTACCTGGCGCGCCTGGCAATGGCCCATAGATGTGGTGAGGAGGGCAGGCAACGTGCCGCAATGCTTAGACAGGAAAGGGGGGCGGGGGCTACGGTTATTCCCGCCGTGAGAAACAAGGTTGGTGAGGTGGTGGTAGAGCCGGACGCTATTCTGAATGTCTTCCGCCAGTACTACAAGCGCCTATATACATCAAGGGAGTCGATAACAGCCCCCGAGCTGGAGTAATATGTGCATGAGGCATCCTTGCCCGTCGTGCAATGAGGCAAATTGGGCTCTTGTGAAACCTGTTACGCATGACTAAATCTTGCTTGCGCTCCCCTCAGCCAAGGTGCCCAGCACAGACGGAGTTACGGCCGAGTTCTATAAAGAGCTGGGCCCGGAGATCACTCGGCACTTGTTGACAGTGTGGAAATATTTGATGAAGGTAGGTCAGCTACCGCCGATGCGAGAGGCGGTGATCACGTTGATTCTCAAGCCCGAGAAGGACCCCATGGAGTGTTCTTCGTATCACCCCATCTCCCTGCTCAACCTGGATACAAAAATCTTTGCTAATGTGCTAGCGGACCGGTTGCTCCCCTTCGTGTCTACCATAGTTCACATGGACCAGTCTGGTTTCATCATGGGGAGATCGACATAATTGAAATTGTGCAGACTCTTTGCCATCCTTGCCCAGATAGACCCCAATGTACAGGCGGTTGCGGCGCTTCTCAATATGGAGAAGGCGCTTGACTCCGTTGAGTGGCGATACCTATTCAAGGTCCTGCGACAGATAGGTATCCCGAAATATGGCCAGCACTAGGAACTGGTTTCGCTCTACGCGGATGATGCTATCTTACAGCATAGAGATCCTGTGAATAACTTGGGACCGCTCTTGCGGGAAATAGAGTTTGGACGGGCATCTGGCCTTCAAATAAACTGGGCCAAATCAATCCTGTTCCCACTGAATGAGGACACGGTCAGACCTGCAGATACCAGGGTTACAGGTGGGGGCAGAAGTCGGCCACATACCCTGGGGTGTGGGTGAGCCGCAATGCCCAGACACTAATGGAGGACAATCACATTAGATATTTGAACGTACTGAGGTCTAAGGTGGATGGGTGGTGTAGACTTCCACTCTCGTTGCTTGGGTTGATAGCAATAGCTAAAATGGGGATAGTCCCGAAACTTCTCTACATTTTCAAAAATATCCCTGTGTGGCCGGGAGCCAGGTACTTCGCTGAGCTGAGGGCTCATCTGGTTAGGCTTGCATGGCACCCGCGGGCCCCGAGGGTGAACTGGGAAACCCTGACCCTCCCCTGGGAGAGCGGTGGCATGGCAGTGGCGGATATGAAACTGCATTTTCTAGTTGCGCAGTTAGATTGCGTGTCCTCCTGGATGATGGGGGCCCCTCTATATCCTCACGTACGAATCGAGAGACGGTTGGTGCACACCTTTGCGTTACAAGGGGCCCTATTAACAAGGAGGGTGGCAGACAAATGCAAATTCGACCCTGTGGCCTGCACAATCCATGCATGGAGTAGGGCTCTGAAACGGTTGCAGATCGACAACCCGATTAATCCGGGCCTCCAGATATGGCAAATAGAGTGTATTCCACCAATTTGCGATGAGGCAGTAATACAGGAGTGGAAAGGGTGGGGATTGAACGCCTGGCTGACTTATACCCCATGGGGAGATTTGTATTGCATGAGCAATTCTCCACAGGGGGGTTTCATCGCACAGTACAATACGTCAGAATCTAAGCGGCATTCAAAGCATGGTCCCCAATGTTCCCTAGCATCCCACCGAGACTACCACTGCTGCAATACCTAGTGGGCTCTCCAGCTGCGAGGAGGGTGGTATCCACAGTTTATGGGCTCATTCAGAGAGACAACGCCCAGGAAACTAAAGTGCAGGCGACAGCGGGAGGGGGATGTGGGTAGCCCCTTCACGGCTAAACAATGGGCAATGCTCTGTGAGCGCACGCACAGCGGGGCGTTCAATAAACTGCTGCAACTGATTCAATACAAGACCCTGCACAGAGTGTATATTACTGCAGCCCGCTTCCACTTGTTTAATCACACTAGGTTGAGCAACTGCCCAAGATGTAATACCAGATCAGCTGATTTTATACATATGCTATGGATGTCTTCCAAACTGCTGGAGTTTTTGGAGGAGTGGTGCAGGCAGTCCCTGCTATGCTGGGGTTGGAGATGCCATGTGATTTACTGCGCTGCATGTTTGGCTGGTCATCCAGGATTCCAAAACACAGCTGGAAGCTACTCACAATATGTATGATAACGGCGAGGAGGTGGTTTTTATTGAAATGGACTGGCACAACCCCACCCAGGGTAAAGACCTGGCTCAGTGACTTGATCTGTCCTAGTGATGCAGACAGGGATTATGGGTTGCTGTGCGGACTACAGGCCATGCCCAAGAACATTTGGGCGCCTTTGTATCCTACCTCTTGTCCCAGGGCTCAGAGTCAGGGGCAGGGGAGATAATACCTAACTAAGTACAATTTGCATGAGCCTACAGGATGGAATGGTGTCCTCTAACAAGGTTTGCCCCCTTTTACTTCAGAGCAACAGGGGTAAGCCCTCAACAGACCAAACAATACTGTACCTGTTCTGAACCTCGCTGTTGCACCTCAATTTTATTTTGCGATGGTGAATATCTTGAGATGTGAATCAACCAAATAAAAAAGTTTTAAAAAAATAATCTGCAAGTTGTTTTTGGTGGGTTCCCCACAGGGGACAAATGACAATTGGCAAATCAGAGTAATTTCCCCAACCTCTAGAACACCAAGTCACTATTACACATGTAAACCATATACTTAAAGCCTAGAACAAGAGAAGGGATTATAATTCACAACAAGACCCAGAGGACCAGCAAAAATCAGAATAGGCTTAGATTTACAGTGTCAAACCTACTTGTCTCCTTAAACTCCTACAACATTTTAGACACAATGTAACCACAGGTATACTAGTAGCCGTGTACATTTTAGTAGGCAGAAGTTTAATGCATGGGTTTATAAGTCAGTAGGAACAAGATCAATTATCAGGCGAGTGCTTTCAGTAGTCCCGTTTTAGGAATTTGCAGGAAGATAAGTTCCCTATCAGAAGTAACAGGACAAATCCAATAGGCAGAACCACGGATATGAAGTAAAGCCTGTGTTCTACCTTATAGATTCAGCGAAAAGTGCAGCCAACCCCAGACGACTTCATTTGAGACCTCCAAGAAGATGTTCAGGATTGATGCACAGAACACCCAGGAATGCGCCGGGGGGTGGGGGGGTGAAAGCGAATCAGGAATCTGGCCAATGTTATCCAGTGGAAAGCACAGTTGAGGGGAGCTATTGGAACCTTTGACCATGGGACCCCTAAGGGGAAGCATCTCGAATAACCAATCAGCCCAGGGCCCAAATATAAGCACTCACATTGGCAATTACTGAAAAGACAGCTCAGGAATCGCAAAACAACTGGGGGAGTAAATATTTTCTCTTGCAAGGTGGCTTACAGGACCCGGTCAACCAAGAACCAACGACCCAGATGACCCAAAAGCAGAACAAACAGTTTTCACAAGAGTGGACCCCACAAGCCAGGAGTGAAAACAGCAAAGAGGGCTCCAAACAGCTCAGAGGATAAGGAGTGGCAGCCGGCCATCAGAACAGAGTATGGGAACAACGGCAGAGGCGACCCAGGATGGCCTAGATGAACAGCAGAGGTGGGGCAGTGGTGTCCCAGGACCCTCTGGATGACCGCTGCTTCCTACCCCACAGCGCACGATCAAGGCGGTAAAACGAGAAGGCAGTGGCAAAAAGGCCCTGTAAAAGTTCCAGCACCAAGATCCCAGACAAGCTTACCCAACATGATGAGCAGGGGTGGTGGGGTGATGCGAACAGCCCCCATGAGAGGAAAACCAGAGTTCAGTGGCAGGACACAGGACTAAGGCTGTATGGCCAGACTTAATGGGCCTATAATTGCAGAAGCAGCTGCTTCGTGGCAAAGTCCTTCAGCAGGTAAGCAAGCCTGCACAAATCCCCCCAGAAATGAAAAGATTTCAGCAGACTCAAGGAACGAACAGGGTCTTTACTACATGTACTCATTCACTTAGGGGTTGGCTTAAGTCACCTTTCCATTCATATAATAGGGCACCTAATCAAAGGTTTTGCAGGCCAACCAATCATGTTGGCCCCAAAACTCGCCAACACTCAGGTCCACCCACACAGTATGAATATTGGCGTGTCTTATTACCGGGGACCAGTCTAAACGGGCATAAACAATTCCTCATGGTGCAAGAATGTGCCCAGAGTGAGCACATGTTTGCCCAATTGTCATTTTAGGCATGCCTCATGGTTTCCCTAAACACAGGAAAGCCCCAGAAACAATAATGTTGAAAGTAGGACTTAGAAAAATACAGTAGTACCCAAATGGCTGGGACAGGCACATTTGGATACTAATGTAGTAAAACCGCATATCCCATTATTAAAGTAAAATCACAGTTCCTGGGATTGTTCTTTGTTGGCTGGCTGCCGTATTTTGCCTCACAAGCTGCCTGGATTTCCTTGGTCAAGTTCCTACTTTGTCCAGGTGCCTCACTTGTCGCTGCTTCAACTGCTTGGTTCATCATCTTCTAGGAGTACGATGAATATTCTTACTTTCCTTTTTCTCAACTGTTCCTGCCCCTGGGTTTAGGAGACAAAATACTCAATACCGGCTCCTTTCGCAAAACCTCAGGAAAAAAGGCAAACCCGGTATGTACGCTGCTTCTTCCAAACCAAATCATTGGTGAGAGACATCATGAGTAGAAGCGTCATGAGTTCCTCAGTTTTTTATCAGAATCCTCTTCATGGGTCCCCAGAGTAGCGAGGTTTTGCAGCCCCCTGTACTGTGGTTGGCCATACACTTACTTGACCCAAACCCTCCTCTGCTTCCTTGCAGCCTTCAATGCTTCTCTTGTTGAACGAATCTCAAACCTTGGACTGGAGCTCTTGCAGGGTGGTCTCCTCTGACATCCCTGGGGTCAATTGCTTCTTTGTCTGTACCTGTGGGGTAGAACAGCACTTTAATATATATATATATATATATATATATATATATATATATATATATATATATATATATATATATATATATATATATCCAATTTTGATCAACTATGAAATACCTGTAATGGTCTTTCTGATGCTTGTATCTGCTTGGATTCACATGCTTTGCATAAGCCGACATCTAGTGGTTGGGCCAGACTATTACATGACTTCATTTGATTTCGAAATCGAAAAGGAACATTGCTTTTGTAATACTATCCCTACTGTGACGCGTACTGTACCCATGGTCCAAATTCCACAGATTGTTCCGTTTCTGACCTGGGGTTGCATGAAGTGTGTCTTCAAGTACAAGAAAAGTGCAGACGGTGTAAGTTGTCCATATACCTTTTACCCCCAACGAGAGGAGGAAGGGTGGGTGCATGTGAATCTAAGCAGATATAAGCAACAGAAAGACGATTCCAAGTATGTAATGTTTGATTTCTGAGCCTTGTGGATCTGCTTAGAGTCACGTGCTTTGCATAGACTAGTGAGCAGTACCAGAAGGAGGTGGGTTGTTAGAAGGAACAGAGGCAAAAAGATGTCATAACACCACCTGTCCTACCAGAGAGTCGTTCCTAGTTTGGGTGTCCACACAGTGATGTTGGGTAAATGTTTGAATTCAGCTCCACGTTGCTGCCCTACAGATTGCCTCTAAGGGCACAGATGGAGATCACTCAACCTTCTTATAGAGGTGATCGCTATAAGAAAAGCAGTCTTGTAAATAAGTTTGGTGAGGCTTGCTTTATGCATGGGGCCGAAAGGGGGCAGGGGTGTATAAGCTTACTCAAGACAATGTATAAATCCCACTCTAGTGGTGGATTTGAAATAGAGGGATACATTCTTTTGACCCTTTTAATGAAAGCTTTCACGACTGGCCTCTTCCACCATGAAACCATTACTGTGATGTGGAGTATGCAGAAAGCGCAGCTAAATGGACCTTTAGGAAATTGAACACTAGACCCAAGTCCAACAGGTGCAGTAGATAGTGCACTGTTAGAAGGTGAACAGTCAATGGGATTAACATTCGACTTTCTACACCATAAGACAAATCTTTCCCACGTGTTAAAGTAGCAGTGTCTAGTGTTGGGTTTACATGCATCTGTCAGTAAGTTAAGATGTCTGAACTATAGGACTATAGGAACCAAGCTGCTAAGCTGGTTGTCCGAGGGTGTGAATGAAGGGTTGACCCTTGGTTCCAGAGACCTGAGTAGGTGGGAGTACCATGTCTGACGTGCCCACATTGGAACAACTAGAATTATTGTTAAGTGTTCCTGGTGCATTTTGTGGATTTCTCAGTTGAGGAGTGGAGTCGGAGGAAAGGCGTTCGCAAATATGCCTGGCCAAATGATGCAGTGTGTTCCCCTTGGATTCCCTCTGGGGGGAACGTGGAGGCATAGGTGAGACATATTGCTTTTTCTCTTGTGGAAAACAGCTCTATGTCTGGTTGACCCCAGTCTGCCAAAACGTTCACATTGTATGTAGCTTGCGTTTTCGAGGGTAGGTCTGTATTTCTGCTAAGTGTCTGCTAGGCAGTTGTGTTCCCCTGGAATGTGTTTTACGACTCAAGGAACATGTTCCTCTGGATGCTCCATCTCCAAATCTTCTGTGCTAGCCTGGACAGATTGTGCAAATTTGTCCCGCCCTTGCTAAAACATGACGGGTGTGCGGTCTGTGAGAATGAGTACAATCTTCCATGCCAATTGAAGCTGGAAAGCTTATAGTGCTTTGTAACACTGCTAGCAACTCTAGGACATCAATATTCTTCGTTGTTCGTGTCTGTGTCTTCTGTTCGAATTATTGCCCCTAGGAATTGTTTGACTTACCTGTTGTCTAGACTGGAATTTTTCTCGTTGATGGAAAATCCTGGTTGAAACACAAGATTTATTGTCTCCTGTGTGTACTGCTGACACATCTGTGGTGTGTCTCCTGTTACGAGTGTGAGGGGTCAGAAATGAAAGAAGGACACAAAGTTGTGTCTAATGAATGCACTCACCATGACCGTCGCCTTCAAAAAACATTCCCGAGACCACAGGTATTGCAGGCCTTGAACAATGACTTATTTCCTCTGTCTTTTTCCATTTTCTTTCTGATAAGCTTTTAATTCTCATGAGGGGTAAGGGAAACATGAGGAACTTTATGTAAAACGTTGAATTTTGTCTGAATAATCTTTTCTCTTAAGGCGAAAGAGCTTGAGGACTCCTTCCAGTGTGACCCGCAATTAGAATCTGAGGAAGGGCGGGGAGGAGACGCTTACTACTCGAGGTCCCTTTGGATGGGACTAAAACACTGATAATGAAGGTGAGCCCATACAAAATATGCCTAAACCTTTTGTTTAAAGGTAATATCCAAAAAGTAACCAAGGATTCCCAGCTTGACACCAGGGAATACTCACAGCATGTAAATCTATGAAAGATCCAATGCTGAAGAACACAATGTATGGAATACATCATAAATGACGATTTCCACGCTTATAATGTGACGTTTGCTTTGATGAAGGCAGAGAGCTCTGCAGCAGTGGACTTCTAATACCCCGTGGCCATTTTCCTTTTTGTATACAAAATAAAGCACTTGTTCTTCTTGAAAAAAGGGTGCACCAAGCCTTTTTCCCCAGCGGGTTCTTTTTTCTATGTCTGGTTGTTGTGGAGATACCCTACAGAGTTTGGCCTAAAGGTGCCAGAGACTGGCATGAGCACAGAATGTAACAACTTCTACCCCCAAATTAGGATGTATGTACACATCCTAAAGGTGGTAATCAGCAAAGGTCAGTCAAAGGAATGGTTCGGTCAAAAATTTTAATTGCCCCTACGGGTCGGCCATGTGTTTTTAAGCCTAAGTCGCTCGATTTTAGAAAAATTTCCTATGGACCTTACCCGAGTTTTCGTCCATTAAACGCACGCGAAAACAGGCACCAGGGAGCTGCCATTTTGTGATAATCCTATCATTTCCCCCATCGCCCTGGCTGACCTGCTTTTGCGGCACTAAATCATATCCCCAGCCCCTGAGCCTGTCATCAGCAGACACGCACCGCCCATTTCACAACGCCAAAGCACGTCTCGTGTGAACATTCGCTGCGCTTCAGCTAATGACGTGTCGCCATGGAAATGGCAGGACGCCTCTTTCCTCAATAAGTATAAACAGACCGTTTCACAACACACAGCAGCAGATTTTCGATTTCATTCCTCTCTCTGTGTTACTTTGAGTATTCTGTGACTCGTTTCTGTGCTCTGGTCAGCTACCTTCGTTGCTTGTAGCCCGTGTGGACAGATACCAGTACCACCGCTATCAATTATTTTAGTTTGTGCAACACACAATGGATACAATAATGCCCTATATGTACGAGCCCGAGTATACCGAGGAGGAACTACTGGAAAGGGAAACACGCGAAAACGATGGGGCTTCAGACAGCAGTTGGCAGGACGAATCAACGGATGAAGACACTGGACCTAGTCGCATGGACGGTGGTTCCACCTGGTGCACATGCAATCGGTGCAAGCTAATGCCGACTGAGGAGGAGGACTGCTGCTGCTGTGAAAACTCGGGATGCGTGGCTTACATTTCGGGAGGCGAGCCACGACCGCAATGCATCACCGAGCTGCCAGACTTCAGGACAGCCTGCCTCACATGGTCCGTGTTGAGGATAATGATGGTGCTTATGCACGAACTTCGCACAACTGTTCGTCCTCGTAATCCGAGTAACGAGTAAGTATACTCTGCTTGTCATGCCACTCCTATTTCATGGTCTTCTACTATATCCAAAATTACATATACATATCATTATAACGCATGAAAGTCGTTTAATAGTGTGCAGTGTCTAGATAGCATTTGTCCGAGCAGGATGCCATTAGTTACAAGAATGGTCATTGACAACAAACGTTTATTAAACTTATCTTGGTCATTTAAAAACAGTTTGTTTCATTCCTTTTCACAGGTGGTACAGGCTGGTGGCCTATCGTTCCTTTACATGGTGGCTTCACGGGAGGCTTGGACATCGCGTTCGAAGAGTGATACCCGCCTGTGCTGTTCGTGCCATAAGAGAAACGTTCCCGAGTGACAGCGGTCAGTACAGGGGATTTTCTCTCGCTGTGCTGCAACCTGAACTGTACAATGTGTAAACTTTTGTATTTTTGTGTCATCAAAATAAGCTACAAAATAAAACACCACATATATTTTAACAACGGTTGTTTCGATTTTTTAAATCAATCAAGTGTGTCTCCATTCAAGGATGGACGTCAGACACCTGTGCTCGGAATGGGTGAAGTTCAGGTCGCTGTGAAGCGGGGTGGTCACTATCTAATCTAATATTATCAATAATGCATGCACTAAATAACACTTGTTCAAAGTCTTTCAGTCGGTTATGTCTCTATAAAAGTCACACATATATCAATAGTATCAATTAACATTGGATTATACAGGCCTTAGGTCAAGGGTCTTGACCACTATAATACACTGTTTGAAGTGTGGGTCTGTGCTCACAAGGATCTCCGATATGTGGCATTTGTTATTGATAGGCAACGATATACTGCAGTAGGAGTCTAATGTTAGTTGGGGATCTGCTTGGTGGCCATCATGGCGTGGACAGTGGTCTGGCACATGAAGAGAATACCTTGCAGGGACACAGGGTCAGAATGGCAGTAACTTTCCACTGGCGAGGGTGCGTGGGCAAGGACACGTTTGTGGAGATGAACGAGCCATGTGCTTGGTTCAGGCCGGTTCACATGCAGGACCGTGATCTCAGAGAGTGATGTGTTACATTTATTAGCTGTTGCAAATACCTCTGGAGTTTTCCAGTCAGAGTGGGAACGAGGCTGTGGGCCATGTGCTCTGCGCGCTGTACTATCGCACTGAGGCCTGGTCACCAAAATGGAGTGGAAAGGGGGTACAAAAATGGATGCCCCGTGTCCTGCTCAGTGTTCCCATCTACGCGAATGTCATAAGGGCAAGGGACGGGCGCAAACGGCCAAGGTGCCAAACAGCATGTACTCTTCAAAAGGTATCCCACGCCCAGGGGCCATCGCTCGCATGGCCTCCTCAGACCCCGTGTCTCCAGGCAGGCCTCCCCTGAGGCAGGCCGCCCCCCTGCAATCCACATAAGTGTGTCTCCATTCAGCAGTCTTCCTGTGCCTTATCTGCACGCCCCAGGCCCAACCATCCCACCCCCTCTATCAAAGGCGGTTCGCATCCAGGGATGAGCGCTGGCATGGGGCGCTGTGACGGGCGCAAACGGCCAAGGTGCCAAACAGCATGTACACTTCAAAAGGTATCCCACGCCCAGGGGGCCATCGCTCACATGGCCTCCTCAGACCCCGTGTCTCCACGCAGGCCGCCCCCTTGCAATCAACATAATACCACGACATACACACGTCATTCATTCACAAACACACCCCTGTTTCTAATACTTTATAAACCACTTGATATGTCTCATGAGAACATCTTTGTGCTTTGCAAGTCAACTCCTGAACCTTCTACCTGAGAAGCACTGAGATCTATGCTAATCTGCTCGTCGCTGTGCTATCTGTGACCGCTTCGAGCAAACTCGTCAGTGTGCTACCCGTGGCCATCTACCTGTTCTCCTGCAACATACTGCTCGGCCTACTGAATCCAACTGTTTGTTGGTCAAGGTAAGGCCATGTATCCTAGTCATATTTCGGTCATTTTTACATTTCAATATATTTGCTATTACAGTACCCAATAGAGCTATGGTCATTGGTCTCATTGCTTTTGACTTGAGTTTCAATTGTTATGCTATCAATAGATCTATTTATTTTCATCTGTGTCAACTGTCATCGAATTGCATCCTTCGGGGGTCCAGTCTATAATGTAAGCATGGTTCCTTTTCGTGCAAGACAGAACATCCAAGGGACGAGTCACATGTTCAGAGTTTAGTCACATAATTTAAAACATTTCTGTAACTTATGCAAATACTAAGCCGCACATGATGAACTGGTATAGTTCCGGCAACCAAAACAAACCTTGCATTGAGCATGGTATGGTTCATTTACTTTTTTATGACATTTTTATTCATCAGGGTTTTATAATAATCTTGATATTTACTTTTCAGAATTTTCTACAATGCCTGCCTGTTCGATTAGCGGTTGCCCTTCGAAGACCCATGCTAAATCTGAATGCACTACAATGCATGTGTTCCTGAAAACTGTTGATCGAATAAGAGAATGGGTCAGACATTGCGGAAATCCACTGGATGAGCTGGAAAGTAGAGTCCAACAAGTCTTTGAAGACAAGAGGGGTGATCGATACCGCATCTGCAGCCGGCACTTTCCCTCGAACATGTACACCACATCTTGGGTAACAAAGAAGAATAAACGGCGATCAACACGAAAATTGCTCGCAAACGCTATTCCCACTCTATTCGTCCACAATCCGCCACTGGTGAGTCAAGTGTCCGTTTTTAGCTTTAGGCCTTGCGGTAGTGTGCAGGTAGCCGAATGGATTCATTGATATTTTAGGTGTTGCTTCCAATTTGTAATACTTTCGACATTGATATGAGTGTATAGCTTTTTGAATAATGACATTTATCAATATATTATTTTTAGATTTCATAACCCACAAACGAAATCTATATATGGGCACAGGGAACTGTGCTATATTCCGCATTACTCAAGTATTCTGTCTCCTTCGTTGGCAATATTAAATATTGGCATTTCATTATCAAAAAATAATTTACCTTTACAACTTCTTGACTATCCCTTGAATCTGAAGCAAGAACAAAGAACATTCTACTTCCGTCACGTGCTCGCAGTTATCAACCACTTCTAGCGCGTATCAGGTAATCATACTTGGCTATTCCGCTACAGACTCGTTTTATGCATGTCAAGTAATAATTTGTAATTATCATGTGATTATTTTACCAATTGTTTGGTTAGTGCTTTCCAATTGATATACACCTTAGTTGTCATCCCCTGGTGTTTGTTTTCAGTTATAATTAGTGTTATCCATACTAATGCAAGTACTGTCTTTCAGGGAGATGCTGAAGCGTCCACCACATTGACAACAGCCCTAGATGTTCTTCAGCAGCCTGAGGTATGGATACTGACAGCTCAACTGACCGTGATCATCAGGACTGGAACACTTGTCGTTTGATTGTTCTACACCATGTTTCATTTGTGGTTAGCCGTTGATATGTACCTGCGAGGTCGACCCCAAGTGTGTGTTGCGTTTTCAATATTGTAATCCTTACTAATGCAAATACTATGTTTCAGGCAGTTGTTGAATCGTCAACCCACGCACTTGATGCAGAGCCTCACATTCAAGTAATTCCGGTGGAAGCGGGACCATGCGGATACGAATCGGCGCAACAGCTTTCGGAAGTGCGCACCACATTGACAACAGCCCTAGATATTCTTCAGCAGCATGAGGTATGGATACTGACAGCTCCATCGAGCGTGATCATATAACATGATTCCATTTGCTATACTTTCTTCCCTATTAACGCAAGTACTGTGTTTCAGGGAGATGATGGAGCTTCCACTACAATCACAAGATCCCATTTAGATGATGCAGATGTAAAGAAATCGGAGAAATAAGTCGATTAAATCTGATCATTTTTAAATATTCCTTGATACTTTTAGACAATGCAACATTTGTGGTTATCTCTTTATATGTACCTGTGCCGTCGACCGCAAGTGTGTGTTATGTTTATGATATTGGAAACCATACTAACGCAAGTACTGTGTTTCAGGGAGTTGCTGATGCCTCCTCTTCAATACAATCATTTGTGGCAGTCCATGCAGAGCCAGAGGTATGGATACTGACAGCTCCATCGAACTAGGTCATCAGAGCTCGAATACTTGTCGTTTGATTGTTCCACACAATGTTTAAATCGTGTTTGGCTATTTAGATGTACATGTGTGTTCGTCCTCACGTGCGTTTTATGCTAACAATATTTTGATACACAGTAATGAAAATACTATGTTTCAGGGAGTCGATGGAGCCTCATTCCGTGCTGTCTATGCGGATACAGAAAATATAGTTGTTGCAGCAAACAAAAATAAGGTTAGTTACAAACAGTTCATAACTTTAGAATTTTTTTGTGCTGGGGACTATTTTATGTTTTTTTAAAGTCAATTGTACTATACTTTATCTTGTGTTTAAACTGAACATCCCTTTTCCAATCTGTCCTCTAGTTACCCATGGGTCTACGAACTATACATACACAGACAGTGAAGCGAATGAGAGATGTTGCTTGCCAGACCATTTACACTATGGAGGCTATGGAGGAACTATTAATTCAGACGCGGCGTGTTGAGACTCAGGATGCTCATGTCCAATGTACAGAAAATGAAATGAATGTGTCTGGAGAATCCAGCAAAGTTGTATTGGACCATTGCTACAGTACGACCGCACCACCGCAACAACATGATACTGGATGTATTGAAGATAGCTCTGAAGTAGTCGCAGATCAATTTACACAATCTACACCCGCCAAAACATTGCCACCAAAAAAGCTGTTGACATTGTTGTGTTCTTCCATCAATGTTGAAGTAGCAGATGTTGAAATGACAGAGAATGAACCAGCAGCAGCATTCACTGACGCATCAGAACTTGATAGCAGCGATATTGCTTTCAAATGTGGTGATATGTCCTCAACGTCACAGGCCGAAACAACTTTGACGCAGGATGACAGTCTAATCAAAGAGGACAAATACATAGTATTCGACAGTTGTTTGATGGATATTATAAGTATGCTGAAATGTGGGCATTCCGTCAGAGGGAAAGTATGTGGGAAGCCATTGATTCATGTGATTCGTCAAAAACAAGGCAGTAACGTCACAATACATGCCGCCTGTAGATTACATCATACGTTCTCATGGTCTGCACAACCGATGCTGGGGAAACTGCCAGCAAGCAATCTACTGTGTGCAGCTGCATCACTTTTCAGTGGCTCCAGTTTTAGAAAGTTAAAGTCTTTCTTTCAGTTTGTGGGACTCCATTTCATTTCAAAAACGCAGTACTACAAATATCAACATGATTATCTGTTTCCGCCCATTAGTGATGCTTGGAAAATTGAACAATTGTCTCTAGCAAGTACATTCGAAGGCAAACGATTCAGGCTAGCCGGCGAAGGACAGTGCGACAGCTCTGGATTTTCTGCCAAGTACTGCACCTACAACTTTCAGGACATGGATAGTAAGAAAATTGTGAGTTCGGTGGTCGTGCAGGTAACACAATGTACATCCTCAGTGGCCATGGAGAAACTAGGATTTATAAAATCAGTGGAATATCTGCAATCGAGTGGAATGCACATCGACCTCATAGCCACGGACAGACACATTTCAATTGCCAAGACAATGAGAGAGCAGTTCCCACATATTAAACATCAATTTGACGTATGGCATCTTGCTAAATCAATCAATAAGAAAATCTCGGCTGCAGGGAAAAAAAAAGGTTTGGAAAGTATTTCAGAGTGGTCCCAGTCTATCAGCAACCATCTTTGGTGGAGCTCCAAAACTTGTGAAGGGTCAGTGGAAATACTACTTGAAAAATGGCGGTCACTGTTGCACCACTGTACCAACGTGCACCGCTGGTCAGAAAACCTACATTTCCACCAATGTGAACATGGCCCTTTATCCCCAGAGGAGGCACGAAAGAAGAAGTGGTTGAATCCATCTTCATCGACACACAAATCCATTGAGAAGACTGTTTTTGATAAAACTCTATCAAGAGATTTGAGGGGACTGACAGAATTCTGTCACACTGGAGGTTTGGAGGTGTTCCACAATATGTGCCTAAAGTACAGGCCAAAGCGCTTGCATTTCAGCATACAGGACATGAGACATAGGACTCTACTTGCCGTCTTGGCCCATAACGAGAATCTCGGCCGTGAACAATCTAGGACTAAGGGTAATGTAAGGATCCCTCACTACACTAAGGCCTTTTCAAAAAGAAGTAAGCAATGGGTGATCAAACCAGTCTATGAGGAAATGGAGTTCGACTTTGTCAAAAGCCTTATTGATGCTGTATTAGAGAAGCACAGATATGGAATTTTGAACGTTTCTGTGCAGAGCACTGATCCATTGCCACCCAACATTGCCACTGTGCCATGTCCACCCAAAGGAGAGCTGGTTGTGAAGTACAAATCCCGGTTTAAATAATTGTAATACGATTGTCTTTTTGTAAATACATTTTATTTTACAGTGTGCATACAAAGTACGCTAACCCTAACCCCTACCTTCACCATCCTGGGTGCCGAACTACCTGGGTGTCATCTTTGAATTCTCTCTCTATTCACCTCATATTGCTGACCTTGTCTATATGTGTATGTATATATTTTTGTTGATGTAACTAATTTTCGCAATATCTTATAAATGCTGGGCACTGTTAGCCGAGGGGGGGCTTGGCTATTGCAAACAATAAAACAAACGAACAATAAATCTCACTTTCAACTCAACTCCTCGGGTACTTTATACTTTCCCTGACCTTCCCCAAAAAATTAAAAGTCTCAATAGTTATGGTTCTTTGGGGCTTCAAAGCTTGCAGACAACGAGGACAAAATTGGGGCCTTACAACGCGCCAAGCGAGCCGTTGCAGATGGAAGAGAAGCCAGTTCGCATTTGCACATTGAGGCGCACTACATAGATGGATTTGAAACTTCAAGTTCTCACAGATGGCTTTACTACGGGATGTTGCAAAGAAAGAATGTATGCTCATTTCTAGTGACGGTCAGCGGCTTTGATTTTCAGCTCACGCCCTGAAGAGGCCCACAACTCACACTGGCAGTATAAGGTTCTATTGTTTTTTGAAATTGAGAGACAGGGACCATGCAGAAAGAACTTCATTTGAAGGGGGGTTTGGAGGGTGCAATAACATTTGAGACGATAAAGCAGAAAATTCTTAAACTAGAGCGAGTTTCATGTTAGTTCAGTATACGAAAAATCGTTGTCAAGAGCACAGTGGGATTTACGGACTGCATTACGCAGAGACACAATGGAAATTGCAAATATAATGTAAGTAACTCTTTAGACGCTTTTATACCGGAATGAAGAATTAATGCATGAATAAATGAATGAACGAAGAGCTTTGAAAAGGTTTGTGGGATCGTCCTTGTAGCAGGCACATGGCCATGCAGGTCCACATTCCACACGCATGTAGACAAAAAGTCGTTTCTCATTGTGTACCAACCTTGATTCATTTCGTTAGTTTTCGCATTGATTTTAAAGCCGAACATACTCCATTGCACTATTCTTGAAAGCAAATAGTTTCAGCTCGGCCGTAAGAAATACAATGAATAATATTATTAAAGATCGGCTGGCGAGACTAATTATAAATGTTATGTTTTCAAAATAGGTACATCCTCCTCTTTTGCCCCTGCCACCAGTTTCAGACACCGGCAGACGGTTTCTTCAGCCGCCAGCTGCAGCTTAATGTAAACAACTGCACCATTCTGATGATCTTATGGGACGATCGCAAAGGGCCCATATGCCCTTACGCGGTACTAGCGGCTAGAAGCAACATATCAACCTTTACGCTGGCCTGGTGCCTACTTGATGGAACAGCCTTGCGGTTCAACGTGCGACAAAAGTGCTTCTTTGAACGAAAACCAACACCCTGTGTACCATAAAGGAACAGCGCGTGACTCACGATAACATTTTACAGATTTGCGGATAGAGATAAGAGGAAATAAATGACTTTCGGAGTTCACATGGCAATTGCAGAATATTCTATAAACATTTAATGTCAAATAAATGTACTTTACCAAATTTACCGTGTTGCTGTTTGATTTTAAAGTACAGTTTCATATTCTGAATTGTGGCACGCTGTGTTGTGAGCTGATCTGTGTTGGTTTCCGGGTTCTGTGTGAAGTCGCGTAGAAGACGACTGGGCGCGTTTGCCTACGCAGCACAGTAACGTCACGGAAAGAGGCGGGGAATATGAATGTTTTGATAATGTCAGGCTCAGGGGCGGGGGATATGATTTAGTGCCGCAAAAGCAGGTCAGCCAGGGCGATGGGGGAAATGATAGGATTATCACAAAATGGCAGCTCCCTGGTGCCTGTTTTCGCGTGTGTTTAATGGACGAAAACTCGGGTGAGGTCCATAGGAAATGTTTCTAAAATCGAGCGACTTAGGCTTAAAAACACATGGCCGACCCCTAGTGGCAATAAAAAATTTTGACAAAACCATTCCTTTAAAGAGGAACTTACTAAGAACTGAGGATGATCTTTAAATGTGAGGAGGGAATATTTTTTTTCCAAAGGACTACTAGATACATGATAATAGTCCAATTTGTTCAGATACACATTTTACACGCATTTTGGGGTGTCCTAAAGAGGGTTACAATTTTCCACATGAGTAGCAGCAGGGAGTTGCCTCAAAGCCAGCATTAACCAGAGGTTGAGGTTAATTCCTAAATCATGTACTCTTGTAACAGTGATTTGCTGTTGAGCTATGCAGGTGACAGGGTGGATGGAAATATGAGTGTTTGATATTAAGTAACAATCTGGAGCATACTTGCTTTGCTTTTTAAAGCAGCTCTTGTGCAACAACGTTGGATGTGGAAGAGAAAGTGTCATGGGATTGTAAGATTGGATATAGTACCATACTTCTCAACCAGTCTGAAGTGGTTCTGGGCCCCAATGTCAAGCATTTGAAATCATAAGATGTGAGATTCATGAAGTGCAGTATTACTAGGTTACTCACCGTAGTGACCACCTTACTCCTAGTCCATAGTCCCCTTTCCTCCATACTTGTGGGACATCTCTCCGTCCTGTGGGACGAGACCGGAGCACTTTGTAAAAAGCATCCACATTTTTCCAAAAATGTGTCCTTCCTCTCTTTCCTGCGCGGGGCCCGGCTCGCGGCGTAACCCCGCCCACCTTGGCTCCGCCCCGCGCATCGCCCCTCAGTCCTTTTCTTTGCCAGGTCAGAGACCCATTACCAATACAGAGGAAACTTATTAGAGGGGACGGCGGGCGGGCGTATGGAGGAAAGGGGACTATGGACTAGGAGTAAGGTGGTCACTACGGTGAGTAACCTGGTAATACTCCTACGTCCCGTCCCTTTTCCTCCATACTTGTGGGAGATTCCCAAGCACTCCTTACAGGAACTACGGGTGGATGGAAATACCCCTTACTGAAAAAGGATCTTCAGCACAGCCTGACCAAACTGAGCATCAGCTCTAGAACTCATATCGAGGCAGTAATGCTTACAGAAAGCAGATGGAGAAGCCCAAGTAGCTGCCCTAGCGATCGACTCCCAGGGAACATACTTCTGAAAAGCAACCGTAGCTGCCTTGCCCCGCACCAGATGTGCATGAATACCTTGGGATGCAGGCGGCTATCCACCTAGAAATAGTTGCCTTAGACGCCCGTTTGCCTTGAGGGTTGCCGAAAGTCACAAAAAGTTGAGAAAAACTTCTAAGCTCGGAAGTCCTATCCAGGTAGAACTTAAGAGCTCTTCGGACATCAAGACAATGTAGAACCCTCTCCGCCTCAGAGGCGGGGTTCGGAAAAAAGACCGGTAGGGAGATCGATTGATTCAAATGGAATTCGGTCACCATCTTCGGCAGAAAAGCCGGATTAGTTCGAAGGACTACCTTGTCCTTGTGAAAGACCAAGAAAGGATGCTCCACCGACAATGCCTGGAGCTCACTCACTCTCCTTGCCGATGTGACGGCGACCAAAAAGGACACTTTCCAAGACAAGTACTTGAGGTCCACAGTAGCCATTGGCTCAAAGGGTTTATGGCACAGCGCCATCAGGACAACATTCAGGTCCCATGGCGGGTGCAGATTACGAACTGGAGGGTAAAGGTGTGTTAAACCAGCATGACAGAACATGAACCCCTGACTCTGCTAGGGAGGACACGAAGGACAACACCGTGTCAACCGTGGCCCCCCTTGGATCCAATTTCTTCTCTAAACACCAATGACAGAACCTGAGCCATTTACTCTTGTACTGAGATCTGGTCGAGGGTTTTCTGGCTGCCTGGATAATACGCATGTTATCCGCAGACAAATTCAGATGCTCTAAAGACCTGAACTCAGGCACCATACAGCCAAGCTGAGCTATTGTGGGGAGGGGTGTCACAGCTGCTGCTCCCCCTGGTGGAGAAGATCGGGAGTTACCGGTAACCTGATCGGCGGATAAACCAACAGGTGTTGGAGTTCTGAGAACCAAAACCTGGCCGGCCACCATCAGTAGAAGAGAACAGTTCACCGAGTTCTTCAACTTCCAAATTGCCCGGTGAACTAGAGGCAGAGGCGGGAAGGCGTAAGCTCTCATGTTGTGCCATGGAATCTCTAGAGCATCCCCCAGAGAGGAGGCTCCCAGCCCCCCTCTGGAGGCATACAAAGGAAGCTTCTTGTTCGCCACCGTCGCGAAGAGGTCCACCTGCGGTGTGCCCCAGAGCGAGAAAATCCCTGAGAGGACCTCCGCCTTCAACTCCCACTCGTAGCTGACCACTGTCCGCCGGCTGAGGGCATCTGCTGTGACATTCAGCTGGCCCGGGATGTGCACTGCATGCAGCCAGACACCATGAAGCACGGCCCACTCCCAAATCTGGATGGACAGGTCCACGAGGGGGGGGGGAGACTTCGTTCCCCCCTGCTTGTTGATGTAATACATTGACACCACATTGTCCGTTCTTATGCGGACCAACTTTGTTGACAATGACCGGTCTGAACGCCTTGAGCGGCAAGAAAATCGCCGGAAGCTCCAAATGGTTTATGTGCAGGAGCTTGTCCTTAGGCGACCAGAGGTCCGAGACCTGAAGGAGATCTAACGTCGCACCCCACCCTAGGAGGGAGCAGTCTGTCGTGATCGTCACCATAGGGACAGGGTCCTGAAACCCAGCGCCCCCAGACAGATTGCTGAAAGATGACCACCAGTCCAGGTCCACTCTCATGGAATCCGGAATCATTATCCGCATGGAGTCTGGGTCCACTGCCTGACGCCATGAATTCTGAAGGGCCATCTGGGTCCGTCTCATTTTGAGACAAGCAAGAGGAAGAGCCAGCACACACGAGGCCATGAGGCCCAGAAGCCTCTGGAACCACCAGGCCGACATACTCTCCGACTGTGCAAACATCTGACACGTGGCCAACAGATCCGCCATTCTGTCCCCGGTCAGGTAAACTCTGCAGTCGATCGTGTTCCAACGAAAACCCAGAAAAATCACGTCCTGAGAGACCGTCATGGAGGATTTCCGACAGTTCACCGACAGCCCAAGATGGAACAGGAGCTGAAGGAGAGACTGGAGGTTGCCCGCTGCCGCCAGCGGACAAGGGCTGCGTAAAAGCCAATCGTCCAAATAAGGATACACATGGATACCCTGAAGACGAAGATAGGCCGCAATCACCGACATCTTCGTGAAGACACGCGACGCCGAGCTGAGGCCAAAAGGAAGCACCCGAAACTGGAAGTGCTCCTCTCCCAAAGAGAAACGGAGGTACCTCCTGTGTGGAGTCCAGATCAGGATATGCATGTACGCATCCTGAAGGTCCACCACGCTGAGCCAATCGCCCGCCTGCAACGAGGAGTGAATCTGGCCGGGCGTGATCATCTTGAATTTCTCTTGGGGTAAGAAAAGATTGAACTGGGAAAGGTTTAGGATGGTGCGCAGGCCAGCCTGGTTGGGTTTGGGCACCGTAAACAGCCGGGAGTAGAAGCCCTCCCCTCGCTCCCCAAGGGGAACGGGTTCCACAGCTCTGAGGAGCAGAAGTTTCTGAACCTCAGCCTTGAGGGAGGTTGAGCACGACATCTGAAAAGGAGGGTTGAGGGGTGGGGTAGGGGGTAAAGGTAAGCAGAAGCCCGCCCGAGCGACTGACAAGACCCATCTGTCTTCTGTGATGGTCTGCAACGCCTCCCAATGAGACCCAATGCGTCCTCCCACCGGGGCCTCGTGCGAGCACGGAAAAACCTCATTTGGCAGGTTTATCGGTGGCGGTGCCACCTGAACCTGATGAGGAGGCTCAGGAGCGGGAGAAATACCGCGTACGCTGTTGTCTACGGCGGTTATTCCCCGCAGGAGTATCCACTCTGCGCGACTTGCGGTCGAGGAAGCCCCTGAAACCAGAAGAAGGTCGACTCTGCGATAACGGTCTCTGAGGTTTGAAAGTAGCTTTAACCAGAACAGACAATGATTTAGCCGTCTGAGTGCTATCCTTGGTTTTGGTGAGCTCTACATCAGTAGAAGAATGAAAAAGCTCCTTACCATCGAATGGAAGGTCCAATACTTTGTCTTGCACTTCCTTCGAAAACTTAGTGGCATGCAACCACGCTTGCCTCAAGGTATCAACCCCGAGCATCATGCCCCGAGCCGAGGTGTCTACGTGATGAGCCGCAGCCTCCAGGAGATCCTGGGCCAAGACCCTGGCATCGGAAAGGCCACCTCTGAAATCTTCCAACTTCTCGACCGGAATGTGCTCCTCAAACTCCGACAGACCTTTCCACATCCGCATGTTATCTCCCGCCAAAATCAATTTGGCATTGGCCTGCCTGAGCTGCAAGGCCGAATTGGCAAAGATTTTCCTCCCTAGGGAGTCCAGGAGCTTGTCCTCCTTTTCCAAGACCTGAGTAGCCGTCGCGGAAGAAGATGCTGCAGGTCTGGACTGCAATGTGGCCGCAGCCACCACTGTGGAGGAGGGAGGTGGACAAGACGACAAGGCCACTTCCTCCGAAGAGTGCAGCCTGTACCTCACGTCAATCTTTTTATTGACAAAATGTCCTGAGTGTGGCTTCTCCCAGACTCTTCGGACCTCAGCCAAAACATCCTTCTGCAGGAAAAGGCCGGTACGCTCCAAAGGAGACAGGGTGAACGCCCCAGAAAGCACGCCCTCCTGTGGAGCAGGTGCCTCGGGAACCGGGACATCTAAGAAATTCATCATGTCCAGTACCCGGTCATGAAAAGCTCTAACAGAGCGGGAAAGGTCCTCGTTGTCCTGCTCGCCTTGAGGGTCATCTGACAGGTCAGGATCCTGCTGAACCGTGTCAGGCACTGCCTTGTCCACTGAGGACAACGGTGGCAAAGGCGGAAGAGCAGGGGCAGGCACCACGGGCAAAGGAGGCATCAGCGGAACCACCAGAGGAACGGGTGAAGCCGGAGGCGCTGGTGGACAAATTTCCTTAAAAAGCCCTTTGAAATACTCCCTCATGGGGTCGGTGCACATAAGCGCTTGAAATTTACCGAAAAAAGCGTCCTCAGGAGATTGCTTCGGAACCTGAGGAGGCCTCTCATGAGGTGGACAAATCCAGGGACGTAACGGAGAAGGGTGCCACGCCGGGCCCTCCGCCGACGTATCCACATAAATCAAAGGGGCCGCCCCTGCAAGCAACTAAACATTGTGCGGAAGAGGCATCCGGGTGTTCCAATCATAAACGGGCCGGTAAGGATACACACAAGTGACCTTAGGTTCACCCAAAGGACCAAACCCTACACCAGAGGCCGATGGCGTAGTTGTAGGGGTAGTACCTAAAATGGCCGCCGTGGTCGTGGCGGGAATGGCCAACATTTTGTCTTCATCTGAGGGGAACTGCGGCACGTGAGGAGGTGAGGCAGGGGTCCCCGTCGATGGATCAGGGGTCTTAATTTTAGCCTTAACATAAGGAACCTCGGCAGAGCCGGTACTATGAGGCCTGGAATGTTTCTGCGACATACCAACCGCCAACTGAGCCTTCGAAGGAAGGACCTCGGCACTGCCGGTAAAAGAAGAACCTTGCTTCTTTGCCCCCTCAACAGATCTGGTATCACCACAAGAGCGGGAACGGTGAGAAACCGCTTTCACCGACAGGGCCCTGCCCGGCCCCTCAGAACTGCTGGTAGCCTTAGCCTCTGTACGAGGGACCTCGGGCCTAGGCCCGGTAATAGCCTTATCGGCACGGGCCTCGAACATCTGTTCGGTAAACACAAGCCCAACCAAGGCCTTGGGGCGCACCCCGGTCTTGTTTTTAAGGGAAGCCGAAAGAGAGGCCTCAGAGCAAGCTCCGGTACCCTGTGACTCAGCAGAACTGGGTCTACACACAGCCCCCAGAGGAGGGGCCTCGGAAGTTACTCCGGTGTACACAGGCCCCTTACGGAGACCCTTGGAGAAAACTCTGGTAGAATTATTAGGCCCGACAGGCACCTCAGGGCGAACCCCGGTGACAGAGCGATCAACGCCCCTCCCAGCTCGAGAGGAACCCGGGAAGGTATCCCTCGGCCAGGGTGCCCTGAAAACTAAAGAACTTACCGGGCGTTTCTTCTTCTCATCGATGAACGCCTGAAAATGAGATGGAGGAGTGCGTCGGAACACCTCCTCCCACCGTTCCAACCGACGTCGAAGAGCCCGGACCGAAAGGGAGTCACAGTAAAAACAGGAGTCCCAACGGTGTTCCGGACCCAAACACTCTAAACAAAGAGGATGGGGATCCGTCCTCGCGAAGCGACGATGACACGAAGAACAGTCTGGAAAGTCTAATTTAAAAAACATAGACAGACTAGAAGACGAACACTAGCGAGAGCCAGAGAGGAAAACAGGGAAGAAAATCTTCTGAGGATGCAACTGCGTCCGGCCCCAATGAAGCGCAGAAAAGGACTGAGGGGCGATGCGCGGGGCGGAGCCAAGGTGGGCGGGATTACGGCCGCGTGCCGGGCCCCGCGCCTGAAAGAGAGGAAGGACACATTTTTGGAAAAATTTGGATGCTTTTTACAAAGTGCTCCGGTCCCGTCCCACAGGACGGAGAGCTGTCCCACAAGTATGGAGGAAAGGGGACGGGACGTAGGAGTATTAAAAGATAACAGTGAAAATATAAGGTTGCCGTCTTGCATTCCTCCATTAGGTCTGGTTTCTTGGTAACAAAGTAAAATGTTTGATAAGGAGCTCTACGTTAGTCTCTAATCTCTACATTCATAATGTTATGGTGAAATGGGTTTGTTGCCAGCATATACCGGAACCAAGAGGATGGTGGCCCTTAAGCTTACTCAACAATCTTGCCTCCTCCTGGTGAAGCTGTGATAACAGAGGAATTTGTGTTCTAGTTGTAAACCAAAAGGCACCAATAATCGCTGAGAAAATGGACCATGGAAAACCTATTGCTAGGTGTTATGTTATAATTTATACCGTGCACTGCTGCCATTTGCATGGTCTCCAAGTGCACACATGGCCCTGTAAGAAAATTATGTGGGGTTGGTTAGTGAGGGAAGAGGGATAGGCTAGATGCTGTGCTCTTCTATTGACGCTTGCAGAACCCAGAGAAACAGGCGTATGTGCATGTCCGCTTTCTGGTTTGCTTTGTTGTGCAAAAAATAACCAACACCAATAAAGGATTACTGCGCCTTTTTTTCCCCAAAAGAAAGTAGCACCATATGTAAGTAGTGCCAGGCAAAAAAGTATCTCTTTCCTACTATTCAGTCTGATAAATTTGGCAATAAGGTTTATTATGTGTGCAAGTAGCATATGTAGTCCCTGTTCTTGAACTGAAACTGAAAGTGCTAATAGAACGTTTCAAACTACTACCAACTATCTTATTAAAAAAGTGTCCAGATGTTTCACAGACTTTCTAGTCTCAATGTTTCCCTTTTGGACAGTATTTGGTTTGCTAGTCTACTGCATGTACGCCAGCCCTTCCGAGGCAGCATGGTAGGTGTTAGACTTAGGCTTCAGCAGTCACTATGCCTTCTTGAGCTCCCTCAGGGATGCAGGCTGGTTGGGAATTCAGTAGTCCCAATGGCTTCTCCAGATCTTCAAAAGCTCTTTTGCAAGGGCGAGACTGCAGCATCCCCCAACAATTGACTTGCAAACTTAAGACACCCTTCAGGATTCTCTGCTGGTTTTTTTTTTTTTACAACTGAATACCTCGAGGTGGAAGCGGGAAGGGATTAAAAACACTATTCCTCACTGTGGATTTCACACATTACTGCATCAGCAGCATGCAATCTCCAAACTGCGCTGTCCCTTTGAAGGCATTAGTGTGACCGTGGGCGCACAATGTGCACTCGCTCTATAGGTGGTATCCCCGTTAATCACTCCAACAGTATTCATGTTTCATTAGTTATGAAGGGTTTTTCTCATAATGGGTGCTGCATCCTTGTGTGTTAAGTTGTTTAGGCAGTGCACACTGTGTTTAAACATGTCAAAAGGGAGAAGAGAAAACCACCACATAGCACATTAGTTTTGAAAATATAACACTGTACAGTCTCCGGTTTCCATGCCTAGTAGTCATTGGTCTCTGTGCTGAAGCTGGCAAAAGTGCAAGCAGAATTCTGATAACACAAATGTGGTGCATTGCTTCTCACTGCAC
Source organism: Ambystoma mexicanum (assembly GCF_040938575.1). Classification (NCBI taxonomy): domain Eukaryota; kingdom Metazoa; phylum Chordata; class Amphibia; order Caudata; family Ambystomatidae; genus Ambystoma; species Ambystoma mexicanum. The sequence goes on from NC_090924.1 coordinate 1,096,085,021, forward strand.
TCAGTTAATCTTAAATGGAACAAAACTTTTTTTAACAAATAAAAGAACCGAGTTAAGGGCTTAAATCAGCAACGACAAATATGAAAGCGTAATGTTTTCTTACCATGTGGGTCTTGGCCTATTAAGATAATCCTGTATCGTTGGTCCGCCAGATGCTGATGGACCTCGGGACCGGGCCATGGCGATGGGATTCATATAAGCCTGAAACACACAAGATTAAAAAGGTTGCACAAACGGGTTGTAAATCTGCTGTGGCCAACAAGACAAACTCATCCAAGCATCATACTTTCAAAGACCTTTTAGTTTTGGTTCTGCATAGTTTGCCCGACAGGAATGTGTGGAGGCATAGAATGCTTTGGCTCAAAGATTCTGCATAACTACAATTGCCTGGATGGCAGCCCACCACAGCCACCACAAACCCGAAAGCTCCAAGCCCCTTTTTCCTGGTAACCTGACGTGCACTCACATATACTGCACCATGGATCTCTGACAAATATATGCAATCCCCAGGAAGCCCAGCAACGGACTACACTGTCCCCTGGAGTCAAACACCTACAAGCTGTTGCCGGTAACTACAGCCGCACAAGAGGCCTGGAGACACATCAACGGAAAGCCCTTATCAGCACTCGGTTGCTAGAACCCAAAAGGCTGCATACTTTCCTTCTCTAACTGTCACACACAGCCATACACACACACTTCCAGAGCACGATCATATACATGGAGGGCCTTAAAACACAATCCCCTTTAGCCCATCATCCCCACATACAGTACCACGATCCGGGCAGAGAAAGAATCTGACCCCTGAAGCCAAGACTGCCAAATACACCTGACTCTGGAGTTTCAAACCATCTACGGTTTTCCTTGGAGACAGCAGAGCAACAATCACTACTTTGTGGCCAATAAAACTGTACTGGCAACTCTCTATCCCATGAAACACCAACCTGCACCGTTCCTGTCCACTGGTGCTCGGCCAGCCTTGCATATTGGCACCAGTGCCCAGTAAAATAGAACAGGGCTCAAAACTTGCACCCACCACTAGCCACTGATTCTTGGTGAGTAAGAAACGGGGTGCTGTGTGAAGGTGTACAATCAGAGTAGCAAGTGACTTTTTATGGGTTGCTAGCAGCCTCAAACGTATTGTAGGGATTGCAGGGATGAACATTTCAACACCTGTACATAATTAGACCTAAAATCTGAAAGGTATTCTTACACAAACACACACTCTAAACCTTTCTAATTTGTAAGGAGGGTCTATATTTTGAGAAACTGGTTAATTACTTTATGTTGAAATGCTTTGGATGGGGTGACCACGTTGAAAGATCAGAGAAACACAGCCATTCGTAGACTAAATAAAGGAAAATGAATGAAGGTGCCCCTCTCAAATGAGGGTCCTGTCACAAAGTCACATGGAAGAGGCTTTAAAGATATGGTATAAGTCATTTATAACGTGCCGGTAAGCCCATGATGCTGGTCAAGGAGTCATTATTATACAGGGAATTCACCATGGTCCCAATTTCACCTCTATCCTTGAGCCCCATCTCATGATGTTCCAATACTCCCACAATGGCAAAATATGTACAGCTCAGGTATGTAAATGAGAGGCATGAGGAGTTTGGAAACTGCCACCCGCAAAACCGCAGTCGTGGGTTTTAGCAGACTGCAACCCATCAATGGTGGACAACTTGATTGAGCTGCCGCTGACTCCATGTTATACCCAGAAAGGGCACACAGATGGAGGGGATTCAAGAAGTCTTACTGGCAGAATAAGTCGCCTGGACAGTCTACAAGATGGCTCTTCCCATTATGTAGGCTCAGTTAACAGACCCATGGGGCAGCTAGCCACACAGGAGCGCTCAGCTGAAAACAATGCAGTTTAACCAAATGTAGCCCAATGCACCTCACCCTTACAAGCCCAGTTACAGACCCAGCAATGGTACAAAGAGCAGGGCAGACAAAGGAGCTGTGCTAGGAGTCTGCTGAGTTGCGAGTTAAGCCGGTAGAACGAGAAAGACAGATAGACCGAGGGACACAGAGAAAACGCACGAGGCATTGACAAAGAGCGCACAAGGCGCAGAGATAAAGAGCGCACGAGGCGCACAGAGAAAGAGCGCACGAGGCGCACAGAGAAAGAGGAGAAAGAGCGCACGAGGCACACAGAGAGAGAGCGCACGAGGCACAGAGAGAGAGAGCGCACGAGGCACACAGAGAGAGAGCGCACGAGGCACACAGAGAGAGAGCGCACGAGGCACACAGAGAGAGCGCACGAGGCACAGAGAGAGAGAGCACGAGGCACAGAGAGAGAGAGCACGAGGCACAGAAAGGGAGCACCAGGCACAGAGAGGGAGCACCAGGCACAGAGAGAGAGAGAGCACGAGGCACAGAGAGAGAGAGCACTGGGCACAGAGAGAGAGAGCACTGGGCACAGAGAGAGAGAGAGAGCACGAGGCACAGAGAGAGAGAGAGCCCAAGGCACAGGGAGAGCACGAGGCACCGAGAGAGAGCATGAGGCACAGAGAGAGCACGAGGCACAGAGAGAGCACGAGGCACAGAGAGAGCACGAGGCACAGAGAGAGCACGAGGCACAGAGAGAGCACGAGGCACAGAGAGAGAGAGCACGAGGCACAGAGAGAGAGCATGAGGCACAGAGCGAGAGAGAGCATGAGGCACAGAGAGAGCATGAGGCACAGAGAGAGAGCATGAGGCACAGAGAGAGAGAGCATGAGGCACAGAGAGAGAGAGCATGAGGCACAGAGAGAGCACGAGGCAAAGATCGAGAGAGAGCACGAGGCACAGAGAGAGCACGAGGCACAGAGAGAGCACGAGGCACAGAGAGAGAGAGCACGCCACAGAGAGAAAGAGAGAGAGAGAGAGAGAGAGCACGCGGCAGAGAGAGCACGAGGCACAGAGAGAGAGCACGAGGCACAGAGAGAGAGCGCACGAGGCACAGAGAGAGAGCACGAGGCACAGAGAGAGAGAGCACGAGGCACAGAGAGAGCACGAGGCACAGAGAGAGAGCACGAGGCACAGAGAGAGAGAGCACGAGGCACAGAGAGAGAGCACGAGGCACAGAGAGAGAGAGAGAGAGAGCGAGCGCATGAGGCACAGAGAGAGCATGAGGCAAAGAGAGAGGGCACGAGGCATAGAGAGAGGTCATGAGGCAGAGAGAGAGGGCACGAGGCAGAGAGAGCACAAAGCAGAGAGACACACACACATTAGGAAAGATTTCCTTTATGTGCAATTCCTCCATTTATGGACCTCCTCCAAACGTTTGCTTTTGTATGGCTATCCTAACCTGACTCTTTCCAGTGGTGCCCAGCCTTCAGCTGAACTTCAGACTGTCAGTACTGGGAAACATTGTTTCCCTTAGTCTTTGACTATGTTGCCATTTCTTGGCAACTTTTTAACAGTGCGCAATGTACCTTCCAGTACCGTGCGCTGTGGTACCTTTTTGTTTTATGCCCTAGACACCCTCGTAAGATTTTTTGGTGATTGTACGAGTGTGTCTGGGACGAGCAGGTGGCAGCAGTTACTCTTCATAATTTTTTACTTCTTTTTACTGAGTTAAACCGCATTTACCGCGTTGGGCTCAAAACTGTGGCCATGTCCGAAAATGGCCGAGCCACAAGGTCTTTTGTTCTGTTCTATGGCCATTTTGTCCCTTGCCTTCACCCAGGTCGAGTAACCCGAGTTTTCCTTTTTTGGGCATGCAGGCTCCTGCGAAGACCGATCTCTTTCGCGGACTTCTGCCCGTCACGTATGTGTGCCAAGGAAGAGGGCTGCAACGGTCTAGTTCCAATCCACACTACTGGTGCCAGGATGTCTGGAGTGCCTGAATGACAGAACACTGTGTTCCCGTGATTGGTCCAAGTCTGGGATTCCTGCAAGAGAGCAGATATTCTATTGGAACTCCTCGAATTTGGCGCAACGCTAATCTTGGATAAGAGAAGGGGCTCTGCAGCCATTGCAGGTCACTCACCCGTGTTCTCACGAACTACAGAAGGAGCCAAGTCTCCTACACAAAGAAACAGACTTGTGAAACCACTGGAAACGCTTTGGAAGGCTTAGGAACCCTTCTCTCTCTGCTGTCCCATCGAACCCCTGCTTTCTTCTTCGATCAAGAAGGCCTGCCAAGGTGCTTTACCCCTTTGGAGTAGTGGGAACAACTACTCTCGGCGCCCCCTGCTTACCCATCGAACGAGCCCCTTTGGAAGGGTTCCTGGGCCATCCAGCAAACTGTCTATCTCTACCTCAGGGTAACCCGCAGCACCATCATCGTTGCAAGTGTAGACCCAAGACATGAGACTTTGCTTGCTTGTGGTCCCGTGTATTCTCCCGCCACATTACGCAGGCCTAGCTCCTCTGGGTCCTGAATTAGGAGAGTGTGTAACGCTGCCCGTAGCCACGATTCCTGCGTCACTACCTGGTGGTGACGGTCGCTATAGTTCCCCTGCTGTTCTGCTCTCCTGTGCCCTGAAGCCATCTGCACCAGCATTTTCTTCTATTTCCTTCGAAAGGTGAGAAAAGGCAACTATTCCATCACGGACGGTCATTCTCCACCGCAACCGCTGAGAGCCAGAGCGCAGCAAAACTGCAGAACTCGAACCTACTAGCGACCTCTACTAAGATTTGGTCCGGACAGTGCCGAGGGTCGGTGAGTACTTTCATAATTTACTGGTACCCTCCCACCCCCCCAGCACCCTCAGAATATCCCTTAAAGGTATTCGAACATTGGAGGGGTTAGCCTGCGCTCCCGAGCTATTCTCACCACTTGAATACTGCTTTGCCGCCAAGGGCAGGGACTACTCGAATAGCGGGAACTAATTATTCATTGCCTTACGCCCCTTCCTGACTTGCTACAGCCCTACAAATAAGACCTGCTTTTTGTTCATCTGCGCAATTGTGCGTTTTGCATACTGCTGACCACAAGTTTCCGCTCTTCTTAGGGTTGGACTCGAAAATTAGGGAACAAACCCTGAAGGATTACCTATTGCCATTTGTGTACTAAGCTTAACCCTTTCTTCGCAGGTTGTGTTCGTAGGTTATAACAAAATCGCACTAGGAAATGTAATGTATAGATCCTGTATAGTTTAAGAATTTGTGTGATATCTGTTTTTCTCATTGCTAAAAGTTACTTGTGTCTAATTGGTCCCGCTGACCATAGATATTTTTCATATACACTTGGCTAAGAGTAATTTGTGGTTTGTTGCTGTGTGTGCTCATTGTGGGCTTCCCATCATTCTCACCCCTCCTGGGTGTTGACCGCCTGCCAAGCTACCTAGATTGGTCTAGCTTGTCGAGAAGGTTCCCCTGTTTCACTAATAGAGGGTGGCCTCCTAAACCTCTGCCCACCAGGTCAGAGTTTACAAATCCATCTCAACAACACACACTGATGGAATCACTGATTACAACACTAACCAGCCATGGGCAGTGGCAATGATGTTTGGCCGTGCCCAGTGTATATTCTAACACAATAAGGGGTCGCTGTAAACTGTGATGCCTTCACAGTGGTCATAGGGGAGCAAAGTTAAGGTGGCTTTAGCTGAATTCCAGGGTTTTTTTTGCATTAAGTTCTCACCTTAACGTCGCTGCAACTAAAGTTTTTTCTTTGAATTTCAAAAGGTTTTCTTATACCATATTTTTTTTCTGCACCACTGGCCATGGCCTTCGGCCGTGTCCACTGGAAATCCTAGTACACTATCAGACCACTAGCCATGGCCTTTGCCCTACTAGACCACTACACACAGCCTTCGGCCCTGGCAAGTCTGGGTTCCCGTTGATCTCCCCGGTAATACTATATTCTGCATAATGGCATTTTGTATGGCATTGTTTATCCCTTCTCTAATAATATATATGTGCTCTTCGGCTTTGCAACGGTAATGCGCCGAGTTAAGCCGTTCCGGAGTTTCCCAGTGTGTAGAATTTAAGGGGTTTTGTTGCGATAAGTTTGCTACCTTAACTGGTCATTAACTTAAGTTTTGTCATTGAATTTCAAGGGTTTTGTTATTCCATAGATATTTTCCACACCACTGGCCCACTCACTGTCCATTGTAAAACACTATCAAACCACTAACCATGGCCTTTGGCCGTGCCCACTCTAGATTTTAAAACATGTGCAACCCATTGTGCTAATCAATCACAGACATATTTTGACCTGTTTTGATAGTGGTATTGTTGTGTATAAAAGAAGATCTGTTTTGAGAACTCACAATGTTTTACAGCAATATGCAGTAAGATGAAATGATTTGCCAAGAATCGCATACTCTGGTTAAACAGCATGCTACAAGCCCCTGGTTTTATGGCCGGTATCTTGGTGACTGTTGCGATACATCTCACGACCCCAACTAACCACATTAAGCAGCACAGAAAAGGGAAAATAATGACCGGCTGTAGGAATACCAAATACACAGGTATTTTTGCCCCCTTAACAAAAATCAAAAGCTGGTACCTGTGAATATATGCACAATAAGTTAACATATATCTTAAAGTGAAAAATACAAATGTAGTTCAATTGGCCTTCGCCATAGAAGAAAGTGCGCAAGACAAAACAGCATTGTACTTTTAATAAAAGTAATGAACGCCAGAAAAATAACTTGAGAGAGGAAATGTTCCAATAAATAGGCTGGCAAAGTATAAAAGGTGCTCACCTTTAAAAGCCAGCAATCTGTAGTGAAATATTCCATGGAAAACAAAATCCCAATATGAGAAATGCTTGTGGGTAAGCGTCTGCACTGGGAACAGGACATCCTGAGAAAACTCCTGGTAGCCAAATACTTGAGCAAGCTTGCTAGCCTAAAATAAAAAAACAAAAAACAAAAGGGGGATGTGTCCGCCCTCTGAAAAAAAAATGAAAAAACATAGAACTGTCCACCCACATGTCTGTTACCTGTGCTCTGAAAATCAGCTACAAATCGGGGGAGAATAACTGCACCAGTGTCCAGGATTGCAAGCTCTCTTGTCACATCCTGGGCAAATACTCATGACTTACTTGCCCTCTCATCATTTCCCCTCCTCCCCCCCAATGTCTGGCTTTAAACAATACTCTGCTTTATAAAGATAACTTGAAAAGTACACATACCATAGTGTCACTCAAATATATAAATCCTATAGAACGATGTTAGGCAAAAAGTGTACAACTGTGGCATTAGTTCCCCATCGTGACTGGGAGACTACAAACACCAGAATGCAATTCAGCAAAAGGCAAACAAATGATCTCAGTGAGCACTGGGAGCATAGATCTTTAAACCAGATTGGGGTGTGTGTATAATATATATCCATCTATAAGTGAAAACGTGTGGGTTTGTGGCTTTGCATATGTTCCCTATGCAATTCCACACTGTCACCAATCTGCACCAAATGTTGCATTCACCGGTTAGGTCCCTCAGGACATTATTGGCTACTTGTCATTTGGACACCCCAACCCTTTCCCGGATTTCAGCGAAGGTCTCTAGGTTTGCGGCTTCGTGTACGTTACCTATAAAATTCCACACAGTTTCACCAATCTGCACCACATTTTGCACAGTCACATGTACCTATGAGTGAATGAAAGCCCGGGCAACGCCAGGTATATCAGCTAATATATATATATATATATATATATATATATATATATATATATATATATATATATGAAAAGGTTATTCTAGTCTGGATTTGCAATTCTCTGTGTATTAGGAGCTCCATACCAATTGATAGCTGCTCTCTTCATGTGGTTCTCATGTTAGCTTATTCTTTAGAGTGCAATACTTTGAAGGACTGACAGCACAATAAAAATAAAAAAAATTAAAGAATGCAGATGCTGTGTGTTTTATAAGTGTGTTATGAGATATTTAAAACTAAGAAAACAAATGGCATCCGGAACTGTGGACTGTCTTGCATCTATGCAGTAACTGGGGACGACACTGCTTAGCTTCAAAGCTAGAAAGGGGCCAGCCCCCTCAGGCCATGTTGCTCTAAGTGGTCAAGCGGTCTTATAACTTGTGCTTATTTATTAGGCACCATGGCTTGAGGAGGTTGGCACCTTCCTCACTTAAAATATAAGCAGGGTCGGTCCTGATTACGGCATGGATGGGCGTCCCGGATGCCCATTTTCAGTGTATGGGCTACAGATTACCTTGCCTATAAGTAGTTTAATAGCCACGAATATCGGAAAAATGGCTGGGAGAAAAATGTTTTGCCCCAGGCCCTTACCAAGGAACCCTCATCTGTGCCAGCTCCCCCCACTCCATAGATAGCCTCCTCATATCCCTGCCCAACCTGGCTGGGTTAAAAAGGGGAGCACATTTTATACTTTCCAGCATAGTTATTGGAACATCTGCTCTCTGAAGTTATTTTTCTGGTGTTCATTACTGTTTTTTAAAGCCCAATGCTATTTTGGCTTGCACCCTTTCTTCCAAGGGGGAGGTCAACTTGTATATTTCACTTTAAGATATATGTTCACTTACGTGCGTATATTAATTGTGCCAGCTTTTGATTTTCGCTATGGGGGCAAAAGTACTTGGGCATATCTTATTCTTGCAGCCGGTCAGTTGTTTCCCCTTTTCCATGCTGCTTAAATACAGTTAGTTGGGGTCATGCGATGTTTCACAACATTCACTGAGAGACCAACCATAGCATGTTGCTTAACCAAAGTGTGTGAATCTACTGGCCATGGCCAAAGACCATGACTAGTTGTGTCGACCATGGCTACCGGTCTGGTAGTGTTCTAAAATGGACAGTGGCCACATCCAAAATCCGTGGCCAGTGGTGTGGAAAACAAAATTTGTGGATTAACAAAACCCTTGAAATTCAAGGACAATCTTTAGTTGCAGGAACGTTAACATGAGAACTTAACAAAACCCCCAAAATTCAGCTAATGCCACCTTATATTTGTGCCCCCAGTTGTGCAGCCTATTATAACACCGCTGATTATATGTATGATGTCATCAGATTTATGACTTAGCTACTGAAATATTGGATTAACTAAACTATTTTGGCCGTGGCCTTTGCCGTGGCTAAGGCTGTGGACACAGTGCATGGCCGAAGGTCAGGGCTATTGGCTGGTTAGTGTTGTACAATATACTGTGGTCAAGGCCGAAAGCAGTGGCCAGGTGTCCATTAGTGTTTGAAAATATAGAGGGAGCACAGCCAAAGGGGCGTGGCCATTGGCCATGGCCAGGGTTAGGGGTCCATTAGTGTATGAAAATATACAGTGAGCATGTCCGAAGGCCATGCCTACTGCCCCTTAATGTGTTATAATATACAAAGGGGGGCGGGGAGCAAAGGGGGCTACTGTACATGGTAAAATATACTGTGGTCGTGGCTGAAGGCCATAGCTAGTGTCCAGTTACTGTTGTAAAATATGTAGTGGGCACACCCGAACGCCACGGGGCACATTCCTCCGTCACAGGGTCCCATCAATGGCCTGCACAATCACAGACCGGCACCCTGCTCCAAAGAGCACACAGGAATTCAGGCAACACAGCTCCTGTAAGCCTCTCTAATTTGTGCACAGGGGGCTGGTCGCTTCAGGTGGGTGTGGCCCCCTCCGGATGTGCAGCCAGGAATCCTCCATCCCTGCGGAGGGTCTGATATCACATCAGGGTCACCAAATTTGTAAGGCAGACCTCCAGACAAGGAAAACAATCCTCCAAGGAAAAAGGCTTGTTGCACCTCTTTGCAAGGAAAACAAATTTCTTTTGTATACAAAAAAGAAAAAAAGGTGACGGGGGTGCCATACAACCCAACTGCCAAAGAGCTCTCTGGGTTAGTTTAAAGAATGCAGGCTGTTATAAAGCAACTCATCATCACTTGTGATGCACACAGTACAGTGTTCATCCCCCACCCTCATTGGCTACATTGGCTACCACCTACATACATACTACCAGTCCCCTATAGTCCATTGACTGATTGGCCACATCTTGATCTACTCCTGCCCTCTAACACGTGGTCTTCTACTCCATCACCTTGGTTCCCGGCTACCCGATTGGTGGGGTGGGCGATATGGGAGCCTCTCCATAGGCCTAGACACATGGTGTGCACCTGGTCATTAACATGAGCTCAGCGGATTATCAAGGTCAAATTGGCCATTCAGATTAAAGGAGAGCTTCTCTTGATTCCAGACATAATGTCACCCCACCATACCTCCCCGTCGCAGGACTACATTTGTTGGCATCACCATCAGAAAGCCTTCCCTGGCGCTTCTCCTGGGCCTTTCGAGGATCACACTAATCGTCCAAATTCTGAGGGATTTAGGTGTTTTGTTTGTGGGCATCTGGCAGTTTGAATATGTTGGCCATCATTCTAGGGGGCACGAGTGCCCTTAATCTAGACTAGGCCTTTGGCAGCTCAAGACCTCTGCCCCGACTCCCATTTCTCCTTTGGGATGGGCACAGCCATGCCTGTGCTCGGCCATTCACATTCTATTCTGGCTTTGCAGGCCTGCAACACGATACAATTGTATTTTATCCATCAGGTCTGAAGGTCTCTATGATCGGTTTCCCTGCTGGGGCTTGGGATGGTAAAGTAATTCAGGATCCATTGCCCCACACAGCTGCTACTCACCATGCTGTGAGGCAGACTAGGAATTGCTTTAAATATGGCGGTGCATCAGTATTTCTCGCAGCAGGAATCAGAGCTGACATTTACATTATTGTTCATTACATTTAAACTATTATGTTCTAATATAACCCACGCCATATACCGGAGCCTATCTACATTTCTGCAACCGCTACAAAACACTACATGTGTTGCACATATTTTGCATGTTTCACCTGCCTCCAGCCGCACACGTTCATTTTCTCATGCACCAATATATTTTCCTCAACCAAAATCGTTTGGGTGGGTATGGGAGCTGAACGTGCATCCCAACAGGAGTGTTGTTCTTTTCTTTGTCTTTCCCCATCATGTGAACACAACAGGGCTTGAACATCCTATGTTGCGGGGAGGGAGGGTCCCGCCGCAAGTCCGCTCTCTAGACCTAACCAGCCCAAATGCAAAGTCACCCATTGCTGCTTTCTGCATAGGTCTGAACACCCAGAGTGGACACCATGGAATCCTAAAGAGGGAGGGAGTATGTCAGATGACACTCTGGAAACGGATCAGAATGGCCAAAATGCCTACCACCTAGTCCAGAAAGCTGTTGTGTGACCATTGGTCTTGCAGGAAGAGGTACAGTTAGTTTTTTCTACAACACTATCAGCTAGAGTTAGGGCCTCATTGTCAGGGAGGTTTATATTAAGGCCATGTGGTCAGGGGGTCCTGAGGTATAACAGCCTGACTGAGGTTCCCTCCAGCTCACCGTACTATCCAAGTGATAGTCATGACAAAGCAGCACAGGCAGTGGGGTGGGTTGATTCACAGGTACAGTGTACACTTAAATAATACTCAATGAGAGATGGTCCACAAATTATATTTTTATATAAATGAAATCTTTATGTTAGAAAAGGCGAGAAGAAAAACAATCTACTCACAAGAAATTATCTTTTTAACACAGAAGATGCAAAAAAAACAAGAGGGTAAGAAGAAACATCAATTGTGGGAACTTTTATAGAAAAAATAAAGCCTAAAGTAAATAAAATGAGAAAGGCCTTCCTCACAAGAGCAGAAAAGGATCACCATTAAAAGGACACTCGTCAGATTACGAAATAGCTAAATCATGCCCAAACAAGAATGCTATTACATATTTTCTCAGTAATGTACGAATTCCTGAGCCCAAAATATCAAGCACAGGACAGGACATTATACATTTTGAGCACAAGACGAAAAGGTAGGAAGATATGAGGCCTAGTGCAGATTAAAGCAGAGAAAACTTCAATATTTAAAGTGACTGCCTTTATTCCAAAGAATGAAATATGCCACAATTGAAAGGCAGGCCCAGAACTGAAGTAGTTATTTTTCATGGGATTCAGCAAACCATGAAAGTACAATTTTTCAAGAACCGGATTTCTTCATATGTCCTTCTAATGTGATAGCATGTGTAAAGAAGATGCCCTTGAATCAATGCATAATGTGCTCCTTTATTCTTCCATGTTGATCATTTTGAACCATATTGTGTTCGAAAACATAAGAACAAGGACTGAAAATTCTATTGAGTTTTGATTTACTGTGTTGTGAACCTTGAAAAGGCAGGTCTGCATAAAGAAAATTAAGTGAATGAACCCAGAGGGGCTGAAATGAAAGAATAAAATCGAAATAGTATCCAATTTGAAATTCTCAGTTGCAGGGTGTACTGAAGAATTCAGGGCTTATAATCTAGTTGGATCCGGTCAGAAGATTAGTACATGTTATGGTCAGGCCAGATGGCTTCAAGACCACACTGAAATGTTCCTTCATTGTATTTAAGACAGGGTTCAAAGCCAATAAGCACCATAAATTCACTTCAGGCACTAAAAAAATGAAAAATAAAAAAAAACACTGTTTTGACATCAAAGAAGCTCTGTCACATAAACTTTACTTCACATAAACTCATAAAAAGTGCATTAGTTATGAAAGATTGACTAAGAAATGTGACGAAGCCTTGGATGTCGTCATTGCTCCTCCAGGGGGTTAGCCTCTTCCTATAAGGCAAGGGAGGTGGGGCCGATAGCCAATAGTCCCCCTAGGGGTGGTGCTCAGTGGGAGGATCTCATGGGGAGGGATCCCCCCCTGTGGGAGCAGGGACGATTAGCCAAGGAGAACACGGTATAACATACCTTACCTGAGGCCCTATACACCCCTATAGTTCTTAGACCCCCCTCTTCCGACACAGACTCCCATGCAGGGAGTAGACCAGTGTACTTCTGTAACATCTGAGGTTAATCTAACCAAACGTACTGGGACGAAGATCATTGAGAGCCCTGAGGGTTTGCCTGACCCAAGTACTGGGACGAGGTGGCCCATAGGAGGAATAAGGACCGATATGACGGCCACTACTGCAGGTGTGGACGTTGCACCAGGGTGGAGCCTGCACAACGATAGGCAAACCAAAGAAGGACTTGGTGTTTTCAGCCTGTGGCGTACCAGGGAGTTCCAAATCGTGACCAAAGAAGAACCAGGCACAGCAGCAGATGCAGGCGAGCAGCTGTGGAAGTCCAGCAAAGGCTGAGCAGGAAGCAACCTATCGCCAGTCCCCAAAGAACCATCTGGTGACGAGTCTGAGAAGCAGACCACAGATCCAAGCAGCCGACGAGCCAAGGGAGAAGGAATGCTGGTGCTACCGCAAGGACGCCCTATACCAGGTAAAGCCCGGAGAGCTACCCGATCACAAGGGCAAATAGGGGAAATTTGGGAGGCCCAGTAGGGACGCGGGTCATGCAGCAAAGTGGTCCGGAATCAAAGTGATCCTGCATCAGAAGAAGACTTTCTCAGCCCCGTGGCCCAACGAAAACCACTGACAGAGTGAGCGACATAGGGTTCAGACTCTCATCATGGAGCAAGGCATCGTCCTCGTATCAGTACTTGGCGAGAAAGTAAGCCAAGTGAGCTGACCCAGAGTGAGAAACGTAGGGGTTGGGGACCCACACCAAGAGTGTGAGCCAAGAGAGCTGAAGCGAACAGCGACAAAAACAAGGGTCTGGAACCCAATACCAGGAAGCAAGGCATCTTCCTCAGGGTCCTAATTGACAGTACAATGAACCAAGTCGTCCCAACCGGGCAGAGAGAGAAGTCAGGGTCAGGGCACCCTTCTAACATTTGGGAATGATGCATTTTAAGCTACATGAGATGTGGACCAGGTGAAGGGAGTCATTCCACATGGTGGTACTAAACTATGAAATAAAGACCAGGGCCATGAAGACATTCCCCCTGGTTATCTGGAACTGTACTAACAAGGGAAAAGATAACAGGAGAAAGGAGTAATTCCCCTGGAGACCAAGACCAGGGGAATGGAGACATTCCCCCTGGTGTTGTGAACTGTGAAATATGTCTGAGAGAAGGCCAGGGGAAGGGAGTCATTCACCCTGGTTGTGTGGAACTGTTAAAAAATAGGCAGGCTGTCTGCCAAGGTGAACTGTTCTGAACTTGTGTGTGTTGAACTGGGGAAGGGAGCCATTCCCCCAGGAAGGAGCCAATTCTAGGGAACAAACTTCTACTCTAAGTACAGAAGTAGGGAGTCATTCATCTGCACCAAGACGACCTACTTTATCTTTAGTGTAAGGGACAAAGATAGGGATTTTTGACACAACACTGTAGTTGGATAGTAGTTGGATAGTATTGTATTGATTTACACTGACATTCCGAAGGAGCCATTAGTCTTTTAGTTAGTCTTTTAGTTGAGGTAGGGAAACCCCTTGTAAAAATTAGGTTCTCTTTATTTTCTTAAACAATCAAAGTTTAGAGCAACCACCATGTCACCTATGCGCATCAGTCGCCTCCTTCTGCACCCTTACAGAAGTCACTGACATTTAGACAGGCCCCATATAAGCATTGCACTGGGCCTTTTTACGCATGAAAATCTTGCAAATACGACATCTCGTTATCTTTCTATGTGTACCATTTATGCACCAGTTGAGAGCAGAGTTCAACGCAAAAGGCAAGTGACTTGATAGTAACCACAACACATCTTTTCATTCTTATCTGCACGGATGAAATTGCAGGCCATGAAGGAGCAGTTCAGACATTTTCCTCTGAGCTGCGCACACCGAACCCGTCAGAAACAGCACGCAGTGAGAGGAGGAGTGGTTTCTTTCTGTTCAAATTCTGCTGCGTTTATTGATGCTCATGGGAATTATGCATTTCATAATGCATATTTTCTTTCTTCCTAGCATGTTAAGATCATAGCAGTAATAAGATGGAAATCTTAATACAATTGGGAAGTATCCTTTTTTTTTAAAAACAAAGTTATGTCTTTTTAGTGAATGCTTGCTTTCATTGCACCAAAGTTTTTTTCTGAGTTCCTGTGTTGTGTGCATTTATCATCAATTATAAAAAATGAAAAGGGTATTGAGTGACTTATCCTTGGTAGTATTAGCATCCCCTTCTGCAACATGCTTTTGGAAAGGAATTTTTTGAATAGTGGCTGGGAAGTGGCTGAATGTGTTGCAATTATCGTTTACTAACTTCCTACTATGTGAGGTTTTTCCGATTCTGGAAGCAGAATTGGCCTCCTTATTTCAACGAGTCGCTATCAATGCTATGTTAGTTCTATATGTGAGGAGCTTACACTGCAGAGGCAATTAAATGTTCCTGTTGTTTGTGGTGGGTGCTCGGACTGCTAGTAAGCTATTCCTATTCTATGTGAGGGGAGCTTGGATCACTTAGCCCCTGCTGGGAAAGTTCTTAGTGATGGGAATTTGGGCGGCTGAGGCCTATGCTGTTGCCATTCTACGAGAGTCTAGCTTGCATTCGGGGTCCTTCATTTACCAGTTCAGTTTGGAGGTGCTTGCAGAGTTCAATCTTATGCAGTGCCATCTCTATGCAAGTGGAATGTCGACTGCTGTCTCCGACGGCTTATCTGTGCTTAGCTTGCATGGTTGAGACCAACAATCCTATTCCAAGGGAAGAATTACCTATTGAGGACAAGGCATAACATTTTCAATATTATTAGAATATGTTGACCTTGCTCTGTGTGAGGGGAGCTTTTACTGCAGACACATTCTTTGTCTGTTCTGTGAGGGTACCCTGCTTTGCTTTGCACTGATTAATTACACGTGCTCTACATGATGAAAGTTTGTGATGCAATTTACCTTTTCTGTTTTTATGAGGGACGCCTGAACGTTTCCTACTCAAGCTGGTTCTGTGCGACTTAAGCATTAAGCAGAGTATGCTACTGTTGGACCCATTATTTGCATGCAGGGGACGTTCACAGTGTTAGTGTTCACCTGTTCCGTTTGTGAGGGTGCTTGTGCTACTCAATACTGAGCTTTATATGTTAATTGTGAGAGAAACCTGCTCTTCTGTCATAATGTCGACCACATGACAATGATTTCCACACAGTTTTAACTTTTTGCACACGTCGGCTGGATGTTGCATATGGTTTACTCTCTTGTAAACGAGAAAATGAATTTTAATGCCCTTGAACTCACATTAACTCTCAAAGTTTAAAAATAGGGAGCACGATACTCCCACCTCAAAGTCACATCTGGAGCACTGATCTGATGTATATATTTTAAAATGCAGAGAACAGATCTGCAGTCTAGCAGAGCTGACTTGGCTTTCCACATTTCACAGGACTTCTAAATGTTAGTTTTATCAGAACACATAAGTCTCATCAGGGCGGCAAAACGTTCAACAGCATACAGTGCTGGTAAGTTATCTGCAAGAAGCAAGTCTTGCATCTGCCGAGAGTAGGCCTTGCAAATTCCACTCGCCCCCTCGCATTGGCGAGTTTCTTTTTTCTTTTAATGAGGGGCAAGTGTCGGTTTCAATGTACACGGCAGGCTTATGTTCCGAATGCTTGTTTACAATTTTGAGTTAATGTGTTGTGTCCTCTGTGCCCACTAGGTGGAAGCAGTGTACACAATATTTTGTATAGTAGCATCTTGTTAGCCGAGTAGGACATTTCGGCGCCGCCAGTTCGGCTTGGACGTTGGCAGCAAAGAACTGTTTTGGCACCGACAGTTTGGCGTGACCAGTTGGGTGCGACGTCCTCACTATTTTGATAAATTAAAGCATTGCTGCCGTCTTCAACCCGGGCCAGCTGTACTGCAAGACCGAAGACATAACCACAGGGCCGTACAGATCTTAGTGTGTTTATAAGCACAAGATATATAAATCAACCCAGGTCCTGTTTTTGAAAAATGAAAGCAAGCATCCAGAATGATTTGGGTTAATATATGTAACTTGTGCATAAAAAACGGTAAGATCTCTATGGATTTGTGGTTAACTTTCCTGTCTCTCAGTCCAACAGACTTGGGTTCGCGACTGACCTATTTGTATATATCTTTTTAAAATTTAAATAGTGATATTGTCCCACACAAACATGCTGGATTGCGCAGAACTAGGCACACCAAAATGGATCTTGCGGCCAAACGTCTGCGCCAAACCGGCCACGCCGAAATGGGATGTACAAGTCTTGTCACGGCTCCACGGATGGCTTACTGACTGCTCTATTGTTTACTGGTTGTGCAAGAAAATGGGGGAGAAGATCTGTGGAGGGGCTGGCATTCTCTGTGCTCAGAGGACTGAGGGCTTTGATTGAAGTCTCTATCCGTAGCAAAACTCAGTACGTTTTTAATACAGCCCGTGGAGTCAGCAGACTTGAGGCTAATTTATATTCTTGATAGCCTTGATAACTGGCACACAACGACCTTTGGGCAAATGAGACTTTAGCCCGATGCTCCCCTTCTGCCCCTGAAACGCTGGTTTACCTGGACTTGACCTCGCTCACCTACCGAGTCGTCAGGACAAGACAGATCAACTTTACTTTGTGTTACGGAGAATTCTCTGTTTAGGCTGAATTTCCTAACCTAGTGAGTCCCCCAGCAGCTTTGCTGGATTTCTGGAGTTTGTTTTTTTCTCCTGCCAAGAATGAGACTCTTTTTCTCTCACTCCTGGACATGATTTATGGTGTTCCTTTGAATGTTAATGTGTTTCATGGGTTATGGGGTCTTTTACTCCATAGGGTCTCATATGTTTTTCTTATGTGTGTTACACAGCACCCTCCGTGCAGTAACACAGGGGTGTCATAGTGACCCCCCAACATAAACTCCATACCCTGGGACTGACTACTGTCTCCCAGGGGATGTAAAGTCACCATTGGCTTTGCTAGTCCCACATTATGAACAGAAACCAGTACAAACCATCATATTGTGGACGTACTGGTCGGGGCAATTCGATTGCCCTGGGGTCTGTTGTTCGAGGGGGCACATCTCCGTCCCCCCTGATCGGGTTTTGGCTGGTGGCAGTGTATATTACTGTTTATATTCGACCGCGAATATATCTCCATGGGATTTTCCCATTGTTCGAGGCTACCAACTTTAATTATTTAATTCTTATAGCCTCGATCATACTGCCGGTTTATTTATTTAATATTAATTCACGAGTTGGTATTTTCTGCCAGAACTCGGTTTTAAAATGGCGTTTGTGTTCGCCTCTGTAACTCCAAACCAAAGGTCGAGCCCTTTGTTCCACTTTTGGCAGGCTTCTCCACACAAGCCTCCAAAAGTGGTGCCACTCTGTCTGGGTACCACAGGGGGGTGCGGGAGGGGGTTTAGGCACCCTAGACTGAGTTACCTTGGGAACTCAAGTCTCACTCTGGTGTGATTGGCCCAAGTGGTGAGCCGGCCGGCTCACCACTCAGCATGTTTGATTGACAGCTAGGCTGAGTGAATGGGGGTGTGCTGCATGAAAGTAGGGCTTTTGGGACTGGAACTTCAGAAGTTGCCACAGGAGCTGAAAATCTGATGAGGGAGAAGCTGAGCCGACCTGCTAGGACGACACCACCAGTGGAGCCCTGCTGAACCGACTCACCACTTCCCAACGACGGAGTAGATCTCCCTGCTGGAGAGTCTTCTTCCCCTGACTGGTGGGCACAACCAGTTTACCTTCTTTTCTCGCATCCCAGGACGTCTTGTGGTCGAATTGCCCATGCCAAGCACCCCGGCAACCGGATAGCCACTTACCACTGGACCGCGAATAAAAGGGACGCTCCTTTTAATTGAGAACTCCGCGGCTGGTTTCTTCCCTGGCAGTGCAACAGACTCCTGCTTTCCTCTCCGACGAGATCCTCTCTTCCCCCGGATGAAGCACTGACTTGCACCCGCTGCCAGGAACAACTGCCCCCGCTGGAGTATTCTCACCATTTTAAGGTACTGTGTCCGCCAGGCCTCCCTTTCTAGAGATTGCTACAAGGTAACAATAATCCCTTAAACTTCTGGACTGGGCTGGCCGCCTTGACCATCTAACTGGTCCCTTTCTTTTTGGTCCAACTCTTTCTGAACTTATTGGGAGACTTTTGGGCACTTTGAACCGTGTGACCTTGGACACATTTCGACCGGAGCCTCTTAAAGTGGGTCCGGCCTTGTAACTTTGACTTTACGGTTTTAACCTGCCTTCTTCTCCTACTGTGTTCTTCCGAAAGTGTTGGGATCTGTTTCTATCTTTGCTCTGCCTTTCGCTCCCTTTTAAACCTGCCATCTTCGTTAAGCGCTCACCGCTGTCTGAAAATAAGTGTTGCTTTACTTAAGACTTGCCTAACTAATCGTTGAAGGGAGTGTATATCTTTTAGTGACCGTGTTTTTGAACTGCTTGATATTAGTGCCAGTGTGTTTTATTAGATGTGGTTTTAAATAAATAATTATATCTCTTTTACACCAAGCTCTGGTCAGTGTTTGCTTGTTCTACTGTGTTCTTTTGACCTATTGTGAATACTCTGTATACTGCCTAACTCTTCTTGAGGGAACAGTTGTGTTCAATTTATGGCTTTGTAGGCACAATCTGTCTAGGCGACAGAAATAAGTTTCGCAAGCTATGGTTTTTCAAGAAAAAATATAATAGGAACTATGTCGCGTCTCTGCCGAGTTGTGGTTAAAAAAGCCATTTAAACCACTATGGTAAGTAGTAAGAAAAAAAGTACTCAGACTGGAGACAGCGGCAAATCCATTGGTGAACGAAAAGGTTTTTATTACATTATGCCCTCTGTATGACACGTGTTTCGGCTAAAACCATTAGCCTTTTTCAAATACGGGCTTCAGTATTGAAGTAAGCAACAGAATTCAAAAATGTAGGATATAAAACAGAACATTTTGAATAGTATAATTATATTATTTCACAAAGAACACAAAATTGTTGAGTCAAAATCATAGAAAAAATGGTCACAGAGAGTAAAGGGTTGGTGAAGGGGAGGATTCATAGGGTAAACAGGAAAGAAAGAAAATAAATTTACAATCATTAAATTGAACCGAAAGAGAAAGAGATAAAGAAAAAGAAAAAGTGATTCATTAGTCCCGATACTTTGATGAAATATAATTTCATATTTTATGGTTATGACATCATTCAGTTGTTACCTGTATAACTGTGTATTCTCAGGCTTATAATATACAGTTGGTGTTCATGAATTAATGGGTTCAATCCCTGATGAAAACAAAAAGATATACAAGTGCAATGTTCAGTAATTGCTTTCTATTAAGAAAAACTGCATGTTATGTCCTGACTCATTTAACTCATTAGTAAGAGTAGCAGTGGTTTAGTCTTGTACATTATATTACCGGGTCAAAGTATTTAAGATGCACTCGAGGTCTTCGAGCCCATTATTGTGCAACAGAATCACTGCCTAGTGCTTTTCAATAAATTCCGAAAGGCAAGTGGCCACATGTATGAGTAGTTAACGCCACTTTAAAATTCCTATTTCATACTTTCTCATGCTCGTGTTCGTCGAATCTAAATTTTAGACTTTTCATTGTAATAAGCGTCCCATCAATCACATAGAATGTGGTTTTTCTTAATAGGAAGCAATTACTGAACATTGCACTTGTATATCTTTTTGTTTTCATCAGGGATTGAACCCATTAATTCATGAACACCACCGTATATTATAAGCCTGAGAATACACAGTTATACAGGTAACAACAATTGAATGATGTCATAACCATAAATTATGAAATTATATTTCATCAAAGTATCGGGACTAATGAATCACTTTCTTTTTCTTTATCTCTTTCTCTTTCGGTTCAATTTAATGATAGTAAATGTATTTTCTTTCTTTCCTGTTTACCCTATGAATCCTCTTCTTCACCAATCCTTTACTCTCTGTGACCATTTTTTCTATGATTTTGACTCAACAATTTTGTGTTTTTTGTGAAATAATATAATTATACTATTCAAAATGTTCTGTTTTATATCCTACATTTTTTAACTCTGTTGCTTACTTCAATACTAAAGCCCGTATTTGAAAAAGGCTAATGGTTTTAGCCGAAACACGTGTCATACAGAGGGCATAATGTAATAAAAACCTTTTCTTTCACCAATGGATTTGGCGCTGTCTCCAGTCGGAGTACTTTTTTTCTTTCTTCTTGAGGGAAGTCTGACTGCTCAGCCACAGCTACCCAGTGAATCTGTGTGGTACAGGCTGCTACCAAGTGGGTTTACTGCCAAACACCTGTAGTCTTACATCTTCTGCAGTGGCCCCAGTGGGAACTGCACAGGTTTCTGCCTAACACTTTGTTTACCAGCATCTGGGCTTTTCGAATGCAGAGGTGATTGAAATTGTGATGGGATTTAATTTATTTGAATGTTTTTTTATAGTGCGCTTAATAGCGGAGTTTGGTTTCCAAGCACGGATGCTGGATTCGATCCTCTGTTTCTCTGCTGGTCTTGCCGCCTGTCCTATCCTCCGTTCACTGTTGGCACTTGTATGTTAAGTGAGTACTTGAAAGGGGGAAAGGAGGCAACTCATCTTTACAGTAGTCCTTAAGTGTCTTGTTTCAGACAAAGTGGAGAGTTCTGGAAGCGTTTAGCATTGCATTGCTTTGCAGCTTCAGGTGGTCCCACTAGAATGTTAAAAGAGGTTAGACGCCCTAAATACCACATTTGGTCAAGCATGCCCACAGAAAGCAAGTGACTCACAAATAAAGCAACTTTTTTAAAGTTGAGTTCATATTCATGAGGTCCATTAGGTGAAGATAAAACAAAAAGTGGATTTGCATTTTGGGAATTGTAGTCTTGCATTCAGGTTGGAACAAACGGAACTACAAAGATGATTTTTCTTGCTTAGCAAGTTCTTATTAGGTTTTACATCTTGGAAGGTGTCTTCGTGTACTTTGCAAGTAAACTCTTAAAGACCGTATTATTGTGATTCTGAAAAGCCATACCAAACATTTGTATTAAATAGAGCTTGGAAGATATGTGGCAAAGTACCTAAATTAATGGGTACAAATCATGTCTTCACTAATTAACCAATGTGTAATCCTGGGAAAATAATTTGATCTATCCCAGCCACAGCATTACCTTGCTAGCAATAGAAACGTGCATTGTGCCCTTCACCCCTCTCATGTATGGAGGCAGCATCAGTGGCCTGATGTGCATTAAATTGCACAGGTTGCTGCTAATTTGACATAAGTTCCTACAAAGATGCCTTGCAGAGAACACCCCAACACAAGTAAATGTGGCCATCCTCCAACATGTAAAGGGTTAGCACACACCCTCATGAAGTTTTAGTCTAGTTGCGCCGCTGGCCTACAGTACAGTTGTTCAACATCCCTGATAAGTATAATGCAATAAATATATTAGAGCTTTTCAAAGAGGATTAACATTGCTGACTCATTTGCCTTCAATTAAACAGGTTCTTTAAGACTTAAGACACAATGAAAAATACTGAGTAATAAGGTAATCTGCTTTTGGTTTATTTGTCACAGGCGTGCTGCCTATTATATACAAGGAAGCAAATGTTACAGGAGTGTGACAATAAACAGCACATGAAATTGAGGGAGAAAGTAAAGGATTTTGTGTGACGTGTTATTTGCCTTAGTAAAAGGCATGGATCTGCTGAAACTTGTGAAGTCTTCCACAAGAAAAATGCGGCCATCACAGTTCTTACCACCAAAGCAAGCGAAGCTCTCCAGGAAATCTCTTGGCTCCCCACCTGTGTCTTCCGTTCAGCGTCGGATCCCGAATAGGATTGGAATCTCCTGCGCTGGAGATCCCTCGTGCCCGATAGCTCCATTGGATGGATTCGACAAAAAGGTCTAGTCCCTTTGTTGCCCTTTATAATATGTTGCAAGCATAGTCTTGGTAAAAGTGTAAAGTCCTTTTTCTTTTTTATCAGGTGTGATCATCGTTCCACTGGGCTAACTCGTCTCAGTACTAGATATATATGGGTCTATTATGTTTTTTCGTCCCAGTACTTCCCAGATAGAGAAGGTCTTGGTTCTTACAATAGTGCATATTTCTGCAAGGTGCCGAGCTCTCGGAAGAGGAAAAAGGAGTGAGGTTGTGAGTGTTGGGGGTGGGGGGGTGGTGTCCTGGGCCATACACTAGATGGTTGTCCCTTTTCCCAGAGGGGGAGTCCCTCCCCATGAGCTCCTTCCGCTGTGTACCACCCCCACGGAGGACAGTTAGGTAGCAGCCTCACCACTCTGAACGCATGGGAAGGTGCTCCCCCTTGGGTAGAAGTGATGACACCTAGGGATTTGTCACAGTAAGCTAAAACAGGAATTAGAGCAAGTACAGGAAAAAGGAGCAGGGAGCTACAGGGGGTAGGGCACCAAAGAAAGTCAGTAAGGAAAAGGACGTAAATAATCAAGAGAAAGGACATACTCCAGCAATAAGAATGAGGGAGAGAAGCAGTGCAAAAGAGAAATTAAGAGATAGTACAATAAGGAAACAGATCAACTGCAAGTGGGAGAGATTGAAATAGAAAAGGATAGACAGAAGAAAGGCAGGATGATAACATAAAAACCAGAGGCAGAAAGATCAAAAAGAGTAGTGGCCGCAATAGAGAAAATGAGAAAGAAGAGCACGGAGAGGAAGAGGAGCAACAGAAACCTAGACAGTAAAACATAAAAGAAACAGCAATAATAGGACGAAGAGACGGGAACGAGTGACAGAGAGCGATAGACTGCAAGAGGTCGCCCAGCAACACGTAATGGTGAGAGGCAGGGCATCAGAAAATGAAACGGGGGAAAGCAAAGTAGAGATTTAGCAAACAGATGGCGTTTGCTAAATCTAAAACAAGTTGTGCCAGGCAACATTAGGCGTGAGAAGTAGAGACGTAATGGGGGCCAAGTGAGGGTCTTGATTTATGACCACCTCATTTAACTAGCTGGGACCTTTAGAAGCTCTTAGTTCCAATACCCGACGATCTTGAAAATGCTGATGGGTAGCACACATCTACAAGCTATTGTGGGAACATTTCCCTTTTTCTTAAAAAATAAAAGACTTTATAAATGTTTAAAACAGAGCATGTACCACATAAACAGATAAATAATCAAACACATAGCAAGGGGGCAGCGGGTTACAGCCAATAGAGGACATCCCATGATACTGAAACAACACACATATCAAAGTAGCCAAAAGGTGTGTACATTCGAGTCACAAAAGCCTGAAGAGGGTAGGTTTCACTAAATTCGTGTAGGGGAAGCCAAGCCGTAACATAATTGGGCCGGCAACCATGAAGAGTGGCACAGTCCTTCTCCACCGAGGCTATCTTCAAAACCTTATACCACCAAACATTAACCAGTGGGCCCTCTGCCAGCTTCCAAATCCTAGCCAGGGCAATGCGTGCAGAAAACAATAAATGGGTAATCAAAGCAGCCCAGGCACCCCATAGCAGATAAATGGAATCTACCGGTGCCCCCAACAGGACCACCAGGGGGTGTCCATCAGCAAGAAGGAACCTGTAATGTCCTTAATCAAAGACAGCACTTCCTTCCAAAATCAGCAAACCTCGCCACAATGCCATCTAAGATGGAGAAAATAACCAAGATGGCTGCAATTCCTCCAGCAGTTTGAGGAAATGGAACAGTTCATTTTAGGAAGACTGGTCGGTTACAAGTACCATTGGTATAATACCCTTGTAGGCATTTTCCCCGATTAGTAACGCTATGTGAAGTGATAGCAGCCCTCACCCAAAGTCTCTTTACCATTGCAACATGTATGAAAACTTATCAGAGGCATTGGATCTGTCTTGTACAGCCTGGAAAACCTATGGTTAGGTAAACCTTCCTTCATAGTGAGCTCCAGACCAGTGCGGATTCTAGTTCCAACTACGACTAACCCCGGATTGGAAATCCAATGGCGGATCTGTATGTGCCTGAAACGTTCAGACTCTGGAACGCCAAAAGCTTCCTTACATCCCTCAAAGATGAGGGGGATGTGGATGTGGACCTTTAATCACCTTAACCCAAACCAGGCCCTCCACTTAAGAAGCAAGTACACTGTTGTACATAAAATAAGTTTATTGTACAAAAGCTCCAGGGAGCAGTTGGATGGTGTTGCAGGACCGAACGAACCCAAGTCTCAAGAATACAACATCAGTTGGTAGTTTATATACTTTTTTCAACAATTTAAAACACTTCCAGATACATTTTATTGCTCTCCACCCACCAAATAGGATTGGACAAAACCTCTTCAAAGAAATTCCATCTTTCCCCAATTCTTCCATTTTCATTGGTCAGGCTTATCTTCCAATCATAATTTAAAAACACACCACTTTTTGGGATTGGTTTTAGTGGGTCCTGGCCTTGGTGCATGGTTTAAACATTAGTACTGAAAACTTAATTCATTGCCAGCAATAACTCGCCTAAACCTTTTAACTTCAAGTATGCTTGCACATGGTCTCGCTGACTTATTTTAGCAAATCGAGAAGGTCTGCTTAACTATTATTTACCTTGAACTATAGATAGCCATATCCATTCCACAGACCTCTGGTGCCTATAAAAGAACTAAGTTGTGTGGCTACATACAACCTCTGATGACCTGGAAAAATACTTAACCAAACAAATGACTAATCTCCTCTAAAGATTTTAATACAAAAGTGCAAGATAACATATGTTCCCTTGCAACCTTTCCAATCTACAAGGCTCCCCTTTATCACACAATTGAAACTCCTAAATAGCTTTAGGCATTTAGCTTATCCCGTGTTTTACTACTGACCACAATAAACATCAAAACTCTTTTGGACATGCTCTCAAACATCAGGAAATGATATCTACTTTCTACGAGACTTCTCAGACCATAAACTCAGGGCTATTTCTGCAGATGCTGACCACAAAAGGTTGGGATTACTCACTTAGCTACCTTCTAAGTCTGAAAACCTGTTTAGAAGTCAAAGTGCATTTTGCAAGAGAACCTTAAACACTATGTTCTGATTCATTGTAAAAAGGGCACTTATATTGAGATTCATGAGATTCGTATTTATATTAAAGTACATGTATGTTTTTCCATTTGGTATATTTGATACTTCATCTTTCTGCGCACATTTAAGCTAATATTGTAACAGTTCTGAACAAAAAGTAAACCACGCTCAGTTTGCCACACCGCAAGTCATTAATATGGCACTAGCAACATGAATTCTGCATACCAGAAGGGACCCTCCTCGACTACCCTGGCAGGGATGCCCAGACGATGTGGGAGAACATGTTCACAAGTGTAATACATTAGAAGCCAAATAACTGATATTCAACTGTTTTGTCTTAATGTCTTGAAAATCATTTTAATTGTATTTTAATTGTATGCTCAAATTGGATAGATGTCAGATACCTTTTACTCTCTTGGGAAGGAGAACACTCATGACATTGGATTGACTGTACAATTCTTAAAATAAGGAGTGAAATACTCCCACTCAAAAATCCTGTCTGTAGCACTGTACTGCTCCAAGTCGAGCATCAGTTTGGAAAATGAAGGGCTGACTGCAGTGAGGAGCCTTCAGAACAGGTGCCTTACATAAGGCTTCCATAAAGCCATCATAGGCCCTCCGACATTCATCTACTGTCTAATACACCTTTTGTGGTACTTATTGGAAGTCAGAGTTGTCCGAGGGGCTGCTATCGATCCAAAATCAGCCATGAAGTTCCTTTAGTAGCTAGCAAGGTCTAAGAATGCTTTTGTGTCGGGGCGCTATCGAGCAGCCAAGAAGATGGGCACCTGATCGAGGAGCTCCGGCACCATATGATCCTGAACTTTAATAACTCCTGATTTACCCATCATCTGATCGATCTGCTGCCAGCTGAGGCTACCGATAAGGACACAGCACCTCTAGTCCTGAACTGGCTCTGAACCCCTGTGTATGCGAGGCACGTGAGGCATTTGTACGCGGCTCCAGCTGTGAATGCTGCACAGCATGAGTAGCCTGTTGGCTTCTACAACCATCCTCCCTGACGCCTGCTACTGCGGTCATCTGCTGACGGCCATGCTGCTTTCTGCTGCACATCAGATATCGTATGGTCATAATTGAAGTGGCTGGGTGCAGGTGCTGGGCCATTTCACCTGCTACATTTCCTCTTCGGTTTCGGCAGGGTGCCCCCGTTGACTCGATGACTGTGTCTACGGTTGAGTGTGGGGCTCTGTCCCCCCACATCCCTGCCGCTGTGGGAGCCTGCTGTCTCTCCGCCCAGTGCGGTGGTGCTGCGGTGTGGGTGTGCGTGGGGCTCTGGGGAGACACTGTTCATTTCCACACGACCCTATGCCTGGCGCACCTGGCCCACCATGATTAGAGTGTGTCAAATGAAAACCCTGGCTAGCTAGTGACTTGGTGGAGACAGGAGTGACCCGCAGGTCTTGTACTAAACACAGGCCCCCTCCCATTGCTGGGCTCTGTGACATATCAACACCTAAACCTTTGCATGGCCCGCTGTGGGGTCGCTGATCCGGCATCCAGACGCCTCTGTTGTGAACACCGAGGTGGACCCACTCCCTCTCTAAACCATATATGCGACGGAGCAGGGATTATCAGAAGGGTGTACAAGACTAGCCCCCTTGCGGACGCCTACTAAAACAAACAAGGAACCCTGGAGGTAGCGCTGGGGTGTGCAACCCATTGCATGAGGGATGCGTCTTGGTGAGCCTCCGTTGGGCTGTCAATCCTGAGCTGTGTCGAATCAGGTCCCAACATCCAAACCAGACTTCTCACATTAGAAGCCAGATGGATCCATACATTGGACACTTTTGAACATGGTTTGAATGAACTAAACAACCCCCAGTTCCAAACACACATTCCCACTTGACATCTTCTTCCTTCAGCTC
Source organism: Ambystoma mexicanum (assembly GCF_040938575.1). Taxonomy (NCBI): domain Eukaryota; kingdom Metazoa; phylum Chordata; class Amphibia; order Caudata; family Ambystomatidae; genus Ambystoma; species Ambystoma mexicanum. The sequence goes on from NC_090924.1 coordinate 1,096,112,591, forward strand.
TCTCCCTCCCACACCCCCTCCATTGGGGGGCGCCAGCTAGAGCCAATTTTGACTCTCGATATGACACAATCCTTCTCCCTATGACATGATTCTATTGGTTCATGCCTCCCGCTCTACCCTTGCAGGCAGGCATGGATACCGGCTTGTTGCTGGCCTGCTGACTCATCCGTGTCCCCACTCATTCCATCCGTTGCGACACCCTGTGGGTCACTGAGCTCACTGCCCACACTCTACGCTTTTTTATGACTGGGCACTTCCCCACTCACACACATACCGCTTTGCGTCTCCTTCTGGTGGGGTATCACAGCAGTCCACAGCTATTCCTTGGGATCGCTGATACACCCAGCAGGGCCATGCTCCCCGGACAAGCACGCCTGTCCACAGTCATGACCCTTCTTTTCTCTTTCTACAATTACTCCTTTGGCCATCCGGAGCCATTTGCCCACTCTTACCGCAAGTGCGGGAACGGGACACACCCCAACCTCACTCGCATTCTGCTCTGCGAGCGGTTCTCACTGTGTGGTTTGCACAGGAGATTTAGGCCACTCCCCCATGCCGACGTACACATTCCAGGGGTTTCCTGGCAACCTAGCCACGCTCCTGAAGTGCATGACGAAGCATCACGCACGCTCGCCGGCCGAGGCCTGCTGACGCAGCGGGTGTGGCGCCGGCAGCCAAAGGCTATCCGACACGTCTTTCACTCCCGCCCCCCACGGGGTTTACTGTTTCAGTTCGGCGTCTACTTTCACAGACAGGCTTTGCCCTGCACTACAGAGAGTCTATTGAACACTCTGCTCGCGCGTCCGTAGCGAAAACAATCAAGGTGAGCACTCACTTTTACCAACTTTTCAGCACCCCTTCTTTACTCCCAGCCCCCCGTTCCTTCCCTCCCTTCGCCCAGGTTACATTCATGATCCTTCCTTCCTTCTTCTTTCAGGTCCTCCCCAGCAGACAGCCTCCCGGACTGCAGCTGGTTTATGGAACCACACATCAGTGCCGTATATATTGGCATTCTCCCACCTGCGGGTTCGGACTGGATTTTCACCATTCAATTGCCTCGGTACGCTACCCAGACTTCAACGCTCCTTTGAACCTACCAAAGCTGGGCCACACTTGGTACCCTTTCTCACAGGAGGTCCCCGGTACCCCTGTAACATTTGGATCTGTTTTCCAACAGATACCCAGGTACCACTTCCAAATTGTTACATCTCGGCGGGACGCGGGGAGCACTCAGTTTGTCGGACACCATTTCTGGGGAGCATGCTGGATCAGAACTAGTTCACTTCTTTTCCACCACTTCCCTGTTCATTAGGCAGACACAGGAGAAAGTGCTGCATGACTTTATTAATATTTTTACTTTTGTTTTTAACAGTGGAGAGTCCCCCTGCTATCTATCTACCTCAAGCACATCCTTTACCATCACACCCGATTTTAAACCCTGACTCATCCACTAGGATACTAACTGTAGGGACCACACACCCCACTTGTATATAGTCTCTTCTTTCTTTCTTACACTCAATCCTTTTTACTCCATTTTCTTGCAGAACTCACCAGCCCTGATGAAGGCGGAATATTCAAACTGGTCCTCAGCCTATAAGGGACCGGCCTCTGCCGAAACGCAAGAAGGTGAGGGGAGTGCGGGGATCATCTTTTCCACCCACACACCCTTACAAATCCATTGGAATAGATTCCCCCACCGCGTTGGCAAACCTTGGAAACAGATGACATACCTGTACAATACCATCAGGATTTTTTCTGTTTGATTTTACCCTTCCAGACCTTTATACTGGGAACATTAAAGACACACTCCTTGACCAGAGCAGCAAAACAAAAAAGGTGTTTGTCTTGGATTTTTTCCTGAGACCGTGGTAGGACAGACAGACGCACCCAGGTCCTACCACTTTGCTGCTAACACTAACCGTATTTCTAGTTATACTTTTTCAGCCTATCACTCCTTTACTCCTTTCCTTTCTACATATCTGTCGCTCTTTGGACACCTCCGCTTTGACTTGAATGCATCTTTTTCTGTGATGAAATAACAGATTAAGCTCAGGTGTGTGTCACACCACACCAATTTGCTGTATATGTTTTGAGACTTATACGTTTTTGTTTTCTATTCACTGGCTTTTCCTTGTTGATTCATCACTTGTTGATTGCTTTACATATATTAAAAATGTTTGTTATGTGATACTTACCTCCTTTTGGTATCTTACATATTGTGTCAAGAGGATTTATTTTCTTAAAATAATGTACTGTAGCATTCATTGCTTAAACATTGAGCTACCTAGGGGAGCCTTGGGAATCAAATGACCTCCGTCTAAGCTCTAAACCCCTGGCACAGCGACACTTCCTTTTTCCATGATTTATAATCCTGAGCTGTGGCCTAAGAGACTGTCAATGAGATATCCTGAGATATAGGATACGGGCCGGGGCTAGAGGAGCTCTAAACAGAGGCGACCAGTTCCTCCATTGAACATTGTGGTACTTCCGCCTCCGACAACGCACGACTCGTGGGCTGAGCCCATCTGGCCTCTTTCCTGCTGCTGGCAGGATACAGATAGGTTGATCTTCTGCTGGCAGATAACTGGCACATTGCCCCTCCGGGCAAGGATCCTCCAGTGGGGCACCTGAAAACCTGTTGGCATCTCTTCTAAAATATCTGCTCTGACTCTGTGGTGTGGCAATACGACAAAGGGCTCTGGAGCCAAGAAAAAAGGCCCAATGGATACATATACTAATACCCTGCGGAAACTCCAGGACCTACTGACCCACCATCCGGTGATGAACAGCCTTCAGCTTTTAACTCCACCAGGGATGACCACCTTCTTGCGGCGATGCAGAATGTAGTCATGGCAGTAAATATGAAACAGATGACATTGTATCAACAGGCTCCCTGAAGTCCAAACTAGAGAAAGAGGGCACTCATATCATGGAGGCAGAGACGAGGATTGGCGAGACAAGAGGATAAAGTCGATAAACACGAGCACTATATAGCACAATTGCAATAGGAGGTAAGCAAGATCAGCAATAAATGCGACGACTTGGAATCGTGTTCCTGTCGCAATACCATCCGTATCATTGGGATCCCGGAGGCGGCCTGTAAGGTTCAGATGGAACACTTCATCGAAAACATATTGAAATCAATATTAGATCCATCTAAATTCTCCCAGCACTTCCTTGTGGAGAGGGCGCATCGTGTTCTGGCTCCTGCCCCCCAGCCGGGGGCACCTCCTCGTAATTCCCTTGCTAAGCTTCTCAACTATCGAGACAGGGACCTCATTTCACACATGGCCAGAGAAAAAGGGACTCTGCAATATAAATCCTCCGATATCCATATATATCCCGACTTCTCTGCCAACGTTAAGGCTAAGCACAAATCGTATTAATCAGTAAAAAAAAAGCACTACTCATTAGGCAGGTCCCTTATGCATTACTATACTATGGTGGATGTGCAAATTTTTTTGAGAACCCGATGGAAGCAACAGCCTACATCTAAGCCTTCATTCCTATATCGCTCCTGATGTGGGACCGGGGGGGGTGGAGCAGCCGCCCATGTGCAACCACAAGCTTGATATCATGGACAATGTATGATCATTACACATTGTGCTGTGTCATCCCCCTTCACTAACCGTGGGTACACACATTTCGTGAACTTGGGCGGGCAGCTGCAGTGCAGTCATCTGAAAAGGGAGTAGTTTCTTACCTGCAACTCCATTTCTCCAGCGTTGGTATCTTTCATGGATTCACATGCTGTGAATATTTCCCCGTCGTCAGGCTGGGAAACCTCGTTAACTATAACTTGGCGTTTTCCTACGGAAAACCTTGACACTTTAGTGTCCCATCAACGTCCTTTTTGGGTGCTTTAGGCCCCACCAATAGGACGGCTGGTATAAATAGCCCCGCCCCCGCGGCTTCCCTTCAGATTTTAACCTCCAAAGAACCCAAAATCAGGTTTGCCTGCAGGGGCGGCTGGCAGGCGCATGTGAATCCATGAAAGATATCAGCGCTGGAGAAATGGAGTTACAGGTAAGAAACTACTTCCTTCTCCAGCATTGGATCTTTCATGGATTCACAAGCTGTGAATAGATCACATTGCAGTACAACCAATGTGTGGCGGTGTGTCACAGGCAACCCAAAAAACAGTACTTAATCACATCCATGAGACAACAAACCCAGCAAGTGATATAGCACATAGAAAAAACCCTGAAGCTGCGGGGTCTACCTTATTGGAACAGGCGTTGGAGGACCGCACACCCCACTTGCACATCTTCCACATGTTGCCGCCCCAGACAGTAATGCCTGGTGAAGGTATGCAGCACCACCCAGGAGGCTGCCTGGCAAATGTCCACCAGCTGTATCCCATACCACAATGCCGCTGACAACGCCGTGGACTGTGTAGAATGAGCCTTCAGAATCCCCCTCAAAGGCTTGCCAGCTTTAGTGTGACAAAATGAGATTGTAGAGGAAACCCAGCGTGAAAGTCCTTGTTTGGAGATGGCCTGCCCCTTGTTGGGCGGCCCATATGCCACAAACAGCTGCCATGACTGCCTGAAGTCCTACGCGCGACTCTGATAAAACTTCAGGGCGTCCAGAGAATGCAGGGCCCTTTCCGCTGGCGTAGATGCATTAGCAAGAATCGAGGCCAAAGCAATAGAAGAAAGTTTGTGAAATGCAGACGGCACTTTCGGAATAAAGTGCGGGTTAGTGACCAGGAGAACCTTGTCTTTCAGGAAACCCCAGGTAAGGCGGGTCAATGACCAGTGCTTGCAATTCAGACACCTGCTTAGCCAAGGTAATTGCCACTACGTTGAAATGGGCTCAAAAAGAGGTCTCATCAAAGCCGAAAGAACCACATTAAGGTTCCACACCAGCGCAAAATTCTTCACTGGAGGAAATGTCCGAAACAACCCCTTCCGAAAATGTTTCACCAAGTGATCACTGAACAAAGGAGCAGCATGGCGCTTTCTCGTGAACCTAGAAATCGCCGCCAAATGTACCTTAATGGATGACAACGCCAGGCCTCCTTCCGCCAGGTTTAACAGGTACGAGAAAACCTGCGCCGGAGAAACGTCCAAAGGCTCAACCCTAGGATGACCCTTACACCACTCACAGTACCTCGTCCATTTATAACCATACGAGACATTAGTGGACGGCGCCTTTGCTGCCTCCAAAATCCGTCGACACTCTCAGGGTATTTCTAAATGACCAAACTCTGAGTGGTCAGAAGCCACGCCGCAAGGTTGAGAAATGCCAGATCGCAATGCCATACTCTGCCGTCGTCCTGAGACAGAAGATCCGAATCTGCTCCTCCACCGCCAGATGAAGATCCGAAAACCACATCTGCCTAGGCCAGAACGGGGCCACCAGAATCACTCGACACTGGTACTTCCAAATCCACTGGATGGTCCTCCGAATGAGCCGGAAGGGGGGAAAACGCATACGTGAAGAGACCCGTCCAAAGGAATGAAAACGCGTCCCCCAATGACTCTGGATGAGCCCCTCCGCTGGAGAACTCCAGATACCGCTTGTTTTCCCTCATAGCAAACAGATCCAACGGAAGATGCCCCCATCGCCAGAAGATCTGTGTCACCTGCTACTCCTTCAGCCTCCACTCGTGCAACTGAGTGACGTCCCTGCTGAGCGCGTCCGCTTAAACATTCAGAACTCCGGGCAGATGGAAAGCGACAATTCTGATCCCTTGAGCTAGAGCCCAATGCCAAACGTCCTGTGCCTCCTTCGACAGGACTCTGGAATGTGTGCCCCCTGTTTCCTTAAACAGAACATGGTGGTGGCATTGTCCGTTAAACAGCCTCATCACCGATCCGCGGAAGAAACGACTTTAGGGCTCAGGGCACCGCCCTCAACTCAAGCACACTGATATGCAACAAAGTCTCCACCCGAGACCATGGGCCCTGCCCCTGTGACCTGTTGGGGTGTGCCCCACATCCCACCTGGGAAGCGTCCGTAACAATCGTAAACTGGAATTCCAGCTCCAGTAAGGGCATGCCCCTTATAAAACTGACTGTGCCCGTCCACCAGTGAAGTGCGGCCACCAAGCATTTGTCGACCACCAACTTGTCTGACAATAATCCCCGACTCTGCGACCATCTGTCGGCGATGAACTCCTCCACCGGCATCATGAACAGGCGGCAATTGGGAAGAAGAGGGATACACAATGCCATGGCCCCCAACAGTGACATGTAACCTCGGCCCGACATCACTGTGCCCTTTTTCCACTCGCTTGCCTTGGCCCGCCATTTTCCACACGCTCGCTGGAAGGCCTCACCAGATTTTGCTGGGTAAGAAACTACGCCCCGAGAAACAAAAACTCTCAGTACGGCGTCAAATATGATTTTTGGAAGTTGACAGCGCATCCCAGCCGTTGCAAAAGCTGCATGGTCGCCATGAGAGACTCTTGTGCCCTTCCCTGCGACAAACCCCTCACCAACCAATCATCCAGGTAGGGGTATACATGATGACCTTCCCTCCAGAGGAAGCCAGACACTTTGTGAACGTCCTGGGGGACGACTTCAGGCCAAACGGGAGGACCCGAAACTGATAGTGTTCCTCTCCGACCACAAAACGCAGGAACCTGCGGTGCTTCCGCCGCAAAGGGATGTGAAAATAGGCGTCCTGCAGTTCCAACAACGCCAGGAACTCACCCGGCCGGATAATATCTTGAAGGGTGGGCATCTTAAACTTCAGGCATTGGCAGATTCATGTTCAACGCCCAAATATCTAGAATAGGCCTCCACTTGCTGTTGGGCTTCTTCACGACGAAGTACCAGTAGTACACCCCTTGGTCCCGCTCCGCAACCAGAACTGGTTCTATCGCCCCTTTTTCCAGCATGAGCACCGCTTCCTGCCACAGGATCTGAAGATGCGGCTGCAGCCCATGCACCGGCAGAATAGGAACAGGAGGACGCCGGAACGCCAACGAGTGGCCAAGATGCAGTGTCTAGCACCCAGCGATCTGATGTCATCTTCTGCCACTCGTCGCCATGGATGGCGACCCTGCCCCCCTAGCAGAATGTCCATATGGCAGACACTGTTGAGTTTTAGTTTGTCGCCCCTTGGATGCTGTGGACTGCAAACCCTTCTTTCGTTGAGCTTGGAAGTCCCGGCCCTTCTGCACTGACTGGACAGAACGCTGATACCCTTGAGAAGAGAGCTGGAGCGCCCGTACCTCCGATCTCTGGAGGAAGCAAACCGGCATTCCCCGAGGCTCCACAGAAAGCTCGAAAGGAGCAAAAAGAGCTACCACTTTGTAAGGAACCCAAGGATTTAGCGGTTTCCGTACCCTCTTTTAACCCCTTCAGGGCCTCATCAATCTTCGCCGAACAAGTGTTCACCTTCACAGAGCATATCAATGACGTTATATTGGACCTCCGGGCGACAGGGTTCGCACTGGGGTCTCGCTTTCGCTACCCACCATCTTATTGGGGCACAGCACGAGTCAAGGTTGTCTGCTGTCCCCTTGACTATTTGTGCTCACAATTGAGCCCCTTGCATGCATAATGCATCTCAAGCACATACACCATGCCTTACATATAGCTGGCCTGTCACAAATAATCTCTCTTTAAGCCGATGACACATTGCTGTACATACGAATTCCAGCTTTAAACTTTGCCCTGTTACTACAGGAGGTACGCAAGTTCTCTACCCACTCAGGATATCGTATTAAAAAATTAAGTCGGAGTGTTTTCCGTTGACCGATATTTCGAATGCTCCGGCAGATCTGGCTGACTTCAGATAGGTCCCCGACAAATTTAAATATCTAGGCATAGTTTCTCGCACACATCGCTCCCTACTAGATTAAAATCATGAGAAATATTTACAGACGTTAACAGACAAATTGGGTCTCTGGCCCAGACTCCTTTTATGGCAGGGCTCTCCTCATTAAACATTGTGATCCCCAAATTACTGTATTACTTCACTAGGATTCCGGTTTGGCCTGGTAGCGCGTTCTTTGATAGGCTACGATCCTTGGCAATTGGCTTTGTTTGGGGCGTCGGAACCCTGCGGATAAGATGGGAGGGTATGACCAGGCCGTTTGAACAGGGCGGCCTACAAGCCCCCGATTTTTTAAACTATGCTATGAGGTGTTGCAGGCACAATTCGCCGGCTACCGGTACTCCCTACAAGAGCAGCCAATAGACGCGCCCCTTGAGAGATACATCGCCTCCCATTCGAGCTGGAGTACTATCATTCTCACTAACCAACATGCGGACACACGCACATTTGACCCGGTCCGCACAAATGTGAACGCATAGGCTAGAATATTCAAGAGACTCAGTGCCTCTACCCCCTATTTCGGTGTGCTTCCACTCTGGGACTGCCTTGGCCCTCCCCCTACGTACGTCAGGGACATACAGAAAGGATGGGACCCCGAGGATACATTGACGTTACATGACCTTTTTTCAGATGGCTCCTTTGTTTCTCACGCAGACATTTCCGGAAAAAACAGGTAACAATCCAATTAAGTCATTACAATACTACAGGAAGAGAGCAGAGGTCGTGAGGCATTGGCCATCATTCCCCGCTGAGCTAAGTGAATGTGAAATCTTGGGGACTGTGGCAACTAGTGGGGACCACAGAGGGCTGGTGTCCAGCCTATATAGGGCATGTCAACATGCTCAGGCACTCGCTCAAGATGTCAAGGGGAGGTGGAAAACAGATTTAAACAGATCGATAGATGACGCTCAGTGGCTCCACTGGTGCAGACTAACCAAGGAGGTATCCCGTAACGCTATATATAGGTTGATACAATTCAAGAAACTAAACCGGTTACATTATACCCCCGCACAAATCGCTAGGTTCACTCCCTACTGGCAGTTCGTATCTTCAAAAAGCAACTGAAGACCTTCCTGTTTGACAAAGGATAGGATTTTTCTATTTCTTTAGCATAGCTCTCTCGGTACTGAATTCAGTTTTCCGCCATATTTCCTTTCTCTGTTGGTCTTGTGAGGTTTGGGTTTCCCCAGTCTCCCTGTCTCTTTGTTTTTCCTGTCTGACATTTTTTTCTGTTGTCTGCCGTCCCTTCTCCTTCTGTGTGCGCCCTGAGGCCTATGGGTTAGTGGCGCAATACAAGAATGCAGATAGATAGTTGCGCCAAGTTCTAGGGTGAGAAAACGAATCGAGCTGGGCACTGGGCAAAGGAGAAGCGCAGCGGCACTGTGCTGGGAAGGGAACGGTCAGAGGTACCATCTAGTGCTGAGTACAGCAGATTGAGTCGCAAAACCACTGCAGGCACGGAAAAGACCCAAATCTCCCTCGAGGTGGCTGGTGCGGCATGGCAAGCAGGTGGCACGGGGGGCCGCCCTCACCCATAAAGAGCGGAAACGTCCCCCAAACCAAGAGATCAAGGTGACGCAGGCACGGGAACACCGGACCAAGGAAACAGCATTATAGCCACAGTAGCAGGCATACAAGTGGGTGGAGAGCCGAGGGAGGCACCATCCACTAAAGCAGCCCTGAGACATACACGAAGATTGGAGGCCACACCACAAGAAAAGCTTTAATTACATTTAAGCACTCGCTCGCACAGGGTACATTGATTCCAGGGGCACTGAAAGGGCAAGTGACAACGCAGAAGCAATAACGCTGTTTGCACGCCCAACTCACCAAATGTGAAGAAGTAAACGGCCCACGCGGAAAAGACGCCACATGAATGTGGATAGTGAAAGCAAGTCAACAGTTGAAATTGAGCCTGCACAAGGGGATCAGCACAGAGCAATAACACTTGGCAAACAAAGTAAAGGCGCAGCAAGTGAGACCAAAATCGGAAAGGCTACATCAAACGTCAGAGAGGTGCCATAGACGTGGAATTTCACGTGAAGCGTGAGCACTGACGGGGCCCAGAACTCAGGCAGCTACACAACAACTCGAATGATATGCAGTAACCGCTGGTAACGCGAAGGCGCGACCGACACCAGATCAACACGGCCAGCAAACACACTGAAATACCCGTTAAGGGACCTCAAGGAACAAACAGTTAAGGGGCCTAATTCAAGCGGAGGGCTCAAGCTAATCAGGGGGTGGTGCCCACAACAGACAATACTGGAAATATGACCAGGTCTAAAGAGTGAAACACCTCCCTGCAATGAAAGGCATGCATGCACAGGAGATATACGTTGGGGGCCGTACACAGATCTAACTAGAACTGTAGGCACAGGAACAGAGCGGACACGGGCTAACAGCCATTACAAACCAGCTGTAAATACATATGCTTGGCACTGTAGCCTACAGTCCGTATACAGTGAGAACGCCACACACTGCACATTGAACATCAAGGTTGCTACACCACAGTGTGCACGGCGGGAAAAGCCAGCAACAAGGTAAAAGACTGGGGCGCTTCAAAGCACTCCACCTATGGATCACAAATTGAGAGGGGACCGAGCGCCTAGTTCTAGTAGTGAAAGTTATGGTTAGTTGCAAGAGGTGGGAGGAAAGAATGAGGAGGGGTGTATTGTGCAAAGACGGGTCGATGTGTGCAAGACAGGTGGCTGGGAAAGAGTGCAGGAGTGAGAATCGTCACTGAACATGCGACCACCAAATGATAAGTGTTGCAGACAGGGCTTGGTTAGATATGAGCGCTAACAGGAAGAAAAGGAGTAAGGAGCGGCAGGGAAAACAGTCGGTAGACAGAGACCCTAGGGATGGACTGCAAAGGCAAAGGGAAACCACCGGCCGAGAGGACATTTATTATGACTGAAGCCAACGATATGAACATCGTCACCTGGAACGTTAAGGGGCTGAACAACTATGTTAAACGATTCAAAATACAGGAGTTCCTGAATAGAACAAAGGCTAAAGTGGCACTTTTACAGGAAACACACCCAACAAGTGACAGACCGGCAACAAAAATGGGGAGGCAAGATGTACGGTTCACGGTACGCAGCATACGCTGGGGGAGTCCTTGTTTGGATTGCACCCTGTGTTCCATTCCAGTTATTAGAATTTAAAAAGGATAAAGAAAGTAGAGTAGTAGTGGTGCATGGCCTGTTGGAAAACAGAGAAGCCTGCTTTGTAAACACCTATGCTCCAAACCACAACGCCACAGGGTTCTTCCGATAATTAGATCCAAAGATTTCCATATATAGGGGGTGGCTACATGGTTTCGGGGAGGAGTCTGTAAAAAATGCGCCCAGATGCCTCTGGGCCAGGCGCGCAATAAAAATAAATAAACTAAACTAATTGTACACTCAACCGTAGGTTGGAAAGACCAGATGCAAAATATAAAAAGCTGTCCCCGCAGGCCAGAACCCTGGGTTCCATCCTGAACCACCCGACGTCTGGAGAGAGTGTCACGGCGAGACACGTGGCTATTCCCACTTCAGCCCCCACACGGGTTACACACTCGGATAGATTACATCTTCACTGGGGTGGAAAATCTGGGAGAGTTAATAGAAATAGATCATGGAGCTAGAGTACCCTCGGATCATGCTCCACTAGTGACGACCTGGCAGAGCACCAGGCAGAACCCTCTCAATTCCCACATTGCAGCTGAGAGCAGAAGCCTTACATGATGAAGTCTTTAGTAATTACATGGAAAATCGAATAGAAGAATACTTCTGTATCAATACCGGCAGTGTTGCAAAAAAAAGGCACCCTGTGGGAAGCTTTCAAAGTAGTGCTGTGCGGAGCGGAGATCGGGCAGATAGGAGGCCTCAGAAAGGACATGACACAATCATTAACAGAAATTGAGGGCAACATTGCGCGGAAAGAGAGAGCGCAGGGGTCGGGCGACAAGGAGTCAGATGAATTCATAGGAATGCGCCAGAACAGTATAAAAATATGGGAGAAGTTGGGAAAGTTCGATTTTGCCAAGTATACACAGAAACTACACGCTGAGGGAGATGAGCCTGGGAGATTATTGGCATAGTTGTGCAAGCGGGAGGAGCCAAAAGACACGATTAGTGTGATCAAAAACGGCAGGGGAGATGTAGTCAGAACCCAGCGAGGGATTAATGAGGTCTTCAACGTTCTATAAATCCCTGTACTCAGCCTACAAAATTACAGCAGATAGAGATATCAGGGAAGCCCTAGCCCAAATGAATCTAATTAAATTGAAGGAGGATAGCTGGATGGCCCAATAACGGTAGAAGAAATAAAAGCAGTAATAACCGAACTCCCGACGGCCAGAACCCTGGGACCAGATCGCCTCCCAAGGGAACATAAGCAGAATTGTTGGTACCCAGGCTCTTCGCAGTATATGAAGAGGCCTAGGACAGTGGACTGTTGCCTAACAACATACAAGAGTCCATCAGAATACCAGCCCTCAAACCGGGCAAGCCTCCCCAGTAATCTGGCTCATACAGACCACTTTCTATAATAAATCTAGACTGCAAGATTCTGACAAGGGTAATAGGCGATATGATCCATACAGACCAGATAGGATATTGTCCACGGACGCAGCACCACTTGGAATTTGAGAAGGCTTCATCACATAATAGATAGCACAAACCATCAGTCTGAAGATAGCATAGTAGCCTCACTGGACGCAGTAAAGGCAGTGAAGGCCTTTAACTCGGTCCGATGGGACAGGTTGCTTGAAACTCTTGAGAATTCTGGGGTGGGCACAGGGTTCCTAAAATGGGCAAGGGTAATTAACTGCCAGGGTAAAGTCTGGCAGGCAGATATATATATATAATGCATTACTCACCGTAATCGTATTTCTGATGCTTGTATCTGCTTAGATTCACATGCTGTGCATAGCCCGCCATCTAGTGGAAGCTGCGGAGTATTACAGTTGTTTTCGAAACTCGAAAAGGGACGTCGACAGGGCGTGCCAGTAATACTATCCCTAGTGTGACGTCCACTGTACCCATGATCCCTCACGCGTCGAGGTCCCTCAGATTGTGTTTTTTTCTGACATGAGGTAGCATGAGGTGTAGCGGGAGTACAGCTATATCCAAGCAGATACTATCAGACAAGCTCATAAGCATCCATGCGCCTTCTCTCCGAGGGGAGGAAGGGTGGGTCGCATGTGAATCTAAGCAGATACAAGCATCAGAAATACGATTAAGTGAGTAATGTATTCCTTCTGAGGCTTGTGGAATCTGCTTAGATCACATGCTGTGCATAGATTAGCAGGCAGTGGAAGAAGGAGGTGGGACGTGAGGAGGTTCATGAGCGAATAAGCATCTTAGAACCACTTGTCCCACTGGTGTATCTGTCTTGGAATGGGTGTCAATGCATTAGTGCTGAGTGAATGTATGTATAGAGCTCCATGTAGCTGCTTTGCAAATACTGTCTAAAGGAACATTTGCAATGAAAGCCAGCGTGGCTACAGTACCTCTTGTGGAGTGAGCCCTGGGCGTAAAAGGCAGTGTCTTATTTGAAAGGGAATAGCACAGTTGGATACATCTGAATATCCACCATGAGATGGCGTTCTTAGAGACGCGATCTCCTTCTCTGCCTGGCGCTATGGAGACAAACAGCTGATCTGTTTTTCTTAGCGGTCTAGTTTTGTCTACGTGGCAGAGGACCACCCTCCTCACATCTAGTGTGTGGAGTTTTAACTCAGCAGAGCTTTTGGGTTCTTGGAAGAAAGCCGTTAGCTCAATAGATTGGTTAAAGTGGAATTTAGAAATTAACTTAGATGAGAACCTAGGGTGAGTTTGTAAAACCAGTTTGTCCTTCTGTATTGTAAAGAAAGGATCCTGCACTGACAGAGCTTGGATTTCACAGACTCTTCTTATGGAGGTGATGGCTACTAAGAAGGCAGTTTTACAAGTCAAATGTGTGAGACTAGATTTGTGCATGGGCTCAAAGGGAGGGCCCATGAGCTTAGTAAGTATCACATTAAGGTCCAACCTGGTGGTGGGTTAGAAATTGGAGGGTGGAGTCTCTTTACTCCTTCCATAAATGCCTTGACCACTGGCACTTTCCACCATGACACCTTGTTATGGGAAGTGGTGTAGGCTGATAAAGCTGCCAGGTGCACTTTAAGTGAGTTGAACACTAACCCTGCATCCAATAAGTGGAGCATATAGGTGACAACATTAGAAGGAGTACAATCAACTGTGTTGATTTACTTATTCTGGCACCAAATAACAAATTGTTTCCATTTATTAGAGTAACAGTGCCTTCTGTTAGGTTTTCTTGAATCTTTCAAGATATCCATACATCTCTGGGGTAAATTGAGATGTCCGAACTCTATGACTTCAGGGGCTATGCTGCTAAGTTCATTGAATTGGGCTGAGGATGCACTGTTATCCCCTCGTGCTGGGAGAGTAGGTCGTACCGGCATGGGAGTTTGATTGGATCGCACACCGCCAGCTCGCGTAGGTGTGGAAACCATGGTTGTCTTGCCCACATAGGAGCAACTAGGATGAGCGTCATCGGTTCCCTGTGGATCTTGTTCACCACCTTCCTCACCAGTGGGGATGGTGGAAAAGCTTAGGCAAACATCCCTGACCAATTCATCCATAGGGCGTTCCCCTTGGAGCCTGGTTGGGGGAACCTGGACGCGAAGTCTAGGCATTGACCATTTGTTTGTGGCGAATAGGTCTATAGTTGGAAAACCCCACATGGAGAAGGTGTGTTCTACGACCTCTTTGTGTAGACGCCACTCGTGTTCTTCTGGCAAGGGGTCTCTGCTCAGCGAGTCTGCAAGAGCGTTGAGTTCCCCCGGAACATGTTGAGATGCCAGAAACATATTCCGTCTGAGTGCCCATTTCCAGATTTTCTGTGCAAGTCTGGATAGATTTGGAGAACGTGTCCCCCCACCCCCGTTTGTTGATATAAAACATTGCTGTGTTGCTGTCTGTTAGGATCTGCACCGACAAGACTTGTTAAATGGGGTTTGAATGCTTGTTGCGCTTCAAACACTGCTAGAAGTTCCAGCACGTTAATGTGGTTCTGCAAAGTGGAGTGAGACCACAGACCCTGAGCTATGTGGTGCAAGTAGTGCGCCCCCCCCACCCAGCTAGTGAGGTATCTGTTGTGACCACTGCTTGTATCTGTGGATCGTAGAAGGGTTTCCCCTTGGTCAGATTCTCTCTCATCCACCAGCGAAGATTTTGTACCAGTGTTGACGAAACAACCACTAGATCGCCCCACTGACCGCTTGCCTAAGACCATTGTTTCGCCAACCACTCCTGTATGGGACGCATGCGCAGGTGCCCGTGGGGAACCAGGTAAATGCAAGATGCCATTATTCCTATTAAACGCATTGCTTTGCGTACCCTTATCTGGCGGACAGCCCGATCGTGTGGTATTTGCAGTAATAAGTTCTTTACTCTCTCTTCTGAGGGAAAGACTAACCCTTCCTCTGTATTTAGGATAGCTCCTAAGAACTGTTTGGAGGTGCTGGGCACCAAACTGGATTTTTTCTCGATCGAGAAGACCAATTGAAAGAGGAGGTTGATTGCTGTCTGAATTCCCCTGTTATGAACCAGTCGTCCAAGTAAGGGTACACTGGGATTGCATCCCTGCACAGGTGCGCTGCCACCACCACCAGTACCTTGGTGAATACCCTTGGAGCCGAGGCTATTCCTTGAATTGGTAGTGCTGGTTCGCTATCTCGAAACACAAGAACCTTCTGTGCGCTGGAAACATTGGAATATGAAAATAGGCATCTTTCATATCCAGTGTTACCATGTAATCCCCCTTTTTTAGAAGCTGGATTACTTCTTGTAGCGTGGTCATGCAGAACTTCTGTGGCTTGACATACTTGTTTGCAGGCCTTAAATCTAATACAGGGCGCATTGTTAGATCTTTTTTGGGCACAAGGAAGTAAGTTGAATATATGCCCCCGTTTACCTGGTTGGCTGGGACCACTTCTATGATGTCCTTTAATAGACGCTCTGTAATTCCCTGTAGAAGAATCCGTTGATGTTCTTCGGAGTGTACCTTTTGTCTCGGGGGATGGTCGCAAGGTTTTTGAAGTTCTACAAAGTAGCCCCCTGCTACTGTTGACAGCACCGATCTGTCTGTGGTAATACCCTCCCATGCGTGGGTGAAGTTGGAAATTCGTCCTCCTACTGGAGATGCATGGGAGGGTACCTGGAGCGGAATGTCACTTGCTCTGAGGTGGTGTGCCACCTCGAGTTTGGCCTCTGCCCCGAGTACCACAACCTCTTCTTTGTCCTCTTGGGTAGCCCTGAAAGGACTGTCCCTGGTTGGTGTTATAGGAACCCTGGCCCTGGTTGTATCACGATCCCCTCTGGGAATTCTGTCCACGAAAGCAGCGAAAATTGCTGTTGCCCCTTTGCCCTGAGGATTTGTTCGTGAGTTGGCCTAAAGACTTGAGTGTTTCATATTCGTCTTTAGCAGTCTTTAGTGCATCTTCTACCGCCTTGCCAAAGAGCACATCTTTTCCCACCGGCATATTAATTAAGGTGGCCTGTGTTTCCGATCTGAAGCCAAGCGTGTCTCTTGAGGATAGTGCCCTCAGCGATGATTCTACCCGCGTTGTCTGCTGCGTCAAAATTTGACTTTAGAAGACAGTCGACACCGCTCTACCATCTGCTGCCACCGGGGCTAATTGGGACTTAAGTGGCTCGGGTGCAGATGAAAGTAATGCTGAAACTTCATCCCACTTGTGGCAGTTGTAGCTTGCCAGACGTGTAGCATTATTTGCGATGCAGGTTTTGGTAGGTTGCAGAAGAGGCTATTTTCCTGCCCTTTGCGTAGATCTTTTTGCTCTGCTTGAGGAGCCTTGGAGAAAGCAAGGTGAGTGCCTGCTCTCTTTCGTGCAGTAGTGACCACCAGGGAGTCCGGTCTTAACTGGCCTTTTATGTAAAGAAGGTCGGAAGGTGCAGGTCTAAACATTTTTTTAACACGAGGGTTAACGGCCCGTGTGAGGTTGGGTGCTTCCAAAGAAGGTTGGATTCTGCGTTGTACAGACTTCAAGATTGGAATAAATTGGCCCACTGTTTTTTTTTTATCTCCCAACAATTGCTCAGCGAAGTCTCAGTCTTCTACCACCTCCTGGGTATCTATGCGGAAGTGTTCTGCAGCTTTTGTTAGAACTTCGTTAAGTAAAGTTTGGTTATCTATGGGGAGTCTACTACTGGAGGATCCTGATTAATGGGTGAATCCAAGGAGTAGATGTTGGCCT
The DNA here is from genome assembly GCF_040938575.1 of Ambystoma mexicanum. Taxonomy (NCBI): domain Eukaryota; kingdom Metazoa; phylum Chordata; class Amphibia; order Caudata; family Ambystomatidae; genus Ambystoma; species Ambystoma mexicanum. Next base: position 1,096,129,659 of record NC_090924.1, read on the forward strand.
CCTGGTCTGGGTCGTCATCGTCCACCTCATAGAATTCGTCTCAGTCGTCATCCATAAATTGAGGATCAGATGTATCAATAAAGGAAACATCGTCCTGTCCTCCTTCTGGACTGACCCTAGGGTCATACAGATCTAGAACTCTGCCTTGACATGGGACGTCAGTACAAACCTTCTTAGAAGGAGGTTGAGACAAGGGGGTCTAGAGCTCGAAGGGGCTGTGGTTGGTGGGGTGGACTGAAGGCTTATAAGGTGTCCAGGGTGTTTTTCAAAGAAGTTACCAATGAAGGACATCCTACGCATAACCCGGTCGATGTCCTCGGCAGATCAATCTTTCGAGCTTGGAAAGACCATTTTGGGCTCGGAGTCAGGAAGGCCCATGTCTACATTAGTGGGTGGGATAAGCTTCCGCCTAGGGTCTTTAGGGCGGCTTTCTGTATGGGAGGACTTCGGTGTTTTATGGCGTTTGTCCCTACCCTGGATCCCAGAGGAGGAGAGAGACTGACTTCTTGGGCCCTGACGTCTTACTAACAGAAAAACGTTGAATTTCATGTGTGGGGGCCGAGGTTTCGTCTGCAGACTAATGGGCCTCGGATGTAGTTTTCTGCGAGGCACCTTGACGTCTTAGCATCTTTCGACGCCTTAGTTCTGTCATGCGGCGATCTAGACTGCCCAGAGGACAGGGATTCGGTTGACCGTTCTCGGGGTGCCGAGCGTTGTCGAGTACTCAAAGAGTCTTTTGAGTGTCGACTGGGGGCTGTGTCCTTTGTGGTGTGTGTAATTGTTGTGCTACCGCTGCCGGGTGTATTCCCCACAACATGGCCGCCAGCCTATCCTGCGGGGTCGGGGGCTTGCGCTCGTGTAGCGTCAGCTACTCCGGTGCCCTCGCCGTCCGAAAGTACAGCGTCGCTGCCATAGCTGAAGGTTCCCTCCACGCTCATGGCCTCGAGTTGCCTGGCGTGGTGGGCCCAGCGCTTAGTTGAACGGTCTTTTAATGTCTTAGGCTTGAAGAGCCTGCAGGCTCGACAAGATATCACGACTTGATCTCTCGGGAGACACAAGTTACACACAAGATGTTTGTCTCCCCAGGGGAACTTACAATTGCACTTAGGGCAAAACTTAAATGGGGTGTTCTCCATAATACTGGGTAAGGGTGATGGCAGCTGGGCGAACAAAGTGTAGGAAGGGGAGAATATGCATTCTACAAATGGCCTCCCAACAATGGCCTCCCTCCTCTCTCCCTACTGTCTGGGCACCGGGGCCTGGGGCGGCTTTCCAAGGCCGTTTGGTCCTTTGCGATTATTCTTCGACGTAGTCTTCTTTCCGATTCTTCGGCATAGTGTAACGAGGTCAAAGAAAGGATAGAAAGATAAACTATCTTATTTCAACAAAGTCAATGGCTAATTTGTTGAAAGGAACTCTGCTAAACGTGTCCGTCTAGCATGGCGGAAAAAAACTATATGAGGGACCTCGACGCGTGAGGGATCATGGGTACAGTGGATGTCACACTAGGAATAGAATTACTGGCACGCCCTGTCGACGCCCCTTTTCGAGTTTCGAAAACAACTGTAATACTCTGCAGCTTCCACTAGATGGCGGGCTATGCACAGCATGTGATCTAAGCAGATTCCACAAACCTGATAAATATATATCTACACATAAATAAAAGGCACAAAACAGGGCTGCCCACTGTCACCAATGCTGTTTATAATGGCTCTTGAACCACTGACGGTCTTCCTCAGGACAGAGTATGCGGAAGCAGTGATAGTTATAGATGGAGCAGACCATTTGATCTCATTATATGCAGACGACATGCTGTTATATGTGTGTGTGTGTGTCACCCTGAAACCAACTTGTCGCAATTGTTAGACGTCAGAACAGTTAAGAATCCAAATTAACAGGGGAAAAATCCTGTCTATTCCCACAGGCTGGGCTCTGAGGGCCAACCACAGAACAGCTGCCGGAATTGGGACTGAGGTGGAGGAGGGACACTTTCCGTTATCTGGCGTTAATGTGTGGCATTACCCAGCCGCCTCACATGTGAACACCACACAAAGTTCTAGATAGAGTGGGCAACTCCACGAGTTTTCATAAAAAACTACCTTTGGGAGTACCAGGTAGAGCAGCATTAGGATAGTGCTCCTGCACCTCCTATATCACTATAACATACCTAAAGATTTCTTCCGGCGGCTGCACACGATGGGTCAGAGAACTTTGAGCTATATTACTTGGCAGGGCAACAGCAATTTGTGGTGGCCTGGCTGTGAGACGAACCCTCGTAGGACACACAATTATTACAACCGCTGTTGCACCACTGCTTCTTGAAAGAGGTGCTGTGGCTGAAAAGAATACTGTCGCATAGACCCTCCCAACTGTTGAAACACGGCATAGAACCGTGGCATAGAAAATGGAAGCTCTTGGGAACTCCTGACCCCTGCTCCACAAGTGTCCCTCTAATAGGAGTACTCAGCAAACAGCAGGGTGCAGTGAGCAAGTTTAGAAGGCACTGGGAAGACAGAGATTGCCCTGGTTCGCGACCTATTGAGAGACGGCAAGTGGATAGACTTTTCCACCCTAGCAAGCGAATTTAGCATACACAAGTTCCATTTTTTTACAGAATATGGGAATGATTGGGAAAATGAGCAGGAGATGGCCGGGACTTAGTGATGGGGCCAGAATGAAGGAAGTCCTGGAGACAACGTACGATGTAACATAGGGAGGACAAATGGTCTCTAGATTTTGTGATTTATTTTTAAACGGCCTAGACACAGCTGACTTGACAGCATGCAGAAACTGGGAAAAAGATCTGGAGAGGATACTCTTGGATGAGGAATGGCAAAGGCGCTATTATAAACCAAAAGAGTCTACAGAAAAGCGAGATTCAGACTCACCCAACTGTACACAATCCATAGAGCCTATTTAAACCCATATAAGCTGTCACACATTGGCCGTGAGGTGGGTCCTAGTGTGCCCAAGAAGAAATAGATATGATGCATAGGTTTTGGACATGCCCAGTGATTGAAAAGTTTTGGGGAGATGTTGGGACGAGGGTGGTCAAAAGAGGTATCCAGATGCAAAAATGGCCACTGGAATTTTGTTTGTTGCGGCTGTTACCTAGAGGGCGAAGGGGAGGGGGGCACTCCCGGCACCTTGCAAAAATGAAAGACCTAGTTTAGTTGACACAACCCATATACTAGCAGTTACAACGTAACAAGGCTCCCCACCGGCAAACATTCACTCCCCATCTAACCCCACTCGAACCCCCAGACTGAGTTAACCAGAACTGTATACCCTCATTGCGACTCCTTCCAACCACGCTGTGCATAGAATCTCTACCCACCCCACTTCTCTGCCTCCGATCGAGGAGTCACTTAAGATCCCTGTGCATACCCTGTCACAGCCACCCAGCAAATAGCCTACAGCGGTCTCAGGTCCGAGCGGGCCTCGAGCAAATCCCACACTTCATACAGACACTGTACTTAAAAGTGCCGTCCTCAGAAGGGCCCATAGACAACAGCACTTGCCTCTCAGCTCCATATACTTTTGCATCTCCCTTCGCCAGTCACCCATCCTAGGTCCAATCTGAGCATTGCACGGCATTAATATCATGCGCTTTGCCAGCATGAGGCCTAATATCACTCTATTTAGCGCCTTACCACGCTTCCCTTCATGCTAGGTCAGAGCCCCAGAAGGCACCGCCTCACTGTCGGCTGAATCCTTACCTTCGTCAACCCAAATTTTGTTGTGAACCCAACTCTCACACAAGCTGGGGTTGTTGGGTCTCCTACTATAGAGAGACTTTCCTTGTGAGAATGTGGCCAGTGGAATAATAATAATACCACCAGGCCAGAGGCTCAGGCAAAAAAGCAGGAGGTCACACAGACAGACTGTAGAAAGGACACAACAATTAGTTGGTATACGTACATCAAAGCACAGTAGATAGCCCAAGTCTTTGCTTCCCCCCAAACAACTGTATCCTACCAGTACTCTTGTGGGTCAATGTTGTTGTACCTAAGCTGAAGAAAACCTCCTACCAATCGTTGAAAGTAAAGAGGACCGACCAATGCCAGTTGCCAACAAAGAGACAGTCCAGGAAGTCAAAGATGAACACTAACCCGAACGGCACGAGGACGAAGTCACCATCAAATCCAGGAAACGCAATGGACCTACCCCTTAATGGCACAAGAACGCACTAATACAGGTAGGATATTCCAGGAATAATCCAATGTCCAGGCCTAGATCCAGAAAACCAGGAAGGTAATGGGTGAGAAGCCACCCACAATAGTAGCAGTAGCCAAATCCAAAGGGTAATCCAGTTAACAATCCAAGGAGCTGGCTAGGTCGGTAACCAGGTAAACAGGGGTTTCCAAGGCAAACAAAACAGGCAAGGACTTAGGAAAAGCAAATGCAAAAGGAGAATACAAAACGAGTTGGTAACAGGAAAATAGAACAAGTCACCAAAATGAAGACAACTCACTACAAGGCAGTTTAGGAGCAACAGAGACACCGCAAGCTCTTCCACAGCACTTCCTACCAGCGTTGGAATACGGAGCGTGTTGCAGTTTAGTGACATGACCAGCACATGAAGTGTTCATGGGAAGCGTAGTTTGCGCGAGAAAAACAGAATCTACATTGCCCGAGCTTCCATGGGAGCCGCCACCTATGCGGATAGATGGGCTGCGGACATCGGTGTGTCGGGACCCTGACATTTCCCCCTAAACTGCGTCCCAAAATCCAGTAACTATATCACACCCCCTCCACATACGCAGGTATGACCCTAGTGCCCTCTTACACCTCAGGACCGTGTCCGGGGCTTCCTTAGGTACCATCACTGGGGTGATATATGCGCACCTCACAACTTTGTATTATATCCATTGGAACCCGATATTCCTAGACACTTGCTTCATATGCAATAACACTCTACTCGATTCCCAGTCAGTAAACTCTTCCCCTATATCTCCTTCCTACTTTATCCACAGTGCCACCACCTACAGATCTTGCTCAGCCCTGTCCGCTGCATAGAATTCACAAAAACATGCCTACTAATGACAGCCAGTTGTACAAGCGTCACATTGATCTCCGAAAATTCCTGCTATGCAGTCCTAACCCCACCATTAGAGTAGCAGTATGCAGCCCCAAATTCTCAAAACCTAATTGCCCAGTCATCCTCATTGATGTCTCCCAACAACGCCCCATACTGCAGTCGCCATATACCACTCCCTCCCTTCTGATTAATTACATACCCGAACCTGCCACAAGTTAGGAAAGTCTCTGGCATGAAGGCAATCTTCTTCCCCCGGAAGTTTAGTAGCCTGCCACCAGATCTGGATAATCATGCTCACAGGAGTCAGACAATGGCTAAGCTCTTTACCCACCCTCCAAGCAACTCCAGCAGTTCCCTTGGAGCGGATTCCACTTTAATCCAACCGGTAAACCGGTCCATATGTGGAAGCACAAAAGCCCAATAATCGGACCTAAAATCAGGCGCCCCTATGCACCCCCTAACCTGCAGGCAATTGCAAAGTAGCCAAAGCAATCCTCTGCAAACCCCTCCCTTGCAGAGTAGTTTGGACAATGTCCTGTGAAATGCCCAGAAACAAGAGGCGGTTATGGGCATGGGCACTTCGCCTGAAATAAGTACAGCAGCCTCTGCAAAACAATCTTCTCTAGTGCCACCAGCCCCATCAACAAGATAGCAAACCTCTTCCAGAATTCTGCGAGCTTGCCAAAAGCAGCCACTGCCAACGCCACATTCCTCCGATACACCCATTCCAAATTCACACTCACCATGATGCCCAGGTACATGCACCCCCGCTCCTGGAATCTCCATCTCCAGGTGTGTGCGTTTGTATTTAGCGTCCTCCAGGGTTAACAATAAGTATGTTTCCAGTAGTAGTCCAAAAAAGGAGTGCACACCGGGCGAGTAACGCTGTTTATTACAGCTGGGTGAGCACAAATCAAATGGCACAGTGGAACAGAACTGATTGATGAGAGCTGACAAACTGACTCACAACGGACAGTTGTTTTATACCGCTAATGCAATGTTTGTACAATTAGAAACAGTTACGCTTCAGACTTCGTGGTTCCCAAGATGCGTACTGGTTAAGCTAGGTCATACCCCTATAGCTAGACATACATTAGTTAGAAATGATTGAAGCAAACAGACCAACCCCCTTTCAGCCCATCTCCTCTCCGTGTGGCGCCACATTGCTTCCTGCTCCTCCGCACAAACACTTTGCAATTATTAATGACATGATTGTGCTGACCTCCGGGACTTTATTCCACTGCCATTGGTCAGCACCAGAAAGGAAGGAGCACGAGACACCCCGAACTACTGGGAAGGCAGACATTCACACAGCACCTGCAAGATATAAACTTTGCTTGGGGCCATGTGAGTGTCTCTCTGGGTCAGGTTGATTTTCCCAGCTCCCACGAGTAGCCGTGGGTCTGGCTCATTGACCTCGATTATATCACTTGGTGCTGTGTCCAGCAACTGCGGTCTGCTGGAGATGAGCAGCCCAAATTTAGCTTCCCCCTCCCTCAACCGCAATGCATGGGCCATGTGTTTAAAGCAGGCCCATGAGGTGTAGTCCACTTGCAGTGCCCCTATGGATAGCGCTTACCTGCGGTTTTGCCTTTCTCGCATTTGTGCAGCTATTTCTCTTGTGCCCATGGTATGTTATATACAAAGTGTGCCGCCCCCTTGTTCCCTTGAAAGACTAGCCCTTGGGGCAGGCTACAGCTCACTGTGGCCCTCATTCCCCCCCCCCCCCCTAGAGTGTGTCCCAGTCCATCACCCTTATTCCTGCAATTCGTAGGTGTGCCCCCTGATCTGGCGCTGAATCAACACCTTCTTTACAAGTTCATCCCCCACCTCTACCAGCAAGGTGTATATCGCAGACTTGGCATTATTTATCACTAGTCCCGCCCGTCTCCCAAACTGCTCCAGTGTTACCATAGCCTGCTCTAGGTTTGTAGCCAGATCGCGAACATACAAAAGTATGTCGTCCACATTAAAGGGGATTCAGTGCCTCACTAGGACCATCTGCAGTCCCACTGCTTCATACCTTTTCCGACCCACACCAGTGGTTCAATAACCAACGCAAAAATCAGCAGAAACAACAGGGTGTTCCTCGCCACACTTGCTGCGGACAAGAAATGGCCCTGTTAATCAGTACCCATGGACAAAAGCCGAACCCAGTCTACAAAATGGACCCCTAGCCCATGTTTCCCAGTACCATACATTGGAATTCCCAGTTAACCGAGTCAAAATCCTAACAAGAATCCAGGCTGACCACTGCCAGCTTCTTGGTAGAATCCCTACATGTATCCAGGATCATTAATAGGCTAAGATCCTGCATAGTGCTCCTACCAGAAATAAATCCTGCCTGGTTTGGGCAGAACAAGCCCTGCTTACGTGGATTCAGCCAAGAGTTTGCACAGGGGTTTAATGTCCACGTTGATCATGGACAGGTGGTCTGTACGAGGCACATGCCGCATTATCACTGCCTTCCTTAGGCAGAATAACCACCAGAGCTACCAGCATAGATCCAGGAAGCCTGCCACACACCTTGACCTCACGGAAGACCTCCAGAAGCTTATGGACAAGCAGCTCCTTGCAGGTTTTGCACACCCCTACCGCAAACCCAAACCCATCCACCGTGGGAGTATTAACCAAGCTCAGTCCCTCAACAGCCCCCACAACATAATGTGCATCCACGTTCACCTCACTTGTTCCCTTTGCTCCTCCGACAGCCCAGTCAGGCCCCTGCCTCTTCCAAGCATGAAGCCACCTGCTCTACATCAAAATCACCCTTCTCTGCATGCAGGCTAGCATAAAATTTCCCAAACAGGTCACTGATACACTCACGATCCATGACAAGCTCGCCCTGACCATTCCTCACCCCTTCGCACATTTAGTGCCCACACTCCCCCCTAACCAGTTAGACTAAAAGCCTGCCTACTGTATCCCCAGTGCTCCAGATAAGATTTTGAGGTGGGAGTATTTTACTCTCTATTTTTAATCTTTGAGAGTAAATGTGATTTTAAGAGTAAAAATGACTTTTCTCCTTCGCAAGAGAGTAAAATGTATGCGCTATCCAGCCGCCGTGTGAAAAAACTGTATGGAAATCACTACTATGCGGCAGCTTTCTGCATTGTGACAGAATACACCTTTCATTATTTCTGGCCATTTGAGCACTCCTGTATATATTTACATGTTAAAATCATTAAAACCTAGCCAATTATATAGTAAAGCATACAAGAATTTGTATTGTGTGTTTTCAGATTCGAGGACAGAATTGAATTTCCTGGAGCTACCTAATGGTATGCCAATGTTATGATACAACAGTGCAGAGAGGCAAGGACTCCATGCTAAATTCTATATCTAATCTAGTGGTCAAATGGTTATTTATATAGCTCCTTTGGCAAAGCGCTGTACATATAACATATTTATCACAATTACCACCAAACCAAAGTCGGTACTACTTTAGCGACCTCGAAAGGAGGAAAGGCTGAGTTGAACTTGCCGGGATTCGAACCCGCAACCCACATATCACACAGAGTTTGCAGCAACGAGTGCTCAACCGGCTGAGCTATCTTATTGGCTAACATCCTTCAGAGGTTGGTTAACTGAGCATTGACTGAGGTATAATGATCACAGTACCTATATGTATGACGAACCATTTATGAAGTGCTACATACAGTTAAATACCTATGTGGATTATCACAGGGACAGGTTTTGCTGAGTTTCTATTTCAATTACCAATGTAACTTTCATTTGTTTGTTTTTGAACAGCACTTGCACTTTGAGAGTCAGGTTTTGGATGTTTTATTTGTAGTCTTGAAGATTTGAGAGGCTAGAACACCTGTGATCAGTGTAATGGCAATTACTCACCCTTGAGCAAAGACTCTGCTGCCACTGACCATTTATAGTAATGTACCCCATTGACTGCAAGGTTGAATGGATGTAAACTAGACTGGGCATAGTCATAATTTTACACACTGTTTTTATAATTAGACTGTAAATTAAATTAGAAGTGTAAACATGATCTGCCTCTGCACGATTATGCACACAGCACCGAACTCTGAAAAATACTAATAATTCTCAATTGCAACTTAGTTTTCCATCTTATTAATTATACAATCCTAAAATTCTAGGAAACCGACAGATCGGGTCCCCCAGCGATGACCTAAAGGTGGCGTCCATCAACATCTTACTGTCAAATCTCCACCTGGGAATGAGCAGCCTAATACCCAGTCACGCATGCCCCAGGGGTAGTGGTGAATGGTCAGAGAGTACTATCCAGAAACTCTGCACTCGCAACCAATTCAAGTTCCGCCTCCGACTCCCCTACAAAGGGATAAATCGATGCGCGAGTAAGAACCATGCACCACTGAATAGACATAACTGCGCACCAAATATCCCGTAAGCACAAATCAGTTACAATTCTTGACATGGTCTTAGACGTTGCCCGGAACGCCCCCATCCCCCGGAGCACCATCGCATTATTGACATCTAAAACACTGTAAAGCACACAATTAAAATCCCCCAATAAAATCCAGTCTACTCAGTGATTGATTACTAAGTCCTGCATTCCATGAAAGATCCACATTCGGAGTGCAAGTCGTCAGCAGAAGAATAGAGTGCCCCAACAGATCTCCCACTATGGCCACATAACTCCCATCTAAGTCAGCAATCAACTGCATAATTCTTAGCCCCGAGGCCTCCCGGACCGATATAAGGACACCCCTGGAACAGAAGAGAAATGGTGGATCCAACCACTCAGCCCTTCCATCTCACCCATACCTTTTCCAGCCCATGAACATCAAGCTGAGTCTCTTGCAGCACAGCCTCATCCAATTAATGCTTGTCTAAATACGAGCGTACCTTGCACAGCTTCACCACATTAAGTCAAGTCTCTGCACAGTCCAACTAATTACATTCATAGTGGCCATGAAAGAATCCACCATATGCTAGAGCTCACTCTCCCCACAGTTGTAAACACTGTTGAGATCACCATATGCACAGAGGAATAACAAGAAACCAACACAAACCTATTTAACGCACTCCCTCCCCTCCTCCTACCCCGCACCAGGGTGCCCCGACTGTGGACGCAATCTAATACCCATCCCTGATGCAGCAGCATACCCACCCTGAAATAACCCTCAGCAATTTTGCCCCAAGTACCGAAGCCTGGCCTCACCAAGGCCAAATGAATGGGCAAGAAGCAGAGCAATAGGGCGAGACGCACCCCACCGCAACCCTGGGAGAAAGTGGGGAAAAATGTGTTTTAAACAAACCTACCACCCTCTCCTTTCGTCCCATTTGGGACAAAACACTAACCTGCTCTCCAACCAGGCAGCCTCATGATTACTCCAAAACCCTTTGACACCTCCCACCAACATATCAGTGCCGATCCCCCCCCCCATGCCAAAACAGTGCATCACAACATTGTCTGCTTCTCACAGCACAACCAACACTCACGAGAAGCATCCCGACAGGACCCCCTTCCTTTTACTGCATTAATCCCCCTTCTCATGTTCCCCCTTAGTTCTTGGCGTGAGAGAACAGATGAATCATCACCTTGCTCAGGATCACTCACCCCAACCTGCGACCTCTTCCTCAGGGCCAAAGTGCCATTATAGCTCAAACAAATCCGTCTGTCCACACTTCAGAGATTGCACTCACTGCTGGTCGGTTGATGGCCACACAGACCTGTCCAGGCATGAATTTGCCCCAACTTCTGGACCGAACCATCCGATCGGCTGGCTTGCAGCCAGTCTCAGACCACCCCAAGTTTGTGAAAGGCAAAAGGGCATCCCTCAGCCAGCATTTTCAGTTTTGCAGGATAGAACACCATCTATTTATGGCTGAGATCTCTCAACCGCCTCCTTACTGCATCATACGACTTGTGATGTCTTCACACCTCATGTGTGAAATCTGTGAACACCGTAATCTTTGCACTGCCCACGTTATAGATTGAGCACCGCCTGGCGTCTTGGAGGATCGCATGGCTGTCCCAGAGGTTCAGAAGCTTTGCCGCAATAGCCTGCAGGGGTTCCCCCACAAGTCTCCTGCCCGATACCGTATAGACCTATTCCAAGTGTCCATGAAGAGCTTCTCAAAAATAGCTCCATATTAGGGCCTTCCTCCTCTTCAGCCACTCCAATAATTCTGACATTACTTTGCCTGGATCGGCTCTGTGTCCTCTGCCTTTTCCTCTACAGACCTTGTAGCCACCGTGAGAGCATTAAGCCTGGACTGCAGGACCATCAGTGTCCTCGACATCCACCACTCTCCTTTTCACCTTCATTAACCTATCCCCCCACAGTCTTATGTCTATTCTGACCAGTGAGAGCTCAACGGACACTATTTGCACCTTATTCTCAAGTGATGATCTAGATACCTTAATCACTTCAAGCAACCTTCCCATCGTTATGGTGCCCTCCGAGGCCACAGCGCCACCGGCCTCCTCCAGGACATGTTGTATCTGCTTGGACTGCTTACCCCGGCACCCATACACTGCTCCAGCTTCTGCTGCTGACCCCTGACCATGGTGAGACCGTCAGCCAACCTGGGTGCAGCACACCCTTCACTCACCCGGAGGACCCACCAGTTGAACAGCTCTCTGCGCCTCTCCCCCACACCCCCGGTCTGGGAACATCTCTTAGACTCGCACACCTCTTCCATGTGCATCTCCAGATGTTTGTGTAAGGCCAGGGGTTATGCATCCTGTTCAGTGGTGCTACCCATGGCCCAGCTGCCCTCAGAGGCCCAGGACCCAGTCCCCACAGACTGTCCATCTCAGCCGGAGCGCCTCCTGGTCCTGGCCCAGGCAGTCTCAAGCCTGCACCCAACTGAATTTGACCGAAAGCCACAGAGGAGTTTACGGATTCGGCAAGAATCTCCAAAATTTGTCTGGGGCACGTTTTAATAAATTCCGGGGAATGTCATCCAGGGGGGATGCAGATTTAAGGCCGGCTACCATCCTGCTCATCTCAACCCCGTTGGTAGATGTAAAGCAATAAATGGAATAAGAGCCACTTTTACAGGCAATAACTGGGGACAGCAGATCTTGCAGGGCGCAACAATGTCAGGCTGGACTGTCCCTTTGTCTAGGATGTCTTTCCTAATCCCCCTAATTTTATCGATAGAAAAGCTAGAGAGATTATCGCACAATGACTGTGAACTGGGCGAGCTGAGTTCGCATCTGGGTTAGTCAAATTCTTTACTATTTTAAAAGAGATTTTTAGGGGGCTAGGGGGCATTAACAGCTAACTGAATAGAGTTTGGCTGCTTTCAAAGCCTTGTGATAGGCTGTACGTTGTTTTTTAAAGTCCTCAAATAATAGGGCATCATAATGCTTTCTCCATTTTTACTTTGCTTGGCAGGTCTCCAGATGCAGCAAACGGGGCGGAATCGGAAGGGGGCTGGGAAAACCACTGAAAAGGGGCTAGCTCATTTGCCACTGTCTCCATGACTGCGGCCAAACTAGATACGGGAGAAGGAGCTGAGCCCGGCTCATGCAATACCTCAGAGTAATGGCATGTGGTTTCCGAAAATACAAGACCCGGGTCCACTCTTGCCCAGTTCCTTCGTAGAGTTTTTTCTGTGGGACTTTTGGTTTGCATGGGTCTCCCTGCGGCCTGGATTGTAAAAGGAACCACCCGGTGATCAGATCAGGTTAGAGCATGACTACGGAAAGCACTCAATAATGAGGGTGAAGCAAATATAAGATCTAGGGTGTGGCCTTTGACATGGGTTGGGCCCACAAAATGTTGCATTAACCGCAACTATTTCATAGCATTCAGAAAGGAGTTACTAACTCGGGCTGAAACAGCCTCGGCCAATAGGTTAAAATCCCCTAGTCCCCTAGAATGATTAGGTTCTTATGTTGCAGCACTAGATCAGAAGAGACATCATTCAAAAAAACCTTCCGGAAGGCCACTAAATTGGAAGTCGGGGGGACCAAAAGAAAATGGCAAACCCATGAAGCAATGATTATCATTCTTGCTAATAAGTGCTCCATATCCGCCTCTATTGATGTTAGCAACAGCAAGCATTTATACTCTACCTTGTAAATCAGGGCCACTCCTTCTCCTGGATGCTTAGAGGCTCCTGAAGCATCATGTAGCCCCAGGGCCAGGCTGGCACAATATCGGGGCCAGACGATCAGCCAGCCATGTCTTGGTTATGAAAACAAGGTCTGGCAAGTGGGGTTCTAGAAAGGTATGCATTTGCAATCTATGTGCCACTAGTGCCAGGCATTAAACATGCGTAAAGCAGGGGGGCCACAGGTGTGGATAACGGCTGGACTTGTAATCTGTCCCACCCCACTGAGAGCTGTGTAGATGATGTTGTGACTGCAAGTAGCTCTGTGTGCCAATAGCCCTTACTAGCAACAAGGTCCGCCCAGAGCACGGACCCGGCGCGGATGAGTGCAGACGGGCCGGTCTTTGGCCTGCCTTTGGGCTGCGTACAATCTCTGCACTCCCGATGTTTACCAGATACTGTGGTCATAGTTTATTTATATGGCGAACCGAACCCGAAGGTAACTGGCCGTAATTTACAAGAAGTTATAAGTATACTTCCTCATGAGATTACAATGGTTACAACAAGATAGACAAGAGAGTTGTATTACAATGTTTATGTGCATAGAATTAACAGCAAAAATGCAGCAAATTACAGTAATTATATACATTAAGATACAGAGGATCATACAATATAGTACAGGTAGGTATTTAGGGTGTGTCAGTGGTCCTTTGCTATGAGCCAATTTAGAATATTGCGCCTAAAGTTAGGGAAGGTTTGGTCTGCTCTCAAGGACGGAGGTAGGGCGTTCCAGTGCTGTGCTGCCATGACAGGGAAGCTGCTTCCCCAGCTTTTTAAATTTGTTTTATTTCTTTTTATTAAGTTTTTGCAGGAACATACAATATTTCAAAAACGAGAAATTGAGTGAAGTATCCTCTCATATTAGAAAGTAGATAACATGTCCTGATACAACCCCGACTTACCCCACCCACCCCTGATATAGGCGATGATACAATTTGGTTACTAACGTTTGAGGTATGCTATCAGTAAACAGTCCTGGGTCAGGTGGGCCATAACTGCGGCACATGTGCCATGGTTGTCATGGTGCCCCTCGTCCAAGCTTTACATGTATCGGCCTGGATGGTCCATTCCCCTTTGTGCTTGTCCCTCCCCCCCTACTGGAACACATTGTGGAATTGTAGCCATTCTGTTTTCCCCTGAGCTCTACTCCCGTGTAGCGCAGCGGAAATATTTTCTATGTCTTTGGCCATGGCCGACCGTACCTGCACTGTTGGGAGGTGTTCCCTTTTCCAGTGTCTGGCCCTGCGAGCCCGTGCTGCCTGCAGGAGAAAGTGGGCCACGGACGAAGGCGCCCCCCCCCAGGTTTCTGCTCGCCTTTGCAGCCCGAACAGCACAAGCAGGGGGTCCAGCGCGTATATTCCCCCCCTGCAACCCTGATCAGACCCAGGACCTCCGACCAGAAGAACTGAACCCTGGGGCAGTCCCACCACATGTGCCAGTAATCCGCCCTGGCCCCACATAAATGCCAGCAGCGGAGGTCCACTGCTGGGAACATTTTGGACAAGCGGACAGGGTCCTATTGCCATTGGTGGAGTAGTTTTATTGCATGCAACGTATAATGGCAAGAGATGGAGGTCTTAAAGGCTTGCCTGCACATTTGCTGCCAGAGATTATTCCCCAGTTCGATGCCCAGGTCCCTTTCCCAACGCGAGCAAAGTGCCCCAGTGGCCCCCACCTCAGGTTCCAGCAATGCCCCGTAAAGGCGCGAGATAAGGCCTCTCATGTCTTTATAGCCATCAAGTACCTTTTCCACTGGCTTATGTTCCCTCTGAAAATGCTCCTTCCACTTGTCAGACAAATACGCACTTGAGTCTCAGATATAGGAGGACCGACAAGTTCCCTATTCCCAGGGCTTCCTCGACTTTTTGGATGCTTATGAATTCCCCATTTTGAACCAAATGACCCAACCTCGCCAGTCCCGACTCAAACCACGACTGGTAACATTCAACCTCTGGTATCTCATCCCTAACTGGTGGTGCCCAGATGTGGCTCATCGGGGAGGGCCACGTGGTGATCCTAGCGTCCCCTTTCCCCATAGCCATGACTTCCCAGTGTATCCCGAGGACCGAGTGTTCTCTAATACGTTTCGGGAGACGGTTCTTCGGGACCCAGAGCCACTGCCCTACCGTTGCCGGAAGCAGGTGCTGGTTCTCTAAAAAGACCCACTGTTTGTCCGGGTCTTCTCTTGAATGTGGGACCAACGTTCTGAGTTGTGCCGCCCTATAATATGCCATCAAGTCTGGCAGTCCCATTCCCCCCGCCCCCCGCTGTCGTTGGGCAAAATGAGTGTGTCATAACCTACCCTGGGCTTCCGACCTTGCCAAAGGAATCGTATGACACGCCACATGGCTTCTTTCAGGTGTTCTACTGGTGCGCTAATTGGGAGCATCTGAAACGGATATAAAACCCTCAGGAGGAGGTTCATCGTTACTGCATTTAAACGACCCATCCACGACAACTGCCCCTTACCCCAGGTCACCATGTAAGAATATGGTTTTTCAAAGAGAGGTGGGTAGTTGGCCTGGCCCAAGTCCTGGTCTGGGCGGACTATGTTAATCCCCAAATATTTCAACCCGTCTAACTGTATCTGCAATCCCAGGGGCACCAGCTCCTCTACATTCCCGACTGTGTCCGGGGAGAATGGGAAGACAACTGACTTGCTCGTGTTTACCTTGTACCCAGAGTACCTTCCATATTCCCCAATCACCTCCAGGGCCGCCGGGATAGACTGAGTGGGATGCTTCAGATGGAGCATTATGTCATCTGCATAGAGACCAAGATTAAATTCCCTGTTCCCCATCCTAATGCCCTTGACCCGTGGTTCCCCCCCTCAGGTATTCCATGGTCAGTGCAAAGAGCTTGGGTAACAGAGAGAACCCCTGCCATGTGCCCCTCTGTAGTGGGAATGATGATGGTGTCCAGTCATACTTTCGAATGAATACTTTCCACATGCAAAAGTACAGAATACAAAGCATCGGAAAAAAAAAGTTTTGAATACAATTTTTTCTTCATTTTATGGGTTTTATTTTAGTTGTGTAAAAAAAAGATTTTTTAAAAAAGAAAACAGGGGTTTGGAGGGAACCCCCCCATTAAAAAAAATACGTTAAAAAAAATAACATTCGAAACTTTTTTTTTCGATGCTTGTGTCGGAACTTTTGTATTTCAAAGGTTTTACTTTTAAAACTATCACTATGAACCGATCGGGATATACGCCCGTTGACTGTGACTCTGGCTGAAGGGCTCTCATATAGGGCCTGGATGCCCCGTTGGAACCACTCCCCAAAACCAAACTTCCTAAGTATCCTTTTGAGGAAGTCCCAGTACACCAGATCGAAGGCCTTCTCCGCGTCGATGGCCACCAGTACTGGGTTTCCCTCCGCCCCCGCTGCTGCTCTCTCCCTGTCCCTCCAAGACCCTTTGGCATCACACAACACTATGCCTCCCTTTGGTACTTCGAATTTACCTATCCGTGCATCCGGTCCCATATCTGTCCCATTACCCTCCCCTTCCCCTACCCCGTAACCTTTACATGTTTGGAGACGCCCACCTTAAGGTGTGCCACTGAGACCATCGCTCCTCTGTTGGTTCCCATAAAACCTCACTTCCGCCTAATAGGGGTAGTGCACTTTTGGTCCCCCCCCCCTTCATTGGTCAAAGGACACCTGTTCATCAGTTTTCTTCTTCCTTTTCCTCTCCAGGAGGGGTGTTCCACTTCTTAAATTTTCTGCGGCCTTGTATCTTCTTTTTTGTGGCCCGTGGACCCAGGGGTTTGCGCTGCTGATCTCGGGGTATTGTCTTTGTCTCCATCGTGACCCCGTTCCCCTCTTCGCTTGTAATAACCTGCAATACTTGGAGGGCCTCTTTTCCCCCAGTCTCTCTGTGACCCACTTCTCCAAGCTCAAGGGATGGGACCAGCGGTATCGGATATCCTTGTCGGAGAGCTATTGTGCGACACTACCTGCGGCGGGCCAGAGTCAGGGCGGAGAGATCCTGGAATATTTCATTGTATCCCTTCGTAGATGAAGCTCCCCAGGTGCATCGCTTTGTCGAGGACCTCCATTTTCTCCCTATACCCAAGGAAGCGCACGACTATAGACCTCGGACCCGTGATGATGACTCTTCCTCCTCTGTGTGCTCTCTCCAGCTGCACCTCTTTGCCCCCTTCAAATCCGAACAGCTGGTTTATCAGGCCCTGTACTTTCCATCCGACTTCTGCCGCCGATTCACCTTTCTGTTCACTCACTCCGAGGATTCTCAAGTTGTTACGTCTCTCCCTGTTTTCCAAGTCATCTATCTTCAAGAGCATCTCCTCTTCCCCGAGTTCCAGATCTGTCAGGCGTGCCTCATAATTCATATCGAGAACGTCCATTTGCAAATGGTTGCGTTAGAGCCCCTCCATTTTGCCTCGGTTTTGTCCAACCTGCCTTTAAGATCACAAATGGAGGCTTGTATGGCTGTTCTGATAGCTCTGATCTCCTGAAATATGTCTTTGAGGTAATTTCTGGTCAGAGCTGGAGTTGGGGTGGGGGTGTCTTCCCCTGACACCATTTCATGGGGGACGAGCGGGCACGACCCAAGGAGCACTTCCGGGGGCCTCCTGAATCGTTGCAGAGATAGAATCCCAGCATGGGCCCTTTTCTCCCTAGTGGCCTGGTCTTGTACCTCCTCCAGTGTGATGCCTAGGTGTAATGCACAGGCGTTGCTCTATGTTTCTCGGGTTATTGTGCCACCCGAGGTAGGGGGCCTGCTCTCCCGTACTTAATAAGTTGACAGGATTTGAAAGTTCCAACCTGGCTTCTGGAGTTGGTCTCCCTCCGTGTTTATGACCCACTGTGAGAGCAGGTTGTCACTGTCCGCCAGCTGTCTAAAATGCGGGGGACCCCCCCTGCAGGATCACATCTCCCTGTGCAGTGCTGTGGAGTGCCTTGGGTGGGGGGCCGTCTCTGGTACCCATTCCCCTCTCGTACGTTCTCAACACCAGCAGAGGATCTCTCCAGTTCGTCCGCCAGTTTGTGACTGTGGGGTTTCCCTGGGAGGGGGCCTACCCTTTGTACTGGGTGTGCTTCAGAGTTTTAAAGTCCACCGGGTCCCCTAGCTTGTTCTGTTCCAGCCAAGTTCCAGGGAGGGCAAGTACTCCTGCCTTTGGGAGCCTCCTTGTTGTCTTGTGCACTCTCCCTCGTTATGCGGTACCTGCCAGGGGTTCCTATCCTTGTGCTCGGTTGGCGAGTCTGTGCTGGGGTACAGTCCCCCGTTCTCCGCCAGGGTGTGCTGTGGCCCTTTTATACTATTCGGTTGACTTCCTGTGCTAGCACTGTATCCCCTATCCGCTGTCTCTGGGTTGCTGTGTGGGCCTGTGGTCCTCCCAATAGAAGCCCTGTGTGTGCGGACACCTGCGGGTTTGTTGTGCAGAGTATTATTCTATGACAAGACGGAGGCGAGCATTATGCTTTACTTCTTTATTACTGTCCGCACAGCAATTTAAAGAAACTTTATATATACATTTTTTTTTTAAACCTTGTAACATTTTGTTTCCTCCCAGGAGACCTGGAGGTGTAGTAGACAACATAAAGTTAACACGGTTTGAAAAATGTTCATAAAATATCCAACTCCTGAAAGAAAAATGTCTCTGGACTACCAGTACCCATAGTCCTCAGGGTGTTCTGCAATCCTGTCTCCAGTACCTTAACCAATCCTGGCAAAGCTGCCCCTATAAGATAGCCTCGCACCCCTCTCTACTCCTTTTTCTTTGTTGCTGATCCCACAGAGATAAGTGCCTTACCATATTTTGTAGTGATTTCATTGTCTAGTATAAATTTTACATAGCTACTTTAACATGTACCTTATGTTGACTTAGGCGCAGTGCGCGGTGTTGTTAGCGCGCGCGTGTTAATTTGGAATAATATATCTACATATTCCCTCACGTGTAAGTCGTTGAGAAGCATATCCGCTTTACGTCAGTTATAACAACAGGCAGGTAGCGGATAGATAAGGAGCAGGGCCAGAGCCGCGAGCCAACGCACTAGGCTACCGGCCCCTCCCTCCTTCTGCGGCGAGTGAATAAGCTGCCGGGCTCCCGCTCGGCGGAGCTAGGACTCAGCGGGCGCGCATCGCGTCCCAGAAGCCATTGCGCGCGCTCAACCGCTATTACAGAAGATTTGGAAAGAAGAGCTTTCTCTCAGCACTTCGAACATGCGTTGGAACACAAAGACTCCCTCCAATGAGCACGCACAGACTTTCACAGAACCCCCACTTCCAGTTGGGGATACAGCAGCTCATTTTGTCACAAAAAAAGAATTGGTGGCGAGGTCATATTACAGGGCACGCTATCTGGGCATAAAAAAAACAAAAAAAAAACAAAGGTTGTGGAAAAAAGCTGAGGAGCCAGCCTTTGGGAAATATGGCACAATATACTGAGCCCAGGGAATCTAAGTCGACTACTCCAGAATGGAGCTCGGAGGAATGGGTGGAAGAGCCCACACATAATGAGCAAGACCTCTCCCAGAGTTTTAAGATGGTCCTAGGGGACTCACTCTCACACGCTGTGACAAAGGGAGTGTTTCCTCTTACACAGAGATTTGACCATTTGGAGGCCATTCTGAATGCGCAGAGAGCGGAGGAGAAATCCAAGAAAAGGGCGCTCAGCCCTGGCGAGGGCACCTCAGCTAGACACCCTGAGCAGAGGGTTGATACCAAGGGCAGTAAGAAGACTCGGAAGAGTTCAGACTCTAAGACGCCCCCGAGTCACCCAGATGGGGTAAATTTAAGACCCCAAGAGCAGTTGACCCAGTAAATAGGCTGAAAGAAGCCTTCTTGAATAGGGCAACAGTGCCGGGCTCTCGACCCCCGACCCCAGGGGTGTACAATGTGGGGGAGGAACTGGATGCAGGTTACACACCGGATGAAGAAAGTGGGGAGGAAGAATTACCATCTCATCAGCTGATAGAACAATTCACGGATGACAAGAATTTGGGGAACATGTTCGATCCGGAATCCAAGATCAACGTACTGGGTACCATCACCCAGGGTAGCCCAATATATGACCCTCCACATGAGAAAACCACTCGACCGAGAAGTCAGGTCGAGAATGAGGGCGGAATGCCCCAGACCCGAATTGCCCAGTAAAGTTACGGACACTCCCGATTTAGACCCTAAAATGGTCACGTTTGTCACAAAGACGGTCAAAGACATACGGAAAGGGGTGGACAGAGCTTGGCGAGGTTGTCAAGACAAACTGTTAGACCTTTCCGGCCCCCTGGCTAAAATAATGGATCTGGCGGAAAGGGCAATTGATACAAGCACGCCAGTAGATCCCCAAGTATTGGCCAATTGGGCCCAGTGCGCGGTCTGCCTTCTAGGGAAGGCGAATTGCGCCCTTTCATCTGAAAGAAGACGCGGAGTACTGATGAAAATCGACGGCAAACTAAGCAACCTAGCCTCGTACGAGGCGGGGAAGGCACAAAGGGCATGCTCTTCTGAGAGGCGTTTGCCAAAGAAATGAGCCAATTTGTAGGCACATACTCTGCACTTGAAAAGGCCCAATCTTCTATTAGGAAAATCTTTGCCGGGCGTGTTTTTTCTGGGACCGGTCGCCAAAGGGGTCGAGCGTCCGGTCGCTTCTCCAATCAAAGAAGACCCCAAGGCCAGAGGTCCCAGTACTGGGAGTCAAGACAACAAGGTAATTTCTTTCTGGCACGAATCAGTTTCCCAAGAAACAGGAGAGGAAGAGGAGCCTACAGGCACCAAAACGCCCCAGCCGGTGAGTACAAGGGAGGTAACACACAGAATTGGGGGCAGGACAGCCAGCTTTTTGCATGCATGACGCCATTTATCCAACGATGCGTGGATTCTACATGCTGTATCCGGCTTGACCCTGGAGTTTGTAGATGTCCCCTCTCAAACTCTAGAGCCAACGCCAATTTGCAAGGTGCAAAAAGAAGCTCTGTTAGACAGCGAATTAGACAGCTTGGCGAACAAAGGTGCGATAGAGCGAGAGACACAAAGCGATCCAGGTTTCATCAGCAATATGTTCCTGGTCCACAGAGGGGACAAAGTCAGGCCAGTAATAAACTTGGTCTGAACGAATGGGTAGTATACAGGCATTTCAAGATGGAAGGGATTCACCTTCTACGGGATCTTCTCAGGACGGGAGACTGGCTAGTCCGCCTAGATCTCAAAGATGCCTATCTTACCATACCTATCGCAGAGCATCACCGAAAATCCCTCTGGTTCAGATGGAACGTGGAGATGTGGAGATTCACATGCCTCCCCTTCGGACTGGCTTCTGCCCCTTGGGCCTTCAGCAAACTCATGAGGCCAGTGGCGGCTGCTATTCGAGAAAGGGGTATAAGAAGGATTATCTACCTAGGCGATATTCTGATTCTAGGCCAGAGCGCATCACTCCTTCGGGAGCAAGCTGCCTGGGTAAGCAACCTGGTAACCTCCCTCGGCTTCATCATCAACGAAGAAAAGTCAGATTTGCATCCGGCTCAACGTATAGAGTTTCTGGGATACACGAAAAGTGCCTCTCTAGAACTGCCAGCTCGAAAAGTTCAAGAGATTCGAAAAGAGCTGAGGACAGTGTTAGCGAAGAAAGTCATCTCCCTTTGCAACCTTAGCAGCTTCTATTCAGGCAATATTTCCAGGGCCTCTACACTACAGAGCCCTGCAGAGGTTGAAAATCAGACATTTGAGAGACGGTCTGGGTTATCACCAATTGGTTTCCCTAGACCAAGACGCCATGACAGAGCTCCAGTGGTGGTTACAGAATATGGAGGCCTGGAATGGCAGAGCGATATTCGGGGACACTCCGGATCTGTTGATAGAATCTGATGCCAGCAGAGTAGGCTGGGGAGCCCAGTGCGGGGGACTGCAAACAGGCGGGAAATGGTCACAAGAAGAGCTCAAACTCCACATAAACTGCTTGGAGCCGTTAGCGGGTTCCTTCGCGGTGAAAGCGTTCACCCGGGACAGGGTGACCTGCTGTGTCCTTCTAAAGATGGACAACATTTCGGCGGTCCGATATGTGAACAAACTCGGAGGAACTTCCTCCAGGATGCTCGCGGAACTAGCCAACGATTTCTGCCATTACTGTTTGGAACAACAGATATCAGTATCAGCAGAATACTTGCCAGGAGTTCAGAACACGATAGCGGACTGGAATTCACGTTATCTGGTAGACTCCAGCGATTGGAGACTTCTCCCGAGCATTTTCAGCCGCATCCACCAGCTATGGGGGCCGTTGCATCGCGACTTGTTCGCCAGCAGGCTCAACACTCAGCTCCCCGAGTTCTACAGCTGGGGGATAGACCTGGAAGTGTCAGGGACGGACGCGTTCCTTCACCAGTGGTCAGGAGCTCTCCATTATGCCTTTCCCCCATTCATCATGTTGACAAGGACAGTAGCGAAAGTGAGGAGAGAGCAAGCAGAGCTAGTGCTCATAGTCCCATTATGGAAGTCCCAGCGTGGTTTCCAGTAGTGATGGAACTTTCTATGGATTTTCCAAGAGTGATTCATCACGACACAAACATTCTGCAGAACCCCGACGGCCAGCGTCACCAGCTCCTACCGGAGGGTTCGCTCATCCTACTAGCGTGCCGGGTTTCAGGCAACGTTGGGAGCTGCCAGGAATTTCACAGCTCGCTGCAGATTGCATCAGAAGTTCTGGGGCGCCTTCCACCATTAGGAGCTATGGTGGCGCTTGGAACCGATGGGAGACGTACTGTACGTCCATCAGTGTTCATCCCCTTTCAGCCCCTCTAGTACACCTGCTGAATTTTTTTAGCACAAAGATTCTAAGACGGGTGTGCCTGTAAGACTATAGGAGTCTATAGATCTGCGGTTTCTGTGGGACGCGACAAGCTAGAGGGTCACCCGATAGGAGAACATCCGGCCGTAGTCCGGTTACTGAAAGGTATAAAGTTGAAGCCGCCAGAGGCCAAATATTCATTTCTATGGAACGTGCGCAAAGATTTTCAACTATTTGCGGACTGGCCAGAGAACAAGGACCTTTCTAGATCACAGTTGTCGGGCAAACTGGCTATGCTTCTCTGCCTCATAGCATGCAGAAGAATGTCAGATGTCAAGGCCCTGGAGGTAGATCGAAACATTTTCTACCGCGAAGGAGTTGCATTCAATGTGGCTAATAGGACGAAATCCGATTCGACAGTGATTTCTTATCCATACTTTCCAGACAATGCGAAGTTGTGCGTAGCACAGTGCATCAAGGAGTGCGAAAGAGTCACAGCACCGCTTAGACCCGCAGGAGTAACGCAGCTATTAATTGCGCTTAGAAAACCCTTCCATGCAGTAGCAACGGCCACCGTAGCTAGATGGGTTAGAGAAGTCATGCAGTGGGCGGGGATAGATTTATCTCAATTTGGTGCTCATTCAGCGAGAGCCGCAATGGCATCCAGCGCATTTGCAGCAGGCGTTCCCTTACAGGACATTATGAAAGCAGCCGATTGGTCCAATGAACGTACCTTTAAAATGTTCTATTTTGAGCCTGTGTCTCAGATTGCAAACAGAGTTTAGTTTAGTTTAGTTTATTATTTGTATAGCGCCGCCTGGCCCTAGGGCATCCAGGCGCTTGCGATGAATACAACAAGAATAATGAATACAACAAGAATAATGCAACAGAAATGTACAAATCGATTACATATTTACAAATTTACAGTCTTGGTGCATGCTAGTGAGGTAGGGCTAGGCAGTTTCTTTGGATAGAAGCCAAGTTTTGGTGTTGTGTCTAAATCTGTGAAAGGACGGTTCTGATCTCAGCTCGAGTGGAAGTGAATTCCAAAGTTTGGAGGCAAGCACGGGGAAGCTGGAGCCACCTGCTTTTTGGAGCTTAAATCTTGGGATATTTAAGCAGTGTGTTTGAGCTGATCTGGTAGGGCGCGCTGGGGTGTGGTGCTTGAGGTTGTCGGATAGGTATCTGGGTGCTTGGTTAGCTAGGCATTTGTGTGTGAGTGAGATGGTTTTATATTCAATTCTTTGTGGTATGGATAGCCAATGGCAGGTGCGTCTGGCGTCCGAGATGTGTTCATGTTTGGGTATGTTCAGGGCTGCTCGCAAGGCGTTGTTTTGTATGACTTGTAGTTTGTTGATGTTTTTCTGACTGGTTCCTAAGTATAGCGCATTGCAGTAGTCAACTTTGGAAAGGACTAGCGCTCTGGCTAAGGTGATGCAGTTGGATGGTGAGAGGTAAGGTCTGCTGGCATTGATGAGTTTACAAGTGTAAGCAGTGGCTGATGAGATGGAATTGATCTGTCTTGTCAGTGTGAGGGAGGAGTCGAGGTAGATTCCTAGGGTTTTGACGCTGTTAGAGACGATGATGTTATTGCCGTCTATAGTGAATGCTTGATAGAGTTTGTCGAGTTTATTAAGTCTGGGTTGGGAACCTAGGAGAAGAAGCTCGGTCTTGTCGTCATTAAGGCATAGGCCATGCTTGGCCATCCATTCTTGGATGATGGAATAAATGTTGTTGAGAGCAGTGAGGTCGGTGGAGTAGTCGCCTGTTAAAGGGATCAGTATTTGGGTGTCATCTGCGTAGTTGGTGTAGATGACACCCAAGCGGTCCAGTATGTCAAAGAGGGGTTTCGTGAATACATTGTATAGAGTGGGGGAGACGCAGGAGCCCTGGGGGACACCGCAAGTGACTGGGGCTGGGATGGCAGAGGCTGTGGGTGAGAAGACTCTCATGGATCTGTTGTTAAGGAAGGAATGGATCCATGCGTTGGCGTTATCTGAAAATTTGGCTGCTGAGGATAGATGTTTGCAGAGGATGTCGTGGTTGACCAGGTCGAAGGCGGCCGATAAGTCAAGGAGGAGAAGGAGGGCTAGTTTACCATTGTCTTTAATGTTGTCCATCTGTGTCTTAAGGTCAATCAGGGCGGTCTCAGTGCCGTGTTTGGGGCGGAATCCTGATTGTCTGAGTCCTAGTAAGTTATTTTTCTCAAGGTGGTTCTGTATCTGGAGATAGGCAGCTCTGTCGAGGATTTTTAGTAGGAAGGGTACGGTCGTTATGGGTCTGTAGTTGGTGGGGACATTAGGGTCAAGGGTGGGCTTCTTAACCCTTTAAGTGCCAAGGAC
Organism: Ambystoma mexicanum; assembly: GCF_040938575.1. Lineage (NCBI taxonomy): Eukaryota > Metazoa > Chordata > Amphibia > Caudata > Ambystomatidae > Ambystoma > Ambystoma mexicanum. Next base: position 1,096,154,857 of record NC_090924.1, read on the forward strand.
GAGGTATCTCGTCCTTGGAAGTGCACACGCAGTGCCAAGGACGAGATAGCTCGTCCTTTTCGGCACCTTGTTTTGAGCGATCCCTGCAAAGCAGGGATCGCTCAAAACTGTAATCCAACCCCCGGGCTATGTGAGGGGGAGGTCCCCCCTCACTGCCCGGGGGTTGGATTTCCTTCAGTTTCACGCCGACGTGCGTGACGCACGTCGGCGTGAAACTGAAAGCAATTCCACCGCAGCAGCCATTTTCGGCTGCTGCGTTGGAGAGAGAAGGTGAGTGCCCTTCTTGTTCCGCCTCGATCTCCGGCTGTATTTCAAGCCGGAGATCGAGGCGGGTATCGTTGGAAAGGGGAGATTCTCCCCTTTCCAACGGTACCCATTGTGTGACTTTGCTGCCCGCGGATCGGGCGCAGGGCGCCTCGATCCGCGTGCAGCAACGTCACGGATCAAACGAAGATCCTTTTGTGACGCGTGGGGGAGGGGGGGCTGCTTACTAGGTAAGCGGCCCCCTTCCCCCGTGGCCCCAAAGCATGGGGCCACAGCGCCAGGGACCCCTGGGGGCAGATGATCACTGCCCCCGGGGGTGGGGGGAAAAAAAAAAAATAAATAAAAAAAAAAAATCGAGGGAAGGAGGGAGGTGGGAGGGGGTTTTGGGCCCTGGGGCCCACTGGGCCACCAGCGATTGACCTAAAAGTGGTGTCCCTGGAAAGGGGACTTTCTCCCCTTTCCAGGGACACCACTCATATGCCGCATTGCTGGTCACGGATCAGCGCAGAGCGCTGATCCGTGACCAGCAACCCACTGAACCACCATGGATCTGTTTGCGAGTTGGGGGGGAGGGGGGCTGCTTCAGGTAAGCAGCCCTCTCCCCCCCCCCCCGGCCCCCAAAGCATGGGGACACATGAAAATGTACCCTGGGGGCAGATGGCTGGCCATCTGCCCCCAGGGAAATATATATTAAAAAAATAATAATAATCTGAGGGATGGGGGGAGGTGGGAGGGGGTTTGGGGTCCTGGGGCCCACTAGGCCACCAGGGATAGAACAGAAAGTGGTGTCCCTGGAAAGGGGACTTTCTCCCCTTTCCAAGGACACCACATATGAGGCATTGCTGGTCACGGATCGGCGCAGAGCGCTCGATCCGTGACCAGCAACCCACTAGACCACCATGGATCTCTTTGTGAGGTGGGGGGTGGGAAGGGGGCTGCTTCAAGTAAGCAGCCCTCTCCCCCCTCCCGACCCCAAAGCATGGGGGCACGTGTATGTGAACCCTGGGGCAGATGGCTGACCATCTGCCCCAAGGGAATGTAAAATAAAAAACAAAAATGAAATGATGGGAAACAGGGTTGGGGGAAGGGGTGGGGGCCACTAGCCACCATGGATTTTTTACTGAATGAAAGGGAGGGGGTGTCCCCCCATAGGGGCGGGTGCCCCCCCAACCAAAGTAGAAAGGGGGCACCCCTTGTAACCCTCCCTGGGGGCAGATATCTGCTCCTAGGAAGGGGCATCTGACCCCAGGGAGGGATGCATGAGGTGGGCCCCCCCCTATCTGCCCCCAGGGAGGGTTGCATGAGGTGGGGCCCTCCATTTGGGGTGGGGGGGGGGTTGAGGGCCACCCCCCGTTGCGGTACATCATGCGCTGCCAATTTAGGGTGGCCCTCAGCCCCCCCTAAAAAGCAGCCTGTGGTTTTGTAATTTTTTTTTTGTTTACCCAACTTTGCTTGGTGCAGATGGCCACATTAGTGTGGCTATCTGCCCCCAGGGTGCCCAAACCCTACTGCCCCATCTATTGGGGGTCCAGCCCCACCTTTTGGGGTGGCCCTCTCCCCCCTCACCCCAAATGGAGGTGGGGTGTACCTCACGCAGCCGTTTGGAGGAGGCCCAGGGAGGCCTGCATGAGGTGTGTCCCCCAGCCATTGGGGGTGGGGTGGGGGGGGGCACCCCAAAAGCTGGGGCAGGACCCCCAATAGATGGGGCAGTAAGGTTTGGGCACCCTGGGGGCAGATAGCCACACTAATGGGCCCATCTGCACCAAGCCAAGTTGGGTAAACAAAAAAAAATATACAAAAACACAGGCTGCTTTTTAGGGGGGGCTGAGGGGCACCCTAAATTGGCAGCGCATGATGTACCGCAACGGGGGGTGGCCCTCAACCCCCCCCCCACCCCAAATGGAGGGCCCCACCTCATGCAACCCTCCCTGGGGGCAGATATCTGCTCCTAGGAAGGGGCATCTGACCCCAGGGAGGGATGCATGAGGTGGGCCCCCCCCTATCTGCCCCCAGGGAGGGTTGCATGAGGTGGGGCCCTCCATTTGGGGTGGGGGGGGTTGAGGGCCACCCCCCGTTGCGGTACATCATGCGCTGCCAATTTAGGGTGGCCCTCAGCCCCCCCTTAAAAGCAGCCTGTGGTTTTGTAATTTTTTTTTTGTTTACCCAACTTTGCTTGGTGCAGATGGCCACATTAGTGTGGCTATCTGCCCCCAGGGTGCCCAAACCCTACTGCCCCATCTATTGGGGGTCCAGCCCCACCTTTTGGGGTGGCCCTCTCCCCCCTCACCCCAAATGGAGGTGGGGTGTACCTCACGCAGCCGTTTGGAGGAGGCCCAGGGAGGCCTGCATGAGGTGTGTCCCCCAGCCATTGGGGGTGGGGTGGGGGGGGCACCCCAAAAGCTGGGGCAGGACCCCCAATAGATGGGGCAGTAAGGTTTGGGCACCCTGGGGGCAGATAGCCACACTAATGGGCCCATCTGCACCAAGCCAAGTTGGGTAAACAAAAAAAAAATATACAAAAACACAGGCTGCTTTTTAGGGGGGGCTGAGGGGCACCCTAAATTGGCAGCGCATGATGTACCGCAACGGGGGGTGGCCCTCAAGCCCCCCCCACCCCAAATGGAGGGCCCCACCTCATGCAACCCTCCCTGGGGGCAGATATCTGCTCCTAGGAAGGGGCATCTGACCCCAGGGAGGGATGCATGAGGTGGGGCCCCCCCTATCTGCCCCCAGGGAGGGTTGCATGAGGTGGGGCCCTCCATTTGGGGTGGGGGGGGTTGAGGGTCACCCCCCGTTGCGGTACATCAGGCGCTGCCAATTTAGGGTGGCCCTCAGCCCCCCCTAAAAAGCAGCCTGTGATTTTGCATTTTGTTTTTTGTTTACCCAACTTTGCTTGCTGCAGATGGGCCCATTAGTGTGGCTATCTGCCCCCAGGGTGCCCAAACCCTACTGGCCCATCTATTGGGGGTCCTGCCCCACCTTTTGGGGTGGCCCTCTCCCCCCTCACCCCAAATGGAGGTGGGGTGTACCTCACGCAGCCGTTTGGAGGAGGCCCAGGGAGGCCTGCATGAGGTGTGTCCCCCAGCCATTGGGGGTGGGGCGGGGGAGGGCACCCCAAAAGGTGGGGCAGGACCCCCAATAGATGGGGCAGTAAGGTTTGGGCACCCTGGGGGCAGATAGCCACACTAATGGGCCCATCTGCACCAAGCCAAGTTGGGTAAACAAAAAAAAATATACAAAATCACAGGCTGCTTTTTAGGGGGGGCTGAGGGCCACCCTAAATTGGCAGCGCATGATGTACCGCAACGGGGGGTGGCCCTCAACCCCCCCCCACCCCAAATGGAGGGCCCCACCTCATGCAACCCTCCCTGGGGGGCAGATAGGGGGGGCACCACCTCATGCATCCCTCCCTGGGGTCAGATGCCCCTTCCTAGGAGCAGATATCTGCCCCCAGGGAGGGTTGCATGAGGTGGGGCCCTCCATTTGGGGTGGGGGGGGTTGAGGGTCACCCCCCGTTGCGGTACATCAGGCGCTGCCAATTTAGGGTGGCCCCCAGCCCCCCCTAAAAAGCAGCCTGTGATTTAGCATTTTGTTTACCCAACTTTGCTTGCTGCAGATGGGCCCATTAGTGTGGCTATCTGCCCCCAGGGTGCCCAAACCCTACTGGCCCATCTATTGGGGGTCCTGCCCCACCTTTTGGGGTGGCCCTCTCCCCCCTCACCCCAAATGGAGGTGGAGTGTACCTCACGCAGCCGTTTGGAGGAGGCCCAGGGAGGCCTGCATGAGGTGTGTCCCCCAGCCATTGGGGGTGGGGCGGGGGGGGCACCCCAAAAGGTGGGGCAGGACCCCCAATAGAGGGGGCAGTAGTGTTTGGGCACTCCGGCGCCAGATTGGCACACCAATGTGCCCCTGTGCACAAAGGGGAGTTGGGTTACCAAAGGAAAACAGTGAAATTGTTGGAAGGTTTTTTAGGGGGGGCGGTGGAGCACCCCAAAGGGTTGGGAAAGCTGAATGGGGCGTTAACCTCCCCCCTGCCCACAATGGAGTGGGTGCCATGTCATGCAGCCCTCCCTGGGACCAGATATCTGCTCCTAGGAACGGACGCCTGAGCCCAGGGAGGAGTGCAGGACAGCCTTCCCCCTTATCTGCCCCTTGGGAGGGCTACATGAGATGGGCCGCCCCTCAAATTGGGGTGGTGGTGGAGAGGTGCAACCCCCCTCACGTTAGAAAATTCCACAGCGGTGTAGGGGGCCCCTCCGCCCTCACAAAAGGGCAGCCTGCCATTTTGAATTGGGTTCTTCGTTTACTATACCTGCCTTTGCGTAGAGGGGCACATTGGTGTGCCAGTCTGGCGCCGGGGTGCCCAAAACGTACAGGCCAATGCTACAGTGGGGCCAATATGGGTGGTCTGGTATGTGGGTGGGCTGACACAGATAATATATGTTTTGTTCTTCCCTTTACAGGTCTTGAGCAGTTCAAGCTTCTCCCTTGTTATGTACGTATGAAATTTTGCTTATTCCAACATTTGATCGTGGGTGGAGGGCACATTGCTATTGGGGTGGGGGTGAACAGGGCCTGTAGTGTTCTGTTGTGAAGGAAGTGGGTGCTCTGGGGAGGTATTGGGGTGGCCAGGAACACACTTGTCCAGGTTGCGGACAAAACGCCCCCCAGTGCAGCTGAACAGTGCTGTTTCCCTGGGAGGGAAGTTTGCCAATTAGCCATCTGTGCAATGTTTGTTTTGTGTGCTGGGGGTTGCCATACACCCATTGGTCTTAGGCCAGGTTGCTATCACTGTGCAGTCCAGCCTTCTGTGGAGGTAGATGACAGAGAAGTTTCATGTATGTGGTAGAAGGAGCTGAAAAATGTACAGATATATGCCAGACAGTTCGGATGTGTTATTGGTAGGCAAAGCACTGAATGTAAATCTTTTATGTTTCTGTTGCAGTTGCGGCTACAGAAAAGCTTATGCTGACTTATGTAAGTACCACATATATTACTTGGTAATGTGCGGGTGGAGGGTTACTGTGGTGGAAGAAACTGTGGCTGCAGTGTCAGTGGTATGGGGGAGAAAGGGTAGGAGGGCGGTTCGGGGGCCAGTGATGGGAGTGCCTTGCATTGAGGAAGGTGGCTGCTTTGCAGAAGGAAAAACTGGGCAACATAAGTAGCAGCTCCTTTTCAAAAATGTTGCCGGTAGTAATGCAGATGGTCATTTTGTTATGAGCATGGTACGCGTACTTGATACAGAGAACACTACTTTTACTGCAACGATCACCATTTCTGTGGTCCTTTTCCAGCAGTCGTCCCAGTGAGCCCCGCCTGGCTCCCCATCCTTTTGCAGGGGGAAAACCTGTAACGCAGGGTAGCTAGAGGGGCAGGAGGGGTGGGGGATTAAGTCATTGCCCTTGGGCGTCCATCTCCCAGATGGATATTTTGTCCCTCAAAAGCAGCAGTGGGTGCAGGGTGCCCCGGCACGGTCCCCATCCCGTCCTAGAGGGGAAAGCTGCAGTGCTGGCCAGGCAGAGATGTAGTGTGGTGGTGGTTGATGTGTGTGACCTTGGCTGCCTCTCGGCCTTGGTAGTTGAATGGCCCCAAGTTCACCAGTACTTTAGGAGCTGCGCCCCAATTTCTCACAATCAAAGAGTCCAAATGTGCATGCATGTGTAATGAAAGGGGCACATTCTGTCAGAGGAACTATATTCGGAGAGGTTACAAAACACCCTTGCTGCACAGGTCATATCCTCTGTCAGACTAGTCACCCTGCCAAAGTGTAATGGTGTAGCATGTGGAAGTCACTTTACTACCGTGCAGTGCAGGCGGTGGGCCACAGGAGCAGACAACCTTTACTGATTACAATTGCCCCAGCAGAACTGTGTTATTGGCACAAGGTGACATACTGTCTTCCTCACCTCCTTCCCCTAAAACACAAGTGCCAATTACGTAATGACCTACTGTAAATTCACATGAGGTGTGCATGTCCGAATAGGTGAAGTGTGTGTCTGGGAGTGTTACAAGAGCCATGTGTTCACACAATCATTCAGCTAGTTGGTAAACTGTATGTATAGGCATATTCATGGGGGTTCACTTGTTTCCATATCATAGTGACGATGAGGGTTGTGTAGATAATTGCCTACTCTTTCACCCAAAGGGCTGCACGATTTTCCGAGGGCCAACCACATCTGGCTCTCAAAGGGATGCCCTCCTGGTACATTGGTTTGGGGTTAGGGGGAAGTGCTTTCACCAGCTCAGAGGAGCCATCAGCGATGTCCATGCAAAAGGAGATGCAAACCCAACACCCTACAGTGGTGCACCTGGGAGGAAAAGATTTAGCGTCTGTGGGAGGGGAAGGGATACATGAGCTGCTAATGGAGGAACTGGAATGGATAGCACAGATGTTTCCAAACAGTGATGGGTTGGTGCCAGATTTCCGGGATTTATTTATTTTTATGTTTTTTCTGCAGGATGCCATATGCCCACTTGTCTTATTTCCATTTCCAATCCGTCTGCAGTCTAGCCTTCCGTAGTGGTAGATGACTGAGAAGTGTCATGGAAGTGGTGGAAGGAAGTGAAAAATGTACAGATAGTTGCCAGACAGTTTGGATGTGTAATTGGTAGGCAAAGCATTGAATTTTAATCTTTTATGTTTCCTTTGCAGTTTCGGCTACTGAAAAGCTATTGCTGACTTATGTAAGTACAACATTTATTACTTGGTAATGTGGGGGTGGAGGGTTACTGTGGTGGAAGGAATTGTGGGTGCATTGTCAGTGATAAGGGTGGGAAAGGGTAGTGGGGAGGGTCGGGGGCCAGTGATGGGTGTGCCTTGCATTGAGTAAGGCAGCTGCTTTGCAGAAGGAAAGGTTTGGCAGCAAATTTTAAACATTTTTTTCCAGTAGTTATATAGATGGTCATTTTTTCTGAGCATGCTATGCACACTTGTTACAGAGCTCATTCCTTTCACTGCAAAGTTCACCATTTCTGTGGTCCAATTTCAGCAGTGGTCGCAGTGTGCCCTGTCAGGGTCCCCATCCTTTTGCAGGGGGAAAAAACTGTAACGCAAGGTAGCTAGAGAGGGGGGTGTCATTGGCCTTGGTCGTCCGTCCCCCAGGTGGATATTTTGCCTCCAAATTCAGCAGTGTGTGCAGGGTCCAATCCCTTCCAGGAGAGGAAAGCTGTAGTGCTGACCAGGAAGCTATGTAGGGTAGTGGTGGGTGATGGGTGTGACCTTGTCCACCTCCCTTCCTTGGTAGTGAAGTGGCCCCAAGGTCACTAGTGGTCCTGGAGCTATGGCCGAAACACTCACATTGAAAGTGTCTGAAGGTGCACCCATTTGTGGTAAATGTGGCACATTCTGTCAGGGTACCTATATTCACAGAGCGTACAAAGCACACTTCCTGTGGACTTCATATCCTCCGTGAGACTAGTCACCCTGCCAAATTGTAACGATGTAGCATGTGGACGTCACCTTACCACCGTGCTGGGCAGGCGGTGGGCCACAGGAGCAGACAACTTTTACTGATTACAATTGCGCCAGCACAACTGTGTTATTGGCACAAGGTGACATACTATCTTCTTCACCTCCTTCCCCTGAAAATAACGTGGCAATTATGTGTCGACCTACTGTTATCTCAAATGAGAGGTGGTTTCCGAATGGGTGAAGTGTGTGTCTGGGATTGTTACAAGAGTCATGTGTTGGTGCAAATGTTGTGTAATGTGGTAAAATGTATGTGTAGCCATAATCATGGGGGTTTTCCTGTTTCCATTTCCTAGTGAGGATCAGGGTTGTGTGGATTTTCGGCCACTCTTATATCCAAAGGGCTGCACGACTTTTCCGAGGGCCACCTACATCTGGGTCTGGAAGGGATGGCCTTGCGGTGCATTGGTTTGGGGTGGGGGGGATGCGCCTTCACCAGCTCCGAGGAGCCATCGTCGCTGCCCAAGAAAAAGGAAAGGCCCCCCCCCCTGACCTTATAGTGGTTCACCTGGGAGGAAATGATTTTGCGTCTGTGGGACGGAAGGGGGTACGCGAGCAGCTCATGGCAGACCTTGAATGGATTGCAGAGAGGTTTCCAAACACTGTGGTGGCCTGGTCCCAGATGATTCCCAGGATGGATTGGAGAACTGAAGGGAATAGAAGGGCCATCAACCGCTCGGTGTGGAAAATGAATGGCGAGTTCACTAAACTGACAGAGGGCAACACCAGAATACGGACCATTCACCATGGCAATATCAAAGGTGCTGTGATGTTTCACAGAGATGGGGTGCACCTTTCCAAAACAGGCATGGAGCTGTTCATTGGAAACATAATGGATTTTGCCCAGACGCTATTTTAGGGGGAGTTTGCCCAGTGACTGATGGACACACTGGAAGATCTGAAAGGTGAATAGAAGTGGTAGTAAGTATGTTGGCAGTGAGACTTCCACTTTCTAGCAATTGTTTGCATTCATGGCATGTCAAAGCATTTAGTATGTTTCTGCTACTTATTTCTTTGGTACCCATCACTACTTGCTTCAGCCTACATCAATTTGCTTGGCCTTGCAATAATTTTGTCCATGTGAGCTTTCCCCTTACAATAGACACCCCTATATGAATGAGCAGGTGTTATTGTCAAAAGTGTGCCAGCAGTTGGCCGGAAGGGCCAGCCGTGTACTGTATTTATCTTCCCTCTCTGCTTCTTCATTGCCTATGGCTTTTCAACTCACCCAATCACTAATACGTTGCATGGTTCCTTCTCACCTCGATTTCCCATCCACAAGCATCCCATGGGCGAGGGCATGGTGCAAAGCATGTTGGCTGTTTCTGAATAGGTAGTGTGGCTGAAATCCTCGTCCCCACGCTTGTATTTCTGTACAGTTTAGCGGAATAGTACATTGGCCATAGATTTTTTGTTCTCTTTCTTTTAGGTGCAGGTGTGTTGTAGCTGTCTACACACTTGTAGGAAAGCAGTCAGCTGGTCCTTAGCATTTCACGTGAGTGTTTGCAAAGTACTACTCTGTTTATTGTAGCGTGCAGGGAGTACGTCATATTGCAGAGGGCTGCTACTGTTAGTGAGCAAAGTCTGGACCTTTTGGTGTACCTGTGTGGAGTAGGTTTGTGGCACTGAATACCACTTACTGTGCTACGTTCCATACTTTCAGAAGCACACATACTTCTTGTTTCAGTCTTCATCTGGTCTTTGGGCATTGAAGGGTTCCATAGCGAAGGTACTCATGGCTTCTCGGCGATCAATGTCTGGTGCGGAGGCATTAGCTGTAGTGATGGAATCTGGCTCAGAGCAAGGCACAGATGTGTACATGCATTCTGAAACAGATAGTGCTTCTGAGGGGCAGGAGGGAAGTGATTGGGGAAGTGAGATGGCCATTGACGAAAGTCCCTCCTCCCACTCATCATCGTCATCATCTGATGATGAAGAGGAAGGAAGAGTGCGTCCACCTTTTCGCACACTTCCCACACGCAGGGGACCTGTAAGGGGGAGGGCACGTGCAAGACTGCCACGCAATGTGGCAGTTCCTGACATGACTCAAGAGTCGCTCTGGGTGCCTCCAGCAATGGCTCAGCCTGTTGTGCCCCCTTTCACTGGTATATCAGGGTGCACAGTGAATACAGAAGGGTTTCAGCCTATTGATTTTTTCAACCTTTTTGTTGATGATGGGTTCATTGCAGACGTGGTTGAGCAAACCAATTTATACGCTGCACAGTTCATGAGGTCTAGGGGTCCCACTCTGAAACCCCACTCCAGAGCACAAGCATGGGTACCCACAAACGATGTTGAAATGAGACAGTTTTGGGGTCTCATTTTGCTCATGGGAATTGGACACAAGCCGTCTGTCGCAATGTACTGGACTACTGTAGCACCACTTTATTGCCCGTTTTTTTCAGCTACAATGAGCAGAAATCGCTTTCAAGCACTGCACCGTATGTTGCACTTCAATGACAACTCGGCAGCATTACCCAAAACGGACCCAAACTTTGATAGGCTGTTCAAACTTAAGCCATTTCTGGACCATTTCACTCACCGATTTGCAGAGGTGTATGTTCCTAGCCAGAACATATCCATTGATGAATCGTTGGTGTTGTTCAAAGGTCGCCTTGTATTCAGGCAATACATTCCTAGCAAGAGATCACGATATGGGATTAAAATGTACATGTTGTGTGAAAGTACCACTGGGTATGTCAGCAGCATGAGAGTCTACACCGGTAAAGACTCTACCCTAAACCCTCCGGGCTGCCCAGCCCATTTAGGGACAAGTGAGAAGATTGTTTGGGATCTTCTCACACCATGGCTCCACAAGGGACATCATTTGTATGTAGACAATTTCTACACCGGAATTCCACTGTTCAAGGAATTGTTCAATGTGGGCACACTCGCATGCGGTACAATCCGCAGTAACCGCAAACGCTTCCCCAGACAACTTGTGTGTAAGAAGTTGGCTAAGGGACAATGTATGGCATTGCGGCAGGATGAATTGTTAGCAGTGAAATTCTGCGACAAAAGGGATGTGTACATGCTAAGTACTATTCATGATGAAAGTACTTCAGCTGTCCCTCTGCGCAGGCAGACTCAGCAAGTGTTGAAACCCAATTGCATTCTGGATTACAACAAGTACATGGGTGGAGTAGACAAAAATGACCAAGTGCTTGAGTCATACCACGCTGAACGCAAGTCGCGTTTCTGGTACAAAAAGTTAGCCACACACATTGTGCATATGGCAACGTACAATGCTTATGTGGTGTACCGTGCAGCTACTCCACAAAACAAGCTCTCCTTTTTGGATTTTGAATTAGAAATTGTTCAATCTCTGGCTAATGTTCATGTACAAATTCCCTCCTTTCCAGAGGTCGAAGATGTAGCCAGATTGCAAGAGCGACACTTTGGTGATTATGTTCCTCCCACTGCCACGAAGGCACAACCGTACCGAAAATGTAAGGTGTGTACAAAACAAGGAAAGAGAAAGGATACTCGGGTGTACTGTCCCCAATGCCCTTCCCAGCCTGCCCTCTGCTTTCAGCCTTGTTTCCTTTTGTATCATACAAAGGAAAAATATTGGGAGATCGACTGATTTCCGAAAATGCCCATCATTCCTTGAAAGGGACCCTTAGCCCCTGAAATCGTGCATGTCTTGTAAAGGAATGGCACTCTTGCACCCTGCCCTGGAGGAGTACCTTCAATGAAAATGCAACAGGATGTCAACTCACTTCACTTGATTTAGCGTGCATTCACGAGCATCGCTAGTCCTGCTTCCTCCACTCGAGGCCTGCCTTGGAAAGGCAACCACAGCCGTAGCTTTCCCTTGAGGCCTGCCAAGAAAATGTACATCAGTCTAGATCCCTCAGCTCAAAGCGTGACTTGCAAAGGAACGCTAATCAATCAGGCTCCTTCCATTGGAGGCGTGCCTACGAAATAGTAATCATTATGAGTCCCTGTACTTGAGTTGTGCCATGCGGGTCTTTCCCCTTTGGCGTGCTTTGGCAAGCAATGCTAGTCCTGCCCCCTCCACTTGAGGCCTGCCTGGGAAAGAGACATCACCCCCGGTACCTTTCCCTTCAGGTCTGCCTCCTAAGGAAAAGGCAGTCTAGCTCCCTCTGCGCGTGGTGTGCCTTGCAAAGTAACGCAATGCTTGTTACGTCCAAAGCAGGCGCATCTTTGAAAGAAATGCCACTCTAGCTCCCTCCACTTGAGGTGTGCCTTGGAGTAGGTGGGGACAGCACTCTGCTTTACTCCCCTTTGGCGTGCTTTGGCAAGCAATGCTAGTCCTGCCCCCTCCACTTGAGGCCTGCCTGGGAAAGAGACATCACCCCCGGTACCTTTCCCTTCAGGTCTGCCTCCTAAGGAAAAGGCAGTCTAGCTCCCTCTGCGCGTGGTGTGCCTTGCAAAGTAACGCAATGCTTGTTACGTCCAAAGCAGGCGCATCTTTGAAAGAAATGCCACTCTAGCTCCCTCCACTTGAGGTGTGCCTTGGAATAGGTGGGGACAGCACTCTGCTTTACTCCCCTTTGGCGTGCTTTGGCAAGCAATGCTTGTCCTGCCCCCTCCACTTGAGGCCTGCCTGGGAAAGAGACATCACCCCCGGTACCTTTCCCTTCAGGTCTGCCTCCTAAGGAAAAGGCAGTCTAGCTCCCTCTGCGCGTGGTGTGCCTTGCAAAGTAACGCAATGCTTGTTACGTCCAAAGCAGGCGCATCTTTGAAAGAAATGCCACTCTAGCTCCCTCCACTTGAGGTGTGCCTTGGAGTAGGTGGGGACAGCACTCTGCTTTACTCCCCTTTGGCGTGCTTTGGCAAGCAATGCTAGTCCTGCCCCCTCCACTTGAGGCCTGCCTGGGAAAGAGACATCACCCCCGGTACCTTTCCCTTCAGGTCTGCCTCCTAAGGAAAAGGCAGTCTAGCTCCCTCTGCGCGTGGTGTGCCTTGCAAAGTAACGCAATGCTTGTTACGTCCAAAGAAGGCGCATCTTGGAAAGGAATGCCACTCCACCGCCTCTAGTTGAGGCGGGCCATGGAGAAGAAGGGTGGAGCACTGTGGGTCACTCCCCTATGGGAGTGCAGCTTGCTCCTGTTCGGGATTGCCTTACAAAAAAAAAACGTCTGGAAAACCCCATCCGCTTCTGGCGTACTTTGGACAGGAACCCAAATCTGGCTCCTTCCACTTAAGGTTTGGCAAGCAAAGAAAGGCCAGTCCCGCTCCCTCTACTCAAGCCGTGCGTTGTGGAAGACCAGAACGGCATTCAGGTTCCCTCCACTCAAGGGGTGTTTTTTCAAAATATTACACGCCACTTTGGCTCCTTCCCTTGAGGTCTAAGTGTCATGAAAGTGGTACTTGGACACCAACTATATGGCAGCGGTGTCTTGCGTACCTCGTAAGATCCTGCCTTGTTTATTGTTTTACCTCGAGTAATGTTATGTGTGGTGTAAGTGACACGTCATCTGTAGGAATGAATTGGATATGATTGGTGTGTGAATTAGGTAAAGATACAAAGAACATGCAGTTGCAATTTCTGTGAATGGACTTTTCCAGCAGTGACGAAATGATTGTCATTTTGCAGGATGGCTGTTTTGTGTGGGTACGGTGGGACATAAGAATGTTTGGCCATAGTTGCTATGGGCATACTGAAAGCTGGTGTGGAAGATAGCGCCTGTAGGGCAGGGTAGTGAAGTCAGGCAGTATGCACTTGCTATCACTGTCCACATGTGATTGCCAGCACATAAAGTTTGCATGCAGACACAGTTGCTATGAAATTGATGCCAAATGATAGTTAAGATATTGCTAGAGACACAGTTGCATTGTACACAGATGTCCATGTGGTATAAGTGTGTAGATATGCTCATGTGTAGATACACTTGCTCTGGTGCTAGTGATTTCGTAGAAGTGCAACTGCTGAAATGGATGCCAACTGACTGCAGACACGAAAAGGATACGAATGGCCAGTGATCCGGTGGGTGCCTTGACGTGGCATCACTGCTCACAAGGACAAACCTTCTTGTGCAATACAAGGAGGTTGGTCCTTGTGCTAAATCCCACCTTGCGTGTCTAACTGCATTGCGTCTGCTATGTATGGGAAGTGTGAGGAAAGGTGCATGTGAAATGGCTTACTGGCAGTACTTTACTGTTTCCTAAGCGCACTACAGCGAAGTTACTATACTAAAGATGTGCCCATTGTCACTCAGGTACCACACCTGCACACAAAGAGGTCAGCCTCTCATTGGGACACGTGTGGCGATGCGGGAAGGTAGGCCACGTGTTGTTGGCGGTGTGTTTCGGTGAGTGGCCAGAGGGAAATGTCTGAGATTTGTCTTCATTTCCGGCCAATTTCAGAGACATTTCCCTGTGTCCACTCACCGAAACACGTCGCCAACAGCAGATGTCATACCTTCTCGTGTTCCCACAGGTGTTCCGACGAAAAAGGTACCTCGCATGTGTGGGTGCACCTACCGGGGTCGCAAAAGGAAAAGGGTAACCCGCTGGTAACCCCAAGCCTTTCGCCACAGCACAATTTGTTCATGTGGGCAACCTACAGATTTGGGCCTAGGGTGTCGAAGCCAGCAAGGAAAACAGGGAACCCCATGCATTTCCCAAAAGAGGACACCCGTGGGAAAGCACAGAGGTCTGATTTGCGCACATCGCCCCAGATTTTTTTACCCAGACAGCCCTGCAAAGTCGGAAATGTGGGGAAAAAAACGCTTTTTCCGCACATTTCGTTCGCCGCACCCATCGAAACACGCCCCCCACAACACATGGCCTACCGTCCCGCGTTCCCACAGGTGTCCCGATGAAAACGGTACCCCACATGTGTGGGTGCACCTACCTGGCCGCCAAGGGGAAAGCCTAAAACACAAGTAACCCCAAGTCTGTTGGCAGAGGGAAATCTCAGACATTCTGCCGAGCCGCGCAACTTACAGATATGGGCCTCGGGTGTCCAAGCCACCGAGGAAAACAGGGAACCCCAGGCATTTTCGAAAAGAGGACACCCGTGGGAATCCGCAGAGGTGTGATTTGCGCCCATCGCCCCAGATTTTTTTACCCAGACAGCCCTGCAAAGTCGGAAATGTGGGGAAAAAAACGCTTTTTCCGCACATTTCGCTCGCCGCACCCATCGAAACGCGCCCCCCACAACACATGGCCTACCGTCCAGCGTTCCCACAGGTGTCCCGATGAAAACGGTACCTCACATGTGTGGGTGCACCTACCTGGCCGCCAAGGGGAAAGCCTAAAACACAAGTAACCCCAAGTCTGTTGTCAGAGGGAAATCTCAGACATTCTGCCGACCGGCGCAACTTACAGATATGGGCCTCGGGTGTCCAAGCCACCGAGGAAAACAGGGAACCCCATGCATTTTCGAAAAGAGGACACCCGTGGGAATCCGCAGAGGTGTGATTTGCGCCCATCGCCCCAGATTTTTTTACCC
Organism: Ambystoma mexicanum; assembly: GCF_040938575.1. Classification (NCBI taxonomy): domain Eukaryota; kingdom Metazoa; phylum Chordata; class Amphibia; order Caudata; family Ambystomatidae; genus Ambystoma; species Ambystoma mexicanum. The sequence goes on from NC_090924.1 coordinate 1,096,170,015, forward strand.
AGACAGCCCTGCAAAGTCGGAAATGTGGGGAAAAAAACGCTTTTTCCGCACATTTCGCTCGCCGCACCCATCGAAACGCGCCCCCCACAACACATGGCCTACCGTCCCGCGTTCCCACAGGTGTCCCGATGAAAACGGTACCTCACATGTGTGGGTGCACCTACCTGGCCGCCAAGGGGAAAGCCTAAAACACAAGTAACCCCAAGTCTGTTGTCCATTCTGCCGACCGGCGCAACTTACAGATATGGGCCTCGGGTGTCCAAGCCACCGAGGAAAACAGGGAACCCCATGCATTTTCGAAAAGAGGACACCCGTGGGAATCCGCACAGGTGTGATTTGCGCCCATCGCCCCAGATTTTTTTACCCAGACAGCCCTGCAAAGTCGGAAATGTGGGGAAAAAAACGCTTTTTCCGCACATTTCGCTCGCCGCACCCATCGAAACGCGCCCCCCACAACACATGGCCTACCGTCCCGCGTTCCCACAGGTGTCCCGATGAAAACGGTACCTCACATGTGTGGGTGCACCTACCTGGCCGCCAAGGGGAAAGCCTAAAACACAAGTAACCCCAAGTCTGTTGTCCATTCTGCCGACCGGCGCAACTTACAGATATGGGCCTCGGGTGTACAAGCCACCGAGGAAAACAGGGAACCCCATGCCTTTTCGAAAAGAGGACACCCGTGGGAATCCGCACAGGTGTGATTTGCGCCCATCGCCCCAGATTTTTTTACCCAGACAGCCCTGCAAAGTCGGAAATGTGGGGAAAAAACCGCTTTTTCCGCACATTTCACCCGCCGCACCCATCGAAACACGCCCCCCACAACACGTGGCCTACCGTCCCGCGTTCCCACAGGTGTCCCGATGAAAACGGTACCTCACATGTGTGGGTGCACCTACCTGGCCGCCAAGGGGAAAGCCTAAAACACAAGTAACCCCAAGTCTGTTGTCAGAGGGAAATCTCAGACATTCTGCCGACCGGCGCAACTTACAGATATGGGCCTCGGGTGTCCAAGCCACCGAGGAAAACAGGGAACCCCATGCATTTTCGAAAAGAGGACACCCGTGGGAATCCGCAGAGGTGTGATTTGCGCCCATCGCCCCAGATTTTTTTACCCAGACAGCCCTGCAAAGTCGGAAATGTGGGGAAAAAAACGCTTTTTCCGCACATTTCGCTCGCCGCACCCATCGAAACGCGCCCCCCACAACACATGGCCTACCGTCCCGCGTTCCCACAGGTGTCCCGATGAAAACGGTACCTCACATGTGTGGGTGCACCTACCTGGCCGCCAAGGGGAAAGCCTAAAACACAAGTAACCCCAAGTCTGTTGTCCATTCTGCCGACCGGCGCAACTTACAGATATGGGCCTCGGGTGTCCAAGCCACCGAGGAAAACAGGGAACCCCATGCCTTTTCGAAAAGAGGACACCCGTGGGAATCCGCACAGGTGTGATTTGCGCCCATCGCCCCAGATTTTTTTACCCAGACAGCCCTGCAAAGTCGGAAATGTGGGGAAAAAACCGCTTTTTCCGCACATTTCACTCGCCGCACCCATCGAAACACGCCCCCCACAACACGTGGCCTACCGTCCCGCGTTCCCACAGGTGTCCCGATGAAAACGGTACCTCACATGTGTGGGTGCACCTACCTGGCCGCCAAGGGGAAAGCCTAAAACACAAGTAACCCCAAGTCTGTTGTCAGAGGGAAATCTCAGACATTCTGCCGACCGGCGCAACTTACAGATATGGGCCTCGGGTGTCCAAGCCACCGAGGAAAACAGGGAACCCCATGCATTTTCGAAAAGAGGACACCCGTGGGAATCCGCAGAGGTGTGATTTGCGCCCATCGCCCCAGATTTTTTTACCCAGACAGCCCTGCAAAGTCGGAAATGTGGGGAAAAAAACGCTTTTTCCGCACATTTCGCTCGCCGCACCCATCGAAACGCGCCCCCCACAACACATGGCCTACCGTCCCGCGTTCCCACAGGTGTCCCGATGAAAACGGTACCTCACATGTGTGGGTGCACCTACCTGGCCGCCAAGGGGAAAGCCTAAAACACAAGTAACCCCAAGTCTGTTGTCCATTCTGCCGACCGGCGCAACTTACAGATATGGGCCTCGGGTGTCCAAGCCACCGAGGAAAACAGGGAACCCCATGCCTTTTCGAAAAGAGGACACCCGTGGGAATCCGCACAGGTGTGATTTGCGCCCATCGCCCCAGATTTTTTTACCCAGACAGCCCTGCAAAGTCGGAAATGTGGGGAAAAAACCGCTTTTTCCGCACATTTCACTCGCCGCACCCATCGAAACACGCCCCCCACAACACATGGCCTACCGTCCAGCGTTCCCACACGTGTCCCGATGAAAACGGTACCTCACATGTGTGGGTGCACCTACCTGGCCGCCAAGGGGAAAGCCTAAAACACAAGTAACCCCAAGTCTGTTGTCAGAGGGAAATCTCAGACATTCTGCCGACCGGCGCAACTTACAGATATGGGCCTCGGGTGTCCAAGCCACCGAGGAAAACAGGGAACCCCATGCATTTTCGAAAAGAGGACACCCGTGGGAATCCGCAGAGGTGTGATTTGCGCCCATCGCCCCAGATTTTTTTACCCAGACAGCCCTGCAAAGTCGGAAATGTGGGGAAAAAAACGCTTTTTCCGCACATTTCGCTCGCCGCACCCATCGAAACGCGCCCCCCACAACACATGGCCTACCGTCCCGCGTTCCCACAGGTGTCCCGATGAAAACGGTACCTCACATGTGTGGGTGCACCTACCTGGCCGCCAAGGGGAAAGCCTAAAACACAAGTAACCCCAAGTCTGTTGTCCATTCTGCCGACCGGCGCAACTTACAGATATGGGCCTCGGGTGTCCAAGCCACCGAGGAAAACAGGGAACCCCATGCATTTTCGAAAAGAGGACACCCGTGGGAATCCGCACAGGTGTGATTTGCGCCCATCGCCCCAGATTTTTTTACCCAGACACCCCCGCAAAGGCCGGGGCACATTCCGGACTTTGCAGGGCTGTCTGGGTAAAAAAATCTGGGGCGATGGGCGCAAATCACACCTCTGCGGATTCCCACGGGTGTCCTCTTTTCGAAAATGCATGGGGTTCCCTGTTTTCCTCGGTGGCTTGGACACCCGAGGCCCATATCTGTAAGTTGCGCCGGTCGGCAGAATGTCTGAGATTTCCCTCTGACAACAGACTTGGGGTTACTTGTGTTTTAGGCTTTCCCCTTGGCGGCCAGGTAGGTGCACCCACACATGTGAGGTACCGTTTTCATCGGGACACCTGTGGGAACGCGGGACGGTAGGCCACGTGTTGTGGGGGGCGTGTTTCGATGGGTGCGGCGAGTGAAATGTGCGGAAAAAGCGGTTTTTTCCCCACATTTCCGACTTTGCAGGGCTGTCTGGGTAAAAAAATCTGGGGCGATGGGCGCAAATCACACCTGTGCGGATTCCCACGGGTGTCCTCTTTTCGAAAAGGCATGGGGTTCCCTGTTTTCCTCGGTGGCTTGGACACCCAAGGCCCATATCTGTAAGTTGCGCCGGTCGGCAGAATGGACAACAGACTTGGGGTTACTTGTGTTTTAGGCTTTCCCCTTGGCGGCCAGGTAGGTGCACCCACACATGTGAGGTACCGTTTTCATCGGGACACCTGTGGGAACGCGGGACGGTAGGCCATGTGTTGTGGGGGGCGCGTTTCGATGGGTGCGGCGAGCGAAATGTGCGGAAAAAGCGTTTTTTTCCCCACATTTCCGACTTTGCAGGGCTGTCTGGGTAAAAAAATGGGCGATGGGCGCAAATCACACCTCTGCGGATTCCCACGGGTGTCCTCTTTTCGAAAATGCATGGGGTTCCCTGTTTTCCTCGGTGGCTTGGACACCCGAGGCCCATATCTGTAAGTTGCGCCGGTCGGCAGAATGTCTGAGATTTCCCTCTGACAACAGACTTGGGGTTACTTGTGTTTTAGGCTTTCCCCTTGGCGGCCAGGTAGGTGCACCCACACATGTGAGGTACCGTTTTCATCGGGACACCTGTGGGAACGCGGGACGGTAGGCCACGTGTTGTGGGGGGCGTGTTTCGATGGGTGCGGCGAGTGAAATGTGCGGAAAAAGCGGTTTTTTCCCCACATTTCCGACTTTGCAGGGCTGTCTGGGTAAAAAAATCTGGGGCGATGGGCGCAAATCACACCTGTGCGGATTCCCACGGGTGTCCTCTTTTCGAAAAGGCATGGGGTTCCCTGTTTTCCTCGGTGGCTTGGACACCCGAGGCCCATATCTGTAAGTTGCGCCGGTCGGCAGAATGGACAACAGACTTGGGGTTACTTGTGTTTTAGGCTTTCCCCTTGGCGGCCAGGTAGGTGCACCCACACATGTGAGGTACCGTTTTCATCGGGACACCTGTGGGAACGCGGGACGGTAGGCCATGTGTTGTGGGGGGCGCGTTTCGATGGGTGCGGCGAGCGAAATGTGCGGGAAAAGCGTTTTTTTCCCCACATTTCCGACTTTGCAGGGCTGTCTGGGTAAAAAAATCTGGGGCGATGGGCGCAAATCACACCTCTGCGGATTCCCACGGGTGTCCTCTTTTCGAAAATGCATGGGGTTCCCTGTTTTCCTCGGTGGCTTGGACACCCGAGGCCCATATCTGTAAGTTGCGCCGGTCGGCAGAATGTCTGAGATTTCCCTCTGACAACAGACTTGGGGTTACTTGTGTTTTAGGCTTTCCCCTTGGCGGCCAGGTAGGTGCACCCACACATGTGAGGTACCGTTTTCATCGGGACACCTGTGGGAACGCGGGACGGTAGGCCACGTGTTGTGGGGGGCGTGTTTCGATGGGTGCGGCGAGTGAAATGTGCGGAAAAAGCGGTTTTTTCCCCACATTTCCGACTTTGCAGGGCTGTCTGGGTAAAAAAATCTGGGGCGATGGGCGCAAATCACACCTGTGCGGATTCCCACGGGTGTCCTCTTTTCGAAAAGGCATGGGGTTCCCTGTTTTCCTCGGTGGCTTGGACACCCGAGGCCCATATCTGTAAGTTGCGCCGGTCGGCAGAATGGACAACAGACTTGGGGTTACTTGTGTTTTAGGCTTTCCCCTTGGCGGCCAGGTAGGTGCACCCACACATGTGAGGTACCGTTTTCATCGGGACACCTGTGGGAACGCGGGACGGTAGGCCATGTGTTGTGGGGGGCGCGTTTCGATGGGTGCGGCGAGCGAAATGTGCGGAAAAAGCGTTTTTTTCCCCACATTTCCGACTTTGCAGGGCTGTCTGGGTAAAAAAATCTGGGGCGATGGGCGCAAATCACACCTCTGCGGATTCCCACGGGTGTCCTCTTTTCGCAAATGCATGGGGTTCCCCGTTTTCCTCGGTGGCTTGGACACCCGAGGCCCATATCTGTAAGTTGCGCCGGTCGGCAGAATGTCTGAGATTTCCCTCTGACAACAGACTTGGGGTTACTTGTGTTTTAGGCTTTCCCCTTGGCGGCCAGGTAGGTGCACCCACACATGTGAGGTACCGTTTTCATCGGGACACCTGTGGGAACGCGGGACGGTAGGCCACGTGTTGTGGGGGGCGTGTTTCGATGGGTGCGGCGAGTGAAATGTGCGGAAAAAGCGGTTTTTTACCCACATTTCCGACTTTGCAGGGCTGTCTGGGTAAAAAAATCTGGGGCGATGGGCGCAAATCACACCTGTGCGGATTCCCACGGGTGTCCTCTTTTCGAAAAGGCATGGGGTTCCCCGTTTTCCTCGGTGGCTTGGACACCCGAGGCCCATATCTGTAAGTTGCGCCGGTCGGCAGAATGGACAACAGACTTGGGGTTACTTGTGTTTTAGGCTTTCCCCTTGGCGGCCAGGTAGGTGCACCCACACATGTGAGGTACCGTTTTCATCGGGACACCTGTGGGAACGCGGGACGGTAGGCCATGTGTTGTGGGGGGCGCGTTTCGATGGGTGCGGCGAGCGAAATGTGCGGAAAAAGCGTTTTTTTCCCCACATTTCCGACTTTGCAGGGCTGTCTGGGTAAAAATATCTGGGGCGATGGGCGCAAATCACACCTCTGCGGATTCCCACGGGTGTCCTCTTTTCGAAAATGCATGGGGTTCCCTGTTTTCCTCGGTGGCTTGGACACCCGAGGCCCATATCTGTAAGTTGCGCCGGTCGGCAGAATGTCTGAGATTTCCCTCTGACAACAGACTTGGGGTTACTTGTGTTTTAGGCTTTCCCCTTGGCGGCCAGGTAGGTGCACCCACACATGTGAGGTACCGTTTTCATCGGGACACCTGTGGGAACGCGGGACGGTAGGCCACGTGTTGTGGGGGGCGTGTTTCGATGGGTGCGGCGAGTGAAATGTGCGGAAAAAGCGGTTTTTTCCCCACATTTCCGACTTTGCAGGGCTGTCTGGGTAAAAAAATCTGGGGCGATGGGCGCAAATCACACCTGTGCGGATTCCCACGGGTGTCCTCTTTTCGAAAAGGCATGGGGTTCCCTGTTTTCCTCGGTGGCTTGGACACCCGAGGCCCATATCTGTAAGTTGCGCCGGTCGGCAGAATGGACAACAGACTTGGGGTTACTTGTGTTTTAGGCTTTCCCCTTGGCGGCCAGGTAGGTGCACCCACACATGTGAGGTACCGTTTTCATCGGGACACCTGTGGGAACGCGGGACGGTAGGCCATGTGTTGTGGGGGGCGCGTTTCGATGGGTGCGGCGAGCGAAATGTGCGGAAAAAGCGTTTTTTTCCCCACATTTCCGACTTTGCAGGGCTGTCTGGGTAAAAAAATCTGGGGCGATGGGCGCAAATCACACCGGTGCGGATTCCCACGGGTGTCCTCTTTTCGAAAAGGCATGGGGTTCCCTGTTTTCCTCGGTGGCTTGGACACCCGAGGCCCATATCTGTAAGTTGCGCCGGTCGGCAGAATGGACAACAGACTTGGGGTTACTTGTGTTTTAGGCTTTCCCCTTGGGGGCCAGGTAGGTGCACCCACACATGTGAGGTACCGTTTTCATCGGGACACCTGTGGGAACGCGGGACGGTAGGCCATGTGTTGTGGGGGGCGCGTTTCGATGGGTGCGGCGAGCGAAATGTGCGGAAAAAGCGTTTTTTTCCCCACATTTCCGACTTTGGAGGGTGTCTGGGTAAAAAAATCTGGGGCGATGGGCGCAAATCACACCTCTGCGGATTCCCACGGGTGTCCTCTTTTCGAAAATGCATGGGGTTCCCTGTTTTCCTCGGTGGCTTGGACACCCGAGGCCCATATCTGTAAGTTGCGCCGGTCGGCAGAATGTCTGAGATTTCCCTCTGACAACAGACTTGGGGTTACTTGTGTTTTAGGCTTTCCCCTTGGCGGCCAGGTAGGTGCACCCACACATGTGAGGTACCGTTTTCATCGGGACACCTGTGGGAACGCGGGACGGTAGGCCACGTGTTGTGGGGGGCGTGTTTCGATGGGTGCGGCGAGTGAAATGTGCGGAAAAAGCGGTTTTTTCCCCACATTTCCGACTTTGCAGGGCTGTCTGGGTAAAAAAATCTGGGGCGATGGGCGCAAATCACACCTGTGCGGATTCCCACGGGTGTCCTCTTTTCGAAAAGGCATGGGGTTCCCTGTTTTCCTCGGTGGCTTGGACACCCGAGGCCCATATCTGTAAGTTGCGCCGGTCGGCAGAATGGACAACAGACTTGGGGTTACTTGTGTTTTAGGCTTTCCCCTTGGCGGCCAGGTAGGTGCACCCACACATGTGAGGTACCGTTTTCATCGGGACACCTGTGGGAACTCGGGACGGTAGGCCATGTGTTGTGGGGGGCGCGTTTCGATGGGTGCGGCGAGCGAAATGTGCGGAAAAAGCGTTTTTTTCCCCACATTTCCGACTTTGCAGGGCTGTCTGGGTAAAAAAATCTGGGGCGATGGGCGCAAATCACACCGGTGCGGATTCCCACGGGTGTCCTCTTTTCGAAAAGGCATGGGGTTCCCTGTTTTCCTCGGTGGCTTGGACACCCAAGGCCCATATCTGTAAGTTGCGCCGGTCGGCAGAATGGACAACAGACTTGGGGTTACTTGTGTTTTAGGCTTTCCCCTTGGCGGCCAGGTAGGTGCACCCACACATGTGAGGTACCGTTTTCATCGGGACACCTGTGGGAACGCGGGACGGTAGGCCATGTGTTGTGGGGGGCGCGTTTCGATGGGTGCGGCGAGCGAAATGTGCGGAAAAAGCGTTTTTTTCCCCACATTTCCGACTTTGCAGGGCTGTCTGGGTAAAAAAATCTGGGGCGATGGGCGCAAATCACACCTCTGCGGATTCCCACGGGTGTCCTCTTTTCGAAAATGCATGGGGTTCCCTGTTTTCCTCGGTGGCTTGGACACCCGAGGCCCATATCTGTAAGTTGCGCCGGTCGGCAGAATGTCTGAGATTTCCCTCTGACAACAGACTTGGGGTTACTTGTGTTTTAGGCTTTCCCCTTGGCGGCCAGGTAGGTGCACCCACACATGTGAGGTACCGTTTTCATCGGGACACCTGTGGGAACGCGGGACGGTAGGCCACGTGTTGTGGGGGGCGTGTTTCGATGGGTGCGGCAAGTGAAATGTGCGGAAAAAGCGGTTTTTTCCCCACATTTCCGACTTTGCAGGGCTGTCTGGGTAAAAAAATCTGGGGCGATGGGCGCAAATCACACCTGTGCGGATTCCCACGGGTGTCCTCTTTTCGAAAAGGCATGGGGTTCCCTGTTTTCCTCGGTGGCTTGGACACCCGAGGCCCATATCTGTAAGTTGCGCCGGTCGGCAGAATGGACAACAGACTTGGGGTTACTTGTGTTTTAGGCTTTCCCCTTGGCGGCCAGGTAGGTGCACCCACACATGTGAGGTACCGTTTTCATCGGGACACCTGTGGGAACGCGGGACGGTAGGCCATGTGTTGTGGGGGGCGCGTTTCGATGGGTGCGGCGAGCGAAATGTGCGGAAAAAGCGTTTTTTTCCCCCACATTTCCGACTTTGCAGGGCTGTCTGGGTAAAAAAATCTGGGGCGATGGGCGCAAATCACACCTCTGCGGATTCCCACGGGTGTCCTCTTTTCGAAAATGCATGGGGTTCCCTGTTTTCCTCGGTGGCTTGGACACCCGAGGCCCATATCTGTAAGTTGCGCCGGTCGGCAGAATGTCTGAGATTTCCCTCTGACAACAGACTTGGGGTTACTTGTGTTTTAGGCTTTCCCCTTGGCGGCCAGGTAGGTGCACCCACACATGTGAGGTACCGTTTTCATCGGGACACCTGTGGGAACGCGGGACGGTAGGCCACGTGTTGTGGGGGGCGTGTTTCGATGGGTGCGGCGAGTGAAATGTGCGGAAAAAGCGGTTTTTTCCCCACATTTCCGACTTTGCAGGGCTGTCTGGGTAAAAAAATCTGGGGCGATGGGCGCAAATCACACCTGTGCGGATTCCCACGGGTGTCCTCTTTTCGAAAAGGCATGAGGTTCCCTGTTTTCCTCGGTGGCTTGGACACCCGAGGCCCATATCTGTAAGTTGCGCCGGTCGGCAGAATGGACAACAGACTTGGGGTTACTTGTGTTTTAGGCTTTCCCCTTGGCGGCCAGGTAGGTGCACCCACACATGTGAGGTACCGTTTTCATCGGGACACCTGTGGGAACGCGGGACGGTAGGCCATGTGTTGTGGGGGGCGCGTTTCGATGGGTGCGGCGAGCGAAATGTGCGGAAAAAGCGTTTTTTTCCCCACATTTCCGACTTTGCAGGGCTGTCTGGGTAAAAAAATCTGGGGCGATGGGCGCAAATCACACCTCTGCGGATTCCCACGGGTGTCCTCTTTTCGCAAATGCATGGGGTTCCCCGTTTTCCTCGGTGGCTTGGACACCCGAGGCCCATATCTGTAAGTTGCGCCGGTCGGCAGAATGTCTGAGATTTCCCTCTGACAACAGACTTGGGGTTACTTGTGTTTTAGGCTTTCCCCTTGGCGGCCAGGTAGGTGCACCCACACATGTGAGGTACCGTTTTCATCGGGACACCTGTGGGAACGCGGGACGGTAGGCCACGTGTTGTGGGGGGCGTGTTTCGATGGGTGCGGCGAGTGAAATGTGCGGAAAAAGCGTTTTTTTCCCCACATTTCCGACTTTGCAGGGCTGTCTGGGTAAAAAAATCTGGGGCGATGGGCGCAAATCACACCTGTGCGGATTCCCACGGGTGTCCTCTTTTCGAAAAGGCATGGGGTTCCCTGTTTTCCTCGGTGGCTTGGACACCCGAGGCCCATATCTGTAAGTTGCGCCGGTCGGCAGAATGGACAACAGACTTGGGGTTACTTGTGTTTTAGGCTTTCCCCTTGGCGGCCAGGTAGGTGCACCCACACATGTGAGGTACCGTTTTCATCGGGACACCTGTGGGAACGCGGGACGGTAGGCCATGTGTTGTGGGGGGCGCGTTTCGATGGGTGCGGCGAGCGAAATGTGCGGAAAAAGCGTTTTTTTCCCCACATTTCCGACTTTGCAGGGCTGTCTGGGTAAAAATATCTGGGGCGATGGGCGCAAATCACACCTCTGCGGATTCCCACGGGTGTCCTCTTTTCGAAAATGCATGGGGTTCCCTGTTTTCCTCGGTGGCTTGGACACCCGAGGCCCATATCTGTAAGTTGCGCCGGTCGGCAGAATGTCTGAGATTTCCCTCTGACAACAGACTTGGGGTTACTTGTGTTTTAGGCTTTCCCCTTGGCGGCCAGGTAGGTGCACCCACACATGTGAGGTACCGTTTTCATCGGGACACCTGTGGGAACGCGGGACGGTAGGCCACGTGTTGTGGGGGGCGTGTTTCGATGGGTGCGGCGAGTGAAATGTGCGGAAAAAGCGGTTTTTTCCCCACATTTCCGACTTTGCAGGGCTGTCTGGGTAAAAAAATCTGGGGCGATGGGCGCAAATCACACCTCTGCGGATTCCCACGGGTGTCCTCTTTTCGAAAATGCATGGGGTTCCCTGTTTTCCTCGGTGGCTTGGACACCCGAGGCCCATATCTGTAAGTTGCGCCGGTCGGCAGAATGTCTGAGATTTCCCTCTGACAACAGACTTGGGGTTACTTGTGTTTTAGGCTTTCCCCTTGGCGGCCAGGTAGGTGCACCCACACATGTGAGGTACCGTTTTCATCGGGACACCTGTGGGAACGCGGGACGGTAGGCCATGTGTTATGGGGGGCGCGTTTCGATGGGTGCGGCGAGCGAAATGTGCGGAAAAAGCGTTTTTTTCCCCACATTTCCGACTTTGCAGGGCTGTCTGGGTAAAAAAATCTGGGGCGATGGGCGCAAATCACACCTCTGCGGATTCCCACGGGTGTCCTCTTTTCGAAAATGCATGGGGTTCCCTGTTTTCCTCGGTGGCTTGGACACCCGAGGCCCATATCTGTAAGTTGCGCCGGTCGGCAGAATGTCTGAGATTTCCCTCTGACAACAGACTTGGGGTTACTTGTGTTTTAGGCTTTCCCCTTGGCGGCCAGGTAGGTGCACCCACACATGTGAGGTACCGTTTTCATCGGGACACCTGTGGGAACGCGGGACGGTAGGCCACGTGTTGTGGGGGGCGTGTTTCGATGGGTGCGGCGAGTGAAATGTGCGGAAAAAGCGGTTTTTTCCCCACATTTCCGACTTTGCAGGGCTGTCTGGGTAAAAAAATCTGGGGCGATGGGCGCAAATCACACCTGTGCGGATTCCCACGGGTGTCCTCTTTTCGAAAAGGCATGGGGTTCCCTGTTTTCCTCGGTGGCTTGGACACCCGAGGCCCATATCTGTAAGTTGCGCTGGTCGGCAGAATGGACAACAGACTTGGGGTTACTTGTGTTTTAGGCTTTCCCCTTGGCGGCCAGGTAGGTGCACCCACACATGTGAGGTACCGTTTTCATCGGGACACCTGTGGGAACGCGGGACGGTAGGCCATGTGTTGTGGGGGGCGCGTTTCGATGGGTGCGGCGAGCGAAATGTGCGGAAAAAGCGTTTTTTTCCCCACATTTCCGACTTTGCAGGGCTGTCTGGGTAAAAAAATCTGGGGCGATGGGCGCAAATCACACCTCTGCGGATTCCCACGGGTGTCCTCTTTTCGAAAATGCATGGGGTTCCCTGTTTTCCTCGGTGGCTTGGACACCCGAGGCCCATATCTGTAAGTTGCGCCGGTCGGCAGAATGTCTGAGATTTCCCTCTGACAACAGACTTGGGGTTACTTGTGTTTTAGGCTTTCCCCTTGGCGGCCAGGTAGGTGCACCCACACATGTGAGGTACCGTTTTCATCGGGACACCTGTGGGAACGCGGGACGGTAGGCCACGTGTTGTGGGGGGCGTGTTTCGATGGGTGCGGCGAGTGAAATGTGCGGAAAAAGCGGTTTTTTCCCCACATTTCCGACTTTGCAGGGCTGTCTGGGTAAAAAAATCTGGGGCGATGGGCGCAAATCACACCTGTGCGGATTCCCACGGGTGTCCTCTTTTCGAAAAGGCACGGGGTTCCCTGTTTTCCTCGGTGGCTTGGACACCCGAGGCCCATATCTGTAAGTTGCGCCGGTCGGCAGAATGGACAACAGACTTGGGGTTACTTGTGTTTTAGGCTTTCCCCTTGGCGGCCAGGTAGGTGCACCCACACATGTGAGGTACCGTTTTCATCGGGACACCTGTGGGAACGCGGGACGGTAGGCCATGTGTTGTGGGGGGCGCGTTTCGATGGGTGCGGCGAGCGAAATGTGCGGAAAAAGCGTTTTTTTCCCCACATTTCCGACTTTGCAGGGCTGTCTGGGTAAAAAAATCTGGGGCGATGGGCGCAAATCACACCTCTGCGGATTCCCACGGGTGTCCTCTTTTCGAAAATGCATGGGGTTCCCTGTTTTCCTCGGTGGCTTGGACACCCGAGGCCCATATCTGTAAGTTGCGCCGGTCGGCAGAATGTCTGAGATTTCCCTCTGACAACAGACTTGGGGTTACTTGTGTTTTAGGCTTTCCCCTTGGCGGCCAGGTAGGTGCACCCACACATGTGAGGTACCGTTTTCATCGGGACACCTGTGGGAACGCGGGACGGTAGGCCACGTGTTGTGGGGGGCGTGTTTCGATGGGTGCGGCGAGTGAAATGTGCGGAAAAAGCGGTTTTTTCCCCACATTTCCGACTTTGCAGGGCTGTCTGGGTAAAAAAATCTGGGGCGATGGGCGCAAATCACACCTGTGCGGATTCCCACGGGTGTCCTCTTTTCGAAAAGGCATGGGGTTCCCTGTTTTCCTCGGTGGCTTGGACACCCGAGGCCCATATCTGTAAGTTGCGCCGGTCGGCAGAATGGACAACAGACTTGGGGTTACTTGTGTTTTAGGCTTTCCCCTTGGCGGCCAGGTAGGTGCACCCACACATGTGAGGTACCGTTTTCATCGGGACACCTGTGGGAACGCGGGACGGTAGGCCATGTGTTGTGGGGGGCGCGTTTCGATGGGTGCGGCGAGCGAAATGTGCGGAAAAAGCGTTTTTTTCCCCACATTTCCGACTTTGCAGGGCTGTCTGGGTAAAAAAATCTGGGGCGATGGGCGCAAATCACACCTCTGCGGATTCCCACGGGTGTCCTCTTTTCGAAAATGCATGGGGTTCCCTGTTTTCCTCGGTGGCTTGGACACCCGAGGCCCATATCTGTAAGTTGCGCCGGTCGGCAGAATGTCTGAGATTTCCCTCTGACAACAGACTTGGGGTTACTTGTGTTTTAGGCTTTCCCCTTGGCAGCCAGGTAGGTGCACCCACACATGTGAGGTACCGTTTTCATCGGGACACCTGTGGGAACGCGGGACGGTAGGCCACGTGTTGTGGGGGGCGTGTTTCGATGGGTGCGGCGAGTGAAATGTGCGGAAAAAGCGGTTTTTTCCCCACATTTCCGACTTTGCAGGGCTGTCTGGGTAAAAAAATCTGGGGCGATGGGCGCAAATCACACCTGTGCGGATTCCCACGGGTGTCCTCTTTTCGAAAAGGCATGGGGTTCCCTGTTTTCCTCGGTGGCTTGGACACCCGAGGCCCATATCTGTAAGTTGCGCCGGTCGGCAGAATGGACAACAGACTTGGGGTTACTTGTGTTTTAGGCTTTCCCCTTGGCGGCCAGGTAGGTGCACCCACACATGTGAGGTACCGTTTTCATCGGGACACCTGTGGGAACGCGGGACGGTAGGCCATGTGTTGTGGGGGGCGCGTTTCGATGGGTGCGGCGAGCGAAATGTGCGGAAAAAGCGTTTTTTTCCCCACATTTCCTACTTTGCAGGGCTGTCTGGGTAAAAAAATCTGGGGCGATGGGCGCAAATCACACCTCTGCGGATTCCCACGGGTGTCCTCTTTTCGAAAATGCATGGGGTTCCCTGTTTTCCTCGGTGGCTTGGACACCCGAGGCCCATATCTGTAAGTTGCGCCGGTCGGCAGAATGTCTGAGATTTCCCTCTGACAACAGACTTGGGGTTACTTGTGTTTTAGGCTTTCCCCTTGGCGGCCAGGTAGGTGCACCCACACATGTGAGGTACCGTTTTCATCGGGACACCTGTGGGAACGCGGGACGGTAGGCCACGTGTTGTGGGGGGCGTGTTTCGATGGGTGCGGCGAGTGAAATGTGCGGAAAAAGCGGTTTTTTCCCCACATTTCCGACTTTGCAGGGCTGTCTGGGTAAAAAAATCTGGGGCGATGGGCGCAAATCACACCTGTGCGGATTCCCACGGGTGTCCTCTTTTCGAAAAGGCATGGGGTTCCCTGTTTTCCTCGGTGGCTTGGACACCCGAGGCCCATATCTGTAAGTTGCGCCGGTCGGCAGAATGGACAACAGACTTGGGGTTACTTGTGTTTTAGGCTTTCCCCTTGGCGGCCAGGTAGGTGCACCCACACATGTGAGGTACCGTTTTCATCGGGACACCTGTGGGAACGCGGGACGGTAGGCCATGTGTTGTGGGGGGCGCGTTTCGATGGGTGCGGCGAGCGAAATGTGCGGAAAAAGCGTTTTTTTCCCCACATTTCCGACTTTGCAGGGCTGTCTGGGTAAAAAAATCTGGGGCGATGGGCGCAAATCACACCTCTGCGGATTCCCACGGGTGTCCTCTTTTCGAAAATGCATGGGGTTCCCTGTTTTCCTCGGTGGCTTGGACACCCGAGGCCCATATCTGTAAGTTGCGCCGGTCGGCAGAATGTCTGAGATTTCCCTCTGACAACAGACTTGGGGTTACTTGTGTTTTAGGCTTTCCCCTTGGCGGCCAGGTAGGTGCACCCACACATGTGAGGTACCGTTTTCATCGGGACACCTGTGGGAACGCGGGACGGTAGGCCACGTGTTGTGGGGGGCGTGTTTCGATGGGTGCGGCGAGTGAAATGTGCGGAAAAAGCGGTTTTTTCCCCACATTTCCGACTTTGCAGGGCTGTCTGGGTAAAAAAATCTGGGGCGATGGGCGCAAATCACACCTGTGCGGATTCCCACGGGTGTCCTCTTTTCGAAAAGGCATGGGGTTCCCTGTTTTCCTCGGTGGCTTGGACACCCGAGGCCCATATCTGTAAGTTGCGCCGGTCGGCAGAATGGACAACAGACTTGGGGTTACTTGTGTTTTAGGCTTTCCCCTTGGCGGCCAGGTAGGTGCACCCACACATGTGAGGTACCGTTTTCATCGGGACACCTGTGGGAACGCGGGACGGTAGGCCATGTGTTGTGGGGGGCGCGTTTCGATGGGTGCGGCGAGCGAAATGTGCGGAAAAAGCGTTTTTTTCCCCCACATTTCCGACTTTGCAGGGCTGTCTGGGTAAAAAAATCTGGGGCGATGGGCGCAAATCACACCTCTGCGGATTCCCACGGGTGTCCTCTTTTCGAAAATGCATGGGGTTCCCTGTTTTCCTCGGTGGCTTGGACACCCGAGGCCCATATCTGTAAGTTGCGCCGGTCGGCAGAATGTCTGAGATTTCCCTCTGACAACAGACTTGGGGTTACTTGTGTTTTAGGCTTTCCCCTTGGCGGCCAGGTAGGTGCACCCACACATGTGAGGTACCGTTTTCATCGGGACACCTGTGGGAACGCGGGACGGTAGGCCACGTGTTGTGGGGGGCGTGTTTCGATGGGTGCGGCGAGTGAAATGTGCGGAAAAAGCGTTTTTTTCCCCACATTTCCGACTTTGCAGGGCTGTCTGGGTAAAAAAATCTGGGGCGATGGGCGCAAATCACACCTGTGCGGATTCCCACGGGTGTCCTCTTTTCGAAAAGGCATGGGGTTCCCTGTTTTCCTCGGTGGCTTGGACACCCGAGGCCCATATCTGTAAGTTGCGCCGGTCGGCAGAATGGACAACAGACTTGGGGTTACTTGTGTTTTAGGCTTTCCCCTTGGCGGCCAGGTAGGTGCACCCACACATGTGAGGTACCGTTTTCATCGGGACACCTGTGGGAACGCGGGACGGTAGGCCATGTGTTGTGGGGGCGCGTTTCGATGGGTGCGGCGAGCGAAATGTGCGGAAAAAGCGTTTTTTTCCCCCACATTTCCGACTTTGCAGGGCTGTCTGGGTAAAAAAATCTGGGGCGATGGGCGCAAATCACACCTCTGCGGATTCCCACGGGTGTCCTCTTTTCGAAAATGCATGGGGTTCCCTGTTTTCCTCGGTGGCTTGGACACCCGAGGCCCATATCTGTAAGTTGCGCCGGTCGGCAGAATGTCTGAGATTTCCCTCTGACAACAGACTTGGGGTTACTTGTGTTTTAGGCTTTCCCCTTGGCGGCCAGGTAGGTGCACCCACACATGTGAGGTACCGTTTTCATCGGGACACCTGTGGGAACGCGGGACGGTAGGCCACGTGTTGTGGGGGGCGTGTTTCGATGGGTGCGGCGAGTGAAATGTGCGGAAAAAGCGGTTTTTTCCCCACATTTCCGACTTTGCAGGGCTGTCTGGGTAAAAAAATCTGGGGCGATGGGCGCAAATCACACCTGTGCGGATTCCCACGGGTGTCCTCTTTTCGAAAAGGCATGGGGTTCCCTGTTTTCCTCGGTGGCTTGGACACCCGAGGCCCATATCTGTAAGTTGCGCCGGTCGGCAGAATGGACAACAGACTTGGGGTTACTTGTGTTTTAGGCTTTCCCCTTGGCGGCCAGGTAGGTGCACCCACACATGTGAGGTACCGTTTTCATCGGGACACCTGTGGGAACGCGGGACGGTAGGCCATGTGTTGTGGGGGGCGCGTTTCGATGGGTGCGGCGAGCGAAATGTGCGGAAAAAGCGTTTTTTTCCCCACATTTCCGACTTTGTAGGGCTGTCTGGGTAAAAAAATCTGGGGCGATGGGCGCAAATCACACCTCTGCGGATTCCCACGGGTGTCCTCTTTTCGAAAATGCATGGGGTTCCCTGTTTTCCTCGGTGGCTTGGACACCCGAGGCCCATATCTGTAAGTTGCGCCGGTCGGCAGAATGTCTGAGATTTCCCTCTGACAACAGACTTGGGGTTACTTGTGTTTTAGGCTTTCCCCTTGGCGGCCAGGTAGGTGCACCCACACATGTGAGGTACCGTTTTCATCGGGACACCTGTGGGAACGCGGGACGGTAGGCCATGCGTTGTGGGGGGCGCGTTTCGATGGGTGCGGCGAGTGAAATGTGCGGAAAAAGCGGTTTTTTCCCCACATTTCCGACTTTGCAGGGCTGTCTGGGTAAAAAAATCTGGGGCGATGGGCGCAAATCACACCTGTGCGGATTCCCACGGGTGTCCTCTTTTCGAAAAGGCATGGGTGTTAGGGAGAATTCTCTGTTTAGGCTGAATTTCCCTACCTAGTGAGTCCCCCAGCAGCTTTGCTGGATTTCTGGGGTTTAATTTTTTTCTCCTGCCAAGAGTGAGACTCTTTTACCCTCACTCTTGGACATGTTGAAGTGTGTTTTCTTGGTTAAACCTTGTGTTGAATGGGCTATGGGGTCTTTTACTCCATAGGGCCTCATGTATTTTTGTGATGTGGGTCACACAGCACCCTCTGTGCCGTGACCCAGGGGTGTCCTAGGGACTCCCCAACATAGACTCCATACCCTGGGACTGACTACTGTCTCCCAGGGCATGTAAAGTCACCAAAGACTTTGCTAGTCTTGAATCCTGAACAGAACCAGTACAAACCATCATATTGTGGACGTACTGGCGGGGGCAATTCGATTGCCCCAGGGTCTGTTAGTCGAGGGGGCACGTCTCCGTCCCCCCTGATCGAGTTTTGGCTGGTGGCAGTGGAAACTACTTTTTATATTCAACCGCGAATATTTCCCTATGGGATTTCCCATTGTTTTAGGCTAACACATTTAATTAATTATTTACGGTAGCCTTAAACATACCGCCGGTTTATATATTTATTTTTATAACTCCGGTTGGGACTTTTTGCCAAAACTTGATTCTAAAATGGCGTTGGTGTTCGCCTCTGTAACTCTGACCCAAAGTGGAGCCCTTTGTTCCACTTTTGGCGGGCTTCTCCACAGAAGCCCTCCAAAGTGGTGCCACTCTGTCTGGGGTACTTAGGAGGGGTGGAGGGGGATTTAGGCACCCTGGACTGAGTTACCTTGGTAACTCAAGTCGCACTCCGTCCTGATTGGCCCAAGTGGTGAGCCGCCCGGCTCACCACTTAGCATGTTTGAGTGACAGCTAGGCTGGGTGAATGGGGGTTTGCTGCATAAAAGCAGGGCTTTGGGGACTGGGACTTCAGAAGTCGCCACAGGACCAAGAATCCGACGAGGGAAGAGCTGAGCCGACCTGCTTCGACGACACCACCCGGTGGAGCCCTGCTGAACCGTCTCACCACTTTTTCCCGACGACCGAGGAGAACTCTTAACGGAGTGGCTCCTTCCCTTGACTGGTGGGGACAACCAGTTTTCGCCTTCTTTCCGTTCTTTGAGGTATCTCGTGGCCGCCTTGCCTGTGCCAAGCACCCCGGCAACCGGAATACCACACTTTACCCCCATACCGCGAAAGTCGGTACCAACCCTTTAACCGGAGGACTCCGCGGCTGGTTTCTTCCCGGGCAGTGCAACGACCCTCTTCTTCTGCTCTTCAGCGAGAACTTCTTCTCCCCTGACCGACGTCGAGCCCTGCTGCCACTGCCTGGAACAACTGCCACCGCTGGAGGATCCTTTCCGCTTAAGGTACTGTGTTCTGCCTGGCTTCCCTTGCTACCGACTGTACGGGGTAGATTTAGTCCCCGGCTTTCGAACCTGGGAGTGCCTGGGACACTTTGGCTAAACTTTCTGAGCCACTCTAACCTCTTTTTGACTCTTTGCAAGACTTTGAATCTCTAACTAACAGTGTGATCTTGGGCACATTTTCGCTCCGGCTACTCTAAGAGTGGGCCCTGCCTAGTGACTTTTGCTCACCTGTGACTTTATTCTTCTTTAAGCCTATTGCAAGTGCTCTGGACCTTAGAGTGGTGTGTCTAACCCATTTCTGCTTTTTCTCTCCCTTTCTTGGAAACTACTAGAGTGTCATCTAACGTTAAGCACTCACCTCTGTTTTAATTAAGTGGTGTTTACTTAGAGTTGTCTAGATAGGAGAAAGGATTGAATCTACTTTCATTATAACTGTGTTGAAGTGCTTTTACTATATTTTTGCTAGAGTGTTTTTAACTTATGTGTATTTTAAATAAATAACTATATACTTTTGAAACCAAGCTCTGGTCAGTGTTTGCTTGTGCTATTGTGTTTTGGTACATATTGTGTATACTTTACATACTGCCTAACTCTTCTTGAGAGAAGTCTGACTGCTCAGCCACAGCTACCAGGTAAATCTGGGTGGTACAGACTGCTACCAAAGGGGTTTACTGCTCTACCTGTAGTCTTAAATCTTTTGCAGTGTTCCCCAAGGGAACTGCACAGGTTTCTGCCTAACACTGGTGTACAGCGGTGGGATTTGTATTGAGTATACATTTTATTGTGCTTTAGATACCTTAGTGCAACTAACCACAAAGCTTAGCACTGAAAAAGTAAAACCTCTAACATGTCAGTTATAGAAAGCTATAGTCAAGAGTCCCTTGCAGCCAAAACTGCTGATTGTTTAAGAGTGCTCTGTAAACATAAGGATCTCCTGACTAAGGGCAAGAAAATGGAGCTGATTGAAAGATTGTTAGCTAACCAAAGTCTGGGTGAGGGTTCAGAGGAACCTACCACTCCAGCAACTGTAGATGACAGTGTTGAAGTTAACATGGAACAAAATGTTGATGTTTCTGAGGAAGAGTCAGAAGAGGAGGGTGAGGCTGTTGTAACTGTCCCCCCTAGGCCTCTGCCTGCTCTACCTGCTGTGCCTACTGGACCTTTACCAGGTCCCACATTTAGTCCTCAGTACTTTGAACTAGAGAAAATGAAGCTAGAATTGGAGTATAAGAAACTGAATGCTCAAACTGACAAAGAACTAAGGCTAAGGGAAATGGAGCTCAAGTATGACTTAGAAATGAAGAAATTATCTGTTGAGAATGTTTCTCTCTCTGGCTCCTCTAGAAGTTCCAGTCCTAAAAGACCCCGGATGCCTAAAGAATTGGTTGGTATGTATGAGCCTAAGTTGGATGTGTTGGATTGGTTGTCTCTGTTTGAATATAATCATGGGCTCCAGAACATCACAGGAAATGACTTACTCACCTGGTTGTTCTCTAGGCTTCCCCCTGTTGCAACTGATGTGGTAATGGAGATGGGGGAGGAGGATAGGAAGGACTATGAATGTGTGAAACTAGCTTTGATAGCTAGGTTTGGGAAGACCCCTTCCCAGTATCTTAAGAGGTTTAGGAGCCTCAAAAAGCATGATGGTACCCCTTGGGCTACCTGGGTGAGTGAATGTTTGAAAAACTTAGAGGGATGGATTAAGGGTTACAAGGTGAACACTTATGAAGGTATGAAGAATTTGTTTATGTTGGAGACTATTTATGATGCCTGCTCTCCTGAGCTCAGACAACACTTGGCTGATTCCAAGGAATTGGATTCCCGGAAACTAGCTAAGGCTGCTGACTTGTGGGTTGCCAACAGGGCCACTCACAAGGATTCTGGGGTAACTCAGAAGAAGGATGGGGAGAAACAGCCTAAAAAAGACTCCAAAGAGAATTCTAATAATTCCTATCCCAAAGAGGGCCCCAAACCACAAAATAACCAGGGTAAGCCACATGGGAAACCTAGTCAGGCTACTGTACCTTCTGGCCACAAGCCAGAAGGAGGTCAGAACAAGCCACCCTTCCAGAGAGCATTTGGACAATGCTATGTCTGTCAGGGTACTGACCATATCAAAGGAGATCCCAAGTGCAAGGGTAAACCTGCAGGGATCAGCACAGTCTCCTTAGCCTTCACTCCTGAGGATGAAGTACAGATGGCTAGTGCCCACTTTGAACTCTTTGCTGAAGAACCCTTGGGTCTTCAAGCAACTGTAAACTTAGAGCCTATGGGCCTGGTTAGTCCCCAGAATAGGGTTGTGTATAACTCCCTACCTGTTAACTCTAAGGTGTATTATGTGGACAGTGTTCTTGTCAATGGCCAGGATACTCCTGCCAGGAGAGACACTGGGGCCAGCAGAACAGTAGTGGATGAAAGCTTCTTTCAACCTGAGGATGTGGCCAAAGCACCCAAAGGTCCCACTAAGATGTCTGGAGGCCCTGTCCAAATGGTTCCTATTCTACCAGCCCTCATTCAGTGTAACAACATGACAGTGAGGATCCCTGTCAGTGTTCAGACTGAGGTACCTGGGAAGGTCCTGTTAGGGAATGACCTAAGAACTCTAGGAGTAGTGTCACATACCCCCAGGCCTCCCAGTATGGAGAAGCAGAACTTAACCAAATTGGCTAGAAAGGCTACCTTGAAGGACCCTTCTAAGCCTGTGGGACCCTCTACTGAGAACCCCACTACAAGCCCTGGCGTTAGTAAGTTGACCTCTGACCCAGGCACCTTTCAGGATAGTATGCTAGGAACATGGGAGCCCCAACCAAGCTCCATCATTGTTCCCCTAGTTTCAGAGTCTCTGACTCCCCCTGCTTCTGAGGAAGAGGTGGATAGACCAACTAGGCCCCTATCTGGACCTGAGAGAACTGGTAATTCTCAGTGCTGGTGGAAAACCAGAAAAGAAAAGTCTAAGGCCAAAAACCTTCAGACTGTTGGACCTTCTACTGAAGACCCCAACTCAAATCCTAATATTAGGGGGGAAACTCCTAAAATAGGTAAGGGTAGATCTAAGAGGAAGGGGAAGCAGGTACATTGCCTAACCCCAACCCCTCCAACCAAGAGGCCTAAGACCCAACCTGCTCCCACAAGAGAGGTGGTGAGGAACCTTGGAGGCCCCTCTAGATCTAAGGGAATCCTTTATAAGGACCCCTTCAAAAAGCCTAACATAGGTTCAGGAGTTGTACCAACTTCTGAGGGACTGGTCAACCAGGTCCCCTATAACAAAAAGACTGATGTTCCTCAAAGGGTTTGTAGGTCCGTTAGCTTGCAAAAGAAAACCTTTGAGTTCTCCATTGAACATAGGTCAAGGTGTCACCATCAAAATGCTGATGGACTCTCTAGGATGTATATCATCGACTAGAGGTATGAGGTTCATCCAGGAGTGGATTAAATCCTCCTGTCCCTTAGTCTGGGGGGGGCGAGTGTTAGGGAGAATTCTCTGTTTAGGCTGAATTTCCCTACCTAGTGAGTCCCCCAGCAGCTTTGCTGGATTTCTGGGGTTTAATTTTTTTCTCCTGCCAAGAGTGAGACTCTTTTACCCTCACTCTTGGACATGTTGAAGTGTGTTTTCTTGGTTAAACCTTGTGTTGAATGGGCTATGGGGTCTTTTACTCCATAGGGCCTCATGTATTTTTGTGATGTGGGTCACACAGCACCCTCTGTGCCGTGACCCAGGGGTGTCCTAGGGACTCCCCAACATAGACTCCATACCCTGGGACTGACTACTGTCTCCCAGGGCATGTAAAGTCACCAAAGACTTTGCTAGTCTTGAATCCTGAACAGAACCAGTACAAACCATCATATTGTGGACGTACTGGCGGGGGCAATTCGATTGCCCCAGGGTCTGTTAGTCGAGGGGGCACGTCTCCGTCCCCCCTGATCGAGTTTTGGCTGGTGGCAGTGGAAACTACTTTTTATATTCAACCGCGAATATTTCCCTATGGGATTTCCCATTGTTTTAGGCTAACACATTTAATTAATTATTTACGGTAGCCTTAAACATACCGCCGGTTTATATATTTATTTTTATAACTCCGGTTGGGACTTTTTGCCAAAACTTGATTCTAAAATGGCGTTGGTGTTCGCCTCTGTAACTCTGACCCAAAGTGGAGCCCTTTGTTCCACTTTTGGCGGGCTTCTCCACAGAAGCCCTCCAAAGTGGTGCCACTCTGTCTGGGGTACTTAGGAGGGGTGGAGGGGGATTTAGGCACCCTGGACTGAGTTACCTTGGTAACTCAAGTCGCACTCCGTCCTGATTGGCCCAAGTGGTGAGCCGCCCGGCTCACCACTTAGCATGTTTGAGTGACAGCTAGGCTGGGTGAATGGGGGTTTGCTGCATAAAAGCAGGGCTTTGGGGACTGGGACTTCAGAAGTCGCCACAGGACCAAGAATCCGACGAGGGAAGAGCTGAGCCGACCTGCTTCGACGACACCACCCGGTGGAGCCCTGCTGAACCGTCTCACCACTTTTTCCCGACGACCGAGGAGAACTCTTAACGGAGTGGCTCCTTCCCTTGACTGGTGGGGACAACCAGTTTTCGCCTTCTTTCCGTTCTTTGAGGTATCTCGTGGCCGCCTTGCCTGTGCCAAGCACCCCGGCAACCGGAATACCACACTTTACCCCCATACCGCGAAAGTCGGTACCAACCCTTTAACCGGAGGACTCCGCGGCTGGTTTCTTCCCGGGCAGTGCAACGACCCTCTTCTTCTGCTCTTCAGCGAGAACTTCTTCTCCCCTGACCGACGTCGAGCCCTGCTGCCACTGCCTGGAACAACTGCCACCGCTGGAGGATCCTTTCCGCTTAAGGTACTGTGTTCTGCCTGGCTTCCCTTGCTACCGACTGTACGGGGTAGATTTAGTCCCCGGCTTTCGAACCTGGGAGTGCCTGGGACACTTTGGCTAAACTTTCTGAGCCACTCTAACCTCTTTTTGACTCTTTGCAAGACTTTGAATCTCTAACTAACAGTGTGATCTTGGGCACATTTTCGCTCCGGCTACTCTAAGAGTGGGCCCTGCCTAGTGACTTTTGCTCACCTGTGACTTTATTCTTCTTTAAGCCTATTGCAAGTGCTCTGGACCTTAGAGTGGTGTGTCTAACCCATTTCTGCTTTTTCTCTCCCTTTCTTGGAAACTACTAGAGTGTCATCTAACGTTAAGCACTCACCTCTGTTTTAATTAAGTGGTGTTTACTTAGAGTTGTCTAGATAGGAGAAAGGATTGAATCTACTTTCATTATAACTGTGTTGAAGTGCTTTTACTATATTTTTGCTAGAGTGTTTTTAACTTATGTGTATTTTAAATAAATAACTATATACTTTTGAAACCAAGCTCTGGTCAGTGTTTGCTTGTGCTATTGTGTTTTGGTACATATTGTGTATACTTTACATACTGCCTAACTCTTCTTGAGAGAAGTCTGACTGCTCAGCCACAGCTACCAGGTAAATCTGGGTGGTACAGACTGCTACCAAAGGGGTTTACTGCTCTACCTGTAGTCTTAAATCTTTTGCAGTGTTCCCCAAGGGAACTGCACAGGTTTCTGCCTAACAATGGGGTTCCCTGTTTTCCTCGGTGGCTTGGACACCCGAGGCCCATATCTGTAAGTTGCGCCGGTCGGCAGAATGGACAACAGACTTGGGGTTACTTGTGTTTTAGGCTTTCCCCTTGGCGGCCAGGTAGGTGCACCCACACATGTGAGGTACCGTTTTCATCGGGACACCTGTGGGAACGCGGGACGGTAGGCCATGCGTTGTGGGGGGCGCGTTTCGATGGGTGCGGCGAGCGAAATGTGCGGAAAAAGCGTTTTTTTCCCCACATTTCCGACTTTGCAGGGCTGTCTGGGTAAAAAAATCTGGGGCGATGGGCGCAAATCACACCTCTGCGGATTCCCACGGGTGTCCTCTTTTCGAAAATGCATGGGGTTCCCTGTTTTCCTCGGTGGCTTGGACACCCGAGGCCCATATCTGTAAGTTGCGCCGGTCGGCAGAATGTCTGAGATTTCCCTCTGACAACAGACTTGGGGTTACTTGTGTTTTAGGCTTTCCCCTTGGCGGCCAGGTAGGTGCACCCACACATGTGAGGTACCGTTTTCATCGGGACACCTGTGGGAACGCGGGACGGTAGGCCATGTGTTGTGGGGGGCGCGTTTCGATGGGTGCGGCGAGCGAAATGTGCGGAAAAAGCGTTTTTTTCCCCACATTTCCGACTTTGCAGGGCTGTCTGGGTAAAAAAATCTGGGGCGATGGGCGCAAATCACACCTCTGCGGATTCCCACGGGTGTCCTCTTTTCGAAAATGCATGGGGTTCCCTGTTTTCCTCGGTGGCTTGGACACCCGAGGCCCATATCTGTACCTTGTGCCGGTCGGCAGAATGTCTGAGTTTTCCCTCTGAAAACAGACTTGGGGTTACTTGTGTTTTAGGCTTTCCCCTTGGCGGCCAGGTAGGTGCACCCACACATGTGAGGTACCGTTTTCATCGGGACACCTGTGGGAACGCGGGACGGTAGGCCATGTGTTGTTGGGGGCGTGTTTCGATGGGTGAGTCGAGCGAAATGTGAGGAAAATGCGTATTTTTTCCCACATTTCGGACTTTGCGGGGGTGTCTGGGTAATAAATTCTGGGGCGATTTGGGCATATCATACCTCTGCGGATTCCCACGGGTGTCCTCTTTCCGGAAATGCATGGGGTTCCCTGTTTTCCTTGGTGGCTTGGACACCCGAGGCCCATATCTGTATGATGTGAGAGTGTGACATTTCCGGTGTGAAAACAGACTTGGGGTTACTTGTGTTTTAGGCTTTCCCCTTGGCGGCCAGGTAGGTGCACCCACACATGTGAGGTACCGTTTTCATCGGGACACCTGTGGGAACGCGGGACGGTAGGCCATGTGTTGTTGGGGGCGTGTTTCGATGGGTGCGTCGAGCGAAATGTACGGAAAAAGCGTTTTTTTCCCCACATTTCCGACTTTGCAGGGGTGTCTGGGTAATAAATTCTGGGGCAATTTGGGCATATCATACCTCTGCGGATTCCCACGGGTGTCCTCTTTTCGGAAATGCATGGGGTTCCCTGTTTTCCTCGGTGGCTTGGACACCCGAGGCCCATATCTGTATGATGGGAGAGTGTGACATTTCCGGTGTGAAAACAGACTTGGGGTTACTTGTGTTTTGGGCTTTCCCCTTGGCGGCCAGGTAGGTGCACCCACACATGTGAGGTACCGTTTTCATCGGGACACCTGTGGGAACGCGGGACGGTAGGCCATGTGTTGTGTTTGTGTGGTTTTCATAACGTTTTGACCCATTTGCTGGAGCCCTTTGTCTCACAACCCTTTCTTTTCCCAAATGTGACCTACATTTAGTCGCTGCTTTAGCCACCATACACTTTTGTAACCTGCACAAGTCACCTACCCTTGAAAAGGTCTGCCTGTGCTCTTTCAAAAAATGTATGGCTGCCGTTCCTCACCACATTGGTTTTCCCAATTTACACATGCTAAGTGCGTCTGGTCAGACCGTGAGCGTAAAACTCCTGTGTACCATGGCTCAGTGTTTGGCTTGTGGTATTGCGTGTTTTGTACAAACACTACAAAAATGGTATGCTCTCCTAACTGCAAGAGTCGGGGGAATGTAGCGGAGCATTGCTTTTCTCAAAATTCATAGAAGCCATTGCCGTACCAAGCCAACCATGTCCAACACATACCTTTTTTTTCAGTCATTTTCCCGCTTTTCCCCCATTCGATGGCAGTTTCCCCTACCTAGTTGTTGCCTGACCTATACAAATCACCCCTTCCTAAACTTGGAATTTTGTCTACTTTTCAGAAATATATGCCTTTCTGTCCTCCAATTTGGCTTTCCTGCCCTTTTCTTCCATTCCGTCCATGCATGTCCAATTGGCAAAAATGGCAAAAATCGCCTACCTCTCACAAAACGGTTGATATCCCCATCAAAATAATTTTTTTCCATTTCCACTCAACCTGTTCCTGAAAGCCAACACATTGGGGAACTCAGCACAGCAAACCATTTGTTCCTAGCTCTTACAAGGAAAAAACCACTGGCTTCTTTGTGCATCATTTTATTGGCATTTTTTGAAAAAACCCAAACTTTTCGCACATTTTCCTTATTTTCTCTCACCCCCCTACAGCAACCTGGGATTCCTGGGTGGCGTTACGACCGCCTACATGTGGGAAGAAAAGGAGCCAAATTTGGCCGAGATATCTCATGTAACAAAAAAGTTACAAGCCATTGAATGGCCACATACCAAAATCACCAAAAAAGGCTCTGGCACTGGGGAGAAATACCCATGGCACTTAAAGGGTTAAGTAAAGGAAGAACCCAGGAGTCCTTGAGGTTGTTGGGCACTATGTTGGAGGTGAAAGATGCGTTGATGAGGGAGGTGATGAAGGGAGCAAGTTGTTTGGCTGCATCTTTAATGATAGGGGCTGGGCAAGTGTCGCCTTGGCATTTGGACGGTTTAAGAGAGTAGATTATTTCTTCAACCTCTTTAATGGTTATGGTGGAAAACTCAAAGAGGTTATTGTCATCATTTTGGGGGGTGGTGTGGGTGTGTGTAGGGGGGGTGATGTTATCGGAGAGGGTGAGG
This sequence comes from Ambystoma mexicanum, assembly GCF_040938575.1. Taxonomy (NCBI): domain Eukaryota; kingdom Metazoa; phylum Chordata; class Amphibia; order Caudata; family Ambystomatidae; genus Ambystoma; species Ambystoma mexicanum. The sequence goes on from NC_090924.1 coordinate 1,096,197,724, forward strand.
CTTTCTTTCTTTGTCAGGATTTTGGCTTGTAGCGTGGCAATTTTGCCTAGGAGTGCTTCCTGGATGTTCGTGCACCAGTGGATGTCTTTGTTGCAAGTGTCTGGAATGGGGGAGGGTGATTCGAGTTCTCTCAGGATATTGAAGAGCTCTTTGGTATTAGATTTGGCGTTGCTGATTCTTTCATTGTACATGTTTTTTTTAGACTGGATGATGGCTGATTTATAGATGTTCGATGCCAGTGCGTAGGATGTCTTATTAATAGTGGATGGTGACTGTTTCCATGCTAATTCAGCTTGTCTTTTGGCTTTGCGGAGTGTTTTTAGTTTGGGGGTGAACCAGGAATTGAGGTGTGCTCGTGGTTTGGCTTTCCGAAGCTTGAGTGGTGCTATGGTGTTTATGGCCTTAAGGATAGTTGTGTTGTATAAATCTACTAATTCAGTAGGGTTGGTCATGGTGGGTGAGAAGTCGATGATGGGTTGGAGTAGCGGGAGGAGTTTCTCTAGTGTGATATTTTTGTTGTTTCTTGTGAGTGTGGGTGGGGCATTGGAAGAGGGCACTGGTGTTTGAGTGCCTTTGTTGATGGTGAAGGTAATAAGGTGGTGATCGGCCCAGGCGCATGGAGTGTTGGAGAGGATGGTAGTGTTGCAATTGAGGTCAGCTATCCAGTCAAGGATGCGGCCTTTGTTGTGTGTGGGTTGTGCGATATGGTGGGTGAGTCCTAATTCTGAAATAGTGTTGGCGATAGTGTGAGCTTTGTCATCTTTCTCACCATTGAGACCTAGATTAAAGTCTCCTAGGATGAGTAGTCGAGAGTTAGGTTTGATATTGTTAGAGAGTAGAAGGGCTATGTCGTCATTAAAGGATAGTATGGGGCCTGGCGGTCTGTAAATGAGGTGGATGGTGATAGTGCTTGTGTGCGTTGTGGATAGTTTGAGGGTGAGTAATTCCGCTGATATCAGTGATTGGTTTTGTATGTGTCTAATGTTGATGGAGCTTTTTGCAATAACGGCTACTCCACCACCTTTAGCTGTTTGTCTGTCTGCACGGTAGATGGTATAGTCATTGGGTATAGCAAGTGATAGAGAGGGGCCAGATGCTGGGTGGAGCCAGGTCTCTGTAATAGCTATGAAGTCGAGATCATTGACGGTAATAATGTCGGCAATGTCTAAGGCATGGGCGACTACAGATCTCGCATTGATGAGTGCACCTTTAATGGTTTCGGTGGTGATGCATGATTTTTTGGTGTGGGTGCGGGGGGAGGGTGCGATCAGGCCGTGTGATATCTGGTCTGTCGGAAGTGTAGGGCGTGTGCAGTGAGGGGCAGATTTGGTTAAGGTTATGTTTTGTTTGTTGCCTAGATTGGGGAAGGATGCGGGTGTGTGTGTTCTGGATCTGAGTCGGGTGAATCTCGATAATCCTGAGCAGGGATAGGATCTGCTGGTAGTGAGGTTCGTGATAGTGGGTTGGCCGATGGGAGTAGTTTGTGATGCTTCTTGGGGGCTGGAGGTGTCTGCTATGCGATGAGAGTCAATGGAGGCGTTAGGCTGGAAGGGGTTGATGTTGGGTAGGAAGGGGGTGGGGCAGGGTATGGGATAATGTCTGGGGCAGGCTAGTCTGCTGAGGCCGTTGGGGTGTAAGCGAAAGTGTGACCCTGTACAAGGGGTGTCATGGGGGACCAGGCAGAATGGGAACATAATGAGGAAGGTCCAGGTTATCATGTCTGAGTTTAGAGGGAACTGACGCACAAAATCGTCAGAGAGAAGCTAGTGCGCAATGTTAGTACACAATGGTGCTGCAGTGAGGGTACTAGCGCAGAGAGTCGAAGAAATGCTAGTGCACAGTGCTGATACCCAGTACTAATACACAGTGTACTCTAAGCGACCATAAGGCATTGCACTATGTCATAGTAGTCTCTAAGCGACCATAAGGCACTACACAATGTCACAGTAGTCTCTAAGCGACCATAAGGCACAACACAAGTGGTCACAGTGGTCTCTACGCGACCATAAGGCACTACACAATGTTACAGTGGTCTCTAAGCGACCATAAGGCACTTACACAATGTCACAGTAGTCTCTAAGCGACCATAAGGCACTACACAGTGTCACAGTAGTCTCTAAGCGACCATAAGGCACAACACAAGTGGTCACAGTGGTCTCTACGCGACCATAAGGCACTACACAATGTTACAGTGGTCTCTAAGCGACCATAAGGCACTACACAATGACACAGTAGTCTCTAAGCGACCATAAGGCACAGCACAAGTGGTCACAGTGGTCTCTGGCGACCATAAGGCACAACACAAGTGGTCACACATAAGGCACTACACAATGTTACAGTGGTCTCTAAGCGACCATAAGGCACTACACAATGACACAGTAGTCTCTGAGCGACCATAAGGCACTACACAATGTCACAGTAGTCTCTAAGCGACCATAAGGCACAACACAAGTGGTCACAGTGGTCTCTAGGCGATCATAAGGCACAACACAAGTGGTCACAGTGGTCTCTAAGCGACCATAAGGCACTGCACAATGTGAGCAGTAGTCTGTGTTATACCGTACTGCGAGAACAGGGTTCAGTGAAGGCTTGAAACAGTTCAGGTTGCTGGCTGGAACAGTTGAAAAAAGGTTGCTGTAAGGGGCGGTATGTTTACCCCAGGGGAGATGGGCAGGGGATCTAGCCCTATGCTCGGTGGCGTATACAGGCTAGAGATAGGCACAGTGCACAGTACCTTCGAGGTGGGCCGGTTCGGAACCTGCTGGCTTGTGGTTGGCTCCCAATAGCGGAGAGGGGCCAATCACGATGTTTGCAGGGTTGCGGGGCCGGATGGAGGGCTAAAGATGCGGCGGACAGCCATCTTTAAATGGTGTGGATCTCGGGGCTTCGATTGGTGGCTGGATGCACTTTGAGTGCATTAATGGGGCAGATCCTGGCAGGAAAGGTCGCACTGGGCAACGCTGGAGCAATGCGGATATTACTAAATAATTTGCCGCGTGTTGCCTTCAAGACGCACGCTCGTGCTGTAGCTAGGGACTCGTGACATACCTGGTGTCAGCAACTCCAGCAGTAGATGGAAGGAACTCCTGCTCATGGTGGCTCTGGATTGGTAAGGGCAGAGTTTCTGGCCCCTGGCTCCTGTGGCTCCGAACAGGCACCCAACAGGCCTTAGAATGGCCTTCAAGCTGGCCGCCGGCGTAATCCGCCTGCCGGCGGTTCCAGCTGATGAAATTGAGGCTCAGCCTCGGTTTCACGCCGCGCTGCGCCCGGCATGGGCGAGTCAGGCGCTGTGTGGGGACAGGGTCAGGCAGGCCCTGTCCGAGTTCCCCGCTCGGCGCGTGGTTCCTCTGCTGGGCTGGTGGTGCTGGGGGGGCTCCTGCCCTCGCCCCACGATGAGGAAGGGTGGAGTGGGGGGTTAGCAGGCACCCAACAGGCCTTAGAATGGCCTTCGAGCTGGCCGCCGGCGTAATCCGCCTGCCGGCGGTTCCAGCTGATGAAATTGAGGCTCAGCCTCGGTTTCACGCCGCGCTGCGCCCGGCATGGGCGAGTCAGGCGCCGTGTGGGGACAGGGTCAGGCAGGCCCTGTCCGAGTTCCCCGCTCGGCGCGTGGTTCCTCTGCTGGGCTGGTGGTGCTGGGGGGGCTCCTGCCCTCGCCCCACGATGAGGAAGGGTGGAGTGGGGGGTTAGCAGGCACCCAACAGGCCTTAGAATGGCCTTTGAGCTGGCCGCCGGCGTAATCCGCCTGCCGGCGGTTCCAGCTGATGAAATTGAGGCTCCGCCTCGGTTTCACGCCGCGCTGCGCCAACAGAGTGATGCATAGCTTTGAACAAGCATAATGCTCACCTCTGTCTTGTCATAGAATGAAGATTGTCCAGGCTTACAGCTCAGGCAGTCTTGATTCTATTAAAGACAAGGAGGCGAGCATTATATCCCACCCTTGGGCCAGAAGACAATCATGTTACTTATGATGATCATGTGTCAAGTAAGGAACCACCCTTATAATCATGTCTCCATTTATTACAGGAGTTGACCAGAAGACGTCTTGAGTACAGATAAACATCTTAGGTGTCACAAGTTGCATGGCGAAGTTCGCAAGAGGACGACGTTCAGCCGAGGTTATGGAGTGATGCACAGTTGCAGTAGAAGCTCCAATGGTTTTAAGTTACCGGTTAAAGACTCTCAAGCACAGTCTAGAGGCCAAAGAAAGAGGAGTAGAGAGGGGTACGAGGCTATCTTATAGGGGCAGCTTTGACAGGATTGGTTAAGGTACTGGAGACAGGACTACAGAACACCCTGAGGACTATGGGTACTGGTAGTCCAGAGACATTTTTCTTTCAGGAGTTGGATATTTTATGAACATTTTTCAAACCGTGTTAACTTTATGTTGTCTACTACACCTCCCGGTCTCCTGGGAGGAAACTAAATGTTACAAGGTTAAATAAATAAATAAATAAATAAATGTGTTATATATGAAGTTTCTTTAAATTGCTGTGGGGACAGTAATAAAGAAGTAAAGCATAATGCTCGCCTCCTTGTCTTTAATAGAATCAAGACTTCTTGAGCTGTAAGCCTGGACAATCTTCATTGTCTCTGCCTCGCACTGTGGTGCTGAGGCCCTGTGCCTTTTCTTTGGTTTCTAAGTGGATCCTTGAGGGGAACCCCCGGTTTCCGCGGACCTACGGGCTTTAGTAGGTCCATGTGGTGCACCTCGAGGTGGGCTTTCCCCTACGGTGCCTCTGGGGTGGATGCACTTCTCTTGCTGTGTCCAGTTCCGTTCTGTGGGTGGTGCATGACTTTCGCCCAGCGGGCCCGGTTTCCCTTTCCAGTAGGGGTGTAGGCCGTCCTCTGCCTCCCCCATGCATCTCTGCTTATAGGATTGTGGGCCTGAACCACGCTCGCTCCACGCCAAGCTCCCGCTCCTCACCTCCTCTTGGTGCACTGTTGGGAGTTCCTCCTGTAGTCCCCACAGCTCGCGAGGGTCCACCATCAAGGGGGAGCGCGGTCCCTCCTCCTGGTCTCCGGCGGTGTCCCGGTTCTTCTCCGCTACGGGCCCCCGTCGAAGCTGGTGTCACGCTGTGGCTGCTGTCTCTGGTCCCCCGGGTCCACGGCTTGGATGGTGCCGGGATAGGCCCAGTCAGATTTTCGTCAGGAAGGGCTGTGGTGTGGGGGGGATCCCTTGCTCCGCTGTCTGCACTCCCGTATCCCAGCCCCCTGGTGTTTGTGGGCTGACGGGGAGCGAGGGACGTACCCCAACCAGTGGACCAACCTCAGAGGGATTGTTCTAGGCTGTTCCCTCTTTTCTTCGCGCCTGATGGGTGCTCCCTGCTCCTCTTCTACACCGGGGCCGCAGGGCAGGTACCGGACTCTTTCACTACAGCTGCGCGGCCCCTCCTGAGTCGGTGGCCGGCTCGTCGGGAGGGCTCCACTTCTGCGGTCTCCCAGTGGGAGGCGTACTCGTGGCACTGCGCTGACCCAGAAGGGATTCTTCCGGTCAATTCTTTTCTTCCCTTGCGCTCGGCGGGTGCGCTCCGCCTCTTCCCTCTGCTGGGGCCGGATGGCGGGCCCGGCACCCTGGTCCTCCGCTGCCTAATCGCCTCTCCCGGGTCTGCAGCTTGCTCATGGAGGGAGGGGGGCTCTGCCCTGTGGCCGTGCGCCGTGTCTCTGAGGTGCTCGGGGAACCAGGCAGCCTATCCTCCGTCAGGGGGAGAAGCAAGCTCTGTAGGCCCAACGGGAGCTGACGGAGCTGCGATCTCATGCGCCCATTCAGGTACGTGCCCCCGAGGGTCAAACACCCCAACCCCCAAGCTTTTTTTTGTTTAAATCTAGGTACGAGCAGGCAGAAGAAATTGGCTGTCCTGGTAGGGCGTACTGTTGATTTTCTGATGATTCTCTCCGAGATGTACAAAGGGCGGCTTTGTTGAGACATTTGTGGGTTAGCTAGACAGTTTTAAGCAGGATTTTGTCACTGATGGATAGCCAATTTCTGTCTCCTTACTTCTGAAATATGTTCTCTTCTAGGTATGCCCTTTGCCGTTCTGAGAGCATTGTTCTGGAGGATTTGGATTTTATTGACAATATGTTTGCTTGCGCCCAAGTACAGGGCACTGCCATAGTCCAGCTTGGAGAAGATGAGGGCTCTGGCTAGTATATTGCAGCTGTCCTTGCTGAAGGTTTGCAGGCTCTGATAAGCTTGCAAGTATAAGCTGTGGCCAAGGCCATGGCATTAACCCGTTTGCCTAATGCAAGGGTAGAATCTAGGTAGCAACCTAAGGTTTTTACCACTTTGATGGTATTTCCATCGATAGTGAAAGAAGTATATTTGGAGCTGAGTTTATTCAGGGTTATTGCTGTGCCGAGTATAAGGAGCTCAGATTTATCGGCATTCAAGCAGAGGCCGTGGGTGGCCATCCATGCCTGGATGATTAGATACATTTTATTTACTAGGGCCGTGTCCTTGTCATAGTCCCCGGTGAGCGGAAAGAGGATCTGGATGTCATCTGCATTATTTGTGTGGGTGACACCTGGATGGTCCAGGTCGTCGAACAGTGGTTTTTTAAAATATGTTGTACATGGTTGGTGAGACGCAGGAGCCTTGCGGCACACCACATGTAATTGGAATCGGGTCTACAGCCGCCGAAGGCAAGAAGACTCTCATAGTCCTATTGTTCAGAAAGGATTGGATACATGCTATAGAGTCCTGTGAAAAGTGGGCAGCTGAGTCAAGGTGTTTACATCACACTTTGTGGTCCACCAGATCGAAGGCGGCAGATGGGTCAAGGAGGAGGAGTAGGGCTGTTTTCCCCTTGTCTCTTAGTTCATCAATCTGGGTTTTAAGATCAATCAGTGCCGTTTCGGTGCCGTGTTGTGGGCTAAAGCCAGTTTGGCGGACTTCTAGGAGGGGATTAGTCTCTAGGTACTCCTGTGATTGGTCTCTAGGTACTACCTGGAGGTAGGCTACTTTGTCTAAGATCTTAAGAAGGAATGGTACTGTGGTGATTGGCCTATAATTGGTGGGGATGGTGGGTCTAGGGATTGTTTTTTAAGGAGGGGTAGGGCCCATGACTCCTTGAGATTGCTTGGGACGGTGCCAGATGAGAATGAGGGGTAATTAATTTGGAGATGAAAGGTGCCAAGTCTCTGGCGGCATCTTTGATAATCTGGGCAGGGCAGCTATCCCCCTGACAGTTAGATGGTTTAAGAGATAAGATAATCTTTTCTACCTCAAGGATTGAGACTCATGAGAATCTGAAGCGGTGAGGGGGTTTAGTAGGGTGTGTTGCTGTACTAACCTGCGTGTCAGGGTCAGGTAGTTTTATTCTTTTATCCGCAATCTTGTTCTGGAGAAGGGCAATTTTGTCTGTTAAGGACTTCTGGATATTGGTAAACCAGAGTTTATCCTTCATGCAGTTGTCTGTCGGCGGTATGGGGGCTTCCAACCCCTTAGGATAACAAATAGCTCTTTGGTGCTTGAGCTAGCTTGATGAATCCGGTCATTATACGTTTCTTGCTTAGAGCGTATTATTTCTTTTTTGTATAGGGCAGAGCTATTTATCAGGTTGGTTTTATTTTCCTCAGTGGGCGAGTGTCTCCACATGACTTCTAGTTTTCTTTTTTCGGTTCTCATTGTTTTAAGTTGGGGAGTAAACCAGGAGTCAGGCGAGCTCTGGGTTTACTTTTCCGCATTTTTTAGATGGGCAATAATGTCTAGAGCTTTGATTATAGTAGCATACTTTTCAACAAGTGTATCTGGGTGTGATGAGTCTGGCAAAGAATTTAGGGTAGGGATTATGTGTGGTATGATCTTATCCAAAGTAATGTTCCGTTTGTTCCTAGTGAGGACAGGAGGTGCTATTAGGTTACCCTTGGTAGTAGGGATATTAGCTGAAAGGGAGAAGGACAGAAGGAAGTGATCGGTCCAAAGTTGAGGAGTTATATAGGTGATTGAAGCATGGCAGTTGAGGTCTGCCACCCAATCTAAGGTGCAGCCTTTGTCATGTTGGGTCACTCTTTGGCTTGGTTCAGTGAGCACATTGGAGATTGCTCACTGGGTTGGTCACTGGGGTCGTTAAAACCAAGGTTAAAATCCACAAGAAATCATATTTGAGAAGAAGCTTTGGTGTTGTCAGAGAGTATTATGGAGATATCCTCCTTGAATGAGCCAATGGGTCCTGGTGGATAAGGTGAGCTGTAAGAGTTCTGGAGTCAGAGATAGGTAATTTGACGGTAAGCATTTCAAAGGATTTGACCGCTGGAGAGGGGCTAGTCTCGTAGCTAGGTTAGACTTGGCAATGACTGTTATGCCTCCGCCTGCAGAGTCACCCCCATCTGCTGTAAAGATGGTGTAATTATCAGGTACTGCAAGTAGGAGGGCGGAGCCCACAGCTGCGTTTAGCCATGACACTGTTATTGCTAGGAAGTCGTAGTCTTCAGCTCAGATCAGCTTGGCTACCTCAGTGGCATGTGCCACCAGTGATCTGGCATTGATTAGAGTACACTTGATGTTGGGGGTATTATTATTAGACAATGTGGTATAGGGTGATTTACCATGGCTTGCTTTTTTAATAGAAAGAGAGGTGGAAGGCTTACCCTTGCGTAGTTATTTGTTGGTGAGATCACTGGTCTTAGAAGTGTGAAAGGTGGGTGAGGCAGTATTTTTGTTTCTTATCACCATTGGATAATTCCCATGGAAGGACGTGTTTTGTCCAATGTTCTAATTGAAGTCTCAAAGAGTCTGGTTAATCTAGCACAGAGTCTAGTATTTCTCATAGTGGTGGAGCACAGTAGGTTAGTTTTGATGAGACCATGGTTTAAGTTGAGGTTGATAGGTGTCAGGTGCTCTTGGCTCGAGCTGCTAGATTATTCAGGTTAATAGAATTGCTGAGACCAATCCCAGAGGAGCCTGGTGTAAGAATGAGGGAAAGCGAGAAGGTACTCACCCTCAGCTATGCACGAGTATGAGAAAACAAGCATAGCTGGGGAGTGTAGTCACGGCACAAGCACCGGTCTCCCACAAGCAGGCCTCCAGATAAGGTACATACCAGGCCTTTTTACGCATGAAAATCTAGTAAATACTACAGCTTTATTATTTTCCTGTGTACATTTACACATAGGTTCAGAGCAAAGGTTAGTGCAAAGGTCCGATTACTTGACATAAACCAGAAGGCTTCTTTTGATATTTTATCTACATGGATGCAATTGCAAGCCATGGATTAAAACCTCTAAAACAGAATGCATTGATCTGAAGCCTTTCAAAAAAAGAAACTGCACACTGTGATAAAAGGAATGGTTTATTTCCATTCAGCTTCTGCTGTGTTGCTGCTGCTAATAGGTCAAGCAGAAGCCCTGTGCATATTTATTTTCCTAGCATTTTAGGATTGTAAAATGTATAAAATGGAAAACTAAGATGCAATTGAGAAGTAATATTTTTCAACAAATTATGCTTTTTTCCCCAGTGTAAGCAAACCAGTATTGCACAATTGTATTTTTCAGGAGTTCCCGTCCTGCGTGCATAATCGTGCTGAGGCATATCATTTTTACACTTATAATTTCATTTACACTCCAATTATAAAAACAGCGTGTAAAATGAGGACTATGCACGGTCTAGTTTACATCCATTCAACCTTGCAGTCAATGGGGTACATTAATATAAATGGTCAGTGGCAGCAGAGCCTTTGTTCAAGGATGAGTGATTGTCATTACACCAATCACAGGTGTGCTAGCCTCTCATATCTACAAGACTACAATTAAAACATCTAAAACTTGACCCTCCAGGAAATGCAAGAGCTGAAAGCTACATTTGTAATTGAAATAAAAACTCAGCAAAACCCGTCCCTGTGATAATCCAGATAGGTGTTTAACTTTATGTATCGCTTGGTTCGTCCAACATCTAGGCACTTTATTATACCTCAGTCGATACTAGTTAACCAACCTCTGAAGGATGTTAGCCAATAAGATATCTCAGCCGGTTGAGCACTCATTAATGCGATCTGTGTGTGATCTGTAGGTTGCAGGTTCTAATCCCAGCAAGGTCAACTCAGCCTTTCATCCTTTCAAGCTTGATAAAGGAGTATTGACTTTGGTTTGGTGATAATTGTGATAAATATGTTCTATGTACAGTGCTTTGCCAAAAGCGCTATAAAAATAACCATTTGACCATGAGATTAGATATAGAATTTAGCATTTAGTCCTTGCCTCTCTACATTGTTGCATCATAACATTGGCATACAATTAGGTAGTAATAGCTCCATCAAAAGACAATTCTGATATCGAACCTCAAAACACACAATACATGCTTGCTTTACTATGTAATTGGCTAGGTTTTTGTGTTTTCAACATTTAAATACATACAGGAGAGATAGAATGACCAGACCTTACAGAAATAATGAAGGGTGTATTCTGTCACAATGCAGAAAGCTGCCGCATGGTAATGATTTCCATACAGTTTTTGCACACATCTCGATGTCACATACATTTTACTCTCTTGCAAAGGAGAAAAGTCATTTTTGCTGTCATAAAATCACATTTACTCTCAAAGTTTAAAAATAGGGAGTACAATACTCCCACCTCAAAATCTTATCTGGAGCACTGCCCACAAGTCCAGGCAAACTTGGCACCACTGGTGTTAGCGGAATACAAGTAAATTAAATGAATCTCTTTACTTTTTATTTAGAATCTCAGCTCCTTCAAAATGTGGTTTAAGTTTTTACTAAAAATATTGTGTGCTTCTAAAACCAAAAGACGTCCAGTCAGCCGCCTGGTGCAGTAGCGTCTAAAAGGAAAGTACAAGGTAAAAAAATCAAAATGAAAATGAATAATAAACAGAAAGAAAGTGTGTCCGCATCGCCCTCCTTACCTGGACACAAATGTTCTGTAATGGAAAGAGACAGGATCTAACAGGATGTCAGGGGATATCTCGCGCTGCAGCACAGTGCTTGCAGAGATGCAGCCATCTTGATCAGGCTCTTTAGCGCCCCTGCCCCATAGTTTACTTTTGACTATTTTATGCAATCCATGAATTTCATAATCTGAAATGAAACGAGTGACAGTCGTGGACAGTTCACCTACAGGATGAATAAAAGTGTTCAATATAGTAAATATATCATTTCTTTTTACTGTAGAGATATTTGGGAAAAATTATTGGTTTAAATGTTCTTTATGGGGCAGATTAATCATTCGATTGATAAGAAATGTAGATCAATGAGCCATTAATCCGCTCAGCAAGACCGACAGTAATAGGGTCGCCAACTGGATTATATCGTCGAATTACAATGTATATGATGTGTGGACACCGGCATACAAGACATCTTACTAACAAGACTGCTTAGTAAGCTACCTGTACATCCGACTGTAGCTTTTTTCCCAGGTGTTGGGCTGGGTTGGGAGCCTGCACCCCCATAAAAATGCAACAAAAACACCAGCCAGTGTCACTGATCTACTTAGTAAGGCCCTGTTGAAGTCACATGATTGTTTACAATGCATGCAAGAAGGCAGGAGTCTTTCTGTGCATGTAAAAGCAACATTGTCAGGGCTGTGTCAAAGGTTTTCATAAAGGTATGGAGGCTAAGTATCACAGAGGGGATGTTGATATGGAGATTGCGTATAGATGGGACTTACATCCATATATGGAAGATAAAACTACCTACTATCAGTGTAAAATAGAACAGACTAGGAAACTCAGACAGGCCTATCAAAACTGGCTAAAGTTCCATAAAGAAAATGATCCACATTAAAGATTGGCAGGAGATGCTCACCGTAGTAGACAATGTGTTTAACACATTTTGGAAATAACAATCCAGAGCTCCAGCACACACACAACCTCATTTACACTGCAACTTCGAAGGTGTTTTTTACAGACAGTAGTCAACCTTTATGATGTGCAGTGCAAGGGGGTGGGATGGACCTGCTTGGAGAATATATAAACAATTAAGTTATCATAATGTCATCTTAAAATTCACTGGATTTATTAACCTTCTCATTTATAGCTGATGCTCGTTCTGGATTTGTACCTGCATCTTGGGCTAAATGTATCCTTATCCCAGTATATAAAAAAGTACTCCAGAACGGATGTGTAATTATCGACTACTAGCTATGCTTGAGGGTGCATCTAAACAAGTTTTCTAAATTTCTGCTCCAAGAATTGTCTGACTTGTCTAACTATTCACCCCTTTTCAAACTGAGTTCCAAAGAGGTCATGGGACTTTTATATACTTTCTCTCTGGATGCTTATAAATAAAACAATTAGGAACCCCTTTTGTTTTCCATATAAGGTATTTGTGGAATCCACTTAAGCTTTTTGTCCTTGTAAATCGTGGGATGCTTCTAAGAAATTAGGGAATTGAAGGAATAACGTTTAAGGCTATTCAAGAAGATAATCACACTCTACACCAATACTTCTGCATGAGTGAGAGTGGTGATGCTTAGGAAATAGCTACTCAAAGGGGACACAATCTTCACACGCCGGATGCTCTACAAGACTCTGCTGTGCTGCAGAAGGGCTTGTGGGCAATTCTTACCCCAAATCAGTTCAATTTCTAGGTTACGCTGATGATAGCTTATCACTTTACTGCACCTTTATAGGATTGCAAAGGGCGATGACAAAAAGTTCCCAAGGCGCTCAAACCTAATATAACTATATAAAGACTATATTAAAACTAAGGTTTCAACTTTAGTAGTAAGTGTGAAACATGTTCCAGGAAGTGGTTCAGAGAGGACCATAATATTGAACTGACAAAATGTAACAGAGTAATTTTCAGTAATATAGGTCACCGTAAAAAGCATCAAGGGCTGACCTCTGTGAAAGCTGGACACATCATAGCAGCACCAAGCAAATGTGGTCTTAGAAACAGTGATTAAAGCCTCAATCCCCCTTATGGAAGCGTACAAGTTCAAGGCAGTGGAAACAGCCTTCTATGGCTATGAAACATCGGTATTAGAAAACTCCTCTTGGTTGCACAAACTCTAATACCGTGCTGGCGAATTGCATTGAGACTGCCCAGAAGTACTATTATTTGAATGAACTGTGTTTGACATCTTTGCTAGCTTTAGCTAATGCGCAGCAAACTTGTTTCGAAGAATATGGCATTCTGATGGCAACTCTCTCAATGTGGTAATGAGAGTCTGCTTGTGGGTAGGGAGGGTATGGCGAAAAATAGCTTAATCTAAATGTTAATTTGGACATCCTCGATTTATTTTAGATGAATTTATGAGTGGCCAAACTCACTATTAAAATAAGGGAATGGGATCTTATTCACAATCTTAACTATTTGGGTTAAATTAATAAACTAAAGCCGGTGTCCCGTTATATTGTATTTTGTTTATTAGGCAAAGACACTCCTATTAGGTGTCCAATGTGTCACCCTGCCAGGGTGACAAAATGTCCACTAGCCATTGGCAAGTAAGAAATTGTATGCTTTGTTTATGTATAGAATTGAGGTGGCAAGTGACTGATGGCTGGCGAGTAGCTTGCTACTTGAATGTTTGCCCTCTGAACCGGCTTTTAGCTTTTGGTGTGGGTCAGCAAACATGCTTGGAGACTAATAAAGTTTATGGTTTACATTGCTCATTGAAAGCTTTTGGCAAGACTGGGTGAACTAACCAATTGGCTGCTGTCCAATAACTTCACCTATCCAACTGTATATTCGTTAGCTGCCAAGTGCAAACATATTTAGAAAGAGCCCCTCTATGCAGTGCTCATATACTTGCCAACAGCTTGTAATACTGTTGATACAACAATGCTGTGATCCACTTTACATAACTTTGGTTTGTGTCCAAACATTTTAAGTTGCTAATTATTTTATACAAAGAAACGTAGCTAGTGTCCCCAATTATTTTTACACATGGCAATGTAACTAGTGCCACTAGTTATTTTACACATGGCCATGTAGCTAGTAGCCCCTATGGTGCTAGCAGTTCAACTACACCTTTTTCTATTTTATGTGGTGACCGTCAAGGTTGTGTCTTGGAACTAGCACTCACGTTTTTGCACTAATTCTTTATATGATCCCCTTGTACAGTCTGGTGAAAACACACCACGTGTGGGAACCATAATTATTTGAGTAATAACGTGATAATAATAAGTGCGATAGCATTTTAGTGGCAAGTACCCAGAGGTCTCTACTGAAGATTGCGTATGCATATACTAAATTTACAGGATAGCGGGGGTAGAGGATGTGATGCTGGAAATGCATTGGAGGGACAGGGCCTCCATGTCCTTGTCCTGTACTCCCTTATGTGTGTGCTGTGTTCTGCACAGGAGTCCAGGTGGGACTCCTGGCAGTGCAACTCTTCCTCTTTTTGGTTGTGGTGAACAGAGACCCTTGGGATACCCTTATGACACCCATGGGTGGGGGTATAACCCTGTACCCCTAGTGTATGTTTTTTCGGCACCTGTGTGTGGCCCACAGAGCAGGGTATGGGCTGGTGGCAGTTCCTTGCTGAATTTGACAGGTGCTCCGAGTATCCTCCATTTTGGGATAACCAGGCCATGCCATAGGAATCAGTGGATTCCTGACAGGAGACAAGATGGCCCCTGTGGCCTCTTGGTGTCTATTACCGGTTACCTTGTTTTCCCCAAAGTCCTAGGAAGCCCTGACTCTGTCCCTTCCCCTGACTGGCTGTTGGGTGGAAGAATCATATTTAGTATTGTGGGGCAGTCCAGGCCAGACTGGCTGAAGCCTTCCCAGTAACTGTATGTTGTGAGTACACCCTTGGGGTGGGACCTGGGTAAACGGAGTGTGTGACCAATATGCATTCCATATTATGGGTGTCTGGCATCTGTGTGTTTGACACAAAGAATGAGACATTTCTTCCCGAAACTGACATGAATGCCGTGTGGTGTGCTGGGTGCTTGCCCCAATCCACATTCCTTGTTATGGGTGTCTGAGTGGAAGTGAATAGCCTGCCTGCATGAATGCCCTTCTGACTGACTGAGCTTGGCACGACAGTGTGAATGAGGGCCAGAACTGTATATCTGGGGACTTCTCACTTACCAATAGTGTTCAGAAGCGTAAGTTAAACTTGAAGCGGTTTATCCTTGAAGCCCAGCTGGAAGAAGGTGGTTTGCTGCTGCTCTCCGTCGCCGAAATCCAAAAGCTGTCGTGTCTGTCAAGGACTGATCCAAGAGAGGACCTGTTTAGGAGACCTCTCCGCGAGCTACGAGGGAACATCGTGCAGAAGCTGATCTTCATCAAGGCACCCTGGAAGTCAGTCCCAAAAGACTGTCGACCGGAGACGGGGTCTGCCAAGAAACATTGAAGTAAAGCACCAGGACATCGGGGCCGTCGACGTCCATCGCGGTCCACCGGGGTTCAGAGGATTTCTGTGACCGATGGAAGCCTGTTGAGTCGTGTTGCTCAGAAGCGGGGACAGCTTGGCACTGTGCTGCTCAATGACCGCAGCCGCAACGCTCCACCATTGCCTAAGAACATTTAAACAAAGGCCTCCCTTGCCATCACTGTCAATGGATTTGTCCCGCCAGAGAAAGTAGAGGTCGCTGATGACCGAGGAGAATCCGCCTGTGGGTTTCCAGCCGCCTGAAGTCCACAAAGACACCGACTAGTGAAGATCCAGCCTTAGTCGAGCCCCGATAGTCGACGCAAATGCTACACCCAATGACCGCTGCCGGGCCTACGCTCGTCACAGAGTCCTCTTTGCGGCACCGAACAATGTCATCGAGGTGCACTGCACGCCTCGTCTATGCAGGACGTCCGTGATCGACTGTCGATGAGCCCCGTAAAATTCAAAGCTGCTGTTCCGACGATGGTGTTCTCATTTTCTTTGCGGCATCTCGACGACCGTGGCTGGTGCTTTAAAGGGAGTCCACTCACGAGGAATCCATTGTCGAGCCGAAGAAACTCTGCTAACTGAGGTACATCAGGAGAGTAGAACATTTTTGACCAGAAAACAAGACTGTTTAAACATTAATGGACCAGGCTTGTTAATACACTTTATTACAGGTTGCCCAGGTGATGGCATCCTCACTCAGAACTGCCTCTAGGTAGAGGTGGTCAGCATTCTGCCACTGTTTAACCCAGCTTGTCTTCCTTCGTCCTATGCTGATACACATTACTGTTTGATTTGTATGCCATTAGAAACTGTCAGCAGTTGGTGCATTTTAAGAGGAGTCAACAGTTCAGAGTAGTACCACAGACATTGTGTATATTTTCCATATTAGATTTTCCAAAGTACAAAGTGTGTTATTAATTGTGTATATATATTGAACCTTATTTCTATATAAAGAACTGAGTTAGCTCATAACATATTGTGTGGACATTCCTGTGTGGGGGGCTTGGGCACTACCCTGTACTTAACAACCAGCCTGCATCACCTCCTGAGAGCTTAAGCCTTAGTTGCTCGTCCATTGCTACCACAATAGAGAACCTTGGCTGGGGTGCTTTGTGCTACTACTCTGCCATATAGAGGGCAGGAGTACAGATAACCCCCCCCCCCCCACAGTCTTTAGAGGGGTGGGGAACAGAGATTTAAAAATAACACTAGTAAATCAGTGATCATGATTTATTTCTTACTGTACACCTGGAAAATATCAGATTTTTCTTTTTGTTTGCCTTTCTTTTTAAAGGTTCTAGTAGACCCGAGGTAATCGTAACGGTTTATAGTGATAAAACCGAAATTAAAAATCTCGAAAAAAAAGGTGGAAAAAAAAAAGTTGCATTTTTTTTATGCCGTTTTTTATTTGAAATGGGGGAGTTCCCCCCCCCAAGCCTTCTTTATTTAACATTTTCTTTTTAATCCCGGACCCCAAAATAAATATATAATTAAAAAAGAGTAATTCGACTTTTTTTTTCCCCGAGATTTTTTTTTCTACCTTTTTGTTATTCGAGATTTTTGTTTCGAGATTTTGACCGACCACCAATCCTAACTATGCTGCTAATTATATAGAACACACCAGTCGACAGGGGAGATTTTTACATTTGTTTCCAAATTTAAAGCCCAACTGTTCAATCTATGTGAAGGGTCTATGGAGCTATGGTTTGCTTGTACTGTCATTTGAGGCACTTATAATGGGATTCTTTTCAACACCCCTAAAATTGTTTTTCAAGAGGCTGCTGAGGCTTCCACAGGCAACCCCAAAAGGACCTGTCTAATGGAATTGCGCTGAACTTTTGTTGAGTATTTGTTTTATATAGTTGCAAGCAAATTCATTGTTTAAATCTACTTCAAATGGTAAAGCCACCATTACACAGTGCATTATTAATAATATGTGGAGTAGTCAGTGACTGGGGCTCAGCATATTTCTTGGATTGCCTACATTACTATGTAGCTAGCTAACGTAAGTTTAAATTTATTATTCAAAGAATCCTGCTTCTGTGTCAAAGTACACCTTGGATCAAAGACGTAAGTGCCCACCGTTGACTTCTTGGTTGCAATCAGAGGAGTTTAGATATTGCTGGGGCTATCCCTTTGCACGGTCTTTCAAAGGGCATAGGGAACAGTTTTGTTATAAAAGATGGTGACTTGGCAGAGCAAATATTGAACAACCTAAAGGAGTGCCAATGGAACCCTCTTGCTGAGGCCCAAGCACAGCTGCGAGAGAATTTCAAGGCGGCCTTTTCGCAACCTTAAGGGCGCAAGAATATTGCGGTTCCAGGAAGTTCTGAAAAACAAATACTCCCTCGTCTAAGTCGGGAAGGGGGCCTGTCAGGAGACACGAGAGGGTGTAAGATCCTGGGGAGTTTCTTCCGGTTGGCCTGCTAAGGGTAGACTATTTATGCTTATGATGATGCAAGGGGGGTTTTGATGATATTTTATTATGATATTCTAATTGTTGGTGTACAGCAGGTGGAGACCAGTATTTCCTGGTGGCCGGTTCAAACTGGGCATCTCAATGATTCAGGGTTTGTGTGTCCCCAATGTATTGAAGTTTCTATTCTTTTTGGTTGGGCGTGGGGGCATGCAGGGGTACAGCCCTACAGATAAGGTGTGTATCAGCCACGTTTACTCCCTAAAAATAGGCAAACTCCCCAAAAAATGGGGAGCAAAAATACTCAGCAAAAAATGGCAGACAAACATGAAGGAGCTTCTGCTCCTGCTTTCACCCACACAGCTCCATGTATATGTTTGGACCAGTAGTGTACATAGTACCACAGGAGGAAACTACTATTTTTACTACCCGACTGGAAGAAGTAAAAATAACGTGCATCTTTTTTAATGTGTATGAATAACTAGGTGCAAAGGAATCATCATTATTACAATGTTTTCCAATAAACAATTTTGCTTGCTTATAAATACTACCATTGGGAATTGAACTTAAATTTTTACTCCCTAAAGTAAATACAATACTGACACTTCAAAATCTTATCTGGAGCACTACGTGTGTCGGTTGAGCGATGGGGTAGGCGTGTAGATTCTCCTGTTCTAGGCCTGGGGTTATGGGACACTGTAGTGGGATCGCAAAGTTGAACGAGTGTAAGAAGAGCGCTATGGCTGTAGAGATCATGGTTGATATTAGAATCGTGGCACTGAATGTAATTGGTTTGAATTCACTGCACAAAGGTTCCCTGCCGCTTAGAGAATTCAGGAAACAGACAGATGTTTGTGCATGAGATGCATTTTAAAAAGAGGGAGGAATCTTGATTGATTAGCAACACTGTGGGGTCAGACCTTTTGGGCCTCAGAGGGGAAAACAGAAAAAGGGGCAAGTCTCACCAGGACTTTTGGGCTTTGAGAGGTCCAGATTAAACAAGAGATGGAGAGCAGGGTACGAATGGTTAAGGGTATCCTGGGGGTGCACTGTGTTACCCAGGTTACTCTATACGCCCCTAACAGTCGAGTCAGGGCTAGCAATAGTAGAACAGTGGTCTAAAGGTATTACCTTGTTAGGTGGTGATTTTAATATGATTCAGGATACAACCCTGGATTGGAAGACTGGGCAGAGAGGGGTTGGGAAGGTACGCAGTGGGGAGAATGTGGCTCTGGAAACTTATTGCAGTCTATAACGGAGTGGATGTCTGGAGGAGTATGCACAGGTAGTATATTTGTATTCAACCCGCATGACTCCTATACAAGAATAGACATGCTTGTGCAGTCCAGGGAATGCTCCTAATTTGTGCATGGTCTCCAGACGGAAACTATAGCAAGGTGCTTATGACACCACCCTTGGGGTAGGAGTGTTGGGCAGAAGGCTCATTCTTGATGGCGATGTAACAAGTCCACATTTAGAGAGAGTGTTCAGGGACTTCACGGAATGGAAGAATTAATGTTTCTTTGCAGTAAATGACATGGGGGAAGTTCATTGGAAGCATGTGTGGTAGGCTGCCAATTAGAAGCCTTGGAATCGAGGATAAAGAAGGAAATTGTCGATGTTACTGGGCGACTGCCTCTGGCTGAAGCTGGCCAATAGGACGTGGGCAATGAGGAAGAAAGGGCAGGGGGTAGATCGAATTGTTAACTAGAGGGTCATATGAATGGGTCCTCTGAGGGGATTCTTGAGTGCTTTGAGGAATACTACAAAGCCCTGTATAGTTGAGATGAACAGGTGCTGGAGGCTGAGAATGGGGGATACCTGAAAGATTTGCTCCTCCCTTCTTTATGTCTGGTAAACCGGGGTGCCCTGGAGGAGAATGTGGGAGGAGGTTAAGAAGGCCACCTTACATATGAAACCGGGGAAGGCTCTGGGTGATGTAAGGAACTCATGGTGGCAACAGTAAAGACAGACACAAGTGATCACAGTTCACAGTTCAAGGATGTTTATTAAACTGTATAAATTGGTAAGAAAAACACCTAATCTAAATCTAAGAGGGGAGGAAGCTACGACCATGAAATAATAATAAGGCAGTCCTAGTGGCGTTTGGTCAAAGAAGAACCTATTACCAATCCTTACAACTAATACCAAAAAGAATGTGAAAGGAGGAAAGAAGGAAAAGAATTAAAAGAAGGAAAAGAAGAAAAAAAAGAAAGAAAGGTTTGCAAATAATAAGTCAGGATGTGGTAGCCAGGGGTCTCCCTTCCCGAAAAAAAAGTTACTTTCCGTGTGTACATTGGGTGAGGAATTTTCACCCCTAGATTCCCGCTTCCGGGCTCAGGTCCACAAAAGTTCCTAGCAATATCAGGATATTCGGTGATTAAGTATCTTGCTTCCGAGGGCCTGATATGTTCAAAATTATAAAGTTCCTTTTCGACTTCATTTAGGGGGGATGATGCTTCACCCCTGTGTCCCCCTCTACAGAGATCAGACCCCTCTGGAATGTCAGTCTCCCTCCGTCGGGTTCACTACGGCCTGTATTCAAAGATACTTTCTCCTATCACATTCACAAGTGTTAATGTCCTTTTAAGCAATCTGCTGTGGACATCCCTTCATCGGGTTCACTCTTGTCAACACACGGTTCATTGGAGCATCATGCTTTGCCCCCTTCTGTCAGCATCCCCCCCGTCGGGTTCACTCTTGCCAACCACACAGTTCCTCCTCATTCCTCACTGTGCGGGATTCATCTCCGTTAGCTTTCCAATTACGTGCCGGTCAAAGACTGTCAATTGTACAGGGATTTTTGCTAGACCCCTCTATGAGCACTTTGACCTTTTCCCTGCGGCTCTCCTAAGGCCTTCTGTCATCGGTAGTTTCACTGAAAAAAGGGGAATCAACCAGAGTTTGAGTTAGCACTCACGTGGTGCCAGACCCCTCTGCAGCTGGTCTTCCTGAAAAATGTTAACAGTTCTTTGAACTTCCCTTAATTTGTCATTTGACACTTTCGTTGAACACGGTTCGGTTTGCTATCGGTTCTCCCCTTAACTCACAGGCTGTGAAGAACCGCCTGGCTTTTCTGGTCTCTGGAGTCAGGGATGGTACCACGGTAGCAAGCATCCCTCCCAGTCCTGCTCATCAGTGTAGGAGGGCTTTGTGTACCATTGACATCTGCTGCAACACCCGTTGGCTATTGTTTGTGGCCTTACGTTTCCTTCCATAGAGGTTTCGTGGGTCTGAGTCGCAAAGGGCAAGATCGCTCCTCTCCTCGTCACCACTTCGATTCTCTGCGCCCTTCTCCTCCTCCTCCTCTTGAACTGCCATGCGTGGATAGCTCTCTCGTTGCGCGGTCTGCCTTGCTCGTAGTGCGCTCATGTCCTCCCCTTTTATCCCTGTGGGAAAGGGAAAAGGCTGTTTGGTTTTGTGTAATTCTGGTCAATTGCCCAACTTTGCCTCACCCTTGTGTTGGGACAGGTCATGTAAACAGCTCTGGTGTTAGTCCGTTGGGGGAGGGGGTAGAGTTTGAGTATCCTACGTGGTAGGATAGGGAAAAGGTGTTAAGAATATGAAGGGGAATACTGTATCTCACCAGTCGGTGTCCCACTTCCACTCCCCGAGGACCCCCAGTCCAGGTGATCCTCTCGCACAGGTCCACTCCCAGGAACTGGATCCAACAGCGATGGGCATGTCCTGGCCACCTACCTGACAACTCCCTGTGGACTAGCAAGTAAGACACCTCTAGGTTTCTCACAGTGAGTATGGCTTTACTTCAGCCTTTTACATTTGTACATGGATCTTCTTGCTCCTGTCCTAGCTGCAGTCTTTAATGATATCAGGAGTCCGGGGAGTATATTCTCCCCTCGTTTCTCTGGGCCCTCATTACAGTAATCACACAGGAGGGGAAGGATCTGCCACGAAGTACGGCGCATAGGCCCAGCTCGTTATGAAAGGTTGATGCAAAGACTTTTACTAGGTTCATTCCGTCTGGACTGGACCGTGTACTTCCTAAACTGGTCCACACCAAACAGGCGGGTTTCATCCAAAACAATCAGGGGGTCCTATAAATCAGTGGAAAACATTGGACCTATTGGCGTCCCCTGAAGTTGGTTTGGATGGAGCCCTGGTCCTATCCCTGCATGCCGAAAGGCCTTTGACCGGGTTGACTGGTCATTTCTTAAGGCTGTACTGCAAAAGACAAGTATGGGAAGTAAATGGATGGAATGGATAGCAGTGCTGTACTTGACCCCCTCTGCATAGGTTATGGTGAATGCAGAGGTTTCATCGACATTTGCCCTATAAAGAAGTAACAGACATAATTGTCCATTGTCACTGCTATTCTATGCATTGTTGATGGAGTCAAGGGCACCGGATCTATTAGAGGGGTGGAGATTCGGGGGTCGATCCAATAAAAAGGAGCTGCTTTGCGGATGGTGCATTACTGTGACAGATCTGAGGTGCTAACTGCATCCCCCCTAAACCTGGAGAAATAAGTAGCCTTCCCAGTTTGGCCAATATGCAGTGATGATCTGAGCTATGTTCGTAGTCTCTCATTTGTAGTTAATGAGAAGTGATATTGGTAGGATCTATATGATCACTGCGCCGCCCACAACTGCGACACCGAAAATGCAGATGGCAGTTACGGCGTAGCGCAGTGATCATATGATCACTGTGCCCTCTTTCACTGCGCCCTCTTCCCCTGGCCTGCATTACCCCTCGCAACCCCCACTCCACTTACCTTTAGGTCGGCACACTTCTACGTTTGCCGCCCGCACTCTGTGATCCCTGCGGTGTCAGCTCTTCCAACTAACGTGGGTTGGAGCTGACACCGCAGGGTGCTTTTTTTTGTCTTTTTATTTTTTTTACATGTCCCCTGCTTTCCAAAATGGTAAGCGGGGGGACACCCCCGCAACCCCTGACCCCCATTACTGCACCTAGGAAGAGCGAGGAACGCCCCCGCAAACCCCGCTCTGCTTGGGCGCATTAAATGTCACCCTCATTTTATGCGCCTCCAAAGTCGCAGTGGCTGTGGGGGCGCACAAATGAGGGCGACATTTTTGGATGATACCATATTGGTATCTAGGGGTGCAGATCCTGCATAATGTATTTGTGGGACCTGGAGAGGTTGGGTAAAATGCCACACTTGTGGAAGGCTAGATTGAATTGCATCAAGATGACACTACTGCCAACATTTGTATCCATGTTTCAGAGACTACCGACGGGGGTAACCTCTGACTTTCTAGTATGGGTGCAAAGGGCTCTCTTAAAGTTTCGCTGGAAGAGAGCGAGACAGAGGATTGTGTATTATACGCTCATACTGCCTATGGAGGCGAGGGGAGTGGGGAAGGTCGGTATTAGAAGGCAGCCCAAATACGGATAGTGGTGGATCAGATTGACCGCCCCTGGTGCCCAAGCAGTGGGTGAGCACTGAAAATGCTATGCTGGCCCCAGTTTCTTTGGGGGATTGGTTGTGGGTACCCTGGTTGAAAATACCAAACACAGATTTTTGCAGCATCTGGTTTTAACAGTGTTGTGGACTGTGTGGAAAGGAGGGAGTCATAGGAGATCAGGGTTCGAAATGGTAGAGAGCTGGGAGCTAGTCGGCTCATGTTTATATCCTAGAAGAGCCTGGTTAGCTTGGTACCAACAGCCACTAGGAGCTAATTTTGGTACCCCAGGCACACTAATGGCAATCTATCAACACACACTAGGACATATCTAAACGACAGTTAAAGCACAAGAAGTTATAAATAATGAACAAAACAAAATGTTTATAATAATTGTTCTTGTATAACGCCCTTAATACCAGAAATTGGTTTCTAAGCGCTTCGAACCTGTATTGCGCTGCGTTGTCTTGCTTCTAAAACAAACAAGGTGCCCCTAACCTATCCCCCCCGCCTCACCGTCTCATATTACAACTAGCTCCTCGTTACCCAAAGGTAGCCGCTGGTCACCAGTTAATACTGGACACCCTAGAGTTTCCTTTAGCTCCTGCTTATCCAATCTTAATTTTGATCTCCGTGAGATAACTCTTGACATGGCCTTCACCACTGAGCTGCATCTAAGCCCTTCCAATAGGGGATATCATCAACCAGCCCCTGAGTTTCCAGGGATGGTACAAGGCAGGTCTGGACAAAGTGGGACAGATGTGGGAGAGGGGACAGTTCCTTCCTATCTTTAGAGTGGCTGCAGGAGTGCCTTAGCATTGGTAGCATCTCAGTTGACCCTGGCTGTGGAAGTGCAATTTTGCAAAAGCACACTATTGGCATATGTGGTGGGGATGTCAAGAAATATTTGAAGAATGTCCTATCGTGGATAAGGGAACTTGATGGTGAAGTCAGGGGTCATTCGACTTTGTTGGCAGTTGAAGGCGGAGAAAAATCAAGGGTTGACTCGTATGTCCCGTACTGGTTTTTTTTCTATTTCTTTATTTGTATTTGGTACAATGCACCTTTACAAAGGTTTTCTATCAAACATTAAGACAACAAGAAGATAAGCATTTTTTTCTGTGTTTTTTTTTCGTCTTTAGAACACATAAAAAATACTCATAAAACACAATCATCATTTTCTTCTAATATAAATAGAGATGAAAACACAAATCACTTAAAACCATCACAGGATTAACAATTATAACTTTGCATCTTTGATAAAAACAGTGTTCTCTTAGCTTTCAAACCCAATACGTTTTTCCTCAAGGACTGCAATAAAGCGTGTTAGTGCAAGAATCAACATCTACGATTTTCACCACATGCATTGTGAACAAACCAGCTCTCTAGAGAATACCAAATTACTGTTGTAAAATTTACCCATATCGAAACTCTGGATATTTTCAAGCTGAATACAATATATCACCAGATGTTTGAGAGACTCAGAGGAATCCTTACTACTACAAAATCTGAAACACACTCCTTCTCTAAAATTACGTTCTTCGGACCAGTACTTGGTTCTTTCTGCAGTGTGTATCAGATTTAATTTAAATGTCAAATACAAATTCCTTGCTTTTGGACATGGAAAAATAAGCAAATATTGCAATCTAGGTGATTGTGGAAAAAACTATATTGGTCCTTATCGGATTTATATTTAGCATTGAGCTCGATCGTATTAGCCCAGTTCATTTGGAGAAATTTCCTTTTTACCACATGAGGTCGTTCAAATAGGTCGTTATAATCCATAGCTATTATTTGTAGTAGCGATTCCATCTTCTTAGCGTATTGTTGAATTGATAATGGATATTGCTTCGTAATCATATTGCAAAAGTCTTGATACAACGAATTAGGAGGAGGGTATAACATTTTGCCATAATTTGTAAACTTACGCCACCAAAATGTAGAAGCCAACGAATACAGCCCAAGTTCATGAATTAAGATTGAATTAGGCAACGGTTTGGGTAAACTCAACACCGCTTTCCATATTTTTCCTTGGAGCCTATTAAGTATAGTTGTTAGGTCCAAAATACACAGATCTAAACCATACAATAAGACAGCTTCCACTTTTAAGGTATAGAACTCAAACATAGGTTTAAGGGAAAACTTCGCATATTTGTAATATATGACTTTCATCTGCAATATGGGAGGAGTTACTTTCTGGATGAAAGTGGTATTCCACATTGACAAAGAGTTCGAGTCACATAGATTGTAGCCCAAATACCGAGTTTTTAGCACACGCTGGATAACCATGTCATTCATCTTCCATGTATATCTGCATACCTTTTTCCTATTAGCAAATACCATTATATTTGATTTGTTAGCATTAATGGCAAGATTATTACTTTTTGCATAATTGTAAAACACATTCATTTTGGTCTGTAACCCATACGGTGTGCGATCACACAGAATGATATCGTCAGCGAATGCCAACCAGTTGATGCGGGTGTCACCCAATTTCACTGGAAAAACCACCAATTGTTCCCACAATTTATCGATATCACATATGTAAAAATTAAACAAGATAGCTGCCAATTGACATCCCTGTTTGACCCCTATCTCTGTGTCAATAGCATCTGTGGTCGTTCCATCTCGTTTAATCCGCACCATATTTGACGTGTTACACTGTAATAGTGCTATGAGCCCTACAATATGCCCAGGGACCCCATAATTTAGTAACTTGTTCCATAGCCGCTCCCTTATGACACTGTCGAAGGCAGCTGAGAGGTCCAAAGATGTCATATAGACCGCCCCCGAGGTAGAGGTAAGTGAGTATTCTAGTAAGTGGGCAAGAACCATAGCATTAAGTGTAGTTCCCATTGACTTGCGAAAAGCTACCTGATATTTAGATAACAGTTGCTTACTAGCAACACACATCTCTAATTCCCTAAGCAAAAGAGTGTCAAAAACCTTTGCTGACACATCAATCAAGGAAATCAGACGGAAATGTCCCGGGTTATCAATAGGACCTGTTTTATGGATAGGCACAATTATAGCTGAGAGTCATGATTGTGGAATGATCTTGGTTTCAAAAACCAACTCAAAAATGGGCTTTATCACTTTTGCCCAAAGATGCGGATCATCTTTTAATACACAGGAGGGGATCCCGTCAGAACCAGCAGCCTTTGAGTATGCTAATTTTTGAATTGCCTATATAACCTCTCCCAGGGTCCAGGGACATTTGCATTTAATCCTCTTAGTAAAGTCAGAGGTATTGGTGGATTTAAACCCCAATGGTAACCTATATCTCTGCAAGATGTACTTAGTCCACTTCTTACCCGAAATTGAAGAGTGAAAAATAGGCTGGGTCACTTTACCTTGGGCACGTAAAATCCCCCAGATATCCTTGGTTTTACGTTTACATATAAGACTAATGAGCTTTTGGTTTTCTGCTAGATGTTGAGAACTCTTAATCACCTTGATGGCCTGTCTACAACGTGACTCTATCTGTTTTTTTGACAATTGTGAACTCCCTGTGGTCAGCACCAGTAGATTTAACCCCACTAATGTCACAATTACGTTTTCGTTTAATTTATGCAATTTGAGTACTAAATTTACAGGCGCGTGGACTTACACAATCTTTTTGAGCATTGGCGATGGCTGAGAGATGGCATTTTATCACTTTTGTGTTTAATTTCATGATCTTGTTTTTATTCCACACTGATGCTGTCGTGATTTCATTACACCAAATATCACGATTTACCAAATATGAAAATTCTCGGCATAATTTCGGGTTCCATACAACCGACTTTGAAGGTTTATCAATTTCGATTAGTGATAGATGACTAATTTTCGTATGACACTCCAGTGATACTTTCAACTTTAATTTCAACATCAAATGATCACTACAACCCATATTCTTCACATCAATAGCTTTAGATATTTTCAACAAACGTTCAGAGACAGCAAAGTAGTCAATCTTCGAGCATAATGTACCTCTAAACCACGTGCATTGTTTCTGATCTAAGGCATGAGAAATGATATGTATGTTCCAGTTATATAGAAATTTCGACCAGAAGTACCCTTGTTCAAGTGCACAGGCTGTATGTACAGTTCTTAGGGAGGTTGAGTTGGGAAGAATGGAATCACTAAGAATAGAGTTAAAGTCACCTCCTAAAATAAACCCATGCTCAACATTCCTCAAAAATACCTTCTGCAGCATGGCATCTAGCTCGTTGATAATGCTAAAACATGAGCCCACAGTCGGCTTGCAGTACAAGTTAATCAGTATTACCATGGTAGAGCCAACTGTAAGTTCAATAAACATTAAGGCATCAGAGGAATAGATCAAATTCGGGTCCATTTTACAAGCATTATTGACAAGCGTTAATAGTCCACCTGACGGACGACCAAACTCTCCTCGCATTGCAGGATGATTAAAAGCGGTGAAGTCATCTATATTAATGGGATTCACCGCCATTGTCTCCTGTATCATTATTACACTGGAATTGAGTGGTAGCATATTGTTCGACACATTTCTGTAAGTTTTTAAAACCACAACAATTCCATCTTACAATCAAGATCGGAGAGAGTTATGTTTGACTCTGCGATGACTGTGTAGACCCAACTTCTTTCAATAGAGTTTCCAATCCACCCAAACCCTTAATCGCATTAACTACTGAAGTAAGCTGGGTGAGTAGGTTTTGTGTACTAAGTGTATCAGCACTCAAATTCACTCCTGTAATTGGGGGAGATGACATGTACTGTTTCTGAAATTCTATACATTTGTTCACCTCATTCATGTCTCCAAAACCATGCAATTCACAGCCCAACATCTCAAAGTTTTCACTTTGTTCCCATAACATTTTAGCAAGTAGTTTGAACCTTACATACCATTTTATAATGATTAGAAATTGACAATTTGATCCAATCAATATCACAGGAGATCAAATTCCTTAAGGTAGGTATTTTTTGGAACATATCGAAGAGGTGCGACCGATTGATTCTGTCATTCCCAAGTGTTTGTGAGTCACTGCTCCAGCCAATGACCAGTTGCATTTCCTTCATAGACTCTCCACAGACATGTGATTCTGAAGCATCTACCTATTTCTCATTTCTATCACCTGAGTTGCTCTGATTCCCCCCAGCTTGAGAGCAAAATTGCTGGGAGTTATGTCCCAAACCCTCTAAGTTTATATCTTTTACACATTCACTAGAGGACTCTCTTATATCCCCTTTGTCCATAACATCAGGCAATCCGCTATGTACTCTGGCCTGAATACCAGAAGTATCAGTTGCTGACTTCTTTGGATTCAGATGTTCCAAGGATGTATTAGAGCTTTTTATATATGCTTTTGTTTGGGGACCTAGGAGTTTGATTATTTCATCTCGATCTCCATAACAACCATCTCTCTTAAACGTTGTCTTGTTTTTAGTAACCTGATAGAACCCGGCTAAGTTCATTTGTTTCATATTATTTGACTTGTTTCATATTATTTGACTGTGCCTTTTTTGACAAGGTGTTACAAATCATTTTTTTTTCTACCTGGGGATCTTCTGCAACCTTATGAGCAATATCTGTGCTGGCCTCATGCTGAACTTTAGTGCTACCCATCTGTGTTTGTTTATGTGTAGATTCCACTTCAAGATGCACACGAGATTCAGCATCCAACTGACTAACGTCAAGGTCATTTACATGCAGCATCTGTATGACTATTGCTTTTTTTTATTTATTTTTTATTTATTTTTTTAATTTTTTTTTATTTTTTTGGGATAGGTTTTTTTCTTCCCTTCGATTTTATTTGGTGATATACTAGTAGTATGTTTTTTTTTATTTTTTCCTCACGTTTTTTTGCTTTGCTCTTTGGTGTAATTTCTTTGCCTTTTTGGACATACAAAATGTCCAACCCTGATCCACTTCAGCCTCATTTACATTAGTTACAGCTATCTCCTCCTCCTTCTTTATACTTTCTTGTTGATCAATAATTTCAACAAGTTCAGATGGACTATCCGGAGTGAGAGGTGCTGTAACACCACAAAGATTTTTTTTTGCACATTTTGCGGAAAAGATTAGGTAATTTAGTTGCCATCATATCGCTTTTCATAACATTTTCTAAAATTAACAGTCTCTCATGGTTTAATTTAGCCAACCTGATGAGATGGATCTTTTCAATCTCATCTTGAGGGGGGGGGGGAAATATGTGTCAGATGCTAAGCTTGTTCTTTCATGCTTCTCACAAGTGCACACTGCTTTATGTACCTGGCATCATGGTCTGTGTTGCTTGAGTTATCATGATGCCAGAATAGTTATTTAGCAGAAGAACGAGGGGCAATGTTCGCAGGCTTATTTGAGTCGAGAGGCCTGAAAAGATGCCATACCTTCATATGCAAATATAAACCCTTCTATTTTGTTTAACTTGCCAAAAATGTCAGCCAAGGAACCTTTTATTGCATAATGTGTGTATTCATGACCCTTATCCAAAAGGTTCAAAATCCGTGTTATAACAGGAAAAGTATGACAATTTTGTTCGTTAAGGTCCAGCATAGTGTCATCAGTCAAATTTTGAGAATTACCTCTCACTGTTGGTCTAGAGGGATTATCTTTGTTACCAGTGTTGGAAGTTCGTAAGGGATCAAACTCTTTATATACATTGTTGTCCCATTCTTTTGGGATCTCCAAAAACGGAGGTGGATGAAAAACAGCATCTGCAACTACAGTCTTTCCCAACACAGACTACTTCCAAAGCTTTATTACAGCATATTTCACCTTCTTTTTTAGTGTGTAAATGTACAAAATCTCTCTGTCTTCTTGGTGTAGAAACAGGAGTAGAGGGCCCTGTCGATAGGCATAAACGCTTGTCTAATTCTGCTATAATCACTGGTGCTAACATCGAGACGTCTGCAATCTCACCATTACCTAGGTTTTCAACTGGTAAGGACGTCTCATGTAAGTGATCATGACCATTATTCATATCAGTTTCTACACTCTGGTAATTAAGTCACTTAAGTACAATACCTTTACATCATTTTTTGAGGAAGTAGGAGAGGTGTGTAATGAGTGACATACACCTTGTTCTTCAATATGTGCAACAGAGGCATTGTATGGTAATTTCGATAGCAATGGCAATATGGGCGGTATAGTAAATTAGAGCTCTCTTATCACCTGTTCCATATGTACTTCTGAGAGCCTAACATCAGGTACTATCACATCTCTGTTTTTATTTTTTGAGGAAACATTGTTCTTTTTTTCCACCTCTGCCATCAAGCGCTTACCATTTCTAAGACTTGTTCCATTTTAAATGAAACTATGAGTTATAACTTAAATAATGAGCAAGAACAGCAAACCAACACAGCCACTTTGTATCAAAGTGCCAACGTCACTAAGACGTCTCTCTCATGAATAGGTACAAGATGAATTGGCACCAGGGCCCGCAGTCACCCTTATTCAGATAATACCTTTAAGGTGAGAGAACAACATTAGAGCAGATACAAACAGTGTTAGGGGTATCCAGAAGGCTCCAAGGCTATTACGCCATACGGTCACCTTCACACACCAAAAACCATGCAGTTACACCAAGAAATTAATTCCTTTTGCGATTACACATCAACCATGTTGTCACAAATGTCAATTGGGGGCTCCAAGGCACAAGGGCCCGCAGTCACCCCCAAAATTCAAGCAAGGCGTAAACCCAGCATGTAGATAAATATCTCTGATCAAAATCTCATTATGGCTCCAAGAACTGTATAGAGCGTTAAATCGCAATGTACGTTACTCTTCGACAATAATCAGTATGACACTTTCCTACTCATAGCTTATATGACAGGTCAAGTCCCGTATCATCACGTAGCACAAACTGTCTCCGGTCAAAGTTACTATAAATCACCACCAATAGATTAATAGCAGTAACGCATGACCCCAGTCACTAGAACAGTATTCTTGAATCTGACACGTTGCTTTCAATTGAAGCACAATTTTACTAACAATGCGCTTGTTTAGAACCGATCATTTATCAAGGTGCAGTCACAGCTTTCCTATTTGATACAGTCATGCTTAGCCGGATGCCCTTTCTCCAAGGCTTCCACTATATGCAGCATAGATTAAGGATGTATAACTCGTAGAACACAATGGAGCAGACTGCAGACAGCACCACTTCTCCACAAAACACAAACACGGAAACACACTGCTGGCACACCACGCATGCGTGGTGTGTTGATGGGACTCCTGGTACAAATTCGTAGCAATAGAAGTAGGACTGTTCAAGTTGATGGATAAAGCAAGTCCCACTGCTAGTATACGAAGCTCCACGAAAACAGAACCTCCTCCCAGTAACACGGAAACACACTGCTGGCACATCGCCAGCTTGTCCCGTACTCTATTTGTAGCAGCCAGAAGCTGGGTAGCGCAGCAATGGAAGAAGTGGACTCTGCCAACTAAGATGGAACGGCACCTGAAAGTGCAGGATATATATTCCCTGGAATATCTTACACACTTGCTTGAGGAGTCTGAAGAAAACAGAGTTGGGTTAGATACTTTTTGGTAAATAGATTTATTTTTCAAGAATTCTTTGTGCAAACTATTGGGTCCTCATTTGTGGTCTGGAGAGGAGGAGGGGGATAGTATTGACGTTTGATCGGACTTTGGCCTGCCGGGCTTGAAGGTTTTGTTTGTACACCTACTTTTCTGCATTTGCAAACTGTAATAAACTTCAATTTGTTTTTCATACAGATATTTTACTAGGCATTTCAAAGATTTGACACAGACAATAGAGTCGCTTAACATAGGCATACAGTGTAAAACGCTAAAACATTTAAAGGATGGTCTCTCTCCGTGGGATGGTCAAGGGGTGCTGTGGCATTCTCTGTCAATTCGGGTCTCGGGAGTGTCCTCTTCCAACCCCCTCCCAGTTCTCATTGTACCCAGTGGGTTAGTGGGGGCCTACGGGTAAGTCCTGTACATTTTTCTGCATAGTCCATAAACAGGGCCCATGTATTTAGGAAGGAGCGGAGATTGCCTGAGCGGATCGCTATAATCTTTTCAGCCACTACAATGTCCCAACATTTTGACCACCATATCGGGATTGAGGGGCCCTCTGGGTTTTTCCAGAGCCTGACCAGGGCAATCTTGGCTGCCTTTAGGCGATGAGTGCATAGTCTTGCTATTTGACCTGTAAGGAGGAATATCCCATCCCCGGTGTCTCCCAGCAGTACTATCCCATGGGATTGCCAGACCTGTGATTGACTTTATCTGTTCTAATACCTCCCGCCAATAGTCTGTGAACCAATAATAATACCGGACATAAATCAGCAGGATCAAAATTCTTTGCCACAACCCAAAGCCACAAAGAATCAGGACAACATCTGCGACACGGCTGTAATTCCACAAATCACAGATTCAGATGCAGCAGTGGAAAACCAGCCACATAAAGCCTCTGCAAAAAAAGTAAAAGACCCTCTGCATAAAAAGTCCATGGAAACCAACATTCCTGATCACTCTGCTGGTAGTACACAAAAATAAAAAGCATAACAAAACGGGCAAAGGGAATCTTTTCAAAGCTTTGGACAAGGTGACAAAAACAAGTCTTAAAAAATCTAAAGGAAACAAAAATGTACCATCAGAAGTGCCATCAAAAGACACTTTAAAATCCCCGCCACCAACAATTCCCACCCCTTCAATTGACAATGTACTACCTTCACAGATAGTTTTAATAAAAATCCATACTGCATCCCAAACAGTCGAACCAGTGTAGGTGAAAATTCCTCTGACCAATGTTTTGAAACTAGAGCCAATTTTTTGCAAGAAGACCCAAAATAAACCATTAGATGTCATTCCGAAACTAACTATAAAGAAAAGCTCTTCCTCCAATTTATCTGAATTAACATCTACACCAGAGACACTTCCAGCAATTTCTCATTCTGTAACCGATGTGGATTCTGTGTCCAATCCCACAATTTTCAATAAACCTTTTGCAGTGCCAAAAGTGTGGCTCCAAATGATCAATAAAAAAAAAGGACAACATGCATTGAATAGAAGTAACATCTTGTCATACACGAAAAGAATACCCACTCTTTATCACTTTTAATCTGATGACAGACCAGCATTCATTCCCTTATGACAAAAGAACACACATTGTCAAACGTATTCTGAAATCTTCTGAAGGTGCCCAAGCCCTACTTTCATGTGCCACAGACTTTAAAAATCTTGGGGTGGCTATCTTAGCTCAAAAACCAAAGTTACCAGGATTCCAAGATAGCTGCCTAGTGGGGAGGACGCAGGGCCCTGCGCTTCCGACCTGCACACACCAACACAGCCCGCCCACCGAACCAGCTGCCCTCCCCGGCGCTCGAACGGGCTGGTGTGGGTTGTGGCAGATCCGAGCCCTTCAAGAGGATGCGGCTGGTGGCGCCGGGGCTTGGGGATCCGGCCCTGGAGCGGCACTTTATGTGTGTCTATCGACCGAGGAGGAGGGAGAGCCTGAGGCCCGCGGGGGGGGTCCGGGGTGCCTCCGGCCGGCGCCCCGATGGATGATCGCTGCTGGCCCCTCGGCCCCTGGGATCTTGCTGGTCCGAGATGCTGGAGAGGTGTGTGGGCGGAGGCGAGGGTTGAGCCCCTGGAGGGGACGTGGCCGGTGGGGCCGTGGCAGCCAGTGGGCTTGGGGTCTGTCGTGCGCTTGGAGTGAGCGCGAGGGAGAGCCTAAGGCCTGCGGGGCGGTCCGGGGAGCTCCCGGCAGGCGACCCGCCGGAGGATTGTTGCTGGCCCCTCGGCCCCCGGAGGATCGCCGACCTGAGCTGCGCCTGCCTATCGGGGCTGAGAGCAGAGGGAGAGAACGCCTGGGGGCTCATCGCCAGCAGCCTAACGGAGGTGCGGCTGTCCTTTACCCCACAGAGGCCCTTGGACTTGGCTGGGCGGGCTGCTTGCCGGAGCCCGCTGGAGGATTGAGGCAGGTCCTCCTCTGTAGAGTTAGCGGGAGGACCAGGCCTTTGGTCCACAACGCGAGAACTTCCCCGTGGTCGAGCAGTGCTGTAGCCGCCCCCCCCCTGAGGAAACAGACATTGGAGACCTTTGAGCGGCGCTGGGCCAGGTGAGCTGCACCAGCGGGGCAGGGAGGACTCAGCGGCGCAGGGATATATCCAGGCCTAGGGTGGCCTCGCCGCCATTGGGGGCATCAGCTGAGGGGGTCGCCGCCCAACTATCAGCGGGGCCTGGCGGGGCAGGAGGTCCCCGACTCAGTCGCCCTAGAGGAGGGTGCGAGCCTGGGGCGGCCCCCTCCCTGCCCCCGCGCCGCTCCTGCCTGGGGGGCTCCTCCTCTTTGACGTCGGCCGTCTCCCTGCTTCCAGTTGCCCCAGTCAGCTATGTCCAGGAGCAAGGGAAAAGATTGCCCCGCCCAGGGAAAATCATCCAGAAGGATCACAGAGGGCCCCCTCACGAAATTCTGGCCCAAAGACATGGACCTTGCGGAGGCTCGGGATTCGGTCAAGGGGTCGGCCGGGTCAGCCTCCGGCCCTCTCCAAGAAGCCCAGGATAAGCCGATAACCCAAGAGGCACTCTCGCACTTCATGGGTGAACTACTGGAGAAGATCACGGCGGTGGGGCAACAACAAATGGACAAGCTGTGAGAAGATTTGGCTGAAAGCCTAAGGGACCTCAAGAGAGATGTGAATAAAGTCGAGGAGAGAGTTGACACTAATGAGCGGGCCATTCAAGAACTGGCAGAAGACGCAAGAATAGTGGACACCCTCTTGGAGACCTTGGCGGTGGCCACACAAAACCTGGAGCTGCAAGCAGAAGATCTGGAGAACAGGTCAAGAAAGGCGAACATCAGAGTTAAAGCGCTGTCGGAGGATATCCAAGACTAGGATCTGCCATCAGTGTTGAAAGGAATATTCGTAGACCTGCTGGTCGCAACCTCGGACTTCGACATGCAGTTTGACAGGGTCCACAGGGTGGGTCCGCGAAGATTGGAACCGATATCCAGACCACGAGATGTGCCGGTAGACTTCCACAACTATGCAGCAAAGGAGAGAGTTATGGAGAAAGCGAGAAAGGCCGCTCAAATCACGTACAATGGCCAGGAAATCTCCCTTTATCAGGACCTGGCGAGGATTACGTTCATAAAGAGGAGACGAATGGGCCCTGTCCTGTCCTTCCTTAGATCACAACAGATTTGTTATAGATGGGCCCACCCATTTGGTTTGTCTTTCACCTGGCAGGGCTCCCAACACAAAATCACGACTTGCGACCAGGGCTTGGCCTTGCTGGTCCTGGAAGAGCAGGCCTCGCCCCCTCTCCGGGGAGATAAGGAGCAACAGTCTTCGCGCAAGCCATGGGAATGGTCCACGACTAAGTGCCGGAGAGGACGGAAGAAAGCTTTGGGCCCGGGTCCCAGGCTCCCCGCTAACAATGGCGCTCACAGAGACTTGTCGAGGCGGAGTAGCCCCTCAGCTGCAACTTAATGGCTCTATGGTTGTCTCAAGTTTAGATTAGAGGCCCAGGAGGGCACTAATGGAGGCTGTTCAAGGGCTTTGGATGGGCTATTTGTTTATGTTGCATTGGGCTGCAGGTTTGGGGAAGGGAAACATTGGGGTTCTTGGAATGGGATTGGGGTTTCCTGTGTTGGTTGTTTCTGAGTAGGTTATTGGGGTCGGCTCTCATGATCATTGTGAGAGGGGGGCCGAGTGCCAGCCGATCCCGCCTAGATGGGAAGAGGGGGGAAGAAGGAGGGGTGGGAGGGGTTCAAGATTCAGGGTTCAGAGTTGGGTAGCCCGAATGGGGGCTCATGGCGGGAGTGTTTGGAACATGCAACAAGTGGGATAAGGGCTAGACGGCCCATTGAGACTTCCTGGACTCGCATGAAACAGGCAGATGGCTCAGGATTAGATTCTGGGGTTACTCCCGGCTGATTCAGGCTACACAGTCAAGTAAGAAATGGGGGGGGGGGGGGGACTTAATAGCTATACGGGACGGGTCAGGTCTGACAATTAAAGACATGCAGAAGGATAACCAGGGTCGGTATCTCGCAGTGTTACTAGAGGGGAAAGGGGGAGTCCTTCACGGTGGCAACCCTTTATGCGCCCAATCAGGCACAAAATCCCTTCATACAGAAATCCCTCACTCGTCTGGGGAAATTTGCTGAAGGGAACATCCTCCTAATTGGTGAGCTCACCAAAGATAGGAGCTCCTCGACGTGGGGTAAACAGGGGGGGCCGTCAGGGGACTTGCTGAGGAAAATGCGTGATCTGGCCCTAGTAGATACGTGGCGAGAACTTTATGGAGAGGCTGAGGGGTACACTTTCTATTTGCACGCGCATAGGTCGCATTCGCGGATAGATTATGTGTGGATCGTGAAACCACTGCTGGGAAGAACGTTGGCACTGGAGGTGGGCGCGATCACCTTGGGGGACCACGCCCCACTCACCCTGTTGTTGCCGGTGCCCAGGGGGCCTCCAGGCATTTGGAAATGGAGATACCCAGCCCCCCTGTTTAAGGACCCTCTCCTGGTGAGGGAGATCGAGGAGGAGATGGGGGGAGTTCTCTATCCACAATAAATGGGCGGATTCCACTCCCCAGATATGGTGGGACGCCTTTAAGGCCACAATCAGGGGCAGGATCATTGCCATCAAGGCTAGAAGGGAAAGGGAGCTAAGGCTGGAGGAACTGCAACTGAAGCACGGCTTAAGGAGGTTATGTCTCGCATGAGCCTTAGAATGTCGGCTGCCACAAAAAGAGTACAGGGCGCTCTGCGGGCAGTTGAACCTCTTACAAACCAGAGCTGTCGAACTGACTCTTTGCCGCCAGCGACAGAGGTTCTATATCAAAGGCAACAAAGCAGACCGCTTACTGGCCAGAAAGATGCGAAAGGAGGCTGGGGATAACACCATTCTAAAAATAAAGGGCGAGGGAGGGGACTTGCTCACGTTGCATTCAGACAGAGGGTGCATTTACTAAATTTTACGCCGCCCTTTATAACTCGAGTTGTCCCGAGACCGCAAAGCAGGAGGCATACCTTTGGGATGTTGGCGTCCAACGGTTAGTGTTGATTCCCATCCTCACTAAAGTGTTTAATCATATAGGGTCCTCCGGGCAACTCCCCGGCTCTATGAACGAAGCTAAGGTGATCTCGATACATAAACAGGGTAAGGATCCGACTGACTGCGCGTCCTACCGCCCCATAGCATTGATGAACTTAGACGCCAAAATCCATGCTAACGTTTTGGCCTAGGATCCATTCTCCCCAAACTAATTCATTGCGACCGGTCAAGTTTCATAAGGGGTAAACAAACCTCAGATAATGTCAGACGTCTGTCGCACCTGATTGAAAAGTCCCAGAAAAAGAATATCCAGGCCCTTCTTTTGGCAATTGACGCCGAGAAGGCTTTCGATCGGGTTGAGTGGGGGTTCCCGTTTGCGGTCTTGGGACGAATGGGATTCGGACCGAGCTTTATTGCGCGGGTTAAGGCAAATTACCAAAACCCCGTCATACGCTTGGCGTTAAATGGCCAGGTCTCCGCACTGATACGAGTGGGAAGGGGCACCAAGCAGGGATGCCCGATGTCGCCGCTCCTTTACGCCCTCCACTTGGAACCGTTTTTGGAAACGGTACGAGCGGCTGTTGACATCAAAAGGTATCCCATTCGGCGGCGAGACTCATAAGATTGCGGCTTTCGCTGACAATATGATCCTCACATTATCTTCCCCGATCATATCTTTGCAGGCGGTGGGAAGAGAGTTGCGCAGATTCGGTCAAGTGGCAGGCCTAAAAGTCAATGCCCACAAGTCTGAAGCCCTCCCCCTGACCCAGTCGCTTTCTGCAACCCAGGACCTCATGAAAGCTTACAAATACAGATGGGTAGACTCCTCGCTGAAGTATTTGGGGATATACCTGACCAAGAATGTGGAGCGATTGTATGTAGCGAACTACCCCCCGCTCCTTCAGAAGGTGAAATCTAAGTTGGTGGACTGGGGCCCCCCTCGTGGTTGGGTAGAGTCAACACATTGAAGATGTCAATCCTGCCTCTGCTCCTGTATCACGTTGTTGTTCTACTGATTCATGTTCCTGCATCTTTTTTCAGGGCTCTGCAAAAAATAACCAACTGATTCGTTTGGAACGGAAAGCAGCCGAGGGTGGCGGCGTCCATTATGAAAGCTTTACCTGACAGGGGGGTCTGGGGGAGCCAGATTTTCAAGTCTACTATTTAGCAGCGCATCTCAGGGTAATTAGGGACTGGCAGAGGAATGACAGGGGCAAGGTGTAGAGACCAATGGACAGAGCGGTAGTGGGTACAGACCTGGAGAGCATTCCGTGGTTGCCGAGGCAAGATAGGCCATATAGAATGTACTGTAGTGCAATAACATCGGCGACTGGCAATGCATGGGATCAGGCTGTCCGTAGAGCCCGGATCACCACCTTCCGTTCCCCTTATTCGCCCCTGCATGGTAACCCACAATTCACTCCTGCGGTCACTTCTGCGCCTAGTTTTGATCTGTGGTTCTCTGGGGGATGCAGGATGTTGCGGGATTTGTTGGTGGAGGGGGAGGTGAGAAGCTTCGAGCAATGCAAGAAAGACTTTGGCGTGGGGGAGAAGCAGAGATTTTCAGATCTCCAGTTTAGGCACTGGGTCTCACATCCGTCCGTGAGGCAGACGGGTTCATGCTCTCTTACCCAATTTGAAAAATATCTGGACACAGACTCAGGGGACAGGGGGGTGGTCTCGTCCATCTACAAACTTATAAAACGGGAAGAGGCATTACATTTCAGGGCTTGCTTAAGTAGGTGGGTGAAAGATCTAGGGACATAGAGGAACAGGAATGGCTTAGGCTGTGGTCCCAAATCCCGAAACTTGTCAGGTCTATTCAAATCCGGGAGATTTGTCTGAAGCTTATGCTGAGATGGCACCGTACCCCGCTTAAATTAAACAAGATGTACCCCACGCTTTCAGTGTATTGTTGGAGGGAGTGTGGCGAAGTGGGGTCCTGGGCTCACATTTGGTGGGAATGCCCGAAACTTGACGTATTCTGGTCTTTAGTCCGGCGGGCGATAACTCAGGTGTTGGGTCCTTTGCAGGCTGGAGGTAGGGGGGCGGGACTTACTGGGCTTCAATGGGATGCTTGGCACCCTGGCCACCAAAGCAGACCGCAAACTCTATGCGAGAATGATGATGTCGGCTGCACTGGTACTGGCCAGAAAGTGGAAATCCAAGGACCCTCCTCAGGAACATGAGTGGTTTGCGAAATTGTGGGCACTGGTGGCAATGGAGTGGCTCACCTACGTGATCCAGGGGGCGCACATGCGGTTCTGCTCAGAATGGGCCGCCTTGTTGTCCTTCTTAAAGGCGGGAGCCCGCCGGGCCTGGTGCCCCAAGGCGATGGAACTATTGGGCATAGTTCGCCCTCAGGACGAATCGGACCTGACAAACTAAGGATTGGTTGCCATTTTCTTTGTCCTAGTTGTTGAACTTGATCGGTCAGCGAACCTGTAGAATCTTGGTGGGGAGGGGAGGGTGAGGGTCGGGTCGGGGAAGAGGGAGATAAGGGGTTGTTTGTTTATTTTCTTCCTGTTACTGGTTTGTTTTGTATAAATGATTCAATGAAAAGCGGTTAATAAAAACTTATTGGAAAAAAAAAATACTAAGTTACCAACCACTGACTAGCCAGGACCAAGAGTTGATAATGTCTCTAATCACCAAAACAATGACTTCAAGTCAACAGCTATAAAATCTTGCAGCTATACGATGCCAAGGAATCAGTAATGTTCCATGCAGACAAGGACAATTCCCAATTTTGAAAGCCTCAGCTGCCCTGGCAGCTTTACAGAATTCATACGGGAGCTAACCCCCCCCCCCCCCACCACAAGCTAAAAAAAAAAAAATGAAAATCTCATTCAAACACCTTTGATGAAACAACCCATGTTCACAAAAAGCACCTTAAAATAGTATTTGTGAGCTAAAAGCACAGCACCTTGAACACACCATTTTCATTGCTGAAAGGTGCAAACAAACATTGGTCACGAGGACAGACAATTGCGACATTAAAAATGGGCAAAATAGGTTAGAGAAACTTTTACCATCACAAACAAAAAACCATTGGGCATGGCTACAAGGCCATGCGATGGGAGGTGTTCCAGAGGTGCTCCGGATGATCCTAAATGATCCGGACACGAAAATATGCATAGATTCTGCAACGATGGATACATTCATGAGTGCAGATTCATGAGCGTTCACTGCATGACTTGGGCAGGTTTTCAAATTGATTAATGCTGTATTACAAGCCCCAAGAAGACTGCTGCGGCTCTCCGGCGAAGGAATCAAGATGGCGGTCCACCGAGGACAAAGATGCGTTGCAAAGATACGGATAGCCGTGTCCAGGCGTGCTAGGAACGCACCGCAACGAACAGCAGCTGTCGGATGCAAGAGGAAGGAGGGGTGCTCATTGGGAGCTGCATGGCGTGGATTGAAGCGGGAGCCCCGGTGGAATAAAAGGAGAGAGCTGGCAGACCGTAATGTGGTGGGGGAGCGCACACAGAGGATCAGAAGAAACAGAACCTGTGCAGTGCGGCTCCAATAAGGAGCGATCTGTTGGAAATTAATGTCAGATTCTAAGTAGGCTTGCAAACCTTGCCGTGACACCAGAGAAGAGAATAAATGGGCTGCTGGGAATATACGCACAGCTGTAGGCGTACCGACATGCCCGGAACGAGGGGATTACAAAGTATCAACTGGAGAGGATAAGCATGTCAAGTACGCCCGTAACCAATACCGCAGGGGGCCGAACAAATTAATCTGCAAAGAGCTGTCTGAGCAACCTGTTGAAGCAGTATAAGATACAGTTGAAACATCAAGAAAATGCTGCCAGAGGCTTCCGAACTACGTCGCCGCTCGGGATCGAAGACTTGAAAGGGCACACACGCCGGAGGCAAGTAAAGGGCACTGCACAGGGAGGGGTTACTACATATTGTGAGCAGCGAACACAGATAAAGAAAGCTGTATGCTTCCAGAACAAAGGCTCTAGTACTGAACAGCACGGCCCGATGAAGGATAGGAGGAGTGTGGGCCAGTGAAAGATTGAGCAGGTGATTGAAAGGTTCTACAGCAATGAAAGGAGAAAAAAACATGCTGAAGGTGGTATAATACTGTGCCCAGATCTGCTGAAACACCGGCATTTATGCAACTGGCTGGAAGAGCACACAACTGCTTGACATAACTGCACAGGTCACATTCTGCCCCACAGCGCTACAAACTCTGGGGGAAGGCCTACAACATTAAGTCAAGAAAGAAGCTAGGACATAGGTGGAGAAGTGGTGTGTGGGGGTATTTGGTGGTACAACAGCCCCTACAGAAGAGAATTGTGGTAGTGGACATATATACCAGACGTAGTGGACTATAAGCTCCCCTAGAAGAGAGCAGCTCCCTTGAAGAGAGCAGCCGGGATCAACTAGGATTACAGTTCCAGGAAGCTAAGACGAGGAGGGCCCACGTATAACGGCACGGGGCAGTATATGACGGTAACTGCAGGGGGAGTTAGGAACTAACAGCAAAAACCAAGAGAGACCCGAATAAAAGGTAAAGACAACATATCGAGCGAGGCAGAGCATGCAGGGGTGTTGCTGTTAATACTGAAAGTTCCTGCCGAAACGCCTGCTGTGATGGTGGTGAAGTGGGGGGCGCAGGAGTGATAAACAGATGTGGCAATCCCTCCACAGGTTGGACTTCAAAGGGACGCCAGTGCAAGAAGACACCTCGGTACTACGACAGGCCCCAGGAGATGATGGATGCACAGTGAAGGGGACGAGTATGCGGACGAAGGCATTGCGCAATACGTTACTACAACAGATCAAACAGTGTGCCGCACTGATTGCAGTGGAGGAAAGGCCCTGGAGCTTGTGGATGCAACAATGGCATCCAAGCCAAACAAGACCAAAGTGAAGCAGTCATCGATAGACGCGCTCGCCAAACCAGCACAAACAACCGACGACGCAAAAACAACAGGGCAAGACACACAAGGAGAAGAAGGGCGGAGAGATCAGCAGATCCTTGAGGTCATAGAGTTGTAGTCATCATTGGAATTTAAAATTGACGCCATCAGTATTGATGTGAACCTTCGGAGACAAGATGTCAGAGCATTGACAGAACGTACAGGAGTACTGGAGAAAGAGATAAAGGCTAACACAAGCAGTTGCAATACAAACTCTAAGGAGGTCTCCACGCTGCAACAGCAGGTGCGGAATCTAGAGAACTGAGCGAAAGAGGCAGAAGGGCGGGAGCGCAGTAATAATGTATGCATTGTTGGACTCCCAGAAGGAGAGGAAGGCTTGAACCCGACAAATTTCATCGAAAACATGTTGCTGCAAGAGATAGGAGCTGAGTCACTCACCAAGGGGTTCATGGTTGAAAGAACCCACAGGGCCCCGACAAGAAGACCACCACCCGGGGCCCCACCTCAGCCGATCATAGCCAAGATATTGAACTATAAAGACAGGGAAAGGATCCTAGAACACTTTTGGAAAGGTGGACAATAAGCAGAGCATTAACGGCCATCAAGGCATCCCGAGATTATACTTTCTTGGTGCAGAAGCAAAGGATGAACAACGGGTCGGTCAAGAAGAGGTTACGCGCAGCTAATCTTAAAACACTCACTATCGTCGGCCTCATCATGTCAAGTATCGACTATGCAAACAGCCTCTACCTCGGTATACCAGAATACATACTGAAGAAGCTACAATGGATCCAAAACACAGCAGCCAGACTACTCCTCAAACTATCCAAAAGAGACCACATCACCCCGGCCCTAAAAACACTACACTGGCTCCCAGTAAAACACTGTATCACCTTCAAAACAATGTGCATAACGCACAGGGCAATCTGTGGACAAGGAGCAGAATTCCTACAAAAGAAAATAACAATCTACAAGCCACCGAGACCGCTCAGGTCAACTAACGAAATCTGACTGGAACTAAAACCTTACATCAAGAAAAAACTCGGAGGCACCGCCTTCTACGACTTAGCCGCGAAAACCTGGAACATCCCCCCAAAAGTAATAAAGAACACCAAAGATCACCTTAAATTCAGAAAATTACTAAAAATCTGCCTCTTCAACACCAGAGACTAAAACCGAAACAACAGTAAGACAAATGACTCAACAGGAAAGGACATTTACAAGCCCCTAGAACCGACAGAAGTAATCTGAGCACCAGTAGGGCTGACGCTGGACACAGGGGTCTACCTGCGAGACCCACGGAGGCAACAACCCAGCCAATCCTTACCACCCCCCACCGCCCGTACAGCTACAACTAGGTACCACGGGGTTGTGGAACGGACGAGATACCACCACTAAACACACAATCTGAAGTATGGACACTAGCAGGTGCGCTGGTCATGTGGGTGGGGGTGAGGAGCATGCGAAGGGGTGAGGAGCATGCGAAGTTATTGAGGGAGCGGACGAAGGGGACAGCTAAATGCTCAAGGGGCCTCGAATGCAAAACGGGCACATAACTTCTGAGGCACAGGGTGCGCAAGCACCCCGTCGTGTATGATTACACGAGCCCAACTGGTCAATCCAGGGTAGAGATACCAACTAACCAATACCACTAACAATTTCCTTCTCTGCATACACCTCTCAATCTCCAAACCAAACACAACCACAAACCTCCAGCACAACAAACCGCACGAACGTCACTACACTGCAACAACAAAACAAAAACACACATAGACTCGTACATCAGCACACGACGACTACCGGCCGCATACACCCCAGGCCCAGCCGACGGAACCACCGTGCTGAGGCTGCCAACAGCACATCACTGCAATCTTGCACTTGTGCAGCCTTCACCCACTAACCCACCTCTCCCTCCCTCCCTCTTTCAGAGCCGCCAGAGCGCCAGGGGACCACTCCGGTGGTGATAGTGCGCGGTACAAATGTCCTTTAACATTAACATTAAATACATGTTGCTATACCCAGCCAAGATGAAGGTCTTGCATAAAGACGGAGCTGGTTTTTTTCGAGACTTTCGGATGACGTTGAACTTTCCATCGGAGACAGACGACCAGATGAGAAATGGAATTGATAAGTGAAACTGCATTGCTTGAATACCGTATATTTGAACTGTTAAGTGGCCATAGTGTAACGACCAGACATT
The DNA here is from genome assembly GCF_040938575.1 of Ambystoma mexicanum. Taxonomy (NCBI): domain Eukaryota; kingdom Metazoa; phylum Chordata; class Amphibia; order Caudata; family Ambystomatidae; genus Ambystoma; species Ambystoma mexicanum. Next base: position 1,096,241,904 of record NC_090924.1, read on the forward strand.
GATATTCGAGTTAGAAATTGAACCTTAATTTACAGCTGGCTAAATGCAGGAACCACTGGTGCCACTTAGTACTAGATGGCGCCGGGATCACACTATCAACCCCATTAGATTGGTTTAGGTAGGATACTAGTAGATCGGTATCCTCCCATTGCACTCAGAATACCGGCAGTAGAGCTAGTTTTGGAGCGAGATGCAGGGATGCCCGAGCTTCAGTTACGGAGCTGGGCAAATGTTTGAAACAGTTGGGGAAAGGGAGAGGTGGGGGGGGGGGGGGGGGTCGGGTGTTGGGATAGTTAAGGGGTAGTTGGCCTACAGACATGCACAGCAGAAAGAGGGTGGAGGAGATAACAGGAGGGCGAAGGCGGAAATGCATAAAGAAGATGGGTGAACTCAAGATAGCAATGGAATGTTAGAGGTTTGAACAGTTATATCACACAGAACAGACTAATGGCTTATTTGAGATGCCAGAAAATTCATATAGCCCTACTGCAAGAAACACACGTAACTAAAGACAGACATTAATTGCATGCTTGGCACAGAAATGGGGAGGGGTGACCTTGGGTTCGACGTATTCAGCATATGCCGGGGGAGTGCTGATATGGGTGGCACCGACTGTTCTGTTCAAGGTCCTTCAAACCTACCGAGATACGGATGGTAGGATGATCATAATGCGGGGAGGGTGGAAAACAGAGAAATATGCATTACCAACATATATGCCCCAAATCACGAAACAGCTGCATATTTCCGATCCTTATATACCAAGATAGGCCCATACAGGGATGGAGCGCTAATATGGGGATGAGATTTTAATTGTATGCTAAACCCAGTAGTAGACAGGTCGGATGGTAAATGTGCTCACCCAGCCCCTGTAGCGAAAGCTTTCAACACGTTGCTACACACACACACACACACACACACACAAGTTGGAAGATGTGCGGAGAACAATGTATCGGCAGGAACGGGTATATTCTCATTTTAATGCTCCCACAAACCTCTACACAAGGTTGGATTACTTGTTTGTGAGAGGAGAATTACTAGGGGAGTTCATACAAACTGAATTCAAAGCAAGGGTCCTATCGCACCATGCTCCTCTGGTTGTCATGTGGCAGGCTGCCCCCCACCCCGCTCCGGAGCTAGAATTCCAACATGGAGACGGAGGGTGGAAGCACTCAGGCACAGGGTTCAGGGAACATCTAAATGAAGAGGTGAAGGAATAATGTCAGCCTAACAAGGGCAGTGTGAAGTCAGCGGGGACACTGTGGGAGGCTTTTAAAGTAGCGATAAGAGGAGCGGCCATATCGAAGTCAAAAAGAATACAAGATGTTATTGTACAGGATTTAGAGGTGGTGGAGGGCAGGTAAGAAGCTATTGCGCAAACAGGAGACAGGTCCCTAGAAGAAGCACAGGAGGTAGCTCGCTTACAACAGGAATGTCGAAAACACTGGGATAGGTTGAGCAATTTAAGCTATAGGAAATACATTGAGAGACAACATGCAGGGGCGATTGTTTGCCTGGCTCTGCAAAAGCGAGAACAAACAAGAAACAGTGAGAGCAGTTGTGGGAATGGATAGAGGGTTGCACGAGTCACAAGAAGGTGTAAGTTAATGTTTATATGAATATTATAAACAATTGTATGAGGAGACCTCAGAGTGTGAAGTGCCAGAGACACATGAAGCACTGTCTGAGATTAATCTGCCCAAGCTAAGTACGAAAGAACGAGACAGATTGGAGTTTGCATCACGATAAAATAATTAGAGTATGTAATCAAACTACCACCAACAGGCAAGTTCCCAGGGACAGACGGTCTCCCCAATGAATTTTATAAAGAATACAAGACAGATATTGTAAATCCACTGTTGGAAATGCTAATGAATCCCTGGAAACTGGCAGATTGCCCAGATCCTTAAAGGAGTCATTGATAGTCCCCCTTCCAAAACCAAATAAACCGGATATAGACTGTGGCTCGTATAGACCCCTGTCGCTATTAAATCAAGATGGGAAAATACACACCGCAGTGATGGCACTCAGTCTCAAACCGATCATAGCCAAGCTTATACACACAAGACCAGACAGGCTATGTCCCGCATAGAAATATCACCATTGATTTGCGCAGATTGCACCATGTGATAGATTGTATCCAAGAAGATACACGACAATGTGTGGTGGCAACAATAGGTGCAGCGAAGGCGTTTGAATCAGTCAGATGGCCATGGCTGCTCGCTGTGTTGGAGGGGTTTGGTATGGGGTCGACATATATTAGATGGGTGCAACTGTTGTATAATGAACCAGTAGCTAGGGTCAAAACAGGCAATATCTAAGAACAATGGCAGTTAAGTAAAAGTACGAGACGGGGTGCCCATGGTCTCTGATGCCCTTTATATTGGCATTAGAGCCACTGGCGCTTTATTTGCGGGATTAATATGGTGAGGCAGGGATAGATACGCTGGGAAGACGACAATTGATATCATTGTACGCAGACGATATGCTTCTTTACTTGCAACACCCTGAGACAAACGTGCAATATATTCTAGATGTGATGGAGCAATATGCTGCTTTGTCGGGTAGAACAATGAATCCACAAAAGTTGAGTCTGTTCCCATTAGGAGGATATATTGGGAAGCTGGTGCGCGCACTACCCGTGCTGCCGATTAAATGAGAATTAGACACGTTCCATTAGTTGGGGGTGGTCATTTATCCTGATCCTCAGACAGAATATACACACAACACAGTGAAAGCAATGAACGGAATTGAAAATTCCATCTTTTTGGACTAAATTGCCATTATCTATGATGAGCGCTGCTGAAGATGTTGATACTCCCGAGACTCCTTAACTTTTTCACAAATGTCCCGTTCACAATACCAAAGTCGTTATTCAATAAACTGCACAGTATTTGTAGGATCCTCCTGTGGCATAACTCTAGGTGCAGGGTGGCACTTTGGAAGCGCATGAATGCGTATGATCTAGAGGGAATAAAACTACTTAACTTTGAAGCATATTTCATTGCTAGCCAACTGCAATTTGTAGCTTAATGGCTATCGAACGAACAAACACATGAGTTGCGGCTGTTGCAAACAACAAGAGCCCAGTTCTTTCTAAACAAAGTTATATGGATAACGGACTCACGCGCAACCCGCTCGCCCAGGTTGATGAGATTGCGGTGTGTAATGTGGCATAGAGCCCGTCAATTGATGGGGAACATCGCACCGTATTCCCTGCAGATTCCACTGGTGGCGTTAGAAGGGGTGAGTGACCAACTACGGTTGAATGTGAGAAAATACTGGGAACCTAAGGGGGTGGCGACGGTAGGGGACCTGAAAAATGAGGGTTTGCCTAAGGAGTTTGGGGAATTGATAAATGAAACTGCAGTGCACCAAGGGCAACACCTTACACAATTCAGCCTTCTGAGGAATCTAAAGTGCAGATGGCCAGAGACCGGAGCTCCGTTGCAGCTAGATGAAATGATTGAGAAATGTTATGATGTGTCAGAAGGTGGGCAAGTCTCGCTGATATATGAGTTTATAATGTCCAAAATGGGGAAGGAGTTAGGGCAGACGAGACAGCAATGGGAGGCAGACTTGAAGGAACCAATGTCAGACGCAGTGTGAAACAAAGCTATGGCGTACCACAAAAAGGTGTCTAGAAACGCAAAGCTCCAACAAATCCAATTATATATAACCCACAGAGCATACCGAACCCCAAATAGGATAGCAAAGTTTAACCATGCAGCGGTACAATTATGCCCGAAGTGTGGGGAGGTGGATGCAGATCTGGTCCATATTTTCTAGGCCTGCATAGAGGTGGATAGATTCTGGGAGGAGGTGGCCTAAGCATTAGCAAAAGCAGATATCACCTTGGACATCGGATCCCCCCTGGCCCGTTTGCTGGGGAGCGTTGCACGGCCCAATAGAGCTAAACATGTTGGTAAACTGAGGGATCTAGTATATATATTAGCGAAATGCAGAATAGCGATGGGATGGAAAGCGCAAACAAGGCCTCTGGCGCACGTATGGTGGAGGGACTTACTAAAACAAGCGAATGCGGAAACTGGTGTGGAAAGAGGCTGTACACAGGACCTTGGACCAAGGAGAGTGAGGAGTGGAAGCTTGGAGACAGTTCGTTATGGATTTGGCCACTTCCACACCAGATGACAGAGAATTGGAGCACAGTCCCACACAGGTAGGTGCAGTTGCAGACTGGTTAGTGGAGAATAGACAGAAGAATGGTTATGTGGTGATGGGTAGGCTGAGGTAGGAGGGGGTGCAAGTTGGGTGGGACAGGGGAACAGATGAGATTTGTACTGTGATATGATGCACTCTATAATGCAATGTGTGCAAGTTGTTGTGATATAAAATTAAAATGGTTTTAGAAAAAGAAAAAAAAATTACTTTTGGGCTTTAATAACCAACATTCCTTCCTAAAGTGCCTGCCAAACAAATATTTTGTCTGCTGCCACATGGGAAGCATACTTTAACAGCAGACAATGTATATGCCCACCGATTCCTTAACAACAACAAAACAAAAAAAAAACACCACAGAATGGTCATTACATATTGAAGAAAGTGAAATCTTAAGCCTCATTTTGTCATCACCAATGTCACGAGCAGCTGGACCAAATGGTCTGACCAACGAGATGCTTAGATCAAACCATCTGACCTGGGCCAAAATTTTTACCACCCTTTTCAAAAAAATTATTGAAACCCCAAAAATACCCATGTCCTGGAAAAGAGCCATAATCATACCTATCCATAAATAGGCGATAAACTCTATCCGGCAAAACTATCGACCCATTAATGGATTGTGACTTTAAGATCTTTACACGCTTGGTTTTACAAGACCTGGAAAAATGGGCCGATAATTCTCAGATCTTATCTAAACATCAAGTACGATTTCGCAAAGGGCTTTCAACAATTCTGAACGGTGCAATTCTCAGTGCCCTGAAAGCTCAAAGTAAATAAAGTCCTCCCTTCCCACGTATGTAGCCTTAATTGTTCTGTCTAAGGTTTTTGACTTAGTTAACAGAAAAAAAGTATGGAAAACAATTGCAATCCTGGAATATTCCTCCAGGCCTATTGCAAATCATTATTGCTCTTCACAAGCAAACTTTCATGCAAGTCAAATTAAATTTACTGGGTGAACTTTCTTCCCACTATACCTGTGAACATCAGTGTTAGACAAGCGTGCATATTAGCAGCGCTACTGTTTAATCTATATCTCTCAGATCTTGCCTCGACTCTACGAAAAACACACTTCAGCTTCACCTGTAATTGGGAAATCTAAAATTCATATGTTGGCATACACTGATGATATAGCCCTTATCGACAACACCCCTATAGGGCTAAATCATTTTATTACAGCATTAGAAGCCTATGCCAAGATGAATGATTAGATAATTAATCTGATCAAATCTAACATTATTTATGGTTCCTCCTTAAACAGGCAAAGCAGATATTTGTGGAAAATAGACAAACAAGAAATTCAAATAGTTAAAAAAGTGAAATACTTGGGTTTCACCCTTAGAGCCAATACATCATTACAAGCCCCAACAGCAGTACTAGACTGTAAAACACATCAATATATGTGTCATTAAAAATATTGCTAAATTTGTATTGTCGTTTCGCATGGATGCCATTAATAGAGCTATAGAAAAGTAAAATTATTCCATCTCTCCTGTATGGAATGGAATGTACTCCTTGCGCACGTAAAGTTAACTGGACCGTCTAGAAGCGCATTTGTGGAATCAAACCAACTCTTCCTCAGGACACAAACTTGGTTTACACTCTCTACAATCTCACTATTGTTGGAAAGTGCCAACATTCTATTTAGCAATTCTTGTCCCCTTGGACCGGTCATTCTATTTAGACCTTCATGATCTTACCAACAGAGGTTCCAATACCTTTCTACTTACTCTTAGTGAAGATGCAGAAACCATGCCCGCACAATGTGATTGTACACAACAGACTCTTATTGAGAATCCTAATAAAGCTAAGCGATCATTGATGTGGCATGACTGGATAAAAACCAGATTATCTCTAACCAATTTAAAAAGTACTATATAATTTCCCTTGTACGAAAAGCCCTGTTCATATGTTCTCCCATATATCAGGCGATTTCCGAATCCATCTTTGCGACAAGAGTTGTTATGGTTTCATCTAAACTTAATGAAGACCAATGAGACGAATCGTACATGGAACACATTAGACCCTTCCGCTGGAACTTGTAAGTTTTGTGGAGAAGGCCTTACGCAAGATTTGAAACATTTATTAGTAGTCCGTCCCCCCCACTCTACCTTTCAGGCAAAAACATTTTGCAAGCTTTGTGCATGACATCTTTCGCATCAACACACACGTTTTTTGGCGAAGGTTATCAGGTGGAAAAGAAATTGCACTGTCAATTGCGCTGTTAAAATTGATAAATGAGTTGAATTTCATTAAGATTAATTTATGACAATTGTTTTGAAATATTGTTGCGTGCTGTGCCCGTTTTTATAACTCGAGTCATGTAGTTGCTTTTCAATTTACTTTTGATTAATTTTATTTTGTATCTGCTTTCAAATCCTCCGTTATATAATGATCACTGTTTCTTAAATTTCTTTTAATCAATTTTTATTGGTTAATTGTACATGATTTTATTTTGACGTACAATCGTTTTTATCATTGTAAATTCTTTTATGTCTCAGAAATATGATGTAATGTGTAAAAAGTCATTTTCTTTTGCTTGTGACTAAATGCACAATAAAAAAAATAAAAAGTTGGAGCCACCCAGCAGTGCCGTTGACTACAATTGACTACAGGGAGATGCTGCCTGCTGAACCCTGTTGTCGATAGTGGGAGACGCTGGTAGATCTGCGGCCCAGGCAAGGTTGCGGCTGCTGTGTGGCTTCTTTCTGGGCTGCCCCCATTGGGACATTACGTGTACTCTGTTGCCACCATGACAAAAGGAGGGGGTGGCCAGAAGAGGCAGAGTAACGTGGAGGCATTTGCCCGCCAATCCAGTAGGCCTCCTGTTGAGCCGTCTTTGGAACAAAGTGTGCAGGACACCCCCAATCTCAAGCAGTTGATGCATAGTATGCAAGTAGGGTTCGCTACCATGACAGTTAAGTTGGATGGCATAATCACCAATATCAGCACCCTCAGTGGCAAAATGGAGAGAGTATGCTCGAGGGAGACAGAGGCAGAGACGCAAATTGGAGTGGCAGAAGATGACATTGTAACCCTTAAGAAACAAGTGACAGGAATGGCCAGTGAAGTGACAGGAATGGCCAGTGATCTGAAGAGAGCGTTGAGCGTTGGTCAAATGAGACGACCTGGAATCGAGATCCAGGAGGAACAAAGTATGGAGTGGTGGAGGCTCTACTCAAAGTTTTGCTTGGGATCCAGGCCTTCTACGTTTGTGATTGAGAGGGCGCATAGAACACTGTCGATGAGAACTAAGCCGAGGGCCCCACCCAGGCCTAACATTGTGAGACTCCTGAATTAGAGACCGCAACCCCATCTTGAGACTGGCGAGAGAGAAGGGCCCCTTGAGATATGAGGACACCATGATCCACATCCACCCTGACTTCTCTACTGCTGTGCAACAGGAAAGCAGATCCTTTTTCAGGGAGTCAAGAGGCTGCTTAGAGAAATGCCAATTCCATGTGCTATGCTTTTCCCGGCACGGCTGCGAATACAGCAGATGGGTAAAGCCCTCTTTTTTACAATACCAGACGAGACACTGACCTTTATTGAGGCCCATATACCCATTTGGGCCCTGCAGGATGTTAGTGAGGAGTGGGAGATGGTGGCCTTGTCCACCTGTTGAGGGTTCTGTGTACTGGGTTTGATCTGGTCATGCCTGCTGTGGTTGTTGCAGGTGCCTGGGGGCCAATGCAGAGCTCATCACTCTCTCGTCGGGTGTGTAGTGTTGGCTGGTGTGCTGCACAAGATTGTACAGCTGGCAAACAAGTTTACTGTTCAAATATCCTTTATGTAGCTGAGTGGGATAGTACCGGAGACTGATGGAAGTATATGTGGTGATGCCCATGTGGAAGGTTGCTGGTATGGTACTGGTGTTAAAGTTGGGGCTAGGGAAGAGGGGGGAAATGGCATGGCACTGGTTTGGGGGAGCGATGTGGGTGGTTAGGAAAGATTTCCATTTATGGGTAATTTCCCCTCTAGTTTTGAACCCCTCATCTGACCATCCAAATATGACTCTTACCAGTGGAGCCCAGCCTTCTGTTGTATTCCGCTAGGCTTTTGCTCATTTTGTTATGGGGAAACGGACATGCTCGTCAGATTGTCAGTACTGGGAGGCTTTGTTTCCCTTAGTCTCTCACTTTGTTGCATTTTGTCAGTGCACAAGGTTCCTTCCAGTACAATGCGCTGAGGTCCCTTTTTCATTTTTAAGGCCCCAGACGCCCTTGAGGGATCTTTGGTGAATGTACAAGTGTGTCCAGGACAGAACTGGTGGCAGCAGTTACTTTTAAAGCATTTTTGACTCTTTTTTTAATTGTCCAAACTGCATTTACCGCATTTGGCCCAGGACAGTGGCCAGTGCCTAAAATGGCCATGCCTTGAAGGTGCTTTGTTCTGTCCTTTGGCCATTTTGTCCCTTTGCCTTCCCCAGGTCAAGTAGACCTGGGAAATTCCTTATTTGGGCATGCAGTCCCCCACGCAAACTGAAGCTTTTGCGGGCTTCTGCATGCTGTGTGTGTGTGCCCAGGATGTGGGCTGGAGCTGTCTAGTTTCAATACACATCCTGGTTGCCAGGATGTCTAATGTGCTGGGATGACTGGAACCACCATGGTCCACGATTGGTCTAAATCTGGGATGGCTGAATATGAGCAGATCTCTTATTGGTTTATCGTTTTGGCTTGAAGGAGATTTTGCAAAAGAGAAGGCACCCAACACCCATTCCAGGTCGATCTTCTGAGTTCACACCAAACTTAGTAAAGGAGCCAAGTATCCTGAAACCAAGAAGCAGATCCGTGGAACCGCTGGTGACACGCTGTTAGGTTTGGCAACCTGACACTGCTATTGTCCTGTCGGAGCCCCCGTTTCTGAACGAACCTAGAAGATCTGCAAGGGTGCTTTGACCCGTTGGAGTAGTGGGACCAACTACTCTCAGGACATCCGGCTTAACCTGTAAGCGAGCCTTTTTGGAAGTGTTCCTCGACAGTCCAGTGAACTAACCAGCTTATACGGGACCTTTGTCCTGGAACCGCTGCCGTCTCGAGTTTCGACTTGAGCATTTGAGGACCGTAAGCTTGAGGTATAAAGCACTCCCGCCGGGTTTTGTACACCTAGCATTCTTAGATCTGGAATTAGGAGAGTCTGCCTGAACCCGGGCATACCTGGATCTCGTGTCGCCCCGCTGTGGAGACGATCTTCGTGGGTGCCTTGCTGCTGTGTCCCCCTGTTCCCTAAAACGAGCTTCAGTGGAACTGGCCCGATCCCTTCACCAGAATCAGAGAAATCACCACTGTCCCGCCATGGACTAAGGTCCCGGAACGCAACCCCTTAATGCCACAGAGACGCACAACTGCGGGATTCGGGATTCAGACATGCAAACGAACTGGACTTGACTGGCAAAGTTTGGTCTGTAGTGCGCCTAGGGTCGGGCAAGTACTTGCATCCGTTACCAGTGGCCCCTGGCACATCCATAGACTTTTACACACAAGCGTCCCCTGAGGGTCACTCTCCTTTGTTAAGATAGCCTGTGCAACCAAGCAATTCCCGATTCTTGGAATTTGCTCTGCCCTCTTGTGGAGAACCTTCTTGAATAGTGGGAAGCTATTCTTCATCACCTCTCCCACCTTCCTGAGCCAGTACAGCCCTCTGAAGACTTTAACCGCACGATCGAGTGCTCCGGCAGTGAATTTACTTTTTAGCGCAAGGCTCCACACTTCTTAGGGACTGGACTGCCTATTAGTTAGGGTTTCAATTGTTGTTGTTGAAGGACTAACTTATAACAAAAGATGTTCCCGAAAGGCTCAAGTTGTGATATAATTTAGAAGACTGTCAGTGCATTTCAACTGATAGCTTAAACAGAACGAATCATTCAGTGAAACATATGCATTTTTGTGTCACCAGTCAAACAAACCTCAATTGTGCCTATTGTTGATAGCACATATAATACAACAACATTCAAAAAACGAATATGTAAAGAAAATATATATTTTTATTTAAGAAAAGAGAACACAAGTATAGCCACTTGTTGGCTTAATACATGAGAACTATTTACACAAAGAAGTAAGCATAAATAAACAAATCTGCAAATATAGAAAAAGTAAATTCAGTTTTGTTAGGAAGGGCACAAGAAATTTAGAGGAGGAAGAAATAAGGAGAAAAGAAAAACAGCATAAACAATTGGTAAAGCAAAAAAAAAAAAAACATGTATTCTGTTGAAGGTCTTTTATCCATCCAAATTAGACGAAAAACACTAGTTCTAATGAAGATCTTAGTCTATCCATGCAATTTGTCTATGGATAAATTGAAAAGCTGGTAAATCATAACTAACTGACCCTTACTAGCTCAGGGGTAGTCTTTTTCACATAAAAGCTAAAGAAAAATTATGCAACAGGAAAGAATATTGTGCATTACGCCTAACTCAGGCAAGGAAACAAAAAACATAACACAAGAGAATTTGTGTAGCAAACCAAAAGTAGGATAAACATTTACTTTTAATTAAAAAAACCTGCAAGGTTGTGTCATAGGCTGAAATGATGTACCAATATACACTGATGCATTTAGTAAGAAAACAACCCTAGAAGGTTATGTCACAGGCTGCAATGAAGTACAACCCTATTATGTCACAAGCTGAAATGGTATACATGACACAGACTGAAGTGATGTACTACGCCTTCCGCTGATAAGCATGGGTGGCAGGGTCCTATGGTCACAGGTACACATGCACCTATACCTCGGGCGTGGCATAATTGGCGTTTCGGTGGTGTGTAGACAGATAAGGACCACCTTCTTCTGGAATGTTCGATCTTAAATTGAGCCCCTACAAAAGCAATCAGATGTAATCCCATCATATTGTAATATATCATAAACATTATTAGATTCAGTGAGAGGTCATAATGTGAGAGGTGAGTTAAAAATACCAACAGATGGTGAAGAACACCAGGCAGCCGTCCCTTTGAGATGGCCTGCCTAAAGTATATTTGCACTGTGTGACCCCTTTCTTTGCAGGTTGTGGATCTCTACTTGTGTATAGTTAGTGTTGTGTTAGTATTGTTAATATTGCGGAGATTTACTTTGTGTTTGAATTAAAAAGGCCTATGATAAACGTATATGTATTTTTGATATATACACCTGACCAAGAGTAATTTGTTGTGTCGTTCACTGTGTGTGCTCATTGTGGGCTTTCGATCACCCTCACCCCTCCTGAGACCTAGTCTTGCCTGCCGCCAATGCTACCTCAATTGGTTTGGCTTGTCCAGTACCCTGTTCCGAGAAACTAGGCTGGCCTTCTGAACCTCTGCCCACCAGGTCGGAGTTCAGAAATCCATCTTAAGATGGGTGGAGGGATGCAGGGGAGTTGTTGGGAGGAAAGCTATTTAAAATATGGTTTGGCAAGCGCACAGTACACGTCGCGTTTACTGCTACCTTCGACTTGTTTAGATGGGTTGACCTTAATCCATAAACGTGTCAAGTTTGAACTATTACACTCACATGTTGACCCTGACGGTCGTTATGTTGTAATGCACTGTAAGCTGCTGGGTAAGGAAGTGCTGCTGGTGAATTCATATGGGCCTAACCTGGATGACCCTTCGTTCTATACAGACTTTTATTTTGATGGCCTACCCTTGACGCCAATCATATGGCGAGGGGACATGAACACAATCTTTATTATGGACCTGGACCGCAACGGTAGAGCGCCCAGGTCCCTGTCGAAGGCAGCAAGCTGTTTACTAAGTCGTAGGACTGGCCACGCACTGTGTGACGTATGGCAGATTCTGTATCCGACGGCTCAGGGGTTCTCTTACTATTCATCGGTGCACGACATGTCCTCTGGGAAAGACTTTTTTAAATCTCGTAGTGCCTGGTGGGCCAGACCATATTGGCCGATATACTTCCACATATGTACTCTAACCACTCGCCCATAGTACTTTCCCTGATATGGGGAGGGACTTCTCAGAGCCCTGTTTCTGTGACTCCATCACAGAAGGCGGGGAATCAGGATAGAGGGACGGATGGAGATCTTCTTGCTGTGTGCAGGATGATTTGTTACTGTATATTAGGGATCCCCAACATAATTTAGACCCCATCATGGAAGCCATAACTCACATTGGCAGATATTCGGGATTTACTATAAACTATAGCAAATCTGAGGCGTTCCACTTGACTGATAGTATGCTGCACCCTCGTTCTTGCTACAATGGGCACTGGATAGGTTTAGGTACCTATAGTCTCTAGGGACAGAGGGGTGCTGATGGCCGTTAATTTTATGGCCCATGCTATGAATGTACACAAAACACTGGATCTTTGGTCTAGGCTGCTGATGTTGTTCGCTGGCGCTTGGCGTTGATGAAAATGGCTTTGGTGGCCAAGTTGCTGTATTTGTTTGTTAATGTGCTGCTCTGGCCGCGGAAGCAATACTTTAGAGACTTGCACAGCAACATGGTTAGATTTCATTGGCACTTGGGTGCTGTCGGAACAAAAAGGGCGTGATATGACTCCTCCTTACAATAAAGGGGGGTGTTCACTAACCCACACATAGAGATATATTGGTTGGCTGCCGAGGCGCAGTTCGCAACTTACTGGTATGGGTTGGATGGGATTCCTCAGCATGTTAAACTGGAGAAAGCAGCGGCTGGGGAGGCAGACATGAAGTCACTGATTTTAAACACTAGCTACAAAGACTGTCTCTTCGAACCCGTGCAAACAATGCATACTGCCTGGAGAGGCATATTGGAGAGACTACTACGGGCAATCCATAATACCGCTGGTTGCCGATGTGGAGGTTCCTCACCCTTTCCCTGACGTGGGATGTCTTGCTGAGATTGCATTGGGCCGGACTGGGATATCATGTCATTGGGGATCTGTTCCCCGAAGGTCCATTTTTGACGCCCCACACCTGACGGGAGGGACATAAGGGTATAGCTATGGAGCTGCTGCAGTTCTATAGACTGAGGGCGGCCGTGCAAAAGAAATGGGAATGCTACCCTGTCGAGCCCCATAAAAATGCATTGGCGGTACTTCTATCCAACTCCTATGGTTGTCGTAGAATACGGACTTCCTTCTATAAAGGAATTCTTGATGGGACCCTGGTGGGGATGGATAGGTCCCAGGAGAAGTGGGTGGCGGAATTGGGGTTGGAGGTAACTGAGGGTCAATGGAAGTCAATGTGTATGTTTACCAAGAAGGTATCGATGAACATGAGGTTGAAATCAATCCAATATGACTCTGTGCAGTCATTACTGTTAGAACACCATCCATGTTGTGTATTCAAACTGTATGTATAAGGTACTCTGTATAATGACTTTGATGTAATTTAACCGGTCAATAAAGTTATATATATATATATATATATATATATATATGGATCCAATATAAAATCCTGCCTATGCTGCATTAAACTCCGCACAAGTTGGGGAAGATATACCCAGAGCATGATGGTTGCTGCCCAAGATGTAACTGAGCAGACAGAGGTTAAGCACACATGAGCGGTTCTGGAAGAGTGTCTATGAAAACTGGCTCTTAGTTGGGGAAGCGGCTGGAGAAGCTGACTAAGAGTACGCTGTTTGGGGTGTAGGGTGATTGAGGTCCTTTCTGAATATGGGCTGCATGGAGCCAAGAGGTTTATCTTGTGAAAATGAAAAGACCGGCACCCTCCCAGCGCACATGACTGGATGATGGAATTAACGTGGGTCAATGACTGGGAGGATGCATATATCACGATGCAGCCGATCTTGTCCCGTCTGAAGGACTTAAGCATGTAGTTCCACGCATTCCTTGTTCCTTGCCAAGACCACTGAAGTTTTGTAATGCAGATGTTGATTGCATGGGATTTTGTAATATTGTTACTGCACAGTCGATAATGCAACGATTGTACTGTTGAACAATGTTTTGCTGGCATATTGTAATTATGATAAATGTTAAAGATATTTGTACCGCGCACCGTCACCAACAGAATTGGTCCCCAGGTGCTCAGGCGGATCTGTAAACGATGAAGGTGGGATGGGTTAGTAGGTTGAAGAAGGGAGTAGGATAGTGAGAGGAGTGGTGTTCTGTTGGCAGCTTCAACTCAGTATACACCTGGTGCTGAGCTTTGGTGCGGATATCGGATCGGAGTCAGTCTGCGTGTGCTGTTGTTCCGGCTTATGTGTTGTTGCAGTGTTGTGAAGTGCGTGCGGCTTGTTGTGCGAGAGATGGTTGTGTGAGTTTTTTGAGTGACATAAGTATGCAGAGTTTGAGCTTATATTGGTTACTGGGTTACCCGACCTTTACCAATGCTAGCACTCGCAGTTCTAAGGAGTGTGGCACTTGTTGGCCCTCACATTCCCATCTAGGCACGGCGCAGGCCAATGTTTAGGGCTCCATACAGGTGTGGTCATGCCAACATTCACACTTTTAACTAGACGCGGCGCAGGCTAGTGTTTAGAGATCAGTCCAGGTGTGGGCATGCTAACATTCACAATTCCATCCGAACGCCACGCAGGCAGGTGTTTACGGCTCTAAGTGTAGCACATGCTAGCATTCACGTTTTTCTAGGCACGGGCATGTTATCCTTCAGTCGATCCTATCCAGATGCGACGCAGGCCAATGTCTATCTAGATGCATCTGCCGGTCTGGGTGTATTCGTCCAGTACGTACGAGTGGGAGAGTCACTAGAGGGCGTTCGTCTGGGTCTGGGTATGTGGTCAGTCTCTGTACCCTTTCTTTGTGGCCGTTTTCTATGATGTCTTATGCTCCGTCGAGTGGTTGGTTCTTTGGCTTGAGTGTTTGTCCAATTTAAGAGTGGCCGAGGTTGGAGTTATTTTCATCATTGTTTTAGTGTATGGGCACTCTAGTGCGTCTCCGTAGTGGTTGAAGAGCCATTATTTGAGCATTTTCCTGAATGCTAGGTGGTTTGTTGTATTCCGTATATTCTTAGATAGGTCGATCCATGTTTTGGGTGCCTGGTGAGAGAAAGACGATCCTCCAAGTTTTTTTCTGTTGTAGGGTTTTGGTTCCAGGCGTATGTCGGTGCTTGATCTTAGTGTTGTTGTCGGTTGATGTAGGCGTAGTTTGTAGGAATTCTGCGCCTTGTTTGTGTATTGCTGTGTGCGTGATGCACATGGCCTTGAACTTTATTCGCTGTTTCAGCGGTAGCCAGTGTAGTATTTTTAGCGCGGGTGTGATGTGTTCTCTTTTGGGTAGCTTGAGGAGGAGTCTGGCTACTGTATTTTGTATGCGTTGCAGTTCTTTTAGAAGTCGTTCAGACATGCCCAGGTATAGGCTATTAGCATAGTCTACTCTGGACATGATCAGCGTGATGATGGTAAGTGTTTTGTTGGTGAACGACAAAAACGGTAGGATCCTTTTTGCTGCTCGCAGGAGGAAGAAACATTTCTTGATTACTGAGTTTACTTGTGGCTCCAGGGTGAGGTTGTTATCCATCAGGACCCCTAGGTTTTTTAGTTGATGGTTCTGGTGTGGTGCCGCGCTCTCTTGGCCAGGGGATGTAGTTGATGTCTCCTCCCTTTTTTGAAACAATCATCTCCGTTTTGCCTGGGTTGATTTTGAGATGGTTAAGGTTCATCCAGTTGAATATGTCACAAAGGCAATTCTCTAGTGTGGTGTTTTCTTCTCGGGTGTCTTCTATGTTGAAGATTGAGTATCGTTGGCTTAGTTGTAGCATGTGAGGCCGTGTTTTTTGATGAGTTTGATTAATAGGTACATGTAGATGTTGAATAGAAGTGGGGAGAAGGATGATCCTTGTGGTCCTCCGCACGTGGAGACTCTGGGTTTGGATTTACAAGGTTTCATCCATATTGTTTCTGTTCTGTTTGTTAGGAAGGATTTGATCCATAGTAGGGCAGTGTCCGTTATCCCTAGTCCTTCTAATCTCTTTATGAGGATGGCGTGGTTGACAGTGTCGAAGGCTGCAGACAGATCAAGGAGAATCAGGGCGGTGCTGTTGTCCGAGTCTGCGTTTGTTTTTAGGTCGTCCCATATTGAGAGGAGAGCCGATTCTGTTCCTCTCACAGGTCTGAAGCCAACTTGTGCCTGGTCTAGTAGGCAATGCTCTTCTATGAATTATTGGGTTATTTGGTAGACGTACGTTTCTAGCAGTTTGGCTATGTAGGGCATGTTGGAGATGGGTCTGTAGTTAGATGGGTCCTCCACGTTTCCTGTTGTGTCTTTAAGTAGTGGCTTGATGTAAGCCGATTTGAAGGCCTGCGGTACTTTGCCTGTTGAGATTGAGAGGTTGAGGAGATTCCTGTGGTATTCCATGGGGGTTCCTTTTTTGAGAATTGTTTTGTATATGTCCGGGGGGCAAGGGTCTTCAGGAGAGCCCGATTTGTTGCTTTGGTTTACCAGTTTGACGAAAGCCTCAACTGATATTTCTGGGAAGTTTCGTAGCTTGTTTGTGTGTTCCTCTTCTGTGTCGGTGGGGTTTGAGCTGTGAACGCTTGGTTTGTATGGTGTGTTGGATGGAGGTTATTTTGTTTTTGAAGTGGTCTACGAGGTCCTCGCAAGGTTTCGTCGATGGGATTGGCGTGTTGTTGCAGGCTGGTGGGTTTTTTATTTCGTTTATGATTTTGAATAGTTCTTTTTGAGCGTTTGGTGCTCTGGAGATTCGGTTGTCGTAATGTTTCCTCTTCGCTTTTTGTATTTCCTTTTTATATGCGCGGATCCGTTGTAGGAATTTCAATTTGTTTGCGGTGGTGTTGTTGGTCCTCCATTCAGCTTCTAGTTTTCGGTTTATCCTTTTCATGGCGTCGAGTAGTGGGGTGAACCATTTTCCTGTAGTTTTCTTGCGTGATGGGGTGAAGGGCTTTTCTTTGGTGATGTTGTCAACGGTTGTTGCGATCCAGGTATGAAGTAGGGCAACTTTTTTATCTAGGTCTGCTTCTTCCATGGTTGATGCTTGCGGTTTGCTGAGTTCTAAGAGCTTGGTTAGGTTGGAGTTTTTTATGGTTCTCCAATTTCTTTCCATCTTGATGGGTTGTTTTTCTTGTTGCTTTTTTGTTGGAGCGGCCGTTGTGATTATGAACGGAATAATGAGGTAGTCGCTCCAAAGTATTTGAATTGGGGGTGTCGTGGTGATGAGATCCTTGTTGGCGAAGATTGCGTCAAGTGTGTGCCCTGCTGAGTGGGTTGCTCCTTTGACTAGTTGTTGTAGGTTCATGGTTGCTAGTTGGGCGGTTAAGGATTTTTGTGTGGTTGTGGTTTCTTCGTCGAACCAGATGTTGAAATCTCTGTGGATGATCAGATGATTGTACTTGATGGCTGGGGTAGTGATTGCTTCCGTGAAAGCGTCTATGAAAGTCGCATCGTAGGTTGGTGGTCTGTATATCAATATGAATTTCAGGTTGGTTTTGGGGTTTACTGAAAGTCGTAGTATTAAGGATTTGCATTTGTCGATGTTTAGTGGATCTTCCATTTTGATGGCCAGTTGTTCCTTGTGGATGATCGCTAGTCCCCCCTCTCTTTTGGATTTTCTGTTTGTTTGGATGCATTTGAAGTCTTCAGGCAGGCAGTTGTTGAGGGTGATCTTGTAGTTGTCGTCTAGCCATGTTTCGGTTACAAATAGGATGTCTATGCCTCCTTCTGACAGCAGGTCGTATATTTCCGTTGAGTGTTTGGACATTGACCTTGCGTTTATTAGGTTACAGTGGATTCTCTGGGTGGGATTTTGTTTTGAGGTTATTTGTTGTTTGAGTTTGTAATTGTCCGTTCGTGGAGTTTCTGCATTGATGTCGTTAGGATGAAGAAGAACGGCGACAGCTGCTTCTTCATTGAAGCGGTCTAATAGGTTGATAACAGGGCTAATTAGTCTTGGTGTTTCTGCTGTGATGCTACTCGGATGAAGATCAGCGGTGGTTTCTTCATTGGGTCCGATTGTTGGGTGGGGGGTGGCGTGCTGGTTGTTGGTACTTCGCCGTATTGTGCAGGGCATAGTGGGAATCAGTGTTGTCCCTCTGTTCTTGTGATGTAAGGGGTGATGGGGTCGGAGCCCTCCCACTCTCTTGTCGATTGCCCCCATCTTTTTTCCGTGTGTATCAGGAAATTCTTTGCATGTTTCGAGGTTTCCGTGTTGGGGGGTCGGTGTACCGAGGTTGTTGCGAGGTAAGGTGCGAGGTATAAGGATTTTTCTCTTGTGGATTTTGTTCCAGTTGTGGCTTGAATTATGCTTGAAGAACTTAAATAAAGGTTATTAAAAAAAAAAAAAAGGCTGTGGCATCAATGTTGATCGGGATCAACAGAATTGGCTGGACAGCTCGAAACATAACAGCTATCAGCCAGTACATCCGCAGGTGTGATATAAGATACATGGACATATTGAGTGCTCGCTGCCTAGAGGCTATAGTACATTGGATAATCAACCTTAACGCAGCATACCTGCCGATTGGAAGTAGGTGCCATCATGTCAACTCCAAGTCATATGGGATATATGATTGGACTATTCGACCTGCAAAGCGGGTACTGAGGCAATAAGTTAGAAGATGTCACAGGGCCGATTAAACTGCCTCTGAAAAATGAAGATTGATAAGGAAGGAGAAAAATGCCAATGAACAACTGGGTAAAGGGATAAAGATATGCCAATTATAATGCAGAATGGCACAGGATGTACATCATCCTTAGCTCGGGAGACTCCAGGAAATTCTGGCATCAAAACCTTTGAGGCAGAAAAACTAGTCTTGTAACCATCCATACTGACAGAGTTTGATGAAGAAACTATATTATGGTGCCATTTGGTGATCCCAGTGATGGCACAATTAGATCCCTGGATGCAGTATTCTGCAGTGTGTATACTATGATAGAGACTGCATTTAGGAAACAATAGCTAAACTAAAATCATTGCGGTCACGAGGCCCAGATGGCCTGGCAAACGCAATAACAAAATATCCAGAGGTTTGGGCTGCTTTGCTGCACCAGCTATTTCACACCATCATGGCAAATAACTCCTTGCCTGGATCATACAAAATGGCAACACTGATCTCCGTTTACAAGAAAGATTTGTAACGATCCTGATAAGTACCAATTACTGGCGTTACTAGATGTCCCTAGCAAATTCTTCTCTAATCTGGTCCTAAGAGAGCTCAAAACAGGAGTCAAGAACTTTGGTATATTGAGTGATTTTCAGAAGGGGATTAGAGCTGGGTCTTTCACGACACACAACATTTTGGTCCTAAATACTTTAATACAGAATCCAAGAATGAAGAACAACCCCCCTCTATAAATGCTATATGTAAATTTTTCCGCCGAGTATGATACGTCATATACCGTGGATCAAACTGAGAAAGATGGGATTGCCAGACGGCCAGCTCTCAATAATAGTACAAAAACATACCAATACCAGCGTTCAGGTCTGGATGAACAGTATGAGGGCCATGATGGAATAAGTTAGTGCTAGCAGAGGATTGCAACAAGGATGTGTGCTGGCCCCCCATGCTGTTCCACCTGTACCTGGCTGATTTACATGAAATCTAGGTGTAGGTAATAAAAAAAAAAAGCGTTACCCAAAATTAGGTGATCGACATGTGATATGGATGGCATAAGCAGAAGGCGTGGTGTTTGATCAGACCTTCGTAAGCATAAAACGCAGTACTTTGAGACGCGAATACGCTAAGGCTTGCGGCCTACAATTCAATTTAAGTTAAATAAAAATAATTTCTACAGGCATTAGTAAAAATTCATCATTGAAAATCAAGACCTGAACTTGTTGCCTCCTACACTTACTTGGGGCAGGCAATATACGTCAAGAATGGGTATCGGGAGTTAAGTTAGCAATCTGATGACAGTACTCAAGAACTTTGCTAGTAAAACCGCAGGATACCTCCTTAAAGGCATCGTCATGACATGTAAGCAGAGTTTATGACTGCAATTGTATATGGACTGGAGGCTAGCTTTGGGTTACATAAGAATTGGTTACATAAACTAGAGTGCAATATACGGAGGTGCATACTAGATGTACCGCAAGGATAGCGGCCATTAGGCTTGTGCTTGGCTTAATCTCTATATAATATTTTTTTATTTAGTTTATACAAACCGTTATACAACATTATTTATAATAGCATTTAACAAGAATTACCATACATATAAATAAAACCAGTAATGATCACATATAAAATTACATTACTCCTAACAGCAGACTAGTCGCATATTAAATCATCCTATCAACAGGCATTAAAAGGGCCAGTTTGCATCCAGAAGACCAATAATCTGCTTAATAAAGTGCATCAGTGCAATATTTATTCTTGTTCGATTTCCCCATCAACAATGTATACCAAAATTCATTTGCAAACAGATTCTGCATTTGAAACAAATCCATGGAAAAAGGTCATAGTCAATAAGCAGATTTTGGGGCAACTTATAATCAAGGGTCTCCAAGTCTCTAAAATATCTTTCTCGTTACATAAACAACAGTATCTTTGGTCCGTTGGTAACCCTCTTCTTGGTCCCCAGACCTCCAGAGTAGATAGCGGATTCAACCTGAATTTCATAAATACCATAGATACTTATCTGGGAAACACCTTAGATAATTCAAAAAGGCGTCATCAAATTTCCTTATAGTCAAAACATACTATTAACGAGCTAAAGCGAATAAACACTTAATTGTGTTTCACCCAGTCAAACGCTCGTTTTTTACACTCAACTTTAAGTGGGTTTACCGTCAAAAGATTTATCACACCCAGCTTCCCTTAACCTCTTAAGTGCCAGGCTATTATGCAAGTCAATGCAAAAAAGAACAAGCACACGCGTCCTTGGCACTTTGTCTGAAACTGTTCAGCACCATAGAGGAACCTTTTAATAAAATATCCATATATGGCAACGTTTGCATCAAAAGGGTCCTCCTGTAAACTAAAGCCATGACTAATCCAGAGTGTCTTCTTCTCAAGTTTTCTGCCAAAACTTTAAAATGGACATAGATGTAAGGCTGCTCTAATGTTCTGTCAAATGAGAAATACTTTAGATCCATAGGTTAGGCTCCTGACTGGGGAAAGGGCTTGAATTCAAAAGATAATTGGTCAACAAAGCTAGTGAGCACGATTAGATTTCTTACTACCAACACATAGCAGAGCTGAACACTTCCAAAACGTTTTCTAGACTATTATACGTCACAATAACTACTGCAATTTCCATCACCAAAGTACAGAAGAAGTGTTGTTCTCCTAAGAATGGGTAAAATGTCTACCTTGGCAGTTTGTGTGCCATGGAAAGGAGTGAAGGTAGCAAATGAGTTCTGTTGAATATGCAAATGCAAGGACGTTCTAGAAACAAAACGATATGCGTTGGTGTAGAATTTTTCAAAAGGTACTATGCAATACATGCCCACGCGGTCTCACTCACGCCTGCAGCACAATGATGAGACGGAGACGAGAGGATGATTACACACGTCTTTATTCATCCAACTCTCAATGTTAACTGCTTCCTCCCGCCTCCTCCTGCCTCCCGCCCCTCCCTGGAACTCCCTGTTCCTTCCCACGTGATGAGGGAGTACTCGAGGAGTGCCGACGTCACACACCCCCGGTACTAAACACAATGATGACTCTAGTTCTTCTCCTCAATCAATCGCGGAGGTTGGTTACGAGCTTTCTGAGGTCTGCTCGTGAGTCTCACAGGCTCAAGGCCCTAAGCGTCTTCCGGACACAGAGGGGCTCGTTCATCGCAAGAGTCCTCTCCATCACCATCATAGGATGTGGTATTGGCATCCGGAACGGGGGTGTTGTCCGGGATGGTGCCTGGCATGTGTCTAAAGTGTGATGAATTTCTGCTGATGCTTTTTCTCACACCTTCTGCTGTGATGAGGGAACCCTTTACATGCGTCACTATTAGGGGTTCTTTATCAAATGCTGCCATTGCATTCCTGCTTTGTGGTGGTCATGCTATGACAACGTCTCCAGGTTCCATGTTATTTGGCTGGGCTCTCCAGTCATAAACAGCCTGCTTCTTCATGTGCTCCTTGCGTCTGGAGTCTTGTTCTTGCATTTCGGCATCTCCCTTATATCTTTCATCGGGACTGGTTGCATGGGGCAACCTTGTTTGTATGTTTCTGCCGAACATGACTTTGGATGGTCTCTTCCCCGTGGAGCTATGCGGGGTGTTCGGAAATCTCGTAGTAGCTTGTATAATAACTTCTCTACCGGTTCCCTGGTTAGTCGAGCAATTTGTACATTCCTCTTTACACTGCCCATGAAGAGTTCTACTGTGCCGTTCGCATGCAACCACAGTGGTGTGATGCGGCGATGTGTAAATCCTATATACTCTGAAGTCTTGTCCCGTGAAAGGTTGCCCATTGTCTGATTTCAGGATTCGTGGAATGCCATATGTGGCGAACATCCTGTCAAGAGCGGGGATGGTGTGGTACGCAGAGGTTGATGGCACGAATTGTAGATCCGGGAAACAAGAGTTTTCATCTACGGCCACGAGGATGTGCTCGCCACCTTCCAACGGTCCGAAGAAATCTAATGCGATTTTGTCCCGTGCCTTTTCCAGTAGTTCTGTCATGTTTTCTGCGTATGTGGGGCAGTGCTGGAGGAGGTCTTCCACTTGAGTGTCTAGACAGGGAAAACACTTTTGTCTGAGCATTCTTTTGGTCGATACTATGCGTCTGTGGCCTTCATGAGCTAGGTCTAACAATTTGCAGCGTAATGCTTGGGGAAATCACAATTTTCGTTCCTTTCAGCAGGAGTCCTTCGTCTGTCTTGGCTAATGCGTCCTTGACGGCCATCAGGGAGGTGAGATATTGTTTTGTTTCCTCACAGATGTTCTCCCCCGCCTATTTAGCCTGTTTCCAGTGCCCTGTTTCGATGCATTGAAGGATGTCGCAATCCTTGGTCGTTCTGTGTTTCCTGTGCAATTTAATGAGGGTGCAGACTTATCAGTGTGTTACCTTGTCTGATGTAATCGATGTATTGATTGGCGATGTAGTGAGCGATTTGAGGCTCTTTGCAGGGATGGCGTGACAGGAAATCCGCCGGGTTGTGCTCCTTTGCTGGTCTGTGCACTATGTTGAAACTGTAGTCCTGCAACCTCAGCGCCCATTTGGCCTGCGGATTCCCATAGATGAACAGTAGTGCCTGATGGTCGGTGAGCCCTGTAAACGGTTTGCCATACAGGAAAAGGTGGAAGTGCTCACAGGCCCACACCACTGCTAGTCCCCCATTTTCTGCCTGTGAGTAGGCCTGTTCTGTTTTTGGGAGGCACCTGCAGGCCTTGCGGTGCTGTCCCTAGTGTCGATCTGCATCAGGATGGCGCCCAGGCCAACCAGGCTAGCATCTACCACCAACTCTGTATCCCTTTTGGAATTGAAGTAGGCCATGTTCTTGCGTCTGATCGATTGAAATGCCCGTTGACACTCCTTTGTCCATGTAAAATTGGTGTTCTGTTTTGTGAGAGCTCTGAGGGGCTCGCTGACGGAAGCAAAGTCTAGTATGTAGCGGGTGCAATAGCTGGCAAGCCCGAGATATGAGCGAAGATCCAATATGTTTCTGGGTGGCCCAGCCTCATTTCGTGCCGTAACGTTTTCGGGATCCGAATGGGATTCGGGATACCATCTGATGAAAATATGTGCCCAAAAAAACAGGAGGGTTTGCTTTCTGAATTCGCATTTGTCTTTGTTCAGAGCGAGGGGGGCTTCTTCCAAGGCCATGCAGACTCGAGTGAGTGCGTTATCGTGCTGTTTCTTGTCTTGTCCGAAAACTAGGATGTCGTTGCTGTAATGCAAGCAATTTGGTATGCGCTTTATTACGTTGTGAATTTTGGATTAAAAAATGTCAGCAGCTGAGGAGACTCCGAAGCCGAGCCGTTTATACCTGGTAATCCTAAATTAGTAGCAATGTATCTGGAGTTTTTACTTACTTCCAACTGATGATATCCCTTGTTGAGATCTAGTTTGGAGACCCTTGTTGAGATCTAGTTATAGTGGCGCCATTCAACAGCTGCACCATATCGGCGATACGTGGGGCTTGGTCATTCTCGTAGAATGGCTTCATTCAGCCTGCGCATGTCCACACATATGCGTATGTTTGTTGAGTCCCTCTTCGGCACAGGGACAATTGGGAATACCCAGGGGGTGGGTCCTTCTGCGGGTTCAATAATGTCTACTTCGAAGAGTTTCAGGAGTTCCTCTTTGACTTGTTTCTGTATTTTTATCGGAATTCGCGATGGTGTTGAGCTACTGGAGGAACTCTTGGGTCGATGTGCAGGTCTATCTGGCGTCCTTTTATGTTTTCCAAGGCCCTTGAACAGAGTTGGAAATAGTTGTTCAATTTTTGCTGTTGGGTCGAAATAATTGTGGACCATCAGCCTGTATAATACATGCATGAGGCCCATGCAAACGGCCGTCTTGTAGCTTAGGATGCAGCCGCTCTCTGTGGCGGCCTCAAGTACGTGCATGGAGATTTTCCTTGACTGTCCTTTGTATGTGCAGGATGCCATAAAATACCCCTTGCATGGCAATGGTGTCTTTGATCCGTACAAGAAGATGCAAAATTTTGCTGGTTGAAGCCGCGAGGCTTGTGGTATGCTGTTGTATACTTCTTCGCTGATGACGTGGACGGTTACTACCGTGTCAACTAGGAACTCAGCAGCTATCTGGTTTACTTGAATGATAAGGGTTGGTCTGCGTTCCTTTGCTGTTGGGTTGCCTACCGCGTACAAAGTATGCTTTCTTTCTCGGTTACTTTCAATGCTTCTCACTCCTCCTTGCGTCGTCTTCGGATGATGCACTTGACCTGTTGTCCGATTGTGAGTGTTCAACTAGGTAACGTATGTACCTCGGGGGTCTTCTTCTTGATCTTGATGGTTTTGGCTTGCTGTCACGCCAGTCGCTCGACGTTCGGTCATGTGGCCTTCTCTTCCTTGGGTCTGCGCAGAGGAGGCTCAAATGTTAGTCTGGTGCAAAGCCCTGCCAGAGCATCCAGCCAATCTCTTCCATGTGATTGTTTTCCTTCGCCCCGCATCTGACTTTGATACATGCGGCACACCGTTTTAAAATGATTTGTCTCCCCCACAGACTAAAAACTGTTGTCCGATGTGGGGCATGGGCCCTTGTGCGGCTATTCGTAATCGCACCCGTAACAGAATGGTTCGCTGTTTCCTCTGAGAGGGGTGTCTAACTTGTTGATGCTTTCGAATTTGCCATAGGTTATTTTGATTTCACCCAGGCCTTCGACTTGGGAAGCCAGGGCTGCATCAGAGTGTGCGATGCGCAAGATTTCCTCTAGTGTGCATGGTTTCTGCAGTAGTCTTTTTCTGAAGTCTGCACATACTTATCCCACTATGATTTGTGACCTCAGCGCTTTGTTGTTTGAGTAGCTATTGAAGTTGCAATGTTTCATTTTCGCTCTAAGCCCCATGACGAAGGCATCCATGGATTCTCCTTTTGATTGCTTGGTCCTGTGGAACACGTGCTTTTCATAGTCCACGTTCGTGTGAGGAGTGAAATAGTCTGTCAGGATCGATTTTAGGTTTGCATGCGTGTCCGTTGTGTCATCGGGGAACTCATCCACGATGTCTCTGACATTGAGGCCAATAGACATCGTGAGGAAGGTGTGCTTCTTTTCTTCATCTATGGGCCCAATCGCCTTAATGCGCACCTCAAAGTCTCTGATTCATCTCTTCCAGCGAGGCCCAGGCTGCTGGTTTCCGTAGGGTCGAAATGTGTGGGTAGCTGCGTGATAAGGCTATCCTGCATTCTTGAAGGTAAGGTTGCTGCAGGTTTGAGGAGCACTGTGAGTGTGTCATCCCCAGACATTTCTTTCTTTGACTGTGCACACTCTCCCTCTTCTTATACTCTATGCTGATGACAAGTCCCCACTATTAGGAATTATGTTTTCTGTGCCTGTGAGCACTGGTGTCACTGACCTTGGTGAGAAGTTGCTCCCTGGTGGCTGTTGCAGGGATTCGCCACGGGACGTGAGCAGGGAAACACCACAGGTGAGGGTGGTGCTGCATGCTTTCCAGTGCGCACTCTTTCTTTCCGGGCCACGTGGTGCAATATTTCAATGCCACATGCGTTGCAAGTGTGTGCATTTGTTTCTGGACCAGCGTGGTCCTGACTCCATGCCCACTGTAGATGTGTAGGCGTCTGCAGGTCGAGTGCTGCGGTGCTTACCGCTGTCTTAGGATGTCCAACATTGTTTCCGACTGGCCCGTTTTGACTCCACAGTGATGCCGCCTCTTTCACGCAATGCTGCGCTTGGCTTACCAACAGTTCCGTTGAAATTCACGTACCCATGTCGGAACCTGTGCTCCATGCCCTGGCACTGGAATGGGGGTGCTCCACGCGGGCCTCTGCTGCCCCCATGCTCCTCACACGCTTTCAACAGAGGCGGATTGATGTTCCCACCCTGCGACAGTTCGTGCTGTCTTTTCCTCCACTCGAGCCACCGCGAGGAGGGATCACCGGCACCATGAATTCTAAAACCTTGTTGCCATTGCAGAATATTTCAAAGGTGCTACGCAATACATGCCCACACGGTCTCACTCAGGCCTGCAGCGCAATGATGAGACGGAGACGAGAGGACGATTACACATGTCTTTATTCATCCAACTCTCAATGTTAACTAACTACTTCCTCCGACCCGCCCGCAACTCCCTGACCCCTTCCTAAGTGATGAGGGAGTACTCAAGGAGTGCGGATGTCACAGTTGGCATCTTGTAGCGCCGTATCATCTTACTATGCAACTAATTTGGGTAAATACGTACATAACTTGGAATATATAACAGAGGCTGGCTCCAACTTGTCGTTAACCTCGGCCATTCCTAACCTCTGGTACAGGATTCAGGAAAAAAATAGCACTGATCGTGAAGGGAATATGCATAAAGAGTTGAGTGATGGTGAACTATGAGTGCACTGTCATTGTCAGCACTTCGGGTCCAAAGCACATCGTGCTGCAGCACGTTTGAGCCAACTCTGATCATTCTTTAGCTTGACAGGTGTCCGTTCGTATGATTAGAACATGCTTAAAACACGAAATGTAATCAGTCATATGCAATGTAGCACAAACTATATATATTTAGGCTATGAAATGATTATGCACGCGATTTAGCACACATAACGCCACAACTATAGGAGTGCGAAGAATACATGTAGAAATTGCTTAGTTTAATAGCGTTACATTTAATGATCGCATATGAATTTGTATCTGCTTCAGTGTTTACAGGTATACATCGGATGCATTTTACTTATGCTACATTTTAAACTTCACTCATGGCTATATGTAACTTTAAATGGTTATTTATTTTTAATAGTAGCATGGATGGAATGTGTAAATATATGTTTGCATAGCGTTAACAGAAATAATATATATACACATATATGGAAATTTTGTAATTAAACTATACCACACTAAATACAACATATATTGATTGTGTGATCAATTGAAACTGCATGTGCCGCCAGAAAAACGATATATTTTGTTCACTGCCCTTCAGCATTTCAAGACCTTCTAGCTCCATTTGTGTTGACATCCATGAGAGTGTCTCCAGCTGGTAGCAAATAAGCCACCAGAAAGGATGTTGAGATGGGCCCCCACTGCCTATTTTCTACAATGCAACTTTCCCCTACCAGAGCTTCAAACACAACAGCACATGACCCGTGCATTGGAGTCCTGACACCCAGACACATTGCAATCATGCAGCGCAGAAAGTCAACATCTTGCCTGACCGTATGTAACCTGACAGGCAGTCCCGATCCTTACACATAGAAACCCCACAACCCCTCTCACCACTCGGTTGTCTCTCTTGCCCATGGCTAACTGCGCCTCCCACCTCTCCGGGGGTCTCCGGACCGGGCAGATGGGGATACCTATGCGTCTCTCGCCCCCGCAGTATCGTCATTTGACGGCGGCAGCGATCTGTTGGCTACCACAGACACAACGCCCCCTGCAGGCTCCGAGACACAGACACAGCGCCAACATTGAAACAAAAAAGGGACAAGTACAGCATACACCGATTTGAGGACACGTACTGACCACCTCCTTGATATTAGCGCCTACCTTCCCGCCATGTTGGAAAGGTCTTAGTACAGTCAGTTATAGAAAGAAAAGCCGGATTTCTTTTTTGCGTGTGCGTTACTTCAATTTACTGTTAAAGGCGTTGTAAACATTGGATGTTTACATTAAGTATTCATTTATTCACAACAGATGACTCTCCTGGGCATAATGCACCAGCTTCATACTTGCCAACATTCTGTGACCAAAAAGATGTAGGGTTTTTCAAGTTTGAAAAATAAAAATTCCCTTAACAATGACATCACAGGAAAATACAAAACATACAAACAGCACAACATGGAAAGATGTTGAAATGTAAAAAAATTAGAATTCTGAATGCTAACACCAAATTTTCGGCAGATGCTCTGTCATGCTGTTACACTCTGCCACTTGCTTTCACTGCTGGTTCACCTAAGGGTTGTACCAGCAAGAGTGCAGGACAGAGTCACGCAGTGGACTGGTCTGAGTGCAATCAGAGTAATCACCTACCAGTCCACTGTATAGACAGACTAATTAATGTGTTGCATGCTCTGTCCTGGAGCCTACCTTAGAATCACATAAATTACTTGCATAGCTCTCAACTCTCACGCTTTTGGCGGGTGTCACCCGCCTTGTAAACAGCTGACTCACCCGCCAAGCCTCCAGCACGCCCATTCATTTCAATGGGCGTCTCACCCGCCAAAACTAAAATCGGGTGTTTTCACCCACCTTCGCGACCCAAATGGTTGAGAGCTATGTACTTGCCACTGTAAAAAGCAGTATGATCTGTCACTGAAATCTGTAGGCGGTAGGGCTGCTTCAAAAGCAGTAGCCTACTGCCTAAATCTGTAGGGTTGGCAAGTATGCAGCTTATTTACTTCCCCAGGGACTACATGTTTATTTATTTGATTTTTATTTTTTGGACATTTATATGGCGCCTATACACAGCCTGTTTCCAGGTGCCACAAGACAAGATGTGGCGGGTTGGGGGTTGTGGTGGTGGCCCCTTTAAGGGCATACACACATGGCGGAGTGACGTAACACCCTGCTGTGTATGCTTTAAATAAACGAGAGGCGTTCCACGACCGCGTCAGAGCAAGCACAGAGCCCAGACCAAGAGCACGTCTAGCTTGTGTTCTTTGTGAGGGGGGGCTCACAGGGGCCAAGAGCATAGCTCTCAACCTTTTATGGCCCTTGGGTCGGTAAAACACCTGATTTTACATTTGGCGGGTAAAACCCATTGATTCTCATGGGCGTGTAGGGAGCTTGGCGGGTGAGAGAGCTAAGTGGCGGGTGACACCCGCCAAAAGCGTGTCAATTGAGAGGTATGCAAGAGGGAAACTGGGCCACAAGCAACAGTGGCAACGAGGAGAGGGCATACTTGCCAACCCTACAGATTTAGACAGTAGGCTACTGCTTTTTAAACAGTCCTACCGCCTACAGATTTGGGTGACAGATCCTACTGATTTTTACAGTGGCAGGAAATTTATGTGACTCTAAGGCATGCAACACATTCGTCTGTCTGTACAATTGGCTGGTAGGTGATTACTTTGATTGGGCTCAGACCACTGACCTGACAGTTACTGACTCTGTTCTGCACTCTTGCCGGTACAACCATTAGGTGAACCACCAGTGAAGGCAAGTGGCAGAGCGTCACACAATCACACAGCATCTGCCTATCAGACTGAAGGGGGTACTAGTCTCCATGTTATTCAGTGTTCAACTTGCACTGCAGGAATACATATGTATTGCCCAGGTTGCTGCTACAGAGCAGTGGCAAATGTTGTCTACCAGCTGTGTGTGATTACCTTCTGTGAAGTTAGATAATTGAATTTGGTGTTAATTTACCATTCAGAATCATAGCATTTGAACATCTTTCCATGTTGTGCTGTTTGATGGGTTGTGTATTTTAGAATGCTTCAGTGGTGCTAACAATGTATGTTTAGTATTTTCCTGTGATGTCATTGTTATGCAAATTATTTTTGAAACTGAAAAAATCCTACATCTTTTTGGTCACAGAATGTTGGCAAGTATGCGAGGAAACTGACGCGGACCCGGACATATGCGGTGAGGGACGCAGAGCATTTTTCTCCGGTCTTCATGCCGCGGAGTCGGCGGTGACCGCGCAGTTTTGCCTGCCATTTTGCCCATGTGGTGGCGAGCAGTGCTGCTCCTACTAGGAGTGCTCTTGCAACCCCACGTGCAATTTTTGGATTCCGTGCATAGTGGACAGCATTGTGCTGTACATTCTTCGTTTTGGAGCATTTTTATTAATGCTTCTAATGCATCAAGTGTGAGGTGAGGAGCTGGGGGAGGCCTACTGTCCTTTGTTCTTGTCCCCCAGGCCCACCCCACTCAATTTTTGAAATCACAATCTTTGGACTAGGAAATCCACTCTATTCGTCCTGGCTGTTTGGACATTGGTGGAGGGCGCTACTGTGTTCATTGGCGTAGGGTGATATAGTGACAAGTGGCTATAATCCCAACTTTTGGACAGTTGGAGAAGGTGCCAGGCAGAGCATTTGGTGACTATGCGGTGGTGGAAGGGAATCATCAGAAGTAGCTGTAAGGGGTGTGTCTGGCCAACATCATCACACTCAATATTTTGACCTGTACTGTGATCTGTGAGGGGTGCCTGTGCGCTCACTGCCATGGATGGCCAGGATGCCGGGGCAGGAGCCCAAGCACCATTGCCAGGACCAGCTTGCCCAGTGGCTGTGCGTGCATATTTACCTTTGGCGGCGAGCAGCCGATCCCGCTGGCTGGGGCGTTTGTAGCCAGTGTAAAGCATGGAGTGCCGTCCATCAACGCCTTTGTTACGCTCACCTGGTTCCACGGGGGCGCCACCCAGCAGTTGGGGTCAGATGTCCCTCCTTGCGATGCCCAGATGCGACCAGCGGAAGAGTTCTGCCTGGAATACAGGTAAGCTATGTTCAGGACTGGGCAACCAGGGTAAACAGCCTCCCACCTCCCTGTAGGTCTGCGACCCTTCTGGACTTCTCACCTTGTTTTAGATGTTGGCGGGTTCTCCATCCTGCTGACTTGGCAGGGGCGCGTTCAGCTTGGTGGGCAATGGCGATCGAGTTGCTTTACTGATGCCAGCCCATCTTGAGTCTTTCAGGTAGGTCTTATTGCTATGAATATTGCTGTTCTTGCATGCCTTTTAAACAATGGGCCTCATTCCGAGTATGGCGGTAAGGGATATCGGCCACCGGTAATAAGACCGGTGGCGGTGATCGCTTACCGCCATACTCCGAGTTCCCTTTGCGCTCTCGCCCTTAACGCCTGCTTTGAGCAGGTGTTAAAGTCGAGGGCGCAAAGGGGCCTCCAAGCCAATAACGGTGACCGTAATGAACGGTCACCATTATTTGCATCTTCCCCATTCCCATTGAGCCCTATGGGGGCTCATTTGGGAATGGGGAAGAGCCTTGGTGAATGGGGAATTACCGCCCCGCCAACTTTGGAATGGGGCAGTAATTCCGCCATCCACCAAGGCACTGCCGGTCCGGGTACGGCGTCAATCAAGGCGTTAATAGCGCCATTGGTTAGCGCCGTACTCGGAATGAGGCCCAATGTCTTTTTCTTCCTAGGTATGCGGAAGTCCAATATGTGGCAAGGTGGAATCTGTGTTTCGCCGGTAAGTATGGGCGTTTTTGGAGCGCCTCGATGCGGTGAGTAGGCGCTATGCGCTGCGCTTAAGATGCCTTGCCTTTGCTAACCTGTATCTTTTCCTCTCCGCAGGTCGCAGTACTCGGCCGGAGTATGGAATTTCCGTTGTGATGCTGATTGAGGAGCGGCCGGCGAGGTAAGCCTTTCGGCACAGTTCGTTAATTGTACAATGTCTAATGCCTTGTTTCTTCTCTTTTTCAGGTCCATCGATCCGGAGGAGCGCTGGTTCCAGGATGATGGTCGGAAGAGCTGCGGACTGCTGGCGATGAAGTTCAGGTAAGCTGCTGCCTTTTTCTCACAATGTCTTCTCCTTTCCTTTGCAGGGGCTGTCCTTATGAGGTTCGTAGCTGAAGCTGAACACAGTGAGCATTACGTTGCAGTAATGCAAACTAACGCGAAACGTGTCAGTCTATTCGGATGTGGTTTAAATAGCTTCAAGAAAGAAGTCCAGGTAAAATAGTCCCCATGGTACCACACCCAAAAACACTACACTGCAAGTCTGGTTTCAAGGAGCCGGGGTATGAGGATGCATCCACATGACTGGCATTAATGAAAAGTAGTTCCCAAGCACAAGTCCATATTCAAACATGAGCCTGGCACCAAAGGTGCCAGACTGGCCCCAAGAAGGCTTATGCTGCAATTTCTGGGGTTTAGTGGGGGCTGGAATCAAGACTCTACCTGGCCCATAGGTTGGCCAGGGGATCTTCAGAGTGTGGGTCGTGACAGCCTGGTTCTACATAACAAGCGTCAGCAGCAACACCCTCCTGAGTTATGCGGCAACTGAAGCACTCGTCATTGTGAGTTTTGCATACTCGGTACATGTGGAAGACGAGCAGGGGCTGCTAGCGAAATACAGCCAGCTCTTCAAGGGCATTGGCCGTATTGCTGGCGACCCAGTGAAGCTGCATATCGACGAATAGACACAACTGATTGCGCTGAAACACAGCTGGATCCCATTTCATCTGTAGGATCTCATTGACAAAGAGTTAGACAGCCTGCTGGAACTCGACATAATCGAGACAGTTGATGGCCCGACCCCCTCGGTGTCTCCGATTGTTATTGCAAGGAAGCCAAAGCAACATGACTCTGTGCAAATTTGTATGGACATGAGGCTCCCAAATAAGGCCATTAAGCGCGAAAGACACATCACCCCAAGATCAATGACATCATTGCAGTCCTATTCTGGATTAGCTGAAGGGGGCGAAAGGAAGGAAAGAGGCAGGTTGAGGAAGAGGCTGTTACAGTTGTCTAGCCTAGAATGAACCAGGGCCCTGGAGACATTGACCTTCTAGGAGAGGGTGAGTAAAGGTAGAATGCCCCTTAGGAGATGCAACTGAAAGTTTGACTTTTGGCAAGGTCCATGATGTGTGGAGAGAAAGAGAGGGAGAAGTCAAAGGTGATCCCAAGGTTTTTGCCTCACAAGTGGGTGGGCGTACAGGACCCAGTGAGTCAGGCCAGAGAGTGGGGGAAACAAGGAGCAGGTGTCCCAATGAGAACAATCTTTCTCTTACTGGCATTAAGGCAGGGATCATTGGCAGAGCACCATTCCTGAATAGCAGGCAGGCAGTCAGGGAAGAGGATTTAGAGAAAGGAAGCTTGAAAGAGTGCTGTGAGTCATCTGTTTAACACTGGATATGAGAGGAGAAAGTAGAGATCAGGTGGGCCAGACGGGCCAGGTAGATGTTGAAGAGCCAAGGCAATAGGATAGCGACCTGAGGGATGCCACAGGTTGAGAGTGAGGTGGAGGATAGAAAAGGGCCCATTTGCACTTGAGAAGGTCTGTTTGAAAGGAAGGACGTCAGCCATGCCAGTTCCCAGTCCGTGATGCCTAGGGTATCATGGATACGGTCTATGAGGATGGAGTGGTTGACTGTGTCAAAAGCAGAAGAGAGATTGAGGAGGATAAGAACAGAGGGAGTTAGAGTCTGGGTTAGAAAGTAAGTCTTCAGCGGTGTTCAGAAGAGCCCTACAAATGGTCTGTTGATCGTGGAGGCAGCCAGTAATTTCAGTGTGGAGGGCCAGTTGGGGGATGACCAGCTTCTCCATGAGTTTGCCCAAAGAAGGGGTGATAGAAATTGGGCTATAGTTAGCCGGGCAAGAAGGGTCAACAAATGTTTTTTTTAGGCGTGGGTGCACAAGCGAGTGCTTGAGGGGTTGAGGGAAGGATCCAGTGGAAAATGAGTGGTTGCAGAGGTCAGCCAAGGCTGGAGCAAGAGAGACGATGTTGTCCTTGATGGTTCTACAGGAGCTGGGGAGCACCTGTTTAGAGGAGACTTTCATAGAGCAGACAACGCTCGAGATCTCTATCTGCTGCAATATGAGAGAAAGAGGAGAGTATGAGGGTGAGGGGGAGCCAAGGGAGGTGAGAGAAGGGAGGAGTGGTGGGGGGGCAGATGACAGAGAGGACAGGATGTCCAGAGTTTTGGAGGAAAAGTGGGTGGCAAGTGCAGAGCAAAGGAC
This sequence comes from Ambystoma mexicanum, assembly GCF_040938575.1. NCBI lineage: Eukaryota > Metazoa > Chordata > Amphibia > Caudata > Ambystomatidae > Ambystoma > Ambystoma mexicanum. The sequence goes on from NC_090924.1 coordinate 1,096,276,148, forward strand.
CTGGGAGGGAGGAGGAAATGAGACTACAGTAGAGTTCGGAAGTTCCTTGCAGATTTTAAAGAGTTCAGCCGTGTTATTAGTGGCTCCAGAGATGCAGGTTTGGCCCTCTTCTTGGAGAAAATGGAGAGACAGTATTGCCTTTGGAGTAGGGGGCAGGCCAGTTTGTTAGAGGATGGGCTAGATGCTTGCCACTTCCGCTCTGCAGATTTGCACTTATGTTTCAAAGCAGCCAAATTGGAGTCATACCAAGAGTTGCATTTGGAGGCAGGCTTCATGCAGATCCTCATGATGGGGGCAAGGATGTCCAGGGTATCTGTGATGGAGAGATGGAGGTTAGTTAGAAGAGAGTCAGAAGGATAGTCTAATGAAGGGGGTGGAGGAGGGATGAAGGAAGAGGCAAATGCAGAGACTGACACAAACTTCATCGGTCGAATGATGGAGAAGGAGACTGGCAGTGCAGGCAGAAGTTTCAGGGGACAAAGTAGGTCAAGGTGGGACGAGAGGAGAGAGTGGTCAGACCAGGAGAGAAGGGTAGTGGGAGCGTTAGAGAGAAGGATGTCTGTAGAGATGAGAGCATCCAATGTGTATCCGGCAGAGGGGGTTGGGTCAAAGGGAAGGATAGAAAGGGAATGAGGGTCGCAGATTTCTCGCAAGAGAACAGTGGACACATCAAGAGAGTCAAGATGGATATTGAAGTCCCCAAGGACAAAATGCTTTGGGAAGGAGGCAAGAAGAGAGGAGGACAGGTTGGCCCATTGTGAGGGAGGACCATCTGGGGTCTGCAGATGGTAGAGAGAGTAAGAGAGAAAGTAGGTGAGACAGACAGCCTGCAGACAAGGCTTTCAAAGGATGAGTAGGTTTGAGTGGGGATGATGGAGGCAGGAACCTACTTAGGGAAGATCAGAGCCACTCCACCACCAGGCCGGTAGGTCCAGGGATTGGACAGAATCTTGTAGCCCTCAAGGAGAAGAGTGTCAAAAGCAGTGACAGAGCTGGCCTTGAACCTCGTCTCAGTGAGAGCAAGGATGTCGAGGTCAAGGTCTTCAAGAAGGTGGCAGATGTCAGAGGAGTGTTTGATAGCAGAGCAAGAATTGAGGGTAGCTAAATGAAGCTAGTTGCACCCTTTAAAAAATTTGAGAGGGTGGGCAAGGGGTGGGGTGCAACCACTGGGGGAGGGGACAGGGAGGATGTGGTACGGAGGGGTGGAAGAAGAGGGGGGAAGTTGAAGAGAGAAGGAAGACGCCTCTCAAAAAGGCAGTGGTTGGGCTGAGAACCCTGGGCCATGATAGTGCCATTATTATAGTCATTAATGGTGCATTTGGAAGATGCAAAGTGAGCCAAAAGCACTTCCCATCCGCCAGTAATGGGTGAGGGGGAGAAAGTGGAGAGGACAGAGTCCACATGGGGGGTCCATAGGTTAGAAGAAGCAACAGCAAAGAGAATGTCAATGATAGTCTGTCTGGAGGTAGCATTGATGTAGGTGTCTGCGATGGGCAGACCAGGGTTGGAACTCAGGAGTGCCTTTTTTAATTTCTTCCTTCCAGACTTTGTGAGAGAGGGAGGATAGTAGATGGAGAAGCAGTTAGAAAAGATAGGGGGACGGAGAGCACCGTTCTAATTAACTTAATATAAATGCACTAACTGTTGACACGTATGTTATGAAATAAGGCAGGCTCAGCTGGCAGGTTTGTCATCTTAGAGGGTGTGCATGCAATGTGTGTGTGTTTGATGTGTGTGTACATGCTGTGAAGTTGTTTGTGAGGGATAGTTGCGTGCAGCTTGTAATGTTGCAGTAAATAAATGTGTTTCATGTTAAATACGTGTTCAATTCTGCAACGACGGTGTAATACATGTCCCATCCTGTTTTATTATATTGCAGTAAATAAATCTTCTTCACGTTTAATCCATATTACAAAATGCAAAGTGCCTGCAGGTTCATGCCAGTTGTGACCTCTCACGCCAAAACATCCTTGCAGCGAGAGATACAAAATTCAAAGTGCCTGCAGGTTCATGCCGTGCCAAATTGCGACCTCTCATGCCACAACATCCATGAGCCGAGAGGTCCCTGCGCCCAACTGGCTGCGTCTAACTAGGCACGCCCAAACGGGACCTGCAGCAAAATAATTTTGCCATAGAGGCTGACCCCTTCCTCACTTTGAATCTAAGAAGGATTTGTCCTTCTATACCCTAGGGATAGGAAACATCACTGTTTTTTATTTTTTATTATTGACTGGGAGACTACAAATACCAGAATACAATTCAACAAAAGGCAAAAATGTTTTCCCTGAGTGCAAAATCTTCAAGGACTGACAGCAGCACGGTTTTAAAACAGTAAATAATTCAGATGCCCATTCGGGCACCCATCTATGCAGTAACGGGGACTGACCCTGCTTAGCTTCAAGCGGGGCTGACCCTGCTTAGCTTCAAAGCAAGAAAAGGGCCGGCACATTCTTCTAAGTGGTCTTGTAAGTTTGGCTCATTTATCAGGCAACATGCCCTGAGGAGGCTGGCCCCTTCCTCACTTTAAAGCTAAGCAGAGTCTTTCCTGGTTACTGCATGAATGGGAGGCCTGGGTGACAATTGAGTCACTGACCATTGCCTTTGGGCAGAGCAAGTGATTTTTCACCACTTTGTATTGCCAACTCAGTCCCTGGACCCCCTCCAACTCCCAAATTTCACTCAATGCTTTCTAGTCATCCCGCACCTCTACCTTGATGGCATTTGTATGTTTTGTTGACCTGCAAATAGCTTTTTAATGTGTTTCATTTTCCCATAACCTTGGCTATAGCCACGGGGGCGTGGCTACTTGAGCCATGTGAGGAGTCGAGCTCTGGGAGAGCTCCTGCGATCCGACATCTGATCCTGACTAAAAGTGCACATATGCACTCATTTTTGCCCGGAAAATCGGAGTGCCCGCTTGTGAATGCAGTGCACAGGTTTGCTGCAATCCGGTGCCTGAGCGAAGTGAGGGGACGGCGCTGCAGGCATAGATGAGCCCGCGTACCCGGAGCAGTGATCCAAAATGGCAGACTGGAGGAATGAACAATGGAGCCTGCTAGCAGAGTGAAGACAGAGTCAGATCGCTGGAAATAGCGCACTGGAGCTCCTGTATTGCCCGCCGGAGCGCCGGTGAGCGGCACCTGGGGGCGGAAAAGTGAGCGCAATCACGTGGACTCCCATATTGGACCACTCCCAAGGCTGTCTGCAGCAGGACACGGCAGCCTGGGGACGCCGAAGAGGGTGCGGGGACCGGACGTGCTGGGCGGGAGGACCCATCGGGGTCTGCGTGGCCCCAGCGCTAGCGTCGGACCACAACCAAGCGACGCTCTTGTGGGTGGTGGAGCAGCCCGAAGAGAAGGCAGACGCGTTTGGGGCACCAGGCGGGCTCGCCCGCGGCGGAGAAACCAGGCTGGGGACACGAGCGCTGAGCAGGGCGGTGGGACCCAAACAACCCGGAAGGGTGCACGCCTCACCTGAGAGCGGCCTTGCAATCCGCTGAGGCTGGCCGCGGACACACTGTCACGCCATGCCGCATACATCTAGGTGAGAGTGGCACCCGAAACAAAGCGGATACAACTAAGCAAGTTGCGTGCACACACCCATGGCAGCCACGGGCCCGCTGACCCCTGACAGTAACATACAGTGGAGCACCGGCACAGTACACAAGGCCAGGGGATGCATGCAGAAACAGGCCCAAACGACGACCTCGGGCCACCCAAGCATATGAACGCTGGTGGCGGTGTGTGGAACGGCCCTGTGCGCTGTAATCAGGCCGCGGGCACAGGAGCGAACTGAATGACATTGAAAGACTGGCAGGGATGTGCCCCCCGTGACAGTGGGCTGCGTGTGGAGGATATAGGAGCCGGGCAAATTAGACACCCCCTGGCCCACACACGAGGCAGGAAGAGAGGAGGAGTGAGGAGCACCTTGCAGGGAGCACCGCAGAATCCCACGCGGGGCCCACAGGGACACCCAGGAAGGCCCATAAGCACTTGGGTGAGTAGCCACAGTTTTGGAGCAGTAGGAGGTGGGGCACGCAAGCCTGGACAAAAAACCGTCAGTGCACAATTACGTGGGAGGACACAATCCACCCCAGGCTCAGACTCAGCAGCACAAAGGAACCCCCAACATAGCCCACGCGTGTCCTGCTGCCAACCGGGGACCAGTTATACGGAAGCCAGAGACTACACACTGTGAGGCTTGCACACGTAAGCCCAGAAACGTTAGGATGGCCAACAAACTGCTCAAAACAAAGGGCAAACAACTGTCATGATGCCTACCCCCGGGGACCCAGACCAAGTTCCAGCAACCCCGGAAGCAGGCATCAAGTTACCCTAAGCAAGCCCAACAAACCCCGCTAGAGGCTATTTGGGTGCAGTCCTGGTGCCTATGGCGCCAGGCTCATATGGAGAATCAGTCCTGGAGCCATAGGCGCCAGGCTCATAGATTAAAACTTACCTGATGCAGACCATGCTGCAAACTTACCTGATGCAGACCATGCTGCAAGAGCTCCAAGCCAAACGAGGCTTGGAAGGGACTATTTTACCTACGGACTATTTTTTACTCTGGTGGGGCTGGGGAGGAATACTTACCAGGGACTACTTTGGAGGCTATTTAAACCACGCCCGAAAAGCAGCACACGCTTCGTGTTATTCTGCATCCAGCAGCGTAACGCTCACCGTGCCTGCAAGTCTGCATCCAGTCTTCTGCCACGCCCGCCTCGAGTTTGGAGCTCCTAGAAAAAGGGAGAAAGAAGAAGAAAAGGTTAGAACAAGAGCGATACCTTTGATCCTTACATGAATTCCCGATCCATCACGCCTTTGAGCTGGAAGAAAGAAGTTATTTTATGCGCGTCGCCTCACCTGCTGCAGCGCCGCGCTGAACTCACCGGCCTTCACCGCATCTTCACATTTCACCGCATCCTCCTGCATGTTCCCGCCGCACTCCGGCACCTAAGAAGAAGACAAGAACAGCAAGGTGAGCCAAGGGACTACACAGAGGGATACCCCCATAGACTTACCTGATTTTACCACCGGGGGTACTATTCTTCTTCACAGGTCGGCGCAGCTTCCACTGCATCCTAGCCGAACCCCGGCCCCTAAGGGGAAACAAAAAGACAGCAAGGTGAAACAAGGGACTAACAAGGGGAACCCCCCTCACCACAAAAGACTTACCTGATTTTACCCCTGGAGGCATTATTCCCCGAGACTTCATACTTTCTCTCAGCGCCTGAATAAGGGAGAAAGCAACAGGTTACATATGGACATTATTTTTTCGAACTGTGTTGGATAATACTAATCCTTACCAGAACATTACCGGTTGCCACGAGGAACTCTTCAGTAGGGTCAAACTGCAACCTGCAAGGAATCGGACAAGAGTGAAAGCCAGGCATTTAAACTCTTACGAACTACATACTTACGGCGTCTTGCCGGGAATATCGGAGTCAATATTGTCCCTGAACTCACCAATTCCTTTGAGCCAGTGAAGCAACTGGTTATCTACGCGCCCCTGCGATCAATGCAGGATGGAGAGCTCATCTTTTCAAATCATCGGGTAAGACCTTAAGAGGGGACATCCAAGATGATCAGTGGGGAGAACAGCGGGGTGGGGGGATTTACGCTCAACTCCACGGGTGGTTAATTCCCTTTCTCCATTTGCAGAAGAATATTCCTACGGGCCAAGAAAACGAAGCTAGGTGGGCCAGTCCAGTCCGTCATCTCGGCCCTACGCGTCACATTGGTGGAGGCCGCAGCAGTGCAGTCCAGATTGACGCCTCTGTGGGAGCCAGGTGTGCGTAACAACAACCCACGATCGACGAATATGCCAAAACATCGCTGGTGGCAGAGGGGGCCAGGAGCAAGTAGAAACCCCCCACCGAGGGCACAGCCACCTCGAGCAAAGACCAGGAGATCCTTGCGGCAATTGCAGACCTGAAAGTGGCTTGGGAAACCAAATTGGGATTGGCCATGGTTGAACTGAAAGCTGCGCTGGAGCTCAAAGTTGGGGCTGTACAGGAGGAGGTGAATCTCCTCCAGCAAGACGTTAGAGCGCTGGCAGAAAGCACAGGGTACTTAGAGAAGGAAGTGGCCCCGAGTACAGCCCCATGTGCAACCCATAAACCCGAGCTTCATGCCCTAGTGCAACGTGTGGGCAACCTGGAAAGCAGGGCGGAGGAGGCGGAAGGACGCGCCCGGAGGAACAATATACGTATCGTAGGATTGCCTGAAGGACCTGAGTACATCGAATCAATGTTGCTGCAGGAGATAACTGGAGGAGTGCTGACCCAGGGGTTCGCGGTGGAACGGGAGCACAGGGTCCTGACAAGGAAGCCACCACCGGGGACCCACCCCAGGCCAGTGATTGCCAAGATCCTGAACTATCGGGACCGGGAAAAAATCCTAGAGCAGAAGGGAGGAAGGATACAAAGGTCGTCGGCAAACATAACGGCATACCCGGATTACACTCTGCAGGTACAGCGCCGACGCATGAACTTTGATGCAGTAAAGAGAAGATTGCAGGAAGCGGGCTACAAATACACGCTGATCTGTTCCACAAAAATAGAACACTGTTTTTTGATATCCCGGAGGATGCAACAGAATGGCTGGATATGCAGAGCTCCCCCCAGGAATCGGATATCCAGAAGCATGGAGACCATGGGACCCATGGTGTTGCAGTCTCAGACATTGGGATTAGAATATAGGACAGGATACAGCCTGTCGGAATAGAGCGACTAGGGCTGCGCATGTATGGTCCTTGAGCACGGAAACTAAGTGAAAGGTGTAGGAGCCTGACTGAGCCAGCCCTCACACCCCCACAAATAGACTAGTTAGGTCACCAGTAGACTGGTGACGCCCTGCCGGGTCTCTAATCTCGGCATTCCGAGGCAGGACCAAACGCGGGGGAGCCTGAGATACAGGTATGGAGCTGGGGGACCAGTTGGGGAGGGACAGGGAGGGGTGAGGGAAGGGGTTGTGTGCAGTGTATTCTAGTTGGGCAGAGGGGGAGGGTGGGTTAGTTGGGGGGTTCAAGTTGGAAGAGGGAAGGATACGAGCCCAATTGCATGTCAAACTAGACTAGACTGGAGAGGAAACCCAGGAGGGGAGGAGGAGGGACAAACCACACATGGCAGGGGCTAGCCTTAGAATCGTAACCTGGAGCGTGAGAGGCCTCAAAAGTTATCTGAAAAGGAATAAAGTAATGATGTATCTGAGAAGGCTGAAAGTGGACATAGCATTACTACAGGAAACCCACCTTTCTAAGGATAAACATCCAGGTGGTCAAGCGAAAGTGGAGAGGGCCCACCACAGGAGCGTATGCTAGGGGGGTGGTCATGTGGGTGGCACCTCATGTACCATTCCAGCTGCTTCAGTCCACTGTAGACCCAGATGGTAGAATGATATTGGTGCGGGGGGTGTTAGAAAACAGGGAAGTGAGCATTATAAACTCGTACGCCCCTAAACCAAGACACAGCGGCCTATTTTAGGGTCATATATGGCAAAATTAGCCCCCTACTGGGCAGTGCTATCATCTGCGGAGGAGATTTTAACTGTACATTACACCCCAAATTGGACAGGTCAGACAATAAACTAGATAGACCCACCCCGGCTGCAAGAGCATTACAGGCCCTGCTGAGGGACTTTGAGCTAGAAGATATCTGGGGATGGCTGCACCCCGAAGATAGGCAGTACTCACATTACGCGGCCCTCCCCAACCTGTACACGAGACTGGATTACATGTTTGTGGCCTCGGAGTTGGCAGGAGAAATTATAGGTTCGGAATACAAGGCCAGAGTACTCTCTGACCACTACCCCCTGGTCTTGGAGTGGAGGCACCAGCCCCCTAGAGCGAGAATCCCGACATGGAAGCTTAGAGCCGAAGCCCTGCAGGACTCGGGATTCCGCGAGGACTTAAGGGAGGCGAGTATCGAGTACTTTGACATCAATACAGGGAGTATGCAGTCAGAAAGAACCTTGTTGGAGGCGTTTAAGGTGGTAGCGCGGGGCGCAGCGATATCCAAATCCAGAGGGCTCCAAGGGGGCATAGAGCGGGAGCTTCAGGAGACAGAGAAAGAGCTGGAAGAAATAATGCAGAGGGAGAACATCTCACAGGAGGATGCTGAATGGGCGATGCTGTTATAACAAACGAGCAGGGAGCACTGGGACAGATTATGCAAACTGAACTATAACAAATATATCGAAAGGCAACATGTGGGGTGTGATAAACCGGGAAGGCTGCTTGCATGGTTATACAAAAATGAAACACCACGTCCAGTGGTCAGGGAGATAAAGTGGGAAGAAGGCCAGACCTGGGATACCCAAGATGGAGTCAATGAGGGGTTCCTCAGATTTTATAAACGCCTGTATGAGGACACGGGGGAGGAGAGGGTCGAGAGATTCAGGAGACACTGGAAGACATAGGATTGCCCAAATTAAACTATCAGGAACGGGAGGACCTGGATGCCCCAATCACACTAGACGGATTAGAGACAGTGATCCAGCACCTACCCACGTGCAAGGCTCTGGGGTCGGATGGGCTCCCAAGCGAAATCTACAAGACATACAGGCAGGAGGTGCTCCCCCCGATGCTTGCCATGCTAAATGAGGCGTTTGAACGAGGGGGACTGCCAGAATCCCTGAGGGAGGCGGTGGTCATTCCGCTCTTAAAACCGGGCAAGCCAAGCATTGTGGGCCCCTATCAATGCTAAACCAAGATAGCAAAATCCTCACAGCCGCATTGGCAAACAGGCTCAAATGAGTAATAGGCAAACTGATACACCCCGATCAAACAGGCTACGTCCCAGGCAGGAATATAACCGACAATCATAGGAGACTCCACCACATTATTGAACAGACAGAGAAGGACACTGGCGAAATGGTAATAGTCTCGTTGGATGCTATTAAGGCCTTCGACTCTGTGTGGTGGCCGTGGTTGCTAGCGGCCCTGAAAGAATATGGGATGGGGCCGGGGTACCTAAGATGGGCCAAAATGGTATATAGCTCCCCAATCGCCAGGGTCAAAACTGGCGCAATAATCTCAGACAAATGGCAATTTAGCAGGGGCACTAGACAGGGCTGCCCCTGATCACCCATGCTGTACATCTTCACCCTAGAACCAGTGGCAATCTGCCTCAGACAACAATATGGAGAAATAGGGATCCCCACGAAGGGGGGACCACACCTCATATCATTGTATGCTGATGACACACTGCTATACTTGCGCTTCCCAGAAGAAAACCTACAATATGTCCTGGAGGTGATGGAGCGCTACGCCACCCTCTCGGGCATAGCAGTAAACCCCAAGAAATCAATCATGTTCCCTTTGGGGAGATACAGGTGGGCCCCGCATAGAAACGTACCGGTCTTGCCGATACCCTGGTAGACCAGGACATTCCGATACTTGGGAATTGACATACATCACACGGCTGAGGAAGAACACAGATACAATACAGAAAGGGCAGTGGAAGGCATTAAGAATAACATGGGGTTTTGGTCCAGGCTACCCCTTGCCATGGTAGGTAGGGCGGCTTTGATCAAGATGGTGGTCCTGCCGAGATTGCTACACTTTTTCACGAACATCGCGGATATGCCCCCCAAACGTTTTTTTGCGAAACTCCACAACTTATGCAGAGGCTTCTTATGTCATACCTCCAGGAATAGGGTGGCCCTTTGGAAGTTACAAAACTCATGTGGCAGGGGGGGGCATAAACCTACCGAATTTCGAGGCATACTACCTGGCGGGACAGCTCCAGTATGTGGCTAGGTGGCTGTCCGAAGAAGAGACGGCCGAAGCCAGGTTACTGTCAAGGACACCGCCCCTTTTTTCCTAAGGGTGGTGGTTGGGTTGCCTAAATCCAAGCTGCAAGGAAGGGCAGCATTTTGTCATTGGGCTGGGAAATTTGGAGCAAAGCATGGCAGATAGTGAGAAACACAGCCCCATGCTCCCTGCAGGTGCCACTAGTGGCGCTATGTGGGGAGGACTTGCAAATGATAAGAGGGATCCGTAGATACTGGGAACCGATGGGCCTTGCGACCCTCAGAGATGTATGGCCAGAGGGGGAGGCACTAGACTTCCAGAGATTAATGGAGGATACCGGGGTGCACAAAGGCCAATATATCACCTATACCAGAATTACCAAACAGGTGCGAGAAAGGTGGCCCGAAGCAGTGCTAGCCGAGCAACCCGATGAGTCATGGAGACGATGTGCGATATCTCGGAGGGTTGGCACTAAATATCCCGCATATACAAACTACTGATGTCTAGGGTGAGCAAGGAGCCGCTCCAACTGAGGCGGCACTGGGAGGAGGAAGTGGGAGAACCTATGCAGGATGGACAATGGAAGAGGGCCCAGAAGTACCACAAGAAGGTGTCCCGAAATGCAAGGTTACAGCAGATCCAGTTATATGTTACTCATAGGGCATATATGACCCCTAGCAAAATAGCCAGGTTTGGAGGTTCAGTGACACAGAAATGCCCAAGGTGTGGGGAGGTGGAAGCTGGGATGATACACATGTTTGGGGCTTGGCCTGAGGTGGGTAAGTTCTGAACAGAGGTTAAGCTACGCCTGGCTGATAAAGGGATCACAATGGAGGTGGAGTCAGTTTGGACATGCATGTTGGGGGGTTTGCCAGACCACGCAAACTGAAGCACATCAGTAAGATGAAAGACCTGGCCTACATCCTGGCCACACGGAGAATCGCAATGGGCTGGAAGGCAGCCCAACGACCCAGAATAGTGACGTGGTGGGCTGACCTCCTAAAGTAGGCAGACGCGGAAACAGTAGCCTGGTATGAAGAAATCAGTAGGGGAGGGGAGGAGGAAGCGGGACCCCTGATAGCATGGAGACAACTGGTGGGACCCTCCCAGGCCGATCTTAGTAAAGACGATAGCAGGGTGACTAACGAGGAAGACAAGCCCGGAGATATGCAAGCAGATGGCATCAAAGCAGGGGCTCGAGTTCAGGGGGCGGGAGGGGAGAGGACTGTGATGTATAACATGTGAACATAAGATGGGAAGATCATATGCGAATGTCCTTAATGTTTGTAGTGTTTGGAGTGTTGTTAATAACATAATAAATATTGTAAAACCAAAAAGCCTTGGCTATAGCCACAAATATCTCTCACATCGAGAGAAAAACAAGATGGTGGTCATTTCTTTTCTGAAAACCATGATTCTGCAATGCACCATGGGAGATATAACTATAACATTTGGGGACGGGGGCACCCCTTTCTCCATAAAATTTTAAAATAACCACGGCATGGAATAACCCCAAACCAGGAATGGATCCCAAGTCAATGCTTCATGCACAAGTTGTTTTGGACCTGGTCCAAATCCATCCAGCGGTTTAGGCTTTGTGCTTTGGCAAAAATGTACCTTTTTTGTCCATGGGAAAATGAATGAGAAGTAGGCCGCACTTTTGCAAAAAAACATTTTATTTACACTTAATAACTTTTTTATTTTTTAACGAATCATTACGGAACTTTGCAGTCTGGGGGGTCCCGCAGACTTCTAATCACTTTCGGAATTTCAACCAAATCTGTCACTCGAATCAAAAGTTATTAACAATAGAATTGAGGGGTTCCTATGTGTCTCCTACTCACCTTAACTATAGGGTGGCGACCGGGGGCGTGGCTTGGACGGCCATGGAGTAGGACGCCCTTTCCTGCATGGCTCCAAAGGATCCGACAAATGATCTGCGAAAACTACTTTTAAAAATGCCTTACAAGTTCCAGGATTAGCTCTAACGGTGTCGGAATGTGTGCTCTGTACACAGTGTAAGGATCAGGAGAATCATGTACGGTGTTGGGAAGAAATCACTCGATTACGGATGCGGCCGCTGGGTACATTGTATCCCAAAATGGCCACCAACAAAGGAATCGCAGCGGATACAACCGAAGCGGCTGAATAAGGCTGGCAGCCGAACGAAGTGACGGACGCTGGCTTACAGGGGAACAACTTGGAGCTCCTGAGGCTGCAAGCTGAGCGATTGAAAGGAGAAGCACTGGCCTGCATTACGGTCGTTGGCGAAGGCGGGCCGGCCCTGAAGGCGCGGGTCACACGGCAGTGAAAGTGCGAGACACGGAACTGGCACACTGTGTTGGGCAACCCTTGATTGCACACGGCGGGTGCTAAAGCGACGCATGGATGCAGGTGTGTGCGGGACCATCTGAAGAACAAAGCAAGCTGCGTCCATCTGAAGACAGCAGTGGCGCGAGGTGCGCATCCACAAATCAGGCGTACTGCATGACCCCGCGCAGCGCCGCCGATGCATATGGGCTAGCTGCACATGTAATGTAAAGTGCACGGGACGTTCCCTGGCACAGTTTAATGATCGGAAGATTGCAAAGATAAGCGGTGTAGAGCGAACGACTGCTGCTCAGGGATCATAAAGTGGCTGACAATAGGGGGAAAAGGGCAGTTGGTAGTGCGGATTACCCGGAGACACAGGGAAAGAAAATTGAACCGGCTCCAATGTAGGGTTCTTGTGCTCCTGGCGGTAAGGAGTAATATAACAATGGGAGCTGGTGGCACGCAGGGGGACAGAAAACATGCAGATGACCAATGAGTAGCTAAAGAGGTAAACAGTGGATGCCACCACATAAAAACACGTCGTGTGGAGCGAGTTCAGGCGGATGTGTATGCAGATGGGGAAGAGCAGAATATAAAGCGCCTGGAAGCTGGGGATTGCATCAAAGGAAAGTGTGGTCTCCAGGATGCGGCGAGACACTCTGATACGTGGGAGGACGCAACCCACTCTGATAAAGAGCCCAGCAAACATAAGCTCACATTGGGGCTTTACTGGGATAATTGCCCCAGACCTGAATAGATACACTGGTGTCGAATCAACACCGAGGAGAAGAACTGCCACATCTGAGACCAGGTAACCTCAGGCACCTAACAGAGGCCGCACGATGATGGGGCGAGGGGCAGTGAGCAAGAATAAGAACAAGCAAACCACAATGGAAGCATTCGCCAAAACGTAACAATCTCCTGTGGCCATAGCGCCCAAAGGCGTGATAGCACCAGCAGAGAGCACCGCAGCGACTGAAAATCATCAGATACTGGCGGCCATTGCAGAGCTGAGAGACTCACGGGGGATAGCGATGCCAGACCTGCGCACTTCCCTGGAGGCCAAAATAGACGCAGTAGGCATAGAAGTCACCCTGCTGAGGCAAGATGTCAGGGGGTTGGCGGAGAGAACTAGCAGCCTGGAGAGTGCGGTGAAAATTAACACGGACACTAGCACAAACAACGCAAAGGAGGTTCATGTACTGAAACAACAGGTAGCTAACCTGGAGAATCGGGCGGAGGAAGCAGAAGGGAGAGCAAGAAGGAACAACATCCGCGTGGTAGGCCTGCTGGAGGGGGAGGAAGGACAAGATCCAACAGACTACGTTGAGAACCTCCTCTTACAAGAAATAGGAGCTGAAAAAATTTCGGAAGCATTTGCTGTGGAGCGCGCACACAGTGCCCTCATGAGAAAGCTGAGGCCTGGGGCCCCTCCCCGGGCGATAACTGCAAAAATACTGAACTATAAAGACCGTGAGAAGATACTGGAGCACTTTCGTAAAGGGGGAACGATTGAAAGGGCTTCAAGCGTCATCACGGCATATCCTGACTATACAATGCTGGTCCAGAGGCAACGGTACAGTTATGTGGCAATGAAAAGGGGGCTACTCATGGCTGGGATAAAATACATGCTTCTGTACCTGTCATGATGCCTACCCCCGGGGACCCAGACCAAGTCAAGCAACCCCGGAAGCAGGCATCAAGTTATTCCAAGCAAGCCCAACAACCCCTGCTAGGGGCTATTTGGGTGCAGTCCTGGCGTCTATGGCACCAGGCTCATATGGAGATTCAGTCCTGGCGCCATAGGCACCAGGCTCATAGATTAAAACTTGCCTGATGCAGACCATGCTGCAAAACCTACCTGATGCAAACCATGCTGCAAGAGCCGCGCTGAACTCACCAGCCTTCGCAGCATCTTCACATTCCACCGCATCCCTCTGCATGTTCCCGCTGCACTCCGGCACCTAAGGGGAAGACAAGAACAGCAAGGTGAGCCAAGGGAATACACAGAGGCAATATAGTTACCCCACATAGACTTACCTGATTTTACCACAGGGGGTACTATTCCTCTTCACGGGTCGGCGCAGCTTCCACTGCATCCTCACCGAACCCCGGCCCCTAAGGGGAAACAAAAGGACAGCAAGGTGAAACAAAGGGACAAACAAGGGGAAACCTCCTCACCACAATAGACTAACCTGATTTTACCGCCGGAGGCATTATTCCCAGAGACTTCATACTTTCTCTCAGCGCCTGAATAAGGGAGAAAGCAATAGGTTACATATTGACATTATTTTATCGAACTGTGTTGGATAATACAAATCCTTACCTGAATATTACCGGTTGCCACGAGAAACTCTTCGTTAGGGTCAAGCTGCAACCTGCAAGGAATCAGACAAGAGTGAAAGTCAGACATTTGAACCCTTACGAACTACATACTTACGGCGTCTTGCCAGGAATCTCAGAGTCAATATTGTTCTGTAACTCACCAATTCCTTCGAGCCAGTGAAGCAACTGGTTATCTACGCGCCCCTGCGCTCAATGCAGGATGGAGAGCTCATCTTTCCAATCCATCAGAAGAATATTCCTACGGCCCAAGCAAACGAAGCTAGGTGGGCCAGTCCAGTCCGTCATCTTGGCACTACGCGCCACATTGGTGGAGACCGCAGCTGTCCAGTTCAGATCGACGCCCCTGTGGGAGCCAGGTGAGCGTAACAGTACCCCGCAAAATTGAAGGTGGTGCATAAGAGCAAAATGGTTTTTTTTGATACTCTGGAGGAAGCAACATCATGGCTGGACCTGCGGGGCTGCCCGGAACGAGACGAGGAGCAGGCTCAAAAGGAACACGATAAGTGACTAGTGCACTGTTTGCATACTGATATGGCGCAGAGCGAGAGCCCCCAGCAGTGCCTAAGATAAAGATTGAGATTAAGTGGTGTGGCTGAGTAAGGTGGATATCCGGCTGAGAAATCATTGACTGTAACGAATTTGAGGAACTGGAATATAGCAGCAAGTATATATACGTAAATTGGGTAGCAATGTGTAGTTGACCTGGAGTAAAAAAGGAGCGGCAGGGTGGAAACACCCTACCCCCCGAATTATAGTCGTAGTAGCAGACGGTTAGCCAATAGGGCGGCCTCACCCTGCGGAGCTTCGAGTACAGGCGAGAGCCGGAAAGAGCTAGATGCGGGGATGCCTGAGATCCAGGGATGGAGCTGGGCAACAGTTAAGGGGAGTGATGTTGGGAAAGGGACGGGAGGTGGGAGGGAGGAGGAACGGGGAGTTTGGGGTGTTTTTTGCTAAAGGGAGTTTAAATTGGGGAACGAGTCTATATAGACTGGAGAGGGACTTAGGGTCTCATTACGACTCAGGCGGTAAGGGTTTTACGACGGCATAAACAGCGCCGACCCTTACCGCCTGAGTACGAGGTCCCTTAGCGCCATGGCGGATTTAACACCTGCTTTTAGCAGGTGTTAAAATCCATGGCGCTAAGGGACCATGGAGTTAATTACGCCACCGTAATTTACGGTGGCGTAATTAACGCCTTCCCCACTCCCATTATGCCCTATGGGGCAAAAATGGGAATGGGGAAGGGTAAATGGGGATTGGGGACTTACCGCCCCGCCAAGGTCGGAATGGGGCGGTAAATCCGCCAACCACCATGGCGTAAACATAGTTTACGCCATGGTGGTAAAGTCACGGCCCAGGGTCGTAATGAGGCCCTTAGTGTTAGACTGCACCTGTGGGAGGAGGAATGGAAATCGAACTGGCCATGGGAGACCTTAAAATAGTTACATGGAACGTACGAGGCCTCAATAGTTACTTAAAGAGGAATACAGTTATGCTGTACCTGCGTAGGCAAAAAGTAGATATTGCGCTGCTGCAAGAAACTCACCTGACAAGGGAGAGAACGGATGTGATTGCTGGGAAGTGGAAGGGTGTGTTGGTGGGCTCATCATATTCCGCTTATGCCAGGGGTGTGCTTATCTGGGTGGCGCCACATGTACCTTTCCAGCGATTGCAAGTGTTAGTTGAGACAGATGGGAGGATGGTTATACTGAGAGGACTGGTGGAGAATAAGGAGATAAGTATAGTCAACACGTAAGCCCCGAACCAGAACACAGTGGCATACATCAGAACTTTGTGTACTAATCTGAGCATGTGTGTGGGAAGCACGATGATCTGGGGAGGGGACTTCAACTGCGTACTGAACCCAAGGGTAGACAGATCGGATGGAAAGATGGATAGACCGGCCCCTGCTGCCAAAGCGTTGCAGACATTGCTGAGTGACTTTGGCTTGGAGGACGCATGGGGAGTGAGACACCCCC
This sequence comes from Ambystoma mexicanum, assembly GCF_040938575.1. Taxonomy (NCBI): domain Eukaryota; kingdom Metazoa; phylum Chordata; class Amphibia; order Caudata; family Ambystomatidae; genus Ambystoma; species Ambystoma mexicanum. The sequence goes on from NC_090924.1 coordinate 1,096,292,539, forward strand.
AGGAGAGGCAATACTCACATTATTCTGCCCCACAGCAGTTATTCACTAGGTTGGACTATGTCTTCACTACACCTGAAATGATAGCGGAGATTACACAATTAGAATATAGAGCTAGGGTCCGTTCAGACCACTCGCCCTTGATTCTCGGATGGCAATATTGCCCCCCGAGAGCGAGAATCCCGACATGGCGCCTACGAGCGGAAGCATTGAAAGACCCCTTCTTTACGGAGGACCTGAGAGAGGAGATTGTAAATTATTTTGGGACGAATACTGGAAGTGTGGATTTGGCAGGAACACTATGGGAGGCCTTTAAAGTGCTAATGAGGGGAGTAGCCATAGCAAAATCAAAGAACCTACAAGGTGGGATTTTAGCCGATCTGCAGGAGACAGAGATGAAACTAGAAGAGGCTTTGAAGGACGAAGAGGATACAGCAGAGAAGTTAGAATTGATACTCATGTTACAGCAAAAATGCGCAGAATGTTGGGATAGATTGTGCAACCTCAATTATAAAAAATATGTAGAGAGGCAGCATGCGGGAGGGGATAAGCCAGGAAGACTCTTGGCATGGCTATATAAGAGCGAGACCCCCAGAGTTACAATCAGAACTATAGAGAGAGACGATGGTAGCGTAGCAGATACCCAAGAGGGAGTTAATCAAGCATTTGCAGACTATTATAAGGTATTATATGGGGATGGTGGTGTGAGCAGTCGAACTATGATAAGAGAAACGTTGGAGGACATAGGATTGCCCAAGATAAGTAAAGAAGAGAAAGTGGAGCTAGATGCACCAATTAATTTAGAAGAGCTAGGGGAGGTGATGAGGCAGTTGGTTACTAGCAAAACCCAACGGGCGGATGGACTTCCAAGTGAGTTTTATAAAGTATACATGGAGGAGGTCCTCCCCCCACTGCTAGAAATGTTAAATGAAACATTTGAGACGGGAAGTTTACCAGAATCACTGAGAGAAGCAATCATAATACCGCTTCCCAAACCTAATAAGCCTGGGCACAGCTGCAGCTCCTATAGACCCTTGCCCACGCTGAATCAAGACAGCAAGATATTGACTGCTGTCTTAGCTAATAGATTGAAGAGGGTGATTGGCAGACTAATACACCCTGACCAAACGGGTTATGTCCCAAACAGAAACATCACCAATAACCATAGACGACTTCAGAGAATTATTGAGAGCGGTGGCGAAAACGATGGTGAAATGGCAATTGTGTCCTTGGACGCAATAAAGGCCTTTGATTCAGTTAAATGGCCATGGCTGCTCGAGGCTCTAGAGTGCTATGGGTTGGGGCTGGGATATATACGATGGACAAAAATATTGTATAGCAAACCACTGGCTAGAGTTAAAACAGGATCAGTGATATCGGCAAGGTGACAGCTCAGTAGGGGCACCAGGCAAGGATGTCCGTGGTCTCCGATGCTCTACATACTGGCCCTAGAACCTCTAGCAAAATATTTGAGACAACAATATGATACCATAGGTATCGAGGTGAAAGGGGAGCGACATTTGATCTCCCTATATGCAGATGACATGCTACTGTACTTGCGACACCCGGAAGAAAATCTCCAGTACATTCTAGAAGTGATGGAGAGATACCCAGAGCTGTCCCGTACAGCGGTGAACCCCCAGAAGTCCAGCATGTTCCCATTAGGGGGATATATGGGGATCACATTGGAGCGCTTGCCCGTGTAGCAAGTGCCATGGGCTGTCAGCACGTTTCGGTACTTGGGAATAGACATATACCACACGGTGGAAGAGGAGCATAGGTTCAACACAGAGGTAGCCATTAAAAAAATCGAGAAATGCATGCAATTCTGGGTTAAGCTACCCTTGGAAATGATGGGGCGGGGAGCAATGCTCAAGATGGTGGTTCTGCCTAGGCTCTTACACTACTTTGGAAATATACCATACTTGATCCCTAAGAAGTACTTCATTAAACTGAATAGTATGTGCAGGGATTTCTTGTGGCATGGCATGCGGAACAGACTGCCGCTGTCGAAACTGCAGAATTTCCACAACAAAGGAGGGATAACATTGCCCAACTATGAGGTGTACTATGTAGCAAGCCAGCTGCAATATGTTGCTAAATGGCCCTCTGATGGAGAGACCTCTGAATCCAGGCTGTTTGGATGTCACTGTGCACCATTTTATTTGAAAGAGATGATGTTGGTACCCAAGGCGGAAATGGTCGGTACCCTAAAATGATGCTATTAGGGTGGAAGATGTGGCGTAAGGCTTGCCAGATGATGGAGAACCCGTCCCCCTGCTCACCGCAGGTACCTTTGGTTGCATTAACGGGAACAGATGTACAGCTCAGGATGATAATTAGAAACCACTGGGAACCTGTTGGGGTAGCAACAATGGGTGACATTTGGTGGGAGGGCTCTAGTATTACTTTTGAGGGGCTGTGGGAAGAAACTGGGTAGCACGAGGGACAGTATATTACATACTATAGAATGGTGCAGAGAATCAAGAAAATATGGCCCGAAACTGTGCTGGAGGAGGGGCCAGATGCCATCATAGACACGATATACGATATAGCGGAAGGGGGCCATGAGATATCCAGAATATATGAGATGTTGATGTCCAAAGTGAGGAAGGAGGTCACGCAGTTCAGATCAGGGTGGGAAACGGAAGTTGGAGCCCCGATGGAGGACGGGCTGTAGGAAAGGGCGCAGGGATATCATAAGAAAGTATCTAGAAATGCGAGACTGAAACAGATACCACTGTATATTACGCACAGGGCTTATATGACGCCCCGCAGGATATCGAGGTTTGTGAATGCGGTGCGGCAGGCATGCCCTAAGTGTGATGAGGAAACGCGGGCATGGTGCATATGTTCTGGTCATGCCCGGTCATTGAACGCTTCTGGAGCGAAGTAAAAGAGAAACTGGAAAAAAAGGGGATCCAGCTGGTAGTGGACACGGTGTGGGCCTGTCTGCTGGGGGGGTTCCCAAGATCACAAAAGCTTAGGCATGTGAGCAAATTGAAAGATCTGGCTTATGTGCTTGCTAAAACAAGAATTGCCATGGGGTGGAAGACTTGCCATAAACCAAGATTGGAGGTGTGGTGGAGAGATTTGCAGAAATGGGCGGAGGCAGAAACCATGGTATGGCAAGAAACGAGCAATGCAAGGGGGGAGGAGGAGACCGAGTCCCTGATGGCCTGGAAATCACAGATAGCCGAACTGTTTGGGTCAATATTAGACCCGGCAGAACCTGTAGTAGGGGAGACTGAACCACAGGATGCAGAAACAGTATGTGCAAAGTTATAGACTCGTAAAGGGGGGTGGGATAAGGGAAGTAGGGGTTAGTAATTAAGAAGTATGTTGAAACTGTTGATATATGCACTGTCTGTTTGTTTTGTATTGTTTGTTGAATTAATTAATTAATAAAATGTTTTTTTTAAAAAACTATAGGGTGGTGACCGTATATATATATATAAACGACTGAGAAAAAAAACCTGTCTATGCATACATAATTTTTATGAATCCACCAAAAGTGTGATTGTTCAAAAAAGAATTAATAATGGGTCAAAATAACTCAGTGGGCACCTACCTCACAACGCACATGCTTTTGGCAGGTGTCGCCCGCCATGGAATCAGTATTCTCACCCGGCAAGCTCCTTATCCGTCAGTTCACTTCTATGGGCTCTCACCCACCCAGAATGAATTCCTCTGTTTTCACCCACCCAGGAGACTAAAAAGGTTGGGAGGTATGTGACACAGTAGTTAATAATTCAAAAAACCTGGTTAATATATTCTGGCACTAACAATAATTAGGTGAATAGAAACCTGTGGACGAATACAACCCCACAGGACCATGAGTACTTCCCTCTCAATCTCTGAGTATCTCCGTTCAGTGGCCGTGAGGGCCTTGCTGGCGTGTGCCAGAGGACGCCTGTTCCAGTGAGGGTCTACCCATAGGAGCATTGCCCCAAGTCCCTCGAGACTTGCATCCACCACCGTTTTCGTGGCATTGGGCGGGTTGAAGTAAGCCATCAATATTTCAGCAGCAAGGGCTGCTTTGGCGCTGACAAATGCCTCCTATTCTAACCAGCCCCACTGCCATTCCTGATCCTACTTAGTGAGGATCCTGAGGGTCTTCATCAGAGTGGCCAGATTGGGGATGAAGCGTCCGCAGAAGTTCACCATCCCCAGGAAGCTAGACACCTCCAACGGGGATGATGGGGCGATGCCTCTTTGATGTCACAGACCTTTTGGGAATCCGGACAGAGGCTTAGCTCATGAAACGCAAAGCCAAGAAAAATCAGATTTTCTATACTAACGTGACAGGAAGTCATAATTCTATTAAAGGCACAGAGGCAAAAGATTATACTCAACTCTACTTTTTACTTCTCAAACTGTGTAACAACACACAACAAGTAAAACATCTGTCACAACCTGCATCAGGCAGCATTCCTTATGGCACAGATAGAGAAGGATCAATAATGAGATGGGGGCACCTTCCAACATAGCGCCCATCACTGACTGCCCTCCTACAGCGTTGGATGCATAACCCGGAAGACTACATAGGAATTGTAACCCTGGACAATAGCTCAGCGCTACTTTCTCAGCAAGTCGTTTGTGAGTTTCTATCCCGAGTCCACTTTATATCTAACATTCTATGTGCCTTCATATCCTTGTAATGTTTTCTATAGAACCTTTCTCTCCATATTAATCCTACTCTCCTATTATTTTTACATTCAGATCCTTCCTGGTACGTCCTTCAAGCCAGAGGCCCGACCCTGCGCTATCACCATTTACACTTTTCGGATCCCTTTCTCAACCCAGGGAATCACAAGCCTTTTCAGCAAGGTGCTTCTCTGCCTAACTGACTCACTGCTCTGCTCCTGCTGCAGCGTGCAGAATCACTGTTCCTGTTACAGCACGACTTCAGACAAGCTTCTTATCTCCTCTTCATAATCAAGTAGCTGATCCTCAACTCCTCTACTCATTGCATTGAACCTGTGTACACCAGAAGCCAGTACCTTCAGGGTTTTCTTCCCCAGAGGGTTGCCCTGGGACTTTTGTCTTCTCTGCGTTCATAAATCAGGGAGATAAGGGTTTCAGGGCATGCCTTACTATCTTCCTACCGCGGATGCTCCTGATAGGGTTAGTCGTTTGTATGTTATACACTGAATATATAACAGATAGCAATGCTAATTTTTAAATAAGGATCAGATGCAGCAGTTGGTAGCAGCAGTACAGAATTTGACTTTAGAGGTACTGACATTGAAACAAGAAAATATGATGTTACGTCAGAAGGTAGTTCACACTAGATCAGGTGACATAATCCCTGGATCTTTACCAGGAGGCAAGTACGACAGTAATCTCCACAAACTTAAAGAGTTCTTGGATGCCTGGACTGTACAATTTACATTCAAAGCCGCCTATTTTGCGAATGAAAGAGATAAAGTAGGTCATATGATCTCTCATCTCACGGGAGCAGCATTAGCATGGGCTACCACTTTAGTCACCAGAAATAATCCAATTCTCGATTGTTATCAGGCATTTGTGAACAGCCTGGCCGCCATGTTTGTGAGACACGAAATTACAGTATCAGCTCAAGAACAATAACTCGACTTTAAACAGGGGTCCATGGATTTGTTAACGTATATCACACGGTTTAAGCAAACGGCAGCAAGCACAGCTTCGCCTGAGGATGCCTTGATTGCTCTATTTTGACGGGGCCTTTCTGAGGATCTGAAGGATGAGGTATCATGTGTTCCTCATTCAAATTATCACCCTGACAATCCAATTAGATTACCGTTTACAGGAGTGTCACCTAGAATGCAAAAAGGGAAGAGTGTCGCGCCAAGCAGCGGAACCACCCCAGACCCCTTCCAAGAGTGCAGATCAAGAAGAACCCATGCAATTGGGGGTGACCGTTCCATTATCTACAGAGGAAAGAAATCAAAGATGATCTTTAGGTTTCTGCATGTATTGTGTGGCAAAGAACCATCTTGTACGCGATTGTCCTCTCGCTCCTCCTAGGCGACAGGGAAACAACAACTCCCGATCATAGAGGCACCACTGATCCGGGAAGGCCAACTAGGTTCTCCTGAACAGACATCCATTACTCGATCAAGACCCTCCTTGAATCAAACTATGGCTGTTATTAGAGTTGCTTTAAATCAGGAGTTCCACAATATACCAGCATTAATTGACTGTGGGGCAGCAGGGTTGTTTATTGATGACAGGTGGGCCAGAAACAAGGGAATCCCTAGGATCGGTAAATAAAAACACATCCCAGTGGGGGTTGTGAGAAACCAGAGGTGTTTCTCCCAGGCTATTCCCGGGGGTTCCTTTGTTCAGGTGGCCAGGGCAAGGCTATCGCTCTTGGGTCCCAACCGTGGGGGCAGACGAGTGAGGGAGGATCTGCTGGACAGGGGGTCCTTGGGGACTATGGGAAACACGCCCAAGGGCGAGACATGGTATTCCTCCCGTTCCGATACACCCTTACCCGACATCCCCTCAGTTGTCATGGGATATTATCAGCAGAGTCCCATCATACCCCAATACCTTTCTGTAACAAAAAGGGAAATTAAAACCCAATAGAAAATCGATTCACCCATGACAATACATTTAAACCCTTCATCCTGACAAAAACCTACACGGTTTTCCCATGATCTCCAGGAAAACCTACAACTCCCACAATCTACTGGGACAAAGAAGAGGCAGATTGGAGTCATGAGGATTACCCATAGGAATCAACGGGCAATGGATTCCTATGGGCAGTCTCTATGTTGTCCCGACAATGAGGTCAGGCAGTGTCAAGCAGGGAGGGACAACTACTTACACCTGACTCCAATCAACTAATAAAAGATCAGACACCCAGGCATTCTGAGCGAGCCAGTGATGCTTAAGGAAGCAAAGGAGCCAGAACATAAGCAACCCTGGAAGGCTTGGAGTGAGAACGACTGCCAGAACACTGAGCCTGTAAGCACAAGAGAAGCTGCAGTGTGGTGGAGAAGCTATACATCCAGAAGGCTAACACAGGGGCAGTTGAGGCTGCCTTACAGTGCCCAACCCAGAACTCCTCCCCTGGGTGTGGCCCAAAGGCCCAGGCTCTTGAGGGGCAGGTGGTGAGACCCTGACCTCACGAGAAATCCCATGTGCACATTGGTGCACTCTGGGACTTGAAGTCCAAAATCCCTTATTTTGAGAACAGTTAAGAAGGAGTCTGAGCCCGACTGAGGGACACCCCTGAGGAGTCAAGCGCAAGACGAGGCATGGGGGGAGGCTGTCCATCCAGAGCGGTGACAAGCAAAGAACAGGAGAGCGGAAAGGAAAGGAGCAAGCGTCAGGAGCTGGACACTGAGAAGCCCGTTGTACGAAAGTACGCTTTCTTCTCGATACCACAAAGGTTGTGTATGCCAGCCAAGCTGCAAGAGAAAGGAACAGTTATCGTGATAGAAGGTTGTCAACAACGGCAGAGTTGAGGAGATGTTGTAACTGTATCAGTGACCTTCTTGACTGCAACATTAAACCAGCGCAAAGAATGAAAGACTTTCACCCCAACCGGTGAGTTAAACAAACCGACAAAAGACCGGCATTGAGGTTTGGGAGTGCTTGAAAGTTCATGTGAAATGAGCATGAAGCTAAGATAGGTACGAGCCCGACAAACAGAGACCCTATATGGTTTGATCCCGGCGCAGGCAAACCTATGAGAATGAGAAATGTAAAATATTGAATATTGAACTTACTGTACGAGTGAAAAAAGGAACTACAAGTACCAGCAGGCACTGGGAAAGAAGGCAGTACCATGAAAGTCAAAGTGGTCAGGTATGTTTAAGTAAAACCCCATGTCGTTTCGAAAGCCTTCGCCGATAAAAGCTTGGAGAAGGAAAAGCCCAAAGTGACAGGTAAGAGAAGTATGTGTGTTTTGACAAGTAAAGTGAACTTTGTTTCAAGGTAGAGGAAGCCTGTGTTTTTACAAGAGACGGTTCTTTTGAAAATCCTTTTTTGTTTCTTAAAGACTTTGCCAGAGCGGTGTGAGACCAGCTGAACCATTGAACTGTGTCTCTGTGCCAAAGCAGCCAGTGTGTGCACGTAGCTCAAACGTGCTGCCTTGTCCGTGCTAAAAACACAGAGAAGGGAAGCTCACTGCTCAACTATCCTGACATATTATTTCTTGAGAACCTTTCCTTTTTTGCATATACTACTGTCCCACACCATTTTGTATTTAGAAATAAGGATTGGCAATAGGTTTATTAGTATAGGCCCTTTTTTATACATACTCAACTAGGACTGTGCTAATATTATTTGAGGGTTGTAGCTGGCTCCGATCCTTAGATTTAGGTTTAGATAGACTTTAACCAACCCTTTGAAATTCATTAAATACCCTTGAACTGTGTCTCGTTTGTGCCGGTCTTCATCTATGATACCAAGCCTTTTCTTGCACGGTGTTAATGGTTCCCTGTTAATTTCAGGACCCATTAATGAACAAACAGCACATTTGGTCATTCAAATTGCCTCTGATAAAGAGCAGATATAGTTTGACATAATCAAGACAGCTCACTATCCTGTCATTTTAGGACTACTCTGGTTACAGTGCCACAATCCTTTTGTTAACTGGAAGCCCGGATCTCTATTTCTTGACTCAGAACTTTGTGTATCACATTGTTTAACCAAAGGTTCTATTGGTAATCATTATTCCATTTCATCATTTCCCATGTAGACTTCAGCAGTTTTACTTGACAATATTCAAGCCATTCCTGAATAGTATTGATAATTTCAGGATTTATTCTCTGAATTCAAGTTTAAAGAATTGCCACCACATCGTCGAGATGATTGCGTGATCAATATCCTCCCAGACAAACCAGTACCCTTTGTGGTCATATGTACATTCTGTCAGAAAAAGAAAAACAAGTACTGAAAGAATAGCTACAGACCAACCTCAAGAATGGTCTTATTACTGAGTCTAAGTCACATGCTTGGACATCCTTTTTTTATCCCCAAAAAAAACATAGAAGAACTCAGTCCTTGTATTGATTTTTGGGGTCTTCATAACATCACTGTGCCCAAAAGATATCCCACGCCTTTAATCCCTGATATTCTGGAAGCAGTCAAGGGGTCTTCAGTCTACACAAAACTCGACCTCATGGGTGCTTACAATCTCATCCGAGGTCGTGCAGGTGATGAACGGAAGACAGCATTTCGCACCCCTTTCAGTCATTACTTCTTTTACATTTTTTTTATTGTGTTTATTGGTTAAATAAAACTTTTTACACATACACACATTTTATTAAAAACAATTTTACACACATTTATGCTACTAAATGTTTCATAAGAAATATTTCTGAAAGGCAATACTAAAAATCTAAAATTCCTAATTTCTTTACAATCTCTTTCCACAAACAATACAGAGTTAAATTCATGACCTTATTGTCTCCCATACAAATATATGACCAGAATTGAACAGTGTGGATAGAGTCCAGGTCATGTACTGCAGAGCCATAGGACCTTTCATATAAAATATTCATCTTAATACATTTGGTTAGTAAATGTCTAGGGGTTTCAACTGCCATTCTGCACAATCTACACAAACGATCCTCGTGAGGTATGTTATTCCAAGCACCAATGTTCATTAATGTTGGGAGTTACTTTAAAAGCATAATAAAACGTCTAGTGTCAGAATTTGGTAAACTTTTATATATATATATATATATATATACACAAGGAGTGTCTACAGGAAAAGATTGCCTAGAGTATTCTACATACTTTGATCTTTTAGATAAATGTAAGCATCTTTCATTTCTATCTGTCATGCCTCGGTGTCCCCATTGGTTTCACCTGTGTACGGGACGCACAGAGTTGGAAACTGCTGTGACGTTTGTCACAACGGCAGCCTTGGTGCACGCAACAAACTACATTTCCCATCAGCCCTGGTGTTCATTGACTGCATGTAATGCTATGCGATGTGCGTTCCACGCCTCACCCGGAAGCCCAGTATTTATGCTGTTCCGTGAGTTACAGGGGTGTTCCTAAACCATTGTTTGTTTTTGCACAGTGCAGTTGCTTCACGTATCCTGATTCCTTGGAGATCCTTTCTTTCTGGACTTTGGCCCCTGGCTATGCTGTCGGATTTGGCTCTTCTTAATCCTTCTTCTGATGCCGATGACGGCTCCCTCCTTCATACTGCTTACATGGCTCCCTTTGCCGCGGCTAATGTCTCTCGGCAACCCTTGATCTCTGCCTTCATTTATGTCCGTTGTATCGGCCCCTTTACCTTTGCGTGAGCCTCCTGCTGGCTGAAGCTCACTCGCCCATGGTTCCTTCCACTTCCTTTCCCCTTCTCCCATACTTACCTGATTCCATTACCCCATTATGCTTTCTTCATCTTCCGGGATGCTACGCTGTAAATTGATGAGGTTTATGCTCTTGAACTTGGACTCTGCTTGATCAGTGTGGATTTTACTTGGACACTTTGCTTACTATCATCAAGACTGTTTCTCATTGCCATTCCTCCTCTCTTCCTGAACTGCTAGGGCTGTTGGAATACCTCATTTGCATCTGGATGCTGGTGACTGTGAGTGTGTTTCCTTAGTTGTGCCATCATGCCGCCCGGGTCAGGGTCTCCCTTGGGAACTCACCTTTGGAACTAAACTCCATACCCTTCATTTTCCAATTGGATACCACCTGAAACTCCTATCAGCCCTGGCTTGCCTTACTGCAAATAGGTTTTCCGGTTCACCAAACAGGTCAACAGGTAAGAGTGGGGTGTTCTGGGGGTGTTACTGGTGGAAACACGAAGGACATACCTGAAGTCATATTCATTGTCTGTGTTTGTTCTGTCTTCTCTATAGCTCTGCTGTTGCTCCTGCCTTTCCAATCTAAACCGTAGCCTGACAGTTATCTTCTACCCTGCAGGCTGTGCTCTTGGGGGGAAAGTCTCCCTTCCGTCTGTGGAAAGAGGCTCCAGCTGCCCATAGGGACTGGGGCTCACCGCCTGTCGTTAACCCCGACCTGAAGGTCCACGATACTTGACACTATCCCAGATGGCTGCATTACATTTAATTTCTTTAAATTTACTAGGTTGTCTGTAACGTCACACGTGCATCATATATTCTCTAAAAAAACATTGATATAATTTCTCCAATTTGTAAGAGCTGCAAACTTTTCAAAACTACCCTGCTTATTAATAAATTGTGCATATAGAGATTTAGTTTTGTCCTGACTCAACAAAATTTTGATGTAAAGGTTACATGCAAGTATCATTTTCCGTGTAGTTAATGATATGATACCTAAATTGCTACAGATAGCTTTCACCAGGACAGATTGAGACAGACCTAATGCCATACGCCACATTTTTCCTTCCAGAATACTAAGCCAAGTTGTTTCTTTCAAGGTGTATATCTCCAGGCCATATAAAATAGACGTTACAACACAGATTTTATACAGTTGTACCAACCCTTCAGTTGAATTCCCACCTGATTTTTGTACAAATGACTTTATAGATTTAAACTTTATGTAATAGATTAAGAAAAGATCGCTTTACTCATATTGTTCAAAAAAGTGATCTGAGATATACATAACTCAAAACTTCCTCAATGTTCTCCCCTGTAGAGACCAGTTATATTTTTGTATGTTTCATCTACTGGACTTAATTGTCATTATCTTAGTTTTTGCTAGATATAATCAGACAATTTTGTAAGGAGAACTCCTCTAATGCCTTTAGGCTATTTGTAGCCCCAGTGCTGTTTGGTCAAAAATAACAATATCGTCCACATACGAAAGCCATGCCAACGGCATTGCGAAATTCGTGAAGGATTATTGTTACAATTTTGCAGTGAGACTCCTAGGTGAGCCAAATAGATATTCAAAAAAGTAGCGGCTAATGTACAACCTTGTTTTAACCCATGGCTGACCTGAAATTCTCCACTTAAGTCACCTTCCTGATTTATTCTTATCTGAACTTTATTATTTAGATAAAATGCTTTGACAAAGTATAACTTTTGCTTATGTACATTTCCTGCTATCATTTTCTCTCATACATTTTGGCAATCAACTTTGTCAAAAGCCTTTCTAAAATCAATAAAACAAATATACAAAGTCTTATTATTATGCCCCAAAGTGCTACGAATAAAAAACATTGAAAACCATACATTTGTGACTTTACTAAAACCCTTTCTGAACCCTGACTGTTGAATACGAAAAATCTTCTCTTTCTCTATCCATATATTAATGTAGTGTAATGGTAATTTACAGGTGATCTTGGTGCTGGAATCAATCATATTCTGTATTTTGAAGGACTGTCCTTTGGGCCTTTTTTGAAGATTGGGATCAAATGTGACTGATTCCAAGATGTTGGTATTTTGCCCGTTTTCATAATGCTTAGAAACACCATACACAGAATATGTGCTCACATTTTGGGATGTGCTTTAAATAGCGCATTTGGCAGATGGTCTGGGACGGGAGCCCTGGAGGGTTTTAAATTTTTTATGATTTTTTCAATGTCTTCCTTACTAAATATTCTCCATCTTCAAAAATATGGTAAGAAACATGGACATTTGCTTTCAAATACATGGCTAGTATATAATTCTCCCATACCTCATGTGAGATAAGATTGATTTCAACCACTGAGGTATAGTTTGAATTATATCTATGAAATATATTCCAGAACTTTTTTGTATCGCTACCCTTTGAGGCGGCGTACATCACCTTCCACTGTACAGAAGCGATGGTATCCTTATGCATTTTGTACCATTTTTTTAATTTAAACTTTATATTTATTAAACATTTTGAATAAGGAACCCATGACAAAAATTGATAATTTGCATTGAAGTGTAGTTCCCGTAACCTTCATACCCTCTCCCACACGCCAAACCATCAAAATGAACACAACACAGGATATTGGGTTAGATCAGTATTGCATTACATTTTATTTTTTTATTGTATATTGGTTTACAAAAACCTTTACAAAATACCAATAATAAAACATAAAAACATTAAAACACAATTCTTTACATTTATGATAACAAGTATACACATTCATTATTGAATTCGAGCACAATTTTTTTTCTGTTTGATAAATATACACATACATTATTGAATTCATTATAAATTTCCCTTAATTCATATATCATAAATGCGTCATCATATTGCATTAAATACAGGACATCAGCCAAGAGTTCAAAGGCATGGGTTATATCTTCCCAGGGGCTCAAGAAGTATCCTCCATCCTCTATTGAGGGAGCTGGACTCCCCCGACCGACCCCCGACTCCTGTTCTGCAGTCTCCACCCAAGGAGGTAGACTCGCCCAGCCAGTTTTGTTAGATGAAGGTTTAAATATTGGCCATGCCCCAATGTAAGACCAGCATTCCCCATTCCGCATGAAAGCAGTCCAATTTATCATTTACCATTGCAGTTAGTTTTTCCAACACATAAATATACTTAAGTTTAAGGGACCAATTTGCTTTAGAGGGGAACCCTGAGCTCTTCCACTTTTGGGCTATCGCCGACCTGGCTGCTTTCAACATTGCCTCACAGATTCGCGGGAGCCCACTTTCTTCTCTGGATTCCTCCGGTTTCCCCAGTAGCAATTGCAAAGGGTCGTGTGTAAGGGTTATGCCCGTCACCTCTTTTATCAACTGAGGACTTCCTACCAATGGACCTGAATCGTGGGGCATGACAACCACATGTGGTATGTTGCACCTCGCTCCCCACACTCCTTAGGAGAGAGGGGAGAGACACACTGGCAAATTTATGACAATTTCAAGGGGGTTAGGTGCACCATTTTCACTGTGAACAGGTTCCCCTGAAATATTATACCGTAGATCTGATCCCATGATTCAGCTGGTATCTCCCTCCCAGTCTCCGCCTCCTTCACCTGTTTGAATGTCTGTCTGCTCGCTCGGTCCACTGTAATCAGTCCTTTATACAGTTTGGATATAATGCCCCTCCTCGAGGTGGACACATTTAGGACTTGTTTGATGGGGTACGAGGGGTGTGATAGTCTGTGAGGGAATCTCGGTCTGTGCATATGCCTTTTAGCCTTAAGTACTCAAATACTGTCAATTCCTTCTCTTAGTGTCTCCCAACTTTTACATCTTGCCTCCTGAAATAGTTGCCCACCCTCTGCAGACCGATATCAGATTATCTTTGAATGTGTTTAAATCCTCTGGTACCCAACTTAATCGGCGGGCTCCGCAGAGAACTCAGCTGGGAAGGCCGGGAGGAAAGGTTTGCATTACGCCCATCGTCCTTCCACAGTAACCATATTACTCCTAGCAACGGGTGCCCCCTAAGCGAGCTTGGAATAGATTTGGGCGGGGCCCATAACAGGTCCCTGGTTTTACCCTGGGGGACGGAAATATCCTACAAGTAGGACCAGAACGTGCCCAACTCATCTCTTGTGTGCTCTAGTAGGATGCGTAGTTGGGCAGCTTTATAATATTGGTAGAAATCCGGCAGGGAAAAGCCTCCAAAGTCCCTTGGGAGGCTAAGAGCACTCCTTTTAATTCTGGATATCTTGCCCTGCCAGATGAAGCGTGAGATCATGGAATAAAGTTTCGCAAAGAGAGCTTCCGGGATGCGTGTGGGGAGTTTCATGAAGAGATATAGTAGTTGCGGGAGAACCGTCATTTTGACCCTGGTCACGCTACCATACCAGGAGAGAGTCAGGGGGACCCAGCAAGCAAGATCTGCCTCCAGTTTGGCAAGTGCTGGAGTAAAGTTAGCTTCGACCAGGCAAAACGGTGAGAGAACAGGTGCAGCGGCATTGAGGAGAGGCATTGCACTTGCAAAGTATTGGGAAGCCAGCACAGCCCTTCGGGTTGCACAGACCTCTCCCCGGGGGCCTCTGGATCTCCTGGGCCCATTTGCTCTGGATGAGGGGCGGCCCCAACTCCTGGGCAGAACTTGGGAAAGCCCTGAGGCTATTGTCAGCTGGTCCCTGCGAGCGGGACAGGCTTGGTACTTGCTGCAGAACCTTGGCTCCCACAAAGGCGCACCGGCCCGCTTCAGTGCTGGGTGGAGACTGAGCTTGTTGCACTGGCTATCCTGAAACAGACCGGCAAGCTGCCGCAACATTAGTGCCTTGCTTCACCTGCGCCTCTGAGAGGCGTTGGCACAGTCTGTTTTACCTAAATGTTGCAGGCTCTGGGCAGGACCTTCACCCTGACAACGCTTGACATCAATTTAGCCCTGCTGTGAGTCTGGGGCAGGGTTCCTGGTTCACTCGTGCCTGGTAGAACTGAATACTGGCCCGGCACCACAGTTGGCCCTGACTGCATGAAGAACATTATAAGCCCTGAAAGGCTGATCTCTGCCTCGAGGGGAATACCACAGACGCCTGTGACTGGCCACAGCGCTGGCATTTCTGGGGAGCGCAGTGGTGGCACCACAGCCGACATAGACATCAGGGATACAATACTGCCCACTGATTCCCCTGTGGGTGGGAGTGAACCCACTACTGCCAGGAGGACTGCGGACTGAGCGGTGACTGCCTATTGAGAGACCGCCATGGTTCTTGGGGCGTGGGTGGTGCACTGGGGTGAGGTGCCCTGGTGGCGGCTGCTTAGGCCATCAGCGAGGCAGTAGAGCTGCATGGCCAAGGGCAGCAATCAGCAATCTCGATTGCCTTTTAACCAGAAGGAGGGCCTTGGTGGAGAGGGCATGAAGATGCTATCGGCCCATGATGACATGGGCAAAAATGGCCCACCTGGACAAGGGGAGGCCAATGTGGGGTCTGCTAGTGGAGCACCAACCTCGGAGCTGGGCCTGTTGCTGACAGAGATGAGGTCCGGCTTTGCATCTCTGAATATAAAACTTGAAAGCATGGCATATAAAGTCCACCACATGCAGGAATGGATCGAGAAGGAGAGTAGCTGAATCTCTGAGGCTGAACATAGGGTGGGGGCCCTCAAAGACTCCAGCGGCGAGACAATGCAGGCGATACAGTCCCTTAAGCGGGAGGTCTCCGCATTTAAAGAAAAGAATGAGGACTTGGAGGCGAGATCCCGGAGAAACAATATCCAAGTGGGGAGGGTCTCAGAATCCATACCGCAGCAAAATATGGAGGTCCTTATGGAACAGTTAATCCGGGAGATGTTGAAGACGCCTTCGCTGTTGACTTAGTTCTTGATTGAGAGGGCACATAGAGTCTCGCAGGTGGCCCCTCGGCCGGGCCAGAGCCTGCTCCCAATAATAGCGTGCCTCTCAAACTACAGGGACCGTGACACCATCCTCAGGAGGGCCTGTGAGCTGCGGGTTTTGACCTACGAGAACTCCAGAGTGTTGTTCTACCCGGACTTCACCCGGACGGTGCAGAAGGCCCATCTGTCCTTCCTGGCGGCAAAGCAAGCTCTACAAGAGAAAGGACTACAATACGCCATGCTGTACACATCCAAGCTACGTGTGCAACATGGAGGCCGAGCGCATTTCTTCACAGACCCGGGTGCAGTGCACGACTTCCTTGAGACGCTGTCCAAGGAGTGACCTGGGTGTTGAGACTCCAGTGTGGGGTCTCCAGTACTGGTTCTTTCCAAAATCATTTCACTAATTAGGTGTGAAAGGTAGTGTTTTGGTGGCTCAAGAGCTCATGCTACTACTGCGAGTTGCCCTTCGTGATCAAAGCAGATAGGGGGGTTGGTCTGCTTCCTTTAGGTTCCTCCCTTTTACTGATGTCTCTACTTCTAGGGTCTACTTCCTGGGACCCCCTCCCTGTTTACTGCTCGTTTACATCTCATATCCTATATTGTGGAATGAAAGTACCTCCCAAAGGATGATGCAATAATTATCGCAAGATTTCCAGCAGGAAGGAGAACGGAAAACACTGGAGAGTTACAAGAGGCCCATGTGGATGAAATGCGGGAAACAAATGTAAACGTCTTTCCACTGTTACTTATTTATATTTTGTACTGTATGTTCTTGTTTGTTATACATATACACATGACATCCTCTGTTAATATGTACACTTTATCGTCCTTACATATTTATTCATATTTAGTCAGCCATCTCTGCCCCGAGCAGGAGCTCGTCCGCATCCCACGCTGCAGGAGCAACCCCCCCCCTTCCACCTCCATGGAGGTAAGGCCCTTAGCAGTAATAAGAGCTGCTTTACCTAATTCGATCCGTTTTGTGCAATTTTGTATACAAACGAAGTAGTTGGTTGATATATTTGATCAGCACTGACACTCAGCCCTGCATTCACCAGTTTCCCCTCTACTGGGCACCTTGATCCTGATCCTGGGGATAAACGCCATCAACGACCACGCAGCTCGCCACTTTCCGAAATGGCCGTTCTATTTCTGCGATTAGCCCATATTTCTGCATCGCGGCCTGCACCCACAGCTGACTGGCTGCCTGAAAGGCATTTTGCCTAATCGGAATCAGCCGGCAGGCGAAGCCGGCCTCACGACTTAAGGCTGCTGACTGAGCTCACAGAGCGCTACAGGTGCTATGCAACGTCATGCTGCCCGTTTAGTTGGCAGTTCACGGCAAACCTTTCAGAGTATCTCTATAGCATCTACATTTCACTGACTATATCCCTCTCCCTTGCTAGGAACACTCAACCTTCCTACGTAAGTGACGTGACGCGCGCGGGCGTTTTCCCTCAGCACGGGTTAAAGGTGAGCGGGGGAAGCAGTTTGCTGTACGTGCCTTTCGTGGAGACCGACGTGTGTTGCTGCTTCCTGTTGTTTCGCGCGCCATCACAACTTCACAGCTATCAAGGACGTATCTCTTCTTTTGGCGGGGGTATTGTCTACGCGTGTTTTTCTGCATCGCGCTAGTCAGACGGTGAGTCGCACACGCTATTTTTCCCACTGCGAGTGCCCCTGTGTATCGCACCAATTTTCGAGGTCATAGTAGCCTGCGTGTCTCACGCGTACGCGTTATTCGTGTTACTGGGTGCCACTGCGTACTGCGGGAGGTTGATTCCACGCACGTAGGCTGCAGGGTTGCGTGCACGGTTTTACTGCAGTTTTGGGGTGCCTGAGCGTTGCGTGACCCGTCACTACATCACTGGGGTCACATACAGCCTTGCAGGTGCAGGGGGGCTGTTAACATCTTGCTTCCCACCCCCTTCACCCCAATTGCCCAGGTCAATTGTGCTGTACACCTCCCATTGGCACTACTCCATCTGTGCCGGCACTACTACATCTGTGCCATGGTTGGGAGGCCAGCAAATGTGAGGGGCGCCTTAGCTGGGCATACTCCTTGTGGTGGGTGTGGTCGGGGACGTGGCTGTGGTGACCAGGGAGTGGGGGGACTCCAGGGTGTCCAGGGCGGCCACAGAGGGGGAAGAGGCAGGGGTGCACCACTTGAGCACAATGTTGTGCCATTTGTCGGTGCAGTCATGCCACCACCCCCTGTGTTTCTGGGAGATGCAGCTTCTGCATCTGGCAATGGCACCCTTGTGACCCGGCAGTCTGTTCCATCGACTGCCACAGGCCCAAGGGTAGTGGTAGCTGCAGGTGCAGCTGTGGACACCACCACCCAGGCTCAGGGTCTGCCAGCGCAGGCTGCGTTGGCACTTGAGGAGCCCTTGGAAGATTTCCAACAGGCCAGGAGGGAAACCGTAGGGGCATGCAGGGCTGCTATGACCAAGACACGTGTCCCTGGGGCAGTTATGTCATCTGCTGCCCCGAACAGCCGGGTGTTGGCAAGTGCAGGGGCAGATGCACCCAACAACACCCCGGTTGTGAGTCTGCCAACCAGGACCGTTGTGGTCAATCACCCTGCCACAGCGGATGTTGCTGCGCAGGGTCCATTAGAGGGCACCCAGCTGCCACTGACACAAGTCAGGCTTTTGGTCGTCCCTCCACCTGCCACTCCCTTGGCTCAATCCACCAAACCCACTGGCCATACTGGTCAGGGCGGCATTATCCAGCCAGGGTCTGCGCCACAGTCCAAGAGGAGGAAGGTTTCACCTGCAGCACAGGCTGGGACCCCACACACAGCCACGACCTCCTGCACGTCGAGGAAGAAGCCTTTCTGCAAGCAGGAACTGGACTTCCTCGTGGACTACGTGGGGGGCCACAGCAGTGACATGCTAGTGGGTGCCAATAGTCAGACTATGGCTGCCCACCATGACACCCACTGGAAGCAAGTTGCGGAACATGTCAGTTCATTCGGCCATGAGGTGCGCATGGCGCAAGAGTGCAAAAAGCGTTGGAATGACCTCAAACGCAGCGCTAAGGCTAAGCGTGCCTCAAATTACAACTTGACTCTGGTGACTGGCGGTGGGCCTGCACCAGAGGAGGAAGAGCTCACTCAGCATGAGTCACTCGTTGCGGAGTTCATACCACCTGAATCGGTCAAAGGAGTGGGAGAGATGCTGGACTTTGATGCCCAGTCCAGTGAGTGTTGATGCGTGTTTGTTGAGGACGTGTGTGTTTTACTTGTGGGATGTGTTATGCATGATTGCCACTACATGTGATGTGTACATGGTTCTGATGTGCAAGTAATGCAATGCTTCCGTGATGCATGTCTTCTCTGCTGGATGGTGGACATGTGGAGCAGACGGGGACTGTCCGCATCACCACTATTGCACCCAACTCACATGCTGGTTACCAGTATACCCCTCCGGCCCATGTTCCAGCTCACTGGCCCTTCTGCATGTGGCGTGGGGTGACCTTCCTCTCAGCCCAGTCACAATGTCATAGCATGACTGACGTGCATGTGTCCTCTGCCTGCATGCAGGTACTCCATGTAGGCATGCTCCCTTGCCTCTCCTCCGCCACTCTGCACCCCAGTTCCACCTTTGCACTGGTCTGCTTCAATCTTGCCATTGGGTACTTTCCTGTTCATGCGTCCTGTGTACATGCTAACTTCCAGCGGACAATCTGCCAGACATATGCTGTGTGGTACAGCCTTAGTACTTGATGCAGGGTATCTCCCTTGTACTGTGCATAGGTCAGACGCCCCACAGGGACATGAGTGCCCATTCATGCTCCATGTGCATTGCACGCATGCCCCTATGTGTCCTTGACTGGATGATCACTGTAATACAAGTCCTGGGTGACATACATTGCATGGCATCTCATCAGCTTTCCCATGTCAACTGTGGCTCAGTACTGCGTTGCACACATGTTTAGGGTCTGACAATCTGTGTGGGTCACAGGCCTCAGCCTGTTTTAGTCTGCCAATGACTCTGTCCGACTGTTGTAGTGTCTTCTTCACACGTGGGCAGCCACCAGAGTTTTCATCATGTGTCCTGCTTACTGTCCCATCATCATTTACAGTGTTGTCACTTGAATCACATTAAGCTGTTGATGCCAGTCAACACTGCCTGTCAATACACAGGTCTATGGTCAGCCTTTTGATACCATGCTAGGCATCCCTGCTTTTGCACTTGGGTGGAGGGGTGCTTTGCTTGTAGATATGCTACCCATTGAATGCACATTGCACGTGATGCCTGGATTTGATCTTGCACTGCCTTCACATTTCCTGACACACACCATGAAGTCCTTGTACATGTAGGTAGTGAGTGACATACACATTTGCTGCACTGCATAGACCCACTTCTATGCAAACTGCCACCTTTCAACAGGTCTGATCACAGAAGCAATTCAAAGTTGACCCAGCATGCATGCCAGGTTCTATTTTGTGTGTCACATGTCTGCCTGATGTGTTTGTTGTCGGTGTGTGTGTGTGTTGTGTGCTTCTGACATGTGTAGTGACCTTTTTTCTCTATATTTTTCAGATGATGACGCAATGGAGCCGGAGGATGGTGTTGTCATGCCAGACACAGGGTTGTTACCACTACATCAACCCGGCACAAGTGGGGCTTGTGGGGTGGTAGGCCACGAAAACCCCCAAGTGCTACAGTCCATCTTGTCTCTGGCTGCCTATGAGTCCAGCCCTGATCACGACTCTGACGTCCATGTCGAGTTGGATGAGCATCAAGTCCATGTGTCAGGGGTGAGTGATTCTGATGTGGACACTCCTCTGTCCGTGACACCTGCACTGAGGGATCAGACAGTCTTAATACCTCCGCCCGTGGTGGATCGGAACGCAGGGTCACCCTCCACACCAGTCACTGATGCCTGGGACATCACGTTGACGGGGGCATGTAGTCGTGCAGCCGCGGGCGGTGCCAACACAGCGAGGACACCCGGTCCTTGGGTCCCACAGGGGTCAAGCCCAGCAACGCGGTCGCCGTGCGCAACCGCAGTATACTGAGTGGGAGCAAGACATGACTGCCAATTCAGAACGGCAGGGGGCAGCAATGGAGAACATCGCTCAGAGCATGGAGCGTGTGGCCCGATCTGTGCTCCCCCCTGCTAGGCAGGTGCTTCTCCAGCAGCAGGCGGCACGGTCCACGGCCCGCTCGCTCAGGCTGGGCATAGCGGCCTCAGACAGGGCACGCCAGGCTGAAATGTCGTCTCTGCGTCAAGCAATTGCTGCTCATGCAGAGGCGCAGATGGATGTCCTGAGGGAGGAGTATGCTTCCCTCAAATCCACTCTGAGTGTCCTTCTGATGTACCAGAGGCAGCGGGCAGAGGAGAGGTTTGCACAGCTTGAGCGTACCATCTTGGCTGAGCTACAGGCTTGCCGGGAGGTGCAGCGGTTGTTCAGCCAGGCCTTGCAGGAGGAACTCCGTGTTACACGTGCTACCTTGCAAGAGGAAGCACGTGTATCACGTGAGGTTCTGCATGCAGACCTACGTCACATCGCCACACAGAACCAGGCTCACCCGTCCAGCAGACTTGCTGCCGTCGAGGGGCAAGCTGCGGCTAGGCGTGGCCAGGCTACTGTGCCATGTCCTCCTTTCCAGGATGAGCCAGACTCGGACGACCATCTATCTCCCACATAGGTCGGGCTGTGCAGGCGTTGAGCCCATGGAGGTTTTTTTTTTTGGCTCAGCATCATCGCATGTGGGTGTTGAGCAGCACCCTGTACCTCCCCCCTCCTGGGTGCCTCCCCCCCGGGTCGTATGTGGCCATTTTTGATTTTTCTTTTAGTTTAGTTAGTTAAGTTTCTGTTTGATAGTTAGTTTAATTAGGTAATGTAGGTTTTTCATAGTTAGTGTAATTAGTTAATATAGTTTAACATTGCTTGTCTATTGTGCTTTCATGTGACGGTGCGGTGCTTTGTGGCTTTTGAAAGCATCCACTGTCTGTTCCAGCTGGGCCCTTCAGGCTTGTCTTATGTATGTGTTTGCTGCTTGGGGTCCTTGACTCACATATGCCACTCCTGCTTCCCTTAAACATGGGCTTGCAAGGATGGTTCGGTGTAACAGCCTATTACACAAGGGCTTTGGACTGTCATATCTGTGGCATGTCTGGTGCTGTGTAACTTGTGTTAACACCCCTACGCAGTGTTATTGACCACTGTTCTGCTTTTGCTAGATGGGGTGTTTCATGATTAATGTGTACATTCAATGCTATGCATTGTGTAGTATGTTTCTTATCTTTACTGTACACATGCTTGTTGCAATTCATGCCGTAGATAGTGTGTTCCACACTTTGGATGTGAAAGACGGACTGATGGTGTGATTTCTGATGTATGTCTCTGACATGGTCCAGTAATGAGATGCCTGAAGAGACACACACAGATGACTCTAAAGCATTAATCATGTGTTTCATGCCCTTTCTGCAGGGGGATGAGCCTCCAGACCACCTTTGCCAGCAGATATGGCCCATTGGACATCTGGATTCTGGACACGTTTGTTGGTGCACACATGCATATGTGTGCGCAAGCAGAGGCACATGGATTGCAGACATACATCCTAGAACTGCTGACGTGTTTCAAGGGACTCCAGGCAAGGTGAGCAGCACAGGGGGGCCACAACACAGCAAAGCTTCCACCAGGCCAGTTGCACATGCAGGCTTAGTAGCAGCACTGACGGTGAGCTTGGACGAATATTGGTGTTGAAGCGCACAATGCAGCTCAGATGTGTTGGTGGACTGGTGGCTAGTTGATTGTAAGGTTGTCTGGGGCAACTGCAGGGGCAGTGGCACATACCCTCCGGTCCACCATGGGCCATTGAGGCACTTGTATCACCCATGTAGCCTTCCGAGACATGGAATGGAGCAGCTCACAGGGACATACAGCAAGGGAGAGACTCAGGTATTTTTTTCCGGTCATGGTGGGACACGACTTTTTCTGAAGTCATACCTTGCTATATGCATCTGTCTGCTTACCCAGGGAACATTGCATGTTGTGTGAATCGTGACACATTGGTGTTCCATTTGCCACGCACCCACCGGCGCCTGACTTACTGCATTGTCTGTGTATGAACCATCACAGGGGGAATGTTACGTATGGGTACGAAGCATCCACACCAGATTGTCTGTTTGTAGAGTAGTTTGTTGCTATGGGGCATATTTGGTGGTGTGTTTGTGTGTTATGGGCACGCACAGATTATTAACTGTGGCTCTCTTTGCAGCATTGAAGTGCTCCTGTAACCGGACCTGAGAGTGCGCAGGCAGGAGGCCAGCACTCAAAACCAGAGCTGAGTGTCTTGTTGTTTTTCTTTCAAACTGATCTACATAGGCTTGCTGGGGGGTGCACTGATGCATGGATGAATGTGTAATTCAATTTGGTATGTTTTTGTTTCCCTAATCACCCCGAGTCCTATCCAATTCTAAACCCTGTACCCTCTACCTGGTGTTCCTGCTTCCCGTACCTATCCAACCAACGTTCCCTAACCGTCTTTCCCCGCTGGGGTTGCGGATGCCTGTGTAAGCCCCAAGCTTGCAGGCGCAAAAACCCTAGAGGGGGTGGTTGGTTCGTGCCACTCCTGTGCCTGGACTCCGGAAGGCCCTGACAATGATGTACAAGTTTGTTATGATTGTGTATGTGTTAATGCATGTACTACATTTTAGTGCATTCCCTACTTTCACGTGTCATTCCTACTCCCCTCTCCTGCCCCTCATTCCAGTTATCCAGTATGCCGACGGCTGTCCCGACTGCATATCCCTGACCCTCCTTCCCCACCAGGGTCTCATAGACCTGCGTGAGTTTGACCTTGCAGGCACCCAGGCCATGGTGGAGGTGGTTGGTTCGTGCCACTCCTGCGCCTGTACACGGGAGCTGTGACAGTACACATCCGTTCGTTTTGCATCATTCTATGTTATGTACCACACATGGTTCACATCCTGTTGTGACATTGTTTTACTGTGCTACCTTGGTTGTTACATCATTGTGGTAGTAGTTGGACTTTGTGAGGTACTGCTACTTCAAGTCATCTACTGGAGGCTGTTCTGGTTCGTTTTTCTACCTTGGATTTTGTGTCTTTGCAAATGAAGGTGGACTCTGAGAGTGCAGGCAACTTTTAACACACAAGGTGGGAGATGGTGACAAAGGGGAAGGGTGATCCTGTGGCCAGGTGAAATTGAGGGTTGAAGGCTCCATGACCCAGGTGCAGTTGTTCAGTGGGTCACGGTCATTTGTGAGGGAAGGGGTGTGTTTTGTTGTTGATAGTTGCCTTGCACTGCAGTGTGATGGGAACCCTGACATTGTAATTGTGGTATCCTATGTACATGATGTGTTCTGCTTATCAATGCATGTTCATGTGTTGTGTTTACCTTTCAGGTGTGAGGGGATAGTTGTGGTTTGGCATGCTGGGGTGTACACATGGTGAATGTTCATATGTGATGTGTAGAGGACACTGATGGCCACTTGATTCCACATGCATATGTTGAGTGCATGTCCTTGCTGACCCGCACACTCGCACTATGATGCACTACATGTACAACCACCCTTCAATATCCACATGTACATTCTGTTTGCCTTCTGCTGCCCACTGTGTCCCTGCAGCACATGCTCTGTGACCAATTATGGATCCTGTACATGCCTAATTTGCTTTTTGATGTGGTTTGTCGCTTAGATGTGATGCTCAGGGTGTGCATCACACACAATGGCTGTTCACTGTGCTGTGCGCTGAGCAGTGTGTTGCAGCAGTTGGACACAGCACACAGAAGCTGCAGTGTTGATTTTGCAATGCACAATGTGCATGTAGACAGGCATTCATTGTTATGTTGCGGCTACTACTTTTGTGATGCATTTGGGAATGACTTATTTTGGATGGGAGGTTTTTGTTCAGTCATTTCATCTGATTCCATGTCAGGCATCATTGTCTGATGCCAATTTACATTTTTCACATGGCAATGTGTACCTTATTGGTACTGTGTTGGTGTATGGCTATTGCTTGCCATGTCATGTTGTGGTTTGGGAGGGTGCGAGTGACATAACAGTGATGGTTATGGCCTGTTTTGCAGGTGTGTGTGATTCACACCTTGCATGTCAGGGTCAGCCGCTTCTCGAAGCAACGAGCTGGGGGTAGATCTCTCTCCACGGCAGGGGCCGCCCTCTGGAACAGCCTTCTTGCCTCCCTGAAACTTGGGGAGAACCAACTCCGGTTCAGGAAGCACCTCAACACCTTCCTCTTTGCTTCTGCTTTCTCTCTCCCTCTCCCTTGCTAATTTCTTCACTGAAACTGCACTGAATCTGCAACTGGGCCACTCTCACCGACCTCGGTCCCTGGCCCAGCCACTCTCCACTTGCACTGCCTCCCTGGCAACCCCTGCACTGCGGGACTGTCTCTGTATCCCTACAGCCCCCCCTTCCCAGCACTTGTCTGCACTTACCTTTGCACTTGCCACCAGCTGGCCTATTTATTTATTTTTTATTCTACTTACCCTGTACTGCACTCCCCCCCCTTCCCCTTGCACTTTTCCCTTCCACCTACCCCTGCACTTGCGCAATATAAATGACACCTGGCCTAGTAGGATCGTTGTCTGTCTTCCCTTGTTCCCCTCTCCCTGCCTCGTCGGGCCTTGAAACACTTGTGTATAGGCGCGTTACAAATTCCATATCATATCATATCATATATCATATGTGTGCCTTTGGTCACACAGGATAGCTTGTGTTTAAGTAGCTAGGGATACACACAATGTGGCACTTCCATGGCAACAATCTCAGGGTGGTAAGGTTGTGACAGTTGAATGTCTCTTTGTCATCATCGATTGTCACCTGGTATGTGCCAGGCCTGTGTGCACTCTGCAGGGGTGGGAGTTTAGGTGAAAAATGTGGCCACAAGCTGGGTCCGGGCTTCCTCGCCACGTGCCCTATCCCCTCCCATGGGCAGCGCCTGTGCCTGTGGTTGGGGATGTGGGGGCACCACCATGTCCGCCGGTACGCCCTGCCGTGTTGCAACATTGTGCAGGACACATGCTGCCACAATGATCCTGCACACTACTGGGGGTGCATAGAGTAGCTGCCCGCCAGAGCGGTCAAGGGAGCGGAAGCGTGACTTGAGCACTCCGAATGTGCGCTCCACTATGGCCCTGGTTGCAATATGGGCCGCTTTGTATCTTACCTGGGGTGGTGTGGTGGGGTTCCGGATTGGCGTCATCATGTGGTTGCTCAGAGGGTAGGCACTGTCCCCTGGGGAGGTGATAATAGTTGAGATTATTAGGGTTTGGGTATTTGTCTGTGTGTGACTTGCATGCATGTGCACAGGCATTTGTACTCACCTAGGAGCCATGTGTCACCATGCTGCCCAGCTTCCAGGGCCCGGCTCAGGGCGGACATTCTGTATATGAAACTGTCATCGGTGGAGCCAGGGTAGTTTGCATAGACAGAGGTGATGATTCCCTGTGCATCGCATACCACCTGTACGTTGATGGAATGCCAGTGCTTGCGGTTTCGGTAGATGTGCTCAGTGGCCCTAGGTGGACGTAGGGCCACATGGGTGCAATCTATGGCACCAAGCACTTTGGGGAAGTGTGCCACCCTGTAAAAATCCAGGCCAACGGCCTGCCTTTCTGCGGGTGTTCTGGGCATGTATATGTGCCTGTGGACTGAGGGGCGCGCTGTCATGATTGCCAAGACCTGGTGTAGGCAGCGTGACTGTGTGGACTGTGAGACCCCCCCCCCACTATGGCAGTGGTCCGCTGAAATGACCCAGTGGCCAAAACAAAAAATGCAGGACATTGAGCACCTTCTCCAAGGGGCTCAATGCTTGGGAGCAAAGGGAGGGGGATGTAAGGTCATCTTCCCACTCCCTGACCAGGTCTAGGATGATATGGGGTGGAAACCTATACCTGCAGTAGAACTGGTCGTCAGGCATCCCAAAAAGGCTTGTCCGTGGTGAGAAAATGCGTGCCCTGGCTATTCTCCTTCTCCTGCGGTGTCCCACGGTCAGTGCTGCGACAAATGGGGCATTCATCGTAGCTGTATATATGTGTTTGTTGTTTGCGCGCACTTTTATACTGTACATGGGGACGCTTCCGTCTGCCTTCGTGTGGCGGACGCGTTGACGCCTGTGCGCATCTTTTGCCGTGCGCGGGTTTCCCGTATTCGAATCCATGAATACGGGTTGTTCGCGTGCGTGTGGGCGTTCCGTGTAGTTCCATGCAGTACTTCCCCAGTTACGCCTTCTTTTTCACGCATTGTTCCCCATTCCGCGTGTTACGCCCACTGTTCCGCCCACTTTTGTTGTGTGCGCTGCGCTATGTGCGCTTTTGCTGTGCGCATAGCGCATGCCGTTTGATGACGTGTGTGCCCGTGTGCGACATGCATGGATTTGGCGCACGACCAGCGGGAAACTAGCGCAGCGTCTTCCTTGTATCGCACGCGTGCACGTGCGCTTGATTTCTCACGCTTGCGCCAACTTGCGCCTGCTTACGCTGGGATTTTCGGCGCACTTTTGTTTCATGAATCGACCCCTTAATGTCTATGCATTGCCTTATCTAAGCATGCATATCACAAATCTGACTTCATTCTCTAGAGTCAACTACGCACTCCAAATGTAACAAATGTAACTAACTGAGCGCACTGTTTTGTGGTTAATACACAGATTTTTACTAGCATCTCAATGCCCCAAAAACAACAATACGGATGCACACTGGCTATACTAACAGTGCAAATCTCATCAGCTGCCCCCTTTTTAGACGATACTACTTACAGCATCCTGTACACTGTAGTATGAATATATGCAATCAAAATGAAAATGCCCAGCTAGCTCTGATTAAATGTAATACCACCTTTTATAGATGCCATGCTAGCTTCTAACATAACATAGTGTCTTGTTGCAATGCCTACTGAAGCTGAAATTGCGGAGTTATTCTGCATGAACTTCCCATATTTGTTTTGTAGTACTGCCTTATACTTACTGCCTTATGAATGCCTATTGTTTACACAATGGCTCTCATTACGACCCTGGTGGTACGGAGTGAACGGCGCCGTAAAAGGTGCCGGCGCCGTTCACTCCGTACCGCCGCATTACGAGTTCCCCTCGCGGGACACGGTAAGCACGCCTGGGAAAACCAGGCGTGCTTACCGGGTCCCGCGACGGGAAGAGGGAGCAAACAATGGGCCATCTCGTAATGGCCCATTGTTTGCTCCCTCTCTCATTACCATTCAACCCTATGGGGGCTAAAATGGGAATGGGGAAGGACCGTGTCTGGGTCCTTGGAGGGAGGAATTACCGGGCCTTCCGAACTCGGAATGGCCCGGTAAGTCCTCATTCTGAGGACCCAGACCCCGACGCGATTTCGGCGGCAGCCATGCCGCCAATAGCGGCATGGTTATCGCCGAACTCGTAATGAGGGCCAATGTTTACTGAATCACTGTCGGCGGTCTATTCTATCTGCATTAGCATTAACCATTATACTGTCACTATACTGCACAAATGTATCCTCCCAGAACCCTCTCAACAGCGCCACCACCCCAGCGCACCACACTTCACCTTACCCTCTTCTCTATTTCACTCATCACATTCGCCTTTTTGTCAATCAGCAGCATGTCCTTCACGCACAGAGAACTCTCACCACCAATAGACCTCAGTCACGCCACACATACCCCCTTACAAAACACCCAGCCTTGCCTCCTCACCATCCAGCTTAAGGAACAGACCTTCCTCCAACCCAGGCTCTGCAGACTCAGAGCACGCACTAAGCTACACATCACTCACCGAAGCACCCCACCCACTACTTACCTTAGAAACTCCAGACTTAGCTCTCACACTTCCATACTGCCAACACGCACTCATCCACCACACCACCAGTTGCCCAACACCCACCGCCACATCCAATGCTCCACGCCCAGCCCCAATTCCTCACAACCATCCATTCATTCACTCACTACACCCCATGGCACAAACTCCAGCACATACTCCCAACAACCACCTACACAGTCCCACGCCGAATTGAAATGTGCGCTCATTAACACCCGCTCCCTCCCAGCACATGCATTTGAGATCAATGACCTCATCACCTCCCATAAACTTGATTTACTAGCCATCTCTGAAACTTGGCTCCATGAAGCATCAGGCCCCTCCATCTCCCTTGCTCTCCCTCAAGGATACACTATCCTGAGACGGGACCGCAAGACATCCAAAGGTGGAGGCTTAGCCCTCATCTTCAAGCACACCCTCTCCATTAGAATTTGCAACCAACAGTGGGGCTGATATCCTCACTGCCAAACTGTCACTTTCCCCCAGTTGTACAATAAACATCCTAATCACCTACATGACACCAGGCCCACCACCAGACTACCAAAAGCACCTCCTCCAAATCATAGGGAATAACCTAAAAAGCTCGACCAAAACCATCCTGCTCAGTGACCTCAACCTAGGCCTACATGACCCTAAGGACAAAGCATCCACCTCCCTAGCCAAAGAACTCACTCACATTGGGTTCGAACATAAAATCACAGCACCTACCCATTGCAAAGGCCGGTCCATTGACTGGATCACAGACCACAACTGCTCTTTGTCCATTTCTAACATCTCAGCCCTCCCATGGACAGACCACCACTATATCCAATTATCTATTCCCACCATTCCTACTCGCAAGATGCTCTCGTATGCCCCACCCGCTAAAGTCAGAAGCTCGAAAAAACGAACTAAAATCAACCTTGCACCTCTTCTCGACATCCCTGAACTTAAACCTCCATTTAACAATGACCCCACCTCTCTGGCCAACACCTATGCCCACACTCTCACCCAAACCATTGGGTCCATAGCTCCCTAAGAAGAAAAAAAAGAAAAAAAAGAAAAATAATCAATGCATTCCAACTCATGGTTTACGGAAGAACTATCTGCACTACGCACCAGTAAACGTCGAGCTCTAGCCAAGTGGCAATCCTCGCCTAACCAATCCTCTCTAAACTAATTCATAGAGATCTCATCCTTGTATAAAAAAGCCACATTCCTAGCTAAATCAGAATCATTCAACCAAAGAATCTCCAAAGCTAACTCAAAATCAAAGGAAATCTTCTCTATTTTCAAAATCTCACCACCCCCGCTACTAGCCCGGATGAAATCATCAAAGACGAAGCCTGGTGCTCCAGCATTCAGGATGCCCTTATCAACAAAGTCAAGATGCTCCAAGAAAAAATAATAGCACAGCGGAAAGCTCTTCCTAATCAGGACAGTCCACCTCCGCCCACCCCCCACATAATCCTATCCCCCAAACACCTCTCTTCATCTTCAGAAACATCACAGAGAGACGGAAGTTAACGACCTTCTCAAACAGATCAAACCTTCCTCTTGTAAAGGGGACATCTGTCCCCCGAACATCATCAAAGAATGCGCACGCAGACTCACTGATCCCTATCATCACAGCATTCATTAATGCATCATTCTCCTCTGGAATTGTACCACAAAGCTTAAAAGAAGCCTGGGTTTGCCCACCCACTCTTATAAAAAACCACCCTATACCCCGCCTACCCCAACAGCTACCATCCCATCACCACCGTCCCCTTCCTCCTCAAAATCCTATACAAAGCTGCCCACAACCAAATCCAACATTATCTGGAAACTAATGCCATCAGAAGACAATCAGGCTTCTGCAAAAAACATGGCACAGAAACTGCCCTCTTAGATTTAAAGAACCAAATCACCAAAATAATGGATAATGGCAAACCTGCCCTCCTGCTCCTCCTCGATATCTCTGCCGCGTTTGATCCTGTTGACCATGCCATCCTCAACTCCTGTCTGTCCAATGCAGTTCATTTCTCTAACAAAGCCACCTCCTGGATAACCTCTTTCTTAGAAGGAAGGGCTAAGAAGGTGTACTCAGACCAGGCCAATGCAGCCCCCACCACCATCTGCTGTGGAGTCCCCCAGGGCTCATGTACTGCACCTACCCTCTATAACTTGATCACCAAACCTCTCTTTGACATGTTGGATGCACTCGGCATAGCATACACAAACTATGCTGACGATACCCAAGTCCGCCTCGCCCTCACTGGAGAATATGATCAAGACGCAGAAGCTCTGCTCCAGATATATGCCACCATCCAAACTTGGATGGCAATCAATGGTCTTTGTTTAAATGGGGATAAAATCGAGATCATCCTAGGCCCCAAGGAAATTCTATCCAAACTCAACCCCAAATACACTCACGTCACCATTGACAACCTTAATATACCAGTCTCCACATCAGTAAAGACCCTTGGAGTCTAACTATACTCAACACTCTCTATGACAAGACAGTTTAGCGCCATCGCCTCTTCCTCTGCACTAACCACCAAACTTATAAATGCCATAAAACCCTTTCTAACCTCTCAAAACTGCCTATCCATCGCCAGAGCCACAATAGGAGCTAGACTTGATTACCGCAATGATCTCCTTGCAGGCACTTCAACTAAAAACATCAACAGGCTCCAAATAGTACAAAACAACGCATTCACATTCCCAAAAATGACCATATATCTCAGACCAGACGTGATGCCCACTGGCTCTTAGTCAAGGAAAAAAATCAACTTCAAAATCCTCAACCTCACGCACAAATGCATCAATCTCTCCGCCCCATCCTACCTATCAGAAACCGTAACCAAGAACACCTCTGCCCACCCCTAAAGGAGCTACCATGCAAACCAACTCCACGTACCCTCCATAAAAAGAGCCAACACTGGCAGCATTGGCTTCCCCCACATAGCACCTAAACTCTGGAATGGCCTCCCCAACACACTCAGAGCAGAACCCTTTGATCTCCTGTCGCAAATCCCTCAAAACCACACTATTCATATAACCCCTCACAACACTCTAAGCCTCCAAGCTACTCTCGTCCGTTGAAACTCTAAGCTGTACTGTAATGCAATTTCTATGTGACTCTAAAATGAACCGTAAATGCAAATTTCAATGTAACTATTAAGCATAGTGAGAGCAGGGTATGACCCATCAGTAGCACCTGGCATCCCTTAAAGGCAAAGGCAGAAATGGACCACCGACGGTAATAGATGGAAGGAGCGGGGATTGATAATATAACTTCACTACTTAAGCAGGGATTATGCTCACCCCATGGGTGTACTAAGGTCAAACCTAGATAGAGGACAGCCTCAACCGTGAAACTATACACTGAGGAAAGGGAAGGGAAGATTATACCACCAAGAGAACACTGACAGTAAATAGATAGCAAGGAGCTGGTTATGGATAACATAACACCACTATCGAACTAGGGGACAATGCTCACTGAACCTGGGGCACTTAGCCAATGAATGTGCTGGAACCAGCCACGGTATCACCTCAGAAACTAGACAATTAGTAAACAAGAGAAAGAATATACCAACCCAATATGACAACCTGATACATAAACTAAACTACAAGGATTATGAGACATACAACCCACTAACCAAAACTTCAAATTTCTGCATACTTAATTCACACAAAAACCCACACAACCACCTCACTCACAGCAAACCGCACAGACTTCACCACACCATAACAAACAATCAACACATAGATCGCAACAGCACGCGAGGACCCGCATTAATCCTATATGCACACCCAAGCTCAGCAAACAGTGAAAACCAAACTGAAGCTGCCAACAGTAGACCAGCTCTCACTTTCCCCCCCACATTTTTTCTTTACAGATCCGCCTGAGCGCCTGGAGACCAACTCTGTTGGTGACCGTGAGCTATATAAATACCTTTAACATTACTATTTAAACCCGTGTAAATTAGAAAATGCAATTTCTATGCGTGTGATTTGGCTGTACTGTGTTTTTCACTTTCAGGTTGATTTTCTGAATTATTTGTTAGGACATTGCTTGTAGTCTGCTAGTGTTCTTACATCTGGGATAGTGCTATACTCATATTTACCTCATTTATTCAACCACACATGTAAAACAAATATTTACTAATTCCAAGTGCTATTTTGTGCAATTGCAATTGCCTCCCATTTCGTGGGGGCAGGTCTGTTTGCTTCCTAGTATACCGGACTCCTTGCTAATCCTTTCTATCCGCCCAGAATTCAGATAATCAGGGTATGAGGGAGTGTTGCAGGTGGAAGTCTTAACTGGGGTGCTATCTACCCAAAAAATAATATTGCTCCCATTCATTTGTGCTTTGTGTATGTTATATTAGAAGGTCAAACTAAGTGTATTCTATCATTTTACAATGTAATTATCACCCCAATGATGATTCATGCCCAATATTAAATTTGTGTGATTTTGATGGAAATTTAAAAATAAATAAATATTGAATTACCACCCATCGGCCTGATTCATGGTCCATTGTGGCCCGGGTTATTTGTAAAAGGCGGTGTGAGACAGGTTGGGTGCCATCTCAATCTGAATTCTTAGAAAATAAAGTAAACATTGTTTTATTGTGTGCTGCAGCCTAGGCCCGTATCAAGAGTCCTGGTCTGGTGTGTGATGCCCCATTAGAATCCTTAACATATTGGGGACTCGTGCCAGGGATTGAAAAAGTGTTGCCACCCGTGACAGCTTAATACAATGGGCTAACTTTCAAGGTAGGGATACTTTGTAGGATAGAAAACTGTGTTACACTGTAGAAAGCCCAAAACATAGACCTTAAGTATCAGGCCTGTGTGTAAAGTTAAAGCAAAATCAACCCCCAACTAGACAAAAATCAACAGAATACAGTTTACCATTATATAAATAAATTAATAAAGGAACAACACTTTCCATAATGACGACAGTAGAGATAAAAATGGCCAGGCAGTACCTTCTGCATAAACTATTTATTAGAGGAGAATGGGCACATCAAGATGAGGAGTTCTGGCTAGGAGAAATTATGCAACAGGTCACCGCCATGAACATGGATTTGTGGCAAGACAGTGGCCTGTTACATAAAGCTTTGAGCAAGTTTTACATGACTTCAAATCTTAAAGAAGAGCAGATTAAAATGGTGCGATTTACAGCCTACATATATCTCCACATGGGGATTATGCAGAAAAAATCTGAAGAAAACAGAACTCTTGCGCAAAACCAATCTGAACTCTTAACTCAAATCCAGACTGAGCTGAAACTAGTGGAAGGGAAATTGCAAAAGAGCCAAGGTTCTGATGTCAAAGTTGAGAACTACTTCAAACCGCTAAAGGAGGACTTGGTTCTACAACAGCAAAATAATTCAGACCAAGAGGCCCAATTAAAGGCATTAAGAGTGTAATGTCAAGAAAAGGTTTGGAAGAAAGTCAACTGAAGTTAAAACAACAAGTAAGATACAATAACATCAGCGCAGAGCAAATAGCCACTTTACAGAATCAGATAAAAAAATTGGAAGAGGAAAGTAATAAATTAATTATGCAGGCACTCCACTTTCAATCAGAATTTGATGAGGAGCACCAGAAATTAGGCGCCATAATGCAACAAAGGGATGACCTAGCTGAACAAAGGGGCGCTCTGTATCAGGAGAAAGAGGCCCTATACCAGGAAATGTGTACATTAAAAACCAATGTGGAGAGAAGGGAGTCAGACCTTCAGGCACTGACTGGCATAAAACAAGAATGTGAAAAATTAATGGGACATAGGAGACAAATGGAACTCGAGTTAGAGCAGTTTGTTTCAAAGATTCTTGGCTACAGCGGTCTGGTCTAACATGGCGACATGTTCCTTGCAATCCTATCTATTACACTCTGCTCCACTGAGTAAAATAGGTCGCGTCTCACCAGGTTTGTGGTTTAGCCAAGGGAAGACCACCTGTATAAATGGGTAAAGTGGATTAACCCAGATAGAGACTGCGCCCAGTATTCCAAAGAAAAAGTGGTTTATTATTTTTTACAAAGTGCCCTTTATGATGACGACACGTGTTTCGGTCTCCCTTGAGACCTTTTTCAAATCAGGGCTTATTTTCTCTAGTGCCCCTATTAGGTAAGCAGAACTGATCCGCTCATCAATGTTCGGGTTAAATCCCTTGAAACTGTTGTATCGCGTCTAATCGCGTGCTTCCAATGTCTCGAGTTAGAGCAGGCCATAAAGGCTCCAAATATGCAGAAAAAGGAGGTTCACCTCCTGTAATAGAAATTGTCTCAGTCTTCCCAGTCCATACAGGTAGCGCAAAGAGATAATGAGACCCTCTGTGAGGAGAACAATAGACTCACAAGCAGGTTGTAACGCTCACCTGGTTCCCTCGGAGGCGCTGGTCTTGGGCTGGGCGCTGCAAACGTCTTCAACGTTAGGCGTAGGGTTCGTTTGGCTCCCGGATTTGGCCCCTTCCTCACCGAAAGCTTGACCTGCAGAGTGAGGTGTCTGCAAGTGGAAAATCAAGGTATTAGTGGCTGGAAGGATGGGAGAAGTTCCTAGCCCCCTCTCTCCCTTTCTCCCCGTAGTACTCAGATGATTGTTGTGCTCACCTTAAGTAAGTGAATGCTGAGCTCTCCATCCTGCGTCTTGTGCAGGGGCGCTGGGTCCAGTTACTTCACTGGATGTGAGTTCCGCCTCTTGATTGCAGAGGGTAGGTGAGAGCGATGCCGCCGTTTGCTGCACGAGCGTGACTTGTAAGTATTAAAGTTCTCTTTAGATTGCTCTCTTTAAATGTCTTTTTCCTTATGTATATGTTTTTTGCCTTTAGGATGCTGTCGATGCCAAAGATGATGCTCTCCCGGATTCGTGGCAGAGAGCGTAACAAGAAGATGGTGAATTCGAAGGCACGTAAGTAGGAAGACTGCTTTAGGGCCGTAGAATGCACCTTAGTGTCCCCTTTTGTTTTTACAGGTGCCGGAATGCAGCGCGAACAAAGTTGGAGCAAGCGCTACACAGGTAAGCAGTATTGTAACTGAGCGTTACTAACCAATGTTCTTTGTCTTAGCAGGCCCGATGCCGGATGCGGAATGCAGAAAAGAAAACGACTTGGATGCTGCCGATGGATCGGGTGAGTTGAAGCGCTAACTTTGCCTTTGTCTAACCTGTGCCTTTTGTTTTGCAGGAGCTGCTGAAGATTGAAGATTGGTTCCCAGCAGGTAATTTTCGTGACTACAGGATCCGGAGCTGAAGATTCGCTGGAGCTGACACGGTGAGCGTCCTGCTGCAGATGCAGAATAACGCGAAGCATGTGGTACCAATCGGGTGTGGTTTAAATAGCCCATAGGAGTACTTAGGTGTCTTCTTCCACAGCAGCCGCGCCCAGGTAAAAGAGTTCCTGCTTCCAGAAGAGTTCCAGCCTCAGTGATCCAGGGAGTGGTGCCTGCCCCACCCAGAAAGAAAAGTAGTTCCTGTTAGAAGAGAGTAAAGCATCATCTGGCTGGTAAGTAAGCAGCATGGTCTGCTTCAGGTAGGTTCACCCAAGCACGTTTACACTTGATATGAGCCCGGCGCTTCCTGTGCCGGGACGGGTCCTTACTATGAGCCTGGCACCACCGGTGCCAGGACAAGGTCCAAAAGGTCCCTATTGGGACTTGCTGGTGCCGATAAGGCATGTTATGAGCCTGTTTCCAAGGATGTTGGGTAAGTCCTGACTCCTTGAAAGCAGTGGTCATGACAGCACCCCCCCTCAAGGCCCCTCCCAAATTTGTTCTCTCCGGGGGTTTTGGTTTATCAGGAAAAGTTCGATGAAACTTCTTAACCAGAGGGGGTGCATGAACATGTTCCGACGGTTCCCAAGATCGTTCCTGGGGGCCATAACCTTTCCAGTCAATCAGATAGTATAATTTAGATTTGGAAATCTTGGAGTCTAATATGTCTTGTATTTCGAATTCTAGTTCTCCGTCCACAAGAATAGGGTCTGGAGATTTTGTCAAACGGGTTCCAGGTTGCATGGGTTTCAGTAGTGAAACGTGGAAAACTGGATGTATTTTCATATGAGCAGGTAGGCCCAATTTAACCGCCACTGGATTGATTATGGCAGTGATTGGGTAAGGCCCCAGATATCGTGGATTGAAAGTACGCGGTCCTTTTAGGGGTAAATGTTTGGTGGATAGCCAGACCTGATCTCCCACAAGATATTGAGGAGCTTCCTTTCGATGTAGATCCGCACACTTTTTATATTGCTCCTTGGCCTGCTTAAGGTGAGATGTGGCCTCTTTAAAGGCTTGAGTGATTGTCGAATGCAGATGATCTACAGCGGGTGTTCCAAGAGTCTGAGGTGGGTCAAGATTTGAGGTGCGAGGGTGTATTCCATATGAAAGAAAAAACGGAGTCTTTCCTGTTCCGGCGTGGACTGAATTATTATAAGCGTACTCCGCAATCCAGAGAATGTCTTTCCAAGTGCCCTCTGATTGTTGTAACATGCAGCGTAGATACTGTTCCAAGGTTTGATTGGTCCTCTCGGTCTGCCCGTCAGTCTGGGGATGGTGGCTGGTCGAAAGCCTTATGTCAATTTGGGCTAGACGACAACAACTCCGCCAGAAGTGGGAAATAAATTGACTCCCTCTATCTGAGATTAAAATTGAAGGAAAGCCGTGCAACCGAACGATGTTTTCGAGGAATTCTCGGGCCAAAATTGGAGCTGTAGGTAACCCTTTCAATGGGATGAAATGAGCCATTTTCGAGAATAGGTCCACAATCACTAAGATTGTATTAAATCCGGAGCATGGTGGTAAATCCGTGATGAAGTCCATGGAGAGAGTATGCCATGGATATGGAGGAACGTCTATTGGATGTAGGAGGCCTGCTGGTTTCTCCTTCTGGCTTTTGCTTTGAGCGCATACGCCACAAGAATTAATGAAGTCCTTAATGTCCTTTCTCCAAGATGGCCACCAAAAATGTCTCTTTATCTTTTCCAACGTTTTGGTAATGCCGGGATGTCCTTCCATTAAGGAGTCATGGTAACAAGAGATCACCTGTCTTTGTAAATCGGTACATGGTAGATATAATCTTCCTCGAAAGTATAATAGGTTCTTATCCATTGTGAAATCATTTCCCTTGAGTTGCCAGTCTTGCACTTCTGCTGGAGTCAGAAGATCTTTAACTTTAGTTTCAATGTCTTCAATGGATTGTGCATCTATTAAACCCAGGATTCTCTGTTCCGGAATTATAGGTACGGGTTCAGGATTGGTCGTGAGTTCATCTACTCCAATTCGGGAGAGAGCGTCTGCTTTACCATTCTTGTTGCCTGGTCGGTAAGTTATCACAAAGTCGAATTCGGCGAAAAACAATGCCCAGCGAAGTTGTCTAGAGGATTGAGCTTTGGCTGATTTAAGGTACTGTAAATTACGATGATCCGTGATGACGGTGACTGTGTGTCGGGCTCCCAAGAGATAATGCCGCCAAGCTTTAAAGGCGGACTTAATCGCCAAAAGTTCCTTATCTGTAATGGTATAGTTGATTTCAGGAGCTGAAAATTTGCGGGACCAAAATGCCACTGGGTGTAACTGATTTGTTTCCGGGTCTCTTTGCGAAAGCACTGCTCCCATTGCGAGACTGGAAGCATCAGTCTCTACGATATAGGGAAGTTCCGGGCGAGGATGTTTTAGAACTGGAGCCGAGGTGAATTTTGTTTTTAGTTCCTGAAAAGCTTGTTCAGCCTCTGTAGACCACTCGAAACGTTTATTCTTTCTGAGGAGGGCTGTAATGGGTTGGACAACTCGAGAAAAATCTGGGATAAATCTTCGATAAAAGTTAGCGAAGCCCAACATGCTTTGAACTCCTTTCACTGACGTTGGTGAGGGCCACTTAATGATAGCGTCCACTTTTCTTGAGTCCATGTGGACTCCATTTGGTGACAAAATGAATCCCAAAAATTCGACCTCCGTGACGTGAAAAACGCATTTTTCCAATTTCGCAAAGAGTTTGTGTTTTCGGAGCCGCTCCAGTACTGCGGTGACATGTTTTCGATGTTCCGCCTCAGAGGACGAGTAGACCAGAATGTCATCAATATAGACAACTACACATACATCAATGAGCTCTCTGAGGACGTCATTCATAAAATACTGAAAGGCTGCCGGAGCGTTGCAAAGCCCAAAGGGCATTACTTGATACTCGAACAGTCCATATTTAGTACGAAAGGCCGTCTTCCATTCATCGCCCTCTTTTATTCGTACTAAATGGTAAGCTCCTTTGAGGTCCAGCTTTGTGTGGATACAGGCTCTTTTAA
This sequence comes from Ambystoma mexicanum, assembly GCF_040938575.1. Lineage (NCBI taxonomy): Eukaryota > Metazoa > Chordata > Amphibia > Caudata > Ambystomatidae > Ambystoma > Ambystoma mexicanum. Next base: position 1,096,331,726 of record NC_090924.1, read on the forward strand.
CCTGGTCAAGAAGTTCAGGGATCAATGGTAACGGATATCTGTTCATAATCGTAATCTGGTTCAGGGCACGGTAATCTATGCATGTTCTTAGGTCTCCCTCTTTTTTTGGCACGAAGAACAAAGCTGAAGAGGCTGGGGACTTCGAGGGACGGATAAATCCATTAGCCAGGTACTGATCCAAATACTGCCTTAGGTGAAGATTTTCAGGTTCTGTGAGGGCATAAATTCGACTGCATGGAGGAGTGGATCCTGGAACCAAGTCTATTTGGCAGTCGTATGATCTGTGAGGAGGCAGTGAATTAGCTTGATCTTTCCGAAAGACATCCTGAAATTCCCGGTATTCAGGAGGCAGGTGAGGACTCTCAGAAGCAGTTGCAGCTAGCTTCGTGGGGGGCTGTGGGAAGCAGGTAGGTGCGCATTCTGGAAACCGGATTGTCTTTGCTCGCCAATCAATTTGAGGATTGTGTTTTTCCAGCCAAGGGATTCCCAGGATAACTTGAAACTGTGGAGCCTTGATCACGTCAAACACGATTTTCTCTTGATGTCCATCTTGGCTTACCAACGACACTTCCATGGTGGTGTGAGTAACTGGTCCGGAAGCTATTTCCGTACCATCCACGGTGGTGATGACGTCTTTCACCGACTTAGGACAAAGAGACAGATTCATCCTGGCGTCCAATTCACAGTCCACGTAATTGCCGATTGCGCCACTATCAATGTATGCTTTAATGGCATGCATACGATTGGGTTGTTCCGGACTCACGAGGACCATGGGCATGGTAAAATGCGAGGTCAAAGAACTGGTTTTTACGCTCGGCAAGCGGACCTCTACACTTGTCGGGCGAGGTCGTTTTCCGACTCAGAACCTTTGGCACCCTTATCGGAAGCTCCTACTGTCTTCTTCTTTGGTTTCACTGGGCAATCTTGGAGGAAATGCCCTGAGTTCCCGCAATAGAGGCACAATTGTAGTTGTCTTCTCCTTTCTCTTTCCTTTTGGGTTAGAGGTCCTTTCACCACCCCAATCTGCATGGGTTCCACGGTATCATTTCCTTTAACGGAGCTCTGTGGTCTTGAAAAAACTCGATTTTCAAACCTGGAACGATCGGCTTTTCGATTTTGTATTCTATGATCTAATTGCACCACCAGATCAATGTATTCGGAACAGTCTTGTGGTGGATTCACCACCTGGGCCAGAACGTCTTTAAGTTCTCCACGAAGGCCTCTATAGAAAAGGGTGATTCTCTTATCCTCAGGCCATCCGGTTTCAACCACTAGTCTGTTAAATGATGCAATGTAGGCCAGAAGATCTTGATTGCCCTGTCGTAGTGAAAGAAGTTCATTGTCCAGAGCCTGTCCCTGAGAATGCCTTGCGAACAATCTTTCCATACTAGCTTGGAAGTCCTGGAAATTATAAAGGATAGGGTTATCCTGAGTCACTAAAGGAATAGACCAATCTGCGGCGCTGCCACTAAGATATGAGAGCACAAAGGCTACCTTAGCCTGGTCTGTTGGAAAAGCGGCAGGTCTACACAGAAAGTGCAAACGACACTGATTGATGAACACAGCAAACCTTTTCGGATCACCTGAAAAGCGTTCGGGCGGAGCCAAAGGTACATTTCCTGGTAGATTAATTTGCACCGGATTAGAGGAAGCTGTTGGGGCATGGCTTCCACCAGGGGTAGGCAGAGGAGTCTGTCCCGCTTGGGCTTGTAACAATTGTCTAGCCAAGTCGTCTGTTCGCTCCTTAGAAACCACTAGCTCTCTCCTTAGGGCATTTGTTTCCTGGCGTGCTGCGTGTACTTCTGCTCTCAACTCCCCGAGCAACTGGGCCAATTGGTCTATGTCTGAAGTCTCCATTGCGCCTGGGCGGGAAGTGTTTGGGAGGCTTCGCGTTCTGTAACGCTCACCTGGTTCCCTCGGAGGCGCTGGTCTTGGGCTGGGCGCTGCAAACGTCTTCAACGTTAGGCGTAGGGTTCGTTTGGCTCCCGGATTTGGCCCCTTCCTCACCGAAAGCTTGACCTGCAGAGTGAGGTGTCTGCAAGTGGAAAATCAAGGTATTAGTGGCTGGAAGGATGGGAGAAGTTCCTAGCCCCCTCTCTCCCTTTCTCCCCGTAGTACTCAGATGATTGTTGTGCTCACCTTAAGTAAGTGAATGCTGAGCTCTCCATCCTGCGTCTTGTGCAGGGGCGCTGGGTCCAGTTACTTCACTGGATGTGAGTTCCGCCTCTTGATTGCAGAGGGTAGGTGAGAGCGATGCCGCCGTTTGCTGCACGAGCGTGACTTGTAAGTATTAAAGTTCTCTTTAGATTGCTCTCTTTAAATGTCTTTTTCCTTATGTATATGTTTTTTGCCTTTAGGATGCTGTCGATGCCAAAGATGATGCTCTCCCGGATTCGTGGCAGAGAGCGTAACAAGAAGATGGTGAATTCGAAGGCACGTAAGTAGGAAGACTGCTTTAGGGCCGTAGAATGCACCTTAGTGTTCCCTTTTGTTTTTACAGGTGCCGGAATGCAGCGCGAACAAAGTTGGAGCAAGCGCTACACAGGTAAGCAGTATTGTAACTGAGCGTTACTAACCAATGTTCTTTGTCTTAGCAGGCCCGATGCCGGATGCGGAATGCAGAAAAGAAAACGACTTGGATGCTGCCGATGGATCGGGTGAGTTGAAGCGCTAACTTTGCCTTTGTCTAACCTGTGCCTTTTGTTTTGCAGGAGCTGCTGAAGATTGAAGATTGGTTCCCAGCAGGTAATTTTCGTGACTACAGGATCCGGAGCTGAAGATTCGCTGGAGCTGACACGGTGAGCGTCCTGCTGCAGATGCAGAATAACGCGAAGCATGTGGTACCAATCGGGTGTGGTTTAAATAGCCCATAGGAGTACTTAGGTGTCTTCTTCCACAGCAGCCACGCCCAGGTAAAAGAGTTCCTGCTTCCAGAAGAGTTCCAGCCTCAGTGATCCAGGGAGTGGTGCCTGCCCCACCCAGAAAGAAAAGTAGTTCCTGTTAGAAGAGAGTAAAGCATCATCTGGCTGGTAAGTAAGCAGCATGGTCTGCTTCAGGTAGGTTCACCCAAGCACGTTTACACTTGATATGAGCCCGGCGCTTCCTGTGCCGGGACGGGTCCTTACTATGAGCCTGGCACCACCGGTGCCAGGACAAGGTCCAAAAGGTCCCTATTGGGACTTGCTGGTGCCGATAAGGCATGTTATGAGCCTGTTTCCAAGGATGTTGGGTAAGTCCTGACTCCTTGAAAGCAGTGGTCATGACACAGGTGGCAGCTCAAGAGCAGGTCATAGAGGCCAGTCAAGCCCTGATAGCGAAGTAATAGGTTCAGTAGGCCCTTGCCTTCTATCAAGAGGTATGGGCTGAGAAGGAAAAACTAGGAAGGTTGGAGAAAGAGTATGCCAGGCTAAACCCAAACTTGAGGGACTCTGAACAAGTAGAGAGGGACATGGAAACCCCTGATCACAGTGTGATGACCTCTGTACAAAGGGCCTCAATCCCACTTACCAATTTGTATGCCTAAGTCCCTGCTGACTTCATGTCCGCCGGTTCACAAGAACTAGGTGTCATGGGGCAGTCACACTTAAATAGTCCTAGCATGTTTCAACAGACAGGTCAGCACCCCTCCGAAATGGATAGACGGGCGTCCCTGTATAAATATAAAAATATTGGAAACTTAACTTGAATGTGACTTTTTTTAGGAGGGATTTAACCCTTGACTAACCTTCTTTCAAATATTCATGAAAACAGATACGGATAATAGACAAATGAAATGGAATTCTTTTTGTTGTCGCAATAGCCCTGATTTGAGAAAGGTGCTGTGTCGCTGAAACACGTGTTATCACAAAGGGCCATGTTTTTGAAATACTAGTCACTGCTAAATAAAACTCTTTTTGAATAATTCTACTTTTTGTGGCGCATGTTAATATATGAAAAAATCTTATACTGCTTCTTGCTAAACGGAGTGGAGGGACTTTTTTCTCCGTTTCAATTTCATATACATGCAACACCGTTGTTGTACTACAAATGACTATAGGGCGCTGAGGCCTATATGTTGATTTCCCTCAGAAGTTTCTCATACCCCTTTACAAAAATATTAAGGTTGATGTCATACAAACATATTATGGTTGATGTCTCTGACCAGGAAGCCTCCTAGAAAGTCAGGGAATTAGATCTGCAGAAGCACTATCTCCAAAGGGACCATTTGGTTCGATTTGCAGAAAAATAGCATGAAATTAGGCCCCAAAAGAGCATTCTGAAGACCTCCACCCAATCAGGGCAGTGCGGGGGATCTGCGCCACAGGGGAGAAGAAACTAGGCCCCACCATTCTACAAGCCCCTCACAAGCTCACAGAATGTTACGCTCACCTGGTCTCTGTGGAGGCGTTGGGGCACGGTTGGGTTGCAGCCCTCTCTGAACTTGAATCACCCCCTTTAGGCCTCTCCCTCAGTAGAAAAGCTGTGAGCGGTGGTAAGTGGTGATACTGCTCCTGCGTGGAGATAAGAGATGTGAGTGCGCCAATCTGTGATTTTTGTACCTCTCGAACCCTTCACCCCAAAGTATGGTTTCTGTGCGCATACACCGGCCCATAAATCTCACCTGTGAATTATGGAAGATAAGCTCTCCGTCCTGCAACTTCTGGCAGGGGCTCGTCGAATGGGATCTAGTTCCTTCACTGATCCCTGATAAGGATTAGTCCAGTCCAGCTGCGACTATGCGTCTCCTTATGATTGGTAAGTCTTTCTTTCTTTTTTTTATCAAAGAATTTTTATTGATTTTATGCATGAATAAACATTACAAAATAACATTTTACTTAAGGGAAAGGGAAGATGAAAACCAATAGGAAAAACCAGAGGGGGGCAAACAGCCCCTGGGATCTTCAAGCACTAGGATAGAGTTCACGTAGGCCATTCTGTACAAGTCTGACACCCATGAGTGGGTTTGCCCGGTTTACAGCGGTAGTAAAGTCTCTGTTGCTCCTTGGGTGACTCAACGGGTTTCCTACCATTTCTGCCGTATTTTGTGTGCCTTCTGAGGGCACCCTCTCGAGGCATATACTCTGTGCTCCATTGCTGCACATTTATCCACGTCTATGGCTCATTGTTCGTAACTTGGCGCTGTTTCTGAACCTCACAATTGTGCAATGTTCCTTCTGAGAACCGCCATGGCCGTCGACCAGAGTAGCTTCTCATATCGGGACTGGTCGCTTTCATCAGATACACCTAGTAGCAAATGTTTTGGTTCCCTTGATATTGGTTTGCCCATGACTCTTGACAGTTTATCGCAACATTTTCGCCAGAGCTGTTGTATGTTTTCACATTCCCATAAGATATGAAAGAAGATCCCCTCTTCCCTTTTGCAGCGCAGGCATCGCGAGTCTGGAGCTCTCCCCCACCGAAACAGCGCTACTCTCGGGTAGTAGGTGCAATGCAAGATCTTCAATTGGACCAGTCTGAGCCTGGACGATATGGTAACTTCAAGGGATACATTAGCACCTCTGCCCAGTCATATGTTTGTAGTGTCCCCACATCCTGCTCCCATTTGGCTTTAAGGCCAGTTAGCTCCGGTGTGGCAAATGATGTGATCGCGTTGTACATGGTTGAAGTGATTTTGTGCTTAATTTGTTCCTGGACTATGTTCCGTTCCATCGGGGTGCATTCGGGCATTTCTCTCATGTTCTGTAGCTTAGATTGCATGTTTAATTTGGGTATAGTAGTATTTTTCTTTGTGTGGGAGGGAGAAGTCAGATTGTAGTGTCTTGAACGGGGCTATCATGCCCTCCCGCACTGTATCTCCGATCCTTGTTACTCCCTGCTGGGTCCAGACGGATAATTTGGGCAGTTTGTTTATTTCTGGGAGGAGTCTATTGTTCCAAAGCGGTTGTATCAGCGTTAGTTTCGAATCCCACCCCATGTATTGGTGCGTTTCTGCCCAGATTCTGGTGATTTGTGCCGACATCGAGGGGGATGTCACGCCGCCCAGGCCACGATACAAGAGTTCCAAGGGAGATGCTGAGCTATCGTCAATGATCCCTCTGATGTGTGGCAGATTTGCATCCCTGTGAAGCATGTCGTTCACCACAATTTGTCCAGCACAGTAGTATGTTTGCAGTCTGGGGAGTCCGATTCCCGCCTCCCAGATGGACCTCTGGAGTGTAGGGAGAGCTACCCGTGGGTGGCCCCCGCTCCATAATAGCTTCGGAAGGGTGCAATCAATTTTAAGGAATTCATGCTTTGGGATGTGGAGCGGTGCGTTTTTTTGCAGAATGTACAGAAACCTAGGGAGAGCAATCATCTCAAACAGGGCCGCTCTACCTAACAGCGTCAGTGGTAGGGGGATCCAGTGTCCTCCGTGAACCTTGTCGCAACGGGGGGAAGGTTCATGGGTATGTAGTCCTTGAGGTTTTTTGTGACTTGTACACCTAGGTATTTGAATTGATCCGTTACTATGTGGTAGGGGCTGTTTGTTGGCATAGAGATTATTGCACTTCCTAATGCTAATAGTGTAGATTTGGATCAATTTACCTTAAGGCCTCATACCTCTGTAGCATGTGTGTGACTTTCTGGCAGGAGTTACTCGGGTCCTTCAGATATATTAATAGGTCATCTGCATGAGTGAAACTCTATCCTCCCAAGTGTCTGACCACCGGAAGCCCTCCCAAAGTGGGGTGTTTCATAGGAGTATAGCTAGGGGTTCTATGGCAATCGCAAAGATCATGGCCGACAGGGGGTAGCCCTGCCCCTTCCCAACATAAAAGGGTCTGATTGCCAACCATTGACCCTTGTTCTGGCTCTAGGGCAGTTAAATAATAATTGCACCCAGCTCGTAAAGTACTTGCCAAATCCCATGTGGCTCATTATTTCCCAGATTGCCTCCCAGCGCACTGAATCGAAGGCCTTTTTAAAGTCAATTGCCAATAGTGCTAGCGGGCCCTGGAGCCTGCCTACCCTCTCCAGGGCTGAGTGTAGCTGTTCATACAAGTTGATGTTTGGGGCATGAAACCGCATTGGTCCGGGTGAATCAAAGAAGGGATGACTTGCTGCAGTCGGTTTGCCAACACCTTAGCTAGTACTTTGGTTTTGCCGTTTATGAGTGAAATAGGTCTGTATGAGCTACAGCTTTCGGGAAGTTTATCCGCCTTGGGTAGTACTATTATTGTGGCTTCTCATAGGTCCGGGAGAGGGAACCCTGGTCCCGTGTGTGTTGGTACATACGTTCGTCCCCACTCTCCACCATAGTTCAACCGGGAAGCTGTTTTGGACCCGGAGACTTGCCGGAGTGTAGCCCAGATATGGCGCCCAACACCTCCTCTTCTGTGATTTCCTTTTCTAGTAGGTCCTGTTGCACCCTGTCTAAAGTGGGAAGAGTCAGTTCCTCCAGAATCGAGGTGTCCATAGGGGTGGTGGGTGTTTTATACAAATCGGTGTAATAGGCTGCAAATCCCCCCGCTATGGCTTGGTCTGACACTAGTGGATTTGGCGCTCCTGTCTCAAGTTTCATGACTTGCTTGTTGCTCTGCTCTCTGCGTTCTAACCACGCCAGTATTTTGCTGGCTTTATCCCGTTTTGTATATTCTCGCCCGCATCGTTCTATGCGCTTGTCTCGCATTGTCTAAGGCTATGTTCTGCAGGCGTTTCTGTGCTAGTAGTAAAGCGCGGTTCGTGTCGGGCTTTTTTTGGGCTATGTGTGTCTCCTCTGCTTGTTTTATCTGCTGTTCTGCCTCGTGTATCTTTGCGAGGTGTTTTCTTTTTAATGCAGTAGTCCATGAGATGATTTCACCTCTGAGTACTGCCTTGTACGCCTCCCATAGAACCCCAGGGTCCGATGCTGACTCTGTGTTTTGTTCAAAGTATGATTTGGTCATTTCTTGGAGTTTGTCCACTAGTTCTGGAATACCCAAATAGTAGTTGTTAAGGCGCCAACACGACGGGGGGGTTGGCCTGGATGTATTAAGTGTTAGTACCAATGGGGAGTGATCAGAGATTCCTCTGGGAAGTAGGTATGCCTCGTGTACTTTGTGTATGTCAGTTGACGCAAGAAAAAAGTAGTCTAATCTAGAGAGCGAGGCGTGTGCCCAGGAGTGAAAGGAATATTCTCTGTCGTTAGGATGGAGATCTCTCCATGTGTCCCGCAGGCCTAGGGCATTTTTTAAATGTGGCAAGTTTAGTAGGGATGCTGGGATTCCTACCGCGTAGGTGTGACCGGTCTAATACAGCGTTCATGACTTTGTTACAGTCGCCTCCCATAACCAAGATGTTGGACGTGTCTTCTGTGATCAGTGGGGAAATGTCAGCGAGTAGCGACAATAATAAAGTGGCCAGCATCGCAATGGATTGTTCCCAGAGTGTCCCCGTCGCATATACGTATCTGCCGCCCGTATCCTGGGTGACGGCATTAAGATGGAAGGGGAGCATCTTGTGTACTAGTATTATGACACCACGGGAACCCATGGTAAAGCCTGCATGTAATGCAAGTCTATAATTAGTGCGCTTGAATGGGGTGCAGTTTGTACTTGCCAGGTGGGTTTCGGTCAGGAATACTATGTCCGGGGTGTGTCTATTTAGGTATTGCGTGACAAGTCGGCGTTTGACCCCGTTACCGAGGCCGTTAACGTTCCATGTCATGAACTTGAGGGTTTTGGGGCTGCCATTGGTGGTGCTACGTGGTGCCATTCCCTTTTGTGGTAGGAGACGTGTGTGCTAGGGAAGGTGGCCTAACGGGTTTCGCTGAGCCGTGTTTGTCTGCTGTGGCCCTCTTGTATGGCGCTGGTGTGAGTTGTGCTTGACAAGTCCATTTCCTAACCAAACTAAACAAACCCATATCCCCCCACCCTATACTCCTCCAAACTAGAAGCATCGGTCACCCGAACATCAAAACTTTTAGCTGTCAACTGGACAACTTACATGCACTGAACTGAACTGTAGCTCAGATAGCTGCCCCCTATGGTAACTGGCTGGGGGACGCTACCTTTTGTGCTGTGATAGGAGGAAAGGAAAAACAGGCACAGAGAAAATAAGAAGAGGGGAAAAGGGGAGGAGGGAAGGGACAGGTGGTCTCTGCGTAGACGCTTTGTGAAAGCATGTCACGCTTTTTGTATGGTGTCGGATCATTCTACAGGACTTTGGGTATGTTAGACTTCTACTCACTGCTGGGCGTGGGCCCCACCCAGACCAAGACGTGGCTCAGCCACCATTATCTTCCGGTAGGTTTTGCGCTGGTGCCTGTGGTGGAATCAGTCGCTGGTCAGCTGGCTGTCTGGGGTTTCTGCCCCTATTGCTTAGAGGTGTCGACCAATCCCCTTCTATGTGTTGCTCGGCCCAGCGCCATGGTCATTGAAATGGACTGTGGCTCCTTTGTGGTAGATTTTCAGCTGGGCGGGGAAGAGCAGGCCATATTTAACTCCCATTGTATGTAGTTGCCTTTTGAGCTGGTCGAATGATTGTCTGGCTTTCTGTACTTCCCTCATGTAGTCGGGGAAGAAGGCAACTCTGGAGCCATTGAAGGTGATAGTGCCCTTAGCGCGTGCCCTCTGTAGTAATGCGTCCCGGTCTCTACAGTTCAGGAGTCTCGCTATTACGGTACGTGGAGGGGCGCCGGGCAATGGCCTTCCTGTGGGCATGCGATGTGCTCTTTCAATGGAAAAAACCGTAGAGAAGGAGTCCGGTTCTAACAGATCCGTGAGTCATTGTTCAAGAAAGAGTTGCATGCATGGGCCTTCTGTTTTTTCCGGTATGCCGATTATACGCACATTATTACGCCTGGAACTCCCTTCTCCCTCCTCAATTCTGTCTTCCAGAGTTTTGAGTTTGGCTGTAACGCTTTGAAGTGGTTGTTGCATATTGTGTAACCGATCCTCTGCATTTGAGAGGCGTTGTTCAGCCTCCCCTGTGCGTGCTGATAGTTTTTGTAAGTCATGTCTGAGGAGGGAGACGTCCAGATTTATCCCGTCCATCTTCTGTTCCATTGATGTGCAGGATTCTGCTATGGCGTCCATGACGTCCTTTAGGGAGAGCATGTGTTCAGGCTCTACTTCCATGGTGGTCAGTGTTTGTCTGGGGTTTTGTGTACTGGTCTATTCTGTTTTGTGCGGGGGGTTTCTTCAGTTTATCTTTTCCCATGCTTACTGGCAGGTCTTGCCACTGAGACGGTGCGGTTCTGTTGTATTGTTCACTACCCCTGCTGACTGGGGAGAAGTGCGTTTTGAACCGAGGTCTCTTAGTATTCTGTGTTCTGCTTTATGGTACCTCAGTCCACGAGCGGTATTCCTGTTTTACTGGGGGATGCGCCACTGTCTGCGACCGCAGTGAGGAGTTGGCACCTCGGTTGTGGTTTGCCACGCTGCATCCAGGGGTATTGCTGCACGTTCTCGCCTGTTTCCCCTTACCCTTGATGGTTGGCGGGATTATTGTAGTGTCTGGGCTAGTTAGGGTTCTATTTAAGGTTGTGCGCTGTGAGGTAGGTCTTATTTGGGCACCGCTGCTTTGCCACCAACCTGTGTCCAGACCAGGGTCACACCAACTCTTTCCCTTGTGTTGCTGTCAGGTCAGTGAGTATCCCAGCCATTGGTGTGACGTGGGTTAGTGCGGCACGGCACCACAGGTCCATCTGCTTTTGCCCTCTGTAGTGTGGGTGTTGTCGTTGCCGGGCGGGCATTCAGTTATGATAGTCCCCCTCAGGTGGGTCTGTTTGTGGGTGGGGATAATGCACCAACTCCAGGTGCAGCACACTGTGTGCCTCCGGCCCTTCGGTCGTTTGTACAGAGCTGTATTTGCACTGGCTGTGCTGGCAGCTGCTCGGCTTGATAGGCTCCCCAGGGTGGATGGATGTTGGTTGTGGGAAGGGTCATTGGCACGAGGCATATTGTGCACTGTTGTCGCGTTGCACCGCAAGTCCTCCGGTCTGATGTACAGAACAGGGTTTGTGCAGATTTTGTAGGAGGGTGTGTACTTTTCTAGCTCCCCCAGGTTGGGTTAAGTCCCGGCTGGAGGGAATCCATTGCCTGTAAGCGTGTTACACGCTGGCACTGCAGTGAGCTGCCTGCCCTCCGGGCCTTCTGCTTGCGGCAATACGTGCACCGGCTGTGCGAGGGGTTGCACCCCTGGACGGCTCCCCCAGTAAGGGTTGACTTGTTGCTTGGGGGTTGCCGAGGATGGCGTTGCCTGGATCGCCTAGGGGCCCTCACCGGAGCGGTCGTCCGGTGGCCATCTTCCCCCTCTCCGCTTCACACACCTGTGGTGTCCCTGTGATCGGGAGAGCCTAAGTGGGGCAAGGGCAGCGCGAGGCTCCACAGAACCAGATCCCGCCTGCCCGTCCTCTTCACGGCGACGCCCAGGCCCAGCGCACCGACCAGAGGCACCCACCTTGAGTCACGTCTGCTCAGCCTCCCAGGTGGCGGCTGCCCCAGGTCTGCAGGTGGGGCCCGCCCTTCCCGGTCGTCGTTTTCCTTCCGTCTGCCGGTGATGTTGTTTGCGAGCCACTGACCCTTCCACTCCGCAGGCGCTGAGCCGGTCCAGATTACCCCACAGTGCTGCTTTGTTCTTCGTGTGTCGCACGTAGGCTGGCTTCGCTTAGGCAGCCATCTTGGGGGACACGTGAGTCAGCCACAGCGCCCGCTTTCTCACACCGCTCGCCCCTTTCCAGCGTCCGTTTTCCGTCGTGCTACGGTCTGTTTGAGCCTCAGGATGTTCTTTACCCGGAAAGGGTGTGCAGAAGCTCCGCAGAAGTTAAAACAGACAATTTTATCAGGATTTTAGGCTGCGGCCGCGGGAGCAACAGGGACTCAAGTCTGTCTCATCGTGCTGCTGGCCACGCCCGGTCGGTAAGTCTTTCTTGAGCTCTTGTGATGATGTTTGTTCTGTTTAATGTCTTTATATGTTGCTCCTATTTATGCCCGCAATAATGTCTCTCTTCTGTTTTCTTCCCTTAGATGGAAATGCGGCCTCAATGCAGCTGTGAGACACGAGACGCGGCCAGATGGAAGATGGATGCTATTGCAATGTTTGACAGCAGGTAAGTGATGGTTTAAGGAAAAGCGTGAAATATGGCGAAGTGCAACTTTAAACTGACAGTTATTTTTATGTCTAACCTTGTCTGCTGTTTTTCCTTGCAGGCGCAGCTGTCGGCGATGGAGCGTGTCGTGCAGCAGTGCCAAGATGAAGATTTCTACGTTCCGGAAAGTGTAAAGATGAATACTTGGTTCGCCAAAGAGATGTATAAGTAAGAACAGCTTCCCCCAGTTGGTAAGTATGCTGGCAGGAAGCAGGATGTCCAGGAAGCAGTATCTTCAAAGGTAAGTCTGACCTCAGGCAACGGTGAGCTTTACGCTGCTTGCAAGTGCAGAATAACGCAAAGCGTCTATCTTGAGGATCGGGGCAGTTTATATAGCTGAGATCGTGGCCACGCCCATTAGGGCCGGCTTACCAGCCACACCCTGCCACTCCTAGAGAGTGAGCACGTGCGAAGGCAATCCATTAGCAGCCACGCCCAAGAATACACTTGGGGCTGCTTAATGGATGGAATGTTCAAGGTTAATGCATCCTGCTTAATGGATGGAATGTTCAAGGTTAATGCATCTGAAGTACTATTTCCATAATAAAAGCTTTTTTGGTGTTAAATGGATGCTCTTGTTTACTTTTGTTCATGAGCTTGGCGCCAAAGTGCATGCGACCCCTGCATGCTTGTGCCCCTGACTTCATGACCATGACACAGAATCAGGGAGCGCCTAGATGATCATGAGGGGACCTCAAACAGTAGCGGCTCCGAGTCTGAGGGCAAGTGGACTCAAGTGACGTGGCAAAAGAAGGCAAAAGAAGGTACATAAACAGAGGAGAGTTCTGGTGAAATACCCCATTAGGTAGATCAAGGCCATTAGGAATTTCATAACACTGTACCACAAAAACGCAAAATATTCTGTCTGGGAGCATCTAGGACTCTATGAACAAACGATGGACACTTTTCACCTCAAAGATAGCCATAACTGCATAGATTATGCCAAATGGACGTTCTCTCCGAAGTTCTCCAGCTTCTTTTCTGGACTGGAAGACCAAAACCATTCAAGGTGGTCCACCTACAAGGTGGCCGTCTTGAAGCACTTTTCCGCCCACAGAAACCCCCAGGCAAAGCGGCCTACAATTTGCAATTCGGAGAAGATCAGGCCCCAAGATAATTTGTGCAGGAGCTAAAATGAGCCTTTGCACAAACTACCAGGCGGGTGCGTACTAAGTCCAGAGAATTCATAACCACTTTTTTTCATGCGCTCCCAAAATACATAATGACCCAGCTGGTGAGGGATTTTCATGACAAAAGATCCCTGAACTGGGTAATAGAGCACGCTACCCGGATCCTTGTGGTCCAAAAACCTGCAGAAAATAAAAACCAGATAAAAAACCCCAAACCAACCAACACCCCCGCTGCTGCTAAGGTGGCGTAGGTGAAGGTCGCCCCCATTTTAGACCTAGAAATGGGGGGGCCTAAAAACAAACCGTCCCAAAATCAGTCAAATCAGAGGCAAAGGAGGCCATCTGATCAATCAGCAACATGTGGCAGTGAGGTAGGTAACCCCACCAATGGGACTCCTAACTCTCCTTAATACATAAGTCCCAGATACAAGGGCAACCAACCTATCTTGGGGTATGTATGCACTCTCCCCGCCCAAGGGGGGGATCCAACCAGCTAAGTACTGCCCCAGGAAACTTCCCTTCTAACTTCACTCAGGAGGGCAGTAATCCCCCAAATCCTGGGTTAAGTTTCTTTCCCCGGTATCTACCAAAACCCAATCTACAGGACAACCCTCCTTTCTTTCCCCGGTTTCAGTAGTCCGGACCACCCAATCCGGGAGAGGGGAGGCCAAGGGTGGAGGGTTACCATAATCCCCAATACCCAGGGTACTCCGGGAGAAGGGATAGTTACCCTTTCCGCGAACCACCTAGGTATGAACAAAGACCCTCGTACCAGCCAGAACAGGTTTCCCAACTAGAGTGACAGGTCCAGATCCTCACGCGGGATCTGAGTCGCATGTTGAGGGCTCAGCAGAACCTTCACATGAACATGGCTGCTCAGAACCCCTCAAACTAAGCGTCTGGCACCCCAGAACAATGACGGGGAGAGAACCCTGACAAATCACTGGTTCCAGAGGAGGAGGCACGGGATGGAGGGGGGTGTAAAACCCTAGAGGAAGCTTCCTTCATCACCCGTGAAGAGCCCCTGGACACCCCGGAACCGGAACTAAAGTCTCCTGCCCCCAGAAATCTGCAACCCAGGGAACAGAGGGTGGGTAGGAGAAATAAACAAATTAAAATGGCCCATTTTGTGGAGGAAGTTAGTGCCCTCCAGTTTGAAGGGGAAGAATCCTTAGAGGATTCTGGGAAGAGAATCTTCTCCTTCAAGGACGGGAGAATTCCTCCCAAAGAAAAATGGGTCCCAAGGGATCTAAATGAAGACTGGATGGGTGTGAAGACTGATTCAGAGTCACCATCCCTGAACCCCAGAATTGTCATCTTGAGAAAAAAATATTATTGGAGGGATCCTCACCACAAATTGGTTCTAGTGACTGCCACCAGGTATGAGGGGGCAGCACAGAGCTAAGGGAAAAAGGGGATTCCAAAATCCCATCTATTTCAGGATTCAATTTTATTTTTACAGATTCCCAGACTCAGCACGGAAAATTGTCCAAAACTCCACTGCGTCGGAGTCCAAAATAAAGAAGTTGACCACCCAGCTTGCCCATTACCTTTGCCCGCTTGAGGAGAAGGAGGGGAGATTCTATGCCTCTGTTCGAGTGCAAGGGCAATGCGCATTTTCAGCACTGGTGGACACTGGATCCCAAGCCACTCTTTTGTCAAAAAGGGCCTTTAGCAGCTAAATTCAGGAAGGGGGAGGCACACCAGATCCCTCCACCCCTCTTCCTGGACAACTCCAGAACTTCGACGGGAATGAAATTCCTGTCGAGGGGACTGCTGATCTGGAAAAATTGGGCGACACAAGGTGACACACTCGGTCATAGTCGTGACGCCCGAGGGAACCCCCTATCTATTAAGGAATGACATCCTTCGCAAGTTGCCTCCCCTAATAGACTGTGTGAACAAGGTCCTCTGCACTCAGACTAACCTGGCCAATAAAATGAAAACAGAGTGTCAACCATGTTAGTTTAAATGGCACATGCCACATGGTTGAACAAAAATCTGATCATATTGAGTTTCATTTCCGTAATAATCAAACACCTGATGTTACAGTGATTGCTGTAGGACAAACAAACTGGTGATGGGAACTCCTCTCCATTCCTGAAAATCAACCTTCCTTCCAGTTTTAATGAGCATCACACACTGGAAGGAAATACTTTGAAATTTTATACCAATTCACAATCTGAAAATCCCAATTCTATAGTCAAAAGTGATGAAAAACAAGCTCAAAGTTTAGCTGACATTCAGAAAATTAGAGAACAGTTGTTCCTCCCTATTCAGTTAAATGAGGAGGAGGAGTCTGTTCTCGCCAGAGTGTGACTGAACAATGGAAAGAGCTTCATCAGCGAAGCCATGTTCAGAAAAGTCCAAAAGATCCTGCCATTCCCTCATTTAAATTGATTGATAGGTGGGAAAGGGGCCTGGAAACTCCCAATTCTAAACATCTCCTGCCTAACAGGTGTATGCTCATAACTTCTATAGGTGATAAAAGCATACAGCATAATTGTTGGGTCGTGCGAGATGTCCCTGCTGCATTCTATTTAGACCGTGACATCTCATTCGGTTTGCAATTAATTTGGACCTGGTCCCGACTAGGAGGCAATCCCATGGGCTTTAATGATTCTGAAAAAGCATTTCGGTCAGCCCAATTTCTGCCGTATGCAGTTGAAGGTCAAATTGTAGAGGAGGTCACCATCCAAGGACGGACCCAACAATTCCCACTTGAATTAAAAATTAAAAGTTAATTAAAAATGAAATTAAAATTAAAAATTAAAAGAGGACAGAAACTGCAAAATTCTGACGCCTATGTACATCTTAATGCCCATCTCCAACAGCAGTGGTTGGGGTTAAACCCAACACCATTAGTCAATGTAGAACACAAGACCATTCCAATATTGATATATAACAGCGACCCTAGGAGTATCACTCTGGGCACAGTGTCAGGAATAAGGGCTGGTGCCGCTGGGGAGTAACTAAATTTGCTTATTAAAGCATTGGTAAAGAGAACTACATTTCCCAGCATTCCGGGGAGGATCTGTACTTCAGCGCAAGTTGCCGCGCGTTGCCAGCTGCAAGTAATGAAGGGCAGCATAAAGCCAACACGCTCGCAACCGCAGGTGTGGCTTATTTTGTGTTCCTGGATGGGTGCAGTCGGAGCGAGACGTGAGCAAAGCTTTCCTTACAGCCCGTAAGACTTTGGAGCAAGACGAAGCTGGCGGACTGGCTGGCAGTTTGTACAGCGTTTTCTTTAGACTCCGAGTGGTTCCGTGGGGCCGCTCGGAGCTCAGATAAGTAATGGGTACATTACGCTGGTAAATACTGGGAGCAGGAGGAATGCAGGATGGCTGGCTGACATTGGTTACGGCATTTTCTTCAGACTCTGAGTGGTCCCGTGGGGCCGCTCGGAGCTCAGATAAGTACTGGGCACATTACGAGTTTACAGCAAAGTGGGTGTTTTCAGTAAATCCTTGTTAAGGACTGCGATGCTTAATACTCATGTGTTTAAAGGCACACGGCAGAGTGCGGACCATGTTTAGAGTTGCTAAATCAGCAACATACAGTACAGGACATTCAGGGTTAGGGGCTGTTTAGGCAAAACAGTGATCTGTGTTCTGTCTGGGCATGTACATTATGGCTATATGTGTTCAGTGTTGCTTCAGCTTGCCCAACGGGCCATGTGTCATGTATTTCATGTATGGAATCTAATTCCATTGTTGGTGTTCATCTATGCTTGCTATATGTTTATCTTGTTACATGTTCACACGTATTAAGGTGTGTTTATACGATTTAGAGGTAGACTGGAGGCAAGATTAATAGCGCATACCCTATGTGTTTGATTTAGTAAAATATCTAGATAAGGAGGATTTTTCCCTGTGCTTCCCCTTTTCCTATCCACCTTAGGAGTTCCCTAACCCTCTATCCGGTGTTCCTACATCCCTACCCTATCCACAACCTCTTCCTAACTCCTCTTCCCCCCATTGGCTGCCACGTGGTGTCCTGTGTCTATAATCAGGCGCCTGTGCCAACCACGGGTAGAGGGTCGAATTCATTCGGCTTCTGTGGTTCGGGGGAGAGTGTCGATTCCTCTCCTCCATTATTGTGTGCATACTGACATAATAAGCCACCCCCATATTGGGATACTAAAACCACCCAAGCCAAATGGATACGACTCCTCCGCCGTTAGCCGATGTGCTAAAGGCTCTTCAAGATATTCAGTTAGAATTAGCACAGGCACGCCAAGATTCAGACAACTTAAAGGTACAAGTACAAGGTTTGATGGCTCAGTGAACCCCCTTGGAGGGGTCTAGTGGGTCTAATGTTAGAGAACCATCTACTAGTCAAAATGCTACCGTTATTGGACAATCTCCTAGTAATGTACCGTTAGCAGCACCTGAACGGTTTTCTGGTGATCCTCGGAAGTATATGATGTTTCTTACACAATGTAGATTGCATTTTCTGTGTAAACCCATGGCGTTTGAGACCATTCAGGCCAGAACAGCATTTGTAATATCATACTTGACAGGGGATGTGGCGGCCTGGGCAATGCCCTTGGTTCAAAAGGATGATCCTTTGCTGTATAGTTGGGATGGGTTTTTGGCAGAATTTAGAAGGTTGTTTGATCGGCGGGAAGTGTCTTTGGCCCAAGATAAAGAATTATTAGGGTTGAAGCAGGGTACTAAAGATTTGGTAACGTATGTGACCCAATTTAATAGATTGGTGATTGAAACAGAATGGCCAGAGGCTAAACAAACAGTGTTGTTTTATCAAGGATTGAAGGATGAACTAAAGGATGCCATTGCTCAAGTGGAGCCGCAACCTAGGACATGTACAGCTATGATAGATTTGGCATTGGGACTGGATCACAGATTGAATGAGAGAAGAGGTGAAAGAAAAAGACCGGAGGCTGTTTCCTTTGCGAGACTAGATAGAAGTAGAGGAGGAAATTTGAGTGAGGTGGAACCCATGCAGATTGGTAGTATCAGAGGACCTTTATCAACAGCGGAAAAAGAGCAGCGTAAAAGTAACAATCTATGTCTCTATTGTGGTTAAGCAGGGCATTTTATCTGCAATTGCCCTAATACTCCTCAGAAAGGGGGCGGGGGAGACAAGAGCAAGAAGGAAACGGTAAAAGAGATGGGCCGGCCTTATGGGGAACACAGGTGTCTGGCCCGAGTGAAGTAAGGTTCCCCAGATGGGTAGCAAACACGGTTGGAAGCAAAACCTCTCATTTTTATATCTTGGTGACATTATGTTTTGCGTTGTCCAAAAAAGAGGTATGGGCAATGGTGGATTCGGGGGCTACGGGAAATTTTGTAGACATTACTTTGGCTGAACATTTAGGATTACCTGTGCAAGACAAGGAGAGGGTGGAAGGTGTGCAGTCAGTGGATGGGTCCCCGTTGATATCCGGACCAATTCGGAAGCAGACTGAGAAATTGGAAATGATATGTGCGGCAGGTCATAGAGAGGAAATCACATTTGATTTGATAGCAGCACCGCAGTTTGGTGTGATCCTGGGAATGCCTTGGTTGAAAGAACATAATCCAAGAATTGACTGGGTAAAGCAGAGGTTGTGGTTCGAGGAACAGGAGTGTAAGGAACATATGTTATCAGAATTGGGACCGGCAGCATTGTTGGTGGAAAGGAAACTGGATATGCCAGTAGTAGGAGCGGTGGAAACAGAGATCCCTGCCCAGTATATGGAATTTGCTAAAGTTTTTGACAAAAGAGGAGCGGAACAACTACCACCGCATCGACCATATGATTGTGTTATCGAATTAGAGGAGGGTGCCAAGTTGCCTTGCAGTCGGATATATGCTCTCACTGAAACTGAAAACAAACATCTCAGAGAATATCTTGATGAGATGTTGGCTAAAGGGTTTATCCGACATTCAACTTCCCCTGTTTCTTCCCCCCTATTTTTTGTTCCCAAAAAGCAAGGCACGTTACGAACATGCATTGATTATCGTGCACTAAATAAGGTCACAATTAAGAATAGGTTTCCTTTACCTTTGATTTCTGTCTTGTTGGATCAAGTATGGTCCGCAAAGATTTACACTAAGTTTGATTTGAGAGGTGCCTATCACTTGATAAGAGTTAAGGAGGGTGATGAGTGGAAGACGGCCTTCAGAACTAAGTTTGGGTTGTTTCAGTACCTTGTAATGCCATTTGGCCTATGTAACGCTCCGGCGGCCTTTCAGTTTTTTATGCAAGAAATATTGCGAGATTTCATTGACATTTTTGTTATTGTTTACATCGACAACATTTTGATATACTCAGATTCCCCAGAACAACATGTGGGACATGTACAGGCCGTGTTGAAGCGTCTGCAGTAATACCAACTGAGTGTAACATTGGAGAAATGTGTATTCCATGTAAAACAGGTTGAATTTTTAGGATTTATTCTGACTCCAGCAGGAGTGGTTATGGATCCCAAGAAAGTGCAAGCAGTAACTGAGTGGCCTTCCCCGCAATGCATTAAAGATATCCAATCATTCTTAGGGTTCGCCAATTTTTATCGGCGTTTCATTAGTAATTTCTCCAAGATAGTTTCTCCTATCACACAATTACTTCGGAAGGCAGTAAGATTTGTTTGGAATTCTGAGGCAGAAAATGCTTTTAAAGAATTAAAGAAAGCCTTTACTACAGCACCCGTGTTAAGACATCCAAACACTGAGAAAGCTTTTCAGGTGGAGACAGATGCTAGCAATGTGGCCATAGGAGCTATACTGTCACAGAAAGAGGAGGATGGAATATGGCATCCATTGGCATTTTTCTCTAGAAAATTGACCGGTTGTGAGCAGAACTACTCCATTACTGATAAGGAATTGTTGGCCATTCGGGTAGCCTTTCTAGAATGGAGACATTATTTACTAGGGGCATGGCATCAGGTGGTGGTGGTAACAGATCACAAGAACTTGCAATATTTTAAAACTGCACAAACCCTGAGCCAGAGACAACTGAGATGGTCCCAGTATTTTAATGAGTTTGATTTTGTGGTAACATTCAGACCAGGCAGTAAAAATGGGAAGGCGGATGCCTTATCCCGACAACAAAATACAGACAATCTAGTAGAGGAAGTCAAAACAATTATTGCCCCAGAAAAAGTTATTGGAGCAGTCACTAAACACATAACTGACCAAATAAAGAAGGTGTTGTCACCAAGTCAAATGCAGAAGTGAAAAAATATGGATGCAACACGAATGGTGCGGGAGGGGTTGCCTTACCATAATGGGCATTTGTACTTACCCACCAAAGAATTACAAGAAAAGGCGTTGTATTGGTGCCATAATTCACCTTTAGCAGGACATGCTGGGCAAAGGAAAATGCAAATTATGTTAGAGAAGTACTTTTGGTGGCCTACATTAAGAAAGGATGTGGAGAAATATTTATTACATTGTGAAAATTGTGTGCGTAATAAGTCTGAGCATGTAAAAAAGAGAGGGCTCTTACAACCATTGGCCACTCCTGAAAGAGCATGGACTCACCTGTCAATGGATTTCATTACTGACCTACCACCCGATAATCAGTTCAATACCATTTGGGTGGTGGTAGATTTTCTGTCCAAACAAGCCCATTTTGTTCCATGTGTGGGAATTCCGGGAGCAGGCAAGTTGGCAGAGTTGTTTTTGCAACATGTAGTCAGATTGCATGGTCTGCCAAAGAGCATTGTGTCGGATAGGGGCTCGCAGTTTACATCCAGGTTTTGGCGTGCTTTCTGTCGGATGTTGGGAATCAATTGTGCTCTGTCCACTAGCTATCATCCCCAAACCGATGGGCAGACCGAAAGAGTTAACCAGACATTGGAGCAATACCTGAGAGGTTACCTGGGGGATGGCAGAGAACGTGGGTGCAGGCACTGTGGTTGGCGAAGTTTACATATAATAACACTTTTCACAGTTCTTTGGGAATGGCACCTAATGAATTTTTGTATGGGCATGAACAAAACATGATACCAGAACAACTACCAAACATGGAAAATATGCCAGCTTTGCAAGAGCAGAAACAGTTGCTTCTTCAAGTCAGACAGAGGGCACGCACAAATTTGGAGAGAGCCAAAGAAGCATATAAAAGCCAGGTGGATAAACATTGACAAAAGAGTCTGCAGTATCAAGTGGGGGATCGAGTTTGGTTATCAACACGCAATCTTTCATTGGTAGGATCACGTAAATTTATGCCTCGGTTTATTGGTCCTTATGAAATATGTAAGTGTGTATCAAATACTGCTATGTAATTGCATTTGCCAAAGACTGTGCCGGTACATCCGGTATTTCATGTATCTTTACTTAAACCTGCAGCTCCCGGAATGAAGACCAAACGGCCTCCACCCATGGTACAAGATGGACAAGAGGAATACAAGTTTAAAAGGATTTTGGATGTGAAAAGGAAGAAGAAGCATCTATGGTACCTCATTCAATGGGTAGGTTACGGACCAGAAGACTGTTCATGGGAACCAGTAGAGGCCGTACATGCCCCCAGATTGGTGAAATTATTTCATTTGAGACATCCAGAAAAACCCGGTCCTGGAAAGAGGCCTGGGAGAGGAGGTAATGTCAGGAATAAGGGCTGGTGCCGCCGGGGAGTAACTAAGTTTGCTTATTAAAGCATTGGTAAAGAGAACTACATTTCCCAGCATTCCAGGGAGGACCTGTAGTTCAGCGCAAGTTGCCGCGCGTTGCCAGCTGCAAGTAATGAAGGGCAGCATAAAGCCAACACGCTCGCAACCGCAGGTGTGGCTTATTTTGTGTTCCTGGATGGGTGCGGTCGGAGCGAGACGTGAGCGAAGCTTTCCTTACAGCCCGTAAGACTTTGGAGCAAGACGAAGCTGGCGGACTGGCTGGCAGTTTGTACAGCATTTTCTTCAGACTCCGAGTGGTTCCGTGGGGCCGCTCGGAGCTCAGATAAGTAATGGGTACATTACGCTGGTAAATACTGGGAGCAGGAGGAATGCGGGCGGGCTGGCTGACATTGGTTACGGCATTTTCTTCAGACTCCGAGTGGTCCCGTGGGGCCGCTCGGAGCTCAGATAAGTACTGGGCACATTACGAGTTTACAGCAAAGTGGGTGTTTTCAGTAAATCCTTGTTAAGGACTGCGATGCTTAATACTCATGTGTTTAAAGGCACACGTAACAGTGCGGACCATGTTTAGGGTTGCTAAATCAGCAACATACAGTACAGGACATTCAGGGTTAGGGGCTGTTTAGGCACAACAGTGATCTGTGTCCCTGTCTGGGCATGTACATTATGGCTATATGTGTTCAGTGTTGCTTCAGCTTGCCCAACGGGCCATGTGTCATGTATTTCATGTATGGAATCTAATTCCATTGTTGGTGTTCATCTATGCTTGCTATATGTTTATTTTGTTACATGTTCACACGTATTAAGGTGTGTTTATACGATTTAGAGGTAGGCTGGAGGCAAGATTAATAGCGTATACCCTATGTGTTTGGTTTAGTAAAAGATCTAGATAAGGAGGTTTTTCCCCTGTGCTTCCCCTTTTCCTTTCCACCTTAGGAGTTCCCTAACCCTCTATCCGGTGTTCCTACATCCCTACCCTATCCACAACCTCTTCCTAAATCCTCTTCCCCCTATTGGCTGCCACGTGGTGTCCTGTGTCTATAATCAGGCGCCTGTGCCAACCACGGGTGGAGGGTCGAATTCATTCGGCTTCTGTGGTTCGGGGGAGAGTGTCGATTCCTCTCCTCCATTATTGTGTGCATACTGACACACAGGCACCAATATTGGAATGGCGTTTGATGACCAACATTTTTCCATGGATCTAGGAAACAAATTGATAGGACCAATTCCCCAGGACTGCTATGGTAATGACGATGACAATGACATACCACCAAACATTCCAGGCTTCAGGCAAATGGTTCAAGAGTGGGTCAATCTCGCTGATGCCTGTGAGACTGGGTAGCTAAAACAAATGTTGAAACAGGTGTTCTTAGATTTCCAGGATATCTTTGCTGTGGACTCATACGACTGTGGTCGCACCGAGATACATACTACCACAATTCCCACAGACCCTGGAATGACTCCTGTGTTTGTGAAGCAATATCGCTTGCCACTCGCATCTATGGAGTTCCTGACAGAAATCATCAAAAGTCTCGTGGGATAATTCGTCCAGTCCACAGTACCTTTAATAATCCGGTGCAGGAGATTTTAAAACCAAATGGCCAATGGAGGCTTTGCACAGACCTTACAAAGCTGAATAAACGGGTCCACATGTCCCTATGGCCTCTTCCCTACATTGACCAAGGGCTCGCCCAGATCCAGGGGTCAAAGGTATATACTGCTATTGTCCTGACAAATAGATACCGGACCGTGCCCGTCATTATGGAGGACCAATACAAGCTGACCTTTACCTTCGGGGGGACGCAGTACACATGGACCCGGACTCCCTTAGAATACATAAACTCCAGCAATTAATTCAACATTTTCTTACACAGGCCATGCCTGACTTGGGTGAAAGGGGTAACCTGGCCTATGTGGATGATGTCCTGATCAAAAGCTCAACTGTGGAGGAACATATAGCGGAAATCCATTATGTTGTGACTCAGTTGAGGGTTGCCGGAGCAAAACTGTCCTTCCAGAAGGCACAGTGGTGCAGGACCCGTGTCAACTTCTTGGGACATGAAATAACTCCTGAGGGTCTCTGTCCCCAGGAGAAGAAAGTGGCAGCACTTTTAAAACTAAAAGACCCCACAACTCTGCGTGAGCTCAGAAGCCTCCTTGGACTGACTAATTACAGTAGGAAGATTATTGAGGATTACGCAGAGGTCACAAGACCCCTGATCCATCTGTTCAAAGGGGGGAGGGGTCAAGTGGGAGTGGTGTCCAGAACAAGCTGAGGCAGTAAAGCAACTCAAAAGAAGTCTTTCACAAGCACCTTGTCTAGCTTACCCTTTCAAAAACAAGGGGTTCTTCTTGGAGACAGGGTTCTTGAATACATGCTTGACAGCAGTATTATATCAAAAGCATGACAAGGTCAATAAAGTAATCTCCTATGCAAGCAAGACTTTATCCTCTGTGGAGGAAAAATTCAACGATTGTGAGAAGGCACTCCTGGCAACGGTGTGGGCATTGAAAAATTACTGCCCGTTCATCCAGGGGCAACACATCATAGTGGAGACTCCACACCAGCCTTTGCAATACCTCCAAAGTGACAGAAACTGGGCCTGAATTGTAATTCCAGAATTATTTCCTGGATTCTGTCAATGCAAGACTTTCCTGTGGAGGTCAGATATGGCCAAAACAAGAAGAGTCCCCAAGTGCAAGGTCTGGCTGACTTGCATGATTGGGCCCGAGAAAACTGTCTCGAGTATGAAAGTCTCTAAACCCAGGAAACATGGAGGCGTACTTAAATTCCATGCACAAAGTCTATGAAGAAAACAAGTGCGAGGGAAAGCCCAAAGTTTATGTGGATGGGTGCTTCTACCATGTTGACAACAACGGGGAAAATAAACTGGTGGCCGGCGTGGGGAACGCCTGGGTGAATGATGCCCCGGAACCCTCCACTGGGTAAAAAATCGAACCCTGCAGTAGCCAGGTGGCTGAGTTGATGGCAGTTCATCAGGCCATCCTCACTGCCGTCCAACACCAACTCCACCAGCACCTGGTAAATTGGAAAACCAGAGGCATGCTGTGTGCTAATAACAAACCACTTAAACATGGGAAGCTAATACAAAATATTGATGATCTGGTCACCTCTAATGGGATGACCATCTATTGGAAAAAGATTAAGGGTCATTCCAGAATAGAGGGGCCAGACAAAACTCGAAATTACTTACCTGATCAGCTGGCCAAAATCAGAGCCATCCAAGGGGATCTCTTTAAGATCGAGTCCCTGTTGGGGGAAATCCAGGTCACTGCTGTCACTAGGTCCCAGACAAATGCTCACAATGAACTCTCAACTTCCCAGTGGAGTAAGGAGACCCCAGATGCTGATTTAATAATGGCACAAAAAGGGATCTGATTATTGGGAAATGTTATCAACACATTGAGGATCCTGGGAACTTTCCTCTGACGTATACCGATTACATTGGGAAAGAGGACCTCAGGGTATTGATGAAGTGTCCCAAAATGTTCTGAATCCAAGATGGTCTGTTGGTAAGGAGATCCATCTTTGGTTGTGACCAGCGGGTGGTACCTACCTCATTCCGAAGCCTGATGTTAAGTCATGCCCAGGACGCGGCCACAGCCGGTCATCTGGGGTTTCATACTACTCTAGAAATCTTGAGGGAGGTTGCATACTGGCCACACATGGGGCAGGAACTCGACCAATATTTGAAGGGGTGTCTTGTGTGTTCACAATTTCAGCCAAGCTCACTCACACACCAAGCTCCCCTCCAGAAGAGGGGGATGACACGGCTGTTGTCAGATTTACAAGTAGATTTCATCGGCCCCGTGATTCGCTCCTCTAGGGGGAACAAGTACATGTTAACAATAACATGCTTGCTTACCAAATGGGTCGAATGTCTCCTGGCCCCAAATGGCAAGGCAGAAACAGCAGCTCCCCTGATGATCAACCACATCTTCTTGCGTTTTGGCCTGCCCCAAAGGCTAGAGTCCGACCGAGGAAGTCACTTCACCAGCGAAGTGATGACAAAGATGTGGGAGATACTTGGGGTAAAAAAGGGGGGCAGTTGAGAGGTACAATAAAACAATTGTGAACATTCTAAAAAAGTTTGTGGCAGATTCTGGGCCAAGTTGGGACATCCGATTACCGCTTGTCCTGATGGCCATCAGATCTACACCATCTTCTGTGACCAAAATGTCTCCATTTGAGCTAATGATTGGACGAAGGATGGCGCTACCTCAGTACCTGCTCTATAGGACACAAGAGCAAACACTGATAAACGCCTCCACAACACATGAGTATGTTGAGAATCTAAGAAAACACCGTTGGCATGCTTTTGCGTACGCTCAGCGGAATCTGGAAAGCTCAGCAGAGGGAATGAAGACTCACTATGACTTAAAAACAACCAAAAAGGAATACCAAGTAGGAGACATGGTCTATTTGTACAATTTTCAAAGGAACCAGACTAAGGAGAGAACATGTCTCCCCTCTTGGGGCAGTCCTTTGGAAATTGTAGATAAAATATCACCTGTCGCCTACAGAATCTGCATCCCCAAATGAGAGCTGGCAGAAGAGAAATGGGTCCACATTAATCAATTAAAGAGTTGTCATCCCAGGCACGCTTTGCAGCTAATTGAGGAGCCAAGGGAAAGTCAAATAGAGGAGACATCTGGAGAATGACTACAAGAAAAAGAAGAACCAGAAGGGAACAGGTAGGTCCATAGGTATATCTATCTAATAGGGAGTACGTTTTTTCATTATCATTGCAAAAGTGTATCACACATCCATGGTGTAAAAATCACTATCTTTGCCTTGTTGAGCAATTATTTGCTGAAATGGTTCAAGTACAGTAATAAATGTAATGTATGTGTGTCCCACTGATATCAACCTTCCGGGAAGACAGTCAGTGGGAAAATGTTGTAACCTGTCTTTATTTATTCACTAGTTAGTACTGATTCCGTTCCTTCATAGACAAAGGAGGACCTACCCGGGGACCCGGAAAGGAAAGAAAGGTAAGGGGGTGTCGCTCCACACTCCAACGAAAGACAAAGGGAGGATCGTGGCGTACTGCTCCTTGATGAGAAAAAAAAGAACTCCACCCGATGAACACCACTTTGCCCTACTCTCCCTCAACAAGAAGTCTCGGGAGAGAACGGCGGATCTGTGGGGTACATTGACCAGCCCAGCAGAACTCCCCTACCTCACCAAACTACATCTCAGCAGTCACAAGCAGAATGGCTCAGCTTTCTCTGTTGAGCACTATTGCCTTGCATTAAAACTGCGCTTTGCAGTCTCCAAAATGATGGCTGGACTGTCTTACCAGCCACACATGGGCAAGATGAAACAGAGAACACCCCGAGAATTGCTGCCAGTATTTTCTTCAATTGCACCAGAGAAAAGAATTCAAAGGCAGCACTGCTATGCTGTCAGCTCAAAACATTTTCACTGAGAAAGAAAATATTCTGCCTTTTAAAATGACTGCGCCCTGGTGCTCTTTTTCATCTGTTGAACAGTACACAGTTCTGATCCAGTGAGACCCAGCTAGGTCCCTCCATATTCAGGTTGTGCTCCAGCAAAAAGGGGGCATTTCTCATTGAATAACAGGCTGTGTCAGGCAAGATCTGTGAAATAAAGAACTAGTGCCTGACAGTTGGCTGTGGGTTGAAATAAAATGCCCTTATTTGGAAGACAATGCTGGCCCATTTGGGGCAAAAGACTGTTCTGAATGAATAAACTTTAAGACTTTCATTTCTGCAATCGGAAAACAAAGGACTGCAAAAGTTTAACAGTTTAAATGTAATTTTTGTGCAATTAAAAGAAGATATTGTTGCTTCCCTAGCATGCATGGCACGCAAACAGCAGAAAAATGTAATTCATGGGAAAAGTGTATATGGTATAACTTTGAAATTTAATGCAAACATGCTCTGTGATAATAGGTACACATATATAAAATTGTAGAATTTTAAGTGAAATATTTCCCAACAGAAATTGCGAAAGATTATTAGAAGGGCTAAATGATACCGTATGAACTTGGGAGTTGGAATGCCATGCTCTGTGTGAAATATGTAACCTGCCCATGTGATTTTCAAAAGTGCCACAACTGTAAAAAGGTGCGCTTTTGTGTCATAACTGATTTTGGCAAAAGTGACTGTGGGATGGCTCTGTACCGCACAAAAACACACTGCATAAAACTGAGTCCCCTCCTTCAGTCCAATCTGCAACTAGGGAGGAGGTGACATACATAGGCTGACCTATCTGATTCTTAGAGGTAGGTCTAGCTTAGGTCTGCCCCCAGAGTAAATCATGTGATGTCACCAGCCTTATAAAAGATAGAGGCTCACAGAGACAAAGGACACACTCTCTTCTGAATTTTCCAGCTCCTGTGTATCCAGATAGTCCATATCCACTCTGCAAGATTCCAGATTCCACTGCCAGGCCAGAGCACAGCTGACCCTATCCAGGCAGGACCATTGATACAGAAAACCCCCACTAAAAATCCCAATAACTCAGGGAAAAAGGGGAAAAGTGGCTGAATCCTCATTGGGATTATCCAGTGCTACCTGCTTGCCCTGCTACTTGCTTTATCCAGCTGATGTGCCGCTGTGCCGTGACCAGACCTTTGCCCAGCTGTTTTCTTCTAGGAGAGCATGCTGCTGTGACCAGTGACCAGATATTGCCTTGCTGTCCAGAAACTTGGTCCGCTGTCCAAAATACCCATTCAAGTTCTTGTTGTGAGTATTTCCCTTCCCCAACAACCACAAACTGCATCCTTTGCTCTGTTACCTTGTATTTGGTCCAATCCCATAGAAATCCCATAACTGCCTTAGCAGAAATCCTTAAAACTGTCAGAATCCTCTGTGCATCCTGTCCTTGATCTCCAAGTGTTAGCGCCATTCTTCCTTCCATTGTTGTCTTTGTGCAAGTCCTTAGTCCTATTTTGATTAAATAAATAAATTCTCCCTAAAAGAAGCACACAGCGTAAAGGGGTTACAACTGTAGCTAAACTTTTTATTCACGGGTGGCGTTTCGCTTTTCTAGCCACTAAAATTTAGTTTAAGTGAAACTTGTCATTTCCTTTCCAAACCGATTTTCTCTGTCAACTGCTTTTATTTTTAAAACCAAATTTCCTTTCCCATTGATAATCTCATCCTGTAAGTAATTTAGTCACTCTTTCACTTTCATATTATCCCTGTGATTTGCATCTGTCACTCAGCATAAAAACTGCATTCTGATTTTGTCTATTTCACCCGTTTTAAAACCATTTTGACATTTAAACCCGTGTAAATTAGCAAATGCAATTTCTATGCGTGTGATTTGACTGCACTGTGTTTTTCACTTTCAAGTTGATTTTCTGAATTGTATGCCCGTTGTTAGGACATTGCTTGTAGTCTGCTACTGTTATTACATCAGGTATAGTGCTATACTCATATTTACCAAATTTATTCAACGACACATGTAAAACAAATGTTTACTAATTCTGAGTGCTATTTTGTGCAATTGCAAAGGATTTTAATTCTATTTGCTTCCTAGTATACCCGACTCCTTGCTACTCCTTTCTATCCACCCAATTCAGTTAATCATGGTTTGAGGGAGCGTTGCAGGGGGGAAATCTTAACTGAGGTGCTATCTACCCGAAAAGTAATATTGCTCCCATTCATTTGTGCTTTGTGTATGTTATATTAGAAGGTCAAACTAAGTGTATTCTATCATTTTACAGTGTAATTATCACCCCACTGGTGATTCCTGCCCAATATTACATTTGTGTGATTTTGATGGAAATTTAAAAATGAATAAATATTGTATTACCACCCATCGGCCTGGTTCAAGGTCCATTGTGGCACGGGGTATTTGTAAAAGGGGGTGTGAGACAGGTTGGGTGCCATGCAATCTGAATTCTTAGAAAATAAAGTAAGTGTTTTAATTGTGCGATCAAGAGTCCTGGTCTGGTGTGTGATGCCCCATTAGAATCCTTAACAGCATGCTGAAATAACTGTGGGCATGAGGGCGTTGTTGAAGAAAAGTGCCCCTTTTGTTTGGACTGAGAGTTGTCAGAAGGAGTTCGTGGATTTGAAGGACGACATTGTTAAGAAGGATTTCTGAACTCTGTCCTGGAGGCGCAGAGGTTCAGAAGGCCAACCTAATTACTTGGAACAGGGTAACCTCTGGACAAGCCAGACCAATCAGGATAGCGATCGCGGCGGTCAAGAGTAGGACTCAAGAGGGGTGAGGGTGATTGAAAGCCCGCAATGAGCACACAAAGCAAGGACACTTACAAATTACTCCAAACAGGTGTTAAATTAAAAATATATACACATTTATTCCAAGGCCTTTGCAACAATGACCGTAGCGAGAAATCACAATAAAACTCTGGTAAACCAACGCATACCAAACCAATACAATATATATACAAATACAAACGAGTCTTAAGAGTTAGACGCACGAAATGTGTAGTGCACCTAGAAGGGGAGGAAAACAGGCAGTGCGAAATAATAATTAGACCCAGTCCGCCTTCAGAGGCACCTAACTAAAAGGAAGTCCAAGCCCTACGAAGAGTGGAGCCTTGTGCTCAAAAGTACCTGCACACGCTGGTGCCAACGGGCAAAAAGGGGAGTCTCTTTGAGGGAATCAGGCAGTTCAGTTCGGTGCACAAAAGAAGATGAACAGAGTTCCGCGACTCAAGCGCAGCCTCCACTGTGGGCAGAAGCAGAGCGCGAGTACAGAAAGGCGTGCTGTTTGACACAGCGGGGAAAAGCTATGGGCTCCTGCAGGAGGGCGACCAGTTCCTAGCTATGATACTCACCGGTCCCCGATGCAAGCAGACCCAGGCTTCTCCGCGTCAGTTTCAGTGCTGGCAGGTTCAAGGGAGCAGGGGACGTCTCGTCGTCATGTAGATTCTGCAGCAGAAGAGTTGAGTTAAAGGTGTCCCAAACGAAGTGAACCCGCACAGTTTGTTACCACAGCAGGGCAACGGAGCGGCCGTGTGTATCTCAGCCAAATGTACACTACTCACTTCAGACCTGGGAATGCCAAGTGTACGAATCGTGTGAGAGTGACAAGGGGCCTCATTACAACTCAGGCGGTA
The DNA here is from genome assembly GCF_040938575.1 of Ambystoma mexicanum. NCBI lineage: Eukaryota > Metazoa > Chordata > Amphibia > Caudata > Ambystomatidae > Ambystoma > Ambystoma mexicanum. Next base: position 1,096,362,569 of record NC_090924.1, read on the forward strand.
AGGGGTTTACGGCGCCGTAAACAGCGCCGACCCTTACCGCCTGAGTACGAGGTCCCTTAGCGCCATGGCGGATTTAACACCTGCTTTTAGCAGGTGTTAAAATCCATGGCGCTAAGGGACCATGGAGTTAATTACGCCACCGTAATTTACGGTGGCGTAATTAACGCCTTCCCCACTCCCATTATGCCCTATGGGGCAAAAATGGGAATGGGGAAGGGTAAATGGGGATTGGGGACTTACCGCCCCGCCAAGGTCGGAATGGGGCGGTAAGTCCGCCAACCACCATGGCGTAAACGTAGTTTACGCCATGGTGGTAAAGTCACGGCCCAGGCGGTAACTTACCGCCTGGGTCGTAATGAGGCCCAAGGACTCGAAATACAACATAACCTGGCGGCGGTTACAGAGCAGGACTCCTGGGTAGGCTGGTCAGTCTGCTGGATGGCCCAGAGACACTTCCGAAGGCTTACGTGCAGGAGATGGTGAAGATGCCGAGAATGCTGTCCCCGCTATTCCAAGGGTCGAAGTACCAGTACAGGCCTTCTGGTTCGATCAGAGGTAGAAAGGGTTTCACAAGGCGACAGCAGTGCAGAGGAGCAGTCCTTCAGCGGGTCACCAACGATTCCTCGGTTCAGCCTTGTGGTTGCAGGATACTTGGCTCCTGTATTCCTTTGTTCGTGAGAACTCAGGAGATCGACATGGTAGTGGCGTTTCCAGCCCCCTCTTATCCATGGTTCCCTTCGCGCCAAAATGGAGGGCACCCAATGGGAGATCCGCTCATCAAACACTCACACCATACGTGGACCTATCACAGACCACAGTGGTCCCATGCATGCACACCACACTAGACTCTCTGGCACCCAGGATGTGTATTGGGACCAGACATCCCAGCCCACATCCTGGAGGCACACACAAGGCCTGTAGAAACCCGCGAAAGAATCTGTGTTTCGCGGGAAAGTACATGCCCAAATAAGGAAGGCCCCGGGTCGGCTCGACCTGGGGAAGGTGAGGGGGTCAAGACGGTCAGCGGACACGACAAAGGGCCTCGTGGTCTGGCCATTTTGGGAGCAAGACCACAATTTTGGGCTAAGTGTGAGAAACGCGCTTAAAACGCCAAAAGGAGCTCGAAAACACAAGAAACGATCGCTGACACCATTCCCGTCCGTGATTGACTTGCACCGATCATTTACAATCCAAACAGAGTATCTAGGGCCTGTAGAAGACTAGAGACCCAAGAGAGCAGTAACTTAGCTTAAAGTGCCCTCTTGTGTCATGTTGCACGAAAGCTGCAACATAATAAAGAAACTACGGAAAACAGCGTTTCCCGGTACTGACTGTCTTAAGGGCATGTCAGTTTCCCCCTAAGAATGGAGCGAAAGCCCAGAGGAGTGCAGCAGAAGGCTGTACTTCTCTGGCAAAGTCTAGATCATGGTGAAAACAACAGCAAAAAGTTTAAGGGTTGCCACATGGAAGGAAAATTCCCATAGTTAAGAAATCTTTCCTAACACTCGCCCCTCCCAGACTATGGACAGGGGGAACTAATCCACCCCTGGATGAGTCTCTTGTTCAGGTCGGTTAAACATTCTGGACAACCCATCAGCATTGCTATGTTGGACACCTGGCATATGCTCAATAGTGAAGTCGAAGCCTTGTAGACTTATGGGATTCTCTCCCTTCATGTTCATTAGCCACTTTAAGGGCTTATGATCAGTTTGCACAGTTAAGTGGGTCCCATAGAGGTAGGGCCTCAGCTTCCGTAGGGCCCACACAACAGAGTAACATTCTTTCTCCAATGCGGACCATCTGAGCTCTCTGTCCTTAAACTGGCGACTAATAAAACCAATAGGGTGTTCCTTACCCTTCTCATCTACTTGCGATAGTACAGATCCTATCCCAGTGTCAGAGGCGTCCGTCTGCACAATAAAAGGTCTTTGATAATCAGGGGCCCTGAGGACAGGGGCCTGGCACAAGGAGTCTTTTAAGCCATTGAAGGCCTTCTCACACTCGTCGGTCCAAGTTACCTTCTTGGGTTTCTTCGGAGTGGTGAGGGCAGTCAGAGGGGCAGCTATGTTGCCATAGTCTGCCACGAAGTTGCGGTAATACCCCTAAGAAGGCTCTCACTTGGGTCTGGGTAGTGGGGGTAGGCCAGTCTTGTACTGCTTGTACTTTACTGGGAAGAGGCTGTATCCTCCCTCCACCTACTTCATGTCCAAGGTAAACCACTGAGCCTTGTCCAATCTGGCATTTACTAGCCTTTATGGTAAAGTGTGCTTTCTGAAAAGCCTGGAGCACAATCCCGAGGTGTTTCACATGGTCTTCCCAGGTGGCACTGAAAACTGCTATATCGTCCAGATATGCAAGACAGAATTCGTCCAACCCATTCAACACATGGTTCACAAGCCTCTGGAAAGTGGCAGGTGCATTTTTCAACCCGAACGGCATTACCCTGAATTGGTAAAGGCCGTCTGGAGTAGAAAACGCTGTCTTCTCCTGGGCATGTTCTGCTAAAGCTATTTGCCAATAGCCCGCAGTGAGGTCAAACGTGCTGAGGTACTTGGAGGCACCCAAAGTATCCACCAGCTCATCTGTTCGAGGCAAGGGGTGTGCATCTGTCTTGGTGACAGCATTCAGAGCCCTGAAATCCACGCAGAACCTCAATTCAGAAGTGCCTGCCTTTGGAACCAAAACCACAGGGCTGGACCAAGGACTACTAGAGGGTTCAATCACCCCAAGGTCTAACATCTTGTTGACCTCGGTCTTAATATAAGACCGTACTTTGTCTGACATCCTGTATCCCCTACTTTTGGTAGGTACACTGTATCCTGTGTCTATGTTATGTTTGCACCAAGGTGTCAAACCAGGTGACTGTGAAAACAGGGGGGAAAACTGCCTAAGCAAATTTTTCACCTCAGCCTGCTGATTAGAAGTCAGGTGAGGGTCCACTCGGACACCCTCAAAGGAGCTATCTGAAGGACCGCTTTGGAACATGTCGGGGAGAGGTTCAGACTCCTCTTCCTCAACATCTGAAGCCAGTAGCAGTGCTGCGATTTCGACTCTTGGGACAAAAGCCTTCAGCCTATTTACGTGAAACACTTTTGGAGCCTGTCCAGGCCTTCCAAGGTCCACTAAATAGTTAACCTCACCCAGGGGCTCCACCACTGTGTAAGGGCCTGACCATCTGTCCTGTAAAGCTCGAGGCCTTATGGGATTCATGATCAGGACTTGCTGACCAGGTGTAAAATTGATGAGGGAAGCTTTCTGGTCGTACCAATGTTTCACCAGCCCCTTGTCCTGCCTTCAATTTATCACTAGCCAAGCCCATCAGAAGTACCATCCGTTTTCTGAGCCCCAGCACATAATCTACTACGTTGGTAGTAACAGGGGGAGTGGGCATCTCCCATCCCTCTTTGACTATGGCTAAGGGTCCCCGTACAGGATGACCGAACAGAAGTTCGAAGGGGCTGAAGCCAACACCCTCCTGTGGTGCCTCTCGGTAGGCAAACAGTAAGCATGGTAAAAGAAGACCCCATTTTCTTCTATGAGGTTCTTCCAGAGCTCCAATCATGCTCTTTAACGTTCTGTTGAAACGTTCCACCAGACCATTGGTCTGGGGTGGTATGCAGAAGAGAACTTGTAGGTGACCCCACATTCTTTCCACATAGCCTGCATATACTTCGACATAAAGTTGCTGCCACGATCCGACAAAACTTCTTTAGGGAAGCCAACCCTAGTAAATATGCCAAGTAACGCTTTTGCAACTGACTTGGCAGTTACAGTTTTCAATGGGATGGCCTCAGGATATCTGGTTGCATGGTTGACCAGCACCAGGATAAACCTATTGCCTGAGGATGTTGGGGGGTCAAGGGGAGCAACGATGTCGATCCCTACCCTTTCGAATGGTACTCCCACAACTGTGAGTGGTACCAATGGAGCTTGGATTGTCAAGCCAACCTTACCAGATAACTGGCAGGAGGCACAACTCCTGCAGTGACTTTCTACTTGCACCCCCATCTTGGGCCAGTAGAAGTGCATGGATAACCTTTGCTTGGTCCTCTTAATACCAAGGTGACCAGCAAGGGGCACTTCATGCACCAACTGCAGCAGGAAGGGTCTTACAGCAAGGGGAACCACCAACCACCTATGGTCTCCTTCTGTAGACTCTGTGTGCTCACTATACAGGAGTCCACCTTCCCAATAAATCCGATGCGTCCCAGGAGGTTCACCCTCAAGCTGGGAGCAGGCCTGTCTCCTTAGGCCTTCCAGAGATGGGCACTCACGTTGGCCTTTACTGAATTCTTCCCTGTCAGGACCACCTTCTACTAACAAGTCTTTTAGTTCAGGATGGTCGTTGGGGTCAAATACTTCAGGCATCGCCACCTCCTCGTCAGGCCCGGGCGATTGACCAACTTCCTCCACCGCAATGGTAGGCAAGCTCGGGGGAATGTTCTCTTTCCCTCGTCTTGACTTGTTTACTCCTTTCGCCTTGGGTTTCCCCTTCGGCTGTGGCGGCGTATTGGTCTTGGCCAATGCTGCCCGTGTTTGAGACCGTGTGCAGGGTCTGTTGGCAGTGTCTCCTACGAGCCCTAAAGCTCTGAGATCATTGCCTAACAGGACCTTTCCTGGGACGTTTCTCTGAATGCTCACTGGAATCCTGACTGCTGTACCATTCAAAGTAAGATTTACAGGTATTACTGGAAACATGCGAGGTGGGCCGTCAGCCAACTTAGTGGGCATCAGAGTAGCTCTGGCAACTTCCTCTGAGTCTAACAAGGTAGAATCCACTACAGTTCGACTGCACCCACTATCCCTAAGAGCTGGAGTATCTACTCCATTGATCAGCACACTGTCTTTAAAGTAGTGCTTGATATTATCTGGAATCCTAGCATAAGCCTCTGCGACTTTAGGCTCCCAGGAACCCAGGGAAACTAAAACTACCTAAGCTTCTATCCCGCTGGCGAAGGAGTCTGAGGAGAAGGATGCTCCTGTAATCTCTTCTTCCTCGTAGGAGGAGAAGGCCAGATTAGCGGAGTGGACCCCCAAAGGTTTAACCTTACACCGGGGATCCCCCTTCACGTGGTCAGTTGCTCCACAAGCAAAACAAGATCCATTGGGTCTGTTTACTTAGGGAGGCTTATTGTAACCAGAGTTCTGTTTCGGAGGCTGCCCTCCACTACCCTGTGAGTTCTCTTGTGTCTTACCCTTATTTTTCTTTTTGTGGCCCTTTTGAGAAGAAGACTTATCAGATTCTCCACCCTCCTTATATTTGGACTTTTTCCCTTCCTCCTGCTTACCAGGATGAGTTTTGTCCTTATGGGACACTCGATGTGACACCCATAAGTCTGCTGCAATGGCCAGCTTCTTAGGATCTATCTCCTTCGAATCGGCCAAATGCTGCTTAAGCTCCGGGGAAGAAGATGCAAAAATGTGTTCCAGCATGACAAGATTTATCATGCCTTCAAAGGTAGAAACCTTATAACCTTCGACCCAGCCAGTCAAGTTTTTTAAGGATTCGGTTACATAAGATACCCAAGTACCTCCTTCCTTTTTCTTGTACTCTCTGAATCGTTTTAAATATTGGGCAGGAGTCTTTCCAAACTTTAAAATGAGAGTTTGCTTTAACATTTCGAAATCAGCTCGCTCAGCCTTCGACATTTCCATAATGGCACTACAGCCAGAATGGGGCAGTCTGCTGAGTAACCAGGCAATCTTATCAGCGCTGTCAACTTGTTGAACTTCACATGCATACTCAAACGTATTCAAGCCTGTCCATAATGTCATTCCTTTCCTCGTACACACTGAGCAGATCTTTCGGAAACCGTGGATGAGAGGAGGCCCCAGACCCATGTCCAGGGCCCTTGGATCCATTTGCAACCTGAAGCTTGGCCAGTTCCAACTGGTCATCCCTGTCTTTCTGTTTTTCTGCCTGTTCGATTTGTAGTTTGGCTATGCTGAACTCAAGCTCCTTCTGCCTAAACCGCAGCTCTTGCTTCTTGAATTCAAGCATAGCCTCCCCATCAACACTGGCAGAGGAAACATTAGACATCTCATCCTCCCTGTCCTTGTGGTCGCGGTGGATCAGTGCAGCGGCAGAACTGTCGGTTCTACAAGTGAGAGCAGCCCCACCTCCTTCTGCACTGTCCTCAGAAGTTATAGCGTCAAGCTGCGCTTCTTGCCACGCCACGATTCTTTGGATCATATCCAATTTGGTGCCTTGAGAGGAGACACCTCTCTCCGCACACATCTTTTTCAATGTTTCGGATTTGGAAGCATTTAAAGTTAACAAGGTATCTGTTTCCATACTGTTAGATAGGACTATGGCCTTTTTAAAGTTATACTACGACAATTCACTACGTGTCCTGGTAGGAATAACTTGAAATGCCTTAGTTCGTGCGCAACACTGGATACCTTCAGTCGTATCCCACCGCTGTACACCAATTTGTTAAGACGGATTTCTGAACTCTGTCCTGGAGGCGCAGAGGTTCAGAAGGCCAACCTAATTACTTGGAACAGGGTAACCTCTGGACAAGCCAGACCAATCAGGGTAGCGATCGCGGCGGTCAAGACTAGGTCTCAAGAGGGGTGAGGGTGACTGAAAGTCTGCAATGAACACGCAAAGCAAGGACACTTACAAATTACTCCAAACAGGTGTTATATTAAAAATATATACACATTTATTCCAAGGCCTTTGCAACAATGACTGTAGCAAGAAATCACAATAAAACTCTAGTAAACCAACACACACCAAACCAATACAATATATATACAAATACAAACGAGTCTAAAGAGTCAGACGCACGAAATGTGTAGTCCACCTAGAAGGTGAGGAAAACAGGCAGTGAGAAATAATAATTAGACCCAGTCCGCCTTCAGAGGCACCTAACTAAAAGGAAGTCCAAGCCCTACGAAGAGTGGAGCCTTGTGCTCAAAAGTACCTGCACACGCTGGTGCCAACGGGCAAAAAGGGGAGTCTCTTTGAGGGAATCAGGCAGTTCAGTTCGGTGCACAAAAGAAGATGAACAGAGTTCCGCGACTCAAACACAGCCTCCACTGTGGGCAGAAGCAGAGCGCAAGTACGGAAAGGCGTGCTGTTTGACACAGCGGGGAAAAGCTATGGGCTCCTGCAGGAGGGCGACCAGTGCCTAGCTATGCTACTCACTGGTCCCCGATGCAAGCAGACCCAGTCTTCTCTGCGTCAGTTTCAGTGCTGGCAGGTTCAAGGGAGCAGGGGACGTCTCGTCGTCGTGTAGATTCTGCAGCAGCAGAGTTGAGTTAAAGGTGTCCCAAACGAAGTGAACCCGCACAGTTTGTTACCACAGCAGGGCAACGGAGCGGCCGTGTGTATCTCAGCCAAATGTACACTACTCACTTCAGACCTGGGAATGTCAAGTGTACGAATCGTGTGGGAGTGACAAGGACTCGAAATAAAACACAACCTGGCGGCGGTTACAGAGCAGGACTCCTGGGTAGGCTGGTCCATCTGCTGGATGGCCCAGAGACACTTCCGAAGGCTTACGTGCAGGAGATGGTGAAGATGCCGAGAATAGCTGTCCCCGCTATTCCAAGGGTCGAAGTACCAGTACAGGCCTTCTGGTTCGATCAGAGGTAGAAAGGGTTTCACAAGGCGACAGCAGTGCAGAGGAGCAGTCCTTCAGCGGGTCACCAGCGATTCCTCGGTTCAGCCTCGTGGTTGCAGGATACTTGGCTCCTGTATTCCTTTGTTCGTGAGAACTCAGGAGATCGACATGGTAGTGGCGTTTCAGGCCCCCTCTTATCCACGGTTCCCTTTGCGGCAAAACGGAGGGGACCCAATGGGAGATCTGCTCATCAAACACTCACACCATAAGTGGACCTATCACGGACCACAGTGGTCCCAGGCATTCACACCACACTAAACTCTCTGGCACCCAGGATGTGTATTAGGACCAGACATCCCAGCCCATATCCTGGAGGCACACACAAGGCCTGTAGAAGCCCGCGAAAGCATCTGTGTTTCGTGGGAAAGTACATGCCCAAATAAGGAAGGCCCCGGGTCGGCTCGACCTGGGGAAGGTGAAGGGGGCAAGGCGGTCAGCGGACAGGACAAAGGGCCTAAGGGGGCAAGGCGGTCAGCGGACAGGACAAAGGGCATCATGGTCTGGCCATTTTGGGAGCCAGACCACCATTTTGGGCTAAGCGAGAAAAACGTGCTTAAAACGCCAAAAGGAGCTCAAAAACGCAAGAAACGATCGCTGCCACCATTCCCGTCCGTGATTCACTTGCACCGATCATTTACAATCCAAACAGAGTATCTAGGGCCTGTTGAAGACTAGAGACCCAAGAGAGCAGTAACTTAGCTTACAGTGCCCTCTTGTGCCATGTTGCACGAAAGCTGCAACATGATAAAGAAACTACGGAAAACAGGGTTTCCCGGTACTGACTGTCTTAAGGGCATGTCAGTTTCCCCGTAAGAATGGAGCGAAAGCCCAGAGGAGTGCGGCAGAAGGCTGTACTTCTCTGGCAAAGTCTAGATCATGGTGAAAACAACAGCAAAAAGTTTAGGGGTTGCCACATGAAAGGAAAATTACCCACAATTAAGAAATCTTTCCTAACAGATATTGATCGCGCCCCGTCCTTGGGGTCATTCTGTCCTAGTAACAAGACTCTATTAACGGTTGACGCCAGTGATGTGGGTTTGGGTGCCGTGTTGGAGCAGTGGGAGAATGGGACGTGCCCCCCCCATAGCGTTTGCTTCCAGGGAGCTGAGGGAGGCTGGGAGGCGGTATGCTGTCATGGAAAGGGAGGCTTTGGCCGTTGTATGGTAGTCCAAACATTTCAGATCGTTCCTTTGGGGTATTCCGTATGTGATCCGCACTGACCATAAGCCACTCATGTATGTGTTGATTACAAAGGGGAAGTCTTCTGTTTCTCCTAGTATTGCCAGATGGATGGCTGATTTACAGGAGTTCAATTTCAGAGTGGAATACATGCCAGGGGCCAAAAACACGGTAGTGGACTGTTTGTCACGGTTGCTTAGTTCGCTCAGTGACAGTAAGATGGCCAAGAAGTTAATCCCCCCATGCAGTTTGAGGTCCAGATGAGTAAATGTGGTGCATTAGAGGGGCATTTGGGGATGTCGTTGACAAAGAGGAGATTTAGGGATTCCTACTGGTGGCCGGGGATGGACGAGGATGTTGAAACGGTGGTAAAGGATTGCACTGCATGTGCCATGAGTGACAATTGTAAAGTTCCCAGAGCAGAGCCTGTGTACCCGGTGGAGATTCCTAAGGATGCATGGTCCAAGGTGGCGGTGGACATCATGTGTCCCATCGATGTTCTGAGTGGTGGCTTGAGGTTCATGATTGTGTTAGTCGATTACACCTCGCGTTGGGTGGAGGCCACAGCATTGGAGAGTGTCATTTGCCGGAAAGGTTGTATCCTTTCTGAACAAGGTGTTTGACAGGAAAGAAGGAGTTCTGTTCGGCATTGTGACAGATAACGGGGCACAATTCGTGGCAGGTTGCATGCAGGATTTCACGCAGGAGTTAGGAATACAACATCACAAAACTGCGCTATACAATCCCTCCACCAACGGATTGGTAGAAAGAATGAATCATTTTATCAAAGGTGCGGTACAATTGGCATTGTCTAATGGTTTGAGTTGGAACGAAGTTCTTTCTGGGTCGTTGTCGGTTTACAGGCACACGCCTTCTGTACTTATGGGTTGCTCTCCTTTTGAGCTCATGAGGGGCAGGAACCCTGGTTCCAAGCTAAGGGTTGCTGCTTTAGGAGGTGGTGTTCATTCTGAGATGGACATAGGAGAAGTTTTGAGAAGGATGCGTTTGCAGCAGGAGAGAGCAAGTGAAAGGCACTTGGGTAGGAAGCCCCTTGTGGTTTCTTTGGGAGATCATGTACGCATGAAAAACACCTGTTTTGTGCGGAAGGGGGCGAGTGCATACATGTATCCCCATGTCGTGGGTAAGTTGGGTGTTGGGTATGTTATTTTGGATGATAGTTCCAGGTGGAGTAACAGGAGAGTGGTGGTGTTGGAAAAAGGGGTTTGTGCCCGTCCTGTGATTCCTTTTGACAGCAGTAATGCATCCTTTGATGTTCTGTGCGTTGGTGGAGGAAGGTTGCATGTTGGTGACCTAGGTGGGGACATTGGAGTGTCAGAGCAGAGTTTGGAGTCCATTCCGATTGTGATTGAGCAAGTGGGTCTGAGGGGAGTTCTGTGGTATCAGAGAGAGCGGGTGATGGCCCTACCATAAGCAGTGAAGTTCTACGGGGTTTTGAAAAGGGGGCAGAAGGCGCTCGCAGTCGTCCCGCAACAATTAGGTGAAGCCCGCATCAGTAAAGGGCGCGCATCAGTAAAGGGCCCGCATCAGTAAAGGGCGCGCGACTTGGACTGTTGGCTGTGCTGCGAGGAGCTGCTGTGAAAGCAATAACATTTTTTGTGCATTTATTTATTTTATTATCTTTTTATTATCTTTTATTATCTTTGGAACTCACGTTGCTGGAAATAGATCTCCACTTGTGCTGAGGTGCACATGGTAGCGTGGCACAGGCAAGCTGCAAGACTACAAGCAGTGTTGCCTTAACATCGTGTAGCCACGGCCACCCCAGAAGGAACAGCTATGTAAAAGCATTCCAGTCGCCCTTGTGGCGTGAAGCCCGCGTCAGTAAAGGGCGCACGACTTGGACTGTTGGCTGTTTGCTGCGAGCTGAGAGCGGACGGCAGCCACCGCTTGTGGCGAGGACCACCGCTTAGATACACTCAAACGCTCACTAACTGCAGTTAGAGAATGCAGCCAGACGTTGGACCACAAACAAGGGGTAAAACTCTGCAGCAACACCGGTTACTAAACCCGTGGACCAGAGCATCACCAGTAGATCCAACAATCAAGGTAAGCCAACTGAATCAATGTGAAAACAACATGAAGCCGCTTAAAGATTCAGTTCAAAATCCGTCCGTAGATGGGTTCCCAAATGCCATACCTACCCCCCAAAACAACAGGCACAAATCCCATCTTTATACAATATAGCAGCTAAGGCAGCTGGGCTTTTGGAAAAAGTAGTGCGACACGCTGGTCAAAAAGAGGAATTACCAATACGTAAACTACTAACTTTACCAAACCATGCAGAAACCCATCCGCTCTTAGATTTAACGCAGACTGAATTTTTCGCCACTGAATGTGAACACAGTCAAAATAAATCCAGCATTATTTATATCACCTTTTGAGGTGACAGACTTTGAACTCTTGAATGCTACAAATCAGTCAAACGAGACAAAGGTTGATAACATAAATAATGAAATCTTGACCTTTGTTCCAAATGTATCCTGCATAATAGCGGAACCAAAAAAAGAAAATACGGACGCAGCAAACCTTTATGTGGTAGACTGTAACATCACTGGCATTGATTTAGCCAAATACCATAAAAAGGCAGGCTTTCAAGCAGAGGAACATCTGCATCACAGTAGGGTCACAGAAATTAAAGAACTAAAAATGGCGCTGTCCACTAACAATATAAATAACTTGGAGTCTAGTCGCAAAGCATTGGCTCAAAGTAGCGTCTTACAATGGATCCCAACAGAAAACCTTACAGATACTTTGACAAAGTTCAACTTTGACCATGCACTAAGCCAAAAGGGAAAGTCACAAATAGAACAGGCGGGTCGTGACTCCCGCCTGACAGAAAGACTAAAAGCCGACTATCTCGTAGTTGAAGCAAAACTAAGTGCAAGTTTTCAAATTGAGCAGAAAAAAAGACAAGAGGCGAAAAACCAGACGCAAACTGGAGGAAAAAAGAGCAGCCCTGTAGTTGGACGACAAACAATCACCAGCACCCCAATTTATGGAGAAGAAAAAACTGGAAACAAAACCCGTCGACCACTCAGAGTCTGCATGTAACCTGCCCAAAAAAGTACCGTCTTCACACCAGCCTAAAAATAAAGAGACACAATGCGACCAAGAAGACAGCCGCTTGTCGCGTGAATCAGATGGCGACTTCAACAGAGAAAGTGGAGCCAAATCTAACTTATCAACTGCAGCCGCAATTCAAATTTACAATAATGTCTTGGCAGCTTCATCCACGGCTTTAACCCCGTTCATAAAACTCTATCAATCCTTACAGAATACCATAGCTAACCAAGCTTCCCTGATGACAAATGCTTTTTCTAAACTAGCAAACATCGAAGAATTCATGGAGTCCCTCCAGTCAAGGATCGAGAAGGAAGCAGAGCAAGCGGTGCGCTGGCAGTCGCTTCAACAGGCCCAAATGGAAAAAGATCAATCATCCAAAGACGATCTGATGGCTGCACTACTTGAATCTGTAAAATGGATGCAACACAATGAGATTAATCAAACAATACAACATCAATGTTCATGCAAAACTGCAGGTCTCAAGATACTGTCAAATCCTTCAAAGAGTGATGCGCGACCAGCAGAAACTGGGCATATACAAACCACATCGCCCGCCGGATTATAACCAGCCGTTACAAATACAATGGCAACCACAAATAATGTGAATCTATGCAAGCTTAAAGAGAGCCCGGCAAAAAAAAACATTAATAAAAAAGGAAGCATCAAAAATCGTCTCAAAGAAGGGACACAAAAAGCAAACTTTACTGACAACAAAGCAATATTAATGAATGCGTCATTGGACAAAAATAAGGCGCCACGGATGATGGATCAGTGCACCCCTCCAAAAGTAAAACTGAAAAATCTGACGGGGTAAGTAAAGGAGTGTTAACAAACCCTTTCTCCTCATTTGGAATCTTTACTGGGCCAGCGAAAATTGGCAACTTGAATGCCAACAAAAAAAAAATTACCATTGCAAACTCAAAAAGAGAGACGCATCTGCCAGAGCTTAATAAAGAAACAAAGAAATTGACTCGACAGACTGCAAAGGCATTTATAAGAAATTTGACCACACTGTCTAACACCCCGGTGTTTGAACGCGCAAAGCTCCATAAAAGAACTATTGCAACACAAGAAGGAAACAGCATTCCAGATAAATTCTCGTCTGGCCTCTTCACAAAACAGAACATAAACCCAATGAAACGTCGAAGAGTAGAGTCCGAGGACCAGGAGTCTATCGGATCTGCCACGCTATCTGATTTTTGCGACCTATCCACATACTCAGACGAACAGACTAATGAATCAATCGCCTCAACACCGAAAAAGGTATCAACGAAACTCGACAAATCAAAAGGAAAAGATATTGCAAAAGACAAACCCTCAAAACAAACTTCGTTGCATCTTAAAAATATGTCAAGGAGCTCATTACAAAATAAAGACACAAAACCTACAGAACATTGCAAACTAAATCCGACATTAACGCTGCTGCAGAAGCACAAACTCTCTGATACAAGTACAAAGTCACCATCAAGCCGGCAACATGGCAATGAAGGTGTAAAAGTCAAACTACGACTACAAAATATCCATTCCGACGATCTTGAGGTTAACTTAAACCACGGGAACATAATGAAGCTGTTTAAATGCATACCAGCACTACGAACAGTTATGTCCGATGGTATAAGAATTGTGGAATATGCGCCCGAAAGAACGTCCAACCAAGTGTTGCTGCATATAAATTCTAAAGCGGTCAGAAGAACACTCTTGGATGCAAAGGTGATCTACTATTCTATGGATTCAAGCTCTCCGCGGATTTGAGCTCTCCTTAGAACCACATGGCGAGATGAGTGTAGACAGCATTTCGAAAGACTGCCTAACATCACCGACATGTAATGAACAATGAAGGGAGATGTTGAGGAAACAATTTGCTGTGAAAAGACCAGAAGAACTAAATCCAAAGCAGAGAGTCCTTGTAAGAATCTGAATAAATAGATATGCAATGAACCACGAGTAAAGACGCAGAACTTGATTTCATGGAACACAAGGGGCTTCGTACATCTGTTGAATGACTTTCCAGTGAAGTTAAAAGATAACTTTGCACTATGTTTACAAGAAACATGTCTTCGAGATCCACCCACAAGAGATGGCTATACAATCCTGCTAAACTCGGCTGGAAAAAATCACAAAGGGCGCCCTTTCTCTGGCCTTCTTATGTTGATAAAAAACGCACCGGATCGAACTATTAAAGAATGACCTAATCCAAACATATTTGTTCAAAGAGCTTTAATTAACTACTCAAGCAAATAGAACATGGTAAAATCCAATCTATTGCTGTTAAACACCTACTGGAACTCTGCCATGATCAGTGTCTTGAAATATATAGATGCAGTGACTTCTATGATCGACCCACACTTGACGTCTGACCAGAACCTTGAAATTATAATCTGTGGCGATTTAAACAACACATGGTTTGCGTCGAACAAGTTTGGCCAAAACCAAAAGCCAATATCGTTTGAAGATCTGTCGCCAGAAGCCAGATTGTGGCACTCCGCAATGCAGAGCAGAAACTGTGCTATGTTCAACGGGCACACACAGGGTGACACTCCTGCAAACACAACATCGCACCGACAGCAGTGCCACAAAACGGTTGACTATATTTGGCCGTCCCAAAATTTACAGGGTAATTCATGGAATTTCACACAAAAGTTGGGCACTAAAATCCATTTCCGCGCACAGCGTAATCATGGATTCCAGCTACCAAAACCAGCCGTGGCGCACAGTGGCGCAGTGACCCTGCAGCAGCGCCAGTTACGCCCCCAAGAACGCCCCTTGCGCAGGGAAAAGCCATCAAAATCCCCAATCCAGCGCAAAGGGCTGTGCTAACCCTGTACCAGCACGGCAAGCGGGGAACGTGTATCACTGGGGATCGCGGGAAGTTTCACACGCGACTGGCCCTGTGCGAGTGGAGTACGTGTATTACTGGGGTACGCGGGAAGTTTCACGCGCAATTTCAGCAGGGTACGTGTATTACTAGGGTGCGCGGGAAGTTTCACAGGCAATTTCAGCATGGTATGTGTATTTCAGGGGTGCGCGGGAAGTTTCACACACAATTTCAGCAGGGTACGTGTATTACTGGGGTGCGCGGGAAGTTTCACACGCAATTGGCCCTGTGCGAGTGGGGTACATGTATTACTGGGGTGCGCGGGAAGTTTCACATGCGATTTCAGCAGGGTACGTGTATTACTGGGGTGCGCGGGAGGTTTCACACGCGACAGGCCCTGTGCGAGCGGGGTACGTGTATTACTGGGGTGCGCGGGAAGTTTCACACGCAATTTCAGCAGGGTACGTGTATTACTGGGGTGCGCGGGAAGTTTCACACGCGATTTCAGCAGGGTATGTGTATTACTGGGGTGCACGGTAAGTTTCACACGCGATTGGCCCTGTGTGAGTGGGGTACGTGTATCACTGGGGTGCACGGGAAGTTTCACACGCGATTTCAGCAGGGTACGTGTATTACTGGGGTGCGCAGGAAGTTTCACACGCGATTTCAGTAGGGTACATGTATTACTGGGGTGTGCGGGAAGTTTCACATGCGATTTCAGCAGGGTACGTGTATTTCGGGGGTGCGCGGGAAGTTACACACGCGATTTCAGCAGGGAACATGTATTTTGGGGGTGCCGGGGAGTCCTACACGTGATTTGGCAGTGTGGGTCCTCCCCGATGTTCCCTGTACACCCTCAACGGCTCCTGCAGGCAGCCCACACCACAGGGGACCACCCTGCACCCCTGGTCATGTCCCGCAGGCAGCCCACCCAACATGGGCATGCCCCCCAGCAAAGGCACATGTCTCCTTGCACTACTGATCACCAACTCATGTCCCCTTGCACCCCCACCCCCCAGCAGTGCGGGGCACCTGCCAGCAGGCCCCCACTCATGTCCCCCTGCACCCCCACCCGCCAGCAGTGCAGGGTACCTGCCCGCAGGCCCCCACTCATGTCCCACTCATGTCCCCCTGCACCCCCACCCCCCAGCATTGCGGGGCACCTGCCAGCAGGCCCCCACTTATGTCCCCCTGCACCCCCACCCCCCAGCAGTGCGGGGCACCTGCCAGCAGGCCCCCACTCATGTCCCCCTGCACCCCTACCCCCAGCAGTGCAGGGCACCTGCCAGCAGGCCCCCACTCATGTCCCACTCATGTCCCCCTGCACCCCCACTCCCCAGCAGTGCAGGGCACCTGCCAGCAGGCCCCCACTCATGTCCCCCTGCACCCCCACCCCCAGCAGTGCGGGGCACCTGTCAGCAGGCCCCCACTCATGTCCCACTCATGTCCCCCTGCGCCCCCAGCCCCCAGCAGTGCGGGCCACCTGCCCACAGGCCCTGGCACATGTCCCCCAGCCAACACGTCATCATAATCTAGATCCCTGGCCCTTATGGGCAGCCTCCACATGCCAAACACCCACCCAAGTATTGCATCCACCCACTTAGAAATGCCATTTACATGATACAACCCCAATGGCAAGTATGTAAATGAACACATGTCCCTCACATACACACAATGGGTGTAAGTGAATGTCAAAACCCATATCATGATATGCATGAAACCAATGAGATGATACTACACATTGAAGTTTGATGAAAAAAATGTATTAAACGCAACATAAAGGGAATTAAAAATAAACAAACGACAATGGGAATTAAAAACCAAAAGCAGCATGTCCGTAAAATAATGAAAAACCACAAATCATCATCCAAAGGAAAGGTGTCCAAAGACACAGACCAAAAAAGTAAATCCAAGGGAAAAAAAAACGAAAACCATTGCTCCATGGGTAAATCCACAAAAAAACTATAATCCAACAGTCAACTATATACAGATAAACAATCCAGGGTCCATGATCCCAACTGAAGAAATGAAACCTATCTAAAAATACTACCTAATAAAAAAACTATATACAAAAATGTGGTCCATTGTCCAAAAGGTCCAAAATAAATAAAAAAGCAAAGGAAACCTAACACTAACTACATAACTATTTACAAGGACAGCGGGCTAGTTCGACGGCTCACTGATTGATGTCATGGGCCAGGTCATCATCGAACTCCTGTTCAATGGCTTGGAGGCGAGCATGTTCCCTGGCCCCGAGGTCTCGCAGGGATAATGCAGTGTCCAGCTCCAACTCCCAGCGAATACCCTCGAGGCACTCAGCCCGCCTCAGCGCCTGTTTGATCTCTCTGCCCTTCCAGTCTGTTAGCTGGGAAAGAAAGCACGGCGTCGCCAGTTGCTCACCGGCGCATCCACGATCAAAGACTTCAGCGCAAAACTAAAGTGTATCCTAGCAGTCGAGTGCTTCACTTACCCCGGATGCAGCGCGGTGCCTGGAAGGTAGCCTGGCAACGCTGGCGTCCTCTACACTACAGGAGCACTCGTCCTGCTGTGACGGTATCACGCAAACCAAGTCACGTGATACAGTCTTCATAAGCTCCTACCTGTACAATCACTGGCGCTTCTGAACTTTCTTCGGTGGCGTTTTGGATTCGATTCCTGTTTCCTGATCATAGTTTTTCCTGGTCCTCCCGGTTTTGACTTCGGACTGCTTTGGTTGCTCTTTGGGATTTGCCTTTTGATCTTTTGCCTTCCTCCTCTTGAACTCGGACTGTCCCTGATTTTGCCTTGGATTCTGAATTGGTCTGCACTGCCCGCTCCCTGCTCGACATTGGCCTGACATTGGATATTGCCTTGGATACTGATTTGGTCTGCTTTGCTCGCTCCCTGCACAACATTGGATTGTTATTGGACTTTGCCTTGGATTGCTTCCACGCTGCTACCTCACCTTGAATGATTTTGGCTTTGTTTTGGTTTTTGAACTTCCTTGCTTTCGTCCCTCACAAGTACACGGACTAGAGACTTCCGTAGGTGTACGTTGTGGGTTGTTTGCTTCTTAAGCCTCGCGACTGAGGTTTGCTACGAACGTCCTCTGCCCCTCCGGACCCTTGTTACCACTGGACGGGAGTCCAACACGGTAAAACTATGAAAGTAATTAGGGACTCCTAGTTATTCTGTTGATGCTTATTGATAAGTTACTCATTGCCGTATTCTTTGCTTAGACTGCAGGTGTCAGCATTACCAGCCGGTTCACTTTCTTACCTGAGTTAGCAGGTTAGTGGTATTCCGTGTATGCTGTTTTGTATTGGCCTTATTGTTTATGCAAAGTCTGATACTTGCCTTGTTTTCAGCTGGTGGTGTGTCCTCCTGTATACCGTGTCTACACTTCTACGGCGCCTGGGTCATCGGTCTCCTGTCTTTCCAGTAATAGACCATTCTGGTTGTTATTTCTAATAGCCAGACAGGTATATTATTTGGAAGACTTCGTCATCTACACAACGAGGCAAGTCGCTCCATATCAAGGGCTCCCTTGGTCTGATAGCGCCCTCCGCATGGAGTTCTCTGCCCTGACCATTGTGAGCCGTTCCTCCTCTGCGCGCTGCCGCTCCGCACCTATCTGCTGGCCCAACCGCTCCCACACGGAAGACACTCCCATTCCATGGTTCTCTTGCCCTCCGGCCGATGCCTGCCCCCCTGATGTTGATGGCCCCGAGCCATGATGCCTCCCACATCGAGCCTGCCGATGTCTCCGACGCAACTGCCTGTGCCAGCACGACGGCATCCAGGCTGATGGAATCCACCGATGCTGTCGTCCACATGCCCTGCCCGATGATGCCGTCACATCCTCCATCTGCTGGGGTCCAGCTGCTGCTGTGTCCACCCCTGCTGGACCTCCGACTCCCGACTGTGGCAGGAATTAGATCCCCACCAAGATGGCTGCGTTGGTCGGGGCAGGTCCACAGGGGGCCCTGGTGGCATCTGGGCCGGAAGAGGGCATGGAGAACGACTGGCGCATAGCCTCCACAGAGGAGGAGAGGGTCGCCAGAGTGGCCGACACGTGTACGAAACCCCCGACCACGGCCGCTCCCAACTGGGCCACGTTGGCACGGTGCTCTTCGTGATGACGTGCGTGCTCCCCCCGGGAAGCACGCACGTCATCACGAATGACACCCGTGCGCAACGCGACACCAATCAGGACCTTCTCCATACGGCCAGGGGTCCCCTTGTCCGCAGGTGGAGGGGAGTCAGATGACATGGACATCCCCCCTACCTGCGGACGGGCCCGGGATGGGGCATCCCTGCTGGTCCATGGTGGTGCAGTCACAGTGTCAGGGATAGACCAGTGCAACCAGTGCTGCCTCCTGCCCCTGCCCCTGGACTGCACCACTTGCACCAGCAGGGATGCCCCCACCAGGCCCCATGTGCAGCTCAGTAGCGGCCTCCTCCTCCTCTGTGGAAACCACCAACCTGGATGCTCCACCCCGTCTTCCGTCGTTGCAAGCCCCTGTGGGGGCTCACCCACCCCTTCCGCTGCAGCCATGGGGGTATCCCCGCTGCTTTGCTCCACAGCGCCGTCTCTGCCCTCTTCTTCACTTTGCGCTGTGTAGAGGGAGACATAGAACAAAGGCATCAGGGTACTGTACAATGGTCCCCTAGACAGGAAGCAATAGCAGATGAGTGGCACTGTCAAAGATCACTTCCATCATGTCCCTCCACAACACATGGGTCAGTGCAGGCAAAAAACATGCAGTAACAGGCATGGCACATGCTATGGACATTAGAAAACATGTCCAAGGGACTCTTGAAACATACAATGCTGTTTTGGAACTCACATGCATCATGGGTCATGCCTATCACATGCACACACTTCACCGTACTTTCATCCATCTGGACTCGTACACCCCAGACACAGTTGATGCAAGGATAACTAGGCTGCATCAGTGATTCTGAACATTGTCCCAGACATGTGTCATGCATCCATGGCATTCACAAGTCACAGACACGCAGGTCAGACACACAGACATGGACACCATACATGTACATGGCATCAGCACACATCCCTCACCCCCACTCATGTCCAGGAACAGAGACTGGCATGCTCTCATGTGTCCATTCCGCATAGGGCTCCCCATGTTGCATTTAAACACATACACCAACCGTGTGCTTCACACATTACTGATCTCACATGCATGACCATGATGTTCCTGCACACACACATGCGTACATGGCCTATGTCACACATACAGGCAAGTATCAGACAACCAGCACACTGCAACATGCCCTGTCTCACACAGCAATGCTTGGCCACTTACCGCTCGACTCCAGACGGGTCTGCCTCTCAAGGATCTGGGCATGGAGCGATGGGCGTACACGTTCCAGGACCCTCATCTGGATGGTACTCATGCTGCCCCGGCCCCCCTCCATGAGGCACCGGGCCTTCATGAGGGTCCTGGACCTCAAGTCCTCCCAGCGCTTCTTGACTTGCTTGATGTTGCGGGTTGCCACCCCCTCCGCGTTGATGGCAACCACAAAGTCGTCCCAGATCCTGTCCCGTCCTTCCTTGTCGGTGCGTGATGATCCGAAGAGGGTATCATAATGCCCCAGGACAAGCTCCACCAGGACACCAACTTCCTTCTGAGTGAAGCTGGTGGCCCTCTGCCCCTCTGGCTGGGGGTCGCCAGTGGTCTCGGATGGTGTTTGCCCCGACATGGCGACCCCCGAGGCAGGCATGGGTGGGCAACTGGGTCCTGGGGCTGGGCTGTGGAGCGATGGTATCCCAGTCGGGAGTCTTCTGTTCCAGCAGGGGTGGACACAGCAACTGGACCCCTGCAGATGGCTGATGTGCAGGCACCAAATGGCAGGGCAGCAGGCAGGCAGACAGGCAGGCAGCAGCAGATGGCTCGTGGGAGGCTGCTCGGGGCTCTGGGGGGCAGTAATTCGGCCTTTTGGGCAGGAGCGTGGTCTTCCATGTGCTTACGCGTGGCCAGCTTGATACGGATTGATTTGGCACGTGAAAATTCTGCACGTCAGCGTGTAATTCGAGGAAAGGCCCTTAGCACGTAAGCACGTCAGCACGCATACGCGCTTCCATTGGACCAAAGGCCCTTAGCGTGAAGCGCGTCTGTGACGTATCGCGCACGGGCGTTGCCCTGGAAGGGCTTGAAGATCCCACGTGGATTTCCATTGCTCTGTACATGCTTTTCGTGGGGTGTGGTGCGTGTGTTTTGCAGGCGTTGGGGTTCACACACTATTACTTCACAGCGGGTGGGTGTTGGCTACGCGTTCTTCTACATGCAAGGCAGACAGTGAGTGGTACCCTGCTCCCTCAGGCCCGATCACGTGTGAAACTTCTCGCGCACCCCTGAAATACACGTACCCAGGCCAATTGCGTGTAAAACTTCTCGCGCACCCCTGAAATACACGTACCCAGGCCAATCGCGTGTGAAACTTCTTGCGCACCCCTGAAATACACGTTCCCAGGCCAATCGCGTGTAAAACCTCTTGCGCACCCCTGAAATACACGTACCCAGGCCAATCACATGTAAAACTTCTCGCACACCCCTGAAATACACGTACCCCACTCCCCCAGGCCCGATTGCGTGTGAAACTTCTCGCACAGCCCTGAAATACACGTACCCAGGACAATCGTGTGTGAAACTTCTCGCGCACCCCTGAAATACACATACCACGCTCCCCCAGGCCCGATCGCGTGTTAAACTTCCCGCAAGCCCCTGAAATACACGTACCCCGCTCCCCCAGGCCCAATCGCGTGTAAAACTTCCCGCGCATTCCCGAAATACACACACATGCTATTATTCACACAGCGGGTGTCCGTGTTTGTCGCGTACCCCTTTGCACGTCATTTGTCCTAGAGGACCACAGTATGGGACTTTCATCAGAGCTGTGTATACGTGCTTTTTGTTAGCGCACATTTTGGCGCACATTATTTTCATGCGCAGGGACGCTACCGCCTACTTTCGTGTGGCGGACGTGTATGGGCCTGTGCGCGTCTTTGCCCGTGCGCTGGTTTGCCCTATTCGATTCCATGAATACGTGTTGTAGGCGAGCGTGTGGGCGTTCTGTGCACTTGCCTCCTGTACGTCCCCCGTGACGCCCATATTTTCACGAGTTGTTGCCCATTCCGCGTGTCACGCCCCGTGTTCCGCCTACTTTTGTTATGTGCGCCGCGCAATATGCGATTACGCTCTGGCCGTGGTGCATGCCGTTAGATGACCTGTGCGCCGGCGTGCGCCGCACACTTTTTGAGCGCACATCCAATATTTTTCTCGCGCACGGACTTCCATGAATCGATGTGCGCTGGTTTCCCTGCGATTTTCGCACTTGCACTGCGATTTTCGCTCTTTTACTGCGAATCGCACGTTTTCGCACGTTTGCGCCGAAATATTCGGCGCACATTAATTCCATGAATCGGTCTGTAAACATCATAACTTTAAGTAGCAGTGTCCATAATCCACTAAAATTGACATGGAATGAGGTACGCCCACAGACGCCGTTAAAATACACTGCCGTCGTAACCACAAATGCAAGTGGCAATCGGCTCCGGATAAACGGGACTCAGATCGGAACTCTGACTGATACATTTGGAATACACATGCCACAACATGACATCAATTATGTCCCACTGTTAACTAAATTTATAGTGAAATCCAATGCAAAAGTAATTGTTGGTCATCAACATCAACATAAATTCAGCAGACTTCTAGCCTTAGAAAAAAAATCTCTTTTGCAAGATATAAGAAGGCTTCATAAAATTAAGAAACCCACTGTCACCGAACAAATTTGTCACCGGCGCCAACGTTACAGAAATTGAGTTAAATCATTTGCTACGCTAAGAGATCAAGAACGTGCAGAAGTAATATTAAAATTGCTCCAAAAACATAATACACAAGAAATATGGGCAATTTTAAATGCTGGCAACTCAAAAAGTAATCCAACAATAATAATTGAAGTGGCTCCCAATATTTGGGAGAGCCACTTTTTCAAATTATTTAATGACTCTCACGATGAGCAAAAGGAAACTCAAGTGTGTAACAGCGTACAATGGAATACTGTCGAATCTTGTTCAGACATCGAACAAGCAATTAAGCTGTTAAAAAACTCGAGAGCAACCGGCCCAGATAACATCAGCAATGTGATGTTAAAACAATAGCCCGAAAGGTGGGCGCGGTTTATCGAAATTCTATTTAGAAAAATATCAATCAGGCAAGTGGTCCCTCCATTCTGGCTAACTGCGATAGTCGTCCCAATCCACAAAAAAGGGCCAGGGGATGATCCGGCAAACTACCGCCCGATCGCTTTGTTAGATACGATTGGTAACAATTTCGCTTCATTCCTACAAAAAAACTAGCCGCATGGGCCACACAAACTGGGATAGGCAATTGTCGACAAACGGGGTTTACAAAAGGTGTAGGGACAGAAGTCAACTTGTTGCTACTAAACCTTCTAAAATTGGAGCACCTAAGAGGAAGCAAAAATCTTTTCCTCGCGTTTGTGGATATGCGGCAAGCATTTGACAAAATAAATCGACACCTGCTGTGGCAGAAACTATTATCCTGGAAATGTCCGGCAGACATTTTGAACCCTATGAAAGCATTGCATAAAAGAACAACCATCCGAATTCGGTTGAACCACGAGGGCGATCTGACAAACCCAATATCGACCGCAAAGGGAGCAAAACAGGGGTGACCGTTGGCTGCCCTGCTATTCAAGCTGTTCATTCCCGGCCTGCCAGCCGACTTAAAAGATGTCACGTGCTTCCCACTGAAAATAAATTATCAACCAACTAACTGCATGATAGATGCTGATGATTTAGTGTTAGCCGATCGGACCCAAATAGGCTTACAGCGATTGCTGGAGAAATTAAACATCTATTTGACTAAGAACAACCTTGAAATAAACACCTCCAAAACAAAAATAATACAGATGGGTTCTTTAAAAGGAGCAAAAAACAAAAAACTTTAAATGGTATGTTGCAGAAGACCAAATGGAGATAACCTTGTCGAAACGGTACCTTGGAATAATTTTCAGTACATCAATTTGAGAAAGGCCATGGTATCAAGATCTGAGAAGTCGAATGACCACATACGCATTACAAGGCCTCAAATTGCATAATGAATATGGCAAATTTTCTCTCCAGCCGATACTAATGTTCTACCAGAACAAAGTATTGCCAGCAATAACATTCGGGGCTGAAGCAGCATGGAATCTTAGCTTCAAATTCTGGGAAATTCTTGAAGGCATGTTTTGGCGCAAGGTGTTGAGACTTCCACGTCATGTATCAATGACGACACTGCGATATGAATTGGCTATAAACTCCCTCTACAGTGCAACAGTCCGGAAAGCTTGTGCAACCCTACGTAAAATGAGAGAAAACCCTGGAGAACCTGCATACAAAATCTTCAAGCCATCTAAAAATGGGAGATCTTCAAACATGTTAAAAGTTTGGATTAACAAAATCGACCAAATCCTTCTGGCCGCCGACATTGACAAAGAGTCACTGCAAAAACATCCTCAATTGGCAAAGAAACGTTTCCAAAAGTGGAGTTGGATTTCAAACTTAGAAAAAAGAGCGACTCTGCATACTGCTCTCCCATTTGGGAATGCAATAAATAAACTAGAGATACAACCTAAATACCTAGTAAAATGCCCATCTCGACATCACCGTGATCAGTTCTTGCGATTACGGTTAAATGCATTAAATACCAAAGATATGCGCTGGCTAAGAAAAGAAGCCAACCTCACAGACAATCTTTGTAGATATTGCAAAAAGGATATAGAATCGCTCCATCATTTGACCGTTATATGTAGCGCAATAACGGCCCAAAAGACTTGTCACTTAGGATTCTCGTTCCCACTAAACGAAAATATTGATGAATGGTGGATGCGCGTGACATCAGGTGACAACATGAAGATAACATGTGCAATTGTTGATTTTATGGATGAAATTTTGTGCACGTGTGACGAAGTGGTCCTTTATAAAACAGCAGTTCTGTTTATTATTGGTTCTTTTATTTAGTTGTAGGTAGGTTTACTTATGTTCGCATTTTGTTGTTTTTTGTTGTTCCTTATGGGAGGAAGAAGTGTTGCAATGGAACTTTGGAATGGAACCTTGGACTGTTTACTCATGTCCAAGGTTCCATGTTCCAGGCAGTTGCTGGTCGGGGTTGAACGCTGCAGGGCGTTCGGGTTTGCTTAATTAAAGCTGAGTTCCACTATACTTACTCACCTTCAATCATTTCACAATACAAGAGGTCAAGCAAATAGCTTTCCTCCAAGGATCTGAGACATACCAAATATCTGGTCGCTATATGCGGACAACCTAGTTCTGATGGACTAAACTGCGGTCGGGCTGCAGCGGCAACTCAGCAAATTGGAATACTATGTAAGGGAGAACAACTTGATCATAAACAATGAAAACACTAAAATCCTAATCATTGAACGACTGAAAAACAGGACTCGCTTTATTTGGCGCTTGGCGTATGCCTAACTAGAACAAGTAAAATCGTTCAAATGTCTTGGAATATCCATGAATAAGGGCAAGGTGGAAGCCCCAAATGAAAGTATTCTAAGAAACAATGCTTTAATGTTAGCAAATCAGGCCAGAATTATTGACAGGAAGTACTGCCGTTTCTCCTTATTGCCAGTGAGGGACTTTCATAAGAGTAAAGTGACCAGAACCCTGACAAGGATACAATCTCTGCTTTTCATTCCAGAAACATTGTGGTCTTTACTAGAAGGTTTGTTCTGGAAGAGGGTATTGCGGGTCCCGATGTCAACACCCATCAAGGTCGTACGACAAGAATTGGGGTTGATTTCACAAAGGGCCCTAGTACAGTAGAAGAGGTTATCACTGTACAGGAAATGTATTTTAGAAGTCACTCCAATGATTTTTGAGATACTAAAAACAGAAATACGGAAAGGTAGGGTTAAGAATTTGAAGGTATGGGCATTATACTGTGGTGAGCTGCTCAGAAAGATGGGTGCCTCGGAAGAGGACCTAAAGGCAAACCCAAATTTAGTAAAAACAAGATTATGGAGACTGGATTGGATAATCACCTTGGAAGAAGAAAGTATATATAAAATGTTTTATCTTGCGCCAAGAAATGAGGACATTTGGCTCAGTTCCAAGGTACCTTTCTAAGTTTCCTAACAGTTTTGATATAAAACAGTTTATGATAATACGTCTGAACCTGCTCCCTACCAAAGAGGTGCTATCTGCGAGGTCCCGAGTGAGACTGAGGGACACCAAATGACGTTACCGTAAGATGGAGGGTATGGCAGAAACTTTATATAATCTATTGCTATTTTGTATGGGCTTGACTGATGAAAGAACGACGCACTTAAGATCCTTTTAGATGGAGTAAGCACTTTATCGCTGGGGGAATGGTGGAAGGTTTTATGGAGAGGGGAAAAGTTTCTTTGGTTTTAGCTACTTTGACATTTTTAAACATGTTTTTAGGAAATGTTTAATGGTCTTGAGGACGTTTAGGGATAAAGTCTAATGGAATCGAGGATGTTTCTTAGGACAAGGTTTTTCATCTTGGCATTAAAGGAACTGTATTATCTATTATGTAATTTGCTAAAAGGTTTGTAATGAACCAAAATTAAGATAAAAATAAATTTTAAAAAAGAACAAACTTTGTTGTTGGGGACTACCCATCCCATAAAACCATGGGTACTGGGACAAGGAAGAGGGCTGAATTGGTATGCTGTAGCAGTAATCAGGAAACTAAGCCTAACAACCGAAACCTAAAGGAACCTGGGAGGCATAAAAGGCCTCCTCAGGTGTAGGCAATTAGAAGGAGCTGGAATTGTGGCAGGAGTGTAAGCAGTAATAGCAGAAGTAGAAGGGAGCAGGCACAGTGTTGGCAATTCAGGCAGAAGTGGGAGAACCAAAGGGACTCCGGACCGTGGATGCAGCACATTTCACCTGCTTGTTCTGGGAGGGTCCTGTTCCCCCAACTCTGAAGGGCAGAGGCTGCGCAGCAGAAGGCATGCAAGAGCGCTGCCTTTCCCCATGTGTGTCACGTCCACTCCCTCTAGGGGGCGGCTCACGTGGACTTTCTGGCACAGGTGGAGACGAATTTCATGCATCGCCTCTACCCCCTCCAACATGGCGGTAGCAAGGAAAAGCAGCGCTCCAGCCTTCCGAATCCGAGAGTGTCGGATGACTCCGCCCCCAACCTCGCAGAATGGATTTCCTTCGGCGGCGTCTTTGGTCCAGCGCGTTGCTACTGTTTTCAGAGGCCACGCTCCGTGAGTTCGTTCAAGGCTAGCTCTCTTTACCCTTCAAATACTCAGCTTGTCTGTAATCTTTCAACCGTCTCTCCCTTTTCTCACTATTAGACTCCTCTACCCGTGGTCCTCTTCCCTACCAGCTCTCCATACACTCACACCGAAGGCATTGGTTCTACACTCTGCAGTACGTATAGTTCCGTACCCCCCCCAGCATACAACATACTTTCATTCATTCCAAAACTAATCTTTCTCCATTCTTCAGTCTCTTCTGCAAGGACAGGGAGTTACTTTCTACCACGCGCTGAACAGAATACAACCTTCGTGCAAGCCGTCTTACACCCCCTCAACAGACATCCAGATTTAAAGGTATATCGCTCACCAGAGTCCTACTGCAGCAACCTCTCCCTTTTCTAAAACACCATCTGGTTTCTCTCTTCAGGATAGTTCGCAAGACCAACTCCCGAAGTCTCTCCTGGGAATCAAGACTCGCCCATCGCTTCTTTTCAGTTCCTGGTACAACAGGGTTTTTTCCCCCACGAGGGTTTCCCTGACTTCCCCTCCTCGACCTGGGTTTCTCCGGCGCGGGGAGAGGAGGTTAGGTGAGCTTTCCATTCTTCTCTACGAATTTCTACTGGACCAGGTTAGTGTTGTCTTGTTGTTTATCTGATATCTGCAGTAGGGACTGTGAACACCACACCTTTGGAATAGAAAGGTACATAGATTGTGACAATGTGAGCCTAATTGCAGAGGTTGCCACATAAGAACCATGTAGGAGACCGAGGCGAGGAGCTGTTGTCAAGCCATGGGTCTTAGGAGCAAAAGGGACTCCTTAATCGAGTGGCCGGAACGTAGACGCCTTCAGAGAGGAAGGATGTGGGTCCCTGTGAAGCCAGAAGCAGTTTATGTGCCTAAAGAAGTGGAAGCTGGGTAACCAGCAGAACAAGGATCATAGAAGCATGTGAGACAAACTTGGCGTTCCGATTTCTTGCGCAAGCCCTGACGGCAACAGTATCCAGTTCCAATATTCACTTGCGTTAAGCAGATGCGAGCTGAAGTTATTCGTTGAAGTCTTTAACAATGAGAAAGTAGCACTCGCCTGTGATCGGGTAATTCTCATTTCACTTGGGCGAAGTGCAAACACTGCGAAGACCATTGTTAAAACCCATAAATCTTACAAACCTTATGAAGACATGGTCATGTGTCTCTGATTATGCAGAATACGTGTTGCAAAAAATATTGTTGAACATATAAACTTGTAAAACTTATTAGGAAGTGGTCACATGTGCCTAATTTCGTTTTTCAAAGGAAAACTGAAATCTACCTCTTTATTCATGCGAACAATCATAACTTAAAAGAAGTTAAGTGGTTAAATATTGTATCTGTAGTTGAAGAGAGAGCGAGCATTGCCCAAGCTATGAGTTTTCCCCTATTAAGACTGAAGGCAATCCAACTAAGACCGTGAGCTCAATAGAAGTTCAACCATGCCTAAAATACCAATGTGCAAGCATTACCTCAAGACAAGACAGTGGCATCATAGCTTCTGGGTAAATACTCTGGCTAACAGTTGGCAGAGAGTTGAAAGCAAAGTTGGGGACAGGGAACTTTAAATTTTTTACTTTAAAAGATTATTTGAAGTTGACACAACCTACATTCCCAAAGACTGTGGGCCTCATCATGAGTTGGGCAGTATGCAGGCGCTATTTTCGCTAAGCAGAAATAGCGTTACCGCCGGGAGCTGTGGCACAAATAGCACTGCATCACAAGTATGTGGGCAAGTGCACACGGCCCCAGTGGTAATGCTATTTGGGCCTGGTGGAAATAGCACTGGAAAGTGTCATGATGCCTACCCCCGGGCATCCGGATCAATCATATCAGCCCCGGGAGCAGGCATCCAGGTATTTAATAAAACCCCAGCAGCCCCGGCTGGAGGCTGTCTGGGTTCAGTCCTGGTGCCTTAGGTGCCAGGCTCATAATAGAAATCAGTCCCGGCGCCATAGGCGCCAGGCTCATAAACTTTACTTACCTCATGCAGACCATGCTGCAAATGAATCCAAGTCAGAGTGAGGCCTGGATGGGACTATTTTCTACAGGGACTATTTTTTACTCGGGTGTGGTTCTAGGGACTTCTTAACTGGAACTACTTTGGAGGCTATTTAAACCACGCCCGAACAGCAGCACATGCTTCGTGTTATTCTGCATCCAGCAGCGTAACGCTCACCGTGCCTGCAGTCAGCATCCAGTCTTCAGCCACGCCCGTCTCGAATCCAGAGCTCCTAGCAATAGAAGAAAGAAGAAGGAAAGGTTAGAAAACAGATATTATTTCAACCCTTACCTGAATTCCGGATCCATCACGTCTTCGAAATTGAAAAGGACATTATTCCACACACGTCGCATCGCCAGCTGCAGCGCCGCGCCATACTCACCAGTCCTCACAGCATTTTTCGATCCGGCGCAGCCTTTATCATTTTCTCTGCTGAATTCCACCATCTAGGGGACAAAAGAAACATAAGGTGAGCCGAGAGAGCCAACAAATACAACCTCTCCACCATAGACTTACCTGATTAACAACCGGAGGCAATATTCTGTAACAAACCGCAACTTCTTACGCCGCACCTGTAAAGAGAGAGAAACCAGCAATTTAAACACACGCATCTTTTGCCGGACAGTGTTGGGTAATACAGACTCTTACCTCAACACCATCAGCTGCCGCAAGACAATCTTCCCTTGGACCCAGCTGCAACACAAGAAAGGAATGTACAAGAGTGAACATCGGACATATTGAACTCTTTGAACTTTATACTTACGGGTTCTCGCCTGGAACCTCGGAGTCAATATTCATCCGGAACTCTGCCAATGCCCTCAAACCAGTGAAGTAACTGGTATCTATGCACCCCTGCATTCCACGCAGGATGGAGAGCTCATCATTTACAAACATAAGGTGAGCTTACAGAAAGTGAATATCGGTGGTGATTACTGGGGAGAACAGTGGGGTGCCATTACAAAAATCCACGGGTGGCTGAATCCCTTTCTCCACTTGCAGGAGAATATTTCTATTGGTCAAGCAGACGAGATTAGGCGGTCCAGTCCAGTCTGTCATCTCTGCACTACGCTTCACGTTGGAGGAGGTTGCAGCTGTCCGGGTCCGATCGACACCCCTCTGGGAGCCAGGTGAGCGTAACAAAAGCAGGTTACTGCTCAAAAACCCAGCGCTAATAGCGCTACCACCCTCAGCGATATTAGAGCCAGTGCAATTAGCGCAAGCCACAAGCGCCGGCGGGAAATGCCTCACCGCCACAATGGGAAGCACTGCAGCGGCCATTTTGAAAATCACAATCCATCCAAAATCAGAGCCCCTGGCAACCATAAACCCTCCCCCCACAGAATAACCAAAATGACTCAGGAGAGGGCAAGGGGCAAGAAAGTCCAAGATCGCTTGCACAAACCCAAATTCACGGAAGGAGAGCTCATTGTCTTGGTGGATGAAGTTGTGGCACACCATGCAGAGCTTTATGGTTTCAGACAGAGGACGACATCCTCCCAGTGCCTCAAAAAAATCTGCCAGGCAGTGAGCCAGAAGGTGTCGGAAGTCGGCTGCATCTCCCGGGACGGGGAAGACTGCTGCAAAAGGTGGAATGACCTGAAATGTAGTACTGTCATCTACATGGAGGGGATCGAGGGAGATGGCGGTGCCAAGGTGCGTGCTGGCAGCCAGGAGGCAGAAGGTGAGTCACCCCCCCCTCCATTTGCATGCAAATACAATAGCCCAACAGAGCATCCTCCAGTGGAAATACCCATGAGCCGGGCACTGTAGTGCGTGGGAGCCACTACAGGTACCTACAGCAGCACCCATGTGCAGTACACCAAGGCCACCCGTGTGAGCCAGAGGAGTGGGGTGGGTTACCAAGGGACACACCCAAACACCATGCACCACACAGCCATGGCGGGGGCACGGCAGTGCCCCACCACCAGCTGGCAGGGACAAGTACCAAACACCCCCTCAATCATCATGTGTAACAGGCAAGTTGGTAATGGGGATCAGATGCATGCAAGTAATGCAATGTCTAGGTCATTAATGTACCCATGGCATTCCACCACTGCCAATTGCAATCCCCAAGGGCCCCCCCAGCATGTGTCCCCATCTTGGCCAATCCACTACCAAATGCAAGCTGGCCCGGCCCGTGCATCAGTGCAATAGCCCTGTGCCACACCCCTCACCATGTAATTACTGTCATGCATGCCAGCACACGTATGGGAATGTGTCCTAATGCTATCCCCTATATCCCCTACAGCCACACAAGCTTCATCAGAGGCGTCAGGGGACGAGGATGCAGCAGGGCCATCTTCACACACGCCCTCCCGCGCCACCACCAGCACCACCATTCCGCGAATGCAGCGCTAAATGACACAAAGCACAAGACACACCCCACCACACCCTGCTGCAGCAGGGGCACGCCCACACCTCAAGCCCAGCCCGCCAGGGGCACACCTGTTGCCAGTGAGGACATCACCGTGGTAGTCCAGGCTGCCAGTGAGGTAACCACCATGGCAGTGCAGGCTGCCAGGGAGGACACAGCCCAAACACCCATCACCAAGGAGGGACAAGGGGTGAGCAGCAGCAGTAGTGACGGCCTCCAGTACGGCAGTGCCCCAACAACAACCTGCAGTCGCCGCCCTCTGCCAACCAACACCCGAGAGCCCAGTCCAGAAAATGGAGCGCAGCCCAAGCCCACAGGACCCAGCACACCGCTGGCGCGCACCCACCCTGCAAGCAGATACTGACACCAGCTCCTATGGCTCCCCAGTTGTCAGGCCCACCGGGCGACATCCCCACTCTCCATCCCAGCCGACGGCCGCCCTGGGCGCCATCATGGAGCAGATAAATGCAATGGGGTAACGGCAGCACCAAATGGAGAACATTACCACTGCACACAGCCAGCACATTCACGATATTAGTTACACCATCCAAGTGTCCAGGAGGAGGAAGGCCTGCGACAATGCATGGATCAGGAGACTTGTGGAAGCTTGCACAGCCTCAATGAAAGGGTTTGGACAGAGGGTGCGTAAGATGTGCAAGGGGGTCTCTGCCACAGCTGAGCGGATGAGGGAGAGCAATGCCCTACAATGCCAGCAGCTGCAGGTAGCAGCTTCTGTTCCATCCACCTCCACCACCCCCATGGAGGAATCTCAACTAGACAATCCTAGGTGGATATACCTGTGCCATCTGCACTCACGCTCCCTGGATCCTGGGGGTCGGGAGAAGAGGGCATGGCGATCATGAATGGCATGACTCTTGTTGGCCTGATTGGCCACGTTATGGACACAGTGGTGGATGCGGGGATGGGGGATGGTGTGCTGGGGTGTTGGTGGTGGGTGGAGGTATTGGGGGATTGTGTGCTGGGGTGTTGGTGGTGGGTGGGGTTACGGGGGATTTTGTGCTGGAGTGTTGGTGGTGAGTGGCGGAGGGGGATGGAGTTGGAAATAGTTAGATAAAAATCTGTTCAACTCAAAACATGTGAAGACATTCAGATATGTACTCTTGTGCTCTTTATTCAAACTGTGCTGGTTGTGTACTGGGTCAGGTCACTGTACTAAAAGTAATTCTCTACTAGTGCCTGTCGGGCCACTCTCCCTTCCCTCACTTCATCCCTGTGGGTTTCTCTGCCCTGGTTCAGGCCACATGGTCGTCATCTCCATCTTTCTCTGGGTGTTGCCTATCAGCGTCAGGGGGCTAGGGGCACATTCCTCCTCAGGCAATTGTTATGGAGCATAGAACAACCCAAGACTATTTTCCCTACTTTGTCAGGGGCATACATCAGGGCCCCTCCAGTGCAATCTATGCACTGGAATTGTGCCTTCAGAAGTCCAAAGGTGTGCTCTATGCATGCGCGGGTCTGGTTGTGGGCATGCTTGTAGGCTGTCTCATGTGGTGTACGTGGGTCACGCACAGGGGTCATCAGCCACGCCAGCTGCGGATATCCAGAGTCACCTGCATGGAGTGGAATACGGACATCAGTCATTTGTCTCATGCAAGGGTCTGCAGTCACCATGTATCTGGCAATTGTTAGCCTTGAACATTCTTGTGTGCATCTGACCAATGCAATGTGGATTTGTGATTGGTGGGCATCCTTTGTATATTATGCCATACATTCCTTGTCCTGTTCTTGCACCCGGTGTCTTTGTTGCAAGTGTTCTGTGGCGTGCGCCAGTTGACTGCACATGAGCAGACGGCTGTGGCACAGGTGGACATGCTGTTGGGTGCTGCTGTGTGGATCTGCGCTGTGCCACATGCAAGATGCAATGTGGTTCAGGTGGTCTGATGTGTCATTATGATGGCAGCGGTGTATGTCCATCAACATGTGTGTCCACGTGTGCCAAATGTGTGCATGCACCCTAGGATGCCACCCGTCAATGGTGCAGGGGATGCACAGGTGCTGCCAGTGCCTCCTCTTGAAATGCAATGCTTCCTGTGGCTACCCCCTTTATTTTGTATTCTGCTTCAAAGTGCATATGTGGCAGGGTTTGGGCTCACCCACTATCCAGGTCTGTTATCCTCGGTGCCTCTACATGTATCTCGTCCGTGTGCTGTTGCGTAGGACCATGGAGTTGTAGGTGGATCCAGTGTAGATGGCACAGCAGTGGTTTATGATGAGGTCAGATCCACAGGTCACCTGCACGTACAGGGAGTGGTAGTGCTTCCAGCTCCTGTATATGACCTCATGGGCCTAGGACGCCACCAATATGACATGGGTGCAGTCGATGGCTGCTATCACGTTGTGCAGTGGCATAAAAGCATGTCTTCATGTCATTGACTTGGGCTTGGGTGGTGGTCAGTGCGATGTTTTGGATGACATGGCACAGAAGGGCATCCAGCAGCTGGCCCAGGACTGCGGTGAATGCTGATTGTGTCATGCCATGCATTATGGCCACCGAGTGCTGGAAGGCGCCCGTCCCAGGAACTGCAGGACTGCCACCAGCGTCACCAGTGGGAACACAACTGTACATATGTTAATCCGGCTCCCAATGTCTTCATGTATTGGGCAAGCAGGTCAGTGATGGTCTCCATGTACAGGCAGTACTCAGTTACCAACTGGGTGTCACTGAGGGACCAGGGTGATGACCTGACCCTGGGGATGGGTGCTCACCTTGCGGGGGTGCTCTCCTTCGCCTCCTCCTCACCCCCCGCCAGCCTCCTGTACTTCCTGCGCTCTGGCCTGGTTATCCTGCATCTCATGGTACAGGTGCAGCATGAGCAACTTCCTGTGCCAGCCTGTAACAGATAATGGTAGCATGGTGTTGGAAACAGTGTTTGGGGCCGGGGTGGGTCTTATATAGGCCTCTGGTGTGCATGGTGTTCACCTGTGGCATGATTCCTGGCACCTGGGTTCATTTACCTCCAGCTGGTGGCAATTCTCAGCCGTATTAATGCTGTTTTCCAGTGCTAATACCGCTGTGCATGCAGTTTTGATACAGATGTAATTGCGCTTTGTGTTGTCAGCACTGGCTGTAATAGCGCTGGTAAATTTTGGTACGGCGGAGCGGTATTGGCAGCTCTACTACTGTTACCGCTGGTTTGATGGGCTACCGTCCAACTCGTGATGAGGCCCTGTGAGAGAAAGAGAGAAGTGAGTCCTAAAGGCAAACTTGGGTTGTTATTGTGGGAGACCAACAAGAGAGGCATAGTGGCTGACCCTTTTGAAGAGAGATATTCAGAGGAAGAGTGCCTTGCCTATTTGAAGGTGTTGAAGTGCTGTGAAGGCATCTTAGAGTAAGACACAGAGAACAGATTCTGAATTAACAATACAACTTTATTTCAAGGGAAATGGGAAAGAGAATACTTGTAAATCCAAAGCAATTACTGCTGGGGATAGAAGAAGACATTGATCTAACAAGGTATGAGAGAGCATTCTTATCTATCACCACAGCGATACTTAAAAGGAACATAGCGCAACTTTGGGGCTCCGAGAGGCCACCGAGCTTTGAACAATGGATCACGGATGTGGATATCTGCATCGCGATGGAAAAAAGAGTTTATACTGCCAGGGGGTGCCCAGAAAAAGCGCAACAAATATGGCAAAGTTGGGAAGAGGCGCACTAAAAGTAACTTATAATAATGAACCGTTACGCTATCCAGAGACTTGCAAATGAACTGGTGGGTGTAATACGAAAGGGACAAAATGTTGTGGCATGTTTTGAAGCTCGTTGGTAAGGGACCACAGTGGGGAGTTGTTGGCGGGCGGGTATGGGAAGTTTTGTTTACCCCGCTGTATGGGGCTGTATGTTTTGTGTTTCCAAAACCAATAAAATGTTGTATTAAAAAAAAAAACAATACCACTTTATTAACTTAAATGTCAGGATGGAAAAAGGCCTAGTTTACCCTATACTATGGTGGGATTTCCCCTACCAAACCAAAACTAAGGAAAGTCAAAGTCCAAGAGTTCAATTTAGGAATCTGTCTGTGTCAAAATCCTATAACTGCCCTCAAAACTTATCTATACAAAGTGTAGGGATGTCAGCAACCAACAAAACAGTGTTCAACACGTTTGGAGCTCTGCCCAGCTCACAGCTTTCTTTTAGCTCCCCTCCCCAAGTATAAAGCAGTTCGAACGAAAGTCTCAGGATTGCCTTAAGTTCAGAATGATATAGAATTAACCAGTACTCGGGGGTTCCCTTCCCCAAGTTCCAAAACACAAAATATCTCGGGGCTCTGCCCTCAAGTCAATAAGTAGTTCAAACCTCAGAGTTCCCTTCCCCAAGATGCACTTCCAATGATATATTGATATAATGGTGTTTCCCAGTTTTCTTAAAGTTCTGCGCCACACTTGCACCTTCTGCATATGGTTAGTCTTTGTACAACAAAATGTCTTGGCTGAAAATTGCAGTTTGTTTTGGATCAATTGTTAAAGATCCTCTCCAAAGTTCCCTTCACTTTGGAATCCAACATACATTGGGTTCACTTGCATTGTTAAATTACTACTCACTTTAAGGTTCAATATGTATTGGTTTCTTTAATTCAAGGTTTGTTTGATTTGTAGATTCAACATATATAAACTGTGCTTGCATTCAAAGTTTCATTCACCTTTGAGCTTGGCACACAGTGGGTTTATTTAAATTGTAAAGCTTCATTGCCTTAAAACCTTCATAGGGAACAGTTTTGTTTCAGTGCGGTATTCAATAGGTATGAAGATATGTCTGTTAAGCTACACATTCGGTTTGGCATTCAATAATTGTCAAAGGTTTCATTTAAATCGCTTTGTTGGTATATTTGGTTCATTTTGTTGAAAAATGTCTTTGTAATTTGCCTTTAAACATGTCCAGCACTCAGAGACGTTTGAAAGCATGCTTTGATGTGCACGTGACCACTCTGTAACAAAGTATTGTAAATTGTTCAATGGTTTACACGTTTCATTGTTTGTTGGTTAGCAAGGATTCGGATCAGAGACCTTCAAAAATGAGTCATCATTCACATGACCACTCCGATACAAAGTAACCTTGCGCGTAAAATGAAAACTTGCATACCAGGTTGCTGCCAGCATAGAAACTCACTGGTTGTTTTGCTGTGAGCTCCCGCAATGCAGATCTCTCGGCCTTCTGGTCTCCTTCTCAGGGCTCCACCTCCTCCCACTCAGGCACTCCTGGGTCGGCTTCTGTCCCCATGAAAAACTAGCACTTTGCACGCCAGAAAAAGGGACAGCATCCCTGCACGGCTCCCCTTTCAATGTTAATTCGGTTCCACAGAGCCCCAGCTCCTGAGCTGCTCTCCCCTGAACCGTTGTCATGCTCCACACGTACAGCTCCCAGCTGCTTCTCTTGGCCTTTCTGCTCCACCTGCACTGCCATTGCTTCACCCCTTGACATCACTTGATTGGGCCTATTATACACCTGAAACCCTTTAAACCCTCAGGTTCTCACAGTGCTTTAAATGAATCTTGTCAGAACCTGTCTTGAGTCACAAATTACTGACGCTGTGGTGGTATCACAAAGTACTGAAGCATTGGTGGTATGCCTGATTGTCAGTGGATGCAAGACTTCAGTGTTACAAGTAATGTGGAATGCTATGAGACCAAGGAGAATGTCTGCATGGTAAACTCTTGTTGAAGCAAAGTTGTAGAATTAGTAGCAGCACTGTGAGGCCATCCTGACAAATGTACCGATTGTGAAGCCTAGTCTGAATAAAAGAATAACTGTTAACCAAGATCTATGTTTCACTAACACTTGTAGAGGTTGTATTTATTTGAACTGTGGCAAGTCTTCTTGGATTATTTGAAATGGTGAAAAAGCATTGTGGCTGGGAATAACATCTATGCTATTCTGAGGAAGTGCAAAGTCTTTACTTCACCAAGAAGAACTCTATTGTTGTTTGAACTTCGGTTAACAAAACGTTATCCTACCAGTGAAACTTCAAGAACTGAATTAAGACTTTTCTACCTATGTGGATTTGAACACTGGAGTTGAATTAACTTTCACCCAAGTTACCAAAAAGGTTATCAAGTAGCTGTAAATATTATTGTTCATATTCATTGAATTGCCATTTATATTTGTCTTTGTATTGAATGTTTAAGTGTGAAGGACAGACATCCTGTATTAGAGTGTTTCCCCTTAGTTTTGTTAGGCAGGGAAATCCTCAGCAAAGTAGGTATAGTGAGGCCTTTAATATAGCTTTATAGAGGGCCGTACCAGGCGTTATGGTCCCTGAAGACCGAGTTAACAAGGTATGAATGACCATAATGCCAGGTACGGCCCTTGCTGCAGGTCTATAAAGCTATTAGAACACCCTCAGGGCCCGATTCTGAACTTTGTGCAGTGAATGTGCTAAAAAGCAGGATTCACTGCGCCAAATCAGTATGCCCAGGCTCCACCAGTATTTTCAAGTGGGCCTGGGTGTCCTTGTAGTGCACAACAGTGCACCTTCAGGATTGCGCCTATTTGTCATAACAGGCGCAATCCTGAAATCTCAGCAGCATTTTTGTAAAATAACGACATTCATTATTTTACAAAAATACTGCTGAGAACATGGGTGTATATGAACACATTCATATAAACCAAAGTAAGCAGCTTCAACGTTGCATAATACAACAGTGAAGCTGCTTGCTTTGATGTATATGAAAGTGTTCATATACACCCATGTCGTGTATATGAAAACTTTCATGTACACCAAAGTAGGCAACTTCCACATTGTATTCTACAACATTGAAGCTGCTTGGTTTGGTGTGTATGAAAGTGTTCATATGCACCGCAGGTGTATATGAACACGTTCATATACACCCATATATTGCTCATATTGCTTTGGTGTATATGAACACTTTCATATACACCAAAGCAAGCAGCTTCAACATTGCAGAATACAACGTGGAAGGTGCTTGATTTGCAAACACCCGATTTGCAGGCTGTAATCAATCTGCTGGCTATATCAGTGCGTATAGCCCGCAGATTGGCCAATCAGCTTGCCAGAAACACCACTAGGGTGTTCTAATATTATTTGTACCTCAATAAAATGGCATGTTTTGAACAATCATCAAACCGTTGTCCACCTCGCATTGCTGACCCGTCACACTATCTTCCACAAAGTGTTCCTTGTTTCACTAACAAGAGTGGCCTCCTAAACGGCTGTTCACCAGAGCAGAGTTTAGAAATCCATTCTAACAAATTGGTCTACAGCAGTGGGATAAGAACAGAGGTAGGGTGGAAAACAAGGTTGAGGTGTGCCGTGGTTGTGAGGCTCTGAGATTAACGATAAGTCAAAAAAGAGACAAAATCCGATAAGTGATACCTTGAAGAATAATTAAAAAGAGGGTTGAAGCACATACGAGGGACTAGCAGGTATCTCAAAACTGCTGGTTGGATATAAATGCAGACTCAAGTATGTCACCTCTGAGTCGTTGCGCAGCCCCAGTACAGGTGAACAATGCACATTTGAACTGTGTCTATAACGCAATCAGGCACAGTGTAACAAATGGTATGGTACAATACGAATTTATTGTACCATACCATTTGTTACACTGTGCCTGATTGCCTGTTATAGACACAGTTCAAATATGCATTGTTTACCTGAAGTAGGGCTGTGCAACGACTCAGAGGTGACATACTTGAGTCTGCATTTAAGAACAGAGGTACTTTGCTGCTGCACACTGATGTGGTACCTGGATTAAAGTTACACAGTAAGATGTGTAACAAAGACTTTTGTTAGCTATTAATTGTAAATCGCCTGCTAAACATATAAAATGGAATCAGTTACTGCTATTAATTCAGGTGCTTAGAAGTCGTAAACAGTAAGAAGGCTGTGTGCAGAAAGAGGTATCACTACCTCTGGCACAAAAACTAAGTTGATCAAAATATTGTAGATTGGCAGGAAAGCCGAATTGTGCCTCTCCCCTTTTATGATAGTGCAGAAAGTGATGCGGCTGTTCCCAGTAATATTCATGATATGCCTGTTGCTGCCATCATATAGAGAGAGGATGGGGTGATGATGCTCAATCCAATGTGTTATCTGTTTCCTCGGAGGCTGAGGTTGTGTTAGAACTCAAGAGACAAAAGCTTAAGCGGAGAGAAAAATAACATGGCTAAGCTCGAGATGGAAAATGTGGAGAAACAGAAAGATAGGGAACATCAGTTGGAGCTTGCCAAGCTTCAAGCAGCCAACATCTCCTTAAGAGGGTCTGGGAATGAATCTGGTCCCTCCTCACAGCCTAGATTTCCTAAAGAACTGCTCAATGTGTATGATGCGAACAATGAGATCATGGACCGTCAGACTGCGTTTGAGTATGCATGCGAAGTGCAAGAAGTAGTAGATGCTGATAAGATTGCATGGTTACTCAGTCGACTACCCCACTCTGGCTGCAGTGCCATTGTGGAAATGTCAAAGCTGAAAGAAAGGATTTTGCAAAATTAGAGCAAACCCTAATCTTGAGGTTTGGGAAGATTCATGCCCAATACTTGAAAAGATTCAGGGAGTACAAGAAAAGAAAAGGTAGTACTTGGGCCACCTATGTTACTGAATCTTTGAAAAACGTGACTGGTTTGGTAGACGGTAATAAGGTCACAACTTTTGAAAGCATAATCCATTTCGTTATACTGGAAGATATTTTTGTCTCATGTTCCCCTGTCCTTAAGCAGCATCTGGCTGACTCTAGGGAGATAGATCCTAAGAAGATGGCCTCTGCAGCAGATTTATGGTCATCCTACAGGGTGTCCCATAAGGACAAGCCTGCTTCTGGGAAGAGAAAAGAGAAAAAGGGTGTCACATCTGAAAACCCTTCATCCCAGCAAGGCCATACAAAGTTTTAAAAGGGTAGGTCACATTTGTAACGCTCACCTGATTCTCGCAGAGGCGCCGGTCTTGACTGGGCGACTACCTTATCTTCAAAGGTGATGTGTAGCACCCGGTTGGCTCTTTGGGCTGGACCTCTGTGCACTGTATGCCTGACGTGTAGAGTAAGATGTCTGCAGATAGAAAATATGGGGTTAATGAACTGGGGTTATTGGGGTGTCCCTATCTCTTTCCTCTTCTCCTCTCCTGTAGACCCCCAAAGGTTAACGCTCTCACCTTAGGTAAGTGAATGCCGAGCTCTCCATCTGCCTCGGGGCAGGGTGCTGTAGCCAGTTTCCTCACTGGATAGGTAGCGCAGGCCTCTTGACTTCAGAGGACTGCTGTCCGTCGTTTACTGCACGAACGGTAAGTTTCGAGTCATTCAAATGTCTTTTTAAAGTCTTTAGTAATGCTGTCTCTTGTTTTGCAGGGTTCCGGCGATGGCGGATTACGGGCTGAAGTGAGTTGAAGATGGAGCCCGTGTGATGAATAGAAGCGCCTGGAAGCACGTGAGTAAGCGCTTGTTGCCTGCTTCACAATGCGCTCTAACTGTCTTTTTATTTTGCAGGTACGAGTTCGGAGCGGCTGCAGGGTGCCGGAATACCCACTGGATTAGATGTGGAAAGGAGTAATGGCACGTGATTATTAAAGTTCCCCAATGTCTTTAAACGCACCTTGTTTTGTCTTTCAGATGCCGGAATGTAGTGTGAAGACCTCCGGAGCGCACGAAGAGTAGGTAAGCCTTTGCCTTTCAGATGCCGGAATGCTAACCTGTTCTTTCTTGTCTTTATAGGTGTTGCTGAAGACTGGATTCAGGATGGTAAGCCTTTTTCCTTAGGCCCAGGACTGGATGCAGAAGACACGATGAGCGTCCTGCTGCAGAGGGTGCAGAATAACGCAAAGCAAGATTCATCCACCGGGTGTGGTTTAAATAGCCTCCTGTAGTGCTTAGGTGTCTCCTTCCACAGCGACGCCTAAGTAAGAAAAGAGTTCCTGGTAAGAAAAGAGTTCCTGCCTTCCAGAAGAGTTCCAGTGTTCTAAATCTAGGGAGTGGCTCCAGCCCCACCCAACAGGAAAAGTAGTTCCAAACAGAAGAGGATCAGAGGCTCAACTGGCAGGCAAGTAAGCAGCATGGTCTGCTGCAGGTAAGTCCACCCAAGCATTATGAGCCCGGCGCTTCCAGCGCTGGGACTGGGCATATTTATGAGCCTGGTGCCACTGGCGCCAGGACTGGGTCCAAAAGGTCCCAATTGGGACTGGTTGGCACTCGGAACCTGGGTTATGGATCTGCTTCCAAGGGAGTTGGGAAAACCCTGACCTTTTGGAAGCAGAGATCATGACAGTACCCCCCCTCAAGGCCCCTCCCAAACTGGGCTTCTCCGGGGGTTTTGGCTTGTCAGGAAATGTTCGGTGAAATCTTTTGATTAGGCGAGGAGCGTGGACATATTCAGCAGGTTCCCAGGATCTCTCTTGGGGGCCGTAGCCTTTCCAGTCAATTAGGTAGAATAGTTTAGATTTGGAGATCTTGGAGTCCAGAATGCTTTTGACTTCAAACTCGAGTTCTCCATCCACTAGGATAGGTTTTGGAGATTTGGTTAGTCGGGTTTGAGGTTGCACGGGTTTTAATAGAGAGACGTGGAAGACCGGATGTATCTTCATGTGCGGGGGCAAGTCCAACTTGACCGCTACTGGGTTTACTATGGTAGTGATGGAATAGGGACCAAGGTATATTGGGTTGAATGTGCGTGGCCCTTTTAGAGATAGATATTTGGTGGATAACCAGACTTGATCCCCTA
This sequence comes from Ambystoma mexicanum, assembly GCF_040938575.1. NCBI lineage: Eukaryota > Metazoa > Chordata > Amphibia > Caudata > Ambystomatidae > Ambystoma > Ambystoma mexicanum. The sequence goes on from NC_090924.1 coordinate 1,096,404,632, forward strand.
CTTGATAGTGAGGGGCTTCCTTCCGATGTTGATCTGCTCCTTTCTTTTATTGTTCTTTAGCCCTTTGAAGGTGAGAAACAGCTTCCTTAAAGGCTTGGGTGATTGTAGAATGCAGGTAGTCTACTGCTGGTGTTTCAAGATCTTGGAGGGGATCCAACTCCGAGGTTCGAGGGTGACTGCCGTACAAAAGAAAAAACGGGGTTTTCCCAGTTCCCGAATGGACAGAGTTATTGTAGGCATACTCGGCTATCCAAAGGATATCTTTCCAAGTTTTTTCAGTTTGTTGCAGCATGCAGCGTAAATACTGCTCCAGAGTTTGATTGGTCCTCTCGGTTTGTCCGTCGGTCTGAGGGTGGTGACTGGTCGATAGTCTCACATCAATTTGAGCCGACCGACAGCAACTTCGCCAAAAATGAGAAATAAATTGACTACCTCGATCCGAAATTAGAACCGAAGGAAAACCGTGCAGTCGGACGATGTTTTCGAGAAATTTTCGGGCCAGAGTTGCTGCTGTTGGCAAGCCTTTGAGCGGAATGAAATGCGCCATCTTGGAGAATAAGTCCACGATTACTAGAATCGTATTGTATCCGGAGCATGGAGGTAGATCGGTGATGAAGTCCATAGAAAGCGTATGCCAAGGGCGAGGTGGGATGTCAATAGGGCGTAAGAGGCCTGCTGGTCTTTCCTTTTGACTCTTGTTTTGGGCGCATACTCCACAGGACATTATAAAGTCTCTGATATCTTTTTTCCAAGACGGCCACCAGAAGTAGCGCTTGATCTTTTCTGAGGTCTTGGCTATACCGGGATGACCTTCCATTAAAGAGTCGTGATAACAAGAGATTACTTTTTTCTGTAAATCTGTGCTGGGTAGGTATAATCGTTCTTGGAAATACAATAAGTTGTCCTTTACTGCAAAGTCCTTTCCCTGCAGATGCCAATTCTGTATATCTGCTGGAGTTACAAGTTGCCTGGCTTTATCCTTAACTTCCTCTATGGATTCTGTGGCGATTACACCCAGAATTCTTTGTTCGGGAATGATTGGTACAGGTTTAGGGTTGATCAAGTGTTCTTCCACTCCCATCCGAGAAAGGGCATCGGCTTTACCGTTCTTTGTACCAGGTCGATAGGTAATTATGAAGTCAAACTCGGCAAAGAATAATGCCCAACGGAGTTGTCTAGAGGATTGGGCTTTTGCGGTTTTCAAATATTGCAGGTTTCGGTGATCCGTAATCACAGTAACGGTGTGTCGGGCCCCCAGCAGATAATGCCGCCAAGCCTTAAAGGCAGACTTGATAGCCAGAAGTTCCTTGTCAGTAATCGTGTAATTGACTTCAGGAGGCGAGAATTTGCGGGACCAAATGCCACGGGATGCAACTGATTGGTTACCGGGTCCTTTTGTGATAGAACTGCCCCCATGGCAAGGCTTGAAGCATCAGTTTCCACGATGTAGGGGAGTTCGGGGCGAGGGTGTTTTAAGATTGGTGCAGAGATAAATTTAGTCTTCAAATCCTGGAAGGCTTGTTCCGCCTCGGTAGACCATTCAAAACGTTTGTTTTTCTTTAACAAGGCAGTGATGGGCTGGACTATTCGCGAGAACTCGGGGATAAACCTGCGGTAAAAGTTAGCAAAGCCTAACATGCTTTGCACACCTTTTACGGAGGATGGTGATGGCCATTTGAGAACTGCATCGACCTTCTTTGAATCCATACGCACTCCGCCAGGTGATAATATGAATCCCAAGAACTCAACTTCAGTCACGTTGAAAACACATTTTTCCAATTTAGCGAAAAGTTTGTGTTGACGCAATCTTTCGAGGACCATTTTCACGTGTTTCCGATGTTCAGATTCCGATGAAGAATAAACGAGGATGTCGTCAATGTAAACAACAACACATACATCTATGAGCTCTCTGAGGACATCGTTCATAAAATATTGAAAGGCGGCCGGGGCATTGCAAAGTCCGAAGGGCATGACCTGATATTCAAATAGCCCATACTTGGTGCGGAAGGCCGTCTTCCATTCATCGCCCTCTTTTACTCGTACCAAGTGGTAAGCTCCTCTAAGATCCAGCTTTGTATATATGCATGCTTTTCTGACTTGGTCCAGGAGTTCAGGGATCAAAGGTAACGGATATCTATTCTTAACGGTGATCTGGTTCAGGGAGCGATAATCGATACAAGTTCTAAGGTCTCCTTCCTTTTTTGGAACGAAGAACAAAGCTGAAGAAGCAGGGGACTTGGAAGGACGAATAAACCCATTTGCCAGGTATTGATCCAGGTATTGTCGAAGGTGAAGGTTCTCAGGCTCGGTGAGGGCATAAATTCTACTACAAGGAGGAGTAGATCCAGGTATCAGGTCTATCTGGCAGTCATAAGACCTATGAGGAGGTAGAGAGTTAGCCTGATCCTTCCGGAAAACATCTTGGTATTCTAGGTATTCTGGAGGTAACTGGGGAGTCTCTGAAGAAATTGCGGCCAGTGCAACACCAGGTGGAGGGTGACAAGTAGAGACACATTCTGGAAACTGGACCGTTCTTGCTCGCCAATCGATCAGAGGATTGTGTTTCTCTAACCAAGGTATTCCCAGAATAATCTGAAACTGAGGGGCCTTGATCACATCGAACACGATCTTCTCATGGTGTCCATCTTGACTTACTAGCGTCACTTCTTGAGTGGTATGCGTTACTGGCCCGGAGGCTATCTCTGTACCATCCACCGTAGTAATGACGTCCTTTACAGCCTTGGGACAAAGAGTTAGATTCATCCTCAAAACCATTTCATGATCCACATAATTGCCGATGGCACCGCTGTCGACGTAAGCTTCAATTGCATGTAATCGATCCGGATTATCAGGGCTAATGAGGACCATAGGTATCACGAAATGCGAGGTCACAGAACTGGTTTTTACGCTCGGCAAGAGGACCTCTATTCTTGTCGGGCAAGGTCGTTTCCCTGCTCAGAGTTTGTAACTTTGGTAACTGCAGCTCCTACTGCCTTCTTGGCAGGTTTCACCGGACAGTCTCGAAGAAAGTGCCCTGAGTTTCCGCAATATGGGCATAATTGCAACTGTTTCCTCCTTTCCCGCTCCCGTTGTGTTAGAGGACCTTTCAGACCCCCTATTTGCATGGGTTCCCCGGAGTCTACTCCTTTGGAAGGAATTGGCGGTTTGGAAAATACTCGAGCATCAAACTTGGAACGATCGGCCTTCCTGTTCTGCAGCCTGTAATCTATTTGAACGACCAAGTCTATGTAATCCGAACAGTCTTGTGGGGGATTCACTACTTGGGCTAAAACGTCTTTGAGCTCTCCACGTAGACCTCTATAAAACAGCGTAATCCTTTTGTCCTCAGGCCATTGAGTTTCCACTATTAGTCTATTGAAAGATGCAATATAAGCCAATAGGTCTTGATTACCCTGTCGCAACGAAAGAAGCTCATTGTCCAAGGCCTGCCCCTGTGAATGTCTTGCGAACAGTTTTTCCATACTAAGCTGAAAGGCTTGAAAATCATGGAGAACCGGATCATCTTGATGAACTAGAGGGATCGACCAGTCTGCCGCATTGCCACTAAGGTACGAAAGTACAAAAGCTACTTTAGCTTGATCAGTTGGAAAGGCTGCTGGCCGGCATAAGAAGTGCAACCGGCACTGATTGATAAATACTGCAAACCTCTTTGGGTCACCAGAAAATCGCTCGGGCGGAGCCAGAGGTACATTCCCAGGTAGGTTGATCTGCACTGGATTCATAGAGGATGTTGAAGGAAGATTTGCCCCTGATGCGGGTAACGGGGTCTGTCCGGCTTGTGACTGTAGCACTTGTCTAGCAAGATTGTCTGTTCTCTCCTTGGAAATAATTAGTTCCCTTCTTAGAGCATTCGTTTCCTGACGAGTTGCATGCACTTCTGCCCTTAGTTCCCCAAGTAACCGGGCTAGGGGGTCAGTATCCGAGGTTTCCATAGCGCCTGGGCGAGAGTTTTGCGGTAGGCTTTGCGTTCTGTAACGCTCACCTGATTCTCGCAGAGGCGCCGGTCTTGACTGGGGGACTACCGTATCTTCAAAGGTGATGTGTAGCACCCGGTTGGCTCTTTGGGCTGGACCTCTGTGCACTGTATGCCTGACGTGTAGAGTAAGATGTCTGCAGATAGAAAATATGGGGTTAATGAACTGGGGTTATTGGGGTGTCCCTATCTCTTTCCTCTTCTCCTCTCCTGTAGACCCCCAAAGGTTAACGCTCTCACCTTAGGTAAGTGAATGCCGAGCTCTCCATCTGCCTCGGGGCAGGGTGCTGTAGCCAGTTTCCTCACTGGATAGGTAGCGCAGGCCTCTTGACTTCAGAGGACTGCTGTCCGTCGTTTACTGCACGAACGGTAAGTTTCGAGTCATTCAAATGTCTTTTTAAAGTCTTTAGTAATGCTGTCTCTTGTTTTGCAGGGTTCCGGCGATGGCGGATGACGGGCTGAAGTGAGTTGAAGATGGAGCCCGTGTGATGAATAGAAGCGCCTGGAAGCTTGTTGCCTGCTTCACGATGCGCTCTAACTGTCTTTTTATTTTGCAGGTACGAGTTCGGAGCGGCTGCAGGGTGCCGGAATACCCACTGGATTAGATGTGGAAAGGAGTAATGGCACGTGAGTATTAAAGTTCCCCAATGTCTTTAAACGCACCTTGTTTTGTCTTTCAGATGCCGGAATGCAGTGTGAAGACCTCCGGAGCGCACGAAGAGTAGGTAAGCCTTTGCCTTTCAGATGCCGGAATGCTAACCTGTTCTTTCTTGTCTTTATAGGTGTTGCTGAAGACTGGATTCAGGATGGTAAGCCTTTTTCCTTAGGCCCAGGACTGGATGCAGAAGACACGATGAGCGTCCTGCTGCAGAGGGTGCAGAATAACGCAAAGCAAGATTCATCCACCGGGTGTGGTTTAAATAGCCTCCTGTAGTGCTTAGGTGTCTCCTTCCACAGCCACGCCTAAGTAAGAAAAGAGTTCCTGGTAAGAAAAGAGTTCCTGCCTTCCAGAAGAGTTCCAGTGTTCTAAATCTAGGGAGTGGCTCCAGCCCCACCCAACAGGAAAAGTAGTTCCAAACAGAAGAGGATCAGAGGCTCAACTGGCAGGCAAGTAAGCAGCATGGTCTGCTGCAGGTAAGTCCACCCAAGCATTATGAGCCCGGCGCTTCCAGCGCTGGGACTGGGCATATTTATGAGCCTGGTGCCACTGGCGCCAGGACTGGGTCCAAAAGGTCCCAATTGGGACTGGTTGGCACTCGGAACCTGGGTTATGGATCTGCTTCCAAGGGAGTTGGGAAAACCCTGACCTTTTGGAAGCAGAGATCATGACAACATTACCTTGTACATGGTAGTGGGACTCACCATCCCAGGCACAACTCTGGTTATTCTAAGCCTCCCTATGTCCCATGACCCAGTGGATCTTGTGTGGCTTGTGGAGCAAATGACCGTGGGAAGGGAGATCCCGGATTTAAGTTCAAAACCTTGGGAGTCCACTCTGTGAATCTGGCCTTCTCACATAATGAGGAAGAAATACTCACAGGTGCATCCCTCACTTCGTATTCCTTATTCTGTGGGATGGGAGCAGATTAGTCTTAGTTTCCCTGGGATCATGGGGACCTAGAGTAGCTGGGGCATATGCTTCCATCCCTGATAACACAACACATTACTTTAAGGATAGTGTCAAGGTAAATGAGGTAGAAACCTCTGCCACTACGGACACTGGGGCCAGCGGAACTGTAGTGGATTCCACTTTGGTAAACCCAGAGGAGCTAGCCAGATCCCCTCTGGTGCCCAAAGAGTTGGCTGACGCAGCCCCTCTCAAGTTCCCAGTTGTAACTCTAGCTGTGAATGGTGGAGTAGTAATGATACCTGCGAGTGTTCAGAGGCAAGTCCCTGCAGAGTTCTGTTGGGAAATCATCTCAGAGACTTAGACCTTGTGGGAGATACAGCAGAACAACACTGCTCGGACCAAAGCGGTCAAGTCCAAGGCTGAGCCAAAGTCAAAGGGGAACCCCAAAGCTAAGGGAGTAAAGAAACCAAAACAAGAGAAAGAGAATATTCCCCTCAACTCACCTACCACTGAGGTGGATATGAAAAGATGTGGCATTTATTACGTGCCTATACACAAGTGTTTCTAGGTGCGGCAAGACAAGGAGAAGGAAACAAAGGGAGGACAAAACTAATGATCTTACTAGACCTTGTGTCATTCAGATTGCGCACGTGCAGGGAAGAGGGAACGGGAAAGTGCCAGGGGGAGGGGGAAATGGGAAGTGCAGTTAACTCACAAGTGCAGCCAGCAGGTGGCTCATAAGAGCAGAGAGAAGGGACTGTATGGTTGCGGATACAGACCCTTAAGTGCGGGGGAGCCCGCAAGCATTGCTAGGGAAAATGGACATGCAGAAGCCTGGGCCAGAGTTCAGAGGGTGACTAGTGCGCAGAGCAGTCAGGTGCATCGGCAGGGGAGAGGAAGAGAGACCGTGGAAGCAGAAAGGAATGTCTTTAGTTGCTTCCGGAACCGGAGGTGTTTCTGCACAAGTTTGAGAGAAGCAGGGAGGCTGTACCAGAGGGAGGCCCCAGCCGAAGAGATAGATCTGCCCCCAACTCTCTGCTTGGAGAAGTGTCTGACCCCTCAGAGAGTTGGAGGTGGATGAGCAGAGAGCTTGAGAAGGAAGATGTTTTGGAAGAGAATGTTAGAGTAGAGCAGTCCCAAGCCCCAGAAAGCCTTGTCGATGATGCAGAGGGTCTTGAACTTGATCCTTGCAGCCATGGGGAGCCAGTGAAGAGAGTTCAGAGCTGGAGAGATACAATCCCTGAGCTTGAGGCCAAGGATAAATTGTAAAGGTCGAAGAGTAGCAGTAGGAAGATTTAGAAAGAGGCTGTTGCAATTGTCCAGCCTAGAGAGGACCAGAGCTCTGGAGACAGTGAGCTTCTGGAGGAAAGTGACAACAGGAAAAATACCTCAGAGGAGGTGCAGCCGATAGCTTGACTTCTTAGAGATGTCGGAGATGTGAGGAGAGAAGGAGAGGGTGGAGTCAAAGATGACACCAAGGTTCTTAGCCTCAGAGAAAGGAACAGCAAGAGGGCCCAGAGTGGGTGGCCAGAGAGGGAGAGTTATGAAGGGATCGGGTGTCCCAATGAGGAGGATCTTACTGACATTAAGGCAGAGATCATTGGTGGCACACCATTACTGAACTGCGGGCAGACAGTCTGGTATGAGAGAAGAAGCAGAGGTGACTGAGGGGAGCCTGAAAGAGAGCTGAGTGTCTTGGAGCAGACACTCTTGGAGCAGAAAGTAGTGATGCAGTGGGCAAGTGGTGCCAGGTAGTGGTTGAAGAGCCAGGGAGAGAGATTAGACCTCTGGGGAACACCACAAGTAGAGAGACAGACAGAAGAGAGGAAAGACCCCAGTTGGACCTGAGAGGGTCTATCAGTGAGAAAGGAGGTCAACCAGGCCATGGCCTGATCAGTAATACCAAGGTTGTCACGGAGGTGATTGGGCAGAATGGCATGGTTGACTGTTTCAAAAGCAGAGGATAGATCAAGGAGAATGAGGACAGAAGGGAGATTGGAGTCCAGATTCACGGGTGTTCAGGAGAGCAGTTTCCGTGCTTCTGGCAGCTCTGAAGCCAGACTGGTGGTCATGGAGGCAGCCAACAGATTCAGTATGTAGATTAAGCTGGGGGATGGCCAGCTTTTCCAAGAGTTTGCTCAGGAAAGGAGTGATGGAGATTGGGCAATAGTTAGTCAGAGAGGAAGGATCCGCCAAGGGCTTCTTTTGAAGGGGGTGCACAAGGGAGTGCTTAATAGTAGAGATGACAGTTCCAGAGCAAAGGAGTGATTGGAGAAATGGAACAAGGCTGGAGCAAGGGTGTCGATGTGGTCCTGGATGAGCTGGAGAGAACCTGCTTTGACAAGACATCATAGATCAGACTTGTCTAGAAACATCGAGGAGGAGGAGAGACTGCCTTAGACGGGCCAGGAGTGGGAGTGGTGGAGGAGGAGGAGATAGAGGAAGAGGGGGTGGAGAGGATGTCCTGAGTTTTAGTGGTGAAATGAGAGGCTGAGGCTGCGCAGAGGGTCTGAGTGGGAACAGGTAGAGATTGGGCAGTTCCTTATAGATTTTGAAAAGTTCGAAACCGAGAGATTAAACCAGGCACTGGAAGGATATTTAGGATTGCCACTTGCGGAATTTGCCTATAATAATTCTAGGCTTTCCGCATTGGGGTCCAGACCTTTTTTCTACACTTGAAGTTTTCATCCCTCCTGTTTCCCTTCTGTCTCTCCTGCAGCGACTCGATTTCCAGGCATTGATCCCTTAGTGGCGGACATTCAACACAGATATAAAATGGCTCACGCCGCACTTACTGCTGCTGAAGATTGCAGCAAACGCTTTGCAGATCACCGTTGTTCTCCAACTCCTGTTCTTTGACCCGGCGACATGGTGTGGCTTGCTTTTCGCTGTCTTCCACGTCATATGATCCCCTCCAAACTGTCGCCTAAGTACTTTGGTCCTTTTGAGATTCTGCACACTGGAGGTCCTGCAGACATTTTGTTATGCCTCTCTCCATCCTGGTCCCATATTCACACTGTGTTTCATGTCTCCCAGTTGAAACCTGATGTCCTGTATAATTTTCAGAGATGTAATGTACATCTTCCCCCTCCAGTGAATACCAACACTGGACCCGAATTCGAGATCTCAGTTATCTGTGATTCACAAAACTATTGGGGACGTCTCCAGTATTTGTTGGATTGGAAGGGATATTTCCTGGCTGATCATATTGGGGAATCTGCTTTATCTGTCCATACTCTTCGTCTTGTCCATCTCTTACACAAACAACCTGGGTAAACCAGGTTCTTCTCTTGGGAGGGGGCATACTGTCATGACCCACATCAGGAAATATTCCTTATGGCGCAGATGGAGAAGGATCCATAATGTGATGGGGACTCCTTCCAACATGATGCCTGTTGCGCTAAGTAACAGTCTTGTTTCAGGAAATGTGTGCTGTGTCACTGGCTGTCCTCTTACAGCGTTGGATGCAGAACCCAGAACATTACATAGGAATCATAACCCTGGACAACAGTATGTTGCTACTTTCTCAGCAAGATGCTTCATGAGTTTGTCTCCCGAGTCCTCTTTATATCTTCCATATTTGTCTTTGTATGCTCCTAATGTCTCCTATAGGACCTTTCCCTCTGTATTAATCCTACTCTTCTATTATTTCTACATTCAGTTCTTTCCTTTTCATCTATGTCCTTCAGGTCCGAGACCCGACCCCACACTGTGGCCATTTATACTATTCTGAACCCCGGGAACCGCAAGCCTTTTCAGTGCACCGCTTCTCTGACTAACTCACTCGATGCTCTGCTCCCGCTACAGCGCGTGAATGACTGACTCGAATCACTGCTCCCGTTACACTTCAGACACGCTTCTCGTCTCTGCTCCACGATCAACTCCTCTACTCAATGCATTGAACCTGTGTACACCGGAATCCAGTACCTTCAGGGTTTTCTTCCCCAAAGGGTTTCCCTGGGAAATTTGTCTCACTTGTGTTCCGAAATCAGAGCGATAAGGGTTTCAGAGCATTCCTTACTTTCTTCGTAACATTGCTGCTCCTGATAAGGTCAGTCGTTTGTACGTTATACGCTGAATATATAACAACAACATCCAGAGGAAATAACATGTTCTTATAGTTTAAACTTGATAGGGTGGTAAGGTCCATGTGACACGACCATCCAATACTTCCCGTGTCTTGACCATCCCCGACTTACTGAAATTCCTCCTTTTTCTTCTGCTGCCTCTGTAAACGAACTGGCGGCCCACTCGGTAGACGCTCCAGAATCCCTCGAAGTTTAGCCTGCTGCCTTAAGAGCCGGTCGGATTGGCTTCTGTACCTGCAGGAAAACACAATGAAGGCACCAACGCTGAGTGAAGACTAGCCACAGGGTGTGCAATCACAACATAATTAACTGACAGGATTCAACCATGCGCTCTGCTGACATGCGTACTCCTAGGCGATTGCTTGGGTGAGATAATCCTTTGCCTTGTGTCTTTAATAGAATAATAACTTTCTGTTACATTATTATGGAAAATCTGAATTCTATGTCAAGACCAGAGGCTCGGATTATGCTCTACTTATGCGATGAATCCTACGGATCCCTCGCATTGCTGACCCCTCACACCTACCACCAATGTTGACACCTGATTGATCGGCCTAAAGTAAAATGTCTTAAAGACTGATTTTTTTAGACCAATCGGCCGCCTTCATGATGTCTTCTTGGAGAGCAGCTACGCTGAATACCTTGGACGCCATAAAACCCAGAAGTGAATGAGCTTCTTAAGCTTCAGTATCGATGACTGCGTGTTGCATGCACCAGCGGACCCATCTGGCTAGGATAGCCGAGGATACCATGTTGAATGGTTCCCATACGGCTATTAATAAGCAGGAATGCCCTGGCAACCTACGCTGCTCCGTCATAGCTTCATAGGCTGTCAAGCACTTGACCGGATACAGCTTAGGCTGTTCAGGAAACACCAAATACATCCCCGTTCTAATCTCTGTTTTTCATTCCCTTTCTGACATAAGAGCTCACAGCGGAAGGCGAAAATGACTTATCGGCCTCTAGTGCTGTGGCATCGGATGTCCTCTTACAGGAAATGAGGCACAACAAGGTTGTGAGCTTAGCTGAGCGTGCTTTATGCGACATCGCCTCATTCTCCAGCCAGGAATGACTGGACAACCTGGGTGCTGGGGGCTTCAAAAGTCTTACCCCCTTGAGCAGCCTGCACACTAAATGTCTTCCCCCACCAGGAGAACCTCCACGTTTCCATGAACTGCTGATATGGCTGAGTGTGCTGTGTTAACCATCCGGTATGCTTTGCCCTGTGTTGCCAGGGTTGCCAAGAAGTTCATACGTGGACTACACTCGCTCTAACAGGATGTACGTCCCTAGCCAGGCACCAGGTATGCCACCTCCACCAGGCAACCTTGTAAGCCTTCTTTGTCCCTGGGTCATAGGACCAGCTGATAAATTGCTCAGTCTCTCCCAAAATGCCTGGCAGAGACCAGGTTCTCTGGAAATCGTCCCGCTATCATGCTCAAACACCTAGCGGAGGTGTCAGAAGTCGGCTGCATCCCCTGGGATGGGAAAGACTGTCACAAAAGGTGGAATGAACTGTGTGTGCGGGTCCGTGGAATCCAGGCCCAGCACAGACAGGGCAGCCTGGTCACCAGGGGAGGTACACCTCTGCAACTTGACCAGCCACCCTTGGAGGAGTAATGTAGTACTGTCATCTACATGGAGGGGATCAAGGGAGTTGGCGGTGCCAAGGTGCGTGCTGGCAGCCAGGAGACAGAAGGTGAGTCACCCCCCCATTTGCATGCAAATACAAAAGCCCAGCACAGCATCCCCGAGTGCAACTACTTTGAGCCGGGCACTGCGACTTGGGGCAGTGTGTGGGAGTCACTACAGGCACCTATGGCAGCGCCCATGTGCCAGTGCACCAAGGCCACCCCTGTGAGCCAGAGCAGTGGGGTGGGCATCCAAGGGACACCTCCAAACGCCATGCACCACACAGCCATGGTGCGGACACAGCAGTGCCCTATCGACACCTGGCAGTGACAAGTACCAAACACCCCCTCAATCATCATGCGTAACAGTCCAGTTGGTAATGGGGATAAACTGCATGCAAGTACAGCAATGGCTAGGTCATTAATGTACCGCTGGCATTCCACCATGGCCAATTGCAATTCCCAAGTGCCCCCTCGCCCCAGCATGTGTCCCCCATCGTAGCCAATCCACTACCAAATGCAAGCTGGCCCAGCCATGCATCAGCTCCGTGCAACACCCCTCACCATGTAATTACTGTCATGTATGCCAAAACACGTGAGGGAATGTGTCCTAATGCTATCCCCTATGTCCCCTACAGTCACACAAGCTTCATCAGAGGTGTCAAGGGACGAGGACACAGGAGGGCCATCTTCACGCACGCCCTCCCGCGCCACCACAAGCACCACCACCCCACAAATGGGATGCTAAATGACACCTAAGCACAAGACATACCCCACCACACCCTGCTACAGCAGGGGCACACCCACACCTTAAGCCTAGCCCACCAGGACCACACCTGTTGCCATTGAGGACATCACTGTGGCAGTCCAGGCTGCCAGTGAGGTAAATACTGTGGCAGTCCAGGCTGCCAGGGAGGACACAGCCCGGACACCCATCACTCAGGAGGAACAAGGGGCGGTAGCAGCAGTAGTAGTAAAGGCCTCCACGCGGCAGCGCCCCGACACTGTTAGGCAGAATTTGTATGCAGTACCCTTTGGGACCACTACACACAACTATGACTATAGGTGTAAGCAAAACCAACCTTTGGAATAAGTCTGTACTACACAGTTTTTGGTAGCAGAGCTGAGCAGCCAGGCTTATCTCAAGAGGGAATGTGAGCTGTAATGATGTTACACAGAGGTCTACATTCACAGGTGTTCAAATAAACTCTTACACTCAAGGTTTCTTGGTTAAACACTTATTAATGTATTCAACAGTAAATTATAAAGCATTCACTAGCAGGAAGCAGTTAAATATCATACACAAATATACTTCAGTACTATACTCATTAAGGTTCTGAGGCATTCAGACTACTTTGAAGGAGGAGCAAAATGGCATTCAGAATACTTTGAAGGAGGAGCAAAAAGGAATAGGTTCAGAACTATTATTCCTAGACAGTGCAGATACTTTGAGTTCACCAGAATTGTCAATTGAAAAAGTTTCAGCCACTTTCACTGCGAATGGTAAGTACTTTCAGTCTTGTTTCACAGTACCTTACAAATGAAGAAAAAAGATGCAGCTGGTGACCTCTGTTCCTGGTAGTTCCTGCAGATCTCGCTGTTCCTGGGCATCAGTCGTGGGGACAAGAGGCAGGACGTTGGGGGACTCCTGCACTGCACTGGGACTGGTCAAAAAGCTGGCAGTGGCAAATCTTCAATTCCGGTAGCTGTAGTCAAGCACACAAGCTGGTGTCCCTCTCCCTGGTTATTCGGTTTCTTGCAGCACTCAGAGGAAAGTAGAACCAGCTCCGAGAATGGTTTCCAGGTGGCTTAGTGTCGAGTTGATTGGTCCCACCAACTCAAAGGGAGAAGTCATCCTTGCAGGTCTTCTCTGTCGAGATTAACTTAGCGATTCGGACCTGCAGCAGGGCTTCACTGGGCAAACCAACAGTCCAGGAGTTGCAGCAGCCGTCATCTTCAAGCTGGTCTTCGGTTATTTTGTTCCAGTGGTCGACTCCGCCTTCCAAGCCAAGAGACTCGCCTTTTCTTCAGTTCTCTCCCATTCATTCCAACCTAGCTGTCACTCACCCAGCAGGGTGGCTGCCCTTGAAAGACAGTCAGCCAGCCAATCACGCCAGAGCGCATTGGAGTCTCCTAGGAAACTAAGCACAGTGAGTTTCGTGCACCTCCCTCCCTTTCTGCCCACCCCAGACACTCGGGTGCCAGAGGCAGTCTTTAGTCCTGAAGCCCGCCAAAGGCAAATGAACAAAGGAACCAAACCTGGTTTGGAGCACAGAGCAAAACTCTAGAAGGACCTTTCCACAAAGAAATGGCAAAAAAAGAAGACCAGGACCTGTTTTTACAGAGGAGGCTCAGACGCCATCTTGAAAAACATGGCTCCTGCGATTTAATGCTACCGGTGTTCGCAGTCAGGAAAAATCATGGTAGTTCGTTGTAAAACTGCTGTCACTAGCCATTTCCAGAGGAAAGGGTAGCATTTGACTGCTATAGGAGTATCTAGACACAGGGGATACTAAGTAACCCCTCCAGCACTCTATTGCAAGATAGGGTGTGCTGGGTCTAGGAATTTTAAAAGACTAGTAAAGTCCATTTCACTTTACTTTCTCTGGGAAACAGTAGTGTCATGATCACTGCTTCCAAGGAGCTAGGACCAGCTCAACGTCCTTGGAAGCAGGCCCCTAACCTTCATCCTAGGCACCAGCCGGTCCCCACTGGGACCTTTTGGACCTTGTCCTGGCGCCGGTGGCACCAGGCTCATCAAAGTCACTGGTCCCGGCCCTGGAAGCGCTGGGCTCATAATTTGTATGAAGATGCTTGGGTGGACTTACCTGCAGCAGACCATGCTGCCTACTTACCAGCCACATAGGAATCCTCTGTGAGCCGGGACTACTTTCTTACCTGGGTGGGGCAAGCTCCACTCCCTGGATACAACACTGGAACTCTTCTGGAACAGGAACTCTTTTCTTACCTAGGCGAGGCCGTGGAGGAAGACGTCTCATCACTCCAAGGCTATTTAAAACACACCCGATTGACGAAACGTGCTTCGCGTTATTCTGCATCTGCAGCAGAACGCTCACCGTGTCTGTTCCAGTTTTCTTCTTTCCGATCCTGAACCTGCAAGAACAAACGCTTACCATTCCTGTATCCAGCCTTCAGTAGCACCTGCAAAGACAAGAAACAACAGGTTAGCACGGCAACCTTCACGCGAGCGCTTTCCTCACCTGATCCATCGGCAGCTACCATCTCTTCACGCTGCTCCTCCGCCTGTGAAGACAAAAGCATAGTTATTCCTGTGTGGAATTACTTACCGGCACTCCGGGAATTCCGGTTTTCTTCAACGCTGCAATCCTGCACCTGAAAGACAAAAGAAGAGACATTAGACAGGTATTTTACTTACGCGCCATCACGCACGCCACAATAGGGCACCTGCAAATACTCTGGCGTTTCCAGCGTCTCTTCAACACCCGAACTCACAACTGCAAGGGAAAAGAGACAGTTGGAGAGCTTTTGAAAAGCAGGCAACCGGCATTTACTTACGCATTTCCAAGCGCGTCATTCCAAGACTCTGGCTCGAACTTTGGCTTTCTTCACACCTTCTTCTACCTCAAGAGCCCTGCAAGACAAATAGAAAAAGCATTATACAGAGCCCTGTTCCACATTAACGTGCCCACGCACCTAAAGACTGTAAGGACTTAAAAGGTGTCCGGAAACTCACCGTTCGTGCAGTTAACAACGGTAGCAATCCTCTGATGTCAAGAGGCCTACGTTTCACCCAGTGAAGGAACTGGCAACGGCACCCTGCACCAGACGCAGATGGAGAGTCCAGCATTCACCTATCTAAGGTGAGCACGTTGACCTTGGGGCTCCACGGAAAAGCGAGGAAGGGAAAGGGAGAGAGATACCCGACAACCCCAGATCATTAACCCCATATTCTTTCACCTGCAGATATCTCACTCTTCGAGTTATACACACAGTGCGAAGAGGCTCAGCCCCGGAAGCCAATCGAGTCCTGCATTTCACTTTTCGAGTCACAGACACCATCCTGCCAAGACCGGCGCCTCCGTGGGAATCAGGTGAGCGTTACAAGTAGTTTATCCCAGAAAAGGTATTTCAACCTTGGGAACCCTATAAAGGTTTCCCTGTGCCACTGCACTGAGGGTGCTGTGTGACACACATGAAAAGATGATGCCTATGGAGTTGTCTAAAACTCCATAACCAAGGAAAAGAGTGGGGAAAAGGGTAACACTCTCTCCAGGTGAAAAATTCAAGTCCTCAAAATCCAGCAAAGTTGCTGGGGGTCTCTAAGGTGAAGGGAATTCACACATTTTTGAGACTTCTCCCTAAAAGACATCAACTTGCAGTCGCCACCCTGTGCCACCCAACCCCCGACAGCCCAGTCTGGGAAATGGAGCGCAGGCCATGCTCACAGGGCTCAGTACACCGGTGGCACGCACACACCTTGCAAGCAGACATTGGCACCTGCTCTTATGGCTCCTCGGTTGTCAGGCCCACCAGGTGACATCCCCACTCTCCATCCCACCCGGCGGCCGCCCTGGGCGCCGTCCTGAGCAGATAAATGAAATGGAGTAATGGCAGCACCAAATGGAGAACACTGCCTCTGCACACAGTGTTAGGCAGAAACCTGTACAGTTCCCTCTGAGACCACTGCAAACGATTTAAGACTACAGGTGTTTGGCAGTAAACCCACTTGGTAGCAGTCTGTACCACACAGATTCACTTGGTAGCTGTGACTGAGCAGTCAGACTTCCCTCAAGTAGAGTTAGGCAGTATACAGAGTATTCACAATAGGTCAAAAGAACACAGTAGAACAAGCAAACACTGACCAGAGCTTGGTGTAGAAGAGATATAATTATTTATTTAAAACCACATCTAATAAAACACACTGGCACTAATATCAAGCAGTTCAAAAGCAGTCACTAAAAGATATACACTCCCTTCAATGATTAGTTAGACAAGTCTTAAGTAAAGCAACACTTATTTTCAGACAGCGGTGAGCGCTTAACGATGATGGCACTCTAGTCAATTGGTTTAAAAGGGAGAGAAAGGCAGAGCAAAGATAGAAACAGATCCCAACACTTTCGGAAGAACGCAGTAGGAGAAGAAGGCAGGTTAAAACCGTAAAGTCAAAGTTAACAAGGCCGGACCCACTTTAAGAGGCTCCGGTCGAAATGTGCCCAAAAGTCTCGCCTTCAGTTCAGAAAGGGTTGGACCAAAAGAAAGGGACCTGTTAGATGGTCAAGGCGGCCAGCCCAGTCCAGAAGGTTAAGGGATTATTATTACCTTGTAGCAATCTTTAGAAAGGGAGGCCTGGCGGACACGGTACCTTAAAGTGGTGAGAATACTCCAGCGGGGGCAGTTGTTCCTGGCAGCGGATGCAAGTCGGTGCTTCGTCCGGGGGAAGAGAGGATCTCGCCAGGGAGGAAGACAGGAGTCTGTTGCACTGCCAGGGAAGAAACCAGCCGCGGAGTTCTCAGTTAAAATGAGCGCTCCTTTTATTCGTGGTCCAGTGGTAAGTGGCTGTCCGGTTGCCGGGGTGCTTGGCAAGGGCAATTCGACCACAAGACGTCCTGGGATGCGAGGAAAAGAAGGTAAAGGGTTGTGCCCACCAGTCGGGGGAAGAAGACTCTCCAGCCGGGAGATCTTCTCTGTCGTCGGGAAGTGGTGAGTCGGTTCCGCAGGGCTCCACCGGTGGTGTCGTCGTAGCAGGTCGGCTCAGCTTCTCCCTCGTCGGATTTTCAGGTCCTGTGGCGACTTCTAAAGTTCCAGTCCCAAAAACCCTGCTTTTATGCAGCACACTCCCATTCACTCAGCCTAGCTGTCAATCAAACATGCTAAGTGGTGAGCCGGCCGGCTCACCACTTGGGCCAATCACACAAGAGTGTGACTTGAGTTACCAAGGTAACTCAGTCCAGGGTGCCTAAACCCCCTCCTACACCCCCTGTGGTACCCAGCCAGAGTGGCACCACTTTTGGAGGCTTCTGTGGAGAAGCCCGCCAAAAAGTGGAACAAAGGGCTTGACTTGGGTTGGAGTCACAGAAGAGAACACAAACGCCATTTTAGAATCGAGTTCTGGCAAAAAATACCAACCGGCGAATTAACATTAAATAAATAAACCGGCGGTATGTTCGAGGTTATGAGAATTAAATAATTAAAGTTGGTAGCCTCGAACAATGGGAAAATCCCATAGAGATATATTTGAGGTCGAATATAAAAAGTAGTATCCACTGCCACCAGCCAAAACTCGATCGGGGGGGACGCAGACGTGCCTCCTCGACTAACAGACCCTGGGGCAATCGAATTGCCCCGACCAGTACGTCCACAATAAGATGGTTTGTATTGGTTTCTGTTCATAATTTGGGACTAGTAAAGCCAATGGTGACTTTAGATGCCCTGGGAGACAGTAGTCAGTCCCAGGGTATGGAGTCTATGGTGGGGTGTCACTATGACACCCCTGTGTCACTGCACTGAGGGTGCTATGTAACACACATAGTAAAAACACATGAGACCCTGTGGAGTAAAAGACCCAATAGCCCATAAAACACATTAACAGTCAAAGGAACCCCTCAAATCATGTCCAAGAGTGTGAGGAAAAGAGACTCACTCTTGGCAGGAGAAAAAAACAAACTCCAGAAATCCAGCAAAGCTGCTGGGGGACTCACTAGGTTAGGAAATTCAGACTAAACAGAGAATTCTCCCTAACACACAGCCAGCACATGCAGGCTACTTATGACACCATCCAAGTGGCCACGAGGAGGAAGGCCTGCAACAATGCATGGATCAGGACAGTTGTGGAAGCTTGCAGAGCCTCACTAAAAGGGTTTGGACAGAGGGTGCGTAAGAGGTGCAAGGGGGTCTCTGCCACAGCTGAGCAGATGAGGGAGAGCAATGCCCTCCAATGCCAGGAGCTGCAGGTGGCAGCTCTGTTCAATCTACCTCCATCACCCCCACAGAGGAATCTCAACAAGACAATCCTAGGTGGAGTTCCTTGCGCCAGCTGCACACACGCTCCCCAGATGCCGGGAGTCGGGAGAAGAGAGCACAGGGGTCATGTATGGCATGACTCTTGTTGGCCTGATTTGCATGTTATGGACACAGTGGTGGATGCGGGGAGGGGTGATTGTGTGCTGGGGTGTTGGTGGTGAGTGGGGAGGGGGATGGAGTTGGAAAAAGTTACATAAAAATCTGCTCAACTCAAAACATGGGAGGGCATTCAGATATGTTCTCTTGTGCTCTTTATTCAAACTGTACTCGTTGTGTACTGGGTCAGGTCACTCTACTAAAAGTAATTGTCTACTAGTGCCTGTCAGGCCACTCTCCCTTGCCTCACTTTATCCCTGCGGGTGTCTGCCCTGGCTCAGGCCACATGGTTGTCATTTCCATCTTCCTCTGGGTGTGGCCTGTCAGCGTCAGGGGGCTAGGGGCACATTCCTCCTCCGGCAATTTTTATGGAGCATAGCACACACCTAGACTTTTTTCCCTTCTTTGTGAGGGGGATACATCAGGGCCCCTCCAGTACGGTGTATGCACTGTAATTGTGCCTTCAGGCATCCAAAGGTGTGCTCTATGCATACGCGGGTCCAGTTGTGGGCATGCTTGTAGGCGGTCTCATGTGGTGTACATGGGTCACGCACAGGGGTCATCAGCCACGCCAGCTTAGGATATCCGGAGTCACCTGTCGGAAGTGCAATACGGACATCCGTCTTTTGTCACATGCATGGGTCTGCAGTCACCATGTATCTGGCATTTGTTAGCCATGAACATTCTTTTGTGCATCAGACCAATACAATGTGGATTTGTGATTGGGGGGCAACCTTTGTATATTATGCCATACATTCCTTGTCCTGTACTTGCACTCGGTGTCTTTGTGGCGGGTGTTCTATGGCATGTCCCGGTTGACTGTACATAAGCAGACGGCTGTGGCACAGGTGGACATGCTGTTGGGTGCTGCTGTGTGGAACTGCGCTGTGCCACATTCAAGATGCTTTGTGGATCATGTGGTCTGTTGTGTCATTATGATGGCAGCGTTGTACGTCCATCACAGTGTGTATCCACGTGTGTCAAACATGTGCATGCACCCTTGGATGCCACCCATCAACGTGCAGGGGATGCACGGGTGCTGCCAGTGCCTCTTCCTGACATGCAATGCTTCCTGTGGCTACGCCCACTTATTTTGTATTGTGCTTCAATGTGCATATGTGGCAGGGTTTGGACTCACCCACTATCCAGGTCTGTTGTCCTCTGTGCCTCTCCATGTATCTTGACAGTGTGCTGTTGCGTTGGACCATGGAGTTGTGTGTGGATCCAGGGTATCGGGCACAGCAGTGGGTTATGATGAGGCCAGATCCACAGGTCACCTGTATGTTAAGGGAGTGGTAGTGCTTCCGGTTCCTGTATACGACCTCATGGGCCTAGGGTGCCACCAACGCGATATGGGTGCAGTCGATGGCTGCTATCACATTGGGCAGTTGTGCAGTGGCATAAAAGCGTGCCTTCATGTCATTAACCTGGGCTTGGGTGGTGGGCAGTGCAATGTTTTGGTTGACATGGCGCAGAAGGGCCTCCAGCACCTGGCACAGGACTGCGCTGAATGCTGATTGTGCCATGCCATGCATTATGGACACAGAGTGCTGGAAGGCACCCATGCCCAGGAACTGCAGGACTGCCACCAGCCTCACCAGTGGGGGCACGACTGTACGTATGTTAATCCACCAGCTTCACCAGTGGGGGCACGACTGTATGTATGTTAATCCCGCTCCCAATGTCTTCATGTTTGTGGCCAGCAGCTCAGTGATTGTCTCCCTGTCCAGGCAGTACTCAGTTACCAACTGGGTGTCACTGAGGGACCAGGGTGATGGCCAGACACTGGGGATGGGATCTCACCTTGCGGGGCAGCTCTCCTCCTCCTCCTCACCCCCCTCCTGTACTCCCTGTGCTCTGGCCTGGTTTTCCTGAATCTCAAGGTCCAGGTGCAGCAAGAGCAGCTTCCTGTACCAGCCTGTAGCAAATAATGGCAGCATGGTGTTGGAAACAGTGTTTGGGGCCGGGATGGGTCTTATGTAGCCCTCTAGTGTGCATAATGTTCACCTGTGGCACTTGGGTTCATTTACCTCCAGCTGGTGGCAATTCTCAGCTGTATTAACATTTTCCAGTGCTAATACCGCTGTGCATGCAGTTTGGATACAGCTGTAATTGCCCTTTGTGTTGTCGGAGCTACTGGCGCTGGCTGTAATAGCGCTGGTACATTTTAGCCCGGCGCACCGATATTGGCATTGCTAATACTGTTAACGCTGGATTTAAGGGCTACCGCCCAACCCGTGATGAGGCCCTGTGAGAGAAAGAGAGAAGTGAGTCCTAAAGGCAAATTTGGGTTGTTATTGTGGGAGACAGACAAGAGAGGCAAAGAGGCTGACCATTTTGAAGAGAAATATTCAGAGCGCCTTGCCTATTTGAAGGTGTTGAAGTGCTGTGAAGGCATCTTAGAGTAATACACAGACAGCAGATTCTGAATTAACAATACAAACTTTATTAGCATAAAATTCAGGATGGAAAAAGGCCTATATTGCCCTATACTATGGTGGGATTTCCCCTACAAAACCAAAACTAAGGAACGTCAAAGTCCAAGAGTTCAACTTAGGAATCTGTCTGTCAAAAACCCATACTTGCCCTCACAACTAATCGATACAAAGTGTAGGGATGTCAGCAACAAACAAAACAGTGTTCAACACAAAGTTTGGCGCTCTGCCCAGCTCACAGCTTTCTTTCAGCTCCCTTCCCCAAGTATAAAGCAGTTCCAACAAAAGTCACAGGATTGCCTTAAGTTCAGGATGATATAGAATTAACCAGTACTCAGGGTTCCCTTCCCCAAGTTCCAAAACACAATTCAAAACACAAAATATCTTGAGGCTCCGCCCTCAAGTCAATAAGTAGTTCAAACCTCAGAGTTCCCTTCTGCAAGATGCACTTCCAATGATATAGTGATATAATGGTGTTTCCCAGTTTTCTTAAGGTTTTGAGCCACACTTGCACCCTCTGCATATGGTTAGTCTTTGTACAACAAAATGCCTCGGCTGAAAATTGCAGTACATTTTGGTCCACATGTTAAAGATCCTCTCCAAAGTTCCCTTCACTTTGGAGTCCAACATACATTGGGGTCACTTGCATTGTTAAATTACTACTCACTTTAAGGTTCAATATGTATTGGTTTCTTTAATTCAAGGTTTGTTTGATTTGTAGATTGAACATATATAAACTGTGCTTGCATTTAAAGTTTCATTCACATTTGAGCTTGGCACACAGTTGGTTTATTTAAATTGTAAATCTTCAGTTTTCTTTCAGTGCAGTATTCAATAGGTATGAAGATGTGTCTGTTAAGCTTCACATTCAGTTCGGCATTCAATAATTGTCAACGGTTTTCATTTAAATCACTTTATTGGTATATTCAGCTTCTGTCCCCATGAAAATTGAGCACTTCCAATGCCAGAATAAGGGGCAGCATCCCTGCATGGCTCCCCTTTCAATGTTCATTCGGTTCCAATGAGCCCCAGCTCCTGAGCCGCTCTCCCCTGAACCGTTGTCGTGCTCCATACGTACAGCTCCCCGCTGCTTCTCTTGGCCTTTCTGCTGCTGCTCCACCTTCACTGCCACTGCTTCTCCCCTTGATATCACTTGATTGGGCCTTTTATACACCTTAAGCCCTTTAAACCCTCAGGTTTCACACAGTGCCTTAAAGTGAATCTTGTTAGAATCTGTCTTGAGTCCCAAATTACTGAAGCTGTGGTGGTATCACGAAGTACTGAAGCCTTGGTGGTATACCTGATTGTCAGTGAATGCAAGACTTCAGTTCAGTGTTACATGTAATGTGGAATGCTATGAGGCAAAGGAGAATGTCCTCATGCTAAACTCTTGTTGAAGCAAAGTTGTAGAAGTAGTAGCAGCACTGTGAGGCCATCCTGACAAATGTACCTACTGTGAAGCCTAATCTGAATATAAGAATAACTGTTAACCAAGAACTATGTTTCACTACCAATTGTAGAAGTTGTATTTCTTTGAACTGTGGAAAGTCTTCTTGGATTATTTGAAATGGTGAAAACGCATTGTGGCTGGGAATAACATTTATGCTATTCTGAGGAAGTGCAAAGACTTTACTTCACCACTTGTTGTTGGAACTTCTGTTTATCTTACTAGTAGAACTTCAAGAACTGAATTAAGACTTAGCTACCTATGTGGATTTGAACAATGGAGTTGAATTAACTTTCAATCCTGGGGAAAGGAGTTCACCCAAGTTACCAAAAAGGTTATCAAGTAGCTGTAAATATGATTGTTCATGTTCATTGAATTGCCATTTATATTTGTGTTTTTATTGAATGTTTAAGTGTGAAGGCCAGACATCCTGTATTAGAGTGTTTCCCCTTAGTTTTGTTAGGCAGGGAAATCCTCAGCAGAGTAGGGATAGTGAGGCCTTTAATATTATTTGTACCTTAATAAAATGGAATATTTTGAACAATCATCAAACAGTTGTCCACCTTGCACTATCCCTCACACTATCTCCCACAAAGTGTTCCTTGTTTCACTAAAAAGAGTGGCCTCCTAAACTTCTGTTCACCAGAGCAGAGATTAGAAATCCATTCTAACAAATTGGTCTACAGCAGTGGGATAAGAACAGATGGACTTTGGTGCTGCACACTGATGTGGTACCTGGATTAAAGTTACACAGTAACAGTGACTTTTGTTAGCTATTAATCGTAAATCGCCTGCTAAACAAATAAAATGGAATCAGTCACTGCTATTTCTTTAGGTGCTTATAAGTCGTAAACAGTAAGAAGGCTGTGTGCAGAAAGAGGTATCACTACCTCTGGCACAAAAACTAAGTTGATCAAAATATTGTAGATTGGCAGGAAAGTAGAATTGTGCCTCTCCCCTTTTAAGATGGTGCAGAAGGTGCTGCGGCCGCTCCCAATAACATTCATGGTATGTCTGTTGCTGCCATCATATAGAGAGAGGATGAGGTGATGATGCTCAATCCAATGTGTTATCTGTTTCCTCGGAGGCTGAGGTTGTGTTAGAACTCAAGAGAAAAGCGGAGAGAAAAATAACATGGCTAAGCTTGAGATGGAAAATGTGGAGAAACAGAAAGATAGGGAACATCAGTTGGAGCTTGCCAAGCTTCAAGCAGCCAACATCTCCTTAAGAGAGTCTGGGAATGATTCTGGTCCCTCCTCACAGCCTAGATTTCCTAAAGATCTGCTCAATGTGTATGATGCGAACAATGAGATCATGGACCGTCAGACTGCGTTTGAGTATGCATGCGAAGTGCAAGAAGTAGTAGATGCTGATTAGATTGCATGGTTACTCAGTCGACTACCCCACTCTGGCTGCAGTGCCATTGTGGAAATGTCAAAGCTGAAAGAAAAGATTTAGCAAAATTATAGCAAACCCTAATCTTGAGGTTTGGGAAGATTCATGCCCAATACTTGAAAAGATATAGGGAGCACAAGAAAAGAGAAGGTTTTACTTGGGTTACCTATGTTACTGAAAGTTTGAAAAATGTGACTGGCTGGGTAGAAGGTTATAAGGAACAAGTTACTTACCTGTAACTGTTGTTCTCCAGCATGGGTCTGGCATGGATTCACATGCTCATGAATATTCCCCGTCGTCAGGCTGGGAATCCTCAGTAAAGAAAAAACAGTATCATTTTTGTTTCTGATCGGTCTTTCGTAGTAGTAACCAATCACTGATCTCTGCGTCATACTGACCACAGCCAATGACTGCCATCTCCCTAAGCCCCGCCTCTGGCAGCCATCTTCAGATTTGGTAGCACGTGAAGAGGCAGTATGACCAAGTGAAGAGCCGCAGAGGGGTAGGCGGGAGGGTTCGCATGTGAATCCATGCCAGACCCATGCAGTTACAGGTAAGTAACTTGTTCCTTCTCCAGCATGGGGTCTGGCATGGATTTACATGCTCATGAATAACAGAATACATAGCAGTACACACATGCACAACCACGGGAGGTGGCAAAGGCTCAACATTAAGCATTACATCAAAAACTCAACATTAAGCAATTCTTACCTCCTCACCAGGCACACCTTAGGCGAACAGGTTGCGCAGCACTGCTTGGCCGACCCTGGACTCCTCCCTGGAAACCCGATCAACGCAGTAGAATTTAGTGAAGGTGTGCGTCGACCTCCACGTAGCAGCCCTGCAGATGTCCAGCAAGGGCACACCAGATAGGAACGCCGTGATAGCTGCGATCGCTCTGGTGAAATGGGCTCTCGGACGGCCAGGCAGCGGTCGGTTTGCCAACCGATGACAGTACATGATACAGCCGGAGAGCCATCTGGAAATGGAAGCCTTCGAGAGAGCCTTCCCCTGATTGACAGATCCAAAGTTCACAAAAAGTTGTGACGTCTTCCGAAAACTCTTCGTGCGGTCCACGTAGAACTTCAGCGCTCTAGCCACATCCAGCGAGTGCAAAGTCCTTTCAGCCGGCGACGAAGGCGACGGGAAGAAAACAGGCAACACCAAGGGTTTGTTGAGGTGGAAGTCCGACGGCACCTTGGGCATGAAGGAGGGGTGCGTCCTGAGCACTACCCTTGTGTCGTGAAAAATCAAATACGGGGGCTTGCAGGAAAGGGCCTGGATCTCTCCCAACCGTCGTGCGGAGGTGATGGCCACATGAAACGTTGTTGTCCACGACAAGAACTTCAACGGAGCAGAGTGCAGAGGCTCGAACAGAGGTCCCATGAGCTTGGTCAGCACCACGTTGAGTTCCCACGCCGGGGCCGGTGCCTTCACCGGCGGGAACGATCTGAACAGTCCCTTCTTAAACTCTTTCACCAGACGATGAGACCACAAAGACGTCCGTCCCGTGGTTCTGGTGTATCGGGAGATCGCAGCAAGATGAATCTTGATGGAAGCGTGCGCCAGTCCAGCCTTGGCCAGCGTCAGCAGGTACAGCAGTACTTGAGGAGCCGTAATCCGTAGAGGGTTAATCTTCTGTGCGTGGCACCAGACAGAGAACCTCTTCCATTTGTGTCCGTAGCATTTAAGAGTTGAGGACGCCCTGGCCTTTGCAAGAACCTCTCTGCAGTCGGCCGGTATGTCGTAACCTCCAAACTCGAACGCTGCAGGAGCCAGGCCTGCAAGTTCAGCGACTTTGGGTCGTGATGGAGGATGGCGCCTCCTTCCCTGGAGAGAAGATCCGCGTCCACTGGCAGTTTGATTAACGGGGACGCTGACAAGTCCAGAAGGTCTGGGAACCATATCTGCCTCGGCCACGCAGGTGCGACGAGGATCATCCTGCACCGTGACCTCTTGAGCTGGTTGATGAGCCGGATCAGCAGCGGCAATGGAGGGAACGCATATAGGAACAGGCCCTCCCAGGGGAACGAGAAAGCATCGCCCATGCTCCTCGGCTGGGGAAACCTGCTGGCGAACCTCCGGCACTTGGAGTTCATCGCCATAGCGAACAGGTCGATCTGGGGTGTGCCCCACCGTCGGAAGAGGCGGTCAACTAGATCCTGTCGTAGTTCCCACTTGTGGCACGAGCGCAGCTCTCTGCTGAGCGAGTCGGCGATGGTGTTTTTTATTCCTGCCAGATGAAACGGCACCAGAAACATCCCTTGGGCGACGGCCCAATGCCACAGATCCTGTGCCTCCTTGGACAGGGCTGGGGATCTGGTACCGCCCTGCTTCCTGATGTAGAACATGGTGGTGATGTTGTCGGTGAAGATCCTCACCACCTTGCCCTTGAGGGACGGAAGAAAGGACCTGAGGGCCCAAAACACTGCACGGAGTTCCAGGACGTTGATATGGAGGGACCTCTCCGCCGGCAGCCAAAGACCCCTCGCGTGCGGGTTTTCGGTGTGCGCTCCCCACCCTTCCAGAGAGGCATCCGTGGTCACTGTCTTCTGGTGGCCCGGGCTCTGGAAGTCCATGCCCGCCGTACGATGCGCGCGGGTGCCCCACCACCGGATCACTCGTCGGAAACTCTCGTCAAGTGTGATCCTGTCCTCGAAGCCGCCCGTCTGGATCCAGCGCGCGTCCAGGAACTCCTGCAACGGGCGCATCCGAAGCCTGCACAGGCGAATGAGATAAATGCAAGAAGACATCATTCCGAGGAGGGACTTGATGGACCTCACCCTGGCCGCGTCCGCGAACAACATTCGCTGCACCTTGCCCAAGATGGCCCTCGTCCTTTCCTCCGACGGAGAGGCCAGAAGCGACACTGTGTCGAGCTTCGCTCCCAGAAACAGTGCGTCTTGTGCGGGCACCAGGTGGGACTTGGCGTAGTTTATGGAGAATCCCAGGTCCGTGAGTAGTTGGACGGCCCTCGCCGTGTGCTCCGCGGCAAGCTCCTTCGTCTTCGCTCGGATGAGCCAGTCGTCCAGGTAGGGGTAGACGTAGATCCCCTCTCGGCGCAGCCGCGCCGCCACCGGTGCGAGGCACTTGGTGAACACCCTGGGTGCTGACCTCAATCCGAAGGGAAGGGCTCTGAACTGGAAGTGACGCCCTTGGATCACGAATCTGAGAAACTTTCGGTGTCCCTTTAGGATGGGGATATGGAAGTAAGCATCCTCCAAATCCAACGACGACAGGAAATCGCCCTCCTCCAGTTGACCCAGGACGTGTTGGAGGGTGACCACCCGGAACTTCTGTGCCTTGATGAATTTGTTCAGTCGTAGTAGGTCCAGGATGGGACGCCATCCTCCCGTCTTCTTCTTCAAGAGGAAGTATCTTGAGTAAACTCCGGAGCCCCGAAGCCTCTTTGGGACGAGCTCGATGGCGCCCTTCACCTCCAAGAGAAGTTGAGGGACGTGATGTTCCTTCCTAGCCACAGAGGGGACGCGCGGGCACCTCTTTAGAAACTCGAGCGCGTGACCCTGAGCCAGGGCATCCAGCACCCAACGGTCGGTGGAGATGGACTCCCACACGCTGACGAAGCTCGCCAGCCGGCCTCCCACCGGGGTGCTTCGGTGGGGGCCCGACCCCACAGCCGGTTCAGTCCTGCTTCGACGAGGCTTTGCCGCCTTGTCCTCCTTGGTAACGACGGCGGGGTCCGTCTGACTTGCCTCGTCCCCTGTAGGCTTCCTGTGACGACGAACGGGCCGCTTGACGATAGGTGGAAAATCCGCCGCTGGAACCTTTGGAGGCACCCCGTTTGCCTCCGCTGCTCCGAAAGGGCGGCCGGCGTTGCTGGAGAACACCAAGAGCCCGGGCCGTCTCCGTGTCCGCCTTGATGGCTTGTAGGGAATCGTCCATTGTTTTCCCAAACAGGTTGTTCCCGTCGAACGGCATGTCCAAGACTCTGGTCTGCACGTCCCGACGGAAGTCAGTAGCCTTGAGCCATCCATGCCGCCTAAGGCACACGCCGTTGCCCAACTGGCGAAATCCAGTGTCAGCGATGTCCGTCGCTATCGTAATGGCGTGGTCCGACGCCACTTCTCCTTCCTGCAAGATCTCTAGGGCCTCCGCCCTCTTGTTGTCTGGTAGGAAGTCCAGCAGGTGGGCGAGTTTGTACCACAACTCCCTGTCGTAGCGGGCTACGATAGCCAAGGCGTTGGCAGCCTTAATCGTCGTCGCTGCCGATGAGATAACTCTGCATCCCATCGTGTCCAATTTCTTTCCCTCGCCGCCCGGCGGGGAGGTTGACGTAGAGGCCGACCCCCCCCCCCGCTTTCTTCCTGGCCACCGCAGAGACGACCGAGTCCGGCCGGGGTCAGTTGTGCCTGAAGGCACAAGGGGGCCGCGTCCGGGAACTGGTACTTCTTCTCGTACCGATCCCTTCTCGCCGGCGTTGTGGATGGGTTCTTGAGAAGGGAGAGACCCTCATCCCAGATATCGTCCAGTAGAGGTACAGCGAGGACCGTCTTCCTCTTGGTCTTGCGCCGTTGATAAAGGAAACCTTCCTCCTCCTTCTCTTCCGGGCAGAGCTGGAAAAGCTAGGACGCCCTGGCGATCATGGCGTGAAACGATCCAATCTCATCAGGCGGGGAAGCCCTGGGGGGGAGGTGACGATGGGAGATCCTCGTCGTAAACCTCGTCGTCTGTACCCGTCGCGGCCGTGTCAGTCCCTGTATCATCCCCACGTGCCGTGGACGGGGAGGAGGGCTGAGCAGGGCACGATGGTTGAAATGGAGGTGGGGGATGAATCCTTCTTCTTTTAAGGGGAGGGCTCCCAGAAGGGCCTGGCTCCGGGTCCCCCATCGGGAGCGGTTCCTCCGTTGGTGGTAACGGCAGTCTCGTCCTTATCTCCGAGCATAAGGACTGTATAGCCAACAAAATGGCCGCCGAGTTGTCTTGCGGCACTGGTTGAGGGGGTTCCGACGGGCGGTCAGGAGCCCCGTCGGCACCCTCGATGTTCTCGTCGTCTCCTACGTCGGGGTCCCTCCCGGCAGGATGGTCTTCTTCCACGCCAGCGCTGTGGCCTAAGACTTCGATCAGTTCCTCCTCAGAGGTTGAGGCCGAATCCACGACGACCTCCTGCCCCCCCTTTTTCTTCTCCGTCGGAGGTTTCACGGGGGTCCTGTCGATGGGCACGAAAGAGGACTCCCTCCGCGGTGGCAGGGAGATTCTGGGCCCCGAGGTCGCCACCACTGGTGTAGCCTCCACAAGCTGAGCCAGGGCCGCCGCGACTGTCTCGATAGAGGCCTTGGCCGGATGGATCAAGGCTTTCACCACCTTAGGTGCGCTCACCGCCTTCTCCTTGGGGGGAGGGTCACCACCTCGCTCCCCCTCCGATGGGGCCTTCGAGCACGACCGGGGTCTCTCCAGGAGCTTCGCCGGGTGCTCGGCCTTCCTCTTAGCCGAGCCAGAGCGTTGGCTCGTGGTTGATGGTGCCGGGGAGGATGCGCCCTGCCTGGCGCCCGTAGAGCCCGACCGTTCGGCGCTCCCGGTGCCAGCGGACTCGCGGTGCTTGGCCTTCTGTTGGAGCCCCGTCGCCGGGGCACCCTCAAAGGTCTTAGAAGACCGCTCGGACTTCTTCTTCTTCTCGTCTGACGGGCTCTTCCCTTCCAGCCAGTTGGCGAGACGCAGATGGCGGTCCTTCATGGTCCGCTCCGACATATTGCCGCAAAACGCACAGTCCTTCTCCACATGCGTCTTGTCCTCATGCAGGCAGTAGAGGCATAGGGAGTGTTCGTCCTCCTTAAAGACATTCTGAAGCTGGCATCCAGGGCAGACCCTGAACAGCTTTCCGGGCGTCGAGCTTCCCTTCTCCTGGGCCATGATCGAGATGGGCCTGAGAAACTCCTGGAGTCCTCCAAAAGCGTGGCTCGACGAAATCTTCACCCTTGAGGGGCGTAGAAGAATCCGACACGGGTCCCCGTTGATCGGATAAAGAAACGGTGGAGCTTGGGGCTCTTTTGACCGAAAAAGAGAACATTTTCCTAAGAAAAAGCGCGAAAAAAAGCACTAAAGCTCGAGAGCAATAGCACGAGGATCCCAACACTTGAACGTGCGGTAAAAATCTGAAGATGGCTGCCAGAGGCGGGGCTTAGGGAGATGGCAGTCATTGGCTGTAGTCAGTATGACGCAGAGATCAGTGATTGGTTACTACTACGAATGACAGATCAGAAACGAAACTGATACTGTTTTTTCTTTACTGAGGATTCCCAGCCTGACGACGGGGTATATTCATGAGCATGTGAATCCATGCCAGACCCCATGCTGGAGAAGGTCACGACGTTTGAAAGCATGATCCATTTCGTTATGCTGGAACATATTTTTGTCTCATGTTCCCCTGACCTTAAGCAGCATCTGGCTGACTGTAGGGCGATAGATCCTAAGAAGATGGGCTCTGAAGCAGATTTATGGGCATCCCACAGGGTGTCCCATAAGGACAAGCCTGCTTCTGGGAAGCAGGAAGAGGGAAAGAAGCAAACAGAGAAAAAGGGTGGCACATCTGACAACCCTTCATCCCAACAGGGCCATACAAAGTTTTGAAAGGGTAGGTCACATGACCATGTACAGGGTAGTGGGACTAACCATCCCAAGCACAACTCTGGTTATTCTAAGCCTCCCTATGTCCAATGACCCAGTGGATCTTGTGTGGCTTGTGGAGAAAATGACCGCGTGAAGGGAGATCCCGGATTTAAGGTCAAAACCTTGCGAGTCCACTCTGTGAATCTGGCTTCTCACATAATGAGGAAGAAATACTCACAGGGGCATCCCTCACTTCTGATGCCTTATTCTGTGGGATAGGATCAGAAGTAGTTTTCGTTTCCCTGGAATCCTGGGGACCTAGAGTAGCTGGGGTATATGCCTACAAAAAAACATGAACATGCCATTGCAGTGTCGGAACTCTAACACTAAGCAGTGCATTAAGAACATCTTATTGCCCAACAAATCATCTGCTAAGGCTTAATCAGCGGTCATCAAAAAATATTTAAAAATCTCTCAGAATAAATAACCTGGACAGGTTCAGACGGCTTAGTCATAGAACTTTATGAGCCATTAGATTACTTAATTAGTGCAGCCGAGCAGCAACAAAATTAACCTACTGTTAAGTTTGCCTCACGCATCTCCCGGCCTAAATCAAATTTAGAAATATCATTTGCTTCAACTTCTGTGCCTCCAGATGTTGATCTGCAGATTACTGACGATCGGCAAAGAGAAATTCGCAAAGAGGTTGATCATTACATGTCTTCCCAACACCACTCCATGTTTTGTTCACAAAGCTCCAACTCTGCCACAAAAGTTAATAGTTGTGACAAACCCCAACTGATCATATCTATTCAGATCTCTCATTCTGATCCACAACCTGGTAAACGTACCAATCCTTGACACAATTCTCATCATCATCTGTCATCCAGCCCCATATCCGCTATACGATCTCAACAGAGCTTCCCTTTTAGCGATATTTGCAGATATACCAAACCTTGAGGATATTGAGTCCTCTGATCTTAATCAAATTGAATTTCTGGATAATATGGACCTATCCATAATCAGGCACTGGCTACATTCAGGAGTGGTGCTTAATACAATTTGGAGAGCCAAATGGCTCTTGGCTTTATCATCTGCCAAGACTTGCCCTCCTTCTCATCAACTTCTCAGGCAACGAATTCTAAAAAACTTCCTTCGGACAATATGCAATCTTTCTCTATGCAATCACTTGCTCAAACATCTATATTTTCTATGAACAGAGCGAATGATGGGAACGCATTTGCTGTTATACCTTGGAATTGCAAGAACCGTGTCCCATAACAATCCACCGAATTAGTCTTACCGAATATATCACTAGCAAGCTGGAACACCCAAGGTTTTACCCATCTTTTGACCACCAGTGATAATCAATTAGATCTTTTCGATATATTTGCATTACAAGAAACTTGGCTATCGGAGACTCCCTCTTCGGATGATCACAATATCATCTTACTTCCAGCCAAGCGTGCCCCTCGAGGCAGACCAACTTCTGGACTAATGGTGGCAGTCAAACTCAGCTCTGGCTTTTCGATCTTACATTGGGCCTCCCTGAAGGATCACATGAAGCTAGTTAAAATTCAATCTCCCGCCCATAATATCGCCTTGATTAATATATTGGAATCGGGTGAGTATACCTACGTATACCTTCCTCTGCGACTTAGCAAAACTTTATGACCTTATCTATCAGTCACCATCAATCACTAACCTGATTCTTACAGGCGATCTTAATTTACATTGCCTCTCCAATGATCAGAATTTACTATCCAGAATGAAACAGTCGGATCTCCTTTATGGAAGAACAACAAGTTACTTACCAACTGGTAACCTTTTTTCAATTGGATGTTCCTCCAACGTATTGAACATCTTTGACAGTAATGTCCACAGCAGTGTACCTCGGAAACTTTTTTGGCAGAGGGCATCCTGCGTCGATGGCATTGGGTCTATGTCCCTCGAAGGCCTCCATCGAGGGCGACATCACCGGATGTTATAAATAGGACGCAAGGCACCCGTAGCCTCAGTTTATGTTTTTTCCTCCATAACCTGAGACATGCACATATCCAATGCCTGCTTGACTACCCATAGCCTTGCGGATACATAATATGCAATCGCATATGAAATTCTCCAGAGGGGCAGGCTTGGAGGGCGATATGGAATACGTTGGAGGAACAACTAATTGAAAGTACGTTACCAGTTGGTAGGTAACTTGTTCTTCGAATGGATTGTGTCCTCCAATGTATTCCACACCTTTGACAGTACCCAATCAGATGGCAGAATAAAAAACCACCTTACCAAAGGCCATATCTTGACCATGGAGTGTATCAGGGAGTAATGTTTAACAAAGATGTGGATAGAAGCCCATTTGGCTGCATCACAAATATTCTGAATAGGAACTCCCCTCTGCAGGGCTGTGGAAGTAGGCACGCCCCTAGTGGAATGAGCTTGCGACCCTTCCGGAGGGTCCTTGCCCGCCAAACTGTAACATCCAGTAAAGGTGAGGATAATCCACCTGGACAAGGTCTGTTTTATAACAGCCTGGCCCAATCAGTGACCAGCCTACCCCACAAAGAGTTGATCGTCCACTCTGACCCTGGCCATCCTCGAAATATAAAAGCACAGAGCTCTCGTAGGATCCAACCTATGTAGTCGCTCCTCTTCCTTACCAGGATGAGGAGGCGGATAGAAAGACTGAAGAACCACTTTCTGGCCTAAATGAAATTCAAACACTACCTTAGGTAGAAAGGAAGGACATACCCTCAGTACAACCCTATCCTTGTGGAACACAGTAAAGGGTGGCTTAGATGAAAGTGCCTGCAATTCACTCACTCTGTGAGCGGAAGTAACCGCAACAAAGAATACAGTCTTGAAAGACAATCTCAAAGGACAAGATTACAAAGGTTAAAACGGAGCAGCCATCTGGAATTTGACATCAAATTCTGATCCCAAACCCGCACCTGGAAAGGGGACGGCGTGAACACATTAGTGAGCCCTTTAAGAAATTGGAAAATCAAAGGAATCTTAAAGTAAGAACATTCTTCAGATGAGCGCTTGAAGATAGACAGCACCGCCAGGTAACCTTTAATGCTACCCACTTGAAGACCCCTGTGGGCCACAGAAAGCAAGAAAGACAAAACCATGGGGATGGAACACTGAAAAGGATCAACATTTTGTCCTCTGCACCAGTCGCAAAACTTACAGCAACAGAACAGGGATTTTGTTGCTGGCCGCCTGGCCGAAAGCAACACCTCCATCACATCATCTGGGAGGTCCCAATCCTTATACCTCAACCTTTCAGATACCAAGCGTGAAGGTTGAGAGTCCTGACCTCTGGATGGAGAACCTGCCCTCCCTCACGCGAGAGTAGATCCTCTCGGTAGGGAAGACGGCGTGGAGGGCAGATGGATAGGTCTAGAAGGTACGGGTACCACAGTCTCCTGGCACAATCCAGAGCAATGAAGATCATGTGGGATCCGAACCTCCGTAACCTCCTTAACACTTGAGGAATGACAGGGACTGGAGGAAATGCGTACAGCAGCGGGAATGACCAATTCACTACGAATGCGACTCCTAATGCTCCGCTCGGAGGAAATTCCCTTGAGCAGAATCTCTCGCACTTCCGGTTGGCACTGGTGGCAAAGAGATCCACTTGTGGGTTTTCCCAAAGGCAAAGATTTCCAGAAGGACTTCCTGAGCCAACTCCCACTCTTGAGATATCGTGTTCTACCTGCTCAGAGTGTCTACCGCCGCATTGTCTTCTCTGGCCAGATGAACTGCAAAGAGCAAAATTTCTTGTTGAATTGCCCAGAACCAGAGCTGCATTGCCTCTCTGCACAATGGTATTGACCGTACCCCCCATTTTTGGTGAGATAATGCATGGCCACTGTGTTGTCCATTATGAACAGGACACACTTTCCCCCGCACAGATGGCAGAAAAGCCTTCAGTGCCAGCCTGATAGCCCTCAGCTCTAACAGGTTGATGTGGAGTTTGGACTTCGACGTAGACCAACAACCGCTGGCGGTCAAGTCTTCGGCATGAGCGCCCCATCCTCTGAGGGAAGCGTCCATCACTACAGTCACCTCCGGCCATGGTTGCCAAAATGGCTCCCCCTTCATCAGGTTCCCCTCGTTGGCACACCACAGTAGATCCTGCGAGACTGAGATTGGAATCCTAACGGGATCCGAAATCTTGCCTGAGAACTGCGACCACTGCATCTTGAGGACCCATTGCAAGGATCTCATCCTCAGCCTGGCCTCTGGCACCAGACAAATGCAGGATGCTGAGGCGGAGTAACCTTAAGAATTCGACAGCCGGGAGAGACTGGGCATGTTGAAACTTGTCCTCTATCTGCACAATGTGATGAGCCCTTACCTTGCGAGGCAAGCACTTCCAAGGACGTGTCCAACACAGCCCCAATGTACTGGAACTGTTGGGAAGGTGTCAGATGCGACTTCTTGAAATTGAGGGAGAAGCCTAGCTTGTGGAGGGAGTGGCAGATGAGACCGAGGTGATCCAATGCTTGCTCGGGAGAACGCGCACAGATCAGCCAGTCGTCCAGGTAGGGGTAGACGTGAATCCCCCCCCTCGCTTGAGATACGCTGCCACCACCACCATTAGCTTGGTGAAGACCCTCGGGCAGTAAGCATCCTGTAGGTCCAGAGACACCAACCAATCCTGAAGTTGAAGGGCCTGGAGGACTTGAGAAAGAGTGACCATCTTGAACTCCTGAGAAGTTTGTTCAACCAATGCAAATCCAGGATGGATCTTTCCTTGGAATTAAAAAATATGGGCAATACCATCCCTTGTTCCTCTCTGCTACAGGCACCAGTTCTATAGCGCCTTTTTCTAGCAGGGTCAAGATTTCCTGCACAAGGAGCGGATCTGGAAACTTCAAAGAGATTCCCCAGTGGATTGTCGTGAGGCCGCTGTAGGAAGGGAAGGCAATAGCCGTGGGCTATTGTATCCAGAACTCACGCATCCGAAGTAATAGCTCGCCATTCTTCGAGATGCTGAGACAGTCTGCCCCCAACCGGCAAACCATGGGACATGGCCTCATGACTGCTTTGGAGTGGCTGCGGCAGCGCCTGAAGGCAAAGAGGCGGCTTTGGCACCTCTATTTCCCTGTCCACCATGGGTACTTTTACGCTGACCCCTTTGACTGGCATCTCCTCTCTTTCTACCAAAGGAGCAGTAGTAACGAAAAGAACCACCCCTCCACTGCTGTCCCCTAGGGCGAAAAGGCATAAATTGACGCACAGCTGCGCTCAAAGATTTAGCAGCAGCTTTTGAGGTCTGCAACCTCTGAAGGCTCTTGTCAGCCTTGCTGCCAAACAAATGTGAGCCATCGAAGAGCATGTTAAAAAAACAGGCTTGCACATACTGAGCAAAACCAGACTTCCGCAACCACGCAAATCTGTGTATAACGGTGCTCGAAGCCAGGGACCAGCTAACACTGTCGGCCGTGTCCAAACCCGACTGAAGGGATTCACACATGGCATCCTTGCCGTCTTGAACGAGAGCAAGGAACCCCTCCCTTTCTTCCCCTTTGGGAATATGATCAGCCGCTAGAGAAACACAATTCCACAGAGTGTGTGAAAATCTTGCCAAGGCACAAGTGGAGTTGGCAGATTTCAGCGCCATACTCCCTGCAGAAAACACCTTGCATGCCCAACCGTCGAAGCGTTTGTCGTCCCTATCAGGAGGGATGGTAGGGTACGCCGCCTGCCTCGAGGTGGCCGTAGCCGCCTGAAACACCAAACTCTCGGGAGTGGGGTGAGATGAAAGATAGCCAGGGTCGCTCTGGAAGGGCAGTATTTTTTAGTTAACGCTTGTTACCTGCCGGAAGAGATTCTGGGGTCTGCCAAGCAGTGGCCACCCTTTTCTACAAGGTCAGATGACAAGGTAATACCGGGTCAGAGTACGGACCTTGATCCAGAATATCCGTCAAGTCATCCTGAACAAAAGCTTCAGGAGTTGTTCACCAACCAAGATATTCCGTGACTCTAGCCATCAGTCTCCGGTAGGACGACTCAGCATGAGCCCCAGGCTCAGGCCTGCCAAACTCCACCTCAGGAGAAGTGTCAAAGCCACTGGCATCATGAAGATATTGCCTTAACTCTTCCAATTGACTATTCCCTGAAATGACAGGAGCCACATCAGGCTCAACAGGGTCAAAATCTAAATCT
Source organism: Ambystoma mexicanum (assembly GCF_040938575.1). Lineage (NCBI taxonomy): Eukaryota > Metazoa > Chordata > Amphibia > Caudata > Ambystomatidae > Ambystoma > Ambystoma mexicanum. The sequence continues at coordinate 1,096,441,034 of NC_090924.1, forward strand.
GACCTATCCTCCTCCTCCTCATAGATGCCATCCAGAGGGAGGTAAAAGTCCTGTCTCGGGACAGCCGAGGGTCTGGAGTCCTGAACAGGCCTTACAGACTTGGAAGAAGCCTTCCTTGGGGGAGTCAACGCTGATCTCGAGCCCTTTTCAAGTTTCTGCGGTCTTGCTGGGGACGAGGACCGAAACCTGGAAGCAGTAACCGCTCGCCCATATTGCGAACCACCCCGGTCCTTGAGTACATCTCTCCTGAGCCCTCATATCAGTAGCCCCCCACAGAAATGCTGTGTATGCTACGCTATAGACTAATGCATTGCTTGCATGCATGATACGTAATATTGCTCACACTATCCAGCTGTTCGTCTTTAGACAAATCTAAACAGACTATTGCATTACTGTGTTTACCGAACCTGCCCTTAAGTTAAAACAGCTTTTCTCTTCCACGCTGATTACCCTGTTCTGTCAAAGTCTATAACAACCCACATTTGTGCGCCTCCCTCAAGACTAAACAGTACATTACCCAGTGTGTTTGATGAGGTAACACTGAAGTTAAAACCGCACACCCCCTATCGAGACTACCATGTGCACTCGGCTCCATACTATTTAGGGAGTCCCCCTGTCACCCTACCTGTACTATGACTACGCTAGGAATAGTTAGCCTGCCTGCTCACACGCTGATATTTGAATTTAGACACTGTGTTTTTTCTAATTGTGCCCACGCTGATATTTGAATTTAGGCACTGTGTTCTTCTAATTGTAACTCACCTGTGACCAGCCACTACCTAGCCCTGCCTGCCACACGTTGATATTTGAATTTAGACACTGTGTTTTTTCTAATTGTGCCCACGCTGATATTTGAATTTAGGCAGTGTTCTTCTAATTGTAACTCACCTGTCACCAGCTACTACCTAGCCCTGCCTGTGCACACATTGATATTTGAATTTAGGCAATGTGTTTTTCGAATTGTAACTCACCTGTGACCAGCCACTACCTCGCCCTGCCTGCGCACACGCTGATGTTGAATTTAAGCACTGTGTTTTTTTATTTTTTATTGTGCACACTCTGATATTTGAATTCAGGCACTGTTTTTCTCATTCTTACTCACCTGTGACCAGCCACTACCTAGCCCTGCCTGCGCACACGCTCCTTTGAATCTAGGCACTGTAAACAGTCTGTGTTGCACTTTCCCATCTAGGCTTTAGCACAACTGTATTTGCTTAGACTTGCCCAACAATTTGAATGTTGCCTTACTATGTATCTGCCCATTCCTGAAGATCACATCTAACATACAGCAGCACGCCTTCGAATGTAGCACCAGATTAGACCTATAGCCCAAACTTGGACCTACTCATTATCTGCTCCCCCCGGCCCACGACCATGCTGAAAACTACCAATACCCAGTCAATACACTTTGTATTAAGCCTCCTTACTACCATGGCACTCGCATCTGTTGCCTCATGCCCTCCTAAGGATAGAAATATGAGACTGAGGGCAAGAGTGTCCCGTCTCCATGAACCGTCAACCTACCAAACCATCAGAGGCTACATCGACTTTACCAACAAATGTTCACAACACCTTAATTCTACCCCTTTGCCTCCCGCCCTCCCGACAAATATCCAGCCAACTTCACAAAGAGCTACCTCAACTAAAAAAAAATAACTCCCTACTACCATACCTACTAGCACCCTATCACTAATGGGGTCCCTCATCAATGCCAGATCTATGGTAGCTCATGCCACAGAGATCTTAAGACACCTTAATAAACGAGAACCTGGACATGTTGGTCATAACCGAGATCTGGCTCCACGAGGCTGCAGGTCCTGCTATCATGCTAGCGGTACCAGAGGGTTAACAACTACTAAGAGTTGACAGACCTAACACTAGAGGAGGTGGCCTAGCCATCATTCACAAATCCAACCTACCTATCAGGATAGCCACTACCCTGCTATTTCAGTCCTGTGATCTCCTCACAGCTTAACTCCACCTCTCATGCAACGGTACTCTTACTATCCATGTGATCTATAGACCACCTGGACCACTAGGATCCTTTGAGGACGATTTAACTAGCATCCTGTCTAACAATACCAAAGACCACGCACAAATCCTACTACTGGGAGACTTTAACCTTGGCTTTAATGACTAACGATAAACATGCCCTATCCGTAGCCTCACTACTGAATGATCATGGCCTGACACAAAAAGTCGCTACTCCTACACACTCTAAAGGAAGGACCCTAGACTGGATTGCTGACCTGAACTGCAACATCAGTATCACCAACATAATACCTCAATCATTGACGGATCACCACTTAATCTCAATTCTGCTTCACTTGATCTTATCCGCCCTAAACCTATACTTATGGCCCGCTACTTCCTACTAGGAGTAAAAAAGACATCTTAGCTGAACCTCTCGTACCACACCTCCTTCCCACTCTTAAAATACCTAGACAACATCTCAGACCCGGCCTTACTTGTGGAAGTCTTCAACAATACCATGATTAAGGCACTTGACACTATCGCCCCGATCAAAATCCGTAAAGGCAGACAACTTTCTCATCTGAATAACTGGTTCACACCACAGCTGAAAGAGCTAAGAATTCAAAAAAGAAAGCTGCAATCAATCTGGTGCCTCTCACCCACAGAGGAGAATAGAACCAAGTTAACTACTCATTCGAATCGGTACAAAAAGGAAATTATTAGCACTAAAAAGAACACCTATAACGATAGAACATCTAAGGCTAAATCAGATACTAAGGAACTATTCTCCATCCTTCGCGAAATGGAATCACCTATACCTCAGATTGAATACACTCCCAAAGATAAGCCCTGGTGAACTAATATATAAAATGCCCTAGCGGGAAAATTAGCTCTCTCCAAATCAAAATTGCCAACAAGAAAGCTTCCCTGCTCTTGCTGACGGAGCCCCCATCCCAATCACAGCCGTCACTAAACCCGCCCAAAAATACCCCCCAGCCCTTCAGCTTCAAACAAATAACTATACTAGAGACAGAAAAAAATTATACTTTTATTAAAACCCTCTAATTGTAAAGGAGACAACTGCCCAGCACAAATCATAAAAGATGCAGCTAGAGATGTAGCTCCCTTTATCTCTAAGCTTATCAACGCTTCCTGTAAGTCAAACCTAGTGCCCAATAACCTAAAACAATCTTGGGTACTTCCCCTGCTTAAAAAACAAACACTTGACTCTATACTGACCAACTATAGACCCATCACCACCGTCCCATTCTTACACAAAATCATTGACAGAGTAGCCTACTTGCAAATTCAGGATCATCAGAAGAACAAGTTACTCTCTTACCTGGTAACGTTCTTTCGATGGGATGGTCCGACGACGTATTCCATATCTATGACAGTAATCACTGCAGCACAGCTACTGTCATGGATATGGAATATGTCGGAGGACCCAATCCCCTCGAAATCAACAACCTATTAGGTGTCATGATGCCTACCTCCAAGGAGCCAGGTCCGACCCAGCAACCCCAGAGGCAGGCATCATTTCCCCCAGGGGAGTGCCAGCGGGCACAAGCTGGGGCCCTTTGGACTCAGTCCTGGCGCCTTAGGCGCCAGGCTCATGTTGGACCTCTGTCCTGGCGCCTTAGGCGCCAGGCTCATAAAGCTAGACATGTGTTCAAGTGTTTTAATGTGCACTTACCTGATGCAGACCATGCTGCCACATCCAGGCCCTCTTGAGGCCTGAATAGTAACTACTTTACCTGTGGGACTACTTTCCACCCGGGTGTGGTCGGGGAAGGATACATACCTGATCGGAGGAAGGATACACACTTGGAACTTCTTCCAAAGCTATTTAAACCACACCCGATCAGCCACGCCTGTCAGCATCCTGGGTCACCTGCAAAGGGAGACAAGAGACCTACCAGCTAATCTGCACCACGGAGACATCACCGACGATCCTGAAAGGGAAGACATCATTTTTAAAAGCATTTCGTTACGATCGCTGCAGCGCTGCATTTCACTCACCTTTCCTGGGTTCCTCCATCTTCAGCAGCGATCATCCGGATACACAGCCACTTCCCAGAGCCTAGAGAAAAAGACAAGAATAAGAGGCGAGAGAAGGAAGGGAATAGGAAAAGCTCAGTTTCCTACTAAGACTTACCTGTTGGGTCATTCCCATTTCATTTCGGGTCTTGCTGCTTCGAAGCAGGATCCCGGCCCCTATGGGGGAAAAAAGACAAAGACATTAGATGAGCGAATGCAAAAACATTACCTGAGCGCTCATCTAGGACTTACCAGATCTTTACTGGAACTGCACGTTTCACTTCGGGTCGGCGCCATATCTCCGGCATTCCGAACCCCGGCCCCTATGGGGAAAAGACATCAACATCAGCGCTTTGATGCAAGAAGTCTCCAAAGGAATCTTCATTCATCACCTGAAAAAAGACAATGAACATTATTATTTAAAGCTTGAACTTTTGAACTTGCAACAGAACTTTTACAGCGCCTTACCAGTATAATCAAGCTTACCTGAACTCCCATCCAACCTCAATCCAGTGAAGTAACTGGGTTCAACGCGCCCCTGCGTCAGAAGCAGGATGGAGAGCTCGTCCTTTCAGACCCTAAGGTGAGACTTCACGGGGAATCGTGGAAGGGTATCGTGGAGGGTTGGAAGAGAGTGGGAGGCTTGAGCATAACTCAGTCAGTAGGTAATACTCCCTTTTCACGCACAGGGGAATATTCCTGCGAGCCGGAGAAGCCAGAGTAGAGGGCCCTTCCTGTCCATCTTCAGAGTCCTGCGCTTCACCATTGAAGAAGCATCAGCACTCGAAGCCAGACCTGCGCCTCCGTGGGAATCAGGTGAGCGTTACATTAGGCTCACGTCAATCTGGCTTTCGCCCCCTTCATGGCACCGAAACAGCCTTGATTGACCTCAAAAAATTGACGAGTTGAAGAACAATGGTAAATCAACTATGCTACTCCTCCCTGACCTATCCGCGGCTTTTGACTTGGTAGATCATGCAGTTTTATGCAATCATCTTAGCTTGGCCGCCCATTTCTCAAGTGATGCCATAACCTGGATGCAATCCTTCCTTGCGAACCGTACAATGAATCTCTTCTCCCCCTAGCAGCCGCTGATCCCATACAAGTTTCCTGCGGTGTCCCCCAAGGATCTTGTTTATCTCCCATGATGTACAACATCTTTACTAAGCCCTTGTTTGACAAGTTGGATAGATTGGGTGTCATCTACACTAACTACGCAGATGACACTCAGATCCTCATCCCCCTTTCGGGCAACTTCTTGGAAGACTCAGCCTTAGTAAACAAGATATATCTCCTCATTCAGGCATGGATGGCATTTCATGGCCTCTACCTGAATGACGACAAAATGGAGCTACTGATCCTTGGCACAGAGACGGCAATTAAAAACTTGACCCTAACTATGTCTCATTCAACATCGATAACAATGTCATCAAAGTGATGCCTGCAGTCAAAACCCTTGGGGTTTATCTTGACTCAGCACTCACCTTTAAGAAACTAATTAATACCCTAGCATCCTCCACATCATATACTTGCAAATTGATCCGAGCTTGTAGACCATTCCTATCCGAGACTAGCTGCATCACATTAGCGAATGCACTGATCATATCCAGAGTGGATTATTGCAATGCTTTATACGTGGGATCTAACAAGTATATTATTGATAAATTACTAACACTCCAAAATAACGCTCTCAGAGCAGCTTTAAACATCCCGACCAGAGATCATGTCTCTGCTTCCAGAAGAAATATCCACTGGCTAAAAATTAAGGACAGGATTGCCCTTAAAACCCTCTCTCTCACCTCTAAATGCCTTAACAACATAGCTCCTCCTTACCTGACAGAGTCAACAAGAACCTCAAACCAACCCACAAGAATGTCCAACACTTACACCTTAGTGGTGCCCAGATACAAAAAAAGCACAGCCGGCAGCTCTAGCTTTCCGGTCATAGCTGCCCAAACCTGGAACAGACTCCCTTTAGATTTCGGAACTGACCAACCTTACCCCAACTTCAGGCGGAAAGTCCTTACCTGGATACGATCTAATGACACCTAACTTGACCGTTTCTCCTCGCAGGACCCCTCGCTTTGCCACCTTCTGCCCCTTGGATTATCCTGCCCCTACCGAACACACTATGGCATCTGCTGTTAGCATCAAGTAATGTCACTGGGTCCCTAGTATCAAGTAATGTCACTGGGTCCCTCTTGACAATGCCAACTGATGGTTGCACTTATGTCACTCTGCTTTTGTCACCATGCCTAAATTGTTTTCTTTTTACTCACAGTATGTAACTATGTTTCCTAACTTTACTGCATTACCGCATCACTCTGTAACTAAGTTCTCAAGTATCCTTGTAATGTCAGCGCCCAGCTACCCTCGGGTTTGGTTTTGCACTATACTAAAACAAACAAACAAACAAAACAGTCTCTTGCGACCATCCTGAGCATTGTCCGAACAGGACCTCGAAGGTTCCCGATGAGGATCGCGCCGAGGACCCAAGCCCGAAGGTGCACGAGCCACGGATCAAGACTGTTCCTTGCCAGCTTCATCAGAAGGCATGGACGGAACTGTGCCCTGCAATTGAAAAATCGCTAACATCTACTCCCTGAAGGCAGCCCATTCCTCTGGAGTCGAGGACTTTGTTGGATAAGCCACTTTCTTCGTGGCTCCATCCTCCGAGGAGGGAGGGGAAGGTGATCGATGATGATGCTTCCTAGAATGCCGAGACGAGGACGATGAATGGCGGGAACCACTCCAGGACCGAGATCGCTGTGATTCCTTATGACGCGGAGAGTCGCCCCTCAAATCGTCAGTGGACATCCCCTTTGACTTAGATTTACGGGACTTACTGGGTTTAGAACCCTTACCTACCTGAAGCTTTCCCATATGCTCCTGCAAGGCCTTAGCAGTCAGCGATTGGCATTTGGAACAGTCGTCGGTGTCGTGACTCTCACCCAAGCACCACAAACAAATGCGATGCGGGTCGGTAATCGACATTTTAGACTTGCAGTCGCAGCAAGTCTTGAAGCCAGACTGCCGAGTCAGAGGGGTCGGAGAAGACATTCACGAGGAATACACCAGGCGGGCTGAGTCTCCGAAGCAAACACGTTTGCGGAAAAAACGGAACTGAGGCTACGGGCGGTGTGCATCCTATTTATAATATCCAATGACGTCGCCCTCAACGGAGGCAGTCCTTCAAAGGACATTGACCCAACGCCATCGACGCAGGACGCCCTCTGATGAAAGTTTCCGAAGTACACAGCTGTGGACATTATATGTCACAGATGTGGAATATGTTGGAGGACACAATCCATTCGAAAGAAATAGGATCATGACCAACAGCTTCCTTCTGGGCGATATTCCGCCAAATGCTACTTGAAGAAGAGGCCCCCTAAAGGCCATTATAGATTACATCTATGTAGATCGAAGTTATTTGCCCAAGCTATCAGCTTTAAAATCGCTAAACAGAGCAACAGTGATCATGAAATGTTAACTCTGACGTGGCCTAGTCTCAACACCAAACCCCATGTACCGAAGATTAAATAGGCATGTAGTCTTACTCTCAAGAATGGTGACAATCGTTTCCGATGGACAGCTCCTTCATTATGCAACTTGAATAATTGCATGCTTCAGGAATATTCTTCCTCGACTGCAGATAACACTTCAGATAAGAAGCAATATTTCGCCATTTCACAATTATTTAAAACCCATCCTTCTACAATGGGAAAAAGTATCCATAAAAACTTCCACACTTATGATTTACAAGTAAGAGAAAGAAAAACGCAGTATCGGAAGGAAAAAAGGGAAGTACGCTGCCTTCCGACTGATTTACAATGTGATGCACTCAGAACCATTAAATGCAGATACAAAAACTGGCTACGTAGTTGAAAAGCTTAAAAATTTGAGAAAGATGGGGAGTTTATGCTGAAGACAATTACCCAGAAAAACTCAGCCCAAACCTGGCCACTCTTTAATCAAGCAAACTCAATATCTCAAGACTCTGTTCAAATTATCAGAGTCTCTGAATCACAATTGATAGCTTACTACAAAAACCTATATGCCTGTCCCTTGTCTACCTCAGCCAGTTTCAGATCTCCTGTGATGATTTGTCTCTTCCTATTTCTAAAGGTGACATCCTACACTTCATACACAAATCCAGTCAATCAAGAGCCCCAGGTCCGGATAGTTTATCCAATGCATTGTTCAAGGAACACCCAGAAGCCTGAGCCAAGATTATGTTAAACATCTTTAGACATATTATTCAAACCAAGTCCTTACTAGCATCATCGCAACACTCGTTAATAATACCAATTTTTGAAAAAGGGTGATAGGCAATCGCACATGAACTAAAGACCAATAGCCCTCCGTGACGCTCCTGGCAAGATTTTTTCCAGGTCTATCTTGAAGGAGTTTAATGACTGGACTTTAAAAATGCAACATCAAGACCTATTCCAGACAGGATTTATTGCCGGACTAGGCACTGGTATTAATCTCACGATGCTGCCCACCATAAATGCCCATTGTATCCAAACAAAACAATCATATTTAGCCTTTATAGACTTTTGGTCGGCCTTTGCCTCCATTTCAAGGCAGATATTGATGAATAAGTTGATCCAGGCTAAATGCCCGCCGGCCACTATAAATCTAGTTTACTTGCTGTATTCATTTACATCCATACAAGTACGCCTTACGCTTGATGGCCTTCTCTCTGCCCACATGCCTACCTTCAAAGGCCTCAGGCAAGGCTGCATTTTGGCCTCAGCACTTTTAATTTCTTTATTTTAGACATGAAAGACAAATTTGCTGGCATAGTTGCAGATGCACCTAAACAGGGAGTGTAAGCGATCGCATGGTTATTCTATGCGGATGACCTCATTCGGCTGTCTCGAACCTCTAAAGGTCTCCAAAAATTACTTGACGAACTGGGCACTTATGCTCAAGAAAACCAATTGCAAATTAACCTGTCTAAAACTAAAGTTATGCACTGTGTGAAACCGCGATCTGTGACCAAAACTCTGACTTGGACCTTACATGCTGAACAATTGCAAGTGGTGCATCAACACACTTATCTTGGCATTAACATTAATGATCATATCAATGATAATCTATATCTTGCGGACATTAACCTAAAATTAAATACAGCCATTTCTCAAGCAAAACTCATATTAACCAACTAGGGCACATTTTCCTGCCTTCCTGTGCTTACTACAATCAGAAGGCTGTTCCAATTCTATTGTATGGTTTGGAGTGCAAAAAGATATTTCAGAAAGCATTGTGGGACAGAAGTCCATCTGTAAATCTTAGGAATGCCTATCTAAGGTTTAGATTCAATTTATGGCCATGCAAAGATATAACTTTGTGGCACGGTCATACTTGGCACTGGCCACAGTCTTGAGCCAAACGCGTTAAAAACGCAACATGGTTCAATAATAAGAAGTAAAAACACTAAAAAGGTAAACTGCCGCCACCAGTTCGTCCTAGGCACACTTGCATAACCACCAAAAATCCTTAGAGGGTGCCTAGAGCCATAAAACAAAAGGACCCCTATGCACGGCACTGTAAAGTACTTGACACAGATAAAAAGTTACCACGAAATGGCAACCTACTCAACGACTAAGGGAACCATTTTCCCAGGACAGTCTCAAGGACGTGTCAGATTCCCCATAAAAAGAGTATCAAAAGTTCACAGGATAGAGCAGAAGGCTGGGCTCCACTGGAAAAAGTCAGACTAGGATAAAAAATAAAAGCAAAATGTTTGGGGGCTCATAAAATGGAAGGAAAGGTGCAGTAAAGAGAAATCAGCACCATTCCCTGGCTTGGAAAGAACAAGAGTGAGCCCCAATTCTACAAGAGGATTGGTAAAAAGGACCCACAGCACTTTCTAAATCTAATGCCCTTGGAACATACTGTTGCTCCGAATATTAATCTCTCATCCAAGAAATTGAGCCGGTTTTGAGACTCTAAGTCACATTCAGGCCCCTGACTGAATACCCTGAAGTTTCACACAACCTGGCTTGCTTCCGAGCACAAGCCACAGGGTAAACCAAGACACCTGGACTAAATATTCTGCTTCTGCTGCAAGACGCCTGCTTAAGAGACAGAGGTAGTGAATCTGTAGACTAAGTGCCCTAGAGGTCAGTAAGGTCCCACATTCATACCTTACATAAGGCACTTTAAAGTAACCAATTTCATTTTATGTTTTTATTGTCTATTTTAATCTTGCCTACATATATGTCCGTCCTCTACAATAGTACCCAGCATGTGTATTCTATACTTCAATAGCCACCATTATCTGTGTACTTTCCTAATAGGGGTGTGTTTTTAGCATTTGCTTTAGCTGTTGGATTTTGTAAAGTGTACATTTTTATAAAACCCTTCCTTGGACAATTATTTTATTTGCTGCCTACCAAACTATTGTTTAGCTGGTTCCTCTTCTAACCCACCTCTTTGCAGAACATAGCCTACCATAGGCCCACAATAACAAAGCATAGGCGAAGGAGGTATAAAACTCACTTTCTACTGCTCTACCTTGACTGAAACCCCACTCAGCAAAATTGTGTTACAAGTTCAGGCATATCTCATTGAAGCCTTTGCTTTCACGCATACTCTTTTATTATTACTATCAGGGTATTTATTGAGCAGCGACCTAACTTCGGAAAGCAATGGTTCACTCAGTCATAGGAGGAAGGACATGGTGAGGGCATATTCTTTTGGCCAGTATTTGGTTCCATCCTAATCAGCATCTCTGTGACCCTGATATTTCAAATGCAAATAAAGCTAGATGAGTAAAATATCTGAAAAACGTATCCCTGGAAAGGCCAGCCATACAGGGCAGGACTAGCGCAAATTAAGAACATTTTTTACAAGCCCACTCCTGCTCTCTAAGGTGCACCTAGTGATTACTGTCCTTTTTCTCTTTCACCAAATAAATATGAATAGGGGTGCCCCTTTAAGCCTGACTGCTTAGGTTTGTTGTATTCCTCCTTTCCTTGAAACTAGCAACGAGAACTGCTAGTTACAGCCCTAATCATGGCAAACCAAATTCCCCCACCACAGGCATTCTTTCTGTTCATCCTCATTACGGGCAACTTTATAAAAGCAATTTTCAGTAGGCAAATAACCAATCATCAAGAGGGCAGGTGGTGAACAGTGAGGTAGCACAGCGATGCGTGCATCAGACCGGCAAATAGGATGCTCAAGACCATGTAAAGAAGAACTCTGAAATTAACTGTTTTGGTCAAGAGGTGCCATTACAAAACTCTGGTTGACCCACCTTTGAGAGGGGATGGGGCTTAAGAGGTGCTTTAAAGCCTTGCATCTGTATGACATGGCCCTGACCCTGGAGAAAGTACAGGCTATAGATTGGCTGGGGCAACATGGCGGACAGCAGGAACATTGGGAGGGGGGGGGGGGGGAGTATAAAGGAGGATGAAGGGAAGAGGGTGATATGGGTTGTTCATTTGAGGCCAAGGAAGGAGAAGGCGGAAAAAGAGAATATATGGAGGAAGGACGGTTTCAGAGAGTCAACAAGGTGAGGCATTGGCTGGTGAGAGAATTTGGTACATGGTTGTCTTGCGAGTATGGTAAGTGAGTGAATGAGACTTCGTGAGACGGTAGGCGGGCGAGTAAGTGGGAGCGAGTAAAATAAGGTGAATGAGAGGATAAAAGGAGAATGACTGGGAGAAAAAGGGGTGTAATAGAGTGGTAGTAGCGGGACTGGAGAAGAGCAGTGAGTGGAAATTAGTAGAGCAGAGAGTAGTGGAGTGTAGCAGGAGAGAAGTGGAGTGTAGTAAGAGAGGAATGGAGGGTAGAATGGAGAGTACAGGTGAAGAGCAGGTTATACAGTGACATCAGAGGGACAGAAAAGAGAGGGGGTGACAGTAAAAGGAAGGGGAAAGCATGAAAGAACATCAGGGCAAGGAGTACAAATGCGTGAGAGATGGGGACAGAGTGAAACCGGGGTGATTGGCAGATCCTTCATCGTGTGGGGCATCAGGTTAGGATCCACTTAGAAATTCCCAGAGGGAGTACGTGATAAGGCAATTGTCTTTATGCCCTCGCCAATAGCCAGTCAGCCTTTAGACTGTAGGGGTTAGCGATCTCTAGTGACCACCTTGGGATTTCGGAATGCCTGCGATAGGGAGGCAAAAGACCATGGAACACTAGAAAGTGAGGAATGGCTGTTAGTGAGATCCAACTCAATCCTTTTAATGAAAACCTTTGAATCATCTTTGAGAGTTGGAGTATTCTTGATGCCATCTGTGACATATGGAATACAAATCTCTTTGTGTTAGCACTTACAAATGTTACTAGTATATGATCCTGATGCAGCCAAGGATCATTCAATAGTATCCTGACCTTGTCAAGAGGGGATGGCAACCTCTCTCAACCTGTGGTTGAAGGCCTACAGGGAGGAATCCAGAGCCAGTCCTACCCCAGAGGGGAACAGCAGCAGTCGGTAGGGCCCCATTTCCTGTCCTCTCCCCAACTGCCCAATTATATATGTGGCGTACCATTTTGCCTCACACCTTGCGGTTGAACCCAAGTGCTGGCCGTGTTCAGAGTAGCAACTGACACGAGAAAAGAGGAAGACATAAAACCCTCAGCGCTTCATGCAATCCATTGAAACACTCGGCTGGAGAGAGAGATAGCATTTTGAGCACCAGAAGCCCTGCTTACATGTCAGGAACCATATACGAGCAGCGTGCAGACAGTGCCGGATGAAAGGAAGCATCAAAAGGAGTAGCCAATGCTTCCACCCAGCCGCTGTTGTGCACTTCACTCCAGCCTCTGGCCACACATGATCAAACAGGTGCAGCCCTCCCAGACCACCAGGAAAATACAGGAAGTAGAGGCTGAACTCACATTAGGGGCGGCCAGGCCAGGTACTCTTCCCACCCACAACATGAACTGGGACATTGCACAACATAAAACAGCCATTGTTGTTCTGTGGTTGCCTCTCAATGAGAATGGGGCGGGGCCCAAGACTTTATGAAAGCCAACTTGTATGTAACACCTCCTGGGCAGGGAAGACAGGGACAGTAGACCAACCAGAGTGCAGGGAGAGGGTTAAGAGAGACCATATTAAGAAGGAAGTTGTGAGTTGTTCGGGTGAGGTCTGAGGAGGTGGGGGTGGCAGACCAAGAGACCAGCAGGAGGAAGAACATTAGAGTGTAGAGATGAATTTTAAAGCAGGTGAGGAATTGGTTAGTGAGTGCAGGCGGTACTGCACTCTATGTGAAAGACTGGCGAATGTGATTAGGAGAGTGTGTGTAGGTAGTGCATGTGAAGTGTGTATGAGTGAAAAGAGGGTGTCTGGGTAGAAGTTAGGGTGGAGAGGGAGCAGGAGAGTGGAGGAGGGAACAGTAGTGTGGAGTGGAAAGCATTTTTGCAGGAGGGTGCAGTAATGTAACGGAGGGAGTAGTGACTTCAAAGGGTGGAGGCAAGAGCGAGGGAGAGACATTGGAGGGACAGCAAAGGGAGTAGAGGAGGTGGGTGAAGTTGGAAGGAGGTAGAGAAGTAAGAGAGAAACATCAGAAAGTGAGCAGGAAATTAGTGCATGGGAGTGATCGGAAGAACACCTAATTGGGGCGTGTGTCTAAGAAGCACAGCCCATTAACCATTTTTAATCAACTAACCACTGGATAGTGCAAGGATAGTCTAGAAAGTCCCTGAGGGAGGTTAGATAGAGAAGGTGTTTGGCTTTTGTGTTTTTATAATCTGGGCAAAATAATAAACAGGATGCAATAAATGTAAACATCAGGATAACTTCTCTGGGGAACAGATCTCACCACTGGGTCACTCAATGGGGTGAATAGCCAAACAACGCATGTGTACAAAGGATATCCTCTGCCTCACCAGAACTGGGCCCTTGGTTTACTCAGCAAACCTCTGTGGTAAAAAGGCCATTCACAGTTTTGTGTTGCAAGTGCCTTCATGCTTCTCACTTGTATCTCCTGTTTTTTGGGCTTTCTGCTTCACTTAAATTGTCCTACTTCCATGTTCTACAAACCTTTCAAGTGTAGCAAGATACTGCATTCTGAGTCTCTGGCCCTCCTTGGGAACCTGCATTCGAAGACCAAGCAAAGGGTAAAGCTTTGGCATGCTGTCTCATAAAAGGCCAGATATTTTAGAGAAAAGCAGACAAGACTGACCTGTAGGTCCACCTCTAGATTACCACAACATCACGCCCTTGTTTCTCAGAGTCTGCTTTCACTCTCCATTCTCCTCCTTGTAGCGATCTTATGCCCAACGGTGGGCTGGGCTCTCTTATTCTATAACCTTGCACCTCCTTCAGGCTTCTTTCCATGTCTGTTTCTACACCTATCACAGGCTCATCCTTTTCAGACTCAGGGGTTGCCCACTTACATTCAACTCAACCTCCATGTGCCTCCTTTTCCAGCCTACACCCTCTTTCTCCTACACCATCTAGCTTCCTTGTAAGGTCCAACCCGCCTCCGCTTCAATTCTTCTCAACTCAAGACCTTCCTTGCCTTCACTAGAATGCACGCTGAGGTGTTATTGAACGTAAAAGCACAGTATCATTGGCTTCTATGTTAACCTATATGACAGATTTTGCCTTATCTTGCCTCATTAATATTGAAAGTATGTCACTAGTATCTATTTTCTGCAAGTAGTTTCACAGCAGCTTTCAATGTTGTGCTTCTGTAGACAGTTGTGAGTAACATACACATTAATTGCTCATCTAAATTTCATTTTCACGCCAGAAATGCAAATAATAATGAACATCAAAATAAAAACAAGTTAGAATTTATAACATCCGTTATCCATGCTACCTTATTACACATTATACCAACACATACAATGTGAATTCTTCTCATTAAAACTATCCCTGAGGTGAAACCCTCTGATCCTCAGGTCTGTACAAAATATTTCAACTGGTGATGTAGTCAGGACAGCAACTGTTGCACCATTGATGAAGGGATGTTAGCAATGTCAAAGTGTTCATGTAAAGTGTTTCAGGTCAATCGGAGGGCACAATGAACCCACAATCCCCATGTACAGGAGGTGCAGCAGCATTAACATTGCTATTTAAGCCATGCCTACATTTCCAACATGTTTCATACTGTGCCTTATAGTTCACAACAAATTAATGTATGATTTGATGCCCGACTGCAAGATATACTGTAATAATTACAGTTATTTTGTTTAAATAGCATTGAACAGCATCGAATAACAAGCACACAAAAATGCCAAGTTCATGTACCCATTTGGGCTCCAGCAGCTGTTGAGATTCCATTGTAGCTTGGCAAAGCAGCGTTATCCTATTGCACACTGGCAGGGCTTGAGGTTAGACGAAACAGAATGGCAGCATAACTGGTCAGCAGCTTCTTTTCATCTGGAAACTTCCAGATAGTTGAAAAAGGATCAAGCAAATAAAAAAAAAAAAAGGTACAAAAATAAAAAATGTCTGGGTTTGTATTGGCCTGATGAAAGTAAACACTTTACTGTAACCAAAATGAAGAACTTTGCAGAAGGGGTGTCGAGTGAGTAAACACAAGTGGCCAAAATGCAGTGATTTGTGACGTGTACACACATTGTCCATTTGTAGTTCCAGCTTCAAAGTCTGCATAACCTCAGGGTTGAGTGTCCTCAGCTGAATTCGGTCTGCTTGACACCTGAAATGTCACCAGACTGTGGAAGTAGGAATGAGACAGGGCGAAATAAGCAGATATTCTTTTTGATGGGTTGAATGTCAAACATTTCTGTAAAAAAAATGAAAGATTCTATATAGTGAAATACAATAACAATAATATCTTTGTGTTCAGTTTGTAAGAACTTTTTACAAAAGCAATTAAAATACACACACACATATATATATATATATATATATAAAAAAATCCAATAAAAACACACAACATACACAGAAAGTCAATATTTGACAAGCACACACCAGCTATCACGTTCAGCGTCAAACTCAAAAACAGGACTCAGAGTCAGAACGGTTTAACCTATGAACACCTCCTTTGATCTTAGCCATCCTTGATAAAGGGCTAGATGCGCAGAGGTAGAAACATTGCTCAAACAGTATGCCCAAAATGACTTGGATTATATTGAAACACCGTTGTGTACCAGGGACCCAAGCTCCTTGATGTACATAGGACCTAGGCCGGCACAGCTAGTAAGGATGTGCCTATGGGTTTCAAGAATGTCATTCCTATAGCAAATTCAACAGTATCTCTCATTGTAGGCGAGATTATGCTGCGCACCACAATATGATATGGCATTTATGATGCGCCAATAGAGCGAAGTGGTAACTGGTTTATGCGTAACAGTATAAGAAAGCGGCATACAGCTGGATGCAGACATACAAGCATAAAAGACTGGTTTCAGATAATTGTATGTTACTTCCGCTGCCAGCATATAATGCTTCAAGGTATACAGAAGCTCAAAATTGGCATTCCAGTCCCACAGATTACGTTTTCTTTTTTTAAATCAGTGGCAAGTCCTCCCAACGAGGATGCTGAGTCGATCTGGGGAACCCAATCCCTAGTCTTAAATAGTTCCTGCATAGAAGCCTCATACTCTCTCCCCATCCGTGTACCCCCAGAGCCTTCTCCCGACAAGCTGAGAATCGGACATTTAGGAGCAGCTCTGGTTTTAATGTACATCCCACGCTTCGTAAGGACCATCCCTCGAAGGGAGATGATACCCAATTCCAAGCGCAGATGTTCCATGGATACCGATTGGGGTAGTTGCAGCATCTTCTGCCATAACAAAGCTTCAGTTCGCTTTAACCACACGCAGTTGTTCATGTTCAGAGATTCAAGCCCATACAAGACTGTGGGGCAAAAACAATGATTGTATAACTTTAAGACCCCTTTCATAGTAAACCCAGCCGTCTGAGTTGCTAATCTGTAAATTAAACCCACCAGTTCAGTCAGTCAGTACGCTTTATTCAGCAAATACATCATAAAAATGAATTACATAAAACAATTAAATATCAATTAATGGTGGACATCAATATAAAATACAAAGTTCATCAAATATCGTCATTATAGGGCACAGGCAGCAAAAAAAGCTAAAAGCCAACATGGATAAATCAATTGACTTGAGGCAACATCCTACGCAACCAAGGATGATACATTTGGCTACGAAGTATACATTGTTCGCTACAGCCGTAGATTTACATAGGTTAGTTGCTTCTTGCATGGTTTTCAGGGATGCTTTTCTGAATAGTGGTAACAAATAAATCTTCCTCAAATCACAGTAGCACTCACAAAAGAGCAAACAATTAGTAACATATGTTGTCTCAAGACCACATTTTGGACATGTTTCAGTATTGCTACACCTCCATCCACTTGTGAAGGATGCAAACTTCAGCGTACCAGTTCTAAACTCCAGAAATAGTGTATGGGCCCGGGCAGGTGAAATCAGGTCCAGGTATCGCTCTCCACCTAAAATTTGTTTCGTGGAGAGATATGCCAAGCCTACTTTCAGGTTCAGACATGAGGCAATGAGATGTTCTTGCTTGGATCTTGCGTTCGACAAACTGCTTAATGTCTCCTTTGAGACCACTGCATAGGTTGTCCAGATTATGTCACAATTCTTCCATGCCAGCCAGTTTAAGATGTTGCCTAACACGAGCCGACCATTGAAGTGAACGTCCATCAGGGTAGTTCATCAGATCTATATATGCTGCTTTGTACTTAACCAGCGCAGGAGACCCCTAAAGTCTGAGGCAGTAAAAAAACAGTTTCTATGCCAACTGATGGATAATAGGGTCGAGTCCACATTCAATATGGAGCGGGGCATTAGGAAAGCTGTACAGCAATCTAAATTGCTTTTTCAGAAATGTGTTTACTGCTGCTTCTAATTTTGAGAACTTAGTGTGACCCCAGATCTCCGCTCCATAGAGTACAGCTGGTACGGTCTGGATGGAGTAGATATTTATCGCTGGTGTCACTGCTCCCTCTCCATGGGAAATGAAAAATGTTTTAAAGCCAACACCATTTCTTTCAAGGATAGACTATGACCTGTTTGTCAGAGCTGCCCATGGCCCTGTATCTATGAACCTCACTCCTAAGTAGTCATAATAGGTGACTTGTTCTAATACAGTGGAGTCAACCTCCAATTGTAGTGACACAGGCTTGGTTCTCTTCGGTCTAAACACTAGGACCTTGGTTTTGGTCCTATTGAGCGTCAAATCCAGCTGTGAGCACTTGGCTATGAAACGTTCCAGGCCTTTTTTGATCCCACAGGCGAAGTAGCCAGCAGAACTGAGTCATCAGCAAAGAATAATGCCGGATAGACGTCCGTTCCGTGTTTGGAAGGGTCCAGCTCACCTCTGGAACATTCTGCCACCAGGTCCAGGATGATTTCAGTGAGACGGAACAGGAGCGGGGCAAGTACACAGCCCTGCCATACACCTCTGTTAACCTGGAAGTGCTTCGTCGTTTCCCCTCCCGGCCCCCACCTCACTACCGCTGAGTGGTTGGAGTAAAGCTTGGAGATCAGGGATGCCAACTCACCCGGAACCCCATGACTCAGGACCTGCCATAACTGGGCCCTGGGTACACTGTCAAAGGCCGCCTCGAGGTCTATAAACCAGCATAAACCTGCAAACGTTTCAACACAGTGGATTTCTGGATTATGGTAGACAAGCGGAAGCACTGATCTATTGTGCTTGGCCCTTGTTGAAATGAGGCCTGAAGATGGGAGATCAGTCCATTACCCACCACCCACTTCTACAGGTGTTGTACCACCACCTTGGCAAATAGTTTTCCTGTGGTGTCAAGCAGTGAAATGGGCCTACAGTTATCCGGGTTCTGTCTTCCCCATTTTTTATATATGGGTACTATCTCTGCCTGTGGCCAAGATTCCAGGATACCATTGCAGCTAGCCACTGCTTAAAATAGCCCTGACAGGATTGGAACCCAAAATTCAGGCTCCAGCTTCAGGAAATCGATAACAATGTTATCAGGACCAGGTGCCTTCCTCCCTTTGCAATTTGGCAAGGCTTTTTTTTAACTGCTACTATGGTAATAACAATAGACGGCTTAGTACAGTCAGTCAACATGTGACCCGCCTCTAACGAACCGTCAAGGTCATGGTCTTCTATGAGATTCACCTCCAGTTGTTTGGCCTTCCTGGTTTTAGCTTCAAGTATTAACAAATAATCCCCAGTAGAGGAAAACTCAAGGCCCAAATACACAACTGTTAGTATATTCTTTTTTTTTAAACTTTTAGTTTTATTGGCAGAGGTTCACAGTAGACCCACATGTTAGAGCGCAAGGTGTATATATAGCAAGTATACTATAGAGCAATACATTAGTCAAAATACAGCAATCACAACAATATAAGCATGACATTTATGGGAAGAGCAGAGTACAGTAGCTCATAATGTGCAGACAGTTCCTGATGGGGCCGGGAACGAGCCAGCCTCGGGTGTCTTTTCCCCTTGATTGTTTAGGTAGGTAGTGAATACAACCCAGATGTTCTTGGAGCGGGAGTGAGCAGGGAGGATGGTAAAGTATTCTTCCTCACAATTTCGGGACCAAGTGAGCAATTGCAGCCATTTCTGAAAAACCAGCGGGGGGGAGTGAGGGGGGGGGGGGGCTTTTCCAACTCTGAAGTATACATTTCTTAGCTACCATACAACTTATGTTGAGGAATTTGGCCATGCTGTCATCAGTTTTCCACACCCCAAACAAGATCCCCAAGGGGTCAGGGTCAATTACAGTGTCAGCAACTTCGGCAAGTGTTTCTGAGATTGTTTCCCAGAATTCCACCAGTTTATTGCAGGACCAGAACATATGCAAATGATCCGCCTTCTCCGCATTGCAGCGGGCAGGAGTGTACAGTGGTATGGATGAACCTAGAGGTCCTATGTGGGTTACAATACAATCTATTCAAGAGTTTATATTGCATGACGCGGTAGCGGAAGTTAAGGGAAACCTTTTGAGTATGTAGGCACATTTTCTCCCACACCTGGTCAGAGATTTCCAGGCCCAGTTCCGTCGCCCACTCACCGCACGCCCCGAGAGTCTGAATCGGTAAAATGTCCTGTAATATCTTGAACAACGAGGAGACAACGCCACAGGCACCGCCCGAGTTGGCAATGTATGCGATCGCTGGGGTGTCAGGGGGCTCATTGGGGAAGGAGGGCCATTTAGTTTGGAATGCAGCCCGGAGCCTATAATATTCAAAGGTCTCCAAGGCAGATCCAGTGTGTCCGGGTTTCCAAGTCTCGGGGTCAATGAACCTGCCATCGGGGTAGAAATCAGACAATGCCTGGTATCCTAGAGCCCCCCAGTGTCGAGCTAGAGCGATGTTGTGTGTCGGTTCCAAACCGGGGAAGGCCCACACAGCAAGCCATTTATAGTATGGAGGAGATTCAACTGCTGAGTGTAGCAAACAGGTCCAGGCACGAAGAGTCGCACTGATTCGATCAATGGGGGAGCCAGGTGTATAGTGCTGGTGTAGTATGAGGGACATTATGTTGATGCTGGCAGCCACCAGACTCTCCAACTTAACATGCGGACGGGCTGGAGAGCCAGGGTACCAGTGAGAGGCGTTTGGGCCTGGGCCGCAATCCAATAAAGTGTTAGATCGGGAGCTGTGAACCCCCTTGTTTGTATGGGAGCACCATATCAGCCCATTTCTTGTGCACCGCGCCGGAGTGCCATAGGAACTGTGCACATAGCGTATGTAGTTTAGTGAAATATTTCCCCCCAGGCCATATGGGCACGTTACTGAAGGTGTAAAGCAGCTTGGGGAGTAAGACCATTTTGATGAGGGAGAGTCGACCGGCCATTGACAATGGGAGGGATCGGCACTGCAAGATTTTCGTCTCGACTGTTTGTGCCACCGTCGGGTAGTTATCAGCAAGCAAGGTAAGTTTGGTTAGGGATATCAGGACTCCCAAGTATCTAATAACGTCAGGGGACCAGCGTAGAGGGTATTCGGTAGTAGGTTGGTGGGTGGTGTTAGTGAGCGGGAACACCTAAGACTTTGAGTAGTTCATTGTAAACCCTCAGTAGGTACCGATACGCGTGATGTCTATTAATATGGGGTTGAGATGAGTGGTGGGGTCCCTAATGTATAGTAATACATCATTCGCATACAGGGATATAATTTCAGGGGTGTCTTTCAGTCTTATTCCCCTGTGGGCAAGGCGTGCATGGATGTGATCCGCCATTGGCTCTATTACTAGAGCGAAGAGGATAGGGGAGAACGGGCAACCCTGACGGGTACCCCTAAAGAGTGTGAACAAGTTAGATATCAATGAGTTAGCGCGCACTCGCGCCATGGGAGAGGTGTATTATAATTTAATGTATCCAATCATATTCGGGCCAACGCCCATTGTTTCCAGCACCAGCTACATGTACCTTTCACAAGACCATGTCGAACGAATGCCTTCTGAGCGTCGAGCGTGACCGCCACGGCTTGTGCATCCTGGTCAATACAGGACATTACATTAAACAGCCTCCGGATGTTATGGGAAGCCTCAGTGTTTCTGAGATTGTTTCCCAGAATTCCACCAGTTTATTGCAGGACCAGAACATATGCAAATGATCCGCCTTCTCCGCATTGCAGCGGGGCAGGAGTGTACAGTGGTATGGATGAACCTAGAGGTCCTATGAGGGTTACAATACAATCTATTCAAGAGTTTATATTGCATGACGCGGTAGCGGAAGTTAAGGGAAACCTTTTGAGTATGTAGGCACATTTTCTCCCACACCTGGTCAGAGATTTCCAGGCCCAGTTCCGTCGCCCACTCACCGCACGCCCCGAGAGTCTGAATCGGTACAATGTCCTGTAATATCTTGAACAACGAGGAGACAACGCCACAGGCACCGCCCGAGTTGGCAATGTATGCGATCGCTGGGGTGTCAGGGGGCTCATTGGGGAAGGAGGGCCATTTAGTTTGGCATGCAGCCCGGAGCCTATAATATTCAAAGGTCTCCAAGGCAGATCCAGTGTGTCCGGGTTTCCAAGTCTCGGGGTCAATGAACCTGCCATCGGGGTAGAAATCAGACAATGCCTGGTATCCTAGAGCCCTCCAATGTCGAGCTAGAGCGATGTTGTGTGTCGGTTCCAAACCGGGGAAGGCCCACACAGGAAGCCATTTATAGTATGGAGGAGATTCAACTGCTGAGTGTAGCAAACAGGTCCAGGCACGAAGAGTCGCACTGATTCGATCAATGGGGGAGCCAGGTGTATAGTGCTGGTGTAGTATGAGGGACATTATGTTGATGCTGGCAGCCACCAGACTCTCCAATTTAACATGCGGACGGGCTGGAGAGCTAGGGTACCAGTGAGAGGCGTTTGGGCCTGGGCCGCAATCCAATAAAGTGTTAGATCGGGAGCTGTGAACCCCCTTGTTTGTATGGGAGCACCATATCAGCCCATTTCTTGTGCACCGCGCCGGAGTGCCATAGGAACTGTGCACATAGCGTATGTAGTTTAGTGAAATATTTCCCCCCAGGCCATATGGGCACGTTACTGAAGGTGTAAAGCAGCTTGGGGAGTAAGACCATTTTGATGAGGGAGAGTCGACCGGCCATTGACAATGGGAGGGATCGGCACTGCAAGATTTTCGTCTCGACTGTTTGTGCCACCGTCGGGTAGTTATCAGCAAGCAAGGTAAGTTTGGTTAGGGATATCGGGACTCCCAAGTATCTAATACCGTCAGGGGACCAGTGTAGAGGGTATTCGGTAGTAGGTTGGTGGGTGGTGTTAGTGAGCGGGAACACCTCAGACTTTGAGTAGTTCATTGTAAACCCTGAGTAGGTACCGATACGCGTGATGTCTATTAATATGGGGTTGAGATGAGTGGTGGGGTCCCTAATGTATAGTAATACATCATTCGCATACAGGGATATAATTTCAGGGGTGTCTTTCAGTCTTATTCCCCTGTGGGCAAGGCGTGCATGGATGTGATCCGCCATTGGCTCTATTACTAGAGCGAAGAGGATAGGGGAGAACGGGCAACCCTGATGGGTACCCCTAAAGAGTGTGAACAAGTTAGATGTCAATGAGTTAGCGCGCACTCGCGCCATGGGAGAGGTGTATTATAATTTAATGTATCCAATCATATTCGGGCCAACGCCCATTGTTTCCAGCACCAGCTACATGTACCTTTCACAAGACCATGTCGAACGAATGCCTTCTGAGCGTCGAGCGTGACCGCCACGGCTTGTGCATCCTGGTCAATACAGGACATTACATTAAACAGCCTCCGGATGTTATGGGAAGCCTGCTTGATCCTCATGAACCAAATACGTCATGATCGCGAGGAAGCGGTTCGCTATGATTTTGGCAAACATTTTTGTATCAAGGTTCATGAGGGAGAGTGGTCTGTATGACCCACATTCGTCGTCAGGTTTGCCAGGCTTAAGCAATACCGTAATGACAGCTTCACGTAAAGAGGGGGGGGGTGGACAAGTGGAGCGACTCATCCCAGACCTCAAGCAACCTGGGAGCCAGTATAGCAATGTGTTCTTGATAAAATTCTGTGGTGAGCCCATCAGGGCCCGGAGCTTTACCCTTGGGTAAGTCTGAGATAGCTCTAACAATCTCATCTAAGGTGATTGGAGAGTCAAGTTGGTCTCTGGTAGGGGAGGAGATACATGTGGTGGGTATTTGGTCAAGCATCTCACGCATGTGTAGTTCAGTATGTTCGGCGGGTTGGGAGTAAAGGGACCTGTAGAAGTCAGTGAATCTGTCTAGTATCTGTTGGTCCGTCCATTGTGTATTACCCTCCTCGTCCTTAATAGTAGTGATCTGTGCCTGGCCAGATTCTGTCCTCACCAGCGTCGCTAATGTTTTTCCCAGGTCTATCACCCTCACCATATTTCCTAGCAGTCTGCGGGCGTCTAAAATATTGAACTTCATTGGTGGCAAGTGCGTTGTATGTCTGGAGTTCTTCGCTAATTTGAGCGAGTTTGGCGGGATCAGCACCAGCAGAGCATTGCAGCTCTAATTGTTCCAATTTGGACTCAGAACGACAGAGGGCAGCTCTTATCGCTTTCAGCACTCCCGCTTCCCTGGATATAGACATCCCCCTGATATATGCTTTGAAGGCGTTCCACCTGACCCCAGCGGACGTGGCCTGGAGGGTGTTGTGCTCAAAGAAAGACCCCATATCAGCCAGGATCTTAGCCTTGAACACAATATCCTTGAGGGCCTCAGATTTAAAGCGCCAGGTGCTGAACGTCGGGACAGGTGCTCCCAGTTCCACCAATAAGGTGATTGGGGCGTGGTCAGACAATGTGCGGGACAAGATCTGTGCCCCCCTCGACCCTGCCCATGATTTCACTTGACACTAGGAACAGATCTATTCTGAAGGAGCTATCATGGGCTGACGAGTAATAAGCATATTCCCGACGTTGAGGGTATAGTGCCCTTCAGTCGTCACGGACGCTGAGGGTTGTGATGTGGCCATGTAGTCCGAGTGTCGCGCCAGACAAGGATCGGACAGCGGTCCCGGTCCTGCCCAGGACAGTATACAAAATGAGGTTCATGTCACCCTCCCACATAACCTGGACACCCACGTAGCCCAGCAGTATGGTTGCGACAGTATCAAAAAACTCCGGGGAGTCTACATTAGGGCCACAGGAGTTCACAAGCAGATACTCCTTGTTCACTATCGTGCAGTGTAATATGACATAACGTCCATCGGGATCTATGTAGATCTTGTGTAATACAAATTTGATAGATTTACGAACCATCGTGAGCACACCCCTGGCCTGGGTGGAGTAGGAAGTGAAGTACCTGGCAGAGCCCCAGGACGTAGCCATGGATCGACCATTGGAGGGCGTTTCCTGCAGGAGCAGTATCTTGCAGCCATGCCTATTAGCGTAGGCCATAATTTTGTGAGCCTTGGTGTCCCCGGACGTTCCAGGACATTATGACAGTGGGCATTTCAGCAATTTAGGACCCATCCCAGAACACCTGCTGCAACCTGCATTTGTAGTTCGCAAGGTCACCGCTTGGGTGCTTATCACCCCATGTCTCAACGCAAGCGCCGTAATTTCCCAGGTCATCACGATGTTCTCAATCCTGTGTACATTCCAGAGCATTGTTTGGACAGTACAGCATTGCCTCAATGAACATCCCAGTTCCTGTAATTGTGTATGCTCTTGTAATTAGAGCTGAAAATGCGCTTATGTCTCTTCAATGAGTGTGTTGTGTTACCTTGTGAGCCTTTTTGGAATAACACCCCATCGCCCACCACCCTCACCGCCAAACCCCAACTAGCTGTGTGAACATCACCCCCCACTTACCTGCACACAGTTGAGCCATCCCCAACTTGGCCCAACATACACGGAAGCCCAACTGGGGCAAACCGGCAAAAAAGGCATATCTAAGAACAGTGCAATCGCAGTGGGGTGCGCATTGCCGTGCACAAGCACGCTTAGAACACGTAATGTTCTGTTACAAAACAAACAGTATTAGCAGTCATCCAGTGCTTGCCCCTCCATCTTTAAGTGAGGAGTAGAGTCCATTCTGTGGGACATTAAGGCAGTGCAGTTTAATCATTGGTGAAACAACAGGTATAAGCAGGGTAGACAATCCAGTTTTTACATTAGCACAGCAGCGTGTACCCCCTAGGGACTGAATTTCACATGAACAGTAAGAACAATGTGGCAGGGTACATTGCATGGCTGAGCTTAGTTGCAGGCGCAATGCCGATGGCCAGGATGGTGCTCGATTGACATGTGAGTAGGAGACTCAGAGGACACGGGCCAAGGTTAGAGCTCAATCATTGTCCATATGGTCATCAGCAGGAGCATGTAAGGGGACATGTGCTTTTATGAATTTCACCGCCTCCGACGGCACCGTAAATAAGTACAGTTTGTTGTTGAATGTGAACTTCAAGCGCGCAGGGAATAATATGGCATAGGGAATGTTCCTCTCTCTAAGCAATTTTTTAACTCCAAGGAACTGGTGGCGCTCCTGTTGCACTCCAGTCGAAAAATTCAGAAATATTCTGATCACTTGTGACTCCAGTCTGAGTTCTCCCTTCTCTCGTGCCAGTCCGAGAATCTTGTCACAGTCTTTAAAACTTAGGATTTTCGCAATAATAGGCCTAGGGAAGTCCCATGGTTTGGGGCGCGGAGTTAGCGCTCTGTGAGCTCTCTCAACATTAAAGAAAGGGGACAGGTCGGGATTGCCCAGCAGTTCCTTAAGAAGATTCTCGGTTGCCAGTTCGAGCGCATTCTCCGGAACCCCAATAATGCGTATATTGTTTCTACGTGATCTGGATTCGAGATCATCACATTTGGCTTTGACTGACTTCATATCAGGGACCAGAGTGGTCACTGTGTCCTGTAGCGTAGTTATGTTGTCCTCATTGGTGCCCATCTTGGTTTAAGCTTCCGCGATTCTCGAACCCTGTTGGTCCATTTTGGCTTTGAGTGATGCAACATTCGCATTAATGTCATCTAAATTTTCATGGAAGGCCGTGAAATCCCTGGCCATTGACTCCATCATAACAGTTAAATCTGTGGCCGGAGCCTCTATGGGAACCATCTCGTCCACCTGATCACATGATGTTTGGGCTGCATCCAGCCTTGGGGTCAATTTTGTGAATTTGTCCATGGCACCGGTCTTATTTGAATTCCTGGATCTGTTGGACATCGTGCAAGATGGTGGCTGAGTCCCCAGCTCTCAGAGTAGGGTATTAAGCAGCAGAAAAGACGTGTGGCGCAGGGAAATGGGAGCCAGACAGGACCCACCAGTCACTCAGTTTCACGGGTCTTGGGCAAGTCTCGGATGGTAAGTCAGGCCACCAATCCCCAGGTGGGGCTCCACAGTATTTAGAGCAGCGCCCCTGTCGCACGCATCAGCGGGGGTCCGCAGCTCTGACAGGCGGGGGCCGCCGGTGCCTCCAGTAAGTGATTGAAAGAGGCAATGCAGGGAGACCAGGAGAAAAGACAGCTTAGTTGACTCGTATTGAGGGCCCCACCGCAGGTATAGCACAGTGCAGACACAGGTATGGTGACCAGGGCCAGGAAAACGCAAGGATCAGCTGCCACGGGGGAATGGAGCAGCAGCAGCGAGGTCGAGGGACGGTGGAGGGAAGCACCACATATTTATCCCACCAGCTCCTCACCTGATGGGTAGCAGGCTGTTCAAGTATCGGATGATAGAGAGCCCGCAGGGAGCACGTGAAAATCTCGCGCAGGACACAGGGAGGGAGTGCAGCCGCGCACCCCCGAGGAACTCCAGAGGGACGGAGCGCCCCGTCCCGCCACCACAAGTCTCTGCCCTCCGGGACCAGGAGCCGAGCCGCTCCGGCAGCAGCGCTGCAGCAGGCTCAGGAGGCAGCAGGAGATTCTCTGCCCTCCGGATCCGGCGAAAAGGGGGGCAAGGTGCCGCGTAGCAGAGCGGCCCCAGCAGCCGCACAATCGGCTGGCCCAGTCCCAAGCACGGGCCGCTGGCGGTCATCGGGAACAGGCGCCGCCTCAGCGCAGGACAGCGTATCACCCGAGGCAGCCCCGGTCTCACAGCCGCTCAGCGCATCACTCTGCACAAGACGCCGGAGCCGAGCACCCAAGCGGGCAGGGATACCAGCAGGTGGGCAGTCCCAGTGCGCATACGGTGCCAGCCTCACAGGCACCAGGATAGCAGGAGCAATCAGCGTCATCAGGGGGTGGCACCCAGCAGCCCGCCGCACGCCTCCACGGCCACCGAGGCCCAGGCCCAAACCAATGCCGGGGAGCAGCAAAACGGGCTGTAAAACGGCCCGGGTACTGATTCCAAACCAAATTTCACGTGCAGGTAGCCCCAGATGTCAGCAGGGCAGGGGAACGAGTGTAAAGGCAGGATGATGTGGATGACCGCAAAGGTCCACGGATAAGATGCGACTGTGCTCGGAGCTACAAAGCTAAGCAGCCATTTTGTCAGCTGCTCAACAGTGCCCCCAACTGTTAGTATATTCAATGTTACCTTGGATGGTACTCATGTTCACTCTATCGTACGGCGAGTAACTAGCGTCACTTTTGTTTTGTTTAGGTTAATGATCAGGTCGTTCTCCAAACTGTAGGTCTGCAACTCATTTATCATATTTCTCATACCTGGGAAAATACTGTCAAAAACGACCAAATCCTCTGCATATAAGTGAGATGATATCTTGGAATCCCCCACTGTAGGCAGACAACTAGGTCCGACAGATATGAATTAAATAGTAGGGGCCCACAACCTTGCTTGACTCCGCTGCCGAGTCGGGTTGATGTTGTAGTTACCCCTTCATGATTCAAGCGTACTTTGGCAGAGGTATTAGTATGAAATAGTATAAGGATTTCGAAGATCAACTAGGACATCCCAACACTTTCAGCTTTGCCCACATCTTGCGCCAGTTGACACAGTCAAATGTGGATGTAAAATCTATAAATGCAACATAAAGACTAGCTGCCATCCCAGCTCTGACCCTTTGCACAAGTACATCCACCAGTCTGAGGTTATGAGAGGTGGATGAGCCTGGCCGAAAGCCGGTCGGGAATGGGTACAGCAAGTTCTTAGTCTCCACCCAAATCCATAGGGCCATTAAAACCAAAGTAGCAAACAGTTTGCCTGTAGAATCAAGTAAGGAGAGGAGCCTGTAGTTAGCAGGTAGCTCTCTATCCCCTTTCTTGAATACTGGAATCAAGATAGAACAGCACCAGGAATGGGGTAGTCTATGTTCCTGATATACTCTATCAAACAATAGACGTGAAATTGAGGACCAACCATCCGCGTCACACCTGAATACAGAGTTCAAAGGTATTACCCAAATTGTTCGAACACAATTGTTCGAATGACCGAATGTCAAGGGTCCGAATTGACCTTTACACAATTGACCATATATATATATATATATATATATATATATATATATATATATATATATATATATATATATATATATATATATATAAATATATAATGGAGGTTGCGGGGGGTTTCCCCCCTCATATATGTAACAATTGACCTTCACAATTCGGTCAATTGTGCAAAGGTCAATTGTAATTCGAACAATTGTAATTCAAACAATTCGTCTACAACTGAGTTCAAAGGCCATTTGGGCCAGCGGCCCTAGAAGGTTTAAGTTGTCTAATAGCATCCCCTATATCCATTTTACTACATGAAAGCGGACACTTCTCTGCTTCAGTTTCAATTTCAGTGCCTTCAGTAGGGTGCTGGCTAGAACCAATATGTTGTATCCAGCACTTGTCCGAGATCGGATCAATGATAAACTAAAGTTCCCCTTGGCTTTGGATAAGAGTTGCCATACGGAGCGCGTATCTGTACCCGCCAAGACCTGTACCATGTGTTGCCATTTGGCGTTGGCCTCAGACCTTTTCTACCTACACAACCACCTTCTGTACCTCTATTTAGGCCTTGCGATTAGAGCCTTCAATTTATTTGACAGACCCAAAGATGTTCTAAGTGCTGTGATCACTCTACGCATAAGCCGTTTGGCATCACATATCTTAATATCAAATTGAGATGATGTTCTTCTACCACATACCATGGAGTTTCTAATAGTCACTGATCCATAATTAAGGATTAAGTCTGAAAGCTACTGCATGATCCCATCTGCACATCATTGCTGCAAGTACACAGTTTAAAAAGGAAATACTCTCTCAGCAGCCGTAGAAATACTCTCTGCATTCTTAGTAGTCCAACGAATGCGAATCCTGCCGTGGCCGACCATGGTGTCCCCAGTTATCATTTGGACATTGGGTTCTTTCCAGTCAAGGGAAAGTAATACTGCCAGGAGCGCATGATCACTATAGGTGTTTGTGAGAACTAAAAAACAAGCACCCTATTTAGCATAGTCAAAATCACCACCCATAATAACCAGCTTATGCTCTGGGCTAGCAAGCCAGTGAGTGGGTACCAGATCAATTGAGTCAAAGATAGCTTTCGTTAAATCATTACCGGGAGGATCATAGATGTTTAAGGCCAGCAACGCTTTTCTCCCTGAGGCAATACCAGGATACACCTCAATGAACATCAAGTTTCCTTTCGAAATTTCTACCCTGAGCCTTCTGGAGTTAAAACGCTGCTTTATGCACACTAAAACCTCCCAAGACGGTCGCCCCTTAGGGCTGCACACAACATTTTCTTGATGAACATCATGATAGCCAGCAACAGCAATAGATATGTCAAGAAAGTCTACAGCAACATAAAGATGTCATAATTCACTAACAAACATACAATCAAGCCCCCACTAGAGGTAAAATGAGAGAACCCTTGTATATTCCAGCAAGCCACTGACACAGTTCATTTAGAGGTGGTAGTCAGAGATGGGAGCACGCTTCAAAGCCATTCCCAGCCATAGTTGTTGTCATAGATGGTGTCCTTTGAAGGTGAACCGGACTGCACTAAGCCCAGATGCCCTTTGCTGCAAGTAGGACAGCAACTCAACTAGATGCTGAAAGACTAACAGGGGATACATCAAGGACATAACAAATGTTACACAATGATTCAGTCTAGGTACAGACCACAGTTGTAGTCTCGGGTAAGTAACAATGAATACGAGATATGTTACGCCCTTAAATTTCAGGGGCTCAACTAAAGTCAAAGTCAGAAGAGTTCAAGAAACCTAAGAAAGGTATTCTATGCAAAACTTGCCAGCAGCTCTGAGCGATTCAGCCTCTTCTTGGTGGAATCAGCGGTCTCGACCCCTGTGGTGAACATTTTGGGGTCAAGAACAGTAACTGACGTGGTGGTTAGGTTATGGCCGGGTACATTCGATTGACCCTGGCCTGATCTCAGGCTGCCATCACTTTGCCCGTGCATAACCACCTGGCCATCCAGGGGCAATACCCGCTCCTCTTCACTTGCTTCACTTTCCACAGAAATCTCTGCTTCTTCCACTGTCACAAGATGGTGAAGGTGGTACCAGCATTTTTCAGAGACCTTTTTGCCTGCGTAGACCCACTCTTTCTCTGCGTCTTGTTTCTGATGGAAGAAACCGGTTGCAATGTGGCATTTAGGGGGTCAGTAGTCACCACAGGTGTGACCTGAATAAAGTTAGACCCGTTGTATGCTTGCAGTTTCGGCAAGCACCTCTGCCTCCTAGTGAAATATAGGGAGTCAGTGAGATTATCTTTGGAAGACATGTCAGCCTTCCCTACCATCTCAACCACATCATGTCCACAATTTAGATCATCTTCAGGTACAGTACAAGAAGCCAACCTCAGGACAGTCCGTTCAGCACACCCTGTGCCAGCAGGTCTTGGTGAATTCGCCCACACAGCTTAATTCAAATTTTTAGGGCAAACTGCATGATCCCCAGTCCTGGAATAATCGGGGAATCCGGTGACCATAAGTTGTCATCATCGCCAATGCTGGATGACAGTTGGGCAGTAGTGCCAACCACATTACCCTCGTTCACAGAATCTGGGAAGAACACTAGAATGTCTTGTAGCTAAAGTCAGTAAGGCGTGCTGTGCACAGTCTCCTGCTGCCATCCCAATTACTGAAGGACCTTGCACTCTCGCCGGGCTAATATGTTCATTGCGTGCCTTCCTGCTTTTGTAAGGATGGCTGCAGAGATTATAAAATGTTGCTTTTTGAACTTACTTCCCCTGCACACTACCTGGTATATATATAATACCCGGGTGAACAAAAAGGGCAATGGCAGCATGTACCACGCCAAGCTACTGGTATCGCTTCCACTCCACTGGGCTTTGGAAAAAACACCAATTTAGGACAGCTCAGGGAACCCAACAAAAGGGGCCCCACAATCACTCAGTATAGAGTAGTGAGAATTGGCCCAGAGGCAAGGACCATCCAAGCCAGATCAGTAATATACAATATACCAGGGAAACAATATATGGCACACTTGCCTGACCCCGGTCAGGCGCGACCATATACACAGACCAAAGCCGGCAATTACTCAGAGCCCAGCCGGCACCAGTGAGGCCCTTAGTCCAATGCACCAGTGTCTCCAGTTCGCAAACGCCCTCACTGCCCGTTGCGGGGTCCCTGGCACAGCAGACGGGAATCCAGCGACATACAAGCAGCCCAAGATGTTGCTGTAACCAATTCAAGGCGGTACCGAACTCTGTGCCCCCAGCTCTGAGCTCCATGCTCAGGGCACCAAGATCCCTAGAGGAAGGGACCCAACAGTCGCTTGGTTGCTCTCACTAAAGCCACCAAGCCGCACCAGTGTTAGCTGACGAATCCTAGGAATCAACAGCACTTGATAGTTGAGAAATACAATATATGATGTAACGTATAGAGAAAGTAAAAAAAGCAATTCATACAGCCACTAAAATAAAAAGACAGTAACTGTATTTAAATTCTATCAGTTCAACAACATCATTGATTTAGCCCAAATGTAAGGGAATCTGAATGTAAGCTGTAAAGGGCTAATTGGGCTTCAAGCGCATACACACACCACCACCACTAGTGGGAGGTTAAATTCTGTGTTGATTGAGGGCCCGATTACAAATTTGGCGGAAATGGCAAAACCTGCAGTATAGCTTAATAGTGCATGCTTTACCGTACCCAACAGTTATGAGTCACTCACATGATAATACTGGATGCAAAGCTTCCAAAAGTAACATGTGGTAAAAATGCCTTAAGACCCTGCACAATAACAGATATGGAAAATGGGCAATACCAGATGAGGTATTTACAATTCTGGGTACCATTACTGGTAATACACATGAAACAACAAGAAATTCAGGGCATGAAACATCAGATGGAAATGAGGGGTGGGTGTAGGTGCACATAATCGCCTCACTCAATAAAAATGTTTTAGGCCAACCACTTCCAAGAATAATAATGGGCAGCCTGGTGGAGCACGGGCAATATACCTGTGAAACAGAACCTACTATTGTATGGCCAGAGGAATGATGCAATCGCAAAAGATGCCCCAAAAAGGACAGAGGAGAAGGTGGAGGCCACCAATACCCAGGTTCAATATAATCCCTTGGGTACGAACAGAAACAGAAATCCTGAGAATAGGCTGGACAGGCCAACCATAATCCATGTACTCTAGCTCATTCAGAGTGACCTTGAAAGTCAATTGAAAACTGCCATCCCCCTTCTACTGAATTGAGTGGTCAGATTCTTTCTACATTGTTGGCATGGTACATGGCATGGTCCAGCCCACATTTTCAAGAATATCTTGCAGACGTTGGCTGCCCCACTATGCCAGGCAGCAGCACATTTCCTTTCCATGAATCAAGAATCTTCATTTCTGCAAGCTAAGTTTGAACGGTTCCAGGTCTTAAAATCGCAGCAAAAATGGCAGTTTATACAAAATATCACGGCAGAAATTCTGTGTTTTTGCCACCACAATCATGTAAAGGATGCAGGGGACACCTCTGCAACACCTGGACCCATTATACCATTTAAAGGGAGCGGGGACACCCCCACAACACCCACTCCCCTTAAATGGCATAATGGGGTACACCTTTACCGGGTCAAACCACAGCATTTTTGCTGCGATTTTTTTTTACCAGTGAAATTTTTGCCGCAATTTTATTACCTGATACCGTTTGAACACCCAATGTGATCTAAGGAAAAATACACATATGAGACCGACCTGGTAATAATACTTGCAATACTCTAGGGATTAATGTATGCTCTTTTTTTCAGCTGATACACTATGTAAATTACAACATTGTTCCATAGTTCCTTTTCTTGATATCCTACAAGTCTCCCTTGGCCAGGTATTAGCTTCAGACTTCTAGATTGCAGGTATTCTCTTCTGGTCTTGTGTCACGATTCCTGCCCCCAGGTCCCCATTATATCAGGCTGGAGCCAGGTCACTGCCACCTAGTCAGCCCCTAAGGGCCTCTCCATCTCCCCAGACACCTACTTGGACTCAGACTTGGCGCCTTTGGCACCAAGCTCACACACAAGTCCTGAGATCCACTTAGTATTGGACTTGCAATGTATAATGGGGCAATGGATGCTCCCATGTAATTCAGTTCCTTGAACTGGATGAGCGGTCTAGTCTTTCGGGTGTGGCTCAGCCCAGGCATACCTGGGATACCTACAGACTATTTAAACCACACCCGGCCTGAGAAGCATGCTTTGCATTTCTCTACACCTGCAGCGTGACACTCACTGTGCTCGGATCTCCTGGAGAGGCCCACTTCTTTCTTCAGCGCCAGCGCACCTGCAAGAATAAGAACTTAGTTGCCAATACTCACCTCGAAGAGCATCCAACTTCTGTCCAGCTCTTCCCAGTCTTGCGGATTCCTACGGCAGAGTCATCTCCATCTCGGCACGTCGCGCCCCACCAAAGGGGAGAATAATAGAAGAAAAGACGTTAGTAAGCATTCTGCAATACTTCGCTCTCTCGAATTTCCAAATGGAGTTTATTCCTTACCTGAACTCCCGTCGATCGGGCAACTTCTGCTCCGGAGCATCCCGCCGATCTGAAAAAGGGGAAAAGACAGATCAGGTTAGCGCAAAACATTTAAGAGGCGCCGCACATCGCACTTTCTCACCGCAGCTCATCTCTTCAGCTCGCTTCCATGCTGGGTTACTGCGGCACCTAAAAGGACACGGAAAAGACGAACATTGGTTAGTGCTAAGGAAGCCAATAAGCATCAAGCTCCGCATTCCTACTGACTTCAGCAGCGCATCACCATCCTCAAGACCTTCATCACCTAAGGAAAGAAAGACACAGTATTAAAGGGACTAGAGCCATCAGAACTTTTGTAAGACTCATTCCAATTACCAGTCGGGCTGAAGCCGCAGCAAGCCCCGTCCGCCAGGCCCGTGCCAGTGAAACAACTAGGCACCCTCCAGCCTGCATCACCCAACGCACCCCTGCATCGAAGGCAGGACGGAGAGCGCCCCACATCAAAAAGCAAGGTGAGGAGAGGTCCGGGGGAAGGTTGGGACACAGGGAAGAAAAGGGGGGCCAGACAAGCAAGACCAATAGGGAATTGACCTCTGATAATACTGTGTTTCAGGCCTAGTGCTTGGTTGAGCAAGTCCAGGGAAGGGTTCAAAGTCGTCGGAAGTCCGGACGGGCTGAGTGGGGTCCCCGTGGATATCAGGTGAGCGTTACAGAACGCAAAGCCTCACACCAAAAATCCACCTGGGCGTCATAGAAACGTCAGAAACCGACCAGTTAGCCCAAATGTTGGGACAGTTACGCTCTGAAGTACATGCAGCCCGGCAGGAGACCAACACCCTGAGGAGGGAGTTGATATTTGCTAACGAACGAACAGATGACCTAAGCCGACAACTTCTCCAGTCGCAAGCGGGACATGCACCATTGCCGGGAAACATGCCTACAATGCCAGTACCATCAGCAAGCCCTGTTCAGATAACCCTTCCTGGGGAAGTTCCCTTGGCGCCACCGGAGCGATTCACTGGGGATCCTAAGAAATATGCCACTTTTATGAACCAGTGCTGTCTGCACTTCCTTTGCAGGCCCGGGCCTTTCCAAATGACCAATCACGGGTCGCATTTGTGCTATTTTATTTGAGCGGAAGTGCTGCAGACTTGTCAGTACCATTTGTGACTCAAGACGATCCTCTGTTACGCGATTTCAGGGATTTTCAACAGGAAATGGAAAAACTTTTCACCCGTCGTACTCATGGACAGGCTCTAGACAACGAACTTCTATCCCTTCCTCAAGGGAACCAAGACCTATTGACATACATCACCACGTTCAATAGACTTGTGGTTGAAGCTGAATGGCCTGCAGGGAAGAGAACCACGTTATTTCATAGGGGTCTGCGGGGAGAGCTAAAGGATGTCCTCGCACTAGTAGTGGAACCCCCTCAAAACTGTGCAGAATTTATTAACCTGGTGGTTCAGCTAGATCAAAGATTGCAAGACCTAAGAGCAGATCGGATCAGACCCGACTCTTGCCATATTTATGTGCGTTCAAGGGACAATGTTTCTCAATCAACAGAAGGCTCAGGGGAACCAATGCAGATTGGAGGCGTCAGGTCACCCTTGACTAAGGCGGAAAGAGATAGGAGGAGGCAACAGCAATTATGTTTGTACTGTGGAAAATCGGGTCACTTTCTAAAGGAGTGCCCAGTGAAGCCACCGAGAAGGATAGTAGGAGCTACGGACAAGGAAGACCCTACCAAAGAGTCGGAAAACTGCCCAGCCTGGCAAGTTTAGGGGTCCACTTGTCGAGCGAAGAAAGTGAACTACAGACCTCCCATTTTGCACTACCTGTGATCCTGATCGATCACCAACAACCATTGCGGATGCACGCAGCAAGAGCGTACATAGACAGTGGAGCTGTTGGGAATTACGATCCAACTGCTATTCTCACTCACTTCCGGGACACGTGATGCATCACGTGACCGAAAAAATTTGTCATGCTGCTATAGCAACGGCTAGTATTTGCCGATGCTTCAGTCTCAGCCCGACGGCGCAAGAAGAGTGTACTCCAGCCGGTAAGCTCCGACCAAAAACATGCCAGGCACTTTTTCACTCATAATTGCACAATGACTTTTACTTATACACACCTATACTTTTTATATTTTTACAGAACACGGCATGAATATATAATGGGAAACCATATTGGACATTTGTAATGACTTGCAACAAAATTATTGACCATTCAGGTAACCTTACAAGTGAACCTTTTATCTAAGAGCTAAACTCGCTGTAGTATCTATATCTCGTATTTCGAAATTAAGTGAGGACCCTTGCAACTTTCAGGTTCACACCAAACTTTCTTGTCCCCTTAGGAAATTGATTTCCGATCAACAGCTAATTCTGGATTGTCAATGTGAATCACATTTTGACGCAAAAAGAAAACATATGATCTATAAACATTAGGCATAACTGCACTAAAGGTAATTTCACACTATATCTTATTTTTGAGATTTGCTCACGATAGGCATGGCCTTTTCGATTTTTCTTTCCAGTCACGGCAACTTGTATGTATGGTGTTTTGACCGATACAAACTAAATATTCCCCTTGTTTTTTATCAATATGCGGAAAGTAAATACTATCACATTGGGAAATGCCAAATGTCGGTGTTTTTTTATATATAAGCTCCACAGTTGAATATTAAGAATTATACTAATTGCAAAATATATAGTTAATTTTGAAAATGTGAACATATATGGTCGAGTTCATTTTCCCAGTCATTAATACTTAATTACTCTTTCTTTTCTCCCTTTTGTGTTTCTTCATTACATAGTCTTCTCCTGTGTTTTCTCTGCCCCTTCCCGCCCTTGTTTGTCCCCTCCCCAAACTCTCTCTGCCAACAAAGATTGTTGATTGAATATGTTAATTGTATCAACCATTATTAACTTTACGCCCTGATGACGACCTACATAGGTTGAAACACGTGTGTCGGCGAAAACAAGTTTCCTCTTTTTTGAATGCATATCTAGCACATATGTAAAGTGTGACCAAGTTCCTCTTATGCATCACCCTATTCTTTGGTTAAAATTGAAATGTAATGCAAATAATACCTTTGCCTTTTTGTAAAATTTGAAATACAGAAACCTTACTCTTTAAACACTTACCAGGTGTCTCTCTTACTTACTTCCTTATTTTCTAAAATCCAAACCTCTATCAAACCACTACCACATAGATGTGGCATATGTATGATTGAGCGCAGTCTGAGGTTAGCATCGGCTTAAGCTGTTGGGAATTACATAGACCAAGATCTCGCAGCAAAGATGGGACTTCCTTTCTGTCCAAAGTTAACCACAGACACTGTAACCACAGTCGATGGCACGGAAATAGCCTCCGGTCCAGTAGCCCAATGCACTGCAACATTAACCCTTCTATGCCAGGATGGGCATCAAGAATCTATCGCTTTCAACCTCATCAAGGCACCTCAGTTTTGACTGATTTTAGGGATGCCCTGGTTGGTAGCTCATAATCCTCGAATAGTGGTCCATTGGCGCGCAGAGGAGCTGGCCTTCTCCGAGACCTGTGCTCAAACGTGTTATTGTCAAGAGAAACAATCAATCGACGCCAGAACATCTACCCTGGGAACAGTGGCGGCCGGGACCCTACCAAGAGTACCAGGATTTTCAAGACGTGTTTCAGAAGGAACAAGCTAATACCCTACCTCCACACAAACCATACGATTGCCAGATTGACCCGATACCCGGCGGACGAATCTACGCACTCACAGAACCAGAAAACCAGCACCTGAAGTCCTATCTCGACCAATACCTGGCAAACGGGTTCATCTGTCCCTCGAAGTCCCCGGCGGCCGGTCCTCTGTTCTTCGTACCGAAAAAGGAAGGGGAACTAAGAACGTGCATCGACTATCGCGCATTGAACCAGATTACCGTCAAAAACCGTTACCCCCCCTGCCATTGATTCCTGAACTGCTTGACCAAGTCAAAGATGCCCAAATCTACACAAAACTAGATCTAAGAGGAGCATATCACCTTGTCCGAGTTAAAAAGGTTGACAAATGGAAAACCGCCTTTCGTACCAAGTATGGCCTGTACGAATATGCCCTTTGGCCTTTGCAAGGCGCTAGCTGCATTTCAATATTTCATGAACGATGTTTTAAGGGAATTAATTGATGTCTGTGCTTTAGTATACATTGACGGCATCCTAGTATACTCCGCATCAAAACAAGACCACGTCAAATACGTTCGATCCGTACAGGCAAAACTCTGCCAGCATCAGCTCTATGCCAAGCTTGAAAAGTGTTCATTCCATGTTTCCGAGGTGGAGTTCCTTGGTTTCATTCTTAGTCCGAAGGGTATCCGTATGGATGTACACAAGGTAGACGCGATCCTAAACTGGCCATCACCAAACTCATTATAGGGAGTACAGAGCATGTTTCGGTTTCGCAAACTTCTACCGCCGGTTCATCCCGGGATTCTCACAGATAGTACATCCCATCCCATCACATCGTTACTAAAAAAAGAGCAATAAAAAATGTCAATGGACAAAGGAAGCAGAAAGAGCTTTTCAGGAACTTAAGGCTCGATTCATGTCCCCAATTCTACGCCATCCTCGCCCAGAACTCCCATACGTGGTGGAAACGGCCGTCCTCTCACAAAAGGATCCTGAAACGGGTCAGTTACACCCGGTTGCCTTCTGGTCACGTAAATTTACACCCCCCAGGCTCAATTACGCCATCACAGATAAGGAGCTCCTAGCCATCAAGTCTGCCTTTAAGGCCTGGCGCCATTACCTTCTGAGTGAAAGACACACCATCACTGTCATAACAGATCACTGAAATCTCCAGTATCTAAAAACTGCTAAAGCGCAATCTTCGCGACAGTTACGTTGGGCCCTATTCTTCGCTGATTATGACTATGTGATTATATTTCGACCTGGAGTCAAAAACGGGAAGGCCGATGCCCTTTGCCATATGGGCATTGAAGAACAGGACTACAACCCACCGGACCCGATACCCATTATCCCATGTGATAAACTCCTCGGAATTACAGCAACCATCACTCGGAAAGAACTGCACGAAAAAATCCAAAACTTGATGAGTACTAAGCAATTACAAGAGTAGTGCACACAAGTAGAACATTACACGATAAGGGACCAGTTGCCCTACTTCAGAAACCACCAAGTCATGTCCAGCTATCATGATTCCTTAATCAAAGGCCACCCGGGGATCGCAAAAACTTTAGCCAAAGTAAAACGGAATTACTGGTGACCGACGTGGCGTAAAGACATTGTTCAATTTATCCGATCTTGTGGAGTATGCGCTCAAAACAAATCATCCAAACAGAAACCGGCAGGACTCTTGCAACCGTTGGATATCCCACCAGCACCCTGGCACACGTTATCCCTCAACTTTTATTACCGACCTACCTTCCAGTCAGGGATTCAACACCATTCTAGTAGTTGTGGACCTGTTTTCAAAAATGGCACACTTCATCCCTCTAAAGGGGTTCCCAAACGCTTACACTCTAGCAAAGGTATTTCTAGAATGCATCGTACTGCTCCATGGATTCTCCTCAGTACTGGTTTCGGATTGTGGTACTCAGTTTGTGTCCAATTTCTGGAGGAAGTGCTGCTCTTTGGCCCACATTGACATCTGACTATCCACCAGTCACCATCCCCAAACGGATGGTCAAACTGAGCGAACGAATCAGACGCTCGAACAGTATCTATGCTGTATGCTCCATCAAACTGAGGAGAGCTGGTCAGATATATTATGGATTGTTGAATATGACTATAACAACTCCCTACACACCAGTACTGGGCAAACACCCTTCTATACCATATAAGGCCTACACCCTCCCACTTCCGAGCTGGTCACCCCTACGACCTTAGAAATGCCAGCAATTAAAAACTTACATACAACCATTTCACAAACCTTCAAAGGGGCAGCAGAACGCCTACTCCGAGCTAAGGATCGTCAGAAGAAATTTGCAGACCAACACCGAATCAAAGCCCCTAACTACCAAGTGTGAGACAAAATCTGGCTGGCATCCAAGCATGTACCCATTAAAGGGACCCGAACCTTCCGTCCAAGATACCTAGGCCCATACACTATCACCTCCGTGATAAATCCAGTAGCTGTCAAACTAGCCTTACCAGCTAATATGCTAATTCATCCTATGTTCTACGTGTCTCTTTTAAAGCCTGTTCAACCTGGGACCCGTGTGACACCAGTACCGAAGCCAATAGAGATCGCAGGAGAGCCAGAATTCGAGGTCAAGGACATCCTGGATTCCAAGTATGTCAGATCCAAACTATACTATCTAGTGGACTGGAAAGGGTACGGTCCCCAGGACAGAACATGGGAACCCCGTGAATACATCCACGCACCTCGTTTGCTTAGGAGGTTCCACCAAAACCACCCAAACAAGCCAGGACCTGAGGGGAAAGCCACCTTTGGAGGGGCTAAAGGGGGAGTGCTGTCACGATTCCTGCCCCCCGGCATATCAGGCTGGAGCCAGGTCACGGCCACCTAGTCGGCCCCTAAGGGCCTCTCCATCTCCTCAGACACCTACTTGGACTCAGACTTGGCGCCTTTGGCACCAAGCTCACACACAGTCCTGAGATCCACTTAGTATTAGCCTTGCAATGTATTATGGGGCAATGGATGCCCCCATGTAATTCAGTCCCTTGAACTGGATGAGCGGTCTAGCCTTTCGGGTGTGGCTCAGCCCAAGGATACCTGGGATACCTACAGACTATTAAAACCACGTCCGGCCTGAGAAGCATGCTTTGCGTTTCTCTGCACCTGCATCGTGACACTCACCGTGCTCGGATCTCCTGAAGAGGCCCACTTCTTTCTTTAGCGCCAGCAAACCTGCAGGAATAAGAACTTCGTTGCCGATACTCACCTCGAAGAGCATCCAACTTCTGTCCAGCTCTTCCCAGTCTTGCGGATTCCTACAGCAGAGTCATCTCCATCTCAGCATGCCGCGCCCAACCAAAGGGGAGACGAATAGAAGAAAAGACGTTAGTAAGCATTCTGCAATACTTAGCTCTCTCGAATTTGCAAATAGAGTTTAATCCTTACCTGAACTCCCGTCAATCTGCTCCAGAGCATCCCGCCAATCTGAAAAAGGGGAAAAGACACATCAGGTTAGCGCAACACATTTAAAAGGCACCGCACATTGCGCTTTCTCACCGCAGCTCATATCCTCAGCTCGCTTCCATGCTGGGTTACTGCGGCACCTAAAAGGACACGGAAAAGACGAACATTGGTTAGTGCTAAGGAAGCCAATAAGCATCACGCTCCGCATTCCCACTGACTTCAGCAGCGCATAACCATCCTCAAGACCTTCATCACCTAAGGAAAGAAAGACACAGTATTAAAGGGACTAGAGCCATCAGAACTTTTGTAAGACTCATTCCAATTACCGGTCGGGCTGAAGCCGCAGCAAGCCCCGTCTGCCGCGCCCGTGACAGTGAAGCAACTAGGCACCCTCCAGCCCGCATCACACAACGCACCCCTGCATCCAAGGCAGGACGGAGAGCGCCCCACATCAAAAAACAAGGTGAGGAGAGGTCCGGGGAAGGTTGGGACCCAGGGAAGAAAAGGGGGGGCCAGACAAGCAAGACCAATAGGGAATTGACCTCTGATAATACTGTGTTTCAGGCCCAGTGCTTGGTTGAGCAAGTCCAGGGAAGGGTTCGAAGAGGTCGGAAGTCCGGACCGACAGAGTGGCATCCCCGTGGATATCAGGTGAGCGTTACATCTTGTTAATAAGCCCACATGTATCCTCTTTTCTCTATCTCTGCTCCTGTCACACGGTTCTGCAAATAATCAGACAAACTTCTCAATACACCGGTGGACCTCCTCCATATTTAAAGTATCCCTCCCTTTCTCATTGGTTGTGTTACTCCCCGACACACCCCTTCCTTGGGTGTCTTCCCCCTGTCCTTCATCCTCTTCCATTTTTTATTTTAGAGGA
Organism: Ambystoma mexicanum; assembly: GCF_040938575.1. NCBI lineage: Eukaryota > Metazoa > Chordata > Amphibia > Caudata > Ambystomatidae > Ambystoma > Ambystoma mexicanum. The sequence continues at coordinate 1,096,483,325 of NC_090924.1, forward strand.
GCCCACAGTCCCACCCCCTTTGGCCTCCCGGGCATCCTATCCTTCCTGTTCATGTCTCCGCCACCCACCTCCTCCATGGCCGACAGCTCCTCCTCTCGATTCCTCCAACCTCCTCCTCATGTAAGGGTTTCCCTTGCAAGGTTGGGGGTCAACTGGGGATTGATGTGGCAGGGGTTGTTAAGGCCATGGGAGGGTGTTCGGGCTCAGAGTGGGAGCTCTGGGGAGAGGTGAGAGGGGAGGCGTGTGCTGGAATGTCAGCGTCCTCTGTGCTGTTGTAGATACAGTGACCATCTTTCGGCATCTGTTGCTTGCCGTGGTCCATTGGGACCTGGCGTTCTCTACTGGGGCACAGCATGTTCTGCAGGCCAACACTGATGGTCCATTGGTGCAGACCTGCCATCGCTCCTGCAGGCTGTCTAGCCATCCTGGTGTCACCTCCTGCTGTTCCCTTCACTGCTGCCGCACAATCTCATCAGCCCGCTGCCGCTAGTGTTATTCTCCGGTCCCCGATAGATGGAATAGCCTGAAAGCGGGTCCCCTGAACCTCACAATACATATCCTAGTGATTAGAGTACTTGGACAACTTTTCGGTTAATAATCTGAATTTAAGCAGATTATCGTTCAAATCAGATAGTTTTGAGCCTTCAGCAGCCTCTTGGGGCATGCCCTCACCTTAGAAAGAGCCAGGACAGGCCGGTGTGTGTGTGGGATGAACAAGTTACTTACCTCTGATAACGTTCTTTCAACTGGATGGTCCTCCAATGTATTGCTCATCTTTGACTTGTAATGTCCATCTTCGGCTGCTTCGGTAAATACATTCGGCAGAAGGTGCCCTGCGTTGATGGCGTCGAGTCGATGGCCTCCGTCGATGGTGACATTGGATGTTATAAGCAGCATGCACGGCGCCCGTTGGCCTCAGTTCCGTTTTTCTCCTCCTCTTTTTCCTCCTTGTGAAGCAGAAGGAACAAGTTACTTACCTGTAACTGTTGTTCTCCAGCATGGGTCTGGCATGGATTCACATGCTCATGAATATTCCCCGTCGTCAGGCTGGTAATCCTCGGTAAAGAAAAAATCAGTATCAGTTTTGTTTCTGATCTGTCTTTCGTAGTAGTGACAAATCACTGATCTCTGTGTCTTACTGACCACAGCCAATGACTGCCCTCTACCTAAGCCCCGCCTCTGGCAGCCATCTTCAGATTTGGTAGCACGTGAAGTGGCAGTATGACCAAGTGAAGAGCCGCAGAAGGGTAGGCGGGAGGGTTCGCATGTGAATCCATGCCAGACCCATGCTGGAGAACAACAGTTACATGTAAGTAACTTGTTCCTTCTCCAGCATGGGGTCTGGCATGGATTCACATGCTCATGAATAAAGAATACATAGCAGTACACACATGCACAACCACGGGAGGTGGCAAAGGCTCAACATTAAGCATTACATCAAACTCAACATTAAGCAATTCTTACCTCCTCACCAGGCTCACCTTAGGCGAACAGGTTGCGCAGCACTGCTTGGCCGACCCTGGACTCCTCCCTGGGATCCCGATCGATGCAGTAGAATTTCGTGAAGGTGTGCGTCGACCTCCACGTAGCAGCCCTGCAGATGTCCAGCAAGGGCACACCAGATAGGAACGCCGTGGTAGCTGCGATCGCTCTGGTGGAATGGGCTCTCGGACGGCCAGGCAGCGGTCGGTTTGCCAACCGATGACAGTACATGATACAGCCGGAGAGCCATCTGGAAATGGAAGCCTTCGAGAGAGCATTCCCCTGATTGACAGGTCCAAAGTTCACAAAGAGTTGTGACGTCTTCCAAAAACACTTTGTGCGGTCCACATAGAACTTCAGCGCTCTAGCCACATCCAGCGAGTGCAAAGTCCTTTCAGCCGGAGACGAAGGCAATGGGAAGAAAACAGGCAACACCAAGGGTTCGTTGAGGTGGAAGTCCGACGGCACCTTGGGCATGAACGAGGGGTACGTCCTGAGCACTACCCTCGTGTCGTGAAAAGTCAAGTACAGGGCCTTGCAGGAAAGGGCCTGGATCTCTCCCACCCATCGTGCGGAGGTGATGGCCACAAGAAACGCGGTTTTCCACGAAAAAACTTCAACGGAGCCGAGTGCAGAGGCTCGAACGGAGGTCCCATGAGCTTGGTCAGCACCACGTTGAGCTCCCACGCCGGGGCCGGAGCCTTCACCGGCGGGAATGATCTTAACAGTCCCTTCATGAACTCTTTCACCAGACGATGAGACCACAAAGACGTCCGCCCCGTGGTTCTGGTGTATCGGGAGATCGAAGCAAGATGAATCTTGATGGACGCGTGCGCCAGTCCAGCTTTGGCCAGCGTCAGTAGGTACGTCAGTACTTGGGGAGCCGTAATCCGTAGAGGGTTAATCTTCTGTGCGTGGCACCAGACAGAGAACCTCTTCCATTTGTGTCCGTAGCATTTAAGAGTTGAGGACGCCCTGGCCTTTGCAAGAACCTCTCTGCAGTCGGCCGGTATGTCGTATCCTCCAAACTCTAACGCTGCAGAAGCCAGGCCTGCAAGCTCAGCGACTTCGGGTCGTGATGGAGGATGGCGCCTCCTTCCCTGGAGAGAAGATCCGCGTCCACTAGCAGCTTGATTGACGGGGACGCTGACAAGTCCAGAAGGTCCGGGAACTATATCTGCCTCGGCCACGCAGGTGCGACGAGGATCATCCTGCACCGTGACCTCTTGAGCTGGTTGATTAGCCGGATCAGCAATGGCAATGGAGGGAACGCATATAGAAACAGGCCCTCCCAGGGGAACGAGAAAGCATCGCCCATGCTCCTCGGCTGGGGAAACCTGCTGGCGAACCTCCGGCACTTGGAGTTCGTCACCGTCGCGAACAGGTCGATCTGGGGTGTGCCCCACCGATGGAAGAGGCGGTCCACTAGATCCTGTCGTAGTTCCCACTCGTGGCACGAGCGCAGCTCCCTGCTGAGTGAGTCGGCGATGGTGTTTTTTATCCCTGCCAGATGAAGCGGCACCAGAAACATCACTTGGGCGACGGCCCAATGCCACAGATCCTGCGCCTCCTTGGACAGGGCTGGGGACTTGGTTCCGCCCTGTTTCCTGATGTAGAACATGGTGGTGGTGTTGTCGGTGAAGATCCTCACCACCTTGCCCTTGAGGGACGGAAGAAAGGACCTGAGGGCCCAAAACACTGCACGGGGCTCCAGGATGTTGATATGGAGGGACTTCTCCGTCGGGAGCAAAGGCCTCTCGCGTGCAGATTTTCGGTGTGCGATCCCCACCCTTCCAGGGAGGCATCCGTGGTCACTGTCTCCTGGTGGCCGGGGGTCTGGAAGTCCATGCCCGCCGTCAGGTGCGCGCGGGTGCCACACCACCGGATCGCTCGTCGGAAACTCTCGTCGAGTGTGATACTCTCCTCGAAGCTGCCCGTCGTCTGGATCCGGTGCGCGTCCAGGAACTCCTGCAACGGGCGCATCCGGAGCCTGCACAGGCGGATGAGGTAAATGCAAGAAGACATCATTCCGAGGAGGGACTTGATGGACCTCACTCTGGCCGCGTCCGCAACCAGCATCCGCTGCACCTTGCCCAAGATGGCCCTCGTCCTTTCCTCCGACGGAGAGGCCAGAAGCGACACTGTGTCGAGCTTCGCTCCCAGAAACAGTGCGTCTTGCACGGGCACCAGGTGGGACTTGGCGTAGTTTATGGAGAATCCCAGGTCCGTGAGAATTTGGACGGTCCTTGCCGTGTGCTCCACGGCGAGCTCCTTCGTCTTCGCTCGGATTAGCCAGTCGTCCAGGTAGGGGTAGACGTGGATCCCCTCTCGGCGCAGCTGCGCCGCCACCAGTGCGAGGCACTTGGTGAACACCCTGGGTGCCGACCTCAGTCCGAAGGGAAGGGCTCTGAACTGGTAGTGACGCCCTTGGACCACGAATCTGAGAAACTTTCAGTGTCCCTTTAGGATGGGAATATGGAAGTAGGCATCCTCCAAATCCAACGACAACAGGAAATCGCCCTCCTCCAGCTGACCCAGGACGTGTTGGAGGGTGACCATCCGGAAATTCTGTGCCTTGATGAATTTGTTCAGCCGTCGTAGTTCCAGGATGGGACGCCATCCTCCCGTCTTCTTCTTCACGAGGAAGTATCTTGAGTAACTCCGGAGCCCCGAAGCCTCTTTGGGACGAGCTCGATGGCGCCCTTCTTGAGCATCGCCTTTACCTCCAAGAGAAGTTGATGGACGTGATGTTCTTTCCTGGCCAAAGGGGGACGCGCAGGCACCTCTTTAGAAACTCGAGCGCGTGACCCTGAGCTAGGGCGTCCAGCACCCAACGGTCGGTGGAGATGGACTCCCAAACGCTGACGAAGCTCGCCAGCCGGCCTCCCACCGGGGTGCTTCGGTGGGGGCCCGACCCCACGGCCGGTTCAGTCCTGCTTCGACGAGGCTTTGCCGCCTTGTCCTCCTTGGCGACAACGGCGGAGTCCGCCCGACTTGCCTCGTCCCCTGTAAGCTTCCTGCGATGACGAACGGGCCGTCGCAATCGTAAAGGCGTGGTCCGACGCCACCTCTAGGGCTTCCGCCCTCTTGTCGCCCGGTAGGAAGTCCAGCAGGGGGGCCAGTTTGTACCACAACTCCCTGTTGTAGCAGGCTACGATAGCCAAGGTGTTGGCCGCCTTAATCGTCGTCGCTGCAGACGAGATGACTCTGCGTCCCATCGTATCTAATTTCTTTCCCTCGCCGTTCGGCGGGGAGTTCGACGTAGAGGCCGCCCCCCCCACTTTCTTCCTGGCCGCCGCGGAGACGACCGAGTCCGGGGTCGGCTGAGCCCGAAGGCACAAGGGGGCCGCGTCCGGGACCTGGTACTTCTTCTCGTACCGATCCCTTCTAGCTGGCGTCGTGGATGGGTTCTTGAGGAGGGCGAGGCCCTCATCCCAAATATCGTCCAGTAGAGGTACAGAGAGGACCGTCTTCCTCTTGGCCTCGCGCCGTTGATAAAGGAAACTTTCCTTCTTCTTCTCTTCCGGGCAGAGCTGGAAAAGCTTGGATGCCCTGGCGATCATGGAGTGAAACGATCCAATCTCGTCGGGCGGGGAAGCCCGGGTGGGAGGTGATGACGGCAGATCCTCGTCGTAAACCTCGTTGTCCGTACCCGTTGCGGCCGTGCCAGTCCCCGTATCATCCCCACGAGTCGTGGACGGGGAGGAGGGCTGAACAGGGCGCGATGGCTGAAAAGGAGGTGGAGGATGAATCCTTCTCTTAGGGGGAGGGCTCCCAGAAGGGCCTGGCTCCGGGTCCCCCGTAGGGAGCGGTTCCTCCGCTGGTGGTAACGGCAGTCTCGTCCTTATCTCCGAGCATAAAGACTGTATAGCCAACAAAATGGCCGCCGAGTTGTCTTGCGGCACTGGTTGAGGGGAGTCCGACGGGCGGTCAGGGGCCCCGTCGGCACCCTCGACGTTACCGTCGTCTCCTACATCGGGGTCCCTCCCGGCGGGCTGGTCTTCTTCCACACCAACGCCGTGGCTTAAGACTTCGATCAGCTCTTCCTCAGAGGTTGAGGCCGAATCCACGATGACCTCCTGCCCCCCCTTTTTCTTCTCCGTCTGAGGTTTCACGGGGGTCCTGTCGATGGGCATAAATAGAGGACTCCCTCCGCGGTGGCAGGGAGACTCTGAGCCCCGAGGTCGCCACCACTGTGTAGCCTCCACAGGCTGAGCCAGGGCCGCCGCGACTGTCTCGATAGAGGCCTTGGCCGGATGGATTAAGGCTTTCACCACCTTAGGTGGGCTCACCGCCTCCTCCTTGGGGGGGGAGGGTCACTGCCTCGCTCCCCCTCCGATGGGGCCTTTGAGCTCTACCGGGGTCTCTCCAGGAGCTTCGCCGGGTGCTCGGCCTTCCTCTTACCCGATCCAGAGCGTTGGCTCGTGGTTGATGGTGCCGGGGAGGATGCGCCCTGCCTGGCGCCCGTAGAGCCCGACCGTTCGGCGCTCCCGGTGCCAGCGGACTCGCAGTGCTTGGCCTTGTGTTGGACCCCCGCCGCCGGGGCGTCCTCAAAGGTCTTAGAAGACCGCTCGGACTTCTTCTTCTTCTTCTCGCCTGACGGGCTCTTCCCTTCCAGCCAGTTGGCGAGACGTTGATGGCGGTCCTTCATGGTCCGCTCCGACATATTGCTGCAAAATGCACAGTCCTTCTCCACGTGCGTCTTGTCCTCATGTAGGCAGTAAAGACAAAGGGAGTGTTCGTCCTCCTTAAAGACATTCTGAAGCTGGCATCCAGGGCAGACCCTGAACAGCTTTCCGGGCGTCGAGCTTCCCTTCTCCTGGGCCATGTCCGAGATGGGCCTGAGAAACTTCTGGAGTCCTCCAAAAGCGTGGCTCGACGAAATCTTCACCCTTGAGGGGCGTAGACGAATCCGACACGGGTCCCTGTTGATCGGATGAAGAAACGGTGGAGCTTGAGGCTCTGTTGACCGAAAAATAGAAAACGTGAAAAAATAGCACTAACGCTCAAGAGCAATAGCACGAGGATCCCAACACTTGAACGTGCGGTAAAAATCTGAAGATGGCTGCCAGAGGCGGGGCTTAGGTAGAGGGCAGTCATTGGCTGTGGTCAGTATGACGCAGAGATCAGTGATTGGTTACTACTACGGAAGACAGATCAGAAACGAAACTGATACTGATTTTTTCTTTACCGAGGATTCCCAGCCTGACAACGGGGAATATTCATGAGCATATGAATCCATGCCAGACCCCATGCTGGAGAAGTGCCCATAAACATGGGCAGGACAGTACTCGCTCTTGTTGGAATGAAAGCTGTAATAGCATAGGAAATTCAAAAGAGGGGTAGGTTGGGAGGACGATGAGGAATACGTTGGAGGACTATCCAGTCGAAAGAAGGTTACCAGGGGTAGGTAACTTGTTCTTAGAATGGATTGTGTTCTCCAACGTATTCCTCATCTTTGACAGACTCCCATAGCAGTATCCACGATCGGAGGAGGGTGAAGAATTTAGACATGCAGAATTTTCAAAGGGCAGAGTAAAGGACTGCCTTACCAAAAGCAACATCCTGAATGTGTCTAGAGAGTAATGCCTAGTAAACATGTGTATAGACAACCACGTTGCAGCATCACAGGTGTTTTTTATAGGGACACCCCTCACAGGACTGTCAAAGTGGCCATGCCTCTGGTGGAATGAGCACGCAAGCACTCAAGAGGGTCCTTGCCTGCCAGTCTGTAGCATTTAGAAATCATGAGGATGATCCACCTAGACAAGGTCTGTTCAGAAACAGCCTTACCTAGTCTGTGCCCTGTATACCCTAAAAAGAGTTGGTCATCCACTCTCAACTTGGACATTCTGGAAATATAAAAGCTTAGCGCTCTCCTAGGGTCCAACCTATGCAGCCTTTCCTCTTCCTTACCAGGATGTGGAGGAGGATAGAAGGCCAGCAGCACAATTTTCAGACTTAGGTGAAAGTCCGAAACAACCATGGGCAGGAAGGAGGGGTTCACCCTCAATACAACACTGTCCTTGTGGAATATAGTAAAGGGTGGCTTGGAAGAATGCGCTTGCAACTAGCTCACCCTACGTGCAGATGTAAGAGCAATCAATAGTATTGTTTTAAAGGTCAACAACGTCAACGGACATGAGTGCAAGGGTTCAAATGGAGCACCCATCAAGAATTTTAAAACCAGGTTGAGGTCCCAAATCGGAACCTGAAATGTAGATGTGGGAACACATTTGTAAGTCCCTTTAGAAACTGAGTGACCAGAGGGATCTTGAAATAGGAGCATTCCTCTGATGAACGCTTAAAAATTATTGAAAGCGCCACCAGGTAACCCTTAATGGTTCCAACCTGAAGGCCTTTGTGTGCTAATGACAGCGGAAAGGATAGAACATCCGTTGTTGTACACTGAAAAGGATCAACATTCTTGTCTCTGCACCAGTCACACAACTTATTCCAACGGCAATGGTACAGAGACTTTGTTGCTGGCCATCTGACCGAAAGCAACACCTCATTACATCATCTGGGAGGTCCCAATCCGTGTACCTCAATGTTTCAGAAACCAAGCGTGAAGGTTGAGAGTGCTGACCTCTGGATGGAGAAACTGACCCTCCTCTCGCGAGAAAAGATCCTCTCTTGGTGGAAGACATCAGAGGAGAGATGGGCAAGTCCAGAAGGTCCGGGTACCACGTTCTCCTGGCCCAATCTGGGGCAATGAGGATCATGCAGCTCCCGAACCTTCTCAACCTCCTGAGGAATGACGGGGACTGGAGGAAACGCGTACAGCAGTAGGAATGCCCAATCCACCACAAACGCGTCTCCTAAAGCTCCTCTCTGAGGAAATTCCCTTGAGCAGTACAGCTCCCACTTCCAGTGGACACCGGTAGCAAACAGATCCACATGCGGGGTTCCCCAAAGGGCGAAGATCTCTTGAAGGACTTCATGAGCTAGTTCCAACTGGTGGGAGACCGTGCTCTGCCTTCTCAGAGAGTCTGCTGCCGTGTTCTCCTCCCCAGCACGGTGAACTGCTGATAGGGAGATTCCTTCTTGGATAGGCCAATAACAGAGCTGCATTGCCTCTCTGCACAGTGTTAGTGGCTCTATGCCTCCCCTCTTGTTCAGGTAGTGCATGGCCACCGTATTGTCCATCATTATCAGAACATTCTTTCCCCGTACAAACAGCAGAAAAGCCTTCAGTGCTAGCCTGATTGCTCTCAGTTCCAAAAAGACTGATGTGTAGTTTGGACATAGACCAACAACCGCTGACAGTCAAATAGTTGGAGTGAGCTCCAAACTCTATGAGTGAGGAGTCCATCACTATGGTTATCTCCGGCCATGGTTGCCAAAAGTGTTCGCCTTCCAGAACATTTCCCTAGCAGGCCCACCACAGAAGATCGTTTGAGACTGTGGTTGTAATCTGAAGGCGGTCCGAAATCCGACCTGAGAACTGGGACCATTGCTATCGGAGAGCCCATTGAAGGGATCTCATTCTCAGACAGGCCTCTGGCATCAGAAAAATGTAGAATTCCATGAGGCGGAGCAACCTCAAGAACTCGAAGGCCGGAAGATTCTGGGCATTCTGGAATTTTGTTACCATCTGGAGAATGTCTGGAGTCCTCACCTTGGGTGGCGAGCACTTTCCCAAGGATGTGTCCAATACAGCCCTGATGTACTGGGGCTGTTGGGAAGGCATCATATGGGACTTCTTGAAATTGAGGGAGAAGCCCAGTCTGCGAAGAGAGTGGCAGGTAATGAGAGATGATCCAATGCTTGTTTGGGAGATTGTGCCTTGATCAGCCAATCGTCCAGGTAGGGGTAGACGCAAATCCCTCCTCTCCTGAGATGCTCTGCCACCACCACCATCAGCTTGGTGAACATCCACAGGCGGAGGTCAATCCGAATGTTAGGACTCGAAACTGATAGTGCGGTATTGCCTGTGCGTGAGATGGTTTGGCACATGAAAATAAGCATCCTGAAGGTCCAATGACACCAACCAATCCTGAAATTGGAGGGCCTGAAGGATATGAGAAAGAGGGACCAACTTGAATGTGTCCTTTCTGAGGAACTTGTTCAAGAATCTCAAGTCGAAGATGGGTCTCAGTCCGCCGTCCTTTTTGGGAATAAAAAAATATGGGGAATACCAACCCTTGTTCCTCTCCGCTACAGGCACTGGTTTCTATAGCGCCTTTTTCCAGTAGGGTCAAAATTTCCTGCACAAGGAGTGGATCTGGAATCCTCAAAGAGTGTTCCCCCAGTGGATTGGTCTGAGGAAGGCAGTATAAGTGGGCTATTGTATCCAGAGCCCAAGCATCTGAAGTAATGTCTTGCCATTCTTCTAGATGCTGGAACAGTCTGCCCCCCACTGGAGAACTGTGACTCAGGGCCTTAGAGCGGTTTTGAGGAGTCTGATGGTAAAGAGGCTGCTGCTTGAGCTGACTTGGCACCTCTACCTCGTCCATCACGAGGAAACTTGCGTTGGCCTCCCTGATAGGCCATTCCTCTCACCCTTCCAAATGAGGAGTAGTAGCGGAAAGAACTACCTCTCCAAGGCTGTCTGCTAGGACGAAAAGGCTGAGGTTGCCTAACAGAGGTGCCTAAAGACTTGATGGCCGCCTTCAAAGTCTGCATTATGAAACAAAAAACAGGGGTTGTTCCTACCACGTAGTAGATTCTTTTTTTTAAAAAAACTTTTCTTTATTGGCATGGTGAGAGAACAGACAAACAACACAATGTACAGCATAACAAGGGTATCAGTTACATAAATGGTAATGCAATACATGGGAAATGCCAGCAAAGGACAGATAGGACCATGATTTGGATTTATGTGGCGCAACAATGGGTTAGTTTACTTCACAAGGAGGGGGGAGGACAATAGTTCTAAGTCATCTTTGTTATTCAAATAGGTGCAAAATTCTGTCCATACATTCTTGGGTCGAGAGGTCAGCGGGAGGGTCTTGATATAGTCCTCCTTGCACGCTTGAGTCCAGGTGAGGGCCCCCAGCCACATCTCAAACGAAGGGGGGGATCGGCGCTTCCAACATTGTAATATGGATTTTTTGGCTATTATTGTGGCAACATTCAGAAACCTAGACATCTTCCTCAATTCAGGGCTATCCCACAGGCCGAACAGTATAGCTAGGGGTTCTGGAGGGATATGGGACGCTGTAATATCTGAGAGCTTCAATTATGGCTTTCCAGTATGGGCCCAGCGCATCACAGGACCAGAACATATGAGTGTGATCTGCAGCAGGAGCCCTGCACTTCGGGCAGGTGCGGGCCTGGGTCTGTGCAAACCTATCCAGTCTTTGAGGCGTGTAGTATAGTCTGTTCAGGAGCTTGTATTGTATGCACCCATGTCTGGCATTCAGAGAGGTGGTTCGGGTGTGTATGCACATTTTCCCCCACATTGCGTCAGTGATGGGGAGGCCCAGCTCCTCACTCCACGTATCCCATGCCTTGAATGGCACGTCCGCGGGGTCGGTCATCAGCAATTTGTACAGTGAGGACACTATCCCCCTAGCTCCAGCCGAGTTGGATATGTAGTGACTCTCAGGTGAGTCTGTGGGCTCATCAGGGGATGAGGGCCACCAGGCGCGGAACACCGCCCTCAACCTATAGTATTGTAGTAGTTCCAACGCAGTACCCAGGAGTCCGGGGCACCACGTCTGCGGAGTGATAAACTTCCCGTCGGGGTAAAAGTCGGTCAGGGCCCGGTAGCCCAGGTCGTGCCAGTGTTTCATTAAGAGTTTATCATGTGTAGGGCTGAGGCCTGGGAACTGCCGGATGGGCAGCCATTTAGAATGGGTGGTGGTCAGGTTGTGTCTGCAGGATATATTTCCAGGCCCTGATAGTGGCCGCTACAGGGTCTGCCAGGGCATCGGCGTGAAATGTGTGATGGAGGGAGAGGGTGTTGACACTCTCGCTTGCTAGTTTCTCGAGCTTCACATGCGGGGGGGCGGAGAACGTGCACCAGTATGTGGCGTGTTGGGCCTGCGCGGCTGTCCAGTATTTGGCGAAGTCGGGGGCGGTGAAACCCCTGTTTCCATAGGGAAGAGTCATGTGCTGCCATTTCTTACAAACCGCGCCCGAGTGCCATAGAAATTGGGCACATGCAGCGTGCAGGTTCCTGAAATATCGCTTTCAGGGCCACATCGGCACATTAGTGAAGACGTAGGGAAATTTAGGGACCATAATCATTTTGATTAGAGATAGTCTACCCGACAGGGAGAGTGGAAGACTGCGCCATTTCAACATTTGAGCATCAGCCAACTGCGCCACAGCCGCGTAGTTGTCAGCCAACAGTGAATCTTGAGTGAGGGACACCTGCACTCCAAGGTATCTGATGCCCCTCAGTGATAATCGGAGGGGGAATTCGCAGGGCGGTTGTGTAGTGGACGGGGTGAGCGGGAAGATTTCAGATTTGGAGTAGTTTATGGTGAAGCCCGAGAAAGTCCCAATTTTGGTTATGTCTCTCAATATCAGGTCCAGGTGGGCAGCCGGGTCTCTAATATATAGAAGCACGTCGTCGGCATATAGAGAAATGATCTTGGGTGTGTCACGAAGACGTATACCTTAACGCGTGCGTTTGTCCCTAACGTTGTCAGCCATAGGTTCTATAGCGAGCGCAAAAAGTATCAGAGAACGGGCAGCCCTGGCGGGTACCCCTGTGGAGAGCGAAAGGGGCCTAGGCCCTGGAGTTCACTAGGACTCTGGCTGCGGGGCTTGTGTAGAGAAGTTTGATGTACGACCTAATGCGTGGACCAATTCCCATTTTGTGGAGCACTGCCCACATTTATTGCCATGACACCATATCAAACGCCTTCTGGGCATCGAGGGTGACCGCCACGGCCTGTGCTTCGGGGTCAATTCTAGCCAAAACATTGAACAGACGACGGATTTTGAGGGCGGTGGATCTGCCGGGCACAAAGCCATTCTGGTCGGGGTGGACTAAGTGGGGCATAATGGGGAGAAACCTATTGGCAATAATCTTGGCAAATATTTTCGTGTCAGTTTTAATCAGGGAAAGGGGTCTATAGGACCCACATTCGTCCAACGGTTTACCCGGCTTGGGTAGTACAGTTATAAGCACCTCACGCATGGATTGGGGTAGGATGTTTAACTCTAAGGATTTGTTCCACACCTCCAGGAGTCTGGGTGCCAGAATGGCTACATGTTCGCGGTAAAACTCAGAGGTTAGGCCGTCCGGGCCAGGTGCTTTGCCCCTAGGGCAGTTTGTGATGACCGTGGTTATCTCATCGAGGGTGATAGGGGCTTCAAGTAGGTCACTGGTCGCGCAGGAGAGGAGGGTCATGGGGATTTGATCTAGCAGGGTGTCAGTGTCTTGCAGGCTGTGTTCTTGCTGGGGGCCATACAGGGTTGTGTAGAACGCGGTGAATGTCCCAAGGATGTCATGGTCGGACCAGAACAGGGTGCCTCCTGTGTCTTTGATGCAATCAATGTGGTTCCTGCCCCCCTCAGTGCGGACCAGTCTGGACAGTGTCCTACCCGGCCTATCCCCCTCACCAACTTCCTGGCCGCTACGGGACGGGCGAAGTACCGAACTTCTCTTAGAGCATGAGACTCAAATGTTTCTAATTCCGCTCTGATCTGTACCAGTATGGTCGGGGAAGGGGTTTTGGCATATGCCCTCTCAAGCTCTTAATTTCACTTCCGACTGCTGCAAGCTATTTTTTATGGCTTTGAGGACCCCAGCCTCCCTAGAGATTCACATCCCTCTGATGAAGACTTTGAATGCCTCCCAGCGTACTCCATCGGGGGTGTCATGTCTGTTATTGCATTCAAAGAAGGTGTTGATGTCAGATAGGATATCGGCTTTGAAGACTATGTCTAGGAGGGTCTCCGACTTAAATCTCCAAGAGGAGCGAGGGGGCTGGTCGTGTCCCAGTGTTATCCGAAGTGTTACCGGTGAATGGTCCAATAATGTGCATGGTAATATTTTGGTCTCTGTGACCCTGCCCATCATGCAGCTCGATATGAGTAAAAGGTTGATCCTGGAGAGGCTATCGTGTACCGATGAGTAAAATGTGTAGTCTCTAACCTGTGGGTTGAGAGCTCTCCATACATCTCTGAGATCAAGTGTGTCTATGTGGGCGTGTAACCTCTGGGTGGCGCGTGATGGGGCTCTGCGGGCCGTCCCGGACCTATCCAGGTCTTTATCTAAGATCAGATTCATGTCCCCGCCCCATATGATGGGAATACCAATATATTTCAGAAGCGTGGTGGTGACGGCATCAAAAAACTCAGGGGCGTCAAAGTTGGGGGCATATGTGTTCACTAGAAGGCATTCCATATTAGCGAGTGAGCAATGGAGGATCAAGTATCTATACCCTCAGGGTCAATATGGCTGGAACACAGGGAAAACTGGACTGATTTATGGATTAGAGTTAGGACCCCCCTGGATTGGGTGGAGTACTTCGTATAATATCTATTGTTGCCCCATGTGGGGGTGAGACATGTCGCTAGGCGCCCAAGGGCATGGGTTTCTTGGAGAAAGAGGATTTTGGCACAGTGTCGCTGGGCATAGGCAGTTATGCTGCGGGCCTTAGTGAAATTGCTCAGACCACGGATATTCCATGTTACAATGTTCAGAGCCATAGTGTCACATTATGGAACATCCCAGTGGTAGTATTCGTTAGCATTCCACCTTTTGCATTTGCCGTGTGCACAGTAGTATTGAGTCGAAGTCATGTATCTCTCGGCCATGTTTTTAACTGTTAACTCAACCCCAACTTCGCCAACCCCCACCCTCACTGCCCAACCCCAACATGCAGTGCAGACCTCCCGCCCCAAAACCCACATGACGCCCTTTGGGCCTGCTCCAATCGGAAACCAAAGGTCAGAGGCCCAGATCCAACGTGGATAGGACCACATCCCAGCCCAACAGGGGCCAGTCATTAAAAAGAACAAAATAAAATTAAAAGCAAACATTGCAACTGCAACGGGGGGCGCTGGTGCTGTGCGGTCGGCATCTGGAGCTTGGTGTGGGGCAGCAAATGCTGTCCCAAATATGTTGCTGCGGTAAACGGGTATCACAGACAGCCTCTGAGACCAGAGAGTGCCTTCTGGTAGGTTGACATCGCAGGAGAGAGTAGGACACAGGGATAGATCCGAGAACCAAGTGGGGGAGGAGGCAAAGTAAGCAGTTTAGGAGCTAGCCTGTGGCCCGCATACATATGATAAGAGGCTGCAGTTGCTGAGTGGACACGGTGAGGTTGCCATCAACACATCATAAGGCATGGATCTGTGGACACCTTATAACATCGTGGGCTGTGCAGTCTATGGCGCATGGTCGCCTCGCGGTCCAGGAAGAGGTATATGTAACTCAATGAACTTCACCGCTTCGTCAGGGACAGTGAAGAAGAAGATCTTGCCATCATGAGTGATCTTTAGCCGTGCCGGGAACAGGATGGCGTAGGGGACGTTGCGCTCCCTGAGCAGCTTCTTGACGCCTAGGAATTGGCGCCTCTCCTGCTGCACCGCCAGCGAGAAGTCCGGAAAGATTCTAATGGTGTTGGCCTCAAATCGCAGGTCTCCCTTTTCCCGCGACAGGCGGAGGATGAGATCTCTGTCACGGTAGTTGAGTATCTTGGCGATAATGGGTCTGGGGATGTTGCCGGGTCTGGGGCGCGGTGATAGGGCCCGATGAGCCTGCTCGACTGTGAAATATGGTGAGAGTGCAGGGTCATCCAGCAGGTCTTTGAGGAGTTTCTCCACTGCATCTTCCATCCGCCCCTTGATGGCATTCTCGGGGACCCCGATGATGCGCAGGTAGTTCCTACGAGAGCGTGATTCCAAATCATCACATTTCGCCTTGACACTTCATGTCACGCGTTAGGGAGGCCACAGTGTCTTGGAGCGCGTTAATACCATCTTCGTTTACCAAGATTCTATTTTCAGCCTCAGTGATCCTCGATCCCGCCTGATCTACTCGAGTCTTTAGCGAGGCGACATTAGCATTGATGTCGTCTAGTTTTTCATGGAAGGAGGTGAAGTTTTTAGCCATAGATTCCATTAGTAGGGTGAGGTCAGGTGCTCCGACCACTTGGTGCAGGGTCAAGTCTGGCTCGTCCTGGGGCGATGATGTGCTGGCTGGCTCATCTCGGGGGACCGCTTTAGTGTACGTGTCCATTGTGCCTCCTCTTTGGGCCCCCGGCTTGTGTCTGCTAGGCATTGTCCCTGTAGTGGACCCGGTTGCAGAGAAGGCCCACTTATGAGTAGGATGAAGAACTGGGGAAGGCAGGGGCCGACAGGCGCAACCGTAGTGTCTTTTTTGCCGGCAGGCGCCACGAGGCGGTTTGGGGGCCACCGCAGGTAGCAGAGAGTTACCGGCAGAGTAGCAAAGCTGTGATGGCGGGCGTTCGCGGCCTCCACATGTGTTCAGGTTGTTCGGTGGGGCCAGCGGGATCTGTCTCAAGAGGGCGCAAGCGGGGGTGGCGACAATGTCAGCGGGAAAGTGGGCAGACAGTATGGTAAGGAACGCTTCCTTATGGCAGTTCTGGCGCAGAGCAGGGGCCCGCAAAGTCGCACACAGCGGGCAGAGGCCTCGCCACCCACGCGCTCCAGCCCCCGCTCACCTGGTCTGCCGCGGCAGCGGGGCAAATAAATCCTCTGTGTTGTCATCGCCGGGGGAGGCCGCGATGATCGCTGATGCAACAGGTAGCATTCAGTGTGGCGGCGTCCGCAGCGGGACTCCCAGGCAGCTGCAACAACCCCACAGAGCGGCGGGAAACAGGAGCGGGGGGGGGAGGGAGATCCGGGAGTCAGGCAGGCCAGGCGGGAGGGCCGGATGTTAGGCAACCGCCGGGTGGAATGCTAGGCCCAAATCCAACAGAGGTGCCAGCCGGGTCCCGGGTGGACCGATCGAGTCCAAAATCGCACAAAATGTCCAGTGCAGTGGCGGCAACAGCACGGACAGCCGATAATCCTTCACAGTGTGGGGGACCGCAGATGTGAGCAGATGAACGCAGAGGCCGCACGGAGCTGAAAAGCTAGGCAGCCATCTTGGGCTGCTCCACAGCTCCACCCAGCCCCACGTAGTAGATTCTTAACAGTACATTGCTACTTGTATGTCTGCTATGATTTTCAACCAATTCATACACATTGTAAGCTGGATGTCCCTTGACATTATGGTGGAGGTGAGGACTCAATCCATACATATAACATTGAGCAGTTGTTTAACTCATATGTCCGCTTTATTAATTAAGCAGCTCTTGTCTGTTTAGTAGACATGCATCATTAGTATTTTTCAAATCATACTTTTCAAAAGTAAAAATGTACAGAGTTGTCTTGGTACAATTGGGGGTGTTAAACAAGAAAAGCATTGCTCCAATCACAAATGTGTTATTATCAAGTGAGACAAATATTACATCATATTTGGTAATCACATGTGTGTTAAAAACAAAGTTTAGGTTCTGAAAGGGAAACAAAGGAAACAGGTGGTAGCTGAGGCTCCAATGTTTCCTCAGTGGATTAGAACAAAAGAGCAAATATGTGCTTCTAGTCTTATGTGATCTAGAGGTAAATAAAGGTCTGCTTATTTAGTCAGACATGTTGTCTGGTTCCTAACTAGGAGGATCAGATTTTAGGTCAGCTATTTGCTGAATCAGAGGACCAAACTGTAGGTCTCTGATAGACCATTCCTCTTGCCCTTCCAAATGAGGAGTAGTAGCGAAAAGATCTACCTATCCAAGGATGTCCGCTAGGACGAAAAGGCTGAGGTTGCCTAACAGCGGAGCCTAAAGACTTGAGGGCTGCCTTCGAAGTCTGCAACTTCTCAAGGCTCTCGTCAGCCTTGCTGCCAAAAAGATGAGACCCGTCAAATGGCATGTTGAGAAGTCTAGCCTGCACATCCGATGCAAAACCCGACTTTCGCAACCATGCAAACCTGCGTATCACGGTGCTCGTAGCCATGGATCTGCTAATGCTATCTGCAGAATCAAACCCAGACTCGAGGGACTCGCACATGGCGCCCTTGCCGTCCTTAACAATCGCCAGGAAGCCGTCCCTCTCATACTCTTCGGGAATACGCTCTGTCTGCCATAGAGATGCACTCCCACAGAGAGTATGAACATTTTGCAAGCACACAAGTGGCGTTGGCCGATTTCATCCCCATACTCCCCGCCGAAAATACATTCTGCGCCCAACCATCCACATGCTTATCGTCCCTATCAGGAGGGATGGTAGGGTAAGCGGCCTGTTTCAAGGTAGCTGTAGCTGCCTGGACCCCCAGACTCTCAGGGTTAGTGTTTGGACAGGTAGCCAGGTTCGCTACTGGAGGGGCAGTATTTTCTACTAAGAAACTTGTCCACCGCCAGATTAGTTTCCAGGGTCTCCCAATTCCTGGCCACCCTTTTTTGAAGAGCCTCATGGAAAGGTAATGTCATGATGCCTACCCCTGGGGACCCAGACCAAGTCCAGCAATCCCGGCAGCAGGCATCAAGTTACCCCAAGCAAGCCCAACAACCCCCGGTAGGGGCTATTTGGGTGCAGTCCTGGCGCCTATGGAGCCTGGCTCATATGGAGAGTCAGTCCTGGCGCCATAGGCGCCAGGCTCATAGATTATAACTTACCTGATGCAGACCATGCTGCAAACTTACCTGATCCAGATCATGCTGCAAGAGCTCCAAGCCAAACAAGGCTTGGAAGGGACTATTTTACCTAGGGACTATTTTTTTACTCGGGTGGGGCTGGGGAGGAATACTTACCTGGGACTACTTTGGAGGCTATTTAAACCACGCCCAAAGAGCAGCACACGCTTCGCGTTATTCTGCATCCAGCAGCGTAACGGTCACTGTGCCTGCAAGTCTGCATCCAGTCTTCTGCCACGGCCGCCTCGAGTTTGGAGCTCCTAGAAAAAGGGAGAAAGAAGGAGAAAAGGTTAGAACAAGAGCAATACCTTTGATCCTTACCTGAATTCCCGATCCATCGCGCCTTCGAGCTGGAAGAAAAGTTATTTTATGCGCGTCGCCTCGCCTGCTGCAGCGCCGCGCTGAACTCACTGGCCTTCGCAGCATCTTCACATTTCACCGCATCCTCCTGCATGTTCCCGCCGCACTCCGGCACCTAAGGAGAAAACAAGAACAGCAAGGTGAGCCAAGGACATACACAGAGGAATACCCCCCCATAGACTTACCTGATTTTACCACTGGGGGTACTATTCTTCTTCACGGGTCGGCGCAGCTTCCACTGCATCCTAGCTGTACCCTGGCCCCTAAGGGGAAACAAAAGGACAGCAAGGTGAAACAAGGGACTAACAAGGGGAACCCTCCTCACCACAAAACACTTACCTGATTTTACCGCCAGATCATTATTCCCCGAGACTTCATACTTTCAGCACCTGAATAAGGAAGAAAGCAACAGGCTACATATGGACATTATTTTATCGAACTGTGTTGGATAATACAAATCCTTACCAGAACATTACCGGTTGCCACGAGGAACTCTTCAGCAGGGTCAAGCTGCAACCTGCAAGGAATCGGACAAGAGTGAAAGTCAGGCATTTGAACTCTTACGAACTACATACTTACAGCGTCTTGCCGGGAATATCGAGTCAATATTGTCCTGGATCTCACCAATTCCTTCGAGCCAGTGAAGCAACTGGTTATCTACGCGCCCCTGCGCTCAATGCAGGATGAAGAACTCATCTTTTCAAATCATCAGGTGAGACTATAAGAGGGGACATCCAAGGTGATCAGTGGGGAGAACAGCGGGGTGGGGGGATTTACGCTCAACTCCACGGGTGGTTAATTCCCTTTCTCCATTTGCAGAAGACTATTCCTACGGGCCAAGCAAATGAAGCTAGGTGGACCAGTCCAGTCCGTCATCTCGGCCTTATGTGTCACATTGGTGGAGACCGCAGCAGTCCAGTCCACATCGACGCCTCTGTGGGAGCCAGGTGAGCGTAACAGGTAACACAGGATCCGTAGGTGGACCCCTGTCCAAAATGTCCCTAAGATCATCCTGATCATAATGCACTGGAGGTCTTGACCAGCCCAGATATTCAACCACCTTAAACATGAGTTGTCTATACGAGGAGTCGGCATGCTCCCCTGGGTTCTGGTTTGCTGGACTCCAGCTCAGGAGAGGTAGCAATACAACTAGCAAATTGTCACAAAGATCTTGCATCCTATTCTCCTCTAAAATGAGGCATTCAGGCACATTAGGAGCCCCATACTGGAGCCCAAAAGGGGTATGCTCCTCATACGAACGCTGCACCTCATAAGAAAATGGAAGTGAGGTCACAGATTTTCTCTGGTATGGAACCCAGAGACTTTGAAATCGTTGAATGCGTCCACTTCGATTTAGCCACAGCCTTCTTTGGAGGGTCAACCAGCACTGGGGGCCGAGCTGGCAAAATTGGCCCACCGGCACTGACGGTTTCGGCATCGACATTGACGATGGTGTCAAAGGCTCCGAAGGCCAGATAGGCATCAAAGACCCGATGGGCACAAACGACAGCATTGATGGCTTGGAAGGGGTTAGTGACATTGACCTTTCGCCACATCTCGAGTGATCCTTGGAGACCTTGTCCGATCAAGGCCTCGAGGGCTCCTGAGGAGGATCACACTGTATACACAGGCTCGAGGGCACGTGACTGTCTGGCCGAGACCGCTCCTTGCCGACTTCAACAGAAGGCACGGACAGAGCCCTGCCCCGTTTCTCAAAAACCTTAAGCATCTCCACATGGAAAGCTTCCCACTCTGCCGGTGTTGACATTTTAGAAGGGCATTTAACCCTCTCGGGGGTGCCGCCTGATGAAGACGACAAGGAAGGCGACCGGTGGTGCATTCTCCTTGAGCGTTTCGATGAGGACGAAGAGTGGCGGGAACCACTAAGAGACCTTGAACGCTTGGCCTTCTTCCGCTCAGGAGAGTCGTCTCTCAACTCGTCGGTCGAAGGCCCAGCAGGTCAGGATTTACGGGGCTTGGACACATTGCCTACCTAAAGCTTCCCACTTCGTTGCCGCAAGGCCTTCCCTGTCATGGATTGACATTTGGGGCATGAATCCGTCTTGTGGCCCTTACCCAGACACCACAGACAGACCCGATGCGGATCCGTAATGGACATCTTGGAACTGCATTCTTTACATTTCTTGAACCCGGAACGAGGGGTCGTCGGGGTAGAAGACAAAGACATTGTTGAAAGAAGAACAGAAAATACTTTTACAAGTACGAGGCGCGCCGAGTTTCACAAAGCAAACACGTTTGCGGAAAAACAGAAATCAGGCCAAAAGGAGCTGTGCGTGCTACTTAGAACATCCGATGACGTCACCCTCGACGGAAAAACGTTTCAGAAGCAGCCGAAGTTGCACATTAGATGTCAAAGATGAGGAATACGTCGGAGGACACAATCCATTCGAAATGGCTATTTCCTCTGGATCTACAGTTCCGGGAGCGGGATTGCTGCATATTATGCATCACCCCACCCCACCGAGTGATAAAATACTACTATCCAGGGCTTGCAGGAAAGAGTTAGATGAGTATTTCCATGGCCATGGTCATCTGACCCCACAAGTGGTAGTGTGGCTGTTTAAAAAGCCAAGTTGCAGAGTGGAAGGGTGTTATGAGAGAACAGATTGTGTAAGGAGACTGGCCAAAAACAGAGAACAGGAACAACAATAGTGAATAAGCAGAATTTGCAGGAAAACTAAGTCCACAAGTGGCTGACGCCAATAGGACCCACAGAGCGAAGGCTGCAAAAGAGCCCTCAGGATGATTTATACCAAGGTTTTGTCTTCCAGTGAGGAGGAGAGAGTAGGCCCAGAGTCGAGAAGGAAAAGTGGACCAGCAGCTGATTCCCCGTGTCAACAAGCTCAAGACGTCGAAAGTGCAGGAAGCGATGAACCACTTACGTAGTAGTATTTAGTTTATTTCGGATTTGTAAAAACAGTCCATTAAATCATGCCAGTGCAAATAGATTCATAAAACAACAAGTAAAGTGTATTAGATTCAAAATATACAACCATTTTGGTAGAGAGACATTCATAAAACCCAGAGTCGAACATAACGGATTAAGAACATACGATACAAATCATAAAAACACACTGAATAGTTGGGGTTATAGGGAAGATAATACAATTCTTCTTTTCCATGCGCATTGAAGGTAGCATGCAAGTTTGAAGGTGCTAGTAACATAAAATGGATTCAATAGCAGAATTAAAAGCAGGTTTCCAGGGATTTAAACCAAAGCCTCTAAAGTCGGGAGATATTTTCTCCACAAATCATTATACAGGGGACAGAAACTGATCAAATGTGCTAGGGTTTCTACATTACCAAAAGAAACAGTAAATGTCATTTTCATTTTTTGTGCCGTACCAATTGCTGGAGACTGCCTTTACCTCCACAGTGTTTAGTCTGGCTCGAAACAAGAGTGAACTATGATAATAATTAGTTATTAAGTCCAAATACATGGGCATCCCATTGGATGGTGACAGATGATGGAACTGACTTACAGAGGACTTTGAAAGGTTAATAGCCTCCATTCTGCTGTTCCAAAGGATAACAAGTCTACTTTTGAGTTTAGGGGTCAATGGTAAGGCTGGAAGGATTTACAAAACGATGTTCCATCCCACAGTACCAAGAGTTTTCTTATTATAGAGTAGCCATTGTGAGAAACCAAAGGGTGTCTCACTTGCTAATCCCCGGGGATCGCTCTCTCTTAGGTGGCCAGGGCATGGCTCATCGACTATGGATCTGGTGGCACAATGTGGGAGGGGGGTGGACGGGGGAATGACCTGGGTGAGGGATCTCCAAGGAGTGGGGCAGCCGATTGTGAGACACTCTATCCCCACCTTTCCCATGCCCATACCCCATCTGATTTTATAGGATTCCCCCACGTTCTAACCCCCTCCTTTTTATACATTAACACTGGACGAGGACGAGGACAGAGTAAAGAGGCTAACACTTACATATCTCATTGGATATGTCCCGTTAATCAGGTCAGGCAAAGTCAGGCATTTGACCTTAATCACATACATCTGATACCCATTAGCTCCCCCCACACTGAAAAACGGCGGAACATAGAGACACTCTCAGCAAGGTGGAACACGAGAAGGAGAAGATCTTTCGGGGCGAAGGCAAACCCACTGAAGCAGGACGAATGATAGAGGGACTAGAGCGCAGGATAGGGAAATCCTGAAGATCCCTGCGGGAGGTTGTTGCCTCTGGGAAACCGTGAAGCCTACATGGAGAAAGCCAAATCCCAGACAAGAAGAAACCTACATTGTGTTTAAAGGATGCCAGCAACCCTCCTGGGTGAACGACAGAGTTGCGGAGGCGAGGCCAAGCCTGTGGTATCAACCTTGGCTCGTGAATCAATGCTGCAAAGACAAGAAAGGAATGCACACAGCCAGTGAGTTAGCAAAAGACATGAAAGGCCGGTTTGTGTCAAAGAAAGATTGAAGCTGCAACAGTATCTCACAATTGAAGGTTGTGCACGTGCGGAAGAGACGCGAAAGAAAGCAAACCAGTAGTGAACTTTAAGTTACTGATAAGTGTGAAGCCAGTGATACAGAGTAGCGGAGTGGTCTGGCGAAAGGAAGTAGCCCACTCAAAAGTCTCTGCAAACTGTTGGATGTCTTGTTATAAAGCAACAATGTGAACAAACTCTGAAATGTGCAATTGTCAAGATTAACCTCAGCGAAATGGGAAGTTAAAAGGGGATTGCTTTAAATGAAAGATTTCTTTGAACTTTTCTGATTGTGGTATGGAACTACCAAGACCAAGAAACACTGGGGCAAATAACATAAGGAAGAGCTGACGTTAAAGTCAAAGTAGTCCTGCAGAGGTCTATGATAAAAGCTGTGCATATTCGAAAGGTTTCGACATCAGTGAAAGGTCAGAGCCTAGCTGAGGGAGACCTGGAATATGAGATAAAGTTAGGAGAAGGGAACCCCTAACGAATGTGAATGAAGCTTGGGGAAAGGAACCCCTGCAAGAGCTGTGATTGCGAGGTCCGAGCCCTACTGAGGGAGACCTACGTGAACATTTGTTGAACTGTGAAAGAACTGTTGGTGAATTGGAAACAAGTGACTTTAACGTGGAAGGCCAAGCAGGCCTTGGCCCACACTCTGAACTGCCTTTGTTTTGATAACCTGAGCCAGAGCGGGTCATCTTGTTAATGGGGGCCGCCTTACTCCGTACTGTCCAACGTGGGGAGGAGAGCTGACTCAGCCACCTTGATCCTTTATGTTATAACACTGACTTTCCTTTGCATACACATTCCCCTTAACACATTTTTGGTATAAGAGATAGGGCAGGCATTGTGTTTTGTTAGTATAGGCCATTTTGATTTGACGAAGACTGACTAGGACTGTTTCTCCTTTATTTTATGATGGTTGAGACTGCTCATCATAGCTATAGGGCAAAGTAGGAGTTTTTCCAAACCCCAAGAATGGTTTAAGTTACTAAGCTGTAACTATTGTTCTCCAGCACAGGTCTGGCATGGGAGATAGCCGCCAGATGCACCTTGATGGAGGCGGGCACCAGACCAGCCTTTGCCAAGGATAGCAAGTATGAAAGGATCTGTGGAGCTGTGCCCCTCAGAGGGGTCATCTTTTGCGACCTGCACACATAGCAAAACGCTTCCACTTATGGCCGTACCACTTTAAGGGTGACGACGCCCTTGCCTTGGCCAGCAGTCCACTGGTAACTCACAAGCTCCAAACTCTAGGGCTGCAGGAGACAAGCCTTCAGGTTTGACGATGCTGGGTTGTGATGAAGGATTGCGCCTCCCTCTCTCGTGAGAAGATCAGGAACCACCAGCAACTTGACTGGAAGTGCTGCTGACGGGTTGAGAAGGTCTGGGTACCAAATGAGGCTCCTTGGAGAGGTGGGGATCGAGTGCCCCCCTTGCTTCCTGATGTAGAGCATGGTGGTGGTGGTGGTGTTGCCATGAAGATCCTCATCACCCTGCCTTTCAGAGATGGTAGAACGACTTGAGTGCCCAGAACACCACCTGTAGCTCAGGATATGGAGGTCCTTCTCCGGCAGCCACAGGCCTCTGGCGCGCAGACGTCTGAGGTGCGCTCCCAAACCTTCCAGGGAGGCATCTGTGGTGACCGTATGAGGTTTTTTGAAATCCTGTGCTTTGGGCAAGGTGGGAGCGGACCCCCCCCACCACTCTATCGCTCGTTGGAACTACTCATCAAGAGGGTTCTTGTCTGTGAAACTTTTGGACACCTGTATCCAATGGGCATCCATGAATTCTTGTTAGGTTGCATCTGCAATGGCGGACAAGGTAGATCCAGGACGACGACATGCCCAGTAACTGCTCGACGGCCCGCACCATGGCCGTCTTTGCCAACGATAGCAATTGCACCTTTCCTTGAACGGCTGCTTGCCTCTCTTCCGAGGGAGACGCCAGGCAAGACACTGTGTTGAGCCTGGCCCTGAGGAACAGCACGTTCTGGAATGGCGTTAAGCAGGACTTTGGATAGTTGATGGAGAATCCCAGGTCCGCCAATTACCGGGCAGTCACCTTTGTGGGCTCGTCGGCCAGTTTCCGGGACACGATTCAGCCAGTCGTCCAGGTACGGGTACATGTATGCACCGTACACATAGATGGGCCGCCACTAGTGCTAGGCACTTCGTGAATACTCTTGGGGCCGACTTGAAGCCGAATGGTAGGGCCTTGAACTGGTAGTGCTGGCCCTGCACCACAAAACAAGAGACATTTCCGATGTTTCTTGTGACTGGGGACGTGGCACGATGCATCCTCCAGGTCCAACGATGTCAAGAAGTCTCCTTTTTCCAGTTGGTCGAGCACGTGCTGAAACGGGACCATCCTGAATTTCGGTGACTAATTTTTTTCAGACGTTGCAGGTCCAGGATGGGTCTCCAGCCCCCTGCTTTCTTTCTGACTAGAAAGTATCTGGAATAAACTACGGGAACTAGCTCTATCGCCCCTTTTTATAGCATGGCTCATACCTCTTCCAGAAGCTGAGGGATGTGCTGCTCTTGCCATGAAACCGGCGGAATACGAGGACCCCTGCTTTGGAACTCGAAGGTGTGCCTCTGGGGGAGAGCATCCAGCACCCATCTGTGGGTGGTGATCTTTCACCACTCGCTGATGAACCTCATCAACTTGGCTTCCCACTGTGGTGCATGAGTGGGTACCCAACATTTTGGCCGGTTCAGGCTCGCTTGGGTGCTGGCGTCCTGCATGCGACAGCAACGCTGTCCTCCGCTACCATAGGTCTGGGAGTGGTCTCTGTAGGCTTCTTGCATTGATAGTCAGGAAGACTGTCTGTACGACAAGGAGAACCCTTTCGAAGACCTGCTTGACTTTCCCCTGGAGGAGCGAAAAGACGAGCAGTGCCGGAGAGTACTGAGGGAGTGTGCTGTCTCCGTATCCGCTTTGATGGCCTGGAGGGACACATTGACAGTCTTCCAAAACAGATTTTCCCCATCGCAGGGCATGTCCAGCACCTTCACTTGGACCTCCTGATGGAAGTTAGTGGCCTTCATCCATCCCTGCTGACAAAGGCAGACATATTCCTCATTTGCAGGAACCCTGTGTCAGTGACCTCCACTGCCACCAAGATGGCATGGTCCGATGCCACTTCTCCTTCCTGAAAGAGGGCGAGGGCCTCCATCTTCTTATCGTTGGGGAGGGACTCCAGGATAGGTCCTAGTTTGTACCACAAATCCCAGTCGTACCTGCCTAGTATCGCCAGAGCGTTGGCTGCCCTGATTGTGGATGCTGCAGTGTAAATCACCTTCTCCATGCCGTCCATCCTTTTCCCATCACTGTCCGGAAGGATCGAAGATGACGAGCCGGGTTAGCCGACGGTTTCCTCGCGGCCACCGACACTACGGAGTCCGGCGATGGTTGTGATCTCAGGCATTTGTATACTGAGCCCGGCACCCTATGCTTCTTTTCGAGCCTATCCCGCTTGGCTGGAGCTGTGCAAGGGTTCTTCATGAGGGCTACGCCATCTTACCAAATATCATCCAGAAAAGGCAGCGCCATGATAGTCTTCCTCTTAGCCTCTCGCCTTTGATACAAGAAGCCCTCCTTCTTGGTTTCCTTGGGCAGCAGCTGGAATAGCTCAGAGGCTCTGGCGATCATGGAGTGGAACAAACCCACCCTACGCGGGGCATCCAAATGTGGCGACTCACTGTCCGCTGTGACAATGTCTTCGTCGTCATCCGTCGTCGTGGCCATCCCCGTTCCAGTGTCTGGGTCTGCTGGGGGATTGGGGTGCAGACGCGATGGAGGAGGTTGATATGGGCGTGTCAGATGACACTTTCTCTTCTTCGGCGGAGGCTGACCAGGTTCCCGGGGGACCACAGGTACCGGTGACAGAGGCATTCTCATCTGGATCTCGGACACCCAGGTGTGGAGAGTCAACAGAATATCCAAGGAAATGTCCATCGGCTGCGAAGGCAACACAGGTAACTAGACCCTGCGTCGTCATCGTTGTCTACCTCGTCCATAACTGAAACGAGACCCTGACATAACATTTAATTTTTAACGGGTACTAGTCAGACCCAGACTTTCCCAATGTTACCAAGGAACATGGGACACAAAAACAATTAGGTCTATTACATCCAAATCTAATTATTCACTCTTTAAACTTTTTTATCTCAATTAACTTTACTGTTCATTTCTCAATGCTTCAGAGTATTCACACTCGATATTTCATGGTTGAAAATTATGATGAAACTTTAGACCCTATTTTTTAATTGTTTTCTACAAAGATGTGTTTCTCTTTAATTTACCTATTTTTCACACTGTCCTTATAAAAGAAAGGTACTATGAGGCGTCACAATTATGGGTCCTAAGAGAGTGAATTCTAGGAACTTCACAGAAAATATGGGTCTCTCAGGACAAAGCAGTAGCCACCATCCATCTCCGCCACTTACTCTGGGGAGGGAAACAATACAGACACGCAAATCTTCAAATCAGCGTGGTCATGAAAACACTGCTTGAGGTATGGGACAAAGCCGTAAAAGAGGAGATATTTACAAAATACATCCATCCTCCTTTATGTCACTCTTCAACAACCCAGAATTCACCCCAGGCATGGAAAAGGGTGCATATGATAAATGGGAAGGGGCGGGATGCGACAAGATATGGGACATGTACCAGTTCCAAGAGGTTAGATCCTTTGGGGACTGTGTGACCCAGTTAGGTTTGAACACCAGTGATAGATACAAATACAAACAGCTCCACCACTGGCTGCAGTCCCCTAGGATAAAACAGGCAGCATTGAGAACACTAACACCATTTGAGACCTACCTCACAATACACACGGGCTCAAAACAAATTGTCTCAGCCACATACGGGTTCTTGAACTCTCAATCAGAACCGATCACTTGGCAATACATGAAAAGGTGGGAAATAACCCTCAGGGGCACATTTATAAGGGAACATTGGGAACACTTATGGGGGGTGATACCCAAACTCACCGGGGAAATCCAGACGAGGGAAATGTGGATAAAGATCATAATACAATGGCACTATACCCCGGAAAGGCTTCATAAAATGTGCAGTACAACCCCAAACACCTGTTGAAGGGAGTGCTGAGGAGTGGGGGATTGGAGATACATATGGTGGGACTGCCCAGTTATCCAGCAGTTATCCAGCAATTCTGGCTTAGTAAAGACACAAATGCAACAGATATTCACAGGAGCGGGGGACTAGGGGAAGAGGTCTGGATATGTGGACTATGGGATCCCCGGGGGAAACTGATGACCAGGACACAGAAAAGGAACTTTATGGGAATGCTAATAGTGGCATGGCTGGCTACAGCCCAAAAATGGAAACAGAGATCCCCACCAATGATATATGAATGGATACAAAGAGTATGGTCGTACATCGCAATGGAGCGGATTACGTACAATCTACAGGGGGAGCACAATACATTCTGGACAGACTGGGGCACATCACTTAACTACTTGCAGAGTGACTACATGGAATAATGGTGCCTTCATAAAATAAAAATCCTTGAAAATGTTCAGTTAGAGAGGCAAATAAAAGGACAACGCCAAACCAAGACTAGAGACGAACATGCAGCTTCCTTCCGGAGAAGGGAGGGAGGAGGTTTGTTTAAAGTATTTGCTTTCTTATGTAATCTGATTAAAGCTCAATAAAATTATGTTTAATAAAAAGAATATTGCATTCTTCATGACTAGAGGAGCCAACACTAAATAAGATGTTTGACTTTTCCTTCCTTAGGATTGTTGTTTTTCTTCACTGCCAATGAATTTCTCTTCTGCTGCTTACTAGTGTTTAGGAAGCATACTGCATGACTGCTTGTGTGAGTGGCAGAGAGCAAAGCACTCTCGTGTTTGTAAGGAACTGAAATTAGTTTACTTGAACTACATTTCCCAGGACCCCCAGGGTATTTCTTGTTTGTTCAGGCGCTTCAGAGCCGACGCTTCTGGGTCGCGCCGGTCTTCACCGGTCATCGCCGCAGCTCGCCGGCTCGCGGGAAATCTCGGCTTTCAGCGGGGCCTCGATTACTCTGGCTACCAGACGCCTCTACCTTTAAGTAAGTTGCTCACGTATCTTGCATTAGGTTCACCACGTGCTTGAAGAAAATACCACGCCAACCC
Organism: Ambystoma mexicanum; assembly: GCF_040938575.1. NCBI lineage: Eukaryota > Metazoa > Chordata > Amphibia > Caudata > Ambystomatidae > Ambystoma > Ambystoma mexicanum. Next base: position 1,096,512,388 of record NC_090924.1, read on the forward strand.
AACATGAAGTTCAAGATCGCACCCTTGTTGGTTCTATCTTTTTCCCTTCTCAACACACGCTCGCTATACAAGCATGGTGTGGAAATCTCCGACCTAACTAATGAACTTAAGCCTGACTTTTTCGGCATAACCGAAACCTGGCTCAACCCTGACCTTCCCACCCAAGCCACACTCTCCACGCCCGACGACTACACTCTCTTTAGAGCAGATCGTCTGCTGGGTAAAGGTGGCGGAGTGGCCTCGTTGTGTAAATCAAATCTTGAATGTTATGAAATTCCTCATACCTCTCCAGAAGGCTGTGAGAGTTTATGGGTAAAATAAAAACCTCTCCACACTACACTCTAAACACACTTACGATCTATCGTCCACCCAAAGTCATGCCTCTGTTTGAAGAACAGCTCAGTGACCTACTGGCTCAGATTTGTACCACTAAAGGCCCAGTTATCATCATGGGTGACTACCTATTGGGCCAACGACCAACAGGATAAAGCAGGCACCAATCTGATGGATACCATCACCTCTTTTCGCCTTACCCAGTGGATGAAATCCCCCACGCAAAGTAAGGGTCATACCTTAGACTGGCTCCTGTCTCAAAATGCCAATATCTCTGACATCTCGGCCACACCATGTATTTGGTCTGACCACTTTCTTATTCAAGCCAAGATTTCACTATCCTCCCCTCCTCCTAAACTTAATGCCAACCCACACATTCAGAAAATGTCTCGTAACCTTAAAAATCTAACAGCTCCAAATTTTGCCACACTGCTGTCTTCTAAACTTCAACCGCTTGACAACTTTGTTGACTCCTCGAAACTTATCATCTGTCTACCAACATCAAAGAATCAGTTAACAACCTTGCCCCACTGAAAATAAAGACAATAAAGACCAAAACCACAAAGAACACCTGGTTCACCAATGAAATTCTTGTGGCCAGACAAGAAAAAAGAGCCCTCGAAAGAGTTTGGAGGAAAGATCCCAACGACAACACTCTAACCAACTACAAAAAATCCATCCTCAATTACAAAAAACTAATCACAGAAGCTAAGGCCACACATTATAACGCAAGGATAGTGAATGCTCAATCCAACACTGGGGAGCTTTTCAAAATCTTAGCGGAGTTCCAAAATCAGCCCCAACCACTAATAATATCATTAAGGACAATAAATGGTGCCAGGGCATACACAATGCCTTTCTACTCAAGATTGATTCTCACAAAGAAAAAATAAATAAAGCCCTAGGCAATGTAACATCCCCCCAAACCCCCACAGACACCGTGCTGCCCAATACCTGCGAAAACAATATCCCTCAATTCTCCTTCACACACTACACCGAAGATGAAGTACTCAAAATCATAAAGGACCTTAAAGACACGTCCTGTCCTGCTGACGACTGCCCCACAAGCACTCTTAAGGAGTCCTTAGAAACTCTGGTTCCATGGATTACCAAACTGGTCAATCTCTCTTTTGATGAGGGCCTGGTACCGGAACTGTTAAAATCAGCGTGGATTACACCCTTATTGAAAAAAGAAAATCTTGACCCAGCGAACAACGACAATTACAGGCCCATTACCAACGTGCCATATGTTCTCAAGATAATCGACAAACTTGCCTATTTACAGTTACAAGCCCATGTCAAAAAATATAACATCTTGGGTACCCGTCAGTCGGGCTATAGGGCTCGTCACGGGACTGAGACAGCAATGCTAGATCTTAAATCTACCTTAGCTAGCATAGCTGATAATAATCAAGCTGCTTTGCTCATGTTATTAGACCTCTCCGCAGCCTTTGACCTAGTTGATCACAGCTTACTGGTGTCAAGGCTCGGAGAGGTCGCCAACTGCTCCGTAATTGCATCCAGATGGATTGCTTCTTTTCTGGGTCCCAGAATGGCGAGGGTGTGTGTTGGCGATAATCAATCTTCTCCAATATCTCAGACATGCGGAGTTCCTCAGGGCTCCTGTCTATTGCCTTTGCTTTTCAATCTTTATATCCATCCCCTTCTTGACCTCTTAAACAAATTAGGAGTGCAATACACGAACTACGCTGATGATACTCAGGTGGTCATACAGCTGAGTGGCTCCTATAGCAGCGATACAGTAACCATCAATAAAATATACAAAGCCATACAAGACTGGATGGCCTGCAATTCTCTTGCCCTGAACGACAAAAAAACGGAACTCCTCATCGTGGCATCAAAAAACACTCGGGCGAAACTCGACACCAACTATGCTAGTTTCCATATTGCCGACAATACCATTCTCGTCCAGAAGAAAGTCAAGACCCTGGGCGTCGTTCTTGACGAAGAACTCTCTATGAAGTCCCATGTCTCCAGCATTAAATCTAGCAGCGGTCTTATAAATAAACGAATAGGCTATATTCGACCATTCATCTCGGAAGAAAACTGTGCCCTTCTGTCCACTACATTGATTAATTCAAGATTGGATTATTGCAACAGCCTCCTGGCGGGCACCACACCCTCCAACATCCAATCATTACAAGTGGCTCAGAATAATGCTGTGCGTAATATCTTTAATCAGTCCCGTCGTACACACATCTCCACTTTTAGGAAAAAACTTCACTGGCTTCCCGTTAAACATTGGATAACGCACAAGATATTGACCACAACCCACAAATGCCTCAGCCTCTGTAGCCCTACTTATTTGTCAGCCCGCATTAGCATCAAATCCAACGCGAGGAACCTTTTTGTTCATCCTCTGTCACTATTCTCAAGCATCCAAAATACAGGACAGCCAAATTTGGAGGTACCACTCTTGACGCTCAAGGTCCCCTTCTATGGAATAAACTCCCAGCCCAGATGAGGCAGATCCAGGACTACACTGTATTCAAACGTGCTGTAAAAACCCACTTCTTCAACCTGGAACAACTCTTTGACCCTTCTTCTTTCTTTGCCATGTGCGTCTGTTTGTTTTGTTCAGTTTTATGTGCGCCCTGAGGCCTACGGGCATGTTGGCGCATTACAAGAATTAAAATAAATAAATAAATGTCAGTGTATTAACTACCATGTAACTGTGGTCATTATTCAAGTGTTTTTGAACTTGCATCACTATGTATGAAATAATACACAATGATTGATGAATGTCATTTTTTTCTCCATTTATTTAATTCCTTGATTTGTACATACATTGTCTTGTGGCTGTTACCCATAGAGCCCACTCAATGATCTCTAATTACAGAGACTTGATCTTATAATTTATAAATAGTCCAAAGAGAGATCTATTGTGTGAACTTTCCTTTCCTGCCTTTGGAGCATTGCAGAGGGATACAACTCTGAGTTGACATACCTCATCCTCGTGGACCGTATACATGGACTTTTGATGTTCGTCTGCGGACGAGACTTCCATGGCTTGGGAGATGACCTGGGAGGGCTGTTGTGGCGCCTCCTCGCCCCCCCCCTTTTTTTCCTCCTTGAGGGTTCTGAGCTGGTATATTCACCCCTTCTGGCGTACCTGCAGACTTTGCCAAAGTCTCTGTGGTGGTGTTGCGCCGTGGGGGCAGGGACACTTTCTGCACCATGGGCTCCACCCTCGTAGGATCAGCACCCTTAACTGCCGTGGTAGTAGTAGCCGTCAACTGAGTCGCCGACGAGATCTTTGCCTGTGCCGGATGATCCTGCGCTGCCTTCTCTGTCCACAGCTTCTCGGATTTCTCCTGTAGCATAGCCGGGGTAGATGTCTTCCGCTTTTAAGATAAGCTTGATGGTAGGCTGACAATGGAGGCGGAATATGATGCTGATCGCGCCCTATCCACCGTGGGACCCGATTCTGCAGCGAACCCGGTGGATTCGGACTTGCAGATCTTGGCCTTATCTTGGGCCCCCACGGATGAGGCGCCCTCAAAGGACTTAAAAGACCGCTCCTCGGACCGGCTGGTCCTGGACGAGGCATGACCCTGCTCGGAGCAAGGGTCAGAGGCCTTGGTGTTACGCCATGCCGCCAGCCTACTATGCCTGTCCTTTACGTCGTTTTCTTGGAGAAACCAGGGCATATCTCGTACTCTACCTCCTTATGGGCCAGGTGTAGGCAGTATGATATGATATGGCATTTATATTGCGCCTATACACAGTAGAGACATTGTAGGTGCTTGTCCTCCACTGACACATTTCGTAACCCGCATTTGGAGCAGGGCCTGAAGAGGGACCTTCTGTCCTTCTCCATCATGGTCGAAGGGCACAAAGTAGGCCCAAGATGGCCTTCGGGAATCTTCAATGAATCCTAGCCCTTGAGGAGCGCAGAACTTCACCGACAATGGATCCCTGCTGTCGGCAGACGAAGGAAAGAGCGCACAGAAACAAAAAGGAACTGTTCTCATCAAACAACACTAAAAAAATCTACAAATAGCTCGAAGAGCAAACTCGAGGACTCCCAACACTGAAGCGTTTGGTAAAAATCTGAAGATGGCTGCCAGGTGAGGGGCTTAGGGAGAGGACTGTCATTGGATGGGGGCAGTATGACCCAGAGGACAGTGATTGGTTTAGAGAAGAAATAGTTTTAAAGTGAACATTGTTTCTTCTTTTACAGCGGTTTCCCAGCCTGACGACAGGGAATATTCATGAGCATGTGAAACCATGCTAGACCCCATGCGGGAGAATTAATAAAGGTTTTGAAACTTGTAACTCTTGTGTCAGTGTCATACTTGTGATACCATGCCTCCCTTACACCATTCAATTTTGTGGTAGTTACCAAGAGACAATAGATGTTTAACCAAAACTTATGTTACGTTTTCTTCTTAGCTCAACCTCAAGGATAAGCAAAATAGACTGGGGTTGAGCCTCAGATTGGCAGAGATGTAGGTAACACCTGTTTCCAGGTGTGTGATGAATGATGCCTCGTTGGTGGCACTTACAAAAGACGAGAGAGAAAAGAGTTTCTCGGCTTGGAGTCCATCTAGCTTACATCCCATAGCTCACCTTGGAAGACATGCGCTGCTACACTCTTGCCCCTGTACATGGCTACCGTCTAGCAGAGAATGGTTTCATGATTTTGTCAAATCTAAAAACACAGCGTGAGGCCCGTTTAATTTTCTGCCTTCTCATGATCAAATTGTCCTTCCAGTTTTCTTAACTTTTACTTAATTTAATTTCGACCGCGCTCCAGGGTACCCGAGGGCTTATGGGCACACAAATAACGATAACAAGACAGACCAACGGCAAGTCTAGGGGGTCTTTCTTAGCAAACATGAGTAGTCATGAATTCTGTTGGTAATTTCTGGGTATCTTGTAAAATAAATATGTTTTTAGCTTATTCTTGAAAGTATCTGTGGACTCTATCTCTCTTAGATCCAGGGGACTAGCATTTCATGCCGTAGGGGCTGCCATGCTAAAAGCTTCCTTGAGGGTTTTGCCGGTCTTACATCGCTGCGTTTTTGTGGGCATTGTTGGATCTCAATGTCCTCTGGTTCTGTTTCTCCACCACTCTTTCCATTACATAGGTTGGCATGCAGCCCATCTGACATTTGTGTACGATCAGAATCAGTCTGAACTGGATTCTTGCTTTCACCGGCAGCCAGTGCAGACACATGGTCTCACCATTTCAGGCCTTTCACAATCCTAACTGCGCTGTTCTGAATTACTTGCAGCCGGTTGATTTCTGCTTGTGTAACCCCTATGAGTAGACTGCAGCAATAATCAATCTTAGCGCCGATTATGGCTCTAGCAATTGCTTCTGCGTGGATTTGTGATAGTAATGGCCGCCGATGAGCCAGTCATTTTAGGTGGTAGGTGGAAGATGAGATCAAGTTACTCGCTGGAGGCTTCATGGTTAAATTCTGATCTATAATTATGCCAGGGTTTTAACTTTCCTTAGGGTCTCAATCTGACAATCTGCTATGATGAAGCTATTAAAAGATGGTTCTAGCGTATCCAATTTCTTTTTTGTTGCCACCACCATGTGTTTGGTGTTTTCGTTGTTTAATTCTAGACCGTTAAGTGCCATCCATATCTGGATGATATCATAGATCTTATTCATTTCAATTTCAAATGTATTGTGTTCCCCTGACTGATGTTTATACACATTCTGATGGTTATTTAAGTGCATCAAGATTTGGCTGTATGCAACCCTATCAAGAATCTTCAGGAGAAATGGAGTATTTGTAATTGGTCTGTAGTTGGTTGGTGTTCGTGGACGTAGATCTGTTTTTTTGAGGAGCGGTGTTACCTGTGCTCTTTTGAGATCTTCTGGCACATGATTCTGTGCAAGTGACGTATTTACACATTTGGTTAAGCTGGTATTAGTGTGGGTGCGCATTCCTTAATGATCAGTCGAAGGTTATACCAAGGTAACCCATCCCATTTTCTTCCTCCTCTCTCCTCTGCCTGCCACTCTGCTCACATTTCTCTGTGTCTACAATCTGTTTCCGAATTCACACATCTCCACTCTGGTGATTAACCCTCCCTTTATGTCCTGGAAAAGCTGGTAATTGGCCATCTGTGTGGGATGGTGGAAGCTGAGAGTAGGTCGGAACCTGACCCTATGAATGTGACCTTGAATGCTTGCATATGTTTTTAATGGTGTAGCAGAACGCTCTATGATTACACCCACCAAAGAAATGTAACTGCTGGCTGGCATTCTGGAATTAAGACAGCGCTTCTTCTCACTTGATTGTCTGTCCTCTGTGTTAGGTCAGAAATAGGAAGTAGACAAGGGGACATGCTTGAACAGATTATTTTATTGAAATTGTTGAAGAAAATAAAACCTAAGCGAATCCCTATGTTCCAAGATGAATTCTATACGCTACAAAATTGCAAACTGGACTCATCAGGATGTCTTCCCAAACTAATTCTGTCCTCAATCAAAATCTTATTCTAGCCTACATTGAATCTGCCACTTATGAACATAAAGAAAGAAACATGGACTAAATCAGGGCTTGGTCAAGTGCATTACTCACCCTTGGTAAACTTGCTTGTGGCTGGTGTTCGGACACCCTACCGCAAAAGCATACTTATAGTCTTTCCGAACATGATTTTCTCTGAATAACCACAAGAAAGAAATTTGAGACAACCGCTCCAATGTTCTTTCTCAAGTAATCAAAAAAGTAAAGCGTTTATTCCTTCTTCAAGGATGTACTTTTTTGACGTTGATAGATCTGTCGGTACAGAAAAAACAAAGTCCACTCTCTAGCTACAAAGCCTTGATTAGTGAGTCTCTTCCATTCCCTTAGGGAATTTGATTCTTTAAGCCCCCAGACCTATTTAGAAAGGCCGCTCTGTGACCACACAGAGCGGTCTTTCTAAATCGAACTGACATGCCCCTGCCATACACAAGTGTGCGCAGGGTCTGACCGGCACATCAGTAGCAGGAAAAGTCGTCGCGGGAGAAGAACAAGTTACTTTCTTACCTGGTAACATTCTTTCGATGGGATGGTCCGACGACGTATTCCATATCTATGACAGGTAATCACCACAGCTGTGCTGCTTCGGAAAATGTTCGGCATCTGCGTCCTGCGTCGATGTCGTTACGCTGTCCTCGAGGGCCTCCGTCGAGCCGACGTCACTGGATGTTATAAGTAGGACACACGACGCCCGTAGCCTCAGTTGTAGTTTATTCCCCCAGAACGTGTGGCACCAATCTTCTGCTAGTATGACCACAGAAAGCCTTGCAGAAACGTAAGCTGCAATCGCATAAGAAATTCTGTAGCGGGGAGGGTGGGGAGGGAGCGATATGGAATACGTCTTCGGACCATCCCATTGAAAGAACATTACCAGGTAAGAAAGTAACTTGTTCTTCGAGGGGATTGGGTCCTCCGACGTATTCCATATCTATGACAGACTCCCAAAGCAGTACCAACGTATGGAGGAGGGAAAAGAATTTACAATATAGAAATTTAGAATGCCCAATTAAATTGCAGAGTAAAGAACCGCCTTGCCAAAGGCCAGATCCTGCCCATGGATCGAATCTAGGGAGTAGTGTCTTACAAAAGTATGGACTGAAGCCCATGTGGCTGCTTCACAGATGTTACGAATAGGAACACCCCTCTGCAGGGCAGTAGAGGCAGCCATACCCCTAGTAGAATGGGCCTGTAAGCCTACCGGAGGGTCCTTACCCGCCAAGCGGTAACATTCAGAAATTGCCAAGATAATTCATCTAGACAAAGTCTGCTTAGTAACAGCTTGCCCCAAACGCCTTCCAGCGTATCCTATAAAGAGCTGATCGTCCACTCTGACCCGGGACATGTGTGAAATGTAGAAACTTAAAGCTCTCCTAGGATCCAACCTATGGAGCCTCTTCTCTTCCTTACCAGGATGCGGAGGAGGATAAAATGCCGGAAGAATGACCTTCTGGCTTAAATGAAATTCTGACACCACTTTCGGAAGAAAGGAAGGACGAACTCTAAGGACAACCCTGTCCTTATGAAACACTGTGAAGGGTGGCTTAACAGAAAGTGCCTGCAACTCACTCACTCTGTGAGCGGAAGTAACCGCAACTAAAAATACATTTTTAAGGATTAACAGTCTCAAAGGACAAGAATGTAAAGGCTCAAATGGAGCACCCATTACGAATTTTAGAACAAGGTTCAAATCCCAACCGGGCACCTGGAAAGGTGATGGTGGAAACACATTAGTGAGCCCTTTCAGAAACTGAGAAATTAAAGGAATTTTGAAATGAGAACACTCCTCAGACGAGCGCTTAAATATAGACAGCGCCGCCAGGTAACGTTTAATGGTACCCACTTTCAGGCCCTTGTGGGCTAAAGAAGGCAAAAAAGACAGAACTACAGTCACATGAAAAAGGATCCACATTCTTAACCCTGCACCAGTCGCAGAACGCAACGGCAACGTTACAGGGACTTTGCTGCAGGCCATCTGGCCGAAAGCAACACCTCCATCACGTCTTCAGGGAGGTCCCAATCCTTATACCTCAACCTTTCAGAAGCCAAGCGTGAAAGTTGAGGGATCGCGCTCTGCCTGCTCAGAGCATCCGCCATCTCGTTTTCGTCTCGGGCCAGATGAACTGTCGAGATCGAAATTTCCTGCTGGATGGCCCAGAACCAGAGCTGCATCACCTCCCTGCACAGAGGAATTGACCCTGCCCCCCCTTTTTGTTGAGGTAGTGCATGGCCACTGTGTTGTCCGTCAGAATCAGGACATTCTTCCCTCGCACAGTCGTCAGAAAAGCCTTCAGGGCAAGCCTGACGGCCCTCAGCTCCAACAGATTGATATGGAGTCTGCACTCCGACGGAGACCAATGACTGCTGACTGTCAACACATTGGCATGAGCTCCCCATCCCGTGAGGGACGCTTCTGTCACGATCGTCACCTCTGACCAGGGTAGACAAAATGGAGCCCCCTTCATCAGATTGCCTTCGACGGCCCACCACAGAAGGTCCTGGGCGACCGAGGGTGGCACCTGAACAGGGTCCGACATCCTGCCGGAGGACTGTGACCACTGCATCTTGAGAGCCCATTGCAGAGATCTCATCCGCAACCTGGCCTCTGGCACCAGAAGAATGCAGGATGCCATGAGGCCGAGCAACCTCAAGAACTCGAACGCTGGGAGACTCTGGGCATGTTAAAACTTGTGCACCATCTGCAGAATGTGATGAGCCCTCACCTGGGGAGGGAAACACTGCCCCGGCGATGTGTCGAGCACTGCTCCGATGTACTGGAGCCGCTGAGTTGGCGTCAAGTGGGACTTCTTTAAGTTGAGGGAGAAGCCCAGCTTGTGAAGGGAGTGGCAGGTGACTGACAGATGATCCAGGACTTGCTCGGAAGAGCGCGCCCTGATCAACCAATCGTCCAGGTAGGGGTAGACATGAATCCCCCCCTTTCCTGAGATACGCTACCACAACCACCATGAGCTTGGTGAAAACCTTCGGGCGGAGGTCAAGCCGAACAGCAGGACCAGAAACTGAAAGTGCGAGTCACCAACCGCGAACCTCAAGTACTCCTTGTGTTTGGGATGGATCGGCACATGAAAGTAAGCGTCCGTGAGGTCAAGAGACAACAACCAGTCCTGAAGTTGAAGGGCCTGGAGGACGTGAGAGAGTAACCATCTTAAACTTGTCCTTCCTGAGGAGACTTGTTCAAACCACGCAAGTCCATGATGGGTCTCAATCCCCAGTCTTTCTTCGAAATAAAAAAATAAAGGGAAATACCATCCCTTGTTCCTTTCCGCTACAGGCACCAGTTCTATGTCACCATTTTCCAGCAGGGATTTGATTTCATCCGCAAGGAGCGGATTCGGACTCTTCAAAGAGATCCCCTGGTGGATTGTCGTGAGCCCTCTCCTGGAAAGGAAGACAGTAGCCGTGGGCTATGATCTCCAGAACCCACACATCTGAAGTAATGGCACGCCATTCCACCAGATGCAGCGCCAGCCTTCCGCCAACCGGTGAACCATGGGACATGGCCTCATGACAGAGCTGAAGCGGCTGTGGCAGTGTCTGAGGTTAAAGAGGCAACTATCCGAGCGGCTATGGTACCCCGAATATCTCGTTTTCCACCTCTGGCACTCCTACATTGGCCCCTTTGACTTGCAGCCCCTCTCGATCTACAAAAGGAAGAGTAGTATCGAAAGGAACCTCCCCTCCATTGCTGTCCCCTAGGACGAAAAGGCAGAGGTTGGTGAACTGCAGCGCTCAACGACTTTGCTGCATCTTTGGCGGTCTGCAACCTCTCAAGGCTCTCGTCAGCCTTGCTGCCAAAAAGATGTTCACCATCAAAGGGCATGTTGAGAAGCCGGGCTTGCACATCAGGAGCAAACCCTGACTTCCGCAAACACGCAAATCTGCGCATTACGGTGCTCGCCGCCATGGACCGGCTGACACAATCTGCCACGTCCAGACCCAACTGAATGGATTCACACATGGCATCCTTGCCATCCTGAACAAGAGCAAGAAAGCCATCCCGTTCCCCCCCTTCAGGACTATGTTCAGCCGCCAAAGAGACAATTCCACAGAGTATGAGTGAAACGTGCTAAGGCACACACAGAGTTGGCTGCCTGTAAAGCCATACCCCCTGAAGAAAACACTTTCTTCACCCAGCCATCAAAACGTTTGTCATCCCTATCAGGAGGGATGGTAGGGTACGACGCCTATTTTGCCGGGGCTGTAGCCGCATGCACCACCAAACTCTCCGGAGTGGGGTGCGTAGTCAAGTAGCTGGGGTCGCTACTGGCAGGACGGTATTTTTTCAGCAAAGACTTGCCCACTGCCGGGAGACTCCCCCGAGCAGTCCAAGCCGCAGCCACCCTTCTTTGCAAGGCCATATGGAATGGCAGTACCGGGTCAGTTGGTGGACCTTGGTCCAAGATGTCTGTCAGGTCATCCTGCAGAAAATCTCCTGGTGGCACAGACCACCCCAAGTATTCCGTGACCCTCGACATGAGGCGCCGGTACGATGATTCAGCATGCGTACCCGGCTCAGGCCTGCCAAACTCAACCCCCGGGGAGGTATCCAGACCACTGGCATCGTGCAAAGACTGATGCAGGTCGTCTAACTGGCTATGACCAGATAATAAGTCATCAGGAACCTCCTCAGGAACCATACCATCATCAGACCCTTCATCCACCTCAGAAATATAGTCAAGAGGCTGGAATAAATCCCTGGATGAGGGCACATGTTTCGACTTGGCCAGAGCCTTCCTCAGGGTTTCCACTGGTCTCCGGGGCACCTCAGAGAAATCCTCCTTGAAAGGCATCAAGGGCGTCGACGGAATCGGCGTCGACGTCTAGCTGGGCGCTGATGGCTTCAACACAGCCCCCGAGGGCAGAGACCCGAGCATGTCCTTCGACAGCCTCAGCGCTGATGGCATCGATGGCTTCCTCGGAGGCGGAGCCTCAAGAGAGTCCCTCGACGGTCTCGGCGCCAAAGGCGTTGACGTCTTCTTCGAAGACCTCAAAGGCTCCGACGGTCTCGATGGCGTCGAGGACCAGGACCTGGAGCGGGCATGGCTAGAGCGATCCACCTTGTCCGACCGGGTCCTCGAAGGTTCCCGGTGATCGTGACGACCGCTCGAGCCCGGCCTCAACATTAGAGATACTGGATCGTGATGCAGTACTGATCCTCCATCTCTGGAGAGGAGGCCCGACAGAGGAGTGAGCTTGATGCAAGGAGCGACCGACGGGTGAGGTAGGTCAGAGTACCAAATCAGGCGTGGCCACGCCGGGAAGATTAAGATCATGCTGCAGCGTGCAGAATTGAGTGTGCTTACCACTTGCAGTAAAAGTGGAAGTGGGGTATAAGGGAGGCATGGTATCACAAGTGAAGACAGACACAAGAGGTGCAATTCAAGGATGTTTATTACACATCAAGGGTTGGAATAAACGGCTACATAGCCCTAAATCTAAGGATGTAAGCAAGCTCGACCATCAAATAATAAATAATAGTCCTAGTAATGTCTGTCAAAATAAAATGGCCCATACTAAAGAAACATATTACCCGCCTTTAAACTACTACAATAAGCGTGTATGGGAAAATGTATATGTAAAGGAAAACAGTGTCCGAAATAATATGTCAAATTGGCTGAGCAAATGAACTCCCATCATCACATATCTAGCACGGGAAAAAGGGGCACACTCTGGCTTTAGAACACTAGGAGTATGCAGGTCAGAACACAGCCCAAGGTACTCCACAAAAAGTCTCTTGCATGTACCAAGTTTCTCATTCACAGGGCACTTTGTGCTTTTACAATAAAGTAAAGCTCCTTTGCAAAGTTCAATTTGAGCACATTTCTTCAGGATTTCTCTGTTCACAAAACATCCAGTGTTACACAATTCACAAACTAGGTCTCCCTCAGTCGGGCTCAGACCTTTCGCTAACACAGTTAACAAATCTCAAAGTCCACAATTTCTTATAGGTCTCCCTCAGTCGCGTTCGGAGCTTTCCCATCGAAGACCTTTGAATGTGGGAGCGGTTTCAAAATGACCTCAGCATGACCACTTCGATATCTTACCAGATTACACTTTGCCTCAATGATTTCTGGTATTGGTGGTTACTTCAAAATAACTTGACCATGCAACAAACATTTCACCAACGCTTGAATGGGCATCTTTCTCTCGCCCGACCCTTCAGTTCTCTTGTTTCACAAGATCGCTTTTTGTAACATTCACCATATATCTTCAAGTACGTTTGTCGCGTCTATTTCAATTTGCTCTTGCAACTGTTTCAAACACACAGCCGGGATTTACTCTACTTTCCTGTTAACTCACTGGCTGTGGTTTTACTAAGCTTTTTGGTTCACCTTTCAAGACTCAGGAATCCTACTCAAGTCTGTCCTTCCCAGGCAAGGGAACATGCATTCCCTCTGAGGCCTCAATGAGGGACTATGTACACTTCTTAGCTTGCCATGCTGTTGCAGCTTTGCAGAAGTCGTCCTTCCACGCCTTCAGCCTTTCCTCCCGTGTGTCTCTGTGTAGCAAGACAGGGAACCACTGCAGGACTCAGCCTCGCAACCTCCCAGTTGCCTTCCCAACTGCAGCTCTCTGTTCTGTACAGGGCCACTCCTTTTTTTTCTATTTAATTTTTATTGGCATTTCGATACTCAAAACAAAACATGGAACAAAGAACCCCAACCCCCCACCCCCGCTCCGCCATCCCCAACCCACGGTTTGAGAGTAGTCCAATGCTGCAGCGATTTTCTCAGTAGAGCAATTCCTGCAAACCTCCCCCCTCGTAAGCCTTTATAGGGTGGACTGACCAGAATAGATATGCCCCTTTAAGAGTCTGCTTCGCCGGGGGCGTCGATTATTATGCCCAAGAGTCTCATGCTGCGAGGGCACCATTGCGGCCTTGGACCATCCACCAGATATGCCAGTAGGGCTGCCCAGTCCGATCTGAATCTTAGATGCTCTCCTTGAATTGAGTATGTGAGCCACTCAAGTGCCAACAAGTTCCATACCTTTGCTACCGATTCATGGTCCTGTGGCGGGTCTTTTGCTTTCCATCTGCGAGCTAGTACCATTGCTGCAGCCATCATTATTATTGTGTAGAGTTTGTGGCCCGCCTTACTCTTGATTGGAGACCCCCCCCAGGCCCATAATCGCAAGATCTTTGTTACCCCCTTGATCAAGGCCCAGGTCTTGGCTGAGTGCGTCCCAGATCACAGCCCAGTAATTCTCAATTTTCAGACAGTCGCACCATATATGCTCCCAAGTGCGCACTGTGCCACATTCTCTCCAGCAAAGGGGGGGGGGGGGTGGGGAGGCTCCGGGGTACATTCTGTGAAGTTTGGAGGGGGTCAAGTGCCACGGGGTGAGCAGCTTCAGCCACATCTCCCTTATTTGAAGGGATCTTGTTAGCTTTGGTATCTGCTTCCATAGCCAACACCAGTCGTTATCCTCAATTGCGGACCCGATAGCTAATTCCCAATTCGTCATGTAGGACTGCAGTGGAGGATCCTCTCCTGTCTTCATATGCCTATAAAGGGCTGTGATCAGGTGCTTGTCCCCTGATTCCCTACTGAGATACCTTTCAAAGGGGGTTAGTTGTCGGGTCGCATCTTGCTTTAGGGTGGGGTAGCTGAGCCAATGCCTAAATTGGCAGTAACAGAACCTTTCGTCTTCTCCCAGAGTGAAGTCTGTCTTACACTGCTCAAAGTGCTTTACATGCCCCCCCAAACATATCCCATAGCATTCTACATCCCCTCTGATATCAAACTTGAAATGCAGTAGTATTGTATCCCGGGGTGAATTGCGGGTTAGTGAACAGAGGTGTGTAGGGGGATGGGTGCGTCGTTAAGTGGGCCTGCTGCACCGCCTCATCCCAGGTACGGGCAACCAGGGCTAAAATGGCACTACTGTAAATCTGAATCGGCATGTCCTGTTTTGGCTGCCACAGGACCCCTTCAAGATCCTCCCCCAGTACCGTCCTGTCCATGGGCCTCCATACTTTCCCCCGTTCATCTTTTTGCCAGTCCCAGAGTACCTTCAGCTGAACCGCCCTATAGTACACCCTGAAGTCGGATAGTCCCATGCCCCCCGCTCTGTGGGGGTTCTCATCACCTTGGCCGCTATCCTTGGGGACTTATTGGCCCACACAAACATGCTAGTGATTTTGTTCAGAGACCTGAAAAAGGCTGGGGGAATGTGCACCGGCAGGGCAGCAAAGTTGTACAAGAGGTTTGGGAGTACGGTCATTTTTAGGGTGTTGATTCGTCCTAGCCAAGAAACCGCTAGGGGGCCCCAGTCTATCATTTCTCCAGTAGGGGCGGACAGTTCCCATTATCCAATTGTTCCACCCTTGTAGACAGTTTTATTCCCAAATAGGTGATGGAGTGTTCCACCCATCTATAGGGGGAAGTGGCCTTCAAGGTGAGGACTGCTGGCATCGGGACTGTGAGGTTGAGAATTTCGGTTTTGGAGGCATTTATTTTCAGACCCACCACGCTACCAAAGTGGGCCAGTTCTACAGGGCCACTCCTTTTATACACCTGGGTAGTGTTAATTAGTTGCAGGTGTACGTGATTGGGGTGAAGTGCCTGATCCTGCCTGGCCTCATCAGTGTGACAATATGGTGCATTCCCATAGGAAATCATGAACTTGCTATTTCTAAGGGAAATATTCATTCCTATTTCTTTGTTCTCTTTCGTCTCAGTATTTGGGGAGGGGAGACGGAATGTGTTTGTGAATATCTCCTGACTAAGGAAGAGGGCTAGATGGAAAATAGGGAAGCGGGAATGCAGCATCTCTACCAGAGGCACTCTCCCTCTAATCCCCTGAGACTTCTATAGGTAATTCTTCTTTACCTGCCCACCCCCAGGGCCGGGATCTAGTAGTGATGGCTATCCCTAATCCCCCGAATAAAGAGTTCCCCAGAAGGGGGCAGTGAAATACCCTTGGGTTTCTCACATGAGGGAATGCGCAGAGAAACCAACCTTCCCAAAGGATGGAGAAAGCGTCCCCTAGACTGCCTTCATGAGGACATCGGCTGGCAAACTGGGGGCCCTTGGAGTTATGTGCCATGGTGAACAAGTCTATTTTGGGCGACCCAACCAGGAAAAGATGTGAATAACTTGGTTCTGGTGGAGCACCCATTCGTAGCATGAATGTAGCTCCCTGCTGACAGATTCTGCAATGGTGTTGTGGATTCCTGGTAGATGAAAAGGAAGGAGATAGATTTTCTGGGATGACACCCAGTTCCAGATCGCCTGAGCTTCCTTGGACAGTATCAGTGAGCAAGTGCCACCTTGTTTCCGTTTATAAAACATGGTGGTTGTGTTGACAGTGAAGATGCAAACCACCTTGCTTTGGAGTTGCGGTTGGAATGACTTCAATCCCAAAATGCTTTTGATGCCACCAAGTCTGTCTTACAAATTGACGCACATTGCTCTGTGCCATCTGATCTTGATTATGCACCACTTTTTGTTCCTGAAACACTAGTCCCTCCAATACCTAGGACCTATTCACTACAGCTCCTTTGCTATTACACTGCTGCCCCAACCACAAACTACCTTTATCACTACAACTATTGTCCGTATCACTACGGCTACCTGCAATACAACTAGGCTCCCTGACCAATCTGCCTTGCACCAACATGATTGTCCCAGCACAGGACAAACTGGGATCCACTAGATTCACCTTGAGTACAAACACACCACCTCCACCAACCTACACAGTACTGCCGATGGTCTTCCTACTTAAACTTAAACAGCCCAATTACACCTCTCATACTCCAGATTCTGTTGCACTCACTTACTTAGTTGATAACTAAATTTGCCACCAAGCCTACTCCTAACATCCCATGCCCACTTGGCATTAGAAACCTCAGACTTCGATCTAGAGGAACTAGTACACTGGACAAACCCGCTATTAAACCCCCTCACAACACTTTCCATCCTGAGAAGACGCTCAAGAAACACCTCAGATCCAAGTCAACTAAAGGTAAACACTATAGCGAAAATCAGCTCCAGAATACACCACGCCCTACGCCTGTTCCACACAAACCTCCCTTCAAGTGTGCGCTTATCAATGCAAGATCGCTTATAGCTCATGACTTAGATATTGCAGACCTTATCCAGACCAATAACCTAGATCTCCTAGCAGTCTCTGAAAACTGGCTACATGCTGCAGCTGGTCCAGCTCCCTCACTAGTCATTCCAGACAACTATTTGATCCTCAAACCAGACAGGGAAAATGCGAGAGGAGGCATAGTAGCAATTGTCAAAATATGGCTGGGCGCAAGAGAAATACCCACCCTCCACCCCTTCTCTTCAGGGGATCTCCTCACATACCCCTTACAGCAAATTCCACTCTGACTGTAGACATTTCTAGGCAGAATCCTGTGCAGTGCCCTTAGGGACCACTACACACAATTAAGACTACAGGTGGCAATACAAGTTTTACCTTTGGTACAAGCCTGTACTATTACGTCAGAGTGGTAGCAGTGGCGGAGCAGCCAGGCTTATCTCAAGAGTACATGAGCAGTAGCAGAGATTACACAAAGGGACGACAATTACTGTGACACAAGCAAACACTGACTCAAGGTTTCAGGTCGAAAAATAGAAGTACATTTATTTTTAAACCCTTCGTTATAAACACAACACTTCTATTAAACTTAAACAAAAACCACACGTTAAATATACTACAACTAACCAATTCATTTTGTACAGTATGTCTCAAGGTAAGTACCCTGCGTTTGAATGAACCAGTGTTATGCACAAACACGTTACCGCGGATACGATTGCGATCATTTTTTTACAGTTCGGTCTACCAACTAAACGCGTATCCGTGACATGAAATGCTACCGGGGCAAAAACACACTTAGCACCTGAGATACTCAGAGGGAGTTGGAGGTAAAAATCACAGGCAATATTTTGGTTAGGCAAACAGAATTGAGAAACACTCATAGACAAGAGTTCAAAAGTCAAAGGGCCGGAGCCAGGGTCAAGTGACACTGGGACCTGTTGCCAAAATTCACACAGTCAGATAGTTCACGATTCAACGTAGCCAAGAGTACTTCGATATTGTCAATGTTCGGAAGCAAAAGTTATCAGAAGGAGGGAAGACAAGGGCAAACCTTGAAAATGAAGAAAAGGGGTTCACCCAGTTTCCTCAAGCAGAACACAGTACCTTCTTATTCCAATGATGCAGCTGGTGCCCTGGCAGTTGTTCCTGTTGGATTCCCGCAGACCCACGATTCCTGGAGGTTCGTTTTGAAGGAGGACGTCTAAAGGGGGTCTGCACCACACAGGGATGAAGCCGGCAGCAGCGACAACGAATAAAAGGTGCGCTCCTTAAAAACACAGGAGAGGCTCTTCAAATGGCTATCCGGACCACTACAGATGTGTGCAGCGATTTCGACCAAGGAAGAGGATCCTCTGGCTGTGGAAGACGAGCTGGTTATCCCCACCAGACTCAAGGGAAGAAGACTCCGGACTGGATCTCCTCTTAGTCGTTGAAGGGCAGATAGCTCAGGACTGCAGCAGGGCTTCCCCGGGATGGGGTAGTTGCAGCAGCCGTCAATCTCTCCACTTCTCTTCGGTTCCTTGTAGTTCCAGTGGCGACTCTCTGACTTCTAGCCCAAGAGGCCTGCCTTTTATGCGAAAAACCCCCATTCACACAGCCTGGCTGTCAATCACCCAGCAGGGGGGTTGTCCAGCCCGGACAACTACCCTGGCCAATCATGACAAAGAGCGACTTGGGTTTCCTAGGATACCCTGTGCAGGGGGTGACTACACCCCTCCCTCACATTCAGCCCATCTAGGCGCCTTGAGGAGGGCTTCTGAGCAGAAGCCCGCCAAAAGATGGTGAGCAAAGAAGGAGAACCTAGTTTGCTGTGCAAAGTAAGAAACAAGAAGGACTTTAACAAAAAGAAATGGCGAATAAACCCAACTGGAGCTAAAAGAAAGTCGATTTGGTCAAGCAGGTTTATGTTCGAGGCTAATATAATAGCCAAGAACAATACCACGTTTATCTAATATAATCGTGGTAGAAAAGTTAGGATAGATACCACTGCCACCAGCCAAGTCTAAATGTTAAAAGAGCGAAACAATGCTCTAGGAGGTACAGATAAAAAGGGATACAAATTAACCCTTTCCAGTACTCCATGGAAGATGGGGTGTACTGGATCTGGTGGTAGATTGACTAAGTAAAGTTAATGGTAACTTTACCCTTTTCTGGGGTACAGTAGTCACCTCAGAAATGGAGTCGGTGGGAAGTCTAAAAGACAATCCTGTGCCACTGCACAGAAGGTGCTGTGTGACACACACAAAGAAGGGGGCTACTGAAGTGGTGTACTCCAGAGCCCACAATCCCAAAAACAGGTAAAAACACATTGCAAAATACAAGTAATAGTGGTGAAAAGCTCACACTCTTACCAAGTGGAAAAGAAACAACTCCAGAGATCCAGCAAAGCTGCTGAGGGACTCACTAGGTAAGGGAAATTAGCCATGAAATGAGAATTCTCCCTAACACATCGTATATCGACACCCCGGTCCAGTACGCTTGCTTGATGAAGAGATTACCCTTCTACTCTACTCTTCTCCCTTGGCTACATTGCCCTCCACTCCTGCCGCCTCTTCCCCATCTCAAGCTCCCTCCACACCTCCACAGGGCGTACCCCTCCCTGGAAGGTTTTTAAGGCTGGCAACCTTCTTCATCTTGCCACTCTCAACTCTCGCTCTGCTGTCAAACACTCCTCTGACATCTGCCACCTCCTAGAAGAACTTGACCTTGATGTCCTCGGTCTTACCAAGACTTTATTCACGGCCAGCTCTGTCACATGTTTTGACACTCTCCTCCCTGATGGCTACAAGATCCTCTCCGCCCACAGATCCAACCCACCTGGAGGGGGTGTAGCCTTGATGTTCCCTGAATGGATTCCTGCCTCCATCATCCCCATTCAGACTTACTCTTCTTTCGAATGCCTTGTCTGCAGGCTCTCTCTCTCTCCTAGCCACTCTCTCACTTTTGCTACTCTCTACCGGCCCCCTGTTCATATTACCACGTTTCTCTGTGAGTGGGCAGACCTCTCCTCCTCCCTCCTGGCCTCAACCACTCAACTTCTCCTCCTTGGTGATCTCAACATCCATCTTGATTCTCCCTGTTCCTCATCTGTGCTCTTTCACGACCTCTACGATTCACTCCCCCTCTGTATCCTCCCCTCTGGCCCGACTCACTCTGTTGGTCACACACTTGATGTCTTGATCTCCTCTGGCCTCCCCCTCTCGCCTCCCCTCACCACTCTTCTCTCCTGGAGTGATCACAGCCTCCTCTCCTTTCATCTGTCCATCTCCACCCCCCCTCCCCAAGATAAGCCTTCGCCAAGATTGCCACCCACCTTCTTGGACATCGGGCCCACAAAGCGTGCGTCAATCAAGGCTTTCGCTGCCACCTTCTCTCCTCCTCCTCCTCCACCTCAGGCTGACTTTCTCCCTGACACAGCCCTGTCCCTGCTCTACCCCTCTATTTCTGCTACTCTTGATGTTCCTTGCTCCTGTCATGAGGATCAGTTTGAAGTCCAAAGCCAAGTGTAATTCCTGGTAGGACTCCAATTTAGCTATACTTAAATGCAAGTCTAGGGCGGCTGAGAGAAAATGGAGGGCTTCCTGCTCATCCTCTGACAAACTGGCCTGCCGCCTGCTCCAAAGGCAATATTGTCTCCCTGTCCTGTCCAAGAAGAGAGGCCACATTCAAGCCTGCGTCTCCACGGCATCTAACAAGTCGGCCCAACTCTTTAAATTCTGCAAGGAGCTGGCAAACCCTGCTATTGTCTCCATCCCTCCTCCCAGGCTCTTTGCAATGCCCTTGCCTCTCACTTTAATTCTAAAACCCAAGACATCTTGGACTCTCTCCTTCACCCTTCCTCCTCTCCCCTCTCCGTCCCGGCTTACTGGCCTTCCCCCAGCCACCTCCCCCTCTCTCCCTGTCCTCCTTTCCTCTTTTCTCCCCTGATGAGGTTGCTAGACAAGTCCAATCTATGAAAACCTCATCAAAACAGTTCCATCCCTGTTCCTCTAAAATCATTACAGACTACATCCATACCCTCGAGCCTGCCCTTGCCAATTTCTGTAACCATTCTATTGCTTCTGGTTCTTTCCCCTCGCCTCTGAAGCACTCCCTTGTTCATCCTCTCCTCAAGAAACCCACAGCTGATCCCTCTTGACCGGCTAACTATCACCCAATTTCCATTACTCCCTTTTTGGGGAATCTCCTGGAAAAGCTGGTAATCTCCCAGCTTAACCTTCTTTCTGACACTGTTGGCTCTTTCCATGACCACCAATCTGGATTCAGAGCTGCCAGAGGTACGGAAACTGCTCTCCTGAACATCCGTGAAGACCTGCTCACTAACCTCCCTCCGTCCTCATCCTACTTGACTTCTCCTCTGCTTTTGACACGGTCAACCATACCATCCTGCTAATCGTCTGTGTGACAACCTTGCTATCACTGATGAGGTTCACGCCTGGCTGACCTCTTTCATTTCTGATTGACCCTCCCAGGTACAACTTGGGTCCTTCCTATCCTCTATCTCCCTCGCCACCTGTGGTGCTCTCCAGGGGTCTAATCTCTCGCCCAGGCTTTTCAACCAACACCTGGTAGCTCTCGCCTACTGCATTTCCATCTTCTGCTCAAACTTCCAGTGCTATGCTGATGACAACAAACTCATTTTCAGGCTTCCCTCGGCCACCTCCTCTCCTTCTCTCATCTCTGATTGCCTAATTGCCATTCAAAATAGGTGTGCCACCAACGATCTCTGTCTAAATGCCAACTAGACCGAGATCCTCCTCATTGCTACACCTTCACCATCTTTTCCCCTCACTCTCTGACCAGCCTCCCTTGGCCCTCCTCCTACCCCTACCTGCGAAGCTAAGAATCGTGGGGTCATCTTTGACTCCACACTTTCCTTCTCTGCACACATCTCCAACGTCTCTAAAAAGTCAAACTTTTTACTGCACCTCCATAGAGCTACTCTGCCTTTCCTCTCCTTCCCTCAGAAGCTCACTGTCTCCCAAGCTCTGGTTCTCTCCAGTATGGACTACTGTAACAGCCTCTTTCTAAATCTACCTGTCTCCACTCGCCACCCTCTACAACTAATCCAGAACAGGACTGCGAGACTTGTCCCTGGCCTCAAGCCCTGGGATTGTATCTCTCCAGCTCTGAAATCCCTTCATTGGCACCCACTGAATGCAAGGATTACATTTAAACCCCTCTGCATTGTCCACAAGGCTTTCTGGGGCCTGGTTCCAAAATACCTTCAACTATCCCTCCGCAAATACCTCCCCTCTGGAGCCCTTCGCTACTCTACTTCTAACTCCCTCAGGGTCAGTCGTTTTTTAAAGAAACAAGTTGGGGACAGATCTATGTCTTTGGAACAGCCACCCGGCCACCCTGAAACTTGAGAGAACCATCTCCGGTTCCGGAAGCGCCTCAAGACCTTTCTCTTTGCTTCCACCTTTGCCCCTCTTCTCCCCTGCTGATCCGTTTTCTCGCTGGGCACCATGCACCTGGACACCCTCTGTCCTTTGGGCCTAGGTACCTGCTCACCCTGCCTACCTCCAGCACTGTCTCAGGGCCACCCCTTGCACTGGGATTCTGTATCTGTACCCATACAGTCCCCCACTCTTCTTCTGCACTTATCAGATATATACTATCTGACTAATCTTGCACTTGCCACTTGCTGGCTGCACTACCACTTTTCACTTCCTTTATTTATTTACTGCACTAATCATTTATTCTGTTCAACACTTTCCACTTCTCCCCCTTCCACTCCCCCCCTCCCTTTTCCCTTTTCCATGCACTTGCACGTTCTTAATATCACTGGGCAAGCTTAACCTGGGCCTCAATGACCATAAAGACAACAATGCCTCAGCTGTAGCCAACACAATGTCTGAACGAGGATTCATGAATCGTATATCCAGCCCTACACATAACAAAGGCAGAACCCTTGACTGGATTGCGGATCTCAATTGCTACATTCAGGTCCGCTTAAACACACCATGCGCTTGGTCCGACCACCACGTGATTATCTTCACCCTGAAAGACCTACCCACGCCTCATTCCAACCCTAGTATAGCCCTGCTACCCTTACCTGATCCAAATAGAACATTACAGCAGTAAAGATGCTTCTTTTACTTAACCCCATCATTAGCCCACAGAATTAGAACAATCTCAACCCAGTAGAGTTGGTAGACCTCTACAACCAAACACTCTCGCTGGCCACAAACAAAGTAGCACCTTTAAAATCATGCAAAGCTAAGCTATCAGCTCATATGAACACATGGTACGCCATAAGCCTAAAAAGCTTACGGAGAACCAAAAGAACGGCTGAAGGGACTTGGAAAAAAAAACCTCCCTTCCCAATAAAGAGAAATTTCCATTAGCATCAACTAACTACAAAAATGCCATCCATGTAACGAAGTGTGAAACTTACAATAAGAGAATCAGCAACGCAAATTCAGGGACTGAAGAACTTTTCTCTATTCTTAGAGAACTTGAATCACCTGTTACAACCGCTGAACTATGCACAAAAGATTCCATATGGTGTTCCAACATACAAGTAGCACTGCTGGATAAAATTTCTACCCTTCAATATAAAAGTGACGCTAAAAAACTCACCCTTTCGAGGGATACCCTACAGTTTAACCAGTTTTGCTGGACAATGTCAATGTCCAGCAAAGCCAGTCAACCCCATTTCAGTTCGCACCTGTCTCAGTAACAGAAGTGATAAAAATAATTGAAGGCCTTAAACCTTCAAAATGTCAGGGCGATAAATGCCCGGTACTCTTATCAAGGAGGTGGTAGCAGACATCGCTCCTTTCATCACATCCTTTATAAACGCTTCTTTTGAAACTGGCTCAGTACCTACCCATCTCAAAAAAGCATGGGTACTGTCATTCCTAAATAAACCTTCACTAGACCCCAACATACCAAAAATTATCGGCCTATAACTACGGTGCATTTCCTTCTAAAAATCTTGGATAGTGCAGCGTACCTCCAAATTAAAAACCATCTCGAAAGAAACAACCTACTCGGACTTCGCCAGTCAGGCTTCAGACCAGGTCATGGCACAGAAACAGCTCTCATTGACCTCAAACACAAATGAATGAGCTAATGGACAAAGGGAACATAGCACTCTTCCTTTTGTTAAACTTTTCTGCGGCCTTAAACCTAGTCAACCTTAGTGTCTTATGCAAACATCTAACGTCAGCTGCACATTTCTCAGTCAAAGCTACTACTTGGATAAAATCCTTCCTCTCTAACAGTACAATGAGAGTATTCTCACCCACAGCTTCAGCCGCCCCGTCTCCAGTCTTATGTGGCGTGCCCCAAGGTTCATGCGTCCCTCCCACTTTGTACAATATTTTTACAAAGCCCCTGTTTGATCACTTAGACAGTTTGGGGGTCACCTACACTAACTATGCAGATGACACCCAACTACTCATCCCTCTCTCTGGCTCATACACGGATTCTAAACTTTTGAACAACATCTATCAAGTCATTCAGACCTGGATGGCCATTCATGGTCTTTGCATGAATGACAACAAAACAGAGTTGTTATTGATTGGCTCTCAGAATCAACTAAATAAACTGGCTAACCAATTCCAGTCCTTCATCATAGACAATACCACCATCCAAGTAGCAAAAGTAGTTGAAACACTTAGGATCTACCTGGATTCCAACCTGGCCCTAACTAAATATATCAATGCTGCAGCCTCCTCAGTGGCCTATACAGCTAAACATATAACTGCCTGCAGGCCATTCCCATATATTGATAGCTGCATCATATTGACCAGAGCACTTATCCTATAAAAAATTGGATTATTGCAATGTCTTATACAACGGCACTAGTCTACGCAACCAAAGGAAACTCCAGGTACTACAGAATAATGCTTTAAGAGCAGCCCTCAATATATGTAAGGCCAATCACATCACAGCCACAAGACAGGAGCTCCAGTGGCTACCAATGAGTAGCAGAATAATATACAAAACATCCCTTACCCATAAGTGCCTTGCTAATAAAGCTCTGAAATACTTAAAACTGCAAGTTCACGAGAAATACATCCGACAGACCTACCAGATCCGCCCACATAGACCAGCTCGCAATACCATATTGCATATTGGTCCTTCCAAAAAAAACTAAAAACATAGCTAGTGTCACAAGAACAAACTTAGTCCAATGATTCAGACCTTCGTTCACAGAATGTACCTACATCTCAGCACTGCCCTTACTTCCATATCGATGCATCTACCAATGTCTATGGAATTGTGACTACCTTTCTGCTCAAATCACTGCACCTCATTCAACCACGGCATGTTGCCTAGCTAA
Organism: Ambystoma mexicanum; assembly: GCF_040938575.1. Classification (NCBI taxonomy): domain Eukaryota; kingdom Metazoa; phylum Chordata; class Amphibia; order Caudata; family Ambystomatidae; genus Ambystoma; species Ambystoma mexicanum. Next base: position 1,096,537,603 of record NC_090924.1, read on the forward strand.
TATTTTTAACTCAGCACCAGGCCACCTCCTTTCTCTTTTTTGCTTTCCACACAGTATCGCCTATTTGTACTGACAACTATGCTTTTTCCACTTTCCTTTGCATCTAACTGCTTACTTGTATTGCTAAATTTTGCACCTACCATAAATGTAAATGTTTTTATATTGTACTTTAATTTTAACTTGTAAAACTTGCGCCTAGATACCTTTGGGTGTGGAGCACTATACAAACAAAACCCTGCTCTGTGCACCAAGATATTTATGTGTAGGGCTTTTGTTCTGGTTGCCAAAGGCCTGTAGCATGGTGTTGGCCCCTGAGGTCTCCCCACCCCTTCAGGGAGGTATCAGTGTTGACTGGCTTGATTAACTGGAAGGTGAAAGGGAGCGCCTTGACTAGTGGTGCTTGCGATGAGTCTACCAAAGGTTTGACGGAACGAAGGCGTGGGGTGCAATTCTGTCATTCAAGAGCCCAATACTTGCTGCCATTGAGCATCCAAGAACTCCTGGAGATGCCACATGTGAAGCAATGCAAGAGGACATCATGCTACACAGAGACTTGATGGAGCAGACGGTTAATCGCAACATGGACAGAGTATGGCTTTGACCATCTCCTCTAAGGGAGTAGCCAGACATTCTAGGGCGTTGAACCATGGACCCAGGAACAGAGCATTCTGAGATGGCAATATGCATGAGTTTGGAAAGGTGATGGAGAACCCTAGAGAAGTTGGGCACTATATAATCTCCTCAGTGGGTTGCAAGGCTAGCGGCCGAGAGGGGGCGCATATTAGCCAGTCGTCTAGGTATGGGTAGATATAAATGCCTGCGCAGTGGAGGTGGGCAGTCGCCGTTGCTAGGCATTTTGTGAAAACTCTTGGAGCCGATTTGAGTCCAAAGCGTAGAGGAGCATTGAATTGATTATGTTTGGCTCTTACTATGAAATCTAAGGATGAGTTTGTGCCTGCGAAGTATGGCAATGTGGAAATAGGCATCCTCCAAGTCCAGAGAGGAAAGGAAGTTTCCCTGTTCTATTTGGTCAAGACCGTATTGAAGCGGGACCATACAGAACTTTTTTCTCACCAGGAAGTATCTGTAGTATACGCCGGAGCCACGGAGGTGCGATGATATGGCTTCTATAGCTCCCTCTTTTAGAAGGGACTTTACCTCTTGCAGGAGACGTGGTAGATGTAGTTCTCTTTTCTTTATGGGAGCAATGGAGGGGCATTTGCCCAGAAACTCAAGGGTGGGACCTATCAAATTCGGTTAGCACCCATTTGTCTGTGGAGATGTTTTCCGGCTGCTTGGCAAACTGCAACTATCGGTCTCCCACTGGGCTGCTGAAGTGGGGGCGGGGCCGCAGGTCCTGGTGCTTGCCAGACCTGCTTTGGGAGTTTGTGGTATGGAGGAAGATCTGCGCCTTCACTGGGTACCTCTGTACACCTGTGACCTTCTCCTGTATGTCTCCTGTGAGCTGGTGCGAGATGGCTGATGGTAAGAGGGCCTGTAGTCTCTGTTGGTCCTGGAGAAGCATTCTTTACTGGAATGGAAGGGCTGCCTCTGCTGTGGCAGGGTCCCTATTAATCGTGCTGTATCCATATCTGCCTTGATGGCCAGTAAGGTCTCGTCTACCTTCTTTCTAAACAGGTCCACCCTATCAACCAGCATATCCACAATCTTGGATTGCACCTCTGGATGAAAATTGAATGCTTTCAACCATTCCTGGCGCCTGAGCGTAATAGCACTAAAGCCCCATCTCTGCTATCATCCGGCAGTAAATCCAAGATGGAACCCATCTTCTAGCACAACTCACGTCATACTTTCAGAGGATTGTCAATGAGTTGGCCGCTTTGATGGTTGTGGCGACTGTGGAAATGACTTGTATGCCACAGACGTCTAGCTGCTTACCCTACTTATCAGGAGGTACCATGCATGGCGAAGAAGGGTTGTCTGATCTCTTCTGCCTATACCACTGAGTTTGGGCAGGGCTGGATGCAAAGGCACTTAGGAGCTGCATCTTTCACCTTATACTTCTTCTCTAGGTTATCATTTTTTGGAGGCGCCGAGAAGGGATTTTTCATCACCAAAAGGCCATCTTCCCAGATGTCGTCTAGCATGGGGATAGCGACCACGGACTTCCTGGATGCTTCACGTCTTTGAAACAGGAAATCCTCTTTCCGCTGTTCCTCTGGCAACAGGTCAAAGTGCTTAACAGCATGTGTTAAGAATGCATGGAAAGAGCCTATTTCATCTGGAGGCGAGTCCCGCGAGGGTAGGTCTGGTGTCTCACAATCAGCTGAGACTAGGCCATCCTAGTCATCCGTCTCAGTGTCTGTGTTGGTGTCCGTGTCGGCAGAACCAGTGTCGGTATCAGTGAAGGTGGAGATTGAGACAGAGAACTGTGAACCGGCTGAGGTGAAACTAATTCCCCTCTTGATGGTAATGCTGGAGGGGCTCCTTGAGGGGGATAGGGTCAGGCTGGTCACGGATTTCTTCATGGTCTGAGAACAGGGCCTTCATAGGCTCCTCATCTGAGACTTCACCTCCTTGCAGTAATGTGTCAGGTGGAGTAGCAGTGGACACAGAAGGCACCAGGGTGAAAAGAAGCTTGACCTGTGTGGCTCTTTGTAAAAAAGACAATGCTGGAGGCACCTCCCTACCCAACACTAGCACCTCTGGGAAATGTGTCAATCACCGGGGCTTGTGGCTGTCATGCCAACTGTGCTGACGATGGCCTAGGTAGCAAAGAAAATCTGGCCAATCTGGTAGAGACGATAGTCGTGGTAGTAGCTGTTGAAGAGCCCGTAGGCAAGGAGGTAGACAATTTTGCTGGTCTGTGGCCCATTGACTGGGTCGTCGAAGAGGTTGTCATCAGCGAAGCTCTTGATGATGATGATGGCTTATGCCTCCTGTAAGGAACTCATGGTGGCAACAGTAAAGACAGACACAAGTGATCACAGTTCCAGGGTGTTTATTAAACTGTATAGGAAGGCTGTAAAAATGCCTAATCTAAATCTAAGATGGGAGCAAGCTACGACACCAAATAATAAGGCAGTCCTAGTGGCGTCTTCTCAAATAAAACTCTATACTAAGAAAAACCTATTGCCAATCCTTACACTAAATACAAAAGAAGTGTGGGATAGTGTTCATAAGAAAGAAGGAAGTGCTACAATAATAAGTCAGGATGCGGTAGTCAGGGTATCCCTTCACCACATATTTAGCACGGTACAAGGTAGGTTTCCGCAGCACAGAACATGCTAGAGCGTTCCCAGCACGAGGCAACAATTCCGCTCTCAAGTATCAGGGCCTCCAGTGGTTAAGTCTCTTTTTCTACAAAAAAAGATCTTGCCTCCGTGGACCTGATGTATCCAAAATAATCAACTAAAGTTCCTATCTGCTTCTACGATGACTTTTTACCCTTGAGTCCCCCTCTTCCGGGCTCAGACCCTTCTCAAATGTTCCCTTCGTCGAGTTCAATACGACTTTCCACACAATTTTGCATGTGACATTTACGGGTGTCTAGTCAAAGGATCGAATCTAAAGGGTCGACAGGTCAAAGGATCGACACCAAAGGGTCGACAGGTCAAAGGATCGATTTTTTTTTAAATTATATTTTTTTTGGGTTTTCGTTTAGGGAGAAAAAGTGGTTTTTAGCAACAAAAAAAAATGGGGTTGGAGGGAACCCCCCCCACCATCCAAAAAAAAAATGTGGGAAAAAAAAAATTTTGATCCTTTGACCTGTCGACCCTTTGGTGTTGATCCTTTGACCTGTCGACCCTTTAGATTCGATCCTTTGACTGGCAACCACATTTACGAATCTTAATGTCTTTTTAAACAGTTCACTGTAGACATCCCTCAGTCGAGTTCACTCTTGTCAACGCACTGCATATCGGAAATTTAGACTCTGCCCCCTCTTTATCGGCATCCCTCCTTCGGGTTCATTGTTGACAACTTTGTCAATCCCACATTGTTTTAACTCAACTCTTTCATTGCGGGATATACTTCCCTTAGCTTCACAATCATCAGTCGGCCAAAGACTTTCGACTGTACAGAGGAATTTACAAGACCCCTGTATGACCACTTTGATCCCATTCTCGCCTTTCCCAAGGCCTTCTGGTGACAGTAGTTTCAATAATCCGGTAATCGCCCCGTTTTTCATAAGTGAGCACCCACATGGTGCCGGACTCCTCTGTTGTTGGTTTTCCCACTTTTTGGTATGAACAGTTCTTTGTACTTTCACAGTTCAATTAGTCGGTTTCTTATCGGCTTTCTCCTCGACTCACCAGCTGTGATGAACCACTTGGCTTTTCTTCTCTCTGGAGTCTAGGGTGGTACCATAGAGACCAGCGCCTCTTCCCGGCTTGGTTATCAGAAGAGGAGGACTCTGCTGGAACACACGCTGGCTATTGTTCGCGGTCTTGCGATTCCTTCTGCGGCGGGTTCGCAGACCTCAGTTGGAAAAGGCAAGGTAATTTCTCTCCATGTCACCCCTTCAGTTTGTGCGGTCTTTCTCCTCCGCTTGAACAGCCGTGCTGAGTTAGCTCTTTCGTTGTGCGGTCTGTCTTACTTGTATTGTGCCATTGTGCTCCACCTTTTATCCCTGTGGGGAAGGGGAAGGGAAAGGGATGTCAGATGTGTGTGATTCTGGTCAATTGCCTGACTTTGCCTGACCCTTGTATTGGGACAAATCAGGAAGACATCTTTGGTGTTTGTCTGTCGTCTTTCGTGGTGAGCGAAAGTGTTCCTGTTGGAAAAAGTGGGGCAGGGGAATGTTTGAGCATCTTGCGTGGTAGGCTGGGGAAAAGGTGTTATAAGAAGGGGGCTACCGCGTCACACCCGTCGGTGTCCAAATCCCCAAGGAGTCCCCATACAGGTGATGTTCCCTCACTGGTCCACCCCAAGGAACTGGATCCAATAGTAATAGCCGTGTCCTGGCCATCTGGATGACAGATCCGTGGGGACTAGTCAGGGAGATACCTTCAGGTTTCTCACACTGTGGACCGAGTAGATGCGCACGTCGTCTCTCTGACGAGTACTAAGACGAGGGTCTAATCGTAGACTTTGTAGCTGTAGAAGACAAAGCAGTCATTTACGAAGTGGCTGGTGTTATAAGCGTTGAGGGAGTAGCCGACAAGGCGGTCGACAGAGTCGCCGATAGGGGAACAGTCGAAGTGTGTGACCTGTGTCCTGTAAGGGATCAAGAATAAGAGTCGAACACAGTGGCATTATGTTTTTGATCATTGACTTTTATTAAGATGAAATAATAAAAGGGCTGGGAGAAAATCCTACCTCGCCCTAACTCTACAAGGGGTTTCCCTGCCTCAACAAAACTAAGGCCAGTCTGTGTCAGGTTGTTCATACAAAACGCATTTGCCGTCCTGTGTCCAAAAACTGTAAACTGATCTGTACACGCTAAACGCAATATAATGTGCAACTCAGGGATTTCCCTAAGCTATACACTTATAGCTGTCTTTCAAAGTTCCAAAGATTAACTATGAAGGTGTAGAAAAGAAAAAGAATAAAGTTCCACGAGGGAAAGAGGTCCTCCCTTCTCCTATGTTTCTACTGGTCTTCCATTGCAAATTCGGTACTTCCGGGAAGAATCAATGTTCCACTGCTTCACAGGAGTACTACTCTTCCCCTACGTTTCTACTTTCATATAATGTTTTACTTCACTCTTTCAAGGGGGCCGTCTACTCCCTTGAATCATCCTTAAGCACACAGTTATTTTAAATGTTGTCACTCCCTGCATCTCAGTTGTCCTTAAATGGGTGTGGTCCTTCACTTTTTCCATTGATGGTCACTGTTTCAAAATTTGAAGGAGGGGTTTTGACACCTGAGCTTTCGTAAACCTTTTCCCACCCTTGGTGTATTCTCCAGCCAGGTTACTCGCAGCTTTATAACTTCTCTCGTTCTCTGGGTCTCAATTATCTTTCAAAGTGGTATGGTTCTTCCCTTTTTCAATTGATGGCCACTGTTTCACAATTTCAAAGAGGGCTCTTGACCCCTCGGCTTTCTCAATCGTTTTTCTAGCCCTGGTGTACACAATTGCCAGGGTATTCACAACTTTGTTACTTATCCTTAAGAGGGTATGACTCTTCCCTTTTATATTGGTTATCACTATTCCACAATTTCAGGACTGGGCATTTAATATACTCTCATGGATGTGAGTCCCAGACTCACTGTTTGCCTGGTTCACTACCCTGCCAGAGCTTTTCCATTCTCCACTCACTCTCTCTTGCATCCAGGAAATTATGTTTTTCAAGTACTGCATCACCGACCCTTTTTAAATGTTCGTATTCAAATGAAGTATGCCAGTTCCTTTGATTAGGCTCTCTCGCGCTGTCAACGGTACGCAGCATTCACCCTGAATCGCTCTGTTTCCCTTTTTCTCTCACTGGGCTTACCATTCCATTGGCAGCTTCAGCGCTCCTCGCATCTCACTGTCGTCTTTGCCTGCCGCCTTCTGACTGGGAGTGCATCCCGTTAACCGCTTGGTTGCCACTTTGCCTTCCTCTGCTTTTGGCGGCTCCAGCTGCCCGGGTCCATAATGCAGCGAACTTCAATCGGCTCGGTTTTTCTGCACAGCATTCTCGTCAGCTTCTGTGCTGCATCCTGCAGTCTGTTCGCCTCTGGTGTCCCAACCAGCATCAGAACAAGTTGGATTCAGCAGCAGTCTCCGTCTCACTCTCTCGTTCTGTTAAGCTGTGTCAGTTTTAAATGTCCTGGCGTTTTTTTGGCATTTTCCCAAGACTAGAAGGCTGTGATGGCTTACCGCTTCTGGTCATCCTCATTACTATGTCCCTCTTCCTCATCTCAGTACTATACAAGTGGGCGGGGGTAAAAGTTCTTGGCCATGAAAACCCAGGAATTCTCCATCTACATCATAGGCCATACAGGAAAGTTGCAAAGGCATAGGGGTGTCATTAAGAATTACAGCTGAAGGATTATTTTGTTTCAGCATTTTTCTGTCTCGTTGGTGTTTGCTCTCCCCTACGTGGTTCTCCTGCAGATAGCCACCCCAAGAGTCAGAGTCCGGTAGCTTCTGCCTTTCCTTGGCTCCGAAAGAGAAGCTTCTTTGCAGGGAATCAGTGACGATGTTGCTAGATTCGTCACAGTCCCTACCTAAATTTCTTCCCAGGGAAGATTCTTCATGTGATCTCAACCTCTTAGATGAGGGAGTATGTTCTGGTGGAGGCATGACTGTGGACCAAGGTCGAGTCTGTGAGGTAGGCATGGTTTCAGTTTTCAAAAACCTTTATTTAACTTTAACAGGGTTTGAGACTTCCTATCTAGCCCTATCTCTATAATGGGAATAGCCTTGACCATCAAATTGAACTAAAGTATGTCAAAGTCAGTCTGTCAAAATAATTAAGCTGTCCGTGTCAAATCTAATCTTGCCCTCACTTAATGCAACAATGATAATGTGTACAGGGTTAGGTCAAAACAAAAAGTGAGTCAAATAATATCGGGATGGCAATGGAGTTAAATAACACTCACTTCCCCAGCTTGGGTGGCCATTTCACACAATTAAATAAGGCACAGTTCTTCCAGACTTCCTTCACCTGGCTCAGAATTCACACAGTTCATCAGCATACAGTTCACTCGGCCTTCTCTCGCCTGCTTTGATATCAATTTCTGAAAACACAGTCCTCTCAGGCTTCCCATGCCTGATTCAGCATCCACAAAAAGTAGTTCAAAATGGGGTTCCCTTCCCCAACAGTTCAATGCTGGTTTCAGACTGGGGTTCCCTTCCTCAACCGTTCAACAATGCTTCGATGGTTTACTTGACAGACATTTGCAAACACAATCGTGCCCTTGGCATCTCTTTACGGGACCACTGTGTTACTAAGGCTGTCTATACAGTTTGTGCTCCTCGTATAATATTTCACTTGGTCATGCACCCGGCACTGTCTTTCACAATCTTCACTTCGTGGGTCCCAGACCCTATTTTTAATTCTCATTATGGATCACAGACACTCTTCTGAATTCTCAATACGGGGCCCGGACCCTCTTCTTAACTTCACAAATATAACAGTTCTCATTTCACTTCGCTGGTGCTTTGAGACATCTGTAATTCACAATCGCAAAAGTCTCTCTTTACTCGGGTAAACGTACACACAGCCTTGCCGTCACTTTGGTGATCAAAATCTTTCAACAATGGAAAATTGAAGCTTTCATCTTCATTCAGTCTCTCGCCATATGCTTGTCCTCGCTTTACAACATTGTATTTCATTCGTGCCTCATGCCTTTCACAAACCGGGCTCCCTTCTGCTTGGAACTCACTGGCTATGTTTCTCTTTATCTTGATCCTCCCTGGCTTGTCCACCCCCAGGGCCGGGATCCAATGGCGATGGCCATTCCCTGGCCGCCTGAATAAGGGATCCCCGGGGCTTGAGTAGTGAAACACCTTCAAGTTTTTCACAAGTCAGAGGCCTCGGCACCCTCCTCCAGCCGAATCACCATACTGCGGTGACGGTCCTTGTGAGTTTTCAATGAGAAAGACTGGCAGATGAAACAATGATCCATGTCATGGTCTGAGTCCAGACAATATAAGCACTTGCTGTGGTGGTCCTCCACATAGACATTCTTGATGCAACACTTCGTACAGGCCTTAAAAAGGCTCTTCTTCGCGTACGTCATTGTGGTGAACAAACAAGGCCTCAGACTTGTGAAGAGGTCTTCACCCGGTCGAGAATATCCATCGATCATCTGGATCATCAACGGCCATGGTCCCCATAGCCTGTAGTCACAGAAGAAGCGATTGATAAATGTTTGAAAAATAGGTTAAAACATTGATGTTTCTAGGAGAGTGTTGGGCAGAATCATGTGCAGTGCCCTTAGGGATGTAGGGGAGGACTGGCCGCGAGGCCCTCCTCACCTACAGCTTTCTCCCCAGGTGAGGACCATGACTCGGTGGACGCCCCCTCATGCCACCCGGGCCCAGGTGGAGGAGGATTCGCCCGCCGACGACATTGCCCACACGCACCTCGTCTTTGCATTTACCAAAAATCGAGTCAGGCCTAGATGCCATCTTGTCTAGCAAACACGGCGTGAGTTTAGCACACTGTAACGAGGCCCCCACCTTTGGAGGGCCTTTCATGCATCTCTGTCGCCTCAGCAGCACTGGCAGATCCGCTGCGAGCGCGTTCCCATGAGAAAGTCGGAGATGAGCTAAACCCGAGATGCCAACACGGCAACATTATATTAGTAACAATGTGATATTGCACCCCATATGACCCGGACCGCAAGGCCGGGGTAGCGAGGAAAAAAGCTGAAGCATCACTATCTGAAGAAGGTAGAAAACAATTCAAGTATTGGTACTAATGAACTACCTCTGTTTTAAAATGTGAATAAGCCATAAAAATGTAACGTTATATGATATCCCTCCAGGTCTGGACTAATGCTGCTATAACCACGGAGAAAGATGTTGACCAAACGTATAACCTCTATCTGTAAAAGTGTTTTTTCCATAGTATGTAGAAACTGGAACTCATATATGTTTACTGAACCACCCAAAGTGGCAAGCATCAATCTCTGTAGGCCATAACCTAGATATCCCTCGTATAACGTCTAAATGTACATACAATACGCACACAATGTAATGAATGTAATGTTAGGCAATGAAAAGGTACTGGAATCGACTGTCTTAAAGAAATGTGTAATGAAATTGAAATATATATGTGTGTCTAAATAACGTCAAAATAAGGCAGAACAGTATAAAACTTCTGCATTTACTGATCAGCAACGCACGAGGAAAATACCTTTGTGGATATGCAAGGCCATTCCCTCTCCTACCCTACCAAGCCTGCAAGATAAAAAAGCTAAGACTTGTGCCGCGCTCCCTCACCTCCCCCAACCAAGCTGGCGTTACTTCAGAGGCCCCGGCGCCGCAACCAAGGCCATAGCCTGCCACCTGTGTTATTTACAGCACGGTAATAAACCCACAGATGAACCCACTGATCTACCAGCACCCTTTCATAAATCCCACGAACCCCCCAAGAATCCTGACCCCGTGTAAGGACGACCCCCATCATTGAGACAAGACACAGAGACCCATCTATATAATAACTTCTAACGCAGCAGACAGACATGTATCATTCGGCCCAAGCCCCAGAGCCCCGTCCTACGACCTAAAGTACCGGTCAATAGGACACAGGTAAATCTCACCCCAACCGATAACCACCAGACCTCTCACGAGGTGCATTCCTCATGTGTTGCGTTTATTTTATAAGATAAGCTACGGAACAATTTATTAGTGAACGTAAATGTCATTTTCTGAATAACTGCAGTGTGCATGACCTAGGGCAACTAAGACAGGAAAGGTATTCATCATTGTCACAGGCTGCCCCAGCGCACCAACACCGCACGGATGACCTCAAGCCGGCCTGCCAGGCCCAACCCAACCCACGAGGCTGACCAGTGACGTCGTCTTGCCAAGACCAACCATGCTGCAGCAACACCTATAGTTAGTCGACGATACCCAATCCCAATTAACTTGTGCCCCCTATAGTGTTTAGGTGTTGATGACGTGTTCTGTATTAGAAATACGCCTGTCTTTGCTATTGTCAGACAGAGCGCTCTCGTAGGTTGCAGAGTTCTTTGCATGCCTTATCCTTGGATAAACTCCCACTTACGCTCACCCGCACTCTGTCTTGGTCTTATTCCCACTACGGGAGAGTCCCTTATTGTCTCTCATTGCGGGGAGGATCGTGCTGAATTGGGGGCGCTTCCCTTCAGTGGTGACCCCGATAGCGTGATATCTCCAAATTATTTTTCCTAACTCCTTCTTTAACGACCCCCTTGTGGCACGAGAATCTCCGGTTGAGAAGGGATACGCACGGTGAACCGCCTCCGGGAGGCCGCCCGCCAACGGCGACCGGCACAATAAGAAGTGCGCACTCAATGAGAAAGGGTACGGGATCCCGATTGGAAAAAAATCCCCTTTGAGTGCCGCTCGCCGGAGCCAGGGGCTGACCGTTGAGTTACCGGTAACGCCGCCTGGACGGACCCAGTTTCGGAGAGTATCGGTTCAAGACGGGCACGTGAGTACCGAGTGCGAGTGATCGACAAGGGGAGAAGAAGGGGAAGTGGGAATAGAGGAACGGGGAAAGGTAGAGAAGGAGAATTGCGGGGGTCTACTAAAGACGGGTCTTGAAACTTTCTTTATTCTTTCTTTCGCATATGGCCATTAGGAGTAAGAAATAAGTGACGTGGTAGAAGTGACGGAAACCTAGCTCCGAAAGGGGGTGGAAGGCGGCGCCGCATAGTACTATCTAAATTAGTACTGGGAATATATGAAGAAGTGAGAAATAACTTATTGGTGTCTAGCAAAAGGAGACACCGGGAATATTTTTTAGTAATTGTGCTCTCTCTCTCTCTATTTCTTTTTTTCCATTTCCACGGGGTAGGGGGTGAAAATGAGAAGGGTATGAAGTAGTTAGAACATCTTAAAAAGTGGGGACTCAGTAGTGGCACGTACAGACGTGAACATAGTAACCTTAGTAGGGAAACAGGGACAGCTGGCTAGGGAGGAAAGGGAGGAAAAAGACAAAAGTGTGAGTGGGAAGTATTGTGAAGGGTGCGCGCACCGTACGAGTGTTAGAGACGAACAGGTGGCCGTGAGGTGGTGCCAAAGAGTGTGGACATAACCAGTACTAGATCGATTGCCAGTGAGATCACATAAGTGTGCCTGAGAATGAGAAAGAGATGAGATATGGTGAGTGAGAAGAGATTTGTGCACTGAATTACAGTGGGTGACAATTTTGAGAGGTCCGCTCTTGTCTGTGCCATAAAGGTATACGTACGCATATTTACACCTATTTAAAAGTTACGAAGGCGAACGCGGTAGCGCTGACGATTTAGAGGATCGGGGCTGAAACTCCCTTGTCACACATTTGTAAGAGCTTGCCGGGATATGCTGAACGCATAAATAAATATCATGATCAATGGTTAACAGAATTGAAAGGGGAGGGGTTGCCCCAGATTTGGCCAGAAGGAGGGTCTTTTGACAAAAGCGTTCTCGATATGGTATGTACCTGTATTCGCCTCAAGTATAAGGGGAAAAAATGGCAGACTAGGAAGGAGATATTAGATCTCTGGAGATTGTTTGAGGAAGTACCCCCACCCAAAGCCCCAGCACCAAATATTGATTTACCCTCCACCACAGACAATCCACTAATGATTCCACGAGAGGAAAAGGAACAGGTAAGCATAGAACAACCTGCGGAGGTGGTTATGTTGTACCCAATGCTACCCAAACCAGCCCCTGCAACAGGATATAGCGACCCTATTTATGTGCCTCCCCCGTCGACCAGCACACCACAGAGGCCAACTGCACCCCCACCATACGAAAACACCAGAGAGCGCGCCCAGGGAGGCCCACAGAGAGTGGATATAGAGAAGTTAACGAGTGACTTAGAGTCGAGGCTTACAGTGGCAAGAGATGAACTCTCAAGAATAAAAGACATATGTGAACGCACAGCATGCGCCCCTACACAATCTGGACGCACGTCTAGAGCGTCAAGCGAAACTAGACAAATTGAGGAGGGATGGAAAAAGGGGGAAATACTGTTCAGAATTGAGGAAGAACCGACAAGAATAATAGAAGTGGGGACAGCAGAAGGAAGCATTGGAGATGTATCACGAGAAAGAGGGATCAGAGAGGAGTTGTTATGTGATGTCAGAGGAGGGGTGGATGAGAGCGATAGATTGAGCATGGCAATAGGAGGAGAAGGCGAGGAGCTAGATGGTGCCTGTTCACTGGAAACTATAGAAGATGAATGGATGGGACGACTAAGAAATAGAGTGGGGAAGATGGCGTCATTAGAGTCAGCAGTGACTAAGGAAAAGGAAGCTGCAACGGCAAAAGGGAAATTACAACTCCCATTACTGCACAGAGGAGGTGGGAGGCCAAACTATATACCGTGGGCTCAGATGGACAAGGCTAATTTAATGAAATTACTACCACAGCTGTCGGGAGGGGCAAGCAAGTGGATATATGCATTTGAGAAACATACCGCTGGTATACCGCTGGCAGTAGGTGATGTGAAAAGCCTACTAGTGTCCGCAGTAGGGGATCAGGCAGACAGAGTATGGGCTAAGGCGGGTTTTCCAGCTGTAACTTTAGAGTGTGATCGCCATGATGGGGCTTCTTTTAACACTGTGCGAGCAAGGGTGTGGGACGCACTACGGGAAACCTTCCCGGATACCCCTGATTTGCAGTCAGTAATGCAATGTACCATGAATGACGGGGAGGACGCTATGGATTACATTCTCCGGGTGCAGGAGATGTGGAGAGCGGAAACGGGTACGCCCTGGCACCAATCCACATCTCTATTCTATTTCATCATTAAGAGAGGGTTCCCAAAGGAAGTGCAAAAGGCACTAGATAAAATAGCAGGCGTTGAGGCAAAAGGCTGGCCAGAGATCCAAAGCATAATAGTACACCATTGTAAACGGATCAAAGAAAGAGAGAGGGAAGTAGCACAGAAAAGGTTGGCGGACGAGGCGAAGTTGGTGCAATCAAAATTGGTGAAGGTCGCAGCCGCGGTAGCGGGACTCCCACTCACACGGGAGGGAGAGGAAGGAGAGGAGGGGCAAATAGCAATACAAGGAAGAATAGCAGCGAATTGGGCAGGACAAGGGCAACGACAGTGGACAGAGCAGGAGCAGAACGGAGGTCCAACGTGGCAAGAGTGGGCCCCAAGAGGAGGAAGAGGTGGGTACAGGGGTCGAAGAGGAGGACAAGGGTATGGAGGTATGGGAGGAAATGGGTGGCAGGGTCCCAGAGGTCCACAGGGGAGCTGTTGGAATTGTGGGAGATGGGGGCATTACTCAAGAGAATGTAGGAGTAGACAAAACAACGGGTTCCAAGAGATAGAACAATACGGACACCCCCACCCGGGAAGCCCCTACGGCCTCCCCATGGGACAATACCAGCAACCAGAAAATGTAGCACAAAGGAGTAACGCACAACTGCATGGACATCAGTACCGAACACAAACCAGCCCACAGAATAATGACAATGTGCACTACACGCCTGGTAACACTTTCGCAACAGTAGCTAATGGAGCACCCGCCCCCGCACCTTACAGTGGAGTGTCAGTGGTTTCGGGGAACATTTTCGATCAAGGGGGGGCAATGAGACACCCCGCATAGGACAGCCCACAGAGAGCACTTGCGTGTCCAGTACTGTCTACGACCCACAATGCATCAGAGGAACCATTGATAGGAGCGCAGATAGGAGACAAGCAATTCATTTTCATGGTGGATTCGGGAGCGGAGAAATCATGCATTAGAGAGGGCCGGTTCCCGTTATCTAATAGAACGTTAGAGACGCAGGGGTTCTCTGGGGCTGTAATTGAAGTTCCTTACACAGAGGTATTGGATGTGACAGTGGGGGGTAAAACAGTGAAAGCACCCTTACTGTACTATGAAAACTCTCCCATCAACTTACTGGGGAGAGATCTCTTGAGCAAACTAAACATGACAATATCATTCACAGGGAGCGGTATCGTATGCTCAACGCCAGGCATATGCCCCCTCCGCATATTAGCAGTAATACACGGCCACACAATCATGAAAGAGATCAGAGGGGTACCAAGAAATGAGGAGATGTTTGTCGAAGGCATGAGAACATTGGCTCTCATAGTACCAGAACTAAAAAGGGTGGAGTGGAGGATCCCAGCAGAATTCCTTTTTCGCCCCATAGCAAGCCCCGACACTGCTCTCGGGTCAGTGATATCGTTGGATTTGCATGCAATACATGTATCAACAAACAGAATATGTGTGATTGGTATGGACATGGAAGGGTGTGAGTGGCGGACAGTATTGTGTACAAATGCAAATATCCCGCTGAGAGAGCTCTCTGACGAGGAGCTATTTTCTGACACTGAGGGAGATGGTGAAATAGTGATGGAACTGGCAATGCCCTGCGACATTGTAGTTACAGCCAGACAAACCAAGGTTGAACTAATGGCGGTAATAGGAGCACCGCACACATTTTTTGATGAGGACATGAGTTCAGTACCCACTGACTTATGGACTAATGGCCCCCACGATGTAGGGTTGCTGCATGAAGTTCAGCCTGTGGTGATAAAAGTAAAACAGGGAGCAATACTACCCCGGGTGAAACAATACCCACTGTCGCGAGAAGCAGAAGAAGGGATCAGAGAGACAATAGAAGCACTGCTAGCACAGGGTATAATCGTGCCCTCAAACTCCCCATGCAACACATGCATTTACCCAATCAAAAAAGCAAAGGGGGGTTCATGGAGGATGATACAAGATTTACGCCCACTGAACGATGTGGTAATGAAGGAGTTCCCTCTAGTCCCGAACCCGGCGACAATACTGTGCAACATTCCAAAAGTAGCATCACACTTCACAGTAATTGACTTAAAAAATGCATTTTTCTCGATTCCCTTAGCAGAAGAGAGCAGGTACTTGACAGCATTCACATTGGGAGGAAGGAGGTTTGAACATTGCAGATTACCACAAGGATATTGCGAGAGCCCAAGCATATTTAACAGGGTACTACATGAAGATCTGGGGAATTTGTCTGTAGAAAGCACAGTGATTCAGTACGTTGATGATTTATTGGTTTGTGCACAGGCTGAGGAAGAGTGCAGAAAGGACTCAATAACAACTCCTGACATTATTGGCCAACAAGGGGTACAAGGTGGACAAAGGGAAGTTACAGTACTGTCTGACAGAGGTCCTATACTTGGGTCAGTTGATATCAAAGGATGGCAAGCGAATTATACCAGACAGGGCACAGGCGATTAGAACAATTGGAGAGCCCAAAACAGTAAAAGAGATGCAGAAATTTCTGGGTATGTGTAACTATTGCCGAGCATGGATCTTGGACTATGCGGCGTACACAAGGCCCTTGTTACAGGCACTGAAAGAAGCACAACAAGAACACAAACACATAGAATGGACAGAGGAGATGAACACAGCATTTAACTCACTAAAAGAGCTGATATCAAGCGCTCCAGTACTAGCAAATCCAGATTATGGGCGCGAATTTTTCTTATTTTCACATTGCAAAGGAACACTGATGACAGCAGTATTGACGCAGAAAACATCTTTAGGGCACAAACCACTCGCTTACTATAGCGGCACCCTAGATGCAGTAATGCAAGGTCACTTCGCGTGCGAGCAATCCCTAGCTGCAGCCGCGTTCGCAATTGAAAAAAGTGCCACGATAGTGATGGGCTGCCCGGTGACACTGTTTGTGGAACACTCACTTTTTGCAATATTAGAGCGAACAAAGAGCACATTGACAACACAACGCGCCACAGCATATGAGATAATACTGTCCAGCGCTAACATCCATATAGTGAGATGTAAAACAGTGAACCCAGCCACATTCATCACAGAGGCATGCACTGTAGAGGACATGCAAAACCATAACTGCGCCACGTACACAGGTGACGAAGGTAAGGATGCAGTGATTTTTGAAAATGCCCTGACCGAGGGTGAGGTGTATTTTGTGGACGGGTCAGCATCAATAGACATGGAGACAGGAGAAAAGCATGTGGGTATGGCAGTGGTACGATTAGAGGAAGATGAATATGAGATACTAGTACAACACCGCCTCCCATCACACTATTCAGCGCAAGCAGCAGAACTAATAGCGCTAATAGAAGCATTGCATGCCGCCAAGGGATGCGCAGTGACCATATACACAGACTCAGCATACATGACGACAACAGTTCACGGTGGGTTGGCCCGGTGGGGGCGGAGAGGGTTCCGACGAGCAGACGGAACACCAGTCCAGCATGCAGAACTATTGAAAGAACTGATTGAGGCCCTGCAAGACCCCACGGCAGTGGCCATCGTAAAATGTCAAGCTCATACCACCAATACAGATCTTGTATCTTTGGGGAACGCGGCAGCAGACGCCGCTGCCAAAGCAGCTTCATATCTACAAAAAGGTGAAATAGGAGAGTACATGTTGCACCACACAGCAAGCCAAGAGGTCCCCACAGGATACAACATGATGTCCACACAGGAGATAATAGAGCTGCAAGAGGGAGCTAGTGCAGAGGAAAAATTGCGGTGGACTAAGAGAGGTTGCAGCAAATCATCGACTGATTTATTGTGGCGACAAGAGAGTTCAGGAAAAGTGGTAATGCCAATTACGCTGTTAGAAATAGCATTTCAACAACTACACTTTCCCGCACACAACACGAAGAAACACATAATGGCAGAGATACAAGAAGATTGGTTTGCACCTTGCCTCCAGGAACACGTCACAAGGTTAGCCCTAGAATGCACGACCTGTCAAATTTACAACTCAGGTATGACCTTGCGTACACTAAGGGGTACGATACCAAAACCAAATGGCCCATTCAGAGAGCTCCACATTGATTATGTAGACATGGGAGAAAGGTGTAATGGGGCTCGGTACATGATTGTGGTTGTATGTCCATTTTCGAGGTGGGTGGAGGCAGGCCCATGTGCCCGCCCTGACGCGAAGGGCGCCGCGAAGTTCCTAGTGCGGGAAGTGTTTCCGCGCTGGGGAATTTGCGACATTATTCGCTCAGATAACGGGACGCATTTTGTTAATGAATTATTTAAAGAAGTGACTACATTATTGGGAATAAAGCACAAATTATGTTCGATTTATCATCCTCAAAGTAATGGCGTAGTGGAGAAGATAAATGGCCTGTTAAAAAGCAGATTATCAAAACTTTGTTTTTCCCTCAAAAAGACTTGGATGTACTGCCTGCCTTTGGCCTTGTTTGAACTGCGAAACCAGCCAAGTAAGGATCACCATTTGTCCCCGCACGAGATCGTCACGGGAAGAAGAATGCATACAGCGCATTCGCCTCTCCGTGAGCGTTCTGATGCACACAGAAGCGCAGCTATATTGGGGGAGGAGTTCACAGAATATCTGCGAAAATTGACACGGGCAGCGCGCGTAATTGCAAAACAACTAGCCCCCCCCTCGACAAGAGAGGAGGGGAACGCAACTGAACCAGACAAATTGCCTGAAAAACCGCTACAACTCATGCCTGGTGACCTTATATATGTCAGAAGCTTTGTGCGGAGGTGGAATGCACCACGTTTCCATGGCCCTTATGAGGTAGTGTTTTGCACACCTACAGCAGTAAAGGTGAAGGGCCTGCGATATTGGGTGCATTTGACAGACGTACGTAAAGCTTACAGCGCTGCGGAAAGTGAGGTGCAAGACGAGGCAAAGGCAACAGCGGACGATGAAGTTGTGCGGAACGAATGATTGGAATTTTTGTGCTTTATGAGATGAACGGTGAGCACAATTAGCGCGCGACAAATGTCCTGGACTAAAACATGTACATATGTATGTGTAAAATTTCTTTTTATTACAGTTTTTGAAAATTTTGCGTGGGGTTCTTTTTTTTTTTCTCCCCCCACGGTGCTCTCTAAGATGTTTTTATTATTTTTGTTCTTATAATGTCATGTTTCTTATTATTTATATATATATATATAAAGGTACGAATAATGATGATTGAAAAGCTACCTTGTCTGTCAACACACCCCCTCCCTCACCCAACCCTATATTTTATCATCGAAACGTTACAACGTGGAAATGCTTACATGTTTGTATTTAATGAACCTTTGTGTCTCAAACAGGATTTATCATGGCATCGAATGGGCAGCCTGCAACTAATAGATATGTTAGATTTAGAGAAATGTTAGTGGCTAAATTAACGTATTCATTTGAATGTGGTTTGTCAATGTGTGCTATCGTGTTCTTCATCTCAATGTTTTGTCTGGTATTACACTGGATTATAGCGTTCATCTCTACCGAGATGAACGAGGGGGGAGGGGGGAACAACACCACCCTTGCCCCTGGAACGAAAACAAGTCCGACTGTAGGTATCAAAGAAGGTGATTTCTTGATCTGGGATGGATCACACTTTGTGTGGGGATACTATACTACACCACCCACTGCTGTCCTCTCACAATTGAGAACCAAAAATGTAAATAATGACACAATGTCCCAACCTGGAACATACAACAACCACACAATCCCTCCCGCCCCAATTTCAAACAACGATCTCTTGTTTATCAAGGAGGATGGAAAAGTGATTATGATGACAGAACACAAGTCCCTATATGAAGAATTAGAAAAGGGGGGTGGGGGGGAGGAAGAGGGGCCTGGTTCTTCACCTACTATAACGAGAAGGTACAGAAGAAGGGAGAAAAGTAGGCGGAAAAGAGAGACTGGTGGAAAAGGGTATGATGAGTATTATGGACTAGGGCTAGACAAAATGGAAGACCCACGACACCCACACCAAGCAAATAAATGGTATGCAGATATGAGCACAACAGCCAAACAAACAACCAATGAGAGCTGTTATGTCTGCTCACTTATCCCCCATGCATCAGGCACACCTAAAGTATTGTTGCCACGAGAATTGCCCATTGTAGATGCCCAATGTCTCCTTCATCTCACGCTGTGTAGAATAAAGAACACTTTCCAAGCACACGATGTCTCTTTCAGAATGCTACAGAACAACAAAACGTGCTATTCGCAGGCGTCTGGAGTGATCTGTCTTAAAGAACCTTTCTTTGCAATACAAGGGACACTGTTTTCCGAAAACAAATGGAAAGACGAAGAAGTGCTGTGCAAGGCAGAAGCGCTGAAAGGTGTCCAACCGGACAAGTTGCGGTGGATGGAAAGAACGTGCTTGTCAATATGGAAAGAACACATCCCTAAACTAACATGGGTAACAGCGATGGAGAAACCCTTCAAGCTACAAAGTGAAATACAAAACGAACTATGTTTCAAGGGAGAAGGAAAAATGGCAATGGGAACGAACACGAACTGTAACAAAACTCTCACCATCCCAGATATGAAAAAAGGGACAGCAGCATTAATGGACACCTACTGGGTATGCGGAAACCAGGCGTACCTGCACCTTCCCCAATCATGGAGTGGTAGCTGCTCAATGGCCACCTTGCACTCGACACTAATGGTGATTCCAGAAAGCCATATTGACAGAAGTAACATGATGAAAGGAGGCTTGAACCAGAATGCAGCTTCTCCAACTACACAAGCGCACCTTTATGTCCTGTCCTCCGGGGGGAAGGAAGAAGAGCTCTCAAGAAACAAGCGAGTCTCGAACTACATATCACAAGCATCATCTGACTTATTGGCACAGATTCCAGACAAGTATCGCCTGTTCAGCTCCGTGGAAACATTCTTTGCTTCGCTAGTGTCCAGTGTCCAAGCAAGAGCAAATGCAAAATGGCTCCAGATCACACGGTGGGAACTGATCCAGTTGGCCAATGACACTGAAGAAGGGTTCAACATAATAAAGGTGGAACTACGAGCTCTGCGACTAATGACCATGCAGAACAGGTATGTTCTAGACCTGTTAACAGCTATCGATGGAGGTGTTTGCCGAAAAATAGGAAGTGCGTGCTGCACGTTCGTACCTTCTGAAGACGCAGAAAATGGGTCCCTGTCCCACGTTATTGAAGCAGTACATAACCTGGGCGAGAAGATGAAAATGGAAGGTGGAGCTGAAGATAGCTCGTGGTTCGACAATATCTTCTCGTGGGTTCCCTCATGGCTTGGAGTGACAATAAAGTTCCTGATACCAATAGTGGTGATCATCCTTGTGATATTTTGCCTGTGCCAGGTGGGCCTCCGATGTTGTGCTAATGCAGTTCCTAACGGTGCAATGATGATGGTGACAATGGGCAACTCTGGTGGTACAATTAAAACCACACAAGAAGTACATGTGCAGACAGGAGCAGACAACACCCCCAAGTACCAGTTAGTGCCTATGTGCCGTGATAAGTACATAGTAGATAAACTATGGCACACCACTATCAAAGAACCACGAGACGTAGAACTGGAATGGTATGAGGAGGTCTGGGTAGATCTGGAAGAAACTGGCGACTGTATATATTTAACATGTACACCAGATGAGTATGCTAGGAGAGGTGAGAGTTTAAGGGGGGTGTGCAGAGCATGGATGCCTATAAAAGGAACCCCTGCATGGGATGGTGCAGTGTTAGAGGAACAAGAATGTAGGAGATTGGAAGAGCTAAAGAAATTCGTTACTTTAAGTAACGAAAGGGGGGAAATGTAGGGGAGGACTGGCCGCGAGGCCCTCCTCACCTACAGCTTTCTCCCCAGGTGAGGACCATGACTCGGTGGACGCCCCCTCATGCCACCCGGGCCCAGGTGGAGGAGGATTCGCCCGCCGACGACATTGCCCACACGCACCTCGTCTTTGCATTTACCAAAAATCGAGTCAGGCCTAGATGCCATCTTGTCTAGCAAACACGGCGTGAGTTTAGCACACTGTAACGAGGCCCCCACCTTTGGAGGGCCTTTCATGCATCTCTGTCGCCTCAGCAGCACTGGCAGATCCGCTGCGAGCGCGTTCCCATGAGAAAGTCGGAGATGAGCTAAACCCGAGATGCCAACACGGCAACATTATATTAGTAACAATGTGATATTGCACCCCATATGACCCGGACCGCAAGGCCGGGGTAGCGAGGAAAAAAGCTGAAGCATCACTATCTGAAGAAGGTAGAAAACAATTCAAGTATTGGTACTAATGAACTACCTCTGTTTTAAAATGTGAATAAGCCATAAAAATGTAACGTTATATGATATCCCTCCAGGTCTGGACTAATGCTGCTATAACCACGGAGAAAGATGTTGACCAAACGTATAACCTCTATCTGTAAAAGTGTTTTTTCCATAGTATGTAGAAACTGGAACTCATATATGTTTACTGAACCACCCAAAGTGGCAAGCATCAATCTCTGTAGGCCATAACCTAGATATCCCTCGTATAACGTCTAAATGTACATACAATACGCACACAATGTAATGAATGTAATGTTAGGCAATGAAAAGGTACTGGAATCGACTGTCTTAAAGAAATGTGTAATGAAATTGAAATATATATGTGTGTCTAAATAACGTCAAAATAAGGCAGAACAGTATAAAACTTCTGCATTTACTGATCAGCAACGCACGAGGAAAATACCTTTGTGGATATGCAAGGCCATTCCCTCTCCTACCCTACCAAGCCTGCAAGATAAAAAAGCTAAGACTTGTGCCGCGCTCCCTCACCTCCCCCAACCAAGCTGGCGTTACTTCAGAGGCCCCGGCGCCGCAACCAAGGCCATAGCCTGCCACCTGTGTTATTTACAGCACGGTAATAAACCCACAGATGAACCCACTGATCTACCAGCACCCTTTCATAAATCCCACGAACCCCCCAAGAATCCTGACCCCGTGTAAGGACGACCCCCATCATTGAGACAAGACACAGAGACCCATCTATATAATAACTTCTAACGCAGCAGACAGACATGTATCATTCGGCCCAAGCCCCAGAGCCCCGTCCTACGACCTAAAGTACCGGTCAATAGGACACAGGTAAATCTCACCCCAACCGATAACCACCAGACCTCTCACGAGGTGCATTCCTCATGTGTTGCGTTTATTTTATAAGATAAGCTACGGAACAATTTATTAGTGAACGTAAATGTCATTTTCTGAATAACTGCAGTGTGCATGACCTAGGGCAACTAAGACAGGAAAGGTATTCATCATTGTCACAGGCTGCCCCAGCGCACCAACACCGCACGGATGACCTCAAGCCGGCCTGCCAGGCCCAACCCAACCCACGAGGCTGACCAGTGACGTCGTCTTGCCAAGACCAACCATGCTGCAGCAACACCTATAGTTAGTCGACGATACCCAATCCCAATTAACTTGTGCCCCCTATAGTGTTTAGGTGTTGATGACGTGTTCTGTATTAGAAATACGCCTGTCTTTGCTATTGTCAGACAGAGCGCTCTCGTAGGTTGCAGAGTTCTTTGCATGCCTTATCCTTGGATAAACTCCCACTTACGCTCACCCGCACTCTGTCTTGGTCTTATTCCCACTACGGGAGAGTCCCTTATTGTCTCTCATTGCGGGGAGGATCGTGCTGAATTGGGGGCGCTTCCCTTCAGGGACCATTACACACAATTAAGGCTACAGGTGGCAATACAAGTTTTACCTTTGGTACAAGCCTGTACTACTATGTCAGGGTGGTAGCAGTGGTGGAGCACCCAGGCCTATCTCAAGAGTATATGAGCAGTAGCAGAGATTACACAAAGGGACCACGATTACTATGACTCAAGCAAACACTGACTCAAGGTTTTAGGTAAAAAAATATAAGTACATTTATTTTTTAAACCATTCGTTATAAACACAACACTTTTATTAAACTCAAATAAAAACCACACGTTAAATATACTACAACTAACCAATTCACTTTGTACAGTAAGTCTCAAGGTAAGTACCCTGTGTTTGAATGAACCGGTGTTACGAACAAAACACATTACCGCGAATACGATTGCGATCACTTTTTGACAGTTCAGTCTACTAAATAAACGTGTATCCGTGACGTGAAATGCTGCCGGGGGAAAAACACACTTAGCACCTGAGATACCCGAGGGAGTTGGAGGCAAAAATCACAGGCAATATTTTGGTTAGGCAGACAGAATCAAGAAACACTCAGAGACAGGAGTTCAAAAGTCAAAGACACCGGGGCCTGTTGCCCAAGATCACACAGACAGACAGTTCATGATTCAACGTAGCCAAGAGTACTTCAATATTGTCAATGTTCGTAAGCAAAAGTTATAAGAAGGAGGGAAGACAAGGGCAAGCCTTGGAAATGAAGAAAAGGGATTCACCCAGTTTCCTCAAGTAGAACACAGTACCTTGTTCCAATGGTGCAGCTGGTGCCCTGGCAGTTGTTCCTGCTGGTTTCCTGACGACCCACGATTCCTGGAGCTTCGTTGTGAAGGAGGACATCTGAAGGGGGTCTGCAACACACACGGATGAAGCCGGCAGCAACAACGAGGAATAAAAGGTGCGCTCCTTAAAAACAGGAGAGGCTCTTCAGGTGGCTATCCGGACCACTACAGCAGCGTGCAGCAATTTCGACCAAGGAAAAGGATCCTCTGGCTGTGGAAGATGAGCTGGTTATCCCCACCAAGCGCAAGGGATGAAGACTCCAGACTGGATCTTCTCTGAGTCGTTGAAGGGAAGATAGCTCAGGACTGCAGCAGGGCTTCACCGGGACGGGGTAGTTGCAGCAGCCGTCGTTCTCTCTGCTTCTCTTCCGTACCTTGTAGTTCCAGTGGCGACTCTCTGACTTCTAGCCCAAGAGACCTGCCTTTTATGCAAAAAACCCCCATTCACACAGCCTGGCTGTCAATCTCCCAGCAGGGGGGTTGTCCAGCCCGGACAACTACCCTGGCCAATCATGACAAAGTGCGACTTGGATTTCCTAGGATACCCTGTGCAGGAGGTGACTACACCCCTCCCTCACATTCAGCCCACCTAGACACCCAGGCACCTTGAGGAGGGCTTCTGAGCAGAAGCCCGCCAAAAGACAGTGAACAAAGAAGGCAAACCTAGTTTGCCGTGCAAAGGAAGACACAAGAAGGACTTTAACAAAAATAAATGGTGAATAAACCCAAAAGGAGCCAAAAGAAAGACAATTTGGTCAATCAGGTTTTTGTTCGAGGCTAATATAATAGCCAAGAACAGTACCACGTTTATCTAATATAATCGCGGTAGAAAAGTTAGGGTAGATACCACTGCCACCAGCCAAGTCTAAATGTTAAAAGAGCGAAACAATGCTCTAGGAGGTACAGATAAAAAGGGATACAAATTAACCCTTTCCAGTACTCCATGGAAGATGGGGTGTACTGGATCTGTGGTAGATTGACTAAGTAAAGTTAATGGTAACTTTACCCTTTTCTGGGGGACGGTAGTCGCCTCAGTAATGGAGTCGAGGGAAGTGTCAAAGACAACCCTGTGCCATGGCACTGAAGGTGCTGTGTGACACAAAAAGAAGGGGGCTACTGAAGTGGTGTACTTCAGAGTCCACAATCACAAAAACAGGTAGAAACACATAGCAAAACACAGGTAAGAGTGGGGAAAAAACTCTCACTCTTACCAAGTGGAAAAAAAAAATAAACTCTACAAGTCCAGCAAAGCTGCTGGGGGACTAACTAGGTGAGGGAAATTAGCCATAGATGAAAATTCTCCCTAACAGAGAGAACAACAAGGACTCCAAACACGTATATGTGCTGTAAAAATATGAAGATGGCCACCAGTGGTGGAGCCAAGGGGGTCTAATGTCATTGGCTGGGGCAGTATCACCCAAAGTGACAGCACTAGGCTATAGAAGTGACGAGCAGTTTCAAGCTGTAAATTGAAACTGCTTTAAGATCACTGAGGATTCCCAGCCAGACGGGGAATATTCATAAGCATGTGAATCCATGAAAGATCCAATGCTGGAGAAGTCATATGATAACCAGATTGGATAGCCTATGAGGGCGGAGCCACAGAATACCTCACAAGGAGGCGAACGCCATACCGTATGCATAGGGTCCGAGGGGCCAGATAGTCGACGCCGGCTTAAAGATGTGAAAATCCAGAGGAGGCTAAAACACCCAGTAGTGGTGAACAAGAGGCCCAATATGAAAGTAGAACAATCGGGACTCATCAATGTTGTTGTTGCAGACAAGGAACAGGTTTAGAGAACCAGTTACTCCAATGGGGAGATTAACTTTTTGAACTGATAAGCATGTTTGCGTGGTGGTCCCAGAGCAACCCACTCTAAGAAAAGGGGAATACTTAAAGGACCCAACTTTTAACTCTTAACAGCAGACTGGAGCCTGAGAGAAAGAGACGCACACAATTTGGTGGGGTTCAGAAACCAGCCACCAGAAGCCAAGTAGAGTGGGAGCAAACTTTGGTAGGCTAAGATGATGTTGTTTAGCTTAACAGTGGTAGGGATAGAGCATAGCACATAATCGGTTTGGACGGAAGACATTTTTGTGAGCCATCCTGACGCGCACCAGTTTGTTGTTTTCTTTGAAGTTATGGATACCCATTCATCTTTGTTCTAGGGATAGTTGAGGGCTTCTTTTTTAATAAAAAGTGTTGAACCAGGTCTTCTTGTCTGTCTCCTATATCCGACTTACCACACTCCCTAGAGGACAAGGTCTGTAAAGACAAACATGCTAATAAATTAAGAAGAAAAACTTCTTCCTCAATCTCTATCTGCAAACCGTCAAGATTCAAGCCTCAGACTCATCCTTCAAGAGGCAGGACCTGGTCTTTCGGAAGACTCAGAGGTTTCAGTGAAGGCCTCGAACTATGAAACCACCTATGCAATCCCAGAGTTCCTGACAACTACAGCAGGCAGGTGGGCACTGTTGTTCAGTCTAGGACAAGTGGTCTTCACATGCGTAGGCTTTCTAGTAGGTCCAGAGGGATATCAAATAAAGTTCCTAGCCCCTCTGGTTCAGTCAGTCATGACCATGACACCAATTCCAAGAAGCTTCATTAAGAGGACAGTCATGTTCAGTGCCATCTTGGAAGTCCTGGACAAGAGGGAAATTACTGTGGTTCCTCAGGATCAACGGAGGTGGGGGTTTTAATCTCAGGTGTTTTTGGTTCAGACTAATTTTGGATCTAAAAGTCCTGAGTATATTTGAAAAGGAGAAGCCATTCAAGATGCAAACCCTTCAAAGGAGCCTTCCCCTGATAGTGAAAGGGGTCTGGTTGGTGTTATGAGGCCTTCAGGATGCCCATTATCATCAGACATTTCGCAGATTTGTGATGGGGGACAGTCATCATCAATTACAGGCCCATCCTTTTGGTTTGAAGACAGCGTTAATCAAAGCAGACTTCAGGGGAGCATTACAAGCCCTTCTCCAGGTCTTTCAGACCGTACAGGACTTTGGTTTTTTCATTAATCCCATCTGGTCCCTTCTGTAAGGAACTCATGGTGGCAACAGTAAAGACAGACAAGTGATCACAGTTCAATGGCGTTTAATAAATTGTATAGGAAGGTTGGAAAAACGCCTAAACCTAAATCTAAGATGGGAGCATGCTACGACCATCAAAAAATAATAAGGCAGTCCTAGTGGTGTTTTGTCAAATAAAAGGGCCTATAATAAGAAACCTATTGCCAATACGTACGCTAAATAAAAAAAAAGTGTGGGATAATGTTCACAAGAAAGAAGGAAGTCTATACAAATAATAAGTCAGGATACGGTAGCTGGGCGTCTCCCTTTTGAGCATGGAACAGGGTAGGATTATGGAGCACAGCACACGCTTGAGCTTTCCCAGTGCGAGCCAACAGTTCTGCTTTCAGCTATCAGGGTCTTCGGTGGTTAAGTCTCTTTTGTACAAATAGTCTCTTACCTCTGTGGACCGGATGTATCCAAAATAATAAACAAAGAGTTCCTTATCATAGGCTTGCTGGGTGCTTCTCACCCCTGAATCCCCCTCTTCCAGGCTCAGATCCACAAAAAGTTCCTTTCTGCTTGTATTTAGAGTGATGATGCTTCACCCCTGGGTACCCCTCATCCGGGCTCAGACCCCTTCTCGAATGTTAGCCTCCCTCTGTCAGGTTTACGATGGCTTGTATTCAAAAGATTTCATTTGTCACATTCACATGTCGTTTGGTGATTGTTTTTCACCCCTGCGTCCCCCTCTTCCGGGCTTAGACGCTTCTCGCTTATTAGCCTCTCCGCCGGATTCACTACGGCTTCTCAAAACAATTTCTTCTGTAACATTCACAAATCTTAATGGCTTTTTAAATAGTTCACTGTGGAACCCCTTTGCCGGGTTCACTCTTGTCAACACACTATTCATTGGGACATCAAGCTTTACCCCCTTTTCATTAATGTTCCTACATCGGGTTCACTCTTGCCAATATGTCTTTTAAAACAGTTCTTCAATGTGGGATTCTCTTCCCTTAGCTTTACAATCATCTGCCGGACAAAGACTTTTGACTGTACAGAGGATTTCAAAATAACCCTGTATGACCACTTTGACCACTTTCTTGCCTTTTCCAAGGCCTTCTGTTAACAGTAGTTCAACAATAGGGTAATTTCCTGAGTGAGCACCCACGCAGAGGCGTAGCCAGGATTGTGTAACAAGTGGGGCGTGAAGCTAATCTAGTTGGGCCCGTTGCAGTGACACTAACATCTGTAAATGCACACACAGCGGCATTGAGCATTGGGGCTATTTTTCTAAAATAATGTGAGCAATCGAATGACTTCCCATCTTCATTGTGGTGTTCCAGCTAGTGTACAGTTCCTGCAGGATGGCTTTGAAAATGGTTGGCAGCGTCCTCTCTTTGCTCCCACTGGGCACCCCTTAAGGCCCTAAAAGGGGGCTAGGAGAGCAACTTGGATGGGGAGGCACTAGTAGGAAGATTCTTTAAGAGCAATGCTTCCTCTCAGCCTCTCCCATATAAGGGTTGGCCCTCCTTGGGATTTTCCTTTAGTTCTGAGATTTCTATAGAGCCTTCCTGTTGAGCTGATTGATCAAATTGAGATTAAACAGCTCACACTAAAAACAGAATTTCTAATTCTCATTACCTCGGCATGTAGGTTGAGAGAATGTGGGGCCCTTTTGTATAGACCTCCCTTTCTTAAAGTTCTCCCAGTTATTTTGGTTTTGAGGTGTGACCCTACATTTCTCCCTAAAGTGATCTCGAAGGTTCACATTTCTCAAGCTGGGGCTCTCCTTGCTTTCTTTATGGACCCTCAAACTCCTGAAGAAGCAGCATGGTTTCCACTGATGTGAGGAGAACGGTCCTGGAGTACGTTTCTAAGACTGAAGGTTTTAGGGAAATAGACAATCTCCTGGTTGCCTTTGGTGCAGCTGGGGCAGGTAGAAAGGTGTCTGTGGTAACAAACTGGCATTGAACCAGGACTGTTATTTGCAAGGCGTATGCAGCATTCATATTGCCCATTCCTGAACATGTGCAGGGGCCCTCCAATAGCCGCATGGCTGCCTCTTGGACTGACACTCAGGGGATTTCCCTACAGGACACATGTAGGGTTGCCAATTGGGCAGATCCAAACATGTTCATTGAACATAATAGATTGAACGTGGATAATGCCAGGCATGGCTCTTTTGGGTGTGAGTTTTCTGTAGGTAGGGTTTCCTTGGGTTCTGTTAATAAATCCGTTTTGGAATTTATCATTGCTGGGCACCGTAGTGTCTCTCATTTGGCCCTGTTCACAGAATTCTGCTTGTGTACACCACATAGGTAAGTAGTGAGATGAGGAAGAGGAACGCGGAAGTAATTCCCTGATTACTTACTGGCTACCTTCATTACTTTGAGTCCTACTCTTCCTTGTCACAGTGCTTCAGACCCTCCTCAGCCACCCAGGGTGCGGAAAGTCCCATGATCCTTCTCGGGGAATTTTAAGGGTAAATTATGGGTAATTAGGAGGCATTACACCTCTTAAGAAAAAGAAAAGGTTCCTGTGGTAGAGGTGGGCCTCATAGGTAGGAAAAGAAAGATAGGACTAGGAGTAATTAAGTTTACCAGTGAGTAATCAGGGCAGTACTGCTAACGAGGATGAAAAGGGAGCTAAAAGTTCAGGGGCATTCAATACTAAAGGCTCAAACTACTTTGACATTTCCCAATCGTTATTTATTTGGTACTTGATAAAGAGTGGATCTGGATCACTTTACAGAGAACTGTTACTGTAGCAAGATAAAATGGCACATGGGGTCTGGTTGACCAGTGTACAGAAACCAGAACGTGATTGGATGGAAGAGGGACTACTTTGCTGGGAATTTGTTAGGCAACACAGTCTACAATTGATTTTGACCTATTTACATTACTGACTAGACAACATTCTGTCCATTTTAGCCCTGGAGTTAGGAACAAATTCTGGCTTCATACTACTTTGGGATGGAGAACAGAGTGATTGGAAGGATGCACCTTTGTAACACAGTGATGATTTTAAAACTACAATAGGCTAATAACTTGACTGGAATGATGAAAGATAAATTCACAGAGTAATTATAGGGGAATAAAATGGTGCCACCCTAAGCTTCGACCTATTTGGACACTCTTGGACTCATTTTAAAAGGGGTGTAAACCCACTGAGATCGATCACGTACCAAACTGTGGCCCTTAATGTGTTAAATTGACGCCTTTCTTTCTAGTCAGTGCAGCAATAAGATACAGGCATCTGGGTGGACCAGGGTTCCAAGCATTTTTTCCTTTCAAAAAGAAAAGCAGTAGTAATGCCAGGCAGCTTGCAGTGCATGGCAACCGGCATTAAACTGCCTCTTCCTATACCGATCATAATGTTGTTTCTGAATCTTCAGTTCTCCCCGGGGATGGTGAAGGGCTTCTTCCTGGCAATAGCACAAAGTGTAGGAAGCTAGGGGACTTACTACAGGGTACGGAGATACCTACATTTGAAAAGTGCAAGCTATCCTTGGGGCTTACTGAAGGTGATAGAGTGGGATACGGTCAACTGCGACACTGGCTATCCGATGTCACAGTTAAGCAAGCGGCAACTAGGCAGTTGAAAACATTTGAAAAATTAATTACAACACACAGGATCTAAACATATGATCTCTATGCTATACATGAACCTAGGACCTTCCCGCAATGGGGGTACATGAAAATGTGAGAACACGCTGGGCATGAGCAGTCCCATGGAGCATTGGGAGAACCTGTGGGGGAATATCCCTAAACTAACCTGGTCCATTCAACTAAGTGAGTCATGGGACCACTATAGAAAACCCCTAGCTAAAAGAAGAAAAAGGGGATGCTTTGTACACTAGACTCCTTAAAGACTTCTGCCTGGCCCAGTTTATACTGGACTTGTTTTTCAGCCTTACAAAGTACCTCTATCCCAGCGTGATATTCTTTCCAGCCTTCATACTAAATTAAGCTTTGCAGTCTCTTCTTTAAATAAAGAAAACTATTTCTTGATGCTAACAATTCCATTTCTCCAGGATTGCTTGAGAACACAAAGGAAAAAGACGTTTCTGCCCTATCCTCCTTCGAGGTGCTCGGACTCCCTAAAGTTCTGTGGTCCTCATACAGCTTATTTTCTTTCACACAAGTTATTTTGAACAGGGTGGTGCTCCACGCTGCTTGTTCAAAGTTTTACAATCTTTGTGGCTGGCTTAGCCTTCATTTAATTATTCAGAACTCCTTTTCCCCTTTCACATGTTAGTTGTCTGCTCCGGTTTCTCAGGCCTCTGTAACCAGAATAGCTTTTTCCAGCCGTTATTTACACCGTTAGAACTTTTCCCAGTCCCCTTTTCACAGGGCTTTTCATTTTTGTATGACTGAGTCTCAGCTGTTCATTGGGGTGAGGCTTTGTAAGATTATGTTGCAATCTCTTTTGAAGTGCCTCACGGGGGGATGTGTGTCCCCCGCCCTTTTCAACCTCTATACTAAGCCCTTGAGGAGATGACCTGCAAGTCGCGCTACCTCCTGAAACTAATTAATAATATTCAGTATTTGACAAGTCTTGATTAAACAAATCAAACAACAGGGGAGATAAATGCCCAGAACTTAGTTGTGAACCTATCAAACAAAACACTCACGCCCACTGATATTTCAGTCCTTAACAAAGGACTTTCCTTTGCACCTACCTCGAGCACATATTTTGTTCAATTTCAGATCTGTTTAAATTTGTACCAAAGCTAAAGCTTAAGAAATATTTTGCAACACAAGTTCGAATTTATAAGCCCACACCACCTGAGAATCCAATGAGCATGCATTCAATACGACACATAGAGGATACATATACACTATTGTCACTTAGTTCACAAACTCCAATTGACCAAACACTTGTCAGTAAAATCTTAGGGGTTGAGGAAACCATGTTCAAACTCCATGAACTCAAACCCAAATCTAGATTCACCCCTAACCTAGGAACGGATAATGTTATTGAAACTTTCTATCAAGCTGTAACGGCTGATATTCAGAGACACATGGATAGACAACAGCCACAGTCTCATAAAACATTTTCTAATCTAACACAAGGGGAAAGAGCATCCTTGAATGAACTAGCAAAAGATCAATCAATCATCATAAAAGAAGCTGACAAAGAGGGCAATATAGTTGTACTTAACACCAAAGACGAAATATTTAGATAATGCACTTAAACACTATGTAACTAGGATTCCCTCATACATAAGGGACACGACCCATGTGCGGCAATTACTTGAACAAACCATATGGCAGCCTCATTATCTACTGGTTGCTCTGGATGTCTCTGCATTCTATATGAGTATAGAACATGATTTAGCAGTGGCATGCTTAGATTACACATTTTGGAATGACTCAGCCTCATACAGAACCCATGTAACAATGCTTAAAATGTTTCTGAAATTTACATTAGAAAACAATGTATTTCTATTCAATAAACAATACTTTGGTCAGGTGAAAGTTGTTGCAATGGGGGCAAAATATGCATCGTCACTGGCGAATTTATTCATGGCACAGATGGAAGAGAATCACATTCTCAATAACGCTCGGTACAGATTGCATATAGTATTGTGGAGGAGATCTAATTTTCTTGCACATGTCAATAACAACATATATGGCATTAAATTTACAGCACAGCAACTCCACCATAGATTTTCTTGATCTTACGATTTTCATAGAGGATGGGATTATTAATACTAAGACTTTTCGCAAACCATCTGAGGCCAACTCTAGCCTTCACTCTACTAGTCGCCATTGCTCATCGACCATCCAGAATATTCTAAATGGGGAATTTTACAGGGCCCATGGGAACTGTAACAGTAACAAGGATGACTTCAAACGATAATGTGAGCTCCTATCAACCCGGTTCCATCAAAGAGGTTATTCTCAGGATAATATCAAGAAAAGTTTAAATAAATATCGCACATTGGCTAGAATTGGCTAGAATCACTACACTGCAGTCTGACAAACACAAAGTTAATACCCACAGAACAGTGGAGGTTATCACTCAATATTCGAGGGATTCTAAGTCTTTGTATAAGTTGTTACATAGATATTGGAACATACTATTTCTTGACAAAGACATTACACCTTATTTGGCAGACAAACCCAAATTTATCTTTACTAAATCAACGACTATTCAGACAAAATCAGTCCTTCATTTCTACAGTTTCAGAACATCACATCAAGAGTCAGCACCACATGGTTGTCCTCTTCAACGGGTTTCCACAAATGTGGAACCTGTTCTATGTGCAAACATGCTGACTGTAGTGCCGTACAACACACAGTCATTAATGGTAACAATATCCAGATAAAAGATTTCATCAACTGTAGAAGTACTCATGTTGTTTATGCATTAAAATGTGTGTGTGATAACATCTATATAGGGTCTACTATTAGATGGCTACGTTTCAGAATACGTGAGCATTTGGCCAGTCTTGCCAGTCAGGATCCAAGACTGCCCCTAGCCATTCATTGGCAGACTAAACATCAAACAGACAACAAGGATGACATTCTCTTTATTGGACTTAAAGTAAAGCCGGGTAAAAGAGGGGGAGACATCACTCTCAAACTTGGACAAATGGAGGCCGCATAGGTCTCAACACTGACCATGAGATTCATGTGTTTTTGTGAATATTTTCTTTTGCAAGTACATTTTTTCAAGTAATAGCTAACAATGCATCATGTTATTATGAAGATGAGTCATAATTTAGAAGAGACAAGTGAGATTTTCAAGCACCTTGAGAATGAATAGATAAATGTGGAGAAATTGGATATTGAATGTCTGAATTCATCTGGGAATATTGATATGGACATATCTGGCAACACATATAGTAACATACTAAGGAGGTCAACACTGAGACTCATACTTTTTGAAGGTTGATGACTGATGGTTTCACTCAACATGGAGATTTGTCAGTATGCAATATGGTGATCTTCAACCTATTAACGGTAGTTAATGTGCTATGCACTGCTCTGTTTCGGGCAGCACACTCAGTGACATCACACATTGATAACGAATTGGCTCTTAATATATCATTGAAAACATAAGGTAATTTAGAATTATTTTTTCGCCTAATGATCTGTGACAATTAATGTGAATATGAATATTGTTAATAATTTAATAATATCGTAATGATCGATTCAACTGCATTTTAATTCAACGAAATGGAATAACTTTTTCCAACACGAATGTGGATAGTAACGCGCATGAGCTAAATACCAGACACTAGTATTCAGACTTCGAGCGCATGTGCGGAAGCATAACACTATTGAGATAAACTACAGTATGCGCACAGGAGTAGCGTTTTACGTTCGCGCATGCGCTGCTATGCGTTTTCGTGCGCCGCTCAGCCTCGTAACCAATAGTATATAGCACTGCATCGAACGGAGGTTCCGTCTTTGATGCCCGTACATTTCGCAGACCAGGGATTTAGCCCAAGACTAGGTAACTGTCCCTTAGAGTTAATTATTTCAATTTAGAAGTGCAAACGAAAAATCATTCGTACTTCAATTGTGTGTTTCTTAATTTACATGTTAGGAACTGCACATACCTTTGCAACAGCGAAACCTACCGAATGGACTTCGTTCAATTTGTTATCCAAAGCGCCAAGAACACATTTATCTCCCAATAGTTGAGCATTTTTGTTCTAAACTTTTAAACATTAAGAATGGCACACAAACTTACACATAAAACACACATAAATACTTTGTACTATTCTTCATAGGGAAATCATTGTACTGAAAGTATTCAATGGGCAAGAATAATTTATGGATGGTTATCTGAATGCAATACATGAATGGGCATTACTAATATACACACAGAAGGAACTAGGTGAGAAGCATTCATAGTAACATTTTCCCCATTAACTCAGTCCCTAATTATTGATTCAGGCATGTCATTAACCACATTAATAATAATTCCAGCACTGGTTTAATCACTATTTCAAATTGGTAACACAAAAATCAATTATGCATCCACCACTAGGGTGATTTGTACTGGTGTCACTTTGAGGTGCTGTCCGCACAAGAGTTTTGCATGATTGTACAATATCATTCATAATTAGTTTTATTAACGTACTGTCCTTATGTTCCCTCTTGCTATTTTCCTGCGACAAATCACATTGATTTCTACTAATTTGGTATGTGAATTTCATCTTATCTGTATGATGCAAACAATAATGCTGTGAAATATTCTATGATACACTCTTGGACAAACTGTAATATTATTACCCACGACATCAATGCATCAATGTGCAAATTTTAACATCATTTATTAATGTTTTAAATATCATCAGCCTTGAAAACGACGCCTATGTCGAAACACGTGTCGGCTGATAAAGAGTGTCAAAAAAGAATCTTCACGCCCTAAATGTGGTTCAAAATAATGCTGTATCTCACAGTGAACATATTACCTCTTATCGAAGGAATCTTCACTGGCTCCCTGTCAAAGCCAGAATCCAATTGAAAATAGTGGTTCTTACTCAAGTCGTATATAGCACTGCCCCAGAATTCCTAAAGAAAATAATCACTACTTACCAACCAGCTAAAACATTACATTCAAGCACCAACATCTTGTTAAACATGTCCACGACCAAAACGAATGAAAGCTAATGGAAAATCTTTCCCGCATATTGCACCTTCCCTTTGGAATACTCTTCTGATGAATCTGCGTTTGGATTGCAACCTGGCCTAATTTCGAAAGGGACTGAAAACACACCCGTTTGAATAGTTTTTCAACATACCATCCTAGGCTTTGTGTAATTTGTATTGTTCTTTGTGTCCTCACGCCCTGATGCCTGTCGTGTTTTCGGTGTGTAACAAAACCATATCAAATTAAATTAACCTTGCAGAACAAGATTGTACAGAGTTGTCACAAAGGCCACACAGGTATCACTCTGATGGATATGATTACAGAGGAGGACTTCTGGTGGCTTGACATGATAGCTGATCACGATTTATCAGATTTTGCAATGGACGTGATGGAAACGATAAGGCGTTTCACACACATAAAAGCTACCAGAAGGATCTTGGAAGAAAGTGGCTCTAGACCTGGAGTATAGGGATCACTTGTCGAACTGCACCATCACTAAATTCCTCAGGAAGATTTTCAAGCAGGACACTATTGTGGCTTGAAACAGGGTCCAAATGGTCTCCCATGAGATAAAGACGTGTTTGAGCTACTTATGAATTAACCAGCAGACAGTAGTGGCCTTCTACCATCATGAGGCTAGCTGCCGAGTCGAAAAGGTTTACTGGAGGACTAAAGAACAGTATACCAGGCGCCCTGTTGAATTATTACCAGGAATTTATACAAGGTCCTTGAAATGTATAGAAACACCCCTAGCATCCTCACTGCTGTTCTACTCTTTGAAATTATGCATGGATGAAAGGCTACAATAGAGATCAGATGGTGGTTGTTAGTTACTCAAGTAAGTACAGATCACTTTTCCGGCCTTGATCCAGACCTTATCAGGGAAAAGGTGTCTCAGAAGTAAGCAGCCATTAAAGCAAGGCCAAGGCTGCAAACATCCATCCGAGCAGCTTGTTCGCATCATACTATTATCCCACATAGTGAAAGGCTTGTCCAAATTCAGCCAGCCAATTAGAGTACAGCAGGTTTTGTGAAGCGCTGTTCCAACTGCACTTGGCCAGATTTGGAAGGCCAAAACAGTAGCAGTATTTGTTTTCAGTGTGCCATACTCGGCTTTAAAAGAGGGAGTAGAATACCAACATGGCTGGTTTTCTCATCATTGGCAGTCCAATAGCAGTAGGCAGCCCCAGAGGGATGAAGAAGTTGTAGAGCATCACCCTAGGGTTCTAACAGATAACCCCGATTGTGAGAATGGGACACATCCCATGTAACTGAAACACAGGATCCCCCGGTCAGGGTAGGGCCCAAATCTAGAGTTTGACAGGATGCAAGCATGATGAAAGAAAGGGCAGCGGTCTCGCATCCTGATCAGGTATAGGGAGTGAACTATGCCCGCCTTAAGCCCAACCAATTCATATAAACCATGTGTACCTTTGTGTAAAGTGGAAGATGTATTATATATTTATTGCCTCTGTTGTGTTGCTTTGCCTTGTGTTTCCTTCCTCCGCGAGCCCCTCCCCCCCGAATCTCGCCTTCTTGGTGTTCCATTAAGTACGATGTACATGAATTCTAAAGATATTTGTTAAAACAGTGTTCTGGGCGCTCTGCATCTTCGCCTTCCTCCGCCTCATTCAATACAATGTTTCTTATGGATTCTGCCTACTTTTTACTTAAAAGGAAAAAGCAGACATGATGCCCTAGGGATTCAAATCTTTATGCATGCATCAAAATTAGAAATGGGCGGTGAGGCTGGCAGATTACGCTCAGTTCCACAACTCAGTATAGGGAGTTCATCCAAATGGGCATGGATGGTGAATGATGGTGTCTGCCTATAGTTCACCATTCGTGCACTTTGTCTTTTCTTTAAAATGAGGATTTGTCAGCCTCCGAGTGGTTTGTCATCAGACCAAGAAAATCGATACAACTTATCCAATCTTTTGTATGACTTCATACTCTTTGGTCTTCATTATCATATGGTTTTGTCTTGAAAAGTTCAAGATCATAATCATATTAATTCAATGACTTAAGACTTGATATTTCTTATTTAAAGTGGCAAGCTGTTTGGTTCATTCCTTGCCCCTCACCGCTGTGAGAAACCTGAAGGTGTCTCCCTGACTAGTTCCCGGGGATCTGTCATCCAGGTGGCCAGGGCATGGCCATCACTATTGGATCCATTTCCTCGGCGAGAATGGACCAGTGAAGGAGGATCACCTGGATGGGGTGCCCTCGGGGAGTGGAAGTGGGACACTGACGGGTGAGACATGGTATCCCCATTTCTAAAACACCTTTTCCCCAGCCTACCACGTAGGATACACAAACACTCTTTACCCCCTCTTTTCCGACAGGAATACTTTCGCACACCATGAAAGACGACGGACAAACACCAGAGCCGTCTACCTGACATGTTCCAACACAAGGGTCAGGCAAAGTCAGGTAATTGACCAGAAACACACACAGCCGATGGCCCTTTCCCTTCCCCACAGGGATAAAAGGTGGAGCATGACAGCACAAGACGAGCAAGGCAGACCGTACAACGAGATAGCTAACCCAGCACGGCAGTTCAAGAGGAGGAGGACGACGGCAAAAACTGAAGGGGTGACAAGGAGAGAAGCAATCTTGCCCTTTCCGACCCAGACCCATGAAACCTCAGCGGAAGGAATACTAAGACCACAAACAATAGCCAGTGTGTGTTGCAGCAGATGCCAACTGTTCACAAGGCCCTCTTCCACTGATAACCAAGCGGGGAGAGACGATTGCCACTGTGGTACCGGCCTCGACTCCAGAGCAGAAAAAGCCAAGCGGTTCATCACAGCCGGTGAGAGCCGATAAGAAACCAAACTGTGTTAAACAAAAGTAGCAAGCAGCTAATTGAAAGTGCAAAGAACTGTTAATGAGAGAGGGGGAAACCAGCTACAGAGGAGGCAGGCACCCCGTGGGTGCTCACTCGGGAAACTTGGAGTGATTACCCTATTGTTGAAGAACAAGTTACTCTCTCTTACCTGGTAACGTTCTTTCGATGGGATGGTCCGACGAAATATTCCATATCTATGACAGTAATCACCACAGCTGTGCTGCTTTGGAAAATCTTCGGCGTCTGCGTCGATGAGGTCGCCCTGGAGGACGTCCTCCGACGGCCGACGTCACTGGATGTTATAAGTAGGACGCACGACACCCGTAGCCTCAGTTGTAGTTTTTTCCCAGAACGTGTGCCACCAGTCTTCTGCCAGTCTGACACACAAAGCCTTGCAGAAACGTAAGCTGCAATTGCATAAGAAATTCTGTAGCGGGGAAGGTAGGGAGGAAGCGATATGGAATACGTCGTCAGACCATCCCATCGAAAGAACGTTACCAGGTAAGAAAGTAACTTGTTCTTCGAGGGGATTGGGTCCTCCGACGTATTCCATATCTATGACACACTCCCAAAGCAGTACCAATGCAAGGAGGTGGGAAAAGAATTTAGAAAACAGAAATTTAGCATGCCCAATCAAATTGCGGAGTAAAGGACCGCCTTGCCAAAGGCTAGATCCTGCCCCCGGATGGAATCGAGGGAATAGTGATGTACAAAAGTATGTACCGAAGCCCAGGTGGCTGCATCACAGATGTTGCGAATAGGAACACCGCTCTGCAGGGCAGTAGGGCAGCCATACCCCTGGTAGAATAAGCCCATAAGCCGACCGGTGGGTCCTTACCCGCCAAGCGGTAACACTCAGAGATAGCCAAAATAATCCTGCGAGACAAAGTCCGTTTCATCACAGCCTGTCCCAAACGCATTCCAGCGTAACCAATAAAGAGCTGATTGTCCAGTCTGACCCGGGACATGCGTGAAATATAAAAGCTTAACGCTCTCCTAGGATCAAGCCTATGGAGCCTCTCCTCTTCCTTACCAGGATGTGGAGGATGATAAAATGCCGGAAGAACAACCTTCTGGCCTAAATGAAATTCCGACACCACCTTCGGAAGAAAAGAAGGACAAACTCTAAGGACAACCCTGTCCTTATGAAACACAGTGAAGGGTGGCTTAACTGAAAGTGCCTGTAACTCACTCACTCTGCGAGTGGAAGTGACCGCAACTAAAAATACAGTTTTCAGAGTTAACAATCTTAAAGGGCATGAATACAAAGGCTCAAATGGAGCACCCATCAGAAACTTGAGAACAAGGTTCAAATCCCAACCGGGCACCTGGAAAGGTGACGGAGGGAACTCATTAGTGAGCCCTTTCAGAAACTGAGAAATTAAAGGAATTTTAAAATAGGAACACTCTTCAGACGAGCACTTAAATATGGACAGCGCCGCCAGGCAACCTTTAATGGTAACCGCTTGAAGGCCAGTGGGCCAAAGAAAGCAAAAAAAGACAGAACCATGGGAATTTCACATGCAAAACGATCCACATTCTTAACACTGCACCAGTCACAGAACTTCCTCCAACGGCAACGGTACAGGAACTTTGTTGTGGGCCTTCTGGCCGAAAGCAACACCTCCATCACGTCTTCAGGGAGCGTGAAGGTTGAGGGACCTGACCTCTGGATGGAGAACCTGACCCCCCTCCCGTGAGAGCAGATCGTCTCGGTAGGGAAGACGACGTGGAGGGCAGATAGACAAGTCGAAAAGGTCCGGGTACCACGTCCTCTGGGCCCACGCCGGAGCAATGAGGATCATCCGGGAACCGAACCTCCGTAACCTCCGCAGTACTTGCGGGATGACGGGGTCTGGAGGAAACGCGTACAGCAGTGGGAATGACCACTCCACCACAAACACGTCTGCTAAGGCTCCGTTTGGAGGAAATTCCCGCGAGCAGAACCTCTTGCACTTCCGGTTGACACTGGAGGCGAAGAGATCCACTTGAGGGGTCCCCCAAAGGGCAAAGATCTCCAGGAGAATCTCCTGAGCCAACTCCCACTCGTGAGAGATCACGCTCTGCCTGCTCAGAGTGTCCGCCATCTCGTTTTCATCTCCTGCCAGATGAACTGCTGAGATCAAAACTTCCTGTTGGATTGCCCAGAACCAGAGCTGCATCGCCTCCCTGCACAGAGGAAGTGACCCTGCCCCCCTCTTTTTGTTGAGGTAGTGCATGGCCACCCTGTTGTCCGTCAGGATCAGGACATTCTTTCCTCGCACAGTCGGCAGAAAAGCCTTCAGGGCTAGCCTGACGGCCCTCAGCTCCAACAGATTGATATGGAGTCTGGACTCCGTCGGAGACCAACGACCGCTGACTGTCAACTCGTTGGCATGAGCTCCCCATCCCGTGAGGGATGCGTCCGACACGATCGTCACCTCCAGCCAGGGCAGCCAAAATGGAGCCCCCCTCATCAAATTGCCTTCGTCGGCCCACCACAGAAGGTCCCGGGCGACCGAAAACGGCACCTGAACAGGGTCCGACATCCTGCCGGAGGACTGAGACCACTGGAGCTTGAGTGCCCACTGCAAAGATCTCATCCGCAACCTGGCCTCTGGCACCAGAAGAATGCAGGATGCCATGAGGCCGAGCAGTCTCAGGAACTCGAACGCTGGGAGAGTCTGGGCAAGTTGAAACTTGTGCACCATATACTGAATGTGATGAGCCCTCACCTGGGGAGGAAAACACTGCCCCAGGGACGTGTCGAGCACTGCTCCAATGTACTGGAGCCTCTGAGTTGGTGTCAAATGGGGCTTCTTTAAGTTGAGGGAGAAGCCCAGCTTGTGGAGGGAGTGGCAGGTGACTGACAGATGATCCAGGACTTGCTCGGGAGAGCGCGCCCTGATCAACCAATCGTCCAGGTAGGGGTAGACGTGAATCCCCCCTTTCCTGAGGTGGGCTGCCACCACTACCATGAGCTTGGTGAAGACCCTCAGGGCGGAGGTCAATCCGAACGGCAGGACCCGAAACTGAAAGTGCGAGTCGCCAACCGTAAACCTCAGGTACTTCTTGTGCTTCGGGTGGATCGGCACATGAAAATAAGCATCCTTGAGGTCGAGAGACACCAACCAGTCCTGAAGTTGATGTGCCTGGAGGACTTGAGAAAGAGTAACCATCTTGAACTTGTCCTTCCTGAGGAGTTTGTTCAAACCACGCAGTCCATGATGGGTCTCAATCCCCCGTCTTTCTTGGAAATCATAAAATAAGGGGAATACCATCCCTTGTTCCTCTCTGCTACAGGCACCAGTGCTATGGCGCCTTTCTCCAGCAGGGATTGAATTTCCTGCGTAAGGAGCGGATCCGGACTGAAGTAATGGCGTGCCACTCTACAAGATGCTGTGTCAGCCTTCCCCCAACAGGCGAACCATGGGACATGGCCTCATGACTGAGCTGAAGCGGCATTGCCTGAGGGCAAAGAGGCAACAGCCCGAGCGGCCTTGGCACCTCGAGTACCTTGTTTTCCACCTCTGGCACTCCTACGGTGGCCCCTTTGACTGGCAGCTCCTCTCGCTTTACCAAAGGATGAGTAATAACGAAAGAAACCTCCCCTCCATTGCTGTCCCCTAAGACGAAAAGGCGGAGGTTGTCTAACTGCAGCGCCCAACAACTTTGCTGCTGCTTTGGAGGTTTGCAACCTCTCAAGGCTCTCGTCAGCCTTGCTGCCAAAAAGATGTTCCCCGTCAAAGGGCATGTTGAGGAGCCGGGCCTGCACATCAGGAGCAAACCCCGACTTCCGCAACCAGGCAAACCTGCGTATCACGGTGCTCGCCACCATGGACCGGCTGACGCAATCTGCCATGTCCAAACCCGACTGAACGGCCTCACACATAGCATCCTTGCCATCCTGAACCATGGCAAGGAAACCATCCCGTTCATCCCCTTTGGGAATATGTTCAGCCACCAAGGAAACACAGTTCCACAGAGTGTGCGTGAAACGAGACAAGGCACAAATGGAGTTGGCCGCCTGAAGCGCCATACCCCCTGCAGAAAACACTTTCTTCGCCCAGCCGTCAAAACGCTTGTCGTCCCTATCAGGAGGGATGGTAGTGTACGACGCCTGTTTTGCCGGGGCCGTAGCCACCTACACCACCAAACTCTCCGGAGTAGGGTGCTTGGACAAGTAGCAGGGGTCACTACTGGCTGGGCGGTATTTTCGCGGCAAAGACTTGCCCACTGCCGGGAGACTCTCCGGAGCAGTCCAAGCCGCTGCCACCCTTCTTTGCAGAGCCATATGGAATGGCAGTACCGGGTCAGTTGGTGGACCAATGTCGAGGATATCCGTAAGGTCATCCTGAACAAACTCCCCTGGGGGAGCAGACCATCCTAAGTACTCGGTGACCCGTGACATAAGGCGCTGGTACGAAGAATCGGCATGAGTGCCAGGCTCAGGCCTACAAAACTCCACCTCCGGAGAGGTGTCCAGCCCACTAGCATCATGCAGGGACTGCCTCAGGTCCTCAAACTGGCTATGGCCCGAGAGTATCTCGTCAGGCACCATGTCAGGCACCATGCCATCATCAGAGCCCTCATCCACCTTTGAAATGAATTCCAGATGGCGGTAAGAAGGCACAGAACTGGAACCAAAGCCATGCTTGACCTTGGCCAGAGCCTTCCTAGGTGGTTCCCCCGAGCCACGGGGTACCCCCGTCGACACAGCCCCGAAAGGCGTCGAGGGCGTAGAGTGAATCGGCACCATCGTCGAGAGAATCAGCGTCGACGACAGACGCAGCGCCGACAGCATCAACCGTGTCGACACATGCCTCGAGGGAGGAGCTCCGAGCGTGTCCCTCGACATCCTGGGCGCCGAATGTGTCGACGTCGTCCTCTGAGGCGGAGCCGAGAGAGAGTCCGTCGACGACCTCGGCGCCACAGGCGTCGATGTCTTCTTCGAAGACTTCACAGGTTCATGCGGTCTCGAGCGCGTCGAGGACCGGGACCTGGACCGGGCATGCCGAGAAACGATTCCCCTTGTCCGAGCGGGACCTTTCCCGCGAATCGGGACGACCACCCAAGCCCGAAGGCGTGCGAGCGGCGTCTCTCGGCTGATCACGACCGACCCCACTCGGAGGTGCGGACGGACCAGTGCCCTGCGATTCGAGAATCACCAACATTTTCTTCCCGAAGGAAGCCCATTCCTCCAGCGTCACATGCTTGGTGGGGTAAGCGACCCGCCGACGGGCGCAGTCCTCGGATGAGGACGGGGAAGGCGACAGATGACGGCGCTTCCGGGAGTGCCTCGAAGAGGCAGGGGAGTGGCGAGACCGACTCCGGGACTGAGACCCACTAGACTTCCAACGACGACGCGGAGAGTCGCCCCTCGAGTCGTCCGTCGAAAGCCCGGCAGACCTCGACTTCTGGGGCTTGGACACCTTACCTGCTGATAACTTCTTCTTGCGCTCCCGCAAGGCTTTCGACGTGGGCGACTGGCAGTCGACACAGTCATCTGTGTCATGGGCCTCCCCGAGGCACCAGAGGCAGGCGTCGTGCGAGTCCGTGACCAACATCTTGGACCCACAGTCCCCGCACTTCTAAAAGCCCGGACGCGGTGTGGAAGGCGAGGTAGACATCTTCACGAAGAATAACTTCACAAACGAACAGGTTCGAAGAACCGAGATGAACAACAGAAACTCCAAAGAGTCGAGGCGTACCGAGATTCAAGAAACAAACACATTCGCGGAAAAAACAGAACTGAGGCTACGGGCGTCCTACTTATAACATCCAGTAACGTCGGCCGTCGGAGGAGGTCCTCGAGGGCGGTGTATCGACGTCATCGACGCAG
The DNA here is from genome assembly GCF_040938575.1 of Ambystoma mexicanum. Taxonomy (NCBI): domain Eukaryota; kingdom Metazoa; phylum Chordata; class Amphibia; order Caudata; family Ambystomatidae; genus Ambystoma; species Ambystoma mexicanum. The sequence continues at coordinate 1,096,581,669 of NC_090924.1, forward strand.
GACGCAGACGCCGAAGATTTTCCGAAACAGCACAGCTGTGGTGATTACTGTCCTAGATATAGAATACGTCGGGGGACCCAATCCCCTCGAAACTAGTGTTACTAGAAAGCCTTGGGAAAGGCGCGAGAGAGGGGTCAAAGTGGTCATATCCTCTTAAATCGAGAGTCTTTGACCGACAGATGATTGTAAAGCTAAGGGAAGTGAATCCTGCATCGAAGAACTGTTCAAAGAATTGTGTGATTAGCAAAATTGGCAAGAGTGAACCTGACGAAGGGATGCCAATGAAAAGGGGGCAAAGCCTGAAGTCCCAATGAATAGTGTGTTGACAAGCGTGAACCGTTTAAAAAGACATTAAGATTTGTGAATGTCACCAATGAGATTGTTTTGAGAAGCCGTAGTAAACCCGACGGAAGGAGGCTGATATTTGAGAATGGTCTGAGCCCGGAAGAAGGGTACCCAGGGGTGAAAAGGCATCACCCGATGTATGTGCAAAAAAGGAACTCGGTTTATTATTTTGGATAAATCAGGTCCTCGGGGGTTAGAGACTTTTTGTAGAAAAGAAACTTAACCACGAAGGCCCTGATAGCGAAGACCTGAACCGTTGGCTTGTGCAGGGACAGCTCTATCGTGTGCTGTGCTCTGGAATCCTACCTTGTCCCATACTCAAAACGTGGGGAAGGCAGACCCGGGCTACCACATATTGACTTATCATTTGTGAACACTTCTTTTCTTGCTTGTGAACATTATCCCACACTCTTTCGTATTTAGCGTAAGGATTGGCAATAGGTTTTTTTCTTAGTATAGGTCCTTTAATTTGAGAAGACGCCACTAGGACTGTCGTATGAATTTTGTGTCGTAGCTTGCTCCCATCTTAGATTTAGTTTTAGATTAAGCATTTTTTCCATCCTTCCACTATAGTTTAATAAACACCCTTGAACTGTGATCACTTGTGTCTGTCTTTACTGTTGGCACCATGAGTTCCTTACACCGCTATACGTCTCTTTTTATATGATATCGTAGGAGAGTTTTGCAATAAAATACAATTTTCCAGGAAAAAAAAGGAGTGAACATGAAAATTACCCCAAAATGTCAATAGTTTAGCCGGGAAAACAAAACAGGTTCAACACAATATTAAAGTTATACAAATATGTTTCAGGTTTCTAAGACACCTACAAATGTTGGGATGTCACACTGCCTTCCTCCTGTGCCCTTGCTCAAATTTAACAGCTGATTTTTTATCTTCCTTCAAACTTGGTTTTATTAGGTTTTACAAAGCATAGTAAACAACATGCAGGTATCATTTGGGTCATATTACGATCAATTATACCCCTTCTGTCTCTCCCCCCACCAAATGAACTTCAATTTTTAGCAATAATTATAACTTTCCCATCCGCCCTCCCTCCGCAGCCCCAAGCTCAGTTTCTTCTCTTCAGTTCACATGTATCTTAGGTTCACATTTACACTGTCTGAGGTTCGCTTTTCTTATTCCACAGGCTAGATTGAGCGGTCATGTCACAAACAATAACCCATCTCCAGGGTTCTCAGGTACACACCTTTTATAAATCATTTCGTTCTGCGTTTATTAGTGGATCATCTGTCATTTCCCTTTTGCAGGGCTCCTGAGCAGCCCTCTCATGTAGGGCGGCTGTGATTCTTTCCATTGTATAAATATTTGTTGCAACAGCAATCCACTCCCTCTCGGGACTAGATGTGATTTCCAGTTTATTACCAACGAGGCTCACACGGCAAGCAGCAAGTGGACTCCAATCCCATTAGTTCTTCTCATTTCGTCCACATGCTCCTGCAAACCAAATAGGATTAGCAGTGGTGTAACTCCATGGGAAATTCCATCTCTTTGCTTAATCCAACCAAACACCTCGTTCCAGTACACCTGAACCCGAGGACACTGCTACCACATGTGCCAGTAGTTGGCCCTCTCCCCACATTGGCGCCAGCACAAGGGACTCATGGTCTGAAACATTTTGTGCCCAGTATGAGGTGATTTAGGAGTCTTCTGCGTAATTTATTTTTCGAGGGACCCACTGCCACTCTGAGACAGTGGCGGGTGCTAGGTTTTGGTTGTCGAGGTGTATCCACTAACTCTTTTCTTCCGCTTAAGTGGGGAATCAGTACCCTTAGTTGCACTGCAAGATATTATAGTTTCAGGTCAGGGAGACCCACCCCTCCTTTTTCTTTGGGTAAGAAGAGGACCTCATATGCTATCCTCACTTTTTTTCCCTGCCACAGGAATTTTAGAATGGCTCTTTTCATTTCTTTAAAGAAAGCCTTTTCAGTGGGAGCATCTGGAATGGGTATAAGAATCTGGGTAGCCACACTATTTTAATGGCATTGAGTCTACCCATCCAAGAGATCGTCAGCTTCTGCCATTTTGCCAAGTCTGCATGGAAAAGAGGAAAAGAGGTGGGGGAAGTTTGCTTCATATATATCCCCTAGATCCTGTGTTAGATTGATCCCTAGGTAACTTAGTGTTGCACCGCCCATCACAAGCCCCAGCACGGTGAGTCTGGTAGTAGTCTCAGGGGAGAGTTCCTGTAATGGGAACAGTACGGACTTGGACCTATTGATTTTGAATCCTGAGAGTGCACCGTAACTTTCTATCCAATGTATGGCTCTAGGTATTGATGTCATGGGGTTTTGTACATGAAGTAGGATGTCGTCAGCATACAGGGCTACTTTATATTTCCCTTCCGTCTACCTGAAGGCCTTCAACTTGATGGTCCGCTCCAAGTGTCTGAGAAAGAGGTTCCAGGGAGAGAGCAAATAAGATCACCGAGAGGGGGCAACCCTCTTCCTAGGTCAAACCATCTGGAGTGCTCCGAGTTGACCACAACATATGCCTTGGGAGATGTGTAAACATCCTTGATTCCATTTCCGAAGGTAGGGCCTAGTCCAACCTTGCCCATTACTGCTTCTAAAAAGCCCCACTCAATCCTATCTAATGCTTTTTCAGCATCGATTGATAGAAGTGCTGGATCGTCTGCCATTTTCTTAGATTCATGAATTAAATGGAGAGTCTTACGCATCGTATACGCTCCCGGTCTCCCCAAGATAAACCCAACCCGGTCAGAGTGTATAAGCAGGGGCATGTTAGTCTCAAGCCTGGCTGCCAGTACTTAAGTTTAAATCTTTGCGTCGATATTGAGTAGTGATATGGAACAGTACGATCCGCACCGTTTGGGGTCTTTACCTTCCTTGGGGATCATGGAAATGAGCGCTTGCAAAAAGGATTCGGGAGCTATCCCTGTCCTCGGGACTTCATTGAATAGGTCAACCATAAAGGGGAGGAGCGATAAAATGAAGGTCTTATAGAATCCCGCTGTATAACCATCATTGCCCGGTGCCCTCCCTAAAGGGATTCTCTTAATCGCTCTTCGGCATGCTCCCCCCCTGCAGATATTGGTCTATGCTCAATTCACCTTGTACCATTTCAGATCTGTACAACTGTTCAAAGAATTTCGCAAAGGCCTCCGGGATCCATTCCATCTCTGTTGTCTGGGCATCCCATTCCCCATTAATATCGGTGACCCACCTCTCTGCTCGATGTCCCCGCAGTCTAGCTGCCAACAGAGCATCCGCTTTGTCTCCCTTTTCATAATGCTTTTTCTTTGGAAACTGGAGTCTGCGTATAATTAAGCCCTCTTCCACACATCGAAGTTCATACCTTTTCTGCATCACTTCTGCTATCCTCTCCGCCTGCACCCCATTGGAGCCCCCTGCTGCAGTGTTTAGTTGTGTAATCACCCCTCTCAAACTATTCTCCATCAGGGTCCTCTTTTTTTTTCTCTGCCCCTTCCTTGATCAGAATGCCCCACCATGTTGCTTTCCCCACCTCCCACACTATTCTTTTGGATAACTTCCCTTTGTCATTTGTTTTAAAGTATTCTTCAATCTCTCGTGCCAGTTCCTTGTGAAATATAGGGTCTTTCAAGAGGGTTTCGTTGCAACGCCACATCGCGGTCTTGCGCAGCAAGGCAATAAGTCTCATGTTGACGGTGACCATGTTGTGATCCGACCATGAGATTGGGACAATCTCTGAGGTAGTTACAACCTCACTCAGAGTTTCTGAAAGGTACAGATAGTCTATCCTAGTAAGTGTGGAGTGTGGTGCTGAGAAGAATGTGCACCCCGGATCATTAGGATGGGAGACCCGCCAAATGTCTTGCAATCTGTACAATTCCATCATTTCATTCACGCCAGTGCGGCCTCCATCTATTGGAACACATGCCTTTGGATTACCAGCCTGTCTCGCTCGCATAGGATCTGCCCACACATTAAAATCTCTGCCCAGAATAACATGCCCCTCGGCTTCTCAAATTATCTTCGGGACCATGTGTTGGAGGAAGCGTGATTGCCCGACGTTAGGGGAATAAATTGTCGTAAGAGTGAGTGTAATATTGCATATTTTCCCCACCACAATGATGCCCCCCCCTCCATATCAGTCCATACCTTTGTGATCTCAACATGGAGTCCCTTCTTTACAAGTATGCCAACCACTGCTTTTCTCAATATTCTGGTCCCACTCTGGAGTACAATACCCTGCGTTCCTCCCCTCTCATGTACTTAGTCTCTTGTAAGAAAAGTACATCCAAGCTCGCTCTCTTAAATTCTCTGTAGGCTAGAGTGCGCAATGGTGCGTCGATTCCTTCACTGGCAGTTTGGTTAGGAGGGGTTGTGTCACCACTATGTGTGGATGAGTAGGCTCCTTGAGAATCACTTATGAGGTCACTGCACCAGAGCAGGCAGGTCCAACCTGGGAGTTGACTCTGTTGAGACTCTATATAATTCGATATGGGTTGTCCACTATTACCTTAAGGTGGTCGTCGTGTCAGAGGAGCGCACATGCCCCGGTGTCGGGGGTCCAACCCTCCAGTTACCTCTTGTGGTACGACTCTCTATGCACCTAACAGGCCTCGTGAGTGTCCTCTCTTAGTTGGGAGTTCACAAGATTTTCCAAGCACCAAATTGGCGCTGTGTCCTCGTGATGGCAGATGTCGTATGAGAGAGACAATAGGTTCAGTCCTTTAGGGAAGTCGTAGTCGTCGTGTTCTCGTGCGGCACAAGGTGCCTCACCAGTGTAGTTTCTATGTATACGTAGAGTAGCGCTTCCTCACTATCCTTCGGGGTATGAGGGTAGTCCTTTTCTTGTTGCCCCGTCTAGAGCTGGGCCTACCCAGTTGGTATCCCCAAGGTACACACCATGCACTGGGATGTACATGTTGATATCACTACGGGTGTTACAGCAGGCCCAAGTCAGGGGGTTTCAGCATGATTCCAGGAGTGCGCCCGAACCTCTTCTGGTCATCCGTGGCTGGTGCCCGACCTTTGGGTCCCCCCGTCTCTTGTCAGTCAACTACTGGGTTCCCAATAACACCCGTGGGGAGCAGGTCGTATTATGCTCCTGGGTTCAATCCACTGACATAAGTTCTTATGAGGGAGCACAGACTGCGCCCCACTTCCACTCAGCAGGGATCAATAACTCTCTTGAATGGGTGCTTTTGCCTGTGGAAAGTATGTTTGGGGTATCAGGAGAGGAGATGTATGGATCGTGCCTGAAATCCAGTTCCTGGCACAGGGTGCTCGAAATGTCTTATTGTGCCTCTTCCTTGGAGCAATGTATGTTGGCTATGGAAGTTTCGGATTAGTGCGCTGATATGAGGGTTAATGGTGAGTTTCTGTTTTTGTGTTTGAGACAGTGGGCTACTTACAACCTCCTCTCCCCTTCCCCTCTGTACCTCTCTTCACGTTACTGTGGGGGCAGAATCCTTGAGAGACAACCAGCCCACGCTGCGATGATGGCTTCCAACTTGTCCCAGAGGACTGGCTTCCTTATGAGTTGAGTGCCATGCGTCGTAGGAGGCTTTTGAAGAGTGCGCAAGGTTGCACCATGTATGTCCGTCTCACTACGTGGTATGTCTGATGTAGGGGGCACTGTGAGCAGAAGACCAGCAGGTCGATCTACCTCGAGTCGGGCCAGAGCGATAGGCCCCGGTCTCAGGGCATGCACTTTTGTTCAGAGAGGTGCTCTTGTGCAGCGCCAGCCAGTGTACATCCTGCTGCGGTACGTCGGACGCACTTTACCACCTGAGGCAGTGCGAGGGGTGTATGTGTGTCGGTGGGATTCTCAGGACTCACCTTCGATGTCCCTTTAGAACTCTGCACCAGGACCTGGCCTGCCCACTATTTGTTGCTTCTTTCGTGGCCCCACGGGGGTGCAAAGTTCTGCCCGAAGACCCACATGTTTACTGTAATGTTCGTTTCAGCTAATGACCTTCATAGGTGGGTTGGATTGCTTTTGCGGCCGTCCACGCCACGGTTCCAGGCACAGGTGACGTCCGCGCTCTCGAGCGCGATTTCACTTTCACTTTCAATGTCAGCCTTCAGTCCGGGCCGCTTCTGGGGAGCTCTACTTACACACCGTGTATCTCGTCGATTCCTGCACCGTTTTTCTTCAGGTTTCTCTCTTTGGGAGGGGAGGCGAGCCCTACGCCCATCTCATCAAGTTGTCCCCGGGTGGGGGTCCGCAAGTGGGGGCTCAAGCCACTTGTGGGACCTTGGGATGTGGAGCTCACGCAGAGGCTGGGCTCATCCGTGCACCCCGTGGTGGCCAGTAACAGCACATTTTTTAAACAAGTTGCTTTTACCATTTTAAAAATCAGAGTTATTCATTTTAGTTTAGCTGGAAAAAGTGTACATTTTGGATTTGGGTTCCCTAGTAAAATAAATCACTACTCCAAAATAGCTTTTTTGTTATTGGCTTGCTCGAAAAAACACTGGATATTAACTTTTCGGGAGATCTTTCAGCAGATTAGGAGTAAAGTCGCAACTTAAATTAGTGCTCTGCTTATTTTGCTGAAACAAGATACAAAAATGCAACATTTTGCAACAGTGGTTCCCTTGAAAGCAATTTTTCGCAAAAGTGTCGAACTGAAATATTAAATAATCATTTTGCTATTTCATGGCGATTTTATACATTTTGCGTCCTTTATCCTTCATATATTGAATTTTATACACCGCTACTAATACACACAGACATTTTATGCTGGGCCATCATTCCCAGTTTCTCGTGTTGAACAAAATGTCAACACGCATGGTAGGAGAGTATAATATTAGGTGTGGAATAAAGAGATCTGTGTTTACGGTATGAACCAGGTTTGCATTTATATCAAAAAGTTCAGTTGAAAATTACCCATCACTCTTTTCGGTTGGCAAGAGTGTAAGTCTAATGTAGAGGCATGGCTGACATGCAATGTACCTGTAACCTTGATTAAACGGATTTACACTTACAAGAAGTAAGTCTTTGCCAGGTTCATCAATATCTGGAACACATTCCTCTATGGCCTTTGTTGGCCTCAATGCAAAGGCACCTCTTGGAAGAGCTACATCGCTGGGCCAGTCTTCTTCATTTGGCATCCCAATAATTCTGCGCACAAGAAAAGAGCAAATATTTTATCGAGCACACGATCTTTATTTTCATGCAGGTAGATATAGTCTTATTTTTTTAAAAATGGTGTGATCTCTTCAAAATAATTTAAAATAAGAGAATGTAACAAAATAGCACTACACAGATGTCATGCTTCAATGTTAACGCACCAACGTACATGATCTGAAACAACTGGGAAATAAATGTCCTCCATTTGAAAGTACAAGACCCCCGTTAGTCAAATGTAATTCATAAATGTCTGTTACAGAGATTGTAAACAGTTCCTAAATCCAGAGCAACTATCAACTGGGCAGTTCTTGAGATGGAGCATGAGATGGAGCATACCAACGTAAGTCTCTTCCATTGAGCCAGCCGGCTCGTGTGGGAGAAGGAGAGCTGCCAAAGCAAGAACAGGCTGCAGGGACACCAGAAGCCCACAGAAGACTTCTGAGCGTTTGTAGGTGTGACGGGGAAGCCTCCACTGTGCTGCGGCCAGAGACTGCCGTAAAGCCCAGCAGGGACTGCAAGAGAAGCCAAGAAGCCAACGCAGTGAATAAGAGGACACCGAACAAACGCTGCAGGCTTGTCACGGGAAACGCACAAAACGTCACGAAGATCTGGTCAGTCCTCCTAAGGGAAGCGGGGACACAGAGGTAGGTGTATTGGCAATCGTGCCAGATGCAAGCATGTATTGATAAAAGCACATGCAAACAAACAAGCTAATGATCAGCTAAGCTAAGGGGGGAAACAAAAGCACAGTAAAACTTTCAAGTGTGTGAATGTGTATGAAATACAGATAAGAAAAGCCCTGGCAGAATAATATAACCGGCAGATAGAGTAGAAAGCGTGAACTATCAAACTTGGAGGTGGGAGCAAAGCCCATGTCAGCAAAGCCCTGGCAGGAGAGTATACCAGGCAAATGTGAATGCCTGAAGTATATAAGTTAAGTTATGCTCACTCTCCACCTTACACCAACAAACAATAGAATACAGCTATACCCCTCAATCAATTTCGGCCTAGCTGCACACATACCTACACTACTCCATGAGGCTTGTGTAATCTGCTTTGACCACATGCTGTGCATAGATTAGGGAGCAGTGCTAGAAGAAGGTGGTGGGATATAAGAAGGTTCATGTGCAAAGAGGTGTAGAACCGCTTGTCTCACCTGTGTATCTGTCTTGGAATGAGTGTCAATCCACTAATGCTGATTGAAAATGTATACTGAGCTCCATGTAGCTGCTTTGCAAATGATGTCGAGAGACATTTGCAATTAAAGCCAGAGTGGCTCCTGTGCTCCTTGTGGAGTGAGCTCCGGGTGTGAAAGGCAGTGTTTTGTTTGATAGGGAATAGCACAATTGTATACATCTGACTATCCACCTGGAGATGGCATTCTTTGAAATGCGGTCTCCTTCTCTGCCTGGTGCTACGGAGGCAAACAGTTGGCCTGTTTTTCTTAGCGGTCTGGTCTTGTTTACATTTAGTTTCATTTATTTATAGAGAGCACCAAGCCCATGGGCAAATGGGCGCTTAGCTTACATGTTGCAGATATACAGACAATTATGAAGATGCACAATATACAAATATACAATATACATACAATATACATACAATAAAAGGTAGATGAATGGAGCGCATTAGGATGTATACCACAGAATCAAAGAGTGGGAGAGAGCAAGCAATAGGATGCCTATCTTGCTCATAGAGCCATGCTTTGGTCTTATTCCTAAATGTGTGATAAAACGGTTCTTCCCTAATGGAGACAGGGAGAGCATTCCATTTTCTGGCCGCTAGGACAGGGAAGCTGGCTCTGCCTGCACGTTGTTGCCTGAATTGGGGTATATTGACACAGTACATCATAGTGGATCTAATGGGTCTTGATGATGTGTGGCGAGAGATAGTGTTGGACAGGTAGATGGGGGCTTGGTTAGAAAGGCACTTATGGGTCAGAGACAGAGTTTTGTATGCTATTCTTTGGTTGATGTTGAGCCATTTTAGCGAGAGTCTAGTTTCCGAGGTATGGTGATTCTTAGGCATATTTAGGGCTGCTCGAAAGGCTTTCTTTTGCAGGACCTGCATTTTTTTAAGGTTATGTTGAGATGTGCCGAGGTAAAGTGCATTGCAATAATCTAACTTAGAGAGGACTAGGGCTCTAGATAGTGCAAAGCAATTGGCTGGAGAGAGGTACGGTCGGCAAGCTGTAATAAGCTTACAGGTGTAGGCGGATGAGGAAGCTAAGGAGTTAGTTTGTCTGGTTAGTGTTAATGCCAAATCTATATAAATCCCTAGTGTTATCACCACCTTGGCGACTTTAATTAAGTTGCCATCAATGCTGAAGGAAGAGAATGAAGCATGCAGGTTATTCAGGTTGGCCGGCGAGCCCAAAAGGAGCAACTCTGTCTTGCCATCATTAAGACAGAGTCCATGCTTCGCCATGCAGGGTTGTATGATGGTGTAAATGTTGTTGAGTGTCTCACTGTCTACAATGTAGTCGCTGGTAATGGGGATGAGTATCTGTGTGTCATCAGCGTAATTAGTGTAGATGACACCCAGATAATCAAGCTCATCAAAAATGGGCTTGGTGAATACATTGTAGAGAGTGGGGGACATGCAAGAGCCCTGAGGCACCCCGCGAGTGACAGGGGTTGGTGAGGCAGAAGCAGACGGTGCAAAGACCCTCATTGTGAAGGACCGCCCTCCTCACATCTAGTGTGTGGAGTTCTACCTCAGCTGAGCTGGTGGGGTTCTGAAAGGAAGCCGGTAGCTCAACAGTCTGGTTTACGTGAAATTTAGAAATGAATTTATGGGAGAACCTAGGGTGAGTACGTAAAACCAGCTTGTCCCTGTGTACGATAAAGAAAGGATCCTGCAGTGACAATGCTTGTATTTCACTAACACTTCTTATGGAAGTAATAGCCACTAAGAAGGCAGTTTTGTAAGTCAGGTGTTTAAGACTAAACGTATGCATCGGCTTGAAAGGGGGTCCCATGAGCTTAGCGAGTACAACATTGACATCCCATCCTGGCGGCGGGTTTAAAATTGGAGGGTGGCGTCTCTTTACTCCCTCCAGGAAAGCTTTAATGCCAGGTGCCTTCTACCATGAGACCTTATTGTGGGAGGTGGTATAGGCTGACAAGGCTGCCAGGTGAACCTTTAAGGAGTTGAATACTAACCCCAAATCTAGCAAGTGGAGCATGTAAGTTAGAAGGTGGGAAGCAGTACATTCTATGGGGTTAATTTGTTTAGACTGGCACCAAATTACAAATCTCCTCGACTTATCGAAATAACAGTGTGTAGTGTTTGGCTTTCTTGCTTCCTTCAAGATGTCCATACACCTCTGTGGTAGGTTAAGATGTCCGAACTGTATGACTTCAGAAGCCACGCTGCCAAGTTCTTTGAGTGAGGTTGAGGGTCCACTGTTAGTCCCCTGTGCTGGGTGAGCAGATTGTACGGGCACGGGAGCTTGATGGGAATCGCACATTGCCAGTTTGCGCAGATCTGGATACCAAGGTTATCTTGCCTACATAGGAGCAACTAGGATGAGCGTCACCTGTTCCTTGTGGATCTTGTTCACAACCTTCCTCATGAGAGGTGTTGGGGAAAAAGCGTAGGCAAATTTCCCTGACCAGTTCATCCATAGGACGTTCCCCTTGTAGCCTGGCTGGGGGAACCTGGATGCGAAGTCAAGGCATTGACTGTTTTCGCTTGTAGCAAACAAGTCTACTGTGGGGAACCCCCATTGAGAGAAGAAGTGTTTTTTGACCCCTGCGTGTAGTTCCCATTTGTGTTCTTGTAAGGGATCTCTGCTCAGTGTGTCTGCCAGAGAGTTTAGTTCCCCTGGAACGTGCTGCGACGATAGGAATATCTTCTTTTTGAGTGCCCATTTCCACATATTTTTGCGCAAGCCTGCACATATTTGGAGAATGTGTGCCCCCTGTTTGATGATGTAGAACATCGCTGTAGTGCTGTCTGTCAGGACTTGCACAGAATGGTTTGCTAGGTGAGATTCAAATGCCTTTGAATACTGCCAGTAGTTCCAGCAGATTGATGTGGTTCTGTGCTGCTACATGAGACCACAGACCCTGAGCTGTGTGGTGATGGTAATGAGCCAACCACCCGGCAAGTGAGGCGTCTGTCGTGACAATCGCGTGTACTTCTGGATCGTAGAAGGGCTTCCCGATTTTTTACTAGTGTTGGTGAAACGACCACTAGATCGTCCCACTGGCCACTTGCCTGAGACCATTGCATCGCCAACCACTCCTGCATGGGTCACATGCGCAGGCACCCGTGAGGTATCAGTTAAATGCAAGATGCCATCATGCCTAGCAAATGCATAGCTTTGTGCACCCTTATCTGGCGGCCGGCATGATAATGCAGTATTTGCAATAACATGTTTTGGAATCTTTCCTCTGACGGAAAGACCAACCCCTCTTGTGTGTTTATAACAGCTCCTAGGAACTGTTTGGTTGTACTTGGCACTAGGCTTTCTTGTTGTTGGAGAAGCCCAATTGAAAGAGAAGGTAGATAGTTCTTTGAATGTTTTGCCTGCAAATTAGGGGAGACTCCCCTGTAATCAGCCAGTCGTCCAGGTAAGGGTACACTACGCAGGTGAGCGGCCACTACCGCCAGTACCTTTGTGAATACCCTTGGAGCAGATGCTATACCGAAGGGCAGCACCTTGAATTGGTAGTGCCGATTCGCCATCTTGAAACTCAAGAATCTTCTGTGCGCTGTGAACCATTGAAATATGAAAATAGGCATCTTTCATAACCAGTGTTGCCATATAATGCCATTTTTTAGCAGAGGGATTACCTCTTGTAGCGTAGTCATGCAGAACTTTTGTGGCTTGACATATTTGTTTGCAGGGCGTAAATCTAATACTGGGCGCATTGTTAGATCTTTCTTTGGCACAAGGAAGTAAGTTGAATAAATACTCCTGTTTACCTGGTTGGCCGGGACGATTTCTATGGAGTCCTTTGGGAGAAGCGTGGCGATTTCCTCGAGGAGGATGTGCTGGTCTTCTTTGGAGTGTGTTTTCTGGCACGGCGGGTGGTTCCGGGTCGCTCGAGGAGCTCTATACAATATCTGCCCGCTATGGTGGAGAGCACCCATCTGTCTTAGTTGATTCCCTCCCATGCCTGGGTGAAGTTGGCAATGCACCCTCCTACTGGAGAAGCATGGGAGGGCACCTGAAGCGGGATGTCACCGTTTCTGAGGTCGGGTACCACCTCTGGGGGAGGACCCCTTTCCCGACAGCGTGTTCTACGCTGTACTCTCTGGTAATTCTGAGAGGCTTGGCTTTGATTGTTCCCCCATGCTGTACTCTGACTTTGGTTATAGCTGGAACCCCTCTGGGAAAATTGCCCGCGTGAAGGTCGAAAATTGCCATTTCCCAGGAGGTTTATTGGCCAATTGGGCCAATGATTTCAGTTGATTTCGCAGGAGATCTACGGGCATCCACTTCCTTGCTATTACCAATAGGGATGCTATTCTGTGAATAGTATAAGCCTTTCGGCGATACTTCCGCCACTATTTGTTGTCCGGCCCACCACGCCCAACATGGTTTCAGTTAGGGATCTCTCTCCAAAAAGGTCAAATATCTTTTGCATATGATCCTCTATTTCCTCCCAGCACCTTTGTATTTTCGGGCATGAACGCCAGATATTTAGCCAGTTCCCTGTATCTCCACACACCCTCTCCAGCATTTCTCCGACACGTAGCGTGATATCTTGTCTAGCCATGTGGGTGTATAGTGCCAGTGAAACATGGGTTTAATCCAAAATTCTCTGACTTGGAGAGACTGTCAGCCGTGGGATATCGGACCAGAAAGAGGTCCAGTGTTCTTCCTGGAGGGGCCCCCCTCTGTGTGTTCCCATCTGAGCTTGTATGGGAGTGCAGAGGATGGGGACTCATCAGGGAGAAACAAGCTAGATATCAAATGCTTATCACCTGGGTTAGAGGTTAGGTACCTTTCGAACAGTGTTAAAGGTCGTCTGGTAGATTTTCTGAGCAGGGATGGGGGGCATCAGCCAGTGGCGCCCCTGAAAATATTCAAACCTCTGAGACTTCCTTAAGCCTAAGTTATCCTTACATTGGGTGAAGGGTTTGACGTTGTCCCCCTGAAACATGTTGCGTATTTTGATGCATCTCGTGCTTATCCAGTCTGGAAAAGTCACCTGCTGCATACCCGGAGTGAACTGGGGTTGGCGAATATTGGGGTGAAGGGAGAGGGAAATGTTGTGATATGGTGTTGATCTGATTGCGTGGTCCCACTTGTCTTCTACGAGTTTCGTGATTTCGCTGCAGGGAATGTTCTGCAGCCTATCCTGCTGGTTGAGAAACAATTTTTCCCCCTTCCACTGACCTATTAGGGATGTCTCCATTTGTCCCCACCTTTTGTCCGAATCCTCTGTAAACCAGTCTTTTATCACTCATAATTGTGTAGCCCTATAGTATTCTTTGAAGTTTGGGAGACCCACGTCCCCTCTATTTGGGGGGAGCATTAGCGTTTTCAACGTATCCTTGTTTTTTCTTCTTCTTCCAAATGCCTTTAGAGACCATTGTATTTAAGGTTCGGAAGAAAATTGACGGGATCTTGATGGGAAGGGCCTGGAAAAGATCGAGGATCCGGCGCAAGACAACCATTTTAATAGAGTTGACACTACCCAACCACGAGATCGTGAGTGGAGTCCATGTTTGAAGTTGAGTTTGGATTTGACCGAGAAGGGGTTGAAGGTTCGCCTTGTACAATTCCCCCAATGTGCACGTGATCGAAACCCCTAGGATTCAGATATTTTTACAGACCCACTTCAGTTGCGTTGCTTCTTTGGCTTTGGGCAGGTCCCCCCGGTCAACTGATAGATTTAGAATTTCCAACTTCGGGACATTAATTTTTAATCTGGCTACCTGGCCAAATCTTCCTAATTCTGCCAGTGCTGCAGGGAGCGAGGTTGCCGTCTGTGATGGCCAGGACCATATTGTCTGAGTAGGCCATCCGCGTATGCACATATGCGCCGAAGCGAATATCCTTGATCGCTGCAGATATGCAGATCTGTGTTAACAGGGGCTCTAAGTGTAGTACATAGAGGAGAGGGGAGAGGGGGAAGCTCTGCCTCGTGCCCCTCTGGAGAGGGACCAGATGGGACAACTGGCCATTTATCAGCAGTGTAGCTTTGGGATTAGCATAGGTGGCCTGTACCATCGCAATGTATTTGGGTCTGAAACCCATTGTTCGCAAGGTGTTAAAAAGGAAAGTCCATTCCACCCTGTCTTTCTCTGCATCCTATGAGACCACCACTGCCTGATCTCCTTTTTTGCTTACTTTTTCCAATAAATGGCAGGTCCTCCACAAGTTATCGTGGGTTTGACGGTTTTTAATAAATCACATTTGGTCAGGGTGGATTAGTGTATGCATCAGATGTTCGATGCGGTTTGCCAGGACCTTAGTGTATATTTTCGCATCCAAATTCATAAGTTCAATTGGCCTACAAGACAAGCACTTGGTCGGATCCTTGCCCGGCTTGGGAAATAAGATTATTTTAGCCTTCTGCATGGTGGGCGTGACTGGGCCCGAGATAGTAAATGAGTTGAAGAGCTCAGTAAGCTTGGGGACCAGGATGGGTCTAACTTTTTTTTTATAGAATGCTGTGGAATAGCTATCTGGGCCTGGAGCTTTTTTTAGGGGGAGATTCGCGATGGCCTTCTGGGCTTCTTCTCAGGTAATGTCAATTTCTAACTGGTCCCTCTCTACAGTTGGTATAGTTTTCAGTGGGGTCGTCCGTAGATATTCACGGAGTTGCGGGTCTGGGTTTTCCGATTTATACAGGGGTGAATAGAAGGTGTGCAATTGTGCCGTGATTTGGTCAGTTGTCGTAACCATGGTTCCCCCCAGTACCTCAACCCCCAGGATAGTTTGAGTTGCATTTTTGTTTCTCAGTTGTCACGCTAGTAGTGTATCCGATTTATTTGCTTTAATGTAGTATTTTTGCCTAAGGAAGACCAGGCTTTTTTGCTCGCATTTCATGTGTATAAGGTTTAGTCAACCCTTTGCATCCCTGTACACCCTCAGGAGCCGCGTACTGGAGTCTGTCTCCATTTACTTCATTATGGTTCTCGGTTCCTTTTCAAGACCTGCTTCTAATTCCTTCCTTTGTTTGCCCGTGTGCCGCTACTGCTATAAGGTCGCCCTTATGGTTGCCTTAAAGGTGTTACATCGAGTGGCTTGGCTGGCCTCCCCACTGGGGTTTAGAGAAGTATTCCCAAATGTTCTGCTCCAGCTCCTTGCAAATGACTTGATCCGTCAGTAGTCCCAGAGGGAATTTCCATGTCCAGAGAGTGTTTCTCATATTCGGGAGGGAGAGGGTGAGTGTTATCGGAGCATGGTTGGCAATGGTAATGGTATGAACAGAAATGGTGGAGATACAGCCTATTAACTTGGTCAAAGCCCACATTTAATTGATCCTGGAGAACGACTTATGTACATGGGAGTAATGTGTGCACACTACCTCATCCCCAAGTGCCAATTGTTCAAATTTGGTGTCAAGGGCTTTGGACGCAGGGAGCTGGGCATAGTTGGTGTTCGTGCTTCTATCTCGTGCCGCGTTCCACATAATGTTAGTCCCCTAGCAGGATGGTCTCACCCTCCCCAAATTACTCTAAGCACGTCAGGACTGTTTTTAGGTAGCTCTCTTGACCTTTACTTGGGGCATATATTGAGGCTATCCGCAGGGTAATCTAGCCCAGCTTAGCAAGAACAGAAATATAGCGGCCTTCCTTATCTACTTGTGTGTTCAATATTGAAGCCTGGACACTGGACCTGAATTCTAGGAGCAACCCTACTGTCTTCTTTTTATCATTTGGGGGTATTGCCGTAGCTTTAACCTATGTCAGTCGTGTGGTCCAATATGTGTCTCTTGCAGGGCCAGCATATCTGGCTGGTGGGTGGAGAGGAAGCAATCTAGTTTCTGCCTTTTTAATGGGATATTTGTCGGTATTATGGTCATCAGCCTTTCCCCATGTACCCCCCTACCCTCTGTTCTCTAACCCTATACTCTAACCTAAATGTGTTACCATCTTTGGCCACCTCCCTCCTCGCCTGCCCTCCCAGGTAACTCCTGTGTCCCTGCCCCGCCGCCCTCCCTGGTGTAGGTTGCCCTTCCTAGAACTCCCATGGACAAAACCTTGGAGGCAACACACTAAACAATCCAGGGAAACCTATATACAGGGTATCCTAAAATCCCATCTTTTCCTCCTACTTGGATTCCAAGGTGAGCCCATGAGGCCCCAATGTTGCAATAGATAGTGTTCGAAACCCAACCGCACTTTGTCAAGCATTCCCCTTTATGATGTTGTTTCTTCAGCCGACGGGAGGGATCTAGGTGCTTTTCGTAGGGGTTGATTTTGGAACCTCTGTTCGGTGTGTTCCTTCGTCGTCCACTCCCAGTGTCGAGAGCGCTTAGGAGTGTGTCTGTTTAGGGCTGCAGGGCCTGGCTGATCAGCCAGCTCGATTTTCAGTATTCTGGCTCCTTTCTCTTTTTTTAGTTATCCTATGGGTTGAGCCATTCCAGCAAAAGGGAAGGTCTTGGCTTCCAGGTGTTCCAGCAGACCTCTCATGTCCCTTCTCTTCTGCAAGGTTAGTTTTAATATGTCTTGATAAAGCTGTATCTCATTCCCGCAGTATGGGATTGGGGCAGCTTTTCTCGCCGCCTTGAGGATCATTTATTTTGGCGGGTAAGAGGTTAGTCCGGCCAAGGTGTCCCTTGGGCAGGTTCCTGGGTCCTTGCGTATTGGTCCTATGTAGTGGGTCCGGTCTATAGGGACCTCTGTTTCTCCCTCGATGTCCAACAGATCCTTGAAAATGTTTGACACCTGCTCCTTGAGGTCTGCATCGCATAGAGCTTTGTAAGGTTCCGAATGCGGATATTGGCCCGCCACAACCTGTTCTTGAGGTCAAAGCATTGAAGCTCAATATTGTGGGTTGTCCTGGCTAGATGGTTCAAGAGTTTGTCTGATCTCTATGTGTCCTACACCAGGTCCTTCAGTGCCCTTTCAATGGTGCCAACTCTATCCCCTAGAGACGCTATGTCTTTGCGTATGTCAGCCAGTTCCGCTTTAATTTATGTGGTAAGCGTATGAAATTGTGCTTGCAGGGATGCTGTAAGTTTGTCTTGGAATGACTGGAGGCACCGCTCCATATCTTTCTATGAAGCAACATGGCGTTTTCCGCTGTGCTTGTCGAGCCCTGGGTGTCGTCGTCTTCACCGGTGCTCGTTCCGGAGTATAGAATGGGCTCAGCGGTGGTGCTTTCGTTGCAAAGGCGTGTTGGAGGGGAGAGATGGCTCCTCTTCCTTTATTAAAACTGATCCCACCGTTTCCCTCTGCGGTCCGCTTCCGACATGCAGCTCGGCATGTATCTTTGCCCCTGACTGTTGTGGCTGGTTAGTTGTTGTGCTATGTCCCTTATCAGGCGCTGAGTTGGCGGTATCAGAATATTGTGTGGGCACAGTGGTCGTGCTTTCACTGCACGGGCATGTTGAGAGGGATGGCTCCTCTTCTTTTTTTACATTAATCCCAGTGTGTTCCTCCATGGTCCGCTTCGGCAGGCAGAAGAAACCCTGCTGCCCGCCTGCCTGTGGTCTAGGAGTGACAATGGTCCCTCGAGGTGGGTGCACCGGCTGCGACGGGCGCCCTGGTCTGGCCTTCATCCTCTCCTGGGTGCTTCCTTGTTGGCCCTGTTATGTTTTGGCCTATGTGGGGGGAGGTGGTGGCGGGTGGGTGCTCTGCTCATGTGCCTCGGCATGCAGTAGGAACACCCCACTTTGCGCGCCGGTTGGAGGAGCCCGTGCCTACTACAGTATGGCCGGGGCTGCACTGTTCCTGCTGGGGGAGGGCGAGATGCACACCCACTTTTACACCGCTTTCACCCATCCCAGTGTAGCGGTTATCTTTTATTCTGCTCCTGCAATGCTGCCATTATGAGCTCTCCGAGGGATCCTTGCTGCTGCCAGCCGGGGTGAATGATACGGGGCTTGAGCGCACTCAGCCATGACTCTATACAACCGCAGCCATCTTGGAATACCTGAACTACAATATTTTAACAACAAAACTCAGGACCAAGCACTCACTGGGGTGTGTACCAGATTAAAAACGCACACAACCTCTTATTTGGAGGCAAATGGAGGTCAAAAGATCTTTTCCTTTCTGTTCAGTCTTTGATGTAGGAAGGCCAGTGTTATCTGACTTTCTCGAGGAATTCCTGGCTCTGGGCGATGTCCATTCTACATTCTGTAGCATGGCCATCAGCTGAGTGGCTATCAGACTCACAGCACTTTCACTCTTAAAGGATTGCAGTGGCTCACACTTGAAACTTGAATGGCATTTAGATTAGCTTATATTTAATTCCAAAACCTTACACAAGTACATATGGATGAAAACGTTAAAATATCTGGTAGTCTTTAGTTGTTTAGTTGTTTAAAAAACAGCATTGTTTGTGCAACCTGCCATTTAACAAAGTTTAAACTGTAGCCTTTGATCAATAACAGACAATGAAGAGGGATGTATTAAAAATGCTGAACAGGTAATAAGAATAGCTCATTCTAAGAGATTACCCGGTATTCCGCTGTCTGTCAGTATTTCCTAGAAGTGTGACTTCAATACATTTAAACATTACAAGCAAGCTCCTACAACTGCAAGAAAGTAGTTTGGGCTGCTTAAAAACCCAAAGACTGAGGGACTTTTTGTTTTCTGCCAGGCAGGTGGAGTTTAAGGTAGAGATGTAAGGACACAGGACCACAGGCCTAAAAAGAAGCTTGGATTGCCATGTTCATTCCTCATTTAATAACTTCACCTTCACCTAATCCTTTGTATTTTGCTGCTGAAATAAACACCCTTCATTCTGAAAATCTGACTTTTGATTTGTCTGTTGATCCCACGGCTGTGACAGATGGAAGAAGAGGAAAAATGGAGTTTGAAAAATAACACGAAGGGAGGATTGGAAAATGTGTTTTACAGCTAAAAGGAAAAACAGAGAAAATAAGATTTTAAGAAGTGGGAGAAATAGGAAGGATTAAGTTGGTATTAAAGAAACAAATGAAGCCAGGATGATCCTGGTGTAGAGAAGAGGGATCAGTATAAGAAAGGAGGAGGTTTCACTGTATTTATTCAATTCTATTCCACAAAATTATAAACGAAAGTCTTTCTTAACCCAATGCTTTTTCTTGGAGCAGGGACACATTTAACTAGTCAGACATCCTAAAATTCCAGAAAGATGCTGGGTGGCAAGACTCTTCAAGACATATGGTTTAACATTCTTGTTAGTCAAATATGTCTTGCCCATTGAGCCCAACATTTGCTATTACTCACCCCTCATAACTTTTCCAAATCCGGGCAGTTTTAGAACACTGGTTCCAATAATGTGTGAGATCCTTCCACACTGAGCATGCTCCAACCTGCTCTTAAATGACACTTAAAGATTTAAGGATGCCTCTGCTCTTGGGCCTATGGGCTTTCAAAAATTGGAAACAAATGGACCAGCGTGCCCACCCGATCTATTAAAATGATCCTTCCTCTAGAGCTTTACAAGATTGTACTTAACCGTTTTGGCCCATTGGCGCTGTGAGGCTGCAGTAATTCACTTCTCAGAATTAATTAATATACTATCTCCTTGCATGTATTTTCCATGTTATGCCCTTGTTTACCAGATTCCCTACGTAACTATAGAACACTTATTGCTTCATAGTCTATTCCATTCATTAGAAGACAGGAGAGGGATGGTGGGGCTAGGAGTTAGTATAGTAAAAAGGGGAGAAGCAATGATGCGTTCAGTTGTTAATTACAGTTTTAGGAGACAAGACCATACACCTGATGGAGGTGTCTGTTTTCAGTGCCCGATGGTGTGAGGAGAAGAGTGTGGAAGTTCAGCCTGTAGTGAGGGAGACAATAACGAGTATGTCACTGTCAATGTTCTGTGGACTCCTGGTGATATAACAAACGTGGCCAAAGATTTCCCAGATATACAGGAGACTCAAAAATGTATCAAGGTGCTCCAGGCCATCATCCAATTTTATAAACCTTCTTAGGCTGATGTGAACTAGCTCATGAGGGTGGTTATGCCTCTGGAGGTGAGGCAAAGGCTTGCGTAGCATGTCAATTAGCCGCCTGCAGATCATGGACTAGAAGACACATTGGACCAAGTTCAAAACAAATGTATAGCTGCACGTCCATGGGAATTCCCCCAGAAAAACGGAATGGGACAAGAGAAGCAATTGAAGGCAGAATAAGGCGGAATCTGCAACAGTTCATCTAGTTCGTTTGAAAATAGTGTTTACTCAGCATTCTATCATCACCAAACCTGATGAGACCACTAATGAGGCAATTGCCAGCGCTTTCTTCTCCAGTGTCCGCCCAAATTAAAAGCACAATTCAAGACCATTTGCATACGGTGGCAGAATAAAGCATTGTTCGAGCTAGTTTCACTAGCAAATCACAGTCACTAGCCAAGAACAAAAGAAGGAAATACTGAAAAACGCTTTTCTTTTTTAAAATATCTTTATTAACATTTTGCTTAACACACAGACATTACACCAACCATTACACCTAATGGGCATTCAGGCTGCATCATCAACCCCTTTCCCCCCAAACTACCCTCCCAATCCCTGTCAGCCTGGCCTGTTTATTTATAATCTTTTACCGTGTACTAGTGGTCCTGCACCTCGGTACTGCTGGGTACATGCGTGATATAGTAATCAAGCCTGAGTGTCTGTGCTTTGTGCAGACGCCAATAATTCTTGCAGCATAATTTTCCAGGAGCTCAAACAACAAGTTACTTACCAACTGGTAACATTCTTTCGACTGGATGCTCCTCCAACGTATTCCACATCTTTGACATGTAATGTCTACAGCTGTGCACTTCAGAAACTTTTTCGACAGAGGGCGTCCTGCATCCATGGCATCGGGTCAATGTCCCTCAAAGGCCTCCGTCGAGGACGACGTCACAGTATGTTATAAATAGGACGCACGGCGCCCATAGCCTCAGTTTAAGTTTTTTCCCTCAGAATGTGTGGCACCAGTCTCATGCCCGCTTGACTGCACTTAGCCTTGCGTAAACGGAATCTGCAAGCGCATAGGAAACTCTCCTGAGGGGCAGGCTGGGAGGGCGATGTGGAATACGTTGGAGGAACATCCAGTCGAAAGAACGTTACCAGTTGGTAAGTAACTTGTTCTTCGAATGGATTGTGTGCTCCAACATATTCCACATCTTTGACAGTTTATCAAAGCAGTATCAGTAAATGGAGGAGGGAAGGAATTTAGAGTACCCAATTAGATTGCGGACTAAAGAGCCACCTTCCCAAAGGCCATATCCTGACCATGGGTTGTATCCAGGGAATAATATTTTACAAAGGTGTGGATGGAAGCCCATGTAGCGGCATCACATATATTCCTAATAGGAGCACCCCGCTGGAGGGCGGAAGTAGCCATGCCCCTAGTGGAATGAGCTCTCAACCCTTCAGGAGGGTCCTTACCCGCCAATCGGTAACACTCCGTAATAGTGAGGATAATCCACCTGGACAAGGTCTGTTTGGTAACAGCCTGACCCATTCGGTGTCCAGCATATCCTAATAAGAGTTGATTGTCCACTCTGACCCTGGACATCCTAGAAATGTAAAAGCTCAGAGCTCTCGTAGGATCCAACCGATGTAGTCGCTCCTCTTCCTTACCGGGATGAGGAGGAAGGTAGAAAGATGGCAGAACCACCTTTTGACTGAAATGGTAATCAGAAACTACCTTAGGTAGAAAGGAGGGACGTACTCGCAGTGCAACCCTGTCCTTGTGAAACACAGTAAAGGGTGGCTTAGATGAAAGTGCCTGCAATTCACTCACTTCTGCGGGCGAAGTAACCGCAACCGAAAACGCAGTCTTGAAGGACAGTAATCTCAAAGGACAAGAGTGCAAAGGTTCAAACGGAGCACCCAGGAGAAATTTGAAAACCAAATTCAAATCCCAAACCAGCACCTGGAAAGGGGACGGCGGGAATACATTAGTCGGTCAGTCCTTTAAGAAACTGAGAAATCAAAGGAATCTTGAAATAAGAACATTCTTCAGACGAGCGCTTAAAGATAGACAGCGCCATCAGGTAACCTTTAATGGTACCTACTTGAAGGCTCCTGTGGACCAAAGAAAGTAAGAAAGACAAAACCATAGGAATGGAGCACTGAAAATGATCAACATTGTGATCTCTGCACCAGTTGCAGAACTTACGGCAATGGCAACAGTACAGGGATTTTGTTGCAGGCTGCATGGCCGAAAGCAACACCGCCATCACGTCATCCGGGAGGTCCCAATCCTTATACCTCAACGTTTCAGATACCAAACGTGAAGGTTGAGAGAACTGACCTCTGGATGGAGAACCTCATCTCCCTCCCCCCCAGATCCTCTCGGTAGGGAAGATGGCATGGAGGACAGATGGATATTTCTAGAAGGTCCGGGTACCACACTCTCCTGGCCCAATCCGGAGCAATGAGGATCATGTGGGAACGAACCTCTGTAACCTGCGCAACACTTGAATGACGGAGACTGGAGGAAACGCGTACAGCAGTGGGAATGACCAATCCACCACGAATGCGTCTCCTAAGGCTCCTCTTGGAGGAAATTCCCTTGAGCAGAATCTCTCGCACTTCCTGTTGACACTGGTGGCAAAGAGATCCACTTGCGGGGTTCCCCAAAGGGCGAAGCTCTCCTGAAGGACTTCCTGAGCCAACTCCCACTCGTGGGAGTCCGTGCTCTGCCTGCTCAAAGCGTCCGCCGTTGCATTTTCGTCTCCGGCCAGATGAACTGCCGAGACAGAAATTACCTGCTGGATGGCTTAGAACCAGAGCTGTATTGCCTCTCTGCACAATGGAAGTGACCCTACCCCCCCTTTTTGTTGAGGTAATGCACGATCACTGTGTTGTCTGTCATGATCAGGACACTCTTCCGCCATACGGAGGGCAGAAAAGCCTTCAGGGCTAGCCTGATGGCCCGCAGCTCTAACAGATAGATGTGGAGTTTGGACTCTGACGGAGACCAACGACCGCTGGCGGTCAAGTCGTTGGCATGAGCGCACTATCCAGTGAGGGATGCGTCCATCAATACAGTCACCACCGGACACGGTTGCCAAAACTGTTCCCCCTTCATCAGATTCCCTTCGTCGGCCAACCACAGAAGATCCTGGGAGACCGAAAGTGGAATCTGAACGGGATCGGACAACTTGCCGGAGAACTGTGAACACTGTATCTTGAGAGCCCACTTCAGGGATTTCATCCTAAGCCTGGCCTCTGGCACCAGAAAAATGCAGGAGGCCATGAGGCCTAGCAACCTTAAGAATTCGAAAGCTGGGAGACTCTGGGCATGTTAAAATCTGCACAATGTGATGAGCCCTTACCTTGGGAGGCGAACACTTCCCCAAGGATGTGTCTAAAACAGCCCTGATGTACTGAAGCTGTTGGGAAGGTGTCAGATGCGACTTCTTGAAATTCAGGGAGAAGCCCAGCATGTGGAGTGTGCGGCAGGTGACCCCGAGATGATCCAACACTTGCTCGGGAGAGCGCACCCAGATCAGCCAGTCGTCTAGGTAGGGGTAGAAGTGAATCCCCCCCTCGCCTGAGATATGCTGCCACCACCACCCTTAGCTTGGTGAAAACCCTCGGGTGGAGGTCAATCCGAACGGCAGGACCTGAAACTGAAAGTGCGAGTCGCCAGCCGCAAACCTCAGGTACTTCCTGTGCACGGGATGAATTGGCACATGCAAGTAAGTGTCCTTGAGGTCCAGAGACACCAACCAATCCTGAAGTTGAAGGGCCTGGAGTACTTGAGAAAGAGTAACCATCTCTAACTTGTCCTTCCTGAGAAGTTTGTTCAACCAACGCAAGTCCATGATGGGTCTCAATCCCCCGTCTTTCTTTGGGATCAATAAATAAGGGAAATACCATGCCTTGTTCCTCTCTGCTACAGACACCAGTTCTATAGTGCCTTTCTCCAGCAGGCTCAAGATTTCCTGCGCAAGGAGTGGATCCGGAAGCTTCAAAGAGAGTTTCCCCGGTGGATTGTCGTGAGGCCGCTGAAGGAAGGGAAAGCAGTAGCCATGGGCAATGGTATCCAGAACCCATGCATCTGAAGTAGTGGCCATTCTTCGAGATGCTGAGACAGTCTGCCCCCAACCGCCGAACCATGGGACATGGCCTCATGACTGTTTGGAAGTGGCTGTGGCAGTGCCTGAAGGTAAAGAGCTGCCTGAGCAGCGTTGGCACCACGATTTCCCCAACCACCACGGGTACTTTTTCGCTGGCCTCTTTGACTGGCGGCCCCTCTCGTTCATCTGCTGTCCCCTAGCAGGAGAACAAGGATGCCATCCCTTTCTTCCCACTCAAGAATATGCTCAGCCGCCAAAGAAACAATTCCACAAAGTGTGTGAAAACCTTGCCAAGGCACACGTGGAGCTGGCTGATTTCAGGGCCATGCTCCCAGCAGAAAACACCTTCCGGGCCCAACTGTCGAAGCGCTTGTCGTACCTATCCAGAGGGATGTTAGGGTACGCCGACTGCCTCGAGGCCTGCCATAGCCGCCTGAACCACCAAACTCTCGGGAGTGGGGTGAGTAGAAAGATAGCTGGGGTCGCTAACGGAAGGGTGGTATTTCTTGGTCAAAGACTTATTAACAGCCGGAAGAGATTCTGGGGACTGCCAAGCAGCTGCCACCCTTTTCTGCAAGGTAAGATGAAATGGCAAAACTGGGTCAGAGGATGGACCTTGATCCAAGATGTCTGCCAGATAATCCTGCACAAAGTCTTCAGGAGGATTAGACCAGCCCAGATACTCCGAGACTCACACCATGAGCCTCCTATAAGAAGACTCTGCATGAGCCCCAGGCTCAGGTCTACCGAATTCCACTTCCGGGGAAGTGTCCAGCCCACTGGCATCATGGAGGGTCTGCTTCAACGTCTCCATAAAAAAGTGGAGCATCATCAAGGTCACCAGTTTCCTCAACCTCAGACCTTACCTCTTCTTCATAAATATCATCCAGAGGGAGTTGAAACCCAGGTATGGGGATAGGAGGGCCTGTAGGCCAAAACCGGCCTCACAGACTTCGACGTAGCCTTCCTTGAGGATCCACGATATCTAGGTACTCCAATGGCAAATTTCGAGAAAAAATCCCCGAAGGCTACGACGTCGAGAGCGTCGACGACCACGGCGCCGTGGGCTGATACGCCGGCAAGGCATCGATGTCCGAATTGGACAGACACGGCGCTGAACGAGTCGACGCCGCCCCAAGCCCTCAATAAGTTGCTGCGGTCTCGCTGGAGACAAGGAACGAGACCTAGAGAGACATCTCTTCCGACTCGTACCTGAGCTTGAAGGCATGTGTGCCACGGTACGAGACCGATCCTGGCCGGCTTCGTCAGTAGGCCCGACCGGACCGTGCCCTGCGATTGAACCATCACTAGCATGGATTGTTTAAATGCCGCCCATTCCTCTGGAATCGAGGACTTTGTAGGGCACATAACCTTCCTTGAGGCACCATCCTCCGAGGAGGACGGGATAGGCGACCAGTGACGGCGCTTCCTAGAGTGCCGGGACGAGGAGGATGAGTGGCGGGAACCACTCCGGGACCGAGATCCCTGGGACTCCTTCTGACACGGAAAGTCGCCTCCCGAGTCGTCGGTGGAAACCCCCTTGAACTTGGAAGTCCGGGACTTAACAGGCTTAGAGCCCCTACCTACCTGGAGCTTCCCCTTCCACTCCCGCAAGGCTTTGGCAGTCAGCGACTGGCATTTCCAGCAGTCGTCAATGTCTTGAGACTCACCCAGGCACAACCAACAAATGCGGTGGGGTCAGCGAGCGACATCTTCGACTTGTAGTCCCAGCATGTCTTGAAGCCAGACCGCAGAGTCTGAGGGGTCGAAGAGAAAAACATTGTAATGATGAACACACGAAGCTCGCCTTGTCTCACGAAGTTAACACGTTCATGGAAAACTGAGGCTATGGGCGCCGTGCATCCTATTTATAACATCCTGTGACGTCGTCCTAGATGGAGGCCTTCGACGCAGGACGCCCTCTGCCGAAAAAGTTTCCGAAGTGCACAGCTGTCGAAATTACATGTCAAAGATGTGGAATACGTTGGAGGACACAATCCATTTGAATCTTTATTTTGAACTCCATTTCCTCAACATGCTGCTTCGTGCCACACCAAGGTTTCCACCTGCGTCCATTTATGCCGATCCCCCCCACCACCCTCGTGCCTCTGGCATCATTGTGTCTTCCAGTTCATTGCAATCCTGCGTTTAGCAAGAATATGTGCCAGGTCCTTCAGTTTGCTCATTTGCCTCTTCTGCCTCGGTTGCAGGAAGAGGCCCAGCAAGCAGGCCCTAGGGGAGAGGATGTCCAGCATTATATCGGATTTGGCTAACATTTGTGCTACATCTTCCCAAAATCTTTGACTGCTCCTACATGCCAAAAACCAAATGTACTATATCTGCATTTACCTGCCCATTTTAGGACACTTTTGCTCTGCACTCTTATTAAACCGTGCCATTGCCTGGGAGGTCAAGAATGCTCTTTGCATCACATATAATTGTATCAATTGAAGTCTAGCGTTCCTCAAGACTGATTTATGATAGGCCATCGCTCTATTCCATTCCTCATCTGTGATAGGCATGTGTAAGTCCTCTACCCAGCGTTGGCAGGTCCAGTGGCAGTTCCCCACCAAGCTGTGTTATGAAGAGTTTGTATAATCTAGACACTGAGCCACATTACGAGTATATATACATTTTTTTCCACATGGGGGGAATGGGGAGAGTGGTAGCACCAGTACCATTAATAACGGTATCGGTGCTACCATCCAGTTCTGCTCGCGGACGCCGGTACGGCCACCAGGTCAGAGCACCCGCGAGGCGAGCAGAACTCCTAGTATGGCAGTACGATAGCAACTTTGCCGGTAGCGATACCGGTGCTGTTGTTGCCTTACCGCCAGCCTCGTAATGAGGCCCACTGTGTGCCCTCCCTCCGATATATCATACAATGTTTCCAACCCCTCGTTTTGTGATAATCCGCCTGCTCTCGCCTGCCATTTCTGCTCCAACCTCTTAAGCAAGGTAGCGTACAATAGATATTGTCCCCTATCTAACCCAGTCTGTGATGCGAGTGTAGCAAAGTCCATCGCTTTCCCGTCTCGTATTATGTCTCCAATAGTTGCCACCCTTTTAAGTTCCCAATACCTCCTAAGCTCTATCCTGCTCTGCACCCTTTCTCCCTCCAGCGCTACAAACGGGATTTGTGGCGAATAGGGTATCTCCCATTCTAATAGCCTCCAAGCTCCTTTCCATACTTTTCTTCCCAGTGTTAATTAGAGTGGGTGCTGTTTGATGCGCTTCTGTGGTGCCCACAACACCTCCTTCATAAAGAAGGGGCACACGCCGGACCCAGCAGAGGGGTGTCTCGAGTCTGCTCATCGACAGCCAACCAGTAACAAACTGTAATTGACACGACACAAAGTACATATCGAAGTTGAGTATCTCGATGCTCGGTCATTTGGTTTCTGCAACTTTGCTAGTGCTAATCTACATCTAGAGTTATGTGACAAGAACTCTCGGCACACTGTGGGCCTCATCACGAGTTGGGCTGTATTCCCGGCTGTAATACCGCCGACTGTAATAGCCCTAGCACTGACCAGTCCGGTGGTATTACCACTGGATCACGGGTTGGTTGGGCCTTAACGGTAAATTCCCATTCCTGATTGGGTCCGTTGGATCCAATGGGGAATTTTCGGTGCCAATACTGCGGGCTAATATAGCCGGCTGTAATACCGCCAAAAACAGGGATTTTCACTTCCAGAAAAAAAGCTGGAGGTAAAACAGCCGATTTAGCACCCAACTCATGATTGGGCTAGCCCTTAAATGCGGTAGTAATACCGTTACCGCCGCATTTAAGGGCTACAGCTCAACTCGTGATGAGGCCCTGTGTCTAATTTCCGAAAGGAGTAACGTGGAATGTCATACGGTACATTTGTGAAATAGTAGTGCTGCTCTTCCCATCATTGACAAGGGTAACTTGGCCCAGAACTCCATGGACCTCTTAACCCTGTCCACCGCCCTCTGTGTGATTTGCGTGTTTTCTATTTTGGGTTTGTGATAGACATCAACCCCTAGGTACTTAAATGTAACTGTGCCCCACTGGAGCAGAGTGTGGGCAACTGGTCTGGTTTACCATTCCTATATCCTGCCAAGGGAAACAAACTCGACTTCTGCTTGTTGACTGTTACTCCCGAAAGGTCTGCGTATTTCTAGCACATCTAATAGGTATTGTAAATTAACATCTGGTGTTGCAAATATAGAAGCATATCATCTGCGTACAGAGAGATCAGATTCCATCTACCATGTATTTGTATACCCGCTTCTTGTTATTACTGGCATAGGTATGCAGTGTCTAGTCATTTGATCGAATACAAAGGATCGAATGACAACATTTTCGAGTCAAAAGGATCGAAAAACAATTTTTTCGAATGCTTTTTTTAATGTTTCTTTTTTAAAAATGTAATATAGTTACAAAAAATGTTTTTTTTAAAGAAAACAGGCGGTTGGGGTGGGTTCAACCTCACCCCATAAAAAAAAAAAATGCGTTCAACCCTTTTTTTCGGTCCTTTTGACTCGAAAAAATGCCATTTGATCCTTTGTATTTCGACCCTTTCACCTAGAACCTAGGTATGCTGCCAAGGATTTAGTGCTAATATAAATAGCATGGGGGACCATGAGCAACCCTGTCTTGTGCCTTTACCCAATATCCACTGTTGTGAGATTTGGTTACCTGTTTTCACTCTCGCCAACGGTGTGCTAATTAACATATGCACCCATTTGATATATGCTGGTCCGATGGCAACTATATGTAATACGCCCATGAGCCACGGCCATCTCACTGAGTTGAACGCTTCAACTGCGTCTAGCGATGCTATGGCGTAAGGCTTTTCATTGTTTGTTTGGTCTATAATATGGTGCAACCTACGCTGGTTCCACGTAATATTTCTAGTCAGCACATAACCGGTCTGATCCAGGTGCATGAGCCTTCCTATCACTGGTTTCAGTCTACTGGCTAGTAGGGTTGTTAATATTTTCCTGTCTTGATTTAACAGTGATAATGGCCTATGCGACCCACAATCTGTGTGCGGTTTGCTTGGTTTGAGCTGTGGGATTATTATCAACTCTCTCTGTGTACCCGGTAGGGTTCGTACGCCAAATGCCTCCTTCAGCATTGCCAAAAGTATATCTGCACTATATTCTTTGTAAAATTCTCCAGGCAGCCCATCCATGCCTGGCGTTTCACCAGTTAGGAACCCCATTATGGTGTCTTTAGTTCCTCTATGATTATGGGCACCTTGGGCCGCTCAACTGTTTCTGGGTCCAGCTATGGGAGGTCTATTTGCGACAAGGCTTCATCTATCTCTTGGGATTGCATCTGTGGGGTTTCTGTATATAAACTTCTATAATAATCTAGAAAGCATTTGTTTATCTCCTCTTGCGTTTCACACAGCTCTCCCTCTGCATTTTTGATTGAATTGATCATACTTTTGCCTCGCTTTTATATAGCCGGGCCAGCAACCTCCCTGGTTTGTCAACTTCAGAATGCTGTCTTTCAACATATGTCTTATAATTGAATGTGCTTAATCTGTCGCAGTGTTTCAGGCATTCTTGTTGCAGCCTGGTGGTTTCGCAGGCCCTGTCACTTGCCGAGATATCCATTGCATCCGTTACAAGCAGCGCTGCTTCTGCTTTAGCTAAGTCCTTCCTTATTGCTACTTTTAAAGCCCCCCGATTCCGCAGTTATTATTCCTCTGATCACCACCTTAAAGGCCTCCCAAAGCGTTCCTGCAGAGGACACATTACCAGGGTTGTGCAGAAAATATTCTTTGATACCCGTTGTTAGGAAAGATTTCATATGTATATGTAATTTTCCCTCCATGTGTCAACCCCCAAACTATTTGCTGCTTTAAACACCATTGACTGACTTTGCCAGAGAAGCACAGCCTTCAGCTGCACTCCTCTGGGCTTTCGCTCGCTTTTTATGGGGAAACTGACATGCCCTTAAGACAGTCAGTACTGGGAGACTTTGTTTCCCTTAGTCCTTTTCTCATGTTGCAACTTTTGTGCAACATGTAACAAGTGTGCAATGTATCTTACCATACAGCAGACTTGGGTCTATAGTCATTTCCAAAGGACCTAGATACTCTCGCTGCACTTTTTATGAACTGTGCAGATGTGTCCGGGACTGGACTGGTGGCAGCTATCGTTTCGCATGATTTTGAACCCATTCCTGCAATGTTAACCACGTTAACCGCGTATGGCACGAATAGGTGGCCTGGCTCCAAAATGGCCATGCCACGAGGTTCCTTTTCTTGTCCTTTGGCCATCTTGCCCGTTCACCTTCCCCAGGTCGAGTCGACCCGGGCCAGTCCTTATTTGGTTGTGCACTTTTCCGTGAATCCCAATGCTTTCGCAGTCTTCTGCATGCCTTGTGTGTGTGCCTCCAGGATGTGGGCTGGGATGTCTGGTCCCAATACACATCCTGGGTGCCAGAGAGTCAGGAGTGTCCTGAATGCCTGAGACCACCGTGGTCTGTTATTGGTCCATGTATGGAGTGGGTGCTTGTGAGCAGATCTCCCATTGGATCCTCTCCGTTTTGGCGCAAAGGGAACTTTGAATAAGAGGAGTCTGGAAACACCACTACCATGTCGATCTCCAGAGTTCTCACTGAACAAAGGATAGGATCCAAGTATCCAGCAACTACGAAGCTGAGTCCAGGAACCGCTGGTGACCCGCTGCAAGGTTTGGCACCCTGAGCCTGCTGTCGTCCCATGGGACCCCTCTGCATCTGGTCGTCCTAGAAGGTCTGCGAAGCCGCTTCGAACCATTGGAATAGTGGGAACAACTATTCTCGGGACCTTCACCAAAACCTGCAAGTAAGCTTTCTCGGAAGTGTCCCTGGGCCAACCAGTGGGCTGACCAGTTTACGCAGGACCTTTGCTCTGTCTCTGCCGTTGTTTCGAGGAGGCCCTCAAAACTTGGTATACTGCTAGTTCTGTGTCCACGGCACCCTCACACCAAATTTCGTACACTTGGCATTCCCAAGTCTGAAGTAAGACGAGTGCGCCCGGACCGGAGTAAACGCGGTTACCATGTTGCCCTGCTGCGGCAACGTCCTATGCAAGTCCGCTGCATTTGTGACCCTCTTGCCCCCGAAAGCCTGCTGCAGTGAAACTGGGGAGATTCATCCACCCGGAGTGGAGAAATCACCACTGTCCCCCGTTTGGGAATCCTCACTGGATCTCAGGAACTAAAAGGTGCCGAGATGTCCTTTTTGCCGCATTCAAATCCGTATTGGACTAACCTGCCGAAGTTTGGGTCTCCTTGCATCCGGTGACTAATCAATACCTCAACCGGTGGCCCCTACCACAAGAGCCCATTTTTACACACGAGTGGGCTCTTGGGGCCCCTCTCTTGTCCACTGCTATTGTGAAATAGTGACTCCATCCCAAACTCTCGAACTTCCTCTGCCTTCAAGTGGAGGTCCATCTTGAATAGTGGGACCTTATTCTTCATCGCCTTATCCACCTTCCCGAGCTGCTAGAGACCCCTGAAGAGACTACGTTTTTGCCCATTGGAGCAACCGCGTGCGCTGGCACTACATGAACTATTGAGCACAAGGCTCCCCTCTTCTTAGGGCTTGGACTGGCTCTTAGTTGGGTGAATAACTGATATTGAACTGGGCCTAAAGATTACCTGCACTACCCGTTTCCTTCCCATCTAGGTTGTCAACATATTTTGTGCAGTCACCCTTTTAGACCCCCTGGTCTTGTATATATATATTGTATTGAGTGTGATGTATTGGTTTACTTAGTGTTACTGTGATTCTTTGTTATGGTCTATGTTACAAAGGCCTTGTAATAAATGTATCTATATTTTTAATATAACACCTGTTTGGAGTAATTTGTAAGTGTCCTTGCTCTGTGTGCTCATTGAGGTCCTTCAGTCACCCTCACCCCTCCTGAGACTTAGTCTTGACCGCCTGCCATAGCTACCCTGATTGGTCTGGCTTGTCCAGAGGTTACCCTGTTCCAAGAAATTAGGCTGGCCTTCTGAACCTCTGCCCCTCCAGGTCAGAGTTCAGAAATCCTTCTCAACAACTGTCCTCAACTGTTCGCCGAAGACTGCATCCTTAAGTGATTCGCTCCTAAGCTTCCAGGTCGGAATGCACACCCTAGGGGGGAGGAGGACTTTCCATTGACTATTAATGGTTCATGATATGATAATGTATGTGCCTTGTATTCAGCCTTTGTGAATTCGCCAATGGTTTCCGATCTCGTAAAGACATAGTTTAGCCTGATGAGTAGGTCATGGAGGACTGAATAATGCAAGTACCCACACAACCATGGGTGGAGAGCCCTCCAAGTCTACTAGTTGGAAGGCCTGTAGCAAGGTGCTCAGAGCTTTAGCGGCCGGGGTTGGATGCATGTACTTGTCATCTGATCTGGCCAACCTTGGGTTCAGTGTGCAATTGAAAACCCCGCCCCATATCAGTGTGACTCCCCTGTATGGCCCCATCTTTGTGTATAAGGCACGGAAGTAGTTTGCCATATCATGGTTCGGGGCATATGAATACTTCTGTTTTCTCTAGAAAACAATGAATTATCATCCTGGCTTCCTTGTCCTTGGTTATCTTAAGGGCTCTAAATGGTACAGTTGGCGCCACCCACACCAGCACCACTCCTCCAGCGTACGCAGAATAAGGGAAACCCCCATGCGGTGCCCCTGCATTTATTGGCCTGGGCTGCCTGCTTTGCTTTCGTGAGGTGCGTCTACTGCAGGAGCGCCACGTCTACCCCTTATCATTTCAGGTACTGCATTATCCTATTTCTTTTGATGTAGCCATTAAGCCCTCTGATATTCCAAGAGACTATCTGAAGTTCCTTAAACATACGTGCCCTGTGCTATGTATGGTTATTGTCTGTGCAGTCCTCACGCATGTATTAATGGCGGCATAGTGTCACGACCCGTATCCAGAAACCCCCCTGGCCTGCCCATGGGCCAGGAGGGGTCTTGGATCGGGTCCCTAATAATCTCAGGCATCCTTTGCTGAAGCCCTCTTGGAGCCAGTCCTGGCGCCTTTGGCACCAGGCTCATACCTCATAAGGACTTGTGTTTGTGGGAACTACTTTATCTCCAGTGTCAGCCAACTTGGAGGCATCCCCATAGCTTGGTTCGCTTGGAACCAAGCTATGCGGTATAGTGTTTTGGGTGTGGTAGCCTAGGAACTACTTTACCAGGACTACTTTTCTGAAGCTAGTTAAACCACACCCGACTTGAATGACACGCTCCGCGTTACTTTGCATCGTGACGCTCATCGTGTTCTGCTGTACCTGCGAACCTCGGAAGAACAGCATCTGAAAAGAGACAAAAGGAGATCGTTAATAGCAGCAGCTTACCTGTAATTCCATCGCTAGCTGCCCTCAGCTCTTGCTAACAGCATCCAAGGATCAGCGCGTCTCCCGGACCGATGGATCTGCAAAAGAGGGAGAAACAAGACATTAGACATTTTACAATCGTGCCGGAAGCTTACCTCACGAGTCGCCCATCGACCAGCATCATCCTTGGGATTTCTTACACCGGGTAAGCACCGCAATCTACGGAAAAGAAAAGGCAACAGGTTAGCAAAGGCAAGGCATCATAGTGCAGCGCATAGCGCCTACTTACCGCATCAAGGCGCTCTCAATGCACCATCTTTACCGGCGAGTCCCAATTCAGCCAACGCTTTACAGTGGACTTCCACGCACCTAAGGAAGAGAAGGAACAAGTTACTCACCTGTAACTGTTGTTCTCCAGCATGGGTCTGGTATGGATTCACATGCTCATGAATATTCCCCGTCGTCAGGCTAGGAATCCTCGTAAAGAAAAAATCAGTTTCAGTTTCTGATCTGTCTTTCTTAGTAGTAACCAATCACTGATCTCTGGGTCATACTGCCTCCAGCCAATGACTGCCCTCTACCTAAGCCCCTCCCCTGGTAGCCATCCTCAGATTTGGTAGCACGTAAAGTGGCAGTATGACCAAGTGAAGAGCCGCAGAGGGGAAGTAGGGAGGGTTCGCATGTGAATCCATGCCAGACCCATTCTGGAGAACAACAGTTACAGGTAAGTCACTTGTTCCTTCTCCAGAATGGGGTCTGGCATGGATTCACATGCTCATGAATATAAGAATATATAGCAGTATACACATGCACAACCACAGGAGGTGGCAACAGGCTCAACATTAAGCAATACAGCAACTCAACATTAAGCATCTCTTACCTCCTCACCAGGCTCACCTTAGGCGAACAGGTTGCGCAGCACTGCTTGGCCGACCCTGTACTCCTCCCTGGAGTCCCGATCGACGCAGTAGAATCTCGTGAAGGTGTGCGTCGACCTCCACGTAGCAGCCCTGCAGATGTCCAGCAGGGGCACACCAGACAGGAACGCTGTGGTAGCAGCGATCGCTCTGGTCGAATGGGCTCTCGGACAGCCGGGCAGCCGTCAGTTTGCCAACCGGTGACAGTGCATGATGCAGCCGGAGAGCCATCTGGAAATGGAAGCCTTCGAGAGAGCCTTCCCTTGATTCACAGGTCCAAAGTTCACAAACAGCTGTGACGTCTTCCGAAAACTCTTCGGGCGGACCACGTAGAACACTTCAGCGCTCTAGCCACATCCAGCGAGTGCAAAGTCCTCTCGGCTGGAGACAAAGGTGACGGGAAGAAAACTGGCAACACCAAGGGCTCGTTGAGGTGGAAGTCCAACGGCACCTTGGGCATAAAGGAGGGGTGCGTCTTCAGCACCACCCTCATGTCGTGAAAAGTCAAGTATGGAGGCTTGCAAGATAGGGCCTGGATCTCTCCCCCTCGTGCGGAGGTGATGGCCACAAGAAATGCTGTCTTCCACGACAGGAACTTCAACAGCGCCAAGTGCATAGGCTCGAATGGGGCCCCCCAAAAGCCTGGTCAGCACCACGTTGAGCTCCCACGCCAGGGCAGGGGCCTTCACCGGCGGGAACGATCGGAATAGTCCCTTCATAAATTCCTTCACCAGGCGATGAGACCACAAGGACGCCCGTCCTGTAGTTCTGGTGTATCGGGAAATGGCAGCCAGATGTATTTTGATGGAGGCGTGAGCCAGTCCAGCTTTGGCCAGCGACAGTAGGTACGGCAACACTTGAGGGGCCATAACCCGCAGAGGTTTAATCTTCTGTGCACGGTACCAGACAGAGAACCTCTTCCACTTATGTCCATAGCATTTGAGAGTTGAGAACGCCCTGGCTTTTGCAAGAACCTCTCTGCAGTCAGCCGGGATATCGTATCCTCCAAACTCTAGTGCTGCAGGAGCCAAGCCTGCAAGTTCAGCGACTCTGGGTCGTGATGGAGAATGGCGCCTCCTTCTCTGGAGAGAAGATCTGCTTCCGTCGCCAGCTTGATAGGTGGGGACGCTGACAAGTCCAGAAGGTCCGGGAACCAGATCTGCCTCGGCCACGCCGGTGCGACGAGGATCATCCTGCACCTGGACCTCTTGAGCTGGCTGATGAGACGGAGCAGCAACCGCAACGGAGGGAACGCGTACAGGAACAGGTCATCCCAAGGGAACGAGAAAGCATCGCCCAAGCTCCTCGGCTGGGCGAACCTGCTGGCGAACCTCTGGCACTTGGAGTTCGCCGCCGTCGCGAACAAGTCGATCTGGGGTTTGCCCCACCGTTGAAAGAGCCGATCCACCTGGTCCTGGCGTAGTTCTCACTCGTGGCACGAGCGCAGCTCCCTGCTGAGTGAGTCGGAGATGGTGTTTTTTATTCCTGCCAGGTGGAAAGGAACCAGAAACATCCCGAGGGCGACTGCCCAGTGCCACAGATGCTGGGCCTCCTTGGATAGGGCTGGGGATCTGGTGCCTCCCTGCTTCTGGATGTAAAACATCGTGGTGGTGTTGTCGGTGAAGATCCTCACCACTTTGTCCTTGAGGGACGGAAGGAACGATTTGAGCGCCTATTACACGGCTCGTAGCTCCAGGATGTTGATGTGAAGAGACCTCTCCTCCGGGAGCCAGAGGCCTCTTGCGTGGAGATCTCCGGTGTGGGCCCCCCATCCCTCCAGGGAGGCGTCCGTCGTTACCGTCTCCTGATACGCTGGGGCCTGAAAGTCCATGCCTGCCGAGAGGTGCGCATGGGCACCCCACCATAGAATCGCGACGGAACACCTCGTCGAGCGGGATCCTGTCTTCGAAGCAGACCGCCGCTTGAATCCAGCGGGCGTCGAGGAACTCTTGTAGCGGACGCCTCCAAAGTCTGCAAAGGGGCACAAGGTAGATGCATGAGGACATCATCCCGAGGAGGGACTTGATGGACCTCACTCTGGCCACATCCGTGGCTAACAGGCGCTGCACCTTGCCCAAAATGGCCTTCGTCCTTTCCTTTCTTCCGACGGAGATGCCAATCGCTTCACTGTATCAAGCTTCGCTCCTAGAAACAGTGCCACCTACGACGGGACCAGATCGGATTTGGGGTAGTTGATGGCGAATCCCAGCTCTGTGAGCAGGCGGACGGTCCTTTGTGTGTTCGACGGCGAGTTCTCTTGACCTTGCACGGATTAGCCAGTCGTCCAGGTAGGGGTAGACGTGGATCCCTTGCAGGCGCAGCCGCGTCGCCACAGGTGCGAGGCACTTGGTGAACACCCTGGGTGCCGACTTTAATCCGAACGGCAGGGCTCTGAATTGGTAGTGACGCCCCTGGACTACGAATCTGAGGAACTTTCTGTGACCTTTTAGATTGGGTATGTGGAAGTAAGCATCCTCCAGGTCCAGTGACGATAGGAAGTCGCCCTCCTCCAGCTGTGCCTTGATGTACTTGTTCAACCGACGCAGGTCCAGGATGGGGGGCCAACCGCCTGTCTTCTTTCGGACGAGGAAGTATCTTGAGTATACTCCGGAGCCCCGGAGCCTCTTGGGGACGAGCTCGATGGCACCCTTCCTGAGCATCGCCCTTACCTCCAACAGCAGCTGAGGGACGCGATTCTCCTTCCTGGCCAGGGGAGGAATGCGAGGACACTTCTTTTGAAATTCCAGCGAGTGTCCGCGGGCCAGTGTGTCAGGCACCCAACGGTCGGTGGAGATGGACTCCCACACGCTGATGGACTTCGTCAGCCGGCCTCCCACCGGGGTGCTTCGGTGGGGGCCCGCCGCTACGGCCGGTTCAGTCCTGTTTGGAAGAGGCCTTGCCGCCTTGGCCTCCTTGCCGACGGCGGCGAGACCCTCTTTGCTTGCCGCCTCCTGGGACGAGGAGCGGGTCGCCTGGCGGTAATTAGAAGAGCCGCCGCTGGATCCCTTGGAGGCTCCCTGTCTGCCGCCGCCGTTGCTGAAGGACTCCTAGGGCTCGGGCTGTTTCCGTGTCTGTCTTGATGGCCTGGAGGGACTCATCCACCATCTTACCAAACAGGTTGTTGCCGTCGAACGGAATGTCCAAAACTCTGGTCTGGACGTCCTGGCGAAAGTCTGTC
Organism: Ambystoma mexicanum; assembly: GCF_040938575.1. NCBI lineage: Eukaryota > Metazoa > Chordata > Amphibia > Caudata > Ambystomatidae > Ambystoma > Ambystoma mexicanum. Next base: position 1,096,619,680 of record NC_090924.1, read on the forward strand.
GCCTTGAGCCATCCTCGACGTCGGAGGCAAACCCAGTTGCCCAGTTGGCGAAATCCGGTATCGGCAATGTCCGTTGCCACCGTTATGGCCTGATCCGATGCCACCTCTCCTTCCTGCAGAATCTGTAGGGCCTCTGCCCCACTTTGCTGTCCGGTAGAAGGTCTAGCAGTGGAGCTATCTTGAACCAAAGCTCCCTGTCGTAATGGGCCACAATCGCGAAGGCATTGGCCGCGCTAATCGTCGTCGCCGCCAACGAGATGACTCGTCGTCCCATGGAGTCCAACTTCTTGCCCTCGCTGTCAGGCGGGGAAGTGGAAGTTGAAGCTGCCGTACCCGCTGCTTTCTTCTTGGCCGCTGCCGAGACGACAAAGTCCGGCATGGGCTGGGCCCTGAGGCACAAGCGGGCGGCATCGGGGACCCGGTACTTCTTCTCGTACCTGTCCCTCTTGGCAGGTGTCGTGGAAGGGTTCTTGAGGATAGCCAGCCCCTCGTCCCAGATGTCGTCGAGCAACGGCACCACGAGGACCGTCTTTCTCTTGGCCTCTCGTTGTTGGTAAAGAAAACCTTCCTTTTTCTGTTCCACAGGGCAGAGCTGGAAGAGCTCGGATGCCCTGGCTATCATTTCGTCGGGCGGAGAAGCCCGAGGGGGGGGGTGATGTCATCGCCGCCGTCGTCATCCGTCTCCGTCGCTGTATCCGTTTCCGTATCCTCTCTAGGGTCCGGCGAGGGGGATGAGGGGCCCACAGGCCTCGTGGGCATGAAGGGCGGGGCGGGGTGGACTCTCCTCCGCTTGTTCGTAGGGCTTCCCGACGGGCCTGGTTCTGGATCCTCCGCTGGGGTCCGTGGTAACCTCGTCCTTATCTCAGTACATAAGGATTGGCGGAGAGTGGCAGTCCTGCAGTATTCTCCCACCACCCAGTATTTTTTTTTCAGCTCCATTGTAGGAGGTGTGTTTCCAGCTACACCCAGCATCCTTCACCATAAAACCTTCATTTCCACCGCGGAGCGGCGCGGAGTGGCGGAGAGTGGCAGTCCTGCAGTCATGCCAGGCAAGACGGGCTCGACTGCTGTCCCACCACCTAAACTCCAGGGTTTGGACCCCGAAGATGCGACAGGCCGCTGCCTGAGAAGCAACGCAAAATTGCTGTCTAAAAATGCAACTGAAACACTTACAGACACTTTTATTCACCCCCCTGTGCCTTGCCTCGAATTCACAGACGACCACCTTTCATCACAGAGCCCTGACCCCAAAACAGGTCCCTACTTGGGAAAAAGTCGTAAGACACTGGGAAAGGGTACGTGTACAGGAAAAAGAGACACTGAAAAGTGCCCTTTCTTTCTCAACAGTAAAAGGCCTATACAAACACATGAAGCAGACTCACCCGAGGACGACACTTTGATCCTGGACACCCACGCCACCGAGCCTCGCCTGCTGCCGGCACCCGCCGTTCCATCCCTGCACCCACAGGCGGGCCCGATGCTCCCCGGAGCTCCGCAGCATCCCGAAGGGGCGGCCGCGTTGAGTCCCGGAGCGAGCTCACCGAGACCGCCAGGCGAGTGTACGTCGGCAGGGCCAGCTGCCGCCGGTGATCGGTGGTCACCCGGAGGGGGGTCCGCCTTGAATCCCGCGCCTATGCAGCCCGTCCCCCTGCCGATTTTCGTCGGGCCGACCCGGGTCGCGGCCCCAGCTCCGCAGTCACCCGGAGGGGAGACGGCGTGGAGCGGGCCGTCCACCCAGATGCCGGCGAACGCAGCAAACGGGCGGCGAGCAAGGGAGGCGGCTGCATTGGAAGGCGGCCCGCCGCCCCCCCCTCTGGGGGGGAGAAAAGAGGTGCCGCCCGACCTCGTGGGAGAATCACCACCCGAGGACAGAGAGTCGGAGTGCCAGAGTGAACAAACATCTGAGGGAAAACCGCCTGCGAGAATATCTGAAAGCGAATCCGCACCAGCGCCACCTATTGATCAACCTCATAAACCCACAACATTATTCAATGAAGCCTCAACAAGCTTGCCATCAGCTAACCTCGACGATGAAACCAACGTGGAGATTGCTTCAATCCGACCACCACTCAACAAAGAACAGGGCTCTGCCTTTAACTCCATAAAAAAAAAGAGACCTCGGTCACTTGATGACCCAACAAAAACAAAAAAAAAAGTTTACGAGGAGGAAATAGCAAGTAAACAAAGGAATACAGGCACTTCAGCCAAACAACTACCAAAACACACGACTTCTACTAAATCACTTCGTGTGGTCACTAAAGACTCAAGAAAGAACTTGAAAAAACCTCAACGCCCCTTGAAACTATTATCGGACTTCTTCCACAAGCACTCTAAAGCTATCCAACAAAAGTGCAAAGAATTGACGGATGCAGAAATCTTGGAGGCAGCAGACGCAATCACTCCTCCTCGAAAACACCGTAGGGTAATACAAGCCCAACGTAAAGTACCCTTTCCTCTACCCAAAGAAGACAATAGATCAGCAACCACCATAGACCCGACAAAATGGCACTTTTCGGGCCAAGTTACTCCAACAATTCCACAAATAACGACAGACGAGCCAGGGGTGCAAATCGCCCCTAAACCGGCCTCATCCGCAGCACCCTCCCGTAACCCGGTGGTACTCTATTCCGGCAACACAACGGCGCAAATAGCACTACCATCTTTGGCCCTCCAACAAAGCCAAAAGAGCAGCGACCATAAAACACAGATCCAACCTCAATCTCACAGCCAAGAGACACAGGAGGGTGACAGACCCATATCTCCCCGATACAACCTGACCCCGTCAAAGCAAGTAGACTCCTCTACGATAAACAACACTCAACCTACACCAAAAGATATTCCAAGTGACAGGGAGGCCTCACCTCAACCAAACAACAGCGATAAAGAACACCTACCTGAGACCTCGCCACGACCTTTGAGAGAGACAGACATACCTAGGCCACAAAACCGGGAAAGAGACTGTGAAAGAAACCACCCGACAAAATCTAAAAACAGAATCCAGTTTGAGAAAACTCTAGATAACTTCTACTCAAACTTGGATAGCTATAACAACCAAAGAAGACATTCTTCAGATCAAGCTTCTAGAAGGCTATCTTCAGTCACTACACCAGCCACACGGCCACCATCACCTACCAGAGGCAAATCGACACCATATAGCCCCTTACCATCAAATGACTTACAGTCAAAAAAACTGGACACTTGCACCCTGATGTCAGCTTTATCTATAGCTCTAAATCCTTTCGTTAAGCTATACGAAACAATTGGAGACACAATGAAGGACCACACATCACTCCAAACGGCAATGCTAAATAAACTAACTTTTTTGGAGGGCTATATCACGGCCCTAGAAGCAAAGCCAACATCGATTGAAAACAACACAACTCAAGAACAGATGATGCTTCCGCCTCAGCAACCACTTCAACCTATGTGCCCTGTTCGTGAAGAAAGACCTCAAACAAAGTCTTTGGGCACACAAACGCTCCCATTTATCGACTTAACGGTGCCCACACCTCTCCTGACAGCCAACTGCAAGCCGATAAGAGGAGTGAAAGAACACAATTACATAAAGAAAAAAACAGTATTACTAGAACCGATCTTCCATCGACAGGTCTCAATTAACTTAGAAACAACAGCTTCGCTAAAAAGCCCTATTACTAAACCTAAAGGGAAAGGGGAAGCTATAGACCGCCAGGAAGCGAACACGGAAGCTCATGTAACATATAACCACTCTCCTGGAGAGGCGGAAGCCTCTCCATACGACGAGGATCTGATGAATATTACTCAACATTTCTCAGACCAATCCACAACTTCAATTCAAGAAGTCCAAAGTGCAAATGACTCCTTACCAAACCACACAACGTCCCCAGAACATCGCAACAAGGAAAAAGAGACTACAGAATCTCCCTTTTATACCCTCGAAGAACGAAGACAGTGGCTGTCCAGGGATACCAACAACCCAAAAGAATCCCCATTGGGAAAACCGGGGACAGTACCCAACCCTAAACTCCAAAAGCCAGAAAACGAGAAACGGGAAAAACAATCACATCGACGATCACTAAGGCACACCCAAAGATCGAGTACCAGCCACTCTCGCCACCGTCCAACAGGTCAATCAAAGAATCCTACATTAAGACAACATCCAAAGGAGGCTCCAAAAAGAACCTTCAAATCAAAAACTGCTAAATATCACACAAAACCTCAACCAAGATGGATACTGAAACTAGAGCAGATTCCTGGGAATTTCGATGAAGTAATTCTAAACAGAAGAGCAGTTATGGACCTGTTTAGCTTTATTCCGAAACTACGCTCAATTAAATCAGACGACCTCCAGATCGTTGACCCAAGCCACCAAGGCCACAGAGCAATTTCACACCTATATATTGCGTCACAAACAACAAATAATGCTCTTAAATCCGCCCTGGAAGAACTTTTAATAATGGGCTACGACCTTACGGATTCCACGAGAGAAATCAAACCTCGCAATCACCGAGAAACAAGAGAATCCCAAGAGCGTAAAAGAGCAACGGAGCATCATCGACTTTCTTATCAAAACTCTCACTCGACATCGAAAAAGACAACCAAAACAAATGTCAAAGCCCAAAATCCAAACTCTAGTAACATACCTCATCAACAAGAACTTACTCGGCCAGTAAAAGGTCCAGTTAGCTCATCTTTAACCGTCAAGGAACCAAAATCTCCCAAGATTCTGGCCAAAACCAACCACTCGACAGCAAACCTAAAGCTTCAAAGGACAGTCCGAAACAAGTCTTCTCCAGCAGACTCATCACAATCCCAAACCTCGTCGCTGCATTCCCTCTGGTCCTGGCTGCCGAAAGCCCTGAAGCTAAACTTACAAAAATAGCCACCCGAGAGAAGGATCTACAGCAACGCTACCGCTTACCGGAATTCCAACCTCCAAGACCAACTAAAAATGTGTTCGTGGAACACTCGAGGCTTTCTTCATTTAACAGCCCCGGGGTCCGTGACCCTCACAGCATATGATATCATCTGTCTGCAAGAGACATGGCTGCTTCAACCTCCAGTCCTTGACGGTTACGAGACCCATACAGTGTTGGCCAAGAAGGGCCATCTAGGCCGTCCAACTGCAGGTCTCCTTATAGCAATTCGCAGTGGACGAGGCCTAACCGACATACAAAAATTAAAGGAAAACCATTTCATGATGATGGTAAAATTAAACTGGACTACAAGAGATGAAAAAACAAATAAAAAACTGACGAAGAAATTAATAATTATTAACATATACTGGAACCCAGCAACCATCGAATGTACAAAATTCATCAATACAATCGAACAAGACCTAGACTGGGCTCAAGTAACCCACCACCCCGACTATGTAGTCCTATGTGGTGATCTTAACATCACTAGACAACCTTACGAGACCACAAAAGGACTTAAACTGAAAAAACGTCAAATTGACCAAAGATCGATTAAATGGCAGAACCTAATGAAGTCTAGATCTTATGACAATCTAGACGAAGTCTTCCCTGACCCAAACAGAATACCAACATGGGAAGGAGCCAAATCGAACTCAACAATCGATTATATTCTAGTATCACGCCCTCTGCTACTGCATATCAACTCCTTTAAAGTTGTCAAAACCAAAGAAAGTGACCATAACCTTCTCGAAACCACCTGGACAACAAAGGCTCCGATTAACCATACGATGAGTGTAGACATTGAACCCAACACCCAGGGGACTAGACTAAGGATCACAGAAAAGGCTATAACATCCATTTCACTGCTTTACAGCGAGCACAAAACCACCTCAAGCACAAACGAAGTAGATTATACCCCACTGTTGACAGCATTTAGAACTTCAAAACGAAATAAGAAACCAACTGCCTCAGACCAAAAACACAAGTATGACACACAAGTCGCTGAAAGAAAAAGGGAGCTGAGGAAAACAAAAAGACAAGCTCGTAAATTCGACCCTCCACAGTCAATCATCATCATCAAAGACGCAGTTAAAAATTACAAAACTTGGCTTAAAAGCTATCGACATAAGCTTTACCAGCAAGATGCAGAAGATATCCTGAAAGCTATCACAGGAAACCATGCAAGAGATTTCTGGTCCCTACTCCATTCAACAACTCCTGGCGCTAGACCTTGTCAATTGAACGGAATAGGCCAGTTAGAATGGGAAACACACTTCAGAAACCTCTTCAAGAACACTATGACCGTACGGCCCGCGATGGAAAACAACGATGCCGCCTGGATCCGAGTAGACAACATCGAAGAAATCATAACTTTAATCAAAAAATTAAAACCTTCACGCGCACCAGGTCCGGACGGCATCACCAACTTTGACCTGAAGGCCCACCCTGAAGCCTGGGCGCCTCTGTTAAGCCAAATCTTCAGACGATGTGCCACCACAAAATCCATCCCTCCATCGTGGAAGAGCGCTAATGTGGTACCCATCTACAAAAAGGGCAACAGGTCAGATCCTAGCAGCTATCGACCTATTGCCCTGCTAGACCCAATAGGAAAACTGTTTGGATCCCTTTTACTAAACCATTTCACCATCTGGGCCAACGACGCTCCCTGCCAAGATAACCTCCAAACCGGCTTCAAAAAGAACCTAGGGACCAACGCCAACATACTAATATTAAGCGCCTTGAAAAGCAAAATTTTGGAGGGACGTCCAAGTCTGTTTATCGCGTTCGTCGACCTGACACAGGCGTTCGACAAGGTGGATCGCGACAGATTGTGGGAGAAACTTGCACGATGGAAATGCCCTCCTGACATCCTCACCCCAATCAGAGCCCTTTACTCCAATACTTCAATGCAAGTACGCCTTAACCAACAAGGCCTCCTTACAGAAGAAATAACAACGGCTAGAGGGGTAAAGCAAGGCTGCCCCCTAGCCCCGGCTCTGTTTTGGACCTACCTAGGAGATTTTCAGGAAACAGAAAAGCTGGTGAGAGCTTTTCCTCCTAACCTAGGAGGTGACCAGATTAGTCGCCTCCTTTACGCGGACGACCTCATCCTTTTGGACAACACTCCAATAGGCTTACAACGCCAACTCTCAAACTTACAACAATATATGCTGGCAAACAATTTGGAAATTAATCAAGAAAAAACCAAAATGATGGTCATCGAGAAATCTGCAAAAAGGAACGCCATTCAACCTTTAAAACTAGGCTCGACCACCATCGAGAAAGTTTCCAGCTTTAAATACTTGGGCGTCATCCTAGATAGTTCGCACAGAGAGAATGCGATGAAGGAAGAACTGCACGCAAAAACCATAAAATTGGCCGCACAAGGGAAAGCCATCGACATAAAATTCGGCAGATTCTCAATCATTCCGGTACGAGACTTCTATAAGAAGAAAGTCATACCATCTTTGACCTACGGCGCCGACGCAATGCCGAATCTCCCACAAGAATTGTGGCAAAGCCTGGAAGCAACCTTCTGGAGATCAGTCCTTGGCCTCCCAAAATCTACCCCGATAACACTAATCAGACGGGAACTTACTCTCTCCTCCTTAAAATCTACCACGGACAGCAACAGTGTGCTACTATACCGGAAATGTATTCTGCAAGACGCCCCATACGCTTACAAGCTGATAAGAGAAGAAATTCGTCTCGGGACATGTCAAATGCTTACCCGATGGGAAACAAAAATCCTGTCCATGTTGGACTCAGTCGCCTGCAACAAGGATGACCGCATTAGCAACCCAGTTAGAGTAATTAAAAAAATCAAAGAAATGGACTGGATTAACACCCTTGAAACAGCTACTCGATATAAACTTACCAACCACCTCCCTCCGTTCTGTAAAAAATTAGACTTTGTGCAACCATACTTGAAACTATTCCCTAATAGATCAACTAGAAACTTCTTTTTAAAAATTCGACTCAACCTATTAGAAACAAACGAAATCCTGGCGATTAGACGCATATCCACGACCAGTAATTGTCGGCTCTGCAAATCTCCAGAGACTAAAGAATCCATAAGACACCTACTCTTGACCTGCCCTGCGACGACAGACATCCGTCGAACTTATTTGAAAGACACCTTCTCAAACTTCACCTTGCAAGAAGAAGAATCGTGTTGGAACAAATTGATAGACGGTGACAAACAAACATGGCAGCTGGCAACAACAAGTATCATGAAGCACATCTTTAACGTTCTCCTTCCACTACTGTCCCAAAACAATGTTCCACCGACTCAATGATTTTCTTTTCCTCCTTCCACTAATAAACACGTGAGGCAGTTCTCGACCTAACTATTAGGAACGTCAAACGTTACAACCGCATCAAACGCGTTTTCAACTTCTCTCTTTGTTAAAAAATCTTATTTAGATTAAACACAAAAAAAAAAAAAAAAAAAAAAAAAAATAAGGATTGGATCGCCAACAAAATGGCCGCCGAGCTATCCTGGGGCTCGGGTAATGGCTGCGACGGACGGGATGGCTGCTCCACTGGGCCCTCGTCGTCGCCATCATCGCTATCTTCAATCAAATAAGCGGGAAACGTCCCCTGGGACCGAACCTCTCGTTGAAGCCTATGAACCTCTCGTTGAGGCCTTTCACGGTTTCCACCGGATCCTCCTCGGAGGCTGAATCCGAGTCCGTAATGGCCACCGCCCCCCTCTTTTTCCACCGGGGTCTTCATGGGGGTCTTAACGATGGTCTGGAAAGAGGATTCCCTCCGCTGTGGCAGGGAAACTCTGGGCCCCGAGGCCGCCTCCACTGGCGTAGCCTCTGCCGGTTTCGCCAAGGCCGCTGCGACAACCTCGATAGAGGCCTTTGCCGGGTGGATCAAGGCCCTCACCACTTTAGGTGCGTCCTGGGCCTTTGCTTTGGCGGGGGAGGGTCATCGCCTCGCTCCCTCTCGGCTCCCTTCGAGATCGACCGGGGTCTTTCCAGAAGCTTACCCGGGTTGTCAGACTTCCTCTTCCCCGAACCAGAGCGCTAGCTCGTGGTTGATCATGCCGGGGAAGTCGCGCCCTGCCTGGCAGCCGAGGAGCCCGACCTTTCGGCGCTCCCGGTGCCCGCGGTGCTTGTCCTTCTGTTGGGCCCCCGTCGCCAGGGCGCTCTCACAGGACTTAGAAGACCGCTCAGACTTTTTCTTCGCCTTCTCACCTGCTGTGCCCTTCTCCAGCCAGGCGGCGAGGCGGGAACGACAATCTTGCTTGGTCCGTTCCGACAGGTTCTTGCAGAACGCACAGTCCTTCTCCACGTGCATCTTGTCCTCATGAAGGCAGTAGAGACATATCGAATGCTCGTCCTCCTTGAAAACATTTTGCAATCCGCATCCTGGGCAGCTCCTGAACAGCTTGGATCCAGGCGTCGAGCTTCCCTTGTCCTGGGCCATGTCCGCTGAGGTATGCCACAGATCTTCTGGAAGCCTCCAAGAAGTGTAACTCGACGAAAACTTCACCCTTAAGGGGCGTAGAAGAATTCTGAAACGGGTCCCCGTAATCGGAAGTAGAAACGGTGGAGCTTGAGGCTCGATTAACTGAAAAATAAGAAAAATCTCCTGAAAAAACGTGAAAACGCAGTAAAAGCTTGAGAGCTAAACACGAGGACTCCCAACACTTGAACGTGCGGTAAACATCTCAGGGTGGCTGCCATGGGAGGGGCTTAGGTAGAGGGCAGTCATTGGCTGGGGGCAGTATGTTCCAGAGATCAGTGATTGGTTACTACTAAGAAAGACAGATCAGAAACGAAACTGATTTTTTTTTACCGAGGATTCCCGGCCTGACGACAGGGAATATTCATGAGCATGTGAATCCATGCCAGACCCCATGCTGGAGAACAGACATTATTTAAACCAAAGAAAGGCATACAAGCATAACAGTAATAAGACCTACCTTAAAGACTGAAAACGGGCCAGCATCAGTGAAGTAACTAGATCGCACTCGCCAATAAAGGACAACGCGCCCCTGCCAAGAAGGCAGGACGGAGAGCACACCAAAACCCATAACAAGGTGAGGAGAGGTCCAGAGGGGGTTACGGGCATACAGGGTGTTGGGAGGCTCTTACCCCAGTTGCCCAGTCTTGAACATTGCCCACCTGTATTCTAGGCAGAACTTCCCCGCTGACCACACCTGGGAGCCGCTGAGAAGGATACCAGAGTCCCCACAGCTGGGTGGCGTCCCCGTGGACACCAGGGTGCGTAACACATAGGCTGACTGCCAACTAACCATACAAACTACCCCCCACCTCCCAACAATTGGCCAGCCTTGTATCTCGTGCTCAAGCATACCCACTTCTCACTCCAATCCCAGTTGTCTTGTCACTGGTGACTGAAATGCAGCGGGTGGATACTAAACAGCTAGTATCCAAGAACTAACAACTAACTTGGGTAAAGGTCGCTCTCCCAGTGTACTTCCTCTGCTGAGAGGCTGTATCAGTACTGCTTCGTCCTTCCTGCGAGTTATCAATAGCATTATGCAAATGTTCCTTGTGAATTGTTTGTCTAGTGTTTCGTATGAATCAGTTTACGGTCACCCATGTCTACATTTACGGCTCTGTTGTTCCTGTAGTTTGCTCTTCCGCCCCTGTCGGGAAGTTCTCTGCGTTCAGCTACTTATGCGCCTCCTCCGGGGCCTCAAAGAAGGCCGCTCTGCCATTCGGTATGAAATTCAGTTTTGCGGGGTACAGCAACATGTATTTTAGGTTGGCGTTGTGGAGCCTTTTCACCGAAGTGAAGTTCATCCGTTGCTTTTGTAAGGGGTAGTCCGGATAAGCTGTGATTGACGCTGATGCTCTCCGTATCATACTGCCTTTCCTGATGTATTTCAGTATCTTCTCCCAGTCCACAATAGTTCAGAATATGGGCTATGAGCGGTCGAGGAGGGGCCCCAGGTGGTGGTTTCCTGGCCTATGTGCCCGTTCTACTACGAAGCCTTGGTATAGCGAGCAAAGTCCAATTTCCTGCGGAAACATGTTTTAGATGAAATCTGTAGGATTCGTGCCTTCCTCCCCCTCGGGGAGGCCGACGATACAGACATTGTTCCTTCAAGCCTGCCCTTCTGCATCTTCCACCCGGTTCTCCAAGTTCCTCATTTGTTGTTTTAATATTGAGATGTCCGCTGTAGATTCTTGCAGGTCTGCCATATTCTTTGCAACCTGTTCCAATGTCGCTGTTCGCTCCGCCAGGGATCTAACGTCCTGGGGTAATAGATTAACATTGATGCTGATCGCATCCATTTTGGCCTCCAGAAAAATGTTTAGGGCTGCAATGGCAGCCAAGACCTGCTGGGCTCCTTTCACTTGTTCTTGCCCTCTCTGCTGTTCTGGGTCTTGATGCATGGTCGTGGAGCTTGTATTTGTGGGTTTTGTCAATGTGTCGAGCGTGGGCTGATTCGATTTGCCTTTAGCTGCTATAGATGCCATTTATAGGCCTTGGTATTATGGCCCTTATACAGATGTTAAGTGTGTGCAGGGTTGATTGGTCGTATGCCAATGCCCAGACTCGGTGTCAGCACTGTCCCCACACCACCCTACTTAATGCACTCGGGTGGGGTCACAGCCAGCTTCCACGGTATGTGCCCAGTTGTGTTCCGCCCCTCCTCCAGTGACTGGGCATCTGCTGGCCAGCACGGGCCAGCTTATGATTGGCGGCTCCTTCACCACCACTCTATTGGTCTGCCCCTTTGCTCACCAGCAATACCTCCCTTTTATTGCTGCTATTTCAGCTGCCCCTTTTATCCCTATGCAGGGCCCCTTATTACAATTTGTCATTCCCTTGCTGTGGTCCCTTTAGGGAACTGGGAGCTTGGTGGTTGCAAGCACTCTGGGTGCCCCACAGGCTTCCTTGCCGCAGGATGGGTGCCGTGTGTCCATACCCACTGTTCTGCTCGTTGTGATATACTCTGATGAGCCAGCGTATGTTCCACTGCAGGAATGTGGCCTGATAAGCTGCCAGTGTAACATTAGCCTCGCGCTTGCCAGCAATATTTATAATGGTCCATTGTCATGGTGCAGCGTCTCTTTCACCTGCTGCACACTGAACCTGCATTATCCTGCTCAGGGCTGTGTGCGCGCCAGCCACTTACACTTTTACAGTGGCCTCCTGTACGTTGAGGCCACCATGGTTTTACCCAGCACCCGCCTCTGGCTGCCGGCACACTTCGGTCCGTGTCGCAGCTCTCTTGGTCTCACAGCCACCCCCCTCGAGCAGCGTTCTCCACACCTTGCTCCTGTTGTTGCTCAAGCTGGGGGGTTGGCTGCAGCGCTCTGCTCCACTCCTCACCAGTCATTGTTTTCCACCTCAGTCACTGATGCAGCTTCTCCGCCATCTGCCACGCTTCTGCCATTGAGGATTCCTCACACATGTCTCCCGGGCACATATCTCGGGGCACCCCAGTTGCTCTCTGGATTGGGTGCGCTCCCAACTGCTATCTCCAGGTATGTATGCTACAGTACGTTCAGAGGGGCCACTTCACAACGACGCCGCCATCTTGACTCTCCTTACAGCCTCGCCTGAGCCCGTTTCAGAGAGTGCGTTATCTGCTTCCCGATCCATTGGTGCTTCACAACTTCCTCGATGTGGTCCTGAGGTGTCCGCACTTGCTTCCTTAACTTCACAAGTTGCAATACATGCAGGATCCGTTATATCACAGATTCTTCCGGATCACGCAGGTGCTCCGGTTAGAGTGACCTCTTACATGGCTGCTTAGCCACACCCCCCAATATTGAAAAAAGCTTATATCATTACAGTTACAGAACCTGAAAGAACAGGAGCCCACGGTAGCAGTGGGTTCAAGAGAGGGTTTGGTGGGAAAGGTTGGGGAGTCAATGATACACCTACTGGGAGTATGTAAATCCTATGGCATGTAATTACTTTAACAGGTGGGGCATTGGAAGAACAAATGCCCATACCCACCACGACGACTGCGAATGTACGGTCAATGTAAAGTTGATGGGCATACTGTCCCTCGTTTAGTAGGCATCAGAGCTAACAGATCAGCCATTGACTCGGAATATTTTCATGATGTTCCTCTGTCCTCTGAAAATGTGAAAGCAATAGGGATATCCAGACTTCCTGTTGAAAATCAAGTCACTTAACCTGTAATAGTTACTCTGGGTTGATACTATTCTTCTCAGTCCATCAGCTCCCAGACATCTGTTATCGAAGTTGAATTGCACCTTCTACTGTACCCCAGATGGAGTGTGTTTGAGTGTTCCTAGTAAGAATACTGAAGTTACCTCAGATCATTTACATATTTTAAAGGAAAGGCCTGTTTCACATACAACTGGAAAGTGGTCAGCAGATTGCAAGGAATTGATTATTGCTGGCCCTGAAGTCTTTTGGTCAATATCAGACAATGAAGTGGGATGTATTAAACATGCTGCACAGGTAAGGATTACAAAAGATCAGTCTAAGAGAATATCCAGTATTCCACTGTATCCTCTGAAACCATAAACAGAAGAAGGTATAGCCCCTGTAATAGACTCCTTATTGAAACAAGGGATTATAGTACTGAACTCTAGGCTCTGTAATATTCTAATTTTGCCCGACCAGAAGCCTGGGAGTAATTCATATAGGTTTGTACAAGACCTGAGATTGGTAAATTCAGTAGTTATTCTAGCCTTTCCAGTAGTGCCGAATTTAGCTACTATAATGTCCTGCATACCACCTACTCCAACACAATTTACTGTTGATCTATGGTCTGCATTCTTTTCTATACCAACTGTGACAAATCTTCGGATGTTGTCCGTTCTCCCTTCGGGGGAGCCCATGTTCATGAGGTCAGGGAGGTGAGGCTGTTAATTGATAGTTCCGCTGGGGGTGGTACTCAGCGGTTGGATCTCATGGGGACAGATCCCAATTATGGGACTAGGGATGACTATCTGAGAAGAATGCAGTATTCCTGCCAATCACATGACCCTAGACCTCTTCCCACGGAGACCCCATTTTTTCTTCCTCCCCTCATTCCTCTTCTCACTTACCCTTATATCGTATCTACTTTGCTAAGGCAACTGAAACAGCGAGTAGTGAGACAAGGAGTACTAGCGAGTTGCCATCTCAATACTCACTGAGACGAGGAAGAGTACTAGTGAACTGTCATCTCAATACTCGCTTAATACTGAGACAAGGAGGGAATGCAGATCAATAAAGTGCACATTGGAACCACTTTCACCAATCTAGTGGTTCCAGTGAATGGCAGAAGTAAGAAACACCAATGTTGCCAAGCCCTCCCAGGAGGAATCGCAAGAGGAGCCTGCCGCTGACCGGGATGCCGTGCAGAAGGAGAGCTGGTCCAGGATGGGAGAATCATGCGGCCCAGAAGTGGACCAAGACTCCAGGCGACCCAGAGACCGCAAAGGCACAACAGCACGCCATCCCTGAGTAGAAGAAATCTGTGGAGCCGCTGCAGGGGGAAGAAAACTCCAGAAAGTTACCGGAGTACCGCAAGTGAGCCCAGCTGCCTCAAGGGTGCCAGCACTTGCATAAACCACAACACAAAGTACGCAGCGAGCCACAAGGACTCAGAAACCTCACAAAAGCTAGAAGGCAAGTCTGGTCACCCAAATCGTACATGGACTTGTAATAAGGCTTGGTAGGAGAGTGAACCAAGTCTACAACTTGGAGTAAGCATCCACGAACCAGATCAGCACCCAAGGATCAAGGACCCATACAGCTTGGAGAGAGCATCCAGGCAATGCTTTTGTAGTGCAACACTTGGTGAGAGGTGTGAAGAACTCATGGTGACAACAGTAAAGACAGACAAGTGATCACAGTTCAAGGGTGTTTATTGAACAATGAATGCAGGGTGGAAAACGCCTAATCTAAACCTAAATCTAAGATGGGAGCAAGCATTAACCATCAAATGAAACATAAGGCAGTCCAGTGGCATTGTGACAAGTAATAAGGTCCTATACTAAGAAACCTATTGCCAAACCTCACAACTAATACAAAAGAGGGTATAAGAGAGTTTTCAGGAAAAGGAAGAAGTGTTTGCAAATAATATGTCAGGATGCTGTGGCCTGGGTATTCTTTTCCCCACATTTTATGCACAGGGCAAGATGGGAGCTTGGAGCACAGCACAAACTCGAGCCTTCCTAGCACGAGTTTGACAGTTACAATGGCAGCAATCAGGACCGTCAATGGATAAGTCTTGTTCGTCTATTGCCTTTGAGGGCCTGATGTCTTCAATAAACAAAAAAATGTTTTCTACAGTGGGTGATGGCTTCACCTTTGAGTCCCCCTCTTCTGTGCGCTGACCCTTCGAAAACAGTTCCTTCTCTTAATGGGTTTTGAGTGATGACTTCACCGATGGATCTCCCTCCGTCGGGTTCCCTATGACTTTCAACAAGTCTTTTACTATTGTTCTCACAAAAAAGTCTGTTCAACAATTCGCTGTGAACCTCCCTTTCTCGGGTTCACGTGATCAGGGTGATAATGGCTCACCCCTGGGTCGCCCTATTCTAGGCGCTGACACTTCTTTGACAATGGGACAGTGTACTTTTCCTGTCTTGCAGTGTTTCTTGGTTTCAAGCGGGACAATATACTTCACCTGTCCTTACCAGGGTTTACTCCCGTTGGCTTCTCAAAGTCTTTTTAAACAGTTCATAGTGGACATCCCTTGCCAACACACTGTTTCTCAGGACTTTAGACTTTGCCCCTTCTGGTTCGCACCCTTCTTCTGGGTTCACTCATGCACACTTCACATACACTTTCACTTTCAATGCTCACGGGATTCACTTCCCTTACTTTCTCTCAGTGCGGGATTCACTTCCCTTGTTTCTCACCATATTGGAGATCAGAGTCATGATTGTATAGGGATTTTGCTTGACCCTCATACACCACTTTGACCTATTCCGGCAGCTCTCCCATTGCCTTCTGGTATCAGTAGTTTTCCTTTACCTGGGATTAGCCAGTGTCTCTCGAGTTAGCACTCACGTGGTGCCCGTTTCCAGTGCAGCTGGTTTTCCCTTTTTCAATTTACAGTTCTTTGAACTTCCTTCAAAGTGACACTTTGCTACTTTCATTCAACACAGCCTGGTTCTTATGGATTCTCCCCTCGACTCACCAGCTGTGATGAACCGCTTGGCTTTCCCCTTTACTGGATTCAAGTTCGGTACCACGGTGCCGGGAGCTTCCCTTGTTCCTGCTTATCGGCATAGGCTTGCCCTGTGTACCATTGACATCTGCTGCAAAACACTTGTGCTATTGTTTGTGGCTTTATGTCTTCTTCCACAAAGGTTTTGCAGGCTTGGGACGAAAAGGGCAAGGTTGCTTCTCTCCTCACCACCCTCTCGATTCCTGCCGCCTTTCTCCTTCTCTTGAACTGCCGGGCTTGGTTAGCTGTGCCGTTGCACTGTCTGCTGTGCTCATCTTGTGCTCTCTTACTCCACCTTTTAGGTGGGGAAGTGGGGAAAAGGAAGTGCCGTCAGGTGTGTGTGATTTAAGTCAATTGACTGACTTTGCCTGACCCTTATGTCGGGACATGTCAGGTAAACAGTTTTATCACAAGTCTGGTGTTTTGTACATCAAATGTAGGAATCAGAAACTATAGTCTTTGTATTGGAAAGGGGAGATGTTGGAGTGTCAGAATATCCTACGGGATGGGATAGGGACGGTTTGTGAAATGGAAGGAAATGACAGATGGGGAATAGACCAGGGGATGGTCTGAATCGGAGTGTTCCGTCAATGCAGTATACTGGGATATCAGGAAACAATAAGTAGAGGGATGTGAAGAAGAATGGGAAGGGCAATGGCTGAGATTATTCGGGTAGGGGCCAGGCAAACAGGGATTCGGAAATGGATAATCTTCGGGTGCAAGCAGGTTTGCAATTTTAGGGGATTGTTTCTGTATGGAGGGGCTATTGGATTACCGTAGAAGAGATTTAATGGGAGGAGGTGAGGCATATGTGTTATATCCCATAAGAGATATTCACCTCTCATTGTCCCTCGGCATGGTAACGCATCTCACCTGGGGCATTCCCTCAAGCGTAATCCCGGGTACCCTTACCCAGGTGATCATCACCGTCTCATCCACCCCCAGGATTGGGATCTGAGAGCTCTGCCCTCCCCATGCCACCTGAATGAGGGATTCCCGAGGTTTACTTGGAGAATACCCTCAGGTTTCTCACAGAGGGTACCAGGTCTGTACCCAAGGGTCGAGGATACATGACAGCTTGGAAAGAGTATTCAGGCTGTTCCTCTTGAGCACCATATCTGGCGAGGGTAAGCTAAAGCTACCAACCCAGGTTTGGGACCCCACAGAACTGATTTGTAAGCCGAAGAAAGGCTGGGGAAAGAAAGCTATTTCTCCAACAGCCAAGGACTAGCTTTAGTTAGATAAAGAGAATCTGCCTTTTGTCCAGTGGAAGAGTCACCCCTCTGAATCAAAAAGACATCACCTTTGATTTAGTTAGCTTAGTGTGTAAGGGACAGTGTTAGGATTATGACACTGGATAGTGGGACGTTCATCGATCTATTTATTGTTCACCTGTTGGGCGCTTATACAGGAAGCAAATACTGTTTCAAAGCACCCACAGGGCAACACAGAGGGGACAGGGGATGAAACAAAATGTAATTACAACAATAATAATGAATTAATTAATTAAATAAAGCAAAGAAGCTAGAGGGGAGGGGAAGACGAACCTACTATGCCTTGTGAGTGTTCAGAACGTACAAGTGCAGGGGAGAGTGGTATGGGATAGGTGCTGTGGTGCTCATGGTGAGCAGCAGGTGAAGTGCTATGAGGAAAGGGTAAGTGCAACTTCCAAGGGGCCGAAGCAAGTGCATAGGATGGACAGCAGCTGAGATAAGAAGCGGGAGGTCAGGGCCGAGGATGCATAAGGGCCCAGCACTGTGCAATTAGCAGGGGAGAGAGGGAGTGAAGGAATAGGAGAAGAGGAAGGTTGTGAGGCTTTTCTTAAATTTAAGGAGGTCCTGTTCAAAACAAAGAGGGAGGGGGAAGCTATACCAAAGAAGGGAGCCCGCTGAGGAAAGTTAATGACTACCTGCTCTCTATTTAGCAAACCACTTCACACGCAAGGAGTTGGTTCCAGAGGAACACAGGTGTCTAGAGGGGGAGTAATTGGTTAGAAAGAGTTGCAGATAGAATGGTCCCTGCCCCAGAAAGCCTTGTGGATGATGCAAAGGGATTTTAATTTAATCTGCGCTGCAATCGGGAGCCAGTGGAGACTTTGTAGGGCAGGAGAGATGCAGTCCCTGGGCTTGAGGCCAAGGATAAGTGTTGCTGCTCTATTCTGGATTAGCTGGACGGGTTGCAGAGAGGACGAAGGTAGATTAAGGAGGAGGCTGTTAATAGTCAAGCCTGGAGAGAACCAGAGCCCAGGTAACATTGAGTCTCTGACATTCTGACACTAATCATTTCCGTGAGGCAGGGAAACCCCTCTTAGAGTTAGGGTGAGTTAGGGATTTCTTTTCCTTTTGCCCCTTTGAATACAATGCTATAGCCAACAGCATGACCCATCCGTGTCAGAGTCTTACTTATGCACCCTTACACAACACATCATGATAGTTCTTATTCACGTTTTCATAGAGAAGAATTCCGTACATGTAGACAAGGCCTTTTCTCCCAACAGCTCAAGAAAGATTTAACATTAAGTTCCCTGGCATGTCAGTGTCAATCCAATATGTAAATCACCTGTGGTTGGCCTCCTCATTTTATGAAGCATGCAAAGAGGACACAGGTGTTGCTAACTGCCCTAGCCAACAAAGGACACAAAGTACCCAAACAGAAACTGCAATTATCTATGAAAACAGTCCACTATTTGGGAAATGATATGGTGGGACAGAGAGCCAAAGGCCTTCTAGGAAGGAAGCAGCATACAAGATTACCAAATCCCAAACTATCCCACAGATTAGCCTTTTTTAGGTTTTGCAGGCATCTGTGGACAGTGGATTGGGCTACATAGCAAAAATGTACATATACAAAACTATACGTAGGCCAATACTATAACACCTCTCCAGTTGCCGCCAGGTGCAGAAGAAGCATTAGAGACAGTGACAAAAAGTTTAACTGACGCATCAGCATTAGGTCGCCCAATTATAAAGAGAAGTTTACATTGGTCTGTCATGAAAAGAATGAATTCGAATTAACTGAACTGTGTGACGAATGCCAGGGTATGGCCACAGCTCCCATAGGGGAGCCCTTTCCCATGAGGCCATGGAGGTCAGGCCGCTACCAGATAGTCCCCCTTGGGGTGGTACTCAGCAGGAGGATCTCATGAGGAAGGACACCCTCTATGGGACCACTGACTACTCATGGGAGAACATAGTATGTACACCCTGCACTTCTATCCCAGTTATCCTCCTACCCTACTCAAGCCTCTGTAGTCTCCCACATTCCTAAATATTTGTGTACAGTAGAAGACCCCATTCACATAAGACTTACTGAAATAAGGGAGAGGGAGGCTGAGGACTACTGTGATGCTGTTAATGCTTTTTCGAGGGACAGGGCCTCCTAGTCCTTGTCCTACCACTTATGTGTGTGTGTTTCCCTATGTTTTCTGCCACTGGGGTCCAGCCTGGACCTCTGGATGTGCAGCTCTTCATGTTTTCCTTTTGGTGAACAAACCCCATGGAATACCCGTATATCACCAATGGCTGGTTCTACACCCGTGTAACCCTTATGTGTGCTTTTGGGCACCTGTTTGTTGCCCACAGAGCCGGGTTGTGGCTGGTGGCAGCTGCATGCTGACATGGCAGTGGCTCTGAGTATCCTCAATTTTTGGTACATCTAGGGACTGCCATAGGAACCAATGCATTACTAAAGAAAGGCAAGATGGCCATTGTAGCCTCTTCGTTTCTATTGCCTTTACACCTTGTTTTCCAAAGTCCTGGGAAGCCCTGACTCTATCCCTCCCCCTAGGTGGAAGAACCATATATGGCTCTGGGGCCGCCTCCGGTCAGCCTGACTGGAGCATTCCCAGGGGCTGTGCGTTGTGGGTACATCCTTGGGGTGGCACCAGTCTGAATGGGGTCTGAGGTTAACTCACATTCTGCGTTGTGGGTGTCTGGTATAAGTTGCATGACAATGTCTGAGACAGCCCTGACTGAAACTGGAGTGAATGCAGTGCAGTGTGCTGAAAGGCTGGGTGCTTACTCCAATCCACATTCTGTGTTATGGGTGTCTGGGTGGAGTGAATGGCCTGAATGCCTGCAAGCATGATTGGCTGCCTGCCTGCATGAATGCTCATTTGAATGATTGGCTGCCTGAGTGAATGGGGAATCATTGTGTATAACTTGGGACCTCTCACTCACCAATTTGTTCTGAAGCTGAATCTTGAAACTGAAGCTGTTCTGGAGCCGAAACCTGAACCTTGAATCCCGGGTCCAGTCGGAGTAAGGTGGCTGCAATTGCATTTCTTCAAGGAATCTGAAGACTGCTGAACGGACCCAAGGACAGAATAAAGAAGACCTGGATAGGAGACCTCTTCGCGGGCTACGAGGCACTATCGTGCACCTGCCATTCTATATCAGAACTACCCTGGAAGCCAGTTCTGTGTGTCTACCATCCGGAGAAGGGATCTTCATGAGTTTAGAAGAGAAGTGCTTGGACCGCTTGAGTTGAAGAAGTCCAGTTGTGTCGCCCACGGTCCGGAGGAGTGTTCATGACTGCTGGAAGCCAGATTTCTGTCTACGGCCCAGAAGAGGGGGGGTACCGTAGCATAGTGCTGCTTGACACACACAGCTGTGAAGGTTCCACCAAAATCCAAAGACAAGATCCCGAGGGTCCAGCCTTGGTGAGGGTCCGAAGTCCAGTCTAGTGGTAGAGTCCAGGTCGCCAGAAGCCATCCAGAGGGCCGTGTTGTGGCTTCAGCACCAAAGGTCCAAAAATGAGTGAAGCCCGAAATCCTGAAATCCGACACCTAATTCTACCACTGCACCAGTCGTCACTGAAAGGCATCCAAGGTCCCCAGGGTCTTATCTTCTTTAGCCTGGCCTTTTCAGAGTCCACAGTAAATGTTACCTTCCTAAGACTTCCACGACCGGAATAACACCAGTCCAATAGAACACCGCGAAGACCGAAGCTGCTGCCTTTCTGAAAGCATTTGGTTGCTCCTTTTCTCTTGAGCTCGGTGTACCAGCGACTTCTTGCAAAGGCAGCACACCCTTCAGGGGTCCCATTGAGTAAAGCCAAGAAACTCTGGCACTTTGCCTGCTAAGGCACCAAAGGTACTCTGACGAGGAAGAGCGTCTTGTAGCCACAGGAGTCGTCCAGGGGTCCCAGAGTCCTCTTGGATCCTTTTCATCTGTGGCATCTCAGGTACATTGGGGTGGTAGAGCCTGTAAAAAGAAAGCGGAGCATTTCTGAACATTTTTGGACTGGACTGTAAAAGACAAGATAAGGTACTCCTTAACTTTTCCATTAAAGGTGGGGGGATCCTCACACAGTATGACAAGTCTCATGAATGTATTCTGCCTATGTTCTGAAACTAACCTGCCTTTCCTCCTTGATCTATGAAAGTACACCTTACTTAAAAATTCACATGCCTTTAAAACTATCCTCATTTTTTGCATTATTATCGAATTTAAGTGTAGTGTGGTATCACATAGAGTTTATATCCTATTGCCAGTATTTGAATAGAACTGCCCGAGTACAAAGTGTTATTTATGTGTGTGTGTGTGTGTATTACAGGGCGTAGTAGTTATGGTTAAGTTGTTCAACTCATAGGAAGAGCACTTTTTGGGCAGCTTATAACTTTGCTCCCCCTGGACGAATCCTCACCAAACTTTGCAAAAAACGTATATGGCACATTCTTAACTTTTTTGGCAAGTTTGGTGAGGTTTCGTCACGTGGGGGCAAAGTTATAAGGGGGTCCCAATTTCTTTTTTTTCCATAGACATAATGGAATAAAACTTTGCTCACGCCTTCAGACGAAACCGCTGGACGGACTTTCACCTAATTTGCAGCAGGAGCAGCGGCTTAATCCCAAAAGCGTGCTTTTGTAAATTTGGTTTAAATCTGCCCAGTATTTTTTTTTTAAATGGGCTAAACGCAAGTCAAAAAAATGTGTGATATCTGGGTTCGGTCCGGGTTAGGTCCGCAGACCCATTTCCCAGTCCGCAGACATTCATTTTATTGGCCTATCTGGCGACGTGAAGTCCGTGGACATCGGGCGCACCCGCTGATTGAATGGGGAAAACAGTGAAATACGTAATTTTTCTTGAGACGCCCGCCGTGTTGGATTCGCAGACTTTTGCCGGTGTCCGCGGACACCGCAGTAGGAAGAAAAAAAAACGCAAAATTGCACTTGTCAAACTCAACAAACCATCTCTGGGGAGGTGGAGGGTGATAAGGATAGGATAGGATGGGATATGGCCATCCCTCGAAAGCCAGCAAACTCCCCAGACATCCTGGGACAGTCCTCTGGTGTCCACGGACACTTCAGATGTCCTAGGACATCTGAGCCTATTTCTAAATTACAGGGTTGGTGAAAAGCAATTTTCGGAAGGCTTATAACTTTGACAGCAATTAATGAAACTGCATTATATTCTAGACCTAATTCTGAATAGTTTTGCAAAGTTTGGTGGGGTTTTCTCAAGAGGGGGCGAAATTCGAGGGGCAGTCCCAAAATAATGTAAAGGCTTATAAATGGGGTGCTATTTGACAAATCTACACAAAAGTTTGCAAAAAGATTTTATATCGAGATCTACATGTTTTCCTAAGATTTGGTGGGATTTTCTCAAGAGGGGGCAAAATTAGAGGGGGGTCTCAACATTGTTTAGATGCCTTATAAATTTGTTGTCGTTTGACAAATGTAGACAAAAGTTTTGAGAAAGATTATAGATCCAACCTTCAATGTTTGTGCAAAGACTGAATGGATGTTGTCAAGTGGGGGCTAAGTTATATGACTATCGTATGTAAATCCATTTTGACACTTTTGAAAAAATAAAACATGGGCGGATTTCAAGCAAGCTTGTGTAAGAAGCATTGCAAGGATGATAGACTCTTGTTGGTTAAACAAGTAAATACGGTGAACATTTCTGCCCGGTTGAGGGGCCTAGGTGCCTCTGAACTCCCCTCGGATTTCCCTGAGATTAAAGGCTTCGTCATTTGAAACAATTGGTGATAGTGCAAGTCCATCTGAGAAAAATGAGGAGGCTCCCCCTCAAACCGAAACAAAGACAATAAAACCAGCTAATGATGCCTTTAAATGGGAAATAGGAATCGTGGAACAATTTCCCAGTCTGAGTGAATCGGACAAAGGAATATGGCAAGAGGACGGCCTTTGGGACACCTCAGAGTTGGAGCAAATAGACATTGCTCGAAAAGAGTCACTGAGGGAGGTCATAGCTTTGCCGAGGAGGCCAGTATCAAACCATCGAGAGGGAGCCAAAGGCTCCTCAATGAAAACAGGCCTGCAAAGAGGTATGAATTGGGAAGTGAAAACCAGAAGGGAAATGGAAGATGAAGAGTCTGACAAAACCTGTGAAGAAGGACATCTTAGAGTGAATAAGATCTTGGCTGGTAACGAAAGAAGACTGACCCCCAAACATCTTGTGAAGAAAATGCAAACGCTAGCTCATCAAAGATAGACACGAGTAACTCAAGGCTGGCAGATAAAATAATGCAGGATATCACAGCCTTAACAGGAAAAATCGCAAGAAAGAAAAGAAAAGGCCTAACCTTTATAAACGATAGGCTTGCCGCTCTTGATATACCTGTGGTCTATATGGAAGAAGAGGGGGGGGACGGGTTTAGGGTGATGCAGACCCCTATAAAAATAATACCAAAACCAAACTCCCCAACAGCAAAGAAGCCTTCGCAGGAAGACCTATTTAAAGAGGAATTTGTGCGAATAATCAGTGACTCCTGCAGAAGAGAGAGAAATGAAGACGCAGTCCACATCCAAAGTGTAATTGTGGCAAGTTATACAAGACTTTAAATGACTCCCTCCAGGAGGTAGTATTGACAAACGTAGCGATAAAGGAGCAGAATAAGGAAATGGAAGGTTCCTTGAAGAATGGAAACTAGAATGGATAAGGAATCAGAGTTAACAAATATCTGGCAAAATCGACTAAGTGACCTAGCAAGAAAATACTTGAATGATAAAACACTACTGATGGATGCAGTAGTGGAGGTTTTTAAATGTATGAGGAATATGTATAAAACCGACAGCCTCCTAAGCTTCCTGGCAAACGAGACGATCATAGGGAGCTACCACCCTAGTATGACTGAAAGAACTAAGGCCACCACTACTATAAACAGAAATCCCAGGAAAGGCTGGAGGAGAAATTTGGGAATGGCCCAATGAAATTGGGTAGGGGTGAGGCAACAAAACTGAAAAGCAGAGCATTAAGTAGCCGCTCAAGTCAAACAAACCGCCTGATTTCACAAGAACGAGAGAAATCGGAGTCCTTACAAAAATCAAACTTCTCAATTTTTCCTGGCACCTATTCGCCAGGCTCAAATCTAATAAAAGATAACAAAAATTATTGCCAACCTACTGAAAATGAACCAAGAGTGGAAAATAAATCAAAGAATCAAGCCGTAAAGCAGAAAGCAAATGGCCCAAGAGCCTTTTTGAGAAATATAAGAAAACTGCTGAGAAGGGATATTTTACATTGTGCAAAGAAACCAAGGAGAGAAATGAAATTTAGCCACATTTCATCGGATTTAGAAATTACAGAAAAATCACTACAGGAATTACTGAACGAGAGACGGTTGAATGTCACGACCCTGAACCCTGGCTGTGGGCCTTGGGCACCATGGCCTCCACCCTCTACCGTTCTTCATCCAGTAGGAGCCTTCGAAGGTATTCTATCGGTCCTCGGCTACATATTCAGGATTACGAGAGGCAAGAACAAGAAACTACTTACCATGTCACCTGGAAGGCCTCCGCCATTACGAACCTCACCTTTGGTGCTCAGTCCCCCAATCCATCGTTGCTTCCGGGAATTCTCCGCGACCTGAAAAGAAACAAGGCACAGGTCAGCTCATTTGCAAGGACGCTTTCAGCGCCGCATCTAACGCATCCTTACCTTCTCAAACTCTGCAGTCAGCCTCGGCATTCTCCATCAGCCTCTACAAGACAAAAGAAGAAGGTTACTGGGACATTCATTAACAGACTTTTTTCAAAAGAAACATTAAAAGACTTACCTGAAAGGAGGAGTCGTAGCCGGTCTGGACTCCAGGCAAACGCCAGTGAAGTAACTCCGCGGACCACGCCAACAACGACGCACCCCTGCCAAGCACGGCAGGACGGAGAGTGCAGCATAACGAAAATCAAGGTGAGCGGAGTCCCAGGGGGAAATCGCAAGGGAAGACCGGGAGGTGGGCCGCGGGAGACGAGGAGAAGTCGCTAAACCCCTCTCCCTTTTTCTAGAACTGATCCCAGGTAGAACGTCCGGGGGAGTTGCAGAGAGCCCAGAGGTGTCCCGGACCAATCCAGAGGCGTACCTGTGGATACAAGGTGAGCGTTCCAGAACGCAAAGCCGTACTTAATAATCCACCTGGGTGTCCGGTATGGAAACCTCAGAGACAGATCAATTGGCCCAATTGTTGGGGCAGTTGCGCGCAGAGGTCCAATCATCGCGGCAGGAAACCAATGCCTTGAGGAGAGAACTAATTGTGACCAAGGAAAGGAAGGACGACCTTAGTAGACAACTTCTTCAATCACAAGCTGGGCAAGCCCAGTTGCCTGGGGTCGCCCCCTCTACATCAATGCCAATTAGTAACCCGGTCCAGATCAACCAACCTGGAACTGTGCCACTATCCCCTCCGGAGCGATTCTCGGGTGATCCCCGATGGTATGCGACCTTTATGAACCAGTGTCACCTTCATTTTCTGTGCAGGATCGGGGCATTCCACACTGACCAGTCGTGGGTGGCCTTCGTTCTTTCTTACCTCAGTGGGAGTGCAGCTGATTGGTCGGTGCCATTCATCAGTCAGGATGATCCCCTATTGCAGGACTTTGGAGGGTTTCAGCGGGAGCTGGAAAAGCTTTTTGCCCGACGCCAACATGGGCAGGCATTGATAACGAACTTCTGTCCCTTCGACAAGGGAACCAGGACCTGCTAACATATATCGCCACTTTCAATAGACTGGTGGTAGAGGCAGATTGGCCCGAAGACAAGCGGACTACCCTGTTCCATCGGGGCCTACGAAGTGAGTTGAAGGATGTGTTAGCTCAAGTGGTGGACCCGCCCCGGGATTGTGCTGAATTTATTAGCCTTGTAGTGCAACTAGATCAACGATTGCAAGACTGAAAAAACGATTGTGGCAAGACTGAGGACCATCCTGTGTTTGAGCAACCCAAGGACCTAGCGCCCCGAGGGTCTGAAGGTGCCATCGAACCCATGCAGATAGGAGGAGTCAGACCTCCTTTAACCAAAGTCGAACGGGAAAGAAGGAGAGAGTTGCAGTTGTGCTTGTATTGTGGCAAGGCAGGCCACTTTCTAAAGGAATGTCCTGTCAAACCACCTAGGAGAACCGTCGGGGCTACCGACAAGGAGAATCCCGGTGAGGAGTCGGAAAACTGCCAAGCCCGGCAATGGAAGGGGTCCAATTGTAGAGCGAGGAAATTCATCTACAGACCTCCCATTTTGCAGTGCCTGTAATCCTAATCCCTCACCAGCACCCATTGGTCATGCATTCAACAGAAGCCTATATTGACAGTGGAGCAGTGGGGAACTATATTGATCAGGATGTTGCAGCAAAGATGGGGCTACCACTCTGCCTTAAGCCAACCACCGAGACGGTCACAACCGTTGACAGCACCGAGATCGCCTCAGGACCTGTGTCTGAATGCACCACAGAACTCACTCTCTTGTGTGAGGATGGACATCGTGAAGTCATCACCTTCGATTTGATCAAGGCACCTCAGTTCCGATTAATCCTGGGAATGCTATGGCTAGTCGCACACAATCTGCGAATCAACTGGCGTGCCCGTGAACTGGTTTTTGGCCATAGTTGCACGCACTCTTGCTACCCTGGGGGTAGGAAAGGGAAGCACGCCAGGTCTCCAAAGCGTAAGGATGCGGCGAGAGTCCTGGGAGGGGGTCGCTACTTTGCCTGTACACTATCAAGACTTTTGGGACGTTTTCCAGAAGGAACAAGCAAATACTCTCCCCCCTCACAGACCTTACCATTGCCAGATTGATCTGTTGCCTGGAGGCCGGATTCCGTGTGGGCGTATCTATGTGCTCACAGAACCAGAAAACCAGCACCTGAAAACCTATCTAAAGCAATACCTGGCCAACGGCTTCATCCGCCCGTCTAAGTCATCGGCCGCGGCCCCGTTATTCTTCATGCCGAAAAAGGAAGGGGACTTGAGAACATGCATTGATTATCGTGTCCTGAACCAGATTACCATCAAAAACGTCTATCCTTTGCCGCTGATCCCGGAGTTGCTAGACCAGGTCAAAGAAGCCCAGATTTATACTAACCTGGATCTTAGAGGGGCCTACCACCTGGTGCGCATTAGAGAAGGGGACGAGTGGAAAACGGCATTCCGCACCAAGTACGGCCTATACAAATATCAAGTAATGCCGTTCGGACTGTGCAATGCCCCAGCCGCATTCCAATACTTCATGAATGACGTGCTTAGAGAACTCATTGATGTCTGCACTCTTGTGTACATTGATGACATCCTGGTGTACTCGACATCGGAGCAAGAACATATAGGGCATGTACAGGCCGTCCTGACCAAGCTTCGACAACACCACCTCTACGCCAAGCGGGAGAAATGCTTGTTCCATGTCACATAGGTGGAGTTTCTGGGTTTTGTCCTTTCACCCAGGGGAATACGCATGGACGCTCATAAAGTTGATGCAGTACTCAACTGGCCAGCACCAAGTTCCATCAAGGAGGTCCAGAGTATGCTGGGTTTTGCGAACTTCTACCGCCGCTTTATCCCCGGTTTCTCTCAAATTGTGTACTCAATGACTTCACTCTTACGGAAGTGTAACAAGACCTTTCGCTGGACAGATAAGGCGGAGAAGGCGTTCCAGGAACTCAAAGCGAAGTTTACCACGGCCCCGATGTTGCGGCATCCACGCCCAGACCTTCCCTATATTGTAGAAACAGACGCGTCCAGCATGGCGATGGGTGCAGTGCTGTCACAGAAGGACCGGCTCACAGGCCAACTGCATCCAGTGGCCTTTTGGTCGCGGAAGTTCACATCGCAGGAGCTCAACTATGCCATCACAGATAAGGAGCTACTGGCCATTAAGGCCGCATTCAAGGCTTGGCGACATTACCTATTGGGGGCAAGGCATACCATCACAGTGATAACTGATCATCGAAATCTCCAATATTTGAAGGACGTGAAAGCTCAGTCCTCCCGGTAGCTACGTTGGGCTCTTTTTTTTTTGCAGAGCACGATTTTGTAATCACGTATCGACCTGGGGTTAAGAATGGCAAAGCAGATGCCCTTTCGCGCATGGGCACCGAGGAAGCGGCACTGGCACCCCTCAATCCTGTGGCCATTTTTCCCTAATGACAGAATCCTCAGCATCACCACCACCATGACCCAGGATGAGCTCTTATACGAAGTTCGGCAAGTGCTAACTCAGGAACAACTACAAAAATGGGGCTCCAGAGGCGAGCACTTTTGTGTTAAGGACCAACTGCCGTACTATAGGAACCGGTTGTTCGTGCTAGTGAAGGAACTGCAAGAACAAGTTATATCTGAGTACCATGACTCTCTTATAGAGGGACACCCGGGAATTGCAAAGACCTTGGCCAAGGTGAAAAGGAGTTACTGGTGGCTGACGTGGCGCAAAGACGTAATTGAATTCATCACGTCTTGTGGAATCTGTGCCCAGAACAAATCCTCCAAACAGAGACCCGCAGGACTCCTCCAACCTCTGGACATTCCGCCGGCTCCGTGGCACACACTGTCCCTAGACTTTATCATGGACCTCCCTTCTTGTCCCGGCTATGACACAATCCTAATGGTCGTGGACCTATTCTCCAAAATGGCTCATTTCTTCCCACTCAAGGGGTTGCCCTATGCCTCCGTCCTCGCTCGGATCTTCCTCGAGCAGGTAGTGCGCTTACATAGATTCCCTTCGGCCCCAATATCTGATCGCGGAACTCAGTTTGTGTCCAACTTCTGGAAAAAATGCTGCTCTCTAGCCCAGATAGACATCTGACTGTCCACTAGTCACCACCCTCAAACAGATGGTCAAACCGAGAGAACAAATCAGACCCTTGAGCAGTACCTATGCTGCATGCTCCACCAAACCGAAGGGGATTGGAAGGACCTCTTATGGATTGCAGAATATGCCTACAATAACTCTTTACACAGCAGCACGGGACAAACACCGTTCTTTAAGGTTTATGGAAGACACCCACGCACGTCTGAGCTAGACATTCCAACAACTCTGGAGATGCCAGACCATCACCCATACCTTCAAGAGGGCTCAGGAACAACTGCAACTAGCCAAGGCACGCCAGAAAAAATATTCAGATCAACATCTCATCAAGGCTCTGGACTACAAAGTAGGGGATCAAGTATGGTTAGCCTCAAGACACATACCTATTAAGGGGAAAAGGACATTTCGCCCATGGTTTCTAGGACCGTACCCAGTGGAATCTGTCATTAACTCAGCTGCTGTAAAGTTATCATTACCTGCCCACATGAAGATACACCCAGTATTCCATGTGTCACTTCTAAAGCCAGTAAAGTTGGGAACCCGGCTTACTACCCCACCAGGGCCCGGACAGGAAGGTCACCGTGAGAGGGGCCTGGGGGGGGGGGGGGGGGGGGGAGTGCTGTCACGACCATCGTCGCTTCCAGGAATTCTCTGTGACCTGAAAAGAAACAGGCACAGGTCAGCTCATTTGCAAGGACGCTTTCAGCGCCACATCTAGCCCATCCTTACCTTCTCGAACTCTGCAGTCAGCCTTGGCATTCTCCATCAACCTCTACAAGACAAAAGAAGAAGGTTACTGGGAGATTCATCAACATGGACGTTTTTCAAAAGAAACATTAAAAGACTTACCTGAAAGGAAGAGTCGCAGCCGGTCTGGACTCCAGGCAAACGCCAGTGAAGTAACTCGACGGACCACGCCAACAACGACGCACCCCTGCCAAGCATGGCAGAACGGAGAGTGCAGCATAACGAAAATCAAGGTGAGCGGAGTCCCAGGGGGAAATCGCAAGGGAAGACCGGGAGGTGGGCCACGGGAGACAAGGAGAAGTCGCTAAACCCCTCGCCCTTTTTCTAGAACTGATCCCAGGTAGAACGTCCGGGGGAGTTGCAGAGAGCCCAGAGGTGTCCCGGACCAGTCCAGAGGCATCCCTGTGGCTACAAGGTGAGCGTTACATTGAATTGTCAGAGGATAAGTCCAATGCATGTCTGAGTGACCTCATCGAAATCATAGAAAAAAACAAAAAGGAAGAAGACTGGGATAACATCAGTCTATCTGATATGCAAGACATTGAAGAACAGGTTAAACTCTCATTGGAACGAGCCAGAGATATATCGGAACGAAAAATAAGAAGAAAATCTGATGTGGCCAGGATGGTTCCTAAAATTAGGGGGATAAACCGTAAGGACACTCTGAATGAAAGGGTAAATTCAAAGGACAAAAAGAGAGAAGTATCCTTTAGAACGATGGAAGAGAATAGGAAGCTTCACATAAAAGAGAAGGAAGAATCAGAAGGAAAAGTTACCTCAATAAAATGATGAACGAGATCATAAAACTGCCTCAAAAAAACAGCCTTCTATGCGGGGTACTAATAGAAACTGGAACCCAAAAGGGTGGAGACTAAAGATTGAAACAACATCGAAAGGCCCTAAACGAGCCCTATTGAATAGAAAATACATCATTACACTGTTCAGACTAATTGCAACTCTGCGGCATATTTCAACAGAGGACATAAAAATAGTTGAATTTGTCAATGAAAAACGGCTTGATCTAGTAATTCTCCATCTAAAATCAAATAGGATCAAACAAACACTGATGGAAGCCTCCGAGAGACTAATCAAATTAGGCTATAGATTAAGCGATCTAGTAGAAAAGGCTCGGAAACACAGTAAAGAGGCAAGGAGGGTGCAAGAAAAAGACCGAAAGGAGGACAAGAACAGTCAATGGCAAGGGGGCGATCGAAAGGAAGCTAAAACTAAAAACAACTGTGGGACAATTAGGAACTAAACAAACGAACAGAGAGTGAAACAAAACACATTGACAAGTGGTCAAAGACGGAAAATGTCCTTAACAGAAAACAGAGGGTGACCCAACGGAAAAACAGAAAGCAAAGTCTTGCCGGCAAGTCTGCCAATTCAAATACAAATGGGGCGCCATTTTCAGAAGACCAGTAAGAAAATTTAGGTTTACTGTAGATAACTCAAGAACGAGCTGCAAGAAACTTACTAAAGCGAATTTTGGATCCAAAAAGGTGGAGGACTGGACATGGATGGCAGATGCATTAACCTAAAAAAAAAATAAATAAACAATGTGGAGGATTACTAAAATATCTCATATGTCTCATGGAACACTAGAGGTTTTATAATCGGTTTTCAGGTGGAAGTAATTTTCTGGGTCAATATGAAATCATCTGTATAAAGGAATCGTAGTTGAGTAACAGTCCGATATGTGAGGGTTATGAAGTTTACATTAACCCTGCACGAAAAGGGTCTAAGGGAAGACCATTTGCGGGTCTGTTAACATTGAAGAAGATCGACAGCGATATGCAGGTCTTGGAACATCAAATCCCCAATCCCTTTGTCCAGATCCTGAAAATAAAAATCAATACGAACCCAAAGAAAGGCCCAACCAAGTTTCTCCTAATTAACACATATTGGAGTGAAAACGTGAGTATAACGGAAAGGATATATGCGGGACATCACAGAGGCAATTGATAAGTCTATGTTGAAGGAAAACCATCAACTCATTCTATGCAGTGATCTCAATATCAGACTGCTGAATAAAGAGGGAAAGCAAAAAGAGGATGTACAATTAGACAGTAAAGAGAAGAGATGGATTGAGGAAATGGAAATTCGAGATATGAAGATGCTGAATAACCAAACTAGAGGGGATTTACAGGGGGCAAATACATGGTTAGTGGAAAGAGCTGTGCATGCCTGGGCTATTGCTTCGTCGCAGATAACACCCTACAGTGGATTAATTCCTTACGGTCAGGAAGCAGACGCTTAGTGATCATAACCTACTGGAAATTGAATTATCCTGGAAAACAAGAGAAGTCCCCATAAAGATTAACGGCCAAACGGAAGTAACATGGGGAAGAAATGAACCAAGAATTAAACAACAATGTATTCTGGGCAATATGACAACCATATACTGGTAAACCAGAATGCAGTAGAATACAGATGGCTGCTGAATGAATTCGAGGTTAAACACGATCCAAACAAAATGAAAATGATCACAAGAAAGCATGCATATGATGAAGTACTGGTCGAAAAAAAAGGAAAAAATACAGTGCCGAAATATTACGAATAAAAGAAGAGTAATCATTTGGAGAAAGAAGATCGTCTAAGGAAATGTCGACAAACATAAGAACTGGCTCCGTTCTACGAGATTACAAAGAGCTCAGGGTGATGCAGAGAAAATGCTGGCTGCTGTTCAAACAGGAAATGCAAGAAGCTTATGGGACATAATAAATAACAGGGAAAATTGCCAATCAGCAATTGCCGTAAATCAAGTCTCGGAAGACCAATGGGTCAAACATTACACAGCCCTGCATCAGGCGAATACAGAGGAGATTCACAAAGAAAAAATGACCAATACAAAGCCATGGTCAATTGATTTTGATTGTGAGGCTATATCAGGGCCCATCAAAAGGTTGAGCTCCTCAAGGGCAGCCGGGCCCGACGGCATTTATAACGATATGCTTAAGGCAAATTGTGAAGAGTGGACCGATCTAATACTATCATTGTTCCAACAAATAAGGAAAACCAGAACTATCCCTGTCTTTTGGAAGGAAGCAATCATTGTGCCAATCTATAAAAAGGGAGACGGTGGTGATCCACGAAATTATAGGCCAATCGCTCTATTGGATTCTATTGGCAAATCATTTGCTTCCATCGTACTCCGAGATCTGAAATTCTGGACCTCTAAAGCTGGCATCCTAGATAAACGGCAAACAGCCTTCATCAGTGATATAGGTACATCGTTGTTTATTACTTATTGAAAGCGAGGGCTCTAGTCACCAAAAGAAACATCTATCTGGGTTTCATAGACCTATATTCGAATACTTCTACTCAGAACCAAACGACAAATAAGGGTATGGTAACAGAAAAGATACAGACATTCCAGGGGATTAAACAGGGCTGTGCCCTGGCTCCATTTTTGTTTGTCCTGTACATGGCAGACATACAAAGTATGGTACGTGCTTTTGCACTAACAATCGAAGGGACTGAAGTGCCATAGATACTATACCCTGATGATGTAGTATTTGTCGATCAAACCGCAATAGGTCTTCAGCGACGGATAACCACATTAAAAAAAATACTTGGCAGAAAACAGCATGAAAATCAATACAAAAAAATCAATGATATCGATAATGAAATCAGGACGAGGTAAAACGGGGAAAAAAGAATCATTACATCTGGACCATTGATAGACAAAAGTTAGAAGTGGTTGATACAACAATATACCTAGGAGAGAGGATAAAAACGAACATTAATGAAGGTGGTCAATATGCACTGATCCGCTAGAGACTGGTGAAACTAACATACCAGGGGCAAGTATTACATCAGAGGTATGGAACCTATTCCTTGACCCCCATACTAACCTTTTACGAGCAAAAGGTGGTAAACGTTTTAACTTATGGGGCAGAGGCACTCTTGGCCCTTCAGTGGGAAATAAGGGGATTGTGTGAGGCGTACTTCTGGCATAGGGTTCTCAAATTCTTTGGCAGTTGCTATCATAAGACACAAATTAAGGCTGCAATCACTCACCTCCACAGTAATATGGAAAACACTCTCCCGGAAATGTATGCTAGACCTAACACCTGTGCCATTTGAAATCCTAGCGCACTCTGGGCCCGTAAAGAGAGATACAACTCTACAATACTGGAAGAACAAACGTAAACACTTTCTTGAGATCCAGAATATCACGATCGATCTTTTAAAAACCAACCCAAACAAGGTGAAAAGAAATCTCCAGAAAAAAGATTGGGATGAAACTCAGGAAACAAAAAGGAAAAATGCCTGCTGCTACAAAATCATATGGGAACGGAAAACTTTGAATGACCCACCTTCATATCTGAAGAAATTTCCATCGTGCCACTTCAGGAACTTGCTGATACGTTGTAGACTAAACATCTGGAACTCAAGAGGGGTACAATTAAGAGGAGCCCTCGTTATTTATTTATTTATAACGCGCCGAAGCCTGCAGGCATCAGGGTGCACACAAACACACTTTGCCTGGGCCGAATAACTTGGGCTGCCGGGCTGTTATCCCCCGTTCTGGTCCCTGGAACGGGGGATGAACTTCACATTATTCCCATTAGCATAACACAAAATGCTAATGGAAATGTTGGATAAACTTATTGAGTCTATGTACTTTACTGAGAAATATAAAGTAGATTGAGTTCATAAGATTTGTTTTTAGTTCTATTTTTTAAATGTGAATGGTGGTTCCTAAAGGAACCTTTCTTTTGTTGTTTTAAAAAAAAGATTTTTGCAAGAAGTTTAGAACGTAAGCTGAGGAGGGAAATTATGGAAGAGGCACCAAGCACTAACATGGAGGGGCAGGTGGACAGGGGAAGATGTTGCGTGTGTTACTTCGAAGGTAGCAGCCAGTGTTTCTCATGCTCCTTGATTACAGCTTCAAACACACGTCGAAATGGCTTCCCCTGCAGAGTGGTGTGTTGAAGTATAAACAGAGGACACTTGTCTTCCAAAGATATGGATGAACAGCCTCTTTTATTGCTTGCCAAGTAGCTGGTGGGATTTTGTGTCCCACAGACGTAAACTGTGTGGTTACAGTATTGGTTGAGGAAGTTGATGTGGAGGAAGACAGCCTACTACTTGCTAAGAAAGGAACAATCTCTCTGAGAGCATTGAGGTAGTTGGATTTGGTGTGGCGGTGCATGAAAGTGGTCCTGTAGAAGTATTGTCCAGGTAGTCCACGACTGAGTACAAAGTTTTTGCAGCTTTAGCCTTTGGTACATTCCCACGAGTGGTAAAGAACTGCCACACCATTGATTCTCGCTGGGTGCTAGAGGTAGGCACTTCCTGTACCTAATTTTCTTGGTCCTCTTCTTTGTCTTTGGAAATACTGTGCTTTTTTGTTGTGTGCGTCCTCCAGCTGGTGGTGGTGGTGGCTCTTGGGGAGGAGGGATGGCAATAGCTGATGCCATTTTTAAGATAAATAGAAATTTTGCTAATATTCTTCCAAGTATATTGTTTAATGGATAATGAGTAAGAATAGGTGTAGGAGCTGTGCAAGGGTACATTTTGAGCTTGAAAATTCCTAGATCAGTAGAAAAAACAGTTCCGGGAGGTTCAAGATGGCCACCGCCTAGTGGAGTCGTATGACCCCGAGCTCCGCATGGGTAGCACACCAAAAGGTGAATAATAGCATTCAAACGCCTAAACCCCCCCCCCCCCCAAAATCGCACCAAAACGGAGCCCCAGGCAGGAGACTTCACAGTCCTGCTCCGGTTCGGAAGAAACGCCAAATTCGGGTGTGCCCAAAACTGCGTAGACCTCAGAGAGCGGCCCTGAGGGCGAACAATCAAGGGAGAAACCAACCCGGAGACCGAAACGGCACCTGATGGGGGGAGTGGGGGTGGGGGGGGCGGGAGTCCAGCCTCAGTGCCGCACCAGCCCTGCTAATCGAAGCCGATGCCTCCACCCATCAATCTGGAAGCCTGAGCTGGACCTGTAGCGAGGGCCGGGAGGTGCGGTAACCACCAGGGACACCAACTGAAGCTAGAGAAAGGCTGCACTCCAGCGCTAAAGGTCCCGTCGCCCGCTCAATATTCGGGAACCAGGACTCAAAACACACGACCCAGAAGGGGGAAAGCATGCATCAACTCCCCATCTCCGGGCGACAATGAAGTAGGAATCAGAGAGGCCCAGACGGTCCCGCTGCCCCGACACGGCTGAATGATCCGGATGACCCGAAATAAAGGTACTGGGGTACAAGGGTGCAGAAGCCCTCATCCAAGTCGGTGTTGGGGAGCGGTTGATTAAAAAGCAAAAGCACCATCTCTCTGGAGAATAAATAGAGACTGCAACAAAGGGACCCCCCACAGATGCACGGAGGGAGCAGACAGGCCCTATAATGAACCCAGAGGGGCCCCACCTCAGAAGCGAGGTCGTTAAGAGCCCCGGATTAGCATGTCGCAATTTGACCTACGTCATACGGACCTAGAAGCCGAGTGCTATATATCAGATCCACTGGGCCCGAACTGCAAAACACTCCTGGTGGGCGGACGGGTGACATAACCTCCTCATAGAGGGGAAATACATACTGCTGGCACTGAATCCACACAGGAATCTTGATAAGTGACTGCAGCATCCCGGGATGGGGACTCCCAGCCTACCGTCAATCCTTAAGCACCCAGCAAGCGACAAGACCTCACGGAACTGCCGATTGGGCCCCACACATCAACGACAGTTAGAGGTCTCCCGAGACTGCAATCACATTGGAATTAACACTAGTTCCTATAAAGGTGTAACTAAAGATATTGCGCAGCAACGGCCCCCATAACCAAGGGGTAGCCTAATCCCCCCACTAAAATCATCACTCACAAAGGAAACCAGAATAAAGGTAAACAATCACCCCCCTGGTACCCACAGACACCCATTAAGGACACCAGGAGACCCATTGAACGGGGCTGTGACACAGATGCCAGGGGCAAAAGCCAAGACCAGCGCAGCAAGAACCAAATCCGTAGCTAGGTCAAGGGGTGGAAACTTGAACTCTGCTGGAAACAACGCAGGGAAAGAGGCCAACATAAGGGTAACACAGAAGAACCGAATTGCAGAGAGGACACGGAAGAAACTACGAACATGACGCTAAATTAGAAAGAACTATTAGAATGCCTAAAAGCATGGAAACTAGGATGATGGAATCCCTCCACAATCAACTGAGCACAATAAGGGAGGAACTACAATCCTCCTTGCAGGAGGTTAAGAAGGAGATCTCGGAACTAGTGGAAAGAATGGAAACCACAGAACGGGGACTCTCAGAGACTGCAGAAGAAGCGAAACAGAATAGCATCCTCCTTGAGCAGATTGCTAGAGCAACTAATAATCTAGAACTGCAAACAGAAGACCTCGAAAACAGATCGCGGAGGTCCAATATAAGAGTTAAAGGCCTGGATGTAACTATAGGTGATAAGGACCTCAAGGACACAATGCAAAATTACTTCAGTAGCATGCTCAACGGCACACCATCAGAGGACATGCATATGGACCGAATAAACAGAGACGGATGCAGGAGAAATTAACCCGGACCCAGGCCAAGAGATGTCCTGATAGCAATGACCTAAAGGAAGGAGGAGATATTGCAAACGTCAAAAAACAACAAACTGTCACTATTAACAGAAACCAGATCCAACTGTTCCAGGATCTGGCACGCTCCACGTTACACAAAAGGAGACTACTGCAGCCAATCACAAGGGCATTAAAAGACAAAGGGATCACTTACAGATGGGCTTACCCCTTTGGCCTACAGTTGATGTGGGGCGGCAGGCAGCAGAGGATTTCCACCAGCAAAGAAGGAATCCTGAGGGGAAGGAAGGAAGGAACCCTGAGGGAACAAAGAAGCGACACAGACTCAGAGAGAGGAAGGCCCCAGAAAATGCGAATGGTCCACAAATAATAGAAGAGGCATGGAACCCAGCTTAAAGGGGCCCAGACCAAAGTGACACTCAATAGTTGTCACCTGAGCACATCAACACTGATAAAGAATTGACGAACAACAAACTCGGCCGAAAAGGCGAAGCTGGAATTTAAGAGGGGGAACTCAGGAAAGACACGATGGTGAGACAGAAGAAGTAAGCTCAGGCGGATAGGGGGGTGGGGACATCTTGGAACCCACACGCAGGATATAGACATGTCCTTGCATGGGAGATGGAGAAGAGAATGCAGGATCCAATGCTCTGAGGAGAGTTCGGAGAAGGCTCGATGAAGCCTTGGTCCCAGAGGAGCAGAGGAGGGAGGAGAAGGATGAGACTATGGAAGTTTGGTTATGGGGAAAATGTTCGGGGTATGGTTCACGATAAAAGAGAAAGCGTGGTATTTGCTATGGGGGAAAGCGCATCATACAATGAGGCTCAGTTGATACCGAAATCATGTCTGAACTGAAAGTTATAACCCTAAATGTGCATGGACTAAATTCACCATTGAAGCAGCGTTCCATTTTAACCCGATTAAGGGAGCTTCAAGCGGCAATAGCCTTCTTACAAGAAGCCCACTTACTCTCGATAGATGAAAAGAGAATGGACCACAGAGTGTTCCCCAAACAATACTTTGCGTGGGGCGCTGTTGCGCACATCCAAGATGGCCGCCTAGCACAGGAGCTCTAGCTCGGAAGAAATCCTTACTAAGAATTAATCCGGTCAGCAACGTCCCAAACTTGAAATTAAGCCACTTCCTAGCAGCAGAAGCGTTACTGCGCATACTGGTGTAACACCGTGCAAAATCAGAGCCGGGGTGCTGAGATATTCCGTCTTGAAGATTCGGCGGTTGACGGAGGCCTGCGGAGCCGCCTGAGGGCTCCACCGACATCAGATAGAAGGCTGCGGTGGGGGAGGAGCGCCGCACGACCCACAACATCCTGCCCGGGAGGGAGAGAGTGATTGAGGTGGTGGCCGCCCGGAGACAACGGAACCAGTTCCCTGCCTGGGCACAATCTCCAGGACCCGCTCGGGGTGACTGGACCAAAAGAGAGGTTGGAGGAGCTCGGAATTGCCACACGGCTGCGGAGCGGAGACGGCTGCTTGGCCTGACTCCCGTCCATGGACTCGTCACGGAACTGCCTGCGGCTCCGCTTGGGCGAACTTCAGCCGATCGGCAGTCTACGGCTGTGGCGCGGCCCGGTCCCCGACTTGCGGCCCTCGCGGAGGGGCCAGGGGTGGATTGTGGCCCTCGTCGGAGGACGCGGACCGGCCCCGGGGTGGGTTGTGCCGCGGCCTGTCCCTCCCCCCGCAAGTACCAAGTAAGTGGCTGCGAACCGCAGGGGAGAGCGTCGGGGGAAGGGGAGGAGGACTGTGTTGACCACGATGCAGGGAGGCCCTACACGGGGAACAGGGGCCACAGCCTAGGCCTACTGCGGCCTATCCCCAACTGGCACGAAGGACAATAATCCTATAACGCCCTGGGCTGCCCCGGATCGCCGTCCCGCACCGCCTTGGGAACATAGAGTCCCACCCAGCAACATCCGAGGGGAGAGACATGCATCCCTCACTAGGGAAAAATTGGCTGTGACCACAAATCCTGCCCAGTGGGGCCGCGGCGGCGCTGCCACTTAACGCTCGAGCATAGCGGGACTCCCAGGTGAACCCTGCGACATGGGACTCAGAGTAGAAACCACAGAGGCCTCCATTAACGAGACGTCGTACACCTAAATCCTACACATTGGCTGTTGGTCAGGCACTTGGGGCAAATATATAAGAGACACTTTTTCCACACCTGTGCCACACAGTGGGGCACGGTGCAAAAGATACGTGGGAGACCACAGTCCATCCCTTCGTGGAGGTCGCACCACATGGGCCGCACCGAGAAGAGGGGGGCAGGTGGGAAAAAGATTGGCCCGATGGGCACTTTCACTAGCTCGCAGCCACAGGGGGCGGCTAGCGGGGAGGTACACCCGCCAGATGGACATGAGGCTGACTGTAACGCTCACCTGATTCCCACAGAGGCGCTGACCCAAACAGGACTGCTACAGTTGCTTCTATGACTATGATGAGGCATAGAACTCGGAAGACGCTCTGGGCTGGACCTCCGAATATTGACTGTCTGGCGTGTAAGGTGAGTTTTCTGCAGGTGGAAGAAAAAGGGATAATTACAAGCTGGTTGGATAAGTTCTCCCACCAATCTTCTGCTTTTCCCACTTCTTGGTTCTCGACTGGTCTCCACGAACTCTCACCTTTGGTTTAGTAAAGCCGAGCTCTCCATCCTGCTTCTGGTGCAGGGGCGCGTGGAATCCAGTTACGTCACTGGATGATTTCAGTGTTTAGGCTGTGTGTCCTTTTGTGGCTTGTAATAGTCCTTCAGGTGCCGAGGAGCTGTTGGCGACACCACCACTGCTGTGCAAGAAGAGGCTCGTGAGTATAGAAGATCTGAGGCCGCTTCTGAAGGAGCACCCTTTTATAATGTCCTTTTCTGTCTTTCAGGTGCCGAGATGCTGTGGGCGATGCCGCCGCTGTTGCACGTGCGGTGGCACGTAAGTATAACTGAATTGTGGCCGTTTTCCAAATGGGCGCCTCTGATAATGTCTTTTCCTTCCTTTCAGGTGCCGAAATGCTGAGGGCGATGCTGCCGCTGCTGCGCGTGAAGAAGCGCATAAGTATTACTGAATTGTGGCCACTTCGGCTCGGACACCACTAACAATGTCTTTTGTCTTCCAGGTGCTGGGATGCTGCCGAAGCGAAAGCCGCGGTGAACTCCGGTGTGATCACGGATGGATAAGATAAG
Source organism: Ambystoma mexicanum (assembly GCF_040938575.1). NCBI lineage: Eukaryota > Metazoa > Chordata > Amphibia > Caudata > Ambystomatidae > Ambystoma > Ambystoma mexicanum. The sequence goes on from NC_090924.1 coordinate 1,096,660,203, forward strand.
CGAGCGCAGCTGCGAGCGTGTTGCCCGTTTTCTAACCTTATGTCTTTATTTGCAGGTTGTCGGAGACTGGACTCTTGTGGCTGAATTCTGGTGAGTAGATGTTCCTGTGCCTTTTCTTCATCCACAGGTTGCTGCTCGAGAAGCTGAGGGTGTGTCTGGACCTGGAATGCAGGAGCCGACTCGGTGAGCGTCCTGCTGCTGTTGCAGAATAACGCGAAGCACGTGAATTCTATCGGGCGTGGTTTAAATAGTGGAGAAGTGCTTTGGTGCGTATTCTTCCTCCAGCCTCACCCAGGTAAGAAAAGAGTTCCAGTGTCAGAGGATTAGCATCAGCCCCACCCAGGTAAGGAACAAGTTACTTACCTGTAACTGTTGTTCTCCAGCATGGGTCTGGCATGGATTCACATGCTCATGAATATTCCCCGTCGTCAGGCTGGGAATCCTCGGTAAAGAAAAAACCAGTATCAGTTTCGTTTCTGATCTGTCTTTCGTAGTAATAACCAATCACTGGTCTCTGCGTCATACTGACCACAGCCAATGACTGCCCTCTACCTAAGCACCGCCTCTGGCAGCCATCTTCAGATTTGGAAGCACGTGAAGTGGCAGTATGACCAAGTGAAGAGCCGCAGAGGGGTAGGCGGGAGGGTTCGCATGTGAATCCATGCCAGACCCATGCTGGAGAACAACAGTTACAGGTAAGTAACTTGTTCCTTCTCCAGCATGGGGTCTGGCATGGATTCACATGCTCATGAATAAAGAATACATAGCAGTACACACATGCACAACCACGGGAGGTGGCAAAGGCTCAACATTAAGCATCACATCAACTCAACATTAAGCATCTTACCTCCTCACCAGGCTCACCTCAGGCGAACAGGTTGCGCAGCACTGCTTGGCCGACCCTGGACTCCTCCCTGGAATCCCGGTCGACGCAGTAGAATTTCGTGAAGGTGTGCGTCGACCTCCACGTAGCAGCCCTGCATATGTCCAGCAGGGGCACACCAGATAGGAACGCCGTGGTAGCTGCGATCGCTCTGGTGGAATGGGCTCTCGGACGGCCAGGCAGCGGTCGGTTTGCCAACCGGTGACAGTACATGATACAGCCGGAGAGCCATCTGGAGATGGAAGCCTTCGAGAGAGCCTTCCCCTGATTGACAGGTCCAAAGTTCACAAAGAGTTGTGACGTCTTCCGAAAACCTTTCGTGCGGTCCACGTAGAACTTCAGCGCTCTAGCTACATCCAGCGAGTGCAAAGTCCTCTCAGCCGGCGACGAAGGCGACGGGAAGAACACAGGTAACACCAAGGGTTCGTTGAGATGAAAGTCCGACGGTACCTTGGGCATGAAGGAGGGGTGCGTCCTGAGCACTACCCTCGTGTCGTGGAAAGTCAAGTACGGGGCCTTGCAGGAAAGGGCCTGGATCTCTCCCACTCGTCGTGCGGAGGTGATGGCCACGAGAAAAGCTGTTTTCCACGATAGAAACTTCAACGGGGCCGAGTGCAGAGGCTCGAACGGAGGTCCCATGAGTTTGGTCAGCACCACGTTGAGCTCCCACGCCGGGGCCGGAGCCTTCACCGGCGGGAACGATCTGAACAGTCCCTTCATGAACTCTTTCACCAGACGATGAGACCACAAGGACGTCCGGCCCGTGGTTCTGGTGTATCGGGAGATCGCCGCAAGATGAATCTTGATGGACGCGTGTGCCAGACCAGCTTTGGCCAGCGTCAGCAGGTACGGCAGCACTTGGGGAGCCGTAATCCGTAGAGGGTTAATCTTCTGTGCGTGGCACCAGACAGAGAACCTCTTCCATTTGTGTCCGTAGCATTTAAGAGTCGAGGACGCCCTGGCCTTTGCAAGAACCTCTCTGCAATCGGCCGGTATGTCGTATCCTCCAAACTCTAGCGCTGCAGGAGCCAGGCCTGCAAGTTCAGCGACTTCGGGTCGTGGTGGAGGATGGCGCCTCCTTCCCTGGAGAGTAGATCCGCGTCCGCCGGCAGCTTGATTGGCGGGGACGCCGACAAGTCCAGAAGGTCCGGGAACCATATCTGCCTCGGCCACGCAGGTGCGACGAGGATCATCCTGCACCGTGACCTCTTGAGTTGGTTGACGAGCCGGATTAGCAGAGGCAAGGGAGGGAACGCGTAGAGGAACAGGCCCTCCCAGGGGAACGAGAAAGCATCGCCCATGCTCCTCGTCTGGGGAAACCTGCTGGCGAACCTCCGGCACTTGGTGTTCGTCGCCGTCGCGAACAGGTCGATCTGGGGTGTGCCCCACCGTCGGAAGAGGCGATCCACCAGATCCTGCAGTAGTTCCCACTCGTGGCACGAGCGCAGCTCCCTGCTGAGTGAGTCGGCGATGGTGTTTTTTATCCCTGCCAGATGAAACGGCACCAGAAGAATCCCTTGGGCGACGGCCCAATGCCACAGGTCCTGCGCCTCCTTGGACAGCGCTGGGGACCTGGTTCCGCCCTGTTTCCTGATGTAAAACATGGTGGTGGTGTTGTCGGTGAAGATCCTCACCACCTTGCCCTTGAGGGACGGAAGGAAGGACCTGAGGGCCCAAAACACTGCACGGAGCTCCAGGACGTTGATATGCAGGGACTTCTCCGTCGGGAGCCAGAGTCCCCTTGCGTGCAGATTTTCGGTGTGCGCTCCCCACCCTTCTAGGGAGGCATCCGTGGTCACAGTCACCTGGTGGGCTGGGGTCTGGAAGTCCATGCCCGCCGTCAGATGCGCGCGGGTGCCCCACCACCGTATCGCTCGTCGGAAACTCTCGTCGAGCTTGATCCTTTCCTCGAAGCTGCCCGTCGTCTGGATCCAGCGCGCATCCAGGAACTCTTGCAACGGGCGCATCCGGAGCCTGCACATGGGAATGAGGTAGATGCAGGAAGACATCATCCCGAGGAGGGACTTGATGGACCTCACCTTGGCCGCGTCGGCCACCAACATCCGTTGCACCTTGCCCAAGATGGTCCTGGTCCTCTCCTCCGACGGGGAGGCCAGAAGGGACACTGTGTCGAGCCTCGCTCCCAGAAACAGTGCGACTTGCGCGGGCACCAGGTGGGATTTGGCGTAGTTCACGGAGAATCCCAGGTTCGTGAGGAGTTGGACGGTCCTTGCCGTGTGGACCACGGCGAGCTCCCTCGTCTTGGCGCGGATGAGCCAGTCGTCCAGGTAGGGGTAGACGTGAATCCCCTCGCGGCGCAGCTGCGCCGCCACCGGTGCGAGGCACTTGGTGAAAACCCTGGGTGCCGACCGCAGTCCGAAGGGAAGGGCTTTGAACTGGTAATGACGCCCTTGGACCACGAATCTGAGGAATTTTCGGTGCCCCTTTAGGATGGGAATGTGGAAGTAGGCATCCTCCAAATCCAACGACGATAGGAAGTCTCCTTCCTCCAGCTGACCCAGGACGTGCTGGAGGGTGACCATCCGGAACTTCTGCGCCTTGATGAACTTGTTCAGGCGTCGCAGGTCCAGGATGGGGCGCCATCCTCCCGTCTTCTTCTTCACGAGGAAGTAACGCGAGTAGACTCCGGAGCCCCGAAGCCTCTTTGGGACGAGTTCGATGGCGCCCTTTCTGAGCATCGCCTTTACCTCCAGGAGAAGTTGAGGGACGTGAAGTTCTTTCCTGGCCACGGGGGGGACGCGCGGGCACCTTCTTTGAAACTCGAGCGCGTGGCCCCGGGCCAGGGCGTCCAGCACCCAACGGTCGGTGGAGATGGACTCCCACGCGCTGACGAAGCCCGCCAGCCGGCCTCCCACCGGGGTGCTTCGGTGGGGGCCCGACCCCACGGCCGGTTCAATCCTGCTTGGACGCGGCCTTGCCGCCTTGGCCTCCTTGGCGACGACGGCGGGGGCCGCCAGACTTGCCTCGTCCTCTGTAGGCCTCTTGCGACGACGAGCGGGCCGCTTGACGGTAGGAAGCGAAACCGCCGCCGGAACCTTTGGAGGCGCCCTTGCCTCCGCCGCTCCGAAAGGGCGTCCGCCGTTGCTGCAGTACTCCAAGGGCCCGGGCCGTCTCAGTATCCGCCTTGATGGCCTGAAGGGAATCGTCCACTGTCTTCCCAAACAGGTTGTTCCCGTCGAAGGGCATGTCCAGGACCCTGGTCTTGACGTCCTGCCGAAAGTCCGTAGCCTTGAGCCATCCTCGACGTCGAAGGCAAACGCCGTTGCCCATCTGGCGGAACCCAGTGTCGGCGATGTCCGTCGCCACGGTGATGGCGTGGTCCGAGGCCACCTCACCTTCCTGCAGGATCTCAAGGGCCTCCGCCCTCTTGTCGTCCGGCAGAAAATCCAGCAGGGGAGCTATCTTGTACCAGAGTTCCCTGTCATAGCGGGCCACGATAGCCAAGGCGTTGGCCGCTTTAATCGTCGTCGCCGCCGACGAGATGACTCTGCGTCCCATGGCATCCAATTTCTTTCCCTCGCCGTCCGGCGGGGAAGTCGACGCGGAGGCCGCACCCCCCCCCCGCTTTCTTCCTGGCTGCCGCGGAGACGACGGAGTCCGGGGTAGGCTGCGCCCGGAGGCATAGGGGGGCCGAGTCCGGGACCCGGTACTTTTTCTCGTACCGGTCTCTTTTCGCTGGCGTCGTGGAAGGGTTCTTGAGGAGGGAAAGGCCCTCATCCCAAATGTCGTCCAACAGAGGCACTGCGAGGACCGTCTTCCTCTTGGTCTCGCGCCGTTGGTAAAGGAAGCCTTCCTTTTTCTTCTCCTCAGGGCAGAGTTGGAAAAGCTCGGATGCCCTGGCGATCATTGAGTGGAACGATCCAATCTCGTCGGGCGGAGAAGCCCTGGTGGGAGGCGACGACGGAAAATCCTCGTCGTATGCCTCGTCGTCCGTACCCGTCGCTGCCGTGTCAGTCCCCGTATCATCCCCTCGGGTGGACGGGTAGGAGGGCTGGACGGGGCGCGACGGTTGAAAAGGAGGCGGTGGATGGATCCTTCTTTTCTTGGTAGGGGGAACACCAGAAGGTCCCGGTTCTGGATCCCCCGACGGGAGAGGTTCCTCCGTCGGTAACGGTAGTCTCGTCCTTATCTCGGAGCATAAGGACTGTATAGCCAACAAAATGGCCGCTGAGTTGTCTTGCGGCGCTGGCAGAGGGGAATCCGACGGGCGAGCAGGAGCCCCGTCGGTATCCTCGACGATGTCGTCGTCGTCACCTGCGTCGGGGCCCATTCCGACGGGCTGGTCTTGTTCCACGCCCAGGCCGTGGCTTAAGACCTCGATCAGTTCCTCTTCTGAGGTTGAGGCCGAATCTACGACGACGCCCTGCCCCCCCTTCTTCCCCACGGAGGGTTTCACGGGGGTCCTATCGATGGGCACGAAAGAAGACTCCCTCCGAGGAGGCAGGGAGATTCTGGGCCCCGAGGCCGCCACCACTGGTGCAGCCTCCACAGGCTGGGCCAGGGCCGCCGCGACCGTTTCGATAGAGGGCTTGGTCGAATGGATCAAGGCCTTCACCACCTTAGGTGCGCTCACCGCCTTATCCTTGAGGGAGGGGGCACTGCCACGCTCCTCCTCTGCCTTAGAGCTCGACCGGGGTCTCTCCAGGAGCTTCGCCGGGTGCTCGGCCTTCCTCTTACCCGACCCAGAGCGTTGGCTCGTGGTTGATGGTGCCGGGGAGGGTGCGCCCTGCCTGGCGCCCGTAGAGCCCGACCGTTCGGCGCTCCCGGTGCCAGCGGACTCGCGGTGCTTGGCCTTATGTTGGGCCCCCGTCGCCGGGGCGCCCTCAAAGGTCTTAGAAGACCGCTCAGATTTCTTCTTCTTCTCGCCAGATGGGCTCTTACCCTCCAGCCAGCTGGCGAGACGTTGATGGCGGTCCTTCATGGTCCGTTCCGACATGTTGCCGCAAAACGCACAGTCCTTCTCCACGTGCGTCTTGTCCCCATGAAGGCAGTAAAGGCAGAAAGAGTGTTCGTCCTCCTTGAAGACGTTCTGCAGCTGGCATCCAGGGCAGGCCCTGAACAGCTTTCCGGGCGTCGAGCTTCCCTTCTCCTGGGCCATCTCCGAGACCGGGCCTGAGAAGCTTCTGGAGTCCTCCGAAGTGTAGCTCGACGAAATCTTCACCCTTGAGGGGCACAGATGAATCCGACACGGGTCCCCGTTGATCGGATGTAGGATCGGTGGAGCTTGAGGCTCTTTTGACCGAAAGAATCGAAGTTTTTGAGAAAAAGCGCGAAAAAATAGCACTAACGCTCGAGAGCAATAGCACGAGGATCCCAACACATGAACGTGCGGTAAAAATCTGAAGATGGCTGCCAGAGGCGGTGCTTAGGTAGAGGGCAGTCATTGGCTGTGGTCAGTATGACGCAGAGACCAGTGATTGGTTATTACTACGAAAGACAGATCAGAAACGAAACTGATACTGGTTTTTTCTTTACCGAGGATTCCCAGCCTGACGACGGGGAATATTCATGAGCATGTGAATCCATGCCAGACCCCATGCTGGAGAAGAAAAGAGTTCCTGTAACAGAGGATTGGTCCCTCCCAGCCAGTGGCTGGGACTTCACCCAGCTTGGATTGTTCTAGGTGAGTATGCAGCATGGTCTGCCACAGGTAAGTCCACCCAATCACTACTGCACACTTTAAGAATATGAGACCGGCGCCCATGGCGCCGGGACTGTGATTCCTTATGAGCCTGGTGCCAGAGGCGCCAGGACATGGTCCAAAGGGCCCCTGTAGGGGTCTGCTGGAACCGGGGGTGTGGATGATGAGCCTACTTCCGGGGACGCTGGGCCAGTCTTGGCTCCTCGGGAGTAGCGCTCATGACACTGACCCGCTGGAGCGCCTGGCAACGCTGGTGCAGAATGGATTCATGACCATGAACGTCAAATTAGATGATATAGTGGCGACAATCGGATCCTTGAAGGCACGTGTTGAAAAGGAAAGTACTCGTGTCACGGAGGCGGAAAATAGGATAAGTGCAAGTGAGGACACGATGCTGCAACACAGCCGGGATATAGCTCACCTCCAAACGGAATTGCATAAAACCCAAAACAAGTGTGAGGACCTTGAGTCAAGATCCCGGAGGAACAACATCCGGATTGTTGGGGTATCGGAAAAGTTTGGAAAGGGCCCCATGGAGAAACAGGTTGAGGCCTTGCTGAAGGACATCCTAGGTGCCGACTCCTTTTCAGATCACTTCCTGGTCGAAAGAGCCCATCGCACCCTGGCACCGCTCCCGAAACCAGGAGCCCCTCCTCGAACTATAATTGCACGCCTCCTAAATTATCGTAACAGGGACACTATACTCCGGCTGTTGAGAGGAAAAGGTACCCTACAGTATGAAGAGAACACAATCCACATATATCCAGACTTCTCGACTAGCGTGCAAATGCAAAGGAGATCATATGAAGGGGTGAAAAGACAGCTACATATGCGAAATGTGCCCTATGCCCTTATCTTTCCAGCGAAAATGAGAATACAACATGGAGGACGGGCCCACTTCTTTGAGAACCCCACAGATGCTTTGTTAAACGTGGAGTCTTCCATTCCATTACCCACCGGAGATCGAGGGGTAGATCAAAATGCGAATTCATAACCGAGGGGTGAGAGGCGAGACCCGACAGAGCAGACGGGAAGGTTAAAATTCGACCAACTTCCGTATAGTGAGAAAATAAAGAAATTGGAATTTACGCATTGGTGACGAACTGAACAAAATGTTGTTTTCCGGGCTGTGACCCTCAGTCTAGAGCGAGCCAGATGGCTGCGATTAGTGACCCTCAGGAAAGTTCCACATGTTTCAGGGATTGTTTGTTGTGGGGCAGCATTGTCAAGTTGGGGTTGATAATGTGGGTGGGGGACTAAAATGTTGTAAGATTGAGCAAGGCGGGAGGGAGGGGGGAAGTTTGGGAACTGGGACTCAGTTGGAGGAGTCTCACAAGTTAAAAAGCGTGGTGACATTGCAGCACATGGAACTCTTCTAAATAACAGCAAGGTGAAACATGCCAATTGGGTATACAGACATGGCTAATTCTATTAACACGGCCCAAGGGCTTAAGTTGAAACTTCTTACTTGGAATGTCCGGGGGCTGAACAATCGAGCCAAATTGAGTAAAGTGGGAGCTTATGTTACCCGGCATCAGCCTCAGATTGTCATGCTGCAGGAAACACACTCACTGCAGAAGGTTAATGCCGAGTTCTTGAAAGGGTGGGGAATGCACAGGTACTGCACGGAATACTCCTCGCAGGCTAGAGGGGTATTGACCCTGATTGACCCATCAGTTGGGTTCCAGTTGGTAAGGAGTAAGATAGACCCGATAGGTCGCTATGTTATGGTCTGGGGCAACGTCATAGGGGAAGAATTGCTATTGATAAATATATGTATGGCCCAAATGTAGACAACCCTGATTTTTACACAAATGTGCTGAATGGTGCGTGTGGGAACGAGCGAATATTGTGGGGAGGCGATGTTAACACCATCTTAGATACAGAACTAGATCGCTCCGCCTCCACACACAGGAACCCCACAAAAACGGCACAAATTCTACAACAAACAATTTTGCAACTGCAGCTGGTAGATGCCTGGAGAGCACTGCATCCCCATAGGAGACAGTATTCCTTTTATTCTTCAGTGCATGATACTGAGTCCCGCATCGACTATTGGCTGGTGTCGGCCCCTTTCCTGCACCAAATCAAGGGATGTGAGATGTTTCCTCGCACCCTATCGGATCATTCCCCCGTTGGGTTAGACGTCACACTAGGAAACCTTAGACCCCCGCCAAGAAGATGGAGGATGCCCTCTGACATTTTAATGGACCCTGCAGTGGTAGAGGAATTGCATACCGAGGAAGAATTCTTTTTCGAAACCAATAAGGAGTCAGTGAAGAGCCTTGCGACATTATGGGAAACTTTTAAGGCCTCGGTGCGGGGTATCCTGATTTCTAAATCCACGGGGCTATTGAAAGCAGTTAGGAAGGAATTGGCGGAGGTTGAGAAACGGTTGGGGGAGTTAGAGCAACGGTATACATCCTTACATGAAGACAACACCCTGGCGGATATTAATAGTAATCTACAAACCTTCAATAAACTAGCTAACAGGGAATTGCTTTATATGGCCACTCCGACCAGGGCACGCCGATATGGAGAAGGAAACAAGGCGGGGCGCACCCTAGCTAACCTGCTGAAAGCTTATAGAGGCCGCACACTGATCTCTAGCATAGTGGCTAGCGACGGCACAGTGCAAACTAGCGAGGAGGGTATTAATAGGGAGTTTTCCCTCTTTTATAAAGAACTCTATGCTAATCATGATAAAAAAAAACCCAATGATATTGAAATATATTTAGACAGTATCCCGCTTCCAAAGTTGATTGCTGAAAATAAGTTACTGTTAGATCAACCCCTTACGATTGAGGAAATCAGGGAAGCAATCAAATCATTAGCCAATGGAAAGGCCCCTGGCTCAGACGGTCTGGGAATCGAATTGTACAAGGAACTGAGTGACAAGCTTGCCCCGATATTACTGTCCATGTGGGAGGAGGCCACAGAGGTAGGGACGTTGCCACCATTTATGAGAGAGGCTATAATCACGGTGCTTCCTAAACCCAGGCGTTCCCCCAATGATATGTCCTCATATAGACCCCTATCCCTTATAAATTGTGATGCTAAGATATTTGCGAAGATTTTGGCCAATAGACTCCTGCCACAAATGCCAGTATTGGTACACCCCGACCAATGCAGGTTCATCCCCACTAGATCTACAGCGCTTAATTTACGTAGGCTGTTTGGGGTAATGGCCCAGATCAAGCCAGAGGCTCAGGCAGTTGCTGTGTCCCTAAATGCCGAAAAGGCGTTTGACTCTGTGTCATGGACATACCTGTTCATGGTGCTGAATAAATTCGGACTGGGCCCGAGCTTCCAGAATTATGTCAAGGTGTTGTACACTAACCCGGGAGCCAGGGTGTTGACTAACCACACTATGTCAGATTGGTTTGAGTTGAAGAGGGGCACCAGACAGGGTTGCCCATTCTCCCCCATATTATTTGCCCTGACCATGGAACCAGTTGCTGCTGCAATTAGAGATCAGAAACAGAGGGGTATATGGATGGTGGGCCTGACCCAATCTATATCCCTGTATGCGGATGACACCCTCTTGTACGTCCGTGAACCTGACTTACACTTGGGCCCAGTGATGGAAGAAGTACACAAATTCGCAGTATACTCGGGATACAAGACTAATTGAGCTAAATCTGAGATTTTCCCCCTCACCCCTGCCACCCGATGCCCAAGCAACACGCACGGTCTAAAGTGGTCCCCAGACAAGATAAGATACCTGGGGGTTATCGTCTCGGGTGACAGAACATCCCTATTTTTGAATAACCATGACTCCCTACTAACTACGATTGCCACAAGGCTCCGATTTTGGGCTAAACTCCCCATTTCACTTATAGGCCGAGTAGCCGTACTGAAAATGGTCATTCTCCCTAAGCTACTGTACATATTCACTAACATCCCGATTTGGCCTGGTAAGCAGTTTTTTGATACCCTTCGATCAATGGCGGTTGAATTGATCTGGTGTGGGGGGGCGGCCGGACTGAAATGGGAGAAAATGGTGGAACCATACAATAGGGGCGGCATAGCAGCTACTGACTTTGAATTGTATTATCTGGTCGCACAGTCCCAATTTGTTAAGCATTGGTACGACGAACACGACACCTCGCCCAACATCTGTCTTGAAAAACACGCAGCGCGCCCGACCGACATAAGGTCAGTCATCTTTAAAGTTAAGCACAGGGATGAATGCCCATTTGACCGGGTTAACACGACTGCACAGGCATGGTTCAAACTCTTCCAGAGACTTGGGGTGAAGGCACCTTACTACGCCGAGGCCCTGCTTTGGAATTTCCCAAGCATAGCACCCACATATGACCCAAGTATACAAAACAAATGGGACCCGGACGAGGAATTTAAAATTAAGGACATATTTCCTAATGGTAAATTTATAACATTGGAGGACTTCAAAACAGGGATGGGAAGGGACCAATTGATGATTTTGCAATATCATAGAATGAGACTGGCCTATAAAGCCCGGTGGCCGATGTTCCCAGATGAACTCCCACCACACCCATGCCTGCTGACCCTTGCAACCCGACTGGAACCAGCATTTTGGGCCTCTATGCGGCCGTGCAGGCCAATACCCCAAGGTTAAGCACACTTAAGTCCTCCTGGGAAACGGACCTGGGTGAAGACATAACAGACAAACTGGGAGAGGTACTGCGAAATGACCAAGAAGGTATCTATGAACGCCGGCCTTCGGTTGATTCAGTTTAAGATGCTGAATAAGCTGCACTATACCCCCATTAAGGTTGCAAAGTTTACGAATAATGGTCCTGGTACATGTCCGAAATGTGGGGTGGATCGGGCTGATTCGATTTATACGTATTGGAGTTGTCCTCATGTGTACGCTTTCTGGGTAGAGGTTGCAAATATCCTAGAGGAGGTTATTCAGATTCCTGCAGACTTCACACCACCAAAATATCTATTTGGGGATATTGGTAAGCAATCAGAGGTGATAAGGAGGCTCTTTAACATTGCATCCGCAGTGGCAAAGAAGTGCATTTTACAAAAATGGAAGAGTGCACAGGCACCAAGAATATGCCACTTTCTCAAAGAACTGATGTACGTTAACGAATGTGAAGAACACTATATAATGTCACTCCCGAATCCAAGTAAACCGAAAGACATATGGGCCCCGTTTAGAATATACCTATGCGAGGCGGACTCGACCAGCAGTAGCCCGGTAGGGCCAAGTGACTCCTCAAATCTGTAATGTTGTTTATGCTGTAATATGGCTATACGGTCTGTTGATGTTCCAAATATATGCTATGCGAATTGTTGTTGCAATGTCATGTACCACAAGCATTAAATAAAGTTTTTTTTAAAAAAACAATGATTTGCCTCGGGGGATGGAGGAGGAGAAAACCAAAGGGCGATTTTACTAAGCGCTGATGTAACATTTCAAAAACAGCCCTATACAGTGACCCGGAGGGTAGATTCCTGCTCCTTAAGGGGACTCTAAATGGTCAAACTTATACACTCATCGCAATATATGCCCCAAACAAGGAGGCAGAACCTGTTCTTGGGGGAAATACTGCTGAGGGTGGGGCGTTGGTGCGAGGGGCAAATCATAATCGCGGCAGACTTCAACTGCGTAATGGACCCGGTCTAAGACAAAACCCTCCTTCCCACTGCTGCTGGCAGTAGAAACAGACAGGCACTGGGTCAATTGTTTAGGGACCTGGAAGTGGTGGAAACATGGAGATTCTTCCACGAGGAAGAAAAGGGAATACACCCACTACTCAGCAATCCATAGAGGAAACTCACAAATAGATATGATACTGGTCTCAGCCACACTAATCCCACAAATGGACAAGGTACAAATAGGAGTCCAATAACTATTGGACCACGCCCCAGCCCTTCTGCAAATAATCCCCGTAAAAGAGACCCTAAGTCCGTAAAAACTGGTGGTTGAATGAATCAATGCTTGGAGACATTGCCCTTGGAGAACATATGGAAGCAGTGCTGAATAACTACTCCCAAGACAATGATAATGGGGAAACAAGCTGGGGAGTGATCTGGAATGCTGGAAAGACAGTCGCCCGGGGAGAACTCATGTCGCAAGCCACAGCATACATAAGGAAGAGAGGGCTCATCAAGCGGAAACTGGAAATAGAACTACAGGAGGCTGAAGCGCAGCACAAAGTGAAACAAATGCCCAAAAGAATCCTCCGGAAGGTCAGAGCCCAAATCGAGACTCATGTGGCTGACCGCATCGCACAATCGCTGTTACATACCAAACAGGCATATTATGTGCTAGGGGGGGAAGCCAACAAATTCTTAGTTGCCAAACTAAATAAACAGAGGTCCTGAAAACTACATAGTGCGGCTCAAAAATTCAAAAGGGATAAGATGTACATCGGAGCATGAGAAGCTAGACATAATGGAGAAGTTCTATCAGGACATCCTAGAAAGGTAGAACCTCTCTCCACAAGCACAAATAGACAAGTCACAACTCACCTTGCCCCAAATTACTGAAGAAGGCAACCTTTCCTTGCAGGCCCCTATTACAACTCAGGAGATAAGTGGCACTATAACACACCTTCCCCCTAATAAGACCCCGGGACCGGACGGGTTAGGGAACAGGTGTTATAAAACATTCTGGAACCAGCTCTTAGGCCCACTGACGAAACTTTTCAACCACATAAGGGATAGCGGAACAGTTACACCGGACATGGGAAATTCAACCACAGTCCTGATCCATAAACCGGGGAAAGACCCCACTGAATGCACAAGCTACAGACCGATCTCACTGCTCAACAGCGAAGCCAAACTTTACGCAAAAATCCTTGCAACTAGGCTGGCAAAAGTATTACCCAAAATCGTCCACGAGGACCAGACAGGGTTTATCGTTGGAAGGCACATGCAGGACATCAGGCGAGCGGTGGATATAATAGAATTAAGGACTAGAACGGGACAGAAGTTATCTATAGTTGCCCTAGTCGCACGGCAGGAATTTGATAGCTTGGACTGGGCATACCTAAACCTAGTCCTGATGATATTTGCCTGTGATCCCACCTTTATTAATATGGTACCAGCAAACTTCCAGCTCCCCCCCCCCCCAACTACCTTTATGGTAATAGAAAATCCACAAAGATACAAATACGTAGCGGTACATGTCAGGGTTGCCCATTATCCCCACTGATCTTCGCAAAGGCAATGGAACCAGAGGCAGAAATGGTAAAACAGGACCCGGAAGTGAAAGGAGTGGTGGCTGGGGGAATAACACACAAAATCACATTATACGCAGAGGACCTCTTACTGTTTCTAAAATATTCCATTAACTCACTCCCCAAGGCATTGGAGAGGTTACAGGAATTCGCCAACATATCTGGGTTCACCATTAATTATACCAAATCAAAGGCCCTGAATGTAACAGAGGGGGTGCCTGAAGGTATAAAGTCTCAATACCCATTAACTTGGGAACCCAAAGCCATAGAATACCCGGTCATCCTACAAACAAAATAATACAAACTCCTATACGGGGCAAACATAACGCCACTATGGAAGAAGTTAAAAGATGACTTGCACAGATGTGACGCTCAGGAGCTGTCCTGGTTTGCACGCATCGCGGCACTTAAAATGATGCTATTACCCCGCCTATCGTATGTGGTTAGCTCCCTCCCAGTCGAAACTCCCCCTAAGATGAGCAAAGCCTTGCAAAAAGAAGCAGTCGCCTTTGTGTGGCAGGGGAAAAACCTAGAATACAAAAAAGTGTCCCGACTAGACCACCCCTACTGGGAGGACTTGGGGTCCCGGACTTTGAGAGATATATCCTCGCAGCCCAAATAGCACCAATGCTGAAATGGATGGGTGGGAACACATTAACCGGGTGAATGGGAATAGAGCAGGGAGTGACAAACATTCCATTGGGAACACTACATGCACTACAAACTGCATCCAGGGGGGCAGAAGGACAGCTCCTGGAAGCTACCCGAGTGGCCCTGAGGGGATGGGATAAAACACTCAAGAAGCATCACATTACACCAGGCCTAGGAACCTTTACCCCAATGGCACACAACCTAGTTTTCACCCCGGGCATACGGGGCAGGTTCTGGGAAAACTTGGGACAAGCACAGCCGATCCATCTGGGAGACTGCTTTCAATAGAGAACCCCCTGGAACGCACCCTTCAGGAAAGGGTACCCTCAAAAGCCAGAGCAAAAATGTACACATTACTAGATAAGGCACAAGTAGAGGACAAAATCTCATACAAAGACTTGTGGGAGCGGGACTTGGGCACCCCCATTACAGAGGAGAAATGGGGACAAATATGGAAAAGAGCACAAAAGACATCTCATTGTAAAACCGAAAAACTGCAGAAATTCACCAGTTATGGTAAGCTAAGCAACCATAACTCGCGCCACCACCGTGCACTGCTAAGACTAACACCCAGGACATCAAAGATGACATCACAAATGTCATTGATGACATCACATATCTCGCCCACTTGTTTTTGTTCACAGAAATATCTAGGCCAGGTGGTTTTGTTTACTGATAGACAGAATATTAAAATTCAAAAGGTGCTGTATATCTAGGCGTTAACCTTGTCATATGTTCTTAAAGCACTTTCCTTAGGGTTTGGTCTCAGCTCATGGTGCACATACTTGGGGAGAGGCCTCAAACACAATTCATTTGTATACTTGAAGATAAACATTAATGCTATTAACATTTTCTGTTGATGCCGTTTCTTTCTTCCTTACTTTAGTTTCCCTGTATGTGCCTCTGATTTGTATGCAGTGTGGGTCTTCATATGTATTGTTTGTACTAGAAAGTGTGTTGTAAATCTTGAATTGTTAGCTAGTTATTACAAAATTAACATTACACAATCACCCCTAACATCATGTAACCAACATTAGAAACACAACCCCTTGTAGGGACTTTTCATCAAAATAAATTTCACATGTGATGTCATTAATTACATTTGTGACGTCATCTTTGATGTCCCGGGTGTTAGTCTTAGCAGTGCACAGTGGTGGCGCGAGTTATGGTTGCTTAGCTTACCATAACTGTCGAATTTCTGAGGTTTCTCGGTTTTACTTGTAACCATAACGTCCCTTTTAACAAAGTTTTTTCAGTGAATTTCATATACACTTCACTAAAAAAAAAGAAATTTCCACCTCCCCTTATGCTTCAAATTAAAACCGAAAAACCCCTGAAATTCAACAGTTATGGTAAACTAAGCCCCCAACCCTGCCACCACCCCTCTGTAATGCAAACACTAACACCCAGAACATGAAAAATGTCCTCTCAAATGTCAATGCTGACATCACTGACAACATCACATGTTTATGCCCTTTGTTTTCGTTCTCTACCATATATATAAATGTACATTCAGTAAAAAAAACTTTGTTAAAGGAATGTTATACTTCACAGTGAAACCAAAAACCACTGCACTTTCCCCCATTATGGTAAGCTAAGCAACCATAACTCGCACCATCTACGTGCATTGCTAAGACTAACACCCAGGACATCAAAGATGACATCACAAATATCATTGATGACATCACTGATGACATCACATGTCTGCCTCACTTCTTTTGATGCATTGAAAAATGTAGGCCAGGTGGTTTTATTCACTGACAATTACAATATAAAAATAGAAAAGGTGCTGTATATCAAAACGTTACCCATGTGTGTTCTTAAAGTACTTTACTTAGGGTCTGGTCTCAGCTCATGATGCACATGCATGGGGCAATAGCAGGCCTCAAACACACAATTTGTATACAAGAAGATAAACTTTCTGATGATGCGGTTTCTTTCTTCCTTACTTCAGTTTCCCTGTATGTGCCTCTCATTTATATGCATTGGGTCTTCATATGTATGGTTTGTACTACCACAAGTGTGTATTAAGTCTTGTTAGCTAGTTATTACATGTTTAACATTACACAATCACAACAATAAAAATGAACTTGTAGACACAAGGCAAAGTATTGTGGAGTGTAAAAAAGTAATTTAACACATCCCAAACAATAGGGCACCTCAGGAGTTGCTGTGTAAAATGTGTTTACCGATTTGTAGGGATGAAGACGGTCACGAGGCACACCCCTGCAGCCCTAGAAAAGGCCACACCCCTGAGCGCATCTTCATTGTCCTGCTAGCTATAGCAGATTGAGGTGCATTGCCTTTACTGCTGTAGTGACCAAAATGAAACTAATCGGTATGGCTTCCATGGCTGCTGTTGGGTTATTAGCCTCTGCAGCACCCCCAAACCCGCCACCATCACCACCTCACCAAGGGCCTGCAGAGAGATATATGGGTGAGGATGTAAAGATTGAGGAAGAAGAGGAGGAAGAGAATGAAGTAGAGGAACTCCGCACTAGGTGCACTCGGCGGGAGTCGTGGGTGTGGTGGTTGTTTTCCGTTTATGGGAACTTACCAAAAGCATGTGCAAACCTGGTGAAGTGTAAGCAGTGCGATGTGGGGTTGAGTCGCAGGAGATTTGGAGCATACAGTTTTGGTACGACAACCATGAAGCAACACCTCACTTCATTCCACACTGCAGACATTCGCAAGGTGGTGCCATGTGAAGAGCGTAGTCGTTTGAGTTCCTCCACAGCATCCTCGGAATCCGCTCCTCCCACCACAAGAGACACTCCTGTGGGGGAGCGCCTCCCTCCAGCTGCTTCACAAGCCATTCGCAATGCTGTGGACCCTTACCTTTCAAAGGTGACAGTAGTGTGCACGTATTGTGATGCAGTACTCTGCAGGGGGGAGAGTTTTCAAAGTGCTTTTGAGGCTGCAGTCACATGGCACCAGATGATTTGCTCCTTACCTAAATAAAGATCACCCATAATATTTGTCTGTTCAGTTGCCCTTTCTTTTTTTTTTTAAAAACTTTATTTTTGGTATTTACCACACAGTACAACTTCACACCCACATTAGGGTGGACTTTAACTTTGCGCCATAGCCCAGATCCCACAATTCCCCCTCCCCCCCCTTCTCCTTAGAACCGTGTCTCCAATGGTAAGTATCGCCCCCCTCCTGACTCTCGTCTTGAGGAATTGGTGGTGCCTGGTCTATGCCTTCGTCAAGGTGTACCCCCGGTCTCCGAGGTGCCTGTTGAGGGGACTTCTGCTTCACTCATCAAGAACATTATCAGAGGGCCCCATATGTCTGGCGGGCGAGCGTGTAAGGGTAGAAGTTTGATGAAGTCAGTTTCTACATCCTGGTAGTAGAGTATGTCCTTTCGCCAGGCAGCGAATGTTGGTGGGGGACCCTGTCCCCAGGCCATAGCCACTCTCCTACGAGCTAGTGTCAACAGAACCCCAGCCAATTTCCTTGTTGGAGCGGAGAGCAGCCTTGTCATGCCCAGTAAAGCAGCTGTTTGTCTTGGGTGTATTGCTTCTCCCACGATTGCTGCTGTCGTCTCCAGCCCTTGATTCCAGAAAGGGGCTAGTTCAGGGCACTCCCAAGCTAAATGGACAAAGTTTGCTGAGAGGGTTCCACATCTCTTGCATTCAGCCTGAACGTTGGGGTGATGTTTGTTGGTTTTTTCTGGCGTGTAAGAGGTTTGATGGAGGAAGTTGAAGTGGATAAGTTTAAGACATGAATTGAGGGCGATTTTTTGAGTCTGTGTCAGGATGTAGCTCCAATCCTCTTCTGAAATGACTATGTGCAGTGATCTTTCCCATCTGTCTTTTGCACAAGTGATGGCGGGGGTCGTACTGGAGATTATGGATTTGTAAATTTGCGACACCCGCCTACCTTCTCCCTGTGCCTGAATGACGACTTGAAGCAATTGCCAGGTTGGTGGTTGACACGGGAAATCTGGCAGAAGGGTCTGCAGGGTGTAACGAGTCCTGAAGTAGAGGAATACATCTAGTGCAGTACTGCCCCCTTTCATTTTTGCTTGATCTGGGGTTAGGAAGCCATCCTCTGTGAAAAGGTCCCCTAGGGTTTGTATGTGTAGTTTATCGACCCATTGGTGAAATACTTTCTCTGAAGTCAGTGGGATTCCAGGAATGAACTTGACGGGCAAAAGAGGGGAGTACCGTGTTTGTACCCCGAGCCTTTGGGCCAGAGTCTTCCAGACGTTGTACGTCGTGAGCATCACATTCATCGTGGGCCTGGGGACAGGAATCTGGCTAAAGACTACGGCCGTCAAAAAATTGGGCGTTGCCAGGGCTCGTTCTACTTGTACATGAGGACGGATTACTTGAGTGGCATACCAATGGCTGAGGTACTGTGCCTGAGCCTCCCAAAAGTATTTGTCGGGTCTGGAAGGGCTAGCCCCCCGCTGGCCACCGGGAGTGTCAATGCTGCGTGCGCCACTCTGGCTGGCTTGCCCGCCCAAAGTAGCTCAAGGACCAAGCTTTTCAGTCTTTTCAAAAATGTTTGCGGTAGCAGCAGAGGAATATTGTTGAAAAGGTACAGTAGTTTAGGCAGGATCACCATCTTGACCAGGGAGGCCCTGCCCCAAAGTGTTAGTGGAAGAGTCTTCCAGCGTGATACCTTGTCTTGCAGGGACTTGACCACCTCCTCGTAATTATCTCGAAACACCTCCTGCTGGTTCAGAGACATTTGTATCCCCAGGTACCGGACCTTGGCAGTTTTCCATGTGAGTTGGAAGTCGTCTGCAAACTGCTTGGTGGCAAGGGTAAGAGGGAAAACGATGGATTTTGATTGATTGATTTTTAATTCAGAGGCCGCACCGAATTTGATAACTTCCGTCATGACCGGGTTCAGGTTGTCTTCAGGGTCGCGTATGTATAGTGCCACGTCATCGGCATAGAGGGAAACGATGAGCTTGTGTGGGCCTATAATGAGTCCCCTCTGCTGACGTTGTTCACGAAGGTTGGAGGCTAATGGTTCCATTACCAAGGCGAAGATTAATGCCGATAGTGGGCAGCCCTGTCTCGTACCTCGTTGCAATTCTATTGAGGCTGATTTTGCTGTGCCTGCAATAATATTAGCTTGTGGCTTGGTGTACAAGAGAGAGACAAGCTTGATGAAACGGGCACCCAGTCCCATCCTGGTGAGCACCATGAACATAAACGGCCATTCCACCGAATCAAATGCTTTTTTGGCGTCGAGAAGAACCGCGAATGCCTGTTATGAGGGGTCTAGAGCCTCGACGATACCGAACATTCTCCTAATTCCAAAGGTCGTATTGCGGCCTGGTATGAAGCCGGCTTGGTCTGCCAGAACAAGGGCGGGCATCAGTGGCATCAACCTTTTGGCTAGTACCTTGGCGAGTATTTTATTGTCAAGGTTAAGCAAAGAGATAGGGCAATAAGATGCGCAGTCTTCTGGTGGTTTGCCGGGTTTGTGTAAAAGAATGACATTGGCTTCATAGGAGGAGTGTGGGAGATTCCCTTTTTCCAAAGCCTCCTCATATACCGCCGCCAGAAGGGGAAGTAGGGTGCACGCAAAAGCCTTGTAAAATTCTCCCGTTAGGCCGTCCGGGCCCGATGCTTTAGAAGAGGGTAGAATCTTTATGGCTTCTATAATCTCCTCCTGTGAGATCATCTCATTTAGAGGTTCACGCCGGTGTTGTTCGACCCAATAGAGCTCTGTATCCTCCTGGTATTCCAGTGGGGCGTTCAAATCTTTTTTAAGCTTAGCACTGTAGAGGTCTTGGTAGAAGAGGCTGAATTCCTCTGCAATCTTTTCGTCGGTGTGGATCGTCTCGCCCTGCTTGGTTCAAATCCATTCAATTTGGGACTGTTTGTTGTCAGCTCTGATAAGGTTCGCCAGAAGGACACCTGGTTTTTGGCCCTCACCATAATGTCGAACTAGACTGTTGTGATTCAGAAATTTGATCTCCCGGTCTGCTGTGGCATTGAATTTTTGCAGTTCCTTTTTCAGAGCTACTGCTACTTTTGGATCTGTCTTGTTTGCGTTCAGGAGCTCAAGGCGTTTTAATTTCTCTTCACTGGTTGTAAGCACACGCCTGATGAGCTTGAGGATGCCGTTTTCTTTGGCATGGCAGATTCCTCTGATAAAACATTTTAGAGACTTCCAGACTGTGCCCGCGGAGGGGACCGAACCTAAGTTGGCTTCGAGAAACACGTCAATCTCCTCCCTTAACTCAGAGGCAAAAACTTCATCTTGTAACGAGCCCGTCTTAAAGCGCCACTGCAGTAGTGGCGCTGTAGGGTTGGAAGGCTTGAGATTTAGGAGTAGTGGGGAGTGGTCCGAGAGCGTTCTCGGATGGATACAACACCGGCCACATGTCAAGGGGCCCTTTGCTGAGGTGAAGAGGTAGTCGATTCGAGAGCTCGTTGTAACGCTCACCTGACTCCCACAGAGGCGCTGACCAGGACTGGAATGAAGTTGCTTCTTCCGGTGATACTCAGAGTATGGCAGGGCCGGTTCTTCTGTATGTGAAAAGGGAGGGGCGTTAATGCTCTGCGGGGCAATGTGCAGCTTCCCACTCCCTTCACCTCCTGAACGAACCCCCCTTTCTGTAATTCCCCTAGAATCTCACCTTTGGTTTTGTGATGGCGAGCTCTCCTTCCTGCTTCTGGTGCAGGGGCGCGTTGAAACCCAGTTAATTCACTGGATTCACTCTCATACATCCATGTTGGTTCTGCTAATGTCCGAGAATAAAAAGTCTTTATTGTCTTTCTTTCAGGTGCAGAACGTGGATCCCGAGAAGAGCGATGAAAACGATGAAGAATGCTCAGGTTAGTGTTCAAAGAATGTTTTTCCTCTGAGTGCAATATGAAACGCTAATGCAGATGTCTTTTTCCCTATAGGGGCCGGGGTCAGAATGCTGAACGAGCATAGACCCGAAACGAGAGGTAAGTTCCGATAAGTCTTTAATGAGAGTCTTTATTATGTCTTTTCATTCTCTCATTAATTCCACTGTCTTTCTTTTCCCCTTAGGGGCCGGGGTCTGCAGGTGCCTGTATGCGGCAGAGACCCGAAATGAAGTATGACCCAAACAAATGGAAGCTCTGGCTTTCCTTATGCTCTTCTCACTCTCACCTTTGTTTTCTGTCTTTTTTCCCCAGGTGCCGGGTTGATGCAGCGAATCTGGGCGAGCGCCGCTGGCAATGGAGGCTGGCAGCAAGGTGAGTGAAATGCGGCGCGGCAGCGACGGGTGAGTTGACCTTTTAAAATGAAAGTCTTTCCTTTTCAGGATCGCCGACGGGACAACTCTTGGACGAGGTTGAAACGGGTAAGGGCTCTTCTTTTGTCCAATTCTTTCTCCTTCTCCACATGCAGGTGTTTCAGGATGCAGGCGGGCGTGGCAGAAGTCCAGAAGCAGGAGCAGGCACGGCGAGCGTCCAGCTGCTAGATGCAGAACAACGTGAAGCGTGAGTTACTGATCGGGCGTGGTTTAAATAGCCTTTCAAGAAGTCCCAGGTATGTATCCTTCCACTCAGGTATGTATTCTTCCTCAGGCCACAGCCATGTGGTTAAGTAGTTCTAGAGACAAAATAGTCCCATCCAGGCCTCAAGGGGGCCTGGATGTTGCAGCAAGGTCTGCATCAGGTAAGTGTACACCCAAGCACTTAAACACATGTCCTCGATTATGAGCCTGGCGCCTAAGGTGCCAGGACTGGGGTCCAATATGAGCCTGGCGCATAAGGCGCCAGGATTCAGTCCAAAGGGCCCCGACTTGGGCCCGCTGAGACCTTCCTGGGGGAAATGATGCCTGCCTCTGGGGTTGCTGGGCCCGGCCTGGTTCCTTAGAGGTAGGCATCATGACACTCGTGTTGTGAACCGCAGAGTGAAAGGTGAATTCTCGTAACTCCCCACTAGCAACTCTCCATGCGTCTTGAAGATCGAACGCTTTACATATTTCCTTTATTTGGAGGCAAGCTTTAGAAAGAGGCTGTGGAGTGGCCTTTGATCTGTCTCTTATAGGATCTAATATCGTGTTCATGTCCCCTCCCCAGATTATGGTTGCTGGGTCGTGAGTGGAAAGCTGGGTTAGCACCCATCCAAAATTGTCGGGGCCGTCCACATTCGGCGCATAGGAGTTGATGAAAGTCATTTTCTGGCCTGCGATGATGCCGCACACTAGGATCGCTCTCCCCTCGGTGTCCTTCACTGTGCGGAGTAGACGGAAGCTAATCATCCTGTGTATGAGGATGGCGACTCCACTAGAGTAGGTAGAGTAGGATGAGAAGTATCTGTGACATCCCCAACTCTTGGCCCACTGGTGATCTTTCCCTGGGAGTAGGTGAGTCTCTTGGATCATGGCCACGTTCACTTCGTGGCGCCTGAGGTATTGGAGGATTTTTCTAGTTTTGGCTGGGATGTTGCCTCCTCTTATACTCCACGTCAAGACATTGAATGGGGCGAGTTAGTCTTTTATGTTGGACCACTTTTCTTTTACAATGGACAGCGATGGTGTGGTTATGCTTGGCCTAGTGCCAGGGTCAAAACGAAGAGGTAGGGTGCCTGGCTGTGGCGACGGTGATGACAGTGGGCAGGGAACAGGGGGACAGCAGGACGGTCGGGATCTGGCGGCGCTGAACTTTCCTAATGTATTCTGAGGGTACAGTCCTCGGGCAACCCTCAACAGGCCTGTGACGTTACTCTCCATAGGGCGGGCAACCCCCAACTGGCCCACCGAGAGGTCCCTCGTTAACCAACAAAAAACAAAGACGGACCATGGAGTTATCATGCCGAAGGGCGAACCTCCACCCCGAAGAAAAAAAAAAATAAGAAACTCAACTTATGAACTTAACAGTAGCTGTGCTAGGGGCACTTGGGGCCTCCCAAGTGTCACAGCCCCGTTTTACGCTCAATGTGAATGTTCCGGCTTGCTCTGTGAAGTGGGTAAGCTTCTGACTAGCCGCTCAGCTTTACTGTTTATGGTGGATTCCTGGGGTTTCTATCCCTTTGAGGTCTTGGGCGGGCCTGGTTCTGTTCTAGGCATCCCAATTGGTCGAAGAAAATGTTTGCTTCGTCCGGGGTTTGAAAGAATTGGACTTTCCCTTCGTGCTGTACTCTAAGACGCACCGGATAGAGCATTGAGTAGGTCAGTTGACTATTTCTGAGTCTCTGCTTGACGCTGGCGAATGTTTTCCGCTGTGACTGCACTGTTGGGGAGAAATCGGGGAAGAAGTGTATTTTGTCCCCCTCGTGGAATAGTTCACCTTTCTCTCTGGCCATCCGGAGAATGGCGTTCCGATCTCTATAGTTCAGTAGCCTCGCTATTATTGGCCTGGGTGGCGAGCCTGGAGCAGGTCTAGACGAGGGGACCCTATGAGCCCTCTCTATTATGAAAAGGTGGGACAGTGCGTCGCGGCCAAATAGGTTGATGCAAAGGGACTCCACAAAGTCCTCCATTTTCTCCTGCGTTTGGTGCTCTCTCACTCCCACTATCCGTAGATTATTCCTTCTTGAACGGCCTTCTAAATCCACGCACTTGGCAATGGTTGTTTTTATTTGAGATTCCAGTTGTGAGACTTTGTTGGTTAGGGTTGTTGAACTGTCATCAAGATTAGACACTCTCTGCTCCACGTCGTTCATGCGTTCGGTGTGGGAGTCCATACGGTGTTGCAGGAGGTCGACTTTAGATGCTAGACCATCCATTTTATTGTTCAGGCTGCCAATGCCAGCCTTCAAGTCTAGGAGGATTTCTTTGATTTCAGAAGGGTTATCGAAGGCTTTTTCCTGGTGAGGACAGACAGACGAAGCCTGGTCCTTCTGGTGGAGGGGTGCTTTAGGGGTCGAGCCACTTTCAAAAATTCAACTTCATCTGGGATTTATCATTTTTCCCCATCGTGACTAAGGGAATGGGTACGTCTATTGCGGGCTGCGGATGGGCTGGATACGCTCCGGGCACTCCAGGGACCTTCCTCTGGGCTGGACCGGTCGCTGCACAGTGTGGTTGATGTACTTGCGGTTATGTAGGAAGGGAGCAGTCGCAATCGTGAGGTGTGGACTCTTTATTAATATCAGCCCTTGAAGTGCGTTTCAGAGCGTGACTGGCGTGGGTAAAGGGCTGCTGCCTTCTCAGTCCTTTAGAGATGAGGGGGTGTCTTCAGCGGGAAGTTTTTGGCAGATGTCGAGGCTGCTTAGTGTTGTTGTCCGCTGGCGGCTATTTGTGAAGAAGAAGGGTTGAGGGCCTTCGGTAAATAATTGTGTGCAGTGGGGTAGGGTCATGTGGTCATCAAGGGAGGGGGATTTCCCTTCAAGATGTGGCTGGCTTCGCCAAATTTAAGGATGATGTTGTCCACAGTAGTGAGGGGAGTTACAGAGCGCTCTGTGCGCGTGGCTGTCGCTATGTTCCAGGCTCAGCGGGGGGTAGTTCGTATTGAGCTGTCTGGGAGCTCCGTGCCGCTTGTGTGCTGGTGGGCCTTCACTGCAGCTGAGTCCACTGCTGGTATATTCATGCGGGGGGGGTGGCTGCGGCCGATGGCAGGGCCGCCTCCGTTTGGGGAACAGCGTGGTCACCCTCCCTCTCCTTACTTCTGCGCGTGGTGCACTTCTTTTTCTCCTCCTCGAGGCAGGGGCTGCTCTGGGCGCTCCCGAGTCCTGTGGGGAGATCCCGCCTCTGGTCCTGCAGCTGGGACGCAGATGTCTAGGGCGGGAACGGTGGACGCGGGCCGAGACAGTGGTGCCGCCGGCCCGGTTGCCGTGCTGTTGTTCCCTCCTCTCGATCGCTGTCTTCGAGAGGGGTGGGGGGGAGTGAGTCTGAGTCCCCCGCCGGCCTGCTGACGTTCGGTGGACGCCTCTCGCACTACGGCCCACAGCCGGGACACTGGATGCCGGAGCAGGCACAGTGGACGCGGGCTGAAGGGGGGTGGGGGAGCCAGCCCGTCCTTCAGCGAGTTGTCCCCGCTGATGATGGTGTTGTCCGCCGGGGTGCCGTGCGGCTGCCGCCCCTTCTCTATCATGGCTCCAAACGGGGGGAGTTGATCTCGGTCCTCCGCTGGTTCGCCGATGGTCGGCAGACGCCTTCCGCACCACAGCCAATTCCCCACCGACACACAGGGCGCCTGCTTAGAGTCACAGTGCAAGGGGAGTTCAGGATTCCTCTGGGGAAGTGGCCGTTCTTGGAAGCATTGGCGCCCCGCAGGCCTGCTATGCGGCGCTTGGTGTCAGGGCCGCGTGGGCCGATTTTTGGCAGGGGAGAGCCGATTTTTCTCCAGCTTTTGTAGGAGTGTAGCAGGGGAGACCAGCAATTCAGCAATCAGGAGTATGGTTCATAGAGTCACCGGGAACCGCAGGATTTTGCAGGATTGATGCGGGCCTGCATGGGAGCTTAGACCAAAGCGGCCATCTTGGATGTCCCTCTAGCGCCCTTCTCAGTTGCCCTTTCTTATCCCCGTGGCTGGTGTCCCTTCCTTACTCTCCTTTGGTCTCTTCTCCTAGTGTGTCGAGCGCTGTTAAGCAATGAACGTAAAAACATCAAAAATGACAGAAAAGGCTCTTTTCAGAGCCGCCTTTCACAGTGTAACAATAGAACTAAGAAGTGAAGGCCGTAGGCCCCTGTAGAGTTTAGCAAAAGTTCACAGACATCCGTAGAGGGGGAAAAAGGGAGGGAGTAAGCGGCGCCAACACAATAAATTGTACGTTGGGAGTAAGTGGCGACTCTGAAAAGAGCCTTTTGGTGGTGTGTTGTGTGGGTGAAAAACAGTGGATTGGGGAAACCGGATTGTCACATAGGTTAGTGTGATTGCAAAAGAGGGCGCAATGCATTCAGTACATTGAGAAGAAACATCTGATTACCAGCATCTGTGACGTGGACGCCATCTCTGCGGAAAATGAAACTGCTACGAAACAAAATGTTTTCATTGTGGAAGGAGGACATGCCAACATCTCTTAAAAAGGCACACAGCCTTATTCACATTGCGTCTCGCTTTCTCCATTTGTGGACCAAATGCAGAAGAACGCAACCATTTTTGTCTTTGGGCAATACGGGAAAAAAAGTATTTGACAATTTGGAAACATGTCCATGAGCTTTGCGAGTCCTTCCTTCATGGCAAATTGTAAAGAAATACCAGATGCATGGCCTAAACTGTTTGCTCCACAATGAATGATGAGTATATCTGGAGGACGCTCTGTCTGTAAAGTAACACAAAGGTACCAAGTCCACCCATCGCATGCCACGCACGCCATGCCAGTGCACTTCTGCATGTGGAAATCAGAGATTTATAGATAAACTGCAGCTTTCTGCATGCACCTTCAACCAATGTATCCATGAATCTCCCACAATCCAGATAATACGTGTTCGAGCATGGAAAGCCATGGCTGTGTGATGTCCTGTGAGGGAGAAGACAATCTTACTAAAGTACGTCTGTCAGAACACACCTACTGAACTGTATGGATCAATCCCTAGCTACGCTCATTCTCATTTACATGCGGCTCCACCCTTCAATCCCCGGTGGTGATGTGTGCTGGCTGCTAACTACTGCCATGTTCCCTGACATGTACAGGATCAGAGCGTGATGACGGTACATTAAAGTACTATTCCCCTTTAAGATGGGCTCTGAAAAGAGCATTTTTTTTTTGCCCACATATCGTATAGACATGTGGTATTTTATGTATTTTTTTTTATTTTTTGTCCTTGCTTTACTCTGGCAAACATTACAGAACCCAAAAAAACATTGCATTTCCCAAAGAGGATAGCGCTACGCCATCTCCTTCAAAGTAATGGGCATTGCTTGGAGCAATCTTATCGTAGCTATAAAAAAAAAAACATACCAACTCATAGCATGAATGCACGCATGCCGCGATTGATGATGCACCTCCCGATGCTTTGATCTGGACAGAAAACAGAAGTGTTGTTTCATTGCACTGTCGGGAGCAAAGCAGAAAAAAAAAACTTTCGATGTTGGGAAGATGGTAATGAGTGCTTCAACCAACTGTGCCAAATATGCCAACAAAGTACGTGAAGTCAGGTATCCCAAGTGGCAAGCAATGTAGTGCAAAATTACCACATGAGGAGTGGTCATTCCACGCATGTCTCTGCAAACTTGCAGAATTGCTGCAGCATTGGCATCAGTGTCAGTGCTCCACACCACCTCCACTCCTCGCACATCGAAATGGTGTGCCACATGCCTACTCTCGGCATAGTGTTGTAAGCCTTTCACAAAAATGTCTCCAAGCAGCAAAACCCTGACCCTCTGCACCTCTGCCATTTTCAGTGTGCGCACCGTCTTTCGACACAAAAGACTAATGTGAACATCTGATTGGCTGATGCCTACAGTCTTTCCATGCAGGATTTGCTGTGGAAACCCGTGTGTGACACGCCCTACCAGCGGACAAGCGTTCCCTACGTGCGGCACGTAACTCTTTCCGAGTCCTTCCACCCTTTCTACAGCGGTACCAAAGCGAGTCCCTCATCGGACACTACTAAGCGGGTGCTCAATCATCCACCAATCACATAGAGCATCGCTAATTTTAACTCCGTCATCAACATTGCGCACTTCAAAATTACTGTCAATGATTGTTAATGGAAATAGCATACCATTGCAAAGCACCTACTTCACAAGCGACTTTGCAAGGATTGCGAATTTCTATGTACAGCTCCATGCATGAGCACATGCATCAGTATAGAGTACAGGTATGTACATTTTAATCAGAGTACATGTGGAAGCCTTATGATTTAAAATAGACAAAATAATGGTGGTAAATTTCCATAGCGAACACATAACAATGCTCCCCCTTTTAAAGTGCAAAAATGCTGATTTGTCATTAACAAATCGCATGACAGCTTACTGTCTTCTGCATAACCTGTACATCTGTTGCAAGCATGCCTATTTAGGCATAGCTCGCAACCATTTTTGTCGTAAAGGCAGGTGAAATCCGCCAATTTAGTTTTTGGCGGGTGAGACGCCCATTGGAATGAATGGCCGTGCAGGAGGCCTGACGGGTGAGTCTGCCCTTTACCAGGCGGGTAACACCCGCCAAAAGCGTGTGAGTTGAGAAGTATAATTTAGGGCAGACCTCAATGTTGTATGTGAAATTGTCGGAGTTCTGTACTCTGTACTGCCTACAGTAATGCTACTTGCAATGTCATCGTATGAGAATAGTAATCGCTCCCGATTGTGGTGCTGACATGTCCTTCGGAGGGTCTCCCGATTTTTGGACATCGTGCTTTTCATTAACAAGTACAAAATGTTTGCCCATCTACTACTTTGCTTATCGCTTACAAACCACTCTCCTATGCATACTGCAATTTGTAAAGAACAAGGCATTTCCAAACCCTTTAAAAATGTAGTTATTTGGAATGACTTTCAAGTACATTATTGAAAGTTGTATGGAAAGACTGCACAGAGAGAAGTGAAATGTACACGTGGACTGGGTTGAAATATGAAAGTTAAATCCTCTGACGAAAGAATTACACAAAGTCTGCAGTATCATGACCGCTACAAACACACAAAGTAATTGATATGGTTTTTTACTTCACAGTGAAGACTACTCTCCTGAGAATCAACAGCATCTACACTGCAGACAACATATCCGAAGAAACCTGGTCATCTTGCACAAAAAAGTAAGTAAAGAGGCTGCGTGGGGTATTTGTTTATTTTTGGCACCAAAGCAAGCATTCATTTGTAAACCATTCTACCTACAAATATCCATTTATTGAACAAGGAATAACAGGTGGAATGGCTGACAAATCCCTGTGTGTTTGGTACTGAAATAACATAGGGAATCCTTAGAAGGTTAGATGGTGAAAATAAGTTGCGGTAGGAAGTTTTTTGCATTTCGGTTATTAATAACGTTCTCGTCACAAGTAGGGCACTTTGTACTCTCATCTAAAGCACATTGTACTAGTATACAAACAGTAAAGTAGCCTTACCAAATGATAGTTAGAGGTCACTGTGCGTTCACACACCATGCCAAATAGCTTCCCCATCATACTTATGCACACATGCACACAGCACACATACATTGGACAACAGACCAAAGTATATATTTTTTTCTCAACAGACACCAAATAATGGCTACCAAAAAGCAGCTCCGTAGGAAGGAACGCAGAATTAGAGCAAATAAAAATAAAGGTGGCCAATGTAAGCATCCACCTGTTGTAGAGTTAGTGGAGAATCTTGGTACAAACCACCTAATGCAGTTGGGTAACATAATAGAAGAAGTCTCAACTACCGAAACTGTACCTCCTCCATCAAAAAGTGTCATAAAACACAGAAATGTTGTCAAAAAAACGACTGCCAGTACAGCTAACAATGTTCCTAAAAATCCTGATCGTGTAAGAACCCATAGTAAAAAAAGTATTTTAGCAAAAATGTTTCATCACAGAGTCCTTCAGAATCTACTAAGAAGAGGACCAAAAGCATCCTCACTCCTTAAAACGTACCGTAGAAAGTAATTCTACAAGCACTCGTGGACAGTGCAATTCTTCTCAAAAGGAAATTGTTCATAACAGTGTTAAAAAGGATGAAAGCACTAACAAAACAAAGTACCAAACTACAAATGAAACTCAGCAATAAACGGCATGTTTGTGGTGGTGAATGGAGTCACACAACAACCACAGAGCCATATTTTAATGAAGAAGCAAACAAATAAAATCAAACAAACAGCTGCCATCCATAGCAGTGGACGAGGGTATGAGAAAATCAATACTACCATCATGGAACAAGAAACACTGCTTACAAACCTATCTTCTGAAAACTCAGAATTACCTCTTGATTCAGCAGAACCACACCGTCCAGTGTACAAATGGCCATACACATCAATGTGTGTCATTCCAAACAAAGCTTTCAAATCTTTACGTCAGTTCCTCAATCAATATGTAAAAGGTAAAGACAAAAGTAAAATGAAAGTGCTGCAAAATATGGATATTTGTGTAGTGCGTGAAAGAAACAGGACTAAAAGGACATTCATTAGTCTGCATTTCTGGCCCTATTTGCAAAAGTACCTTCGATGATATCAAAAGAATAGCAGTACATCATTCCAAAGTAAGACATTTAGTGTATAAAATATACTGTGCAAAAAGTCCAGCTTTAGAATTAGGCAATTTAAATACCACTCTTCTGCATGGTACACCCAAATACTTACAAGAGGAAATGGACCGTATTCAGAAAAAGTATTTTGGAAGTGAGAGCCACGTAAAAAATGCAACAGTTTTAGAGCATAGTAGCGACAATTCTGCACATGGCAACCTTCTATTACACACATACAGAAAATAAATACTAACATTTAAAAGGTCATCGGCTGAAGTACCAAACCATTTGTGTGTATGTTGCCGCAAAACGTTTTACAAAAGGAAAACAAAAAATGTGAACATAGCATACGAAATAGAAAACAATGAAGACTCTAAATGGTTTGCATTAGCTTTGTACCTTTTAGCTGAAAGCAAATATGAAATAACTGAACGCCTAATATGTTGAAGTTACGTACTGCAAAATTAGACAACTACCACACTCATTCACGTGCAATTACAAATAATTTGGAATTGTTTCCATTACCAAAAATCCTGCAACAGCTCAATTTGTATGAGAGCATAATAATTCAAACAGTTCACCCATTTCAAGCAATTATACGCCTTCATCCAAAAATAGCAAATTAACCTTCCTCTGAATTGGTGAAAGGAATTTGTGGCAAAGTAGTTTACTTGCCATTAGATCTAACGGAGAATGTGCACACTCTAGGTTACACAAGCATTGCAATATCTAAAAGACAACAATGAGTACTACAAGGAAGTAAATATTGATGAAAGCTTAAGGCAAACAACTGAAATAATTCAAGAGCCATCAGAAACCGGGCAATTAGAACTTCTGGATCCAGCTACATTATCCACTCTTTTGGACCATTACACAATTCATCCATTGCATTCAAATAAACGTATAGATGATGCGCTAGAAACTTACCAAATGCGACAAACCAAAGGGTCACCAATGAGTATTTGGGAAAAAAGTATAGACGCATGTGCTTTTCCACTGCTATTTCCTACTGGCAAAGGTGGGAGATACGATGATAGACCCACTCGGGTTGGGGCGTCGGAATGCCGCTCATTACGAATGTATTCGCAAGATCCCAGATTTAGGCAAAATGTGGAATACATATTCCACCTACTCTATGAAAGTGAATTAGCAACGCTATGTTATGGAGTTGCACACATTCTGAAATCTGGAACGCACTTTCAAAATATGTCAGCTACGCAGTTAATACAAAAAGTAAAGGGAAAAAGATGAGGTTTTACAATCAAGTATAACGGGTGTGTTTGCGGGCGTGAGCGGTACGGGGGAATACTGGTTTAGACGGCATGGAGGCGTGCGTTGCATGGTCAGAAACCTTGGACCACCAACTTGGTTTGTTACGCTAAATTGTGCAGAATATGCATGGGAAGATTTACATGAGTTCCTACGCATAGCAAACAGCAACAAAAACAACATAGATATATTAACACCTGGAGAACTTTGCTCTATAGATCCAGTTAATGTCTCAAGATATTTCCATCATCGTTTCATTGCAATGCTACACTTTATTTGCAATAAAACTGTTCCTCCCCTTGGAGAAGTGCAACCCTTCTTTTGGAGAAAAGAATATAAAGCGAGAGGATCACCACATATTCACATGCTATTATGGATCAAAGATGCTCTGAAATTTGGGCACGACAGTGATAGCACTGTTTTGCAGTTTATCCAAAAATATGTCACATGTGAAATCCCTTCACAACAGACACATAGTGAGCTGCATAGGCAGATTTTACAATTTCAAAGACACAAATGTGGCAAATATTGTCGCCGTAAATACAAAAACAAAGATAAATACTACACCAAATGCCGCTTTGGTTTCCCTAGACCAGCTACAGAAACATGTGAAGTAAACAACTTCAGGTCTTCAGATCGACATAGTGTTAAAGGTAAATCAACTAAAAACACGTATTACATAAAAAGAAGCGAAGAATCAAAATATATCAATGATTACAATGCAATCATTGCCCTATTATGGAATGCAAACATAGATGTGCCGTACAATGCAGACAATTCAACTGCTGTTGCACGATATGTTACTGCCTACTTAACAAAAGCAGACAAAATAGAGCTTCAGGACCTCTGGGATGACCTAGCATCAGACAAAACATTATCATAGAAATTGTACAGCCTAGGCATAAAAATGCTCTTTCATAGGGAATGTGCGGCCTATGAAGCAGCAGATCGTTTAACCGGCACGGCTTTGTATGGAAAGTCAGACAACATAGTATGGCTCAGTCTTGGTCCTGCAAAATCTAGAAAAAGAGTTCTAAAATCATATGAGGACATAGAAACACTTGCCAGAAATGAACCCAACAGCCAAGACATTCTAAAAAACAATTTACTGGACATATACTATCCGAACAGGATTACCACTCTGGAAAGCATGTGTCTATACCACATAGCTCAAAACTTTGCATACAAAAATAATGTAAAACCCGATGAAAGCAAACGTAGATATAGAGTGACCGATTGTGAATGGAGCTTAGTAAAACATAACAAATGAAGCTTAATTAATCATGTGAAATTGTCATTAAAAACTCCTCAACAGAAAGAACTATATTACATGCCTCTGTTACAACTTTTCAAACCATGGAGAAAAGAGGAAGACATACTGGATAATTTTGAGTGCTATGAAGATGCTTTCAAAGCAAATGAAAGCACCATCACGGATGTTAGCTTTACGCAGTACAAAACAATGCTACACAATGAGCAGCAACAGGAAGAAGAAATTCAGGCCCAACTAGATAAAGACTCTTCCGACAGTAGTCAACCTTCTGTAACAGGAAGTCAAGAACCATTAGGACAACCACTAATAGCAAATGAGGCTGAAGTTGCTATGGCAGAAGTAGAAAACACCATGTATCAGTATCAACAAGATACAGGTGATTTAGCTGTACAACAAGCAAAACTTAACAACGATCAGCGCACCATTTTTGAAGAGGTAAGAAAACTAATTGTGCATGGCGTACAACACGAAAATAAAGAATGTACCTGTCAAAATTACAAACCTATACTGCTGTATGTCAGTGGTGAAGCTGGATCAGCAAAAACATTTTTAATCAAAATTATCAGCAAGTTCCTTCAACAATTGACAAACAACAAACTGTCACCTGTTGTAACAGCCCCCACAGGTTTAGCTGCCTACAACATAGGCAGTGTGACTTTACACCAATTACTACTACAAACTTTCTGCAGAAGCTGCAATGGAATTACGTAGAGTATTGAAACAAATGAAATTGCTGCTAATAGATGAAGTGAGCATGGTCTCCAATCTAATGTTGGCTTTGATTCATCTCAGATTGCAAGAAGTACTTAAAAGTAATAACGAAGAACTCTTTGCAGAGAAACACATTATCATTTTCGGAAGATCTCCTAGAATTGACACAAGTAAAAGGAGAACCGATTTTTAAAACCTTAGGCCACAAACTCTGCCAGAAAACTGTTGGTAGCATAGGTAATGTTAACCTGTGGCAACATTTCCAATACAGAGAATTAACTGAGAACATGCAGCAATCTGCGGATCTCGCTTATGCCAACATCTTAAAAAGTATTAGAGTCGGAGTATTATACTAATAAGTACAAGCTGTATTGAAAAAGCGGCATATACATGCACTTTATGGCGATCATGCATGTGCAACTGTTGTTATGGAACAAATAAGGCACAAAAATGTCAATTGTATGGCTTAATGCCAACTCTTGCAAGCTGTTTCAAATTCAATGAAACAATGTTAAAGAAAGAAATGCAAGCAATAATAGAATGCAAGCAATAATAGAAATTACCGCCACAGACAAACTAGACGTACATGATATGAAAGTACCCATGTGTGAGCATGCCACAAGAAGACTAAATAGTTTAGAAAATTCAATCTCCAACACAGCTGG
Organism: Ambystoma mexicanum; assembly: GCF_040938575.1. Taxonomy (NCBI): domain Eukaryota; kingdom Metazoa; phylum Chordata; class Amphibia; order Caudata; family Ambystomatidae; genus Ambystoma; species Ambystoma mexicanum. The sequence continues at coordinate 1,096,694,490 of NC_090924.1, forward strand.
GTTAGAAAACGTATTCAAATTATCATTAAAGTGTAGAGTAATGCTCAAATGTAACCTTAACATAGAGCAAGGTCTAGTTAATCGAGCACTGGGCACAGTTGGTGGCTTTCAATCATACCCACGTGATAGCAGACACGTGTCTTCAAAGACATGTGTGTACGTAGAGAGCAATTTTCTCTAACTCTTGCATATGCAGCTACCATTCATAAATCCCAAGGTCTTACCCTAGAGAAAGCATTGATAGATATAGGAAAGACAGTATTTAAGGAAGGCATGAGCTACGTAGCATTATCACGCTTACGTACTCTTGACGGTCTATTGCTAATAAACTTTGATTCAAGTAAAGTCAAAGCTGATATTTCTTGCATTCTAGAATACAATAGATTGCGTTCACTGTACACCCCTCACCTGAAACAATACCCTGTTCCAGATAAAGTGAAACGTGGTAAAAGAAAAGTAAATGAAACAGAAATGCAACAGAATGCAACAGGAAATTCCGCAAAAAAAGGAAAAGAAGCTAAAGTATCATCAAATGCTGCAAACACAGATGTCATGATTCCTGTCCCTGATGTCCCCAGCCCTCCAAGATATCAGGCTGGATCCAGGCCACGATCACCTACATGGCCCTCAATGGCCTCTCCATCCCTCCAAAGACCCACTTGGAGTCAGACTTGGCGCTTGTGGCACCAGACTCACTCACTCCCATAGGATAACATTGGGGATTGGACTTGTAGTGCATTGATGGGGACAAGATGGATGCCCCCACATATTTCGGTTCCCAGAACTGCATGTGCAGTCTAGTCTTTTGGGTGTGGTTCAGCCCAGAGACACCTTGGATACCAAGAGACTATTTAAGCCACGCCCAGGCTGAGAAACATGCTTTGTGTTTTCTGCACCTGCAGCGTGACACTCACCGTGTTCGGATCGGTCTCCAGTAGGCCTGCATCTTTCTTCTGCGCTCAGCTCCTGCAAGAACAACAACACTGTTAGGAACAGCCTTACCTTGCGGCGCTTCGGCCCATCATTCATCGCTCCTTCTGTTCTGCGGGCATCTTCGGCGGTGTCATTCCCATCCCGGCACGCCGCTTCCTAAGGAAAATGGAAAAGAACAGAAAAAAAGGCATTAGTAAGCATTCAGCAAATCTTCGCTTATTTTTAAAGACTGCACGAGCTTCAAATGCTTACCTGAATCCCAGCCCCTCTGGGGGAACTATGTCTCCGGAACTTCTTATCCATCTGCAAGAGGTAAAGGACACTCCAGGTTAGCGTGGAAACATCTAGAGGCGCCGCATATGGTGCTTACTCACCACATTTCTTCTTCATAACCGGCATCCGCGCTGAAAACGTTGCAGCACCTAAAAGACACAGAAAAAGCACTCAGTTCAATACAAATACGAAAGGGTCACATTGCACTCTCACTCACCTTCAGCGCTACTCATCTCAGCAGCACGTCGCCATCGCCGGACGCCGGCCTTCATCTAAGAAAGAAAGGAACAAAGTTAGAGAACTGTTCAAAAGACTCATTATACTTACCTGTCGGACTCTTGCCAGTGAAGTAACTAAGCAGCAACGAGCCCGCATCAATCAACGCACCCCTGCGCTGAAACCAGACCGGAGAGCACACTTTCCAAGAAAACAAGGTGAGCTGTGGATGAAAGGGAAGGGTTGGACCCCGGGGAAGAAGGGGTTCAAGCACACAGACAATAGGGAGTTAAACTCTACCAATCCTGTGTTTCAGGCCCAGTCTCCAGTCGAGTAGACTCCAGGGAAGGGTTCAAGGTCGTACAAGGTCAGAACAGGCTGAGTGACGTCCCCGTGGATATCAGGTGAGCGTTACAATAGAAGAACCTATTAGGGGATGTAAACCAAGCACGTCGGCAAAGAAGCAACAGAAAAACTGAAAAATGAACTCAAATACAGAACTTGCTGGCCCATTCAAATTTACAAATGAAAGTGGGGTGAGTTGCTATGCAAATGTAGCAATGAATATTCTATTTCAATTGCCACCACTTGTTAAAAATATTTACCTGCACAGCACAGACCAATTGTGTTTGCAAATGTTAGTGCTGCATAGAAATGCAACAAGCAATCCTGACAACACATACAGTGTTCAAGGAGTAAGGCAACAATTGGACGACTGTGCTGGCATGGTGAGATTCACTATGAACTCACAAGAAGATCCACAAGAATTTCTAATGTACATACTATTAGTATTGGAATACAAAAGCATACCTGTGAATGAAATCTTCCAAATTTCGTACATGTGGAAACATACATGCGCTCTCTGTAACAAAGTGATACAGGAAGAAATCCCAAATGAGCGATTTGTGTATATTTCCATACCAAATTGTGAGAGCATTCCATTTCAGCAACTTGTACAAAATGCAAACTATGTCAGATTATGTAGTATTTTCAATTCAGACAATCGCTCCACATTACTGATACAATCACATAGTGCCTAATAATACTTATGCTTCTACGTTATAATGCAGATGGCACCAAAAACAACTGCAAACTAACTGGATTTACATGCGGTCAAGTGTCACTTGGAAAGAAAACCTTTACAGAAGTAGGAATAATCTTCCATGCAGGAGCTACAACCAATGCAGGTCACTACACTGCATACATTAAAAAGAATTGTGGATGGTTTGAATGTAATGATAGCACCATTACTCTAAAGCAGAGGTTGCCAGCTAACCTAACAAATGCGTATTTAATGTTCTTGAAGCCAAAATGTATGAAATAAGGTGTACTTCAAGATTTTCAACAAAGTAAGTGAAGGACTCCAAACAGTTAGAATACGCCCACAGGTATCTAACTACTCAACAGGATGGAAGAATGACACAAATAAATGATTATCACAGATCGTTGGAAACAAATGCACAGGCAGAATACGCCTAAACGTATCTAACTGTTGTTAAAAATCGGCAGAAAGGCAACAAAGAAAACATTAATGGGAAGGATAAAGGAAACATGATGTAACAACGACACAAATGACTATCTATCACAAATCTGTAGGAACAAATGCACAGTCGGAATACACCTACAGGTATCTAACTGTTAGAAATGGGCAGGAAGGCAACAAACATAACATTGATTAGAAAAATAAAGAAAACACTGAAAGGAAAAAATGAACTACTTTGTTGCATAACAAATGAAGGGTTTTTTTATCCGACAAGGATTTTTTTCCCCAGACCCAAGGATTAGAAAAGCAAACACAGTAACTGAGCGCAATGCACAGTACACTGGTTTGTAAACTAAATATGAGGATCTAAAAAAAAAAAGTTAACTGTCTATTATGCAATGTGGCAAATGTGGAAAAACTGCAAACATTAACACACCTTTTTCTTTCATCACAGAAATGGAAAAAATGATACTTCCGCCAAGTACGATAACCAATTTTAAAAAAGGTTATGGATTCTGAACAAAGTAAGGAGTAAGTATATTGGCAGGCATTTTCTACACATAGGAATGTACTCGTCTAATCTATGGTAGTAATATGCTGCAGTGCCTATAGGCTGGCCTTTCGTCTGCGGTGAGTAACCTACCACCTACACCTTACAAACAAGTTTCAAGGAGTACAGGTCCTATCCACAACCATCGCTGCCTATGTAAAACATGGTCCTTGCAAAATTAGCTGCTTATAATTTTACTTTTCGGACCATCATCTGCAGCCATGAAGTGAAGAAACTAGGGCAATAAAAACAACTACCACAATCCTCCACACCCATATTAACATGCCACTCTACTGCTTATGACTTTAGTCTTGTATGCATGGGCTTTACCCATGCACCCAACACTTCAGGGTCTCCCGACAACCACTTTGGTGATGTGTGGTAGTGGGGGTTATTCTATAGGTGTGTTATCCTTCACTACCTCTGCCCAGATGCTTCCCTCCTAGGAGCATGTCTGTAGATCTTACATGGGATGGGTGTGCAGTGTCTTTCAAGTCTACTACTTACCACTTTGTTCTTGGTTGCATGGCCTTCGGCCATGCACCCAAGACTGTACACACTCCCCACAACTTGCCAGTAAAAACGCAACACAAGGGGTGTATGCATGGGTGGCAGATGTGGCGGTGGTTGTGGCCAGGGCCTACAGTCTTGTAATTAAGGCCTTTGGCCGACGGCCATGCATCCAAGACTCTAGTCCCTGGCCACAAACACCGTAGCATGTGCCAACCATGGGAGCATATTAATGAATATAGTAATAGCCATTGGAAACAGTAATGTATGTGTCCTTACAAATGTAACAGCTCCCCCGTGCACTGCACAGACTGAACTACTGGCCTTATTGGATGCCTCATTTTCTGTGCGTACAAGGAGGCCACAGAACATACGTCATAAAGTAGGTATAAGTGTATTATTGGGTGCATGGCCTTCAGCCTTGCACCCAAGAGTGCATGATCTCCCCACAACCACCTCTTTGGTGTTGGGTGCATGGCCTGCGGCCATGCACCCAACCCTGCACGCACTTCCCACAACTTGCCAAGCAAAATGCACACAAGGGATGTATGCAAGGTTGGCACATGCAGCGTTGGTTGTGGCCAGAGCCTAGAGTCTTGGAGGTAAGGCCTTCGGCCGACGGCCATGCATCCAAGACTCTAGGCCCTGGCCACAACCACCGTAGCATGTGCCAACCATGGGAGCATACTAATGAATATAATAATAGCCATTGGAAACACTAATGTATCCACAGCATGTAGGCAATTTCAATGTTCCCTACCACCACACCTGTCCTTACAAATGTAACAACTCCCGCGTGCAGTGCATGGGCTCAAATACTGGCCTTATTGAACCCCTCCTTTTCTGTTCGTGGAAGGATGCCATAGAACATACGTCATTAAGTAGGTGTAAGTGTACTGAGCGTACAAGATGTCCATACACATTACATCATGACGACCGAGCCCCAGAAGAAGTGCATTAATTACCCATACAAGACTGTAGCCCGTGGCCACTAGCACCGTAGCATGTGCCACCCATGGCGGCGTGCTTCTGAATGTAAAAATAGCCATTGGTAAAAATAATGCGTTCACGGCCAATTCCAATGTTGCCTACCTATACCCGTGTGTATTCACGAGTTACAAATTTCCTGCCCACTACATGGACTGAAGTGCTATCGTTATTACCCCCCACATTTACTGTACGTACAAGGTGTCCATAGAAATTACATCATGACTGCCAAAGAACAAATGCATAAATCACCCATTTCTTACTGTGTGAACCTTTCCCAATGCTCTGTAACACAGCAAAATAGGCTAACTAAAAAAGGAGGTGTACGCTGGTTTATGCTCCACTTTCCGCGGATCCAAGATGTCGGGCGCATCCAAACTATCTGACGCAGAACACGTCTCGCAGCAGCCAATGGGCAGAGACGTCGCGTGTACGCGGTCATGACTGCAGCCCCTTAGCCAATCAGGTTCTTGTTCGTCGACCGAACAGGGAAGTGTGACCGCGGAGCGAACATACATATCACTAATTTTTCTACACCTACTTTTTGGTCATTTTAAAGAAAAGTACTGCACGGAAGGTCATCAAATTTACAAAAGCATGCTTTCGGGACAAGGCCCTGCCCCTGGCGCAAATTTCATGAAAATCCGTCCAGCGGTCTAGCCTGTAGCCGTGCGCAAAGTTTTTTCCCTCATTCAGTCTATGGGAAAAAAAGACGTTTTGTGACCGCCCCCTATAACTCCCCATCCCCCTCCGCGGCACCAAACATCACCAAACTTTGCAAAAAAATTCAGAGTGGGCCATAAACTTTTTATGCAAAGTTTGGTGAGGATTCGTCCAGGAGGAGCAGAGTTATAAGTCGCCCAAAAAGTGCTCTTCCGATGGAAACAGCAAATGAACCTTAACTACCGTGGCCATGTAATATATATATATATATATATCAGTGAAAAAACTTTGTTAAAAGGGACGTTATGGTTCAAAGTAAAACCGAAAAACCCCTGAAATTCGGCAGTTATGGTAAGATAAGCAAACATAACTCGCGCCACCGTGCACTGCTAACACTAACACCCAGGACATCAAAGATGACATCACAAATGTCATTGATGACATCACATGGCTGGCTCTCCCTTTTTTTCCTTTACTGACATATCTAAGCCACATAGTTTTCTTCAGTAACAGTCAGGAAGTAAAAATTGAAAAGGTACTATATTTGTAGACTTAGGGTCAAGTCATATCATATGAAACATATATAGCGGAAGACACAGGCTTGAATGAGAGCAATCCTTTCTGTGCATGAAGATAATCATTAGAGTTATCAGCACTTTCTCATAGTTTTATTTTTATTACTATACCTTCCCTGTATATGCTCATATTTGTATACATTGTACTCACACTCCTTTCCTTAGGGTTCACTGACATCATTTGATACACATACATACAGTAAGTAGCACCTTTGAAACAGAGCAATAATTTCTCTGCATAAAGATAATCAGTTAGGTTATGAACTCTTTTTGCTACTACTTCTGATTTTTTGCTTACTTCTCTGTCCCTGTATATACTCATATTTGTATGTGTTGTTGTCTCTTTGTGTTTTGTCTGTATTAAGTGTAAGTATGTATTAAGTGAGTTTTATTAGCTACTTATTACATGTTAGATTATGAATATTGCACCTTCATCATGTATACTGCACACACTCCCTAAGTTTCTGCATGAGTTGCTTAGTATACTGGATAGAGATTCATAATAGAATGCTATTTATATCAATGCATTGCTTAATGCACTAATTAGCTCATGATATTTATTCAAATGATCCTTCACACTTTTTGGTCAACATTATAAGAATCCTTCCTACAGAGTTTTCATGAAAAGTAAATGCACATGTGATGTCATCAGTGATGTCATCAATGACATTTGTGATGTCATCTTTGATGTCCTGGGTGTTAGTGTTAGCAGTGCACGGTGGCGCGAGTTATGGTTGCTTATCTTACCATAACTGCCGAATTTCAGGGGTTTTTCGGTTTTACTTTGAACCATAACGTCCCTTTAACAAAGTTTTTTAACTGAATTTGATAGGTTTTTAGTAGCGCAACTTAACCATAACGTCCCTTTTAACAACGTTTTTTCACTGAATTTCATAGGTTTTTAGTAGCGCAACTTAACCATAACGTCCCTTTTAACAAAGTTTTTTCACTGAATTTCATATGTTTTTAGTAGCACAACTTAACCATAATATCCCTGACTTTATATACATGTAACATAGAACATACTGAACCCCTAGCTAGTGATTTCGATGTCCGTGGACTACCGCCATGTCCGCGGACATATCGAAAATGTGAGCGTGGTGAATGTAAATTTAAATGGTGTGCCCCATTTCCCCTTTGAGGTTGGCTCTGAAAAGAGCAGTTTTTTGGGTTTTTTTTGCAGATGCTTGACAGACACCTGTTATTTAGTTTTTTTTTCTTACTTTACTCCTAAAATCTTCACATAACCTTCTCCAAAGCAACCCTTACATTCCAAAACAGAATGGCATTTCCCATAAAAGATAAGGAAATGCCATCTTCTTTAAAATAAACAGCATTACTGGAATCAATATTCTCATTAATACAGAAGAACATACCAGCTCTAAGCATGAAGGCACACATGCCTCGGTTGATTACACACCTAGCATTGTTTTGCTGAGGACAAAAAACTGAACTATTGTCCATATTGCCCGAGGTACTAATCCAGAAAAAAATACTTTGGCATTTGGAAGGATGTTCATTACTGCTTGAACCAAGTGTTCCAAATCTGCCAACAAAGTAGGGGCACTGACATAGCCCAAATGGAAAGCACCATAGTGCAAAACTACCACATGGGGACTGTTGATCCCGCCCATATCTTCACAAACTTGTACAATTCCCTGTACATTGCAATCAGGCACAGTGCTCCACACCACCTCCACTCCTTTAACATCAAAATTCTTTTCAACATGCCTGCATTGAGCATACTATTGTAAACCATGCACAAACATATCTCCGAGCACCAACACCCTGACTTTCTCCACTTCTGCCATCTTCACTAAACACAGTCTCTGAACACAAATCCACAACCTCAACATCTGATTGGCTGATCCCTACAGTCTTCTTTCCATGCTGGATTTGCTGGAAAACCCCGGATTTAGCACGCCCTGTCCGCTGACCGCATAACTCTTAGACAGCCCTTCTACCATTTCCACTTCATTCTCTGTGCCATTCCCTCATTGGATACGGCTAAGCAGGCACACAATAAGGAGAACGTCCTCAGAACATCCCCATTGTGTTCATTTTCGAACATTTCAGGAGACCACAAGTGTTCTTAAAACACATTCAACTTGCCAGCGAACAATACGGACGTCCTCAGAACACCCCCATTTTCTTTATGTACGAACATTTCAGGACCCCGCGAGTGTTCTTAGAACACTTTCAGCTTGACAACGAACAATACAGACAACGTCTTCAGGACACCTCCTGCGAACATTGCAGGACCCCACGAGTCTTCTTAGAACACTTTCAACTTGACACCGAATCCATTCTGTTTATTTACGAACATTTCAGAACAGCTGTGTTGTCGGCAGACAAATCGAACACAACAAAAGTGTCTAGCACATAAAAAAAACAGAACATTGAACCTATCTGAGACTCCCCCACTCTCCCCAAACACTATTACACACCAACACACTCCACTAAATACAATTTTTAATCCAAGTTTCACCACGCTGTCCGCGGTCGTCCGCGAATGCAAGATGGCGGGCGCCACAGAAAATCTGACACTCTTCACGCACCATGCCGTCCAATCAGCGAACATGTTGCATGTCCGCGGACATCACGCAAGCTGCTCGGCCAATCAGGGCACTGTCCGTGGAGCGAACCGGGAAGTCCGTCCACAGAGCGAACGGAGATATCACTCATTTTTTTGCCTTACATTTTGGTCATTTTAAAAAATAAATACTGGACGGATTTACACCAAATTTGCAGAAGCACACTTTCGGGACCAAGCCCCCGCTCCTGCCGCAAATTTGGTGTAAATCCATCCAGCGGTTTGGGCTGTAGGCATGCGCAAAGTTTTTTTCCCATTATGTCTATGGGAAAAACAAACGTTTTGGGACCCCCCCTATAACTTTGCCCCCCCCGGACCAAACCTCTCCAAACTTTGTAAAAAAATTCAGAGTGGGCCATATACTTTTCCTGCAAAGTTTGGTGAGGATTCGCCCAGAGGGAGCAAAGTTATAAGGGCCCAAAAAATGCTATTCCTATGGAAACACCAACTTAACCATAACTACATGGACGCTACCGCGTCCATGTAATTAATATTATATATATATATATGATACATTATTCACCGTAATCGTATTTCTGATGCTTGTATCTGCTTAGATTCACATGCTGTGCATAGGCCGACATCTAGTGGAAGCTGCAGAGTATTACAGTTTGTTTTTCGAAATGTTTTTTTGTGATCAGGGCCTGCGCTCTGTCCTCTGCACGTGTGGGTTCCAGAGCGCACTTCAAAAACACTATTTCACCTCATGACCTGGGCACTCCCATCCAGGGCACGCAGCCGGTCCTCTTAATGTGAGGCTACCGCAGTGCAACAAAGGTTGTGGCCGCGGGACCCTCACAGCAGCAGTATTAGCCCCGGGGGCTTAGTTAATTATGCACACCTCACCGCTGCGCGGCCCAATTCTGCTTATGTATATCTCCGCTCTCCAGTCTCCACTCAGAGGGAGCGGGGGCCACTAAAGTTGTAGCACTCACTTGCCTGGCATGCAGTGTGGGATCCCCGGTGCCAGTGGGGTTCTGACAGCGCTCCGCAGCTCGCCACCACTCCAATCTGGGCACTCCACAGTCGGGTGGCCGTTGTCTTCCGCAAGGGAGCCACTGCTGCTCCTCTCAGCAACCGCTCCTCCTCAGATCTGCTGCTGCACTTTGTGTGTGTCTCGGGCACCCCGCAGCCCCCGAGCTACCGCCTCACATCAGCTTTCACTCTGTCTGGACGGCCGCCATATTGGACAAAGGGGCCATCAGAGGCCCGCACCGTCGCGCCTCGCAGGCTTCCTCTGGTCACAGCACGGCTCACCGCCTTACGGCTGGGCACTCCAGTGATGTTCCCCTACGTCAACTTTCAACGAAGTTGTAATAGCGCTAGCTATTCAAACGGATGTTGCAGGATCCAACTGGAGCAGCCTGTGAATCTACTCCATTGGCTGCTAGCCACGCCCCCCCGTCCACACACTGTTAGTTGATAAAACAGCTGCTTTTTTATAAAATAAGGTTCAGTAATAATATTTCTGAGGCTTGTGGAATCTGCTTAGATCACATGCTGTGCATAGGCCGACATCTAGTGGAAGCTGCAAAGTATTACAGTTTGTTTTTCGAAACTCGAAAATGGGCGTCGACACAGGGCGTGCCAGTAATACTATCCCTAGTGTGACGTCCACTGTATCCAAGATCCCTCACGCGTCTAGGATCCTCAGATTGTATTTTTTCTGACATGAGGTAGCATGAGGAGTAGCGTGAGTACAGATAATCCAAGCAGATAGATAGAAAGGTAAGACTACAAGCAACCATGCGCCTTCTCTCAGAGGGGAGGATGGGTGGGTCGCATGTGAATCTAAGCAGATACAAGCATCAGAAATACGATTACGGTGAGTAATGTATCCCTTCTAAGGCTTGTGGAATCTGCTTAGATCACATGCTGTGCATAGATTAGCGAGCAGTACCTGAAGAAGGAGGTGGGATGTGAGAAGGGTCATAAGCAAATATGTGTCTTAGAACCGCTTGTCCCACTTGTGTATCTGCCTTGGAATGGGTGTCAATGCAGTAATGCTGAGTAAAAGTGTGAATAGAGCTCCAAGTAGCTGCTTTGCAAATGGTGTCAAGGGGTACATTTGCAATGAAAGCCAGAGTGGCCCCAATGCCTCTAGTAGAGGGGACTCTTGGCGTGAAAGGCAGGGTTCTTTCAGAGAGTGAGTAAAACAGCTGGATACAGTTAATAATCCACTTCGAGATGGCACCTTTAGAGACGCGATCCCCCTCTCTGCCTGTAGCTACGGAGACGAACAGTTGATCTGTTTTTCTTAGGGGTCTGGTTTTATTTACATAGTAGAGGACCGCCCTAAGCACATCTAGGGTGTGTAGTTTCACCTCAGCCGAGCTTTGAGGGTCCTGGAAGAAAGCCGGAAGCTCGATGGACTGGTTTACATAGAATTTTGATATAAACCTAGGTGAGAACCTAGGGTGTGTGCGTAAAACCAGTTTGTCTTTATGGACAGTAAAGAAGGGATCCTGCACTGACAGAGCCTGAATTTCACTGACCCTTCTTATAGAAGTAATATCTACTAAGAAGGCCGTTTTATAAGTCAGGTGTTTGAGACTGCTTTTATGCATGGGATCGAAAGGGGGTCCCATGAGCTTGGCTAGCACCACATTAAGGTCCCACCCTGGTGGTGGGTTAGAAATAGGAGGGTGAAGTCTCTTTACTCCTTCCATGAAGGCTTTAACTACTGGTACTTTCCACCACGAGACCTTGCGATGGGAAGTGGTGTATGCCAACGGGGCTGCCAGGTGTACTTTCAGTGAGTTAAAAACCAATCCTGCATCTAGCAGGGGGAGCATGTATGTAACAATAGTGGAAGGAGTGCAATCAACAAGGTTGATTTGTCTACTCTGGCACCAGATAACGAACCTCTTCCACTTGTCAAAGTAACAGTGCCTTGTGTTTGGTTTCCTAGATTCCTTTAGGATGTCCATACACCTCTGTGGTAAATTGAGATGTCCAAACTCTATGACCTCAGGAGCCATGCTGCCAGGTTCATTGAGTTGGGTTGCTGGTGCACTGTTTGACCTTGGTGCTGGGACAGTAAGTTGTACCAGGCTGGAAGTTTGATGGGCTCGCACACCGCCATCCTGCATAGGTGTGGGAACCACGGTTGTCTTGCCCACATGGGAGCAACTAGGACGAGCGTTATCGATTCTCTGTTCATCTTGTTCACCACTTTCCTGATGAGAGGAGTTGGTGGAAAAGCGTACGCAAACATCCCTGACCAGTTCATCCACAGGGCGTTCCCCTGGGAGTCTGGTTGGGGGAACCTGGATGCAAATCCTGGGCATTGTCTGTTTTCGCTTGTGGCGAATAAGTCTATAGTGGGGAAACCCCACTGAGAGAAGATATCTTCTACGACCTCTCTGTGTAGAACCCATTTGTGTTCCTCTGGGAGGGAGTCTCTGCTCAGAGCATCCGCTAGGGAATTGAGCTCCCCTGGAACATGTTGTGATGACAGGAAGATGTTCCGTCTGAGTGCCCATATCCAGATTTTCTGGGCAAGCTTGGACAGATTTGGCGAACGAGTCCCTCCTTGCTTGTTCAGGTAGAACATGGCTGTTGTGCTGTCCGTCCGGATTTGCACTGACAGGTTTAGTAGGTGGGGCTCGAACGCTTGAAGCGCTCTGAATACTGCCAGAATCTCTAGCAGGTTGATGTGGTTCTTGGCCACTGAGGGAGACCAGAGACCCTGAGCTGTGTGGTGGAGATGGTGAGCTCCCCACCCTGTCAGACATGCATAGATAGGGACTACTGCCTGTACTTCGGGATCGTAAAAGGGTTTCCCCTGTGCGAGATTCTCTCTTGTCCACCAGTGAAGGCTTTGTACCAGTGTTGGCGAAACGACCACTAGATCGTCCCACTGACCACTTGCATAAAACCACTGTTTCGCCAACCATTCCTGCATGGGACGCATGCACAGGCGCGCGTGGGGGACCAGGTAAATACATGACGCCATCATGCCCAGTAAACGCATTGCTTTGCGTACCGTTATTTGCCGACCGGACTGATAATGCGAAATTTGCAGTAGTATATTCTGAATTCTTTCCTCTGAAGGAAAGGTCAACCCCTCTTGAGTATCTAGGATTGCTCCTAGGAACTGTTTGGAGGTGCTTGGCACCAGGCTTGACTTTTTCTCGTTGATTGAGAAGCCTAACTCGTGGAGGAGGTCGATAGTCCTTTGAATGTTTGTCCTGCAAATTACTGGGGTTTCCCCAATTATGAGCCAGTCGTCCAGATAAGGGTACACCGGGATTGCCTCCCTGCGTATGTGTGCAGCCGCCACCGCCAGTACATTGGTGAATACCCTTGGTGCAGAAGCTATCCCGAAGGGCAGTACCTTGAATTGGTAGTGTCGACTGTCCAACTTGAAGCGTAAGTACCTTCTGTGCGCTGGGAACATGGAAATATGAAAATAGGCATCTTTCATATCCAAGGTTGCCATGTAATCCCCCTTTTTTAGGAGGGGGATTACCTCTTGTAGCGTAGTCCTACGAAACTTTTGGGGCTTGACATACTTGTTGGCAGGCCGTAAGTCCAATACTGGGCGCATTGTCAAATCTTTCTTTGGCACAAGGAAGTAAGTTGAATAAATACCCTTGTTTACCTGATGACCCGGGACGAGTTCTATCGCGTCCTTTTCTAGCAGAATGGCGATCTCCTCGAGGAGAATCTTCTGATGTTCTAAAGAGTGTACTCTTTGTCGTGGAGGATGGTTCCGGGGATGCTGCAGTAGTTCTATACAGTACCCTGTGGATACTGTTGACAGCACCCATCTGTCTGATGTGATCCCTTCCCAAGCCTGGGTGAAGTTGGAAATGCGTCCCCCTACTGGGGTTGCATGAGAAGGGACCCTGAACTGAGCGTCACTGCTTTGGTGGGGGCGTGCCGCCTCCCTTGCTGGGGCTGCCTCTGCCTTTACCACAACCTCTCCTATTACCCCTGCCGTAACCCTGGGTAGACTGTTGGCTGTTGTTCCACTGTGTACCCTGCCCCTGGGAATAGTTAGATCCTCTCTGGGAATTTTGGCCGCGTGGGCGACGAAAATTACTATTCCCTCTCAGGTTAGGGGGTTTATTGGTTAACTGGCCAAGGGACTTGAGTGTCTCGTATTCGTCCTTGGCATTCTTCAGTGCATCTTCGACCACCGTACCAAACAACAGATCGGCTTCCACTGGTTTGTCCAACAATGATGCCTGGGTTTCTGCCTTAAAACCAGACTGCTGTAACCACGCATGTCTCTTGATAACAGTTCCTTCTGCTTTCAATCTGCCTGCGTTGTCCGCGGCGTCAAAGGTTGCTTTCAAAATGCAACCAGACACGGCTCTCCCCTCTGCGGAAATCCGAGCTAACTGGCCCTTTAAAGGTTCAGGATCAGAGGCTGTGAATGCGGCGACTTCTTCCCACCGATGGCAGTTGTAGCTGGCCAACAGGGTGGTGGAGTTTGCAATCCTTGCTTGATAGGCGGACGTTGAGGCTACTTTCCGGCCGAAAACATATAGTTTTTTGCTCTCCTTGTCGGGAGGAGCTTCGGACGATGACAAGGGTGTTCCAGCCCTCTTACGAGTGTTAGTGACAACTAGGGAGTCTGGCTTCAGATGTCCTCTTATATAGAGAGGGTCAGACTGGGCTGCCCTGAAAAGTTTTTCAACCCTGGGATTGACTGCTCTGGTGAGGTTTGGGTTCACCAGGGACGGGTCTATTCTTCGCTGAATGGACTTAAGGATCGGGATGGTCTGGGCAACAGGCCTCCTTTCTCCCACTAACTCCTCTGCGAAGTCCCTCTCCTCCTGGACACCGTGGGTGTCAATATGGAAATGTTCTGCTGCACGTGCGAGAACCTCGTTTAGGAGGGGTTGGTTATTGACAGGGGAGTCGGTAACCGGGGCTTCGTTTTCTACCGGGGAATCTACTCTGTAGGTTTCAGGGTCTTCCTCTTCCTCTTCCTGGTCCTCATCATCCCCATAGTATCCCGTCCCGGTTTGTTCTTCTACCATGCCAAAATCTTGGTCCTCACCAAAGGAAGCTTCTCTTTGTTACAGTGAGTATGGTCTTGAGTATGGTTGTACCTCGAAGGGGTCAGTAGGCCTCATCGGTGTTTCAAACCGGGGCTTCTTACTCGAGGGGATAGGATCATTAGAGCCTGAGGGTGTCGCCCCTTGTGGATCATACGAAAGGAAATGGTCTGGATTTTTATCGTAAAAATCAGCCAAAGAAGACATCCTTGACATGACCCTATCTATGTCTTCAGTGGACCATTTTTTGGAACTGGGAATGACTCTCTCAGCAAGTCTCGGGGATTTATCTTGAGCAGATTTGGTTTTAGACATATCAGCAGACCTGGTCTTGTCTGTCTGTTTAGGGGGAGTGGTGTGTTTCACAGGTGTGGAAGAGTGCAAAGGCTGCTTCTTCTGCTGTTTTCCCCCCTCCCCGTGAGTGGAAAAATGTTTTCCCTGTCCTTTAGTGGCTCCGGAGGTTTTCGACGTCTGGCGTCGAGGATCGGGGGTAAGGTCCCTGTCCTTCGAGCATGGGGCCTTGCTGATTTTGACTGCGGGCTCCGACTCCTGGAGCGCGGCCTGGGGGTGGAAGTCGTCTTCGTCCTCCGACGATCGAACTTCTGTTAGCCTAGGGAGCGAGGCACTCTTGGCAAGAGTGGATGATTGCCTGGAGTCATGCGGCGATCTCGATCGAGAGCGCCCAGAGGACACTGAATCGGACCGTTCTGTTTGTGCCTCTTTCCGAGCACTCGACGTAGTCGAGTCTCGGTTGGACTTTGTGTGTTTAGTGTGTGTGGTGTGTGAAGCGCTTGTGTCGCCGGGGGTCTTCCCCATAGCCGCCCTGCCTGACGACCTTCCGAGGTCGGGGACTTGCACTCAGCTGTCTTTCGACGCCGTAATGCCCTCGCCGTCCGAAAGTACGGCGTCGCTGAAGGCGCCCTCCGCTGCCATGGCCGCTTGCCTGGCGTGGTGGGCCCAACGCTTCATCGAACGGTCCTTAAGTGTCTTAGGTTTAAACCTACTACACGCTCTGCAGTTCGCTTCGGGGTGGTCCCTCGGCAAGCAGAGATTGCACGTGGCGTGCCTGTCGACTCAAGGGTATTTGCGATTGCACTTGGGGCAGAATTGAAAAGGGGTACCCTCCATACGCACCTTGAGGCAGCGGGCTGTTAAGTGTAGGAAATGTATAAGGTGCACCTATATACCAAGAGTGTAGGGTATGTACAACCCCCCACTCTCCCTACTTGTAGGGCCAAGGCCAGCGGCCTTCCAAGGCCCGGGCCGAGGCCAGAGGCCTTCCGAGGACCAAATCCGTCGTGCAGCAGCCGACGGTCGGTTTCTTCTCCAGCCGGCGTCGAGTGTCGAAGTTTGACTTTGGGATGGGGAAGGATGTAAATAAATTATTTTAGCAAAATTATGGCTAAGGCCAGGGGACTCCGCAAAATGCTTCCGACCAGTATGGCGGACACAAACAATCTGAGGATCCTAGACGCGTGAGGGATCTTGGGTACAGTGGACGTCACACTACGGATAGTATTACTGGCACGCCCTGTGTCGACGCCCATTTTCGAGTTTCGAAAAACAAACTGTAATACTCTGCAGCTTCCACTAGATGTCGGCCTATGCACAGCATGTGATCTAAGCAGATTCCACAAGCCTCAGAAATATTATTACTGAACCTTATTTTATAAAAAAGCAGCTGTTTTATCAACTAACAGTGTGTGGACGGGGGGGCGTGGCTAGCAGCCAATGGAGTAGATTCACAGGCTGCTCCAGTTGGATCCTGCAACATCCGTTTGAATAGCTAGCGCTATTACAACTTCGTTGAAAGTTGACGTAGGGGAACATCACTGGAGTGCCCAGCCGTAAGGCGGTGAGCCGTGCTGTGACCAGAGGAAGCCTGCGAGGCACGACGGTGCGGGCCTCTGATGGCCCCTTTGTCCAATATGGCGGCCGTCCAGACAGAGTGAAAGCTGATGTGAGGCGGTAGCTCGGGGGCTGCGGGGTGCCCGAGACGCACACAAAGTGCAGCAGCAGATCTGAGGAGGAGCGGTTGCTGAGAGGAGCAGCAGTGGCTCCCTTGCGGAAGACAACGGCCACCCGACTGTGGAGTGCCCAGATTGTAGTGGTGGCGAGCTGCGGAGCGCTGTCAGAACCCCACTGGCACCGGGGATCCCACACTGCATGCCAGGCAAGTGAGTGCTACAACTTTAGTGGCCCCCGCTCCCTCTGAGTGGAGACTGGAGAGCGGAGATATACATAAGCAGAATTGGGCCGCGCAGCGGTGAGGTGTGCATAATTAACTAAGCCCCCGGGGCTAATACTGCTGCTGTGAGGGTCCCGCGGCCACAACCTTTGTTGCACTGCGGTAGCCTCACATTAAGAGGACCGGCTGCGTGCCCTGGATGGGAGTGCCCGGGTCATGAGGTGAAATAGTGTTTTTGAAGTGCGCTCTGGAACCCACACGTGCAGAGGACAGAGCGCAGGCCCTGATCACAAAGACCAGGGCCATAGGGTGACATTCCGAAATATTGCTTGAGCGCTGGAAACCTCATGTGCAGCAGATTGGAAACGCGCCCTGAATAAAGGGATCTGGACCATGGGAAACAACGCACAGGACCAGGGATGCAAGGTGAATATAAAAGGCGCGCACACAAGTGGACCAAGTGGGTGGCTGTTTGGCTGACGACTCTGTGCTCTGCCGTTTACAGCCGCTCCAGCGTGTGCCGTCGGCGTGAGGAAGACGCAGATTTTCATATTTGTGGAAACCTGTGCCTGTGAGTGGTGTTCTGGAGCTCTTACCTGCGCTCTCACTGTGGACATTGTGGACATTACATTACGTTTGGTTGCATTGCTTATGCTTCTCTCTCTATCTTCTCTAGTTAACGGAGTCCGCCCGCAAGCCCCGCCCCCACCTCCCGACAGCCTACATTAGGTCCCGTGCCTGCGCACCCGCGCGCGCACCCAAGTGGACCAAGTGGCTGGCTGTTTGGCTGTTCGGCTGGCGGCGGCGGTACTGCGGTGTGTTGTCTTTATTCTTTTTTATTTATTTTTTCTTCCATCTGGTCAATAGGGGAGCCGCTACTTTGTGGCTTCAAGTGTAAATATGAGGAAACTTAAAATACTGCAGATACGTAAAGAAGCCGGTGCTGATTTCTTTTCAGCAGTGAGCACAAGACAAGCTAGTCTTGCCCGTGCTGCTGCCCTACCTTTGCCTGAAGTTAACGATGAGGAGGTTGAATTGTTGCAGTGTGCACATGAGTGCTCCCTGTTGGGTAAACAGAATGGGGAGATCATAGACTCCTCTCAGCCATTATTTGGGGATGAGGAGATATCTAATACTATGGGTGATAAAACCAAGGCTTTGGGTTCTGGCATTGACTCTGAGCTGCAGATACCTGATAATGACAATGGTTTTCCTAGTGATTTTAACTATGATGATTTGCTGGATTTATCTAATCAATTACCAAGCCATGCTCTGAAATCCGCTACAAATATGCCTGATACATCGGCACCTGATTTCTCTTCGATGATGAGTCTCTTTAACCGGCTCATACTTACTGAATTGCGGAATCAAACAAAATCTATTGGGGATCTAGTCTTTGAAATTTCTTTGCTCCCAGGTAAATTATCTGATTCATTGAGTAAAATTATGACGATAAGGCTGGATGACAATCTCAGGCCGAATGCTGTTAGCTCTGGTCCTATAAAGTCTCTCTCTGTTCAGCCAGTAGATGAGATTATTGTTATACCTGCTACTCAGGATTCTGCTGTGGGGACCGGCATGGGTAGTACCAAGTCCAATTCCGCAGATAAAGCTCAATCTGAGCAGGTGGGGAATGCTCCCGGACAGATAGAGGAGCGGGGTATAAATGATTCCAAACTCTCTAAAAGACAGGGGAAAAAGTTGGCCAAATTGAAGAAAAAAAATAATAATGGTCATAAGCAAGGAGGGCAGATGAAGTCTTCTAGAAAATTCCTCAGAGATCTCACTTACGATGAGGTTGTTGAAGTACAACTAGTCGGTGTAGAGAAAAAATTGCAAAGTAATAAGTATGTAGGAATGAAAGACCAACCTTTAAAAAAAAAGCAGAGGTATTGATCAATTCACACAGAGTTCCTATTCTGAAGGGGACAATCCACTTTGTGATATTTTGAAAAAGAAAAACCACCGAGATGATCTATATGAGATCTTTAATGCTGCCCTGCCATATGTATCCTCGGTGGAATCACAAAGTCCTTGAGATATTATACTGGCCAACGAAAAAGGGTCTGTCATGCTTAAAACAAAGACTAGTAAGGAAAATGTACTCAGTCATGAGTCAATCCCAGTGAGGGATCATGTAGGTATTTCGGTTAATACTGGATTGGGTAGTTACGATTGGAAAATCGTATCGGGTAAAATACCTAATGACATAAATACTGAAGCAAAAGAGAGGGAAAGCGTTGTTAATCCTGTAAAGTCTGTCAGATCTGTCTCCAATATGAGTAATGAGAGGGACACCAAACAGATTGTGAATAATGACGCCTTCTATGAATCCCTAATAAAAACACTCAAGGAAAAACACTCTAAAGACCTGTCTAATATGCTGGCAGGACAATCATTGGGTACAAATGATGTTGGAAGCTACGAGGATTATTGTGCTGATCGGGGTGAGGGGAGGCCTGGAATGATTAATCCTAGTGTCCAAGAAAAGGGTATCGAACAGCCACTGGATTGCCCGATGCTTGATCTAAAAGAACCCGTAAGGCCGGAGCTACCGGGGCTTGTTCTGACAACACTTTTTAATGATCCCTCTATGCCCTCACTAAATAGGCCATTTATACTATCATTATTAGGTCAAATTCCTGAACTTAGCCTGATCACTTCTGCCGACATTGACTTAGTTGATTACATACATAGACAACGTCTCGATTACGTTCGTCTAGTTATTCCATCACCTTTGGTTAGAAATCTTCTCCTGAAAGAGGCAGAACAGCTTCAACGAAGAGGCTATGACATCTTTGAATATGTATATACTCAACCATTGGTAAAACAGTCGCTCTTAACCAATACTGGTCAAGCGAAGGGATTTTACCATAATAACGTGGTGGGGGGATCTGTGCCTGTAACTGAGAAGTCGGATACACAAGACTGGAGGTGGCTTGCCCTGACCCTACGCGAATCTATTGATACTCTTAAAAAACTGGCGAAGCCCCTTTAGTAACCGGAAAAATAATCTCGAAAATACTAAGCTGGAATTCACGAGGATCTTCGCATCTGCTACACAATTCCAGCTTTATGAACGATCTAGCCCGATATGAGTTTGTCTGCATTCAAGAAACCTGGTCTAGGGCTCACCTTTGCTGGGAGGGTTTCACGGTCTCGTCACTAACCGCAAAAGGGGGCAGGCGCGGTAGACCCAAAGGAGGTCTTATAACGGCAGTGAACAATGTCATTGACCCTAGAATCACGGGTGAATGGGCTTTTTCGGACCACTTTTTAGTGGTGGCCAATATATTAAAGTTTAATGCGGTGGATACTGCATTTCTGTTAGTGAATATATATTGGAACCAGGCAGACTACTCTGATAATCAATTAAGGTTGGAACTATGAAATTTGGGCTCATTACTTGAAACCTGGTTGGTTGTTAATCCTGGGGGACACATTGTGATTGTTGGCGACCTAAATGCTGATATTCCCGCTGATTCTCCTCTTGGTGACATGTATACTGGTAACTATGAGACCGTATTACCAGTAGTTGACAATCCCAAGGGTCGAGGCAGAATTTGGTCGCATTTTATTGAGATCTGGGGATTGGTAGTTATGGCTAATTCTCTTCCTACGTGGAAAGCGCGAGGTTACAAATCCACTATTGATTATATTATTTGCTCGGTGGGTGTGTTCAACTGTACTGGAAGGCTGGACATCATTGATACTAATCTCAGTGACCACTGCATGCTCTCTCTTGAATTGGTCACTGTGGGTCACTCAAAATCAAAAATGATGTATAATCATCCCTTGGAAATTAATCATGCGGGGAATAGAATTAAATGGACTGAGAAAAAAAAACTGTTTGTTTACTGCCACCATGATTTGAGATTATGAGACCTTTTTTGATAATCAACGGGTCGATACATACTCTGCTGTTAAATTTACAGACTATATCACCAGATCTCCTAGAAAAATGGAGGATTCCTCTGGCAAGAAGAATATAGGCAATAAATTTACAACCCATTATTTTGATGGGGCAGGGAAGGACAGGAAGTGTCAAATGAGGAAAGAGATCAGACAGGCTTGGAAAGTGGGGTATAATATTACTGATACTGTGGCTATGGTAAAGAAAATAAAGCAAAAATATAAAAATTGGTCCATCCAACATCGCATGGTTAAATATCAGAGGGATGGTGAAATTATGTTAAATTCCCTACGAGGACATAACTCCAGCAATTTCTGGAACTTAATTAACAACTTTGAGAAACCTCAGAAAGAGTTACTTCTCAATCCTATTAACGAATCTACTTGGCTGGGACATTTTGCCGATATTTATCACACTAAAAATCATGATGTAAAAGATATTCTGAATTGTGGATCCCAATGGCTCTTGAAATTTAGTACATGGGACATTGTTGATTTAATATCTAAATCTAAAAATTCGGGTGCGCTTGGGCCGAACAACCTTTCCAATAAAATTTTCAAACGTGAACCTCTGATATGGGCAAAAATACTTTTTACTTTGTTCAATAATATACTACTGACCAGAGTTCTTCCTCTGTCATGGAGGGTTTCTATTATTATCCCAATTTTTAAGAAGGGTTCCCGACAATGTCCCCTAAGCTATAGGCCAATTGCCATTTCTGATCCAGAATCCAAATTGTTTGCTTCAGTTGTATTGAAGGAAATTCACAAGTGGATGCTTGAAGAAAAAATTAGACAAATCGGCTTTAGAAAAAATATGGGAACCGAATGTGGAGGGATGATACTTGCTGCCTGCGAGCGGAAGCAATGAAGAAGGGTGCTTTACCTGTCTTTGTTGCGTCCATGGACTTAAGCTTCGCTTTTGATTCGGTGGACAGGACGACTCTCTGGCAGAGACTGGGAACATTAAATATGCCTCCAATTCTGTTTGATATAGTCAGGGCTATATACTCAGATAAAGAAATAAGGGTAAGATTGGATGCTGAGGCTACTCTTTCTGATGCACTGACCGTCCACAACGGTCTCCGCCAGGGCTGTAGGTTGGCACCCACAATATTCAACCTTTACGTGAGTGGTGCGAATACCACCCTGTCAAATAAAGGCCACGTAGCTCCCAAAATACAGAACATCCGTTTAGCATGGTTAGCTTATGCTGATGACTTCCTCCTGATCGATAACACAAAGATTGGCCTCCAAAGATTGGTTAAAGCCTTTGAAGAATGTATTTCTTCTCTACTGCTGAAGATTAACTCGGCTAAAACTGTGATAGTTCGTTTGGGCAACACAAATAAGAAGCTGGACTCGCTTACCTGGTCATGTGGTAATTCCCGTTTTAGAGCCCAGCCAGTGTTTAAATATTTAGGTTTTGTTATATCATGGTCCAACTTAAGATCAGTATTTAGAACTCAACTTAGATTCAAGGCGGACATTGCAATCCGTCAAATGAGAGTCATCGATTCCAGATATGGAAGATTCACAATGAGTCCTCAGAGAGAATTCTACACGAAAAAGGTCATCCCTAGATTAATCTATGGGGCGAAATTACAGTCTCTAAAATACGAGGGGGATTGGCTGTCCACGGAGAGTTACATTTGGAAATCGGTTTTGTATTTTCTACCTAAATCAATCCCTTTTGAGTTAATTCTGTATGAATTTGGTCTAAACTCTTTATTGGCTTACGTAACCTGTAAAAGACTAAAGCTGTGGAGGAAATGTATGTCTAGTGAAATAAATACACTCTACTGTTGTGTAGGTCAGGACATTGGTAACCCTTTTATACAAGAGCTGAATGCTGGAACTTTAAAGACTGAAATCTCTAGGTATGTCAGTAACCTCTCAAGAATAAACCCACACGGGTGAAGGAAAGTGTGATGGGGTTTGACTGGTTACATACAAAAAATAAAATCCTGGACTCTAAACTCTATCATCAAGTATGTGCATTGAATAAATGGTTGCCAGTCATGGACCAGTATTTAGTCAAATATCCCAGTAAACGGATAAGAAATGATTTTATGCGTTTTAGATTTAATGTCATTGCTACAAACCAGATCAATTCCATTAGATCGATTGTGAAAGGGTCTTGAATTGGTGTAGATTCTGCTGTGTAGAGAGGACGGTTGAGAATCTACAACATATTTTGCTGGTGTGTCCGGCACTCAAGGCCGAAATACTTCTATACTTCAGTCAATATGTATCGAATACTGCTAATGTGGATAGGGATTTCATCTGGTATAGAATGCTCCATTGTAGCAAAGGCAATTTAAACATTAGGGTTGCAACGTTATTGAGAAATGTTTGTGATCTCTTTTAAAGGGTATCGACTGTATCTAATGGGAGAGAATGTTAATCCTATTTGGTGACCTCTGTCTTTTGCTGTTTTTTCTTTCCTTGTTTATTTGTACTTACTCTTTGTACTTGATTTTGCATTTCTTCTTATGTGATTGGTACTTATTTTATGTCTAAGTTGTGTAAATACGTTTGAGAAAGTGTGTGTTCTTTTAAATATTTTGTAAGGTTTATATAAACCATAACAAATAAAAAATAAATAAAAAAAATAAAAAATAAATAAAAGGCAGCCTTTGAGATCCCCACACAATGAAGGATTGCGCACAAGCAGCATTCCATTTCTGCCAATTGCAGCACAAGTAGCAACACCCGGCTACCCCTCTTAGCCACAGTAATGGATTGGCGGCAACAGCCTACTTGGTGCAGGGCCAAGAAGAGACCAGGAAAGTAGCCCAAGTCTGCATACTTTACGTTGCACACCGGAGCGGACACGGCTGTTGGGTGGCTAAGGCATATGGGACAAATTGCGACAGTGATGGTATACGACCCCCTACATCTGGCACACACAAGTGGAGCTCTGGTCGGAGCTCAGCTACAATTTTTACCCAAATACCAAATACCTAAACTCATGTACCCAAAGCAGGTGCTAGGTGGCGGAACGAGGACAGGACTGAGCACCAGGAATCCAGCAGGCTTGATGCCTTTTAAGTCTGCTAAGCTAGCTAAAATCAAGTCAACCCACACTAGATGACTTTGCCAAGGCTAAGCAACAGACTGCTGGTAGCGATATGGAACCTGCACAAGAGAAAGGGTGCAACACTACAGAGCTGCATAAACAGGTGATGCAGGCAATGGCAGACTTGAAAGCCTCCCTGGGCACGCAGATCATGGCAGTACATAGAATTCGGACAGCTGCGCCAGGATGTGCAAAATTTAACGGGAGAGCTCTGCGAGACGCACGCAGATGTCCATGTACTACAGCAGAAGGTCAGCCTCCTGGAAAATAGAGTAAGAGAAGCGAAAGGATGGGCCAGGAGAAATAATATTTGTATAGTAGGCTTGCCTGAAGGGGATGAGGGCCCTGACCCCATGTCTTATATTGAGAACATGCTACTTGAGGAGATTGGGCCTGGAAACCTCACGCAAGGTTTCACAATTGAGAGAGCACAGAGCACCGACTAGACGCTGTCATGACCCTAGCCCCTGACCCTCACTGGCAAGTCAGCCTTCCAGTTAGGGCCAGGCCAAAGGCCTTAAAACCTCATCCAAGACTCTCTTGGAGTCAGCCCTGGCGACTTTGGCGCCAGGCTCATAACCATCATGAAGACCAACAGTAGAATGGGACTATTTACTTGGGACTATTTAACTTGGGAGGTTCAGCCAACATGGAGGCACACACATAGCTCAGTTACAAGGAACTGAGCTATGCGGTCTAGTCTTTTGGGTGTGGCAGGCCTGGGACTACTTTACCTGGACTACTTTGGGTGTGGCAGGCCTGGGACTATTTTACCTGGACTACTTTACCTGAGACTATTTAAACTGCACCCAAACAGCAGAACATGCTTTGAGTTATTCTGCTGTGGGCAGCGTAACGCTCACCGTGTCCAGTTCTTTGATGCCAGCTTATCTGAAACCAAGGACCTGCAGAGAGAGAAAGAACACTACGAAACTTACCTGGAACAGTATCCTGTCTTCAATCCATCGCCGTCTTCAGTTCCACTCACCTAAAAGGTACGAACTCCATCATCCGGCACCGCATGCATCCTGGAATACCCTAACCTGGAAAGAGGAGAAAGACAGACAGCATTAGTAAGCGTTTACTCACGTTTTCTCCCGAATGAAGAAAGCCACACAATTCTTACCTATGTAGTCATCTCCTGGTCAGTATCATTGCTGGAACATTACAGCGCTCAGCGAGGAACAACCTGCAAGGAGAGAAAAGACACAGGTTAGCAATATAAAAGACGAAACATTACTCACCGGACAGCATCGCGCATACCGCGCTTTCGCCTACCGGCCTATGCTCATTTTCAAACTGCATGACAGCACCAAAATACCTTTCCATACCTAAAAGGAAAGAAGCAAGACATTATTTTTCGAACTAAGAGGAACATAAGAACTGCATATAAAGACTGTAAAGCAGCAAATCTACGGAGTCATAGCAGGCCTGGATTCCCACAGGGGGGCTTGCACCAGTGAAGTAACTTGATCGCTGCTCGCCCCCCACATCTACGCGCCCCTGCCACGAGGAGCAGGACGGAGAATCCACCTTTCACAATATTAAAGGTGAAGAGAGGGCCCAAGGGGGAGGAAGGAGTTGAGGCCAAGGGAGGTGGGAAAGCAAAGACAATCTGGTATTGAATCCAGCTCTCCTATATTGCAGACCCATCTTTAACCAAAGACCTTACCAAGGGACCGGGAGAGGGTTTGAGAGTGCAAATCATCCAACCAGGGCTGGGTGGTGTCCCCTTGGATACCAGGTGAGCGTAACAGCTGCCCCCTCCAGGTGCACCTCTGAGGCCGATCATCGCTAAGGTCCTGAATTATAAGGACAGGCAGGGAGAAAATATTAACATACTCAAAACAATGGGTCAAACTGAGAAGAGCTTCGGGCGATCTGGCGGGCTACCCTGACTATACTTTACAAGTACAGAAAACCAGGGCGCAATTCTCAGCGGCCAAGTTAAGAAGGCCTGAAGTATATGTTGATCTACCCTGCGTGGCTCAAAATCATACATAAAAACAAGTCCTGGGTCTTTGAACTTCCAGAGAATGAGCAGGCATGGATGGACAGGGAGAAGAGGTAGACGAAGCTTATGAGAGACATAAAGGAAGCTCTAAGCAACCAGTGGCCAGGAGCATCTAGGGTACTGGACTGGATCGAGGCAGGAGGTAGTGCCCCAGGGACACCGACATTGGGCGGACACCGTGAGGCAGGGGATCTTTCACTGGAGGTGGGTGTCTCCCTGGAACAGACTTTCTGCGCTTACCAACTCTTTTCCTTCTTGGTACATGGCAGGGATTCGGCAAAGTATACCATGTCGAGGAAGAACGTACTCGAGGCTGCTGCCGCCACACCCCATGAGTTTTTATTCCTAGGGGCACTTGTTTCTGTGCCTATCCGCTGTGCACTAGCCCCAAGCGAGACGGCTTGGGGCAAATGTGAGGAGCTGACATGCCTGAGCAATGGGAACATAGCTGGCTATTTGGTTATGGTTGGGGATCTTGGGAAGCTTTTTGGGAGGAAGGGGTTGCCTGCACGTATGTCAATAGAGGCTGGTAGCGTATCATCTTTGTTCTTTGTTTCGAACACCTTTAGAAGAATATGGAGATGGATCGGAAATGGGGGCGGATTAGCCCGGGAGAGGGAGGGAAAAGTCACTGGCTGGATCAGCGCATGTCCTCACATGGAATGTGAGGGGTTTGAATGCCTATGTGAAAAGAAGCAGGGTCAATTTGTACCTTAGGAGATGCAAAGTGGACATAGCCATGCTGCAAGAAATGCCCCTTATGGCTGAGAAGCAAAAACTGTTGGCAAGGAATGGGGGTGGGAGCAGGTCCTGGGTTCTACATACTCAGTTTACGCACGCGGAGTCCTAATATGGACTGCGCCCTTAGTACCCTTTAAGGTAACCCATGTTGAAATGGATAATGAGGGAAGGATGGCGGTAGTACAGGGCCTACTTGAACTGGTGGATACATGTTTGATCAATACGTACGCCCCAAACCGCAGGACCCCTAATTTTTTCCAGACCCTGTACCCCAGGTTTGGCCCTTATAGGAATAGTAACATAATATGGGGAGATGACTTTAATTGTTCGCTAAATGCACTCCTGGGCAGATCGAAATATATTACACCGACTGCGCCTGCTACAACCCTGCAGACACTTCTGGACTCCTTCGCCCTGGTGGATGCCTCGAGAGCCGTATATGTGGATGCCAGGCACTACTTGTACTATTCGGCACCACATGCAGTGCACAAGAGAATAGATTACTTTTTTACAGGCTGCAAAGTAGCTCACCTCATCGCAGATGCACAGTACAAGGGTAGAGTGTTGTTGGATCATGCATCGCTTAGTCTACAATGGCAGTATGTGGCCCCTAGAGCCTCGATTCCTATGTGGCGCGTCAGACGTGAGTCACTGCAAGACCCCTTTTCTGTGATTGCATCAAAGACGGCATCACTGATTATGTTTTGCATAAAAATTGAAGTGTCCCTAGTGAAGGGACCTTTTAGGAGGCACTGAAGGTAGTGATTAGAGGAATAGCCATAGCAGGGTCAAATGATGTCCAAGCAAGCATAAGCAGTGATTAGTCCTCTGCTGAAGAAAGCTTGAGACAATTAGAACAATCCCAAGAGCAGCTACAGGACAGGACATGTATGCAAGGGTCTTTGCGCTAAAACAGAAATGCATGGAATGTTGGGAGAGATTGGATAAACACAGTTTTGCAAGATATACTGAGAGGTAACATATAGAGGGGGATAAACCTGGCCGCCTGCTGGCATGGCTGTGCAAAAAGGAGGATAAACAGGGGCCCATACACTCTGTATACACGAAACAAAGAGACTTGTGTCATACCCAGAAGGGTGTTAATGACGTGTTTCTAGAATTTTATCAGAACCTTTACCAGGAGAGATCCTGAACACCAAGGGCCCATATAGTGGAAGTTATGGACGAGATAACTCTTCCAGTGTTCAGTCAGGAAGCGCGAGACAGCTTAGAAGCACGTATCTCCCTAGAAGATATACTAAGCATGGCTGTAACTCTGTCAACGGGAAAGGCACCGGGTCAGATGGGCTCCCTAGTGAATTTTTATAAGGAATATGCCCAAGAATCGGTCCCGCACCTGCTTAAAACCTTTAATGATTCCTATGATTCAGGGGTTCTCCCACTAAGCTTGAGGGAGTCCATCATACCACTTCTTAAACCCCATAAGTCTCCTGAGGAGTGTAGCTCTTCTAGGTCCCTGTCAATGCTCAATCAAGACAGCGAGATACTCACATCGATACTAGCTAATCTGATTAAAAAAGTGAAACATAATTTGGTGCTGCCGGACCAAACAGGCTATATACCAGGACGGAGTATGTCCTGGAACTTGAGACGATTGCATCATGTGATAAATAGCACAGCATTCTGGGACACGCCATGCGCCATAGCCACATTCGATGAAATTAAGGCATTTGATTCCATTAGATGGGTCTGGCTCTATGCCACTTTACGCAGGTTTGGGTAAAAGTATATCAAGTGGGTACAGCTAGTGTATACCTGACCGATGGCTGGGGTGAAACGGGGAACATATCTCAGAGGCAAGGAAACTGGAGAAGGAGACAAGACAGGGTTGCCCGCTCTCGCCACTGCTCTACGTCCTAGCCATGGAACCTATTGCTCAGTATCTCAGAGCGGAATACACAGAGGCAGGTATTGAAATAGACAGGACTAGGCTGCCAATATCCCTCTATGTGGATGATACGCTGTTGTATATTCAGAACTGTGCATATAATTTGCTATTGTTATTGGAAGCACTGGCACTCTTTGCGAAACTGTCATGAATTACAATTAGCCTAGTTTCCCTTAGCGAGACTGAGCAGGTTAGACATAGGTGTGTTGCCGGCTCTTGCTCTACGATGGGAAGTGACTACGTTCATCTATTTGGGAGTCAACTTCTATCATGACCCTGTGGTGGAGCATGCACAGAAAACCTTGAGGGCCTTGGAGGGTGTTAAGAGCTCCATGAAGTTCTGGGCTAAACTGCCCCTTTCATTGATGTGAAGGGCAGCACTGTTGAGGATGGTGGTACTGCCCAGAATGCTACACTTTTTTGTAAATGCCCCATTCTACATACCTAGACTCTTCTTTAAAACTTTGGATAGCGTTTGCAGAGGTTTCCTGTGGAAAAATGGGCGGAATCGAATAGCGTTGTCACTGTTGCACAGGCCATACGCTGAGGGCGGCATCAGGGTTCCACAGTTTGAACTACTCTTTGTTGCAGGGCAGATACAGTTTGTGGTGGATTAGCTGGCAGATTACCCTACCCAGACACTTTGATGCTGCTGCCCATTGGGTCGCAGTACTACCTGAAAGAATTGGTGTGGATTAGGAAACCCTGGGGAGGCCACTGGTCGCATCTAGTGTCCCTACGAGTGAAAATGTGGGACAGAGATTTGCCGGCAATGAGGCTCACAGACCCAATTTCAGTGCAAGTTCTGCTGGTTTCAGTAGTAGCACTATCAACACGAGGCAGAAGGGGCATACACACTAAATGGGAAACTTGCGGGGTGTCCACAATAGGGGACCTGTTACAGGGTTTGTCTTTTGTACCCTTTTGAGGACTGGCAGAATGCACTGGGCTACATAAAGGCCAATATCTGTTCGACAGCACAATCAATTGGGAGATGCGTAGATGGCCGGCACACAGTGAACTGATGGGAAGACATGCAGCAGTAGATTTTTTATATGATATAGCTGAAGGGGGATACAGTATATCACAGCTATATGATCTACTGGCTAACGGGCCACCTTCCCCTCTAGCGACACAGGGTAAATGGGAAGAAGATTTGGGAATAGAGTTTAAAGATGCATAATGGGGGCTGGTGCTAGGATACCACAAATGAGTATCGTGGAACGCAAGACTACTGCTCATAAAGCTGTTGGTGATGGATAGAGCATATATGACCCCTCAGAGGATCTCGAGGTTCCCAGGCGCTGTAGCACAGGTGTGTGCAAGGCGGGGGACGCTGGCATATTGCATATGTTTTGGGCATGTCCTGTAGTGGGGCTATATTGGCAGTATGTGGCGGCCAGACTGCATAGGGGGAGGGTTGACCCTGGTGTGCTCTCTCTGGGAGCATGCTTGTTGAGCCACTTTCCACACCCTAAGGGTACAAAGCATGCTCATAAAATGAAGGATGTAGCATGTATCCTTGCCAAACTTAGAATAGCCATGGCATGGACATCTACTCTGGCCCGGTGGTGGGAAATTGGTGGCAAGACCTGAGGCGGTGGCAGAAACAGTGGCATGGAAAAGGGCGGTATGGGGCAGTCAAGGCGAGGCCACGGTGGGCATCGCAACATGGGAGGCCTTTTTATATGCTCCGTTTGCGGAGGATGCCACAGAGGAGGTTGGAGGGGGGTGGCGGACTAAGCCTGGTGGCTGTATGAGGAGTTCCATACGATGCAAGTTTTCAGAATGTTTTGTTTTTACTCTTTTTTGGTAGATATCGTATGAGTGCTTAAGGCATTAGGGGGTGGGAAATGGGAGCGAGGGGAGGATTAAAAGGGAGGGAGTAAGGGGTAATGTTTAAGAAATGTTAATGCAACAGCTGTTGATCCCGTTTTGTGATATGTTGTTCGTTTGGCATATGTTAAAACCAATAAAATAGATAAAAAAATAAAAAACAGTGTGTGAACATTCCTTTGTGAGGGCTTGAGGAATCACTGTACTTAAGAACCAGCCTGCATCACCTTCTGAGCATTTAAGCCTTGGTTGCTCCATGTACCATATAGAGAACCTGTTACGCTCACCTGGTCTCTGTGGAGGCAAAGGGGCACGGTTGCAGCCCTCCCAGGAGTTAGATCACCCCCGTCGGGTCTCTTCCCCTGCTGATAAGTTGTGGACGGCGACAATGGTGGCACTGCTCCTGTTAATTATTGATCATGAGCTCTCCGTCCTGCTACTTCGGGCAGTGGTGCTTGTTGATGGGATCTAGTTCCTTCACTGAACCCTGGTAAGTAATAGTCCAGTACAGCTGCAAATATGCTTTCCCCTGGTTGATTTTAAGTGTCTCTCAATGTCTCTTGTCTTTTCCCCTTTCTGTTTTCTGTCTTGGTATTATTGCTCTAACGTTTTCTCTTCTGTTTTCTTCCCAATAGGTGGAAATGCGGCCCAAAAGCAGCTATGGAGGCACGGAGCGTGGCCGGGAGGAAGATGGATGAAACCGCAATGTCCGACAACAGGTGAGTGATGGTTTAAGGAAAAGCGCAAGGTTCGGTGGTAGCGCAACCTTAAACTTAATGTCTGTTAAGTGTCTAACCTTGCCTTTTGTTTTTACTTGTAGGTGCTGCAGTCGCGGGTGGAGTACGTCATGCTGCGGTGTTAAGATTAAGGTTTCAGCATCCCGGAAGATTTGAAGATGAGCTGCGGTACCAAGGTGAAGATTTCAGCGTTCCGGAAGGTTTGAAGGTGAGCTGCGGTGTCAAGATGTCAGCGTTCCGGAAGATTTGAAGACGCGCATAGGTGAGAGCAGGTTCCTCAGATGTTAAGTATGGAGACAGGTAACAGCATTTTCAAAGGTAAGTTTAACCCCAGGCGGCAGTGAGCGTTACGCTACATGGTAGTGCAGAATAACGCGAATCGTCTGCCTCAGGGATTGGAGCAGTTTATATAGCTATGATCGTGGGCAAGCCCACTAGGCCTGGCTTGCCTACCACACCCTGCCACTCCCAGAGAGTCAGCACGTGCAAGGCAACACAATAGCAGCAGCCCCACCCAAGAATACACGTGGGGCTGCTGTAGTAATGAACGCTCCCTATGCTAAATACACTTGGCACCCAAAATGAGGTGCCATGTTCATAATAAAAGTATTCTTTACCCAAATATATGTTCCTGCTTATTGTTTTTCATGAGCCTGGCGCAAAAGGTGCCAGGACTGTGTCCATCAGGGCCCCCTGTGTAAGTGGCCCTGTAATATTTGTGTCCTTGGCCCGATGGCCATGAAAGAACCTTTGCTGGGGTGCTCTGTGCCCCTGTCCCAGCCATAGAGAGGACGAAGTACAGATACCCACTCCAGTCTTAACAACTGCCCAGAGGGAGAAAATGGAAATATTGTGATGAGGAAGAAAGGAGGAAAGAGCCTACTGCAGAATCAAGGTACGCAATCCAGTCAATACAAAAAACTATGTGAGGCAAGAAATTGGGAGTCCGGGACACCGAGACAGGAGGAGGCTGGTGTAGGGCAGAGCCAGAGACAGGAGACTGCTCACCGGACACCAAAAGCCAAGTCCCAGCGTCTCTACACTTTGTTCACTGTTGAAAACCGAGACCACACCGAACCTTGAAGGGCTTCAACTGCAGGGCCACTGCAGCACAGAAATCAAACCAGAGACAAGTAGAGGCCCTTTTGCGGTCCGCAGGCACAAAGGGAAGCCAGCAACCTGCACGGGAAACCTGGTGCGCAGGTTACCGGAAATGGGGGGGGGGGGGGGAGTCCTATAAAAGCCCCAGTGGGATGAGAGAACCACAGACAAGGGTCTGGGACCCATACGAAGTCGGGGAAGCCCAGTGAGAGCCATACACAAGGGTCAGGGACACATCAACTCGGGGATGTCCTGAGAAGCACGCAATGAGGGTCTGGGACCCATATCAATTCAGGGCAGTGCAGAGAAGCATGCAAACAGGGATCTGGGACCCACACATTCGTATGTGAACTTTGGTTAAGAAATCAGAAGGGTTGCGGACACATTAGAAAAACAGAAAGACCTTTAAGAACAACTGATCTCCATCAACAAGTCTGGCAAAATAGTGAACAAGACTTGTTGCTACGGTGGGGATCCTGAGAAAGATCAAGAAAAGGGGGACATTCCCCCTGATATTTCAGAACTGTGTTTTTTGTGAATCAGACGGCCTGAAATAGGCATGGGGAAGGTAGACATTCCCCCATTGATCCTTTCTGTGCCAGTTTTGAGAAGCCTGAAAAGGTTACGGGCATGGGGGCAACGCCTCCACCAACAGCAAAAACTAGAAATAGAACTGAAGAGACTTTCTTATCTACTACCTTGATTTAACAAAAGGAGAATACTCTTTTTGTTTCTTCATCGGGAAGTGAACATTAAAGCCTTCATCCAGAAGGAGGATGT
The DNA here is from genome assembly GCF_040938575.1 of Ambystoma mexicanum. Taxonomy (NCBI): domain Eukaryota; kingdom Metazoa; phylum Chordata; class Amphibia; order Caudata; family Ambystomatidae; genus Ambystoma; species Ambystoma mexicanum. The sequence continues at coordinate 1,096,727,587 of NC_090924.1, forward strand.
AATCCTTCTGGACCAACAAGATGCACTGTAAACTAAACAAAGGAAAACTCAGTAAGGGGCGGAAATAGGTTTGGACACATGATGGGGGACTTTTTACCTTATTGGACATACTGAGAGAATCCTTTGTATTTTTGTTGAGGAAGGGCAACCCCTCTAAGAAATAGGGCAAGATAGGTGTTGTGTTCTTTACTTGTTTTCCTCAATATAAGTCTTTGTCAACAACTATGCCACCACGTTGTCAGTCTCGCACTTCTGCACACAACGTGCATCCGAAGTAAGCTCCTAGGTGAGCGGTTGAGAGGTGAACTACAGTGAGAGACTGGCGCTTCTGGCGCGATTGGACTCTGCAGTGTTGTGGAAAGCCCTCTGTGCAAGAGGAAGATCGGCGCACAACTTTGAAGCGAAACGCTCCTCATGAACACTACAATCACCAGAGTAATTGACTTTTTGTGCCCATACAACGTTTTTGAAGTCGGCTGGGCTGAGGTTGGGTTGGAATAAGTGGGCTGGGCTAGGCTTGTGCTGGATTGTGACTGTGGCATCCATTCACGCCCACTCACCTTGTTCCCCCCCTCCCTCTTCCTTCTAGACCCTCTGGGTGTGTGTGAAACTCTGCCCCTAAGCCACCAGGAAGTGAATATCTACACCAGATTCTGCGCCTCCGGAGTAAGCTCCTAAGTGAGCTGTTGAGTTGTTTGACTGAGGGGGTGAGCGTGAGCGAAGTAATTGTTTATATTTTGTGGGAGTGACTCTATTTTCATCTAAAATTGCATTCACACACTTAGTGACTATACATTTTTCTTTTATGCTTTGTAGTTTGAAGGTCTTAAGTAAAACAAAGTAATAACAATTTGTTTTGAGTAAAGCACCATTGGAGAGTAAGATACCTTAAGAAACAGTGAGGTACGCCACTTTTGGGTAAAAACCATTACAAAGATGATCCTGCAAACATTGAAAACAGGCATGTCTAATACAAGCCCTTTACAAAGGGTAAGAGACCCCTTGGTGGCCTGGCAGCGAACCGCTAGCGACACATGTTCCACGCCTCGGCGTGGCTGTAACATTAATGGTCTACTAGTGAATTCCGACATTCAGAAATTTTGTAGTGGCACCCTTTCAACATACAGGGCGAAAAATGCAAGCAAGGTGGATGAAAGGGCCAGTCCTATAAATACAGAGATAGTGAGTACCCACTCCTCAGATTTGAGTAAGATCACTTTTCACCCTGCACCGGTTGCCTTGCATGCGGCTGAAGGGTCAACCTCATTGCTGCAAATAGAGGTATCCATATCCGATACAGCAATACTGGATAACTTGCCACCTACGGGGATAATGCCAAATGCAAGGATTCCCATGGGTTGTAACTCCATAGATGAGGCAGTCATTGATTTGGAGGATAATGAATCAGTATTTTAGAACAACCTACTTTCTGAAAATCTCTCAGGCTCGCCGGCGATATTTTCAGAAGATACCCACAGTGATATGATATGATATTTTATTTATATTGCGCCCATACACAGGTGTTTCAGAGCGCGACCAGACAGAGGGAGGGGGAGCAGAGGAGAAAAACAAAAACAAAACAATCTTACTAGGCTCAGTGACATTGAGAACGCGCAAGTGAATGGGAAAGGGAAAGGGGGAAAAGTGCAAGGAAAAAGGGAGGGGGCAAAGAAGTGCAAGACATAGGCTAACTATAAGTTAGTGGATAAAATAAGTGAATAAATAAGGTGATAAGAGCAGTGATTGGTGCAGTCAGTGAAGAGAGCAGTGCAGGGCAGGTCAGATAGGGTAACATCTGATAAGTGCAGGAGAGGAGTGGGGGGACCTGTAAGGGTACAGATAACAGGTCCCGGTGCAAGGGTGGCCGGGAGGCAGTGCCGGAGGATGTACGGGAGGGCAGGGAACTGAGTCAAGGGGGCCCTGTTGGCAGGTGAGGCAATGCTGAGAAGAGAAGGCAGATCAACAGGGGAGGAGAGTGGCAAAGGCAGATGCGAAGAGGAAGGTTTTAAGGAGCTTCTGGAATTGTAGATGGTTTTCCTCCAGTTTCAGGGTGGCAGGGAGGCCGTTCCAAAGGGAGGCTCCGGCCGAGGAGAGAGATCTGCCCCCTGCACCTTTCTTAGAAAAGCGGCTGACCCTGAGGGAGTATGAGGTAGAGGAGCGAAGGGCTCGAGAAGGGAAGTATTTACGGACGGATAGTTGAAGGTATTTTGGACCCAGGCCCCTGAAAGCCTTGTGGGCAATGCAAAGGGTTTTAAATTTAATCCTTGCATCCACTGGGAGCCAATGGAGGGATTTCTGTGCTGGAGAGATACGATCCCAGGGCTTGAGGCCAAGGACAAGTCTCGCAGTCCTGTTCTGGATTAGCTGTAGAGGGCAGAGGGTGGAGGCAGGTACCTTTAGAAAGAGGCTGTTACAGTAGTCCAGCTTGGAGAGAATCAGAGCTTGGGAGACAGTGAGTTTCTGTGGGAAGGAGAGGAAGGGAAAGGTACCTCTGAGCTGGTGTAATAAGAAGTTAGATTTTTTTGAGACTTCAGAGATGTGTGAAGAGAAGGATAGTGTGGAATCAAAGATGACCCGAGGTTCTTTGCTTCGCAGGTAGGGGCAGGAGGAGGGCCGAGGGAGGCAGGCCAGAGAGTAAGGGGGAAGGATGGAGAAGTTGTGCCGATGAAGAGGATCTCAGTTTTATTTGCATTTAAACAGAGATAGTTGGCGGCACACCAGTTTTGAATGGCGATTAGACAGTAGGAGGGGGAGGAAGAGGCAGAGGGAAGCCTGAAAATGAGTTGTTTGTCATCAGCATAGCATTGGAAGTTTGAGCAGAAGATAGAAATGCTATAGGCAAGGGTTGCCAAGAATTGGTTGAAAAGCCAGGGTGACAGATTAGACCCCCTGGGGAACACCACAGGTAGAGAAGGAGATGGAGGAGAGGAAGGATCCAAGTTGTACCTGGGAAGGTCGATCAGAGAGAAAGGAGGTAAGCCAAGCCAGAGCCCGATCAGTGATGCCAAGGTTGTCACGGAGACGATTGAGCAGGATGGTGTGGTTGACCGTATCGAAGGCGGAGGAGAGATCAAGTAAGATAAGGACAGAGGGAATGTCAGAGTCAAGGTTGGAGAGCAGATCTTCACGGATGTTCAGGAGAGCAGTTTCCGTACTTCTGGAAGCTCTGAAGCCAGACTGGTGGTCATGGAGTGAGCCAACAGAGTCAGAATGAAGGTTGAGATGAGAGATTGCAAGCTTTTCCAGGAGCTTACCCAGAAAGGGGGTGATGGAAATGGGGCGATAGTTAGCTGGACAGGAGGGATCAGCTGAGGGTTTGAGTAGAGGATGCACAATGGAGTATTTCAGAGGGGAGGGGAAAGTAACCAGAGGCAAAGGAGAGGTTGCAGAAGTCTGCAAGGGTGTCAACATGGTCCTTAATGGTTTTAGAGGAACAGGGATGAACCTGTTTTGATGAGGCTTTCATTGATCGGACTTGTCTGGCAACCTCATCTGGGGAGAAAAGAGGAAAGGCGGAGAAAGAGGGAGGAGGGGAATCTGAGGGAGGATCAGCAGGCAGAGGAGGGAAGGGGAGGGGAGAAGGAGAGGAGGAGAGTGTGGACAGGATTTCCTTAGTTTTACAGATGAAGTGTGAGGCTGCAGAAACAGGCTTGAATATGAGCTCGCTTCTTTGTTCGTACAGAGTGGCGATATTGCCTTTGGAGCAGGCGACAGGACATTTTGTCAGGGGATGAGCAAGAGGCCCTCCATTTCCTCTCCACCACCCTACACTTACGTTTAAGTGAAGATAGGTCAGAGTCAAACCAAGTGTTGCACTTAGCTTTGGGCTTAAGGCGGATCCTCATGACAGGGTCAAGAGCATCAAGGGTGGCAGTAATAGAGGAGTCGAGCAGGGAAAGGGTGAGAGTCAGCCTGAAGTGGAGGAGGGGGTGAGAAGGAGGCAGCAAAAGCTTTGACTGACACATGCTTCATTGGTCGGATGTCCGAGAAGGAGGGTGGCAATTTTGGAGCAGGCTTGGCTGGAGGGGAGGAGATGGGGAGAAAATAGGATAGAAGGGAGTGATTGCTCCAGGAGAGAGGAGTGATGAGGGGGGCAGAAAGGGGGAGGCCAGAGGAGATCAAGACATCAAGTGTATGGCTGGCAGAGTGAGTAGGGCAGGAGGGAACGATAGAGAGGGAGAGTGAATCGCAGAGGTCGCGAAAGAGTGTAGATGGAGAAAAGGGAGAATCAAGATGGATGTTGAGATCCCCAAGGAGGACGAGTTGAGAGAATCAGTCTCCTCTGGTAACTCCCTGACTCAGATTAAATTACAAACTAATAACCATAGTACTAATACATCTGTGGTTATCCATCACCCTGATATTTTATTAGGAGTGACATTACAAGCAATGAATCTTGCAATTCAGACGTTTGGCAATATTTTTCAGGCTTCTGAGCAAAAATTAAAGACTCAAGGTGAAATCTTGCAAAAAATACTCCTCTGGCAAAATTCTAAAACCCTAAATATGGAATTGGCAGCCATTACGAAATATACAAAATCCATTCTTAAAACTTCCATCTCATCTGTAGCATGTCAAACAGATGTCATGTTAATCTGTGAACAAGCCCGGAATCCTATTGCTCAAGTTGATGCTCATAAAGAGACTCATATCCAGTCCCTTGTATTAAGGAAATTGTTTATGATATTGCAACAGGCATTGAGAAGATACCCAAAACCAAGACCATAAAGCCTCACCTAGCTAGCATTGAGAACAGTTGTTCGGTAAACAACAAGATACATTTCACAATCTTTACACCAGGGGCTCAGGAGAAAAAAGTTAAGAAAGCGAATCGAACTAGATTATCAAAAAACCAAGAAGCTCTGAAGAATATAGGGAAAGCTTCTTCAAAACAATTTTTCAAAGCTATCTCGTTACCAAAGGGAAATGTTGTGATAGCCTCTCAAGCAAATAAGCAAAAATACCCACTTCAATTGCAGGTTAGAAGAAATGGAGGTGCTACTTTTATTCCAGCTCAGGACATGAGATATCCACCTCTGGATGACCTAATGGATGAAATAAGTAATCATGACACTCTATAGTCTAATCTTCCAAGAGAAGACCGTGTGATGCTTGGAAAGGTTTCTTTTCAATCAAAACACACAGTGGTGGTTAACGACTCTACACAGAGTGCATATAGAACAGAAATTCGGAAAGCAGTGGATGCCTACATGGCAGGGATCATGCCACTGGCTCTTGCTTTCCCGATAAATAATATCCCCCAACCTGAGTTGACAAAGCCCAGGCACCATATCTAGTGAGAAAGAACAGGAGGCAGTAGTGGGACAAAGTAGCCAGATGATGAGCACAGTTGCGCACGAGAATCCCCAAGCATTACATACATTACATTCATCGAAGGACTCAACCATTTCTCAGCCTTTGAAACCCCAGCCTGTGGCTTCAAGCATTCAACAACCACAGGTTGGCACCAACTCTGTTGTAGGATCCACTGATATGTCTGGAGCCATTATGAGACTAATTGAGAGTGCGTTGAACAATCTACATACCCAAAATGTACAAAAAACACAAACTGAATCGAGCAGCAAAATGAAAGGTTCTGGTGTGAAGAAAGTAATCCGACCTGTTAGGGCTCCCCCGGCTGCGCACTCATTAGTTTTGGCATGTAGATTCTCACCGCTCACTCAATAGGATTTGAACCGGCGAGCAGTGATGGCCATATTCTCTGAGGTACAATAATTGGAGGATATTTTATCCTCTGATCTAACATTAGTTGAATTTACCAGTAAGGAGCATTGGAACTCTAAGAATCTGGATACAATCTCGAGTAGTCCTGAACTTAATATGGCAAGCGAAAGATGCACTACACAAATTGGGTTTCACATTGGCATTAGAACCTAGAATGGGACCCGACAATTCTCCGAACATTGAACAAAGAGTCCATTTAAAACAAAACCATATGGCAACTAAGAAGGAAAAGAAAACCCAACAGAGTGATGCATCTTGCAATTGTCAATACAAGTTCAAGCACAATTAACTAAGTGTGGAGGCAGGCGTAGGCCATCTGGCTCTATTTATAACTGCCATGGGTCCCCTTCCCCCCCCAGTGCCAAGGCCTTTTTTGGTGATTTTTGTATTTCGCCATGCAATGCCTTCTAACGTTTTCTGTCTCATTAACCCCTTAAGTTCCAGGGACGCGGTATCTCGTCCTTGGCAATTGGGAGGTAATCCCAAGGACGAGATACCTCGCCCTTGGCACTTAAGAGGTTAAGTTGGAACACAAGAGAATTTAAACATCTGATCAATAATGATGAAAGTAGCATAAGTAAATTTGATATAGTCTTCCTCCAAGAGACTTGACTTAACATTCCTCCAATTTGGGACAATCCCAAGATTCATTTAAATCCTGCTTTAAAACCTGTATTAGGTAGACCAACCTCTGGCTTGCTAACAGCTGTAAAGTTGGGGAAGGGTTTGACATCTAAATCTTGGGTAGCGCCAAATAAATATGTTACTGGTGAAAGTCCTATGTTTAAAGGAAGAGTATGCTATTCTAAACGTATACTGGAATCCGGTTGCATTGTCTGATGTATTTTTCAGAGATTTAAATACCCTCCTGGATCTGGTAGTAGAAGATCAAAATGTTCAATGTCTGGTGTTAGCTGGAGACTTAAATTTAAACTGTATGGCCAAAACAGATCATCACCATAAAGAGAGATACTTGAGATGGAATGCATTGGTTAACACCAGGGGCCTACATATGCTTAATGGAGCTTTTGCTTCCAACATTCCACCAGCACCGACATGGCACAAGGCGGAGAGCACATCGATAATAGATTACATTTATGTCAATTCTGCATTGTGGTCTCCCATGAAGAGCTTTTGTGTCATGAAATCGGAAATGAGTGATCATAACATCTTGACTGCCGAGTGGGGGGCCTGGGTGGCAAAGGAGGCTAATCAAACAAACTCTGAGCAAGGCTGCCGGTGGTAATCGGCTCTGATGGACAGAGAATGACCTGGTGCCTTTCAATCAATTGCACCAGGTCGTGAGCTTTTTCTTTTGAGGGGTGAAATGAAATTTTCTTGCGGTGCACGTTAACCATTTTTTAGGAAGTGGTAGGTTAAACACATTCATAGACTAAGGCGAGTGTTGTTTGTAATTGATTCTAGGCACCTGATGCTTAGAGTGAATCCTTCTATCGACTAGATAAGTGAAGAGCAAGAATTGATTTTGCTATTGAGTTTGAAGATATTTACCTCTTCTGACTGTTGGTTCAGGTATATTATTTATTGTATACCGTTCTACCCTTTTGGTGATTAGAGATTGGCTGGGTTGATTAATCTGACCCAAGAAGCCTAGTAAGTAATGTAGATGTCTCTTTATGTACCCTTAGATATAGGAGTCTGATTTGTAGAGGATTGAATAAGACCTACCTGAAGCGCAAGTTAAATTCCCGCCCCTGAAGAATGTCCAGTTACCTGCAACATATAGGACATAAACTTATATAAATTGGGCATGTTCAACACAGTGGAGAATAAGAGTAATTAAGTTGCCACTGGAGTTTTGTGATCAAGTATTTTGTGACTTTGATTTTGTGAGGTGGAATAATTTTACTGTGTATATTATGTCGTATTTACATGTTTTTTAAATGTTTGTATTACTTGTGCTGGAAAAGAAAATAATATGAATTAAAAATGATATTTCAGTTGACATTGCTTGTTCTTGAGTACATAGTACGCAGCCCATATCTGCTAAGTGGCTGTGTTCAACCCTTGAATGATAGAAACAATTCTTATTTTCAAACCTGCACCCAGCTGTACAAATAGCCATAGTGCAATATTTACAAATCATTTTACCTTGTTTAAAAGAATGTTAGTATTGTGGATGGTTTTGCATTGTATAATCCTTTTGTGCATTAGCTCCCAGGCGTTATTCTCTATTCTTTTTTTTTATTTTCTATCTTTTAACTTTGCGTTTATGTGTATTAGGAATGATATGCTCATATTGTGACTTCCTTTTTGTATAAATGTAATGAAAATATGTAAATGAGAATTTAAGGAAAAGAAAAAAATATTTGAAAAGTTAATTCAACTAAAACAAATAAACATTTTTTAAAACTTCTGCACTCTTACATATGGTGTCAGAGTGGGATCTGACCTGATTGACACAACCAGGGATGATCTCTCCCCCCCCCTCCCTCAGTTTACCAAACTTAATGACAGAGCACCCCAAACCTTCAGTGGCCACTTCGGAATCAACTGGATTTGACTTGTCCAGTACGAAATATCATATTATAGAAAACAGAGAATAACAACTTATACCTGCTGGTCTAGTCTTAACAGCTCCTAATGGTACCTATATTAAGTTGACATCTATGTTGGGGTTGGGCTGGAAATATGGTTTGGATGTTCTGCGTGGGGTGGTGCACCCTCATTATAGGGGAGATGTTTGAATCCTACTTCAAAATATGAAAGACAATTTTATCACATTAAGATCGGAGAGAAGATTGTGCACGGGATATTAGAAAACAATCTTACCTGACCTGCTAGAAGTCTCTCACCAAGATCAAACTAATAGAGGAGCAAAGCAGACATAAAAAGGGAACCTGAGGCACAAACACCCACACCACCCGACGAAACAAATAATAATGGATCTAGCCTTTGCTCAGCGGCACCTCAGTGCAACAACCCCATATTAGCTGAAGCCTTCATAAAAGTTGTACCGGAAGAAGAGGGAAGGAAGGAAGATGGTTCATTCTTTTTCCTCAGACAGGGGTTATTGTATAGGGGAGACACAACCTTGGAGGGTATTGTATGATCCCAAAACATTGTCCCAAAAAGTAATTTTAGGGTAGTATTGGAGATCGGCCATGCACACCTCACTTCGGGGCACTTAGGGGCAGCTAAGACCCAGGGGCAATTGTTAAGTAGATTCTACTGGCCAGAGATTTTCGGGGATATAAAAAAACATTGTAGCAACATATTTCCCGTGTCAGAAGATGACCCAACATATTCCCCCTCCAGCCCCACTTCAACCCACACCCATCATAGATATACCTTTCTCCCACATAGGGGTAGATCCTGTAGGGACTCTTGAACAATCCCGAATTGGAAATAAGTACATAAGATGCTTTGAATGCCTGTACATCATCCCCAGATGGACGAACTCGTTGAGTGGTTTAATAAGACCCTCAAAACCATCCTCAGAAAGCTTGTGGAAACGGACGGAAGGGACTGGGATGTAATGGTCCCTTGGGCTCTCTTTGCGATTAGAAAGGCCCCACCTAGCATCCTTGGGTTTTTCATCATTTGAACTTCTATATGAACGTGATCAAGGGAGGTATTGGATATGCTCAGACAGACCTGGCAAGAGAGGACGCTGCATTACCTTTGTCCCAGACAGCACCGAGAATAAAAACACATGAAGATTGTCCGGGACCTAGTCCATTCTCAGTTGGCCAAAATACAGGAACATCACAAGGGGCTGTACGATTGGAAAGCAGTAACCCGTTCTTTTTCCATCAGGCAAAAGGTTTTAGTCCTCCCTATGTCCAAAAATGAATTATCTTCTTGATGGCATGGTTGATATGAGATCTTAGAAGAGACTGGCCCATGCAATTATAGAGTATCCCAACCGGATAGAAGCTTCAAGTCCCAGATCTACCTTTTTAACACCTTAAAAGAATGGAAGGAAGATCCAGTAGAGTATTCTTCCATAGTGATGGCCAATTTATTAGCTGTAGAGGTGCCCCAACAACATAGTATTCAAGACCTCTTAAAATTGTTTCCGGACGTTTTTAGTAAGAACCAGGCAGAGTGAAGGGCATATATCACTACATTTGCACTAACCTTGGAAAAGTGGTGAATTTAAAACCATATATAATCTTAAAGTTGTTAATGGATGTTGTGTATACAATTCTATCTTCACCTATAGCATCCCAGAGGCTGGAAAAGAAATAGTCTTCCAAGAGGTGGAGAAAATGCTAGCAGCCGACATAATAGAGCCCTCTCAGAGTCCATGGTCTTCGCCAATCGTATTGGTGGCCAAACCAGATCAATCGTGGAGATTCAGCATGGACTATCAAAAATGGAATGCTGTTTCCCAGTTCGACAACTATACCATGCCCAGGATCAATGACCTGCTTAAGCAATCTGAGGGTGTACCAACTTCTTTTTCTCCCCATCATCCGCTCCCCATTGTGGCCAGTGAAAGGACATCGCTATTGGATGCCAGTCCTGAGGTTGGATATGTGAGGGATGATCACCTGGGTGTGGGAGACATGGGCAGAGAGAGACAGAGAGGACCCCACAAAGTAAACATGGTGTCCCTCTTTCGCTGCTGATCCTAAAAACTCACCTGTTTAATCCTTTATGGGTTTTTGGTAGCCTTGCTCCTATTTTTCTCAATATTAGGGAGAAAAATATTCCCCAGGCACACCTCACAAACCACTTTAGGACCGGGACAAGGAAGAGAACTATGGAGGTAGACCCGTGGAATAATCAGGCATGTCCCCATAAGAGAGACTTCCAAGGTCAGACAAGGGTACGCAATGGCCCACGCCTGGGTCCTATCAACCACTTGGACAGGGGTCAGAAAACCCATCAAAATCAGAAGGGGGTTTGATTGCCTGGAGTGAGCAAAATTGACTGGGAAGCCGGAGAGTGCTAGGAAGGAGTGGATTGGTTTGGAGCTGTGCCGAGCAAGATCGAGAAAAGGATTCCCAGGTAAAAACTGATTGAGAAAGTGTCTTGTTCTTCTGAGGTCCCTCCTGGTCAGAGCATGTTGCAGAGGCTGAGAGGCAGTGACGCTTCCCCCACCTTGCAGGACTCCAGAAGCCTGTGCAGTGCTGTGAGTATCTACTAACGAGAGAAAGGCAGTACAGTGTACCCCCAACACCGGAGAGCAAGCAGGGCTCGCTGAAGCAGACCATGGAACAAAACTGGCGCTGAGCCGAGAAGCCCAAAGTAGTTGTCGTACCATACCGGTGATTGTAGAAAAGGGAGCACTCTTATCGGGGCACTCTGGGGATGGGAACCACAGAAAACCAGAGAAATGGTTTAAAAGCCAGGGAACACATGAAAATACCATTTTGAATACTGTGCATGTTGGAATAAAGCACTTTTGAGTTAATAATGTGGCAATCACTGTATACCTTGAGAGTGATACAGAACAGGAGAAATTAAGAAGAGAGAATTGATACCAATTGTTACTAACACAGCCAGTAAAGCACCCGGGGGTAGGGGGGTACATGACCAGTGTTGTTATAACTTGAAGAAAACAAATGTGGGCAACAAACCATTCAATGTGTGGTGAAAGAATTAAGTGAAATTAAGGAACTATAAGAGAGGAAAACTTGGTTGGTGAAGGAAGCCAACCAGGGACACCATTACCTATATTTGGTGGGCCGTGCAATCCGACAACTGCTCCTAGACCGTGTGACACCTGCAAGCATTTGTTATGTTATATAGTCTTATACAGTGCACGTACGTCCGAGGGCATCTTGGCACTGAGGAGAGAGAGGTAGGGCAGACACAAATTAAATTAAAAGAGAAGAGTTTTCTTCAGGGCTCGCTGGAAGGCCAGGTGATCAGAGGTCGCACAAAGTGACCATGACAGCTGGTTCCATGCTTTTGCGGCTGTCACAGAAAAGGCACGACCGCCGGTCCAAATCCATCTACCACGGGGGACTGATAGTAATAAAGCAGCCGGAGACCGAAGGGGGCGAGCATGAACATAATGAACAAATGTTTCCTGAAGATATTCAGCTCCTACCTTGTAGAAGGCTCTGTGTACTAGGCACATAGATTTAAACAGGATCAGTTTTTCAATAGGAAGCCAGTGTAGTTGTTTCAGGAGCAGTGACATATGAGTGCGAGCCGGAGGGTGCATGACTACACTGCTGCTGCATTCTGAAGCATTTGAATGCAATCTATCAGATAGCGTGGTTGGCCGTACTACAGCAAGTTACAATAGTCAGCCGTACTAAGAACCAACGCTGCTACCACAGAGGCATGAAACTGACCAAGAATGAAGGGGAGATCCTTCCGCAAAGAGCACAATTTAAAATGACCGGATTTGGAGACTGCACCAACATGCTCATTCATAGCCGGAGACGATGAAAACTTAACCCCCAGATTTTTCAATGCAGGGTATGGAGACGAAACTGTTACTCGCCACCAGTTGGACTGGCCGGGGCGTTGAACAGACGGAGTACTTAATGGGCAGGAAACTTCAGTCATTGCTGATAATTGCCTTAAAAAGGACACTTCAGGCCGGACTACCTCACTTGAGGCAGCACTTTATGATAATGGTGTACAAATAAGACAGGCAGGTTGGTGTATTACCCAAAAGAGCAGGGAAAACCACGCCGCCACACCAAGCTGCAAAGAAAAGGCACATATGTTATACCCGGATATGCACAAAAATAACTAGAGGTCTAGGATAGAGGTAGGTACCTGAAAAGGACTTGGCAGCTAGTCTTAAGACAGGAGTCTAGAGAAAGGAAAAGAAGGTAGAGGCTTTACCAATTGAAGTCCTATTCAGATGGGCAACAGTTGTTGAAATTAAGTCCACAAAGAACACGACGACAGTATAAAATAATAAACAGGATGATTAGTAAAGGGCAACTCCCCGGACGGCACGAGGGTCGCAACTAAGGCAGGGGATGGTGCAAGGAATTCAGCACAACGACCAGCTTGCACGTGTGATAAACCAGGAAGTTCTTTAGTCTCTAGCAGGTTTCCTCAATAGATAGAAAATAATGAAATAAGGCAGTGAACACAAAGGTACAGTTGTTGAGACTTCTTACCGAGGATAAGAGGGATAATAGCTCTCTTAGCAGACACCAGGAAGTGGCTTACACTGGTGAATTCCAACCGGAGCGTCAAGGGTGTTCAGGCGGAGCAAAAACAATACGTGCAACGGAATGCACGGCCATACGTATGTACCTGTGGCAGGAAACAGTAGCAACTTCGGATAGCCTTGCGGAGGTGAATTCAATGGCAATTCCAGGGATCAGACTAAAGAAGGTTGGATAACGTTCCGTGGTCGGAGTCAGGCAGGCAGATCCAATGGCCGACAAGGAGCGCGCAATTACGAGGTTGGGGGACAATTCCGGAGTCAAGAATAGGAGAAGATCCAAAACACATGAATGACGGTGAGAAACAACAAACGCTAATTAGAAGCACCGAGCTTCGTATCACGTGAGCTTTTATGGAGAAGAGGGCGTGAGCTGCCTACGCGTGTTGATTCGCTGGGATGCGCCTGAGTCAGCTGATCGAGGAGGCACCACACGGGCTTGCGACGTGGTTTTCCCAGCAACCGCCAACAAAGCCAGAACGGGGAAGTGAGGAAAGATACCCAATCGTTTAGACGACGGATACGATGCAGACCGAGGTGCACGGACTGGAGCCTGGGTGTAACAGCATCCGCCCCCAAAGAGAGCGGCAACCCCCTGAAAGTGTGGAAATCCCGCAAAAGGTCAGGTGAGTGGATGTGAGACAATGGTTCCCAAGTCCTCTCTTCCGGGCTGTAGCCCTTCCAATCAACCAAATAATACAAAGAACCCCTAGAGACCTTAACATTCAGGATACGGGCCACCTCGAATTCTTCCTCCCCATCCACCAGAACAGGAGCGGGTCAGGACTGCAGACGGGTGTCAGGCGAACAAGGTTTCAACAGGGAAACATGGAACACCGGGTGTACACGCCAAGAGGTAGGCAAAGATAGGCGCACCACCACCTGATTGATCACAGCCAAAACCTTAAATGGACCCACAAAACGAGACCTCCTATCGGGAATGTGCAAATGATGTGAGGACAACCACACAGACATGCCTACACGATTATGTTGGAACCGGGGTGCGATGGGCATCTGCAAACCTCTTCGACCGCACCTGGGCACATAACAAATAAGAACGTACATCCCAATGTACTTGGTCCATATCTCGTACACAAGCCAGTGCTGCCGGGTTGTCAATAGGCAATGTGGGATCCAGTGGCAGTGAGCGGGGTGATAACCATACAGGGCATAAAATGGAGAGAACTTAGTTGCCGAATGCATAGAGTTGTTGTAGGCGAATTCAGCCTGAGGCAAGGCGGTCAACCAAGTAAGCTGATATTGTAGGCATAACCAGCGTAAATACTCCTCCATAGTGGAATTAGTACGTTCCATTAGCCCACTGGTCTGCGGATGGTATGATGATGAGTACCTGCCGTCAACAAGCAAGGAAGCAGCAAGGGCCCTCCAAAAATGAGAGGGAAACTGGGAACCCCTGTCGGATATCAGGACCGAAGGCAGGCCAAAACGTTTGAAGATGTTGACCACAACCAATTCAGCTAAAGCAGGAGCAGTCGGGAGACCCACACAGGGAATGAAGATGACGTATCTGGTGAAATAATCGATAACAACAAGGATGGTGTCGAAACCTTGATTTTAGGCAATTCAACAAAATCCATGGCCACCATCTGCCATGGTTTATAGGGAACCGGAAGTGGGTGTATCAACCCCATAGGTTTCGATCTGGAAGACTTACATTGGGCACAAATAGAGCAAGTGGCCAAATGGTCAATAACGTCTCGGGTCATGGAAGGCCACCAGGACCATCTACGCAGGGACTCAATAGTTTTTTTGTTGACAAGGATGCGCTGCTACCACAGAATCATGAGCCGATTCAAGAACAAGAGTGCGGGCCTGGCCAGGCGGTACATATATCCTTCCCCTGAAATAAGGTAGGCCATGAAGGACTTCAAGCTCATAATCAGCAATAGTAGTTGGATTAGAATTAACCCATTCCTCCAACAGAGCGCGCAATGACGGCTGAACAGCGCAACCACATACCACATTGTCCTGAAATAAAGGAGTCGGTTCAGCCCTGATCTGTGGGGCACCCGTTTGTAAGCGAGACAAAGCCTCAGCAGCGATCTGAAGGCATGCAGGACGATAGGTAATAGAAAAATGGAACTGCGGAAAGAACAAATGCCATTGGGCCTGTCGTGCGGTAAGGCATTTCATTGACTTGAAAGCCAAGAGGCTTCTGTGATCGGAATATACAGTAATGGAGTGTTTGGCCCCCAACAGGTGGTGTCTCCGTTCGACAAACGCCTCTTTGATGGCTAGCAGTTCCCTTTCTGTGATTGCATAATTCTGTTCATATGCCGTGAGTTTCCTTGAAAAAAAAGCTACCGGATGAATATCCCCAGAATGGGGACAGGGCTGCGACAGAATAGCACCAATAGCGAAACCTGATGCATCTGCTTCCACAACGAAAGGCAGATCAGGGTTGGGATGCTGGAGAACAGGTGCTGTAGTAAAAGCCGCTTTCAGCCCTTCAAATGCCATTTGAGCCTTTTCTGACCATGCAAAAGGGATCTTGGAGCTAGTCAGGTCCGTAAGTGGGGCTGCCAAGGAAGAAAAGGAATAGACAAAGCGCAGATAAAAATTTGCAAATCCTAGGAAGGATAGTAGAGTCTTGACTGAATTCGGGACTGGCCATTCTAATACTGCCTTCACTTTTGAGGAACTCATTCGGATACCCTGGCTGGTGATATCGAACCCAAGGAATTCGACTTTGTGGGTGTGAAACACACTTCTCCAGCTTGACAAAGAGCCGATTATCTCAGAGTCGTTGGAGAACCGTAGAGACGTGTTTTATATGCTCTGTGATAGAAGGACAATATATTAAAATGTCGTCCAAGTATATAACCACAAATTGATCGAGGATGTCATGGAACACTTTGTTCATGAACGCTTGGAACGTAGCTAGAGCGTTGCAGAGTCCAAAAGGCATCACAAGGTATTCGTAGAGGCCAAAGCGGGTTTTAAAAGCGGTCATCAATTTGTCTCTGCTTCTTATGCGCACCGAATTATACGCCCCATGCAAGTCTAGTTTGGAGAAATATGTAGACTGTCCCAGTTGATCAAATAACACTGAGATCAAAGGAAGGGGATACTGATTCTTAACAGTCACAGAGTTAAGAGCCCTGTAGTCAATACAGGGACTAAGGTCCCCTTCTTTTTTAGGTACGAAAAACAGAGGCGAGGCTGCCGGAGAATTAGATTGACGGATGAAGCCCATGGCCAAGGTTTTGTCCAAATACTCTTTGAGTACCTTGTCCTCCTGTAGAGACAACGAATAGACTCTGCCTGACGGTATTTTAGCCCCTGGAATCAGCTCAATAGGGCAGTCATAAATACGATGAGGCGGAAGGGTCTCAGCCATCTTTTTGTCGAAAACATCAGAAAAAGAGGAATATTCACTAGGTATCTGTGTAATGGAGTTGGCTGATAGCGCCCAGATGGATGCCGAAAGAGTCGCCAACTATCAACTGGGGGGGTTAGAGGCGACTTCATGTGCAGTTAAACACTTACCATTACAAAATGCAGAAGGAAATTGAAAAACCCCAAACACCAATCAATATGAGGGTTATGCAACTGTAATTCCCAGAATTATTCTATAGGCTGGTGCTTTAATAACATCAAAAGCTATTACCTCTGAGTGTCCATCTGCTGTGCTCATAGTTAAAGGCTCAGTTTGCTGTACCACCAATCCGGAGACCAATGCTGAGCCATCAACAGCACTAACCGACTCAGGTTGGGGTTTTGCCGCTAAGGCCACCCCGAATGACTTGGCTAAGTCCGGGTCAATGTAATTACCCGTGGCTCCAGAGTCAATGGCCATGGAAGCAGAAAAGGATGAACCCGAAGCCTTCGAGAATGTGGCTGACAAGTGAAACAACGAAGGAGGGCTGGCAATTATTGAGTCCAAAGCAGACTTTCCCGACAAAGGGACTCTATCTATTGTCGGGACCTGGCGTTTCCCGCCTTCCTCTTAGGTTTCTTGGTACAGTCTGGTAGTAAATGGTCTGCTGATCCGCAATACATACAGAGATTGTTCTTTCTGCGGTGTTCCCGTTGAGCGGGAGTTAAAGGGCCCCTAAAGATTCCGATCTGCATAGGTTCCGGGGTGGACTGAACTGAAGGTACAGAGTCCAGGACCAAAGGGGGCATCACAGGTCTCTTTTCACCCTTCCTTTCCACTCTAAGAGCGTCAATTGGGAGACAAATCCAAAAGTTCACCAAAAACCGTAAGAACCACTGGAACTGTGGAAAGAGTGTCCTTTGGACTCTCGGAGGAGCCTGAGAAACTTCGAAAGAAAAACCGCAGCGTTTTCAAACACAATAACGCTGTATTTATGTTTGCGGTCGCTTCAAAAGCGACCGCAAACATAAATGCAACGTTTTTAAAGCTGCGGTTTTATTTCTAAGTTTTCCGGGCTCCTCCAGCCCGGAAAACTTAGAAAAAAAAACACAGCTAGTGCTTATTTTTTTAAAAAAATAAATAGCACTTACCGAAATTCAGCTGCAGCTTTCCTGCTCTGGTCTCCGGTCCCAGTCCTCCGCGTACAGCACCAATGAAGGAAAAGCCACCCAGCGGTAGCTTTCGTTTACTACAGCTGGCTGGCTTTTCCTTCACTAGTGCCGCAAAAGCAAAAGCCAGCACAGGCGGGCATCCATTTCACAAAATGGATGCGCCCATGTGCTTGCTTTTGCGAATTTTGAGCTTGAATAGCTCAACATTTTACATAGGAAGTTTTTAAAAAAAAGTGCTAGTATTTTTTTTTTAATGTTGCCTATCTATTTTTTAAATAAAATTTTTAGCTGGACTACCCCTTTAATTCCTCTGAGATGCCTTGGTAGAAAACTGACGATTTCTTTTCTTCAGGCCAATCGGTTTCAGCAGTCAGCTGATTGAACCGAGCCAAATAGGAGAGGAGGATGGTAGAACCCTGCCTGAGTTTGAGGAGTTCAAGATCAGAAGCTTGAGTGGTATAGCGGGTATCGAACACTCTACTCATGGCTGTGAGGAGAGCATCGCAATTGTAAAAAACATGGCTATTAGACTCTAAAAGAGGACTAGCCCAGGCAGCCGCTGTGCCCCCCCAAGTGTGACAGTACAAAAGCAGCCTTGGTGGTGGACGTAGGGAAAGAGGAAGGCCGGCACAGTAGTTTGCACTGATTAATGAATGGGCGATATTGCTTTGGATGCCCTGTAAAGAGCTCTGGAGGAGCAAGGGGAAATTGGGTAGAGACCACTACGGAAGGAGGGTCTTGGCTAGGAGGGGGAAACCCCGAACCGGAAGTAGAAGCACCAGTTGCTCCTGCTCCCTCTGAGGTAGATGACATTACTATGGCCTGTAATTCATCCACCCTCTGACGAAGAGAGTCCTGAGCCGCAACCATATCGGTCCTTAGGTCAGACATCATCTGCATCAACTGGGCTAAGGTTTCCGAGGGTTCCATTGGTACCCGTTATATTCCGTGGCTTCTAATTCTGTTACTCACCACCAGTTGGACTGGCCAGGGCGTTGAACAGACAGAGTACTCAATGGGCAGGAAACTTCAGTCAATGCTGATAATTGCCCTAAAAGGACACCTCAGACCGGACTACTTCACTTGAGGCAGCTCTTTATGATAATGGACCACCTTGACTGTACAAATAAGACAGGCAGGTTGGTGTATTACCCAAAAGAGCGGGGAAAACCACGCCACCACACCAGGCTGCAAAGAAAAGGCACATATGTTATACAGGGATATGCACAAGAATAACTGGGTCTAGGATAGAGGTAGGTACCTAAAAAGGACTTGGCAGCTAGTCTTAAGAGAGGAGTCTAGAGAAAGGAAAAGAAGGTAGAGGCTTTAACAATTGAAGTTCTATGCAGATGGGCAGAAGAAAGAAGAAATAGAGATGGCCTTACCGCCACAGTTGTTGAAATTAAGTCCACAAAGAACACAACAACAGTATAAAATAATAAACAGGATGGCTGGTAAAGGATAACTCCTCCGACGGCACGAGGGTCGCAACTAGGGCTGGGATGGTGCAAGGAATTCAGCACAGCGTCCAGCTTGCACGTGTGATAAATCAGTCAAGTTCTTTAGTCTCTAGCAGGTTTCCTCAATAGATAGAAAATAATGAAATAAGGCAGTGAACACAAAAGAACAGTTGTTGAGACTTCTTACAGAGGATAACAGGGATAATAGCTCTCTTAGCAGACAACAGGAAGTGGCTGACACTGATGAATTCCAACCGGAGCGTCAAGGGTGTTCAGGCGGAGCAAAAACAATACATGCAACGGAATGCACGGCCACGCGTATGTACCTGTGGCAGGAAACAGTAGCAAGTTTGGATAGCCTTGCAGAGGTGAATTCAATGGCAATTCCAGGGATCAGACTAAAGAAGGTTGGATAACGTTCCGTGGTCGGAGTCAGGCAGGCAGATCCAATGGCCGACAAGGAGCGCGCAATTACGAGGTCGAGGGACAATTCCCGAGTCAAGAATAGGAGAAGATCCAAAACACATGAATGGCAGTGAGAAACAACAAACGCTAATTAGGAGCACCGAGCTTCGTGTCACATGAGTTTTTATGGAGAAGAGGGTGTGAGCTGCCTACGCACGTTGATTTGCTGGGGCACGCCTGAGTCAGCTGATCGAGGAGGCGCCGTACAGGCCTGCAACATGGTTTCCCCAGCAACCGCCAACGCTGCCAGAACGGGGAAGCAAGGAAAGATACCCGATTCTTTAGGCGACGGATACGATGCAGACCGGGGTGCATGGACCGGAGCCTGGGTCTAACAGAAACAGACCAAGAGAAGCTGCCAGAAATCAGGAGTGCAGTAAGTGAGAGGACTAGTTGTTCCGACTACCAGGACCTCTGTTTTGCTGCCATAGAGTTTTAGTGAGTCGTTTGCCATCCAGGCACCCAAGTCTTCTAGACAACTCCTGAGCCCGGCCGCGGTTTCACGCTGGGAATGATCCAATCGAACCAGGATCTGCGTGTCATCTGCATAGGAATAGAAGCGGAAGACATGCAACATAATAAAATGGAGACGGTGGCGAATATAAATGTTAAAAAGGATTGGTGACAGCGCGGATCCCTGCGGAACTCGTCAAAACAACGCGATAGATTATTCAGAGCAAAAAGGTGGCAGGAAGATCCCTTTGATATTATTTCA
Organism: Ambystoma mexicanum; assembly: GCF_040938575.1. Lineage (NCBI taxonomy): Eukaryota > Metazoa > Chordata > Amphibia > Caudata > Ambystomatidae > Ambystoma > Ambystoma mexicanum. Next base: position 1,096,747,598 of record NC_090924.1, read on the forward strand.
TATACTAAAAGAAATATTTCTTTAAGATCATTCCTTTTTGAACACTTATGGTTTAATTAAGATCCCTACATATTATTAGAGTTTAGAGGTGGGGGTAAGGATAGGTTTTGGACACAGACGGACATTTGATTTGTACTTCCTAACGCAGACTACCATTAGTTTTGTTAGGTAGGGAAATCCCACCTTAGCATAGGGTAAGGAAGGCCTTTGACCAGCCTTGTTACAGAGAATTATCTGTTTAGGCTGAATTTCCTAACCTAGTGAGTCCCCCAGCAGCTTTGCTGGATTTTTGGGGTTTATTTTTTTCTCCTGCCAAGAGTGAGACTCTTTTACCCTCACTCTTGGGCATGATATGAGTGTGTTTCTTTGAATCTAGATGTGTTTAATGGGCTATGGGGTCTTTTACTCCATAGGGCTTCATGTGTTTTTGTGATGTGTGTTACACAGCACCCTCAGTGCAGTGACACAGGGGTGTCATAGTGACCCCCCAGTATAGACTCCATACCCTGGGACTGACTACTGTCTCCCAGGGCATGTAAAGTCACCATTGACTTTACTAGTCTTAAATTCTGAACAGAACCAGTACAAACCATCATATTGTGGACGTACTGGCTGGGGCAATTCAATTGCCCCAGGGTCTGTTAGTCGAGGGGGCACATCTCCGTCCCCCCTGATCGAGTTTTGGCTGGTGGCAGTGGATACTACTTTTTATATTCAACCGTGAATATTTTCCTATGGGATTTCCCATTGTTTTAGGCTACTATCTTTATTTAATTATTTACGGTAGCCTCGAACATACCGCCGGTTTATTTAATTAATATTAATCCTACGGTTGGTATTTTTTGCCAAAACTTGATTCAAAAATGGCATTTGTGTTCTCTTTTGTGACTCCAACCCAAGTCGAGCCCTTTGTTCCACATTTTGGCGGGCTTCTCCACAGAAGCCCTCCAAAGTGGTGCCACTCTGTCTGGGGTACTTAGGAGGCGTGGAGGGGGATTTAGGCACCCTGGACTGGGTTGCCTAGGCAACTCAAGTCACACTCCGTCCTGATTGGCCCAAGTGGTGAGCCGGCCGGCTCACCACTTAGCATGTTTGAGTGACAGCTAGGCTGAATGAATGGGGGTTTTCTGCATAAAATCAGGGCTTTGGGGACTGGAACTTCAGAAGTCGCCACAGGACCTAAGAATCCGACGAGGGAGAAGCTGAGCCGACATGCCACGACACCACCACCGGTGGAGCCCTGCTGGACCACCTCACCACTTTTCCCAACGACAGAGGAGATCTCCCGCCGGAGAGTCTTCTTCCTTTGACTGGTGGGGATAACCAGTTTCACCGTCTTTTCGCCTTCCCGACATACCTCGTGGCTGCCTTGCCTGTGCCAAGCACCCCGGCAACCGGGATACCACGTTTTACCACGACCGCGAAACAAAGGTACCACCTTTAACCGGAAAACTCCACGACTGGTTTCTTCCCTGGTAGTGCAACAACCTTCATCTTTCCTCCTAGTCGAGATCTTCTCTTCCCCTGGACAACGACGCAACTTGCACCCACTGCCAGGAACAACTTCCACCGCTGAGGATCCTTCCCACTTAAGGTACCGTGTCCCGCCTGGCTTCCCTTGCTACCGACTGTACGGGGTAGATTTAGCCCCCCGGCTTTCGAACCTGGGTTAGCCTGGGACACCCTGGCTAAACTTTCTAAACTCCTTTTGAACTCTCTGCAAGACTTTCTAAGCCTAGAGTAACTGTGTGATCGTGGGCGCATTTGTGCTCTGCTCTCTCTCAGAGTGGGCCCAGCCTTTGGTCTTTGGCTCACCAGTGACTTTTGCTCTTCTGCCTTGCTAACCGTGTTCCTGAACCTTAGAGTGGTGTACCTTTCCATATTCTGTCTTTTTCCCTCCCTTTCTCACAAACTTATTGGAGTGCCATCTAGTTGCATTTTGTTTTTCGTAGTCGAAAAGGGACGTCGACAAGGCGTGTCTGAAATACTATCCCTATAGTGACGTGCGTTGTACCCACAATCCCTCACGCGTCGAGGTCCCTCTGTTTGTATTTTTCTGCCCTGAGGGAGCCTTCTAGACGCGAGTGAGTACAGAAAAGAGAGATATAAAAGGAAGTCTATGTTCCTTCCATCCGAGCGGGGAGGAAGGGTGGGCGCATGTGAATCTAAGCAGATACAACCATCAGAAATGCTTTTACGCTAAGTAATGCATTGTCTTCTGATGTTTGTTAATCTGCTTAGAATCACATGCTGTGCATAGACTAGCGAGCAGTACCCGGAGTTGGCGGTGGATTATGAGAAGGAACAGTAGAGAAAAGATGTCTTAATACTGCCTGTCCCACCTGGGAGTCAGATCTGGAGTGTGCATCTAGACAGTAGTGTTTTGTAAAGGTGTGCACAGAACTCCAGGTAGCCGCTTTGCAGATGGACTCAAGGGGAACATTTGCAATGAATGCTATGGACGCCCCCGTGCCTCGAGTAGAGTGTGCTCTTGGCTTAAAGGGCAGTTCTCTCTTAGCAAGAGTATAGCAGAGAGTGATGCATTGAACAATCCATCTAGAAATAGTGGACTTTGAAACTGCATCCCCTTCTCTTCCTGCTGCCAACGAGACGAAGAACTGATTAGTCTTCCTCAGTGGTCTGGTTCTTTCCATGTAGAACATGACCGCTCTGCGCACATCTAGTGTGTGCAGAGTTTTTTCTCCCAAGTTGGAAGGATTTTGAAAGAACGTTGGCAGTTCTATAGACTGGTTTACGTGGAATTTCCAGTTGAATTTCGGAGCAAACCTTGGGTGCGTGCGTAGAACCACCTTATCTCTGTGAACTCTGTAACGAAGGGGTCTAGAACAGAAAGAGCCTGTAGTTCACTTACTCTCCTGATGGAGGTGATAGCTATTAAAAAAGCAGTCTTAAGAGTGAGGTCTTTAAGAGATGCTTTGTGCATGGGTTTGAAAGGTGAGCCCATGAGTCTGGTAAGTACCACGTTAAGGTCCCATCCGGGAGCTGGGTCAGCTATTGGGGGGTGTATTCTCTTTATTCCCTCCATGAAGGCCTTTATAACAGGGATCTTCCACCACAACACCTTGAGTTGGGAAGTGGTGTATGCAGAAAGTGCCGCTAGGTGGACTTTAATGGAATTGAACACTAGACCTGAATCCAATAAGTGGGTCAGGTATAGAACAATATGTGTGGGAGAGCAGTCAATCGGGTTGATGCTTTTTCCTCTGCACCAGATGACAAATCTCTTCCACTTGCTAGAATAGCAGTGGCGAGTGTTAGGTTTTCTGGCTTCCCTGAGGATGTCCATGCATCTCTGCGGGAGCTGTAGATGTCCGAATTCTATGATCTCAGGAGCCAAGCTGCTAAGTTCATGTTCTGGGGGCATGGATGCAGAGTCCTGCCCTTGTCTTGTGACAGCATGTTGTACGGGCAGGGGAGTTTCACTGGGGGAGATAGAGACATCTCCATCAAGTGAGCGAACCATGGCTGTCGGGCCCACATTGGGGCCACCAGTATCATGGTCACTTGTTCCTGGTGCATCTTGTGCACCACCTTGTTGAGAAGGGGAGTCGGGGGAAAAGCGTAAACAAATTTCCCTGACCATTGCATCGACAGACCGTTCCCCTTGGATTGGTTCTGGGGGTACCTGGAGGCGTAACTTAGGCATTGTGAGTTCTCCAGGGTTGCGAATAGGTCTATTTCTGGGAATCCCCATTGTGTGAAGACGTCGAAGACGATGTCTTCGTGCAGTCGCCATTCGTACTCTTCGGGCAGGGGGAAATCTCTGCTGAGTTTGTCTGCCAGCAGATTGAGTTCCCCTGGTACATGTTGTGACAGTAGGAACATGTTTTGGTTGGGAGCCCACTTCCATATATTTTGGGCCAGTTTGGACAGTCCTGGAGAGTGGGTGCCCCCCTGCTTGTTGATGTAGTACATGGCTGTGGTGCTGTCTGTAAGGACCAACACAGTCTTGCCTTGTAGGTGTTCCTGGAAGGCTTTTAGCACCTTGAACACAGCTAGTAGCTCCAGTAGATTTATGTGTTTGGATGCTACGTTCGGAGTCCACACTCCGTGAGCAGTCTGATGGGATAGGTGAGCCCCCCATCCTGTGAGGGATGCGTCTGTGGTCAGAGTGGCTTCCGCCGCGGGTGTGGCAGAGGGTTTCCCTCTTTCCAGGTTTTCCTTTGTCCACCACCGTAGCGAGAGAATCAAGGCCTGCGAGACCACCACTAGATCGTCCCATAGTCCGCTGGCCTGACACCACTGGCTGTTGAGCCACTCTTGCATAGGGCGCATGCGCAGGCCGCGTGAGGTACCAAATAAATACACAACGCCATCATGCCTAGCAAGCGCATTGCTTTGCGTACCGTCACCTCTCGACCGGTCACATATTGAGGGATCTGAAACAGCATGTTTTGGACCCTCTCGTTGGAGGGGAAGACGAGGCCGTCCTTTGTTTGAATTAGAGCCCCTAGGAATTGTTTGATTTGGCTGGGGTCTAGGCTGGACTTCTTTTCGTTGATGGAGAAGCCAAACTGGAACAAAAGGTCTACAGTCTTTTGGGTATTGGAGAAGCATGTTTCGTAAGAATCCCCTGTTATGAGCCAGTCGTCGAGGTAAGGGTAAACTGGGATGGACAACCTGCGCAGGTGGGCCGCTGCCACTGCCAGTACCTTCGTGAATACCCTTGGTGCTGATGCTATGCCGAAGGGTAGCACTCTGAACTGGTAGTGTTTGCCCTCTATCATGAACCTGAGGTATCTTCTGTGCGCTGGTAACATTAAAATATGAAAGTATGCATCTTTCATGTCCAATGTTGTCATGTAATCTCCCTGTGATAGCAGTGGGATCACTTCCTGTAAGGTCACCATACGAAACTTCTGGGGTTTGATAAACTTGTTAGCTGGGCGCAGATCTAATACAGGGCGCATGGTTAGATCCTTTTTGGGTACAAGGAAGTACACTGAATAAATACCTTCCGTTACCTGAGATAGAGGCACGACCTCTATGGCTCCTTTTTCCAGCAGTTGTTGTACTTCTTGGAGAAGGATGGCAAGGTGTTCCGGTGTCATGCGTCGTCCCCTCGGGGGTCTGTATGTTGGGGAACTGTTGAATTCGATGCAGTATCCGTGGGCTACGGTGGAAAGTACCCAGCGGTCTGACGTTATTCCCTCCCATGCTGGAAGAAAGGATGTTATCCGGCCCCCGACCGGTGTTGCATGGGAGGGGACGCGAATCTTCGCGTCACTTGGTGTTGTTGGGGGCTTGGGAGCCTCTGGGGGTGGACCCCCGACCTCTCCCTTTGCCCCGGCGCTGGCCTCTTTGGCTGTACTGCCCACTATTGGTCTGGTAATTGGTGGCAGGGTACTGTTGCTGCTGATTCTGCTGTTGGCGTTGGCCACGAAAAAAGCGTTTGTTGCCATAGCCGCGTCTGGTAGTGGGCTTAGAGATCTGGTCAAGAGTTTTGATAGTATCGAACTCTTTTTTAGCCATCTCCAGAGCCTCATCCACCGCTTTCCCGAAGAGGTTTGAGTCTTCAACAGGTTTATTTATTAATGACGCCTGTGTCTCCGGTTTGAACCCTGAGTTGCGCAGCCATATATGGCGTTTTAGGAGTATTCCCTGAACCAGGGAACGTCCCGCTGTCTCTGCAGCATCCAGAGAGTTCTTTACAATACTCTGGTTGACCTGGGTTCCTTCGCCAATAGTTGATAGCAGGCGTGTACGTAGTGGTTCCGGCGCTTCTTCGGTGTCTTTACGCAGTTTGGCCCACTGCGCGTCCGCGTACCTAGCTAGCAAAGAATTGTTGTTCGCAATTCTTGCCGAAAAGGCAGCCGAGGATGTGACTCTCTTTGCAAGGGCATATAACCTCTTGCCCTCCTTGTCAGGTGGTGCCTCTCTGGTGGACAGCCGCACCCCTGCCCTCTTCCTTGTATTAGTTAATACAAGAGAATCCGGAATGGAATGCCCCTGATGTACAGCAGATCTGAGGGTGAAGGAGTGAAAAGTTTTTCAATTCTTGGATTAACTCCTCTGATTAGTGCGGGTGTGGATAGCGAAGGGATGATTCTTCTCTTCACTGAAGCGAGGAGGGGAATGGTCTGGCTGACCGGGGGTTTCTCCTTAATTACTCTTTCCACAAAGTCTATTTCAGGAGAGATCTCCCCAGTGTCCAGTTCGAAATGTGCTGCTGCTCTGCGCAACAGGGCATTAAATGTGGGCTGATCGTCAATGGGAGACGTGTTTCTAACAGGTGAATTGTCAGGAGGATTTAGGTTCGGGACATCAGTGTCCGAATATACTGATGGGGATTGCCAGGGATGAGAAGGTCCTTCTTCTGGATTTTCTCAGAAGCCTTCTCCTACCATGTCTGGGCTGTCTTCCAGACCTTCCTCCTGGTTCTGTCCCTCTTCATCGTCCACAAATTTATCCTCCTCCTCCAAGTATTGTTCCTCACCAGTGAGGTCATACACAGTATGGAAATCTGAGGCTGTGTCCTGCTGGGGATTGAATAGTCTCGGATATTTGGCCCTGGGGTCCTCCTGAGGCCCCTCTCTTGTTCTCTTGAGAGTAGGAGGGTTCTGGGTCTTCATAAACCTCTCCATGCAGAGATGGAGCCTTTCCATGGTTTCATGGGGTACCCCTGAGCGGTCTAGCGGGGGAAAATTAGTGTCATCTAGCTGAAAACGGCTCGACCTCTCCCACAACGTCGAGGAAAGTGTCCCGTCGCCTTCCGAAAAGACTTCCGTGTGCTGGGGGTCCCCCCGACTGAAGGGGGTAGTCCCTGTCTTTCTTCGGGCTTTTTCGGCGTGTCTTTCGACCTTTGCGTAACGCTCCACGTGTCTTTCCGCGTACGTTTCTGGGCGTCGGCTACAACGATCCTCGCCAAGCTCTCTGTGACTCGTTTGTCAGCGGAGGGCTGTCGTTTCGACGTTACGGGTGTCGATCGTTCTACGGCGGCGTGCGCTCTCTGCTGGTGCGCACCGGCCGATGGTTTGGGGGTGGCGCCCTTATTTGCAGAAAGCCCAGTCGCTGGTCGCGGCTGCGGTTGCGAGAGGGGCTTCGAACCTGAACGGTCCGAGGAGGCCGCCGGTGGAACCTGCGTCTCCTTGGGCACTGATGCTTTCTTCGTCTTCGACGAAGAAGAGCCATGGGTTGTGTGCTTATGTGTGGTATTGTGTGCGTCAGTGTCGCCGGAGTGTTCATCCCCATAAGCAGGGCATGAGCCGAGCCCGTCGGGGCTGGGGACAGACGACGAAGAGCGCGAGCCCTCTTTAGAGGGGTGTGCGACTTCCGTAGCGGAGGTTGTGTTATCACGTTCCTCGTCACTGTCGGTGGTAGCAGCGGCGGGTGAAGAATCGGCCTTCGACATAGCGTAGGCCGCCCACCTCTTGACCCTACGGTCTTTTAGAGTCTTTGGCTTAAGAAGCCGACAAGCCGTGCAACCCTCCTCTTTGTGATCGAGGGGCAAGCAGCGGTTACACCGTGAATGCTTGTCCTTCCAAGTAAACTTGCCCTTGCAAAGCAGGCAAAACCTAAAGGGTGTCCTCTCCATAGCCGAGGCAATAAATCGTGATAACGACCCCAAGGGAAAGGAAGGGGAAAAGGAAAGGCATTCTCAGAAAAGAACCAGAGATGTCCCACGACCCCACTCTCCCTACTGTGTTTGGCCTGCGAGGCCAGGCCACGTGTTCGGCAACGCCGAAGGATCTCCTCCGCTCGTCCCCTCCGTCGAAGATCTTGCTCGGCGGAGACAGCTTCACAACTGCGTCGAGGGAGGGATCGATGTGTTATAATTAAATAGGAAAACGACCAAAGGTCAAGGAGATGAAATCTGCAATGTCTCTCGAGGAGCTCTGTGTAAAGGCGACCAGTAGCTGGGCGGAAAAAAACAATCTGAGGGACCTCGACGCGTGAGGGATTGTGGGTACACCGCACGTCACTATAGGGATAGTATTTCAGACACGCCTTGTCGACGTCCCTTTTCGACTACGAAAAACAAAATGCAATACTCCGCAGTGACCACTGGATGTCGGACCTATGCACAGCATGTGATTCTAAGCAGATTAACAAACATCAGAAACTTTGATACCAAAGCTCTGGTCAGTGTTTGCTTGTATTATTGTATCTGAGTGTCTATTGTGTATACTTTGAATACTGTCTACCTCTTCTTGAGGGAAGTCTGACTGCTCAGCCACAGATACCAGGTAAATCTGGGTGGTACAGACTGCTACCAAGTGGGTTTACTGCCAACACCTGTAGTCTTAAATCTTTTGCAGTGTTCCCTAAGGGAACTGCACAGGTTTCTGCCTAACAAGCCTTATTTTACTTATTAATATACGTTTATAGCCAAAACCTTATCACTGTTGTCTGTGTCCTCTCAATGATGCCTTCACACCTGATTGATCAACTGGGCACAGCCGTTTATATTTCCATGATTGATCTCACCAAAGGCTATTGGCAGGTCCCTCTGAACCCAGAAGACAAGGAAAAGAATGCATTCTCCAACCCTAGAGGACTATTTCAATTTAAAACTGAAAAGATGAGGGGTATTTGAAGCCACATTTTTAACACTCTGCAACCTTGCTGCATAGAGTTAGATTGTGCTTGTACCTCTGTCGCACTTGCTGGAAAGATAGAGGTCCAAGACCCCGCCTCTATATGAATAGTAAATTAGTAGATCCTCCTGCTAACCAAATAGGGCAACCTGTTAAAAATTGTATGTGCCAAATAAAAACTGCAATCCTGGAACAAACAAGGTTTAAGTGTGGTGCACTTTGTGTGCAGGAGGGTCTACTATTTCAATTTAAGGTACTTGCATTTGGCCTTCATGGTGCGCCAGCAACCCTCCAAAGGCTAATATACCAAGTACTAAGACCTTACTCTAGTTTCTGTAGGGCCTATTTGGATGATATCATCCATAGTAAAACCTGGGAGGAACATATGGCCCATCTATACAGGATCATCAAAGCCCTGCAATAGGCCGGGCTAACAGCCAACCCAAAGGTGGCAGGGACAGACGTGGGTAGGAGAGCTGCTTCCCCCACCAGGCCGCAACAGTAGCTGTCAGAGAAGCAAACGCACCTGATCGCATACCGCAACAATGCTTTCAAGCTTTTTTGGAGTTGTGAACTCTGCCCAAGCAGGAACAGCGACTCGCTGGTGAAGGGGATGGGCGGCCGGTCCGCTTGCAGCTTTCGCAATGGACGGCAAACAGCAGAGCAGGCCACTGAGCCGTGAGGGAAGGTAAGCAGTGAATCGGGAGGCTGCACCCCCACAACAGAGCTGCTGACAGGAAGGAGGCAAAGAGCGTAACAGGGATGGACCTCAGTGGCAAGACAGCAGCAGCGCTGGCGGTTGTGCAAGGCAGACAACCCCAGGCAGGGAAGACAGAGTTCAGCAGGCAAACAAGTGGAGGGGGATACTGGGCACCCAGTTACTTGCCTGCGAAAGACCTGGTGACATGGGCGAGGCCAATAGTATCTGCTGGATGCCTCACTAGTAGGTGGGTGCAGCAGCTGAGAAGTGGTCTGACACAGAAGCAGCGGTTGGAGGTAAGGATACATCACCACAGCCCTCATGACCAAGGCACACCTAAGGGGGAAATTAACCCCTGAAGGTAAAGTACAAGAGGGGATAGCAGCGTAGAGGGAGAGGAGGTGGGGGAAGGCAAAGCCCCGTCCAGCAAGGGCACAGTAGCGGCAATGGAAGCAGAGGTATACTCTACCCCCAACAGAGGAGTAGAATGTCACTACAACAATACATGGGACAAATACAAAGTGGAGGCATGCCAACCCTGATCTGTCCCCCGCACAGCGAGGCAGAGTGACCCGAAGTACTCAAGTATGGCGGTTCGCAAAGAGGACTTACAGCAATGATTCAAGGACTTTCAGAATCAATTTATGTTGAATTTTCAGTCCAAATCTACGCAGTTGAAAAAAGAACTGAAGCAGTCACTACAGGAGCTAAGAGTGGACGTAGCAAAGCTGGAGGAGAAAATTGACTTAGCTGAAAAGGCCCTTGAGGAGGTGGAGGACGATACAAAAGAAAGTGATGAGCTCCTAGAACTATCTCCCTCCTTTCCCACAGTCTGGGACTGCAATGTGAGGACTTTGGTAACAGATCTAGGAGATCCAATATCCGAATTAAGAACCTGGCAAAGACTGCAGAAGATAAACAATTAAAGGGTGGGTTGCAACAACTGTTTGCAGTCCTCCTAGATGGAGATCAAGAAGTAATGGTCCATTTGAATAGGATACACAGAGTGGGGCCACAACGGAATGTACCAGGGTCCAGACCTCCTACACTCGAAGATCAATGGAGCACAGGTGCGTGTATTTCAGGATTTGGCTCAAAGCAAGTTCCAAAAAATAAGAGCGATAGGCCTCGTAGTTTGATTCTTGGCTCAGAAAAATGTCAAATAAAAATCAGCAGGAGTCATGAATAGATCAGGAATACAATTCAGACCGGCAGGAAGCCCTGGGATTGGAGAATCAAAGTGTCAAAGAAGTGGATGTAGTGAGTCATAGCTACTGGAAAGATTTTTGGCGTAACGTTGGTCTATGACAAGGGCCTGATGGCCTGGGTTGGGACAGCCCCGTAGCGGGCATGACTTTCTTTTTGTAGGTGGCTCGAGAGCACGAGTGCGATGCAGTTATGGGGGCAGCACAGTGGGGACCACCACACAGTGGGCACCATCAGGAATCCAGGGATGATGTTTTAGCATACTCCTTTAGAGGGTCTCTGGGAGAGTTGGAGGGTCAAAAGCTGTGGACTCTACGTCAAAGCATCCTTAGAAAATCTGTCCCTCCTCAGGCATTGGAGGGGCAGCGGGGATAGGGGGGGTAGAGTGTGGGTAGATATGTTGGTTGTTTGGTTGGCGGGGGTGTTGGGAAGGGGAGACAGGGGGTTGCGGGAGGAACCTCCAGAGGGGTGAAGGCTTGGGTCAGGGGGAGGTGCAGTTGGTGGTACAGTGGTGGAAGGGTGGGGGGAGGTGGTGTAGCAATGGCCCATAAGATCCTCATGCACAATGTGCAGGGTTTGAACACTCCGGTGAAAAAGTCATTTATCAGGACACCCACATTAGAAAACGGGATAAAAGGAAGCTTCAGATTCAAGGGTACTCACTAGTACACCAAGCCCTTGTTGCAAGCTCTTAAGGAAGCACAAAAAACTGATAACAAGACTGTCTGGACAGAAGAAAAAAGGACTAGTTTTAATGAATTGAAAGAGGTCATCTCTACTGCTCCAGTTTTAGCAATACCTGACTACACACAAGGGTTTTGCTTGTTCCCCCATTTCACTGGCCAGATGATGACAGCAGTACTCACCCAAAAAAGCTCAATGGGCCACAAGCCAATGACCTATTACAGCGGGGTGTTATATTCAGTGATGCAGGGCCAGTTCCCTTTGCGAGCAGGCCCTTGCTGTTGCTGCATTCGCGATTGAGAAAAGCTCCACTATTAGCATGGGGTGCTCCATGACACTATGTGGAGCATGCAGTGTTCACCATTTTAGAGCAGTATTGTGTGGCAGGTGTTGCCTCGTTGGGGTGTTTGTAATGACCTGCGGTCTGAAAATAACATCCATTTCTTAAATTAGCTCTTCTAGGAAGTGAATGCATTATTGCCCATAAAGCATCTGATGGTGCACAATTTACCACCCCCCAGGCCAATGGGGTCGTAGAAATGGATAAACAGACTGCTAAAGAGCAAACTCTCGAAGTTGTGCACAACACTGAAGAAGAATTGGGAGCATCGTTTGCCCCTGGCGTTGTTCAGTATGCACACACAGCCCTGCAAGGATCACCATGATGAACCTTACTATGCTTGCCATGTCATTATTATTCCCGAATATATTTTGTGATATAATTGCAAATGCAAGTAAATTCAAACGTTTTAATCGAAAAGCAAAAAGCAATAAGTAAGATGATTAGGTTTGGATGTGATAGAAGATGTGCACCACCCTAAATTGAGCAATAGCTGGTAGAAAGAGCATAGTGTGGAAAAAGAGGGTTAATGGCAGCTGTTACATTTGTTCCTTGATACTGCACATCGGGCCCCCCCCCCAAGATATTAATGCTGCAAGAGGTTCCATTCTTGAAAACTAAATGTTTGATCTATGTAGACTGGGAAAAACCTTTGTGGCATGCAGCATACAACTCACCCTATTGGATCCCGACAAACAACAATGGTCCCGGAATTCCAAGAGCCCACAGTGTTTACAGAGGCCATACATGAGGTTGGAAGGTGTCAAATTTGAGGCAGACAAATGGCAAGAAACTATAATGAGCTGCATGGCAGGAGGCCTCGTAGGATCCGGAGAAGTAGTAGTGCAGAGGGTCAACACTGTATGCAGAGACTGTTGGAATGAGCATGTGGCAAAACTCACATGGATTGAGGTATTAGAAAAACCAGTGAAAGCACAGAAGGCAGAAGAATATGAACAGTGCTTTTGTACGGGCCAACAGCAACAAGAGATTATTCATCCCAGACTTCAACAGACAATTATTGGATTTGCGGGCAGCAGGCATTTCTGCACCTCCCGCCACTATGGAGGGGCACCTGTTGCTGGCCTCATTGCATTCCGCTCTCCTCGTGGTCCCTGAAGAGCACTTGATAGTGGGACCCAACAACAGCACCTGTGATTAATGTCCCTACCACAGCTCTGCTGCAGCAGCCCATATTTCGTATCCTGCCGGAGAGGGAAAAGAAAGAAAAGTGGCAGAGAAAAAGAAGAACCAATTATCTCTCTCAAGACTCATCACAGCTGCTCAAGGAAATACCAGGCCAGTACAGTCTGTATAGCAAGGAAGAGACTTTTTTCACATCACTGTTACTGCCAGGAGTGCAAGCAGCTGCCAATGCCAAGTGGCTTCAGATCAACCGCTGGAAGGTGATACAGTTCGAAAATGACAGAGCAGGGATACAAATCCATAAATATGGAGATGCAGGCGATCCGGTGGATGATCCGGTGGATGACGTTGCAGAATCGCTTTGTGTTGGATTTGCTTACCACGATGGAAGGTGCGGTCTACAAATAAATCAGGGATTCATGCTGTACGTACATACGTACCCAAACTATTCTGACAAGGGGTCCCTTATACACATAATAGATGCCCTGCACACCCTCGGCTCCCAAGGCAAACATAAGCCGGCATCCAGATAAGTGACTAGTTCGATTACCTTTTCTCATGGGCACCATCGTCGATGGGGGCGATCATGAAGATACTGGTACCAATGATGGTGGTCATGTTGGTGATATTCTGCAAATGTCGAATGGGGCTTTGATGCTGCGCCAAAGCCATGCCTAGCAGTGCAATGGTGATGGTTTCAATTAGGGCACATAGCGCTCCTCGCGGTACACAAGACAGCCAGGTACAAATCGATGACTCCAACATACCCTGCAGGGTCACATTAGAGCAGCGGCATCACCCCCCAGGCACTGTCACTATTCCCTCACAAGACCCCGAAAACTATGACGAGCACTGGGTAGATCTTGCAGGAGACAGGGGATGCATTTATATGACGTGTACCCCAGAGCAGTAGGCCCAAGCAGGAGAGAGTTTTCCAACAGTATGCAAAGCATGGGTGCCAAAGAAGGGGACACGGCCGTACAAGGAAGCTGAGAGATTGGAGAGGGAAAGCATAGAGGAAGAGGAGAAGAGGACGGTGGCATGGGAGTTTGTTCATTTAGATTTAACAAAAAGGGGGAATTGTTGGGGAGCGGTGACAATCGTCCCAGGCCCCCAAAAGGTTTTGCATGAGGCGGAGACATAAGAGTCTGATGTAGGAACTCTGGAAGGCCATAGAGGGAATGTGGGGTGTCAATAGAAACAGCCCCTTGGCCAGCTTATTATAGGCTTTCATATTGATTGTGCTGGGAGTGGGACGCCATCTTAGAAAATAGCAGCCATATGAAATCAAGGCCTAGCACCACACTGCAGCTAGGGCAGCAGGTCCAGACCCAGAATAAGGAAATACAAGTGTGCACAAAGGGTTGGATTGTAATCTAGGCAGCAGTGACAAAGACCAAACCCGTGGAGACTCAAACCTTCCATTGTTTCATACTGCTAGCTTTTGTATCTCAGAAGAAATGCACCCTGCAAGTCCATGAGGGGGCAGGGAGCTCCTTGGGAAAAGCTAACCCATGAGAAGGAGAGCATGAGCCTCCGACCTTCACCAGTCCAAACCTTAAGTAATAGTGCCCAGATAACCCATCCCAAGAACCCAGCATTCCAGTGTAACGGTCAATCCCAGATCACCGATCATAAAACAGTTTGTGTGCTAATCCATGACGAAGAGCATAGCAGTAAGGAGAGTTCACCCTACCTGAGGCAATTGTGATTTGTGCTGTGAGGTGCCAGTGAGGGAAAATAACAAATTTAAGCTTGAGTGGGAAGAACTGGAACAGCGCCAGCACGTATGGGATCGAGCAGGGGTTTAGAGTTATTGTGACTTTGAAAGTAGCATTTGCACCCATGTCTGCCGTACCAGGTGCACATTAGGCCATAGATAGGAGATGTGCTGAATTGTTTTTATAATTGGCCATTAGGAGCCTGGCATTTGATGATGTACGAAAAAGGATCTCACGTGGAAAAGAAGGACATGCAAAGCTGGCAACAATGGCCTGGCATCCCCTATGGAGCAAGGAGCCCATGTATGGGGTTGCACAAACCAGCTATGTGGATTTGTAACCTACGTGATGTACTCAGCTGTGATGCTTTTTCCCTTTAAAACCCAATGTTTGTGCTGATTTTGCTAGAGCACTGTGTGGCAGCAGAGTTCTTTGCTAACGAGTACTTGTTTTATGAGAACAAAACTTGTTCTCCTTAAAAGAGGTGTGCTGGGCCTTTGTCCCTAGTGGGTTGTATTGTTTCTGGTGTGAGCGTTGAGGGGCTTCTCTACATATGCCAGCCTGATGCCTAAAGCCACGCCTCTGCCCATGTTCTCCCCTGTGAGCCTTGTTTACCTTGTTTCATCGAAAACGTAGATTCATTGACTTTGTCTAAATGTGAGGAAGAGGAATTGTTGAATCGGACTAAGAGGTCGAATTATTTATACACAGCATCTACGGAAGCCCTTATGAACATTCCTTAATGGTACAGACTGTTCAGTACAACTGAGATGTTCTTTTCATCTCTTTTTTCCCCTGTTGTTCAAGCTCTTGCAAATGTACAGTGGCTCCAGGTCACTCCCTATGAGCTTTTACTGTTTATCAATTCTTCCAAATCAGCTTTCAGTGCTACAAAAGAAGAACTGCAGGCTTGGAGGCTTATGGCTCTTCAAAACAGGCAAACCATCGACCTCCTGACAGCCATGGAGGGAGGGTGTTTGCCAAAAAATAGGGAGCACATGTTGTACCTTCAAACCCACTAATGATTCATCGAGAAAGGAGCAGGAATCACGAATGACACCAAATGCTCATTGTCGTTTGTCCACATGGCAGAACAAAGTAACGTTTTCAATCCTGGCACCAGACTTCTTGAGTACAAATCTTCAACATGCGGATCTGCCTTTAACTAGGTGTGGTACTGCTCTAAATTAAATGAATGTGGGCCCCATGACCTGGTAGCAGATGCCAAATATAAATATAAGCTATGTCTAATAAATGACACCAAAGTTCAGTCTCCTGATGCCTTTGCTCAATTTGCTTTTCTTTTACATTCCATGCCCATAACATCACACGGCCACAGTGTCAGACTGGGGCTAGTCACCACAACCCCACATGACTAGGAAAATGTATGAAAGGGCATCCTCAAAACGCTTCAACAAATACCTTTTTCTCAATATAAAAGAGGACTCCCCAAGACTGAACAAAAGCTTTATTTGTAGGTGTCTCTGTAGGTTTGGCCCTCCTTGGTTCGTGTTTTCACTGGGTTGTATTACACATTTCTGATCAGACAGCCTTGAGGAAAATGGGACTATATGATGCATGTTCATGAGAGTTGGTGCTCAATTTCCTAGCAATCAGCTTTTCAGGCTTGTTATGGAGTCACCACAGGTGATACCTGAATGAAACCTGAATTAAACCTTTAGCGTGTCCCACTTTGTCTCCAGAAGAACAAGTTACTCTCTTACCTGGTAACGCTCTTTCGATGGGATGGCACAGCTGTGGTGTTTACTGTCATAGATATGGAATACGTCGGAGGACCCAATCCCCTCGAAAGAGAGATTGTTGGTTTATAAGACAAACTCCCTATAGGGACCTTTACTATAGTCTTTTCCCACCTTCTATGCAAATCAACAATGCATTTGCTAAAAAAAAGTTTAGTTACCCAAACATAAAGCTTTTTATCATTGATGGTTATTTTATTATATTGCATAATTAATGTTGTTGCTGCTTTTTGAAAATAACTTATACACACAACTTGGTTGAACCAGTTTTAAGTTTCACAACTAAAAATACATGTTTAGCACTTAATATATTACTTACTCAAAAATCTTTCCCAGTTGATCAACATCTGAATTCCCTTGAAATAGTGGCCTACAAATAAAATTGAAAAATGTTAATTGTGCAATTGTTAAAGTGGTTATCGTTTTCTATTTAACAATGTACGATTGTAACACAATATTTACACTATGTCCCATATTTAATATGTTTGGGTTGTTTGTGGGGTTAGCGCCATGTTGTAAAACCCGACCATCATAGAAGCCAGATGTCAGGTGCAGGCTGTAGCCATCTAGAAGCTCCATACCAGTGCAGAGCCTCCCCCCCACTACCAGCAGAGAGACAGTGAGCAGGGCTCTATTTGCATGGGGGCATGTCTCATCCGAATACAGCCCAACCGCTCAAGATTGAAACTCCACCAGTGGATGACACTAAATTGAGATATTACGGAACTGGCAGAGGTTGGGTAAACTTGGTCAAAATACAATTAGAGATCAGCTGTTCTCAATCTTAGCATTTTATTGGCTGTTGCACCAACAGGACCTCTAACGCTAGTGGCGTCGGTAGACCGAATCTGTGGAGACCCATCTCATCCATAGAAAAGGGGTCTAAGTCCTGTTGCCTCAGGTGGGGGTGTTAAGCAGAAACCTGTGCAGTTCCCTTAGGGACCACTGCAAAAGATTTAGGACTACAGGTGTTTGGCAGTAAACCCAATTGGTAGCAATCTGTACCACCCAGATTTACCTGGTAGCTGTGGCTGAGCAGTCAGACTTCTCTCAAGATGAGTTAGGCAGTATATAGAGTATACACAATAGGTACAGAGATACAGTAGCACAAGCAAACACTGACCAGAGCTTTGGTTTAAAAGTATATAATTATTTATTTAAAGACACACTTGTAAATTACACTAGCACACAAAGAGGTAAGTAAATTCAACACACAGTCACTAATATATATATATACAACTCTAATTACTTATTAGACAAGTCTTAGTGAGAAACACCACTTATTTTCAGACAGAGGTGAGCGCTTAACATAAGATGGCACTCTAATAAGTTATAGAAAAAGGGAGGGAAAAGGCAAAGTTATGAAAACACCCAATTTCAATACTTTTCAACCACAGTGAGGCAGGTTAGGCAAAGTCTACTGGATAGTAAGGAAGTTCAAATGCCAGGCCCGCTCTTAGAGAGAGCAAGCGAAATGTGTCCAAGATCACACAGTGGGGTTATGCCCAAAGAGTCTTTGTAGATAGTTCACAAAAGATTGAGATCAAGTCAGGAAAAGTTAGTTAACAGGTCCCAGGCTAGCCCAGGTTAGAAAGTCGAGGATTTACTGTCACCCCGAACGATCTGTCGCAACGGAAGCCAGGCGGGACACAGTACCTGAAAATGGGAAGGACGCTCCAGTGGGGGCAGTTGTTCCTGGTAGCAGGTGCAAGTCAGTGTTTCGTCCAGAGGAAGGGGAGGTCTCGACGTGGAGGAAAGCTGAAGGTCGTTGCACTGCCAGGGAAGAAACCACAGCGGAGTTTCCCGGTTACAAGGTACCACACTTTTCTTCGCGGTAGTGGTAAACCGTGGTATTTCAGTTGCCGGGATGCGTGGCACGGGCAAGGCAGCCACGAGATGGTCCGGGAAGGCGAAAAGACGGGCAAACTGGTTATCCCCACCAGTCAAAGGAAGAAGACTCTCCAGGCTGGAGATCACCTCTGTCGTCGGGAAAAGTGGTGAGACGGTTCAGCAGGGCTCCACCGGTGGTGTCGTCGTTGCAGGTCAGCTCAGCTTCTCCCTCTTCGGATTCTTTAGGTCCTGTGGTGACATCTGAAGTTCCAGTCCCCAAAGCCCTGCTTTTATGCAGAAAACCCCCATTCACTCAGCCTAGCTGTCACTCAAACATGCTAAGTGGTGAGCCGGGCGGCTCACCACTTGGGCCAATCACACAAGAGCGCGACTTGAGTTGCCGAGGCAACTCAGTCCAGGGTGCCTAAACCCCCTCCCACACCCCCTGTGGTACCCAGACAGAGTGGCACCACTTTTGGAGGCTTCTGTGGAGAAGCCTGCCAAAAAGTGGAACAAAGGGCTCGACCTGGGTTGGAGTCACAGAAGCGAACACAAACGCCATTTTGGAACCAAGTTTCGGCAAAAAATACCAACCGGTGAATTTATATTAATTTAATAAACCGGCGGTATGTTCGAGGCTATATTAAAAAGTGGTAGGCCTCGAACAATGGGAAAATCCCATAGGAATATATTCGCGGTCGAATATAAAAAGTAGTATCCACTGCCACCAGCCAAAACTCGGTCGGGGGGGCTGGACAGTGCCCCCTCGAACAACAGACTCCGGGGCAATCGAATTGCCCCGACCAGTACGTCCACAATAGGATGGTTTGTACTGGTTCTGTTCACAATTTGAGACTAGTAAAGCCAATGGTGACTTTACATGCCCTGGGATACAGTAGCCAGTCCCAGGGTATGGAGTCTATGCTTGGGGGTCGCTACAACACCCCTGGGTTACGGCACGGAGGGTGCTGTGTAACCCACACACCAAAAACACATGAAGCCCTATGGGGTAAAGGACCTCATAGCCCATAAAACACATACAAAGTCAAAGGAACACCTCAACACATGTCTAATAGTGGGAGGAAAAGAGTCTCACTCTTAGCAGGAGAAAAAAATAAACCCCAAAAATCCAGCAAAGCTGCTGGGGGACTCAGTAGGTTTGGGAAATTAGCCTTTGCAGAGAATTCTCCCTAACAGGGGGAAATCGCACATCTGGCAGGCCAAGAAAACGGGTGGATGGAAAAAATATGCAGCATAACTTAAGAGTGATTACGTTCTCTTACCCTATTCCATCCGATATCAATACACAAATCGATATGTACTGCATATGTGTGGAACAATTATCAGAATCCCCAAGCAGATGTTTGCCATTAAAAACATGAAATTCGAAATTTTATTGGCTAAAATAATTATTAGGGTAATTTTGGATTTCTTTCATACTGCAGTTGAAAAATAAATAGATTGAAGCCTATTTTAGACACCCAGTTTTTCTTGATGGAGGAACTGAAGTACAGGGAGGTAAAGGGATTGCTTCAAAATCTATGAAAACAGACAATTTAAAAACCTTCATAGAAGTTTGAGTAACTTACTCCAGGTGTAATGTTTTTCAAAGCTATGCCTAGTGTACTAAATATTGCAGATTCACAAACATTTCCCCACTTTGTGTGTGGAAATTAGGTATGGCAAAATTGTGTTAATCACATTGAGGGGAAGAGCTCCTGTTTTACAAAAAAACTAACAGAAAATAACACACTGTTTACACATTTATTTTATTTATTGTGTTTTGGTTTTCGTAAACCTTTTCATAACAATTATACATCTAAGAACGATAAAAAATACAAAAATGATATAACAGAACACTGTATGTAAAAATATAAAGTTAACATTTTGATTAAAAAGTCTGAATATTTCAAGCACTTAAAGGATGAGAATTTTTACTTTGTGACTATTCAATATCAAATCTGCGCACATCAAAAAACAAAGCTAAATCACTTCATTCAAGAACGTCGTTGCCAAAGCTGGAATATCCCCAAGAAGGGTCATAATGTCGACATTTGGATGTAATAAAAAACTATTAAAATAGAAAGTTCTTCTGCATTGTAATGTATAACAATATAAAATTAGATGAGGTAAGGTTCCTGTTTTACAAAGTTATGTTGTCTTGTACCGTGCGCCATTACCACTGGGGCGGTCTCCAGGCGCTGGCATGGCTCTGCAAGAATGATAGGGTAGGTTCAGAACCAGGAGGAACTGGTGTCTGTGTGTGCTGGCTTGCGTGCGAGTTGGTTGTTTACACTGGCTTGTATCCCTAAGGGTAAGACTAATTTCCTCGTTTAATATGTACTAACGTTATGTTGGGCGTTTTTGTGTGTTTCATGTGCCGTTTGCTGGTAGTATAATCGTGCGCATTGGCTTGTTCTATCCGTAAGGGAAAAATCCAGTGTCTTGGTTGTTTGCTATATGCAGGAGAATGTTATGTTGGAGTGTGATTTAGAGCACTTCATGTGTAGTTTGGCTGGTGTTTATGGTTGTATGCCTGGCTTGTTGTGTCCGTAAGGGTAAGGTCCAGTGTCTGGGATTGTTTGTTCTGTGCTGATGTTAGCTAAGTTTGGTGGGTTCCATGTCTTTACGACACCCCAAATAATGACATACTTTAAAAATGACACCTGAATAATGAAAAACATAACTTTTAATTTTTTATTTTGGTCGGCCCCCCCCTAGGCCCCACGTTTCTACTGCCTTTTTACCCTCCCCCCAACTACCACACCCCTTTTAATTCCTTACCCCACCCCATAAATACTTTTACTTTAAAATGCGACTTTTTGACGTTATTTAGGTGTCGTTTAAAAAGTGTGTCGTTATTATTTTTCCATTATAAACACTGGATACCAGTTTGGTACGTGTTTGTGTAGTTAGGCCAGTCCATAGGTGTGTATAGTACTTGTGAGCTATGTAGGAGGGGAAACAGGATGACTAGTACATTGGCTGTTCACAGAATTCTTCCAGGTATGTCCTCAGAGCTCACCCAGCTGCAACTCAATGTTACCCTCCAAGTCTTCCAGCTGTGATACACTGGCTGCCCCCACACCCCTCTATAAGCTCAGAGCACTAGCTACTCCAACACGTTCCTCTAAGTGAAACACATTGGCTGCTCCCATTAGTTCCTATTTGCACAGCAAGAATTATTAGATACAATTGTGCCTCTGCAGGTACGATTCCCAAAATCAATACCAGGGCCATAGAACTCAAGCGTCTGGTAACAATTCAGCCTGAATCTAAGCAACCTCTATCTATATGATCTAGAAGGTGACTTAAGTATACATTTTTGCAGATGAACAGGCAATGGCTGACTCTCCATGTAATGAGCATAAATAAGGGCAACGTCTTTAAATGGACTAATGATTCCTTTCCATCCTGTGCACATAATCTTTTTTTCACACTTCAGGGCAGCTCGATATCCGGTGCGGCCTTAATCTCATTAAGAAACCCTTCACACTCTCTTAAGAACATTGAAACTGGCTTATACACTCTCTCCGTGGTGGATTATCTCAACTTTGACAACAGCAAGTTGCTCCCTTCCTTATTCAGTTTATGAAAAAAAGAGTTAATCTTTTCTATTTATACTGGCACAATCATGACGTTAAGCCAAGTTCTAAAATAATTACTTCTAATGGGATGTGGGGGTCAGAATATTCTACCAGAGCTTCCCCTCCCAGATATCCAACTATTGTTTAATTGACCTAGGCAGCAATTTACATCAAAGCAATACCATTGGTGTAACGTTTGCCTTATACAATTGGATCACAGTTAACAATGAGTAAAAAAAGGAATTTCTGGTGAACTGCCTTCATCTGGGCAATAAACGCTTCCACGTGCATCCTTGAGCGCTCCTTCATTAGGTCAGATGTTTTTGGGGGGCAAATAATTAGCCCAAGTAGATAACTCTATCCACCTGAGGAATAGTTTTGGCCTTCATTGCCCACACAAAGTTTTTTTCTTTTTAAAAAAATGCATTACAAAGATTACGTGATTTGTCAGGGTTAACCAACAACCCATCTTCCTCCAAGTAGTCGCACGTCAGAGTTAGTGCTCTCTGAAGGCCCACTGGAGTGACGTCCTTTAAGGTGAGGTCGTCTGCATAAGACAACCATCCCATCACCAAAGACCCCATTTTAGGTGGAAACAAAGCAGCCTGAGAGAAAGCAAGAATAAGGGCGGACATGTAAAGATTATATAAAATCCGGTAAATACAAAGCTCTTAAGTCCTGTGTCCACTGGCACTTCCCTTGACAATAGCCCCTGCGCATTATGTCCGACTCTTATCCTATTGCCAGAATAAAATCTGATAAGTAGCGTTAACAATCCTTGGGTAATGCCCAAACTATTCAGTTTATGCCAAAGTCGGCCTCTGTTAACCTTATCAAAAGCTGCCGATTGGTCCAGGCTAGACAAATAAAGAGTGAGCTGTTTATTCATCTTGGCATTAGATTTTAAGAGGAAGATGGTAAATCCATAAGTATCAGTGCCGACTTCCTTCCTGAATCCATTTTTGTAGATACTTAGTTTTTGTAGTCTGTTTCCTCTACCTACTGTGATGAATCAAAGGATGGCATCACTCCTTTCTCTTTTTTAGCTTTCCCCTATGTGGCCAGGGGACGCCAGCCGCTACCTGATCGCGACTCTGGGGATGACTACAAGAGCGTGGACCACCTGGGGGGAAGGTGACTCTCGGAAACTCAATGACGCCCTTGGAGGAAACCATATTCCCTTAGCCCCTCATGCCTTAATGGCATGCTGTCATACGTATTCCCCACCCCCATAACGCTAGGATGTTTAAACCCCAAACTCCCATTATGGAAAACATACTACTGACTGGGACTAGGAAGAGGCAGGGAGTAATGAAGTTGATTTGCCGGGAAGCTCAGTATCCACTTCTCCCAGGTAATTCAGAAACCAATTACAAAACAACTGACACAAAGAAGAGTGACCGAGTAATCATGATTACAAGGCTGGGCAGCAAACGCTGCGCTCTAGTTGTTGGGACATGAATGAGCAGATCGGGAAGTTTAAATGTGGGCTGATCACAGCTGGCAGACAGGAGAGAGGCAGGGACGTTATATGGGGGCCGCCAGAGGTCACCCATGCAACCCCTGTGGTCATAGAAGCTACCCCTGGCATAGCGTGGGCACCCCAGTGCCTTGCCCCCCCCCTCTTTATCCAGACCCCTCGTGCCCCCCTCTGTCCCCCCCTACCTCCTGGCATAAGTCATACATCACATGTTGGAGCAAATAATGACACCGACACTTTTTTTAAGATTGGAAGATTAGAATGCCTCAGCAGCTTTATTTTGCATAAAGTCTTGGAGTTATCTTACAGGCGATCCGTAATTCACTGTCACTGATATACTACTATACTACTATATGTGCGGCTACCTAGGGATTCCTTGCCCTTCCCCTTCCCCCCTCCCTCATCGTCCTCGTCCGGTGGACGCCTCAGATTGAGCCCGGCCCTGGCTATCCACCTCTCTCTACCCCGGCCGTTTGTGATTTGATTTCCGCCCGTGTTTCCCTAGGCCCCCTTTTTCTCTAGGTCTTTAGTTGGGAATACCCGACCCCCCCGCTCCTCCCCGGACACTTCCCCCGTGTCCTGGTCTGGGTCTAGCTAAAACCGGCAGCCACGCGGTGCCTCGCTAATGTTCAGGTTCCTATACCGGCACCACCACAAGTGTCCCAACATTACACATATTACATATCCGTAGTTCGGGCCGACACCGCCCTCCGATGCCGGCCACCACTTTCTGCCTGCCTAGTTGGTCATCGCTTTGCGACGTCCATCTAACCTTTTATTTTCCAAACTCTACTCTGTTCCCCCTACATCCCCCCCCGTTGCTGCTGGTACTGGAATCCCAGTCCTATCTAAGCTATGCAACCCCCAGGTCTCCCTTCCGTCTTCCCGAGCCCCCAAGAACTTCCCTGTTCCCTCTCTCCCAAGGCCCCCCCCCCCGGTGAAGCCTTACCCGGTGCCGCCCCCTGCCGGTGTCATATCTCTTCCGGATACCCTGTCCCTCCTTCTTCCTTCCTTTCCCAACTGGCTCCCCCATTCCCCCGGTCCACCCTTTGCTGCGCCCCGCCAGGCCCCCTCTTTCCTGTCCTTTCTGGCCCTCCCTGTCCGGGCTCCCTTTCCCCCCCGATATTCTTCCCTTTCTTGAATCCCCCCTCAACCTCCCCCCACCTCATGCCCCCCCTTCGTGAAGACTTCCCCTTGCTGTAATTTTGTCCCCGTAGCATAACCCCCCCCATATTCTCCTCTTGTTCCCCCCCAACCAGCTTCTCTTGCTGCCCTCTTTGAGTTTGTTGTTCGTCTCCCCCCACCCCCGCAATTTTGGTCTTGGAATTGGCTCCCAAGTCCCCTACATCCCTCCCCTTTTACCCAGGGCCTCCCCCAAGCCTATTGCTCTTGGGGCGCCGTACATCTAAACTCTTGGCTGATCATTCCCCTATAGGTCTGTCAGTGCTTTGTTCGGGGATTGGCCTGTGACTCCTCCAAGACTCTCTGCTGGCTGCGGAGAGTTCCCCCTCCCCAGCTTGCTTGCACAGGGCACTCCCTTTCTTGGTTCCATGGCATTGTGGGTGATAACCTCCGACTTTCCTCCCCCCCCTTCCTGATCCGCGCCCCCTCATACACATCCTGCGTTCTTAAGCGCTGTCATCCATTCTAAGGACATCATGGCGGTGCCCACCTCGGACAGGTGGGTCCTGTCCTCCTCAAAATACCCGAGTACTTTTAAAGTGATGAGGGGATGCCAATCCATACCATCCCCCTGCTTTTTAGGAAACTCCCCATCCGATTGTTCGCTTTCCTCCTTGCTTCCTCTATGGCCCCGTGGCGTAACGCACCCCTCCACTCCTGTCTTGTGATTATCTCGGACCACATCACTTCGCACCCCCTGAAAGTCCTCCCTATCCTGTTTAGTAAGTTTCTTAAAAGTTCTGACAAATCCTTCCTTCCTTTAGTCACCAAATCATTTCCCCCTATATGTAACAAGATAATGTCGGGTGAAGGGTGTTGCTGCGCCGCCTGTTCCAATGTCGCCCATACGGACGTGCCTTTCAAACCACCTTTGGTGATCCAACTAATCTGCGTGTTCCGTAGGCCCAAGTTCCCGTCACAAAACACCATCCGTGCTCTGGCCGCTGCCCGGGCCACGAAGGAGTGGCCCACGACCCATACCCTGTTGGCTTCTGTGTAGACATGATTGGTTGTATTAGCTTGTGTGACCTAGTCGTGCCCCCTTGTCCCATATGCTGCCCCGCCCCCGTACCCCTGGATGCCAACGCATTTACTCCATTAGCGCACATATAATTTGAATTTGTCAGATGTCCATCTCCCTATCCTTTTGACCATGTCCTCCCCCAGCCCTTCCCTGCTCGCTGTTGTCGCTGCGCCTATGCGGAATGAGTGAGTTGAATATTGCCCCGGATCCACACCCGAACTTGCCAGGGCCCCCTCTAAGACTTGCCTGAATTGAAACTGGGTGAGTGGGGTTCCGTCCTTGTGTCGGAACAAATAACCCGGTTCGCCCCCCCTGATTGCAAAATATGCCGTCGTGCTCTCAACTGGACAAAACGCCTCCTGTCCCAATCTGGCCAACACCAGCTCGCTTCCCTTGGCCTTTTGGTCTGTTTTTGATATCCTGATGTTTACTGATATCCCCCCCTAATCTGGCGTACATCTCCCCATAGTAAGGCTCTGAGACTCTGGTCGTTCTTGGCTTTTGCCACTAACTCACTAATCCGTAGGGCCCCAAAAAAGGCCAAAGCAAAGCATGCTTTGAACATAATGCTTTCGTATTGCGAGTAACACACCCTTGTAGTTGCCGTCATGACCTTCTGTAATAATTCAAAATCAATGGTTTCCTCGCTAGAGTTGAAGAGGTTGTTGCCGTGGCCATCCCGCCCCTGCTCCACCCTTTTAATGCAGCTCTAACCAGAAAACCTTTCGTTGGGTCTTGCTGGCCTGCCAGCTGGCTATGAAATGCCACTGCGCTAAGATGTCCCGCCAGCCATGATCTTGATTTTCCCATCCCCTTTGTCCAAAGCACAAAACAGTCCACCCTCTTGGCCATGTTGTCCCCCCCCCAATGTTTGGTGTGCAACAAAAATGTATCATAATTGGCCTTGTATCGATTCCAGGTGCTCCCCGCTAAAGCTCTGGAAGCGAGCTTCCTCATTCCTTGACCCAACTCACTAGCTGCCATAGTTCCTTGTCGAACGGAGTCATGATGGGCTGTGCTTGGCTGTGCGCTTTCCTGAATCGTATCATCTGTGAACGAGAAAGTGCATCAGCCACTGTATTATCCACCCCAGGTACGTGCCGCGCTTTGACGGCTGCATTCATCCCCAGACATTTGCGAACCATATGGCGTAATAGGCACAACGTTGCCGGGCATTTTGCCGAATGCGTGTTCACCGCCTGTACCACTGCCAAATTGTCCGACCACACAACAAGTCGTTTGTTACACAGCTCGTGCGACCAAATGTGCATTGCTGCCACCACTGGGAATAGTTGCAACATGGTGATGTTTTTGCACATCCCCTTCCTCACCCATGCCTTAGGCCAGTCGGCCCGGCACCATTCCTTTCCTAATATTGCCCCGAATCCCACCCTACCTGCCGCATCTGTGAACAGCTGTAACTGTGCGCATGCCGTCCTAGGGGACTTCCATATGCATACCCCATTAAATTCCTTTAGAAAGGCGCGCCACACTTTGAGGTCTTCCCTCACGCCCGCCCCGAGGCGTACCTTATGCCACCCTTTTTCGTGCCTTCCTGTCGCCGCCGCCAGACGTCTAGCAAAAACTCTTCCGGCCGGTATCACTCTGGCGGCAAAATTGAACTTGCCCACCAAAGATTGTATGTTTTTTATAGTTGCCTTCTCCCCTTGCAATGCCCTATCTATGTCGCTAATGAATTCCTCTATCTTCTCTACCGGTAATCTGCATGTCCCTTCAACCGTGTCTATTTCTATCCCTAGGTAGGTTAGCTTGGTGCATGGTCCCTGCGTTTTGACCCCCGCCAGAGGTACTCCCAACTCCTCCGTTAATACCAAGAAATTATTGAGAAGTGCTGCGCAGATATTCGTGCCCCCTCTTCCTATGAACAGGAAATCGTCCAAATAATGCGTTTTCCCCCCCCTGTCCTCCTTTTTATTGAGTGCCCATTCAAGGAAGGAACTAAATGCTTCAAAATATGCGCAAGAGATGCTGCACCCCATTTGCATGCATTTGTCTACGTACACCAGACCCTCAAACTGGAAGCCTAGGAGGAAGAAGCTGTCCGGGTGAACCGGGAGCAACCTAAATGTTGCCTCTATGTCCACCTTCGCCAAGAGCGCCCCTTTTCCCGCTGCCCATGCTAAACTTATGGCCTGGTCGAACGATGCATACGTTACTGAGCAAGCCTCTATGTCCAAACAATCCTTCACTGAGCCTCCTTTGGGGTGCGGCAAGTTATGTATTAGGCAAAACGTCCCAGGTTCCTTCTTCGGTACTATCCCTAAAGGGGAAATGATGAGGTTGCTCAATGGGGGACCCTGGTAAGGTCCTGCTATCCTTCCTAATACAATTTCTTTGTTAATCTTTGCCCTGGCCACATCCGCCCACTCTAAAATAGACAGAGTTATTCGCTGTTCTGGCCCCAATGCGTCCTTGGTAAGGGATGCGGAACCCCTCCACGAACCCCTGGGCTAAAGTGTCCCTCCCTAAGGAAGCCGGGTATTGTCCCAGCCATGTGAGCAGGCGATCAACCTTGATGGGGGAAAACCCCTTGCTATTAAGGCCATTACCCGGCCCCCTCTGGCCCCCCCTTTGTTCCCCCTGCCCCCATCATTACCATTGCTGGCTCTTGTGCCTGCTCCCGGTGCCGTGAGTGCCCTTGCCCCCTCTTCTCTTGATGAACGAATTGTCGAGGCACCTTAAAAGAAAAGTGTTTATTTTAGTATACAGTGTTTGTTTGGACGCGCAACGACCGCATAAATGACATCAATCGACCATTGTCCCAGACGTTCCCTATTGCAGCCCATCCCACCGCTCATTTTGGTTGATCGCTTGCCGCTGGCCTTCCCCTGCACCACCGTGCTGGATGACCGTGGGTCCCACACGCGGAGCAAGCATGTCTGAATTTGCAAGTCGCTCCCCAATTGCATACCCCCTCATTATAAAATCTGCCCCAGTTGGCCTTGATATTGCTTCCGGGAGGGCCGGCTGTACTGTGCCTGTATTACCCCGGACCGGTTGCGGCCCCATGTTATTGCCCATGCTGTCATTTCGATCCTCCCCTCCCTTGGTGCCACCGGTCTGGGGGCCGTACTTGCGCTGTTTAACCCTGCCCCCACTGCCGAGGAGCGTCCACCCCCTGCCTCTGCCCAGGGATTGATGCGCCCTCCCGCCAACATGATTGTCCCATCTGCTTGCTCTATTGTCCCACTGGAAGACTCCAGCCAGTCCTCGACTGACTTATGATTTCATTTTAGTTTGGGATCATGTTCCATTCGTAAAGGAAATCGCTGGTCTCTCAAAAACCATTCATTCCCACCCTGTTGATTATATTCATGTATAACACATGCCCTGTATGCCATCAGGTGTGGACCCAGGTCGGGGTCCTTTTGATTAAGTGTCTGGGACAATATCTTAAATGCTGCGAGCCAATTTTCCAGGGTTTCTGCCGGCCTCACCCTTTTTCTGTCCTTGGCTAATTCCTTCCACCACCTGTTCCCCGCAGTGTGTCATTGCCCTTTGTTTCGTGCTCCAAGAGAGATGTCAATGAACTTGCCCTCCCAAATTTCTTGTTTCACCCACTCTGGCAGAAGCCATGCTGAGTAATTGCCCCCTGTTGCTGGTGGTAATTTGGTATTTGTGCCCTCTACCCCGGTGCTGGAAGTGCCGCTGTTTGCTGGGGTGCTGCTTATTGCCCCGTCTTCTCCCCCCCCCTGCCAGACCTTGCTTGCTCCCGTAGTGGTTGCCCCAGGTGCCTTGTTTGCTATGGGGGCTGATGCGGCCGTTGCCCCTTGCGCTGCCAATACTGCCCTTACGATTTTTTGGATAAATTCCGACTCACCCTCACTGCCCACAGGCACACTGCCTGGTACCGACCCGGCCCCCTGGTCAGGCGATGTTATCCCTTTCGGTTGGGCCTTAGGCGGCGGGGCGAGAGGCTGTGCCGGCGTTGGCACATTTGGCGCGGTTGCGGGTGGTGCCGGTGTCGCCCCCAACCTCGGTTTTAAAGCTGCCAGTTCTTCCTCCAAGTCCCTTTTTGTCTTTTTTACGTGTGGGCCCCCACTTGTTTTTGCCGTACGCTTCCGGGGGGCCCCCCCTCCTGACCCCCACCCGCAGGTGGGTTCTCGTGGCCCCCCCGCCCCTTCGCCACTTGTCGTATCCTTGTTTTCCGGCACGGTTTTGCCCCCCTCTGGATTGCTTCCCGGGATGGCGACTATGTTGGTGATTGTCGGGCCCCCCATCCTTGCCATGGCCGCCTGCCACCCTAAGACCTCAGTGAGGGCTAGAAATTCAGCCCAAGATTGTGCGTCCATTCCTCGCCCTGTGTTTGATGGTCCGGCCGCTTCCTCCAATGTCTGGCCGTCTTCGGATAGCACGAGCTCTACCACCTCCAGGCCGGTGTTAACTGCGCTTGCCTGTACCGACATGTTGACCTATGTAAAACAAATGTTTGGGTCACTGTGGAGTACATAAAACTTGTTTTAGCTGTGCCACAATGTGCCCTGCATGTCCCTTGCCGCCGTTTATGTACCAGCTACCCCCTTATGACCCTTTATCACCCATCCCGCGATCTGTCGGTATCTGTACCCATTCTCTTCCTTATTGTACAACACCCACGCCACTTTATACCGTGCCACCGCTACCCAAGGAGGTAATGGTACTGGTGCCCCCTTTAATTACCACACCAACGCGGCCCCTCACCCACAGTAATTGACCCTGGTCGCCCACAGAAGTTGTACCTTGAACCAACCCCACAAAAGCTCTTGTGCAATGTAAACTTCGAATTTTTCACATTTATAGAGTACCTCATAGTTTATACGGAAGGTCATGTTTGGCCTCCCGGAGGAAAACAAGTGTAATTTACACTTGGGTAATCGTGTAAGGAAATGAGGGGCTGGGCCCTCTGATAACTCTTGCAGTATCCCGCACGATTGAGTGGGGGAGCGCAGCACAGCGCAGGCCAGCAGCTGTGCCGGCGTGGACGCCCACCCACCCCTCTCAACCCCGCAAACTTCGCCCCGTGCCATCGCGCCAACCCATGACGCCACGGACACCTTGCCCCCCCCCCCCACGCACCTCGAACCATAGCAGTGTGGCGCAGCGGGCCACGCGGGAAACTCGCAAATACAACCCTTCACCAACCCCTCCCCACAACTGCGTGACGCTGAGGGCCCAACCATCCCAATTGGCATCCGTATGGCGCCATAAACCCTCCGGTATCTGAGCGCTGCATATCGTCACCCACGTTGCGTGGTGCACGTTGAAACGCTGCGCTTGGCCCTCCCGGGACTCGAATCTGCTTCGACATGCTCTGCAAACCTAACCTTATCAGCATGCTGCATTCGATAATATTATGGCGACATACACGCAAGGGGCCCATGCTATCCCCGGAGCATGGTGCGGCGGCCAAACAAAGAAGACACTTTCCCCACTCTATCCCGCCCCTCGTGTCCCCTCCCCTTGACGGGACATGGCACGGCGGCCCAACCAAAGAACCCCTCATAGATTTAAATGCCAGCAGTATTTACATGCACGCAAGGGGGGAGGATATGTGCATAAATATGTGGAACAGAGGTAACGGGTGGTTTGCATTTTTTGGAAACAAATATGCCCGCTTTGACTCAAACCCAACCGACGCCCCCGATGCTCCCCCTCCCTGCCCCCGCCCGCCCTCGTATAACACAGCTATCCAGCTTGCGCACTGAAAACATTACACATTGCATGGCGATACGACCAGACCCGCGAGCAATAGCCTACAACCATAACTTGCCCTGCGTGATACAGGCGGGCATTGTTAAGACCTTTATAATCCATCAACAATTGTAATTGCAACCCAATGGCGCGGGGAAGGTAAAGAAGCAGGTCCTGTCGGGATCCACATCACAATCTCCTTTTTAGGCAGGCGCTCCAAGCATACCCCCTTCCCTAACCACCCCGACCAACTGCGTGATGCCCCGTGCCTGAGCAACCTAAATGTGTAAAATTTTTGTGTGGCGCTTTACGCCCTCCGGTATCTGAACGCTGCATATTATTACCCACGTTGCATGGTGCGTGTGATATGATAGGGGGAGTTCCCGTTATGGTGCTCAAGGACCTCGGCATCTAGATGGCCCCGCCACCCCCCTCAAGTCATGCAGAGCACAGCAATCCTCCGGGCCACTCCCCTGCAGGGCCCCCTGGCACCTCCAGCGAAACCCAGCGAGGGCACCCCAACTCGTCGACACCGCGCGTCACCCACCCGCAATTCAACAACACACAAAATAGGCAGCTCCAAAACAGGAGAGAGTTTTCCCTCCTTTTCCTCTCTCTTTACTTGGTCCAGAAACGGCAGGCATTGTGTACAGGGCTGGCGCTTCCAAGGTTGACTCCAGGCCACAGCCAAAACGCACATCAGCACATGGGGTCGAAACAACAGCGTCCTGTGCCGGCTGCTCCCAGCCCCAGAGAAAAGCCACAACGGCGCTGGAGAAGAAAGAGGACCCCGCTCCAGAGAGCCCACACCACGGCACCTCTAGACCCCTCCGCGCCTCGCAATGGCTGCGAGAATACAGCACACAATGGCCCATCTCCCTCAAGCTCGGCGGCAAACAAAGCACCCTGGACCACTGGCCGGAGCCAAGGCCGACCGCCGCCAAGCCCACGCGAAGGTGGGCAAAACCGACACACGAGACGGCCACACCTGGACAACCAACTGCCTCATCCCCAACCCAAACACTCTGCAACTCTCCACGCCCACTCCACTCCACTCCCAGAATCCACCGAGCAAACATGCTTGGTGGCCACGACATGCCTCTGCCACGGCAAATGAAACGAGCACCAAGCCCAGTCCGCACTGCATGCTCAAAATCACGTGCCCACACAATGCCCGAATCACCATCCCAGACACATCGGTCGCACACCTACATTCAGTGGTCATTCTTATAGTCTCCCAATACTCTTTGATTTTATGTAAAGGCGCCGGGAAGCCATTTGGTGCTAGTTGCAGGCCCCAAAAGTTGTAGACCCCAAAAACCACGGTAACCGTGTATGGGTTTAAAATTACCATAAAGCAACCTGCCATGCCATTCCCTTACCTCCTACAGCAAATGACAACAAAATAGACATCCAACCACCGCACGATAGCGGAAATCTGGATCAAAGCGCCTGCGCCCGGCTGCCGCCGCCATGCACCTCCCCCGCCTCGGGGTGCTTCTGCTGCCTCGCGTCCACCGCACGCCCCACGAGCATTACAGATGGCCGGAAAGGTCACAGTGCACGACTGATAGCATCCACTTGGAAAGCAGCGAGAGGAAACAAGGCCAGTAGTCCAACCCCGGTCAGACTGTCATTAGCGCGCCAAAGCATTCGCTGGCTGCATGTTTCGGCACGCAAACAGTTTAAGGAACTCTGTAAGAGCCATTGTGCCCTCCCGGGCCTCGACAGGCTCTGCACATATGCCAGAGCGGACGCTCTAATCGCCGTGCTATGGCGAGACGCGGTCCCGAAAACACGCTAAACACGTCATAACAGCGCCACACCTCGCATACCCACGGAACCGTCCTTTTCGAGACGACACCCCCCACCAGCCACTACCCCCGCCCGCTTGAACACGATACCCTTCCAGGCCATATTTAACGCTAGCGCCACGCCGCCCACCCCGGGCCTCTACCCCCCCCCCATGCTACCCCCAACGAACCTCGTGTAATCTTGGCTGCAAGTGGAACCGAATCCCTGCAACGACAGGAACTCCCGAGGTCGATCCGTCTTCAACTCCTGGAACACGCTCGGAACGGACTGCGATGCGACGACGCCCGATGCCGACGACGCCCGAGGAGCAGGATGCCGAATGCCCGGTGAAAACAAAACGAAACGGAGCTCCAGTGAGGCGGGAAACCGAGGGAGAATGTGTGATTGTTCTCACAAGCCTGTGCCTTTATGGGCTGGCTTCTCCCCGGTTTCCCGTCCCCACCCCTCTGGTTTCGCGCGCTTCAGGGGGGCGGGCTCCATCTTTCTTCCTTCCTTCCTTCCTTCCTTCCTTCCTTCCTTCCTTCCTTCCTTCCTTCCTTCCTTCCTTCCTTCCTTCCTTCCTTCCTTCCTTCCTTCCTTCCTTCCTTCCTTCCTTCCTTCCTTCCTTCCTTCCTTCCTTCCTTCCTTCCTTCCTTCCTTCCTTCCTTCCTTCCTTCCTTCCTTCCTTCCTTCCTTCCTTCCTTCCTTCCTTCCTTCCTTCCTTCCTTCCTTCCTTCCTTCCTTCCTTCCTTCCTTCCTTCCTTCCTTCCTTCCTTCCTTCCTTCCTTCCTTCCTTCCTTCCTTCCTTCCTTCCTTCCTTCCTTCCTTCCTTCCTTCCTTCCTTCCTTCCTTCCTTCCTTCCTTCCTTCCTTCCTTCCTTCCTTCCTTCCTTCCTTCCTTCCTTCCTTCCTTCCTTCCTTCCTTCCTTCCTTCCTTCCTTCCTTCCTTCCTTCCTTCCTTCCTTCCTTCCTTCCTTCCTTCCTTCCTTCCTTCCTTCCTTCCTTCCTTC
The DNA here is from genome assembly GCF_040938575.1 of Ambystoma mexicanum. Lineage (NCBI taxonomy): Eukaryota > Metazoa > Chordata > Amphibia > Caudata > Ambystomatidae > Ambystoma > Ambystoma mexicanum. The sequence continues at coordinate 1,096,781,310 of NC_090924.1, forward strand.
CTTCCTTCCTTCCTTCCTTCCTTCCTTCCTTCCTTCCTTCCTTCCTTCCTTCCTTCCTTCCTTCCTTCCTTCCTTCCTTCCTTCCTTCCTTCCTTCCTTCCTTCCTTCCTTCCTTCCTTCCTTCCTTCCTTCCTTCCTTCCTTCCTTCCTTCCTTCCTTCCTTCCTTCCTTCCTTCCTTCCTTCCTTCCTTCCTTCCTTCCTTCCTTCCTTCCTTCCTTCCTTCCTTCCTTCCTTCCTTCCTTCCTTCCTTCCTTCCTTCCTTCCTTCCTTCCTTCCTTCCTTCCTTCCTTCCTTCCCACAGGTGCTGTGTGTGTCCTATTCATTTTCTGTAATTTCATGTCACGGTCTGCCATTTGGCAGGCTGCAATGACCTTGTAATTTGGAGCATGATGAAACTGTTAGCCAATAACTAAATTGCTATACAGTATGTTTAGAAGCAGCGGGAGCAAACACATATTTGCGCCCTGGCGAATGCCAATATGTAATTACAAGAATATTAGATTTTTGAAATAACTGTCATACATTTAAATATAAGGAGGTACCTATACCTATACCTAAACCAGATGGCCTTGTTTTCCAATTCTATGGCAAGACAGGAGGCTCATATTATGCATTCCAATCTTTACTCTGAACCACATCAGCAAAGAATAAAAACTTTGTAAAACGAAATTTTTTCTCCAATAACATAACGTTATAACAATGCCATGGGAATCATCCCAGTCAAACATGGTGGGCAGGTCATGCCCTGGAGGTAGCCAATGGGGAGCGACCCAGTCCCCATATAAGTCCATTCCTTTAGCAACTCCCCCTCTTTCTTTGCTGCTGACCCACAGCTAAGTCACACCTCTGGTTTTTCTTAGACTGTGTATTAGAAGTGTTACTTTGCAACTCTTTGGCATTTTCATTGCAGGAAACAGCGTTCGGGGAACGTGTTTCTTTTCTATTAGTGTATTGCATTTTTGCTACTTTCCTCAGTCAGGCGAGCGGGGCGTTTGTTTTGGCCCGCATTCGCATCCTGAGGTGCTTGTGACTAATTCCCTCACGAGCATGGCGTTGCTCATTGAGCCCGCTCTGTTCTGAGGGGGTGCGTGCAGCCGGTTGGCTTCACACGTTTGGTTTGGTCAACTTCTGTTGACCATTTTCTTTGTTACAATTACGAACGCTTCAGCGTTCTTTTTCACACGCGCGCCCATTGCAGTGCCGCGGGTTACTTCTTTTGTGTTGCACGCGTCGTCCAGTTCCAGAAGAGTTACATTCTGACTGGCAACGCGCGTCTGCTAAAGGAAGTTCTTTAGCACACGCTTTATGCGCGCTTCTTTTCATTGCCTAGGTTGGCGGTTCGAGCCTGCTCTCCGCCTGAAATTTATATGTTTTAAAAAATTATTCTTATTTACTTTGTCTTTATTGTAATGTAATTTACTGTGTTCTATTTCGTGTATGTTTCTTTGCCCTCACACGCTGCTCGCGTGATTTAACTGTTGGTCTACAGGCATTGCCTGGGTACAGCCCAGGTGGCTCTTCCCTACTGGTTTTATTCCCTCGGGAATTGGGGGCGTCAGCCTGCTCGGCTTGTGATTGGTACAGCATTGACCCTGCTGTTTATTAATACTGTTTTATATATATATATATATATATATATGTATATATATATATATATATATATATATATATATATGATACATTACTCACCGTAATCATATTTCTGATGCTTGTATCTGCTTAGATTCACATGCTGTGCATAGGCCGACATCTAGTGGAAGCTGCGTGTTTTTCGAAACTCGAAAATGGGCGTCGACACAGGGCGTGCCAGTAATACTATCCCTAGTGTGACGTCCACTGTACCCAAGATCCCTCACGCGTCTAGGATCCTCAGATTGTATTTTTTCTGACATGAGGTAGCATGAGGAGTAGCGTGAGTACAGATAATACAAGCAGATAGATAGAAAGGTAAGACTACCAGCAATCATGCGCCTTCTCTCGGAGGGGAGGAGGGTGGGTCGCATGTGAATCTAAGCAGATACAAGCATCAGAAATACGATTACGGTGAGTAATGTATCCCTTCTGAGGCTTGTGGAATCTGCTTAGATCACATGCTGTGCATAGATTAGCGAGCAGTACCAGAAGAAGGAGGTGGGATGTGAGAAGGGTCATGAGCAAATAAATGTCTTAGAACCGCTTGTCCCACTTGTGTATCTGCCTTGGAATGGGTGTCAATGCAGTAATGCTGAGTAAAAGTGTGAATAGAGCTCCAAGTAGCTGCTTTGCAAATGGTGTCCAGGGGGAACATTTGCAATGAAAGCCAGAGTGGCCCCAATGCCTCTAGTAGAGTGGGCCCTTGGCGTAATAGGCACAGTTTTTTCAGAGAGTGAGTAACACAGCTGGATACAGTTAATAATCCACTTCGAGATGGCACCTTTAGAGACGCGATCCCCCTCTCTGCCTGTAGCTACGGAGACAAACAGTTGATCTGTTTTCCTTAGCGGTCTTGTTTTATTTACATAGTAGAGCACCGCCCTACGCACATCTAGGGTGTGTAGTTTCACCTCAGCCGAGCTTTGCGGGTTCTGGAAGAAAGCCGGAAGCTTGATGGACTGGTTTACATGGAATTTTGATATAAATTTAGGTGAGAACCTAGGGTGTGTGCGTAAAACCAGTTTGTCTTTATGGATAGAAAAGAAGGGATCCTGCACTGACAGAGCCTGAATTTCACTGACCCTTCTTAAAGAAGTAATAGCTACTAAGAAGGCTGTTTTATAAGTCAGGTGTTTGAGACTGCTTTTATGCATGGGTTCGAAAGGGGGGCCCATGAGCTTGGCTAGCACCACATTAAGGTCCCACCCTGGCGGTGGGTTTGAAATAGGAGGGTGATGTCTCTTTACTCCTTCCATGAAGGCTTTAACTACTGGTACTTTCCACCACGACACCTTGCTATGGGAAGTGTTGTAAGCCGAGAGAGCTGCCAGGTGTACTTTGTGAGTTAAAAACCAATCCTGCATCTAGCAGGTGGAGCATGTATGTAACAATTGTGGAAGGAGTGCAATCAACTGGGTTGATTTGTCTACTTTGGCACCAGATAACGAACCTCTTCCACTTGTCAAACTAACAGTGCCTTGTGTTTGGCTTCCTAGATTCCTTTAGGATGTCCATACACCTCTGTGGCAATTTGAGGTGTCCAAACTCGATGACCTCAGGAGCCATGCTGCCAGGTTCATTGAGTTGGGTTGCTGGTGCACTGTTTGACCTTGGTGCTGGGACAGTAGGTTGTACCAGGCTGGAAGTTTGATGGGCTCGCACTCCGCCATCCTGCGTAGGTGTGGAAACCACTGTTGTCTTGCCCACATGGGAGCAACTAGGACGAGCGTCATCGATTCCCTGTTCATCTTGTTCACCACTTTCCTGATGAGAGGAGTTGGTGGAAAAGCGTACGCAAACATCCCTGACCAGTTCATCCACAGGGCGTTCCCCTGGGATTCTAGTTGGGGGAACCTGGATGCAAATCCTGGGCATTGTTTGTTTTCGCTTGTGGCGAATAAGTCTATAGTGGGGAAAACCCCACTGAGAGAAGAGATCTTCTACGACCTCTCTGTGAAGAACCCATTCGTGTTCCTCTGGGAGGGAGTCTCTGCTCAGAGCATCCGCTAGGGAATTGAGCTCCCCTGGAACATGTTGTGATGACAGGAAGATGTTCCGTCTGAGTGCCCATATCCAGATTTTCTGGGCAAGCTTGGACAGATTTGGCGAGCGAGCCCCCCCTTGCTTGTTCAGGAGGAACATGGCTGTAGTGCTGTCCGTCCGGATTTGCACTGACAGGTTTAGTAGATGGGGCTCGAACGCCTGGAGCGTTCTGAATACTGCCAGAAGCTCTAGCAGGTTGATGTGGTTCTTGGCCACTGAGTGAGACCAGAGACCCTGAGCTGTGTGGTGGAGATGGTGAGCTCCCCACCCCGTCAGACATGCATCTGTAGTGACTACTGCCTGTACTTCGGGATCGTAAAAGGGTTTCCCCTTTGCGAGATTCTCTCTTGTCCACCAGTGAAGGCTTTGTACCAGTGTTGGCGAAACGACCACTAGATCGTCCCACTGACCACTTGCCTGAGACCACTGTTTCGCCAACCATTCCTGCATGGGACGCATGCGCAGGCGCGCGTGGGGGACCAGGTAAATGCATGACGCCATCATGCCCAGTAACATTGCTTTGCGTACCGTTATTTGTTGACCGGACTGATAATGAAGAATTTGCAGAAGTATATTCCGAATTCTTTCTTCTGAAGGAAAGGTCAACCCCTCCTGGGTATCCAGGATTGCTCCTAGGAATTGTTTTGAGGTGCTTGGCACCAGGCTTGACTTCTTCTCTTTGATTGAGAAGCCTAATTCGTGGAGGAGGTCGATAGTCCTTTGAATGTTTGTCCTGCAAATTCCTGGGGTTTCCCCCGTTATGAGCCAGTCGTCCAGATAAGGGTACACTGGGATTGCCTCCCTGCGTAGGTGTGCAGCCGCCACCGCCAGTACCTTGGTGAATACCCTTGGTGCTGAAGCTATCCCGAAGGGCAGTACCTTGAATTGGTAGTGGTGAACGTCCACCTTGAAGCGCAAGTACTTTCTGTGCGCTGGGAACATGGAAATATGAAAATAAGCATCTTTCATATCCAAGGTTGCCATGTAATCCCCCTTTTTTAGGAGGGGGATTACCTCTTGTAGCGTGGTCATACGAAATTTTTGGGGCTTGACATACTTGTTGGCAGGCCGTAAGTCCAATACTGGGCGCATTGTCAAGTCTTTCTTTGGCACAAGGAAGTAAGTTGAATAAATACCCTTGTTTACCTGGTGTCCCGGGACGAGTTCTATCGCATCCTTTTGTAGAAGAATGGCGATCTCCTCGAGGAGAATCTTCAGATGTTCTAAGGAGTGTACTCTTTGTCGTGGAGGATGGTTCCGGGGACGCTGCAGCAGCTCTATACAATATCCCGTGGATACTGTTGACAGCACCCATCTGTCTGATGTGATCCCTTCCCAAGCCTGGGTGAAGGTTGAAATGCGTCTCCCTACTGGGGTTGCGTGAGAAGGGACCCTGAACTGAGCGTCACTGATTTGGTGGAGGCATGCCGCCTCCCTTGCTGGGGCTGCCTCTGCCTTTACCACGACCTCTCCTATTACCTCTGCCGTAACCTGGGGTAGACTGTTGGTTGTTGTTCCACTGTGTACCCTGGCCCTGGGAATAGTTAGACCCTCTCTGGGAATTTTGGCTGCGTGGGGGACGAAAATTACTATTCCCTCTCTGGTTCGGGGGTTTATTGGTTAACTGGCCAAGGGATTTGAGTGTCTCGTATTCGTCCTTGGCATTTTTCAGTGCATCCTCGACCGCGTTACCAAACAACAGATCGGCTTCCACCGGTTTGTCTAACAATGATGCCTGAGTTTCTGCCTTAAAACCAGACTGCCGTAACCAGCATTGTCTCTTGATAACAGTACCTTCTGCTATCAATTTGCCTGCGTTATCCGCGCCGTCGAAGGTTGCTTTCAAAATGCAACCAGACACGGCTCTACCCTCTGCGGAAATCCGAGCTAATTGGCCCTTTAACGGTTCAGGCGCAGAGGCTATGAGAGCCGCGACTTCTTCCCACTAATGGCAGTTGTAGCTGGCCAACAGGGTGGTGGAGTTAGCAATCCTTGCTTGATAGGCGGACGTTGAGGCTACCTTCCTGACGAAACCGTATAGTTTTTTGCTCTCCTTGTCAGGAGGAGCTTCTGACGAAGACAAGGGTGTTCCAGCCCTCTTACGAGTGTTGGTAACAACTAGGGAGTCTGGCTTCAGATGCCCTCTTATATAGAGAAGGTCAGACTGAGCTACCCTGAAAAGTTTCTCCATCCTGGGATTGACTGCTCTGGTGAGGTTTGGGTTCACCAGGGACGGATCTATTCTCCGCTGAATGGATTTAAGGATAGGGATGGTCTGGGCAACCGGCCTCCTTTCTCCAACTAACTCTTCTGCGAAGTCCCTTTCCTCCTGTACACCGTGGGTGTCAATGTGGAAATGTTCTGCTGCGCGAGCGAGAACCTCATTTAGGAGGGACTGATTATCGACCGGGGAGTCGGTAACCGGGGCTTCGTCCTCTACCGGGGAATCTACTCTGTATGTTTCCGGGTTATCCTCTTCTTCTTCCTGTTCCTCATCATCCCCATAGTAGCCCGTCCCGGTTTGCTCTTCTATCATACCAAATTCTTGGTCACCACAAAGGGAAGCCTCTTGTTGATACCGTGAGTATGGTGTTGCGTAAGGTTGTACCTCGAAGGGTTCAGACCTCATCGGGGTTTCAAACCGGGCCTTCTTACTCGAGGGGATAGGATCAGTAGAGCCTGAGGGTGTGGCCCCTTGTGGATCATACGAGAGGAAATGTTACCATAAAAATCAGCCAAAGAAGACATTCTTGACATGACCCTGTCTATGTCTTCACTGGACCATTTTTTGGAACTGGGAATGACTCTCTCAGCAAGTCTATGGGATTTATCTTGAGTAGCTTTGCTGGTTGTGGACCTATCAGCAGACCTGGGCTTGTCTGTCTGTTTAGGGGGGGTGGAGTGTTTCACAGGTGTGGAAGAATGTACAGGTAGTTTCTTGTGCTGTTTTCCCCCCTCCCCGTGCGTAGAAAAATGTTTTCCTTGTCCCTTGGTGGCTCCGGAGTTTTTCGACGCCTGGCGTCGAGGATCGGAAGAGGTGTCCCTGTCCTTCGAGCGTGGGGCCTCGCTGGCTTTAATTGCGGGCTCCGCCTCCTGGAACGCGGCCTGGGGGTGGAAGTCGTCTTCGTCTTCCGACGATCGAACTTCTGTTAGCCTAGGGAGCGAGGCACTCTTGGCAAGAGTGGATGATTGCCTGGAGTCATGCGGCGATCTTGATCGAGAGCGCCCAGAGGACACCGAATCGGACCGTTCTGTCTGTGCCTCTTTCCGATAACTCAACGTCGTCGAGTCTCGGTTGGATTTAGTGTGTTTAGTGTGTGTAGTATGTGAAGCGCTTGCGTCGCTGGGGGTCTTCCCCATAGCCGCCCTGCCGGACGACCTTCCGAGGTCGGGGACCTGTGCTCGGCTGTCTTTGGACGCCGTAATGCCCTTGCCGTCCGAAAGTACGGCGTCGCTGCCATCGCTGAAGGCGCCCTCCGCTGCCATGGCCGCCTGCCTGGCGTGGTGGCCCCAACGCTTCGTCGAACGGTCCTTAAGTGTCTTAGGTTTAAACCTACTACACGCTCTGCAGTTCGCTTCGGGGTGGTCCCTCGGCAAGCAGAGATTGCACGTGGCGTGCCTGTCGACCCAAGGGTATTTGCGGTTGCACTTGGGGCAGAATTGAAAAGGGGTACCCTCCATACGCACCTTGAGGCAGCGGGCTGTTAAGTGTAGGAAATATATAAGGTGTACCTATATACCAAGAGTGTAGAGTATATACCACCCCCCACTCTCCCTACTTGCAGGGCCGAGGCCAGCGGCCTACCAGGCCCGGGCCGAGGCCAGCGGCCTTCCGAGGCCCAAATCCGTCGTGCAGCAGCCGACGGTCGATTTCTTCTCCAGCCGGCGTCGAGTGTCGAAGTTCGACGTTGGGGTGGGGAAGGATGTCAATAGATTAATAATTTTAAATTTTAGCAAAAGTATGGCTAAGGCCAGGGCACTCCGCAAGATGCTTCTGACCAGTATGGCGGAAAAAAACAATCTGAGGATCCTAGACGCGTGAGGGATATTGGGTACAGTGGACGTCACACTAGGGATAGTATTACTGGCACGCCCTGTGTCGACGCCCATTTTTGAGTTTCGAAAAACAAACTGTAATACTCCGCAGCTTCCACTAGATGTCAACCTATGCACAGCATGTGATCTAAGCAGATTCAACAAGCCTCAGAAATATATATATATATATATATATATATATATATATATATTTTACCAAGTACAATTGGTGCTGTCATGGATAAAGGGGTGCTTCCCTCCTCTTCAGATGCCAACACTCAAGTACGCACTGCCAAAAAAAGTGATAAATAGGTTGAAAGCATGGGGGATCAAGCCTGTCATTCCCAGCCTTTAGTGGCGCAAGCTATCCAGTCCTCTTTGGACTCAGCCTTATCTGATTTGAATAACACCTTGGCGTCAGCCTTCGACAGATTAATTACCCGCATTGCGGATTTCCATCCCTCACAAGATGCTGCCCCATCCGTTGTATCCCAGGCCCCTAAAAAATGTAAGGCCAAAACTAAACATATCCAGGGACAACTCAGTCCCCTAGTGGCCATTTCTCCTATATCTTCCCCTAGAAGTCACTTAAAGCGGGGGTGGGATGAATCCCGTCAACCTCCATCTTCCACCCCCTGGCCGGCACCCGCGACTATCGCGCCGGTGGAGCCCCCTATTGCCGTCTCATCCTCAGACAGTTCAGATGATTCTGATTGGCCCCCAAAAAGGCGGAAAAGGAAGGTGACCTCGGTAGCCCCTCGGGAGGGTCCCCTACTGGATGTTAGTGGAGTACCTTTCTTTGATCCTGCCCTGATAAAACACCCCAGGTCGGCCGAGTGGCAACCCTCTGAAGCGGTTTCCTCTTTCCTTAAGTTCTGGGTCAGGCACCCTATGGCCAAGGAGGAACGAAATAAATTACGGTCGGAGTGTCCCAGACCTATGCTCGCCGACAAGGTGGCTCTAGTGCCGGAAATAGACCAGTCGATGGTGGCTTTTCTTTCCCAGAAGGGGAAAGACCCCAAGAAGGGGGTCGATAAAGCATGGCGTACATGTCAAGACAGACTGTTGGACATCCTGGGTCCAGTCACGCAGATTTTTGAAATGGCAGAAGAGGCGGCGTCCTCTAATACCCCGGTAGATGTTGACGCATTAAGGGGGTGGATCCAACGAACGATGTGCCTGCTCGGCAACGCTAATGCCCCCATTTGTAGGGAGAGGAGAAAATCATTGTTGATGAGGTTGGATTCCAAACTGGTGGACATGTCAGAGAGGGAAGGGGGCCCTTCAGCTCAGGGTAATTTATTTGGAGATTCTTTCATAAAAGATTTCTCAGCATATGTTCACACATTTACGGCGCTGGATAAGGCGCAGGTTAATATAAGAAAGGTTTTTGCCCCAAAGGTTTTTTATCAAGGCTGGACGAGGTAGGGCCCGCTCCTCCGGCCGCCTTTCCCAGGGCTCCTCCCGTCCCCACCAGTTTGTGCCCCGTGGCGCGTACAAGCCCTCCTCTGCTCGAGGAGCACATAACCAGTTTTACCCACAACAAAACTCGTCTTGGAGAGGACGTGCCGGCAGAGGCGCCGGAAGATCAAGAGGGCCATCAGGTAATTTCTCAGGTGTTAAAAGTTTTTTCCGTCAAAAGTCTAGGTGGCAGACTAGCCAGGTTTCTTCCAATGTGGGAGTCCCTCACTTCGGATCATTGGGTGCTGCAAACTGTTCAAGGTTATCAGATAGCATTTTATGCCCCTCCTTGCCAGTTGTTCTTTCCCCTTCCTTTGGTGTTCGATGAGGTCAAGCAATCCCTCAATGATGTGGAGGTAAGGGATCTCATCTCCAAGGGGGCGGTAGTCCCGGCCTCTTACAAGGCCTCTCAGTTTCTGAGTACCATCTTCTTAGTCCCGAAACCCGACCAGGGGTTTCGCCCAGTAATCAATCTGAAAGCCCTCAACTCTTTTGTGGTTTATCACTACTTCAAGATGGAGGGAATTCATTTGCTCAGGGACACCCTTCTTCCGGAAGACTGGATGGTCAAATTAGACCTCAAGGATGCTTACCTAGTGGTTCCCGTCTTTCCCCCACATCAGGAGTTTCTTCACTTTCAATGGGGGGGGGTCGGGTGTGGCAGTTTGCATCCCTTCCGTTTGGTCTGTCCTCGGCCCCATGGTGTTTCACCAAGCTCATGTGATGGCTCTCCAGGGGGATTTGCATCATAATTTATCTGGACGACATGCTTCTGCTAGCCCAGAATTATCAAACTCTGTGTTCCCATCTGAAGTTCACTGTGACCCTCTTGCAGGATCTAGGTTTTGTGATAAATGTCAAAAAATCCATATTGAAGCCTACGCAATGTATCCAATTTCTGGGCTTCAATATAGATTCAATGCTTTGCATCCTTCTTCTACCGGACAACAGACTTTCCAAGATCAAGAAAGAGATTTGTTTACTTCTCAGGAGAGGGAGGATCTCGCTCAGGCAGTTAGCCAGGGTTGTGGGGATGCTGTCAGCATCCATTCAAGCTATCTTCCCTGCTTCCCTGCATTACAGAGCACTTCAGCGCCTAAAAGCCAAACACTTACGCAAGTGTCTCTCTTACTCCCAGATGGTGGAATCGCCTCCAGTGGCCAGGTTGGAACTCCTGTGGTGGCTCAGGCACATGGAGGCCTGGAATGGCAATGCAATATTTGGCCCATCTCCGGATGTCGTTCTGGAGTCAGATGCAAGCAGAGCGGGTTGGGGAGCCAGATTGGGTCAAGTCTCCACAGGGGGGAAGTGGTCGGAGTCATAGAAACAACTACATATCAATTGTCTAGAGTTGTTAGCGGGGTCCTTTGCTGTTCGAAGTCTCCTCAAGGATCAAGGGAATTGTTGTGTTCTGCTCCGCATGGACAACATCTCTGCGGTGAGGTACATCAATCACCTGGGAGGTACCAGGTCCAAAGCCCTGGCGGATTTGGCAAGAGTGTTTTGGCATTTTTGCCTCGACAGTGATATTCTATTGAAAGCGGAATACCTCCCAGGAGTCAGCAACGAGGTTGCAGATTGGAACTCCAGGCACCTGCAGGACAGGAGCGATTGGATGTTGAACAGGTCTCTTTTTGCCCGCATAGCGTCCCTCTCGGGTCCCCTGACGATAGACTTGTTTGCCTCGAGACTAAATTGTCAAGTTCCCAGATTTTACAGTTGGAGACCAGATCCTTTAGCTCTGACCACCAACGCTTTCCTCCAGGATTGGTCGGGTCAGTTGGGGTATGCCTTTCCTCCCTTTGCCATGATAGCTCGGGTTCTGGTCCAAGTTCGCAGACAAGCGGTGTCTCTGGTTCTAGTTGCCCCCTTTTGGCCCTCTCAGGTTTGGTTCCCGGCCCTTCTGGAATCGGCAATAGATATTCCCCGTCTTCTCCCTCTCGATCCCCAGTTGCTGGTGGATCCGGAGGGTCTCCCTCACGAGTTGGTCCTGCAAGGGCACCTTGCCCTTATGGCTTGGAAGATTTCAGCTCTTCCTGGTGCTTCAGAGGACTTTCGCAAGACTCTATGGCGGTCATCAGGGACTACTAAGTCTGGGTATTCCTCAGCATGGAACCGCTGGGTTAGCTGGTGTGTGGCTAGTCACCTCAATCCCGTTTCTGCCCCTCCTGTAGAAGTGGTTAATTTTGTAGTAGAGTTGTTTAAGGAAGGGAAGCCTACAGGACTGTTAATGGGTTTCGTTCAGCTATTTCAGCCGGTCACCTTTTGGTAAAAGGGGAACCAGTGGGTAGGCACTTTTTGGTGCGAAGGGCCCTCAAATCTATTTGTATTAAGGTTCCACCACAACCAAAGTATTCGGTTCTTTGGGACGTTAATATGGTACTGCAGCTCTTCAGGTCCTGGCCTCTTAATGAAGATCTGTCCCTGCAGCAGTTATTTGCCAAACTTGCTATGTTACTATGTCTGGTGTCTATTAAAAGGGTCTCCGATATCAGAGCTCTGGATGTGGATAATAAGATGTTCACCCCTCAGGGGGTTACTTTCTTTATCTCACGAAGGACTAAATGCATGACTTCCTCAATATCCTATCCAGCTTTTCCTGAATATTGTAAATTATGTGTGGTCAACTGTTTGAAATGTTTTGAGTTTAAAACTAAAGATTTAGACCTCCCAATACCTCTCAGCTGCTGATTTCCTACAGGAAACCCCATAAACCGGTCTCCCCTTCTACTTTGGCCAGATGGATCAAATGGGTTATGCGGGAGGCGGGGGTTGACACATCCTCTTTTGGTCCCCACTCAGTCCGAGGCGCTATGGCCTCTAAAGCAGCCTTTCTGGGGGGTAGTTTGGAACAGATTTTAAAATTAGCTGACTGGTCAAGGGAATCAACTTTTAAGACATTTTACCATAAACGTATTGCTCATGTAGCTGTGAATGTAATGCAAGGGCTTTGAACTTGCATAATATGAGCCTCCTGTCTTGCCATAGAATACCTAATCCCCCACACTAGCGTGAGATGGGGGTTTAGATTCTATAAAAGACAAGGAGGCGAGTATTATCCCACCCACCCACCCTTACTGATGTTGGTTGTTGTTTCAGCTTTCAGTTCATGGCTTCAACGCAGGAAGAAGCGGGTGATTCAGCTCCAAGTTGCAGAGGGTTTCAGCTCCGGCGTCTCCATGGGAGTTTGTTCTTCGTTCTGCATGGAGAAAATGTTCGGCGGTCGTGTGAAAAGGATCAGCGTCAGAAAGAGGGGGAGTGGCTAAAGGAATGGACCTATGTGGGGACTGGCTCGCTCCCTATTGGCTACCTCCAGGGCATGACCTGCCCACCATGTTGGACTGGGATGTTTCCCATGGCATTGTTATAACGTTATGTTATTGGAGAAAAAATTTCGTTTTACAACGTTTTTATTCTTTGCTGCTGTGGTTCAGAGTAAAGATTGAAATGCATAATACTCGCCTCCTTGTCTTTTATAGAATCTAAACCCCCATCTCACGCTAGTGTGGGGGATTAGGTATTCTGTGTGTTCTGATATGCCAATCAGGTGTGTATATGTAGTTAAATTGCTGTCATTTTCATGGCCTCTTGGCACTTTCAGTGCAGATGAGTGCTTCAAGCCCATTGGTGCTGGGAGACAAGTGAGGCCAAACTTAACGCTGGATAGGGGGATTTGTTTCCTTAATGCTAGAATAAGAAAGGACACTTAGGTTGTCACTGGGTGCTTGTCACAGAAAGAGGATGGTTTGCACCAGAATGAGGAGACCCTCTCCTTTATTTGGAGATATAGGAGTTGTTTGTGGGCTTGAGCGTGGACCAATGATTGAGGGGCAAAGAAACAGTTTGACAATGTTTTGCAGTGATATTTCGTAGTGTGACATTGGTGTGACATTTTAAGGATTCTGACTCTATAATTTATCATTATAATAATGTGGTGATTTCTCTAACGCTTCATGCTCGATTCCTCCAGCTTATAAGAGCTATACTATGATCTGAGTGTGACGTTAGTCTCCTCGTCATTCAGGTCATCTCGTTGGACAGTTTGCAAGCTCTAGCAATGGGGCAATTTTTTTCTTTTACAGTCGGGCACAAATAACCTTGCTGCATTACTCGGGTCCTAAAGCAATTGTGTGGGCTACAGAGGTCTGCAATATGCCTTTGTGTCTCGGTAGTGTGGTGTAAACAGTGGCATTTGTCATTTGCTATATTTATTACGGTTTTTGCTAAGCATTTTAAGATGCTTTTCTCCACTCAAACATCTCGTCTCTAGTGCTATATGCAGATACCTAAAACGTGCAAACACACTTGGATTGACAACAGTTAACTCTCAAAAGACGGACGTGGCTCTATTACCTGCACTGCTGCACTAGTGTTATACTCTATTAAAAATGAGGGCGAGTTTGTTTAAAAAGATGTGAAGGAAGAGTGTGATATATTGTCTTTACATTCGGAGCACATTGATCGTTTCACAGGTGCGTGTGTTTTCAGTGAGGGCTGCTATACAGAACACCACCATATAACAATGAATAGCTGCATACATAAGCATATTATTAAGCAGGTTGCATAATTAACATGCTCACAGAGTTATAACAGCTCAGTAGTAGCCTCATTACTCCAGTGAGTATGGTCAATTATTATTATATTGGAAAAGGCAGACTTTCCACACGTCTAGAAGGGGGCTGCAGGTAGAATCGTCCAAAAGCCAGGCATTTTTCAGGAAGGGCATGCATGGCCACAACCCACAATGGAGGTAGGACACAGATGAATTGTTACCCATAATCGTCGATTTATTAATTTGACTTACTCGCTAACAAAGGTTTCCCCAACTGTTTGCAAGTCACTGATCAAAACCACTTTCGTAATGAGAGCCAAGACATGCCTCTAGGGATGAACTTGGCTCTACACATCTCAAGTTCTGCATGCATGAGTCTCAACCGGCCACAAATAATTGCCAGAACTCTGAACTCCATTCTCTAAATATGTGCACAAAAGGGACGCCCAGATTGTCCCAAATTTTGAAAATCAAAATGGTGCAACGTTTTTCTATTGGTCGATTTGATGAATTTGGACACTATGAACCCGATTTACAAAAGCATTTCAGAAGGGTGCAATCACATTTAAAAACGCTTTGTTAATCAGGCCCTGTATGTGTACATATATATATATATGTTAATTTTTAATATAAACACGCTACATATGGTGATCCATTCTGGTATGTAATGTATTTCATATTACAGTGATATTGTAACCATATTTTTCTTAGTGTACTGAGGATCAATGCTATGTGATGCCACTTCCTGTTTTGTCAAGGGGTGAAAAGTCATGCCATCACTTCCTGTGATGTCACTTGGGGGTCCGGGTCAAATGACAGCACTTCCTGTGATGTCATCGGAGGTCAAGGGTCATATGATATCACTTCCACTACCTCAGGCATTTTGGTGAAATCACATCCCTAGAGAGAGGAAAGCTGCAGACAGTGAATCACCTTGCAAACAGTAAGGTTGCTGAGCAACGCGTTGAAGGCAGGAGCACCGTGGCAGAGGTTGGAGAGGCAGACTGGACAAAGGAAAGGAGAAGCGAAGGTGGGAGCGGTCCACCGCTTAGAAAGCGAAAGCTGTGGAAACTGTGCATCATGAAAACAGACACCACGGGACTGCAGCACTGGAGGAGGTGCACGTGAGAGAAGTACAGCAAGACGGAGAGGAATGAAGAGGCACAACAGACAGTCGGCAAGGCCTGGGAAGAAAGTAGGGTTACTGGGTTGTCAGTGAACAAAGGTTGCTGTGTAGCAACTACAGAAATAGTCGCTGAACTTAATAGAGATGGATGGGTTAAATCAAGGGATACTCTGCTTAAAAATGCTATGAACAGAAAGCAACACATTCATTAAAAAAGCCAGAGGATTTAGTATGCAAGTTGTTAATGGATTATTAAACCCCAATTGGGGGAGGAAAGAATAGCCCATACGACCAAGTCCTGGCAAGCATCTATACTAACTGAAGGTTGTGACAGAAAAGTGTTTTTATAAGAAGGTCCTGCAAGGTAAACGCAATAAGTATGTGAGTAATGAACTGTTTATGTAATAAAGTCCTGGCACAAGAATACACCAGGTGAAGTTAAAGATTTGTGCAACATAGTTTTTGCATAATAAAGTCCTGGATACAGAGAATACCAGGTGAAGTTGAATATTTGCAAAGCAACAGAGTCTTGGCAAGAGAGTGGGCCAGATGAAGTTAAGGATTTGTGCAACAAACTGTTTAGACAATCAAGTCCTGGCATGTGAGTATTCAAGGTGAAGCCAAGAATTTAAATGAAGTCCTGGCAGGAGAGTATACCAGTTGAAGGTTAATGTTTAAGTAATGAAGTAATTAAGTTCTGTTAGGAAGGTGAAATAAGTGTGCAATGTGACCTGGCAGAAGTATGCCAAGGTAGAGACTGAATATTGTAAAGATTTGCAAGGAAAGATACTTGGTTCAATGAACTATTGGGAAAAATTATAAAGAGAAGAGGGAAGTCCTGAGGAGAAGACATATCCCTAACAGAAGTGTAAAGTATTACAGGAAGAGAAAGCTCAGGGAGCCAATTCCCCACAAGTGTTGCACGACTGAAAGTGAAGTTAAGGTGTCTAGGGAAGGAACCTAATCCCTGGAAAAAAAGAATATTGTTAATGAGAAAATCCCTTCTCTGAATTGGAGCACTTGGAAAAGTCAAGAACGAATTGTTCATGAGAAGAGCCTTTTTGTTGGATTTGAACTCTTGTGTTTAACTTGAACATTTGAGCACATGGAAAAGTCAAGCAATAACCCCTTAAGACCTTTTGTGTGAGGGCCAGAATGGGATTACGGACACAGACCAGATCTTTTGTTTGGACATCTTGACACTGTATAGAATATGTAGTTTTGGTTTGAGATAGGGAAAATTCCTCCTACAATAGGGATAGTGAGGCATTTTCCAACCTCACTTATTTTAATAAAAGGTTTATAACCAAAAATATGTCTCCTCTGTGTCCACGTCTCATTCCTTGCTCCTCACACCACCTATTGGAATACTTCAAGACAAAAGGTTTAAATTACTTACCTGTAACTATTGTTCTCCAGCATGGGTCTGGTATGGATTCACATGTTCATGAATATTTCCCATCATCAGGCTGGGAATCCTCGATAAAAGAAAAGACCATCACAGTGGCATTGGACGTCACTGACACAGGGTTCTGGCAAATGGGGAACAGTAGTGAAAAAGAAAAGGATCAGCCTTAGAAACAGTGGTGGCGCTTTAGGTGGAAGATATTTGACAGATTGACAAACGTGAAAAGTAGAGATGCTGCAACTGAGGGATGCCACAGAGACTGACCTGGGCTTGGAAAAACTGAAGGGGAGAGAGGCCCTCCTGTCGCTCTTCTCAAAAATAAGTGTTGACACAAGGAGTAAGTTTCAGAAAAGTATATTATTTTTAATTTCAAGTCTTAGGGTATGAACACATATGACAAGCAAGCCTTGAGTAGGAAACAAAAAAGCAAGAGCTGGAGCACGTATGGAAAGAAAAATTGTGTTCAAATTAAAGTTTTGTTAGAATTAAGTTTTAATCCATGTAAAAATGTATTGTCCTATTTTGAATTTTTTGTAGCTCTTGGGTTTCTGCTTTACTTGCACCACCCAAGAGTGCATTGCAGTAATCAATACGAGGCAAGATGACGGCTCACGAGCTACACTGCTGTTCATGTATGTACCCAAGGTTTTTACCTTCTGCACAGTGTTAATGAAGCTACCATCTATCGTGAACCCAGTATATTCCTGCCCCAGCTTGAGTTGAGCCTGGCGTGTGCCAAAGATCATGAGCTCAGTTTTTGTAGCATTCAGACATAACCAGTTGGTGGACATCCACTGCTTGATCAGTTGATAAACTGCGTTTGCTGCACATTGATCTTTGTCATAAACGCCAGTGATGTTAAGAACCAGCTGGAAATCATCTGCATAGTTACAGAAAAAGGTCTGGAAAAGGTCTAATTCGTAGCACAGAGGAAAGATGTAGATGTTAAACAACAATGGGGACAGACATGCTCCCTGGGGCACACCACATGTTATGGCTTGAGACCCAGAGGAACTGTCTCCCCAATGCACCTGTGACCGACGGCCTTCCAGGAATGCTCTCAACCAAGTTAAGGCATTGTCAGAGAGACCTCCAACAGTTCGCATTCTGTCGAGTAGGATTTTGTGATCTAGCAGGTCAAAAGCTGCCGATAAGTCTAACAACATTAGCAGCCCCGGCTCGCTATCTTCTAATCTAGAGAGCATATATGTCTGCAGGTCCAGAAGCGCACTTTCAGTGCCATGATGGCTTCTGAACCCTGACTGTTTAGCATGCAAGATGGCAGCTGACTGGACATGGGCCTGTAGCTGAATGGTTGCTATCTTGTCAATAAGTTTTAAGAAAAACAGAGTGTTGGTGATGGGCCTAAGGTTTGCCGCATCGGTGGGATCAAGACCTGCTTTTTTTTTAGCAGTGGAGATACTGCTACGTCTTTTATTGATTGGGGGATCATACTTGTACGGAAGGAAGCGTTTGCAGATCTGCAGAGAAAGGGTGCAAAGAGTTCCTTGTGTTCCAAGATGAATTTAGATGGAAGTAATTCACCCGGACAGTTAGTAGGACGCGTAGATTTAAGGAGATCCATAATATCAGCAGCAGTGGATTCTCGGAAGGTAAAACCTGAAACAGAAACTGGTTGAATGTCTCCACTTGATATAGAACCTGACTGAGTTTGGGGCAATTGTATGCAAGTATGGTGCATCTCGGCAGGGATTGGGGTAGGTATTTGTGCAGACGACAGGGCTTCAGATTTAATTTTATCTTGGGCTTTTAGTAGTTTAGCTGCGAAGGCCTTCTGTACCCGTTCGCAGTCATCGTTGGTCGGTTTCATGGGGAGGCAACAGGCAGATGGTTTCTCCCAGGATCTATAAAGACGGAAAAAGCCTTGTCCAAGGCTTCCATTTCGAGGTGGCTCTCCGGCTGCATCACGCACTGTCATCGTTTGGCTAACCGACCACTGCACCGCCGTCTGAGAACCCACTCCCCAGAGCAATCGCTGCAATGACGGCGTTCCTGTCTGGTGTGTCCCTGCAGGACATCTGCAGGGCTGCTATGTGCAGGTCCACGCACACCTTCACGAAGTTCTACTGCGTCGGCAGGGATTCTAGGGAGGAGTCCAGAGTCGACCAAGCAGTGCTACGCAACCTGTTTGCTTGAGGCACCAGAGGTAAGAGTTAATGGCTTCTGTTGGGACCTGCCACCTCCTGTGGTTGTGTAATGTTGTACTGCTATGTATTCATTATTCATGAGCATGTGAATCCATGCCAGACCCCATGCTGGTGAAGGTTTAAGTTACTTAACTAACTTTTGTTTTCCAGCATGGGTCTGGCATGGATTCACATGCGAACCCTCCCTCCGGCCCGCCCCTCTGTGGCTCTTCTTGGTCATACTGCCACTTTATGTGCTTACCAAATCTGAAGATGGCTGCCAGAGGAGGGGTTTAGGGCGAGGACTGTCATTGGATCGGGGCAGTATGACCCAGGGGACAGTGATTGGTTTAGAGGAAAAATACAGTTTTAAAGTCAAAGTAAAACTGTCTTTTCTTTTACCAAGTATTGCCAGTGCGATGACAGGGAATATTCATGAGCATGTGAATCAATGCCAGACTCCATGCTGCAGAACTAGGCAATACTTTTGATGAGGAATTAATAAGAGAAATCGGCTTATAAATTAGGGGGGGAGGCTCCATCTCCTTTTTGTAAAAATTGGAATGACAATTGCCACTGCCTAGGATGTGGGAAATATCATTTTCTTAATACGTAATGCCTACGGTAATGGGATGAAGAAGAGGAACAAAGAGTTGATGATGGCCAGTGGTGCTACTAAGAAGACTGCAGTCCAGTTGTTTCCCTTCAAATCAGGTAAGAGGGACATTTAAATGTGTGAATCATCCACAGGAGAGAAACGGAGTAGCAGAGGCAGAAGCAGTTAGAGAGGCCGAAGAGGTTGTAGCTGAAGCAGCGGAGAAAGTGCCAGCAGAAGCCGACGTGGGAAGAGAAGGTTTGCAGTTTTGCAGAGTATGCGCAGCCATAAGCAGAGTCGTGGACGGCAGCGGGGACAGAAGCCCAGCTGTTTGGAAGATGTGCTCTCGACCCGAGTCGCACCAGTGTGCTGGAGGATGCAGGGACTTGATGGAGCCTGTAGAGCTCCAGAAAAGGGATGTGCAGCAGTGGCAGTCAAAGGAGGACTGTAGGGATATGGCCGGACTGCAGATGGTTTAAAGCAGCATCCTGGAGTAACAGAGACACCTAAGGAAACCTGTGAGTTGGCCTGAAGAGGTAACAACAGGAGCACTCCGAACCGAACAATTAACAAGAAAATATAATTTTGAATACCAAACAAGTAGTATAAAAGGCCAACACAGGTGCAATTCTCCTTTCATAAGATATCAGCTTGGGGAAACCTGTAACCCACATTGCTAAGAGCCAGGAGACTATAAAGAAGAGAGAAGAGTGCAACATGGGTCGGGCGTGGCTATAGAGCAATGCATTAGGAGGTCTATCCGCGATGCTCCTGCTCATCCTGAATGATCCTGAGGAATATACGTGCTCCAAGCTGGCCACGACACGTAATTTCTGAGCTGCAGATGCATGAATGATCAAGGATTAACTTGACCGTGTTTGCGAAGAAAACCGAAGCGTCAGCAGCAACTTATGAGCTAGGGACATGCCGCTGCACCCCGCTAACACTGCGACAAAATGGTGGCCGGACGAGAACAAAAGAAGTAGCTGATGAGCCACGGCAAGGAACGGTGCTGGGCCGTCAAACTGTTGCGGATGGAGCAGACCCTGTCCAGGGGAGGAATAGGTAGGGAGAGGCAGAAGCGGGCTCTCTGGGGAGCACACGAGCCCTGCAGATACTGGAAGACAAACTGGTGGGCCGGAACAAGAGAGAACTGACGCGTGGACCCGCGGTGTGAGGATTCCTCCGCTGAGGCTCCCAGCACAGAGGGACCGGTACAGGACTGTACGGAAGGACAATAGAAGGTGCCCGGACATTTCATCGTGCCCCTCAAGCTCACAGTACAGCGGTGGGTCTGCACACACAGTGGTCGGCGTATTGGCACAACAAGAGTTGCAACAATTACAAAGTTCGGAAGCTGTTCACTTGATCAAGCCTGACATCAAAGACTGTAAAATGTTGTGCGGGGAAACCCGACAAGTAACTACAATCTAATAGCTCTGGACACTCTCAGAAGATACAGTAGCAGGCTCCCGTAAACAAGGACAGAGCCTCCGAAAGGAGAAAACTGACTAAGGTCTTGAACACAGAGGAGTCCAATGTGCAGCGGATGCACGGTAAGCGCCCCACACCGGGCGAGATCACCTGCTGCCATGGACGAACGCACAAGGTGGGAAACACTGTCTGCATAACAGAGGTAACAGCCATAACGACCCAAGTAGAAGGAAGAGAAGTATGATCCGCTCCAAGACACACCATAACGGTACTTGGGAGGGATCCAGGGATCCGATCCAGCTGCAGACAGCAGAGTGAGTACGTGACCATTAATAAACAGGCACAGCTGTCACATGCACCTCACAGTGAGACAAAATCAGAGAGCAGGGGCATCAGATAGAGGAACGCCCAAAGTGGAAACCACAGTTACATGGTTGAGCCAAACCAAGCACGCCTTGATAATCACACCGTGCACTGCACAATGTGAGACAGTAACAGGGACTGGGACGGCATGGACCAAGCCTTCTGGATTTGTGGAATGGAACAGTGACCAAATGGTAAAAAAATCCCATAAAACGATGGAAGCGCAGTGAGTGCATAACACTCCGGGGAGACAATTGCAGGCAGCAGATAGCCAGACAAGATCGGAATATTAAGCACCCAGGAAGGCCGCATGGCGGAGCAAAAGCTGGCGAGGTGCGGCTGTAACAGAGCTGGGCATTATTTTAAGAGACAGCGGACGTACACAAAGACCAGGTGTGACATCAGTGCATGGTCCAGGCACATGAAGAGAAGCTCTGTCTGGATCAAAGAACATACAAGACAGGCTCAGTTGCGTGTGCAGCAACATGGAAAGGGAGAGTGTTAAGAGTCCTGCGGAGAGAGCATAGACAATTGGCAGCACCAGTAACTATCATGGGACTGCAAGAGGGACAACAGAGGCAGTAGTGATACGGAAAAAGAAAACGGGAACTTCCCGATTATACCGCTGAAGCAGACTTGTCCATTATTTTGAAGGGAGTGATTGCACCAGGCAACAACCCCATCCCCCCCTTGCTGGTGTCCAGACTGAGCTCATTGACGCTAAACTGCAGGACAAAGCTGTCCTACTTGCTGTAACAGAGTTCGAGACTCACTGTGCGAACTCAAACCCAAACGACACGGCTAAGAAACAGGACCCAGGATCACTGCATAGATACTAGTGCAGAACAGAACCTGGCCAATCAGAATAGCCAGACGCTGATGCTGGGGCTGGCACGAGGAAATGTGGGTCGATGTACGGAAGTCAAGATCAGAGGAGAGGAGACCAGCTGAAAACAAGGGATGGCTGCTGCGGCCAGTAAGTGGTCCGATTGAACGCAAGAACGAGGCTCCGCGAGAGCGAGCAGACACTTGCACGACCCATTGACCTGCGACGCAAGAGAATGACATAACACTGAATAGGCCGGTGGGAAGGCAAGGGAGATGGCGTCCAAAAACAGCAAGGTCAAAGGGAAACAACCTACGATGGACTTTTTTACCAAACCGCCACAGTCACCGGAGGTGTCTGCACAAGCAAAGGGAGACATTTGTGGGATAAGTGCCCCATCACAAGATGATCATCACATCCTAGAGGCTATAGCAGAGCTGAAATCCTCATGGGGGAGCAAGATTGAAATCTGCACTGGCGATCAAAATTGATGTGGTCAGTGTGGATGTGGGCGCTGGCAGAGCGCACAAGTAGTCTGGAGAGCAAAGTGAAAACCAACACAGAAGTCAGCACAGCCAACGCCAAGGAGCTGCATATATTGCAGCAACAGGTGCGCAACCTGGAGAGCCGAGCAGAGGAGGCGGACGGGCGAGCATGACATAACATACGGGTGGTGGGTCTGCCAGAGGGAGAAGGCGGCGTGGGTCCAACAAACTACGTGGAAAATATGTTGGTTGATACAAGAGATAGGAGCAGGTGTGCTCACCCAAGGGTTCACGGTCGAAAGGGCGCACAGCACCCTAGTCAGAAGACCCCAACCAGGAGCCCCTCCTCGAGCGATCAGTGCTAAGATACTGAACTATAAAGATAGAGAAAAGATCCTAGAACACTTCCGCAAGGGAGGAACGATAAGCCGAGCGTTAATAACTGTCACAGCGTACCCAGACTACACCATGGTTGTACAAAGCCAGCGACTACATTATGTGGCTGTTAAGAAACAGCTGCGAAAATCAGGCTATAAATACATGCTTCTGTATCCTGCAAAACAAAGTCTTACACAAAGGCAAGGCATTCTTCGAGACACCCGAGGAGGCGATGATTTGGTTGGACGCACAAGGTTGCCCGGATGACGCAGGTGGTCGTGACCAGAATGGACAGGATAAGTGAACCAGCTTCCTACTGTTGATTAATGGGGCTGAGGGTAAACTAGCGGCTCCACTATTGACTTGGTCATAGGGTTGTCTGGACACCCAAAGGGCTCATTGAGCATGTGAAAGGTAATGTAGATATTGACTGTCGGTGCGCTAAGTGGGGAGACCCCTGGACTGGAATATGATAATTGTAATGCATAAGAGGGTGCCAGCTATAGGGGTGTGTAGTAAACTGTAGCATAAGTGCGGGAGAGGCGGAGACAGCGAGTTCTTACCCCCAGTAGTTAGTTTAGTCGGGGTACCAGTAGTGTGGTGTCCCCCGGCTGTGTCCTCAGGGAAGGACTAGATGCAGGATAGCCTGAGATCTAGGGATGGAGCTGGGCATCAGTTGGGGATGGGCGGGATAGGGAGGGGGCAGGAGTTTGGGGGTTTGGAGGGGTGTTAACTGTTGGGGATCTAGCATACACCTTTACGCCACTACGCATGGAGCGGAGGAGACGGGGCGGAACAGGGTATGGCTAAGATGGGAGATCTCAAGATAGTGACCTGGAACGATGTATTTGAAGAGGCAAATAATTGACATTGCTTTACTACAGGAGACTCCACTGACAAAAGAGAAGAAGGAAGCAGTTGGGAGAAAATGGAGAGGGACTACCATAGGGGCAACATATTCGGCGTACGCCAGAGGGGTGATTACGTGGATAGCGCCACATGTCCTGTTCAAGTTATTACAGTCTACCACAGAGCCAGATGGGAGGATGGTCGCCCAACCAAACGGTCACCCTCCACCTTATGTATAGGCCCGCAGGTCCGGCACCAACCTTTGTCTGTGAAATATCTACTCTCCTCCTTGACAAAACCAAAATCAATTCACAAACAATCATCCTAGGCGACCTCATCTTAGGTCTTGGTGACCCAAAAGATCCCGTGGCAATAGATCTAGAGAATGTTTTAACTGACCTTGGCCTCACCTTGTACATCCAAGAACCAACCCATATTAAAGGCAGGACCATTGACTGGTTAGCTGCCTCTAACTGCAACATCAAGGTTCTCGACAATACCCCGTGCTTATGGTCCGACCATCACATCATAACTTTTAATATAGAAGCTACCCCACAAGCTCTGACACCGATAGCCCCAGCACTCCCTACTCAAAGTAAAAAAGACATAACTAAGGAGAAACCCCTCCCACTGTTACTCCCTTCCCTCAATGCGACTGCTAACTCATGCTCTGATCCCACCTCCCTTGAAGACACCTATAGCCAAACTATGCCCACGGCTATAGACTCTATAGCACCCATCAAACTTAGGAAGGCCAATCCACGAGCACATCTTCATTCATGGTTCACTTCACATTTAAGAATGCTCCGCAAAGTTAAACACTGTACGGAAAATCGCTGGAAAAGCCACCCTTCTGATGAGCATAAAGATGGTTTCCTTCTTGTCTCCCTCACCTACAAAGATGCCATCATCACTGCTAAAAAAAAGAGTCTCTTAACAACCGTATTCTGCAAGCAGACTCAAATACAAAGGAACTCTTCAGAATCCTAAAAGAGCTAGAAACCCCAGTCTCCCCCCCAGACACTTGCACGAAAGATAGTAAATGGTGTGCTAACATTCAAGCAGCCTTACTAAATAAAATCTCTACGCTAAAATTAAAGACAAGCAGGACAGTCTGAAGCTTGACAACCGCTCACTCTCCCCTGTCAGGGCCCTCCCTCTAGACACTTCTAACACCAAACCATTCGCCTTCTCACCGCTCACAGTTAATGAGGTAGAAAATATCATCCTGAGAATTAAACCATCCAACTGCCAAGGTGACCCTTGCCCAGCTCCAATTATTAAGGACTCTGCCCATGACCTGGCCCCATTCATTACGGCCTTCATCAACTCCTCCTTTAAAACAGGTATTGTCCCGGACAACCTTAAGGACGTGTGGGTGATCCCACTGCTCAAAAAACCATCCCTAGACCCAAGTATACCTATTAACTTCCGACCTATCACAACAGTACCGTTTTTGCTTAAGATTCTGGACCGCGCAGCTTACCTTCAGATTCAAGACTACCTGGAATCTAATAATTTGCTAGGTCTACTACAATCCGGTTTTCGGCCCAGAGACGGGACGGAAACTGCTTTAATAGACCTAAAACCCCAAATTGAAGTATTGAAGGATAAGGGCAAACTAGCAATGCTATTACTCCTCGACCTCTCTGCCGCATTTGATCTGGTCAACCACCAGATCCTATGTAGGCACCTCCACTCTGCTGCCAACTTCTCATCCTCGGCTGCAGCCTGGATCAAATCCTTTTTGAGCAATAGATCCATGAGGGTCTTTGCACCATCCGCAGGCGCTGACCCCTCCCCTATTCACGGCAGCGTACCTCAGGGATCTTGCGTGTCACCTACACTTCATAACATTTTCACGAAACCACTCTTTGATGTGCTTGACTATCTGGGTGTCTCCTACACTAACTATGCGGATGACACCCAGATACTCATTCCCATCACAATTGATTATCTAGCTGACACCAAGGCCCTCAATGACGTCTACCTGGTCATCCAAGCCTGGATGGCCCAACACCAGTTAAGCCTAAATGACGATAAGATGGAGCTCCTTATCCTGGGTATCTCACAACACCTGAGCAAACTTGAGCCGTCCTATCAGTCTTTTACCATAGACGGTAATACCATACGAGTTTCGAAAGACACCAAAACGTTAGGTTTTTACCTTGACGCCACCCTATCCTTATCTAGACAAATAAATGCAGTCAGATCTGCCTCTGCATACACGTGCAAACTCATTGCAGCCTGCCGACCGTTTCTTACCACCCCTAACAGTGTCACTCTAGCTAGAACTCTCATTATGGCAAAAATTGATTATTGTAGTGCTCTTTACTTGGGTACCAGCCAAGAGAACTTGAACAAACTCCAAACAACCCAGAACAATGCCATTCGAGCTGCCTTAAACATTCCCCGTAACCACCACATTTCAGAATCCAGAACCAACCTAAAGTGGTTACCTGTCAAGCAGAGAATTTCATTAAAAACACTTGCCCTCACGCACAAATGCTTGCCCAACAAGGCCCCCATCTACCTCTGCAGTCGGCTGTCCCGCCATTCGACCGCCCGACCCCTAAGAACTGCCCAGACGCACTGTCTTATCGATCCCTAGGTTTAAACTTCAAAAAGCAGGGGGCACTAGCTTCCCTGTCCTAGCCTCAAAACTAAGGAACACCCTCCCCGCTACAATCAGAGCGGAAGATTCTTTCAACACATTCAAGACCAAAACCAAATCTTGGCTATTTGACCAGCACTAAGAAGTTTTCTGTGCCTCTGTCTTACATACTATAGCCCGCTGACCTCCGTTACTACTTCTGTACACCCTATGGGTATATCCTCTGTTAAGCCTAGCGGCGCTGTAATATATGTAGTTAGAAACACTGCTAATTTTCTGTTTAATGTAACTTTTGTTAATGTTAATATCCTGTTTAATGTAATTTTGTCTGTATATATGCATTATTGTAACTCTGCACAAATTGCGCC
Source organism: Ambystoma mexicanum (assembly GCF_040938575.1). Taxonomy (NCBI): domain Eukaryota; kingdom Metazoa; phylum Chordata; class Amphibia; order Caudata; family Ambystomatidae; genus Ambystoma; species Ambystoma mexicanum. The sequence goes on from NC_090924.1 coordinate 1,096,807,627, forward strand.
CTGATGCCCCCGGGCCTGATGGTTTGCGCATTATAAATAAAACAAATACAAATACAAATTAGTGGAAAATAGAGAGCTGAGCATTAACACCTATATCCCGAACATAGATGCCACAGGCTATTTCAGGACCTTATACGACAAGATCAGCCCATATAGTGGGGGGGAGGGGCAGTTATATGGGGGTGCAGTTATATGGGGAGGAGACTTCAATTGCACGCTGGCTCCCAGTGTTGATAGATCAGATGACCAGATGGAAAGGCCTACTACAGCGGCTAAAGCCCTGAGGACCCTACTGAGTGACTTTTAATTAGTGGACGTTTGGAGGATGCACCACCTGTTAGATAGACACTATTCTCACTACTCGGCCCCACACAACCTACACACGCGGCTAGACTATATATTTGCAGCACCGGAGTTGACAGGGGAGCTAGTGAGCTCGGAATACAAAGCGAGAGTCCTTTCAGACCACTGGCCACTGATCATAGCATGGCAATACTCGCCACCAAGAACGCGAATCCTGACTTGAAGACGTAGGGCCGAAGCCTTGAAAGACATGGTGTTCAGAGAAGACCCAAGGAAAGAAATAGCGGAATATTTCAAAAACAACACCGGGAGTGTGGAATCGGCTGGAACATTATGGAAAGCATTTAAGGTAGTGGCGAGGGGAGCAGCTATATTTTAAGTCTAAAGGTCTATAAAGTGAGATAACGCACAAGCTACACGAAACAGAAAAGAAACTAGAGACAATAATGCGTAAGGCGGCACACCCTCTGGAGGAGGCCGGAACCATATGACAACTACAACAAGATTGTAGAGTGTTTGGAGAGGCTATGCAACCTGAACTATAAAAGATACGCGAAAAGGCAGCATGCGGGAGGAGATAAGCCGGGTAGGCTGTTGGCCTGCTTATGTAAGAGTGAGACACCCCAACAAACAATAAGAGCAGTACAGGGGAGGGACGGACAAACATTGGACACCCAAAAAGAAGTGAACCAATGTTTCATGGAGTTCTATCAGCAGCTGTATAGAGACGATGGAGAGTAAGGAGATTGAGGTGATGGAAACATTGGAGGATATTGGCCTTCCAAAACTAGGGGCAATGGAGAGGGAGAACCTAGAGGTCCCAATTACATTGGAGGAACTAGAAGCAGTGATCAATATTTTACCTACCAGTAAGGCTCCGGGGATGGATGTACTCCCTAGTGAGTTCTACAAGGCGGAGCTGCTCCTCCCGCTACTCTCTATGTTGAATGAAGCACTAGAGAGAGACATTGCCGGAATCTGAGGGAGGCAATTATCATCCCGCTCCTTAAGCCTAATAAACCACACATGGACTGTGGATCACAGACTGCTATACATGCTTAATCAATATAGCAAGATACTTATAGCAGTACTGGCGAATAGGTTAAAACCGGTTATAAGTAAACTTGTACATCCCGATCAGACCGGATATGTTCCACACAGGAACATATCCGACAATCTTAGAAGGCTCCACCATGTCATAGAACAATCGGAAAAGGACCCCCAAGAGATGGCAATAATTGCATTGGATGCAGTAAAGGCCTTCGACTCCGTCAAAGGCCTTGGTTGATGGCGGCCTTAAAGGAACATGGGTTTGAACCCACGTACTTGAGATGGGTCCAACTGCTATACAGCTCACCACTGGCTCGAGTTAAGACGGGAGCGACCATCTCAGACAGATGGCAACTCAGTAAAAGAACTAGACAGGGATGACGTGGTCCCCTATGCTGTTTATTCTGGCACTTGAACCCCTGGCAATATACCTGAGGCAACAATATGGAGAGGTCGGGATCAGCACTAGAGGGGGGCAACAACTGATATCAATGTATGCCGATTTGCTGCTGTATCTGAAATATCCTGAGGAAAACCTACAATATTTTTAGAAGTATTGGGGCGATACGTAATGCGGTCAGACATAACAGTGAACCCCACAAAATCATGTATATTTCCCCTGGGCAGATATAAAGGGATACCGCGAGAGAAACTGCTGATACTACAAATACAATGGGAGACTGAGACCTTTAGATACCTAGGGATTGATGTGTATCACACTGTTAAGGCAGAATACGTACATAATACTGAAAAGGAGGTGGCTAACACTGAAAACAGTAAGAGGTTCTGGGCCAAGCTCCCCTTGACCATGATGGGGAGAGTGGCATTGTTAAAGATGGTGGTACTGCCTAGGCTGTTGTACTTCTTTGTGAATATACCATACATGATACCCAAGTGTTAGGGAGAATTCTCTGTTTAGGCTGAATTTCCTAACCTAGGGAGTCCCCCAGCAGCTTTGCTGGATTTTTGGGGTTTATTTCTTTCTCCTGCCAAGAGTGAGACTCTTACCCTCACTCTTGGGCATGATTTGAGTGCGTTTCTTTGAATCTAGATGTGTTTAATGGGGTATGGGGTCTTTTACTACATAGGGCTTCATGTGTTTTTGTGATGTGTGTTACACAGCACCCTCAGTGCAGTGACACAGGGGTGTCATAGTGGCCCCCCAGTATAGACTCCATACCCTAGGACTGACTACTGTGTCCCAGGGCATGTAAAGTCATATTTGACTTTACTAGTCTTAAATTCTGAACAGAACCAGTACAAACCATCATATTGTGGACGTACTGGCTGGGGCAATTCATTTGCCCCGGGGTCTGTTAGTCGAGGAGGCACGTCTCCGTCCCCCCTGATCGAGTTTTGGCTGGTGGCAGTGGATACGACTTTTTATATTCAACCGCAAATATTCTCCTATGGGATTTCCCATTGTTTTAGGCTACTATCTTTATTTAATTATTTACGGTAGCCTCGAACATACCGCCTGATTATTTAATTAATATTAATTCTCCGGTTGGTATTTTTTGCCAAAACTTGATTCTAAAATGGCGTTTGTGTTCTCTTCTGTGACTCCAACCCAAGTCGAGCCCTTTGTTCCACTTTTTTGGCAGGCTTCTCCACAGAAGCCCTTAAAAGTGGTGCCACTCTGTCTGGGGTACTTAGGAGGGGTGGAGGGGAATTTAGGCACCCTGGACTGAGTTGCCTAGGCAACTCAAGTCGCACTCAATCCTGAGTGACAACTAGGCTGAGTGAATGGGGGTTTTCTGCATAAAAGCAGGGCTTTCGGGACTGGAACTTCAGAAGTCGCCACAGGACCTAAGAATCCGACGAGGGAGAAGCTGAGCTGACCTGCCACGACACCACCACCGGTGGAGCCCTGCTGGACTGCCTCACCACTTTTCCAAACGACAGAGGAGATCTCCCGCCGGAGAGTCTTCTTCCTTTGACTGGTGGGGATAACCAGTTTCACCGTCTTTTCACTTTCCCGACGTATCTCGTGGCCGCCTTGCCCGTGCCAAGCACCCCGGCAACCAGGATACCACGTTTTACCATGACCGCGAAACCAAGGTACCACCTTTTAACTGGAGAACTCCGCGGCTGGTTTCTGCCCTGGTAGTGCAACGACCTTCATCTTTCCTCCAAGTCGAGATCTTCTCTTCCCCTGGACGACGACGCAACTTGCACCCACTACCAGGAACAACTGCCACCGCTGGAGGATCCTTCCCACTTAAGGTACCGTGTTCCGCCTGGCTTCCCTTGCTACCGACTGTACGGGGTAGATTTAGCCCCCGGCTTTCGAACCTGGGTTAGCCTGGGACACCTTTGCTAAACTTTTCTAAGCCTCTCTAAACGCTTTGCTGAACCCTCTGCAAGACTTTCTAAGCCTAGTGTAACTGTGTGATCTTGGGCGCATTTGTGCGCTGCTCTCTCCAAGAGTGGGCCCAGCCTTTGGACTTTGGCTCACCAGTGACTTTTTGCTCTCTGCCTTGCTAACAGTGTTCTGGAATCGTAGAGTGGTGTACCTCTGCTTATTCTGTCTTTTTCCCCCCCTTTTTCACAAACTTATTAGAGTGCCATCTAGTTAAGCGCTCACCTCTGTATGATAATAAGTGGTGTTTTACTGTGATTTTTTAATAGGGAAAAAGGGGTGTATATATCATAATAGTAATTGTGTTTAGAATTTTTTACAATAAGAGTGCTGGAGTGTTTCAACTGTGTGTTTTTAAATAAATAATTATATACTTTGATACCAAAGCTCTGGTCAGTGTTTGCTTGTATTATTGTATCTGAGTGCCTATTGAGTATACTTTGCATACTGCCTAACTCTTCTTGAGGGAAGTCTGACTGCTCAGCCACAGCTACCAGGTAAATCTGGGTGGTACAGACTGCTACTAAGTGGGTTTACTGCCAACACCTGTAGTCTTAAATCTTTTGCAGTGGTCCCTAAGGGAACTGCACAGGTTTCTGCCTAACACCTAGCGATTCTTTGTCAAGCTCCAAGGCATATGCAGGGGATTCATATGGCACAATAAGAGAAATAGAATAGCACTATAGAAATTGCAAAACACATATGCCCGAGAGGGTCTCAACTGGGCCAACTGCGAAATGTATTATTTGGCAAGCCAACTAGATTATGTGGCTAGGTAGTTATCGGAGGACCCTACAGCAGAGTCCAGGTTGCTGACAGCTGAATGTGTCCCGTTCTTTCTGAGGGAGTGGATATGGTTGCCAAAACCACAACGGGGGCTGGGGGGGGAAGACGAGACCGTTAGAACTGGGATGGAAAATTTGGCGACAAGCTGGTCGGGCCCTAGAGAACCCAACCCTGTGTTCCCCACAAACGCTGCTAGTGGCACTAAATGGAATAGACGAGCAATTGAGGAAGATAATCCGGAGACACTGGGAGCTGGTGGGCATAGCTACACTGGGAGACATATGGCAAGAAGACACTGGCATGCACCACGGACAGTATATTACTTACACTAGGCTGATGCGGAAGGTTAAAAACACCTGGTCAGACATACTGCTGGAGGGTCAGCCCGATACAGTTATAGAAAAGTGTTATGATATATCAGATGGAGGACATGAGGTCTCCTGAATTTACGAATTGCTGATGTCTAGGGTGGGCAGGGAGGTGCTCCAGTTGAGACGGGACTGGGAAGAAGAAGCCAGGGAATCCATGAGCGACGGGTTGTGGGTGAGGGTCCAGGGATACCACAAAAAAGTATCTAGGAACGCGAGGTTGCAACAAATCCAGTTATATGTTACCCACAGAGCATATATGACCCCTCAGAAGATTGCACGGTTTAAGAATTCAGGAACACAAGCATGCCCTAAATGTGGGGAGATCAACGCGGGACTGACCGAGAAAGGTATTAAGCTAGATGTTGAATCTCTGTGGGCCTGTATGGTGGGTGGATTTTCTAGGCCTCGTAAATTGAAACAAGTGAGCAAACAAAGACCTGGCTTATATACTTGCCAAGCGTAGAATTGCCATGGGCTGGACAGCAAGCAATAGACCAAAAATAGAGGCTTGGTGGCATGACCTCCAGAAATGGGCAGATGCGGAAACGGTGGTGTGGAACAAAGCAGCTAATAGAGGCGGAGATGAAGAGGTGGGGGCACTGATAGCCTGGAGGCATCTAGTGGCTACACTGTGAGTCTGCCCAGACCTGCCTAGAAGATGAGGATCCCCTGGGGGTAGAGGAAGGGAGTGTACCCCCAGAAAGAGTGGCAGAAGGTGATGAGATGGAGTAGGCTTGGGATAGGGAGGGGGGTAACGGGGAAGCGGTGGACATATCATGAAGCTGTATATAAAAGGCGGAAACTATGATGGAGGTTTACTGTTTTTTGTTTGTTCTTTTTTGGAAAACAAATAAAAAATAGTTTTAAAAAAATAAAATAAATAAAAAGAGTGCAACATGGCCGCAATTCTCCTTTCCTAAAATACCAGTTTGGGAAAATCTGTAACCCACATTGCCAACAGTAAAACGACTATAAAGATAGGCAAATATTGTGCAATCCTTCTCACGTTGGATATTGGTGTGGAGAACCTTGGAACAAATATTGGCACTAGCAGAAGAGACCATTTATAGTTGTAGGAGTTTTTTTTCCTGGCAGGCGAGACATTAGCAAAGGGACCAGTTGAAGTTAGTCCTGGCAGGCGAGTGGACCAGGAAAGAAACCGTTGCTTTGTAGGAATTTAGTTGTGGCAAAAATTGATGTGGAAAGAAACTATTAACTTTATCATCCTGAGAAACTGTTGTATAACAAAAGACATTTGTGGTGCTATCCTGACAGAAGTATTTCAGTGGAAGAATAATTGTGGTTGTGGAAGAAACAGTTGTTTTGGTTTTGAACAAGTGTTTTGTGAAAGAGACATTTACTTTACCAAGTTGAAGTACGTATTGGATGGAAAATACATTTTTCATTGATCTGAATAGAACTTTGTTGAACCAGAACTTTTTCAAAGATCTTCCTGAATTGATCCAGGGGACGGGAATCAAAACCTGGTCACAAGGAGTACAATGTGAGAATTATAAGTTTGAATTTTTTGTTTTGTGAAACTGAAAAAATATATATTTACTGTATACACTTTGGTTATATATGTTTGTGTGAAGGTTAGATACATTTGGATACAAGGTAATATTTTTAGTTTGCTAGTTAGGAAAATTCTCGTTAGGATAGGGAAAGACAGGCATTTATCTCACCCCTTTTTTACTTTTAATTAATATGGCAAACACTGAGAAAACTACAACTTTGGGTCTGTCTCTCATTTCTGACCCCTCACATTTGTTTGTAACTAAATGAACCTTAAAGGATGGGTGACTATGACTTGCATAGCTCGGTATTTCAACTGAAGGGATCAACCTTTCATGATTTATTTATTTTATTTATTGTTTGCTTGTTAGGCACTTATACAGGAAGCAAATATTGTTTCAAAGCATCCACAGGACAAAAGGGAGGGGACAGGGGATGACAAACAATTAACATTACAATACATAAAAATAATAAATATAAGAGGAAAATAATGGGGAGGGGAGGACAAACCTACTATGCCTTGTGAGTGTTCAGGACGGGCAAGTGCAGAAGGCAGGGGGAATGAAATAGGTGCTGTGGTGCTTCGTGGGTGAGCAGCAAGTGAAGTGCATTGAAAGGTAAGTGCAAACCTCCACGGGTGGAGGAAGCCGAGTCAAGTGCTGAGGAAGACAGCTGCTGAGATGATACGATGTGGGGTATCAGGGGCCTGAGGATGCATAAGGGCCCTGCACACCAATTAAGCTACTGTGTTATTAGCAGGGGAGAGAAGGAAGAGGTAAAGAGGAAGGTCTTGAGGCTCTACCAGAATTTAAGAAGGTTCTGCTCAAGACTAAGAGGGAGGCTGTTCCAAAGAAGGGAACCAGCTGAGGAAAGCGGTTGATCACCTGCCCACTGTTTAGCGAACCGCTTCAAACACAAAGAATTGAAGCCAGAGGAGCGCAGAGGTCTAAGAGGGGAATATTTAGTAAGTAAGGGTTTCAGATGGTGTGGTCCCCAGCCCCAGACAGCCTTGTGGATGATTGAGGGATTTTCATTTAATCTGTGCAGCAACCGGGAGCCAGTGCAGACTTTTTAGGGCAGGCGAGATGCAGTACCTGGGCTTGAGGTCAAGGATAAATCTTGCTGCCCTATTCTGGATTAGCTGGAGAGTGGACAAAGGTAGATTCAGGTGGAGGCTATTGCAATACTCAAGCCTAGAGAGAACCAGAGCCTGTGTAACATTGAGCCTCTGGGGGAAGGTGAGAAAAGGTATAATTCTTTTGAGAACGAAGAGCTGAAAGTGGGACTTCTTTGCAATGTCCTGAGTGTGAGGGAAGAAGGAGAGAGAGAGTCGAAGATGACTCTGAGGTTTCTGGCTTCAGAAGAGGGAGCAGGGGGAAGAGCCCATGGAAGGAGGCTAGAGTGAAGGGAAGAAGTAGGGTGCAGGGGTCGCCACAGGAAGGATCTCTGTTTTGCTAGCATTTTGGCAGAGATCATTGGAAGTGCACCAGGCCTGGATGGCATAGAGGCAGTCGGGGATGACTGAAGGTGCAAGGGCGCCTGCAGGACATCTGAAAGAGTTTTGTGTCGTCAGCATAACACTGTAGGTTGGGGAGAAGGAGGAGATGAGGCATACCAGCAAAGTAAGGTAGATGTTAAAGAGCCAAGGCGAGAGAAAAGAGCCCTGGGGGATGCCACAGATGGAGAAGGAAGTAGACGTGTAGAGGGTGCCCAGGATGACTTGAGATGAGCAGTCGGTTAGGAAGGAGGTCAGCCAGTCCAGTGCTCGCTCCGAAGTGCCAAGGGTGTCATGGAGCCTTTTTATGAGGATGGCGTGGTTGACTGTGTCAAATGCAGAGGAGAGATCAAGAAGGATGAGGACAGCAGGTGAGCTGGAACCAAGGGATGCAAGCAGTTCTTCACAGGTGTTCAGAAGAGCAATTTCCATGTCCCTGGATGCTCGGAATCCAGATTGATGTTCAGTGTGAGAGTTTAGTTGGGCAGAGCCAGCTTCTCAAGCAGTTTCCCCAGGAAGGGGGTGATTGAAATGGGGCGATAGTTTCAAGGACATGAAGGGTCTGCTGATGGTTTTTTAAGGAGGGGGCGCACAAGGGAGTGCTTGAGGGAAGATGGAAGAGGGAGATAATGTGGTCCTTGATGGATCTGGATGAGGAAGGAGCAACCTTTTTGGAAGGAACCTTAATGGAGTTGACAGCTCTGGTGACTTCTGAGACAAAGGCGAAGAAGGAGAAGGAGGAGGAGGGTGAGTGGCCAAGGGAGGCAAGGGGTGAGGGATGGGCTGGTGGAGTGCGTGACAAGGCTGTTCAGGATGTCCTGAGTTTTGGTCTTGAAGTAGGAGGCAAGTGTGTTGCAGAGGGCTTGAGAAGGATACTGTGGAAGGGTTGGCAAGTTCCCTGCAGATTTTGAAAAGTCCAGCCGTGTTGGTAGAAGTACCAGAAGGTGGGCCCTTTTGTTAGTACGGATTGATTACTGGGGTAATCCGTTAATCGAAGCATATTTCAAAGGAGATTTTTTTTTTCTGACAGCATGTTTGAGATATAAATAAAATCAATAGTGGAAGATGAAAAGGAGCCTGTCCAGGTACATTGTAGGGGAATATCCCCTTTAATGTTTGCATTCACACCCCTGACAGGTCACATTTCTGCATAGTCGGAGGCCAACAGATTTTTCTAGCTAGCAGCGCCCTTGATCTTACCCTGATGACTGCAGTCCCTTTTCTCAGCAGAGGCTGCTCCTCCATGTCTCCAGCTTCTTCATCCTCACAAACACAATGAACATAGAAACATTCCTAACTCATGCCTGGGTAAACAGGAATACTTTACTACCAGCAAAAACAGGAGAACATCTTATGCCTCCGATTTGCGAATCATCTGGCCTACGTTTGATGTTCTATGATAATTAAATCGTGCAACCAACATTTGTGTTTTGCGGGCGTGACCTGGTGCTTATGGCGTAAGGAGGCAGAGACGCCAAGCTCCTGCCGAGATTTCCTAACCTGATCCTGTAACGGTGTTCAGAACGCACCATTGTTCAAATAAAAGGAGCTCCAGTGTGGCAGAAGTGATACTCAGCGCAGATCCAGCAAACCGGAGCGAAATCGGACCTGGGGAAGGCACAGAAAAGCTTTCCGAACCGACCCCCTCCGGAACTACACAAAACGGCGGGCGCGACCAAGAGCCGCCGCCATTAAGGGGAGAAAAGCAGAGAGCTGCCAAGTCATCATGGCGAGGGAAGCAGCCCAAAGGCTCTCGAGACATTCTGCCTCGGAGGAGGAAGACGCAGTGCAGGAGAGTGAAACTAAGGTGCCTGAGCACCGCTCCAGCATCAAGGAAGGCGCGGTTTGTACCAGACATCGGTGACCAGGAAGCAAGGCAGCGAACAGCCGCGCCAGAGGAGAGCTGATCCACAATGGCAAGGTGAACCCAGAGAGATCCGGACACCCTGCGACGCAACAGGGGACAGAGAGGACCCCTTACAACGGTGAAGTACAGAGGCAAGAAAAAGGTGAGCGCAACAGGGGATCCTGGACCCGCCATCCCACCCACAGTGGGCGTGAAGCCACAAGGAGGACACATCGGGAACAGGCTTGATGGCGAACAGAGGTCAGACATACAATCCATCAAATTGAGGATGGGGACGGGGCGCCCCCAATAACTAATGTGACGAGGGCACGGAAGCGCAGCAAGCCCAGGGCACAGGGAGGCAGACTACCATAGGCAGGCAACCTCGCCAGAATATGCCCCATTCACCCCAAATGTCCTACAAGAACGGCGGCCCAAACACTGCTGACATAAAGTGCCTCGGCCGCAACTAGAAGGGACCAGCACAAGGCAAACTGGAGCAAGCAACCCACAACAACATTAACCCGCAACGCGGGCTCCCACAGAGCAGTCAAAGTCGGACACCCTATTGGAACAACTCAAGGGCCATTGAAGAGCGCAAAGGGAGGCGGGATCGGGCAGCCCCGCTACACACGAAACAAGCCTCACCACCACCACAACAAACCAGATTATAAAAGGGCAGCCCACATAGTCCCGGAACTAAACTATAACATGAGCGGAAAGAGCACAAACTGAACAGCGCCGAGGACCAAACATTTGTGTTTTGCTTGCCCTTGACCACGCAAAAGACACGCCCCCTGGTTACGCCCATTTTTTTAAATTTACATGCAAGTTATGTACATTATACAATCATGTTTCACGTTTAAGCACAAAATGTGCATATCTTTTCAAATTCTGGGTACATTATGCATCTATAGTGGATGCACTGCAAGTGACCTTTGATGCAGGTTGTAATAAGAATAAAGAGAAATGGAGACTGTCCCGATCTAAAACACAAAATGCTGAAAAGGTGCCTGCCTATCTTTGTCCATGGTGTACTTTTTTCACCAAACATGATCAGAAATTGTGGTACTTAACTTCACTAAAAAACTAATGTACTCTTCCAGACTCTTTAAAGACTCTTTAAAAAAATTAAATATGGAGCCTGTGAAATGCAGAGCAGCACTTCAGTTTGAACAATACATAACATCACTTCCTACAAATAGTAGGGAGAACAGTGCGAGAAAGTCAAAGAACCCAAGGCAGTTCTTACATTACCTGTGAAAAAAACACTGTCACACATTTAAAGAGCTGAGTGTCTCAATTTTCCATGTTAGGAGTCCAAAGTGTAGTCAAATCCAGACTATCTTGATTTCGCTAATGGATTAATTGCTTTCCCAAATCCCTGTCATGCATTTCAAATCCCGGTTCACCATCTCAGAGTCAGAAAGAAGGCTGAGGGCGATTTGGCGTATCAGAAGGGGGACACAGATATATATTTTATTTTTAAAAAATGTGTTTGTTTTCACATAGTATACATACAACCACACACAAACTCCCACCACCCCCGCACCCCTGAACTCCCTCCCTTCCCCCCTCCCCGTAAGATCTTCTTGGAGTCTTTCTGTACAGGAATGTCTTATATACTGAATATGTATGTAATTTTGATATTGTGGGGGCACCATTGCTCCATATAGTCTGATTGCAGATAGTACTGGACCGATCCCCATTCCTTTGTGAATGATCCGCCCGTTCCTTGGATTGTATGGGTCAGCTTTTCTATAGCCATTTGCGAGCAAACCTTTTGGAGCCAAGTGTATAATAGAGGAGGGTCCTGCTTTTTCCAACTTTGGGCTATTGTTGACCATGCCGCAATGAGCAGTCCCATGAAGCCCCTCCACTGTGACTTAGTGTATTTCCTAGCCGCAAAGTCTCTCATTCCACAGAGCCAAACCCTTTCACCCAGCTGTTCAACATCTGGAAGCATTTTCCCCATCTCAGTCTTTACCTCCAACCAGAAGCTTTTGATCCCCTTGCAATCCCACCATATATGTTTCCACGTTCCCACCTCTGCACACCCTCTCCAGCACAGGTTTGAAGTATGGGGGTACATTGAGTGCAGTCTTTCTGGTGTGTAATGCCATTGGGCCACTATTTTTACCCACAATTCCCTCGTTTGGACTGAGCGGGTCAATTTTCGAATTTGTGTCCACAAGTCCAACCAATGGTGTTTTGGTAGTTCCTCCCCCAACGTTTTCTCCCACTTGGCCATATATGGCCATTTGACTTCTTCGTCTTGGGAGTTTATAAAGGAGTATAGTGTCGAGACCCATTTCTTGGACCCGGAGTTGGTAATGACATACATTTCGAACGGTGTGAGGTTTCTAGTTGCCGCTTTCTTGATTTCCGGTGTCGCCAGCCAGTGCATGTGCTTGTCGTATTTATACTTATCACCCTCTGTGAGGTTTAGAAGAGATTTACATGCCCCGTATGGTCTTATTTCCTTGTCTTGAAACATTTCCCCTATTCTCGTGCAGCCCGCAGCTTCCCACTTCTCGAATGCCCCCCGTTCCATTCCGGGTGGGAATTGGGGGTTCCGACAAATGGGGGTAAATGGGCCCTCCACCATGGTCATTATTCCCATTCGCGTTTGGTCATGCCAGACCTCTAATATGGTCCTCATAACTTTGCTGATGTGGAGGTTGGGGTGCCTGTGTTGTTTAGCTTTCCACATTAGTTCTCCCAGTGGGGATCTAGCGACTGCCCTATCTTGTGTCGCCCAGATTGTTTGCAGATCTTCCCCCATTCATCCCCAAGGCACCCTTAGTTGGGCAGCCTGGTAGTATTTATAAAAATGGGGAAGGGCCATCCCCCCTCCTTTGTTGGGGCTGTGAGGACCGCCCTGGCAATCCTCAGGGGTTTCCTTTTCCATATGTAGGATACTACCTTTCAAAAGTGCTTTGAAAAATGATCTGGGAACCCTGATTGGGAGTGCCTGGAAGTAGTATAAAAGCCTTGGGAGGATGTTCATTTTGACCGACTGTATTCTGCCCCACCAGGAAACCGCCAGAGGATTCCATCTCCTCAGGTCCCTCCTTATGAGTTCTAATAGTGGGGGAAAGTTGGCTTCGTATAGGAGCCCTACCCAGTGAGTTAGTGTTATTCCGAGGTACTTGATCACTTTTTCTGCGATCTTTAGGTCTAATGCTGCTGCTTCCCTTTCTACCTCCCCCCGTTTGCCTGCCAGAATCTGTATTTCTGACTTTCTGCTATTTATTTGAAGTCCGGAGATAGTCCCGAATGTCTCCAATTCTCTCACAACTGCTGCCAGTGTCCTCCCCGGGTCTTCTAGGGCTCTCAACATGTCGTCCGCATAGGCTATTACTTTGTGTTGTGAGCCTGCCATTTCTATCCCCCTAACGTGAGTGGATTCCCTTATTTTAATTAGGAGTGGTTCGAGGAAAATGGCATATAAGAGGGGGGAGAGTGGGCAACCCCGCTCTGTAACCCTTGTGATAGCAACCCTTCCAGTGACCTCCCCATTGATGGCGATCCTAATTGCAGGGGCTCTTGGCTCTTATTACAATATACTGGTCCCCAAAACCCATAGATTTCAGAGTTTTAAACAGAAGTGACCATTTCACCCGGTCCAAATCCTTCTCGGCATCTACCGACAGCAGGAGTGCCGGAGTACTAGTGATGCCCATTTTTTCCACGAAGTGCATCATCCGTCTAAGGTTGTCATGTCGTTGACGACCCGGGATAAAGTCTGATTGGTCTTGGTTTATCAGGTTGGGTAGGAGCGGAGATCACCTTGCTGTCAGGACTTTTGTGTATGTCTTGGAATCTAAGTTTATCAAGGCTATGGGATGGTAGGTTGCGGGGTATGTGGGGTCCTTCCCTACTTTGTGGAAAACTAGTACCTTTGCTTCGTTCATTGTCGGGCACACGTTCCCGGCATCTTTAAAGGAGTTTAGGAGCCTAGTTAGGAATGGGATTATACTGTCCGCGTATTTCTTGTAGAAAGGGGCTGTGAAGCCATCTGGGCCGGGTGCTTTGTTGAGTGGGAGGTCTGCTATTGCCTTTCTCACTTTTTTATCCCTTATCTGGCTATCCAGTGCTAGCCTATCCTCTTCTGAAATTTGTGAGATGGGGAGGGTCTGTAGGTAGATATCTTGGGCGTTACTATCCGGTGATTCCGTGGTATACAGCGTTTGGTAGAATTTCCTAAATTTTGGGAATTTTGTGTGCATGTTAATAGCTCACCGTGTGTGTTTCGGATTGTTTTAATCATGATTCCCCACTGTTTTTCACGGAGTTGTCTGGCCAGGGGTCTATCTGCCTTGTTAGCTATGATATAATAGCATTGTTTGAGACACAAGAGTGATTTCTCTACGTATTTGGTGCAGAGCATTTCTAGTTGACCTTGTGTGTGTCTAAAGGACTTTTTTAGGCTTCGGGTGGGATGTATCAGGATTTTCTCCTGGATGTCCGCTATCGTGGATTCCAGCTCTTTTTCCCATCTGTGCCTCTGTTTGTCCCGCGAAACCTTTAGAGCTATCAATTTACCTCGGATCACCGCTTTGAACGCCTCCCAGACCGTTTCCAGTGGGGCCTTTCCTGTATCGTTCTACTCGAAGTACTCATCCAACATGTCCCTGATAGACTCTCCCGCTACGGGATCCTGGAGCAGGTCCTGTGGGCACTTCCAGTGCCAGAGGCCACCTTTCATTCCCGGGAATTTCACCTCCATCCATAGGGGAGCATGATCTGACAGTGAAATTGACCCTTTTTCCATTCCCTGGATCTTGCCCAATAGTCCCACTGACGCCCAGAAGTAGTCTATTCTCGGCATTGTGTTGTGTACATGTGAGAAATATGTGTATCCCCTCTGGTCGCCCTTGAGCTCCCGCCACACATCACAAAGGCCCATGTGTTCCATCTTTTGCCGGAGATGCTTCGATGGCGCCCCTTGACCGTGGGAGCCCCCCCAGCCTCTGTCTAAGTGTGGGTGCCAAGCCATGTTAAGGTCTCCCCCTAGAATTACCTCTCCTTTTGCAAAGTGTTCGAGCTTCCCTATCGTGTCCCTCAGAAAACCGTCTTGTCCTGTGTTGGGTGCATAGATTGAAGCCAGGGTGAGGTGGTGTTCATCTATCACAGTGTTGACAAATGCAAACCTCCCATTCTTATCTATGTGCTTGTCGATTAGGCTGACGTCCTCTCCTTTCACCGCAATCAGCACCCCTGCTTTTTTTTCCATTGCGTTTTACTGGGCCCAGATCTTGTACCCCCTAATGTGGGCTTTCTGTTTATCCCGGGCTCTGATGTGCGCCTCTTGGAGTAAAGGAACATCCGCTTTATCCCTCTTAAGCAAGATCTCCAGCTTTTTCCTCTTCACTGGGGAGTTGAGACCCCTAAGATTGTATGTTAGAATTCGAAGTTTCCCCATGGTGCCTTATCCCAAGTCCAGTGACCTTAGTTCCCTTTCCTTGTTCTGCTTCCCGTCTTCCAGTCTCTTGTGCCTCAAGGATGTCTCTGAACACCTTCTGGACTGGACTGCCATTTTGAGGTCTCTCTAGAACTGACTCTGCCATGTTTTTTATGCGTATGTTAGATCTTTGTGAGCGGTGCTCAAGATCCTCGCATTGTATCTCTAAATTGTGGGTTAGTCTCACCAGATGTTCTTGTGTTTTGTTGTTTTGTTGCGTTTCTTCTTCTGTGATTTGGAGTGTTCGCTCGAATATGTCAGTCCGCTCCTCCAGCTTAGTCACGTCCTGCTTTAGGTCGTGGATCGCCTGTTTCATGTCGTCCCTCATCGTAGCAAATTGTTCCTGCACTGTTGACATGAACCTTTCTTGTAGTTCCATGAACCAAGCCTGCATGTCATCCCTTGAGAGCAGCTGGTGGTGAGGTGCGGGAATGTTGCCTTCATGTGCCCTTCCTCTGGTCTGAATCAGGGTATCTGCTGACCACATTTGTAGGAGGTTGGCGTCTTGTTTGGAGTTCTGGCAGTTTGGTCGTGCCATGAGCCCTTTCCCCTTGGCCTTTGACATGGTCCTTTTGGACTTGTGGCGCTATCTTTAGCGTTGCCGGGGTTGTCGCTCTGTGTATTTGCCTTCCACGGCCACACACCGCACGGTGGCGTGGGGGGCGGTTGCTTTGTTTTGGGTGAGATCCGCTGTGAGCCCCATCCGCTGTTCCTGCTGTGTCACTCTTCCAAGTGCCTTGGGAGAGTTGCCCTTCTCATTGTCCTCTTTTCGTAGTCCCCCCCCTTGTCTGGTTTGTATGGGGAGACCCCCCACCCCTTTCTCGTGGCCCCCCTTAGGGGTGTCGGGGTGATTGGTGGGGGTTTGTTGCCCCACCCCCGATACGAATTCCTGCGTGGGGGATGTAACCTGCTAAGTGGGGGGGGGAGTCCAGGTGCCCGTGATACAATGAGGTAGAGGGCCCCCTCCTGCTGTGTCCTCTTACCGCCCTCCTCGGTTCCTGTCCGGGCTGTGGTCTTGTTTTCCCCTGCGCCCACATCAACCATAATACTAGCCGTGTGGCTATGGGGAGGAGGCGTGGAGGTTCACTGCACCTCGCAATTGATCCACTGAGCGCACCCTCGCCTCCTCCGGTGAATTTTCTGGCGCTCTGTGGTGAGGGGGGTGTGGTCTCCTCCCCCCCGTTCCTAGCCATTGTATGGACTTGTCCGTGGGCATGGGGTCCCTCCGCTCCCCGCGCCGGGGGTTACGTGTGCTGGAGGGCCGCCGCCTTCTGCATGTACCTCCTTGAGATCTGTGGCAATGGGAAGGAGGCGGGGAATCTCATTTTACTTCGCGGGTGATACGCTGTGTCCCCGCGTCAGCACTCCTATGCCGTCTGCCGCTTCCCGGGCCGTCCGCACCTCCTCTGGCAGACGCCTCTGGTGTTTCTCGGTGGGGGAGGGGAGGTCTCTCCCCCTCCGTTCCGCTTTCTTATACGGTCACTACCGCGGGTTCGGTGTCCCTCTGCCCCTCGCACCAGGGGATAGGAGAGATGTGGGGCTCTTTCCACCCTATTTCATTCAATTAGGCACGGATTCTGAAGCATTTTCGTGGCGGCCCGGGTGGCAAGAGCTTCACGCGCGTCTCCTCACCCTGGCGGCCATCCTCAGGACAGAGATATTTTGACTATGTTTACTAACAAAAAAAGAAAGTCTTGCTTTCCCTATCACTATCGGGTGTACACTGTCTAGATTATTAACATTCTTGTCACTCCTGAGTCAATGTCCAAACGCATCAGTCTGCTGTTGAAAACTGACCTAACTGACCCTACCACTGTTAAAATCAACTAAGGTCAGATGTGCATGCCTTGAATATAGGATGCTGGCTGCTTTGCATAAAAACAAACTACATCAGAATGGCCACCAATCTATCAAACATGTCTGTCCTAGTAATTCAAAAGATCATTCCTTCTGAGCACGCAATGCACGCTTGGGTATGGTGGTCAGTTCCTCTGTCAGAATAGTCACCCTGACAGTAAAATGTGTGCAAGGCAGGAGACATATATAAAGCTTTGGACGATTCATTGTGAGAGTTTGGGCTATTCATCAAAGGACGACTTTCAGATGCAGTCTGTGAAGCCACTGCATATTGCAGCTCAGCCGCACGCATAGAAACACTGTCTGGCACTGTGTATCTATACATTGCTCATGAGTGGTGATATGCAACAAGTGCTGTTACGTCCCCATAAATACCCCTAATAGCACCTTTCTTTCTCACCCAAAGTGTGCTCCAGGACCAGTGGGGGCGGGAGAGGAGTATACACGGGAACACAGGAAACCAGGTAGTGTCGGAGAAGCATACTGGCTCCCCAGCCAAGCTAGAATCATTTATTAAGACCCTGACCACAGTACACAAAATCAATTTCCAACGAGGCCCCCACCTACGTGAATAACTGTGTAACCCCAAAGAAACTAACATCGGGATCCAGCACGCATCAATGTTCCCAGATTCAAGAGTAAAAGGGCAGGTGGATCCAGCTCTCCTGTAGTAGCTCCTCAGCTCTGGAACTCGCTCCCAACCTACATTAGAACCAAACCCTCTCACCAGCGTTTCAAGAGACTAATCAAGACCTCGCTCTTCGATAAATACAACTAGGCCACTTCCAGAACTATTTGGCCAGCAGAATTTGACCCTCCCTACCTTCTCAATGTCTACCTCTATGCCTGAATTCGTGATTACATCTTATTGTAAATGTACTTCAATACTGTAAACACACAGGTTTGGACAGTGCGCTTGCCAATAATCACTATGCAAGGTTTGGCCCTAGCGTGTCATGGCTGTACCCCTGGCATCTAAAGTCGCCATTCTGGTTAATATATGGGGGGTAAGTAAAATAGCCTTTTGGTTCCTTTTCTGTTATATCATTCTGACGCTGTATTTTTTCATTAGGGATATGCGGTCACTGGGGTCACGTTGCGTTACATCCTATGACATAATTGGGGTGTCAAGGTTATGATGTTACCTCTGCTACTTCTGGAATATTGGAGAATTGATGTCCCTGTGTGGAGATTGTACAGCTAGCTTATATAGACTGGCATTTCTGGCCACTGTGTGTATATTACCTACAAGCTTTAATTTAAGCCATGTGTCTCAGTTTCTGCCATATATATTTATAACTGTTCTTGTTAGAACAGTTGCTTCTTATTCCTCTGGTTATGAACGCGTATTCTTTGTAACACCTCCCACATTTAAAGTCATCAGGAGTATTCCCTTCATCTATAAAGGGGCTGCATTAATGGTGCTGGCAGCACTTTATTCTTAATGCAGCTCTTGTTTTACATTAGTCATATTTTAACTGTTCTCTCCTTTACATACACGCACCCACACACTGTAGATTGCAAGAACACAAAATTCTATGAATGATGATAGAAGTATTGTGGTAAGTAAGACTTCAGATTACATGGGGTCGAGAGCTCCATCTACCCTGTTGCCTTTTGTGCTTGTTTTCACATCATGCAAGTCCCACAGGGGAAATGTTGGGAGCCCCCAGTTTTCCATGACTGAGTTGTGCCTTTAAATTGACCTTTTTTTTTAAAAACTGTTAATTGCACAGAAGGGTCCACCAGCGTTTGCACTTCCAAGCAGTTGCACCGGTGAGGGGCCAGTAATCCGAGACTGACAACTGCTTGTAATTTTATCAAAATGTGACATTTTATTAAAGTAAATATCTTCAAATAAAGCCTTGCTTGCCCTACTCTACCAAGGAATTCCCTACATAGTCTAAAGGCTAAGGGGACACTCTCTAGCATGGGTAAACTGGCCCTCACTCTAAACAACAAACATGCAAAGGAAATTATAGTGCAACACAAGATGATGAACAATATATGAATGATCTACACCTGATCCGGGCAAGATCCCTTCCCCAGGCTTTAAAGTTAACTCCAAAATGTTCAAAGGAAAAAGAAAAGTCTTGAACCAGTTCTCCTCAGTTTCATATCAAAGCAAATGTTCAAACAAAATTCCACTGGTAACAATTCTTCGTTCCTGGATGAAACAATCCCCTTGCAATTTCCAGCAAAGAAAACAGCACAAATGGTAATCCTGGTTATGACGATAGATTGTCTCTCCTTCAAGATAACTTGTCACAGCTCAAAAGAAAGTGCAATATTTCATCAACAATAATACACTATTCATTAGGACTTCTTCAGTTACAACTTTACATTTCTTTAGGACATCTTTGATACGTTTGGTATATTTGTCAGGATGCTTCTCTTTGGGTTACTGCTTCCCTTTCCGCAACCACCCTTCTATTGTTGTTACTATGAGAACAGGGGCATTGATGCGCTGTTACATCAGGGTAGCCTGGTTACATGAGAACAGCATAGCTCACTGGTTACATTAGGCATAGCAATGTAGTGGAGATTTACAAGAAAAAGCGGCATAGAGGGTACTCAATTTGTACACAGTCTGGAGGTGGTTACAGGAGTATGAGGAATAGCAAAAACATTGTGGTTTAGAAGAAGTTACAGGTAAATAACACCAGGTATATAAATGGTACATTACATTCAGAGGGGTAGTTCAGTCATGGGGGTAGAGATGTGAGAGTATTAGAGGCTTCAGATAAACAGGCATCTTTTAATTTCCTTGTGGAAGGCTAGGTGGGATGAGATATTTCTGAGCCTGGGAGGAAGGGCGTTCCATTGGGTTGCTGCAATAAAAGGGAAGCTTGAGCCTCCTACCCGTACTCTATTGACCTTGGGTACTATGAGAAGGTTGGTTTAAGGGGTTCTCGTTGGTTTTTCAGTAGTTGATCTAGTGATTCTCTGAGAGAGGTATTGGGGTGTTGCATGGTGATAGCATGTGTGAGTGAGGGTTAGTGTTTTGAAGAGAATGCATACTTTTACAGGTAGCCAGTGTGCTTGTTTCCTGGCGGCTGAGATGTGGTCTTTTCTAGGAATATTAAAGGCCGCATGGAGTGCATTATTTTGCACAGTGTTATTTGTCAATATTCGTTGTTGATGTACCAGCCAGGAGGGCGTTACCGTAGTCTAGACGGGATCCGATTATAGCTCTGGCTATCGTCAGGCAGTTATGCTTCGTCAGGTAGGGCCTAGCGGCTGTGATAAGTGGAGTAGTAGGCACAGGATGAGGTGATGGAATTGATTTGTTTAGTCATGGAATGTCTGGAATCCAAGTGGACGGCCAAGGTTTTTACAGACTAAAACTACTTTAATTTGACATCCGCTGACAACTTTATATACCACCACAGTTCAAGTTCTACTGCATTTAGGTAAAGTCACTTCGAGGAGGGTCGCCTCGTCTGTCTGTTTTACGGCCACAAGTACAACTACAACTGCTTAGTATTTTGGAATTATTAAGTTATTAAGCATGTATTGACAAGACACTTCAAATTCTTCAGGTAGGAAAGGCACTCTTCCTTTCAATTAATTCCTAAAAAGGGGAATCCTCTTTGCCTCTTCCATCTGTCCAACTGCCACAAGTGCAACCTGCTTCTGCCCACAAGACTTACTTCTCTCTCTCTCTCTTCAGTAGTCTTTAGCAACAGAGGTTTTAATGTACTGTCAATTATACTCCACACGCATTTAACTCCCCTTCCCCAGCGTTACTCACACCTTTTCTGCTACAGTAATTACCCAGAAGCGGTTTATACTGATTTTTTCAACAGTCAAACTTTCTACATACAAAAGTTTCAAAACAAAAGCATCGAAAAAAAAGTTTTGAATGCATTTAAAAAATAAAATAATAATTTTAATGGGGGTTGCCCCCCAAACCCCCCCAGTTTTCTTTTTTAACCTCTTAAGTGCCATTGAGGTTCCCCCTCCAGTGCCAACGGCTTTTTTTTTTAAAATCGCGGTATTCACCGCCCAAACCCGCCAACATTTCCCCCCTCATTAACCCCTTAGGTGCCACCGACGAGCCGGCTCGTCGGTGGCAACCTGGAGCGGTTTTTACCGACGAGCCGGCTCGTCGCTGGCATTTAAAGGGTTAAAAACCTTTTTTTTTCTATACAAAACTAAAATAAAACCTGTAACATGAAAAAAAATGCATTCGAAATTTTATTTTTGGAACTTTGTATTCGAAACTTTTGTATGTAGAAACTATTGTTTCGAAAATATAACTGGATACCCCAGAAGCCCTAGTGCCACTCTTGAAGCTTCAGGTAACAATGACACGCTTGTATTTTAGGCCACTTGACTATTGACAACTTCAAAGGATAGGTGGATAGCTCTTTAGCTTTTAACAAAACTGTTTTTTACTATGAAAAGGGTATGCCTCTTGGCTTGGGTAATGCGTGTTCTTCTCTTCAGTATTTTAACCTCTTTATTTATTGGAATTATAAAGAATGTTAGCTCTGGGTACACAATTGGGCACACACGACCACTCTTTAAGGTAGATTTTCACATTTAAATTGGTGAATCCCACATGATGTTAAAGGGAACACAATTGGGTGCACGCAACCTTCCTTTGATGTGTTCATTTGGGCTACTTGTAACTTGAGCAAATATAAGGTATTCAGGAATGATCTATCAAGCGTTCCCTCTTTTCAATTAAGAACACACAACCACTAAGTCAGAAAAGAGTTCAACAATGGATTGAATTGCCTTTCGCTTCTCACGCAAGGTTAAAAGCTTTTAGAATAAGCGCCATCATGCCACTGTAAAGCAAACTTCAATGTCGAACGGCTTTTACTTGCTTCAAACAATACGCGGGTTACTTCGGAGCAGGCGACAGTTATTGGCAAGGTTTGTGAATTGAATCTGAATGCTGTGCTTCACTCACCTAACTTCAGGGATACTGCGGTTGCGGTTTTCTCTGCTTCCCCAACTTCCTCGACCACAGCAACGTCTTCTGGGTCATTTGGGTCCCACACCCTTCTCCAACACGAGTGTCTCCCGTCCGGCCACTTCAATGGAGAGTTTCTTTTTCTCCCAAGACCCTCAGCTTGCCTTCTGCTTCTGGCCTTGAGCTCCTGTATGTCACAGCTCAGCAATCACAGCAACTTGGCTCACATGGGGAAAACAACTTCCAGCACGTCTTCCTCTGCGCAGTCTTTGCAATTCAGCTTTTGGGAACACAGGACCCTCTCAGAACTTGCAAGTGAAATCTACTACGTTCTGGCATCCTTTCTGTGCTCCCACTTTCTTGTGACTTGTCAGTCTCGTGCTTCTCCTCTGCTACTACTACTGCCAGCCTTCCATCTACTGTTCCAGCGTCTACTACTGCTTTCCTGCTGGGACCCTTTTATGCTTGAAAGGTCTGACAGTAGGTTTCAGGTGCCATACTCCTGCAATGGCTACTATGCTTAATTGCCTGACTACTACATTTACATGACTCTTCAGCCCTCTTCCTCATCTCAGTACCTCTAGGATTCTGGGACATGTTGTTCTTTAAAATAAAGTTAGGTTTTTCTACTTTTGAATTACTTATAAGGGTAGATTTAATTCCCTTAAGGTTTTTAACAGAGGGGCTATGAGACTTTGCTTATTCAGAAGAAGATGGTTTAGAAAAGGAAACATTTCCATAATCCTTTACATTGCATCTTTGGGATTTGCTGGGTACATTTAACAGCACAGCAGAACTCCCCTACACCACCAAACTGTATTCCAGCAGAATGGCTGCACTGACTCTGCTGAGCGCTATTCCCTTGCATTAAAACTGTTTTGCAGTTACAAAAAGAATGGCTGCACTGTCTTTGACAACCACATATGGGGCGAGATGGAACATGGAACACCCCTAGAATGGCTGCCAGTGCTTTCTTCATGTGCACCAAAGAAAACAATTCAAAGGCAGCGCTGCTATGCTGCCAGTGCCAGCTCAAAACTTCCCACTCCAAAAAAAAAAAAATGTCTGCATTTAAAATGACTCTGCCCTGATGCCCTTTTCATCTTTTCAACATTACACAGTTTGGTTCCAGTAAGACACATCCATATTCAGGGTGTACACCAGCAAATGGAGGCATTCCTCACTGAATGGCATGTTGTGTCAGGCAAAATCTGTGAAATAGCAGAGAACTTCACTCCAAGCCGTATGGCAAACGCTTTACTTTTTGCAACAAAATAACACAGGCAAACTCTTCACAAGAAGCCCTTCCTCTCTTTGCTTATGTCAGTTTCATAGGACCCTTGAATTGGACAGATTTCTGTGTATTAGAAATTGACTAGGGCTATAAATAATGTTCAGAATCTAGATGCAGGAGAAAGCCACATTTGTGAAAGTGACATCCAAGAAGAATTAACCGACGTGTAAAAGGGTGCTTTTGCCAAACAAGAAAATGCCTTTTTTAAAGTGAAATGTTAAACTAAGGATTTGTGCATGCATAGAAATGTGATGGGGGGTTTGCTTTAAAATATATATAGGATATTTATTCCCAGAAGACTTGCTTTTTGGTTAAGAGAAAGAAAAATAAATAAATAAAAGTACTTTGAGGCCAGCAGAATAGGTTTTACAGGCCCTGGCTTCAAAGGGCCCTGCCTTTCCCGGGGAACACAATCATCTTCCCCCAAGTGGACCAGCCCCCTGGAAACTATGAAAGGGCAAGGGGGAGAATCTAGCACCCTCGTCCAATGAAGCGGCACTGCTCCAGCATGAGACAATGGACTGCTAGGGCACATAGGTGTGAATTCCTGGGGACACCTCCCCTCAACTCAAACTGTAGGACTTCAAAGGCGAATCGATGGCAACACTGGGCTAAACTGACCAGAGCCTGACATTTGGCTGTGGAATGCCCATATTTGGAAAACAAAGTCCGCCCAGTTGATTTCAGAGACTATTCAGTTTATGTCATTTATTTCAGTAATCAAAAGACATATTACGGTGAAATTATCACCATTTAAATGTCATGTCTGCGCCATTAAAATAAGATCTTGTAGGTTTTTCTAGCATGTTGGGAACGCAAACACCAGAAAACATTTAATTCTCGGGAAAACATACATGGTACAACTTTGAAAATTAATGAGAACATGACCAGTGATACTATGTAGACATATAGGAAATTGTAGAATTCTTTGTGAAATATTTTCCATGTAACTAGCGAAAGATTTCCAGAATGACTAAACAGCAGCGCACCATCTTGGGATTTGGATCAGCATGTACCTTGTAAAGTATGTAGTCTGCACGTATACGTTTCCTGATGATGACATTTGTAAATATGAGTGTTTTGTTCCATAACTGATTTTGCCAAAAGTAACTTTGGTAGAACAAAGCAGATTGTAAAAAAGCACCCACCATAAAACTGAGTCATCTCCTTCAGTCCAATTTGCTTCCAGGGAGGCAGTGACATCCACAGCTGACCTATCCGATATTAAGAGGTGTGTCCAGCTTGAGTCTGCCCCATAGTAAAATCCTGTGATGTCATGCTCCTTATATAAATGGGAGGCATAGGGAGCTCTGGACTCTCTTCTGACTTTTCCATCTCCCACGCATCCAGAGATCCAGACATTCCAGATTCACCCTGCAAGATTCCAGATTCCACTGCCAGGCCAGAGTTAGCTGACCCTATCTGTTACACTCACCTTACCTCTGCGGGGGTATCCGGAACTCAGAGTGACACTCCTTCCCTGGTTGTCTTCTCTGGAATGGCTGATCTATGAGGGTAAGGATGAAACGTAAAGTGAGTTCTGGAGCCAAACTCTAGTATACTAGCCTGAATACACTTCCTCTATGTCTTTCCCACCCCTGATGTGTGAATTTGTAAGCTCACCTAGTGTATTTTGGAGGTAGCTCTCCGTCCTGCTTCTTCCGCTTTTAGCAGGGACGCTTTGTCCAGGAACACCAGTTGCTTAACTGATGCGTTTTCCAGCCCAGTCCTGCTGTGGCTTGGAAGGTGCTATGCCTTGGAGACAAGTCTTATAGAATTGTCCTTGCTTTCTTGTTAGCCTCCTTCTACAGACGTCTGTTCCATAATCCTGCTGCCTTGCTTTATAACGTTCTGTGCTTTGCTTTATAACGTTCTGTGCTTTTGCTTAATAACGTTCGGTGCTGTTGCTTAATAACGTTTGGCGATTTTCCCTTGCCACTTGCCTGCTTTTCTTGTCTGTCGTCTGCTGTTCGTATCATGATTTTTCCTGCACCGTCAATGCGCGTTTTCTTTTCTTATACAGGTCGGTGCTCGAAGCGAGATCAGCTGTTAGGGTAGGCAGCCGCGCTGACTGGAGACTGCTGAGCCGTTGTGAAGGAGCCGGAGGTGCTGTGCTGAACAATGGCCAGAAGACTGGAGCAGCTGGGACATGGAGCGGGTGAGGAGGGGCCGGAGCGGCTGCCGAGTCGGAGAGCTGAACAGCTGAGCAACGGGCCGCGGATCGAAGAAGGATGAAGACGGAAATAAAATAAAAGTATTAAAAATAAAATAAAAGTATTTTAATTGTGCGCTGCATCCCCGTCCTGGTCTGGAGTGTACCGTGCCTTTGAAATCCTTAACAAATTGGAGGCTCGTGCCAGGATTTGAGACGGTGTTGCCACCCATTACAGCTTAACACAGCAGGCTAACCTAGAAAAGGTAGTGATACTTTTTGTGGTTAGAAAACTGTTACACTATAAAAGCGCCTTCCCAAAACATAGACCCTAAGTATCAGGCCTGTGTGTAAAAATAAAGTAAAATTAACCCTGAACTAGACAAGAAGCAACAGAATACAGGTTTACTCTTATATAAATAAATTAATAAAGAAAGCACACTCTCCATAACGACAATAGTACAGATAAACATGGCTAGGCAGCACCTTCTGCACACATTATTTGTCAGAGTGGAATGGGCACAGCAAGATGAGGAGGTCTGGCTAGGAGAAATGATGCAACAGGTACCGCCATGAACCTGGGTGTGTGGCAAGACGGTGGCCTATTACATCAAGCCTTGAGCGAGTTGTATAGGACTCCGATGTCTAGCTCACCCTGTCAATAACAAGTTCTTCTTGGAGACAGGGTTCTCGAATACATGCTTGACAGCAGTATTATATCAAAAGCATGACAAGGTCAATAAAGTCACCTCCTATGCAAGCAAGACTTTATCCTGTGTGGAGGAAAAATTCACTGATTGTGAGAAGGCACTCCTGGCAACGGTGTGGGCATTGAAAAATTACCACCCGTTCATCCGGGGGAGCACATCATAGTGGAGACTCCACACCAGCCTTTGCAATACCTCCAAAGTGACAGAATCCGGTCAGGAATTTTGAGTAATTCCAGAATTACTTCCTGGATTCTGTCCATACAAGGCTTTCCTGTGGAGGTCAGATATGGCCAAAACAAGAAGAGTCATTTCGCGCAAGGTCTGGCTGATTTGCATGATTGTGCCAGAGAACGATGTGTTTCGGTGAGTGGACACAGGGAAATGTCTCTGAAATTGGCTGGAAATGAAGACAATTCTCAGACATTTCGCTCTGGCCACCCACCAAAACACACCGCCAACAACACATGGCCTACCTTCCCGCGTTCCCACACGTGTCCCGATGAAAACGGTACCTCACATGTGTGGGTGCACCTACCGGGGGCGCAAAAGGAAAAGGGTAACCCACTGGTAACCCCAAGCCTTTTGCCACTGCCCATTTTGTTCATGTGGTCAACCTACAGATTTGGGCCTAGGGTGTCGAAGCCAGCAAGGAAAACAGGGAAACCCATGCATTTCCCAAAAGAGGACACCAGTGGGAATCCACAGAGGTCTGCCTTGCGCAAATTGCCCCAGTTTTTATTAGTCACAATCTCTGACAAAGTGTGATATTTCATGGGGAAAAAGCACAATGTTCACTTTGGGCCTCATTACGAGTAGGGTGGTAAAAACGGGGTTATTACCGGCAGGGAGGAACGAGCAGCACCATGCTTGTATGACACCGCTAATAGCGGGTGATTACGAGAGCGAAGCACGCGCAAACCCCCATGCCAGTAATGGCCATACCGGCATGCCGCTAAAGCCCTCCAACCCCCCCGATAGTGCCATCACGGGACCCGCCGATACCGCCACCACCTAGGAGGAACCCCTAAATACCAACCTGGTAATACCAACATGCTAATACCGGGCTCGTAATACCGGACCCGGAAATAACGTCATCGCGTCAGAACGGGAAATGGGCCGGCGGCCATCTTTAAAAACACAATCCATTGCAATCCGCCCAAACCACCAGTTGATTCCAGGAGAGCTCAGTGGCAATACTTCGATAATGTCTAAGGCAACCAGGAACACCAACCCCCGGCTGCGGAAACATCGCTTTTCCGATGCTGAATTAAATATGCTTGCGGGCACCCTTGCCGTATATGCAGATGTCATCAAATCCCAGAACCTGAAGCGTGAGGTGCAGCAGCAGAAGAATGACATCTGGCAGGAGGTAGCCCGCAAGGTGTCCGCTGTGGAAACCACCCCACGTAGTGTTAAGGACTGCAGGAAGAGGTGGGATGACCTCCACCTTAGGGTCCATAACATCATTGCAAGCAACAGGAGGGAGACCATGGCCACAGGCGGAGGTCCCCACTCTCCTGCCAAAATGACCACCTGGGAGGAGACCGCAAGCACCTTCATTAATCCAGAGTCCATCGAGGGATTTGGGGAGATGGAGATGGGTGCAGCATCATCACCAGAGGTGAGTGACCCTGCAGATCCCTGTAGGGGAAACCATGACGTAGCACAAGTGAAGTGGAAGTGAGTCTAGGCAAGGCAATGCATGTCCCAACACCCACATGAACATATCCAAGTCCAGATGGCGGGCCAAACCCTGCCAGACAAAAATGCATGCTGAGTGCCAATCCCATAACCAACACACACCCAACGCACATGGACCGTGCCCATGTAATACATCACACAAACCCCAACTCAATGGCATGCCACCTGCCATGCAGCAAATGGCAAAATACTCCCTCAAACTATCCTGTGTGACACCTGTAAGACATGAATGCATGATTAAATGAATAATGAACAGTACCATAGTATGCTTCTGGCATGTAACACCATCACTGATGCCCTGCATCTTTTCCACCCCCCCAGGCACAGATGAAGAAGATGCCATCCAAGACACCACCGTGAGGGCATCCATGTCCCGCCCACAGAAAAGGGCTACTGCCACCACCACCTCCGGGGCAGCCACGCAGCCCACACCTACAGGCAGTGTGCCTGACGCTGTCGAGACCCAGCTCACAACACCTACAGCCAGTGTGCCTGACACAGTCGAGACCCAGCTGCCCACAACCACGCCAGTGGAAGGAAAGTCCCTACAAGCACTGGCCACCACTGAAGATGACTTTGAGGAGAATGTGGACCAGGAGGGAGTCACGGAAGTGACATGTCCACCCACCCCAAGCCCCGTGTCCACCCCCCCCCAAACTCAGCCCTCACCCACCTACAGCAGTGCTGATCCCTGCCAGCATGATTCGGACCTGAGCCCCTTCCTGGAGGACAGCACTGAAAATGCAGGCCCTGTGACAGCACCCCCCTGCTCCCACCAACACCCTAGAGTCACGGCTGGCGAGGGTGGGGGCCCGACAGCAGTCGATGTTGGAGCTCCTGCTGCAATACATAGCCGATGGCGAGGACACCAGGCGGGGAATTGCCACAGCCATAGCGGGGACCACTGCTGCCAGTACAGCCAACACAGCCGCAGTGAATGCCTCGGCAGTGCTGATGAGGGACATTCTGGGGGCCATAACACAGGTACTAACATCCATCCTGCTGCACATGCAGTGGCCACGACTTGCAGCAGGCGTGGAAGCCCCCACGACTCATCAGCCACCACACCTGCTTCCTCAGTCCCCACCAGCCCTGTGCGTCCTACCAGAAGGAGTACAAGGCACACTGAAATGCAGCCCCGGAAAGCAAAAAGACCCGCAAGTAGTGTGGGCGGACAATGGGAGTGGGACACATGTTGGGGGTGGATGGGAGCATTTGGGGGAGTTTATGAGGGGGTTGGAGTTCACTGGGGGGGTTTGGGAGTTCACTGGGAGGGTTTGGGAGTTAACTGGGGGGTTTGGGAGTTCACGGGAGGGTTTGGGAGGGTTGTCACATTTTTGCAGTTTAAACCAATACACCTTTTGTGAGAAAAAACATAATGCCTGGACATTGTTCATTTCATGTGCATCCATTTATTGTATGATGGTGTTCAGTGCCCAAATCCCAACATTCCTTGTGTGCATGTCCATATGGACCCGGTGTGTCACTGACACGTCTGTCAAAGTCCCTGTGGTTCAGAAGTATTTGTGAATCAGTGACTGGCGTACTGCTTGGCCATCCTGTGCATCACGTACTGGCAGGGGTGCTGCTTCACCTCCGTCTCCATCCTCATTATCCTCACCCGGTGCATGCATGTCAATGTCAGGTGGCAGTGGTACATTTCTCCGGACGCACATGTTGTGCAGCATGACACAGGCCATGTTGATCTTTGCCACCTTCTCAAGCCTATAAAGGAGTGCTCCACCGGAACTGCGCCTTCAACAGGCCAAAGGTCTGCTCAATCACTACACGGGTACGGGTGTGTACCCGATTGTACTCCTCTTCATGGCTGTTTCGCGGGTTCCGCACAGTGGTAAGTAGCCACGGCCTCAAGGGATATCCTCCATCACCTGCAAGCAAATACAAATAGGTGTGTGTCACTCTGAGCTGCCACCTTCAGGAATCACAGTCATGGCCGCAGCGATTTGGTGTGGGCATGCACATGTCACTGTGCGTATGCACGAATGTCATCTAGATGCATACTATACTGCTATGAGGTGTGGTAGTCTGGTTGGTGTTCAATAGATGGTGCAGGGTGAAATGATGCATGCTGAGGGGGGAAGTACTGTGGTTGTACAACAATGTTTAGCCTCCCATTTACGCTGTGTATACTACACCGTGCATGGACACAGTAGCCACATTGGCACAGTTGCAATCCTGTTTAGTCATGCATTGCTTGACATACACATGGTGGTCAGGTTCTGCGTCTTACATGTGGTCATTGATATGCGTTAATGGTCAGATGTGTGCCAATGATGTGTTCTGTTGTGGTTGGGGGGGTTCAGGTCAGGTGTCATTAGTTGAGCGTGCATTCTCCACTCACTGTCCATTGCCACCCAGGTGGTGTATGCATCCCCCCATTCCCACCCAGGTGGTGTATGTACTCCCCCATTCCCACCCAGGTGGTGTATGCATCCCCCCCATTCCCACCCAGGTGGGGTATGCATCGCAACACATCCCTACCCCAATGAGCTGCCATGGCTCACTCAGCCAACTCCCCAAGCAGCCAGGCACGTGGTCCAGCATGTCGCTCCATGTGACAGGGTAGCGTGGAGTTACGCCGCACCATGGCATCATGTGTTGATCTGGGCAATTGTGCGCAATAATGTGTGATGATCGTGCTGGAGTCACATACTATCTGCACATTGATGGAGTGGTATTGCTTGCGATGCCGGTACACCGCCTCTACGGCATGGGCGACTACCAATTCGACATGGGTGCAGTTCAGGGCACCAACACAATTGGGCATGCCTGCCAGTGCATGGAGCCTACTTTGGTGTCGGCTATCTCCTGGGCAGTCCGTGGTAGGGATATGTGTGTGCTAGCGTGCTTCAGGAGGGCATCCAGCACTTCGGTCAGCATGCGTGAAAATAGTGGTTGTGAAATGCCATGCAGCTGGCCCACTGTGTGCTGGTAGGTGCCTGTGGCCAGGAAGTGGAGCACAGACACCACCTTTAGTAGCGGGGGGATGGCAGTGCGTATTTCTATGAGGCTGGCAATGTCATTGCCTATCATGTACACTACGGTGGTGATGGTGTCCCGGTCCAAACGGTAAAGCGTGTGGATCTGCTCAGGGGTTAGATTGAATGGACTGGGTCTGATGCGAGGGATTGGCGGCTGCCTACGAGGGACTACTGGCTGCACTGGTGGTAATTGCTGGGCCTGTCTCACCCTCCTCCTCCTGCGTCTCCTCTGTGCTGCCTGTTGTTGCTGCTGTAGTAGGTGTTGTAGTTGCTTTTGTTGCTGTAGCAGTATAGGCATGTCCTCCAGCGCCATGATTGTAACAGCTAGTGGTAGCATTGTGGTGTGGGAAAGGGTGTGGTATGTGGATGTACTCCTTTTATGCTGGGCCAGACTCCATTGAGTGCACCTGAGGTGATTGTGTGCACCTGTGGCAGTTGGCTTGATTGCAGTTTGCTGTTTGTGGCATCGTGCAGCCCCTGATTACCGCATTTGGGATGCTGGTATTTGCATGTCCGCATGGGTTGTGATGTCCTCCTATTACCGGCATGCCGGTATTTGCTCCCCAAAGGGGCACGTGTACGCGCACATGCCGGTATGAGGGGGCACGGTAAGTGCGGTGCCGGTATTGACGGGTTGTCGGGTCGGAATGCCCCAGACCCGTTAACGATGCCGCTATTACCATTCGCCTTCCTTATTTCATTAACTCAATTCTCGTAATGAGGCCCTTTGTCTGGGGTTCTGGGTAATAAATTCTGGCCCGCTTCGCGCAAGTCAGACCTCTGTGCATTCCCATGGGTCTCCTCTTTTGGGAAATGCTTGGGGTTCCCAGTTTTCCTTGCTGGCTTCGACACCCTAGGCCCAAATCTGCAGGTTGCCCATATGAACAAATTGTGCTGTGGCGAAAGGCTTGGGGTTACCAGCGGGTTACCCTTTTCCTTTTGCGCCCCCGGTAGGTGCACCCACACATGTGAGGTACATTTTTCGTCAGGACACCTGTGGGAATGCGAGAAGGTATGGCCAAGGCCAGGGATATTACCGCCGACTTTGCTGGAGCCCTGGCTGCCTTGCGTTACAGCTTCTCCCCACCAAGGAGTCTCAGCAGTGTGCCAATACCTCCCCGAAGGGAAAAGCTGTAATGCAGCCCAATCGCAACTCCACCCACACCACCAACAATCCAGCCCCAGTCTCACCCATCCCACTGACAGTGGGCCCTAACCATAGAATAGTAAAAAACAGTACTGGCATAATGTTGCAGCTGCTCGGGTAGAAAAAGCTGTAAACAAAACAAAAAACATGCGTTACCTACGGCCACACCAGCAAAATGTATCCCTCCCTGGCGGGCAGATAAGGGGGGGGCTGTCCTGCACTCCTCCCTGGCCTCAGGCGTCCCTTCCTAGGAGCAGATAGCTGGTCCCAGGGAGGGCTGCATGACATGGCACCCACTCTATTGCGGGTGGGGGGTGGGGAGGTCCACGCCCCATCCCATTAGAAATGTCACTGTCCCTTTGGGATGCCCCACAGTCCCCCTAAAATGCGTTCCACCATTTTCCCTTTTTTCCTTTGGTAACCCAACTCCCCTTGGCGCAGAGGGACACATTGGTGTGCCAATCAGGCCCCGGGGTGCCCAAACCTTACCACCCCACCCACTGGGGGGCCTGTCCCACCATTTTTGGGGGCCCTCTCCCCCCTCACTCCCCTCTACCCAAATGGGTGGTGGGGGCACCTCATGCAGGCCTCCTTGGGCCTCCTACAAACGGCGGTGTGAGGTACACCCCCCTCCATTTGAGGTGGAGGGAGAGGGCCCCCAAAAATGGTGATACAGTCCCCCCCAGTGGGTGGGGCAGTAAGGTTTGGGCACCCCAGCGCCAGATTGGCACACCAATGAGCCCCCCTGCGCCAAGGCAGGTATAGTAAACAAAGAAAATAATTCAAAAGGGCAGGCTGCCCTTTATCGGGGGCGGAGGGGCCCCCCCAACACCGCTGTGGAATTTTCTAATGTGAAAGGGGTGCACCTCTCCACCCCCACCCCGATTGGAGGGGTGACCCATCTCATGTAGCCCTCCCCAAGGGAAGATAAGTTGGGGGGCTGTCCTGCACTCCTCCCTGGGCTCAGGCGTCCCTTCCTAGGAGCAGATATCTGGTCCCAGGGAGGGCTGCATGACATGGCACCCACTCCGTTGCGGGTGGGGGAGACGGGCTCACTACCCCATCCCATTAGAAAATTCCCTGTCCCTTTGATGTGCCCCACAGCCCCCCTAAAATGCATTCCACCATTTTCCTCTTTGTTTACGAAACTTGCCTTGTGCAGAGGGGCACATTGGTGTGCCAATCTGGCCCCAGGATGCCCAAACCTTACTGACCCACCCACTGGGGGGCCTGTCCCACAATTTTTGGGGGCCCTCTACCCCCTCTGCCCAAATGGGTGGCGGGGGAACCTCATGCAGGCCTCCCTGGGCCTCCTACAAATGGCTGCGTGAGGTACACCCCCCCTCCATTTGGGGTGGGGGGGGAGGGCCCCCAAAAACTGAGGGACAGGCCCCCCGGTGAGTGGAGCAGTAAGGTTTGGGCACCCCAGGGCCAGATTGGCACACCAATGTGCCCCTCTGCACCAAGGCAAGTTTAGTAAACAAAGAAAATAATTCAAAATGGCAGGCTGCCCTTTTTTACGGGGGCAGAGGGGTCCCATACACTGCCAGGTAATTTTCTAATGTAATGGGGGTGACCCTCTACCCCCACACCAAATGCAGGGAAAGGCATCTCATTCAGCCCTCCCTGAGGGCAGATAAGAGGGGAGCATCTCATGCAGCCCTCCCTGGGGTCAGATGCCCCTTCCTAGGAGCAGATATCTGTGCCCAGGGAGGGCCACCCCCCTTTTCTGTAAAATATATCCCTGGTGGCTAGTGGCCCCCACCACTTCCACCCAAAATTCCTTTTTTTTTGTTTTTTTATTTTTTTATTTTGCCCCCTTCCCTGGGGGCAGATGATCATCCATCTCCCCTTTCCAAGGACACCAATTCCGAAAAGAATCCCTGGTACTAGGGCCCCCAAACCCCCTCCCCCTTCCCATCACGTATTTTTCATTTTGTCTTTTTTTTATGCCCCCACCCCTGGGGGCAGATGGTCACCTGTCTGCCCCCAGGTGTCATTATATATGTGCCCCGATGCTTTGGGGGCCAGGGGGGAGAGGGCTGCTTACTGTAAGCAGCCCCCCTCCCCTCCACCTCACAAACGTTTCCCTGGTGGTCCAGTGGGCATTGCTGCCCGCGTATTCAGCGCCCTGCGCCCGATCCGCAGGCAGCAATGTTGTACACAGGGTGTCGTTGGAAAGGGGAGAATCTCCCCTTTCCAAAAACACCTCCCTTGATCTCCGGCTTGAGATATAGCCAGAGATCGAGGTGGAGAAAGGGGAACACTCACCTTCTATTTTCACAGCAGCAGCCCGAAATGGCTGCTGTAGTGAAAATTACTTTCAGTTTAATGCCGACGTGCTTTACGCATGCCGACGTGAAACTGGAGGTAATCCAGCCCCCTGGCAGTGAGGGGGACCTCCCCCTCACACAGCCCGGAGGTTGGATTACAGTTTTGTGTGATCCCTGCTTTGCAGGGAATCACACAAAACAAGGTGCCAAAAAGGACGAGCTATCTCGTCCTTGGCACTGCGTATGCAATTCCAAGGACAAGATACCTCGTCCTTGGTACTTAAGGGGTTAAGAGACAGAACAATAAATAAATAAAAATACTTTGAGGCCAGCAGAACAGGTTTGGCAGGCCCTTGCGTCAAAGGCCCCTGCCTTTCCTGGGAACAGAATCATCTTCCCCCAAGTGGACCAGCCCCCTGGAAACTATGAATGGGCCAAGGGGGAGAATCTAGAAGCCTCATCAGACGAAGCGGCACTGCTCCAGCATGTGACAATGGACTGTCAGGGCACATAGGTGTGAATTCCTTGTGACACCTCCCCTCAACTTAAACTGTAGAACTTCAAAGGCGAATCCATGGCAACACTGGGCTAAACTGACCAGAACCTGACATTTGGTTGTGGCCTGGAAAGGAATGCCCATATTTGAAAAACAAAGCCAGCCCAGTTGATTTCAGAGACTATTCAGTTTATGGCATTTATTTCAGTAATCAAAAGACATATTACAGTGAAATTAGGACCATTTAAATGTCATGTTTGCGCCATTAAAATAAGATGTAGGTTTTTCTAGCATGTTAGGAACGCAAATGCCAGGAAAATGTGAATTCTGGGGAAAACATACATGGTACAACTTTGAAAATTAATGAGAACATGACCAGTGATAAAATGTATACATATAGGAAATTGTTGAATTGTAGGTGACATATTTTCCATGGAAATGGCGAAAGATTGCCAGAATGACTAAACAGCAGCGCACCGTCTTGGGATTTGGATCAGCATGTGTCTGGTAAAGTAAGTAGTCTGCCTGTATAAGTTTCCTGATTATTACATTTTTAAATATGAGTGTTTTGTTCCATAACTAATTTTGGCAAAAAGTAACTTTGTTAGAACAAAGCACATAGTAAAAAACACCCACCATAAAACTGAGTCATCTCCTTCAGTCCAATCTGCTTCCAGGGAGGCGGTAACATCCACAGCTGACCTATCCGATTTTGTGTCCAGCTTGGGTCTGCCCATAGTAAAACCCTGTGATGTCATGCTTCTTATATAAATGGGAGGCATAGGGAGCTGTGCACTCTCTTCTGACTTTTTCAGCTGCCGCGCATCCAGAGATCCATACAGTCCAGATTCACCCTGCAAGATTCCAGATTCCACTGCCAGAGCTAGATGACCCTATCCAGGCAGAACCACTGATTCAGAAACCCCCCACAAAAATCCCAATAATTCAAGGAGAGCCAAGCTGATGCACCTCGCTGTCCAGTGACCAGACTAGGCCCAGCTGTCCCCTTCTAGGGGAGCCTGCGGCTGTGTGCAGTGATCATATCTTGCCTTGCTGTCCAGAAACCCGGTCCGCTGTCCAAGCTACCCCATTCAAGTGCCTGTTGTGAGTATTTCCCTTCCCCAGTAACCACAAACTGCATCCCTTGCTTTGTTACGTTGTACTAGGCCCAATCCCATGGAGATCCTATAACTGCCCTAGCAGAAACTGTCAGAAATCTCCTTGTACCTTGTTTTTAGGAAAATCTGTAGTGATCTCCAAGTGTTAGCGCTATTCTTTCCAACTCATTCCAGTCCTTGTGTAAATCCTTAGTACTAGTTTGAATAAATTAATTAATTCCCTCATAAAGAGGCACACGGCATGAGGGGGTTACAACTGCAGCTTATCCCTATTCACAAGCAGCGTTCGCCTTTTCTAGCCACTAAAATCTAGTCTCAGTAAAACTTGTAATTTCCTTTTCAAACCGAGTTGTCCCATGAAATTATTCCCATTAAAAAACAGAGTTTCCTTTCCCGTTAAGAATCTCATAATGTCATCCCTCCAGAGTTACGCTTTCATTTCCATATTATGCCTGTGATGTACCTTTGTCCCTTCGCATCAAAACCGCATTCCGATTTTGTCTGTTTAACTCATTTTTCAAGCTGTTTTGTCATTTTAAACCCGTGAAAATAAGCAAATGCAATTTCTCCACGTATGATTTGGATGCACTGTGTTTTTCCTTCCCACATCAATTTTCCGAACTGTATGACCATTGTTAGTGCATTGCCTTGTAGTTTGCTAGTGTTCTTACATCTCTGATACTGCTATACTAATTTCTAACTCATTCATTCAACCGCACATGTAATTCCGAGTGCTATTTTGCACAATTTCAAAGGTTTCAATCCGATTTTGCCTCCCATTTAGAGGGGGAAGGTCAGATTTGCATTCTGTTTGTTGTCTAGTATACCCAACTCCTTGCTACTCCTTTTTACCCACACAAAATTCAGTTAACAGGGGTTTGAGGGAGCCTTACAGGGGGAAATAGTAACTGTGGTTCTATCAGGAAATACCTTCCAAAAAATGTATCTTGCCTGTATTCACTAGTGCATTATATATCATATGTAACGAGGTCAAACTAAGTGTATTCTATCAAATTGCAGTGTAATTATCACCACACTGGTGATTGCTGCCCTATATTAAATTTGTGTGATTTTCATTGGAATTTAAAAATAAATAAATATTGTTTTATTACACATCGGCCTGGTTCATGGTCTACTGTGACCCGGGGTGTTTGTAAAGGTGGGTGTGAGACGGGTTTGGTTCCTGCTCGAACTGAATTCGAATAAATAAAAGTGTTTTAATTGTGCGCTGCATCCCTGGCCAGTAGAAAGAGTCCTGGTCTCGAGTGTACTTGTGCCTTTGAAATCCTTAACAGATTGAGGAGGGAATTTATTTTGTGATACCAACAAGGGTTTTGCCTTTGGTATAGTGTGTTCTGATTTTATAACCTTGAGTTCACAACCTTAGATCTAGTATGAGGTTGAGAGATATTAAAATGGTATTAAGCCGTAATCTCTTTTGCTACGGTGGTAAGAATCTTCCTATCAGAGGAGAAATACTGTGTCTTAATCCCACAGAATTTCCTCACCACCCTGGGCCTCGTCTCCTCGCATGTTATCCTCACGCAGTACACCACCCCCAGGGTTGGGATCAGGAAGCGTCTGCCTTCCCCTGGCCACCAGGGAGGAGACTTTAGGCAGGGTTGTAGTGAAGGATCCGCAGGTTTCTACACACACACCCCCATGCAATGTTCATCATTTCTAAAAAGTGAAAAGAGGTGAAAACAGACGAAATCGTCTTAACACCTTTTTTCCCCACTACGATTTTAGAAAAGTGGAAATGCCTTCCCTAATAAGTATTTGTGAGTGGCATTTAAAATGAACTCGAAGAAAATGTGCCTGCTTTTAGCAGATGCTAACAGACGGATTCCATAGGAATCCATTGGTTTTACGCCAGCATAAAATGGTCATTTGCAATGCATTCGTAAAGCCAAACATTTTTGAAGGCTATTCGTAACTGGAAGGCAGAAATATTAAGTTTTTTCCCTGTCTCCACTCCAGCTACAAACATTATGAAAATCTGAGTAACATTAAAAAACGTGTGAGTTCAGGTGTAACACAGATAAGCCTTCGTTAGCACCTTTTTGTAACGCTCTGGGGGCTTGAAAGTGAGCCACCATGTCTTCTGTAGGTCAAACATATCACAATAATAAAAATTAATTAAAAAATATAATCACATTATTGAGTTTTTGATGTTTTATCGTCTTTTACATGCAGCTACAGAGTTGCAAATGTGCTATTCACGCCATTGAGTACAGTACCTGTACTCCATAGTAACAATATCGGCCGACACACGATGCGCTGTTCGCCCCTAAGTGAGATCAGGTATTTTGACAAGTGACCTCTTCTTGATTCATGTATATTTTTGCTGTTGCGATACACCTGAAGGGAAGGTTACTGCACCGCTCTGCCTTGTGGCTCTAGATGGAAAGTGCGCTGCCCACGTGCAGGTGTTTGCCCAACCAGAGTTTACAGTGACATCTGGGGATGAGGTAAAGCACATTTGCACTTCCATTTGCTGAACCTGCCTGGCACTGGTTTGGCATGTGAACACAACATGGCCCAACGAATGAGGAGCAGTTGCAAGAGCTGGGTTTGAACATCACGTCCGCTAATGCCTTTTTGGAATTTACCCTATATTTCTTAAGACATATTTATTGCCGATCTACAGAATTATTAACACAGACTAGTTTCATAGGCAATGAATTTTGAAACTGATCTTGTGGCTTTGATGACAGAAAGCAAAGTAAAGTGAGGGTTAACAATTCACGCCCCATAAACTCCAGGTTTTGGATCCCATTACCATGCATAATTAAAAACAAATCTTTCAATGTCCACCTCAGATGGACTCATTAACTGTCTTTTTAACATTTTATTTACATTTTTTTTTTCTTTTTTGCTTTTGTAAAGTCAAATCCTAATTGGAAAAAGGAGTAAAGGGGTGAGACAAGCACTACGTTTCGTAATGTTAATATCATAGCCAATAAAGTAAAGTACACTTGTGAGGTGAAGTGTCCCCTCTAATCTTATGTGCTGAAGCTGCTTTCTACTCGTTTACCTCCCCTCCCCCAACCATTCACACCGACAACAACTGTGTCTCATGTTTAAAGATTAAAGCTGTAAAAATAGGCGATAGCAAGAACTGTAATGGGGGTTAACATCGCCAACACAAATTCTATTTTATAGAAGGTAAGACATGAAAAAAGTGTACAAAGCATAGGGCACATTTCAATAAATATGTCAAAATGAGGAGACACCATTGTTGATATTTTACCTAAAACCCTGAAACTACGTTGGTTGTGAAGTAGTTACAAACCTGTGCTATTTTATAGCAGGATGAATTGTTTGAAACCCTCTTGTTGTTTCTTGATACACGGAGTGATTATCCCCACGTAGCAAGTCAGTGCACAGAACCCCTCTGCCAATCAAGCCGCAATGGTAAATGATGTTCCGCACATACATAAGGGTACACAACGATACTGTAAACTGAAATTAGACTTGTATTCTATTTTCTTGGATTATTTTTTTCTATTTTAATTGCTTAAAGACACCAAAACAAAAGCACCAAAATACATTTAAAAAAAAGGCTGTTTCAAAAAGCTGTTAGTGCGGAGCAGGGTCGGGCTGGACCATACAATTGTCTGGGCACCAATGAAAAAGTGTCCCACAGTTGCAAATGCCTATTCATTCCTTTTGTGACACTGTTTGAATAGTACCCAAGGGCGAGTTTTGATAAAATGTGATGCAAATCGATCGTGCATTTTAAATAATTTTTACTCAGCAACAATGGTCAAAACTACAAGCTGTATAGTCAAGACACTCATCACTTTGGCCCACATTGGCCAAAAAAGTGGCCCACTTTGATAACAAAAAACACACACACTGCCATTTTGTGTTTTTGGTTCGGCCACGGGCCTATTGCCCTATAAGCCAGTCCGAGCGTGGGGGGGGGGGGAAGGGGGAAGAGAGAAACCCAGCTCAGCTGGCTTCCTGCCGCCGGAGGCAAACATTCTTGCTGCTTTACCACCATTATGAAGATGTAGCCAGGAACAGTTAATGACTCGTACACTTGCACTAGTAGGCCGGCTTGTCCACGATCTGCTATCTCGAGCCAGTAAATGAGTTTTATGCCTGAGAAAGTCACTGTATGTAAGCTGTCACTCAATTGTGGCCCAAAGGCTTAACCCCCCTGCTCTTACTTTTACGGCCACCCAAGCCTGGCTCTGATGAAACAGTGCTCCCACTCTTGGAACCGATGTCCTGCACCTCTGCTGCTCCTATTGTCAGCTTTTCCTCTTCCCTCATGCACCAAGTCTGCAATTTCTTGTCTTGCTGAAACAGTGAAGGTGGATAGAGGATTTTCCACCCTTCATCATCCAGCAGCCAATGGGAAGATTCAGAGGGACTAGGGGAGGGACAAGGTGTTGCAACTTCAGAAAGGAAACACAGCACTGGTCAGATCTCTTGTTTTACGTTTACAGAGCTATCCCCGTGATCTCAGAACCTTGTTTTATAAATACTGTGAAATGATTACTAATGGAGGTACAAAAAGGTACCCGTCATTGCAAGTGGCCACCACAAATGATGTCCACTGGGTATGGCACGCAGGAATTGCTTGGCCCACATGGAGCACCAGTTGAGTGGGGGAAGGTAGCAGGTTAAATCTTCACCTGACAGAAAGAAATCGAGTACCAACCCTGGTTTGGATTGCCAGATGGCATCTGTAAAATTACTCCCGCTAGGGCTGAATCAGTGGCAGTTTTAGTTTGTTTTCCCCTATCACCTACCTTCAAGTGCATGGT
Source organism: Ambystoma mexicanum (assembly GCF_040938575.1). Lineage (NCBI taxonomy): Eukaryota > Metazoa > Chordata > Amphibia > Caudata > Ambystomatidae > Ambystoma > Ambystoma mexicanum. The sequence goes on from NC_090924.1 coordinate 1,096,848,280, forward strand.
GTGAGGCCATATGAAAACTGTGGGACAAGTATACACATGTCATTGCTGTAGCGGGAACACACACTTTAAGGGACATCTTCCTTTTTACCCAACAGCTCTAATGTGTTTTGGGGGTCAGGTTACATTAATACCCAAGGAGTATATCTCTGATCACTCTCCGTCTGCCTATTGCCCAATTAGACATTCTCCGCACTGAACCAGCACTGTTTCTGGAGGCTCCGTCCCTCCTCCATGATTCATTGGGTCAATGCACTTTGGGTGGTAGGGATTTTCAGCAGGATTTTCTTCTAGCAGCATCCAGGGACTCCTCAGTCTCTGGGTTTTTGCTGTTCACCCACGTAAAAATCACTTGCAGTGTATCCACCGGTTCCTCTATTTCTCCCTGTTGTGAAGTCGATCCTCAACCTCTGTACACTGGCACCTCGGGGCAGAGTCTCGCCAAAAACTTGCATAGTATTTACCTTTTGCCATGGATTTTCCCCACACTTTTCATTCAACTCTGTTGGGCTTGATCTGCCTGACCCCATCTAGATACTGGACTTGATAGAGTCCCCTATTTTCTGTGTATTAATGAATAGGATACACCCACTTTCGCTACATATACTTTCCAGATGGGCCATTTTTTCCGAATGTAAGCCTGTCAGGAATCAACACACAAGCAAGTTACTACATGCTACAGCAGACCCAAAAGCAGCGTTGGGGTAACAAAAAGACAAGGAGCAAGCTGGGGGAAAGTGGTGGCGGGGGAGTGTGGTCGATGGTGGGGGGAAGGTGGGCTCATGGTGCACGAAGGGGGAGGAGTCACAGAACACAAAAGGGGTTGGGGCCTAGTGTGTGTCTAGTGTGTGTACGGCGAGCATACACTGTGATAAATCTTAACAGATTTAGGACCACACTACCGATGATGCCACCATGGAGCTGTGGTTGTCTTCTTCATTATGCCTTCTCTCACCATACTTCCCACACCTCTGCCTGTCACATGTATCTGTTCCATGTCTCCAGATTCACAGATGGACTTGGGACAGGACACTAGATCTCCCCTTCCATAATTCAGTACATGCCACATTATTCCATTTCCTCAATCCACCTTGATGGTTTCCTAATCTAATCTTCGATGGACACTGTTACTTCTGTGACTCCACTGCTACAACTGTCAGCGTCTATTTTCGCATCCATGTAGTCAAAGCTCCCTTAATAACTGAATACATCAGCCAAAACATCATGAGCAGAGTACTTTCTGCAAGTTTCCTTGAAGAACAACAGGTTTCTGGTGATGGAATGATCAGAACCTTCAGCCGACACCATCAACCCTTGAACTGCGGTCACAATCAATGAGTTTGGATCAAACACAGAGACCTCTTTCTGTGACTGAGGTTGACGTACAAACACAGTTGCCTACTTGTATGTTTGATCTCCGGGCTCTTCTCAGACCATCTGCATTGCTCTTTATTTTTGTTTGCTGGCTTTGTCCTTCTTCCAAGCACGCTGGTCCAGATCTGGGCAGACCACGGAATCCACCACTTGTAGGAACCAAGTTTGCACAACCTGGCCAAACATCAGTTCTGAAGGACATACCCCCATAGAGCTGTGGGCGTGTTCCTGTAATATTGCAGCAGATGGCTTGCTTGAATGACCGTCGACTAATGGCACAGAATTTGTTTGTGACGGTTTATTGAGAAGCCACCCTCAACACCGGGAGTTCCCTCCTTCCCCACTGAAGGGGTTACGCAAAAAACAGTTTAACAGATTATTTTCTTTAGCCCTATCTCAGACACATGTCATGCCCCTTGGATCCCTCTGCCCTGAGCTAACATTGAGCCAAGAACCAGGCCGGTGTACGGGAAATATGTTGGTATTTATTTAAGTTAAAAGTAATATAAATGGTTGGCCATCAGGGGGCGCGCGGATGCAGTCCTTGTCCGCGTGAGCTCCCGTCGCACGGTCCCCTAAATTGGATTGAGCCCCCGTTTTTAGGGACCCCCCCAGACTGGAACTGGGCGTAGGGGTGTCGGAAGGGCCCCCCCGCAACACAACGAAATCCCGACCAAAATCGGCCAAGAACTCCTGGAGAAAAAGCCCTGGGCGTTTCGCGCCGGAAAACGAAACCAACAGTGCCCAGAACGAGCACCACGCTGCAGTGTCCAGAGTCCCCGGCAACTTTGCGCGCTTCGACCCACGGTGCGGGGACAACGCCCAGACGCCCGCGCACCCCACCCACGCAGGAACGACCCGCTGATGGAATCCGTGTTCACCGGCACAAGGCGGGAGACGAACCTCCACGCGATGCAACTCCAGCGAACCCCGCCGAGATAACAAGTAAGTGCGTACATTGGCACTTCCCGCCTGCTCTCGCACGACTCTACACCTGCAATTCGCCCCCCCCCGCCGAGGAGCAAACCAGCCCAGTGCAGTGGGTCGGGGCCCCACGCGAAGCAGCATAGACCCCGGAGTCCCTCCTGCACCCGGCTTCACCGGCGCTTCGACCACACAGGCCTGCACAAGCAGGGCCCCGCTCTGTCAGGCCCACGGAAGGCGGCGGCGGCATCGCGGAGCACCCGCGACCTCCCTGAGTCACACGTGGTGGTCAGAAGGTGGTCCCCCGTCCACCCAGACGACACCGTAGAACAAGACTTCACAGGGTGGACCCAACTTATCACTTCGGTTCGGACCCCACCAACGGAAGGCCCTCATTACGCAGCCAAAGAAAATAGTCATAAGGAGGGGGACGAACCCAACACGGCGTGACCCGCAAGAAGAGGGTGACCCCGAGACACGTATACCACACAGATCCAATGACCGTCACGACTCCAGAGCTCTACATGGGGGGCACTCTCTAGCCCTAACTCTCCTTAAACACACTGGAGAACTGCCTTGTCACGCACCGCTGGGGGAATGGCCCCCTGACTCATCGCTGTCCCCTCGGGCACACCAGCGACTCCAAGAAAGATACAGGGGCGTGTGCCTCCTCAGCGGTATCCACAGCTAACTCACCCAAAAGTCCAGAACGGGTTCTCACAAGCGCATGAACCCCCAACAGAAACTCGCCATCTACGCCTACAACGCAAACCCCGGCCCTGCCGGCGACCTGGGGATGGCGTCTCCAACAACCCCGACCCCGGATGGGGACACACCGGCAACGAAAGGCGACATTGCAGGCCTGCTCGCAGAGATCAGGAACATGGGTGCCAGCATTGGTGGGAAAATTGATAAACTCACACAGCGGATTGACAACATTGAGAACAGGGTCGAAGGGATTGAAAATAACCAGGTAGCAATTGATACCCTTGAGACCCAGTTGTCACTGAGGATAAGCGACCTAGAGAAGAAGGAACAAGAGTGCAAGCTGAAGATGGACGATTTGGAGAATCGAGAAAGAAGAAATAACCTGCGATTTTTCGGCATCCCAGAAAAAGAAGGGGAAACTGAAGAGGACCTGAAAACGACCATACATGATATCATAAAGCTCCTTGTTGCCGACGACAATATAGATGAACCCAAAACGGAACGCGTCCACAGGGCGGGAGGGCCACTCGGGGGACCCCGGTCCGTCCTGGCCCGATTTCACCATTATCGAGACAGATCGAGGGTGTTAGAAAAGGCAAAGAATGGAGGCAGCATCACCCTGAGCGGGGCACACATAACGATTTATCAGGATCTCTCCTCCTTAACCCTCGCAATGAGGAAAATGTGCAAACCGCTCACCACATGGCTTAAATCTCGAGACATAAGATATAGATGGGGATACCCCTTCTCCCTCTCCTTCGAACACGAAGGATCGAGAATCAAACTGTCTTCGGAGAGAGAAATTAAGGCCTGCATCCTCGACCTATTAGGTGATCACTCTCAAGAAGAGGAGACCGACCACGCACCCCGCGAAGATAGGGAATGGCGAATACAAGGCCCGAAGAGGAGGAAAGTTAAAGGCTCGAGAAAATACCGCAGAGGAAATGGCTCACCAGAGGGATTGAGTTGATCATACTCCACCGCACTTCCACTCATCTAATTTGCAAGCTAAAATGAGAGCGAAGGACATTGCTTGTGTAGGGTGTTTCGACCCTACCCGTGCTCACCTAACAAGTACACTTGGAGGGGGGGTTCCAGGGGGCTCTAAAGTTGATATTGATGTACAAACTGCAAGGGGACTGTGAAGTAACGGTCTCCACTGGTGGTTCGGTTATGAGCCAGTGCTGCCAACTCGGCTCAATCGAACGCCACCGAACACATGGGGGGAGGGGGAGGGAAGGAAGGGGAAGGGGAACGGAAGCTGATTACGGGTCAACAACATGGATATGCGGCTCACTCAGGGAGATAGGTACGTGGCCCCCCGGTTACCACGGGGAAACAATAAAAGGATCAGCGCGACCAGGTGACCTGAAACACCACCGTCGTGATGACGGCTGAGGCATGCCCCAGGGGCAACATGAGGGTGGGCACATTGAATGTGAAAGGCCTGAACTCGCCCACAAAAAGGTCCCTCGTCTATAGAGAGTTCCGGAGGTCGGGACTTGATATCCTTCTCCTACAGGAGACGAAATATGTGAGAGGCGAAGAAAGATCGATCTTGGGGAAGCGAACGGGGCTGGAGTTCTGGGGATCGGGCCCACTGCGCAAAGGTGGGGTGGGGATCTTGGTCAGAAAAGGAATAGATCTGGTGGTCACGAAGGTTTGGGCGGACGTAGAGGGCCGAGCGCTACTTGTCACGGGCACCATAGGTAAACTAGCTATTACAGTGGCCACGATTTACTCCCCAAATGCAGGTCAGATCCGATACCTCTCCAAAACAATACCCAAGATCATGCTGGAAGCGACCGGCCATGTAATATTAGGTGGGGACTTCAACATGTGGGCGGACCCCGACATGGATTGGCACCCTGGCAATCCCCAAACAAAGGTCAAACCCACTGGGGACTACACTCAATTTAATAAGATGGTGGAATTGTATGGCTTGATGGACGTGTGGCGTTGTAAGCACCCCACAGATAAACGGTATACCTTTTTCTCAGCCCCACATAACACACACACCCGCATAGATTACCTCTTCCTTTCAAGAGACATATGTGATACAGCCTCTAGCTCAGATATCGTTACAATTTCATGGTCAGATCACGATATGGTACGAGCCGAATTGTCATGGGGCTCCCTTCCAGTGGGGAGGGGTAGATGGTGTTGTAATGAATCACTTTGGAAGGATGCAGTTTTTAAACAAGAAATGCAAACCGCAATTGAGGAATACTTCCAACTGAATGACAATGGCGAGGTCGCCAAGCAGGTGGTCTGGGAGGCGGCCAAAGCCACATGGAGAGGGGTTTTAATAAGGGAAGGGGCCAGTAAAAAAAGGGAGAGGGCTTTGATTGAAAACAGGCTCCGCAAGGAAATTACCCAGCTAGAGACGGGAACCCCCACTAATGGGGTTGCGGACTCTGAACGGGTCTTAGAAGCTAGGAAGAAAAGGGAGGAACTCCGTCTCCTAGAACATGAACTAATAGCCCGCAAACTTGTCCTCTTGAAGCAGAAGTTTTACGAGAAAGGGGACAAAGCTGACGCGCTATTGGCAGCTAGACTACGGGCCCAGCAAGCCGACAGAAGGGTACACGAACTATCTGATTCCGAAAATACCCCAGAAGAGCCCCAAACCACCATCCCTGAAAAATTTGCCAACTTTTTTGAAGCCTTGTACACCCCCGACGGAGAACCCGACATACCAAACATCCAAACATACCTGAACGACATCGACATGCCCGAGATTACAGTCACGGAGGCCGAATCCCTTGACAGCCCCATAACAAGTGCGGAGATCCATGAAGCAATAAAGAGACTCACATCAGGTAAATCCCCGGGGGAGGATGGCTTCTCGGCAGGATTTTATAAAACGTTTGCAACACAACTCACTCCCTTCCTCACCGATCTCTTCAATCAGATCCTGAAGACAGGGAAACCCCCCGATTCATTCACGAGGGCGATCATTGTGGTTATTCCAAAGGAGGGGAGAGACCCCGCGAGATGTGGCTCCTATCGCCCAATCTCTTTATTAAACTTAGACGCGAAAATATACGCCAGGGTCCTAGCCGCTAGACTCGAATCGTTCCTCCCCCGTCTCATCCACGCAGACCAAGTAGGTTTCATATTAGGCCGTCAAGGCGCTGACACTATGCGCAAAACCCTTCACTTGATACACACCTCCCATACCCTCCATACCAACCCTGCGCTGCTCTCTATTGATGCGGAAAAAGCGTTCGATAGGGTAGAGTGGGACTTCCTAATGAAGGTCCTTCAGAAGATAGGACTTGGCCCCAACTTAAGAAAGGGAATACAAGCAATATATTCAGCTCCCTCGGCATCGGTCCATGTGAATGGAGAATATTCTAGGTGGTTCCGACTGACGCGTGGTACCAGGCAGGGATGCCCCCTCTCAGCTATCTTGTTCGCCCTATCGCTAGAACCAGTGGCATGCAAAATCAGACAAGACCTTGGTGTAGAGGGCATACGTCTGGGAGGCGTAGAGTACAAACTAGCGCTATACGCGGACGACATACTACTACACGTAGTCAACCCAGAGATCTCCATTCCTCGAGCCATTTTCCTACTTGAGGAATACGGCCGCTTGTCGGGGTTCAAGATCAACCGCGCTAAGTCAGTCCTTTTCCCCTTACAAGGTGACCCAACTACGAACGTGGAAAGATATTCCTCCCTGGGGCTAACGATCGAACACCACACATTACAATACCTAGGGATTCGAATCACCAAAAATATTGCCTCTCTCTACGAAGCAAATTTTCCCCAGCTCTTAACTAAACTCCGGTCTGACCTCGCTAGATGGGGTAAACTCACGATATCGTGGTTGGGCAGGCTCAATGCGATAAAAATGACTTGCCTCCCCCGGTTCCTTTACCCATTCCAGATGCTCCCAATCGAGATCCCTCAAAGGTACTTCGTAGATGTCAGGAAGGAAATTCTAAAATTTCTCTGGCAAGGAAAGAAGCCCCGTATAGCATATGCCACCCTTACAATGCCCAAAGATAAAGGAGGGGTAGGACTACCTGACCTGAAAAAATACCATGCAGCAGCCCAGCTCCGTCTACTCGTCCCCCACCTGCGCAACTACAGTGAACCACAATGGGTAGCAATGGACAACCACTACCTTGCACCCGCAACACTTGGAGAATGGATGTGGGCACCACGGAAACGGGTCTTGGGAAGGACAAGAAACCACCCACTATTTGTAGCCCTGTGGGACATCTGGAGGGAGGGAACGGACATGAAATGCATTACAACTTGGCCGTCCCCACTAAGCCACTTATGGTCACCAGGCATCAACAACCATATCCCCAACGTAGAAAGATTTCAGACCTGGTATGAGGCGGGACTTGAGCGGGTGGGTCAGCTTCTCCGCACCGACTCCTTCATCACCTTGCCAGCCCTAACAGAGATCTTAAACATAGGAACTCTATCCGCTTTTCACTACCTCCAAATTAAAGGAGTCCTGACGAGGGAGGTGTGGAAGGATAAACTGAGCAGAGATCTCACCCCATTTGAAAGACTGCTAGACTCCAAGACTGATAGGAAGGGACTGATCTCAATGATGTACAAGCTGCTGTTGGAGGGAGGTAATGGGTCGACATATACTCTTCGAACACGATGGGAAAATGACATGGGGATTGAAATTGAAGACGAACTATGGGACAAAATGTGCTCCATGGCCACACGCACCTCTATATCAAGCCAATACAAATTACACTCCATCAAGCTCCTACACCGCTGGCAATATGACCCACACAGACTATCAAAGATGTATCAAGCATCATCCCCCCTTTGTTGGCGCGAATGCGGTCAAATAGCTGATTACTGGCATATGTGGTGGGGCTGCCCTGGGGTCCAGATTTTCTGGGATGAGGTGCTGGGCTGGATAAGGCACACGGATGGGATCCAGAGAGCCCTGACCCCGCAACTGGTGCTGTTTAGTCTTGAGGCGGAGGATGGCGAATGGACGAAGGTCCAGGGAGTAGTCCCCCACTTATTACTTGCGGCGAGGGCACTGATAGCGACCAAATGGAAATCATTGTTGACCCCTAGTAAGAAAGAATGGATTAATGTCGTCTTAAATCTTTGCACGATGGAAAAGATAACGGCATCACTCCATGGCAGAACGTTACAATGTGAGCTCTTATGGTCCGACTTCCTGAGCGCATACACGTCCACTACGGAACCAACCCACAGCGAAGATGACTCTCTACCCTGAAAGGACAGGACCAGACCACCCTCCTCCTCCAGGGACGGCCCCACCACCGCTTCGCCATAGATCTTCCCCCATCCCAGTAGACACAACCATCCCAGGCCTGTAGCCACACCCCCCTCATGAACACGCCCATAGCAGAACTCATCTGACCTAGCACTGACCCACAACAAACACCCTGACCATGATGCCAAAATTTCCAAATGACCAGTCTTCCATTCCGGGGGGAGGGGGGAGGGAGTATTGATTTTAAATTTGTCGGGGGAAAAGAGATGACATACTTGTATGTGTTGTTGGCCCCCCTATGTTCTTCCGTTTATGTATGCTCTATAGCTGCACCTCACGATCACCAGGAAGAACCTGACCTGAACAGGTACTCGTTGTTATTTCAAACGACATTCTCAGTCTGTACTTCTCTGTTCATGTGCAATGTTTACTTTGAAAATTCAATAAAAACAAATTTAAAAAAAAAAAAAAAGTAATATAAATTAACACAAAAATGTCAAACACCACTTTATCCGTGGCACAACACAATCAACTTCCCTCAGCATAAATAAATCACAAAAGTGAATTGAAAAGAACACAATCACAATTCTTCACTTGCTACAAATTTCACTTCAAGCAATAATTACACTGAACAATAGTGAAAGCAATTATCATGTAGTGATGTGTGATTTTGATTTTCCTGCAGGCTTCAACGGCTAGCAGTAGGATTTCAAGATTGGTACAAATATAATTTCGTCCACATAACTGGTTTGAAAAAAACACAGGGTGATTTAGCGGTTTGTTTTCCAGACCCCCCATACTCTTGCTTTGGTCTATGTTGGGAAGTCAGACAGAAAAATTGGAATGATATGTTGAAGTTTGGATTTCAGACTACCCTTACTGAAAGGCCTGTGTTGGGGAAGTTTGATACAAATTGGACTGATTTAAGAATAAAGACACCCCTCTTCTTAAAAGAATGGGTTAGCAGGACAAAAAGGATTACCCAATTAAATGATAGGCTATAGTTTTCAGCACACACTGGGAAGTGAGCTTTGTTAATTTCGAATTTTAACAAAATTCACCCTGTAGTGTTCTGCCAAATGGGGAATGAATTAAATTAATATTAGTTAAATCGTCTAGGGATCTACACAGTTTTACCCCCCCCCCCCCACCCACTATAAAGGGAAACGATTCAAGGCAAGCAGACTCCCCCACCTTTGGTTTTCCCTGGGCTTGGTTCTACTTACATAGAAAGCCTCTGTTTAAGGTTCAGGAAAGCTAGCTGCATCTCAGGACACTCTGGAAAGATAGGGCAGGAGTCTGGTCACTCCACTCTCAAAGATAGCCTCCCCCTCTCCACCATAGAACTCAGTCAGCTTTGAGGCCTTCCTAGAAATAGACAGCTACACTCAGATGCACTCTCAGCAATCTCATATGGTGTTTCCTTACAGCTGTCAGATGGTAAGTTTCAGCAGCTTTTCTGATGGTCTGTGTCTTGTCTGTCTGTCCCCCCCGTCTCTGTGTGTCTCCCCTTAATGACACCACCAATTTTACAATCTTGGGGACATATCCTGCAATACTTCCTGACTCTAGGCTTGGACAGATACCCTTCTGTCTCCTCCCAAACCCAGCTTCCAAGTCAGGATTGTTTTAGGGACTGGAGCAACAATTCCCACTTGTAATCGCCATTTGTTCTCTCACATTTTTGGAAAGAAATTATTATGTGGCAAAACTTTATCATTTTACTAAGAACTGCCATAATATTCATATTTTCCGATTCCGCGTTTTAAGACGACAGCCATGCCCGCACCATTTTACACGGCCGTGTGGCACATTTCTGCCATTTCCATTAAAAGCATTACAGTTATGAATATGTAAGTTATTAAACATCTCTAATTTCCTTTTCCACCTGCTCACCAACTCTCACATTTGGAACATGTTCAGATGAGCCAGAAACCTAGTTTAACCGACCATTACAGTTCCCTGAGTCGCAGGTAGATTAATTTTATATCCCCAAATTGCCATAAAAAATGGTACATAGATGAAATCCATCTGGCTTATGATCACTGAGAAAAAGGCCTAAATGATAATAGTCCTTTTAAATTAATTGTGAATTTTCAGGTGGGACAAATGGCCCTTCCCCTGCCTTCCGGCCATTTGTTTTCACTGGGTCAGCCTGTACCCAGAGTTATTTTTAATCAGTTTCCTTTGTGTTGGAAGCTTGCTCTTTGAAGTTGTTGCCCCCATGTTCACACATATTAGTCATGCTCCAGCCAAGAGGAACTTTTCTTGCTGTCAATGCTTTCAGAGCCAGCAGGTCTGGAGAACAATGAATTTTGACACCTTTAGCAGGACACTTTATTCTGGATGGTCATTAGATTGGAGAGGTGACATCCAGGCTGGGAGTGGGGGATTTCCTAGTGAAGTTTTGCCCACAGCCAGCAAAAGGGTCTGCTTTGGGCTGACATTTTTCCATGAAGACAAAGTGGCCATTCAAACGTCACTGTATTTTTGTAGGTGAAACATAATATACATTGCTTTTTGTCAACCCGCACATCACGTTTTGTTTTCCTGACATTTTTTTGTGAGCAGTGATACTTTTTCCCTTGTTAAACTGTTTTAATTTGCGCACACACCTATGCAAGCCGTTTTATTTTCACCGTTTAAAAATTCTGTTTTCCATGTGACAGGGATCTTTGATTCGTCCTTCTTTTGTAAATTAAAATGCTGCTTTTCCTTTGGTAAGGACAAGTAGGCCCCTTTCCACATGGCTTTTTAATTTTACTTGAAAAACAAAGGCCAGGCTGTTTTTGTTTCAGTGTTTAAAACCTTGCTATTCATGTGAAAGGGACTTCTGTTTGGGGCCTTTTAATGCACCCCACATGTTTAATGTTGGCCATAAAAACGCTCCACAGTGCCATTAGCCTGAGGCCAGAAAGGGGTGTTACTTCGATGTTGAAACCCCAAGCCAAGTAGTCCCGAAAAACATAGCAAAGTCTCGCCCACTGAACAGCGGACCATTATCCAACTTCACAATTGAGCGAATGCCATAGTCAACAAACATTTTGTCTAAAGCTGGAATCCCTGCATGAGCAGAGGTGAAGGAGATCAGGTGTATGTCTTGAAATCGAGACATTTCATCGATCGGCGCTAGTACGCATTTACCATTGGACAACGGTCCAAACAGGTCAACAGCCACTTCATCCCACACTTTCAGTAGTAATGCTGTCATTTTCAGAGGTTCCTAGAAACTGTGAGGGGCCAATGAATTGCAGATCACACATTTCAAGGGTCTTCTATATTTTATTGACCATTTCGTGAAACCAAACCCTTGTCCTGAGCTGTCTGTTATTGGTAATGATACCTCTGTGCCCCACATGCGCAAGTCTAATCACTATCTTATAGAGATAAAAGAATGATAATTCTGTTCTCCTTCAAAAGTAATCCCTGCAGAAGGACAGCTCCTCCTTCATGAGATTAAACATCTTCCTCATCTTCTGCTCATTTTCTGAGAATTTTTCGTCAACTTCACACGACTCATGCCACCGAGTTCACTTATTTAAAATTTGCATGAAAACCCTGCCCTGGCTTGATTCGTTGACAATCTCTTGAATAGTCAATGTCTTTGGAAGTGCATTGTCAACTATGTAGTTGATTTACTGATCTGCAATGGATGACTGGGCCTCTTCCTTCACCAGAAGTGGGTATCTAGACAGGAAGTCAGCCAGATAACTGTCCTTCCCTGGCCAGTGTATGAAATCAAAACAATAATCTTGGAGTCGGAGTCCCCAACGTGCAATCTGTGGAGGCATTTTTGCATTTGGTTCGCCATAAATCATAATAAGAGTCTGATGACCTATGTCAATGATGAATTTCTTCCCATATAAAAACAGGTGAAATGTGCCCACACTACAGCCAGGTTCTATTTCTCAGGCTGTGAGTAGGTACATTCCGCAGCAGACAAACCTTGACTGGCATATGAATCTATGGTTCTGGAGGATGAGGAGCCTGGTTTACATTGTGCTAGTATGGCTACTAAGCCTACAGGACTTACGTTCACTGTCACCTCTGTTTCCAAGTCAGGATCCTTGTAGGCCATGCAAGATGTTGAAGAGATGCATATTTGTATCTCCCAGAAGGCTTCTTCGCACTCTGAAGACCACACAAACTCCTGACCCTTGCTTGTGAGGAGGCGTAACAGTGTACTGACCGAGGCAAAGTCCTGAATGTATCTAGTACAATAGCTGGCCATACCCAGAAATGACTTCACTGCTCAAGGAGATGTGGGAGTGAGATAGCTATCAAAGCTGTGCTTTCAATGGATCAGGCTGAGCGCCTTTACTTGAAAATATATGTCTGCAGAATTTCAATGTTGATTTACTGAAATCACATTTGGCCGCATTCAGTGTGAAATTAGCATCCTCGAGCGCCATACACAATTGTCGTAGAGTGTCATCATGGGCCACCTGTGTAGCCCCAAAGACGTGCCGGATAACTTGATGAATTTAATTTTGAAAGATCAAGGCTGCAGATGAGACTCTGAAGCTGAGTCTTTTATATCTCAACGGCCCAGGTGTGTTGTAAAGGTAGCAATGTAGCGAGATTCGGGGTGCAGTTCTAACTGGTGACACTCTTTGTTCAAGTCCAGTTCGGAGAACACCTTTGATCCATGCAATAGGTGCATCATGTCTGTCATTCTTGAAGACAGATGCCTCTCTTTTTCAATAGCAAGACTGGGTGCTCACATGTCCACACATATGCACATTTGACCACCATTTTCTTTTTTGTGCACACACGATTGGAGAAACCCATGGAGTGCACCCTTTTACTTATTCAATGATATCTTGATTCAATAACAATTGTATCTCATCTTCCACCTGCCTTTGAATGTTCAGCGGGATCACTGATAATGTTGCGCAACAGGCTTGATGTCTGGGTTGATGTGCAGCTTGATCTGCTTCTCTTTTAGTTTCCCCAGACCAGTGAACAGTGAGGGGAACATCATGTCTTTTGGGTTGGAAGTGTAGGCTGACATTATTTTCTTATGTTTTAATCCATTTTCTCTATTTAAGCATGCGTCTATTTTTATTTTTCCCCATTATTAAAACCCATTGCTTCACTTTAACTACTGTGAGCACAGGGACCTGAACCGGTCAAGGAGGAAGGCAATAGGGACCTCCAACTGGGGTAGTAGGCCTATCAGGGTGTTTGCCAAGCAAGTTCTGACCCAAAGGCATGGTGAGGGATTTGGGAGTGCCTTAGTGTCGGTCCCTACTACATGTGCTAGGTTAAAATTGCACAGTACCACTTCTACTTGCCCCATACCTGCCATACAACATGCTGCCAAGTGTTTTCTCTCTTATCCCATGGGGCCACTAAGACCTCGATTCCTTGTGACGCAGATCCAATCAGACAGCTGTGAGAGATGAGGCAGCAAATAGAAGGCCAGCAGAACAGTGCACAACACAGACCGGCAATCCAAAACTCCTGCAACCAAGGATATGAACTCTGAAATTGACTGTTTGTAGCAGGTTGCCACTGTAGTATGCCAGCAGACCCGTATTCCAAAAGGGGGCTGGGCTTAATGGCCGCTTTACGTTTTCTCATCTCTGTTACCCAGGATGTGCAGGAGAGCAAGGCACAGATTGTCCCAGGGAACAAGTGGAGGAATAGGGTCATTGGAAGGGGGAGGATAAAGGACGGCAGGAAGGTCAAGACTGTGCAGGTTGTTCATATCAGGTCAACAGAGGAGATGGTGGACTGAGAAACCAAGCAGAGGAAAGCCAGTGCAGCAAAGCTTCGAGGGTGCCTACAGAGAGCGTGTGCAACTCATTAAGTCTCAACTCATCCAAAATTAAAATATGGTCTTCCCTACACATTCTCTCTATTCTTGTCCTCCCCCTCCTCTAGCATATTCTTACTCCATTTCACTTCTTTTTTCCTCTGCTCACAATCTTGTTATTTTTGATCCTTCATTGTGCTCGTCTTCTAACATTTCTTCCCTTGCTCATGCCCGTCGCTTTCAACTCTATAATATTCACAAAATACATCTTTTTTGTACTTTTCATGCTAACAAGGCGCTTATTCTGAGGTTGATGTTCATTCATTTTATCTACTGCTCCTCACTCTTGCCTGGTCTTTCTGCTACTGCTCTCGCTTTTCTAGAGCTGATTTTTGACTCTACAATTCTTTCTCCTCTTGTCTCCCACCATGCCCCCACATCTCTCCTCTCTTGCTTCTCTTCCTTGGCTTCTCTGGTGCCTCTGTACACAAAAACAGAGCGGGTGCACTGAATAGTGTGCTCCGGCTCCAGTGGACACACGTGCAGGAACCAGGAAGTGCTCTTTGTTTCCAGTTTCCTGTTTGTGATACGCAGGAGTCAGAGGGCTCCCTGGAGGTAGCGCCAGAGCAGAGTCTGGACTGGAACTGCATGCAGGTGAGATTTTTAATTTTTATGAATCATAATGTGTGTATGATGATGTATGGGTGCACGTGTGAACGAGTGAGTGAATGCTGTCTGTGAATGAGCGAGAGAATGTTGCGAGTGTGCATATGTTTGTGCAAGGCCAGGGAGAAAGAGTGCAGCAACAGCATCATTTTGTACCGGGCATCTTTCTTAGGCAGCCAGTCTAGCCATTTCTGACTGTGGCATGTTTTTTTACTAGGCACCTAAGATAAAGCAAGCATGTTAACGGTGGTAGCCAGTCTAGTCATTTCCTACTGGATATCTATGATAAAGAAAGCATGATGCGTTATGTGACTAGACTGGCATTTTGGTGCAGCCAGTTCTGACATGTTTTCATATTGCGGCTTGGCATTTTAATGGCAAAGTCAACTGAAGTATGCTCTTAGATGGGGGTACTGCCATGTATTGGCAGAACAGGGCTCAAGTTGAGGGAACACACGAGTGGACGACATTCTCCCAGTTTTTTGAAAGGACAGATGTCGCCCCCCACGAGTGTTTAAGACATTTCAAAATAAATGAATAACGCAAGGCGACATGCAATGGCCGGAAATCGAACCCTGGCCTTGTGCCTTTGAAACCACACATTTACACTGGAATAGGTTCTTGTATGGGCTAAAATGTCTTATTCTGACATCTTCCTATACAGGAAATGTTTTTTTACATATCTTTAACTTTGAAAGGTGCATGCATTTCTCTTCTGTGAAAGGATGGTGAGCTAAATAAATACTCTGGTTGAGACTCTAACCCGAGATATTGGCTGGTAGTAGAGAAACTCCCAGAACCCCCTTGTTTTTGCATATTAAGTAGCTTTGGGTTTTTCACCCTAAATTACTAGGGTAATCCAGACGTGGAACCCTTGCTCACTGTTCTTAGAGAGTCACAGCTCCATCTCACTGACGAGGCCCAACCAGGCCGAAACACGTGTCTGGGATTGTTATTGGTACTCTTGTTCAGAAGGGTATTGCCAGGCATTTTGATGCTGGACTGCCCTTGGGCAGGACAAAGACTGATATGTGGTGGACATTTTTCTTCTGTGAAAGGATGGTGAGCTAAAGACTCTGGTTGAGACTCTAACCCAAGATATTGGCAGGTAGTAGAGAAACCTTCAGAGCCCCCCCTTGTTTTGCATGCATTTTATACTTCAGCAACAAGGTAATTTGAAAATCTGTTCTCTTGGCAAATTATCCCATCTGCAACAAAACAAGCATCTGCGAGTTAGCAGGAGAGGGAAAGGGGCAGTCTAGAAACTCCATTGATTACCACAAGTTACATTTGGTTCAGACAGAGGGCTGCTTGAGATTGGAAGACCACATCCAATAATTTCACATGATTTAGCATGTTGGTTATCATGCAGAGAGACTCCTCAAACCTCACTCTAACATGTTTAGACACGGTATTAAGTGGCCTGCTGACACTTTAGCCCGTCGACAGCAGGGTCCATCAGGGGCAGGACTCAGTTTGTCAGGTGTTCTTCAGGGGGGCGGCGGCAAGAATCTCTTCCTATTGCTCTCATAAGTCTACTCTAATTTCTCTGACAAGTCCCAAACTTTTCACAAGGGGCACCCAGCCAGAACTTCCCATGCCCCCAATGGCCACAGGTCACCAACCTTTGAAGCACTATCAGAACTTCAGTTTCAGAGTGATGCTGCAACCCTGGGTTGAGGCTTAATGGCTCATCTGACTGTGAACGTGCTAGCAAGTGTCTTATCCCGGACCGGAGCACACACTTCCTGACTGGAACCATTCGGCGTGGACGCTGACAATCAGTCACAGATGAGCCATTAAGCCTCAACCCAGCATCCTAGTCTGGGTGACTCTCCTACCTGCTCCATCACTAGCCAACTCAACCATTTTTTGCCTTGATAAAGACTACGGTCGAAACGCGCGTCTGCTTTTTTTGTTTCACCATTATGGCACAAGTTGCCAAAATTGTTATGTTGTATCTGAACAATAAAATACAATGTACAACAACAACTCAAGACTGAACTGTAAAGTATCGGGGCGTGGCTTGGGCAGCCATGGTGTAGGACATGCTTTCCTGGGTGGCTCCGGAGGATCGGACAAATGATCCGTGAAACTACTCTTAAAAATGCTCCATAGGTTCCAGGATTGGCAGCACAGGCGTCGGAACGTGTGCTCTGCACACAGTGCAAGGATCGGGTGAATCGTGTGCAACGTTTTGAAGGAATCACACGGTTAAGAATGCGGCCGCTGGATACATTGTATTTCAAAATGGCCGTCAACAAAGGAATTGTAGCTGATGCAACTGGAGCGGCTGAATAGAGCTGGCAGCCGAGCAAAGAGATGGACGCAGGCGTGCGGAAACAAAATGGAGCTCCTGCTGCTGCAAGCAAAGTGATTGCAGGGGAAAGCGCTGGCCTGCGACGCGGGCTTTGGCAAAGGCGGGCCGGCCCTGAAGGCAAGTGGCCGAAGGCGGTGGGAGTGCGAGCGTGGGACTGGCACACAGTGTTGTGCAGTCCGATTGCACGCAGCGGGTGCTCAAGCGGCGCACAGATGAAGGTGCGTGCGGGGCGATCTTGCTAATAAATCAAGTTGCGAGCGCCGGGAAGCAACAGTGGCGCAAGGTGTGCGCCCGCAAATCAAGCGAACGGAGCGGACCCCGCGCAGCGCCACCGAAACGGAAGGGCCGAGCTGCATCTGACGTATAAAGCGCACGGGACGTTCCCCCGGCACAGAACAATGAGCGGAAGACCGCAGGGATAGGCAGCGTATAGTAAACAGCGGCTGCTTATGGATCACAAAGTGGCTGATAATGGTGGAAAAGGGCACCTGGTAGTAACGACTACCTGAAGACACAGGGAAAGAACATTGAGCTGGCTCTAATGAAGGTACTCTTGTGCTCCTGGCAGCAAAGAGTAACATAACAATAGGAGCTGTTGGCACTCCGGGGGGCTGAAGATATGCAGATGATATGCAGATGACCTCTGAGAAGTTAAAGAGGTAAATAGTGGACGCTACCACATAAAGGCACGGCATGTGGGGCGAGTTCAAGCGGATGTGTATGCTGTGTGTGGGAAGCGCGATGATCTCGGGGGGGGACTTCAACTGCGTACTGAACCCAAGGGTCGACAGATCGGATGGGAAGATGGATAGATCTGCCCCTGCTGCCTAAGCGTTACAGACATTGCTGAGTGACTTTGGCTTGGAGGATGCATGGAGAGTGAGACACCCCCAGGAGAGGCAATATTCACATTATTCTGCCCCAAAGCAGTTATTCACGAGGTTGGACTATGTCTTCACTAGACCTGAAATGATAGCGGAGATTACACAAATAGAATATAAAGCTAGGGTCCTTTTGGACCACTTGCCCCTGATTCTCGGATGGCAATATTGCCCCCCCGAGAGCGAGGATCCCGACATGGCGTCTATGAGCGGAAGCATTGAGAGACCCCTTCTTTAGGGAGGACTTGAGGGAAGAGATTGTAAATTATTTTGAGACGAATACTGGAAGTGTGGACTCGGCAGGAACACTATGGGAGGCCTTTAAAGTTGTGATGAGGGGAGTAGCCATAGCAAAATCGAAGGGTCTGCAAGGTGGGATTCTAGCCGATCTACAGGAGACTGAGAAGAAACTAGAAGAGGCTCTAAGCTGCGAAGAGGATACAGCAGATAAGTTATAACTGATACTCATGTTACAGCAAAATGCGCAGAATGTTGGGATAGATTGTGTAACCTCAATTAGAGAGACAGCATGCGGGAGGGGATAAACCAGGGAGACTCTTGGCATGGATATATAAGAACAAGACCCCCAGAGTTACAAACAGGAGAGAGAAGATGGTAGCGTAGCAGACACCCACAAGGAAGTTAATCAAGAATTTGTAGACTATTATAAGGTATTATATGGAGACGGTGGTAAGAGTAGTCGCAATACGATAAGAGAAATGTTGGAGGACATAGGATTGCCCAAGATGAGTGAGGACGAGAAAGAGGAGCTAGATGCACCAATTACTTTAGAAGAACTAGGGGAGGTGGTGAGGCAGTTGCCGACTAGAAAAGCCCCGGGGGCAGATGGACTTCCAAGCGAGTTTTATAAAGTATAAATGGAAGAGGTCCTTCCCCCCACTGCTAGAAATGTTAAATGAAGCGTTTGAGACAGGAAGCTTACCAGAGTCACTGAGAGAGGCAATCATAATACCGCTTCCCAAACCTAATAAGCCTGGGCACAGCTGCAGCTCCTATAGACCCTTGTCGATGCTGAATCAAGACAGCAAAATATTGACCGCTGTCTTAGCAAATAGATTGAAGAGGGTGATTGGCAGACTAAGACACCCTGATCAAACGGGTTATGTCCCAAACAGAAACATCACCAATAACCATAGACGACTCCAAAGAATTATTGAGAGCGGCAGCGAAAACGATGGTGAAATGGCAATTGTGTCCTTGGACGCAATAAAGGCCTTTGATTCAGTTAAATGGCCATGGCTGCTCGAGGCACTGGAGTGCTATGGGTTGGGGCCGGGATATGTACGATGGGCAAAAATATTGTATAGCGAACCACTGGCTAGAGTTAAGACAGGATCAGTGATATCGGGAAGGTGGCAGCTCAGCAGGGGCACCAGGCAGGCATGTCCGTGGTCTCCAATGCTCTACATACTGGCCCTGTAACCTCTAGCAATATACTTGAGACAACAATATGACACCATAGGCATCGAGGTGAAAGGGGAGCGACGTCTGATCTCCCTATACGCAGATGATATGCTACTATACTTGCGATACCCGGAAGAAAATCTCCAGTACATTTTAGAAGTGATGGAGAGATACGCTGGGCTGTCCGGTATAGCGGTGAATCCCCAGAAGTCCAGCATGTTCCCATTAGGGGGGTATATGGGGATTCCATCGGAGCGCTTGCCCTTATTGCAAGTACCATGGGCGGTCAGCACGTTTCCGGTAGTTAGGGATAGACATATACCACACAGTCGAAGAGGAGCATAGGTGCAACACAGAGGTAGCCATTAAAAAAATTGAGAAGTGCATGCAATTCTGGGTAAAGCTGCCTTTGGCAATGATGGGGCGGGGAGCAATGCTCAAGATGGTGGTTCTGCCTAGGCTTCTACACTACTTTGGGAATATACCATACTTGATTCCTAAGAAGTTTTTCACTAAACTGAATAGCATGTGCAGGGATTTCTTATGGCATGGCACGCAAAACAGAGTGGTGTTATGGAAGCTGCAGAATTTCAATGACAAAGGAGGGATAAAACTGGCCAACTATGAGGTGTATTATGTAGCAAGCCAGTTGCAATATGTTGCTAAATGGCTCTCTGATGAAGAGACCTCTGAATCCAGGCTGTTTGGGCGCGACTGTGCACCATTTTATTTGAAAGAGATGTGGGTACCCAAGGCGGAAATGATAGGGCGCCCTAAGATGATGCTACTAGGGTGGAAGATGTGGCGTAGGGCATGCCAGATGATGGAGAACCCGTCCCCATGCTCTCCGCAGGTACCATTGGTTGCATTAACGGGGCAGATGTACAGCTAAGAAGGATAATCAGAAACCACTGGGAACCTGTTGGGGTAGCAACAATGGGTGACATTTGACGGGCGGGCTCTAGTATTACTTTTGAGGGACTGCGGGAGGAAACTGGGTTGCACGAGGGCCAGTATATTACATACTACAGAATGGTGCAGAGAATCAAGAGAATATGGCCCGAAACTGTGCTGGAGGAGGAGCCAGATGCCACCATAGATATGATATACGATATAGCGGAAGGGGGCCATGAGATATCTAGAATATATGAGATGTTGAGGTTCAAAGTGGGGAAGAAGGTCACGCAGTTGAGACTAGATTGGGAAGCGGAAGTTGGAGCCCCGATGGAGGACGAGATGTGGGAACGGGTGCAGGGGTATCATAAGAAAGTATCTAGAAATGCGAGACTGAAACAGATACAACTGTATATTACGCACAGGGCATATATGACACCCCAAAGGATGTCATATATGCACCCCATATATGACACCCCAAAGGATGTCATATAGGAGGTTTGTGAATGCAGGACGGCATGCATGCCCTAAGTGCGATGAGGAGGACGCGGGCATGGTGCATATGTTCTGGTCATGCCCGGTCATTGAACGCTTCTGGAGTGAAGTAAAAGAGAAACTGGAAAAAAAGGGGGTCAAGATGGTAGTGGACACAGTGTGGGCCTGTCTATTGGGGGGGTTCCCAAGATCACAAAAGCTCAGGCATGTGGGTAAATTAAAAGATCTGGTTTATGTGCTTGCAAAAAGAAGAATTGCCATGGGGTGGAAGACTTGCCACAAACCAAGAGTGGAAGTGTGGTGGAGAGATTTGCAGAAATGGGCGGAGGCAGAAACCATGGTATGGCAAGAAACAAGAAATGCAGGGGGGGGAGGAGGAGACCGAGTCCCTAATGGCCTGGAAATCATTAATAGCCGAGCTGTTTGGGTCAATACGAGACCCGGCAGAACCTGCAGTAAGGGAGACTGTACCACAGGACGCAGAAACAGAATGTGCAAAATAATAGACTCGTAAAGGGGGGGGGGGCGGGATAAGGGAAGCAGTGGTTAGAAGTGAAGAAAGTATGATATAACTGTTGATATATGCACTGCCTGTTTGGTTTGTATTGTTTGTTGAATGAATTAATCAATAAAATGTTTTTTTTTTAAACTATCGAAAGTATCAAATATTGGACCACCAATAAACTGCCAGCGCCCACAACTAACAAGGATTTGTCACCCCACCTAGTACCAAACCTGTCGGGAATTCTGGAGTTTGGTTCCTAGACAAACCATGTGCCAGGCTGCAGGCAAGACCTTACCTTAGACTGAACAGTTGCGCAGGGGACCGGTTTGTCCCGTTACAAAACTCCCAACCCCTTGAAATTGCAATATAGAAGGTGGAACGTGGATTCCTCAAAGTGCACCAAGTTGGATTAACAGGGGCATGGGGGCTTCAGCATGAGGAACAGATGCATGCAAGCAGTTAAAGAAACTATAAGTTACTCACGGTAGTGATTAATTGACTCTTCCGTCTCCCGTCCCTCTCGTCAAAGGGACAGGAGACGGAACCTTTTTCACGAGAAAAAACCTTCTTCCCCTTTAAATTTAGAGGCGTGCGGGTGTGCGGCCCTGGGAGCATGCGCTGCCCTGTCTCTGCCCTACGGCGCCACATCTCAGTTCCCATTGACGCATCGACAATAGATTTAACATTGCCTAATGACCCCAGTATTATTAGGGGGGAGGATGGTGGGACGTATGGAGGAAAGGGGACTAGGGACTAAGAGCACGTTAGTCACTACGGTGAGTAACTTATAATTACTCTTACATCCCATCCCCTTTCCTCCATACTGCATGGGCGATTACAACTGAATGTAGCCCCAGGGTGGAGAGGAGACCCTCCTTAAGCAAATAGGTTCCTGAGAACCGCCTGTCCGAAAGCTGCATCCGATCTAGAGCCGGCATCCAAAAAGTAATGCTTGCAGAAGGCAGAGGGAGTGGCCCAAGTGGCTGCCCTGCTTATAACTTGCCAAGGGACATGGTGCTGGAATGCAATGGCCGTTTCCTTGGCCCTGACTGCGTGGGCATGCATGTTCGCCGGAAGCGGCCTGTGCTAGGCCTCATATGCTTCTTTGATGGCCGAGACCATCCAGCGGGATATGGAGGCCTGATAGCCTGGTCTTGCACCTCCGAAAGTGACAAACAGGGCGTCTGATTTGCGGAAGTCCTTGGTCCTGTTGAGGTAGAATTTCAGGGCATGCCTGATATCCAGGCAGTGCAGAACTCTTGGTGCCTCGTCCTTAGGTTCGGCAAAAAACATAGGAAGGACTATTTCCTTGTTCAAATGGAAAGCAGACAGCACCTTAGGCAGAAATGCTGGGTGTGTTCGCAGGACTACTTTGTCTTTGTGAAAGGTAGTATATGGTTCTGAGGCGACCAGTGCCTGGATTTCACTGACTCTGCGAGCCGAGGCCGACTAGTAAGGCTATCTTAATGGTGACCAGCCTGATATCCGCGGACGCCATTGGCTCAAACGGTTTATGCACCAGGGCGCCCAAGACTATATTCAGGTCCCACACCGGGTGTGGCCTCTTGATGGGCGGGTAGACCTTGCGAGCCCCGTCAAATGTTTGACAATCGGATTGGAGGAGGAGAAGACCCCCTCCTCTGAATTCCTGTAAGCCCCGATGGCTGCAAGGTAAGTGCGGCAGGTGTCCACCTGCACGCCCGAGTGGGCGAGGTGCGCCGAGAAGGAGAGCACATCATCTAGAGTCCACGCCAGAGGGTGGATCTCCTTGAAGCCTGCCCAGTGGCAGAACCTGGTCCATTTACTTTTGTACTGGGCCCTAGTAGCCTTGCTCCTTGTGCCCTGTATGATTTCCAGATTAGCCTGAGGTGCCTTAGCGTTACCTGCTCAGGAACTACGCTGTGAGGGCCAGTTTCTGTGGCGCGGGGTGGATGACCCTGCCTCCCTGCTGTGCCAGAAGATGTGCTGGGCCTGTCGGAATGGTGATTCCGAAAGGCTGATTAGCTCCGAGAACTATGGCCTGGCCGGCCACCAAGGAGCTAATAGAATGATATTGAGCTGGTGAGCCTCCTTGATCTTGCAAATCACTCTGAATCAGTGGAGTGGGGAGGAAGGCGTACGCTTTAATGCCGTTCCACTGAATCTGAAATTAGTCACCCAGGGAGCCGGGACCCTGTCCCTGCCAGAAGGCGAACTGAGGGCACTTCTTGTTGTGCCAGGTGGCAAAAAGATCGACCTGGGGAGACCCTGTCTGTTGAAGATCTTGTTAAGGTCATTTAGCTGCCACTCGTAATTGTCCGCTCCCAACCTGCTGAGCCTGTCCGCCTTCAGGTTGGATTTCCCCGGAAGGTGGAATGCTGTGATGTAGATGTCATTTTCCAGGGCCAACTCCCACATGCTGATTGCCAGTCTGCAGAGTGGAGGGGATATGGTGCCTCCCTGCTTGTTGACCGAGTACATGCTGGTCAAGTTGTCCGTCTGGATGAGGACAATCTTGTCCCTGAGAAGTGGAAGGAATGCTCTGAGCGCTAGCCAGATGGAGTTCAGCTCCAATCAATTGATGTGGTATTCCTGCTCCAGTCGAGTCCAGGTGCCATGGACCAAGGGATCTTCCAGGGTGGCTCCCCAGCCCTCGAGCTAGGAGTCCGTGGTGATGGTGACCTGCGGGGTGGGAGGCCAGAAGGGCTTGCCCGTCCATAGGTTGCAGTCCTCGGACCACCATGTGAGGTCCAGGCAGAGAGATGAACGTTGATTATCTCGGATCATCTAAGATTGAGAACCCCGCTCCTGGTTCCATGAAGCCGCGAAGTGCAGCTGAATCCTCCTCATCCTCAGTCTTGTGTGAGGGACGGCTGACAGGACCGCCGCCAAGGGACCCAGGAGATGCTGGTACCACCAGGCCGAGGTCACCTTTCTGCTGAGGAAGCAAGTTGTGGCCCTCCTGATGGCCGCAATCTTGTCCTCTGACGGAAAAACCTTCTCGGAGCACGTGTCCCAGATGAGGCCCAAGAATGTCATAGTCTGTGTAGGCTGCAGCTGCGACTTCTTGAGATTGAGCAAAAAACACAGATCGTGCAATGTGTTCCTAAGGACATGGGAAGAGTGGTGAAACGCTTCTGGAGATATAGCCGATGTATGGGTAGATGTGGAGGCCCTGCACTCTGAGGAGGGCAGCCACAGTATTCATGAGGCTGGTAAAGAACCTGGGGTCTGAGTTGAGGCCAAAAGTAAGGACCTTGTATTGGAAATGGTAGCCCATGATCCTGAACCGTAGGAAAGAACGATGGGGCTGCCAAACTGGGACGTGTAGGTACGCGTCTTTCAGATCCAGGGAGCACATCAAGTCTCCCCTGCACAATGTCTCCGCTATAAAAGCTGGTGTAACCATCTTGAATTTTTGTAGAGGTAAGGAGAGGTTGAGGGTGGAAAGGTCCAGCACAACTCTCAGGCCCACCTGGTTCTTCTTCTGAATAGCAAAAATCCTGGAGTAAAAGCCCAAGCCACGCTGGGAGGCTGGGACTTCCTTCACGGCCTGGCTTTCTACGAGCGAGCGGATCTCCAAGAGTTGCTGTCCCAAGGGGAGGAGGGAGGAGAGGCTGGGATGGGTAGGCGGTACCCCGTGGATACTACGGAGAGGATCCAGGGGGGCCACGAAATTCTGGTGCCAGAAATGTGCATGGAGAGCAAGCCTGCCCCCCACTGGAGACACGTGGACCCAAAGGGGCATGTCATGCCTTCTTTCCCTCAGAGGCTCTTGCAGAGGAGGGAGGCTGGAAAATGCCCTTATACTCACCTCACCCCCTTTTGTTGCTTGCACCGATTTGGAGTCGGTAAGCGGTCCGGCTGCCTGGACCTCCGTTCCTGGAAGCCGCGGAACTCTCTGTACGTACGCCCTTTGTCGGAGCTCTGCTGTGACTGGGTGTACGATTTGGGTGTGGTCTTTGTCAAGATGAATAAAGTCTTGGCCGTTTGTGAGCTGTTTTTCTTTTTGTCCAGCTCCTCGTCCGTTGTGGAGTGGAAGAGGTCACCCCGTTCAAAATGAAGATCTAAGATGCCTGGGTTGAATTTCGTTGCACAGAGCCAGGCTGTCCTTCTCATTTCAGTGGCGATACAAATGGCATGGCCAGAGGTATCAATATGGGCCACAGCGGACTCCATGAGGTCCTGCGCCACCAGCTTGGCCTCAGCCACTCATGCCTTGAAATGTGATTGGCTCTGCATAGGGAGTTCTGGGAGGAAGTACGCAATTTCACCCCATAACCTCTGGTTGGCGGCAGCCAGCATGGCATCAGCGGTAGCCTGACGAAGATGCAAGGACGTGGTGGAATACAGCTTCTTCCCGTAAGCCTCCAAGATCTTCTCCTCCTTGCTTAGCAGCGTCGCAGAGGAGGAAGCTGAAGACGACTGAGGCTTGGAATATAGTGATGCCGCAGTGATCACAGTGGAGTGTGGCGGAGGATGGGCCGATAGCAAGAGTGTACCCCCCTCCATCTGCCTGTACTTGGCATCCAGGCGTCAAATGACCGGCTGGACAGAGTGGGGCTTGAGCCAATCCTTTTTTTGCCAGGGAGACTACATCGGTCTGCAGTGGAATTCCTGTTTTGGTAGAGGGGCGCCCCGTGAGGACTTCAGCAAGGACCCCCCTCTGCCGGTTGCTCCACCTCGGGTTGAGGCAGACCCAGGTACTCCGCCAGCCCTGCCAGATGTTTGTGGAAGGCCTTGGCTGACGAGGGCATGTCAGGGTCCTCCTCCTCATCAGTGTCAGGAGGGTCCTGCGCCTTTGGGGGAGCAGAACTGCCTGTGGAATCGTCTGAAGGGCCGGAGGCAGAGGCTGTGCCTGGGCCGGGAGCCTGAGGTCCTGGAAACATTGGAGGGAGCACATCCCGGAGGATAAACCCCATCCGAGGGGACTTCATGAGCCTGAGGAACCTCTCAAAGAACCTGCCTTCACAGGCCAGAGGAGTAGTAGGGGATATAGACTGGGTAGCGGGAGGCTGCTGGAGCCGCTGCATACCCTGCCCATACTGACGCAGCGGGAACCTGCCGTGCGCAAATGAAGGATAGGCTGTAGGCCACGTACCTGGTTGAGGCCAGTCCCACCTTGACACTCATTCCTCGCCGAACTCCTGGAATGGCGTCTGACGGGTGCTGATGTCTGGCACGGCGGCCATTTTGTCGAGCTGCCTGCCACTTGCCTGTGTCATGTTGCTCAGCTCGCTGAGCCCAGCCTCCTCCAAGACTCTTGAGTGTGGATCGCGAGGCCTAACTGCGCCTCAGCCTTCACTCGGTAGGTGCGACACCCTCGGCCCAGAAGAGCTGCGTTTAGGTGCCCCCTCGGACGTATTGCTGGTACTAGGTTGTGGCCCCTTGGCCAAAATGCCAGTACAAGGGCGGAGCCCCTTGGGTGGAGACCCGGTACAAGAGCCTTCCGGTCACTCAACACTGTCACCGGGAGGATCCCTCAGCCTGTAGGCCGGTAGCTGAAGCAGCCTCAGTGCACTTGCTGGTACGAGGACATGAGCGGACCCTCCCACTCAAGCGATGGGATGGAGTTCCGTTGCGGGGTGCGATAAAAAATAGAGGCCCTACCTTGGGCCTGGATCGATGTTTCACGAAGTCCTTGAGGTCCTCTGGAAGCGTGTTCTTCAGAGACCTCAATGACAGGGCAGTGCATGCTGTACAAGCTTGTCAACCGTGGTCTGGGCCAAGGCAACGTAGGCAGAGGGCATGGGGGTTTGAAGTTGGGAAGAACTCTGTGGAAGTCAACATGCGCCAGGGAGGAGCGGGACGCCTGAGGACAGAGAACCTGTATGATAAAAGATAAAAAAGACAGAAGAAGTATCCGCACGTGGAATTACATGGCCAAAGCCAAACCCAGGAGCGCAGAGGAATTCTGCCCGTTCCTGTCGACACAGAAAAGGGGACTGAGGTGTGGCACCAGAGGGCGGGGTCAGGGCATTGCATGCTCCCAGGGCCTCACGCCCGCGCGCCTCTAAATTTAAAAGGGAAGAAGGTTTTTTCTGGTGAAAAAAGTTCTGTCTCCCGTCCCTTGGAAGGGGCGCCCATGCAATATGGAGGAAAGGGGACGGGACGTAAGAGTACAGGGTTTTATGTGGGGGATAGGATGGACAGTCCAGTAACACTTCAATCTCTCGCCTTTTGCTGGTAAGGATCTCTACCAGAGTTCGTAACACAGCTTTGTCCAACAGCTAAATTACAGCTAAATGATGCAACCAGGGCAAAAACTGGCATGCTTTATTTATTTAGATGTTAAGGGCTGTCTTTATAGGGGTATGAGTAGTGCTGTCAGATTTGTGCTGCCCCCAGAGACGGTTTCCTGGAGCCAGGAAGGTACCACCTCTACCATTTACACTACAAAACAGAGGAAGGGAGAAAGGCTGCCTTGCTGGAGTAAGGGAGTTGACTGACTTGCGCTCTAGCCTTTACAACTAAATTGTGTTTACATAGTTTTTAATTGGTACCAAAAGCTACTAAAAGACATGTGTTTTGGTCATGTGGCCTCCCTTAGGTTGGTTGGTCCTTTACTGCCTCCTGGTGGCATGAGTGCTTTTCATTTATGGGGACAGCTCTGATGTGCAAGCTTGTGCATACATGGTACAGTATATGCAATTTGTGGGGGGAATAGTTTTGTTGTCTAAATTATGGCCCTGTACAGAGCAGTAAAAGCAATGTTGGGGAATATTCTGGCCATGTACGTTATGTGCAATGTAGAGGGATAGCACCACTCTCTACAGACCAAGTATGGTACAAGATGTGCAATTTAGGAGGATAGCTCTACTGTCTACAAGGTGAGCATGTAAGGTGCAGGACATGTGATTATGGGCATATCTCTGCTGCCTAAAACCTGAGGTTGTAAGGTATAGAATATACAAATCAGGGGGCTAGTTATGTTGTCTTAAGTCTTACCAAGTACGGTGCAGCATATGCAAACTAGGGGGATAGTTTAAATCATGTAGTGCACAGTATGTGCAATTTAGGGGGATAACTCTGCTGTCTAACGCTTGATCATGTACAGTAAAGGGCGGGGTCATGGCTAGGCAGCCATGGAATAGGCTGTGTTTCCTGGAGGCTCCGTGATCTGACACACAGATCCGTTGAAAAGCGTGCATCAAACAGCTGACTGCAGCTCAAAAACAATATGAACCTTGCGTGAGTACATTGGGCAGAAGAAGAGCGAGACAGAGTCCTGCTTGAGGCGGAGGAGTGGCAGTCTGGACACTTTGTATCCCAGACCCGGCCGTGAAACGAACACCAAGATGGCGCTCAAGAACAAAGGACACCCGAGCCCCTGCGAAGCCTGGCAACGACTGTGAAGGGCGGCCATCAGCCCTGGAGAGGACCGGACGAATGTGCAAAGCTGCGATGTAACGTGCAGCGTTGGAGGAGAATCTTGGGCTGCTGGATACATATGTTGCGAGCCAAGCACCGAGGAGGAAAGGAGCGCAGCCGCGGGGTTCGGAGTTCGGATGCGGACTGCAGCTCCGTTACAATAGGGAGCGGGCAGCGCTGATGCCGTGGGCAGCCGGTATCCCCCAGCCACTACAAATACAGAGCCGCCGCTGGGAGGGAGCCTGTGGCGCACCCCAAAGAGCGGGCGTGAAGCCCTTGGGATTACCGACGGCGGGGCCCGCCATGGTCTACAGAGTGTATGCGGGCCGCTCCGAACATTTGAGCGCTGCGGGGAGTGTCCCGTGGGACAGCAGCAGTGGCCCCTGAGTGCATGCGGGCAGGCTGCAGCTGATCTCGCACTTGGAGCGAGCTGCATAGGGGGTGGAGGACTCGCAGGTGCCCCCCCTCGAAAAGGTGACCTCACATAAATAACATAATAAATATATGCAAACAAGGCGCCATATGGGGAATCACGCACAAGCCACAGCTGACAACTAAATGGCCCTGAGGTCGAGACGTGTTAATAAGGCACAACGAAGCAGTGCCATCAGCCCACGAGCATTCTGAACGGGCTACACAAGGTTATATCTGCTTGGTACAACAAAAGAAAGATGACAGCCCGGCTGGAGTAGGGGTGGCTGGAGGCCCATACACGAATAACAAAGGGCTGCTGCCAAGCAGGAAGGTGCAGCGCAGTGGAGGCCAGGGACAGAGGCAAGCTGAAAACTCCATGGTCTTGGCATGATGGTGGGCACACAGAGGAAAACGCTGCCTGCCCACAAGAGACCACACGGACATCACAGTGTTGTGCTTTCTCCCGCAGTGCGGCCCAGGAGACCCGAAACCGTGGGTGGTCCCAGGAAGCATCGCAAAACACTGCGGCCAGAAGTAACCCACATACGGGTGCAAGCAGTGCGCAGGGTCCTGGAAAGTCTGACTGCCAGAGCACAAGAAGGCGCCCGCAAAATGGCACAAAAGGGAATTAAGGGCAGAGTGAAGCAGCTGACCCTGAACATATTCACCAAAGCGCAGCAACCCACTACCCCCCCAGCACAGTCTGGGACGAAGGTGCAAGAGGCTGAGGGTGTGTTGGGAGACCACCAACAGATACTGGAGGCTATAATAGAACTGAAATCCTCATGGGGTGTGGCGATGGCCGAGCTCAGAGAAGCGCTGGAAAAGAAGATAGACACGGTAGGAATAGATGTAAACCTACTGCGGCAAGATGCGAGAACGCTGGCGGACCGAACTAGTAGCTTGGAAAGTGCTGTGAAGAAGAACGAGGACCTTAGTTCCACAAATGCAAAAGAGGTCCATGTACTGAAGCAACAAGTGGCCAATTTGGAAAATCGGGCAGAGGAAGCTGAAGGGCGGGCTAGACGGAGCAACATACGGGTGGTTGGCCTGCCGGAAGGGGAAGAAGGTACAGACCCCACGCACTATGTCGAGAATATGCTGCTCCAGGCTGTAGGAGCTGGTAAACTCTCCCAGGGATTTGCGGTTGAGCGCGCGCATTGGGCCCAGACGAGGAGACCACAACCAGGGCTGCCGCCCAGGGCCATCATTGTGAAAAATTTTAACTACAGAGACCGTGAAAAGATTTTGGAATTTTTCCGAAAAGGTGATACTATAACACGAGCGTCAGCAACGATCGCGGCCTACCCGGATTATACAATGCTGGTGCAAAGGCAACGTTATAGCTATGTGGCAGTTAAGAGGAGATTGCGCACTGCAGGGATGAAATACATGTTACTCTACCCGGCTAAATTGAAAGTTCTGCATAAGGGCAAAGCCCACTTCTTTGAGACCCCGGAAGAAGCGGCATGCTGGCTGGACACACATGGATGTCCAGAGCCGGAAGCGGAGAGGATAAGTGAGCCGACGATAAGGGGGCAGAGGAGGTGGGAGTGACATTGCATAAGGGTAAAGGGGCTGGGTTGTTAGCTAAAACTGAAAGGTGATAGAGCAGAAGCCCCCTGCCATATATGCTCGCCAAACAAACACTAGACTGGAATATAGTGATAACTCTTTAGAAATGTGACGCATAGCGCTGAGCCATATAGACATATCGGAGCCACAGGATACTTGCGTTTTATCCCCATTAGTAGAAGTAGTATGTGTGCCGATAGGGCGACATCTCCCCACTGAGTCACAAGTACGGACAGTGCCAGGAAAAGGCTATATGTGGGGGGAGCCTGAGATCCAGGGATGGAGCTGGGCAACAGTTGGGAGGGAATGGGGTGGTGTTTCAGTGTGAGTTGGGGTGGGGAAGGGAGGTGGAAGGGAGGGAGGTTGGGCCGTTTGATGTGTTTTTAGTTAAGAGGAGTTTAAGATGGGAAACAAGCCTATATAGAAGGGGAATACAACTGGATTTGGACTGCACTGTTGAGGAACGTCAGGGGGCTCAATAGTTACCTGAAGCGAAATAAAGTCATGCTATACTTACGGAGACAGAAGATAGATATTGCCTTATTGCAAGAGACGCACCTGACGCGAGATAAGATGGAGATGTTCAAGAGGAAATGGAGGGGAACGGTGGTGGGTTCGCCGTATTCGGCTTATGTCAGGGGAGTGATCATCTGGGTGGCGCCACACGTCCCGTTTCAGCTGCTACAGACGCTGGTGGAGCCGGACGGGAGGATGGTTGTAGTGAGGGGATTGGTGGAAAATAGGGAGATAAGTATTGTAAACAAGTATGCCCCGAACCAAAATACTGCGACATATTTTAAAACTCTGTAACAATCTTAGCATGTGTGTAGGGAGTGCAGTGATCTGGGGGGGGGGGACTTTAATTGCGTATTAAACCACAGGGTGGACAAGTCAGATGTGAAAATGGATAGGCCGGCCCCATCGGCTAAAGCGTTACAGACGCTGCTGAATGACTTTGGGTTAGAAGATGTATGGAGGGCGCGCCATCCTCATGAGAGGCAATACTCGCATTATTCTGCCCCGCAGCAACTACACACAACGTTGGACTACGTCTTCGTCACTCCAGAGATCCTGACCGAGATCATGCAAGTTGAATATAAGGCAAGGGTCCTCTCGGACCACTCGCCTCTGATCATTAGTTGGCAATGTTGTCCCCCGAGAGCAAGAATTCCGACATGGCGCCTCAGGGCAGAGGCGCTCAGGGCCCCCTATTTTAGGGAGGACATGAGGGAAGAGATAGTTAGCTAATTTGAGATGAATATGGGTAGTGTGGATTCGGCGGGCACATTGTGGGAGGCCTGAAGAGAGGAGTGGCTATAGCAAAATCTAAGGGATTACAGGGAGGGATCCTGGCGGACCTGCAGGAAATCGAGGGAGAACTGGAAAGGGAACTTAGAGGAGAAAACAGTACCAACCAAGACACAGATCTGATACTACGGCTACAGCAAAAGTGCGCAGGGCACTGGGAAAGATTGTGTAACCTTAACTACAAAAAGTATATAGAGAGGCAGCATGCGGGAGGAGATGAACCAGGAAGGCTTTTAGCATGGCTATATAAGAGCGAAAACCCCAGGCCCCCAATTAGATTGATAACGAGTGAAGACGGGACAGTGGCGGATACCCAAGAGGGAGTTAATCAGGAGTTTGAAAACTATTATGGGCGGTTATATGGGGATGACAGTGAAGATAATCGCGCAATGATAGCGGAAACACTGGAGGACATAGGATTGCCGCAGATCAGTGCTGAGGAAAGAGAGGAGATGGATGCACCGATTACTCTAGAGGAGTTAGAAGAGTTGGTAAGACAGTTGCCAACTAGTAAGACCCCAGGGGCTGATGGACTGCCGAGAGAATTTTATAAAATATTTAAAGATGAGGTGCTTCCCCCGTTGTTAGAGATGCTGAATGAGGCGCATGAGCTAGGCAGACTGCCAGAGTCACACTGAGAAGCGAATATAATATCACTTCCCCATACATGCCAACATTCAGACACAGCTGGGAGGGAGATTTCCAAAGGGAAATCGGGAGACCAACATTTCCCCATAGGAATGCATTGGGGCTACAGCTATTTCAGGCGGGAGACGGTGAAAAATAGCCCGATTTTTCGCTGAAAAATTGGGAGTCTCCCGCCCAAATCGGGAGGGTTGGCATGTATGCTTCCCAAACCCAATAAGCCAGGGCATAGCTGCAGTTCTTATAGATCCCTGTCGATGTTGAATCAAGACAGTAAAATTCTGACTTCCGTTTTGGCAAACAGATTGAGGAAAGTCATAGGCAAATTGATACACCCTGACCAGACGGGCTATGTCCCAAATAGGAACATTTCCAATAATCTCAGAAGGCTCCATGGAGTCATTGAATATGGAAACGAAAGCGAGGACGAATTGGCAATTGTAGCGTTGGATGCAATAAAGGCCTTCGACTCGGTCAAATGGCCATGGCTGTTGGCGTCCCTGGCTGGCTATAGGATGGGTCCAGGATACCTGCAGTGGGCAAAAAAGTTTATATAGTGAACCGCTAGCCAGACTTAAAACAGGGTCAGTGGTATCGGGAAGGTGGAAGCTCCGAGGGGAACCAGGCAAGGTTGCCCATGGTCCCCTATGCTCTATATATTGGCTCTGGAACCCTTAGCTATCTATTTAAGGCAACAATATGACATGATAGGCATCCCTGTGGGAGGTGAACGACACCTGATATCATTATATGCAGATGACATACTATTGTATTTGCAATATCCAGAGGAAAACCTCCAATATGTCTTGGAGGTGATGGGAAGATATTGCGGTTCACCGCTATATGCGGAATGTCCGATATAACGGTGAACCCTCAGAAGTCTAGCATGTTCCCATTGGGTGGATATAAAGGGATCCCCCTGAAGCAATTACTGGTGTTGCAAGTACCATGGGCAGCTAGCACATTTCGCTATCTAGGAATAGATATATATCACGCAGTGGAAGAAAAGCATAAGCACAATACAGAAGTAGCCACCACGAAAATTGAGAATTGTATGCAGTTCTGGGTAAAGCTGCCCTTAGCAATGATGGGACGTAGTGCAATGTTAAAGATGGTGGTCTTGCCCAGGCTCCTGCACTACTTTGGGAATATCCCGTATTTGATACCAAATAAGTTCTTTAGTAGACTGGCCAGCATGTGCAAGGACTTCCTGTGGCAGGGTACACGAAACAGAGTGGCCCTCTGGAAGCTACAGAACTTTTATGAGAAGGGGGGTATAAATCTGCCTAATTATGAAGTTTATTATGTTGCAAGTCAGCTGCAATATGTGGCCAAATGGCTCTCAGAGGAGGTGACCTCTGAAACCAGGCTATCTGAAGGAGATTATGTGGCTGCCCCAGGCAGTAATGGATGGGCACCCAAAGATGATGGTGCTAGGATGGAAGATGTGGCGAAGGGCGTGTCAACTGATGGGGAACCCATGGCCGTGCTCCCCTCAAGTACCACTGGTTGCAATGGCGGGTGGCGAACAGCAACTGAGGATGATAATTAGAAACCACTGGGAGCCGGCTGGTATAGCGACAATGGGGGATATTTGGCAGGAGGGGACCATAACGGATTTTGGGGAGTTGGGGGCGGAAACTGGGTTACACACTGGCCAGTATATCACGTACCACAGACTGGTACGGAAGATTAAGAGAACGTGGTCATGAACTGGTGCTTGAGGAAGAACCAGATGCTACCATAGACATAATATATGACATAGCAGAGGGGGGACACGAGACATCTAGAATATACGAGATGATGATGTCCAAGGTGGGAAAGGAGGTGGTGCAATTAAGAATAGAATGGGAGGAGGAAGTAGGATCCCCGATGGAGGACGGGATGTGGGAACGTGTCCAAGGGTATCACAAGAAGGTGTCGAGGAACGCAAGACTCAAACAGATGCAATTATATATTACACATAGGGCGTATCTGACACCCCAGAGGATAGCCAAGTTCAAGAATGCGGGACGACAGGCATGCCCTAAGTGTGATGAGGAGAACGCGGGCATGGTGCATATGTTTTGGTCATGCCCGGTTGTCGAGCGCTTCTGGGGCGAGGTTGCACACAAGTTAGCAGAAAAAGGTATCAAGCTCGTGGTGGATACTATGTGGGCCTGCCTGTTACGGGGGGTTCCCTAGGCCATGGAAACTTAGGCACGTTAGCAAACTGAAAGATCTGGCATATGCACTTGCAAAGAGGAGAATTGCTATGGGGTGGAAGACGTGCCACAAACCACGACTGGAAGTATGGTGGAAAGACCTGCAGAAATGGGTGGAAGCGGAAACCATGGTGTGGCTAGAAGCTAGCAGTGCTGGGGGGGGGAGGAAACCGAGACCCTGATGGCCTGGAAACTATTGATAGCAGAACTATTTGGGCCAATGCACGACCCATTGGATCGCACAGAAAGGAATACCCCATCAAAAGATGCAGAAATAGAACATTAGCGAAAGTAGGCTCGTAACGGGGGGTGGGTAAAGAGAGGCAGTGAACAAGATTGAAAATGTATAAACGAAATGTTACTGCAAGTTTGGTTTGTATTGTTTGTTTAAATATTCAATAAAAATGTTGTTTTTTTTTTAATTATGTACGGTAAAGGACATGTGATTTAGGGGACAGGTCTGCTGCCTATAGCCTAACCATGTACGAGGCGGCTAGTTCTGCAGTCCAAGGCTTGAGTATGTACGTTATAGTTTGTGCGATTTAGCTGGGGGTGGGGGTTGGAGTAGGTCTACTGGATAAAGCCTGGCCATCTATAGTGCAGAATGTGCGATATAGAGGGATAGCTATGGCTTCTAAAGCCAGACCAGGCAAGATGCAGTACAAGCAATATAGGGTACATCTCTGCTGCCTAAAGCATTTCCATATACAGTATTGCATGTCATGTAAGGTAACAAAAATGGTCTTGTATAGCACCTTTCTGACACTTTTGGTGGCCTCGCTGCAGGGGGCTTTGTAAGAAAAGCAGGAGTTTATTAGTGGGGCAGTGGGAGAGACAGATGCGAAACCTGTGTTGTTTATGGCTGAAGGAAAGACGTACTTGGCCCCTGCGTGCTAATCTGCGAGTGTGTAATAGACATCTGAGACACTCCAGCACTTGGAGTATGGTTAGCCACTGGTGTGGGAGCGCTTGATAAAGAGGAGCACTTGCTCATCGTTTGATTAGTGTTGATGTGCTAATGGCTGGGCTGAAGGGGATGTGCGAGTAGTGTAAGGTGGTAGGAGATATTAGTGGGGGGTCAACTGGGGGAGAGGGGAGTAGGCCTCAGAAAGCAAAACAACCTGCAACCCTACAATCCTCCCAATGGCCTCTTGTAGACATGCCCCATCTCACTAGCAGACACTGGCACTGCATATCACTCTCTCCCTCCCACCCCACTCTCCGATTCTCAAGCAGAATTACACCCCCATTGTGCAGCAAAAAAACTGCGAGTTTGCAGATGAGGGCCAGTATGGAAAACTTCACACATTAGCATAAATTACATGCTAAGGACTATGGGTGGAAAGGACACAAAAGAATTTTCTATAAAATGACTAGTATGCATATTTATTTCTGAATGGATTCAAATAGTTTAAATGCTACTGGAGAAAAAAAGATGGTGAACACATAGCCATATGTAGTTAACATCTTTACAGGCATTGCAGAGTCTTATTATTTTCAGTCTTGTTTATGCCTTATTAGGAAACGGGCACTTTTTATTTTTTTTATTTTTTTACTATACTTGGTTTACCAACGGTCTCTGTCTGGAAGTGTGCCACAGTAGTACTGGAAACCACAGTTCACTGGCACGCCGCTCACTGTAACAGTTCTCCCCAACCACAGAATCATGATGTTTCTACATACCAACGGCTCTCTCTCAACACGGCTGGTCACCTGCAACACTGTCACAACATGGTTATGAGGGACATATGGGCTAGAGTAAGCCATTTTATGTATGTTCTTCTAGTCCATATGATTGGTCTTGAAAAACACATTCAAAATGTACAAAGTGCAGGGCAAAAACCATGATGTTTTTATTTATTTTGATTTTTCAAGCGCTAAATGCCATCACCAGCATTCACAGAATGTTAAAAGAGTAAGGGGAACACAGAGAGGTGGAATGCCACAAGAGCACAAACATGACAATTTTGAACAGGGTGACGTGCAGTCGCTAGGGCTGAGGGCGCACGCTGAATGAGTTTGAGACATGTTAAAAAGACTGAGGTTCAAGAATCCACCGACGCCATAACACAGTGTTGGAGTTTGGAGACTTCCCTTAGGTGCTTTTGCAGGAAAAACGGCCCTTGTTTCTACAATATTTTTAGCATCTGGGAGCCCGCTATACCGACTATTATGTACCGGGGGTAACGTTGCACTCCCCTATTGGCTAACTTCTGGGCTATATGCATGGGTATGGCTCTGAGAATCTGTATAGCCCGTTGATTAGCCAATGAGGGACGCCTTGCCATTCCCCCAGGTTCGTTGGCGGCATGCCTGTCAGAGCGGCACCTCCTCATCACAAGAGTGCCGCGGTGACATCCGTGCTGCGCTATCGTAATAAGAGAGCACCGTGGTGACAGCCATGCTGCCAGTGCCGCCTAGCTGTCTGAGCAGACACCGTCATCATGGGACAGCACACTTAGAATAGTCACGGCTATCACCACGGCGCTCCTGCGATGAGGGAGCCATGCCATGCGGCCACGGCTCTCAGTGTGGCACTCCCTCTCTTCACAAGAGCGCCACGCTGACAGCCATGCGACTCTCCTCCTTGCACAGGACACACCTGACAGACACATCCCAGGCACGTGAAATCACCCACCACTTCCTCACTCCTTACCTTGTAAGGGTAGGGGCTGCAATGCGTCGGCCAACCCATTATTGGTTGCAGTGTTCGCTGGGTCGCACTTGGCAGACACAGCCTGATGCTTTTCAAGCCTTGGCCCTCGCTCCTCTTACGTGGTTGGTGGGAACTAACCAGTTCCCAGCAGCGATTCCAGACAGATTGCTTTTTCTGGTTTTCCTTATTTATTAAGGCTCATATTAGCTATTTATACCATGCCATAAGGCTGTGGGAGTTATAGGCCCTGAAGTCCTCGTGGATGCTGCGCCACGCGCATGGCTGTTGCCATGGCTCTTGGGCACTCAGCTGCGACTACAACGACTGGCATCCTCCAATGCATTTGATGCAGTGACGTCACCCGGCACAACGCCATCAGACCACAACGAAGTGCGGCACAGAACACCTACGTCTCGTATATAGGAGCCAGTGAATAGCAAACCTTGCTTATCAACGATCCAGTGAGTAACATTTTGGCTTCCTTATTTGATTGCCTGTTTCTTTTTGTTTTGTGACCTTGGTTCTGGACCAGCACTGTTTTTAGACTTTGCCTATTTTGCATTGGCGCTCATGTTTCTCCTGCTTTACTGGTTAATGAACTTGGCGTGTCCCTGGGGTTGCTTCGATCTTTGCTTTTGGATTGTTTGCTGGAATTCTTTTGGACCTTTTACCTGCATAAACTCTGAGAACTCTTCCTGGATTCGAATCTGGACATTTCTGGATTTCTTTAGTTGCACCCTTGTTCGGCCTGGGGCAGACCCCTTCCTTCTGTCGTCTCATTCTTCCCTGATCTTTACTCCCCCGACGCGTCGCCCCTCTGGTAGTCCAGCCCTTTGGGATAGACCCTGGCCTCTCTTGCACTGTGCTCCTTGGTCCCTTTCCTTCCATTGCACCATCCTGCTTCTTATCAGGAAATTCTCACCAACTACCTCTTTTGTCCAGGTAG
This sequence comes from Ambystoma mexicanum, assembly GCF_040938575.1. NCBI lineage: Eukaryota > Metazoa > Chordata > Amphibia > Caudata > Ambystomatidae > Ambystoma > Ambystoma mexicanum. The sequence goes on from NC_090924.1 coordinate 1,096,886,561, forward strand.
GGTGTTTACTTCCACATACCTAGCTTCTTCTGGTGACATCTGCCTAAATGATGCCTTTTTCTTTGAACGCTGGTTCATCTCCTCCTAGCAACTCCCCTCCTGACTTTTCGGCAGAGCCCTCAGGACCTGTGTTTATTGATTCCACGTATGGTGCCTTTAGGGGGAATGTCTGTCATTCAAAGGACCTCTGCAAACCGGACAGCTGTGCTCAGGCCTTTAACTTGGTCTTCAGGGCCCATAACTAACTCTTGGTACGGCCATCAGGCGAGGTCTATAAAGCTTAAAAGACCCAGATAGCAAGTAACAGGGCTGAGCTAAACCAGCTGCCTTATTGCTTTTTCGAAATAAGAAAAGTTGAATGAGCACCGGACGGAAAATGGTCTGAGCCCACAGAGCTTTCCCACTTTGAGAGCGATAGCTGCCATGGAATTAAGAAACTGAGCTCCTTCTCTATTGAAGGAGCCCCTTTACAGATCCATGGTGGGCATGATGAGTGAAGAGAAGACTGGCGCAGAGGATATGAGGGAGGATACTATAGTACTTATTTAACTGTTTTGGTAAGTATTACCTCTTGCAATACTTAATAACACATTTAGTTTTGCATTATATTCTGTGTGGTGTATTTTGATGTGTGTGTGTGCGCACGCACGTGTCTCTAAATCGAACCTTGATACCAGTACACCATACAAGAGTAAGGCCACAGTACTGTCACACAGAGTTTTTTGATAAACTTGGTGGACAGCCTCTTCAGACAATACTGGTTTGGTCTCCCCAACATCTCACCAGAGGCAGTGGTGGAGTGCAGGGTTGGGTGCGATGAGAGCAGGTGAGCTGCCTGCCACCCCTGGAGCCTCTTTCATCTTCCAGTGCTCGTTACTCACAGGAACAGCTGCATGACTTGTGACTTTTTCCACATATGAGTGGGACATAGACCTCGGAAAATGTGCTCTAAATGCTATACATTTTGGCAAACTGAAATTCTAGCGTGTGTGAGGAACCTGGAGGCGTCCTCATTTCGTGTTCCCCTGTAGCCTCCTCTCAGGTGGCCAGGGACAAGCCATCACCTTTGTTGCCTGACCCTGAGGGTTGATATGCGAGGATCACCTGGGTGGAGGTGACTTGGGGAGTGGGAGAGAACGACCTTAGGTTATGCCCCATTTCCCTTTCACAATGAACCCTCCATTCCAGGAGCCGTTGAAAGCTTTTGTCAGCCCTTTCCCTGTGCTTCCCCGAAAATCTTCCCCAAAACAAACCCGTATGCTACTGGGACGATGGAGGACAACTAGAAACTACACCCTCATTTTATTAATGCAGGCACATAACCTAATTTGGGTACTGGGTCAAAGAAGAGGAAGACTAGACCAACAGATTCTCACTTTGTTAAAACAGACACACGTTGACCCCAGCCAGCTACTGAGACGAGGAGAAGGACAACAAGAGTAAAGCAGGACTACTGCTTTAGTGGTGAGCGGTCTAGTCCTTTCTGGAATAATCATTGAAGCAGGAACTTTAAAAGCTGGCATCCCGAGAGAAATGGAGTCAACTGTGGGAGAACGCCCACAAACTGCCGGGTGCATGCCGATCTCTCTGGTGTAGCAGTGTGGCAGGAGGAGCACTCGAGAACGTGAGTGCGCTGCCCTGTCTCCTCCCCCTGGCGCCACACCTCAGCCCCATTGAACCATCGACAATTTTTTACATTGCCCAATGACACCAGTATTATTAAGGGGGAGGAAGGTGGGACGTATGGATAAAAGGGGACTCACTACGGTGAGTAACTTGTAATTACTCTTACGTCCTGTCCCCTTTCCTCCATAGTGCATGGGCAATTACAACTGAATGTAGCCCCAGGGTGGAGAGGAGACCCTCCTTAAGCAAACAGGTTCCTTATAACCGCCTGTCCCAAGGCCGCATCTGACCTAGAGCCGGTGTCCAAACAGTAATGCTTACAGAAAGCTGAACGCGTGGCCCAGGTGGCCACCCTGCTTATGACCTGCCACGGGACTTGCAACTAGAATGCGATGGCCGTGGCCTTGGCTCTGACAGCGTGAGCGTGCATGTTAGCTGGCAGTGGCTTGTGCTGCCCCTCATAGGCTTCCTTGCTGGCCGCAACCATCCACTGTGCAATAGAAGCCTTGGATGCACGATACCTGGGCCTGGATCTCCTGAAGGTGAAAAAAAGTGCACCCGACTTGCGGCAGCCCTTGGTCCTGTCCCGATAAAATTTCACAGCGCGTCAACCAGACAGTGCAAGACTCACTCAGCCTCGTCCATGGGGTCAGCAAAAATCATAGGTAAGACCATTTCCTCATTTAGATGGAAAGCGGATGGTACCTTAGGTAGAAACGCCGGGTGAGTTTGCAGGAACACCTTATCCCTGTGGAAAGTGGTATAGGGTTCTGAGGCCCACCAACAAAGCTTTGTTAATGGTGACCAGTCTGATGTCCGCGGACGCCATTGGCTCGAAGGGTTTGTGCGCCAAGGTGCCCAACACCACATTGAGGTCCCACACGGGGTGTGGCCTCTTGATGGGCGGGTAGAGCCTGGACAACCCCGCCAGATGTTCCTTGACTATCGGGTTGGAGGATGAGAAGACTTCCTCCTCCGAATTTCTTTAGGCCCCTATGGCTGACAGATGGGTGCGACATGTGTCCTCCGGTACGCCTGAGTGCGCAAGGTGTGTCGAGAAGTAGAGTACGTCATCCAGTGTGCACTTAAGGGGGTCGATCTGCTTAGAGTCTGCCCAAGGACAGAACCTAGTCCATTTACTCTTGTATTGGCTCCTGGTAGCCTTGCTCCTGGCCCCCTGAGAGGCGCTCAGGTGCCAAAGGGTGACCTGCTCAGGAACCATGATTTCAAGGCTAATTTTTGTGGTGCCGGGTGGATGACCCTGCCCCCCTGCTGGGACAAGAGATGGGCTGGACCCAGGGGAAGATGAATGGGTGGTCTGTCCGTGAGGCTGGGAGCCACCATTGGCTATTTATGATATTTAGTAAATCTACCATTTCAAGTTGTACCGTGGTCATTGGGAATGTATGCAATACCATTCAAAGTGAATGTAAATACTTTTTGCATGATTAAGTATCTATGGTCTGGAAATAGTGTCACAATCGAACTAGTTTCTTAAAACCTGTAAGTTTTCAATCCTTTAGCATGAATGTGCAAATATAATGTGTTTACATACTATTTGTTTACATTTCTATATATACACATGTTTTTAAAGTCTGTTTAGGCCTCAGAAGAAGAGGTTCTTATCCTCGAAACGCGTCGCCAACTGAAAAACAGACTACTAAAAGTTCTTCGTATTGTTGTTTCTTTGCAAGAAGATTGTGATTGTTTTCACCTGTTGTGTTTTCTTTGAAAAAAAACTTCTGTTTGGTAACCTCAAACAGAATATACACATTCTTGTGTTCTACAAAATTTGTTTTTGGTCTATTATTGTTATCTACAAATTGAATTAACTGTCGAGTTCTCAGTAGTTGGTTTTTCCAACACATTACAGTGTGCAGGGGACGGGAGGGTTCAAAGTTTGAGCCTTCTCCTTCTTTTGTTTTTTTATACATTGAGGTCTTGTGCCAGGACCTTAGTTCCTCCCCCGCACCTAAAATTGAATTGACATTTGTTCTTGATTATCCTCGTAAATAATCAACCAGATTAGGAGTGCACTAATTTATGTATTTTTCTGTCCGTGAGGCTGAGCATCTCGGAGAACCACTGTCTCGCCAGCCACCATGGAGCTATCAGAATGATCCTGAGATGACAAGCTTCCTTTATCCTTACGGATTACCCTGTGGACCAGGGGTTTTGGGGGGGAAGGGATAGGCTGTCATGCCCTCCCACCGAATCTGTTATGCGTTGCCCAGGGAGCCAGGACCCTGTCCCTGCCAAGACGCAAACTGATAGCACTTCCTGTTCTTCAAGCAGGCAAATATATCCACCTGAGCGTCCATTCATAATTGTCCACTGCCAGTCTGCTGAGCCTGTCCACTTCCAAGTTGGCCTGCCCCAGAAGGTGGATGGCCATGAGGTAGATGTTGGTCTCCAAGGCCCATTCCCACATGCTGACCACAAGGTTGGACAGCGGAGGGGACCTGGTACCCAAATGCTTGTTGACATAGTTCATGCTGGTGGAGTTGTCGGTCTAGATAAGGACAGACTTTCCTTCAATGAGAGGAAGGAAGGCTCTGAGTGCTAACCAGATGGCCCTGAGCTCCAGCCCGTTGACATGTGATTCCTGCTCCTGTTGGGTCCAAACTTGGTGGACTGTGTGGCTGTCCAGAGTGGCTGTCCAGCCTTCCAGGGAGGAGTCTGTAGTGATGGTGACCTGCGGTGCCGGCTGCCGGAAAGGCTTGCCCTTCCGCAGGTTGCAGTCCTTGGACCACCATGATAGATCCAGGTGGAGAGAAGGAGCTATGCTGATAAGCTCTGCTTTGGAGCCCCTCTCCCGATTCCATGAGGCTGCGAAGTGCAGCTGTAACCTCCTCATCCTGAGTCTAGTGTGTGGCAGGAGGACTGCTGCCATTACACCCAGTAAATGTTGGTACCACCAGGCCGAGGTCACTGCTCTGTTAAGGAAGTGAGTAGTGGCTCTCTTGAGAGCTGCAATCTTGTCTTCTGAGGGAAAGACCCTCTCGGAGCATGTATCCCAGATAAGGCCCAGGAAGGTGAGGCTCTGCGTGGGCTGTAGCTGGGACTTCTTGAGGTTGATAGTAGTTAGGGAGAATTCAAATTTTATGGCTAATTTCCCTTACTTAGTGAGTCCCCCAGCAGCTTTGCTGGATTTCTGGAGTTATTTTTTTCCACTTGGTAAGAGTGTGAGCTTTTCCCCCCACTCTTACCCATGTTTTGCCATGTGTATTTCATGTGTTTTGTGATTGTGGACTCTTGAGTACACCACTTCAGTAGCCCCCTTCTTTTGTGTGTTACACAGCACCTTCAGTGCAGTGACACAGGGTTGTCTTTTAGACTTCCCACTGACTCCATTTCTGGGGCTGCCTACTGTCCCCCAGAAAAGGGTAAAGTTGCTGTTAACTTTACCTAGTCATTTAACCACGGATTCAGTACACCCCATCTTATATGGAGTACTGGAAAGGGTTAATCCTTATCCCTTTTAATCTGTACCTCCTAGAACCTTGTTTTGCTCTTTTAATGTTTAGACTTGGCTGGTGGCAGTGGTATCTATCCTAACCTTTCTACCGCGATAATACTATATAAACGTGGTATTGTTTTAGGCTATTATATTAGCCTCGAACATAAACCCGCTTGACCAAATACTCTTTCTTTTGGCTCCGGTCGGGTTTATTCGCCATTTATTTTTGTTAAAGTCCTTCTTGTGTTTTACTTTGCGCGGCAAACCAGGTTTGCCTTCTTTGTTCACCGTCTTTTGGCAGGCTTCTGCCCAGAAGCCCTCTTCTGGGCGCCTGGGTGTTTAGGTGGGCTGAATGAGAGGGAGGGGTGTACTCCCCCCCTGCACAGGGTATCCTAGGAAACCCAAGTCGCACTTTGCCATGTTTGGCTGAGGTGGTTGTCCGGGCTGGACAACCCCCCTGCTGCGTGATTGACAGCCAGGCTGTGTAAATGGAAGATTTTCGCATAAAAGGCAGGGCTCTTGGGCTGGAAGTCAGAGTCGCCACTGGAACTACAAGGAACCGAAGAGAAGCAGAGAAGAAGTCGGCTGCTGCAACTACCCTGTCCCGGTGAAGCCCTGCTGCAGTCCTGATCTATCTACCCTTCGACGACCAGAGAAGATCCCGTCCAAAGTTTTCTTTCCTGGAGCCTGATGGGGTCAACCAGCTCATCTTCCACAGCCAGAGGATCCTCTTCGTGGTCAAAATGGCTGCACACTGATGTAGTGGTCCGACAATCCATCTGAAGAGGCTCTCCTGTTTTAAAGGAGCGCACCTTTTATTCACCGTCGCTGCTGCTGGCTTCATCCCTGTGTGGTGCAGACCCCTCCAGACGTCGTCCTTCTTGCCGAAGCTCCAGGAACCGTGGGTCTGCAGGAAACTACCAGGAACAACCGCCGTGGCACCCGCTTCTTCATTGAATAAGGTAGTGTGTTCTGCTTGAGGAACTAGGGTGAATCCCTTTTCTCCTCCTCCAAGGCTTGCCCTGGTCTTCCCTCCTTCTTATAACCTTTGCTTCCTCTAAAGACAATATCCAAGTACTCCTGGCAATGTTGAATCTTGAACTGTCTGACTGTGTGATCCTCGACAACAGGAACCCGGTTCCACTTGACACTGACTCTGGCCTATTGACTTTTTTATTTCTGTCAGCGAGTGTTCTCTGCTTCTGTCTGCCTTGATAAAAGTATTGCATATGATTTTTGTCCCCAACTCTCTCTGGGTAGCCCAGGTGCTAAGTGTTTTTTTGCCCCAGTAACATTTCTTGACGCGGATACGCGTTTCTTTACTATGACCGAGCTGTCAAAAAGTGATCGCATGTGTATCCCAGGTAATGTCTTTGGTTTCACAACACTGGTCTGCCAAAACATAAGGCACTTACCTTGAGTTATTCTGTGCCAAGAGAATTGGTTGTTTGTAGTGTATTTTACGTGTGGTTTTGAATTTATAGAAGTGTTGTGTTTTACAGATGGTTTAAAAAATAAATGTACTTATATTTTTTACCTGAAACCTTGAGTCAGTGTTTGCTTGAGTCACAGTAATTGTGGTCCCTTTGTGTAATCTCTGCTACTGCTCATATACTCTTGAGATAAGCCTGGCTGCTCCGCTACTGCTACCACTTTAACATAGTAGTACAGGCTTGTACCAAAGGTGAACTTGTATTATCACTTGTACTCTTAATTGTGTGTAGTTGTCCCTAAGGGCACTGCACAGGATTCTGCCTAACACTAGTAAACCCCAGGTCGTGGAGCATGTTCATAAGTGCAGAGGAAGTATGGGTAACCCCCTCCTGAGATCTCGCCCTGACAAGCCAGTCGTCCAGGTACGGATAAACATGGTGGCCCTCGGCCCTGAGGAGGGCTGCCCCTGCATTCATGAGTCTGGTAAATACCCCCCTATTCATATCTGTTTTGTATATACCTGACTGTTCTTCTTCGGCCAATTCTTACGACTCAGGCCCTGCACATAAGACATTAGCCAACCTTGTAATTAAAATTCTGTATCTGCATCTGTGTATATGTTAGAACACTGCGTGTTCATGTAATCTAAATGCCAGGATTGTAACATTTGATGTTCTTCCAAGTTAAAGTGCCTAGATACCTCCGGGTTCAGTGTGTTATATAAGCAAATAAACTAAACTAAACCTTGTACTGGAAATGGCAGCCCATGATCCTGAAGCGCAGGAAGGAGCAATGTGGTTGCCAAATGGGGACGTGTAGATAGGCGTCCTTCAGATCCAGCGAGCACATCCAGTCTCCCTTGTTTAATGACTCTCTGAAGAGGGCGGGAGAGGTTGAGGGTGGATAGGTTCAACAACTCTCAGGCAAGCCTGGTTTTTTTTTTGTATGGCGAAAATCCTGCAATAGAAGGCCAAACCCCTCTGGGAGGCTGGGACTTCTTCCACCGCCTGGCTCTCGACGAGCGACTGGATCTCCACCAATAGAGTTGCCGTCCCAATCTGTGGGAGTGGAGGGGAGGAAGGAGGAGGAGGAGGAGAAGGGACCGGTAGGCAGTAGCCTGAGGACACTGCAGAGAGGATCCAGGGGTCCGAAAAATTCTGGCGCCATAATAGCATGTGGAAGGCAAGCCTGCCCCCCACTGGAGACACGTGGACCCGAAGGGACGCGTCAGGCTTTCTTTCCTTCCTTCTGAGGCTGCTGCTGAGGAGGGGGACTGGAACAAGCCCTTGCCCCCCCATCTTTTTTGTTATTCGCACCGGTGCTGACTGGGCGACTGGTCAGGTTGTCTCGACCTCCGTTCCTGGAAGCCCGGGAACCCGCCGAACGACAGCCCCCTGTCGAAGCGTTGATGCGACTGGGTGTAGGCCTTGGGTGTGGCCTTCATTAGGATAAAGACTTTACAGTTTGCGAACTGTTCTTCTTTTTATCTAACTCCTCGTCGGTGGTAGAGTGAAAGAGGTCGCTACCCTCGAACGGAAGGTCCAACAACATGCAATCCTGGACATCGGGGTTACATTTCGTAGCCCAAAGCCAGGCCGTCCTTCTCATGTCCGTGGCGATGCAGATGGCCCGGCCAGAGGTATCGATGTGGGCCACAGTGGACTCCATGATGTCCTCCGCTACCAGCTGGGCTTCTCCTAGACCCGCTTTGAAGCGTGCCTGTCTCTGCACCCAGAAGTTCTGGAAGGAAGTCTGCTATTTCCCACCAAAGTCTCTGGTTTGCGGCTGCCAGCATGGAATACGCATTAGATTGACGCAGGTGCAGCGAGGCGTTGCAGTACAGTGTCTTCTCGTACGCCTTCACGATCTTCTCCTCCTTGCCTAGCAGTGCCGAGGACGAGGTGGCCGAGGACGACTGAGTTTTAGAGTAAAGTGATGCCGCAGCAATCACTGAAGAGTGGGGTTGATGGTGCGCCGACAGCAAGAGTGGATCCCCCTCCATCTGTCTATACTTGCCATTGAGGCTCCTATTGACAGGTTGGGCCGAATGTGGCTTAAGTCACTCCTTCTTGGCCAAGCCAACAACGTCCTTCTGCATCGGGATACCCATTTTGGTAGGGGGGGTAATAGGGTGAGGACTTCTGCTAAGACCCCCTCCTCAGGCTGCTCGACCTCAGGTTGAGGAAGGCATAGATATTCAGCCAAACCTGCAAGCCGGTCGTGGAAGGCCTTTGCTGATGACGGCGGGTCCTCCTCCTCGTCTGTGTCCACCAGAGTGTCCGGCTGGTCCGAAGCAGGTGGAGGAGTGCTGGGGGCCGTGGGCTGCGGTGTGGAAATCGGAGCTGGAGGCTGCTGCGGAGGCTGGTGTGGAACCACCTGTACTGTGGGAGGCAGGGAAGCCAGAATCAAGGGGGTCAGCAGCAGGGGCTGCACTTGGGCCTCTGGCGCTGTAGCCATGTGAGGAATCACTATGGGTGCCGGTGGGGTGACTGGAGGGAGCTAGTCCCTGACTGCATCCCACAGGATGGCCCCATCTGGGGATTTGCATTAGCACCAGGAACCTTTAGAAGAACCTGTATTCAGAGGCAGAAGAGGTGGCAGGTGATATTGATGGAGTGGCTGGGGGCTGCTGGGGCCGGAGCACACCCTGTCTAGGTTGCAGGGGAAACCTGCCATGCACTGCTGATGGATAAACTGTAGGCCACGTACCTGCTTGACACCAGGTCCACCTTGAAACTCGTTCACCCACCTGCTCTGTTCCTAAGAGTGGCATCGGACGCGTGGCCATGTTGTCAGGCATGGGGGCCATTTTGTCAAGTTGCGTGCCACGTGCCAAAGTCGTGGTGCATGGCTCCCTGGGCACGGCCTCCTCCAAGACTCTAGGTGGTGGAGCATGAGGCCTACCCTGCACCTCAGGCATAGGCTTGGAAGGCATACTGCCCTCAGCAGTGTCGCTGGTAGTGCTGTGTGCAGGCGCCCCCTCGGACATTGAGCCAGACTAGGGTGTTGCCCCTCGGGTGTGTACCCGGTAAAAGAAACTTGCGGTCCCTCAGCACTGATTCCGGAAGGATCTGATGACCCCCTCAGATGTGAGGCCGGTAGGTGGACTAGTCTTGGTGCGTGTGCTGGTAAAAGAACCCGAGAGGTTCCTCCCGCTCTGTCATTTCCTTGGGAAGGAGTAGCCCTTACAGGGCTGCGATGGGGAATAGCAGCCCTCCCTTGGGCCTCAATCTGTCTGACGACGTTCTTCAAGTCCTCTGGAGGCGACTTTTCGAAGAGCTCCCTCCACCTAGCTAGACTGTTCTTCAGTGCGCGTGGTCAATGTGTTGCGCCGCGGTAAGACCTTCCCAGCTCTGGGCGGGGCCAAGGCAACGGAGCCAAAGAGCATGGGGGTTGGACGTAGGAAAGAGCCCCATGCAGCCTGGACACCTGCTGAAGGCGCTGAAGTCGAAATGCGCTGGGAGAAGCGTGATGCCGGAGGACCAAGTACCAGAATGACAAAAAGTAGACAAAAAGATGGAAGAAGAATCCGGTGAAGAGTGCGTGGTATTACATGGCAGGGCCAAACCCAGGAGCGCTGGTGAAATAAGCCCATTCTTGTCAGCGCGGAAAAGGGGACTGAGGTCTGGCCCCGGGGGGGCAGTGTAAAGGGCAGCACATGCTCCCAGGGCCGCACCCCTGCACGCCTCAAAAGGTTCTGTCTCCTTTCCCTAGGAAGGGACACCCGTGCAGTATGGAGGAAAGGGGACGGGACGTAAGAGTAAGCCAATAGAAACACCTATAAAGAAGCTTGTGTTGAGCTATTGCTATAACCTTGTTCGGGGAAGAAACTCGCCGTTTTTTGTTTTGAAAGCTGGAAGAATTGAAATCTTGGGGAAGAAGCCCCCTGTGTTTTGTTTTGAAAGCTGGAAGATTTTAACTCTTGGTGAAGAAAACCCCCATGTGTTATTTTGTTGAAAACCCAGAAGAGTTGTACTCTTGGGGAAGAAAACCCCCCCTGTGTCGTTTTGTTGAAAGGCTGGAAGAGTGGAACTCTTGGGGAAGGGAACCCCTACACTTTAATAAACTATTCCGAACGTGGGGAAGGGGAAGCTGATTACAAGCCAAGAGCTAGAAGAAATTCTGAACTTTACTTTAAACACTATTTAATTTTGATACGGACATCCCTACACACTGTAAGCAGTTAGTTGTGAGGTAATGTATAGGTTTTGGACACAGAGAGATGTTTTATTTTGGACTTACTGACACAGACTATTCCTAGTTTTCTTTAGTTTTGTTCAACAAACTTGAATCTGTTATCTGTGTCTGACTCATGATGCCTTCACACATTCCTTGCAGTTCTATACCCGGCCTGCACATTTGAGACTAACACTGCCATGCAACCCTGTGAGTGCTGCATCAGCCTGTCAGGAGGGCAGCAGCAGCACACTGTGATGAATGTGATGGTGTCTTCACTGGTTCCCCGGGGAGAGCCTCCCCTCATGTGGCCAGGGAAGGGCAGAAGCTACCTGACTCTGACCCTGAGGGTAGCTATCTGCGGGAGGACCACATGGGGGGAGAGCACCCTCTGGGAAATAGGGGCGACTCAACAGAAAAGACATGGTATACCACCACATCTCTAAGGGATAATGACATCCATTTATTTTCATCTAATCTATGTATGGCATACTGTGAGATAGAACCTCCTAGTCAAGATAACAATCAACCATATATATCAATATGAGAAGAGTGGGATGAGGAGGAGGGATCAAGTAATGAAGAGTACTAAGACCGCAAAGAACAGGGTGTGTGGGAACAAGTAACCACTGTCGGGAGATTCAAAATTGGCAGAAGAAAACCAAGATGGAGAGAAGGAGACTTCACTCCCGATGCTGGTTGGGATGCGAGAAGGAAGCAGACCGTCTTGCCGAGTTGCCATCCGGAGCAAGCCCGAAGGAGGAGCCTTCCCGCTGCAGCACTGTGACCAGAGAAGGATGCTGGAAGGAGGCAGATGTGGAGCCAAGGGCCGGGGCGAAGGCCGTGTCAGTCTGAGCCGACGGCAGGAGGCAGACAGAATTGGTGGAGGCGAAGGACGACAAAGCTGCTAAATAAGTTTTGGGAAGCCTGGGCGCTTTGTCCGATCTACTGCGTGTGACTCAAGCTCTGGAAGTTCGAACAAGGAGATAGGAACCCTGGGACCGTGTGTATGATTGGAAAGCAAGTTGAAGATAAAGCCAATATACTTGGGAACGTGGATAGAAGTACATATTATAATTCGGAAAGGCCTGGGACCTGCACCCAATTGTGAAATGTACAAAGAGAAGATATTGAAACTACAATTCAGGGGAAGGGAAAGTCCCTGAAAATACTGAACTGTGAATTGATGTGTTAGAGTCCTGGCAGGAAAGTATACCAGGAACCCAAGGGAAAGTGAATTGTGAATAGGAGTATTACAGAGTCCTGGAAGGAAAGTATACCAGGAACCCAAGGGAAAGTGAATTGTGAATGGGAGTATTACAGATTCCTGGCAGGAAAGTATACCAGGAACCCAAGGGAAAGTGAATTGTGAATGGGAGTATTACAGAGTCCTGGCAGGAGAGTATACCAGGAACCAAGTGAACGGAAAGATAAACAGTGAATGAAGGAAAATGAAGGAAAACCCCATAGAAAGCATTGCAATTGTAATCCACCAGAAGGGTAAAACCCCTGAAGTGTTTTTGTATGGTATGAAATTGGTACAAAGTCCTGGCAGGAGAGTATACCAGGTGAATAGTGGAAACTAATGGTGAACTGTATACACTAAATAGAACTGAGAACATGATAGGAATCAGGAGGAGGAGGAGAAATTCTCTTCATCCACTTCAGGAGAGAAAATCTCTCCTGAAGTGGATGGAACTTTGATTCATTTATGTGCACCTTTTGGAACTTTACTTTGAACTGCTGGAGAATAGCTGCAGGTGGCAGCTAAAGAGACTTTGCCCTTTTCACAATATATTAGGTTTAGCGTGTGAGGCTGAGGTTAGGGTTTTGGACATAGGGCAGTGAACTTCTTTTACTTTCGACATTCCGAAGTAACCTTACTTTTGTTGAGGCAGCAAAACTCCTCAGAGTCTGGAAATCATAGGACTTCATTCAACCCCCTTTTGTTTATGAAATAAAACTATATAGCAACCAAAATAATTCCCCTATGTCCGACTCTTACTCTTGATTCCTCACAGCACTGTTGCGTGTATCTCTTTTTTTCACCATGAGCTCCACAGTTTGGTCGTGCCACTGATTGCTCCTGTGCCAGCACAGGCACATTGCTGGAGTACAAGGATGAATAGAGGCTAAAGCGCCCATTTAGCCCTCATACTTCTACAAACCAAGAACCAATGCAATCATAAAGGCAAATCTGTTACAGTTAGGAGGTGCACGTCCTTTGCCGTTTGCGGTAAGGTGTGCCGAGGGAAGGCTATACTCTAAAGAGGGGTGTGAACATGATTCAGCCCAACAGCAAAGTAGAATAGTCCAAATTAAAGGGACTATCCAACCAAGGTTTTATAAAATATATGTGCTTTAAACACATGAACCATAGCTAAATAGAAAACACTACAAAAACCCACCCCTGTGGAAAGAACGCAGAATATGCAAGATAGTAAGATGCAGCACTCTGGATAAGGAGACAGTGGGAGAAAAGGCAATACAAACCACTATGTTCTTCGAAAGAACATGTGCTTAGATTGCAAAAGGGCATTAATGTGACCTAGCCAGTCTCTCGGGCCCAAAATGGACCAGGAGGGAGTGATCAGGCAATAATATTTTTTGCAATGTTTTTGCAGTTCGACAGCAGTAACCAGGCTTCTCATTGCTGTTTCGGAGTGCCAGTCAGTTCAAGATGCAGCAGTTGCTGCAGTCCAGCAGATGTTGAGGTGTGTTCAAACTGAAGAAGGCTGCGGTACGAAGTGTTACTCAAGCAATGCGGATCGTGGTGGTCACCAGGTTCGGCTCCATGGTCGTGGTTCGACAGCAGTCGAGCTGGAGACAGAAAGCGCAGGCGAGTCGCTTCGATGTAAGGGCTTGAATGATGTGGTTTGGAGAGAACACCAGGGTCAGTTTGATCGTTGACTCGATCAGCGAAGAAGAGGCTGGCGGATCGAATGGCGGTTTTGAGCAATGTAAAACAGCAGCATTTCTTTGTTCGACGCGAGGCAACTACGTTCTTCAGCTGGCACGTTGCAGCAGCGAACTTGTTTGAATAGGCAGAGCAGCAATTTGAATGTTGTAGAGTGCCAAAGGAGGTCTGGAGGGTCCTGGTGGTTTGATCTGGGTTGAATACGGTTGAATAATGGCTTGCGGATGTTCAACAGTGAAATGGCAGGAATCCTGACTGTCTTGGGTCTCAGAAGCGAGTTCCACTTCAGGGTCTTAAGGACAAGATGACTCCTTTCCTCGGGTTCAAAATCAATGGTAGGCAGGCACACGCCTTCAGCACAGCGAGGGCCTGGGCAGAAATGTGGCTAGCAGAGATCCAGCAGCAGGCTCACCCCCAATGGCCCCTGCCGATGGTTAGGTGACAGAGCTTGCCACAGCCTTGGAATACCTGCCTTCATTTTACAACTGGGGACTTTGGAAAGGACTGCTCACCCAACAGGGTCCAACAAAATTTTCTTGAAGGTTTGAAGTTCAGAGACGATTCATAAAAAAAAGTGGGAGAACCTTCTTTCAAAGGCAAAAGCCCCCAAATGAATGCACTAAAGCGAGCCTGCTTTAGAGGTCCAATCTCTGCTCTTCAAACAAGCAGACGTTGCCTTCTAACATCACACTTGAAATGCTTTATGCCACAGGCGACTGGGAGGCAAGATAGAGGCAGAGGGAAGCAAGATGGTGGAACATTCCTCCAGCTGTAAATACTTCCCTCCGTCTACACTAACCCTGTCCCTTCCCTTCACAATAGAATCAAAGGGCTTTTTGTATGCAGCACCCTTGCGCCAGGCTTCTCCTTTTGTGAATGGGTGTGCCCTTTGATTCCTGTTCCCAGGACAGCTTCTTGTGGAGTGGCCGTCTCTCTGGGGAGACTGTTAACTGCCCTCACAAAGGAACAAAGAGGCAACCCCCAGGGCTACATTCCTGCTGGCTGCAGCAAGGACAGCCTGGCTGGGGGAGGGAGGTACATATCTTTTCACAGCTGAGCTGGGATCACAGGGCTGGCACATGTTTGACATCAAATTGCTGTGGCTTGGGTAGTGAGAAAAGCTGGCCACCATACCTCAGGTCTGACTTATATTTGTAGTTAAGCGTGCCACCAGCACAGCATCCCTTAGTTATGTCATTTTTTCAGAAACTGAATTATCTGCATAATTTTACTTTACTTTATCTATAGTCCGCAGCAGGAGACGCAAAGGATTAAGGGCGCAGACATATAACACAGAACAAACGGGCATCCCAAAAGAGGACACAAATACGAAATATTGATTCCAGTGTCAGAGCAAGGGATCCATATAGCAATGTCAGCTAACCAGAAATTATCTAAACGAGCGTTTTCAGTTTCTTTCGCAGTTGCTCAGTCGATATCAGAGTTCTGAACGCGGATGATTTTATTAATTAATACAAAATATTTGAAAAGCCAGGGCTTCTACACCCTGCTCAGATAGCAATTCCTCACACCCCCCCAGCCAAAAAGGTTGTGAACTGCCCTTCAAAGGGTCAGGCTCACTCAAGGTGACAAAATAACTGGTTGCCATCTGCTCTAGCATACAGAGATCTAGGCTCAGGCAGCATGTCCGTTTTAACTTTCTGTAGAGATAGCCCAATGCCCAAAGCTCTGGATTCTCCTGAACCATAGGCCAGTTTTGTTTCTGAGCCCATTAACCAGTTGAGATGGTAGGTAATGGGGTGATCAGCATATTCTAAGCACAGCTTCACTGAGTCTACTCCAAATACAGGTGTCTGGCTGGCTTTTATTTCCCTGTCCATAGTCTGGAGGTTCTAGAACTGGTGCCCTGCTTAAGCCAGCTTTTCAGCACTGGAAAATGGTTTGCCAAGCAGAGGAAAGGCGATATTTCTATGGCGTCTACACAGCCACAGGTATGAAATGTGGTTCCCTGCCCCTTGGGGTGATGGCACCTGAGATAAGTTTATTTTCCCCTCACAAGACGTCCCAACCACACAGGTAGTAGATTTAAAGAGGTCTGGGGTGGCTCGCTAGTTCTGCCAGTGTCTAGGCAAGACTGGACCGTGTGCATGGTGTTCATTTGTTCATTTTTAAATCCACACAGGGATTGTAAAATGATCTGACAAGTTGTCAGATGTCCAGTCACATCCAAGTAACCAGCAAGGGTGTCAGGAACTAAGTCCGGTAGGAACAACCAACTGCTGGCTGTGCCCCACCCCAGAATTATTGGTCTCCTTGTCTTTGAAATGGTGAGGGCTGTCGCCTTGCACCAGTTCATGGATTTGGAATAGGCCAGGTCATTTCCTCTGCGTCCATTGCCCGTTTTGGATTGGTTCAGGACTTCCGGCCTGCACCTGCTCCGTCTGCCTCTACAGACGTGCAATAGTGGAACAGTCTACCTGTTTCTGGCAAAAGGCAACCTGACCTGGGACCCCAAATGAAGATAACTCTTACAGTTCTGTCAGGCCGTTCAGATCTTAAACCTCCCTATCTGTCAGATCAGGTATCTCCTCTATGCCAGTATAAAACCATGATATCGGTAAATCCAGTGCTACCTCCATAGTCATCTCGGTGGCCGCTGGGCTCCCTCTCGCTAGACTTCGTGCCTCAGGGGACTTCAGGCCTGAACTGGTAGCTACCGATGAGACCGCTCTCTCAAATTCTCCAGCTGAGGAAGCCTCAAGGCCTCGACCCATAGTGCTTCCCCCAGTGCTGATTTCAGAGCGTGCTCTCTAATGACTGCTTCAACTATGTCTTGGTCAGGGAGGGCATTACCCAACAGACACTTTCTACTGGAATGGAGTCCTTGACAGCAACATGGTGCAGGGAGGCGTTACCCCTTCAATTAAGCTATACAATTGCAAAGGGACAGTACTTTGGACCATCAAATACTCATACCAGTTGGTATGGTCTAGGAATGTACTGCCTTCCCATACCAATTGTCGTCCGACAGCTGGGATACTCACAGCGGTATCACGCAAAGGGGGGGCCTTTACCCCCTTTTTTAGACACCAGGTCCAAAAATATCTGAGTATTTGCGTGAACTTGGGCCCCCTCAAAGGACCTGGTACCGTTCCCATTCAGAAATAGTGAACTTTCTGCCACTCCCTGGCTTAGTGGGACTTTACCTGCTAAGATTCCCACCTTGACGATGGCCTCCTCTTTCAGGAATCCAACATGTCTAGCCTTTTGCATCAATTCATACATATAAAAACTAAAACATAAAAATTTAAACATTATTTGATCATTTCCCCATCAACAAATGTTCTCCAACTATGCAGATGACACTCCGTGTTTCATACGGCTGACCGGCGTTCATGCCTCAGATGAAGGTGAACTCAACAGTTTACTCTCTGATAGAGAAATGGATGGACTATCATTATCTCTCCCTCAACAGAGGCAGAACTGAGTTGATAATTATAGGCACCCCTTCGATGCTGGCTAAACCGGATCACGACTACTGCTGCTGTATGTTGGGTGAAGTGAAAATCTCCCCACAGGCGAAAAGTAAAAATTCTAGGGTTTACGCTCGACCCACTATTGAATATGAGTTCTCACATGGGTTCCCTGGTTTCAGCAGCTGTCTATTATGTGAAGCTGCTGGCACACCTGAGACCCTTCATCTACCAGGACAACGCTGCAACTATAGCAAGAGTTATTATCTGCTCCAAGATAGACTATTGTAGTAGCACCTTGGTGGGTCTCCGTAAAAAGGATATAAAAAGACTTCATGTCGTCCAGAAAGGTACGGTCTGAGTCATTGTGGGTCTCGCCCGCCGTGACCATGTTTCGGCAGCAAGACAGGCTTTGCATTGGCTCCCGGTTGAAGCACGAATTTGCTTCCACCTTTTAGTCTCGACTTTGAAATGCAGATCTGGCCTCTTACCCCTGTATCTGCAAAATCTAATTTGTAAAAAGGTCAATAGCAGATCCCTTCGGTCCAACAACCAAGATTTGCTGGTCTCGCTCAGATGTAGAACAAAGAAGGCAGAAAATGTAGCTTTCTTTGCTGCAGCTCTGAATGCTTGAAACTCACTCCCTCCCTCCTGAGCTACGTGGCATGACCTCTCTGAACCTTTTCAGGAAAAAGCTGAAAACATGGCTGTTTTGGTAACCTGCTTGGACCAACCTAATGCTCTCCTTTTCTCTGATTAGTTTTCGTGCTTTGACCTGACTTAGCCCCATCTTTATTTTTTTCGTTGTCTGTCCTGTTATGCACCCTAACGCCTAAGGGTCCATGATTGCGCTATACAAATAAAGTAAAGTAAACAAAACAAAAAAATAAAGCTCCCAGATATAAAATGCAGCAGCCGATATGACCAAGGACGCTGCCGAATAAATGGTAGATACAAATTGGTTCGATCGAAAAAACGGATGAGCAGAAATGGCCAAATCCCTGTTCATAATAACCATTCAAAACTTCACAACCGGTGAGTATATGTCTACTAGTCTCGATTTGGAGATTGCAAAATCGACAAAGTCTCAGGTCACAAGCTCCTGCATACTCCAGAACAGGGAGCAAATGTAACCGAAGATCTATATATATATAAAAATCAACATTTGTTTGCTCGTGGCTTGGTGAAACATTGGTATATGGGAGGCCAAGGCGTATAAGAGGCGAAAGGCAAAGGTGTATGGGAGGCGGATGCGAGGCGAATGGACCTGAGAGGTGAAGGTGAAGGCAGGTAGCATTCCATTAGTTTCCAAATGATTGATATATGACCAGGATGGGAAACGGAGATGTATTCATCCCCTGCATTTCACTCATTCCGACAGAAATGACGTTTAATTTCAAGCACCTACAGTTCCTGGCAGGCTGACATTTGGTATCACGATCAACAAGGCACAGGGCCAGTCAATCAAGTGCATGGGTATCAACTTGGAATTCCCATGTTTCTCTAACGGCAGTTATATGTTGCGTGTTCTAGAGTGGGTTCCTCGAATCAGTTATATATCTTTACTCCAACTAGAAAAACAAAAAAATAGGCCTCATTACAAGTCTGGCGCTAACCCTGCCAGTGCTACCGGCGGGTTGCCGCTGGACTTGTAAGATTTACTGGCACCTGGCTTTTCGGTAACACCAGGGGATTACAACCCCTGCGTTCCGGAACGTCAGGCGCTCGTAAATTGTAATTCCCCATTGGTGCCGGTGCTTCCGTTACGACTTGCTTACCGTGGCCGCTGTGTCCGGCAGGATCTACCCTGTCGGGGACAGCGGCTCCGACAGACAAACCCGTACTGTGCCAGTCCGGAAACAACTGTGCCGGTAGGTTTACCGGCACTGTTGTTTCCAGACCGGCACAGTTACAATGAGGCCAAACGTTTATAAAAAAGCCTTACAATGAACACGTACTTTGGTAATATTAAACTTTAGGTCCACAGTTGTCGGCACCCAGGCTCGGACTGGCCTATAGGGCAATGCCTGAACCAGAAATGCAAAACACTGGTATGAGCCAGTTTTCTTGGTCAAAATGGGCCACTTTATTGGCCCATATTGGCCAGTTTGACGAGTTACTTCACTATGCGGCTAGTAGTTTGGACCAGTGTTGCTGAATACATAACCTTTAAAATGCACAAATTGTATCACATTTTATCAAAAAACTCCCCCTTCGGTACTGTTTAAACAGTCTGTCACAAAAGGAATGACTTGTCATTTGCAACTGTGGGCCACTTTTTCATTGGTGCCCGAGACAATTTAATGCCCCAGTCCGACCCTGTTGGCACCATCAGCATCATGTCACCCATCATGCTGCTCAGGAATCTCCATGTTGTTCTCACGAACAATTATACAGTTTAGAATGAGTTTTTTTTTTTTAAAGAACGGTAATTGTGTTCTGTAGTCTTTATAAGAAAACATTTCTAAAATATTAAATAATCAAAAAATGTAGTGAATGTTTCTTTTCACTTTCTTATGGAGCCTTTGCGAAAAGTGTAAAGCTACCCTACGGTATTTCTAACAAATAGTACATATGATAAAATGAAATCCCGGGCAACACGGGGTATATAAGCTATTATTATATAGATCACCTTAAGGGCTGAGTGCAGAGTTGTAAATCTGTGTTTAGAAAATTCAGAGTAGCGTCTTTTTATTATTAATGTTTCTACTGACATTACTACATCACAACAAAATGATTTACTTTTTAGTTTTTGTAGGAAGCAGCCAGGATTTTCCATGTCAGAAAGGGGCACAGAGTGGCGACAAAGCAAAGGTAATGGTCAGAGTATTAGTTGATGTGGAAACTGAAGCCACTAAAAGCTCAAGTAACGAAACCCCTGCTCCAATGACCTCAAACCAAATTCAATCTAGATTACATTTTGTAGCCTTTGACTAAGCGTTGCACCGAACGGGCGAGTCAGTTTTCCAAGAGTGCAAGGTTACTACAGAGCTAGCGACTGAGGCTCAATGTGATGCCCAAATAATGAACTTGGTCCTTTAATGGGTGTATAATAATGCAGAGAGCTCTTTACATATTAAGAGCCCCTTTCTGCCCCCCCCATAACTTTTTCTGGCATACTCATCTACATCCGATGACTCTTTCGGCTTTTTCAGGCCAACCTTTGCATAGCTCACAAAGACCGCAGCCTCCTGCTCATAACTCATTTCTTACATCCATTCCTATGCTAAATTTTGCCCTCATCACATTGGTTAAGCTATAGGAGTCCAAAAGGTTTCAGAATAAGCAACTGCTATTGGCCACCTAAATTCTAAATCGTCTTTTTTAGAAGGTTTTATTATGGCAACTGAACAAATGATTCCTGAACTTAACCATCATCTCAAACCGATGATGGACGTTCAAATGGGGGCTGACAAGAAACAGTCGGATGACATCTGTGTGACAGACACAACAGATGGAGTATATTCAATAATTGATCTAACATCGCCAAATGATAAACTGGAAACAGAGGTATCCGTCCACCAAACAAGGTCTAAAGTTGTCCCTGATAATTATCCTCTTTTTATATCAACAGAAAAAACCCAAGGCTAGATGCCGAAATAAGACCAAGAAAGTGAAATATCAAAGATCACTACCTAATCAAAATAACTGCAGTGACCATTTTTGAGTGCATTTGTGACCCTTAAAATACCTAATCAGGTGCTAATTTCAAAACCGAAAGAACAATGTAGTGGGCCTTTGATAGGTGGAAACCAATCCGACAACTTGGAGATAAATCGCCACAGTGCATTGTTAGAACTAAATCACTACCCCGAGAACTCAGAGAATAGCTTTGCTCTGACTTTAGAGAAGTAAATTCTGTTGAACCCATTTAATCCAATTCTAGGAAGTTTGTTCATGATGCACATCTCTGACTTCCAAGGAAAAAGAGAACACGGCATCTGGGGAAATGAAGAACTGGTATTTCAAACTCTAGAGCAGAGATATCCAAGTCTACAGGAACCTATCGCGAGAAAGAAAGACTGATAGTACAACCAACTCAAGACTAGTACGATTCTCATTCTAGAAAGATTGCCGATCTATAAAGGGGACCTGTTGCTAAATAGAGGGAATGTTCTCAAATTAATCACTTACATTTTACCTCTAAGGAATGTACCGTCTAGTGATATATACCAAGTGGAATTTTGTTCTAAGGGAAGACGTGATGTTGTAATATTGAATGTGAGGTTAAACATGATTAAGAGCTTCCTTCTACAAGAAGCATACTCATTACAACCCATGGGGTACGATCAAAGAGAAGAACTGAGAGGTGCAAGGTCCAAAGAAAACTGAAAGGTCCAAAGAACATACCTCTTGAAGATGGCACTAAAATTGAGCATTTTCCCTCTCTGCAAATTACAAAAGCATGTCACGGACTAGAGGGGTGGACAGTGTTGGAATGGGCGGTCAGTTCCACAAAACAATAACATCAAGATAATTGGTCTCTTCTTCCTGGTCTCTTAGCAGGCAGCGATATGCAAAATAAAAATTAACAACAAAAGCGCTCAGCTGAAATTACGCTCGAATCATGGAAGATGAGAGGTTTTATACATCTATTTCTAACAGGGCATTGTCTCAAGTGGATGTGGTACTTTTTCAGGAACCATGGTTAAGAACCACACCACTATTGATGGATTTTCGACTTTGTTATTTCTGGCCTATAGAGGTCACATGGGATGTCGAGCCTTAGGTTTATTGAATGCAGTATGAAATAAAATGCCAGTGGGTTTATAAGAGTGGATGAATCCAAATCCGTTTGTTCAGATGCCCAAATTAATATGGCTGCTTAATAACTTCGGCCTTACGAAAGTGATGGCATTAATACATGCTTACGGGAACCCTGCGGCTACCACTTCTGATATTTTCGTGAATGCGCTGATTTACTGGGTGCTGCGTTACAGAACAAGGAGATCTCATCTTTTATATTAAGGGGTGATTTTAATGTTTGAAGATGTGGGAATTGCCTTTCCAATACGGTCAAAGGGTCGACCCCAGGCCAGAGGGAGAGGCCGAGACTTGGTATTACTAATGGAATCCAGAGACTTATACAATGTCAATGGGGTGGTGAAAGGGGACGTTCTCGCCCAGGCAACATGGAAAAGGAACAATCTGTTGGCCATAAATTACTTTATTTTTGTGTCACGTTCTATATGATATGATAAGGCATTTATAACGCGCCTATACACAAGTGTTTCAAGGCGCAATGTGGCAAGGGAGGGGGAACAGCGGGAAGACAGAGTCACCGATTCTACTAGGCCATGTGTCATTCAGATCGCGCAAGTGCAGGGGAAAGGGGAAAAGGAAAAATTTCAGAGATTTCTATGACAAGACACTAAAAGATTTGTCCACTGATAGGGAACACTAATGATTAACCCAGATAAAGTTAAAAAGCGTTTATATGTAAAAGATTGGAACAGCACGACTGAAAGATTACATAGCTACCTTTCCCATATGAACATGGGAAAAGAGGGACGCTTTCATTCATGATGACAGTTCCCAAATCGCTATTATCGCTCCCTTCTTCTTAAACTAAGAAGGTGGAATATTTTACCAACTAAAGAGGTTTTGAAGAGAAGGCACCTTGTTGAAGATTCAAATCCATTATGTAGATTCTACCACAAGTTGGGGGTTTTGGAAACTTCTTGCCATTTATTTACTTCCTGATTGTACTGAGCTGAAAGGAAGTAGATCCCTATATTTGGAAAAATGTGCCACTCTGGGCTATCTGGGGGAAGACAACTATATATGGTCAAGATGCCTATCAATCTGCAATACAGTGGAAGGATTGGCAGGTTTTATTAAATCCTTAGATCTTTTCACAGATCCTATGCAATCGATGGGTGATGCTTAATTCAAGTGTCTGTTTTTCTTTTTTCCTGTCCTTCTGCCTGCCTTAAGATTTTTTTTTTAATAGTATCTAGGCTTTGTATGCTACTGAAATGAATTTTTATATATATATGGATTTTATGGTACAGTTTTTGTAATATGTGATATTGATTCTATTTTTGTTACACACTGATTGTATACCATAGTATATTTGTAATATGTGATATGGATTTTACTCTATGATTAATGAAGCTTCTATTAAAGGATAGTTCCGGGACTTTTTTTTTATTGTCCCTACGGGTCGGCCATGTGTTTGTAAGCATAAATCGGTAGATCGTAGGAAACTTTCCTATGGACCTTACCCGACTTTTCGCCCATTATCGCACTCGAAATCAGCCTCCATTTTGTGATAATCCTATCATTCCGCCGCATCGACCTGGCTCACCTGCCTTTGCGGCACTAAATCAAATCCCCCGCCCCTGAGCCTGACATCAGCAGACGCGTACTGCCCATTTCAAGCACGTCTCGTGTCAACAATCGCTGCGCCTCAGCTATTGACGTGTTGCCATGGAAATGGCAGGACGCCTCTTTCCCCAATAAGTATAAACAGACCGTTTCACAACACACAGCAGCAGATTTTCGATTCCATTCCTCTCTCTGTGTTACTTTGAGTATTCTGTGACTCGTTTCAGTGCTCTGGTCAGCTACCTTCGCCGCTTGTAGCCCGTGTGAACACCTGTACCATCTCTGTAAATTATTTTACTATCTTTACCGCACAATGGCCACAATAATGCCGTATATGTACGAGCCCGAGTACACCGAGGAAGAACTACTGGAAAGTCAAGCACGCGAAAACGATGGGGATTCGGACGGCAGTTGGGAGGACCAGTCAACGGATGAAGAGCCTGGACCATGTCGCATGGACGGCGTCTCCACCTGGTGCACGTGCAATCGGTGCGAGCTAATGCCAACTGAGGAGGAGAACTGCTGCTGCCGTGAAAATTCCGGGTGCTTGGCCTACATTTCGGAAAGCGAGCAAAGTCTGCAGGAAGGCGAGCAAAGTCCGCAATGCATCACCGAGCTGCCAGAGTTCAGGGAAGCCTGCCTCTCACGGACCGTGTTGAGGATGATGATGGTGCTTATGCACGAACTTCGCGGCACTGTTCGTCCGCGTAATCCGAGTAACGAGTAAGTATACTCTGTTTGTGATGTCAGTGATGCCACCACTATTTCATGGTCGTCTCCCACATATAAAATTACATTTACATATCATTCGAACGCATGTAAATTTGTTCCATATAGTGCATTTTCTAGATATAATTTTTTTCTAAGAAAAATGACATGTGTTACCTGAATCGACATTGATAAGAAAGTTTGGTCAGTTTAATACAGTTTGCATCTTTTTTTTTCACAGGTGGTACAGGCTGGTGGCCTATCGTTGCTTCACTTGGTGGCTTCACGGGAGGCTCGGACACCGCGTTCGGAGAGTAATACCTGCCTGTGCGGTACTTGCCATTAGACAACATTTCCCCAGTGACAGTGGACAATACCGCGGATTTTCCCTCGATGTGCTGCAACCTCAACTTTACAATGTGTAATGTTTATTATTTATGTTTAATTAAAATCTAAAATAAAGCCCAACATATATTTTAACAATGGTTGTTTTGATTTTTTAAATGAATCTAGTGTATATTCTCCTGGGAGGGTGAGGTATTTATAAACTCACCCCCCTGCATTCCATGTAGTAGATCCTGCAGCCATCCTCTTACATTCAGTTAGATGGCCTCTCCTTGGTGAGGCCCTGCGGCAAACGGGTCTTGTCTGCACGACCACCGCCCCGATCCACCCCCCGCCCTATCAAAGGCAGTTCGCACCGGGGTACTTGTGCTGGCAAGTGGAGCTGTCAGGGAGCGATAAAGGCCAAGAGGTGCCAAAGACCATGTACACTTCAAAGTGGTCTATAGAGCATGGGTTGTTGTTCCCATGTCTACCTCCAGACCCCGTGTCTCCTGCCAAGCATCCCCCCTCACGCTGGACGGCCCCCTGCAATCCACATAAGTGTGTCTCCATTCACGAGTCTTCCTGTGTCTTGTCTGCACGACCACCGCCCCGATCCACCCCCCCGCCCTATCAAAGGCAGTTCGCACCGGGGTACTTGTGCTGGCAAGTGGAGCTGTCAGGGAGCGATAAAGGCCAAGAGGTGCCAAAGACCATGTACACTTCAAAGTGGTCTATAGAGCATGGGTTGTTGTTCCCATGTCTACCTCCAGACCCCGTGTCTCCTGCCAAGCATCCCCCCTCACGCTGGACGGCCCCCTGCAATCCACATAAGTGTGTCTCCATTCACGAGTCTTCCTGTGTCTTGTCTGCACGACCACCGCCCCGATCCACCCCCCCGCCCTATCAAAGGCAGTTCGCACCGGGGTACTTGTGCTGGCAAGTGGAGCTGTCAGGGAGCGATAAAGGCCAAGAGGTGCCAAAGACCATGTACACTTCAAAGTGGTCTATAGAGCATGGGTTGTTGTTCCCATGTCTACCTCCAGACCCCGTGTCTCCTGCCAAGCATCCCCCCTCACGCTGGACGGCCCCCTGCAGACCGCATAATGCCACGACATATACACGTCATTCATTCACAAACACACCCCTGTTTCGAATTCTTTATAACCCACTTCATATTTCTAATGAGAACTTCTTTGCGCTTTGCTAGTCAACCCGTGAAGGTGCTGGTTATCTGCTCTTCGTCTCTGTGAACTTCCGTGACCACTTTGAGCAAACTCGTCAGTTTGCAACCTGTGAACTGCTCCCTGTTCTACGACAAGAAACTACTCTGATCCCTGCATCTAACTGTTTGTTCGTCAAGGTAAGTCCATGTACCATAATCATTTTGCGTCCAATTTTTTAATTTATATCTATTTGCTAGTAGTCATCAAATTGCATCCATGTTTTCTTTTCGTTCACGACAGTACATGCAAGGAACTAGTCACATGTTCTGAGTTTAGTCAAATTACTTTTTCTATTTTTTGAAAGTTATTGAAATACTTATCCGCATGTGAATAACATGTATAGTTCCAAGAACCAAAACGGACCTTGCATTGAACCTTTTATGTGTCATTTAATGTTTTAACACATTGGTATTCATAGAGAATTGTTGATCTTTACTTTTCAGAACTTTCCATAATGCCTGCCTGTTCCATTGGCGGTTGCCCTTCGAAGACCCATAACAAATCTGAAGGTACTATAATGCATGTTTTCCCTAAGACAATAGATCAGATAAGAGAATGGGTCCGATATTGCGGATATCCAGCCTCTGAGATAGAAAGTAGAGTCCTAGAAGTCTTTGCGGACAAGAGGGGTGATCGATACCGCATCTGCAGCAGGCACTTTAGCCCAGACATGTACTCCACATCATTGCTAATAAGGACGAAAACACAGCGAGCGAGGCGAAAATTGCTCTCAACCGCTATTCCCACTCTATTCGTCCACATCCCTCCACTGGTGAGTCAAGTTTACGTATTTATCTCTCGGCATTGCGGTAGTGTGTAGCATTAGCTAACAATAATTTCCCCATTTATGTATCCACTCAATATGAAGGCTGAAGATTCTCCATCCGTGTCGTTATTGCAGTCATCAGCCACTTCAAGCGCCTATCGGGTAATCTTACTTAGCTATTCTGACACTGACTTGTTTTAGGCATGTAAATCAATAGTTTTAATTGATCGTGTAATTATTTTACCTAATGGTACACCACAGTACTCGTCCTCTAGTCTTTGTTTTCAGTTATAATTATTGTTATCCAAAATAATGCAAGTACTGTCTTTCAGGGAGATGCTGAGGAGTCCAACGCATTGACGACAACCGTAGATGTCACTCAGATGCTCGAGGTACGTTTCCGGACAGTTCCATCGATGGAGATCATCAGATCTTGCATTCTTGTAGCGTGATTGTTACACACAATGTTCTTTCGTTTTTAGCCATTGGTATGTCCTTCTGTCGTCGCCCTCCTATGTGTCTTCTTTTTTCAATATTGTGTTCATTACTAATGAAAGTCCTATGTTTCAGGGAGTCGATGGAGCATTAGTCCAAGAGGAAGGGGGAGCATGCAGTTACGGGTCGGCGCAACAGCTTGCAGAAGTGTGCACCGCAGTTACAGCGTCCCTTGATGTTCTTATGCATTTCGAGGTATGGATACTGACAGATCAATCATGCGAGATCAAATGACGTGATTACATCCGCTATACTTCCTTCTTTATTAACGCAAGTACTATGTTTCAGGGAGCTGACGGAGCTTCTTCAACAAGAACATCACCCCTAGTAGTTGATGCAGATCTCTGGGTGGTGACACTTCCAACGATGGAGCAAATCGAATCATATTTGGATATCCATTATTTATTTTAGACAACTGATCATTTGTGCAGGTCTATTTAGATGAGCCGTTGACGCCTGCAGAAAGTTTATGTTCTTTTAAACAAAATAGAAAACCATACTAATGCAATTACTGTGTTTCAGGGAGTTGCTGAAGCGTCATCTTCAATAATATCATCAATGGAAGTCTATGCGGAGCCCGAGGTATGGATCTTGACAGTTCAATCTAACTAGATCAACAATGCGTGAACTATTGTCGTTTGAATGTTCTACACAATGCGTTCATTCGTGTTTTGCTATTGAGATGTACGTATGGGTATTGGTCCCCAAGTACATTTTGTGTTTTCAATATTATTATACATACTAATGAAAGTTCTATGTTTCAGCGAGTCGATGGAGCCTCAGTGAGTGATGGATGTGCTTATCATGAAAGTATAGTCGTTGCAGCGCGAGAGGAAGTGGAGACATGCACACACGAGTCGGAGCAACAGCGTCCAGATGTTGAAGTTCGAGGAAAGAAAGTTTCAAAGAAAAGAAAGCAAAAGAAGGTTAGTGTCCTGTTCACTATATTATGTTGTCTTTCACTGTCAATAGTTCAATACTGTAAGTTGTGTTTAAACTGAACATCCCTTTTCTAATCTGTCCTCTAGTTGCGAGTGGGTGTAAGAACTAGATCTACACAGACAGTGAAGCGAACGAGAGATGTTGCTTGTCAAACCTTTTGGCAGGGACTTGAGACTGGAGATGCATCGTGCCAATGGGAAGAATATGAAGTGATTGACAACGGAGCTATACCACCACCAGCCATTGATAGTGAATGTCCTCCTGGTAGTTTGGATGCAGTCGTAGATCAATTCACAGAATCCACACCCGCAAAAAATAAGAGCACGCGAAAGTTGAAGACATTGTTTTTTTCTCCCATCTCCGGACAAGGAACAGATGTTGCAATGGAAGAGAATGAAGTGGACGACAATGAAACACCATCAATATCACTCAGCATAGCGGAAGACGATATCAGAGATTGTACCTTTCATGCGAGTGACATGTCCTCAACGTTACAGGCCGAACCAGCTGGGATGCAGAGTGACAGTATAAGGAAAGAGGCCAAATTCATTGTATTCGATAGCTGTTTGATGGATATTATTATGATGATGAAATGTGGGCATTGGGTTGGTGGGGAAGTATGTGGGGAGCCATTGATTAATGTGACTCGTGCAATTCGAGGCACTAACCTTAAAATACATGCCACCTGTACACAATATCATCCGTTCGCATGGTCTGCACAACCCATGCTGGGGCAACTGCCAGCAGGCAATCTACTTTGTGCAGCGGCCGCACTTTTTAGTGGTTCAAGTTTTAAAAAGTTACAGTATTTCTTTCAGTTTGTGGGAATCCATTTCATTGCGAAAAGTCAGTTCTACAAATACCAAACCGATTATCTATTTCCAGCCATCAGCGAAGCTTGGAGAATGGAAAAAATGTCAATGGAAAGTACATTCGCGGGCAAACGCTTCAGGCTAGCCGGTGATGGACAATGCGACAGTCCAGGATTTTCAGCCAAGTACTGCACCTACCACTTTCAGGACATGGAAAGTAAGAAAATTGTGAGTTCGGTGGTCGTGCAGGTGTCACAAAGTACATCCTCAGTGGCCATGGAGAAAGTTGGCTTTGTAGCATCATTGCAAGAACTACAATCGCGGGGAATGGTGATCGACCTGATAGCCACGGACAGACACGTTTCAATTGCCAAGACAATGAGAGAACAGTACAAAAATATAAATCACCAATTTGACGTATGGCATCTTGCAAAAACAATCAATAAAAAATTGTCGGCTGCAGGAAAAAAAAAAGATATGCAAGGTATTTCACAGTGGTCCAAGTCAATCAGCAACCATCTTTGGTGGAGCTCAAAAACATGTGAAGGGTCGTTGGAAATTCTACTGGAAAAATGGCGGTCAGTAATGTTGCACTGTAGCAACGTACATCAATGGTCGACAAATGAGCATTTCCACAAATGTGAACATGGCCATTTGTCCACAGAGGAGGCACGGAAGAAGAAGTGGTTGATTCCTTCATCACCCACTCACAAGGCCATTGAAAAGATTGTATTTGATAAAACTATAACAAGAGATTTGAGGGGACTCACGGAATTCTGCCACACAGGAGATTTGGAGGTGTTCCACAATATGTGCCTAAAGTACAGGCCCAAAAGATTGCATTTTGGCATGGAAGGCATGATAAATCGGACTCTTCTAGCGGTCTTGGCACATAACCATAATGTTGGCCGTCAACAAAGTAGGACGACCGGAACTTTAGGGACGCTTCGCTACAATAAGGCCTTCACTAAAAGAAGTAAACAATGGGTGATCAAACCAGTGTTTGAGGATATGCAATATGAGTTTATTGAGAGACTTATCGTAGATGTCCTCGATAGGCACATACATGGAGTGGTGAACGAACCTATGCAGGGGACAACTGCATTGCCACCCAACATTGCCTCTGTTCCATGTCCACCTAAAGCAGAGCTCATTGAGAAATACACATCACGGTTTAAATGATTGTAATTCGATTGTCTGTTCTCTCGAGTCTCCTCATGTTGCAGGCCCATTGCAATTAAACCAAACAGTAATATAAATCATTTTTACAAAAATTATAGAATGTTTCCGTATTACAAACACATGGCCGACCCATAGGGACAATAAAAAAAAAGGCACGCAGACAAGATGCCCTTACACTAACTGGAGCTAACTAGAAATGTGTGCTCGCTCAAAGTGAAGGTCAGCTGCTTTGATGTTTTGCTCGGGTGGCGGAAAGGCCCACGACCCAATATAAGGTTCTATTGTGATTTGACCTTGACAGGCCGGGACCATCCTGAAAGACTAAGAAAAGATAATGAATAAAATTTCAGAAACGAAACGATGAGCCACGTTCATTAGAAGAAGTAACGTCGGCAAAGAAGGAGTGGTGTTTCGGGTCTGCCCTACACAGAGACACAATGGAAAATGCAAATATAATGTAAGTAACTTTTGATGAGTTTATACCGCAATTTCATTACTATACAGTGGCTTTAAAGACGGGTTCAGTTGTACTTGTTCGTTCTATGTGGCATAGTGTTTTCTACCGCGCACTATCTGGAGGAGAACCATCTTCTTTTACTGAAGCACCTCAAAACCTTCCTCTTTGCTTCTGCTTTCTCTCTCCCTCTCCCCTGCTACAACTGGTCCACTGTCTGCGACCTCGGTCCTGGGCCCTTCCACTCTCCACCTGCACTGCCTCCCTGTCAACCCCTGCACTGGGGGACTGTCTCAGTATCCTACAGCCCCCCCTTCCCAGCACTTGTTCTGCACTTACCTTGCACTTGCCACCAGCTGGCCCTATTTATTTATTATTTTATGCTACTTACCTTGTACTCCACTCCCCCCCCTCCATGCCTCGCCACGCCTTTAAACACTTGTGTACACCCAGTAGCGCTGTCCTCGCTATGAAATGAATAATTTTAATAAGGATCTGATGGTGAGACTAATTTCATTTTTTATGTTTTTAGGTACATCATTCACTACTGTCTGTGTCACGAGTACCAGACACCGGCGGACGGCTTCTACAGCCGCCAGTTGCTTCTCCGCGTGAACAACGTTACCACCCTGACCATTTTATGGGACGATCGCCAAGTACAAGTATGCCCTTACGCGGTACTAACGGTTAGATGCAACATACCTACCGTTGTGGTGGCCTAGTGCCTCGTTGTTGGAACAGCCATGCGATTATCAGTGCGACAGAAGAGCTTATTTTTATCGTAAACCAACACCCTGTGTACTGCACACGAACATCGCTTCCCTCAAGACGAACTAATTTGGATCGAGAGCAAAGAAAAATGCAAATCGCTGAATATTCTCTAAACATTTGATGTCCAATAAACGTACTTTGCCAAATGTACAATCTTGCCGTTTGCTTTTAAACCACGGTTTCACATTCCGAATTGTGGTGCTGTATTGTGAGATGCTCTAAGACCCTGTGTACAGCAAAGGACCATCGCGTTCCTCAATACGAACTTTTTGGAACATGAGCAAATAAAAATGCAAATCGCTGAATATTCTCTAAACATTTGATGTCCAATAAACGTACTTTGCCAAATGTACAATCTTGCCGTTTGCTTTTAAACCACGGTTTCACATTCCGAATTGTGGTGCTGTATTGTGAGATGCTCTAAGACCCTGTGTACAGCAAAGGACCATCGCGTTCCTCAATACGAACTTTTTGGAACATGAGCAAATAAAAATGCAAATCGCTGAATATTCTCTAAACATTTGATGTCCAATAAACGTACTTTGCCAAATGTACAATCTTGCCGTTTGCTTTTAAACCACGGTTTCACATTCCGAATTGTGGTGCTGTATTGTGAGATGCTCTAAGACCCTGTGTACAGCAAAGGACCATCGCGTTCCTCAATACGAACTTTTTGGAACATGAGCAAATAAAAATGCAAATCGCTGAATATTCTCTAAACATTTGATGTCAAATAAATGTACTTTACCACATTTACAATCTTGCGGTTTGATTTCAAAGTACAGTTTCATATTCCGAATTGTGGTGCGCTGTATTGTGAGCTGATCTGTGTTGATTTCCGGGGTCTGTGTGGAGTCGCGTAGAAGACGCCTGGGCGCGTTTGCCTACGCAGCACAGTCACGTCACGGATAGAGGCGGGGAATATGAATGTTTTGATAAAGTCTGTTTCAGGGGCGGGGGATTTGATTTAGTGCCGCAAAGGCAGGTGAGCCAGGTCGATGCGGCGGAATGATAGGATTATCACAAAATGGAGGCTGATTTCGAGTGCGATAATGGGCGAAAAGTCGGGTAAGGTCCATAGGAAAGTTTCCTACGATCTACCGATTTATGCTTACAAACACATGGCCGACCCGTAGGGACAATAAAAAAAAAGTCCCGGAACTATCCTTTAAATGTAAAGGTTTCGTATGTAAACCATATACAATAAAAAAAAATGTTAATTTAGTTTTTCAGTGAAATAAATTTGGTCACTTCTCCATTAGGTCAAATATTTTCGAATAAATCGTATACATCCCCTTGGCCATGCCCAGTGGGACAATGGGGTAATTCAGAGGTGCCCAGGCATCGCTGGATGGCCTTCTCTTGTCAGTCATTACTGGGCATGGAGGCTGGCCATGGGGACCAAGGACCAATGTCAATGTATTTAGCCCTGCACTATTCAGAGTAGACACTGGGCATGACTGCAGGCCATGCCTTCTGCCCTATGGTGTGGACTGGGGCATCTGGAAGCAGAGCTGGGGCCAAGCCCTATTCAAAGTGCCCAATTGCCATGGCCGCAGACCATTCCTAGTAAGCACTGTTGAGATGATACTGTATGTCATTAAAAAAACAAAAAAACATCACAGAAAAATGTTAATTACAGGTAGATGAGGGTTAAAATCCCTTTAAAATGTTTTTTGCTAAATGTCTAGTTTTTTTTTTAAAGGGGACTTTATGGCTGTAACGTAAAAGAAAACCTGAAATATTTGCCACTTAGGATTTCTATAGGCACTAAAAATTGTCACTGCCATCGTAAAAAATATAACTGCCACCCTCATGCACTGCACATGACACTGACCATCATGCAGGTAAACCCACTTCCAATGGGACTTTTTTTGTTTAATTAAACAGCTAAAATTAGGAGAGAAAACCCCAAACTAGTTAGGCTAATTTTAGGTGAGGGATAAAGCATCCTAATATTAGAATGATTATCCAATTTTCAAGAGAAATACCACATGAGGAGACATCATAAGCGTCCATGAGACAGTAATGAAAAAATACATTTCCCACAATTCCCCTCAAACAAAACGCGGACTGGACCTGGGAAGCAGCATTAGGGGCTGCAGAGAGTAAACATGACAAAATGCCCAGTCCTCTCACTTAAGACAGGAACAACACCAGAAAACATGTCACGGGGCCCAAACATCAAACCTATTTCGGCAAACCACCCTTAGATGGATTCAATCTCCCACAATGACCTTCTCTTCCAACTAGAAAACCTGAAACAGATCAGCAAAATTAAATTATCCCTCAATGACAGGGAGGCCATAGTAAAAGTCTTTAAGGGCAGTGAGACCCTGAGGAACCCTAAACACTTCTAGAGGCTCAACACATTTGCCTTCTCAATAGCAGCACAGCATGATGTCTGCCACACAAATTCAATTGTCCCAGCAGAATGAGTTTCAAAACGGCCAACAGGGTTCTTATAGGTTTAACACAGCCCGTTCAGACTCATTCTGACTATAAAGAAGAGAGAGCCCAGCCAATCCCAACCCTCATAACCCTCTAGGCTCAAAACTGCAGACCATCAGCCCTTGTTCCTATCTGGGGGCGTGCCATGCTGCTATATGAGCCAGACAGCCCAGTTCAGCATGGTGGCTGACAGGAGCAGGAAGCTTCTATATGGAGAAGGCTGGTGAGGGAATATTGCTCGAGAGGAGAGGTGCTGTGGAGATTTTGGAGACAGGATTGTTCTGCAGAGGGAAACTGGAGAAGTGGCAGCAGGTGAGAGGGAGTGATCTCTACAGAAAACAAAGTGCTGAGAGTAAAAGGGGAGAGAAAGGAGGGACAAAGCGAGGGAGTAAAACCAGGAGTCGAGTGGAAGTCAGTAATAGTAGCAGGGGTAAAAAGGAGGAAGTAAATCCAGCAGTGGGGTGCCACGAAGAGAGAAGAGCAGCTGAAGGAAGGAAGAAAATAAAACCTGGAGTGGAGTTGAAGGAAGGAGTAACGTTAGAAGGCTTAATAGATGAAGTAAGACAGATGAAGTAAGACCAGGAGTGGAGTGGAAGGTGGGGTGGTGGCAACCAATCAAGGTGGTAGTAAGAAGACAGTGAAAGATGAGCAGGAGAAGGGGGTAGTTAAGAGTGAGGAGACTGAGGATGATACGTCTTCAGAGAGAAGAGAGAAGAGCAGCTGAAGGAAGGAAGAAAATAAAACCTGGAGTGGAGTTGAAGGAAGGAGTAACGTTAGAAGGCTTAATAGATGAAGTAAGACAGATGAAGTAAGACCAGGAGTGGAGTGGAAGGTGGGGTGGTGGCAACCAATCAAGGTGGTATTAAGAAGACAGTGAAAGATGAGCAGGAGAAGGGGGTAGTTAAGAGTGAGGAGACTGAGGATGATACGTCTTCAGATGAGGAGAGTGATTGATGAGTATTGGAAGTGAAAGAAGAAAGAGAAGAGATTGCAATTTTATTAAGACATTGAGGAGAGTGTCAACGACCCAGAAGCAGGCTATTCAGAAAGAGGTAGAAGGCCCTGGATGGCCGGGTCAGACCCTACGCATGTCTAACAGATGGGAGGAGGTTCCAGCGAGGGTCAGGGAAACTAGTGACAGTTCAGAGAGCAGGTGGAAAGAACAGTTAGAAGGAAGGCTAGTAGGGATTGATCCTTCTGCCTCACTCCAGGCTGACCATTTCTAAGAGACCTCTGTGGTTCATGAGAATCAAGGACTTGTTTAGTCTTGGGGTATGCGGACCTTGGAAAGCCTGCACCCGGGCTCTGGGGAGCAGCTGAAGAGCAAAACAAGGGTTTGCTAGATACTGGAAGAAGGAGTGTCGTAACTCCTCAGACTTTGGAACAGTGACACTGGGAAAGAGGTTTCAAATGTCCAATCTGTGACAAGAGCCAATATAAAGGACCTATTGTCCATTTCAGGTTCTCACTAATCTAACACACAGTTATAGGAATATGCCATTTTCCCCATTTCTTGACTTCAGTCCCGTGGTCTCTGGCTCCTGCCAGGTTTGACCAATAGCTCTCAGAAAACATGTAGCAGCTTGCTCTCCTTTGCTTCTGGTCTCAGCAGGCTTGCATCAATATATTCTCTGCTGTCTCAGGTCTCTGCCAATGCTTTGAAAATAGCCCCCACCAGATTCATCATTCTCGCTCTTCTTTGCTCCTTGCACCTTCCCAACTGTTCCTTTCCCTGCCTCCTCATGTGGGCTGATTTAGGGCTTCCGATTACACGTATTAATACTGAATGCCTTGAGTTTGCCCCTTTCAAGCATCATTGTCTATTCACTTTTGGATTGGCCTTTCTACATTTCCCCTTGACTAATACAGGTGTCTCCATTCTCTTTAATAGATTACTCAGGTGTGAGCCTCAGATTTGCCCCCTTTCTTAACCGGCTGCCTCCCATTCACTTCTTCTGGCGTTTTAGACCCTCAGTCCATCCTTTTGAGGTCAGGCAGAAGTGCCACAGGAGCTGTTCCATTCTGAAGCACTGCAGTGTACAAGCAGCTGCTCCCTTCTGATTGTTCCTATTGCATCCGAGTGACATTTCACAGTCCTTGTGAGCTGGGAAGGGGAGCAGAGCAGGGTGTGCTGTAGGAATGATTCCCATATGTGTGTACACCGACTACTGGCTTTTCTCCCTTCTGGCCCCCGTGGTTCAGCATGTCTGCCGATTTCAGAAAGTGGTATGATGGTTGGCTTCGTACTTTCTTCCTTTAGGACCAGAGACTGGAAGGAGGAGTGGGACCACCTACTGGTGTAAGGGATGGAATCTCAACCCTGGTTTTCTCGATTTCCAGTGTGAGAAACCAGGATAAACGATCTGTCCGCTTCCTCTGTTCTGGACTGGGTTGTACAGATTGTATGGACGTTTTTTGGGACTTGGTAAAATACAAGAGCATTTTGGGCATGTGCACGGACTCTGCAGAATCTGAGATGAATCCTGTGAAGTCATCACTGATCTCCAGCCAAAGATCTCCTCCCATGTGGCCAGGGGACGGCAGTCACTATCTGATGCTGACCCTGGAGGTGGTATTAGGAGGGAGGATCGCATGGGAGGAGATGGCTGTCGGGGATATGTAGTGACGCCATTAGATCATCTGTGGTATTCTTCCCTTACAAATGAGGAAGACCCTTTAATTCCTAAATTCCTGATTCCATGTCACTATGCAAATCCCTCCCAGATATAAAATCGTAAAACCCCTCCCTAACAGATGTTAGGAGCAGAATGACATTCACACCTCAAATACATAACTCACATTTAACTCTGATGTTTTTGTACTTAACAGAAATCACAAACAAAATAGCATTAGAAGTCCTATGAATACTATGGACCCCAACTCCCCTAACACCTCAAGTACTGAGACGAAGAAGGAGTAAGAACGGATTGGTAGAAACCCCAAGCCAAACACACAGACTAGTTTTTATGATGGAGATAAGCTGCAAAGGATATTTAAAAATGCCTTGCACTTTCAATCGGGAGTTGAAGAGAAGCAGAGTGGGTTAAGTGGGAAGCACAACCGCAAGTGAAGGAAGGTGCATGGAAATGTACCGTGCTGCAGGACACAAGATGCTTTCAAGTTGCTGTTTGTCAGTATTACCTACCACAGTGGCCGGAGACTCAAGGAAGCATAGCAGGCACCATGGAAGAGCCGCTAAAGAACTGGCAGCAACAGCAAAGCCGTCAAGGATGCAGCCATGCCAAACAGCAGCAGCTTCAACGGCAAGTAAATGTGGAACCAGAGGCCACCAGGGGGCGCACAGGTAATGGCTGCCTGAACGCCGTGCTCCCGTTGAGGCTGGGCCATTCAAGGGGATTGAGCCCCCCCCGGATTCCCCAGGCGGATTCACTCGGCTGGATTGTGCAGGTGACCCCCCGTGACGCCCCCGCCCGAAAGAGCGAAGCTTGAGGTCCCTGGAGAACCAGAGAACGGGCTGTGACGGAGGAGCAGCAAAGAGAGCATCAACCTTGGTGCCAGGGAAGGAGGAGCGGCCCGCAGAAGCGGGGGAGCCTTGCCGGCAAGCCCGGCCCCCTACATCCATCGGCCCCTGCTCCCGCGGGGGGTCTCACGACCTTGGCACAGTTGCCCCGGAGCGGGATTCGGGCTCTTGCCGTCCCCTCCTCTCCCCCTGGGCCGGAAAGTGTCCCCGGTGGGGGAGGCCCGGCGGACGGAGGGGACAGGCATCCTGGGCCTGGCAGTCGTGTCATCGGGAGGGCGGCGTCGGGGCGTGCTTGGAAGCGTCGGCCCCCTGCATCACACCATGCCACAGACCGGGTGGGGCCGTGCCCGCCGCCCCCCCGCCGGAACGGGCCCATCCCAAGCCACATAGACCCTCGGTGGGCCCCTGCAGTGCTCTCGGGCCCAGAGCATAACGGTCGCTGAGGCGGGAACGCGACTCCCCCCTCCCCCAAGGGGTCCCGAGATCCCCGCGGCCTGCATTTGCATCGATACCAAGCAGAGGGACAGTGTTCACCCACTCTGGACTCAAGCAGGTGGTGGCCCCTGGGTCCATCCCCAGGGCGTGTGCCCGCCTGACATCTCCCAGGAGGGGGAAGGAGGCAGTGGAACGACGCTGGCGATCCCCCCACCCCGAAAAACTATGCCATCATCGAGGAGAGACCCAGGTGTGAGGCCCCCACCCGGTGCTGGTGGGGCGTGTGCCCGCCTGGAAGCTGCCCCCCCCAAAGCCCCCAGTGAGCACACCGGAAGACCGTATGAGCTGGCAAGAGGCCTTGCAGGCCTTCTGCTACAAGGAGACAGAGAGCACTAACAGCGGCCTTAACGGCACTGGGGACATGGCCCACCTGTAGGCCTTGACGCAGTCCACGACAGCGATGGAAAGGGGCTTCGCCTCTATCCTACAGGAAATCAGAGAAATGCGATCAGACATCGTTCAGAAATTCGAAAAGATGGACCAAAGTGTGGACAAGGTCGAGGACAGGCTTCTAAAAGTGGAAACCAACCAGTCGTCATCAGCATCCCAGGAGGTTCGAATCGATATGAGGCTGGCAGCCCTGGAGAAGAGGGACGAGGAAAGGGCCAGGCATATGGATGATTACGAAAACAGGGAAAGGAGAAATAACCTTAGATTTTTCGGGATCCCTGAAGCAGAGGGCGGAACAGAGAGAGACTTAATCCGAGTGGTGAGAGACATTATTACCCTCCTGTTTGCAGAAGAGATGACCACTGAACTCACGTTCGACCGGGTGCACAGGGCGGGAGGCAAGGCGGGGAACCCCCTGTCGGTCCTGGCCCGGATCCACTACTACACAGAAAAAAACAAGGTCCTGGAGGAAGCAAGGAAGGCGGGGGCGATCACCTACAACAACGCCCAGATCACCATTTTCCAGGACCTCTCCGCCTACACCTTGGCCAAGCGCAGAAGGTGCCGCCCCCTAACGCAGCTACTCAAGGAGAGGGGGTTGCGCTACAGGTGGGGGTATCCCTTCTGCCTGGCCTTCGAATACGGAGGGGCCCAGTTGGCCCAGAGGCAATCAGTAGGGGGGTTTCTGGCCAGTCGGGTGCCAGGAGAAGGAAAACCAGTTCGGGAAAATACAAAAAATTGAACACTCCGCCGCCCGCAAAGGAAGGACAGCCTATTGACTCGGAGGGCTGACGGCAGGGATCCCCCGATCTGCAGCAGATCGGGAATGGAAGTTCTTGAGGTTTCAGCGAATGCCGAGTCCCCTTGAACAGCAAGTATAATGGGGGCAACCGATGGGATGAAGCAGTGGGGGGTCGGGGGGCTCAAAGAGACGAGCATTGTACTGATCACCTGGCCGAAGAGGGCAGGCTGGTGGTCTGGCCAAATGCCAGCAATGGTGGAACTAACTGGCTGGACGCCGGGAAGGGGGAGGGGGGTCACAAGTTGGTTGGGGTTGTTTTTTTAGGGATAGGGATTGGGGGGCAGTTGGGGGCTAGTTTTAGGGGCCCCCGGGAGGGAGGAAGGGGGAACCAAAGAAATCAAGATGCAAGACAAAGGGAGCGAGAAGGGAGCAATGATGTGATGAGGTTGACCAAGAGGGAGCGACATTTAGATTATGGCTGATAATCTGCCGGCCCTGGGAGTGGGTACCCTGAATGAGCGGGGTCTGAACACCCCCACTAAGAGATCTCTGGTTTGTAGAGAATTCAGAAGGGCAAAACTGGACCTGCCCTTCCTGCAAGAGACACATTGGGCACGGGGGAAGGAGCCCAAAATGAGGGGGGGAGGAATTGGAGAGGTGATCTGTGCATCTCACAGGGGAGTGGCCATCTTATTAGCGAGGGACGTAGGCTTCGAAAAAGGAGGACACACTGAAGGACCCCGAGAGCCGCTATTTGTTGGTGAGGGGATCTCTACAGGGCACCCCCCCTAACTCTTGCGGTAGTGTAAGGCCCGAACAAGGGTCAAGCTCAATTCTGGGAAGAAGTGAGGGACAGGCTCAAACTTTTCGTGCATGGCACGGTGGTGGTGGGGGGAGACTTCAACATGGTCCTGGACCCATCCACAGATAAAAAGTGTGTAGGTCCCCAAAGCACTAGGCCCGCAGATGAAGCCATGGCGTGAAACTTCCAGAGGGTTAACTCTGAGCTGGGCTTGGTGGATACAATCCCGACCCCTAGGACAGATGTTCCCTCATTTACATACTATTCTGCCATCCACAACTCGTACTCCAGAATTGATTACATTCTAGTTGACGAGACCCACGGCCCATTTATCTCTGGCTATAGGGCCGACCCGGTCACCTGGTCGGACCGTGACATGGCCCGTGTCGCTATAGCAGGGGGATGGCGCAAAGACCGCAGAGGACGGTGGAAATGTAACGATGCCCTATTAAAAGATGAGGTCATGCTCAGGAAGTGCTAGATGCCATAACAGAATTCTTTGAGCTAAATGACAACGGGGAGGTTGGCGCACACACACATTGTGGGACGCCTTCAAGGCAACCCTAAGAGGAGTTCTCATCAAAATAGGAGCCCAAAAAAAAGGGAGAGGGAGGCCCGGGAGAAGACCTTGAGAGAAAAAATAGCCCGGCTCCAGCCAGGGGACCCTCCGGAGCAGCCCCTTGAGCGCGACCGGGTGGCCGCCCTGGAGGACTAAAGGCTCCAACTGAAGGACCTCCTCCTACACAAAACAGAGAGGAGCCTCCAGCTGGTCAAGCAAAAATATTATGACAAAGGGGACAAAGCGGACAGGATCCTAGCTTGGAAGCTGAGAGAGGTACAGAGAAGTAGAATGGTGAAGGCAGTGAGGAACGCCCACGGTCACTGGGTTATGATGCCCCCCACATAGGAGAGGCCTTCCGCCAATACTATGAAAAATTGTACGCGTCGGAATATGACGGGGGCGATACCCAGATAGAAGACTTCCTGAGCTCTATCCAAGTCCCGGCCTTAACGAGAGAGAGAGAGATGTCGGAGGGCCTGGTCACCGAGGAGGAGATAGATAGGGCGATTAGTGGGATGAAGGTGGGAACTTCCCCCGGGGAGGACGGCTTTACAGTGTATTTCTACAAAACGTTCCGCTCCACCCTAGCCCCGCACCTGGCGAGGGTTTTCATTTCTGTGTTGGAGGGGGGCATCCTCCCCGAATCCATGATGGGGGCCA
Organism: Ambystoma mexicanum; assembly: GCF_040938575.1. NCBI lineage: Eukaryota > Metazoa > Chordata > Amphibia > Caudata > Ambystomatidae > Ambystoma > Ambystoma mexicanum. The sequence goes on from NC_090924.1 coordinate 1,096,927,201, forward strand.
TAATAGCAGTGCTGCCCTAGGAGGGTAAGAACCCCGCAGAATGTTCTTCCTACCGCCCAATATCATTGTTAAACATAGATGTGAAGATCTTGGCCAAGGTGGTGAGGAGGCGGATGGAAGGGATCATGCCGAAGCTGGTCCATGGGGATCAGGTGGGTTTCATAAAAGGAAGGCAGTGGTCGGACAACATTTTCAAAACGATAGACCTGTTTCACTACACCCAGGAATCGGAGCTGGATGCATGTGTCCTCTCCTTAGACTCAGAGAAAGCCTTTGACAGGGTCGAATGGAGATATATGGAACTCCTCCTCCAAAAAATGGGCTTCGAATCACACATTAGGAGCTGGGTATCCGCACTTTATAGAGCTCCCACAGCAAGGGTCCAAGTGAACGGGAAGTTGTCGGAGTCCTTCCCCCCTCTCACGAGGGACAAGGCAGAGCTGCCCACTCTCCCCCTTGATATACGTCCTTATGATGGAACCACTAGCCATAGCTGTCAGAGCACATACGGGCATCAGGGGGATTAGTAGAGATAAGGTAGAATTCAAGCTATCCCTGTTTGTGGACGACATCTTAGCTCATATGGTGGATCCCGGCTCCTCGCTCCCCCCCTTCCTACCCTTGGTGGCCACGTTTGGGCGCTTTTCGGGGCTGAAAATTAACACAACAAAATCGGTACTGCTCCCAATGAAAGTACGTGACCCTGAGCTAGACTCCCTGGATAGAGTCAAAGGGATTGCAGTGGGGAAGGTCTCCATACGATACCTGGGCGTCCTGCTCACTAGGGACCTGTCGAAACTCGCTACCACCAATTATGACCCCATAATGGCAGGGATCACATCAGACCTGAGGAGTTGGGGCAAAATGATTCTGTCTTGGTATGGCCGGATGACGGCGGTAAAGATGAATGTCCTACCAAGGCTTCTGTAACTCTTTACGGCGCTCCCAACCAGCATCCCCGAGCAGAACTTTAGGGATCTACAGAACGCAGTACGAGATTTCATATGGCAAGGGAAAACCCTGAGGCCTGGGAGGACGATCCTATCTCTGCCGAGGGAGGAGGAGGGGTTTGGGTTACCAGATTTTTTCCTTTATTTCCGTGCCGCACAGCTGCGAGTCCTCTTGTAACATATGAAAGAAGGGATGGGGACATACTGGTCTTACTTGGAGGACATGGATACCCACCCCCCTAAAGGTTCGGGACCTCCTGTGGGCCCCACCAAGTCAATCCTGGGAAAGCTGAGGACCCATCCGACCCTGGGAGTTCTTTGGGAAATTTGGAAAGAGGGCCCACAAACTGCTTATCTTACTTCATGGCCGTCCCCAATGTTGTCTCTCTGGGGCCATCCCCTCAATCTGGGTAGCAGGGGGTTCCGGAACTCCCAGACCTGGTCAGACATGGGAATGGAATGGGCGGGGCAGATGTTCAGAGAGGGCGAGTTTCTAGCATACGAGGAATTGAGGGATGCTCTCAGACAAGGGTCTCTTTCCATCTTTGAATACCTCTGCCTCAAGGACATACTTTGCGACCACTCATGGGGTCAAAACCTGAGGAGGCAGTTGACCCCCTTCAGGAAGTTCCTGGACACGGCTACCTCAAGAAAGGGGGCAGTATCCAGCATGTACAAAATTTTGAACACCATCAACCTTCCGGGGAGGAGGAGTTTTCGCTCGTTCTGGAATGACCTGGCAGGGGAGGTTATTTCAGAGGATGCTTGGTCCAGGATTTTCAAAATTGCTTTCCATTGGAACTTATTTACCTCAGACATGGACCATAACTTTAAGATTCTGCAGGGGTGGCACAGGGACCGAGCAAAATTGTCAAAGATGTTCCCAGGGGTGTCACTGAGATGTCTGGCAAGGTGGGCACCAGGAAACATATGTGGTGGCAGTGCCCAAAAGTCCAAGACTTCTGGGGGAGGGTTCAGGCCTGGATTGCAGAGGTAGCGGACAAACCTCTCCCTCTAAACCCTCTGACGATGCTGCTGGGCCTCCCCCCGGAGGAAACGGAAATATATAGATACCCAAGGATGACAGAAACAATGTTGAGGGCGGGAAGGGTAGCCCTGGCACAGAAGTGGAAGAGCCCGGAGACCCCCTCCAAGGATGACTGGTTGAAAAAAGTAAAGAACATGTTTTTGATGGACAAACTGACTGCAATGGTGAATAATGACTCGGGTTCATTTCTAGCGAATTGGTATGGGGTGCAGCAGACCTGGGGATGGAACGTCCACTAACACCAGGATGAAGCCCTGGACCGAGAGAGGGGGGGGGGCGGGAGCAGAGATGTCCTGCAAATGAACCGAGTGCCCACGGCCCGGGGGATGGCAAACACAATTCAGCCGGCAAAAATGGTCACCAACCACATCAGCTCCTAAGTACAGGATACGAAGAGAACATTTAGTGTCTCCCAAGATAAAAGTTTTGGTTTGAACGCGGGGATTGGGGTAAGGGTTCAATGGGCCAGTTGATTGTATTCATTTCAAATCTGCATTGACCCTGTTTGTAACAATAAGAACATGCTAATAAAACCAAAGTTTAAAAAAAAAAATGTGGAACCAGCGGGGGTGCTGAAAGAAGAAGACTCCATTCCTGAGTGAAGACTTTGCAGCAGCAGCGTGCCACGGGTCAGAAACGCTTTCAAACACTGGTGAGATGGCCCACTGGTAGTGGGAACCCCAAGGTGTACCGACAGGCACATGAACAATTGAAAGTGAATTATGAATACTGACCAAATAAAACAGAAAGACAGAATTTGCACAAATCGTCATGCATGAGACGTCCATACAGGGAAAGTTGGAGCAAGTATTGCCACAAGCAAACACACACTTTTGAGGAAGTTAAGACATAACTTGAACAAGTCTCCATATATGAAATGTCAATACAGGAAAAGTTAGAACAAGTAGTATCTAAACCTAATGAAGTAAAGTCTGTGTTGCAATACAACTGTGCTATACTGAAAAACTGAAAGAACATCAGGCAGTGAGCCTTTGGGGGAAATATACCTGGCAGGAGAGCATATCAGGGGATCTACAAACCCCACAGGGGGATTCCTGGCAGGGGAGTACACCAGGGAGTACACAAGGTAAGTATATGAAAGAAAATTGTGAATAGATACTTGGCAGGAGAGTACACTAGGGGATCTTCTACTGAAGGATTCCTGGGGGAGTAAGCAAGGACATCATCCTGGAGTAGTTATATAAAAGAGAGACTCTGGCCATCCTTAGAAAGGTAATGTGAAAGAGAAACTTTTCCCATTCTGTGAAAGCTATTGTGTGGAAGGGACACTGTTGTATAAAAGACACTCATGCCAGCTTTGAGAAGTTGTTGTATGGAAAAGTAATTCCTACCATTCTTAAGGGAACATTGTTTGGAAAAGACACTTTTGCCATCCTTCCTGAAATAACCCTGGGGAAGGGAACCGTCCTCTGGATTCAAGCACATCTCCTTGAAAGAAACCATATTTGTTGGATTTATCCATTTGAACACTTTTTGGCTAAGCCTAAATCAGAGACAATGTTCCTTACACTTCTTATCTGTTTCATTTCTAGTGTGAGGGTCAGATATGTTTTGGACACAAGGACAGTTTACATAATTTTGATGACAAGACACAGACTGATCTTTAGTTTTACTTTCCTAGGTAGGGAAACTCTCTTTAGGATAGGAACAGGAAGGTCTTTATCCAACCCATTTATTTTAATAAAGCTGTCTGATGTTGAAAACAGTAACACTTTGTGTCCACCTCTCATTTCTGACCCTTCATAGATCCCAACCCCTGCCTCCAGGAATTGCTTAATATAGCTTTTGGGCATTCCCAGATTCCCTTGTGCTCCCTGTGAGCGTGTAGAAGAAGGAAACTGACGAGGGGTCATGATGTGGACTACAAACATCTATTATAAAAATAAAGAAATCCATCTTTCCCTATGCCTAAGGGGCTTGTGCTACCTCAACCTAAGAAAACTTAGTGGTCCATCAGGATGTCTGTCAAAGGAAATGTTATTTCTGCCCTCAAAAAAAAGAAAATACCACTAAAACATAAGCTTTTACCTAAAGTTTGTGTTTCCTCCAATAGGAGGATGCCTCCCTCCTCCTGGCTAAAACTTCAGTCTCATTGCAATGTAGGAGTAATTTCTTCAATGTTCAACTACAATGGACCAGAGGTATGGCTTCCTTCTCCTGTTCCTTCTATAAAAGCTCCACACAGTGTTCTCTAAGCATCTGAGTAGAAAACTCAAACTAGTCTCTGTAATACGTTCCAGGAAATATTATTGAAGTTCACAGCCTTATTAGGCTTACACTTAACCTTCTGGTGAGGGATACTATTACCAGGGTTCCTCTGTATTTCTTCCATATGCCTCTGTGGTGTTTTCTCCAAAAGCAGTATCTTGATGAGGGAGATGTATCCCGAAGCTCTCTGGTTTTACAGCTGTATGTGATGTACCAGTATCACGAGGGAGAGGGCTCCCATTACACTCACTCTTATTGTTGTTATTAGATGGCTAACTGCAACAAGGGAGAGGACTCCTGAGGAACTCTTTTGGAATAGTGGTATTGAGAAGACCACTGCGACGAGGGAGATGACTCCTGATGCACCCTTCTCTATCAGTGGTAGCTGGCAAACCACTACGATGAGGGAGATGGCTCCCGATGTAATCTGTTTTATCCGGGCTACTTCCTCGATCCCACCCTGCCTTCCCGCCGTTCCGTTACCTGCAGTACCCTTGGGACACAGCTCTGGTTCTTCATAGGGTCACAGGCACCTCTCCTCTTCCTGAGCGGCTCCGTGGCAGTCTGTTACCTCGGTGTCGTTTCCGGATCCAATGGTCGACCTCTCTACCATCATGCCACCACCAAGATAATCGGCTGCCTGGATGACTCAGCAGCGTCCTGTTATTCTGTCAAGATGCTTCTGCCTCCCCTTTGGTCTTCCCAGTTTGTACTTCCACTTCCCAGGTTTGGTCCACGATGAGACTCTCCTGGTCCTCTCTTGCTTTTCTGCTTTATTGTGCTGACTCTGCCCTTTCTAGTATTCTTCATGACTCCTGTGGGCCACCTTGCAAGTACTTTAACGTATTGGCATACTACTATTCCATATGCTTCCCTTACTCTTCCTCGTCCCAGTATATTTTACATTTGGCCAAGTCACGGTCCAAGAATAGCACATGGTTTCATTATCGATCGTGGGAGAAAAAGGCAACCACGAGGGTAGGGGGTTATGCAACAGTGTGGGAGGCTTTTCCCAAGGTGGTTGTCCTTTTCCCCAGAAGGGGGGGTCCCTACCTAGGAGGTTCTCCCACATGCTACCACCCCTAGCTGGACTATTGGGTAGCAGCCTCATCTATCTGGCCTCATAGGAAAGGGATTACCTCTGGGGAGAAGCGATGAGACCTGGTGAATCGTCACATCCCAGAGATGGGAGAGTCAATGTGAGTGCCACAAAACCAAAACATATATAACACTAATATGGAGAAAGACTTTATAAATGTGCGCGCGCACACACACACACACACACACACAAAGCGAGGCTGCTGGGGCCCCTTGGTGCTGATCTTTGGGCACACTGGTATGATAGGATATGATGTGGCATTTATAATGCTCCTGTACACAAGTGTTTCTAGGCGCGACAAGACAAGGAGGGGTAAACAAACGGAGGTCAAACTAATGATCTTACTAGGCCTAGTGTCATGCAGATCAGGCAAGTGCAGGGAAGAGGGAAGGAGAGAAGTGCCAGGGGGGAAGGGAAGTGGGAAGTGCAGTCAACTCACAAGTGCAGCCAGCGGGTGGCTCATAAGTGCAGAGAGAAGGGACTGTAGGGTTGCAGATACAGACCCTTAAGTGCTGGGGAGCCCGGAGGCAGTGCAAGGGCAACTGGACATGCAAGAGCCTGGGCCCGGGTTCAGGTGGTGGCCAGGTGATCAGTGCGCGGAGCAGTCAGATGCATCAGCAGGGAGAGGAAGAGAGAAAGCAGAAGTGAAAAGGAAGATCTTGAGTTGCTTCCGAAACTGAGGTGGTTCTGCTCAAGTTTGAGAGAGGCAGGGCGGCTGTTCCAGAGGGAGGTTCCAGCCGAGAAGATATATCTGCCCCCAACTCTTTGCTTGGATAAGCGTCTGACCCTCAGAGTTGGATGAGGATGAGCAGAGATCTTGGGAAAGAAGATGTTTTGGAAGAGAAAGTTGGAGGTAGAGTGGTACCAGGCTCCAGAAAGCCTTTTGGACGATGCAGAGGGTCTTGGACTTGATCCTTGCATCCACGGGGAGCCAGATTGCAGAGCTGGAGAGATACGATCCCTGGGCTTAAGGCCAAGGATGAGTCCTGTTCTGGATAAATAAGTTGTAAAAATCAAAGAGTAGATGCTGGAAGATTTAGAAATACGCTATTGCAATAGTCCAGCCTAGAGTGGACCAGAGCTCTGGAGACAGTAGGCTTCTGGGGGAAGTGAGAAAAGGAAGAATACCTCTGAGGTGGTACAGCTGATAGCTTAACTTCTTATAGATGTCAGATGTGAGGAGAGGGTAGAGTCGAAGATGACATCAAGGTTCTTACCCTCAAAGGAAGGAGTAGAAAGAGGGCCCAGAGTGGGTGGCCAGAGTGGGAGAGGGAAAGGAGGGAGCGGGTGCTCCAATGAGGAGGATCTCAGTCTTACTGGCATTAAGGTGGAGATCATTGATGGCACACCATTCCTGATTTGCGCCCAGAGAGTCAGGTATGAGAGAAGAAGTAGAGGTACACAATAGATGGGAACTTGATCTATTGTGTACATTTTTTCAACCTATTTGCTAGGATTGTTATTTATCTCCTCCGCACCTTAAAACCAATAACTCTCAGGATATATCTTTAAAAATACTCTTGTGTAAAAATTAGGAGTGTGACTTGATTAGCGCTCATTTAGAAGAAGTAGAGGTGGCAGAAAGTAGCAATGCGGTGGGAAAGAGGTGCCAGATAGTGTTTGATGAGCCAAGGACAGAGGTTAGACCCCCGAGGAACACCACAAGTAGAGCAAAATAGAGAGGAAATACCCCAGTTGGACCTCAGAGGGACAGTCGTTGTGAAAGGAGGTCAACCAAGCCAGGGCCTGATCAGTAATACCAAGGTTGTCAGGGAGGCGATTGAGCACGACTGCATGGTTGATCGTGTCAAAAGCAGAGGAAAGAGCGAGGAGAATGAGGACAGGAGCGAGAATTAGAGTTAAGATTAGAAAGCAAGTTGTCACAGGTGTTTAGGATAGCAGTTTCTGTGCTTCTGGCAGCTCTGAAGCCAGACTGGTGGTCATGGAGGCAAACAACAGATTCAGTATGTATATTAAGCTGCGAGAAGGCCTGCTTTTCCAAGAGTTTGCCCACGAAAGGAGTGATGGGGATCAGGTGATAGTTAGAAGGGGTTGCACAAGACAGTGCTTTAGTGAAGACCACCCAGTGAAGTGTCGGAAGTGGCCCCTTCTGTGCTTTGTGCGAGTGTGAATGTAGCGGTGCACTTGACGCTCGCATTTACGTGCTGCAGTTATTTCCTCTGACCAGCTCCAACCCTTTTGGTCCCCTGACGGTTCTGTGTTGGCTCAGAACGTGTGCAAGATACTGCAGCTTTCTGCCGTTGGCCGAGGCCAGAAGACTGAATCCAGAGCCTGAATTGCCTGAATTTAGCAGGAGCCGTGAGTCACAGACCATGTTGTGACCCGAGGATCCTAGCTAATCCTGGCCGTGAGAGTATTTCTCTCCTGTTGCAGTAAACCTGGGTTGCTTTTTTGTGCAGACGGCTCCCTTTTTCTTTTCGTGCGGCTAGGCGTGTACCTAAGTAATCCCTGAGAGTAGATCTCGTGACTGGGGACATGCTTCTTTACAATGGGCTGTGCTCACTGGCTTGCAATCTGACTGTGTTATTGTTCCTGTTGTTGCCATGGCCACCTACGCACTCGCTCAGTAGGGCTCTCGCTACCAAGCGCAGCCCAGACATTACCTCAGAGTTGCTCAGCACTCCCAGACCCCTTTTCCGTGCAGGGTAATCAATCACAACCCATCAACATCTCCCCCATGGAGGACAGGCCAGGCGCTGCTCAACTAGAGCCAGAGCTGATGCATGATTTGGGACTTGTTTTAAAAGCCAAATTTACCTGCTCAGGGCCAGGGTGGCCAGTCATTAAAATCTCACGATACCAGTAAACCAAAACCCCCGATTCCGGTGAGGAGCAGGAGACGTGATGGAATTCTTCTCCCGCCGGCGCAATTGAGGTATTTTCTACTGGAGGCAGTACCCTCGTTCTCCTCTACTGCTTTGAAGCAAGTCCATTCCATTCAGCTCCTCAAACCTCAACACCAATGTCCTCTAATGCCACAGTGGCCCCTCCAAGTCGGCACCCCCTAGGGTCCCGATGCAGGTTACAGGAGACAGTTTTCCATTTTGGGAGATCTCACTGCAAATCCTATCAGAATGAAACAAATGGGGGCCCCCATCCTCCGAGGCTCATTTTTCCAAATCTGACAATTTCCGAAGTGTCTTTAACAGATAATGACTCTTTTCTGGTCCTCCTTACTAAAAATAAGGAAATCCTCAACGAGATTACGGACCTGGAATGTGGCTCCTTCAATTAGGAAGGCGCCTGGTCCCCTATATCTCCATCCAGAACAATCACAACCAGAAACCATGCACTCCATAATATGAATTTCTTCTTTTCAGACCCTGTGGATTTTGGCCAGAACAAATTATGTCTCTTGAATCTAAGCCCAGCCTCTGCTCCTCTGATTCCAGCTAAAACTCTGCAGGATACTCAGAAGACCTCTCTTTCAGTCACTTTTACTTCCCCTCTCAAAGGAAACACTTGCACTGTAATGGAAGATCTTGGGGCTGGCTTAATCAAAAACTCATCGACATCTTGTTTGTGTGTGTGGGTGCGCAGCTGGATCTAAAGGCACTATACAACCAACAGGAGTTGGTCTCTGCTGCCGTTTGAGGATTACTGTTTGCCCTGGGCATTCAGGCACACTCTAATAGATGTATTGGAGTGTGGGTCCACAAGAATCTCTCAGATAACTATCAGATTGGTCACTCAGTGCTGGCAGATTGGGCCCACTTCAAATGGGTTTCAGGAAGGGGACGGGCACAAACGCTAACATCTTTATCTTGGGTATGCTAAAGAAAGAAGCTAAGGTGAGACCCATATACAAGGCGTTTACTCATTTACTGTCCGTGCTGACAAATAAAGTGTCCTTTGTGGAAGTCTTTTTAAAAGCCCTCAGTGGCCCTTGCTGTTTGATTTTGTGAACAGACCCGGGCCCACCGAAACGATGGGGCGGCAGGGCCGGCCGGCTGTGTCATTACCAATTCTGACTATGCGTGGCCTCAAGCAAGACTGTGTATTGGCTACTTTACTCTTCAGTCTCTTCCTCTCTGACCTTGCTGAGATCTTTTGAGGTATCGCAGCTTCTCGCAGAGTCTAGCTTACATTAATTTGGTCTATTTACTCTACGCGGATGATCTAGTCCTGTTTGATTACACCCCAATAAGGTTACAGCATAAGCTTGATGCCCTGGCCGAGTATGCAGAATTAAATAATCTAAGTATTAATGTAAAAAAGAAAAAAATCAGATACTAATTTTCAGACCAGGGATGAAACAAAAATATAAGAGCTTTTGCTGGAGTATCAATAGTACGCCCTTAGAAAAGGTTTTGAATGTTTGTTACCTGTGATGTAGACTCTTTGAACTTCATAATAAAATAGAGTTTCTAAACTATCAGCGTTCTAAAATGCTGATGCTCGCAACTCAAGCTTCTGCTGTGAACAGAAAATGTTGACATTTCTCTTTGAGCCCAGTGTTAAATTTTTTTGAAAAAACACGTTTTTTAGCATGTATAGCCTACAGGGGAGAGAACTGGGGCCTCCCAACATCACTGGACTGTGATGCTGTGGAGGGAACATTCTGGAGTAAGGCCCTACACCTACCTAACAGTGTTCCTGCAGCAGTCATCCGCTATGAGTTGGGTCTCTCCTCCATACAATTCTATCTTAATTGGTAGAACCTCTCACTATTGAAAAATATCCTCTGTGCCAAGGAAGGTTCTATTTGGTGGCTGCCAAAACAACTGATGCATAAAAAGTCCTGGACGCCTTAAATACTTGGGAAACTGAGTGTTATTTGATTTTCGAGAGGTACGGCATTTCGAAAGACACAGATTTTCACACCCCAAATACAGTAAGGAGACTCAAAGAATGGGATTGGATTGACACAATCGGTAAAGTCAGAACATACCATCTATACGCTGACTTACGGCTTGATGTCAGACCAGTCGGTACCTGTCCAGAATACTTGAACAAGTCACCCAGTAGATCGTGGCAATCAAGGGTGATGAGGCTGTGGCTGAATCTGATCCAAACCAAGGAAATTCTGCGCGCTTGGAATAAAGTGCAGAGAGCCTTGATATCATGTCGCTTTTGTTGCCTGCCCAAAGAGGTAGAGACCTTGCGCCACATATTATTGCACTGTAGTTCACTAGAGGCGAGGCCTATGACTTACTTTGGCCATCTTATTCAACCTTATGCCGAGATCCATATTGAAAGAGTGTGGCAGCTCATCATGAACTATGGTCGCAATTAAAGGATGGTCGCTGCAATCAATCCCCTTCTTAAAAGAAACCTTGGATTCTGTTGAAAGGGTTACAGGATTGGTTTGCCATCTGTTGTAACCTTCTTGGCTTCTTAGTACCTCGTTTTCTATATCTTTTTTGAATTTTGTATTTGAAATGAAATATTACTATATTGTATTTATGCATATTTTTAAATGAAGTATTACCTTGTATGTTTCTTTTTTATGTTTCGTTAAAGGTTACTTTGTTAACCAAATAATAATAAAAAAAATAGGGGGAGGGGAAAGTTCCAGTGGCAAAGGAGTGATTGCAGAAATCGGCCAAGGCTGGAGCAAGGGTGTCTATGTGTGGTCTTTGATGGTTCTGGATGAGCAGGGGAGAACCTGCTTTCACAAGACTTTCAAAGATCGAACTTGTCTAGAAACACAGTCAGGGGTGAACAGGGGAAAGGAGGAGGAAAGATGGCGTCAGAAGGGCCAGGAGTGGTAGAGGAGGAGGAAGAGGAGGAGTTTGAGGAAGAGAGAGTGGACAGGATGTCCAGAGTTTTAGTAGAGAAGAACTAGTTACTTACCAACTGGTAACGTTCTTTCGACTGGATGTTCCTCAAATGTATTACACATCTTTGACATGTAATGTCCACAGGTGTGCTGCTTCGGAAATTTTTCGGCAGAGGGCGTCCTGCGTCAATGGCGTCGGGTCGATGTCCCTCGAAGGCCTCCGTTGAGGGTGACGTCACCGGATGTTATAAATAGGACACACGGCGCCCGTAGCCTCAGTTTATGTTTTTTCCTCCATAACGTGTGACCTGCTCATACACAATACCTGCTTGACTGCAAATAGGCTTGAGGGAACACAAGCTGCAATAGCATAGGAAATCCTTCATAGGGGCAGGCTGGGAGGGCGATGTGGAATACGTTGGAGGAACATCCAGTCGAAAGAAAGTTACCAGTTGGTAAGTAACTAGTTCTTCGAATGGATTGTGTCCTCCAACGTATTCCACATCTTTGAAAGACTCCCAAAGCAGTATCAATGAATGGAGGAGGGAGAAGAATTTAGAATATCCAATCAGATGGCAGAACAAAGTACCGCTTTACCAAAGGCCATATCCTGACCATGGAGTGTATCCAGGGAGTTATGTTTGACCAAAGGTGTGTATGGAAGACCATGTTGCTGCATCACAAATATTCCTAATAGGAACTCCCCGCTGCAGGGCTGTGGATGTAGCCCGCCCCTAGTGGAGTCAGCTCGCAACCCTCAGGAGGGCCCTTGCCCGCCAATCTGTAACATTCAGTAATGGTGAGGATAATCCACATGGACAAGGTCTGTTTGGTAACAGCCTGGCCCAATCAGTGTCCAGTGTACCCCACAAAAGTTGGTCATCCACTCTGACCTTGGACATCCTAGAAATATAAAAGCTCTAAACCTCCCCTAGTGTCCAAGCTATGGGGTCACTCCTCTTCCTTTCCTGGACGAGGGAGAGGGTATTCTGGCTCAAATGAAACTCAGACACTACCTTCGGTAGAAAGGATGGACGCACCCTCAGTACAACCCTATCCTTGTGGAACACAGTAAAGGGTGGCTTAGATGAAAGTACCTGCAATTCATTCACTCTGCGAGCAGATGTAACTGCAACCAAGAAAAGGTCTTGAAAGACAACAGTCTCAAACGACAAGAATGCAGAGGTTCAAACGGAGCACTCATCGGGAATTTCAAGACTAAATTCAGATCCCAAACTGGCACCTGAAAAGGGGACGGTGGGTACACATTTGTGAGCCCATTTAGAAATTTTAGAAAGGAATCTTCAACTAAGAACATTCCTCAGAGGAGCGCTTGAAAATAGACACCGCCGCCACGTAACCTTTAATGGTACCCACTGGAAGACCCCGGTGGGCCAAAGAAAGAAAGAAAGAAAGAAAGAAAGAAAGAAAGAAAGAAAGAAAGAAAGAAAGAAAGAAAGAAAGAAAGAAAGAAAGAAAGAAAGAAAGAAAGAACCAACCATCTGAATGGAACACTGAAAAGGATCAACATTGTTTCTTCTGCACCAGTCGCAAAACCTATTGCAACGGTACAGGGATTTGGTCCCCGGCCACCTGGCCGAAAGTAACAACTCCATCACGTCATTCGAGAGGTTCTAATCCTTATATTTCAACCTTTCAGAAACCAAGCGTGAAGGTTGAAAGTCTTGACCACTGGATGAAGAACCCGACCCCACCCCCTCTCGTGCGAGAGAAGGGGAAGATGGCATGGAGGACAGATGGACATTTCTAGAAGGTCCGGGTACCATGCTCTCCTGGCCCAATCCGGAGCAATGAGGATCAAGTGGGACCCGAATCACCACAACCTCCTTAGCACCTGAGGAATGATGGGGACCGGAGGAAACCGTGTATAGAAGTGGGAACGACCAATCCACGGCAAACGCGTTCCATAAGGCTCCTCTCAGAGGAAATTCCCTTGAGCAACATCTCTTGCATCTTCTGGTTGGCACCGGTAGCGAACAGATCCACTTGAGGGGTACCCCAAAGGGCAAAGATCTTCTGAATGACTTCCTGAGCCAACTCTCACTTGTGGGAGACCGTGCTCTGCCTGCTCAGAGTGTCCGCCACTGCATTCTCCTAACCGGCCAGATGAACTGCCGAGAGTGAGATTCCTTGCAGCATCGCCCAGAACCAGAGCTGCATCGTCTCTCTGCACAGCGGAAGTGATCCTACCCCCGCCTTTTTTGTTGAGGTAATGCATGGCCACTGTGTGGTCCGTCATGATCGGGACACTCTTCCGCCACACAAACAGCAGAAAAACCTTCAGGGCCAGCCTGATGGCCCTCAGTTCCAAAAGGTTTATGTGGATTTTGGACTCTGACGGAGACCAACGACCGCTGGTGGTCAGCTCGTTGGCGTGAGCTCCCCATCCTGTGAGGGAAGAGTCCGTCACCACCGTCACCTCTGGCCACGGTTGCCAAAAAGGCTCCACCTTCATCAGATTCCCTTTGCTGGCCCACCACAGAAGATCCTGCAAAACCGAGAGTGGAATCTGAATGGGATCCGACATCTTGCCTGAGAATTGCGACCACTGTATCTTGAGAGCCCATTGAAGGGATCTCATTCTCAGTCTGGCCTCTGGCACCTGAATAATGCAGGATGCCAAGAGGCCGAGCAACCTTAAGAATTAGAAAGCCGAAAGACTCTGGGCATGTTGGAATTTGTTGACCATCTGTACAATGTGACGAGCCCTCACCTTGGGAGGTGAGCACTTCCCCAAGGACGTGTCCAACACAGCCCCGATGTACTGAAGTTGCTGGGAAGGTGTCATATGGGACTTCTTGAAATTGAGGGAGAAGCCCAGCTTGTGAAGGGAGCGGCAGGTGAGGCTGAGATGATCCAAAGCTTGTTCAGGAGAATGCGCCCAGATCAGCCAGTCGTCCAGGTAAGCGTAGACGTGAACTCCCCGCCCCTCCTGAGATACACTGCCACCACCATTATCTTGGTGAGGAACCTCGGGCGGAGGTCAATCCGAATGGCAGGACCCGAAACTGAAAGTGCTAGTCGCCAGCTGCAAACCTCAGGTATGTTCTGTGCTTTGGATGGAAGGACCTGGGAGGACCTGAGAAAGAGTGACCATCTTGAACTTCTCCTTTATGAGGAACTTGTTCAAGCGACGTAATCAAAGATGGGTCTCAGTCCTCCGTCTTTCTTGGCAATCAGAAAATGTGGGAAATACCAGCCCTTGTTCCTCTCTGCCACAGGCACTAGTTCTATAGCGCCTTTCTCCAGCAAGGTCAAGATTTCCGCAACAAGGAGCGGATCCGGAAACTTCAAAGAGAGATTCCCCAGAGGATTGTCGTGAGGCCGCTTTAGGAAGGGAATGCAGTAGCCGTGGGCTATTGTTTCCAGAACTCACGCATCTGAAGTAATGGCTCGACATTCTTCTAGTGCTGAGACAGTCTGGTGAACTGGCGAACAATGGGACATAGCTGTTTTGGAGCGGCTACGGCAGCACCTGAAGGCAAAGAGGCAGCTGCCTGAGTGGCTTTGGCACCCCTTCCGCCTCACCACAGGTACTTTTATGTTAGCCCCTTTGATTGTGGCTCCTTTCGCCCTACCAAACGAGGAGTAGTAATAAAAAGAACCCCCCTCCACTGCTGTCCCCTAGGACGAAAAGGCATAGGTTGACGCACAGCAGCGCCCAAAGGCTTACCAGCTGCTTTAGAGGTCTGCAACCTCTCAAGGCTCTCGTCAGCCCTGCTGCCAAACAAATGGGAACCATCAAAGGGCATGTTGAGAAGACGAGCTTGCACATCTTGAGCAAAACCCGACTTCTGCAACCACGCAAACCTGCGTTATCACAGTGCTTGCAGCCATGGAACGGCTAACACTATCAGCCATGTCCAACCCCGACTGAAGGGATTCACGCATGGCATCCTTGCCATCCTGCACAAGAGCAAGGAACCCATCACTTTCTTCCCCCTCGAGAATATGCTCAGCCGCTAGAGAGACAATTCCACAGTATGTGAAAACCTTGCCAAGGCACAGGTGGAGTTGGACGACTTCAGTGCCATACTCCCAGCCGAAAATACCCTGCGTGCCCAACCATCGAAGCACTTGTTGTCCCTATCAGGAGGGATGGTAGGATACACCGCCTGCCTCGAGGAGGCCGTGTCTGCCTGACCCACCAAACTCTCGGGAGTCGGTGAGTGGATAGGTAACCGGGGTCGCTACTGTCTGGGCGGTATTTCTTAGCTAACGACTTGTTGACTGCCGGAAGAGACTTCGGGGTCTGCCAAGTATCTGCCACCCTTTTCTATAATGCCAAATGAAAAGGCAACACTGGGTCAGTGGACGGACCCTGATCTAAAATATCAGTCAGGTCATACTGATCGAATGCAACCTGAGGGGCCGGACCACCCTAGGTACTCTGTAACCCTCAAAATCAACCTCCTATAGGAATATTCAGCATGAGCCCCAGGCTCTGGCCTCCCAAACTCCATCTCCGGAGAAGTGTCCAGGCCACTGGCATCATGTAGATACTGACGCAGATCTTCCAACTGACTGTCCTCAGAAAAGACCATCTCAGGAGCCTCAGGTGCTACACCAGGATCATCAAAGGGCTCCAACTCCACCTCAGACCTCTCCTCGTCCTCATAAATGTCCTGCAGAGAATGAAAGAACTCCTTCCTAGGGACAGGAGTGGTCTTGGAGATGAGAACAGGCTTCACCGTTTTAGACAGAGCCTTTCTCGGAGGATCTACGGTCACAGGGGCTTCCAATGGCAAATTTTGGCAATTTTGCCCCAATGGCGTCGACGTTCTTAACGTCGACAAAGGCACCAACAGCTCAGTATGCCGGCCCGAAGGCAAAGCCCCGACCGCCTCACTCGACGGACACGGCGCTGACGGTGTCCTCAAGCCCTTTCCAGACTTCTGCAGTTTCGTTGGGGACAAAGACCGCAATCTAGATCTGGCACGTCTCTGGTGATCCACCGGAGCCTTGTCGGAATGGGACCTCGCCGGTTCCCGATGCTTATCGCGTCATCTGCCCGGCCTGAGGGCGCATGAGCATCGGACCAAGACCATTCCCTGCCGGCTTCCATCGAAGGCGCGGATGGAACTGTGCCCTGGGATTGAAAAAAGTCAGCAGCATTTGCTCCCTGAATGCCTCGCATTCCTCTGGAGTAGAGGATTTAATGGGACAAGCCACTTTCCTCGCTGAGCCATCAGCCGACTAGGACCGGGAAGGCGAACAGTGATGGTGCTTCCAGGAGTACCTCGACGAGGAGGACGAGTGGCGGGAACCACCATGGGACGAGAGCCCCTGGATTCCTTCCGATGAGTAGAGTCACCCCTCGAATCGTGGGTGGAAATACCCATCGATTTTTTGGTTTTATGAGGTTTGGAAACCCGACCTACCTGCAACTCCCCTTACGCTCCTGCAAGGCCTTGGCAATCAACTACTGGCACTTCGAAGAGTTAACGGTATCATGACTTTCGCCCAGACACCACAAGCAGATGCGGTTCGGGTGCGTAATAGACATTTTGCACTTACGGTGACGGCATGTCTTAAGACCAGACTGCAGAGTAGGAGGGGTAGAAGATGAAGACATTTCCTTCGAAGAAGATAACACGAGGCGTGCCGAGTTCTCAAAGCAAACATTTGCAGAAAAAAAGGAACTGAGGCTATGGGTGCCGTTCGTCCTATTTATAACTTCCGGTGACGTCACCCTCGATGGAGGCCTTCGAGGTACATCGACTCGACGCAGGACGCCTGAAAAACTTCCAAGTAGCACAGCTGTGGACCTTACAAGTCAAAGATGTGGCATACGTCAAAGATGTTGAATACTTTGGAGGACACAATCCATTTGAAATGATAGGTCAAGGCCATGCAGAAGGCCTGGGAGGGAACAGGAGAGATAGAGATTGCAGCAGGATTGGCCAGCTCATTGCAGATTTTGAAAAGTCTGGCCAGTTCTTAGATGCCGCAGAGATTCGACTTGGGTGTAGCTCTCGTCTTAAAGATGACAGAGAGTCTGTACTGCCTTTGGAGCATGCAGCAGGCCAGTTTGTCAGGGGGTTCGCCCGATGCCCTCCACTTCCTCTCCGCCGCCCTACACTTGCGTTTAAGGGCAGTAAGGTCGGAATCGTACCAAGAGTTGCACTTGCATTTGGGCTTCAAGCGGATCCTCATGACAGGGACAAGGACATCCAGAGTGGAAGAGATAGAGAGATGAAGGTTAAAAAGGTCTGTGTCAGGGTGTGAGTCAGCCAAAGGTGCAGGAGGAGGAGAGAAAGTAGCAGCAAAAGCCTCAACTGACACACACTTTAGGGGTAGGATGACCCAGAAGGTAGGTGGCACTGCCGGTGTCAGCTTGACCTGCAGGGAAGGGAGCGAGGGGTGTGAAAAAAGGAGAAAGTGATCACTCCAAGAGAGGGAAGTGGTGAGAAGGTTAGAGAAGGGAAGGTCTGTGGGGATCTGAACATCCAGGGTGTGTCGTGAGAGAGAAATACATTCACAGAGGTTGCAAAAGAGTCCTGATGGTGGGCTGGTAGCATCCAGGTGGATATTCAAGCCTCTGAGGAGGAGAAGGTGAGAGGTAGAGGCAAGGAGGAAAGGTCAGCCCACTCTGAAAGGAAGAGGGCAACCTGGCCAGGCGGCCTGTAGATCGTGGACACAGTGAGATACAGCCCAGAAGACAGAGTCTGCAGACCAGACATTCAAGAGGAGTAGCTCCTGAGTCCGGTAAGGAGATTTACTTTGGCATAAAGTGCTGTACACAGCATGGCATAGCCTCATTGTAGCAGTCAAACATAGTAACTAACAGGACATGAAAGAAGAGTGCCTATCCGTCACTAAATGCAAGTCAGCCATCTGCCTCTTCCCTTCCTACCTACCCTGTTTGGTTGCACATCCACCTCCACCTTTCAAACAGTCTAATAACCACAACCTGCATAGTGAGCTCAGGCTCTATGTTCTCACTACTGAAGGCTAAGTATTCATATACTGTGATAGCCTACTTCCAAGTAATAAGGCAGTAGCCTGTCTGACCTTGAAATACAAACATTCGAACAAGACATGATATGGAAGAAACTCATAACATAACTTTTTTGACATCAAGGTGCCCAGACATTTTTTAACTACAGCACTCCATTCACTTACCTTCTGTAACCAACAACATCCAGCTTCATGCCCACTCAACCTTTGACTATGGCACCTTTGGCTCAGGGTTGTCAGTCACAGAAATAACATTCTGAAGTTTGACCCAGGACAAAGTATAGAGACGTCCAGGCAAATAAGCCATAATTGCCGGAGCACCTTCTCAAGCCCCATGTCCATCCAACATTAAAATGTGTACTAACATTATAATTCTCCAAATCCGCCTTGGAAACACAACCCAATCATCAATACACTTTACCAGAGATCCAATCCCTTTTGCAGAAGCATGGCCCACCTAACAGGACTGGCAAGGACACCATGCTATAAAACATTGCTCTCCCACTGCATCCCTCCCACCATGTGTTCGTAGCATCTATTTCCTGCTTTCAGATACTCTTACCTTCCCCTCAGTCATTTTCTTTCCTACTGCAGACCAATGTCTTGCTACCCTTTGGGGAGAAGTGGGGGGGGCAGTACACCACTCTACGGACAAGCCTGGCCTCTTAACGAAAAAGGCCAAAAGAAATGCAGCAAATCAGCTCCAGTGTGTTGGGATCGGAGTACATGTACCAGATGCCTCTGCACCACCATTTCACAACATTTGTTTAAAAATGTTGTACCTTAAATCAATGCTATACTTAAATTGAGTGTAGTGAATGCGCGGTTAAATGAGAGCTAAGGTTGAATTTGCTGTGTGACAGACTTTGCATCAAGCAAACAGTTGATTTGTACTCTGGGATTGCATATTAATTATGGCATTCTCAATGGTTGTAGACTGCCCTTTGTGGAGAGTTGCCTTAACTTCTTGCAAACAAAATAAAATATCAGTACAGTTACGGTTACAGTACACATTTCATAGGATACGTGAAATTACATATTCCTAAAAATCTTGAAATCATAGTTTTTAAAGAGGTGGAAAAACAAGATTTCATTTGTATTAAATGCATTGAAATTGCCTTTCATAAAGATTTCTTGAAGCAGGTTGTACCAATTTTTACACCTACATCTTGACCTAAGCTGGCACATCATGTATAAATTACTAAACTGCTGATATGGGTTATCAGTTGGTGCATCTCAGTTCTCACGTAGCATGGTCAGTTAACACTCTAAATCTAAGTCCAGGTGTTGAAAACCAAATCAAGGCAAATTTCACTTTATCATTACTGTATTTACCTAACTGCTTACATTCTTTAACACAACGAGACTAAACGAAAATATATGCTGCAAGTAAAGTTTAATTTACTTATGATAAATAACACGTGTCCATCTTATATTTCAAGATCCAGCAATAGTACAATTGTCAACAGCTGCTGTTATGCCTCCATCCCTTTCCTCAGTAGTGCTTCAACTGCAGAAGTTTAGTCTTTACATTTATGTTTGCTGTTAATCTTAGGATAATAACCTAACATTGATAAAACATAGCCTTAGCTCTTTGCTCAAGCACTACAGTAACATGATATATAGAAAGACATAATGGCTAAATACATAGTTTCCGAAGCAGACTACCAGAAGAGCCCAAAATAAAGAAAATTCTGAGAACCAAAGGAAAAGAAACACGCAAGAAGAATCAGTCACCCAACCAACTCAACACAACACAACACCAGATCCACCGACTCAATTCTCAGAAAAGAACACACTGGCAGAAAATCGCACAATGACCAAAGATTCAACTACCGATCGTGGCAGACCAGAAAAAATACCTCTTCCAAAACAAACTACTTCTACTAATCAGCAACCAAAATCACCCCCCACTCATCAACTGGGACAACAATCTATTAAAAAATCGCCAAGAACAACGGAAGACTTCTTGGCGGATACAAACTTAATGAACCTGTCCATACATTTAACGCCAGATCAAGATGCTGAAGAGGTCTCAACAATCGGCATCGACTCGACCCCACCAAAATCAAAGCAACAAACAAAAAGAAGACGAAAAAGCGCAACACCACATCACAACACCCCCAGAGTGAACTTAAGATATCCGAAAGGACCGAATTTCACCTCCCAACCAAAGCCAACCCTACCAGTATCCCAAAAAAGTCAAGCCCTATTCTTGGATGAAAGACGCAACGTCAACAATAAAGACACCCCCCACATTGAAAGAAATAAAACCAGGAGGTCAAAGGAAAGAATCCCTCGACGCAGACCAATAAGCCGATCCCGATCAGGAAAAAAGGCCCCTTGGAATAAGCCCAGAAAAGAATGGACCTCCTGCGCATTAAAGAAAAAGAATGATGAAAACTGCCAGACAATCCTCAAAATGGAACAAACGGATCACTGAAGCAGTAACTCTAAACAGAGGAACGATAATGAAAATTTTCAGAAACATCAAGTCCCTTAGACACCTGAAACCAGAAGACATCCCTGTAGTAGAACCATACCACAAAGCCCGTAAAGCAAAAGCATACATACACATAAAAAAGAACGCAGGAATCACCCAGTCTAAAGAAACTGACACGGATCTACGACAAATAGGCTATCTTCTGACGGAACACTGGACTGACAACCAAACACCCAACCAGCAGACCCGGTCCAGCCCGGACAACTTCCAGTCGCACTGCCTCGGAGTTAACAGAAAAGGTGATAACACCACCGGAAACACCCTGCAAAAAACCTGTCATCCAACGCTGAAAACCAGTCGAGAAGGCGAGAAAGAAATACCCCATCCACTGAAACAGAGAGCACCCAGAAAGATAAACAACAATGGCAACGAAACGACAGCAGAAAAGCTCCCAACACCAAGAATCAACCTTAAAGACAAAGAACAGAAAAGGACAACCGGACTCTCCCTTGGACCGATAAAACAGCTATGGTCCTGGTTTCCTAAAACAACCCCAAACAGGCCTACTAAATAGCAACGACCAACGAGAGCAGAGAAAGATTCACCCTTAGGAAAAACAACAAACCTGCTCTCAATGACAACAACTTTGAAAATGGCATCGTGGAACACCAGAGGATTCAAACACCTGATGAAAACAGGAAAAATGAATCTAGGAGACTTCGACATTCTAGCACTACAAGAAACCTGGCTCACAACCTCGCCAGCTTTAGGTGGCTACGTATTGACAACCTCAAAAGCCGTAAGAGGAAAAACGGGCCGCCCATGTGCAGGCCTCCTGATCGCAGTTCGAACAGGCAGCGGTCTGGAAATAGATAAAGAGCTATCTTCCTCACAGAACCATCTATCAATTAAGGTGAAGTGGACCCGACAAAACACGATCACGAACAAAAGCTGGGAAACCCTGATCGTAATAATAACAACGTACTGGAACCCAGACAAAATCTCAGATGACGATTTTCTTCGTACAATCGAAACAGAAATAGACGAGACCCAAATAAACTCAGAAACCACCGAATTAATTATCTGCGGAGACCTGAACGCTAAATGTCCCCACAAAAGCTCTTACCCAACAGCTAGACAAGAGGAGACTCAAGAGGCAAAAAATGGCTAAAATTAATGGACTCCAGAAACCTCCACAACACGGCATTGCTGTCAACAACAAAACCCCCAATTCCAACCTGGGAAAAGAGCATCTCAAGCGGGAGCAATTGACTATATATTCGCTTCAGAAGGCATGTTAGAACTCTTAACCTCATTTGAGGTCTTACGCACAGAGGAAAGCGATCATAACATCCTTCAAATATCATGGACCACACAACGCCCAGTCAAACACGTAATGTCGGAAGAAGTGGAAGTAACAACTCAAGGCAATTGCCTAAGACTGAACGCTGAAAGGATAAAAGATCTGGCACAAAACTACAAAAAGAAACTTGCCAAAAAGCCTAACCGGTGCAAAACTGAACCAGACTACCAACCCCTGTTAATTCAATACCAGATAAACCCCACCATGGGCCAGAAAAAAGACAATCCCCAAGGACATCACAAGTACGATAAACTTTTGGTACTCAAGCGCCGTGCACTAAGGAAACTAAAACGCCTTGTAGCAAAATCAAGATCGATACTTATGGAAAAAAAAATAAGAAGAAACAGCAAAATATAAAGCTTGGTTAAAATCTTACCGCATCCTACTATACCAACAAGACTCAGAAGAAATGCTCAAAAAGGTAATGGGCAGAAACTCAGAAGACTTCTGGTCACTTATAAAAAAGATAGACAGCAACCAGGCCAACAACCTAGCCAACACAGTGAGTGAAGAAAGATGGACGACCCACTTTTCCACCCTATTCCAAAACCCCAACGGATTACAAACCCTAAACACTGCTAATGATAATTCAAATTGGGAAGATATCTCCGACATTGAAGATATAGAAGATGCAATCCGCAAACTAAAGCCTAGTCGTGCGCCCGGACCAGATGGAATAACAAATGTAGACTTAAAAAACAACCCAAAAGAATGGGCCGAGTTTATGAATCTTGTTTTCGAAACGGTAACCTCAAAATTGATACCCCGCTCTTGGACAAAGGCCACAGTAGTCCCGATTTTCAAAAAGGGCGACAGAACTGATCCCACTAACTACCGCCCAATCGCACTACTAGATACCATCGGGAAAATATTTGGCTCATTGTTGCTAAAAGGCTTCCAAAGGTGGGCTTCAACCTCACCCAGCTGGGATCCCCTCCAATCAGGCTTTACGAAGAACACTGGTACACAAGTAAACATCATGACACTAAATATCATAAAGAACAAAACTCGAGCACAGCAACGTAAGGTCTTCATAGCCTTTGTGGACTTAACACAGGCCTTTGACAAAATCAGCCGAAGCAGGCTATGGGCCAAACTGGAACAATGGAAATGCCCACCCCAATTACTAGAGCCTATAAAGGCACTGCATCAAGACACATCAATGAGGGTAAAACTAAACCACGCTGGAACTCTATCAAAAGAAATTGCAATCAACAGAGGTGTAAAGCATGGATGCCCGTTGGCTCCAGCACTTTTTACGGCTTTCATTGGGGATTACAAAGACTCCGGTAAAGATCTCAGAACCTTCGCACCAAAACTGGGTGACATCCCAACTCCAAGGCTTCTCTATGCAGACGATATTATACTCCTTGATCAAACCCCTGTTGGGCTGCAACGCCAACTAAACAACTTAGCAAACTATATTTCAGAAAACAACCTCGAAATAAACAAGGAGAAAACAAAAATTCAGATCCTCGAGAAATCAACTGCTAGAAAAAAAACATTCCACTGGTCAATCGAGAGCACCAAAATTGAAGTGGTAAAAGAGTTCAAATATCTTGGAGTACTAATTGACAGCTCAGGCAACGAAGTAAGAATGCAACACAATCTTTGGGAAAAGACCAGAATGGACAGGAAATTTGGCCGCTTTTCTTTGCTCCCAATCTTAACGTTTTTCAAGGGCAAAGTGGTCCCAGCCCTGACATATGGTGGGGAAGCCTTTCTGACAATCCCAAAAACCATCTGGGACAAGTTGGAGGGCTACTTTTGGCGAGAAGTCATGCAATTCCCAAAATCAACAGCGATAGCGGCAATCCGAAGAGAACTAGGACTAACTTCATTGAAAGCGACAGTGGATGCAAATGAAATGTTGCTATACAGGAAAATAATCATGCCAGACGCTCCAAGTCAGTACAAATTAATCAATCAAGAAATTCAAAGAGGAAACTGCAAATTGTTATCCGCCTGGGCGAAAAAAAAGGAAAATACTCTGATAGAACTCGGTTTCACCAAAGAAGAACCTTTCCTCACCCCCAACAAAATCAAAAAGAAAATGGATCTACAAGACTGGATACTTACGCAAGAAAAAGCAGCAACAAATAAACTTCTCTCCCATTTGCCGCAACACACAAAAAAACTAAACGATCACCCACTAATCGTGAGAAGATTTCCTGACAAAACAACAAGACAACTGTTTTTAAGGGCACGACTAAACCTCTTACCAACAAATGAAATTAGAGCATTGAGAGGTCTGTCCAACGTGAGTACTTGCAGACTGTGTAAAGATCCCACACAAACCGAAACAATACGCCATCTTTAAATTTGCCTGTGTCTCTGAAATCAATTTGATTTTTGAGGTCTAATAGTGCGTTTTCGGTCCCACGGCCCGGACGGAAGACAGACTGCCTGAGCCCAAAAAGGTCATTAGCTTCAAGGAATTTGTGGACCTGCAAGTAGGCTGCTATGTCGAGGATTTTTAAGAGAAATGGGACTGTGGTGATGGGTCTGTAGTTCCTTGGGATGGTAGGGTCGAAGGCGGGTTTCTTCAGGAGCGGGCGAACTCAGGCTTCTTTGAGGCAAGCTGGGACGTGCCCTCACGTGAAGGAGGCATTGATCAAGGATGTGAGGAATGGGGCGAATGTGAAGGCACATTCTTTAATAAGTTGAGCGGGGCAAGCATAACCTTTACAATTGGAGGGTTTGATTGATTTAAGGAGGGCTATGACTTCATGTTCACTCATTCTTGAAGGAGAAGGAGGGGGCGTGTTACAGTGGAGTGTTACAGTGGAGGTTAGATATTTGTAGTTTTAGGGTGGTCGATGATTTTGTTTTGAAGGATGTTCAATATGTCAAGCAAGGCAGTCTGGATACTGTTACACCACTCATCATTTTTGGTGAGTGTTGGCGGTGTGGGAGCTGGGGATTCAAGCTCCCTGAAAATGGCAAAAATCTCTTTCGAGTCCTTTTTAGCATTTGCTATCCTAGCGTTGAACGAGTTGGACTTGGCTTTAATTATTGCAACTTCATATTCTCTGGAGATGGTCTTGAATGCTATTTTAGAAGTGTCACTAGGCTTGGCGCGAACCAGATGGAGTGTGCTGTTATCTTTCTCATGCACAACTCTAGAAGCTCAGAGGAGAACCACGCATTCATGCGTTTGGTGCGCTTAGCTTTCCTAGAGGTGAGTGGGGCAATGGCGTCAACCGCTTGAGTTATGATGGTGTTGTAGGTGGAGGCAAGGGTATCCGGTTGACTGGGGAAAGGGTGCTGGAGGGCATGCACTTGGAGGTAAGGTAAAAGCCTATCCTTTGTGAGCTGACAAGAGCTCCTGGTGAGAGCCGGGGGGGAGCAGTCATGCAGTCATTTGTAGGGGAGTCTCCTTGACTAGGTTGAGTTCGAAACAAATGGAGTGGTGGTCAGACCAGGGAATAGGTGAGATAGCTGTGATCATGAGAGGGCAGTTGTGGTGGGTGACCCAGTCAAGGGTGCGTCCTTTGATGTGGGTGGGTTCCGTAACAGCCTGTTTGAAGCCTAAGGATAGAGCTTTGTTGAGGATGGCTGCATGGGAGTCGATAGGGTCGTTCAGGCCAAGGTTGAGGTGTCCAAGGAGAATAGCTTTGGAGTTTTTTTTTTTTAGATTATCCGAGATGGCATGTAAAAGGGCATCTTGGAGATCCATGACTGGGCCAGGTGGTCGGTACACAATGTGGAGGGCAATGGTGCAGATGGGGAAGAGTTGACTTTGAGGAGCAGGCAGTCACTGTTGAAGCGTAGTTCTCCTTGCACCATTCTGATCGATATGGTCTGTTTGGCTATGAGAGCTATCCCTCCACCTTTCTGAAGGGTACGTTCTTGCCTAAAAATGGTGTAACCCTGGGGGAGGGCTAGGGCAAGGGCAGGGCCAGATGCTTCATGTAGCCAGGTTTCGCTGATGATTGGTAGATCCAGGTTGAAGCTGGTGATGAAGTCGTGAATGTCCAGGGCATGGGCTGGGAGCGATCGGGCATTGATGAGGGCACAGCTGAGTGGGCGGGGGTAAGAAGTGGCAGGTATGCTAGGGGCACATAATATGGCAGTATCATTGCCATATTATGTGCCCCTAGCATACCGGCAGTATCAGTGCCCTCACTGCCAAAACAAAATATGCACACTTCCTGGATTGCATATATCCACCTCAAGCTGCATCCAATTGCATCATCATTCTTGCACCTCACTGACTCAACATCAACTCCAGCCTCTCAAATGGTATTATTCCCTCTGCACTAAAAACTGGACAAATCTCTCCCTCCTCAATAAATCTCTCAACACACTACACTACGAAAAAACTACTGTCCCATTTATATCCTGCCATAACTCGCCAGAATCATGGAACGCTTTGTCACTGCCCAGCTGCAACAACACATTACCACAAACCACCTCTTCAACCCCTTCCAATCTGGCTTTCAACAGGGACACAGCACAGAGACTGCTACAGTTCACATCCTCCACAACATTACAGACAAAGGACAACTGCACTACTCATACTCCTCGACCTCCATGCAGCCTTCAACACCACCGGCCACACCATTCTACTCAACATACTATCCCTCAGGATGAAAATCTAAGGTACCATTCTCGACTGGTTCACCTTCTTCCTCACTGACAGAACACAGTCTCAATGGCCCCTCATTCCCATCCCACGACACTTAAGTATGGTGTCCCGCAAGGTTCCTCTGTGTCTCCACTTCTCTTCAACCGATATGTAGAATACCTTGGACAGAGCCTTAGCAAAGACAACATTCATTTCCACAAAATCGCAGACAACAAGCAAATATACTTCAGAAACCACACCCTCAAAAGCTATTTCTCCACTATTGCCACCTGGATGGCCACCCAGTTCCTCAAGCTCAAACTGTCCAAAACAGAATACCTCATCTACCCCATAGGTGACACACCCGACCTCACCTCCCTGAATCAAAGAACTTGCAACTAACAATCCACACATCCCTCTCAACACCTGTCAAGTCCCTTTGACCCCCACCTTCACACACCACATAAACTCTGCCACCAAAACCTGCAATCTACAACCACACCTCCTACGAAAAGATCAGACACATTACCCCTGATGACTTCTGCCCAAGCACTAGTTCTGGCCAAACTGGACTACGGGAATGCTCTCCTCACTGGACTCCCCAACAGTACCTTTAAGCCACAGCCATACAAATACAGCAGTCAGACTTCTCCTCCACCTACCCAAACATTAAAATAAGAGCCCCAGCCACCCATATCCCTAATTGTGCTAACCCACTATCAGCAACACCATCCCCAGGATTGGTCATGGGAGAAGAAAGGTGGGTTTCTGTGAGCTGCGGGAGTCCTAAATTGATTGTACTTGCCCTGCCCAGCAGCCATCACAAAGGTGAATGTTGGAGATGTACATCATGAAGATTAGTGAAGTCACACTAATAGGAATCGTACACAGTTTTTAGAATGTCCAAGAGGTTAATTCAAATCAGTACACGTTTATGCAGGCAAAAATAAACCTGATGGAAACAAATAAATCGCCTACTTAAAAGCTTGAGATTCAGCATCAAGGGCTTCTTAGTTAATAAAAAGTGGGACAAACAATGCTGTGGCTTTTCTACAATGGGTGTAAGGCATTTTCTGAAAGTAAACCAAAAAAATGAAATGACTAAAGAATTCTGAGTAAAATTAACTTAAGGAGTGGCCTATTTTAACACAAGATAAATAAATGTCATACCTTAATACCTTTTATACCTTAAGTTCAGGTCAGTTCCAACAGGATACTGGACTCATTGTTGCGAAATATTTCATGTGAACTCAAAGTTCGGTCTGGTGGTACAACAAAAGAAGTGGACAAATGACTAAGGACTTGGAAGAGCTTCTCTAATGTTAAAGAGTTGACAGCAGGACTACATAGATTTGGTAGGGGCTTATCTAGCCTTTGAGGCATTAGGCGACCAGTTGGTACAGAAAAGGCTCCGAATATGGTAATGGATGCATGTTGAGAACAACAGCGTCCCAACAAATAGAACACACTGTGGATGAGGGAAAGGGAAAAAGCACTGAAGACGGGGTAAAATGATCACAGTTATAAATGATGAAAGGTAAAACAACAGTGTCACTTAGTTACAGCTGTGATGCATAGAACAAAGGCAAGTATATTGTGTCACTATATCCGGGTTTTAGCGTGCAGTTGCTGTATCAGGGATTCAACAAACACATGGGTTACCAGAACACAATCACTGTGCAAGTAATGTGGCCTCTGTAGATGTGTAACCCAGCAAGGCACCAGTGTTACTAGCAGTGTGGGAAAGTTAGACCGTGCAGCACAGTCATGCTTCAATGGATATTCAGGTGCCATCTTGAGGAAGTATGAAACTTGAAATGAAGGCTAGAGAAAGGTAGTGATAAACTATGGATGTGTGTTTTTAAAAAAAATGCTATTGTAATTGAATGAACAGATTTGAGGGGTGATTGTAAAGGGAATGTTGGGTTAGAATTGCAAAGACACCCGCTGCGGATTATTTCAAGCAAAGAGGGTAACATTTGAGTAAATGTTTAAAAGAACCACCAATGGGAAAAGAAAAAGAAGAATTGACCTGTCTTTCAACACAAAAAGTAAATGTGGCATAATTATTGGAACACTGCACGATTACAAATAAAATTAAAGCAATTGCAGTCCTGATTTTGATTAATATGTTCCATTGTAAGAAGTCGTTCAAGCTATGTATGTGGGTTTGGAGTCTATGAATCCAATGTTGTTCTAGTTTGAACGGGTAAGTTAAAAATGTAGTAATTGTTGGCATGAGGTGGTAGAGGGGAATCGCAAACTACTGTATGTCCTCTTCATTGTGACCATTTCCGTGGACATGATGAACCATGGGAGCTCAGAGATTAGAGGAGCGCATCCTTGATCTTTGCTCAAGGATACACGTGGAGAAAGTATGTGTAGTGTAAGGAAGGCATGGCATCAAAGTAAGACAGACACAAGTGATCACAGTTCAATGGTGTTTATTAAACTGTAAAGTGAGTGATATAAACGCCTAATCTAAACCTAAATCTAAGATGGGAGCAAGCTACGGCCATCAAATATTAAGAATACAGTTCAAGTGGAGCCTAGTCAAATAAAAAGGACCTATACTAAGAAAACCTTTTGCCATCCCTCACCGCTATGCTAAATAATAGTGTGGGATAATGTTCACAAGAAAAGAAAAAAGTGTTCACAAAATGATAAGTCAGGATGTTGAGGCCAAGGTGTTCCTTGCCCACGTTTGTAGCACGGGAAAAGGTAGGACTCTCGAGCACAGCACACTTCTGGGCTTCTCCATCACAAGCTTGCAGTTCCTTGTTTCAGCATCAGGGCCTTCTGTGCCCAAGTCTCTTCTCATGCAAAGTCTCTTGCTTCAGAGGGCCGGATATACCAAAACAACCAAACAGTCCCTTCTGATAACTTTTGCGTCGGCTGATTAACCTTCAAATTTGGATCCCCCTCAGCCAGGATCTGATCCTTCGTTCAGTCGTCAGCATCCTTCAGTCGGGCTCAGACCAACCAGAGAGCTTGCCAATTTAAACAGGTACTTACGAAGGGCAATCTCGTTTTGCTGTGTCACTGTTAGCCTACAGCCAGCACAGGCTTCATACCATCACAGTTCGCACAGCATTCCCCTCAGCCGGGCCCAAACACCTTTTTCACAATATCAAAACCTCTGCAATGTGCCAAGGACTTTCTATTGTACAAGGGATTTGTCTTGACCCTTGTATGACCACCTTGACACCTTATATCGGCCTTCGCTATAGCCTCTTGGTACTTGTTGTTTCTTTACTCACAATGTTCAACACAGTCTTTTTGTTCAGTAGAGGGGTACCAGCCAGAGACCTTCGACTCAGCGCCCACATGGCACCGGACCACTCTATCTCTGTACCAAGTTTGTTCACAAAAGACCTCTTGTCCACTTTGTTCTTAATGTTGCCACTGCAACCTTGAGCCTAATACAATCCATGTGACTATCAGGTTTTTCCGACTCACCAGCTGTGCTGACCTCGTTGGCGGTTCCTTTGCCGCTGGAGTCAAGGTCGGTACCACGATGGCAACCTCATCTCCCCGCCCTGGCTATCAGTGCGAGAGGGTGCCATGTACCGCTGACATCCCTAACACCATTTGCCAGCTGTGATTCCTGGTCTTATGTTTCTTTCATCAGAGGCTTTGCGGGTCTGGGTTGAAAAGGACAAGGGCAACTCCCTCCTTGACATCCTTTCAGGTCTCGCCGCCTTTCTCCTCCATTTGAACTGCCGCCCTGAAATGGATGCTTCCTCGTGCGTTTGGCCTTGCACAGAGTGTGCTCTTGTGCTCCGCCTTTTATCCCTATGGGGAAGGGAAAGGGTAGTCGGGTTTGTGTAGTTGTCTGCAATTGCTTGACTCTGCCTGACCCTTGTGTTGCGACATATCAGGTAAATGGCTCGGGTATTAGTCCATTGTCGTTCACGCTGTGAGAAAGTGTTTGTGTTGGAAAAGGGGGGTGGGGTTTCTGAGTATCCTACTGGGCAGGATACGGAAAAGGTGCCATAAGGAAAGGGATACCGCGTCTCACCCTTCGGCGTCCCACTTCCATTCCTCAAAATAAAAACTTCCAGGTTATCCTCCCGCACTGGTCCACCCCCAGGAACTGGATTCAATAATGATGGCAGTGTCCTGGCCACCTGGATGACAGATCCCGCAGGACTAGCAGGTGAGACACCTTCAGGTTTCTCACAGTAGTTATATCTGCATAGCAGTGTTGACAAGGACATGTGATTATGCAAATTAAATGTTTTGTTGGACAAGTGGTGAAATGTGAAATGTTAAAGTTGCAATACAAATTTGCCTTGCGTGAACACCGTTTTCTTGACAGTGAATTTACAAGCTGTACAATGTCCACATGGATGGTGCATGCTGGCAGGTTGCATGGTAAGCCCCAGAATTGTTGAATAGACATTCTGTGTGTAGCGTGCACATATTTGTCTTTGATACTGTTTGAGAGCGAGAGATGATGGTGAATAAGCTGTTTACGTAATTCTAGAATATGCAGTTACATAGGCACTGAAGTCTTCAGATGGATTAGCTCTTTTGGATGCGAGTGAAGGCTGCCTGTTGATAAACCATTCACATTTGGCTGCTGGTTTTACAAACGCAGATACATTGAAGGAAACTGTCAATCAAGTTATTGGTGTGGCTGGTATATCAGTTTCATCGCAATTCAAGAAATTGGCTGTAGGGAAGGTTGTCTGCGATTTTTCGGGTATTTATCAAAATAATGGATCAAGTTATTTTTGTCAGTGGGTTTTTAGTGCAAGGGCGTGTATAGTTAGGACTAAGAACTTTTAACAACAAGGGCAAGAAATGGAATTTCTGTAGAGCTGCAGCATGGTAGCATGTAAATTGTAATTAAGATTGTTGAGCCAGAGCATACATTGTAACAATTCAAGGTTGGCTTGCCAAATCATGAGGGCGTTTTCAAAGATTGTTATAAAAAGGTTGGTGATGCTGAGAGCAAAGACTGCACCCATACACATGCCCTTATTCTGAAGGTAAAGTTTATTTCCGAAAGTAAAATGTTTTTCCGCAGGGGAAGGAGTTGGATCAGTAATTGAGTTGGAACTTCATGGGGTGAGGTTTGTTGATCTACCACAGGCGTCTGCAACCTTTGGCTCTCTAGATGTTTTTTGACTACAAATCCTACTGGTTCTAGCCAGCATACTCAATGCGGAGGGATTGTGCAAGTCTTGGTCCAAGACATCTGGAGGGTTGCAGACCCCTGATCGAACATATATTCTGCCAACTCTATGGCATCTTCCTGAGGGATGTTTATGTAGAGTGCTGTGTGATAAATCCTGTGGAGTCATTGCTGATCCCCAGCCTAAGATCTCCTCCCATGTTGCCAGGGGACGGCAGCCGCTTCCTGACCTTGAGGGTGGTATTATGAGGGAGGATCACCTGGGAGGAGATGGCTGTTGGGGAGATGTTGCGACTCCATCGAGAGGAGAACAGTATTCTTCCTTTTTAAACAAGGATCCTATTATTCATAAATTCCTGATGGCATGCTGTCACTCTACAAATCCCTCAACCATTTGATTACAAAATTCCAATCAACCATTCTAGTCTGAATGCCATTCATACCTCATATGTAAATAACACACAAATCACATCTTTCTCTGATGATTTTGTGCTAGGTAAAAATCCCAAACAAAATCTCTTTAGAAGTCCTGTTCATACTATGGACTGCAACTCCCATAGTGCCTCACGTACTGAGACAAGGGAGAAGGAGTTCATGTGGATTGAAAGAAACCCTAAACTAAGCACATGGACTATTGCAAAGTGAATCAGCTGTGCGGGACACTTAAAGATTTTTTCACTGTTTTCAGAAGTTGGAGAGAAGAGACGCAACTTGGGCGAAGCAAAAAGCAGAACCGCAGGTGAAGGCAGACACACGGCAGCAGACCATGCTGAAGCAGTCAGGTGCTCCCAAGCTGCCGCTTATCAGCAATTTGCACTGGAGCATGACAGGCTCCAGGGAAAAGTCACGTGAGAACCGGCAGCAGAGGAGAAGCTGTGCAGGACGCGATCAAACCGAAAAGCAACCACTTTACTGGTGAGTGAAAACGAGACTAATGGAAGAGCTGCAAATGGGTCTTGTCTCTTGTGGTTCATGTCATCTTTCACTGTTATTGTGCATAGTGTTATTCTTCCGTGTTATTGTACATAGTTATCTTTGTCATTTGGATCCAAAACATAAAAGCTGGAACCTCTATGGGGGTCTGGAGTGAAGTGGAGGTTCCAGGAGTTGTCAGTTGGCTGGATTGGGTGAGCAGAGAGGTCACTAACCAGAACCTACTGAGTTACAATAAAGGTTTGGACTATACACCCGATCACTGTATGGGTTCTTACCACATTGCCTCTTCCCCAACAACTTGCTATGAGCTTGCAGTAAGGGCAGCAACCTCCAGCCTTCAGTATCGGATGTCGGCAGCTTGAAATAGAGACAGCCCTGATGAGAGGGCAAGAAGCATCCAGGCACTTGTGAGAGGCCCCTGTAGCAGTGAAGGAGTTTGAGGGTGCAGATCCACGGACTACGGACACTGCTGCCAAGGTCTGCCTCCCCAGCAAGAGTGCCCCAGAGGTGAGAGCAGTTGGCAAGGGCCTGCCGGACCGAGCCACATCCACCCGCTAAACACACGCCACGGCCACCATTCCCAGAGCAGTGCTAAGCCGTGACGCTCCTTCAGGTGTTAGAGGAAAGCACCCCAGAGCATCAAGGAAGCATGCAGCAGTCATTTTTTGGGCTCATTTACAGTTACAATTTTGTACAACGTTGCTATAGCACGTTGTAATGGCAAACGGTTGCAAAAAAAAACCCAGTATCCTTTCGGGTTGAGCGTACAGCACGTTGGCAGAAGCCTTGTCGTGCACAAAGCCCCAAATCTACACAACAAGTACATTTAGTGTGTTGACATTGGCAAATGAGAAAGGTTATACCCAAAGTAAAGAAATAAACCACGTGGTTTAGCATCAAGTCACAGCACACCCAATTAAAGAACACCTAGAGTGTCAAAAGCCATTTAATCAACAAAGGTCCACACTGGTTTTCCAACAGCAAGGGGCCACATATTGTACAACCTCACGCTATAGGAGAGGTCAAGAAGAAGGCTGCAGATATTGAGATTTTATACATGTTTGTGGTGGCAGCAACATAATCAATATAATGGCAAATGTACCTGGACCTATGTTTTCCTGCCATTTCCCAGCGAACCCAAGGTGCGATGGGCTGACTGGAGAGATGGTTTTACAAAGTATGCGCTGGCTGTGTTTGGTGCTAATTAGTCAAAGGACAGGAAAGAGGCATTGTTATATCATTGCCTTGGGTCTGGCGGCCAGGAAATACTCATTAAACTACCTGAACGTACTGGTCATGAAGATATGGGGTTGTATGAAAGGAGTATAGTGAAACTTGATTGATATTATGAAGTGAAAGATTATTATACTTCTTTGTTATCAATTTGCCACTAGGGAGCAAAAAGTGGTTGAGTGCATTGAGGAATTTATTACAGTGCTACGTGCTTTGGCGGTAAAGTATCAATTCACACACTGTCAGGAGGAAAACAGGGAACAACTGATGATCAAGTGTACCAATGACAAGATACGAGAAGAAATGTGGAAAGAGCATAATCCAACTCTGTCACGTGCCACTGTAATGGGTAAAAATATAGAACATAGAGAACTTTGCATTAAGGCACTTCATGGAGGGAAAAATGGTGATAGTCACAAACCGGCCGCGGACAAAGGTTAGGTGAACAAAACCTCTAAGGCACTGCAAAAGCAGTGGTCTGCACCAGGGAAAAAAATTGACAGAAAAGCAAAGGAGCCACAAGGGAAAGTGGCGCCCGAACCAATAAGAGTCCAGGACATCCTTGGGGTGCCCCAAGATGGAATCTAGAGTCCCGCAGAACAGGAGATGCTACAGATGTGATAGTGGCACCCATCTGGCCAACGACAAAGTATGTGGAACGATACACAATCTGCCGGGAGTGTGGACGGAAAGGGCATCTTGCCAGATGCTGTACACATTTCAGATTGTTTGGGCAAGTGAGGGAGGTTTACGAAGAGGATGATGGCGGGAATTACAAATGCATGGGAAGAGAGGTCATCAATTCGGTGCAGGCTATTTCAGGAAAAGTGAAGAGAAGCAAGCCTTATGCCGTAGTGTCAATAAATGGAGCCCATATATCCATGTTGATTGGCAGTGATGTGGACTAGACTCTTGAATGTCCAAGTGTGGCGATGAGAATTTAAAATTGCTGTACACTACAACAACCAAAGATCAAGGCGAACACCTACAGGGATAGTCCCATTGACATTGTGGGACAGTTCAATGTATAACTGGAATTTAAAGGGAGAAGAGCCTTAACCAGACTATGTAGCAAGGGGAGGAGAAGAATCAGGCAAAATTAGCAATCAGATTGGACCCGCAACATTCAGGGCAGGGTTGTCAATCAAAAGACAGAGCGCCACAATGATATCACAGACATTTCAGAATGGTATCCTGAAGCATTTGAGATGAGGCTTGGATGCCTCAAGGGTTTTGTGCATCGGATGAGACTTAAACTGGGAGCAGGTCCAATTTCATCACTGTTGCAGGCAGTACCTTTGGCTCTTCGCAAATAAGTTGAAACAGAAATTACAAGGATGGAGAAGGAAGGTATAGTTGAAGCTTCTGAATGAGTCAGCCCGATAGTTGTATTAAGGAAATCTAATGGATCAGTGAGACTCTGTTTTGACTTGAGGAATCTGAACAGGAATGTTGTGGCAGAAGCATTTTCGTTACCAAGAACAGATCATCTATTGGCAGGTGCAGCTGGTGCTCAGGTTCTGTATCTGAGAGCTGCATACCATCAGATTGAACTGCATGAGGACTACATGGATTCGACAGCTTTTATAACCCACCATTGGGCTGCTCAGATGCAGAAGGATGCCATTTGGACTGATGTCAGCAGCTGACATTTTTCAGAATGTCATGCATAGATTGTTGGGGAATGAGAAAGGAGTATTATTCAGTCAGGAGAACGTGTTTCTGTGTAGTGTGAACTTGGAGGAACATGATGACCGACTGAGAAGGGTGTTTGAGATTTTGAGGGAGGCGGGTTTAACAATTGCCAGAGAGAAGAACAAGTTACTTACCAACTGTAACGTTCTTTCGACTGGATGTTCCTCCCACGTATTCCTCATCTTGTGATAATTTGTTTCACCAGCTTCGCTGCATCAGAAAAAAAATGTCGGCAGAGGGCGCTGTGCTCGAGGTCGTGGCGTTGAATGTCCCTCGACGGGCTCCGTACCGTGTCGACGTCACAGATGGTATAAATGGCTCGAGCCGCGCCCGTTGGCTTCAGTTCTGTTTTTTCGAGGAAATACTCGTGGAACAAATCTACGCGTATGCTGTGACTGATAGGCCCATCATGAGAGGAAATTGTAAGAAAATGTAAACTATACTGCCGGGTAGGCTGGGAGCGTCGATGAGGAATACGTGGGAGGAACGTGGGAGGAACATCCAGTCAAAAGAACGTTACGTTGGTAAGTAACTTGTTCTTCGAATGGATTGTGTCCTCCCACGTATTACTCATCTTGTGATAGATTCCCATAGCAGTGACCAATTTGGAGGTGGGAGTGTGAGTTTTTGTTTTCATGTACAGAGTGAAGTACTGCTCTGGCAAAAAGTCCCTCATTTGAGGATGAGGCATCTAAGCAGTAATGTTTAATGAAGGTATGCATTGATGCCCATGTTGCAGCTGAGCAAATATCTTTTGCAGGGACTCCACTCTTCAAAGCTGCAGAAGTAGCCATTCCCCTTGTGGAGTGAGCACATAACCCATCCGGTGGGTCTTTTCCTGCTAATCTGTAGCATTCCAATATAGCTAGAATAATCCAGCGGGATATGGTTTGTTTTGTCACCGCTAACCCCAATTTACGACCCGTGTATCCCACAAAAAGTTGGTTGTCTTGACGTAATTTTGACATTCTTGCAATGTAAAAACTGAGATCCCTCTTGGTGTCCAACCTATGTAACCTCTCCTCTTCTTTTCCCAAATGAGGAGGAGGATAGAATGTTGGTAAAACAATTTTCTGCGACAAATGGAAGTCGGAAACTACTTTCGGTAAGAAAGATGGTTTTACTTTCAGAATCACTTTTGTCTTTATAAAAAGTGGTATATGGAGGTGTACATGAGAGTGCCTGTAGTTCACTAACCCTGCGGGCTGATGTTAATGCCACAAGAAGGACAGCTTTTAGCATTAAAAGCCTCAATGGACATAAGTGCAGAGGCTCAAATGGTATACATGTTAGGAATTTAAGAACTAAATTCAAATCCCAGGTTCGAACATGAAATGGTATTGGTGGATATACATTTGTAAGTCCTTTTAAGAACTGTATTATTAATGGTATTTTAGAGTAAGAGACCTCTTCTGAGGAGCACTTAAAAATGGACAGCGCAGCAAGGTATCCTTTGATTGTTCCGATCTGGAGCCTCAGATTGGCTAGATGTAACAGGAAAGAAAGCACCATTGGTGTGCCACATTGAAAAGGGTCCACATCTCTATCCTTGCACCAGTTACTGAATTTATTCCAACGACACCGGTACAAAGAATTTGTTGCTGGCCTCCTGGCCAAAAGCGAAATCTTTATTACGTCATCCGGAAGATCCCAATCCTTGTATCTCAACCTCTCAGAAACCATGCATGAAGGTTGAGTGTGTTGACCTCTGGATGGAGAACACGACCTTCCTCTTGCGAGAGAAGATACTCTCTTTGTGGAAGACGTATTGGAGGGCAGATGGACATGTCCAGATGCTCCGGGTACCACGTCCTCCTGGCCCAATCTGGGGAAATTATGATCATGGTTTTCCTGAACTTTCTCAACCTCCTGATTACTTGAGGAATCACAGGGACTGGAGAAAACGCATACAGCAGGGGAAAATCCCAATCCACTACGAATGCGTCTCTTAGAGCTCCTCTCGGAGGAAATTCCCTTGAGCAATACTGATCGCACTTCCGGTTTACTGAGGCTGTGAACAGATCCACTTGAGGGGTTCCGCAAAGGGCGAAGATCTCTAGAAGGACTTCCTGAGCTAACTCTCATTCGTGGGAGACTCTGCTCTGCCTGCTCAGAGTGTCTGCCGCCGTGTTCTGCTCTCTGGCTAGGTGAACTGCCGATAGAGAGATTCCTTCTTGTATTGCCCAGAACCAGAGCTGCATCGCCTCTCTGCACAGAGGTAGAGATCCTACACCTTCTCTTTTGTTGAGGTAGTACATGGCCACTGTGTTGTCTGTCATTATCAGGACATTCTTTCTCTGTGCGGAGGGCAGGAAGGCCTGCAGAGCTAGTCTGATTGCCCTCAGCTCCAAAAGGTTGATGTGTAGTCTGGACTCTGATGGAGACCAACGTCTGCTGATTGTCAGATCATTGGTGTGTGCTCCCCACCCCGTGAGTGAGGCGTCCGTCACTACTGTTATCTCCGGCCATGGTTGCCAAAAAGATTCTCCCTTGAGGATGTTGTCGTTGTAAGCCAACCATGATAGATCCTGAGCAACTGCGCTCGGGACTTGCAGAAGATCTGACATATTCCCAGAGAATTGGGACCACTGAGTTCTGAGGGTCCATTGGAGGGATCTCATTCTCAATCTGGCCTCTGGCACCAGAAAAATGCAGGATGCCATGAGGCCGATCAACCTCAGGAAATCGAAGGTGGGTAGATGCTGGGATTTTTGGCATTGTGTTACCATCTGCTGGATGAGGAGAGCTCTCACCTCGGCCGGCGAGGATTTCCCTGAGGAAGTGTCCAAGACTGCTCCGATAAATTGGAGTTGTTGGGATGGTACCATGTGGGACTTCTTGAAATTGAGGGAGAAGCCCAGGTTTTGGAGGAAGTGGCAGGTGATCGACAGGTGTTCCTGAGCTTGTTCTGGAGAACGTGCTCCGATTAGCCAGTCGTCCAGGTAGGGGTATACGTGAACCCCCCCCCTCTCCTGAGACTTGCTGCCACTACCGCCATCAGTTTGGTGAAAACCCTCGGGCGGAGGTCAGCCCAAATGGCAGAACTCGAAACTGATAGTGAGAACCGCCAACTGCAAACCTCAGGTATTTTCTGTGCTTGGGATGGATTGGCACATGAAAATAAGCATACTGAAGGTCCAATGATACCAACCAGTCTTGGAGTTGGAGAGCCTGATGGATCTGAGAAAGGTTTACCATCTTGAACTTGTCCTTCCTGAGGAATTTGTTTAATTTTCTCAAGTCCAAGATGGGTCTCAATCCTCTGTCCTTTTTGGGGATGAGAAAATAGGGGGAGTACCAGCCTTTGTTCCTCTCTGCTACAGGTACCTGTTCTATTGCACCTTTCTCTAGCAGGGTTATAATTTCCTGCCAAAGGAGCGGATCTGGAATTTTGGTAGAGCTGGCTCCTGGTGGATGATCTTGAGGTCTTTTTATGAAGGGTAGGCAGTAACCTTGAGCTACTGTCTCCAGTGCCCATGCATCTGAAGTAATGCCCTGCCATTCT
Organism: Ambystoma mexicanum; assembly: GCF_040938575.1. Taxonomy (NCBI): domain Eukaryota; kingdom Metazoa; phylum Chordata; class Amphibia; order Caudata; family Ambystomatidae; genus Ambystoma; species Ambystoma mexicanum. Next base: position 1,096,966,139 of record NC_090924.1, read on the forward strand.
TCCAGATGCTGAGAGATTCTGCCTCCCACAGGTGTTTTGTATGATAAGACCTCAGAGAGATTTGGAGGCGGCTGCAGGAGCGGCTGAGGGCATAGATGCCGTTCCTGAAGATGGCTTTGTAGTCTTTGCTCGTCCACCACGAGTGACATTTCTTCTGCCCCTTTGAAAAGCCTGTCCTCTTCCTCTACCAACAGAGGCGTAGTATCGAAAAGGATGACCCCTCCAGGAAGATGAGCCCGAATAGGGTTTCTGAGGCTGTCGCATGGAGGCACTAAGGGACTTTGCTGCCGCTTTCGAGGTCTGTAGTTTTTCGAGGCTCTCATCACCCTCACTCCAAACAGCCTCGAACCATCAAAGGGCATGTTGAGAAGCCTGGTCTGTACATCTGGTGCAAACCTCGACTTTCTCAACCACGCAAATCTGCGAAGCACTGTGCTTGATGCCATGGACCTACTAATACTATCGTCCAGACTGGAGGCATTCCCCCATTGCCTCCTTACCGTCATTGACTCTATTCAGGAAGCCTTCCCTTTCCACGCCTTGCAGAATATGCTCAGCCACCGCCGAAATGCATTCCCACAGGGTATGTGTGAACCTGGCCAGGGTACAGGTGACATTGGTAGATTTCAAGGCCATGCTACCCGACGGAAAAACTTTACGAGCCCAGGCATCAACCTTTTTATCCTCCCTGTCCGGAGGTATGGATGGGTATGCTGTCTGCCTGGATGTAGTAGCTGCCTGAATAACCAAGCTTTCTGGAGTAGGGTGTCTACTCAGGTATTCTGGGTCAGAAGTGGAAGTGCTGTACTTTTTTGGGAGATTGCTATCTACTGCAGCAATGCTATCAGGTTTTTCCCAGTTTTTCTCAACTGTTCTTTGTAATGCCCTATGAAAGGGGAGAACTGGATCTTTCCGGGGTCCTCAGACTATAATATCCGTCATATTGTCTTGTTCAAACGTAGGAGAGGCTCTTCCCCAACCCATATACTCAATCACCCTATTCATCAAATTCCTATACCCTGAGTCTGCACGTTCTGCATGGATCAGGTGCAGTAAACTCCAATTCAGGTGATGTGTCCACACCACTAGCAGAATGCAGAGTTTCAGATAGATCTCTCATTTTTGTGTCAGGATTTATCAGTTCCTCTGGAACTTGTCTAGTTCCATATTTTACTCCAAAAGGAGTGACTTCCTCATCATCTGAACCAGATTCCTCAAAAATTGAAGACATGGACTTCAAGAAATTCGATCTTGGTAAAGGTGTAAACCTTCCCTCTTCCTCCTCATTATTTGTCGAAGGAATCAGCGTTTTCTTCGAGGGAGTCGACGGAACCTTTGACACACTCGACGAAGCCTTCGAGAAAGGCGTCAGAGATAAACTAAGCTTAGCCATCGGAGCAGTCGGCGGCGATGAAGTTGCACCTGACTTCGACAATTTTTGTTTCTTATGAGGGATCGGAGAGGCACTCGATCCTCAAGGATCTCTCGATGACTTGTCGACTCGAGATCTATGGGTACTACTAGGCTTAACCGTTGTAGTGCTCGACTTTCCTGCATCGTCCAAAGGAGCCACCGGGGTCTGGCTTTTCTGAGGTTTCTTCGAGGGGGTCAAGAGCGCATTCTCAAAGACCTGAAACATTCTTTTTCTAAAGCTCTCCCACTTTGAAGGGGAATCCGATCTAGTCAGACATCGAACCAATTCCATCCACGAATCGGGCGGTGATGACGGAGATCTATGTCTCCTTTTGAGCTTTTTAGAGGAAGACGAAGAAGATCATCTCGACCTGCTACGAGATCAGGATCTCTTTGAATGCTTTTTATGGCGTTCCGATTCCTTAGAGTCGGGCGATCTTTTTTGTTTTTTAGATAAGGCTTTCGAAGAGCCCTTCGACGACTCCCGCCACACTGCTAGCTTACTTTTCCTCTCACGGAAGGCCTTCTCTGTCATAGACTGACAGGAGCCACAGTCGCCGGTCCGATGGTCTGAGCCCAGACACCACAAACAGATACGGTGAGGCTTGGGAGTCTAAGCGGTCGATGAAGAAGACATTTTTTTTACAGAAAATCTCGAAGCGCGCTGTTCACGAGTGCGGCTCGAGCCATTTATACTATCGGTGATGTCGACACGGTACAGAGCCCGTCGAGGGTCATTCGATGCCACAACCTCGAGCAAAGCGCCCTCTGCCGAAAAAATCTTTTCGATGCAGCGAAGCTGGCGAAACGAATTATCACAAGATGAGGAATACGTGGGAGGACACAATCCATTCGAAATGTACCTTTAAGGTGGACAGAGTGATCTATTTGAGCCATGATATTTCTGGGGAAGGGGGGGACCCAAACATGATACTGTGGAGGCAATCAGAGGGATGTCCAGACCAAAGAATATCAATTAAGTGGCCTCGTTCTTGGGCCTGGTGGAGTTTTACAGGAAATTCATAGAGAGTTTGGTTGATAAAACAAGCAATTTGAGGAGGTTCACAAAAAAGGGTGTGACATTTTGCTGGGATGTGGAATGTACCACAGAATTTGAGAGGGTCAAGCAATGTATTGTTGATGCTCCTGTTTTATCTGGTTTTATGGAAGAATGGAAAACATTGATTTATGTGGATGCGAGTGATACAGGCGTAGGGGCTGTTTTGATGCAGGAAGAGAAAGGAGAATTATCGACCACATCATTTGCCTCTAGGATTTTGAAGGAGGCTGAAAAGAGATACTCGGTGGTGGAGAGAAAAGCATCGGCATGCACGTGGGCAGTAAACAAATTTAAAATGTATGTGTGGGGGCTTAGAGTTTATGGTAAGAACTGATCACAAACCACATGTTACCATCTTCAACAAAGGAGGGTTGGAAGGTGTCTCGAGAAGGATCATGAAATGGGTCAGCAGTTTACAAGGTTTGAGATTTCAAGTTGAACATGTTCAAGGAAGGAATAATGTTGTCGCTGATGCGCTTTCCAGGTTGGCGGTGAGTCATCAGTTAGGTGGTGGTGGTTGTGCGCATGACAGTGAGAAGGAATTGGTTGAGATTTTTTAGGTGCAGGAGAGCATCAAGCAGAAAGAGTGGGACCTGGCATGCAACAATGATAGTGCCTATCAGGCTGTTTTGGATTTGGTTCGGAAAAATTCACATGGCAATGGTGAGGAGAGAGTGAGAGATTACAGGAATGTTAGGGATTCATTGTGTGTGAGAGATTCATATTTGTGCAGAGGTCATAGATTGGTGGTTTCCGAGGACATGAGCAGCGCAATAATGGAATTGGGTTCTTACCGCATTGCCTCTTCCCCAACAGATCTGCCAAACAGGAAATGCCATCCTCGCATTGAGACTTTGCCACTGCGACATGCAGGAGGTCAGAAACGCCATGAGACACCGGTGAGTTGGCCCATGGGAACCCCAGGGCATGCTAACAAGCACACAGACAATTGGAAGTGCATTTTGAATATCGACCAAGTAAATTAGAAAGACTGAATTTGCACTATTTCTCATGCATGAAATGTCATTATGGCGAAAGCTGGAACAAATGGTATTACAAGCAGATGAAGGTTAAGGAAGAAGCTGAAAGACGAGATTTGAACAGTCTCTATATCTGAGAAGTTCATATGGGGAAAGTTGGAGCAAGCATTGCCATAGGCAAATAAGTACTGGTGAAGAAATTAAGAACCTGAACTTGAACAAGTCTTTATATGTGAGAGGTCCATATGGGGAACCTTGGGACAAGTGAATTCTAAAGTTAATGAAGACAGTGCTGGAATACAACTGCGCTATACTCGGAAATTAAAACGAACATTGAAAGAAGACGTGATAAGTGGGATATATCAGGCAGTGAACTCTTTTGTGGGGGAAGATACCTGGCAGGAGAGTACACTAGGGGATCTAAAGAATCCAGAAGGAGATAACTGGCAGGAGACTATATACCAGGGGATCTGAGGAAACTACTGAAGTATTCCTGGTAAAGGAATATGCCAGGAAGTCGCCACTGAAGCAGTTGGGTAAAAGAGACACTTTACCATCCTTGAAATAATAGTTGTTTAAGTGAGCCACTTTTGCTAGCCTTGAGAAACTGTTGCATGGAAGAGACACATTCTTTAAGAAATTATTTTGTGGCAAATATCAAGGGTTAAAGGAAAATAATCAATGCTTTTCGCAAGAGGCTCAGGTATAGAGCCACATAAAGAGACTATTGGTCCAGCCGGAGGGTTAGTGAGGTTTTGTGAATCTTGGGGAGTGCATATAATTTAGGACTCCAAACGTATTGGGGTGTAAAAATGTGGGTTTCTTCCTGATTAAGGAACCCTTGTTAAAAACAAAGGTCTGGATGAAGTTCATAATGTCCTCTGTCGGGTCATTGTCTAGCTGTTTGTAGGGAGACGTGTTATAGAGCAGTTCAATAGCCATATTTTCATATTGGCAAGTATCTAGAACAACAATACCTTCTCCCATATCTGCTGGTTTTATAACAATCTGTTGGTTGTTTTGAAGGGAGAATAGGGTTTGTCTTTCTTGATCAGGTTGTATGGACTGAAGGTGTGTTTGAACATATTTGGAAGTTCGCATAACATGGAGTTTTCAAATGCCATAATTTCAGGAGGCATATCTTAACTCCATAAGGGGGAGAAAAGTCTATTTTTCTGAGAAGGTAGTGGTTGCTGTACTGGATTCAGATTGAGAAAAAAAAGTTTTGCGTCTAAATTCGTAGAAAAAACCTCCGAGTTATTTTTCAGTGTGGATTGGAGTGACTGAATTTGGCAGGATTAAAAAGTCCTTTATTGAGCACAGCTAAGTGGTTAGTGGTATTGAAGATGGGTTGTAAAATGGCGCAGTTATCACTGATATGCTGGTCTTGCAAGGCAGGCAAAGAGGTCTGAGATATAAAGCAGCGGTCCTTTGATCATGGGAAGAACATCAGCTACGCCAGTTTGGCCAATCCACCATCTGCAATACCATCCACACAGCGATTGGTCTTGGGATCAAGAAGGCAGCTTTCTGCAAGCTCCATGATCCCCAAAGTGCTTATCTTTGCCTTGCCCAGAATCCATTGCCAGAGAAATCTTTAAGGGAGGGCAAAACAGGCAAAATTACAGAACCAAATTCCAGCAAGGCTGACTCAGCATTTCCCATGTTTGCCGTTATAAGACTGCATGTATATCTACTTTTTTTTGTGTAAATCAGGTCTTATCACAAATGTACCAGACCCAGATAGCGGTTGATATAATAACTAACATATCATCAGTATAATGAAAGTCTAGAAATAGGTTTGTTCAGATGGGGAGCTGTGCAACCTAGGCAGACACCTCCAATGATAAAAAAAATTGTTAATCCACAGAAGTGATAATCTATCCAAATTCCAGACTGTGGAACCAAATCCTCATGCTCTGATCCTGGCTTTGCCAGCAGACGATACAATGATCCTGGACGGATCTTTTATCACTGACAGTACTGTTCTGTGTTCTATGAAAAGGTTTCTGTTGGTTCATATGATTTTAGTTCACGGAAGGAACTAGAAAGGAAAGTGGTAAAGTGCAGACATTGCAGAGAGGGTGTGAATCCCAGCTTCACCTTTTAACCAATGTGTGATCCTGGGCATCTCATTTAATCTTGTATTGCCTCACCTGTCAGAATTGCCAGTCGCTAAACCTTTCACAATTGTCAGCCCTTCAGAGTGATTTCATTCTCAGAGTATGATCTTTGTAAAAGACTCACTGGTGGTTTTATTGGCTATATACAGTGTTGCTTCCTCTATGATAATAGTGAACATTGATATATTGCACACCAGAGCCACTTGTTTATTTTCTCTCTAAAGGCAACACTACTTGAAAACCATGCCAGTATTTTAATCTCAGTCTGTTTGGATATGGACACCTTTTTGGTATCTTCAAATTGTCATCCACTATCTATGCTATGGTATGTGGAGCTTTCCCCTTGCTTCCCATTGGTCGCCTGCATCCATGCTTGGTCACGTTTGCATTCTGTGAGTCAGCTAATCTGTGTCATTGGCTATTTTAGATTATGTGCATCTTTTTCATGCAATCTTTGTCCTGCATGTACACTATGTCCGATATACTTTCCAAGTGGCTCCTATTGAGTAAGTGTTTCTTGTACCTATGCTAGAACACAAGTACCCTTGTCGTAGACCGCTAACGTTAGCCTTGACATGCTACTTTATCATTCTGATTACAGCAAGAATGAAGAGGCTAAGGAGACCGAAAGGGAGTTTTCCATGCTTATTTTGATCTCTGCAGGCAACAATCAAGCTGGGGGTTGTGATTACGACGAGGGAGGTGGGGGTTCGGCGGCGCAACATGTTTTTCTATATTTCTTCATTCCTTTTGTCCGGTGGAGGGGGGCCCGAAAGGTGTCCATGCCCAGGGCCCAAAAAGTGGTTAAGATCGTCCTGTCCTTTGCAAAGGCAGACGATAAGACCAGAGATTTGCTGCAGTGGTGAAGTGACCACAGGAAGATCCAGCCTAATGAGAGTCTAGCTCAGAGATAGCAAACAAGCCCATCCTCACAACCATCTTCTCAGAGTGAGAAGGTTGTTCTATATGAGCTCCTGCAGCCCTAAGGCGCTTGTCCTTTGCCTGTCCAGCAGCCATCCAATAGCAGAACAATGGGCCCAAGATTTACCGCAGCAGTCACTTGCCATCCTTATCTATCAGTGGCCTATGTATTTTAGTGCTCTCTCTCAAAGCAACGTGTTCCTCTATACGTTTTTTTCTCTCAAGAAAATAGACAATTCAGATTCTCCACTGCGCGTGAATTGAAAACATAATTGTATTAAGCAAGCTCTGTGTAAGTGGTTCTGAAAGTGGCTGTTGTGCTGCCAAACCAGCGTTCTTCACCTCAACAATTGGATTTTCATCACAGACTTTTTTTTCAAAAATCTCCTACACAAAGCTGCTGGCCACGCGCCTAATGCGCATGCGCTCCGTGTAAGTGGCTCTGAAAGTGGCTGTTGGGCTGTTTGGCTGTGACTGTGGCCGTGGTGTTAGCATTATAAGGTAAGCCCTATCCTCTACCTCTGTCTTGCCATTCAATAATTGCCTTCGAGAAAATCTCTGCACAGTCCCTGTTATGCCAGTTTGATTGGAGCCCCTCGCTCGCCCAACAATCTACGCAGTAGTGTAATGTCCGATGACCTTCGAGCTCCTGAATTGGACAATGGGGTGTGGGCGGACATGTGCAACTCCTCTCTTCAAACAATTCCTCTGACAGGACTAGACTCTCTAATCCAAGTTAAATCTGTATCAGCTCAGGAAGGTGCAATGCGATATACTAGACGTTTTCTTCTCCTCCAAGAAACTCCCTACAGGGGAACTGTCCAGATTTTACCATCACTACAAAAAACATGAAAAGGAGAATTAACTAACATTTTCCCAGTAAAAGGTGGAGTGCTGGCAATATGCACACTCTAGAAACTCTAGACACTATGCATACTGCTACGCGAGAATATACCTCCACACCAGAAAGAACTTCAAAAGATAATGCCTAGCAACAATGCAAATTCTTTACGATCCTCTCACGCAACCGGCTCAGAACCATCCAATGATGATCATAACCCTTCTTCTGATCCTTCACTGCCTGCTATGATCTTAAATGCAGGACAGCAAACTGATGACGTAAATTCCAATATGAAACCTCTTCCAGATGCGACTTTAACCGCGCTAAGCTTTGTCCTAACATCTTTAGTCAACGTCTTTGAGCTGCTGAAAGCAGAAGTTCACGCTAACTCTGGCAAGCTAACTCTGGTACACTACTGAAGCTCACAAAAGATACGGGAAGCTGCAAATCGACCCAGGTTGGCTTGAGCTCAGCATTAAATAATGAAACATCGAGGCTAGCCACCATGGTGCACAGTGATGTAAAGCTCATGCGTGCTACTCCTCGCGGTCAGGCCTAATTACTTGGTGAGCCCCCACCAGGAAGCCTGCAAGTGAGGGAACTGCCCCCCCACCCCAGGTGTTGGACATCAGAGATCCCCCCTGATCCAATCAGCTTCTGGCTGGATCGCGGGTCAGCAGAGAAAAGTCCACAACAAACAAACAGCAGCGGTGCGACACAAGACCCAGAGTCGCCATAGAGCTCCAGAAGGCAACCCAGCGATACCTCGGCAGAGGGTGGAACCTCAGTAACTCTGAACCTGGTGCCTTCCTAGTGGAGCGGGGGGCAGCTGGGAAACCCTTCAACCCCCAACTGCCCAGCTTGTATGTGGAGCTAAAGTCTGTGATTTTGTGGGACAGCAGCACTGGCCGGCGCCTGAGCTCTGCGATCAGACCTCCTACGACTGCATGGAGAGCAACCCTCGGCAGACAGGACCCTCTTGGGTCTCCTCCAGACTGACATACCGGCCGTGTGGTGGGAGGGAGACCACCAGAGGCCTGGTCTCCCCCCACCCTGCAACAGCGGGGGAGGAGGTTGAAGGACCGAAAGTCCCCTGAGAATCCACACGCAGGTGATTGTGTTGCAGGCAGACCTCAGAGTCAGTGGGATGCAACTGGGATCCCCGCCAGCTCGCTCGAAGTGAGAAAATCAGGTGAGAAAAGCAGTTGTTGCAGATACCCTGCTGTGGGTGGCAAAACGACTATGACGCGAGTGCTCCACTCCCTCCATACTGTGCTCTGCACCTGTAATTGGAGGTGACCTCCCCCCGCCCCCAAGTCAAGCCCAGCGATAACCCAGTGACCCGGCAAGGTGCCTCACAGGCACTGGTCAGTATAGAGACCCCACTGCTCGCCCCACAGGATGCCCTGCTGCAGCAGCTTTGCCATAGGGGAGGGCAGCTGGGGACTTCTGCGGCCAGTGGTCTACCGTTCACCGGCAAATGCCCCCACTGCAGCCTCCATAATAAACATAGCTCGTCTACCCAGCAACCTCCTCTGGACAGCACCCACACAGGGCCCTGACCTTGCATGGGGCCTCTTTCCTCCTCGACCCCAGCTCCCTGGAAAAGAGGACCCCTGCTCACCAGAGATTCATTGAGGAGCATTACAAGCCGATTCCTCTGCCGCGGCACGCCGGTGACAAAAGCAGGAATGAGCTTTGCGACCCACTCCTTCTGTACACCCAAGGCTCTCTTGCCCGAACCACCAACCCAGAACCCCAGGAATTGAATCTCCCGGCGACAAGTCATGAGTTGGGCAGCCTCTTCAAAAATTCCAGCACACCCAGAGACCTGCCACGACACAGGCAAACATGCCAACTACTCCTGCAGCCGACACGGAAGAGACCCGATCAATGAGTAAAGGCATGGCGGCACTTCTCAAAGAGATTAGGGGCTTTAGAGCCAACATTGGTAGGAGGCTGGATAGGCTGGACAAAAAAAGTAGACAGCTTAGATGATCGCATACAAGCACGCGTGGAGTTAAGGGCGCGCTGTTGACTGCTGTGCGGGTGGGAAACTGCTTTTTCTTACCTTGAGACTTCTCACCAGGCTGATTGTCATCACCCGCTCCGATTCGCCTAAGCCTGTCAGCAGACAGCAGTTGAGGCGAGCGGGACTTGGAAACAGAGCTTGCTGCATCGTCACGTGACGGGTGTCACGTGCCACTCATAGGCCACTCCTCCTGAACAGTGCTTTAAAATCACAACAGCGCGACCCTTGCAGCGTGAAGCCCGCGTGGAGTTAAGGGCGCGCTTTAGACTACTGTTTGCAGCTGGTTCCGGCGTTTCCAGTGGTAAGTGCCTTATAATTTGAGGTTGAAGGCATATTTGGTATAACATATCTATCGGGTACTTGCCTGTTGCTTTGCACTTTAAAACTACCTATGGAACCTACTAAACCCCGAATTAGGTTACAGGGGAAGTTAGAGGAATCTACAGCCCACATGATTAAAATCCCCATTTACCAAGTGTCACTTGGGGAATTCTTGTCTAAATCTACTCTAATAGATGGAGAAAATAAAGAACCTAGAAGCACTGAAGATTGCAAGCAAATACTAAATATAGAAGCCATATCTAAAAAAGGGGAATCCACTCTACTGTCGCCTGGAAAATTCCATTCATCTAAACAAGATATTCTGATATCAAATCAGATACCAGAATTGAATAAAACAAGCCAAGATAATATTCCAAAGTCCATGAAGCAGAATGTTTCTTCTGAGGTCGTTCCCTGTGCTCCAAAACAGTTGCCTATCGAAACCTCAGCAAAAGGCCGTAGTTAACAACACACAGGACATTCTGGCAATGGCCCACACAATTCCTTCTGCTCCTGCCTTACCGTCAGTACAATACATAATTAAAACATCTCAAAGAATAATAGAAGAAGATATTTGCTTTACACCATCTCTCCAAGATCGAGCAAAAGCAGCAAAACTACACTGGCAGTCAACATATCTACCTACTGTCTCAAGAAACAATGATTATAATAAACCCATGGCAGTTCGAATTGCTCGTCTTTCTCTTGATATTACTGAGATAGACGCCATCATGGACTCCCAGGAAAAAAGAAACAAAGTCTTTAGTGGAGTTTTTACGCCTAAGCCATCAGGAAAAATGTATACATCTACACAATCGTACCTTTAAGAACATATTCTCCCCTGAAAGAAAGCACAACGGCTCCTGACCGAACTGTCACCAAACCATAAAACGGAGGATATTCAATCTTTTTCTTCAAGTATAAAAAATGAACATCCAAGTCATTCTCCGGAAATCCAACAAAGACTGCCAACGACAATGCTTGAATTACAAAACACTTTAGTGGCGCTATTATCTACTGCAATGATCCCATTTTTAAAGATCCAAGAATATATGGTCGACTCTACAAAAGATCAAGCTACGCTTTTAGCAATGATAATGACCAAACAAACATACCTGGCAACTTTCATAAACACCATCCAGGATCGCCTTAAATACGAGGCAGAAATTTCTAGAATCTGGCAAACGCGTCTAGCAGAATTGGCAAGAGTGGATCGAGTAGATAAACAGAATCTTATGGAAACTGTTTCAACAATTACAAAAAAATTGATTGATGACAAAGCAAAAAAACAAGCACAATTGATTGAACAAAAACACTATGTAACAAATCAAACACAAACTGAGATTTCAACTAACACAGACGCTATGAAAACAGAGCAAACCACACAATACGAAATTCAGATATTCCCGACTACACTATGTAATCTGACAATGCTGATATTGCAGGTTAACGTTGAACCACCTTCATGCACTCCGTTTGACATCTTTGATCTTTCCAAACGTGGGCTAGTGGATCAAGATGTATCAACTAAACCAAAGAATAAAAAAGCTACTAAAAACCCTCAAAATGGTTCCCGTGCATTCCTCAGGAAAATCCAGTCAGTTCAGAAATCATTACCAGAAGGTACAAAGAGGAGCAATAATCAATTTGCTATTAAGAAAATATGTACACAGCAAACTCCTCAAAAAATAAAGAAGATAAATAGAATAAAAAACGTCACTAACTTGGACAATCAAGCATTGCCGGAACCATTTGACGCGTTGTTGGAGGTAATCAACCAAGAAACGATTAGCAATCCGGTAAATTCAACTCCAATGATGGATTTATAAACAGCCGACGAAGTAAGCGAGTGTAACTCGATCTCAAACTCACAAGACGTTACTTTAATTATCGTTGACGATTGTCAAGATACGATTACAGACCAATCTCAGAGCCAACAAGACGAAGAAGATTTATCAACTAATATTTCTTTGGAATATTCAATAGTATCTAATGATGAATCTTGGTCATCAGTAGATACGCAAGTTGGCTGCAATAACAACAGAAGCCCTACGACCCAGCCAAGTCTTCGCTTGATAGACCAATATTCCAAAATCCTCTGAAGGTTTCTTGTGCCTATAGAATAGCATTATTTCCGATGACATCAAATACCGAAGAGACTGTAATAATGAACAGAGCCAACATTTTGCGATTATTTAAAGCTATTCCTCAATTGGCACAAATCAAATCTGATGTTCTAGAAGTAATTCTTTTTCCAAATAAACGATATATGGAAGAAGCACACATCGACTTGTACAAACAAGACATTATGCAACGTGTCTTAGCCACCAAACAGCAGTTCCTAACATTGGGATTTGAAATAGAAGAAGTCTTTGTCTCTAGATTGATGGCCGATAAAAAACTAAAGAATCTTGCACCGTTCAGGCAATATGCATCTAACAACAATCTAGAACAGAGCAAATTGCTAATATCCGCGCACAACGTTAAGCTTCAAGAACAAAGCTGCAGGCACAAGACAGTAGAAAGAGCGAAATTCTATGGCGCGACCATCGAGGGACACCACAGCATAAAACAAAATTGAATATTGATCAAAGTGGTAGGAAAACTTACCTATAACAACAAATGGGTAATGCTTCCCAAGAGAGTAAAACATCCTTATGCTCTTGGAATACGAGGACATAAAAATCTCTTTGAAAATCATTTGTTAATTTTGGAAGAATTGGACATTATTTGTCTGCAAGAAACCTGGCTGAGCGAAGAGGTAATATGCGACGGTTATAGTACCTTAATGAATCCAGCAATAACTTCACAACATGGCAGACCAGCAACAGGAATGTTGATATTAACAAAATTAATACCGTCCTGGAGAATAATTTTAAGTAAGAACATCCACCCTTGGGCACAATACCTAACCATCAGAATGTCGACTGTTAATAATTCCGAAGTGTCTCTGCCTTTGGCCTCTATTCTTATATCCATTTTTAACATCTATTGGAATCCTAATGCAATGACTGATACAAGATTCAAAGATTCAACGAAATCGACAATTTGGCCGTCTCTAATAGTGGAACAGAATTTATTATAGCAGGAGACTTCAATTTCCACCTCTTTAGTAAAGAAGGACATAAACTAGACCCTACAGAGATGTCAAGTAGAGCTAAAAAATGGACTTAAGAATTAAATCTTCGAAACATCTTTTTAAGTGATCAGCCTGTAAATAACAAAGGTATTCCGTTACCGACGTGGTCGCGAGAAAAGTCCAATTCAATTATCGATTATATTTATATATCAGAAGGAATTCGAAAATTAACAACTTTGACTGGTAATTTGACACATCCGGACAGTGACCACCATCTGATACTTATTGAATGGTCCAGACATGTAGTAAGAGATCGACGCTTAACTCTACCTGAACTTGAACTTAGCAACGGGCTGAATAGACTCCGAATAAAGCAACATCAAATATCAGAATTAGTATCAACTTTTGAAGAGGCGCCAATTATTGACCAACAGAAATTGAATTACGGATGGATCTTAGAAAGATATCAACAATCCGGATCAAATCAGATGAATATACAAAAACAAATACATTTCCATCACTTTAACATGGAAATTCAACTGAAAAAAAAGCAACATTACAAACGACTGCGACAATTAAGGAAAACAAAGGAATTAGACTTTGAAATTGAAATGAAAAATGAAAAAAGGAAAAGCGCACGTACTCCAATCTAATAAAATCAATTAAAGCTTCTATCAAGCAAAACGATGCAGAAGCAATTTTAAAAGCACTAAATCAAAAAAATATACGGCAACTATGGTCTTTGTTGAATGCCTCATCTAAACCTCAGAACATGATTCAAGAAGTTGAATCACATAGATGGGTTAATCACTTTTCAAATGTATACAGAATGACTGTACAACCATCCACAAGTGACATAGAAAAAGACCCTAACTCTTCGATTTTTAACTGGGATATAGAAGATATCACCAATACCATCAAGTCCCTTAATTCTTCGCGAGCATCGGGCCCGGATGGCCTAGCAAACATTAATCTTAAAGCTGCTCCAGAAGATAGGGCTAAATTCTTTTATCTCCTCTTAGGGTTAATAGAAAAGACAAAAGAGATTACTTGCACTTGAACAGCTGTTCTGATTCCAATCTACAAGGCAGGAGATCGAAAAAACCCGGCTAACTATAGACCGATAGCCCTACTAGATCCTTTGGGAAAATTATTTGCTGGTTACCTACAAAAAAAACTGAATACTTGGGCACCAGATATTGACAAAAAAGGTAAAAGACAAACAGGCTTTGTAAATAAAATAGGCACCAATGTCAATCTTTTGTTGCTGAATATGTTAAAACATGAAGCAATTGCAAAATCATATCAAGTATATGCAGTCTTTATAGATTTAAGGACGGCTTTTGACTCAGTCGATAGGCAAATGCTATGGTCTAAGCTAATATTTTGGGGATGCCCTTCCAACATTCTAAATCTGATAAAACAGCTATATTCGAATACTTCCATATGCGTCCGGCTTACGAATGATGGAAGAGTGACAGAATCTATTCCTACTTGGAATGGGTTAAAACAAGGCTGCAATCTTTTTACATATGACTTTGGAGAAAAAAATCAAAACAAAATGGCAAATCCACCAAATCTTAATAGTGAAACCGTTCAAACATTAATTTATGCTGATGACATCATTATTCTGGATAAAACCTTGAAAGGTCTTCAACTAACATTGAACAAAGCACAAGTTTATATGATAGAGAATAACTTGCAAATTAATACTGACAAAACTAGAATAATGAAACTCATTACTCAAAAAAACAAGATGCAATGTAACAAAGATTCAATTAGGGAGGGGGCGTGGCTACGAGGGCCATGTAGGAGGACGCAATCTGGAGGAGCTCCCGAGATCCTGCAACGATCCGGGCAAAAAAAAGCGTGAAGACGGGCCGTCGACCGCTGAAAATACACATGCCGGTGTGTGAATGATTGGGCTACGCGTGGTGAACTTCTGGATGGTGCAGGAGGGACGGCGGCAGAGATCGGTGCGGAAGAGTTAAGGAGCACCGGAGACGAAAGACGACACAAAATGGCCGACCAATGTCTGGAACAAAAGAAGAAGCATGCCGCACGGTGACCTAGCGAAAGGGGCGTACTGAGTGCACATTTGTCACTTGTGCAAAATACAGGTCCCCTGGGTCATGTCGAATAGAACGGTGAGGCCGAATGCGAAACAGCCCACCTTAGACGACTTCGCTAAGACGTCCCTGGGTCAAGACATTACCAAGAGCAGGGACAAGCTGCCTGCAAGCGGCATGACGACTTCGGGCGCCAAGCAAGAAATCCTGGCTGCAATTGCGGACCTAAGGGCAGCCTGGGAATCTAAGCTCGAACTAGCCGTCAGTGAACAAAAAACGGCACTGGACCTCAAGGTCGGAGAGGTGCAGGAGGACGTTAACCTACTCCGACAGGATGTCAGGGCCTTGGCGGAGCGCACGGAGTCCCTTGAAAAGGAAGTTAGCCCGAATACTGCGGATTGCGCCTCCCATAAAGCCGAACTGCACGCCCTGATACAAAGAGTGGGCAACTTGGAGAGCAGAGCGGAGGAGGCGGAAGGACGAGCCCGACGAAACATCCGCATCGTGGGCCTGCCGGAGGGATTGGAGGGCCACGATCCCACGGAATTCATTGAATCCATGCTACTGCAAGAGATACCCGGTGGAGCCCTGTCCCAAGGATTTGCAGTGGAAAGGGCACACAGAGCCCTAACAAGAAGGCCGCCACCGGGGAACACGCCTAGGCCTGTGATAGCCAAAATTCTTAATTACCGGGAGAGGATATTGGAACACTTCCGTAAGGGAGGGACGATCACACGAGGAGCGGCAAACATCACGGCTTACCCAGACTACACCCTGTCTGTGCAGCATAGCCGCATGAACTTTGGGACGGTAAAGCGGAGACTGAGAGAGGCGGGCCACAAATATATGTTACTGTAACCGGTAAAATTGAAAGTCATTCATAAACATAAAACTTTGTTTTTTGAGACCGCGGAGGATGCCATGGGATGGCTCGATGCGCAAGGATGTCCCCAGGAGTCAGAAGTTCGGACGGAGAAAGAGCTCGGAAGAGATAAGTGATGCATGAAGAAGGTGCCGCAAGATGGCGCGGCACGTGGGACTTGAATATAGTCGCTTGCGCAGCCTTCAGTAGAGAAGGTCAGACTATTGCACTATTTGTCATAAGCACTGTGGTTAATGTTGACTTAACGGGAGCCTTACGGAGCGATTCTCTCTAACCCACAACAGTTTTAGTTAAGTGGCCATTAGGGCGACTTCACCCTACTGAGCTCTGTGCATCGTTCGGTGCTTGCAGGGCTAGATGTGGGGGTGCCTGAGCTCCGAGGATGGAGCTGGGCAGCATTTGGGGTGTGTGATGTTGGGGAAGGGACGGGTGCGGGGAGGGGAGGGAAGTTGGGGATTCATTGTGTACATAGTTATGGGGAGTTTGAGCTGGTACGAGAAGCTACAAGCAAAAATGGAGGGCTGTATCTGTATCACGTGGGCAAAGGGGAGTCGCTACATGGGAGGCAGGAAGACACTCATGAGCCATGGGAGACCTTAAGATCGTAACATGGAATGTCAGGGGACTTAACAGCTACTTAAAAAGGAACAAAGTCATGATGTACCTAAAAAGACAGAGGATTGATATTGCGCTGTTGCAGGAAACACATCAGACCCAGCAAAAATTGGAACTGGTGGGGAAGAAGTGGAGTGGTACTGTAGTGGGCTCTCCGTACTCTGCCTACGCTAGGGGAGTGCTGGTCTGGGTGGCACCGCACGTTCCGCTCCAACTCACACAAGAGGTGGTGGACACGGAGGGTAGGTTGGTCATATTGAAGGCCTTGGTAGAGAATAAAGAGGTGTGCATTATAAATACATATGCCCCCAACCAAAACACTGCTACGTATTTTAGAACCCTATGTACTCATCTGGGTGCGTGTGTGGGGGGAGCGGTTATCTGGGGAGGGGACTTTAACTGTGTGCTCGACCCAAAGGCAAACAGATCTGATGGGAAGATTGATCGGCCCACCCCGGCGGCCAGGGTATTACAGACATTACTAGATGACTTTGGGCTGGCGGATGTTTGGAGACTGAAACACCCTAATGAAACACAGTACTCGCACTACTCAGCTCCGCAGCACCTGCACACGAGGCTGGATTATTTTTTTGCCATGCCAGATATGATGATAGAGACCACCCAAATAGAATATAGAGCGAGGGTCCTGTCGGACCACTCGCCTCTGGTGCTGACCTGGCAGCGCTGCCGCCCCAAGGCGCGGATAACGACGTGGCGCACCGGGCGGAGGCGCTCAGAGACCCAGTCTTCAGGGAAGATATCAGGGATGCGATCTCACAGTACTTTGAGGTGAACACAGGCAGCGTAGATTCAGCATGCACACTCTGGGAGGCCTTTAGGGTGGTGTTGCGGGGTGCTGCTATTGCTAAGTCAAAAGGCCTACAGGGTGGGGTCCTAACAGAACTAGAGGAAGCGGAAGAGAAACTGGAGCGCGAAAGCAACAGGGCAGGAGGGGACGCGGAACTTGTACTCGAGTTGTAGCAGAGGTGTGCAGAGCTTTGGGAAAGGCTCTGCAACCTTAACTACAAAAAGTATATCGAGAGGCAACATGCAGGTGGGGATAAAACTGGCCGCTTGTTGGCGTGGTTATATAAGAGCGAAACCCCCAGGCCCCCGATTAGGATAATAACCAGAGAAGACGGGGAGGTGGTTGACACCCAGGAAGGAGTCAACGAGGCATTCTTGGATTATTATAGAACATTATATGAGGACAGAGGAAGGGACAATCAGGAGGAGATTGGAGAAACACTAAAAGACATGGAATTACCTAAGATTAGTGATGAAGAAAGGGAGGAACTAGACGCACCGATTACCCTGGAGGAATTAGAGGAGGTGGTAAAACAGCTGCCCACTTGCAAGACCCCGGGCGAGTTTTACAAAATATATAAAGCAGAAGTACTCCCCCCTATGCTAGAGATGCTCAATGAGTCTTTTAAGAAGGGTCGGCTACCGGACACGCTCAGAGAAGCACTAATCGTGCCGCTCCCCAAGCCCAACAAGCCAGGGCATTGCTGGGGCTCCTATAGGCCGTTGTCAATGTTGAACCAGGACAGCAAGATCTTGACGGCGGTCCTGGCTAATAGGCTATGAAGGGTCATCAGTAAACTGATACACTCGGATCAGACAGGTTATGTCCCCAACAGAAATATAACCCACAACCACAGGCGACTCCACCGGGTGATTGAAGAGGGAAACAGGAGCGATGGGGAAATGGCGGTGGTGTCCCTAGATGCAGTCAAGGCTTTTGATTCAGTGAGGTGGCCATGGTTGCTGGCGGCCCTGGAAGAATACAGGATGGGGCCGGGTTATGTTAGGTGGCGAAATTGTTGTACAGTGAACCACTGGCCAGAGTACGCACAGGATCGGTGATATCTGAGAGGTGGCAACTCAGTAGAGGCACCAGACAAGGGTGCCCCTGGTCCCCGATGTTATACATTCTGGCCCTAGAGCCCCTGGCAGTGTACCTCAGACAACAATATGACATGGTCGGTATTGAAGCAGGGGGAGAGAAACACCTAATATCCTTATATGTTGACGATTTGCTACTGTATTTGAAATATCCGGAAGAAAATCTTCAGTATATTCTAGAGGTCATGGAAAGGTATGCAGACCTGTCCGGCATAGCGGTGAACCCCCAAAAATCGAGCATGTTCCCATTGGGGAGCTACATAGGAGCCCCTCTGGAACGGTTGCCAGTGTTGTCCGTACCTTGGGCGGCTGATTCCTTCCGCTACCTCGGAATAGATGTGTATCACACTGTGGAGGGGGAACACTTGCATAACACCGAGGTGGCTGTGAAAAAAATCTGCACAAATATGAAGTTTTGGGAGAAGCTGCCGCTGGCAATGATGGGACGGGGGGCGATGCTGAAAATGGTGGTCCTGCCTAGGCTGTTACATTTCTTCAGTAATATACCATACTTGATACCCAAAAAGTTTTTTGTCAAACTGAACAGCATGTGTAGGGACTTCCTATGGCACGGCACTCGCAATAGAGTGGCGCTATGGAAGCTACAGAACTTCCATGATAGAGGGGGCATTAAACTGCCGAACTTTGAGGCCTATTATGTAGCTAGTCAGTTGCAATATGTAACCAAATGGCTCTCTGATGAAGAAACTCCTGAATCTAGGCTGTTTGGGCAGGACTGCACCCCGTTTTACCTAAAAGAGATTATCTGGGTTCCTAGACTTGAAATGAAAGAACGCCCGGGTATGCTGTTGCTTGGGTGGAAGATGTGGCACAGAGTATGCCAACTGATGGAGAACCCGTGCCCGTGTTCCCCACAGGTGCCACTGGCTGCCTTGGCTAGGGGAGATAACCAGCTCAGGATGATAATCAGGACCTATTGGGAATCGGTTGGGCTGGCCACATTGGGAGACATATGGCAAGAAGGGGCTATTAAAGATTTCAAAGACCTGGGAGAAGAGACAGGCTTGCATCGAGGCCAATATGTCACGTATCTTAGGCTAGTGAAGACTATTCGCAAAACCTGGCCAGAGACTGTACTGGCGGAAGAGCCAGACGTTCTAATGGGAATATATGACATATCGGAGGGAGGGCGCGAGATCTCTAGACTATATGAGATGGTGATGACCCGGGTGGGGAAGGATTTGACTCATCTGAGGCTGGACTGGGAAGCAGAGGTGGGGGCACAGATGACCGATGGAACGTGGGAACGTGCTATAGGATACCACAAGAAAGTGTCCAGAAATGCTAGATTGCAGCAGATACAGTTATACATAACTCATAGAGTCTATATGACCCCGAAGAGAATATCATAAGTTTGCAAACGCAGGAAGACAAGCGTGCCCAAAATGCGATGAGGAAGACGCTGATATGACACACATGTTCTGGTCTTGCCCAGTGATTGAAGCTTTTTGGGGGGAAGTGGCACGGAAACTAGCGGATAAAGGGGTCCTGCTCAACAGATACGGCCTGGGACTGCCTGTTGGGAGGGTTTCCCAGACCACGGAACACTAAACACCTTGGGAAACTGAGGGACCTGGCATATGTGCTTGCTAAAAGAAGAATAGCTATGGGCTGGAAGCAATGCCACAAGCCACGGGTAGAGGTATGGTGTCGGGACTTGCAAAAATGGGCGGAGGCTGAGACGGTGGTGTGGCAGGAGGCGTGTAGCCATTGCGGGGAGGAAGATGTAGGTAGCCTGATGGCTTGGAGAATGTTAACAACAGGACTGTTTGGCACAGTAGTGGATCCTGCAGCTTCGGAAGGAAGCGATACCCAGCCACACGCAGCGGATATAGAACTAGAAATGTAAATAAGCTCTTGAGGGGGGGGGATTTGGGGAGCAGTAATGAGCGTTAATTGATATTCACGAGTTTATTGTAAATAATGCTGCAAGTTTGGTTTGTATTGTTTATTTTTCAAAATAAAAATTAAAAAAAAAAAAAGACTCAATTAGGAAATAAAGTGATCATGACAACCATTCAATAAAATATCTAGGTGCTCTATTCAATCCAGCGAATGAAAAAGAATATAAAGATCACATTGAGGGGAAAGCTAGAGCTTTGGCAAGACAAGGACGCCTTTTTCATCTACAATATGGGACATATTCAGCAAAAGCCACAATCTTGCTCTATGGACATATTCAGCAAAAGCCACAATCTTGCTCTATAAACAAAAAGTAATTCCAATACTGACATATGCGAACGAATCACTTATCAATCAACAACTAATGAGATGGCCCTACTATGAAGCAATATTTTGGAGGAAAACTATTGCACTGCCTAAGACATTTCCTATGTCTAGAATACGATTTGAATTAGCTTTATACTCTGTTCAATCCATAGTACTCTGGAAACAAATGGATCTCCTTAGAAAAATAATTTCGGATGAAAAAATACCAGCATTGGAAATCCTGAAAGAAAAAAAAACAAGCATTCCAGACATCAAGTCTCTTGAAATGGACTACTGAGATTAAATCGAAAATGAAAAATGAAGATATCACGGATGAAATGTTGCTAAATAGACCTCAGTATGCAAAACGAAAAATTCAAATGAATGACTGGATAAGAACTGTAGAAGAACAGAAAAAATATAAACATCATCTTAATGTTGAAACTGAAGTAAGAGCACTTAACGAATTACCACCATATTTGTCACAATTTCCGTGTTGTAACATCCGTGACCTTTTTTTGCGTTTTCGATTTAATATATTACCCACGAGAGATTACCTATCTTTGATAGACAAGACACACACCAGCTTCTTGGTTTGTCGATTTTGTAAAGATCCAGCTAGACAAGAAACTCCATTTCATTTAATTATGATCTGTCCAGCTCTGAAAGCAAAAAGAGACTTATATAGAGATTTCTTCAAAATCTCTGAAAAACAAATGACAACTGAAGAAAGATGGGCAGAACTCCTCCAAGGCAAAAATCAGCATCTGATTATCACTGATCAAATTTTGGATTGAGATTACTAAAGAACTTTAGATGAACAATAAGAATATCATGTTGTAAATCCTTTTGTAAAACTAATGTAAGTATAAATGAAAAGTTTGTTAAATCAAACAAAACATTTTAATAAAAAAAAAAAAAAAACACAAGACCTAGAAGCCAAACGAATCTCAGTGGACCTTTTGGAAAGCCAGATTGACATGCGACTCTCTGAATTGGAGAGAAGAGAGGAAAAGTGTGCCTTAAATATGGACGATTTTGAAAATCGAGAACGCTGCAATAGTTTATGGTTCTTTGGCTTCCCAGAGCATGACAGCGAAACCCAAAGTGACATCACTAAAGCCATTAACGCAGTGGTCAGCAAGCTCTTCAGCGATGAAAGCATCAATGTACCGACCATCGACAGAGCACATAGAGCAGGAGGGAGTAATCCAAGAATTGGGAGATGCTGCCCCGACTACTGCATCAGAGTCCCAGGGGAGAACCTTGAGCGAATCCCAGAAAGAAAATGGATTCGTGGACAGACATCAGGTGCAAGGCAAAAGGAAATTCAAGAAACTAAACCCAGGGTCCCCGCCACTCCCTCAAAAGCAGAGGCTAAGTACTTGATGGTCCATTATAAGGGTAACAAAGCTTAACACTTTGTGAGAACCCGTGCCCCCCAGGTCGAGACAATTGCCTTTCTGTGGGATCCTTGTTGGCTTTGTTGACGCCTTGGTGGGGGAGGGGAGGATGGGATAGGTTTATCGGATATGGGCTGGATAGTGGGGCTCATGAGTCATTTTGCTTCACACAGGCCCGGGAGAGGGGTAGGAAAGAATGGCCTGGCCCAGCGAAGTGATACATGTCGCAAGTAGACCAGGCACCGGGGGGCTGTGTAGGAGTTGGGGGGATTGTTCTTCATTGAAGGGAAGTTCAAATTCTGCAAGCTACCAAACAGTAGGTCCATCCAGACGGGAGCTTTATCGCAGTTAGTAAGACACCAGAGGCCATGGCTAGGAGGGAGCGTGTGCCGAGACGCCAAATCTGAGTGTTATAAGAGCAAACTACACCCCTCTGATGGATGACACTATAAATACACTGGCGCTGGGGTTGCTTAATGTGAGGTCTAAACTCCCCACGCAAGAGGTCCTTAACGATTTGAGAATTCAATAGGTTAAAGCTAGATTTTATGTTTTTACAGAAGACTCACTGGCAAAGGGGGAAGGAACCACCCTTGAAAGCAAGGGCCATAGGGGATGTATTCCACACGTCCGGCCCAACCAAATCAAAAGGAGTAGCTTTATAAGTATCTAGTAGGCCACTGGCATAACGGGGCCCCCGCAGCACCCGCAGTGTGGGGGCCCCGCTAGAACAGGTCCTGGGAGGGGGCCCCACTTGGAGAAAAAAAAATGTAAACAAATATTTTTTCTATTTTTTTTATACTTCTTTTTGAATTCACTCTGCATTCATAAAGCTAATTTCTGTAACAGAAATACTTTTTTTTAGGAAGGCAGAGTGTCTACAAAAAGAAACTTTCTTCTTGAAGTCTAAGAGCTCCCCCAACCCGTTGGCATGGAAGACCCCAGGCTGTAGGCCTCAATGTCATGGGGTGGGGGGAGCCCTATGACATCAAAAAGAAATAGTATATTTTTGAAGTCACGCTGCCTTCATAAAGACATTATTTCCGTTATGGTTCGGTCCTTAACGGAAATAATTTCTTTATGATGTCAGAGTGACTTCAAAAAGAAACAATTTCTTAACCCGATGACGTGTGTGTGTGTGTGTGTGTGAGTGTATTTTGAAAGGGTGCAAACAAATGTATGGGTGGCTGGGTGTGTGTGCGTTTGTGCGTGTACACTGAAAGGGTGCACACTTAGGGTGGCTGCCTGAGTGTGCCTGCATGGTGAAAGGGTGCACATTTAAATTTATGGGTGGGTGTCTGGGTGTGTGTGCCTGTATGGTGAAAGGGTGCACACTAGGTGTGCCAGTATGGTGAAATAGTTCACACTTGGCTGGGGAGGGTGTATGTGTGTGTGTGTGTGTACGTACGTGGGGAGGGGCAAACTTATTTGTGTGGGGACATCTAACATCTTTACGCATTTTAATGAGACTATTCTAGTGCAACTTCAATGTTACAAGCAGTTACCTCTCTCCTCCAAGTCTGAAAGCACTCACTTATGGACTGTTGTGAGAATGAGCCCTCTCTACCCTTCAAATCACTCCCCTGGCATGCAGGTACTACACCCACATCACGTTTTAAATTGCCTAAAAAATGTGGTATTTGAATGCAGGTACCAACAATGAAATGCTTTACGTTATTAATTGCTGGGCCCGTGCTAACAGCGAAACCCAGGTGCCTTTTAACATCTGTGCCCTGTTCTGTCCAGCAACTGCTCTGAAGATCAGCCAGGTTGAGTCAACATAGCCCAAAATTTCAAGGGGGGTGGGGGGAGTGCTGAAGCCCAGTAAACTCAATGGTGTTACGCCACTACTTGTGTTTAAAGCCTTGATTACTTATTGGTAATCTTCATTACTCCTAGCCCTATTCTTCCTCGTCCCTGTACTTGTGTATGAGGCAGTACGTGTGTATGAGGCACTCTGCCTCATACAGAAGTACTGGAATGAGGTAGAGGTGCATGGAGGTAATGCCTGACTCTGCTACATGTAATCTTCATTACTCCTAGTGCCACTCTTCCTCATCCCAGTACTTGCTTATGAGGCAAGGACCCTCATTCATAAGCTCTGGGACAAGGAAGAGGGACATGAAGGTAATTCTGGGCCAATGAGTTGATTTTGGAGGTTGGGGTAGGGGGTGGGAGGGAGAGGGTATGTGTGGGGGGCGGGATTGTGCGATAAATCATAATGGTTGTCCATGTCCAGGCTAATCAGGTGTGGTATTAGTAGCTAGAGTCATTTTGGTGCAGTAAGTCTAGTCATTCCTCAGTTTAGTATGACTTTTTTTTTACTGCGCATTTCTGATAAAGCAGTCCTGCTAAGTGTAATTACCTGGCTAGACTGGCATTTGGATAGTGCCAGTCTAGCAGTTTCTTGGATATTTTTCTGTTCATCTGTGATAAAAATGATATGATATAAGTCATTTATAATACTCCTGTACACAAGTGTTTCTAGGCGCGACAAAATAAGGGAAGGAAGACAGAAAGAGGACAAGACAAACAATCTTACTCATCCTTGTGTCATTCAGATGGTGAAAGTGCGAGAACGAGAAATGCAAGGGGAAAGGGTGGGAGGTGGAGTGCATGGAAGAGGGGAGGGGAAAACATGGCAGTGCGAGAACGAGAAATGCAAGGGGAAAGGGTGGGAGGTGGAGTGCATGGAAGAGGGGAGGGGAAAACATGGCAGAAATGTTCTGAGTAAATGCAGCGTGGCTCTGGGTAGTGCAAGGAGTACAAGGGACTGTAGGGTTACAGTTACAGCCCTCGAGTGCGTGGTAGTCCCAGAGGCAGTGCAAGGGTGACTGATCATGAAGAGCCTGGAATCAGTGAGACTCTGAGGGTAGCCAAGCAAACAGTCGGTTCAGCAGACAGGTAGATCAGCAGGGGAGGGAGAGAGAGAAAGCAGAGGAGAAGAGGAACGTTTTGAGCTGCTTTTGGAACTTCAGGTGGTCGGCTCAAGTTTGAGAGGGGCAGGGGGGCCATTCCAGAGGGAGGCACCAGCAGATGAGAGAGATCTACCCCCCACTCCCTACCCGGAGAAGCATCTAACCTTTAGAGAGTTGGAGGTAGCTGGGGGAAGGGCTCGAGAAGCAAGGTATTTTGGAAGAGAGCGTTGAATGTAGTGTGGGGCCCGACCCCAGAAAGCCTTGTGGACAATGCAAAGGGTCTTGAACTTGATCCTTGCAGCCTCTGGCAGCCAGTGGAGAGATTTCAGGGCTGGAGAGATATGATCCCTGGGCTTGAGGCCAAGGATAAATCTTGCAGTCCTGTTATGGATTAGTTGCAGAGGGCGGAAAGTAGAGGCAGATTGATAAAGAGGTTGTTGCAGTAGTCCATCCTAGAGAGAAACAGGGCTCTGGAGACAGTGAGCTTCTGGGGGAATGTGAGAAAGGGAAAAGTCCCTTTGAGGAGGAGTAGCTGGTAGTGGGACTTCTCGGCGACATCCAAGATGTGAGGAGAGAAAGAGAGTGGAGTTGAAGATGACACCAAGGTTGTTTGCCTTGCAGGAAGGCAATGGAAGATGGCCCAAGGTTGGTGGTCAGAGTGAGAGCGGGAAAGCACGGGCAGGGGTCCCAGTGAGAAGGATCTCTGCCTTACTGGCAATAAGGCAGCGATTGTTGGAGGTGCACCAATCCTGAATCGCGGATAGACAGTCAGGAATGAGCGAGGGAGGAGAGGAGCCCAAAGGAAAGCTGTGTGTCATCAACACTGGAATTTAGAGGAGAAAATAGAAATTGGGTGGCCAAAGGGGCCAAGTAGAGGTTGAAAAACCAGGGTGAGAGGATCGAGCGCTGGGGAACGCCACAGGTAGAGAGGGAGGTGGTGGAGAGAAAGGGACCAATTTGGACCTGGGAGGGGCAGTCCAAGGGGAAGGAGGTCAACCACTCCAGAGCCTGATCCATGATGCCCAGGTTCTCACGTGGTCAATTGATCAGGATGGCGTGGTTGACTGTGTCAAAAGTAGAGGAAAGATCAAGGAGGATTAGGACAGAAAGAATGCTGGAATCAAGGTTAGAGAGCAGATCTGCACGTGTGTTCAGCAATGCAGTCTCCATGCCTCTGACAGCTCTTAAACCAGAGTGATGGTCATGGAGACAACCAACAGATTCAGTGTGAAGACTAAGCTGGAAGTTGGCCAGCTTTTCCAAGAGTTTTCCCAGGAGAGGGCTGATGCAGATTGGGTGATAGTTTGCCAGGCAGGTAGGATCGGCAGACGGCTTCTTAAGGAGTGGGTGCACAAGGGAGTGCTTAAGGGGATAGGGGGACGTTCCAGTAGTGAAAGAGCGATTGCAGAAATCAGCCAAGGCTGGAGCAAGGGTGTCAATATGGTCCTTGATTGTTCTGGAGGAGCAGGGGAGCACCTGTTTGGACGACACTTTCATAGATGGGACTTGCCTAGAAACCTTGTCAGGTGTTGTCAGAGAGAAAGAGAAGAAAGGACAAGGAAAGGTAGAGAAGGCCAAAGGGGGGCCGAGAGGGGAAGAGGGAGAGGAGATAGAAGACAGGATGTCCTGAGTTTTGGCCAGAGCCATATTAACGGTGCTGGTGCTTCCGTGTTCCCCATTCCCATAGAGTCCTATGTGACTTTATGGGAATGGGGATTTACAGAATTACCGACACCCGACTTCCCGGCCGCTGGGGTTGTAATACCCCGGTGTTACCGGGAAGTCAGGCGGCAGTAATTGTTTTTGGGTCTGGCGGCACCCCACCGGTATCACCCGCAGGGTTACCGCCAGACCCGTAATGAGGCCCATTTAGATCTTTATCCTAATACAGTGTGCGGCACACCCCTTAAGCAGCACGTTTTTGCGTATTGTGCAATCGTGATAATCTAAGCCCACCCAGAGTGTTGCACGACCCGTGATTTGTTGCCGTGTTGGGGGGGGGGGGCTCAACATGGCTCGCAGGGGGGCCTCCACATTTTGTGGTACGCCACTGTAGTAGGCTACACGTTGTATTCAAGGTTCAGCCACAAGATCCAGAGGTTCGGTTTGGGCCCTTCCTTAATGTGGTTTCAATCTACTGCCTAAATGAGGCCCAGGACCAGTACTGGGAGTCAGTTAAGTGCAAAATCCAAACCTTTGCTGAAGGCTCGATAATAGGAGGGGATTTCAACATGGTCATGAACCCCAAAAATGACAAAAAGAATAGGCCCCTGTAATATAATTCAAGCACAACAGAGGTCTTCTGCGTGCTTCCAGAGTCAACAGGGAATTGGGAGTGTCAGACACCCAAACAAGGGAACAGGGTCGAAACCCGCTTTTTACATATTACTCAAAGGTCCATGACACTTTCTCAAGGATAGATTATATCCTTGTAGAATCCCCCCTAATAGAGCGTGTGAGTGAGGCCGCTGTGGAGGTAATTCCAAGGTCCGATCATGACCTAGTGAGAGTTCAAATTGGGGTGCCCCAGTGGGTGCAGCATAACACTTTGTGGTCGTGCAAAGACCATCTGCTGGGGGACAAAGAGCTAGCCCAATCACTCAAAATCAATGATGATTGGGACTGCAGGGGTATGGTAGGCATTTAAGGCCACGACTAGGGGCGTCCTAATAGGGATGGGGGCAAGGACAAAGCGGGAAAGGGCACACGAGGAGAGGTACCTCAGGGGGAAAATTGAGTTCATACAGCCTGGGGGGAAACTGAAAATACAAATGTTCCCATGGCAATAGGCACAACTGCAGGAATATAAAACCAAGAGTAAGGCCCTCATGGTCTGCAAACAGCAAAAACTCTCATTTTAAAAACAGAAATACATGGAAAAAGGTGATCAGGCCGATAAAATACTGGCATGGAGGCTGAGAGAGCAGATAAGGAGTAGGAGGGTGGACGCGATTCGCTCAAGGGTGGGAAACTGCTTGAGGACCCACAAATAGCTGAGGAGTTTCAATCTTTTTATGAAACATTTTACACCCAGAATACAAAGGGGACGGGTCAGAGATTGACTGGTTTCTGGACTCCCTGCTGATCCCACGTTTCCCAGCGAATCAGGCTGAGCCCATGGGAGACCCCATTACAGCCCAGGAAGGAAGGACACAATTAGTGGTATGAAGGGTGGCACCAGCCCGGGGAAGGATGGATTCACGCTGTACTTCTACAAAAAGATTCCATTCTACCCTGGCGCCATTCATGTCCAAACTGTTTAACAGCACACTGGAGACGGGGACCCTCGCTCACTCTATGTTGGCAGCACTGATAGTAGTGGTCCCAAAAGAAAGGAAAGACCCAGTCCAGTGCCAATCCTATGGGCCCATCTCCCTGCTGAATACAGACGTCAGAATAATGGCAAAGTTGCTAGCCAACAGACACGCTCATCAGATGACCTCACATGGGTCAGGTGGGATTCATCCCGGGGCGCCAAGGGGTAGATAAAATAAGGAAATCCATTAACCTATTGCACGAGGTGAGAGGTAGGGGACTGGAAGCACAGCTGATAACGATAGACTCAGAAAACGTCTTTGACCGGGTCGAGTGGCAGTACATGGGTAAAGTCCTGCAGAAGATGGGGTTTGGTATGAACTTTAGTCAGTGGATATCAACACTATACAATGGCCTGTGATAGAGAATATGGAAATGGAACACTCAGTACTCAGCTTGGCTTGAACTTTCTTTATTAAACTATGTGTCGTAACTTAATAACCAGCTGCTCAACAGATCTTTGGCTCTCTTTGACTTCGCAGCTTATCCGCCAGTCTCTCTCTACCTTGGGTTTTGCCGGAGACTGGGATGCTTGATGTGGAAGAAGTGCTCTTTAGGCCTTTGTCTTTGCCCTTCGTATTCTTTCAAGCCTAGTATAGCCGAAATAATGTCTTTTCCTCTCTTGTATACTTTCCCCACCTTTCGGGGTCTTGTGTGGCAGAAGAGTTGGCACCTGAGGGGTTAATGACGGTTGCCGTCCAGATCTCCTGTTATTAATGTTTTCCACCATATACAGCAAAACATGAAGTTATTCGTAATGTTCTCATAATGCTTCTCACTTGCCCCCTCTGAACTTCCCCTTCTTGCACATAAGCTTCCCCTTCTTGCACATAAGCTTTCCATTGAGTGCTTCACTCAGAAAAAAGATTCTTCTCACCCTTTGGGTTGCTCCCAGGCCCCAGCGGCAGCTTCCAAGGAGCATCGGGCCCCTCCTCTCATCACCTGTAGTAGCTGGCCCTCTGCGGTTCCTTTCACTCGTCGCTCTGAGCCTGGATCGGCTCCACACTGGCACACCTCGGCGGTCTGACTCTTCGGATGCCGTCTCTGTAGGCCCCACCCCCGCAACGGTGGTGGCTGGTTCTGAGCTCCACAGCTCCTCTCAACTGTTTTCACAGCTCTGACGGCCTGCGCTGCGTCGGTTTCCTCGCCGGTAGGAGGGAGGGCCGGACACAGTTTCGTCAGACCTTCCAGCTGATCTGACAGCCTTCGCCTGCTGGAGTCGTGTTGTTCGTTTCACGACAGCTGTCCGGCGGGGTTTCTCATCAGTCGCTTGGCCCTCTGAACGGCTTCCTGGCCTTTCTGCACTGGGCTTCTCAGTTCATCTTCTCATCTCAACTCGAACAACGTTAACTATAACTTCACGAGATGCTCAACAGGAGCGGACCTCGGCTTGACTCTTGGGCAACCTTTTATTAATAATTCCACTCATAAACTGCCTCCTCTTCAGAGGGAACCCTTTCCTCCTCCGTCTTCTCCAAAGTCTAAAACACAAAACAAAACATAAAAAGTCCAGTATTAAAGAAAAGCACCTTCATTGAACTTCTCGCCATCTCTCATTGGTCCACCCTCATATCTTGGAGAGAAGACCCTCCCTTCACTCCCTCTATGACATTACTCCATCAGCTCACTTGAGGGATTTAATTATTTAATTTGCTTTTAATTATTTCTCTGAACTAGCTTATCTTACTCTACTTCATCACACATCCTCCTCCTTAAGCCCTTACGCTCGGGAAGGGCATGTATTCGAGACAGAAAATCAGCCTGTGCCATTTTGCTCCCCGGTTGATGAACAGTTTGGAACGAATACGGTTGTAATGACAGAAACCATCTCAACACTCGGGGATTTGTCTCATTGTCCCGGGACAACCATACCAATGGAGCATGATCAGTGACCAACGTAAACTTCCTCCCCAACAGATAGTATCTCAGAGACTCAATAGCCCACTTTACGGCCAAGCACTCCTTCTCAATCGTGGCATATCTCATCTCGTGGGGCAACAACTTCCTAGAAATAAATAGAATGGGCCTCTCCTCCTCTCCCTTGCTCTGGAAGAGTACAGCCCAAGTCCTGACCCAGAAGCGTCTGTGTGTAGATAGAAAGGCATTTTAAAGTCAGGGCAGTGAAGAACGGCCTTGTCCGATAGCGCGCTCTTGAGGGTGATAAATGCCGCCTCTGTTTGAACATTTTTTCATTCAGACTTAGCTGGAGCATCTGACTTCAAAAGATTTGTCAGAGGCGTTGCTATAGTCAAAAAATGTGGTATAAACCGTTGATAGTATCCCACGAAACCAAGGAAGGCCCTAACTTGCCTGGTAGTTGCTGGAAACTGTAATTGACGTATGGCCTCCATTTTCCATTTTCTCCTGCTGCGGCCTGATGGTTCCCTGGCCAACAAAATATCCCAGATACTTGGTATATGAATTTACCAGGTTTGTTTTTTTAGGGTTTATGTGTAACCCTGCCTTCTCCAAGGTTTGAAAAACTGCAGCTAGATGTTTCACATGATCCGACCAAATTTGGCTGTACACCACAATGTTGTCCAAATATGCACCTACATAGCTTTAATGGCCTTTTATTAAGTAGTTCATCAACCTCTGGAAAGTGGCCCGAGCACCATGGAGACAAAAGGGAAGGACAGTAAATTGGTACAAGCCACCTGGAGAAGCAAAAGCAGTTTTTTCTTTATCTGGAGAAAACAGTGGTATTTGCCAATAACCTTTTGTTAAGTCAATTGTTGACAAGACCTTTGCCTTACCAAGTTTCTCCAGTAGGTCGTCAATCCTAGGCATGGGATACGCATCAAATTTGGATACCTCGTTTAGCTTTCTGAAATCCATGCAAAAGCGAATGCTCCCGTCTGTTTCGGAACCAACACCAAAAGGGGAACAACCAGTCACTATGCGATGGTTCTATTACACCCAAGCGCAGCATATCCTGTATTTCTTTCTCTACATCTGTTCATCTGGCTTCAGGAATTCTGTACGGACGGATTCTCACCTTCGCCCAAGGCTCGGTCTGAATGTGGTGACACGTCAGCGAAGTCTTCCCTGGTATCGAAGAAAAGATATCCGTATATCGTTCCAGCAACCTAGAAATTTCTGCCTCCTGAGCAGGATCTAATTTTGGGTTAATGTTCCGAGCTTCCTTCCCTACTGGTGCCTTCGTCGTCGGTAGGTATTCTGCCGAGCCTTCTTCGACATTAACCATAGCCACCGTCACTTCAGGTTCAGTCCACTTCTACAGCAGATTAACATGATAAGTCTGAAGAGGGATTTTACTCTGGGGTTGACGAACCCTATAGGTTACTGGACCCAATACTTCCTCGATTGTATAAGGACCTTTCCAAGACGCCAGCATTTTATTTTCAGATGTAGGAAGAAGCACAAGGACCCTATCTCCTACTTGGAAACTTCGTACTTGTGACTCTGGTTGTAGTATTGCTCTTGTTTTCCTACAGCTTGTTGGAGGTGTAGTTGTTCCACTGACTGAAGTTTTTCCACTCTTGACTTTAATTGAGAAGTGTATTCGGACAAGGTAATCTCCGGATTTGGCTGCTCTTCCCAACTCTCTTTTAAAATGTCAAAGTTCTCACTGGTCTTCCGAATAACAGTTCAAATGGGGCAAATCCTGTAGAGGACTGTGGAGTATTCCTCAGAATTATTAGAATCCATGGTAACACCCTATCCCAATTTCGCTCTCTTGGTTGGATGGTTTTCCTTAGCATCTGTTTAATCGTCTGGATGTATCTCTCAACCAGACCATCCGTTTGGGGATGATAAACTGCAGTCTTAAGGTGGGTGATGTGTAAAGTTTTGCATACTTGTTTTAACACAGCTGACATGAAATTGGTTCCTCTGTTCGTAACTGTCTCCTTGGGTATGCCCACTCTTGAGATGAAAGGAACTAAGACATCACATATTTGCTGGATGGTCATGGAACGCAAGGGAAAAGCTTCGGGGTACCTGGTTGCGTAATCCACAATCACCAGGAAATACTGGTGTCCTCTACTCGAGGCATCCAATGGTCCCACGATATCCATCCCAATTTGTTGGAAAGGTTCAAATATTAATGGCATAGTTTGGAGAGGTGCCTGGGGCACACCTGTTCGATTTCTTTTTTTGGCACTCGACACATTGCTGACAAAAACGGGCTATTTGGCCATATACACCCGGCCAATAGAACCTTGCGAGGATCTTTTGCTTGTTTTTTTCAACGCCGAGATGACCCTCGCCCACCTGAAGATGGGCTACTTCAAGTACGGGGCAGTAATACTTGCTAGGTACCAACAACTGGTGGACTGTTTCTTTGTCAGGATCAACAGATAATATTAAACTTTGTCTTTAATAAAGTGGGGTGTTTTCCCCCTTCGAGTCCTCTGCGGCTGCATCTCTTGCATGTTTCAAAAGTGGGTCGAGTTCCTGAGCCATGCAGAAGCTATCCCCTCCTTTGTCTAACTTCCAGTCTACAGCCATAAGATACATATTCTGTTCAAGCCAGGAGTGTTTTTCGAGTCTTTTCGCATTCTTACTTTTCTTCAGCTTACTGGGTTGGCACATGACTTCTTCATTACAAAAAGGAGCTTCCTTCATCCAGTGATCTTCCACCTTCTGGATGAGCCGAGGAAGATCAGGTATATCAGAGCCAATTAATAGGGTTTCAGGTAGCGCTGGCATTACTGCCGCTCGTATTTTCATTTGTTCCCCAGCCACTTTTATCCTTATATCCTTGAGGGGGTATACTTTAACGTCACCATGCACACAGCGGATGGGAATGCTCTCATTCAACTTCTCCACACCACTTACCAGGTCTAAGTTTGCAAGCTCCCTGAATCCAGCATCGCTCTAGTAGGCCGACCCTCCACCTCAGCTTCACAGATATATGGATATGTGGCCTTATGACTTGGAGAAGTACCACTCTAGTTGACTTCTTTGACTGGTTCAAAATTCCCCACATCCATTGGTTCTGACTTAGTCTTTCTTGGACACAATCTTGCTAGGTGGCCCCACTCCCCGCACTCAAAACATTGAGGGCCCCGGGCACTGAGGCTAGGTGGTTGGGTAACCTGTGAGGTCCCTGCTCCCTCACTGTTAAGGCGAAACCTAGCTCCTTCCCACTCCGGTCTCCGGATCATTGAGTTTGGCAAGTGTGAAGAAGACATCGGCCGATTTCCTACCCCTGCGGGACTTCCTCCAGTCTTGGGAATGGAGGGGTAAAACATCAGCTTCGCCTGTACGGCCTTCTGATACGCAGAGGCGATATTGACTGCCTCGACCAGGGTGGGTCTGCCTGACCCACCTATGCATTGGTAAAGGCAATGCGTCCACAAATTGCTCCAAAATTACTTTCTCAGCCATCTCGTGAGTAGTTGCGGAGCTGGTCTGTAGCCACTTCTCCCCTAACTCCTTTATTCGGTAGAAAAGCTGCCGGGGAGTTTCTTCTGTCAGAAGCTCGGTATCTCTGAACTTGATCCTATAAGCTTCTTCATTGTGGCCAAGATGTTCCAGTACCACCCGCTTCATGTCCTGATAGCTGGTGTCTCCCGCCGGGTTAGCTGCCTTGTAGGCGCTCTGCATCTCCCCGGTCATGAGGGGTGCGATGTAGTAGCACCACCTCTCAGCTGGCCATTGGACGTTCCTAGCAACCCTTTCGAAGTTGACAAAGAAGTGAGCGGGATCTTCGCCGCTGGAAAACATCTGAAGAACCGATGTTGGCACCGGGGTGTGATTTCTCATGTTGGTTGCTTCCCACAGTTGGGCCTGCTGAAGTTGCAGCGCCTGCTGAAAGGCTTGTCTGTCAGCTTATGCCTGCTGACTTTGAAGCTGAAGGGCTTGCTGTAACAACTGTTGTCCCTCATTCAGTGTTTTTATCAACTCCTCCATCGTGTTTCGCTCTATCCCACCCCTGCCACCAAATGTGATAGAGCAGATGGAAATAGAACACTGAGTACTCACCTTGGCTTGAACTTTCTTTATTAAACTATGTTTTGTAACTTAATAACCAGCTGCTCAACAGATCTTTGGCTCTCTTTGACTTCGCAGCTTATCCGCCAGTCTTTCTCTACCCTGGGGTTGGCTGGAGACTGGGATGCTTGATGCGGAAGAAGTGCTCTTTAGGCCTTTGTCTTTGCCCTTCGTATTCTTTCACGCCTAGTTTAGCCGAAATAATGTCTTTTCCTCTCTCTTATACTTTCCCCCCCTTTCGGGGTCTTGTGTGGCAGAAGAGTTGGCACCTGAGGGGTTAATGACGGTTGCCGTCCAGATCCCCTGTTATTAATGTTTTCCGCCGTATACAGCAAAACATGAAGTTATCCGTAATGTTCTCGTAATACTTCTCACTTGCCCCCTCTCAACTTCCGCTTCTTGCACATAAGCTTTCCATTGAGTGCTTCACTCAGAGAAAAGAATCTTCTCACCCTTTGGGTTGCTCCCAGGCCCCAGCGGCAGCTTCCGAGGAGCATCAGCCCCTCCTCTCATCACCTGTAGTAGCTGGCCCTCGGCGGTTCCTTTCACTCGTCGCTCTGAGCCTGGATCGGCTCCACACTGGCACACCTCGACGTTGGACGCCGTCTCTGTAGGCCCCACCCCTGACAGCCTTCGCCTGCTGGAGTCGTGTTCTTCGTTTCACAACAGCTGTCCGGCGGGGTTTCTCATCAGTCGCTTGGCCCTCTGAACGGCTTCCTGGCCTGTCTGCACTGGGCTTCTCAGTTCATCTTCTCATCACAACTCGAACAACGTTAACTATAACTTCACAAGATGCTCAACAGGAGCGGACCTCAGCTTGACTCTTGGGCAACCTTTTATTAATAAGCCCACTCATAAACTGCCTCCTCTTCAGAGGGAACCCTATCCTCCTCCGTCTTCTCAAAAGTCTAAAACACAAAACAAAACATAAAAAGTCCAGTATTAAAGAAATGTACCGTCATTGAACTTCTCTCATTGGTCCACTCATGTCTTGAAGAGAGAAGGCCCTCCCTTCAAGTCCCTCTATGGCATCACTCCATCAGCTCACTTGAGAGATTTAATTATTTAATTTGCTTTTGATGATTTAATTGGCTCTGAACTAGCTTATCTTCCTCTGCTTCATCACACGCTCCACAGCAAAAGTGGCTGTTAACGGCTCTGTCTCGTCCCTCCTTTACATCTCTAGAGGAACAAGGCAGGGCTGCCCCCATCTCCCCTTTGCTGTATGCCCTGGCCATGGAGCCCCTGGCGATCGACATTCGGGCAAACCGTGGGATTACAGGAATTCAGTGCGGTGAGGTAGATTTAAACTCTCCTTATTTGCTGACAATATTCTTTGCTACCTAAGGAACCTATTGCAATCTCTCCCCAAACTCTTATGCCAGATACGGGACTTTGGTAGGTTCTCAGGCCTAAAAATTAACCTCCCAAGTCCAGTGTGATGTCTATAGGAGCAGACAAATCAGTGACCACAGGCAGTAAAACAATCTGTGGAATGAGAGTTGAGGACTCCTCTTCCCCATACCTGGGTGTTCACCTTCCCAGCGACCTGTCAAAATTAGAGATGAACTATACCCCCATCTTGGAAAAAATACGATTAGATCTTCTTCGTTGGGCACCCCTCACCCACTCTTGGTTCGGGCGGATGGTGTCAGTGAAAATGAATACTCTCACCCGCCTTCTATACTTATTCGCCTCCCTCCCCTCACCACTGCCAGAAACCTTTTTTGTGAAATTACAAGCCATGGTGAACCAGTTTATATGGAAAGGGAAAAGGCCTAGAATCAAATATGCCATGTTGACTCTCCCCAGAGACTTTGGGGGCTTTGGCCTACCAGGCTTCAGGTTATATCATAAGGCGGCGCATCTCTCAGTTATGTTGCAGCACCTGAGATACGACATTGGGACCTACTTGTCATACATAGAAGACACACATACCCAGCCGAGGAAAGTTAGGGACCTCTTGTGGGCCTGCCCCACATCAGGTCCCATCCGACTTTATTAGTGCTTTGGGGAATATGGAAGCATAACAAAACAAACTTTCTTCTCTCCTCATGGCCCTCACTCTTGAGCTCGTTGTGGGGGGGCCCGCTTGACCTGGGAAACAAGGGCTTTCGGAATACACAGCAGTGGTCAGATGGGGGGGTTGGAGAGGGTAGCCCAACTGTTTAGGCAGAACAACTTTATTGATTACGAGACCCTAGTAGAAGCCCTGGGAAGGAACAACGAACATTTCCTTGAATACCTGTACCTAAAGGGTATCTTGAACGACCAAGTGGCACTTACACCTCTCATACACTTACCCCTTTTGAGAAAATCCTCTGTGAATCTACAACAAGCAAGGGTATTCTCTCTAAGATTTACAGGGTTCTGGTCACGGCTGAGCTGGAGAAGAGGCAGAACTTCAAGCAATGCTGGGAGACCAGGGAGGGGGAGGAAATAACGAATGATAAATGGGGGATATTTTACAAGTTAATGTTTGCTGTGAACCTGTACACGTCAGCCATGGAACACAACTTCAAGATCCTGCACTCCTGGTATCTGTCCCCCGCAAGACTATCCAAAATGTTCAAGGGATCCTCCCCACTCTGCCCAAGGGAGTGCGGACAGCGGGGAACGTGGGATCACATGTGGTGGGAGTGTCCAAATTTGCAGGTATATTGGTCTGAAGTCTTTAGTTGGATCAAGGATCTGGTCAGCTTGGCTCCACCCCAGTGCCCCCTCCAGGTTTTGTTAGGTAACTCCCCCAAACCCCCGCTGACTCTGAAACCTCTAGGTTCCCAAAAATCATGAAAGCAATGCTGAGAGCTGGAAGATTAGCCCTAGCACAGAAATGGAAAGACAGAACCACTACAACTACGAAGGAACTGTTAATTAAAATGTGGAACATTTTTACGTACTATAAGTTGACTGCCATAATTAATGATAAGCCGAGTTGTATGACCGAATTCAAGGCCCCTCTGGCCTCTTGTGTTGGTGGGGACAGATGATGTGTATAGAAAAGAGATCCAGACCCTACAGCGCCATAAAAAGCGGATTCTTTGGTCTTGATTATTAGCTCTAATGTCCCTATGGACGGACAGTTATGGTAGCACTGTGAAGGGGAGAGTAATTGGTGGGGATAAAATTGAATGTTTACTTTGTTACGGTTGGTTGAAAATATCTGTATTCCTTATTGAAAAAAGTAATAAAAACCAAGTTAAATCTCCTATTCCTCATAGGCTGAGTGATGTCTTTGAAGACCCACCTCTCTCTGAATTCAGAAGGCTCGCAAATATGGAGGATGACTTTGCTGAAAAAGAAGTGGTACTAATCAATCGGACAGATATACAGCCAATAATACAACATGAGATAATTACTGTATCTCCATCGAAATGTAATGACCCGAAAGAAACATAAAAAGAAAAAAAAGCCTGCTAATGCCGATATTTCCTTAAATAACATCAAACCTGCAAGGAAAAATAAAAATAAAAACTGCATAAAAATAAAAAATTCTGTTAAATTAAGCTTCATTTGAGCCATATTATTACAAACTACTGAATCAGGAGGGCTTTGCCACAACGCAAAAAAAAGAACCCACCTGTTCCAAATCAGATTACCTCTGTAAAGAATGGTTCTGATACCTCAAGACTCAAGACCACCCCCCAGATAGTATCAGTAAATACCACAGTCCAGACTGTTGAATGGTCTACTAAGGCCTCCCAAACCTTACATCCCCCAGCATCCTTGACCTACGAACCAATATTGTACAAATGTAAAAAATGCTAACAATCAAAGCCAAACTTGGGAGTGAGCGAAAAAAATCTCCAATCATGTGACCACAAATTCACAATTTGGTGTCAATGTATCACTGGAAACACAATCTTCAGATGTTTCTGACGTCCAAATAAATAAAAACAACCAACCTGATCCTACATAGTGCAGCGAACATAAAGATGCTCTTGTTCCCAAAACTACTCCTATGTCAATAATTACCAATTCAACATTTGCAAATTTCCAGAATACTCATCCATCAACAACATCTTGCAATACTATCACAGGAGTTTCCTAATTGTTTACCCAATACATTTCAAAACAGTACCATTACAGAGGATAAACCTCATCCTAAGGAGACCGTCTCAACTGACCTTAAAACGGATGCTCCCCCCCGCCCATTTGCAGTGCCTAGAATCTGGCTGCATCAGTTTAAAAGAGGGAAAGGCTTTAAATCGCTTAATAGAGGGGCAATATTGACAATCCTTAAAAAGATCCCGATCTCCACTTAGTCTCTTCAAATGACATCAAATTTGCTCGTTTTTCCAATCAAAATTGTTCATATATCGCTGAATAAGGTCTGAAAACCAGACCGCCCAAGCAATGCTCCTCGCAAAGACTGATCTAATCAACTTGTGTGTTGATAGCTCTACCCATGAGATTAAAAATCAAGAAAACACTACAATTTGTGATGAGAAAAGAGACCATGACAATCGTCTGACTTCTAGAGCCTCAACATTAACATTGGCTCCTACCAAGAATGTGGCAATCATGGAAAGAAGGTTTCCCTCAATTGCTGTAACATCCACAATATGTGAACATTTGCCAGAGATCATCAGACAAATCTGTGACAAAATGAAGTGAGACGAGCCGACTCCCCAGCAAAATATGATTTGAAATGTTTGTTCCGGATCTTTTAAAATTAAATCTATGAAAGAAGAAATGTTTAGGAACTATGATTTAATCATGTTCCAAGAAACTTGGTTATTAGATTGTTTGAAGTTAGATGGTTTCTTAACCTTAGGTCAACTAGCAATCAGAGGAGAACATGGCCGACCGGCAGGCAGTCTTTGGATCTCAGCATGTGCATCTAGGGCGGCATCCCTTGAATTAATATCAAACGCAACTCAGGGCTTGCTGGCCGCTCTCATTACTCCTATTGCTTCTAATCATCGCCATCCAATAATCGTGATCAATATTTACTGGAATCCTGCCTCTTCTAATCTAAATTATTTTATAGATTGATTATCAGACCTACTAACAGTAACTACAACATACAGTGTACCCCGCTATTGATTGAATGCTCCTCTTCCTTGGTTAAACAAGCAACTGCAAACTGCGAAAAATGGACAAGCTTCCTGCAAAGTTGGAACCTGAAAATGCTCAATGGGAATGTTAAAGGGATATCCCTGCAACTTCCACTTGGTCCCGATGCTCCTCTACATCTATTCTAGACTATGTTTATCTTTCTGATGATCTATTTATATGCTATAAATCTTTCCAGGTATTACCACAGGGTCTAAGTGATCATAACAGACTCAGGTGTTTCTCCATTTGCTGCTGCGTCTCAAACTTAGGGGTTTCTCCCACTACTCAAGTTCTCAAATCTAGGTGGCTCTCGGTTTGCAAGAACAGGCAATCACCTTGGGAGACCTAGGAAAGTGATATTGAAGATAAACTCTGTCTGAGTTTGAGGTATGTATAAATCGCACCACGTCTGTAGACCCATGCCGCAGGCACGGCTCCCCATCCATGCA
Organism: Ambystoma mexicanum; assembly: GCF_040938575.1. Classification (NCBI taxonomy): domain Eukaryota; kingdom Metazoa; phylum Chordata; class Amphibia; order Caudata; family Ambystomatidae; genus Ambystoma; species Ambystoma mexicanum. The sequence continues at coordinate 1,097,005,720 of NC_090924.1, forward strand.
GTCTAGAATGGAGCTATGGCTATGACAAATCCAGTCTATAGGCTCTAATAACTGTCTGCATTGAAACCCATGACATGCCTCAACACCTCTGCCGTTAGTATGCAGCAACAACCTATGAGAAATTTTGGTCTAGCTGGGCACCCATCGAGTCTCCTGCACTAGCAATCTGCCTCAGCCCCGACTGCACCCACCCACGTGCCTGACATCTGGGTTGTTTACTGGAGCCTAGCCAGCCCTCCTGAATCCTAATCCTGACAGAATGCACACACACATCTTAAAACTAAACTCTTGGAATTTGCAAATGGGGAAATGGTACTTTATAAATTATTGCAATACAATTTATCACCAAAAGAAAAACCAAGCCGGATTCTATAGTTTTTTTGCCATTTAAAGTTTATTGAATCATATACAACAATGTACCAAATACAATTACTTTATATCACGCACACTTCAGAGTCTAAGGTCTATGGCTTTTCTCTTATTAATGAGTCCTCAACCTTCTTTAGCATTCCGCTGGTACAGTACGGTTCCATAGCCAACAAACTTTCAAATAGTATAACAAAATCACATCTAAAATCAAACTCTGAAGGAAACTAAAATAAATAAATGAAGTACATCCATGGTCATCTGTCTTGGGTGCAACATAGTTCGTAGAGCATACAGGGGTTAAGGTACAACAACTTAACTCAGATATTACTATAGTGAAAAAGAGGATATCTCGTGCGGCTTATGGTGAATGTTGGGGTTGTCAGGATCATTCACAAACATTATCAGTGGGGCTCAATCCGATTGAAATTGTGTCATTTCTCCCTGCATTGCCCCATCAATTTTAGACATAGCAGCCACATACCATACTCGGACCCACCATTCTTTTATACCAGGCATAATTTGAGATTTTCAGTGTTTTGCAATTACAAGACGTGCCGCTACCAGAAAAAAGGTATCTAGAGCTTCTGGCATTCAACTTATAATGTCCCTGAGCGTCCTCATTCCCCACAAGCAAAACCAAAGGGTCAATTTCTAGCACAAACCCACATATTTCACCTATCTTGGGGACCACTGCCTGCCAAAATAACCAGACTTGCAGGCATTCCCACCACATATGAAAAAAGGATACTGAATGCGCAACACACCAACAACAAGCGGAAAGTGCTGGAATCATCTTGTGCAACCGTTCAGCGGTAAATTATCAGCGGCAAAATAGCTTAAAGCTATTTTCCCTAAATTGGACAGCCTGGGAGGTCTTGTTAGCTCTTGTCCAAATGTTGGATCAGGTGAGATAGTCTATAGGCCTACCTACATCTTCCTCCCATCTGGTTATATAAATACGTGGCAACTTAAATCTAGACCCATTCAACACTGTGTAGAGAGCTGTAAGTTTGGCCGGCCCTAGGGGGGGTTACCTATAAACAAATCCTCGAAGCTAGTTGGTTCACGTGTTCCCTGGGGTGCCACTTGTGGTCTTGTCATCCAGTGGTGTAGCAGGCCTGCTTGCACTCTTCAAACGTGAGGGGACTATTGTCTCTACATGTCTGACCCAATGTGTATAAGCCCCTGTGTTTCCAACAAATAAACTGAGTCCTGTCCATCCCTCGGGGGGAACTCTTCATTATACCAATAGATCTGTCAAAGGTGAGGGGAACGTGGTTGTGGTAGATCTATGCACCGCTTTATCCCAGTATTCTAATGTGGCTTGTGGAAAACCTGAAGATGCCTCACTTACTAGTCCCCTGGGATCTGTCAGCCAGGTGGCCAGGACACAGCCATCGCTATTGGATCCCTTTCCTGGCGGTGGATCAGTGGGGGAGGATCACCTGGATGGGGCGGGGGGGTCTTCGGGTAGTGGAGGGGGGACACCGATGGGTGAGACACGGTACTCCATTCCTTGTAACACCTTTCCCCATTCTACCCTGTAGGATATTTAGAAGCTCTACCCCCCCTTTTCCGACACAAACACTTTCTAACACCGTAACAGAGAATGGACTGGGAAGCCCCGCTTTCTGAGAAGATTGTGAATATTATGGAATAAGGCGATTGTGAACCCGACAGAGGGATGCCGAAAGAAAGCTACGAAAAGGGAACCCACGCTTTCGGATGAGATGAAGCAAATCATGAACTGTGTTAGAAGCTCATGGACTGTTAATGATGGCTATATGAACCCGACTGAGGAATGCCAAAAGGGATGGCTAATGAGAGTGAATACCCCATTATGATAAGGTAAAGTGAACTGTGTATTTGGCAAATGTGAACCCGACCGAGGGATGCCTGCGAGCTGGGGTGAAGAGTAATACCTGTGAACATTGTGTCGACAAGAGTGAATCCGTCTGAGGGTTGTCCACAGTGAGAAGTTGTTTACAAAAAGACATTAAGACTCTTGAATATTACAAGTCTGTATTTTGAAAGGCCGCAGTGAACCCGACAGAGGGAGGCCCAAGGTGCAAGAAGGATCCGAGCCCAGCAGAGGGAGATCCAAGGGGCGAAGAAGCAATCGGCCAAGGTACAAGATTACTGAAGGAACTATTGTTTGTTGTTTTGATACATCAGGCCTTCTAAGGCAAGAGACTTTGCAGAGAAGAGACTTAGCCTCTGAATGTTCTGGTCTCGTTGAACTGGAACTGTGAGCCTCTTGATGGAGAGGTCCAGGAGTGTGCTGTGCTCAAAAGTCCCGCCTTGTCCCGTGCTAAAAATGTGGAGAAGGGAGACCCAGCCATACCACCCTGACTTATTTTGTGAACACTTGTTTCTTTTCTGGTGAACATCACCCCACACTATTTTTTTTTCTTGGAAATTTTATTTTAAATCAAGGCAGGTTGACAAGCATACATCATAAATAGTAGCAAAGACATGGTAACCCCTAACCCCCTCCCCTCATACCCCTCCCTCCTCCCTCCACTCCCCTGCCAGGCCTCCCCTCTCCGTGCTCTCCTCTCTGCGGTCCCACAGTTTATATGTCCCCTTCGGGTTCCTCCCGGGCTCCCAGGGTCCATCGGGCATCGATAGGCTTATAAGTCAGGGCGGGAAATCGCTGGTCATATTCCAGTACCGGGCCCCAAATGTTCTGGAACCGGTGAAGGACCCTGGCCTTTGCCGCCGTCACCACCCCACACTATTTTTGTAACTTAGTAGTAAGGATTGGCAATATGTTTTTTTTAGTATAGGCCATTTTTATTTGAGAAGACACCACTAGGACTGCCTTATTATTATGTGATGGTCATATCTTGCTCCCATCTTAGATTTAGGTTTACATTAGGCGTTTATCTCACCCATTACACAGTTCAATAACGACCCTTGAACTGTGATTTCTTGTGTCTGTCTTTACTGTTGCCACCATGGGTCCCTTACAGGCCCTAGAAGTTGGGAGTCCCTGATCACCCATCTTCCAGACTTTTGGAGAATACCAGCACGCTCTATGTAAGGGGATTCCTAAAATGCTCTGCTCAATATTAACCCTTCAGCGTCTGTTTCGTCGCTTGACTTTCTAAAACCGCAGTCAGTTGTGCCGCATAGAGATCGCTTTCAATATCTGTCACCGCCGGTCCCCTGCACCTTTGGCTGCCATCATTGTGTGCATAGCTACTCTCAGGCTTTACCGGGACCATATAAACCTGTACATCTGCGGTGGCAATTCCCTTAAGGACGCTCTCGGAACCCAAACTGGTAAAGCCTGAAACGCAAAGTAAACTTAGCAACAGTCCTTTAAACAGCCGTTATCCTCCCCAACCAAGAGATTTCCGAGTCCACCCACGTGACAGATCCTGCATAGCTCTAGCAAAAAGCAGCACAACATTGGTCGCATAGAGATCTGCATACCGCACCGTTAAGAACACCGCCAGATATTTCAAGGACAGCAAAGCCCACAAAAAAGGGCAGGACCCCAATTTATTTTAAAGCCTGAAACTGCACTAAATTGGTCCAACAATGAAACAACGTGCAACAGCGTATCCTTGGGATCTTGCAAGTAAAATACGAGGTTGTCTGCATACAATGCTAATATCGTGCTGATAACCTGCTATATCCAATCCAATTGTCCGAAGCAATTTGTGTGAGATATCTTCCGCCCATAATGCCTTTAACTCAGTCCTGGCTACTTGAAGCTGTCTGTATGTTTTTCTAGCCCCATCACGCTTGCATTGAGATTCCCACTCAACCACCCTCTCTTCAGCTCAGACTCTCTGGGCAGGCAGAATCTTCTTTCGAGCCAAGGCTATACTAAGCCAGAGATCCTCAAAAGCACTCCTCTTGAAAGTGACTATGTGAAAAGAGCCCTGGGAAGAAGTCGTTCCTTCCCGGTTGTAGCAGCCCAGGCATGAAATGAATTACCGGAATCCATGAAAAAAGGAAGGAGTCACTTTGTTTTTAGAAAATCTTTGAAAACCAGTCTCTTTGAGTAAACATTGTGGAATCTTGGATCTTCTCACATTCCCTTTTCTTCCTAGAGATCAGGGCCTGGACGCCCTCTGGCTTTGGCGCCATATAAATGGCAAAACATAACATCCTTATACCATCTCGCTGCAAAATATGGGTCTCCTGAAACAGGGCAATATCAGCTTTAAGCTCTATTAGTTTGGAGAGTACACTTTTCCTCTTTCTCTGGGAGTTTAGCCCCTGAACATTTATGGAAACAAATTTTATATCAGACATAACAATGATGTAGGTAAACTTTAAGGACCACAACTATCCGAGGTCGCCACATCGGATCCTCTCCCCCGCTCAACAAGTCGCACAACATACCTGCCCCCCCCCCCCAATAACCTCTTCCTTCAGAGGGATATCGCTCAATGTTCCAGCTCTCTGCTGTATAGCACCTCCCACAATGATATTGAATATACAACGTAACAAAAACGAAAGAAAACAAAAATCAGACTAGCTTGTGGGGGGAGTAAACATGGAGTAAACATCAAGCAAACATCAAGCAAACTGCCCCTATAACTACAAGTGATTGCGAGTTATACTGCCTAGTACAGCCTCACCAATCTCCTTTACCAGCTCAAAGCCGCCCAAAAAGCGCATTAACAGAACTTCTAACCTCTCAAATTAAGCATGAGACTGTATGGGAGTCAAAACCATCTTAGTTCAGCAACCAAGCAGCTCAATCGGGAGCCTCAGCATCTCTGCTCCACTCTTTTGTCCATACATGGCCTCCTGCGCTCTTGACGTCTGCTCTTTCGTGACTTTGATCAAGACCATTGGGCCACTGGTCTCCGAGGTGACCTCATCCGGCAAGCGGATACCTGCTTCCGGGATCTTTGATGTGAAATGATGTTGGGTCCCATTCATTTGGGACATGATTCGAAATGGGTAGCCCCACTTATAGCGGACCCCCTTCTCAGAGAGCCAATTAGTCAGTGGTCTCATCAGTCTGCGCCACTGGATCATGCCCTGGGAAAGACCTTGAAACAGCTGAAGAGTTGATCCCTGGAAGAGCAGGTTCCTCAGCGAACTAGCCTTTTGGAAGATGAGGTCCTTTGTCTTGAAGAAATGGACTCGCACCAAGACATCCGGGAGGAGATTCTGTCTCCATCTAGAAATTGGAGAACACTGAATGCAGTCTAATGTGAGATCCACTGCCTCGTCCCGCAGTATCTCTTGGAACAACCCTTGGAAATATTTCTCCAGGTCCTAGCCCTGAACATCTCCTGGGATCACCCTGATTTGAAAATTATTTCCACGGTAGCGATTTCTGCATCTTCTTGCTTTTCTTCCGCTATACGCCGATAAGAGTCAAGTGCTGCCATCCTTTATTCCAGCTGATCATGTGAGTGGTCTTTATCACAAAAAGCAGATTCCAGGTCATCAAGTTTAGACTCATTCTGTTGCACTATACGGGTTAGTTCTGGAAAGGAACTCTTTAAATCCTTTGCTGTTGTTGCCATCTCCTTCTGCAGGGATTGGACTAGGCGCATGATGTCACCCTTAGTGGCGGGCTGAGCCTCTTCCTCCAATACCGGTAGTTTCCTTTGCCTTTCCTGACTTCATTCTGCTCAATGATGGGCACTTCCGATGTGAAATGTAGAGAGCATAAAACCAAATGGGACTGAGTGTAAGCGCCACTCCAACTGTTTGACAATGTTAATAAAGACCCCTATCCGCTCCTGAGGATGAAGACTCCCCAGCCAACACCAGAGTCATACACACCATACTCTGAGCGCCTTCTTGAAAGAATGGAGTTTATTTTATTTATTTATTTGTAATGCGCTGGTAGCTCGCAAGCCTCAGGGTGCAGAGACACAAACACAGAAGACACACTGACAAATGACGGGGATATTGTCACGAGACACACAACCAGGAACCATATTGACCCATTAACTAATGTTGCAGGGTGCAGGATTTATTTGAATAGGTGTGTTTTCAACCTTTTTCGGCGAAACAGGAAATTTGTTTCCATTCAGTGGGGCTTCCTCCCTGCCAGATGGGTTGCAGTGATGACAATTAGCCAGATGAAGATGACAGCAAATAGGACCCAGCAAATCCAACAATGTGGTAGGCCAGGGTGGGGTGGACCAGAGTGTAAATCCGCCCAAACTATTCTGTCTCCCCGGGCCCCAGGTTCATTAAGCAGTGCCTCTCCATGCCCCAATAATTGCCAGGTCAGTTCAAAATGCTTGCAGCCGGTGACCTTCCATTTGGGCCCTGAAGGAGTTGGGATCTGGTAGTTGCCTTACCTAGAATTTCCGAAGGGCTAATTACAGGACTCCTACACTTCCCAGCTTCCGTGGGCCGCTGTGTTGTGTGCAGAGCCAGGCTCTCGGACCAAATATGAAGCTTGTTTCAGTGCCTCGTTATCTGATTGTCTCTGCAGCCGCAGAAGGCATCCAGGCCGGAGGACAGGGAAAAAGTGCCTGGAAAGCCACCTGCTTCAGTTAAGCGCCACGTGTACGGCTGTGGCTTATTCTGATCACCTGGGGCTTCACCCCTGGCCTCACCAGCGAGTCAATACACTCCGGAGGGATCACCTCCGTAGCGATTCAAGGGCCAGGGGCATCGTCGGTAGCAAGCTGTTCTTCCACTGTAGCGTCCCTCAAAGCGGCCCATCCATTTCACAATGTAGGTGCTGGCGACGCCATGCTCATATCTGCGTTTGTATTGGGAGCAGCCATTTTGCGCTGCCGCGGCAGTCTAGGCCCCAGGTCAAGTCAGACTGAAAAAAAAGGTTCTGCCAGGCTCTGCAGGTCGAACGAAGCGAGATTTAAATGGGCCGTGCCTTCCGACAATACTCTGTCTGTTGTGGCTGAAGATCACAGCTTTGAAGGCTGTAGAAAGTGGTCTATGTGTCTCAGGGCTATGGGTTAGACCGACATTAACAAAGGGATAGGTGTGAGAAACCTGAAATTATCTCCCTTGCTAGTCCCCAGGGATCTGTCATCCAGGTAGCCAGGACAGGGCCATCGCTATTGGATCCAGTTCCTGGGGATGGACCAATGCGGATCACCTGGATGGGGGGTCCTCGGGAAGTGGAAGTGTGACACCCATGGGTGAGATGCGGTATCTCCCTTCTTGCAACACCTCTTCCCCATCTTACCACGTAGGATGCTCAAACACTCTACCCCCCTTTCCAATGCGAACACTTTCGCACACCACGGAAGACAGGCAAACACCAGAGCCGTTCACCTGACATGTCCCAACACAAGGGGCAGGCAAAGTCAGGCAATTGACCAGAATCACACACACATGATGGCCCTTTCCCTTCCCCAAAGGGATAAAGGTGGAGCACGAGCGCAAAATACGAGCAAGGCGGAGCGCACAATGAGAAAGCTTACCCAGCACGGCAGTTCAAGAGGAGGAGAAAGGCAGGCACAACCGAAAGGGTGACAAGGAAAGACGCAACCTTGCCCTTTCCAGCAAAGGCCCGTGCAATCTCTGTGCAAGGAATCTTAAAACCGCGAACAATAGCCGACGTGTGTTGCAGCATATGTCAACGGTACATGGGGCCCTCCTCTGCTCATAACCAAGCCGGGGGAGACGCTTGCCACTGTGGTCCCGTCCTTGACTCCAGAGAGAAGGAAAGCCAAGCGGTTCATCACAGCCGGTGAGTTGAGGGGAGAGCCGATAAGAAACCGTACTGTGTTGAATAAAAGTAGCAAACGGCTAATTGAAGAAAATACAAAGAACTGTTAATATGAGAAGGGGAAAAACTAGCTAAAGAGGATTCAAGCACCACGTGGTTGCTCACTCGGGAAACTCTGGGCGATTACCCTATTGTTGAAACTACTGTTACCAGAAGGCCTTGGGAGAGGTGCGAGAAAGGGGTCAAAGTGGTCATACAGGGGTCTGGTAAAATACTCTGTGCAGTCGAAAGACTTTGGCCGGCAGATGATTGTAAAACTAAGGGAAGTGAATCCTGCATCATAAGTACTTTTCAAGAAATTGTGTTATTGGCAAAAGTTGGAAAGGGTGAACCCGATGGAGTGATGCAAAGCCTAAAGTTCTGATGAATGGTGTGTAGACAAGAGTCAACCCGGCAGAGGAATGTCCATAGTGAACTGTTTAAAAAGACATTAAGATTCGTGAATGTCACAGAAGTGAATTGATAAAGGCTGTAGTGAACCTGACGGAGGGAGACAAATAGTTAAGAAGGGTCTGAACCCAGAAGAGGGGGACCCAGGGGTTGAAAATCCATCACCCCACCGATATATGAAAGCAACAGAAGAAATCTTTTTTGTACAAGCCAGCGTGAACCCGAAGGAGGGAAGCTGCTATTTGAGAGGGTCTGAACCCGGAAGAGAGGGACCCAAGGGTGAAGAATCAATTATCCAAGTGTAATCAATACCATAAGGAACAAGTTACTTACCTGTATCTGTTGTTCTCCAGCATGGGTCTGGCATGGATTCACATGCTCATGAATATTCCCCGTTGTCAGGCCAGGAATCCTTGGTATAGAAAAAATCAGTATCAGTTTCGTTTCTGATCTGTCTTTCTCAGTAGTAACCAATCACTGGTCTCTGGGTCATACTGCCCCCAGCCAATGACTGCCCTCTCCCTAAGCCCTGCCCCCGGCAGCCATCCTCAGATTTGGTAGCACGTGAAGTGGCAGTATGACCAAGTGAAGAGGCACAGAGGGGTAGGCGGGAGGGTTCGCATGTGAATCCATGCCAGACCCATGCTGGAGAACAACAGTTACAGGTAAGTAACTTGTTCCTTCTCCAGCATGTGGTCTGGCATGGATTCACATGCTCATGAATATAAGAATACATAGCAGTATACACATGCACAACCACGGGAGGTGGCAAAAGGCTCAATATCGAGCAATAAAACAACTCAACATTAAGCAACTCTTACCTCCTCATCAGGCTCACCTTAGGCGAACACGTTGCGCAGCACTGCCTGGCCGACTCTGGACTCCTTCCTGGAATCCCGATCGACGCAGTAGAATCTCGTGAAGGCGTGCGTCGACCTCCACGTAGCAGCCCTGCAGATGTCGACATCTGCAGGGGCACACCAGACAGGAACGCCGTAGTAGCAGCGATCACTCTGGTCGAATGGGATCTCGGACGGCCTGGCAACGGTCGGTTTGCCAACCGGTGACAGTGCATGATGCAGCCGGAGAGACATCTGGAAATGGAAGTCTTCGAGAGAGCCTTCCCTTGATTCACAGGTCCAAAGTTCACAAACAGCTGTGATGTCTTCCGAAAACTCTTTGTGCGGTCCACGTAGAACTTCAGTGCTCTAGCTACATCCAGCGAGTGCAGAGTCCTCTCAGCCAGCGACGAAGGCGACGGGAAGAAAACTGGCAACACAAAGGGCTCTTTGAGGTGGAAGTCCGACGGCATCTTGGGCATGAAGGAGGGGTGCGTCCTTAGCACCACCCTAGTGTCGTGAAAAGACAAGTATGGAGGCTTGCAAGACAGGGCCTGGATCTCTCCCACTCGTCGTGCAGAGGTGATGGCCACGAGGAATGCTGTCTTCCACGACAGAAACTTCAACGGTACTGAATGCATAGGCTCGAATGGGGACCCCCATAAGACTAGTCAGCACCACGTTGAGCTCCCACGCCGGGGCAGGGGCCTTCACCGCGGGAATGATCGGAACAGTCCTTTCATAAATTCCTTCACCAGTCGATGAGACCACAAGGACGCCCGTCCTGTAGTTCTGGTGTAACGTGAGACGGCAGCCAGATTTACCTTGATGGAAGCGTGAGACAGGCCAGCCTTGGCCAAGGACAATAGGAACGGCAATACTTGAGGGGCCGTAATCCGCAGAGGGTTAATCTTCTGTGCACGGCACCAGACAGAGAACCTCTTCCATTTGTGTCCGTAGTACTTGAGAGTTGAGGATGCCCTGGCCTTTGCAAGAACCTCTCTGCAGTCGGCCGGAATGTCATATCCTCCAAACTCTAGTGCTGCAGGAGCCAGGCCTGCAAGTTCAGCGACTCTGGTTCGTGATGAGGAATGGCGCCTCCTTCTCTGGAGAGAAGATCCGTGTCCGTCGGCAGCTTGACTGGTGTGGAGGCTGACAAGTCCAGAAGGTCCAGGAACCAGATCTGCCTCGGCCACGCCGGTGCGACGAGGATCATCCTGCACCGGGACCTCTTGAGCTGGTTGACGAGCCGGAGTAGCAACGCAACGGCGGGAACGCATAAAGGAACAGGCCGTCCCAAGGGAACGAGAAAGCATCGCCCATGCTCCTCGGTTGGGGAAACCTGCTGGCAAACCTCCGGCACTTGGAGTTCGCCGCCGTCGCGAAGAGATTGATCTGGGGTTCGCCCCATCGTCGGAAGAGTCGGTCCACTTGATCCTGGCGCAGTTCACACTCGTGGCACGAGCGCAGCTCTCTGCTGAGTGAGTCGGCAATGGTGTTTTTTATCCCTGCCAGATGAAAGGGTACCAGAAACATCCCTTGTGCGACGGCCCAATGCCACAGATCCTTTGCTTCCTTGGATAGGGCAGGGGATCTGGTTCTGCCCTGCTTCCAAATGTAAAACATCGTGGTGGTGTTGTTGGTGAAGATCCTCACCACCTTGCCCTTGAGGGATGGAAGGAAGGACCTGAGGGCCAAGAACGCTGCATGGAGCTCCAAGATGTTGATGTGGAGAGTCTTCTCCTCCGGGAGCCAAAGGCCTCTCGCGTGGAGACCCCCTGTGTGCGCTCCCCAACCTTCCAGGGAGGCATACGTCGTCACCGTCACCTGGTGGGCCGGGGCTTGGAAACCTGTTCCCACCGTCAGATGAGAGCAGACACCCCACCATCGTATCGCCTGACGGAATGCTTCATCGAGCGGGATCCTGTCCTCGAAGCTGCCCGTCGTCTGGATCCAGTGGGCGTCGAGGAATTCTTGCAAGGGCTGCATCCGAAGTCTGCAGTGGCGCACCAGATAAATGCGAAAGACATCATTCCGAGGAGGGACTTGATAGACCTCACTCTGGCCACATCCGTGGCCAGCAGATGTTGCACCTTTCCCAGGATGGTCCTTATCCTTTCCTCCGACGGTGAGGCCCGCCGCGCCACTGTGTCAAGCTGTGCTCCCAGAAACAGGGCGACTTGCGACGGGACCAGGTGGGATTTCGGAAAGTTGATGGAGAACCCCAGGTCCGTGAGCAGCTGGACGGTCTTCGCAGTGTGTTCCACGGCGAGCTCCCTTGTCCTTGCCCGTATGAGCCAGTCGTCCAGGTAGGGGTAGACGTGGATCCCCTGCAGGCGCAGCCGCACCGCCACCAGTGCTAGGCACTTGGTGAACACCCTGGGCGCCGATTTTAATCTGAACGGGAGGGCCTTGAACTGGTAGTGCCATCCTTTGACCACGAACCTGAGGAACTTTCGGTGTCTCTTTAGAATAGGTATGTGGATGTATGCATCCTCCAAGTCCAACGACGACAGGAAATCGCCCTCCTCCAGCTGTCCCAGCACGTGCTGGAGGGTGACCATCCGGAACTTCTGTGCCTTGATGTATTTGTTCAGTCGTCGCAGGTCCAGGATGGGATGCCATCCTCCTGTCTTCTTATTTACGAGGAAGTATCTTGAGTAAACTCTGGAGCCCCGAAGCCTCTTTGGAACGAGCTCGATGGCACCTTTCCTGAGCATCGCCCTTACTTCCAACAACAGTTGAGGGACGAGATTTTCCTTCCTGGCCACGGGAGGAATGTGGGGGCACCTCTTGTGGAACTCGAGGGTGTGCCCCAGGGCCAGGGCGTCCAGCACCCAACGGTCGGTGGAGATGGACTCCCACACGCCGACGAACTTTGACAGCCGGCCTCCCACCAGGGTGCTTCGGCGGGGGCCCGACCCGACGGTCGGTTCAATCTTGCTTGGAGGCCGCTTTGCCTCCTTGACCACCTTGGCGACGACGGCGGGATCCACCTGACTTGCCACATCCCCTGTAGGCCTCCTGCGACGAAGATCTTGCCGCTTGACGGTACGTAGAGGAGCTGCTGCCGGCTCCCTTGGAGGCACCCTGTCTGCCTCCGGAGCTCCAAAAGGACGGCCATCGCTGTTGGAGCACACCCAGTGCACGGGCCGTCTCCGTGTCCGTCTTGATCGCCCGAAGGGACTCATCAACTGCCTTGCCAAAAAGGTTGTTCCCATCGAAGGGCATGTCCAAAACCTTGGTCTGCACGTCCTGGCGGAAATCCGTCGCCTTGAGCCATCCTCGTTTTCTCAGGCAAACGCTGTTGCCCAACTGACGGAAACCGGTGTCGGCGATGTCCGTAGCCACCGTAATGGCGTTGTCCGAGGCAATCTCACCTTCCTGTAAGATTTCCAGGGCCTCAGACCTCTTGGCGTCCGGAAGGAAATCCAACAGAGGGGCGATCTTGAACCATAACTCCCTGTCGTAGCGGGCTACGATGGCCAGGGCGTTGGCCGCCTTGATGGTCGTCGCGGCAGATGAGATGACCCGTCGTCCCAACGCATCCAGCTTCCTACCCTTGCCGTCCGGCGGGGAGGTTGAAGTTGAGGCCGATGCCCCCCCTGCTTTCTTCTTGGCCGCCGCCGAAACGACCGAATCCGGGGTAGGTTGCGCCCTAAGGCACAAGGGGGCAGCGTCGGGGACCCGGTACTTATTCTCGTACCTGTCCCTCTTCGCAGGAGCCGTGGCAGGGTTCTTGAGAAGGGTGAGCCCCTCATCCCAGATGTCATCAAGAAGCGGTACGGTGAGGACCGTCTTCCTTTTAGCCTCGCGCCGTTGGTAAAGGAACCCTTCCTTCTTTTCTTCGGGGCAGAGCTGGAAGAGCTCAGATGCCCTGGAAATCATAGCATGAAAGGATCCAATCTCGTCGGGCGGGGACGCCCGGGCAGGGGGCGACGGGGGACACGTCCCGTCGTCGCCTCCGTCGTCATCCGTACCCGTCGTAGTCGTGTCCATGCCTGTATCATCCCTGTGGGTAGTGGACCGGGGGGAAGGCAGAGAAGGCCGCAGAGGCGGGAGAGGAGGCCTAGGATGCGTCGTCCTCCAGGGCTCTCCGAAGGTCCTGGCTCCGGTTCCCCCGTCGGGTCTGGCTCAGGTACCTCCGTCGGGGGAAGGGGCAACCTAGTCCTCATCTCCAAGCATAAGGACTGGATGGCTGACCAAATGGCCGCCGAGGTGTCCTGCGGCGCTTCACCGTCGCCCTCGTCGGGATCCCTCCCAATGGGCTGGGCCTCCTCCACGACTTGGATGAGCTCCTCTTCAGAGGTCGTGTCCGTATCCACGACGGCCACCAACCCCTCCCCCAACCTTTCCAACAAGGACTTCGTGGGGGTCTTCTTGATGGGCCTGAAAGACGACTCCCTCCGCGGTGGCAGGGAGACTCTGGTACCTGAGGGCGCCTCCACTGGTGTAGCCTCCACAGGCTGAGCCAGGGCCGCGGCGACATCCTCAATCGAGGTCTTAGCAGGGTGAATTAAGGCCAACGTCACCTTCTGTACGCCTGGGGCCTTCACCTTGGGGGGAGGGTCCGAGCCTCGCTCCCCCTCTGCCGGAATCTTCGAGATCGACCGGGGCCTCTCCAGAAGCTTCGCCGTGTTCTCGGACTTCCTCTTACCCGAGCCAGAGCGTTGGCTCTTGGTCGATGGCGCCGGGGAGGATGCGCCCTGCCTGGCAGCCAAGGAGCCTGACCGTTCGGCGCTCCCGGTGCCCGCGGACTCGCGGTGCTTAGCCTTTTGTTGGGTCCCCATCGCCGGAGCACCCTCACAGGACTTAGAAGACCACTCGGACTTCTTTTTCTTCTTCTCGCCTGGCGGGCTCTTACCTTCCAACCAGTTGGCGAGACGGAGGTGGCGATCCTTCATGGTCCGCTCCGACATGTTCCCACAAAACGCGCAGTCCTTTTCCTTGTGCGTCTTGTCCTCATGGAGACAGTAGAGGCATAACGAATGCTCGTCCTCCTTGAAAACGTTCTGAAGCTGGCATCCAGGGCAGGTCCTGAACAGCTTCCCGGGCGTCGAGCTCCCTTTCTCCTGGGCCATGTCCGGGGTAGGCCTCGGAACTTCTGGAATCCTCCAAAAGCATAACTCGACGAAATCTTCACCCTTGAGAGGCGTAGAAACTCCGAAACGGATCCCCGTTGATCGGAAGTAGAAATGGTGGAGCTTGAGGCTCTATTTAACCGAAAAAATGAGAACATCTCCTGAAAAAAGCGCGAAAACGCAGCAAAAGCTCGAGAGCTACAGCACGAGGACTCCCAACAGTTGAACGTGTGGTAAAAATCTGAGGATGGCTGCTGGGGGCGGGGCTTAGGGAGAGGGCAGTCATTGGCTGGTGGCAGTATGACCCAGAGACCAGTGATTGGTTACTACTGAGAAAGACAGATCAGAAACGAAACTGATACTGATTTTTTCTATACCGAGGATTCCCGGCCTAACGAAGGGGAATATTCATGAGCATGTGAATCCATGCCAGACCCCATGCTGGAGAACCTTTGTTTACGATTTTGTAGAAAATAATTGTTTGTGAAACTGAGTCTGGAAGAGGGGAATCCAGGGGTGAAAAGGCATCACTCAACATACAAGCAAGAAGGAACTTTTGCTTATTATTTTGGAAAGCATCAGGTCCTCCGAGGCAAGAGACTGTTTTGTAGAAAAAAGATGTAACTACCGAAGGTCCTGATATCTGAGAAGTGGAACTGTCGTCTCCTGCTGGGAAGCTCGAGCATGTGCTGTGCCCGAGGAGTCCTGCCTTGTCCCATGCTCAAAACGTGGGGGAGGAAAACCCCTGGCTACCACATCCTGACATCATTTATGAACCGTTCTTTCTTTCTTTCTTGTGAATATTATCCCACACTCTTTTGTATTTAGTTGTAAGGACTGGCAATAGGTTTTTTTCTTACAAGACGCCACCAGGACTGCCTTATTATTATTTGATGGTCGTAGTTTGCGCCAATCTTAGATTTAGGTTTAGCTTAAGCGTTTTTCCAACCTTCCTATACAGTTTAATAAATACCCTAGAACTGTGATCACTTGTGCCTTAACTGTTGCCACCATGAGTTCCTCACACAGGCCACGCCCCCTAGTTCCCCCATCTTCACAATATCAGGATGACTCTCCAAGCTCTCTCGTCTAATCGTGCTCACTCTATTACACTTTCCATTGTAGAGTTTAGCAGTGGACTGGCTAACCCCCTAGACTATCACTATCCAATATGCTCCATCACCTCCTGCTCCTCACCCCAAACATGCATCTACTCAGCCATCCAACAGTTGGCGAAAACCATGATTTTCTACTCCTGTTGCTGGCGCAAGCATTATTTGCCTGCTCACCTCACTGCATAACAGGGCTGTCTCCCAGTTCTCACCACTTCTCTTGACTCCAACACATCTTCCCACTACATACTTTCAGATCTCATTTCCCTGCTACACAATTGCAAACTGACTGTCACACAATGGCATGCACGCCAACCTAAACTTTATTCCATATTCCTACCTCTCCACTGAGGACACTACTTCTCTAAAATCACTAAAATATGGGCAAACCTGTGTCCCTTCACACCCCTTCATTCTCAACTACTGTTAGGGAGAATTCTCAGAAATGTGCCAATTCCCTCTACCTTAGAGACCCCCAGCAACTTTGCTGGATTTTGTGGACATGATTTATTTCTTTACCTGGAGAGAGTCAGACCCTTTTTCCCCACTCTCTCATATATTTTAGTTTGATTTCTGAGCTTTGTTTTTCTTTTGGATATGGCGCCTGACAAACTCAATAGGCATCATCTTTGAATCCGAGTGATTTGTCCGCAGCTGGAATGACTGCGGGCAAATCGTTCGCATCAGAAAGGTGCAAACTACCAAAAGTTTCGCACCTTACCCATGCGAACACACATACAAACTCACACCCATAACACTCCACCACCCACACCCTCAGCACACCCCCACCCACACCCCCAACATAAACAAACCACACTTACCTTGTCTTCAAGCTGGGTTCCTGTAGCGCCAGTTCCCTTTCACTTCACTGATCGGGAACCGGCGCTGCAGGGTCCTTTTCTTTTTTTTCTTTTTTTAAACGCAAGGCTGCGGGGGTGTCCCCCACAGCCACCGCTGACTATACCATGAAGTATAGTGAGCGGGGTGATGCAGAACCTTTTCATGCGGGAAAATCATCCTAAACCTCATCTTTTACATTGTAAACACAGCACCTTCAGTGCAGTGGCATAGGGAAGTCTTTCAGATTTCCCAAAGGTTTAAATACCTTCTCTGGGATAAACTACTGTTTCCCAGAGCAGTAAAGTGAAATTGACTTTACTTACATTTTAACTTTCTAGACCCAGCACACAATATCTTACAATAGGGTGCTGGAGGGTTATTCCCTTTTGTCTAGCTTCTAATATAACCTTTTTATGTTACTCTTTTCTCACTGAATGGCTGATGGCAGTGGTTTCATTTTAACTACCGTGGTGTGCATTTACCGCAGGGTGTATTTGCCAAAATGGCCTCGGTCTTCTTTTTTCACCATTTCTTTGTGGAAAGGTCCTTCTTGAGATTTACTAAACCAGGTGTGGTCCCATTGTTCGCTTTGCCTTTGTCAGGATTCACGAGTGAAGCCCGCCTCTGGCTCCAGGGTGTCTGGGGTGGGCAGGAAGTGAGGGAGGTGCCCGAAACTCCCTGTGCTTAGTCTCCTAGGAGATCCAAATGCACTCTGTAGTGATTGGCCGGCTGACTGTCCGTCAAGGACAGCCACCCTGCTGGGTGAATGACAGCTAGGCTGGAATGAATGGAAGAGAACTGAATAAAAGGCGAGGCTTGTGTCTTGGAAGGCAGAGTGGACCACTGGACGAAGGAACCGAAGAAGAATTTGAAGAGAACACCTGCTGCAACTCCGGGACTGTTGGTTTACCCAGTGAAACCCTGCTGCTGTGCTGAAACTCCAAATTAGTATTGACAGAGAAGACCCTGCGAGGGAGACTTCTCCCTTTGAGTTGGTAGGACCAATCAACTCCAAAGTATGCCAACTTGACATCCTTCTCGGAGCCGATTGAATCTCCACAGAGTTGCTGCTGGAAACCGTATAGCCAGGGCGAGGAACACCAGATTGTGTGCGTTGCTTTTAAGCTGTCCTAGAGCTCTGGGAATATCCTCCGGACTCCCGAGAAGCAGGACGGACCGATTGTGAGCCCCCTCAACAGATTGTGGGACCCCAGAAGCTAGGAAAGCCCATCTCGACAGCCAGGAACTGCAGTTTTGCTATTTGCGGTAGACGCGAGGAGCTGAAACACTGAACAGCTACTGATTTGAAGATTACAGGTTGCGAGCGGTGACCGTCCCATTGCAATGCAGGAGTCCCCACAAGTCCTCCCTCTTGTCCCCACGACTGAGGCCCAGGAACAGTGAGATCTGCAGAGCTGCTCAGGAACAGAAGTCAACTGCTGCACTTTTTCTTCAATACAAAGGTACTGTAAAAAGTTTGAGAGAACTTACCTCTTGCTGTAGAGTTGCTTGCATCTTCTACCATTCACAAGTCTAACTGTTTATGGCCCTACATTGTATTCTTCTTTTCCTCAAAGACTTCTAAAACATTGTGCAAAGACTTTTTTACTTACCTACCAGAAGTGCTTCATCCTACAGAAGAATGCTCCCCATTGACTTTGGTTTAGCCTATTAAACTGAATGACTCTGCTTAGGGGATCCAAAAGTATTTGCTTAAGAATATTTGTGGTCTCTTGTTTGTTTTAATAATCTTTTCCTTTTACCAACTTCTAACAGTATTCTAATGCAAACAGCGAGATATTAATGTCCCCAGCACCCTAGCTATTGAAGTCACCTGAAGGTGTAGGTTGTGTCTGTGGGCCATCCGAAAAAGGGTCTTTACTGATTTAGAAACTAAGAGTGAATAGTATTGAAGCGTGTTTGTGTGTTACGTTTTATATTGCTCCCTTCTGAAGAAGGCTTACTCTAACTGAATGATGAATAAAATTGTTTATTCAAGAAACCTTGAGTGTAAGAGTTTATTTGAATACTTGTCACTGTGAATCTCTGTAACTCCCCAACAGCTCACATTGACCCCTCTTGAGATAAGCCTGGCTGCTGAACACGCTACCAAAACTGTCTAGTACAAGCTTATACCAAAGGTTGGGTTTCCTATACCTGTGATCAGTGGTCCCAAAGGGTACTGCATACAAACTTTGCCTAACAGCTACCGTCAACTCCATCATTTCTTTATCTCACTTCTATGCCAAAACTCTTATCTCCAACGCGTTCCACAGTAAACTTCTCTGGCCTACTCCTAGGCCTTCTGGTTTGCTCATTCTCTTGTCGAAACAAAATAATCAACTTAGCTACATGCACCCTCTAGAACCTACCTAGATGACCTTCCACCTCACCATACTAAGACCACCCCTTACATTTAAATCTATCCTTTGCCTAGTTCCCCACAACTTGGCATAGTCCATCTCACTCTACTCTCTGTACTTAAACCCTCAACAACTTCTGTCCCATGCCCTCGATACACTTCCTTCCATTTATGTTTTTTTCCAACTGACCCCCACCACTGGAATGCTCAAATAATGTGTGAATAAGTACCATCTACTGTGTCAATATGTGTATGCTCTAACCCACCCTCATTCCCTTCACCTTAGGTCTCACTTCATCTTTAACTGATGCCTAGAAATGTTAAATATCTAAACATATATTCTTGTTACCACATATCAGAGGCCAAAATGTACCCACATGTATGTTTGCCCAGATGTCCTTTTAAAGTCTCATGCCCCACACAACTGGACAAAATACAAAATGTAAAGTTGATTCTCTCTCTGCTGGACAACGGGGCCATAGTTTGAGCACATTGAGAAAGCCAGCAAAAGAAGAATCTCTGCATACTGGAACTTGTAGTTACGGTCAATTATGCATGGTTTGTAATGTTTGCCAAAGTTGGAGGATTTCACATTTTTCAACAGGTACACATGTGTTTACCTGCTCCTCAGAAAAAGAAGTTTCGTTTTTCTTTCCAATATCCTATTGTCCTGGTTTCATACTTAATTACTAATCAAAATGAATAAAGAGAACATGCACATAATACCTCTGTTGTCATTATCAAAGGTCATAACCTAAAGTCTCTAACATTATCACTCACACTACCAGCCACTCTAGCTAGGTTATTAGGATGCTGCTTAATATCATGGATTGGTGTCTATATAGATATATTAGTCAATGATGAGAGATCATAAACTGCAGCATCAAACTTTAACAGATGATCAGCAACATAATCTTAAAAAATATATAGTCCCATGGAGGAAAAACATAAATTACTACTCTAGTCAAATGGGAATGTGTTCCTTTCAACAAACCTAAAAAAATTAAATAAATGTAAAATAAATCTAAGAATTTTGGGAGAAAGACGTCCCAAACTATTTAAGACGTGTTAATTCGGGCAATAATAGATTTAACGGCCCGAGCAGAGCAAGGGTTCTTAACTAGGGCGAAGGGCAGTTAACACTCAGTATGGCCAACCCCAGTGTTGATTAATGCCATTATTACTCTTGCATAACATCCACGCAGCTAACAGCAGCCGCATTTTAGCAAAAGACACTGGGCCTCATTAAAAGTATGACGGTAAGGCAACAACGGCGCCGGTATCACTACCGGCACTGTTGCTACCGAACCGCCATACTAGGAGTACTGCTCGCGGGTGCCCTTTCACCCACTAGGTCTGACCTGGAGGCCGTACTGGCACCCGCAAACAGAACATGATGGTAGCACTTGTAACGTTATTAACGGTATCTGTGCTACCACCCTCCCCATTCCCATTGAGCCTCATCGGGCTCAAATGGGAATGGGGATGTACTGGGTCCGGCACCCGTGAAAGGGCAATTACTGGTGGGGTTGGAATAGCCCAGTAATTGCTCATTCACGGGTGCCAGTTCCGGATGCGAGTTTGGAGGTAGCTTGCCGGTTTGCCTCCAACCTCGTGATGAGGTCCACTGTGTTTATCTTGAGTGCATCCCATTTCTTATGTAAGAAAATACAAAGATGGCTGCCATGGAAATGTCAAAGAGAGCACAAAGTGCATTTCCATTTTCATGGTGAGCTCGGAGGACAGTAGGAACTGCTGAATCCAGCAAGGTGCCAGGTAAGTGTGACCTTGTGGAGAGAGGTGGTGTGGGTAACCAGTTGAATGCTGTGAGGCTTGCACAGGTGGGGAGCATCAGAGCAGGCAACAGCTTGCAGGGAACCGGGAACAAAGTCATTACCAGAGGTTTCAGACCGCATTCTGGGCAACACAATCTGCTGCTCACACACCCCTGGGTGATATTTACATAAATACACCATATCACAGAAACTTTCACATTTAAAAAGAAAAACAATAGTTATAGTAGAACAATAAGCAAACATCTTACTTTCTTCTGAGCATTTCAGCAAATATGCATCCCACACTCCAAACATCAACTGGTGTTGCATAACTGGACTGCAGTAAAACCTCTGGTGCTCTGTACCATAAAGTGACAACCTGTTGAAATTGGAGAAACATATTAGGAACGACTATGCATTCTCTAGTCTAAATTAATAAAGACAATTTACAAAACACCTAATTTAGATGAAAATCAAGTTTGGGAAGTTTTGAAAAGCTTACAGGGGGATGCATGTGTGCAACCTTACTCTAAATTGGCTGATTTCCGACACCGGTCAGAAGACAAAACTGGAATATGCAAAAGTGGCGGCCAGCAAAGACGATCTCAAGAAACACAGATTCCACAAAGGACAGCAATAATTCAACGGCATCCAGGGCAAACAGGACTCGAAGTAGGATCTGTCCTTTCTGCACTGTATCTGGATCATCTGGTTTATTGAATCATATCTAATTAGATAAAACGTTTACTTTGAGCTGACAATCATCCTGCTTTAATCCTGTTTTTAATTTATTGTGTTTTGGTTACATAAAAGAGCTTTACACAATCATTGAATACCATAATTATTTCACAACAAAAACGACATCATCCATCAAAATTATCCTAAAACAAATTGAAAAATGTAATCTAAACATCTTATTCTAGCTAAAATTAAGGATATCTGTTCACTCCAAAAAAATGTATTCCAAAATTCATTGATAGTCATACAACTACGTCCTATGAAAAATGGTTAATATATTTAACTATATATATATATATATATATATATATATATATATATATATATATATATATATATATATATATATATATATAAAACATTTTTAGGAAAATTCAGTAGAAGGTGTTTCAGATTCTCAATCAATCCAGATTTCACACAAAATCTACAAACCCTTTCTGATATACTTACACCCACCCTAGCATTCTCCACCTCTGCTGTAGCAAAAAAGATGAAACAGAACCTCATAAATGTCCTTCTCCATAAAGGATTAAAGGTTCTGGGGAAGCTAGCAACTTTAACAATTGAGTGGATTCCCTAAATACGACATACTTCAGGTTTTTGTCTCTAGTGCGAATCCAGTCCACCTACCATAATGCTTTTTTCACCTTATAGGGAGATGCATCCAAAATGATGTCACGCGTTCTTAAAAGATCTGTGAGTAAAGAATGATAAAAACAAATCCAACCTGATAAACATTTGGAGGTTCCCTGCATCATCAAGTTGCTAAAGTTTTTAGATAATGTGTTCTGAATAGGGGACCTGATCTTAAGAAAAAACGAAGAAGCTTTTCCATTTAAAATTGGCTCTAATAGAAATGAGCCCAAGTTTGGGACGAATTCCACTGTGAAAAACCTGATGGGTTTTCCCTCTCCATTCCTCGGGGATCCTCTATTCGGGTGGCTAGAGGCAGAAAAGTGAGGGACGAACACCTGAGGGGCGGATACTCTGAGATTGGGGGTGGGAGGCATAGGCGAGACATGGCATCCCCCTGCCATCAGTTACCCACAACCGCAGACCCCCTCTACCTTTTCAGACTACTTTCAAACACGCATCCCACTCCTACCCATTTTTTCATACCACTGTGAAGGAGAGACAACCGAGTAGGAAGGATTACCTGTATGAAACAACTTATGAAACAGAGAAATGGTTATCAACTACCCTCAAGTTGTCCCACTAATGAAGTCAGGCATGGTCAGGCAGACCCAACTCTGACCACACACCTGTAGCCAATTAACATCATACAGGTGTATAAAGGGAGGCTGCTTAGGGAGAGAAAACAGTTGCTCCTGGGAAGACAGAAGGGAGGCTGCAAGGCTGAGTCCGGCAAAGGCTCCCTACCCAAATACAAGCACTCAAGAGCGGGTCTGGGTACAAAACAAACACTGCACAGCGAAGGCCAGCAAGAACCAGGCGACGGAGAACGGAAGGCTAAGGGGCTGAGCGATTGCCAAGGAGAGCATGAGAAAGCCAGGCCATGAGTCCGTATTTCAAAGGGATCGTAAGAGTTCTTAAAGTGAAGCTGGGAAAAGCCTTTCTTTAAAGTGCATCAGGAATGCCTGTTCAACTCCCAGGTTAAAAACAGTGTTAGGGAGGAGCTGAGGGACTGATGGTGAGGCCTTTACTGTAATGAAGAAGGAGGAAGAAGAAAGCGTTACACCGAAGCTCAGCCAGTGAGTCATGAATGAAACGTGGGGCCGCTGGGTGAAGGACGCGAATGAGAAATAATAGCAAGAAAGGTTGCGCCTAGGACAGCGAACGCGCGAAGAGAAATGCAATTGAATAAATGTGAAGCCAGTGAAACAGAGCAGCAGAGTGGTCCGGTGAAAGGAAGTAGCCCACTCGAAAGTCTCAGCAAAATGATTGATGTCTTGTTATAAAGCGACAAAGTGAATGAACTCTGAAATGTGCAATGGTCAAGATTAACCCTGATGAAAGCGGAAGTTAAAAGGTGAATGCTTTAAAGAGAAAGATTTCCTTGACCTTTTTTGTAATTGTGGTAAGGAACTGTCCAAAATCAAGAGACACTGGGGTAAATAACATAAGGGATAGCTGAAGTGAAAGTCGAAGTGGTCCTGTGGAAGTCTATGGTAAAAGCCTTGCACATTCGAAGGTTTTCGACATCAGTGAAAGGGCCAAGACTGACAGAGAGATAGAGAATATGAAATAAGTTAGGGGAAAGGAACCCCTGCAAGTGCTGTGATTGCGAGGTCCAAGCCCAGCTGAGGAAGATCTACGTTGAATCAGGTACTTTTAGTTGAGAGGTCCGAGGCCGACTAAGGGAGACCTATGTGAATTGTTGATGCCTTGAGAGGTCCGAGCCTGGCAGGCAGAGGGAAACCTAGGTGCACTTTTGTTGAACTGTGAAAGAACTGTTGGTGAAAAGGAATAAGTGACTTTAATGTGGAAGGCCAAGCGGGCCACAAGCCACGTTTTGAAGTGCCTTTTTTGATAGTCTGAGCCACAGTGTGTCATCTTGTCTATGGGGGCCACCATACTGTCCAACGTGGGGAGGAGAGCTGATTCAGACACCTTCCTCTGTTAGAACACTGACTTTTTAATTTGCAAACACATTCCCCTTTACACACTTTTTGTTTGTTTAAGAGATAGGGCAGGCATTAGGTTTTGTTAGTATAGGTCATTTTGATTTGACTAAGAGACTGACACGGACTAGTTTTGCTTTGTTTATTGTTGAGCCCACTCTCATCGTAGAGCTATGGCAAGTTAGGAAATCTCCAGCCCCCCACCCCATTTCCAAGGTTAATAAACATATTAAAACTTGAACCCTTGGGTCTGTCTCATACTTTTGCCTACCTTACAACGGGAAGGAACACACTAGGGCAAATCCAATGCCCCTCTTCAGATCAGAGCCCTGAGAACCTGCCAATTTATATCTTTCCAAAAGGTAAAGGAAATCTGTATCATACAATGAAGCTGGAATGATCTCATAATGTGATTAATGGAAGCAGAGAAAAATGTCCAAATCTTGAATTGAGTCCCTTTAAATGGGCTCTAAAAATAACACATTTGTTTTTTCAAACACTCCATATCTATTGTCTTTGCCATCCGGTTCTATACTGTAAATCCTAAATAAGTATACTGACTCAATAGAACCAGAGGGGCGTCCTTGATTTTCCAGACAAATGAGATTTTTTTGTAGTACAAACCATGACTTACTTTTTTTTTGCATTTACAGACAGATCATGTGCATCCATAAAAGCACTCAAGGCATCCATTGAGCGTTGAAGGCCTCTAGGTGTTTGGTCAAATAGAACCGGTCTGCGTATGCAAGATATTACATACCGAGAGTACTAGCTTTGGGGGTGGGGAGGGGACACAATAGCCTGGCTCAGCAAATCCACCATATCACAAAGATACAGATTAAATAGAGCGGCGACCAGGACAGAGCCCTGGCACACCCCTCGGGCAACTGTAACTGGCCTAGTCACCCCTCCATTCATATTCATTCAAACCTTCATCATGGTATTTTATGTAAAGCTACTAAAATGTCTGGAAGTCCGCATCAAGTCAGCTCAACCACAGGGCTTCTCTACTTAATCTGTCAAGTGCAGATGTTAGATCTAAAAATGACATATATACATTTTTCCCCAGGAGCCTCATTGTTATCATAATCGGAATCAACAGAAACCTGCTTATTTGCGTTATCTAGCCAACGGCTGAATCCAGCCTGATTAATATCCAAATGACCAGACACCTCTGGCCAATTACTCTGGGCCATTAAAACAATGGTATAGAAAAATCGTACTGCTTACATCCGCTATTGCACTGTAATTACATGGAGGAATTCTCTCACCCTTTTTAAAAATTGGAATAAATATTGCAGATCTCCATGATTCCGCTATCTTTTTATGTAAGATATCCTGAAAGAGTAAATATAGTACCTCTGACCACAGCACTGGGTTCTCCTTTAGAACTAAATTAGTAAGCCCATCAGGCACAGCTGCTCATGAAGTATTGGAAGCTATAATAAGTGCCTCAATTTGTTCTTAGTCTAAAAACAGAGACCAAGGCTGGGATACTATATGGTTACTTTATACCCCAATGGATCTTTCACTGAGGCAAATAAATTAGCTAAATAACTCATCCAGGTTTCCTCAGAGATAGGATTTGTCTGTCTGGCGATCTGCATTTTCCTAACATCATTTGTTAAACACCAAAATAATTTGGAATCTTGTTTACACAGAATCTTCGCAATCTCCACCCCATCCATACAATACAATTGGGCTCTCCATCTCCTTAGCCTGGGTAAACGCCTTAAGCAGTCCTTTAAAAACTGGCTATTTCACAATCATAGGACTTCTACGTAGCACGTATATATCTTCCAAATAATCTCTCTTACCTGAATCCCTGCATCATAGCCTTGCCATCTATATGTGGGTTGACCTAAATTACCTTCAATAGCCCCACAAACCCTCAGTTTTGATCTGATAAAATGTGTAAAACTGGAAGCAGTAAAATATATTTCATAATATAATTCTAGCCTTATGGCTTTGTATATACACAAGACACAATACATGAATCCAATAACTTTAAAAGATGAAAAATTATGCAAGAACATCTTCGCAATTACCAGCAGTTTACAATAAATAGCACAAGATAAACTACATAATCACATTTAAAGAATTTAAAATGTCAACAATTTTCAAATATAATTTGACCATAAAAAAGATAAAATTAATGTCATCGCATTGCATAAAATTCTTCCATATACATGTGACATCACTAGAATCAAACAGATTGTTATAAGACTTTAAATAACTGGAACGAAGTATGGTAAGACTCTCACAACTCACTAGAAGATGCTCTAGGGATTCAGAGACCTGACAACCACATAGGCAACACATTCTTTCTGAACAACTTATGCCCATTGTCGCTCTTTTTCTCTCTAGAGCTTCACAATGGTTCAATTCCAACATGAGATAGTATCTAAAAATCTGTGGGCTAGGGTACGCGGTAATGTACAATGGCGAGGATATACGTAAAATGGGTCAATATTAGTTTTCATAGCCAGCTCAACAAGATAACACTCGTAGCTATACTCTGCCAATTTCTTTCTCAGTCAGCCTTTAAACTGTGCATGTAAGTTGGACGCCTAGGATCACACTCAAACAATCACTTATAATGTTGTGACATGATAGTGCCAAACGTTCCCATTGTTGTACAGCAATCGGTTCTTATAAATTCCTGCACGTATGGTACAATGATGGTATCATTCGTTATCTATTGTTTTCAGATTTTCATAATACATAACTATCTTGCAAATACATTCAGATACTATATATTTCAGATCAAATTCAAGGTATATGTATTCCACTGTGATATTGCGAGGCAGCCTCAGGAATTTATGAAATAACATGGCTTCAAACCTTTTCAATTCTGGTTGATATTTGTGGCCCCAAATCTCTATGCCATATAATAGCATTGACAACATTTGTGCAGTGTATAACATCAATATAGCATGGGCCGAGAAGCCAACATTTCTACTGATGAACCTATTAATTGAATTTGCAGATTTTAAGCACTTTGCTTTAAGTCATATCCAGTGCTTAACCCATTTGAGCTTTTTTTCAACTAGCACACCCAAATATTTATTGACTAGTATTATCCATAGTCCAAACACATTTTTTAGGGAGCTTATTTGCACCGAAGACCATTATCTTACTTTTACCGACATTAATTTGCAGCCCATTTCTTTTGGAGTGAATAGCTAACTGAACTAACATGTTTTGTAATCCCATAGGGGTATGGTCAATTAACAACAAGACATCTGTGTTAGCTAACCACCCCACAGATGAAGAACCAATTTTCACAGGACATGTTGCTAAATTCATGAAATGTCGCTGCATATCAGCTAAATATAAGTTGAAAAGGTTCACCACAACAATGCAACCCGGTTTCATTCCACGACAAGTGGGGGTCGGGGCTGACAATTTCCCTTTTGCATCTAGCCGAATTCAAACTGATGTCTCTGTATAGTCTCTGTATATAGAAGCATGAGCATTTTTAAAAGGTCTGCAGGTGGGGGGCGCTCTTGAGCAGCCAGAAAATGGCTGGCTACCCGAGCTCCGCACGACACAAGCAGAACACTCGACATTACAGCAGTTCCAGAGATCCTTATCCCTCATGAAGCACGAAAATGGCAAGCTGAGAGTGAGGAGCACAATTGGTCAGAGTTTCGGGTGGTTTCAACATTCCGTGGCAGAGGTCTCACCCCCACAACCTGAGGAGCGGCGGCCGGCAGACTCCGGGCCGTGTCCTCAAGGAGAAACCTTCCTGCCCGAGCCTGCTTGAGGTGAGCGGTGCCCAAAACTGCTGCAGCGTTCACACAAACCCGCCCTGGGCCCTTGCCCCGAAAACATGACCGAGCCCACCCCACCGCACTGTCGTACCGGCGTGGAGCGGTTGGCCGCCGGGGGTTGCGGGCTCAGGAACGGATTGCCCTCACCTCCTCCACACCGGCGGGACGTCCGTCTCTCCCGCCTGCTGTTGCAGGCTTCCCCTCTTCCTGGCAGAGCTGGCCAGCCCTAGACAGTGGACCCCTGCGCGGGAGGCATGCCATACAGGCCCCCAACAGGAGACAAGTGGACCCGGAGGGGCGCGTCATGCTTTCTTTCCCTCTGAGGCTGTTGCGGAGGAGGGGGGACTGGAAAAAGCCTTTACTCCCCCCCCCCCTTTATGTTGTTCGCACCGATGTTGAGTCAGCGAACTGTCAGGCTGCCTGGACCTCCGCTCTTGGAAGCTGTGGAACCCTCCGTATGTACGCCTCTTGTCCAAGCGCTGCTGTGACTGGGTGTACGTTTTGGGCATGGTCTTTGTCAAGGTGGATAAAGACTTGGCCGTTTGTGGGCTGTTTTTCTTTTTGTCCAGCTCCTCGTCCGTTGCAGAGTGGAAGAGGTAATCCCCTTCGAACGGAAGATCCAAGATGTGTTCTTGGACATCAGGGTTAGATTTCGTTGCACGGGGCCAGGCCGTTCTTCTCATGTCCATGGCAATGGAGATGGCACGGCCAGAGGTGTGAATGTGGGTCACAGTGGACTCCATGATGTCCATGATGTCCTGCGGCTCAATCCTGGCCTCTGCCAATCCAATGCATGGTGATTGGCTCTGTGCCGGAAGCTCTGGGAGGAAATCCGCTATTTCCCGCCAGAGCCTCTGGTTAATGGCTGCCAGCATGGCATCCATGTTGGCTTGACTAAGGTGACGTGTTGGAATACAGCTTCTTCCTGTACGCCTCCAAGATCTTCTCCTCCTTTCCTAGCAACGCCGCAGAGGAGGAGGCCGAGGACGCCTGAGGCTTGGAGTATAGTGATGCCGCAGTGATCACTGAGGAGTGTGGCTGAGGGTGGGCCGATAGCAAGAGTGTATGCCACTCCATCTGCCTGTATTTGGCGTCCAGGCATTTATTTAACGGCTGGACCGAGTGTGGCTTGAGCCAACCCTTCTTGGCCAAGGCAACTACATCCTTCTGCATCGGGATCCCCGTTCTGGCCACAGAACGTAGCGTGAGGGCTTCTGCATGGACCCCCTCTGCTGGTTGCTCTACCTCAGGTTGAGGAAGGCCTAAGTACTCTGACAGCCCTGCAAGACGTTCGTGGAAGGCCTTGGCTGACGATGGTGTGTCGGGGTCCTCCTCCTAATCTGTGTCCACCTCAGGGTCCGGTTGGTCCGGCACCGGAGGGGGCGTGTTGGGAGTCGAGGGCTGAGATGTGGAAACCGGAGCCAGAGGCTGGGGCGGAATCTACAGTGGAAACGCCTGCGCAATCCACTGGGGGCCCGGAGTGGGCTGTTGAGGCTGAACAGGGCTGAGGGGCGCCTGTACCAGAGCCTGCAGCGCCAGAGCCATTGGCAGGAGTACGTTTCAGATGGCGTCCCAGAGGAGGACCCCTATCCGAGGAGATTTCATGAGCCCGAGGAACCGTTCAAAGAACCTGTCCTCGCAGGCTGGGTTGGTGGTAGGCGATATTGACGGGGTAGCCTGTGGCTGCTGGAGCCGTTGCGTACCCTGTCCATATGGTCGCAGTGGGAACCTGCCTTGCGTGAAGCAAGGGTAAGCTGTAGGCCACATACCTGGTTGACACCAGTCCCACCTTGACATACGATCCTCCACCTGCTGCCTTCCTTGGAGCGGCGTCGGCCGGATTTCTGGATCTTCTGGCATATCGGCCATTTTGTCGAGCTGCTTTCCACGTGCCTGCGTTGTGTTGCTCGGCTCGCTGGGCCCAGCCCCTTCCAGGACTCTTGAGTGTGGATCATGGGGCCTACCCCGTTCCTCGGGCCGATGCCCATTAGGCATTTCGCCCTTGGCGGATCTGCCAGTAGAACGGTGTATAGGTGCCCCCTCGCACATGTTTCCGGTACTAGGGCGTAGCCCCTCAGGTGAAGACCCAGTAAAAGAACCTTGCGGTACATCAGCACTGTCACCGGGAGGATCCATTGACCCCTCAGCCTGTCCGGTAGCTGATTCAGCCTCGGTACTTGTGCTGGTACGAGGACCAGAGCGGTCCATCCCGTGAGGCCAAGTCCCTAAGAAGGACTCTCCCTTGCGGGGAGCACTGGAAAAGAGCGGCCCTACCTTGGGCCTGGATCGATGATAGACGAGGTCCCTTGTAGGCGATCTCTGGAAGAGCTCCCTCCACCTGGCTAGTCTGTTCTTCACAGACCTCGAGGAAAGCTCGTTGTACGCAGTACAAGCTTGCCAGCCGTGGCCTGGGGCAAGACATCGTAGGCAGAGGACGTGGGGGTCTTTAGTCGGGAAAAGACCATTGCAGGATGGACACCTGCTAAACCTTGTAGAAGTCGACATGCGCTGGGGAGGAGCGTGACGCCTGAGGACCGAGTACCTGAATGATAACAAGACATAAAAAGTCAGAAGAGAAGTATCTGCGCGTGGAATTACATGGCCGATGCCAAACCCAGGACCGCTGGTCAATTCGGCCCATTCCCATCGACGCAGAAAAGGGGACTGAGGTGTGGCGCCGGAGGGCGGTATCAGGGTAGTGCAGGCCCCCAGGGCTGCTACTCCATGCGCCTCTAAATTGAAAGGGAAAGAAGGTTTTTTCTGGTGAAAAAGGTTCTGCCTCCCGTCCCTTGGAAGAGACGCCCATGCAGTATTGCGGAAAGGGGACAGGACGTAAGAGTATGATATGGAAAATATTGTTTGCACAAGAACTTAATGAACCTAGTATAAAGAACCAAAGGAATTGTTGAACAACAAGACACGTTTGTAAGATAAGGAAACTGTTGGTTGAAAGAGACACGTTAGCCATCCTAACTAAACAACATGGGGAAGGGAACCAGCCTCTGAATTCCAGGGTTTTTCCTTGGACAAGACTTTCCTGTTTTTCCTACTTATTTTTAGGAACATTTCCTTGCAAACTTAGTTGTTTATTTCTAGTGTGAGGGCCAGATTAGAAGGTTTTGGACACAATTAAACTTTTTATTTTTGAACGACTTGTCACAGACTGATCTATAGTTTTAGTTTCCTAAGTAGGGAAACTCTCTTTAGGATAGGGATAGAGAGGCGATCCAATCCACTTCTGTTTTATAAAGTTGTCAGACAGTGAAAATAATACAACTTTGTGTCTGCCTCTCATTTCTGCTCCATCACAGTTACCATGGTCCAGTCAGGACCAGACTAAGGGAGGATTAACAGCTGTGCACTTTGTAAGTGAGAGGCGCGCAAGGAAATCCCTTATGTTCACATCATGCTATACCTCGTTTCAATTTCCAAGGATGCCCAAGTCATATAAGAGGCAGTTGTACTTGTGCAACCTAACATAGGAGGCAAATATGATTTGCATTTGCAGACTCTGTGCTAAATTCCGTCGGAAGAATATGGTTTGTCTGATCCACCTGGATGCATTTTTTTTTAATACCTCTGCCTGATTGATTATGCACATTTACCTGAATTACGTTTGCGGTAGCATTGCTTAAAAGTATACTTCAATGATAGGAGGTGATTGACTACTTCTGGGCCTCTAAAGAGATGGGAAGAACACTGATAATGCCTTGCTTTCCTTTCTCTATATCTACCATCTGCCTTCCTGTGCTTAGTATTACCAATGGAGAATATTCTACTTAAAGACTGCCCAGACAGTAACAGAAAGTTTGCAGCACAGGACATCCATCGGTTGTATCACAGATGTTGCATATGTTAAAACAAACTTGTGATATAAACAAAAGCTTGCTTCATTAGCTTGTAATTAAAGTACTAAAATGTAATTAATAGTGTGAGGGGTCAGAAAGGTGAGGTGGACAACTTGGTACATTGTTTACACAAGATGCCATTTTATTAACTCAAAAGGGCTTGATAAACTCTGCACTATCCCGAACCTAACGAGAATTTGCCTGCCTAGCAAAATAAAATAAAGGAAGCACTCTAACAAAAGTATTCTGTCCCTCACACTTATGCATACATCAAACTCCTAAAGGAAATGTATGGCAATTCAAATGTAACAGAAATAAGTTCAATTTAGACTCAATAACTGTATATCCTTGTAACCTTGGTCCTTTCATCTCCCCAAGTTCAAATAAACCAGTTCCTTTTTGTAACCAAGTTTGGATCATAAAGTTATTCTAGGTCCAAAGCTTAAACCTTAATCAATGGTTCAATTTGCTAAGTTTGTCTTTTCCACATATAAAACAAAAGTTACACAACTTCGTCTTTTGCTTGAGAACTGAATACTTTTACACTTCTTCTCTATCAACAATAAAGTTTGTCAGGATGATCACACAACAATTCATGAAATACTTTAGTGGCTTAGCCACACTTCTTCACAAAACCTTCTACCACAAGGCAGTACTTCAATGATTTCTTCCTGGTCCACTAACCTGCCAGGACTACCTCAAAAAAGGTCCCTATCCTGGTATACTCTTCTGCGAGGACAAAACACTCCTAACACTGCTTCAAGTACTTTGAGGTTTGGTCTCCTTCAAATAGTTAGGAAAGTCTTTAACTTTGAACAAATTTGACATTCAAAACTTCTTTAAGCAAAACATGTTACACCTTGATCTTGTTCATTCCACTCTTACTTTTGCCACAAGCAATGCAGCTTATGCTTCACTCCCCTGAATACTGAATAACAAGAGGGAATCTCTCATGCCACTTCTGTTTTCCCACTTGCAAATAATAAACTGTTGACAATGTGCCTTTCTTACATCTGCTTCCATTTGGCTTATGCACTGCTTGTCGTTATTCTGCTCGATTATTACCTCTTTCTTATTCTGGCACCGACAGTTACAATCTTCCTGAAACAATGTTCACTTGTTATTCAATCAACACAAATTATAAGCTCTATAAATCGTTGCCCCCTCTTTATTTTGCCAATGCTTGTTCTGATTAGCTTGATTCTGCATTGCCCCCTCTTTACTTTGGTAAAGATGTGTGTATTTAACTGACTTTGCCAACACTGGTTATGATTAACTTGCTTTTGTATTGCTCTGTCTTTGATCTGATAAAGGTGCTGACTTTTATGATGTTAGTTGTAACTTTTCTATGCTTGCCTCTTTGTAAAGTTTGTATTTCACCAATATGCTTTCTTTACATTAGTTTGGTATTCAAAACAATTACCAGAGATCAGCGGTCGCATGCAGGGGTACAGGGATTACCTTTCACTGGTAAACTCACCGGCTTTGTTACACGTGTTCGTGCAAACTGCTCACACGGCTCACTCAGCTTCTTCCTCTTCCTCGTCTGCCCAGCAGGCTGCTTTTAGGTTCCTGCAGCCTGTGCTGAATGGGAAAGGAGCTTCCCTCGCTCCTCGTGTCTAGCGGTGCCCGTTAGCCACCACAACACTGCACACCAATAGGAGTGCCTCTCTCTCTCCCAAAGGAAAGCTTGCCACAATGCTGCTTCCCACTGCGCGATCTATGCAAGTTAGGTTATACACCTTTTTGACCTTCATCTGCTTTACCAATAGTTTCGCTCTGGTGGTTCCTCTCCTCTTCCACTTCTGCTTCTCCTGCAACTGCAATTGGTGGTCTTTGAAACCCCACCCTTTTGTTCTAATGGCCTGCACCTGAGGGGGCACAATATATTCAAAGTCCTGCTGTTGTGTGTGTCATTAGTACAACTAGACTGTATCTTGCACTTTACTGCCCAAGTTCCTCTTCCTCATCCAAGTACGTAGGGCATTGTGGGACTTGAAGCCCCCAATGTGATTTTTCTTTATTTCTTCCAAAGGAAGCACTTTAATATTACGGGTTTAGTCTGTTTACTAAATTAACTGTTAGGGAGACGTTTTAGAGGATTAGATGTTTGGTTCGGATTTAAGGGATAATCATATCTGTCAGACGTCCAGGAGGTAATGTCTTGCTTCCCAATTATATAATTTCTCTGGCATTTGCAAGAGACTGTTCTACTCTCAATGGAATCTCTCGGAAGTCTAACTGTGACAACAAGCTACCAAATGTTCTGGCACCATATACATCTTCCTCTCTGAAGAAGATAAATACTGGGTCTCTCCCAACAGAATCCTCTCGTTCCCTTGGGGCTCTTCTCCTCCCAGCTTATCTCCATGGTTAACACCACCCCCAAGGTTAGGATCAGGTAGCGGCTGCCTTTCCCTGGGCCACCTGGGAGGAGACTTTAGGCATGGTTTTTGTAAGAATTCCACAGGATTTATCACATACCATTCCCCTAAACTCCTGCCCTCCCGGTCCAAGTTCCTTACCCCCTTCTAGACAATCAACCTCCCCCCACATTCAAAGAAGGTTCAGTTGTTTCCCAATTCCATACTGTACCTTCTAAACAATTTTTCTTTCTGCACCCTAGAAATCTGGGGAAAACAGGAGGAAAGCATTTTATTCTTCTTTTCATCATGACCATTAACTGGTTTCAACTTCAACTGAGATACCCGAAAAACTCATTCAACAAAATGGGGGACATAACTACCCAGAATCATTGAGGCGGCGAGGTATAGTCTTGCTGCCACTAATATTGAGTTTTCCTCCCCCAAAATGTTTGGTTAGGGGATATCCCTCTGCCTGTCCATGAACACAGCCTATATTTCTCTGTCCTACAGTTACCCCATTTTAGGGAAAATGGCAGGTTTTACAAATCCTGCGTCTAACTGAGCCTAGATTGTTTTCCCTTGAATTACCACAGGGATTTGATAGCTATTTTTCTCTCCTGTACAAAACATCACATCCAGTTTTTCATTAGATCTTGTTTTTTATAATGAAAAGATATATTATTTTTACTGGAAACCTCACATTTTTATTCCCTCTCTCCATCTTTAAAAAGGGATGGAATTGTGAAATACATTGGCGCAAAGAATTCAAAACTCCCACATCTAAGACATTCAGATTCATTGGGAACATTATTTTCTGTGAAATCTAAATCCCTAAAATATGAAGGGTTTAGATTTCTCTGATCTTCTGTTACCTTTTCCTGAGATATATTTACGTCTGGAAATAGTTCATCATGAGATTTGTTTTGTGTACTACAACTTTTATGACGTGATTGAGAATACCTTCTTTTGCTCTTGAAAATGATCATGACGGACTAAGTTAAGAACCTGTTTGTAATTATCGATCTGATCTGAACTCCATGAGGAATTTATCAGCTCATATTTTGATATACCACTTTTGGAGTAGAAGTTTTTTTAGACGTCATTTGTGCAGGTTCAAAACAAACCATGTTATGTGATTCTTCCCTCTCTTTCAGTACTAAACTCCCTTTTAGCATCCTTCACCAAACAAGAGGGGGCACACAGTGAAGATTAGTACTTTTAGAGCTTTTCTTGTTCTAGATTTCCCTGGCAACATCGTATATCAATCTTCCTGCTCTATCACCTCTATGTATCTCACAGGGAGCTATTGAAAGATTCAGGATCATAAATTTCAGTTCTTTGCCACAAAAAATAAATGAAAGGCTATATTTTAAATCCAGTTCCCTTTTTCATCATAATACAGACCGATATATATACACAGGAAACTCAACGTGTAGGGATAAAGAAACCAAAAGTTTCTTTCCAGGTAATCACATACTTCTTGGCAAAGAACAGATGGTAAATGTTACCTTCCACTGGTTGTCTTACTGGATTGATAGCTCACCCTGAAAGTTTGCAAAAATGTAAGCCTACATTAATCTGGAGAGGTCAAAGGTTTTTAGGGTTCTCTCTCATTCTTCCTGCTCCTCTAATGGAAACAGGATCTTAATTAATTTCTTCCCCAGAGGTGTGAGAGAAACCTGAGGGCGTCCTCACTTCTGCTCCACCTTTGTCCTCTTCCCAGGTGGCCAGGGAAAGACCATTGCTCTTGGATCCGGACTGTGGGGGTGGATATGCGAGGGATGATCGCCATGGTTGAGCGCACTTGGGGAGTGGGAAGATGAAGTCCTTTGCTTGAGACATGCTATCCCCATTTCCCTGGTCAAAGGGAACCCTCTATTCCCCATGCCTTTAAGGGCTGTTGTCAATCTTTGTCCCTTTCTTCCACTCAAAATATCCCATAGACAGGGCTCTTGAATACAGGGACGAGGAAGATACAACTGAGAGTCATGCACACTTCCATTCATTCAAAACACCTCTTTGGTACGGAGACGAGGAAGAGGGCCTTCGAGGATTTCAGTGGGCCAAGCCAGCCATGTCCAGCGAATAGGCTCTATCATTGTATTTGTATTTCTGTATTTTATATAGCGCTTTACACCAAAGCGCTGTACATAAGTTCATCAAACAGTACAATACAAGTGAGGATTAGAAACACAATCAGCAATGCTAACCACAATGAAGTAGATAAGACCTCAGGAAGTCACAAAATAAGGGATAAACAGAAAAAGAGCAAAGAGAAAGAGGAAGGAAATTCCAATGTAGAGGAGCAATCAAGGAAAATGAACGTAAAGGAGACTGAGCACATGGAGGACGAGTAAGAACAAGAAGAAATTGTGAACCAAAACAAAGTGAACAGGACAGGGTGTAGAATGAAACAAAGGAAGAAAGATATTCAGGAGCAAGACCATAGAGAGATTTGAACAACAGACACAAAAAGTAAAATTTAAAGCGAGGCAAGAGAGCCAGTCAAAATTAGGCATAGAGGAAGAAATAGAGTTACAAGAAGCTTAAAGAAAAAGCAGACAAATGGAAGCATTAAAAACATATTTCAAGGGGGCAAGGCGAGTAAGAGGAAGACTAAAGTGCGTAGAAGAGCAGCAGAAAAGACAAGAGAAGATTAGAGAAGATTTCAGGAGTTTCGTGGCCTCAAAAGTCACGAAAGACAGAGCTTTCCGAATGTTACACAGGTGAAAACAACAGGATAAAGAAATGTGCTGCTTGAAGGATAGATCAGAGTCCAAGTAAAGTCCCAAGTTACAGGTGGTAGAGGAAATTGGGAGCTGATCAGGAGGAAATAAAATAAAAGAAGTAGGAAGAGGAGAAGGAATAGTATTAGCGGGGAAGAAAAGTACTTTCGTTTTAGCAGCATTGAGTACCAGAAAATGGGCGAACATTGCAGATTTGATGGCAAGGAGACATACAGAAAGTTTATTGTGCATGTCAGGAGAAAAGGATGAAAAAGACAAGAAAAGCTGCGTGTTGTCAGCCTATAAATGATGGTATAGATCAAAGGAAGAAATTACTTACACCAGGTGAGAAGTATAGAGAGAGAAAAGCAAAGGACACCAAACCGAATCTTGAGGAACTGTCATATCGTGGCAGGAATGGCGGGTGTGGAATTGCTGGCGCGGAATCGCTGGCGTTACAGTCCGCCATTGCGCTTCCCGGCACGGCTTCTCTCTGCACCGTTCTAGATGTGTTACGCGTACGTAGCCGGAAGTATAAATTCCATCACTTCCTGGTTACATACGCGTTGCAACGTTTCCGGGTTTCTTCCTGTGTTGCTGCCGCTCCCACTGTGTTCTCGCTTCCTCTCCTTGTTTGCTCGTTAGCTACCCAGTTTCCTGGGAGTTCTGTATCCTTGCTCTCACTAGCCCCTATTATATTCTGCCTTTCCTCTCCTCCCTGCTTTCTCTCCTCCTCTCTCTAATCCTTTTTTTTGTCTCCCTCTTTCTTCTCGTTCGGTCCCTACTTTTATCTTCTCGTCTTCTTCCTTCTTTGTTTTCTTCTTTCCTGTTTACATTGGATCCGCTGTGTACCCGACCTTGGCCTGCTGTTTGGACTGCCTTCGTCTTGCCTTTTCCTCTTACCTCCTGGACCTTGTTGATACTCACTACTGCCTACTCCTGGAGTGACTTCGTCCAGCCCTTGTGCGTTCTTAAGCAACTTACCTCGCCTCATCTATCTGAAGGAAGTCTCTTAGGGGTTTTTTGTGCCTCCGTCTTTTTCCCCTTGCTGGCGCTCCCGGTGGGGTTACCCCCGTTGCCCCTATTTTAGTGGCACGGTGGCATCCTATCAAGGGCGTCCTTACCTTCATAAAAAAAAGAGAGACCTTCAAGACACAAGGAAGGAAAACCTAAGAAGAAAGAGGAAGGTGAGGAGTTGGGGGAAGGGGGAGAGTCTACTTTATCGTCTGAAGAAGAGGACATTACCAACATTAGTGACAGTTTGCAACGCCAACAAGAAAAAGATATGGCAACTCCCCAGCAAGTACAGGAACTTGTAGCTGTCGTTCAAAGCCTTAACTTGGAGGTCAAGAACCTCAAGGCTGCCAACACAGCACTGCAACAGCGAATGACGGAAAGAGAACTACCCTCTGCAGACCTACCCTCGCTCCCTTTGGTATCTGGCAAATTTGATGGCTCGCCTAAGCGAGTGAAGGAGTTCCTAGATGCTTGCAATCTCCACTTTTCCTTCCACCCACAGACTTTCGCTTCGGATCACGCCAAAGTAGGCTTTATGATTACCCACATGACGGGTAATGCCCTGGCTTGGGCCACCCCTCTGGTCAATCAACCCAATCCTGTTTTAAAAGATTATGATGCTTTCAAGACTACAGCAGACTTTTCTGTGCACGGAGAGTACTTTTCTTGCATCCAAGGATCTCTTGGACATCCTTCAGGGAAATTCTGACTTACTGACCTACATCACCACCTTCAAACAGATAGCCGCAGAAGCCGGCTGGCAGGAAAAGGCTCAATATGCCATTTTACGTCGAGGGTTGAGAGAGGATCTCAAGGACGAGTTGGCACGTATAGCCCGTCCGACATCTTTTTCAGATCTCATCACTGCCACTCTTCGGATTGATTTCCGATTATCGGAACGACAGTCCGAAAGAAAGAAGACCACGTTCTACAGTATACCTCCCCCAGAGACTCAGCCACCTTCCTCTTTACCGTCCCCACGCCAAGACAAAGACGAACCGATGGAGATTGGTACGGCTCGAGCCCCGCTCACCCCGGAGGAACGTAAGAGACGACCGGATGGCAGTTTGTATATGTACTGTGGAGCCTCTACCTATTTGCTACGTGACTGTCCAGATGTCCCTCCTAGATGTTTGGGAAACGAGCGCCCTCGGTAAGTGTTAGGACGCACTCCCGAGGGGTCATCCCACGTCCTTATGCAACTCTTTCGGTGTCTTCCTCTGAGACACCAGAGGATTCCAGGCTGATGGTTCTTACTGTTACCCTAACGCTGGGCAACACCGAAATCACAACTCAGGCTTTGCTTGACTGTGGTGCTGCCGGCAACTTCGACACCTTGTGGGCAGAACAGAAGGGTATAAACCGAGTGGCTAAACAAGAGGACCAGAAGGTAGAAGGAGTTGATGGAGAGCCTTTGAGTTCTGGCATGAGTACCCACACCACTGAAGAACTGAACCTACGCAAACAACAGCATTCTGAAAGGATCTCATTTGATATCATTCGAGCAGCTCACTTCCCCCTCATACTGGGGATAGGGTGGCTTAGAAGACATAACCCTCACATAGACTGGGCTAAGAACATACTAAGCTTTCAATCCACTTTTTGTAAGGCAGAATGTCTTCCGGAGGCTTAGAAGACATAACCCTCACATAGACTGGGCTAAGAACATACTAAGCTTTCAATCCACTTTTTGTAAGGCAGAATGTCTTCCGGATGCCTCTGGAGGTTCGAGACAGTCCAGACCATCTGTATCTACGAGTCCAGACTCATTCACTGTCTTCATCACCACCTCCAGGAATACGCTGAGGTAGTGGCAGAGAAATCTCCTAGTGATCTGCCTCCCCACAGACCGGAAGATTCCTGCATAGACCTTGTTCCAGGAGCATTAGTATCTTTTTGTAGGATGTTTCCTCTTTCGCTCAAGGAGAGAGACTTCCTCCGGGAATACCTGGATAACAACTTGGCCAATGGGCTAATCAGACCTTCAAAATCTCCGGCTGGTGCTTCCCTGCTTTTCATCCCCAAAAAGGAGTCACAGGAGTTGAGACTCTGCATAGATTAGAGGGGATTGAACAAGGTGACCATTAAGGACCGATACCCAATGCCACTTATTACAGAAATCATTTAAGTCGTCCAGGGTGCCACGGTTTTTACCAAATTGGATCTTAGGAATGCTCATCACCTACTCCGGATTCAAAAGGGGGATGAGTGGAAAACAGCTTTCAGGACTCCATATGGGTTATACGAATACCAGGTGATGCCCTTTGGGGTAGTTAATGCCCATTCGATATTCCAGCGCTTTATGGACAGGCTGTTTTCCGATTTGCTGAGTCAGACCACCATAGTATATCTCGACGACATCCTGGTGTACTCAAAAACTACGGAAGAACATGAAAGACACGTCAAAGAAGTTTTCCAGAGATTAAGGGACAATCATCTCTCGGTCAAACTTGACAAATATGTATTTTCTGCAACCTCCATTCCCTATCTGGGATTCAGTCTATCAAATCAGGGTATCGCCATGGACCCTCGCAAGGTATCTGCCATCCTAGAGTGGCCTTCTCCAAAATCCATCAAGGACGTACAAAGATTGCTAGGACTGGCAAACTTTTATCGGAAATTCATCTCCAACTTCTCCCACAGGATAGTACCCATTACCACCTTGCTCAAGAAATCACCCAACCCGTTTTCCTGGTCCAACGAAGCAGAAGACAGCTTTCGCAATCTCAAAGAAGCTTTTTGTACCGCTCCCATTCTCCAACAGCCGGATCAAAGCCGACCCTTCATTGTCGAGACAGACGCCTCCTCATCTGCCATTGGGGCGGTCTTACTGAAAAAACACCAAGGAGTGGAACACCCGATTTCCTATTTTTCTAAAACCCTCAATGCCAGCCAAAAGAACTATTCAGTCATTGAGCGCAAACTGTTAGCTATGAAGTCAGCCTGTTTGGAGTGGCGACATTTGCTACAGGTAGGTAAACACCCTTTTACCATCAGAACAGACCATAAGAACTTACAAGTACTACGACAATTTGAGTGCTACAATACACGTCAAGCACGCTGGGCCCACTTCTTTGCCCAGTTTGATTTCGATATCACCTACATTCCTGGGCATCAAAACCTAGTTGCAGACTCTCTATCTCGCAGAGGTTTTATATGTCAGGGTCGGATTGTGCTCATGACCTGACGTTTCCTCTTCCCAAGTGGATCGGAGTACTATCCACATTTTTGCTACAGGTGAGAGAAGCTTCTGTAGGCAAATTTGAGTTGTAGAAACATCCCAGGAACATCTTATACGACATCAAGGAAGGCCTCTACCTTGTGGAAGGTAAATTATATTTACCTACACCCGCTTTTTCGGAAGTTGGCTTTAAATTGGTGTCACGATTCCAAGATGGCTGGTCATAGAGGCACCAAGGGCACTTTGGACTATCTGCAAAGACATTTCTACTGGCCAGATATGAAAAAAGATGTGGTTAGTTACGTTCAATCCTGTATGACATGTCTTCGCAGCAAGGGTACCCGTCAAAGACCTGTGGGACTTTTGGAACCCAATGCCGTTCCTGAGAGGCCTTGGAACATCATTTCAACTGATTTCATCGTTGACTTCCCTCCATCTCAGGGGTGTACTTGCATTATGGTGGTGATCGATTTCTTCTCTAAAATGGCACACTTCTCCCCATTACCAGGGGTCCTGACAGCGGCTGGTATGGTTGAGACATTTATCAAAGATATCTTCCGTCTCCATGGGGTACCTAAAAAGATCATCTCCGATCGGGGAAGTCAATTTACTTCTCGATTCTGGAAGGACCTATGCGACCGATTAGGCATTGAGAGAGCCTTGACGTCCGGATTCCATCCTCAGTCCAATGGGCGGACGGAACGTCTCAATGGCGCCTTGGAACAATACCTAAGATGCTATGTTAACCTCCAACAGGACAATTGGGTCTCTCTACTACCTCTAGCAGAGTTCTCTTACAATAATTCTTTCCACTCTACTCTCGGTCTAACCCCTTTTTTCTGTAACTATGGTTATCACCCACGGTCAATATTGCCCGTCTCTGATATACCTACTAGCTTACCCACTGTGGATTCCACTCTAACCATTCTGCGGAACATCCACCTGCAGGCTAAACGGAATCTTAGTGAAGCCCATGAACGATACAAGATGCAGGCCGACAAACATCGTAACCCGGTCCCTGGATGGGGGGTGGGTTCTCGGGTCATGTTGTCCACTAGATACTTAACACGATGGGCAAACCCCTCCAAGCTTTCTCCTAGATATCTAGGTCCTTACGAGATCACACAGGTTATCAACCCGGTGGCTTTCAGATTAAAACTCCCTACACAGGGTTCACCCAGTGTTTCATGCTTCTCAACTGAAACTTTTTCCCGAAGACACTTCAGCTCGTCACCCCAAAAAAGCTCCATTGCCCACTGATACTACCCAGGAGGAATTTGAGGATGCCCAGATCTGTGATTCCCGATACAGCAGGGGTAGATTCGAGTATCTGGTACGATGGAAAGGTTATCACTGGTCGGAAAACTCATGGGAACCAGCCTCTCACGTCCATGCTCCACTTCTAGTCCGCAGATTCCATTTCCTGCATCCTGGCAAACCTGGGGGTGGCCTCCTTAGGAGGGGGCATATCGTCGTATCGCGGCAGGAATGGCGGGTGTGGAATCGCTGGCGCTTCCCCACTGCGCTTCCCGGCACGGCTTCTCTGCACCGTTCTAGATGTTGCACACGTACCTAGCTCGAAGTATAAATTCCATCACTTCCTGGTTACATACGCGTTGCAACGTTTCCGGGTTTCTTCCTGTGTTGCTGCCGCTCCCACTGTGTTCTCGCTTTCTCTCCTTGTTTGCTCGTTTGCTACCCCGTTTCTTGGGAGTTCTGTATCCTTGCTCTCGCTAGCCCCTGTTATATTCTGCCTTTCCTCTCCTCCCTGCTCTGTCCTCCTCTCTCTAATCTTTCCTTTTTTTTACTCCCTCTTTCTTCTTGTTCGGTCCCTACTTTTCTCTTCTCGTCTTCTTCCCTTTTTACTTCTTTGTTTTTTTCTTTCCCGTTTACATTGGATCCGCTGTGTACCCGACCTTGGCCTGCTGTTTGGACTGCCTTCGTCTTGCCTCCTTACCTGTTTGATCTGCTGTGTACCCGACCTTGGCCTGCTGTTTGGACTGCCTTCGTCTTGCCTCCTTACCAGTTTGATCTGCTATGTACCCCGATCCTTGCCTGTTTCCTGGACTGCCTTAGCCTTTTCCTCTTACCTCCTGGACCTTGTTGATACTCACTACTGCCTACTCCTGAAGTGACTTCGTCCAGCCCTTGTGCGTTCTTAACCAGCTTACCTCGTCTCATCTATCTGAAGGAAGTCTCTTAGGGGTTTTTTGTGCCTCTGGCTTTTTCCTCTTGCTGGCGCTCCCGGTAGGGTTACCCCCGTTGCCCCTATTTTAGTGGCACGGTGGCATCCTATCGAGGGCGTCCTTACCTTCATTAAAAAAAAATAGAGACCTTCAAGACACAAGGAAGGAAAACCTAAGAAGAAAGAGGAAGGTGAGGAGTTGGGGGAAGGGGGAGAGTCTACTTTATCGTCTGAAGAAGAGGACATTACCGACGTTAGTGACAGGAACACCATAGGCGAAGGGTAGTGTACCGGAGGAAGCCCCTGCCCAGGAGACCATGAATGTCCTCTGGGACGATATGACCTAAATCAGGAAAGAAGAGACCCGCTAAAACTAAAGGAGGAAAGAGAATCCAGCAGTGTGATCAACAGTGTCAAAAGCTGCAGATAGATCTACTAAAAATGGAGTGACCAGTGTTTAGAGTAATGTGCAGACAGTAATGAGTCAAGTACAGAAAGAAGAGCAGTCTCAGTAGGATGAATAGGACAAAACCCTGATTGAAAACAGGGAAGACTAGAGTTCTGCAAAACAAAAGTAGAGACTTGACAGTAGACAATGCGCTCAAGTATTTTAGAGTGATAAGGTAGCAATTGTGAGAAATCTGAAGGTGTCTCACCCGCTAGTTGCCGGAGATCTGTCATCCAGGTGGCCAGGACACATTCCATCGCTATTGGATCCAGTTCCTGGGGGTGGACCAGTGAGGGAGGAACACCTGGGCGAGGGGTCTTCAGGGATTGGAAGCGGGACACCGAGGGTTGAGACACAGTATCCCCTTCCCTCTATCACCTTTTCCCCATCCCACTCTGAAGGATACTTAGAAGCTGCACCCACCCACATTTTTACCCGCACAAACACTTACTTACACTGTAACAGACAACGGACTAACACCAGAGCCGTTTAGCTGACATGTCCCAACAGATGGGTCAGGCAGAGTCAGGCAATTGACAATAACTACGCACACCTGATGGCCCTTTACCTTCCCCACAGGGATAAAAGGCGGTGCACGAAAGCACACTTCGAACAAGGCCCAACCCACGAGGAGACCAAACCGGCAGAACAAAGGGCAGAGAAGAGCAGCAAGAACTGGAAGGATGACGAAGGCTCTTGCCCTTTTCAACTCAGACCTGCAAAGCCTCAGAGAGGGAAAGCCTAAGACCGGGATTTACAGCTGGCGTGCGGAGCAGCAGATGTCAATGGTACACAGGGGCATCCCGCATTGATAACGCAGGCGGAGAGGCAAGCTGGCTACAATGGTACTATCCTTGACTCCAGAAAACAAAGAGGTCAACAGGTTCAGCACAGCCGGTGAGTCGGAGGAAACTGATAGAAAACCAAACTGTGTTGGGCGCTAGGTTGCAAGTAGCAACATTGTTGAATGCGAGGACTTTACAAGAAGAAGAACTTATATGTATGTTTGAACTATAAAGATAGCCAGTTGAGGTCCAGGTGCAGAGGGATCTGGCGACACATGGGCGCTCATTCGAAAGGCTCTTATCGGGACCTGTTTTTGAAACTACAAGAACCAGAAGGCCCTAGGACAGGGGGCGTGAGGCGTTGAGGTCCTACAAAGGTTACGTCAAATCCCTTGTACAATTGAAAGTCTCTGACCCGTTGCCAGAGGAAAGCTAGGGGAAGGGAACCCCTGCTTTCTACCACAATTGTGAACTGTGATAAATGACAAATGTGAACCTGACAGAGGGATGCCGAAAGAAATCTAGGAGAAAGAAACCCTGCTTTCTGATGAAACTGAGCAATACACAAACTGTATTAGGAATACATGAACTGTGTCGAAGAAAGGCTGTAGTGAACCTGACGAACGTAGGCATGTTTTTGAAAGGGGGATCAGAGCCCAGCGGAGGGAGATCCTAAGGCCAAAGAGCAATTGCCCAACGTGCAAGATCACCAAGATAACTTTT
Organism: Ambystoma mexicanum; assembly: GCF_040938575.1. Classification (NCBI taxonomy): domain Eukaryota; kingdom Metazoa; phylum Chordata; class Amphibia; order Caudata; family Ambystomatidae; genus Ambystoma; species Ambystoma mexicanum. The sequence goes on from NC_090924.1 coordinate 1,097,050,559, forward strand.
GTTTGTTTGTTACTTTGAATCAGCAAACCTTCTAAGGCAAGACACTTTTGCAGGAAAGAGACTTTTCCTCTAAAGGGGTTTTGATCTTGTTAAACTGGACTGTGAACCTCGTGCTGTCAAGGCTCAGGAGTGTGCTGTGCTCGAGAGTACTGCCTTGTCCCGTTCTTCAAACGTGGGCAAGGGAGACACAGTGTTATTTTTTTATTTTATTTTATTTTTACATTTTTAAAGCGCTCACACAGCCCGCAGGCATCGAGGCGCTGTTACAGGAATGGTTTGTTTTGTAGTTGTGTAATTGTTTTTCTCTTATTTGCGTATTTATAACGCACTTAAACACCCAGATGTTTCTAAGCACGGACCCGGGGATCGAACCTGTGTTGCTTCGTGTCGTCTTGCTTCCAAGGCGCGCACGTTGACGCTTTGCTATCCTCCCGGGTGTCCACAGGAACGCCACCCAGCCGGGTTACTCGCTGGTATGCTTCTCAGCTTTGCCCCGATGTGGTCTGCAGGGAAGCTTCTGCCTGAAAATACAGGAGGACTGTGTTCAGGACTGACCAACAGGGGTAAGTATCCTCCCTCCACCCCCGTATGATTTCAGTCCCTCTGGCACCCTCTCCTCACCTTGTGGTAGAATTATGCATAGTCTCCATCCTGCCTTCTTTGCAGGGGTGCGTTGTCTTTCATGGGCGAGTGCGGTACAGTTACTTCACTGACGCCGGCCCGTTTGATATTGTTCAAGTAGGTCTTATTGCTGTTATTTAGTTTTGTTGCTATCCTGCATGCCTTTCTTTGTTTAAAATGTCTCTTTTTTTCTCCCTTAGGTATGCAGAGCTTCAGCGCGGAGAACTGGCTTGGTTGAGCCCCGCTGGTAAATGATGGCGCTTTAAGAGCGCTATGATGCGGTAATTAAGCACTATGCACAGCGCTGCAAAGTCTTGCCTTTGCTAACCTGTGTTTTCCTTCCTTGTAGGTCGCAGTGTTCTTCAGCGCGAGTGGAATGTCCGTAGTGGTGCCAGCCGAGCGGCGACTAGCCAGGTAAGCCTTTTGAGCAGTTCGTAAATTGTAAATGTCTCTACTGCTTTCTTTAATGTTGCCTCTATCTTCCTCTTTCAGGTTGTTCTGTCCGGGAGGCGTGCAGATTCGAGGAAGCTGTTCTCAGTAGCTGCAAGTGTTTAAAGATGAAGACTGCAGGTAAGATGCTGCTGCTAATGATGTTCCTTTTGTCTCCTTGCAGGTTCTGCTTCTCCGAGGTTCGAGGGAATAGCTGGACACAGTGAGCGTCACGTTGCAAGCTGCAAATTAACGTGAAGCGTGTTGTCCTGCTCGGGTGTGGTTTAAATAGCCCCAACAAAATAGTCCAGGTAAAGTAGTCCCTAGGCTACCACACCCAAAACACTAGACCGCATAGCTTGGTTCTTAGGAACAAAGCTAAGTGGATGCCTCCATGTTGGCTGACAATACAATAAAGTAGTTCCCAAGCACATTGTTTTTCATGGTGTATGACCGTTGCGCCATAGGCGCCAGGACTGGCTCCATGAGGGCTTTTGAAGAGGATGCCAGGCTCTAGAGGCCTGAGTCCTGACTCCACCTGGCCAATGGGTTTGCCAGAGGGGGTTTTGGGCGAGGGTCGTGACACCCAGTCATACCATCCTGACTTATTTTGTGAGAACCTCTTTCTTCTCTGGTGAACATTATCCCACACTCTTTTTGTAATTTAGTAGTAAGGATTGGCAATATTTTTTTAAGTATAGGCCCTCCTTATTTTACAAGACACCACTAGGACTGCCTTATTAGTTGATGGTCGTAGCTTGCTCCCATCTTTGATTTAGGCTTCGACTAGGCGTTTATATTACCCATTATAAAGTTCAATAAACACCCCTGAACTGTGATCACTTGTGTCTGTCTTTACTGTTGCCATCCTTACACAATGAAATAGGATAGAAATTAGAAACTAGTGAGGGCTCAGCAGAAGGTTTAAGATTGGAATGATTGAGGCATGTTTAAACGAAGAAGAAAAAGTTGAAGTCGAGAGACAGATATTGAACAAGAGGTGAGATAAGAAACAAGAGAAGGATAGACTTTAGCAATAAGTGCAGAGTGGATAGGATCAGAAGGAGAAGTGGCCGGGTGAGCCCAAGCCAGCAGGAAGGAAGGTATCTTCATTGGTAATTGGGGTGAAACAGGAAATTGTCTTTTTCAGAGATGAAATATGGAGAATAGCGGTTGATTGCAAAGTAGAAGACTCAATAACAAAGCAAAGCTAGATCAACTTTGAGGAGAAGTATGAGGCAACGTCAGAGGCTAATGAAGAATTAATAGAGTAATCAGGAGTAGAAGACGCAAAAGGGTTTGAAAAAGACATCTGTGATTAGTCGACTGTATATGTAAAAGATCAGAGAAATAAGAACCTTTAGCTGAAAGAAGACAGTCATCGTAGAGAGCAGGGTTGGAAGAATAGGAACACTAGTAATTTTCAAAAGTCTAAGACGTAACCCAACATCTTTCAAGACGACGAAGAGCACGTTGCATAGCGCAGAGTTGATAAGAGAGCCAGGGTTGGGGGGATTTATGAGAAGGGAGCCAGGGTTGGGGGGATTTATGAGAAGGCTAGAAAACAGAAGTAGGATAGAGAGCCTCAAGTGAAGAAGAAAGTGAAGAAAGGAGATTAGATGCTGCCTCATCAGCAGACAAGGTAGCAAAGGATGAATGCGAGGGTAGAACAGAAATACACAAAAAAATAAATTAATAAAAGGAGTGTTAAAATTGCCTAAGTCACGCCAGGCGTAAGCAGGAAGAGTTGGGGAGAGGAGAAACAGCAACAGAAGATGTCGGAAAATTGGAGACGGAAAGAATATGATGATCAGACAGCTAGACTGGAAGTGATGACACAGAAGAAGTGGAAAGGGGACGTGTAAAGATGAGATCTAAACAAGAAACAGAAATATGAGGAGGATTAGGAAGAGGAGCAAGAAAGTGGGAATCGAGAATTGGGAGTAGAGGTAGGGTAGAATGTACCGACGAAAGATGGAAGTCTCAAAGTAATATAAGAGAATTAGTGGAAGGTAGAATAAGAGACAAAAGTGAATCCGTGTCCTCACAGAATGAACCAACCGAGCCAGGTGGTCGAAGAGTAAGAATGAAATTGTCATGCCCCGTGCCGTCTTGCTTACCTTCCATATGAAGACATGGAAACTGCCCTGGAAGCTTGTACAACGGCAATACAGAAAAAACTACTTTTCCCTGCATTCCCGGAAAAAGAGCGGTCACGTGATTCGAAGGCAACGTCTGCGTCCCTCTGCATCATTATATGCGGCTCTGGGACACCGCTCAAGAGCTCCTTAACAAGTCTTTTTCGTGTTGTTAAGTCGCACTTCTATATCCTGATTTCCTGATGTTCGAATCCTTCTTTCCACATTGGCTACGTTTCCTTGGATTGCCCTTCATTGTTTCCCGACGCCCGGTCTCCTCCCACTCTGCTGATTTACTGGTTACCTGAACCCCGGCACTTCCACCGACTTTGCTTTTGCTTGCTCCTGAATCGGATTTTGTCCCCATGGACCCCTCCCGTCAGCCGAACACTGCCCTGCGTCTTGGCTCATTCTCTATTGCATGTGAGTGCAGCTGCAGTGTTTGGAAACTGCAGTGCTGCTCGCCGTATGCAAATTGTTGCAGCCGTAGGTTTTTTGACTCTAGGATTTCCGTTTTCTATTACTGCTTGTGCCTTTTTAATAGAAAACGCTTCACAAACCTCTGTTCTTTCACCGCGCTGTTTATCTCTCCATCAAGTGACTGCTGGACGCTCTGCTGAATGAACACTTGGTCACTATTTTTCCATTGTTTCCTGGATTTCAACTTATCTTGCATTTTGAGACACTACATGGACGCTTTGCTGAGGATTTTGGTACTCACCTGAGGACAATTCTTTGAGGATGGTTGGTTCTTTCTGGGACGCTCTGCTGTGACACCTGGGATTGGAACTGGCTAGATCGTTGCGCCCTCGTGCTGGCCTTTTTGGACCTTTTGCTCTTCTGGGAACTGTGGAACACTTACCCATTTGTTGCTTTCTTCACTTCTGGAATTCAGTAGGTTCTTCGTTCTTTTCCCAACCACTGCAGGTAAGAGGGGGGTTGTTGGGGATGGTGCAGCGGGGAGACCTTGATTTGAACCTTCACTTATGGTATTTGTAATCTTTCTCCTTAGTATTTCTCCTTAGCCGTGTTGCTGCTCCTGACTTTTCACCCAAAAAGTTGGCCTGTCAGGTGTTTTTAGTCCTGCAAGCTGCGATCTTGGGGGGGAAGGTTTATTCTGTCTTCGGTCTACTGTTCCTACTTCCAATTTCCGAAAACGGACAGTGATTCTTCCACTGGATCACGACAGAAATAGAATAGGGTTTAGAGAAGCCAGTATATGAAAATTCAAAAGAAGTAAATGATGGAACAGTTGGAATTATAGGGATGAGTATAATTGAAGAAAGATAAAGAATGCCAGTACCTCTGGCACAGGCAGATAGGCGAGGGGTACAGCAGAAAGAGATAAGAGAGGTAGAGACGGAAGTAGGGATAGTTGCATTAAAAGATGGTATTGAAGTCTCAGTAACACAAAGAAGCCGGACCCTCCCCCCCAACCGAGCCTTCCTCGCCCACAAGGGCGCAAGGACAATGGGCTACAAAAGACGATATCCAGGGCCTCCTCAACGACATCAAAATGGAATTCCGCAACTGCATGGCAGTGGTCACAACCAAGATAGATGGCCTGGACAACCGCGTTGAGGAGGTGGAACATAGGGTCGGGGACACAGAAGTCCAAGTCCTGGAGCACACAGCGCAGTATGCAGAGCTGCGACAGAAAATCCAGACTCTGGAGGACAGCTCGGAATTGATGCACCGCAAACAGGTGGAACTGGAAAACAGGGCACGCAGAAACAACATCTGTATCAAAGAAGTTCCCGCCTCGATTCCGGACCAAGCCCTCCCTGCCTACATCGGAGATCTCGTCCAGACTCTCCTGACCGCAAGGGTCTTTGACCCGGATCCCCCAGAAAGACGCAGACGGTCTCTATTTAAACCAATGCTGCATGATATGGCGGTGCGCGATGCCATAGCCAAGGTGATCAGTAATACTTTAAGGAAAACCCCCCAACGAAACCTCTACAGCAACGAGATGGGAAGCCATGAAGGCCGTAATCAGAGGGGAACTGATAGCTCAAGCTGCCGCATATACGAAGAGGCGGACCATAAACAGAAACCAGCTAGAGAAGGAAATGGCAGAGGCAGCTGCGACCCTAAAAAAGAAGTGGGCGCCCAAAGCGGCCAAAATGGTGAGGTTAGCTAGCACGAAACTGGAAGTTCACTATGCCGAGGACACATCCCAGACCCTGCTCCGGACCAAACAGAGCTACTACGTGAATGGCAATAAAGCTAATAAATATCCGGTGCGCAAACTAGTCAAAACCCGCCGATAGAACCACATTACTGCACTGAAGGATCCGAACCGTAGAACCTTAGGACGGAGAAGGGACAAAACTACAGGTGGCGACAGCCCATCTAGCTGACACCCTGACCTCAGCCCCCCTGCTCACAGGCCCTCCAGGAACAATATATAGCAGACGCCCGGCTTTCACACATCTCAGAAGCAGACAAATCTGCCCTGGAAGCCTCAATTACAACCGAAGAGGTGGAAGAAATACTCAATCTGAAACCCAGGGCCCCAGGCCCAGACGGCTTTCCACAAAAATTTTACAAACTCTTTCGCCCCCTGTTGCTCAGCCCAATGACAGAGCTATTTAACTCTTTTCGGCACACGGGCACTATTGCGCCCTCTATGCACAGTCTACCACAATCATGTTATTGAAACCCGGCAAGGACCCAAAGGGGTGCTCTTCGTTTAGGCCGATATCCCTGCTCAATGAGGACGCTAATGCATACTCAAAGGTACTTGCAAAAAGGCTGGCGCAAATCCTCCATACTATCATAGACCAGGACCAGGCAGGGTTTATCAGAGGGAGAAGCACTATGGACAACATCCACCGAGCGCTCAATCTCATTGAAGTCGCAACCCAAGAACGACGGGGCCTGGCGGTCTTAACCCTGGACGCCACCAAAGCATTTGACAGGGTGGACTGGAACTTCATGCGCCTCACACTGGAGGCATTCCGGTTTGGCGAGATATTCCAGAAAATGGTGTTCGAAGACTACAAAGCCCCGAAAACATTACTTTGGCTGAATCAGAAGACCTTGTTCCCGATCCAGCTCTCGTGCGGGACGAGACAAGGATGTCTGCTCTCCCCGTTGATCTTTGCTCTGGTCAAGGAACCATTTGCCCAAAGGACAAGCCAACAAGCACATTACTGGACTAGAAATAAACGGTGAACAATTCAAGATCTCCCTGTACGCCGACAACGTGATGATCTCCATCACCAACTGTCAATCCTCCTTGCCCGCTACCCTGACTGAGCTGGAGGCGTTCAAAAGAGTGGCTGGATTCCAGGTGAACTACTCCAAATCAGAGGCACTGGCCGTCAACCTGGGCGCTCCCCTTGTAGCCAACCTCTAGGCATTCTGCCTGCTAACATGGAGCACCTCCTCAACGGCCTACCTGGGAATACGCCTAACAGCAGACCCGAAACAGCTCTACACTGCTAATTTCCCCATATCTGTCTTTCATTTCCTGTAGCTTAAAAGGTATTCTGTCCAGGGAGAAGTGGAAAGACAGTGGGCCTCATAAAGAGTCTGTCGGTCCGGAATGCGGTGATTCTGTGACGACGGTGATACAGTTTCCACGTCCGCAAGGATTCGGAATGAGCGGCCGATTACAGCCTGTCGGTCGCGCGCACCACACCAACGCAGAAATGGTGTCACCGTCGCCAAGTAGACACCCAGAGAAATTGACATTCCGCCTCAAAAAGTAGTGCAAAAACCGTGACTGCCACCGTCGTCACAGACACGGAAACACCGGATGCGGAAATACCATGACCGCGAAAACCAGAAAGAGAGAGGTGGCCATTATATAAACCACAATCCACTGCCATCCACAGTCAGCACAGGCCAGATCACCACTCTGAGAAGGCAAAAACAACCACCATCATGGCATCCAGGATTCCAGCACAAAGACAGCGGAAACATCGCTTCAGTGAGGCAGAGCTGACAGTACTTGTGGACCACATTGTGCAGCATGCAGAAATGCTTTTCAGCGCTGACCAGTGCCATGCAACCCAGCAGCAGCGTCGAAAGGAGGTGTGGGCTGAAGCAGCACGCAAGTGCCCAGCAGTCGGTGTAACACGCAGCGTGAAGGACTGCCACAAGAGGTGGGACAACCTCATTGCTGCACACCACCAGCAGAGCAGTGGCACAGGTGGAGGGCCTGCATCACCACTAAAACTGCAGTCATGGGAGGAGCGCTGCAGCAGTGTCCTCCACCTTGAGGGCATACATGGCATTGGTGATCCAGAGGCAGGAGTGAGCCCACCTGTAGATGCCGGTAAGTGCACAGATTACAAAGCCATGAGTGCAATTTGAGCCCAGGAGTGACCCAAAGGACCCACTCATACCCCCCTTCAGTCAGGGCAGGAGTGACCCAAAGGACCCACCATAACCCCCCCCCCTCCCAGTCAGGGCAGGAGTGACCCAAAGGACCCACTCATAAGCCAGATGAGAAGCAACACCGCCCCCATTACATTGCCCTTGGACATGCACACAGTGCGTGACTGAGTACAAGCAGAGACACATACACCTGAGTGCATCAACGGTCATATGCGTGTAAATGCAAGTGCTCACTGATCGTACTGTTTGATGCATGTGATGGACCCATCAAGTACCAGCACACAACTAACAGCATGCCCTCTGTGTCCCCACAGCCATTTCAAGTGACAGCGACAACGCCCAACAGCTGAGGCAACGTGCACCTGCACGTGGACAACGCAGCACCCCTGCCCAGGAGGACAACGCAAGCTGCTTTTGAACACAGCTGCATCTGGCACGGATGCACCAGCCGACGCCACCATCCCATCATCTGCCTGCTGCCACACAAGTGCCACGCCCACCCACCATGGCCACAGATCCCATCCTTGAGACCATCTGCACTGCGGAGGAGGCTGCATGCAGTGATAACAGTGCCCCAGCCATGCAGGCTGAAGTAGGTCCACAGGGGGAGGGGGCAAACTTGGATGACCTATCATTCCCTCCACGACCTACAGTTCAGCCCCCCCCTCAATGCATAGTCCCATGAGGTCACCAACCCCCTCCATGGCAGAGCTGAATGCCTGCATGCAGCGGATGGAGGATCAACAGGCCACCCTTACGCTGCTTGTTGAAAGACAGCTGGAGGAGGCCAGGCTGCAGAGGGAGAGCTATTCCACATCTGTGTGTCGGCTCTCCAGGGCCATTGGATGTTTTGCCACCACCATCGTGACCTTGGCACCCCATGTCCGGGAAGGCAACAGTGTCACATCCACCATAGCAGAGTCCATGTTGCTTGCCCAGCAGGCATATCTATGACGTGTGCCAACAGTGCCGTCCACCAGCACCACCCCATCTAGCTCCACCACTGCCAGCCCACGGAGGCACTCAAGTCGTCTGACAGGGCCCTCTGGCAAGGACGCTCATGCACACAAGCGCACACGGAAATAATGCCATGTGTGTTTGACTGTGCAGGAGACATTCAGGGACACAATGGGTGTATGGGGGTGGGCACGTTTGGGTGGTAGGGAAGGTCCATAATGGATGTAGTGTTTAAGGGCTTGGTTGGGGGTGGTTACGTTTGGGTGGTGGGGGAGGTCCATAATGGGTGTAGTGTTTAGGGGCCTGGTTGGGGTGGGTACGTTTGGGTGGTGGGGGAGGTCCATAATGGGTGTAGTGTTTAGGGGCCTGGTTGGGGGTGGGTACGTTTGGGTGCTGGGGGAGGTCCATCATGGGTGTAGTGTTTAGGGGCCTGGTTTGGGGTGGGTACGTTTGGGTGGTGGGTGGGCACGGGTGTACAGCTATCCCATCAATACACCTTCTATCCTTTCTTTTGAATAAATCACACTTGAAAACATTTTCACAAATGGACATTCGTTATTTCATTTGCAATCAATCCATTTATTTACCTGCATCGTCATTTATATGCAATGCTGTTCATGTGCGGTCTCTGAAAAGTAAATGCGAATGAGTGTATCCCGTGTATGTTGTCCATCTTGTGAACCCCCGCGAGGGGGTGCAGCCATCCCAACCCCGTCTCCACCCCCATATTCATCATCAACTCCATCATCATCCTCTATGTCTGGGGGTAGCGGTATGTTCCTGCGCATGCACAGATTGTGCAGCATGGCACACACAAGCACTATTTTGCCCGTCTTCACTGGGTTGTACAGCAGTGATCCGCCAGATCTGCTCAAGCAGCGGAACCTGGCCTTCAGTAGGCCAAATGTCCTCTCGATCATGCCATGTGTGTGGATGTGTGCCCTGTTGTACGCCTCCTCATGCCTTTCCTTGGCCCTCGTACGGGCGTGATCAGCCATGGTGTGAGTGCCTATCCTGAATCACCTACACAGGATGTAAATGGAGGGGACATGTCATTGTTAGTGGTATACATGTCTTCATCAGATACAGTGCATGCATGTGTCATTAGTCAATCATCATTATGGGCTAGGCAGTGGTCTGACCACTGGGTGATTAACAGTCTTGGTTCATTGATGTCGACATTGGCTCTTGGACATGCCCAACAACTTGCAGTGTATATGGGGTTGACCTTGCGCCCAGTAGTGGGTGGCGAGTATGCCATTGCGCTGTGATGTACACACATGGAGGAGTTACTCAATGGACTGTGATGGAGTGGTACATGCAGTATGTGTCATGTGTACACATCATGTGCATTGGGGGGCAGTAGTGCATAGTGTGGGTAGCATAATCAAGTGGCTCTAGTTGTATGAGCTTGTCATAGTCTTGGTTCTGCAGCCCCTTTGGCAGGGTGTGTATGGTCACACTGTGACCACCTGTCATGTCTAGCTTTGTGACTGGTGGGTCGAGGTGACTGTCCATTACATGGACAGGGGGTGATGCATTTGCAGTTGTGGAAGGCCACTCGCACACCTCATTGCCCTGGGCACCGCCCCCTTTCACATGGCCCGTGAATTGGCAGTTGTACTCACCCAATAGCTATGTGCTTTGTCCAGCATAGCGTTCTATGTACCGTGGCAATGTTGAATTCCGCAGGACCATTGAGTCATATGTTGACCCTGGGAAACGTGCGCAGCAATGTGTTATCATTTGGGCAGCGTCACATACCATCTGTACATTCAGTGAGTGGTACAGTTTCCTATTGCGGTACACCATCTCCATTGCACATGGTACTGTGAGCTCTATGTGCGTGCAGTCTACTGCACCAATGCAATTTGGCATGGCGGCGATGGCATGGAAGGCCAACTTGGTGGCAATGACCTGGGCAAGTGTACGGGATAGGGCGATGTGTTCTGACACATGGCGCAGTAGGGCATCCAGTACCTGGCCCAGTATTCTTGAAAAACAGGGCTGTGAGAGCCCATGCAGCTCACCAACTATGTGCTGATATGTTCCAGTGCCAAGAAAATGACGTACCGACACAACCTTCAGGAGGGGGGGAATTGCGGTCGGAATGCCAATGCGGCTGCTGATGCTGTCCTCGATCATGGTGGTGATGTAGATGATTGTTGGACGTTCCAGCCGGTATAATGTGTGGATCTGTCCTGGAGTGAGGTTCCAGGGTGAGGCCCTGATGCGGGGTATTGCAGGCTGCCTGCGGTGTCGTGCCACCTGCACAATTGGGTTAGGCATGGGTACACGGTTTGCCAATTGCCGTCTGTGCCTCCGCCGCCTCCTCCTCCTCCTCCTCTGCACCATTACTGCCACCATGTGCAGTGCTGCCTGTAGGTTCAATAGCCCCATTCCCAATGCTGCTACTGCAGCTGCCTGCATTGTTGTGTTTGGAGCTGGCCTGGGTGTGGTTGTGGCCCTTTTGTAGGCTCCCAGTGGCCTGCCGAGTCCAGCTGGGCTCATTTGGTGCACCTGTGGACTGATTCAGCTCACCAGGCACTGTTTAACATCATGTCTGCGGTGGCGGCGGTGCCGCCACCGTGTACACGGATTTACCGCCATTTTCATGGCGGTCTTTCCGTGTCCATGCTAGTTGTAATGCATACAGTGTTACGTATTGCTGGTAACCGGGGGGTTTCTGTGCCGACGCAGTTTTTGGATGTGTTGAGTCCACGGTGGCGGTTTCTGGTGGTGGTATTTCCGGTTGCAATGGTTAGAATTCACTGATCCGGTAAATGGTGCCAGTATGGTTATACCGGCAACGTTAAGTCCGGACCGGCGGACTCGTAATGAGGATCAGTGTCAGTAGAGATCTCACCCCATTCGAGAAATTGCTAAACTCCAAGACAGAAATGAAAGGCCTGACTCCGGGAAAGGATCTACTATGCACTTGAAGAATAGGTGGGAAAATAACCTGGGAGATGAGATTGATTTGGTCATGTGGGGGAAGATGTGCAGGGCTGCCTCCCAGGTCTCGATAGCAAGCCAATATAAGGTTCACGCCATTAAATGGTTACATAGGTGGCAATATGACCCGCAAAGACTCTCCCAAATGTTCCAGTCAATAAGCCCATTATGTTGCAGTGAATGCGATGAAAATGCAAACTACTGGCACATGTGGTGGAGCTTTCCCCGTATTAGTATTTTCTGGGACGAGGTCCTGGGGTTTGAAAGACACGAGGATGAATAGAGAAGGATCACAGGTTTGGATGTCCCCCTTTTGTTGGCTGCACGTTCCGCCTTGGTAATGAAATGGAAAAATAAGAATGTACCGAGCAAGGGAGATTGGGTCAATGTAGCCAGGAATAGTTGTGTAATGGAGAAGATTACTGCTGCCTTACATGCAAAATTCATGCAATGCAATCTAATGTGGGGGGACTGTGAATAAATACATACCTGGGACATTGTGAGGTCTAAAAGGAAAGAGAAATGGACATCTTCGCCCAATATAATATGGAAAATATGTGAACGTATACCACCTGAGGAGACCTCTATGCTTGTTCCAAATAAGATACAAGGAGGCATCTACGCTTAGCGTAAATTGCAAATCATAAGCACTAGGCACTAATCACAACTTTCAGAACTATTTCAACGTACACAAAGGGAGGATTCACTGTTCCTAAAGGGGGTGGGAGGTGGAGAGTGGGAAAAAAATAGTTTGAAATGTTTTACATACAGGTTGTGGGGGGCGGGGGGAGTAGTTGAATGTACATTGCCTTGATATGTCTCTAATATCTAATTTTACTGTCTTTTGAATTGTTGTGAAATTTCAATAAACTTTAAAAATAAAAGTCAACTTACCCACCAGTTAGCATGCCTTCTTTCTAGTTCAATTACAAATGTAGCCTGCTGAGCCCAACCTACTTCTCCAGTAGGTGCGTACACATATAGCAGATGATTTCAATCAATGCAGGATATCAATGGCCCTAAATTCTCTTTGTTAAGGCTCTGATACTAGAAATTTTGAAAAAATCTACTACGCTACTGATATTTAAACTTTTATTTAATGCACATCACAGTCCTTCCGTGGAAATAAGTTATGTAAATGCGAAAGAACGTCAAAATCCTAGAAGCACGTTTATGAATTCTTATTTCATGTGTTAAGGGTAGACCTGCATCTTCTCTAAATTGTCATGTTTCTTTTTATGATCATCCTGGAATAGATTTAAAATGTAGAATGCACATTCTCTTGTTTGTATTAATGTTGTATGTTTTGTTCTTGTTTTCAAATCTATACTCCCATGTAGAGTATTTTTAATGTTCACACTGAAGATAATTCGCACATATTTTATTACATTTTATCGTTTGTAAAATAGTTTGCTATTTACACAATAAATTACACACGGTGTGATCCTCTATGCACTTTTGTCTAACTTCTATGTGGACTACTTGTCTACTAAAATCAAGTCATTAGATGGGTTTTACGAAAAGGTTTTATACATTGTCTCTATGAATGTGCATTTCTGTCGAATGAGACAATATGTTGTATGCTTGTAATCTTGAGACGATAGATATCTTTGTATTATACCTAAAAGTTGTAAAGGTTTTGAATTTTAAACGAAATACAACTATAAATAAAATAAAAAATAGGAATATATTAGCATCCCTGTGGTATGTCCTCTGAGAACTGGCGTGGAGTAAAACTAATAAAACTTTCAATACATGTTTTTTTTTCTGGGACTCTGTCCTGGCCTCAGCGGAGCTAGGGCTGGATGATCTTAGTACAGAGCCGAAAAAAGGTGAAGACAAACCTTTAGAAACAGGATTGGTCAGAGACAATATCTACTTGTAAAATATAAACATTATTTTCTTATGCTATATCCTTCTGCTCATCTGTTTTTCCTTAGAATATGTTTTAATTTATTTCCTACCAATGAAATTCTTGGTGCTTGATGAAATATCCAAAGGGAAAAACGTGTGGGTCATTGGTGAAATTGCCTAGGAAGATAGAATAATGTTTGATATTGTTACAGAATGTATAGCATTAGGGAAAGAGAGGATGTTATGCTTTAACCATTTGATTTCTAATTTTAGAATGTCTCCCGAATGTTTATAGAGTCAAATTTTGGCCTGTTTTTAGCTCTCCTGGAAAACGTCAGCGATGCAATTTTTAAACTAGATATTTCCTAGATTTGTGTTCTGGGATTGAGGGCGATTTGTGTTTTTTTCTAAGGAGGGATATTTTGTATTTGTCGAATTATGCTTTTTATTTGTCTAAGGTTCCTTTTGTGAGCAAATTCACAATACAAAAATAAAACAATGTATATATTTTTTAGACGATTTTGCCTTCAATCAATGTGTAAATACTGGCAATATCCCCTTTTCCGCCATTGAAAACAGCAAAAGTACCTCTAAACCAAAACCTTCCGGACACATCCATTTACATGCTGAAGCCAAGATTTTAGCCCAGTCTGCAGTTTAAGCCTTGGACCCCATATCTTTCCAACTCTAGTTGATAACGATAGGTGGTAATGGGAGCCAAAACAATCTTCTCTGGGGTTTACAGAGGCACGATGGAGACTTAAAGTCACCAGTGAAACAATGCCTAAGAGGAGAGTGTTACTAATCACACAACATTTGCATTTCTTAATTCATATTCCACCAATAGTGACTGTCAATTACCCACTCACAACTGTGTCTGCAATCATCTTTCAATAATGTCTCCCCATTTTAAAATATGCTCTGTTAAAAGACAAAACATTCCTGAAGCAATTTTTGACTTCTGGGCTGGAAAATGAAAGAGGAACTGCCATTATGTTTGCTAAAGATGCTCCCTTTCAGAGCCAGAATGTGCCACAAGACCCCCATGGGCATTTTCTATACGTGTGGAAGGTAAACTGTTCGGTCATATTGTAATCCTTATTTCCTTGAACTACCCAAATGAAAGGCAGGATTATTTACTGCTGGATTTTCTTCCTCAAGCAGCAGCTTTTTTTAAGGACAGGTGATCGTGGGAAGAGATTTTAACTTGGTCCCTAATCGGATGCTGCATACAACAGTGGATTTCCAAATTGCTTGTGCGTTTTCTGGACTGTTGCATAGATCTATGAAGACTCTCACATGCAGCCATGGGCTGATTTTTTGTATGTAAGCAGTTTTTAAAAAAATTATTTTAAAGAACTTACTTTTAATATTGTAATTGGGACCTTGTGTTGTGAGGTGCTTATCAGGCTCTGAGTTTTATTTATTTATTTCTACTTTTATTTAACCCAAAGGTTTTTTAAAGTTTTGTGTTTCGTTGTCTATCATGTCAATTGACCCTTAGTCTGTTTTTTCTTTATCTGCGGTTGCCAGGATCAAATCCAGAATTTTCACTGTGGCAGTTACCCAGGTGGTTCGTCCACCCCCAATTAATCTTGACCACCAGACGTCTTCGTCAAAAATGTGGGCTGTGGCCAAAACTGGCTTCAAGTATGGTTTTCTGATGGATTCGACTCCCGGACATGTTAAGAGGAGGTGCCTCAATGTTTCAACTGCGGATGGTTTCAATTGGTTTCAATTTTAGTTCTTGTTCCTCATACCACTGATTTAGGGCAAGACATCGGCCTCTCTCAACCTCGTTGTTTACCGCTTCAAGTAGCTTTGGGCGGTTCTCCAACAGGAGCTTCCTAAACAGCATCATTGTATTTCTCTCCACTATTGCTAATAGTGAAAGTTTGCTCAGTTTGCGTCTTAAGGACCATTGGCGTGGTACTGGGTAGATTCAGTACTTCTCTCCAGTAGTGACTTTCCAGCTTAAGCCAATTTTTTTCAGGTATCCCTGGCATGGCTTCAGCACCATAAACCAGCGACAGAACGACTTTGGCTTTGTAGAAGTCCATGATGGGAGTTAGAGAAAAACGACTGAACTTCCTGTCTATCGCTTTTGCCTGCGAGGTTAGGCTCTTTACTTTGATCAGCAGCTGTTTTTGCATGGCGTCTTCATATATAGTGTTATTGATCATTGTACCTAGGTATTTGAACTCGGCAACCTTCTCACTATGTTCACCTCCAAGGTTCCAGGCAAAGTTATCGCTTTTTTCTCTCCCCTTTCCAAAGAATAAGATTTGTGTTTTGGACTTGTTGATTTCTAGACAGTTTTCAGAGATGTATTTAGCAAAGTTGTTAAACTGGCGCTGTTGTCCTATTGCTGTTTGATGAACAAGGATTACGTCATCTGCATACAGGATTCTTGACATTTTTATATTTCCCAGTTGAGTAGGAAAAGCTCGGATCTAAATCTCCTATAAAGCTAAAAAAAAAGCGCAGAGGCCAATGGGTATCCTTGCTTGACCCCGCAATTTGTCGCGATCTCTTCAGATAGCGTTCCTTGATGGTCAAGCCTAACTTGTATTCTGGTACTCGTATGGAGGGCGATGAGAGGCTGTAGTAAGGCCGCTGGGCAATTCCACTTTCTCAGCTTGTTCCAACGTCTTTGCCGCTTGACTTAAGTCAATGAAGGCCATATATGTTCTGGGCCCGCCCCAAGCTTGCGACTTGCCTTTTAGGACGCTCAGTGTTAAGATGTTGATGTTGGTCCCCACGTTTCTTTTAAAGCCAGATTGGAACGGGTTGTTGCATGGTGCCCCACTCGCCCAGCTTTGGAAATGGCGGAGAAGCAGAGATCCATAGACTTTGCCTATCACATTTCAAAGAGCGATCGGTCAGAAGTTCGTAGGGTCGTCTCTCTTTCCTCTCTTGTAGATCGGCACTACTACCTCGGTGGTCCAGGATGTAGGTAGTGCCTTCACTAGTGTTGATCTTCGGAAAACCTCACTGATAAACCTTGCCCATGCTTCAGGGTGCTGTTTTAGGTGCATATTTGTCAGGCCGTCCGGTCCCAGGGCCCTTGATTTTTTCAGTTTTTTCAGGATGTCCACGATGTCTTCGTGGTCGTGAAGCTCAATCCAGGGCCGGGCACTGTGGTCCTGTATGATGGTAGATGGTACAGTTCAGTCATAGAAGAGCTTTTTGAAGTGAGTTGTCCAAGTGTCTCCTCCAATGTCATTGATTAATGAGGCTGTGGTGGCTCTTTCTGTTAAATTAATCAGTGCCCAGAAATTGCGGGAGTTTTTACCACACACAAGCCTCAACATTTCCTCTGAGTCTCTTTGATACAAGGAGAGGCGGTGTTCTTTTAGCCACGACTTGTAATTAATCTTCTCGAGGAGCCAGGCTAGTTTGTTGACCTCAGAGCTGTCCCTTTTGACTGCTCTCTGAAGTTTCCTGAGTTTGCGTCTTCTAGCAACCAGAACCAGATAATAGTTGTGGACCGGTTTTTCAATAGGTGTTGGACAATTCCGACTTTGTTTTTTGAAGGTATTGAGGAGGGCGCAATAGTCAGGTCATTTATAAGCCTCTCTGATTCTCTAGCTGAGCATATTTGCTTGTTAAGAGTATTGGCGTTTTTTAAACTCAGGGACAGGCGGTTGCCTTTCAAATTGACTTCAACGTTTGGTTTGAACGTTGCCTCTTCAATAGGGGCGACTGGCCATGATGTGCACAGTAGGTTATGGTCACTTGCCGTAGTTTTGATGACTGTAAAAGATGTGATAGTCATCAGCAGGACCGATGAGACAAAGATATAATCTATTGTTGCCGATGAAATATGGCCTTCCCAAGTTGGGATACGGTTTGTGCTCGGAAAGATGGTATCCAGATTAACAAATTCTTTCAAGTTCATCAAAGCGGACCATTTTTCACCACGCAATTCTGTCTTGGTTTTTACTGGTTTACAGGACTTCATAGCACAAACTGCATTTAAGTCACCACAAATGTGTAGGCAGGTTTCAGAGTGGGCGATGTAGGCTCTGTCGATTTCCTTCTCCAGCATGTGCAGAAAATCTTGATCTGCGATGGCGTCTGGATTCCAGTAGACCTTGATGGTAATAGCCGAGGTTGTCACTGTTTTCTCCAATACTTCGTTCCAGTGAGTCCGTTTTACCTGGACTGTTAGCATGAAAAGAGATGTTGTTAGGATTTTTGTCATTTTGAGCCCCTTTCCAATTCGGATCGCTATTAGTAGCCCCGAAGCTGGTCTACCTTTTTGATCTTTTTTAGCCGGGGCAAAAGCAATTTCATACACATCCAGAAAGGGCTTGGTAGTTAGCCATGTCTCCTGAAACACAGGATGTCATAAAGAGCCAGATTGACATTGCCTGGTACAGTCAAATGGGCGGACCCTCGAGTGTTCCACAAGCCTAGCTTCACGATAGAGTCGGATGTAGGTCGTGTCAGATCTTCGATTAAGTTCTGGATGTACTTGGATTGCTACTTTCTTTGAGGAGCCAGAGATTTCGGGAGGCAAGCCCACAAGTTTTGTAGAGGGTTGAGTTTTTCCCTATCCATGGGCTGTTTTTGGTCTTTCACTATGCTCTGCCTGCAAGTTCTTTTGACTGAAGTTAGTGGGCCACTGCGACGTCTTTCGTATTTCGTTACCTCCTCTTCTAGGCAGTCTTTATGGTTGCTCGCAGTAAAGTGCTCTTTCAGTTTTTCTAGTAGTAGGAGCCTCGGATCTCGTTGTGTCATATCTGCTATGCCTCTTTAACGGCTTTTTGATAGAAAGCCCGTTTTGACACCGTCCAATGGAATTGTTCTGGGTTTCGACCTCTGGAGATCTGGGATGTTTGTAGTTTTTGTCCGTTTTCCCTGAACTTGAATACGTTCTACTTTTTTCGGAGGTTCCTCAAATTGCTTGTGGTAATCAGCTTCGATTTCTTTTAAGTCGTATCCCGACTTTAGCAAATGTTTCAAGGCGTCCCCAATCTTCTGTTTCACCGACTGGGAGGTGATGTATAGGTAGGTGCTTGCCTGGCGACCTTTGTGGAATGGTGCTACTATTTGCAGGTCACTTGATTCTATTGATCTAAGTTTCGGGATACTATGTAGCAATTCCATCACAGTTCTTCTATTTAGAACAACCTGTTCTCGGCTGGTATGTATTTGTTCTCGGCTTCAGTGAATGGGGTCTGGTTTTGGGGAAGAAGTCGTCTCGTATTTCCTTGCCGACCCCCTTCGATCTTCTGTTTTCTCTAACCCTCTTTTCTCCAAGTAACATGAGTTTTATTGGATCATGGACCTGTGGCGATGAGTTCATCGACAGTCTGTATGTTGCCACCAGGTGGAGCTGATTATATGACCGTGGTGGTCACATAATCCAATATTGAGAGATTCAGTTCTTTAGGAAGACATAGCAAAAGCTATAAGAAATTATTTTAAAAAGAACTCTGCTGGGGATTGCCCGGTGGTCTCTGTATGGGACTTTATCAAAGCAGTGATTCAGGCTTTGGAAAATTAAGTGAAGAGAGGACCCGAACATAAGCATATCAGCTCTTTAAAATCATTTACAAACTCAGTGCAGCAAGATCTAAGCTCGAGGCCCATGTGATCGTGAGAGCATCCTGTGCCAGCATTAGGGCTAGGCAAGTCTATTATGCAAAGGGGAACAATGCTAACAAATGTTTGGCATATAAATTGAGTATGTTAAAATCCCAGAACAACTGTGTGGACTTTGTGGATGGGGAGGGAATTGTGCATTATGCAGGTGATAAGAAAGCAGATCTAAATGTATAATATTTTTCCTCTTTAATGTCTGGCAAGCAACAAGACCCAGACATACAGCATGAATATATTGCTTCAGTTAGGCCAACATGGCTGTCAGGTCAGGATTGACACAAGCTAGAAAGGCTAATTCAAGATGAGGAAGTAGATCAGGCCATTAGTTCACTTAAAAACAAATGACCAGGTCCAGATGTATTCCCTGCCCTATTGTATAAGGACTTTAAATCCAAACTATTCAGCCCACAACCACAAGGTTAATTCCTTTCCAGTATCTGGAATGGTCACCCTCTGTCCATAGTGGCATATAGTCAGCACCAGTGACTCTAAAACGAGGTCTAGAGTTAGGAAAGGTGCCTCAACAGTTGATTGTTTACAGCTTTCTGTCTCTTACATGGGTGCACCAAACAGACAATCTGGACCATTTCGTTGGGCAGCCAAAGCAAGCTGCTGCCCACTGCCCAGGTACATAGAGGGCACAGTATTGTATGTTCCCAGTAAACACTCAAACTAATTTACAAGCCCTGATTATCTATTTATTTTGCTCAGAAATTAAAGTACAAAGAAAGAAACAGGATGGCACAGTCTGTCAAGTGTATTGTTAAAATGATGTATTTTTTGCTCGCACCTATGAAGTTGTTGTGTGTGCATCATTAGTTTATCCTGTATGTCAGAGACTTAAGGAGCCCTGGTGATTTCTTTTATTTTTTAGACATTTTTTTGTTTTAGACATTTTGACAGCTTTTATCTGACAGGGTCTATTCTTCTCTTTGAAAGGAAAAGACGGTTGCTATGAATACTGAGTGCCCTCTTATACTGAACATATAGCAGCACTAATTAGTGATCAATCCTTTTTCGATAATAATCAACGATAGAAGGGAATTATGCCATCAAGGTGAACAGAGATACTCTATTGAGACTCATTTAAAGCAATTCTGCGCCAAGATGCATTTACACTTACGAGTATTTAAAAGGCAATATCATACCTTTAGGGCTTTACGTTAAGAATGAACCTTGTTTATTTATAGATAATCCACAATACAAAACTGCATTTAGCCGCATTGCTATCAAATGCAGGCGCAATTTGCTTGTACTAACTATCACGACAGTCCAAACAGAAAGTAGCAAGATTTTGGATGAAATTGAAACTGAAAAAGCATTACAAAATTATCCATTAATAAAAGAAGTAAAAGAAAAATGTATAAAAATTCAAAAACAAGTGGATGATTTCAAAACCTTCACCACGAATACAAACATGGAAAGGTTTAAGGAAAGACTTGATGATCTTTAGAAAGGAGGTTGTGTACCCCTATTTATTTATAGTGACCAGTCAAGCTTGTTTCAATCTAGACCTAAATGTGCGACTTTTTCTGACACTTCTTCTAGATCAGACTTCGATGAAGAAGGGCCTCCTTCTTCCTAAAATTCTAAATATAGGACAGGGCACTAGCAGCCTTTTCTAGAAAGAGGGAATTTTAGAAAGAGTCAATCGCAGAGGAGTCGACGAGGCAGGGGTCGTGGGAATCAGTACCCACAATATCAAATATTTCAACAAGAATACACAGATCCTCAATCAGAGTTCAACACCAGACAGAGAGCTTACCTCCGATAAACATTACATCCGACACCTTTATGGCTATCTTTAATTGGACTAATATTCCATTACAAGAAAGTGAGATACTGGTCCTTAACAAAGGGCTCTCATTGGACCCTAGTCAAACGCTATCCAATGTATCTGGAAACGGAAAATACGATTGAAATTATTTTTTTATGACATGGTAGAAACTTCCCTTTTTTTCTGCTGAATCTAAATGTTTTCCTCCCACAAAAGACATGCCGAAGGAAGTTCTTCCTTTTAATCAGTAGTCACCAAGGGTGTCACTAAAATCTTGAAATAAGAGACCATGTATATTTAACTTTACTAAACCTGAATATTGGCACAAGCTGCTTTAACCTTAATAAATTACAAGTATTACAAAATAATGTATTAAGAGCAGCCCTCAACTTTCCTAAAGCTAACCACATTACCCCCACCAGACAAATGGTCCATTGGCTCCCAGTGAAGAACAGAATCGCCTTTAAAACACTATCTTTAACCCACAAGCGCACCTGGTGAACAAAGCACTCAAATACATAAATTGGACGTTCACAAAGAACCAATCGAACAGGCCTACGATAGTCTCCCAGATCAACCAACTAATTGTACCAAGATACAAAATGGAAAAAACAGGGGGTAAGAGTTTCCCAGTCCAAGCGTCCATACTCTGGAATTCTCTGCCATCAGACCTCAGAACTGAGACTGCTTACTGGGCCTTTCCGAACAAAACTAAAATCTTGGCTTTCCTCACAGGAATAATAAGGATCCAAGTACCAGACTACGGACCTTGTAAGGAACCTAGAAGACCCCCTGCACTGTAAATATGGCAAGCCTGACACCATAAATGATCGCCTCCACTGTATGATACTCTTGCACTGCACTTATATATGCCTATATGAAAATGTAACTACCTGCACATCAATTGCAACATGTAAATATATATAATATATTATAATATATTACATTATCACTGTACATATACTGTCAAATGAAAATTAAATCACTTGTACTCCAATTTTAACTTTGTAAACATGCGCCCAGATACCTTTGGCTTAGGAGAGCTATATACATAAATAAATAAATATGACTGTAAGAGAGCACCTACGAGGGAGCCACAGAAGCTTAAGTGCACGCCTAACACAGACAGCAAAGGGGGGCTGAGCAGCGGAAGAGCCCGGCTAAGTACGGCAGTTCATGTCAGTCATACAGCACCGTCAGGAAACGCCGCGTACAGCGGCGGCAACATGACACATCACTTACCTCCCAGCAGAGCCGAGCCGGTGGGGGGGGGGTCAACCCTCGCAGCCACTCCGAGGCAGAATGAGGGGAGGGCACGATCGGCGCCGCGCAGCATCCTGCGGCAGCCGTGAAGCAGGTTGTCACTGGGAGGGAAACCCGATGCCAGGGTCCACCCATATTCGGCCTGGCCGCGGGCCCATGGGAAACACGGTCTTCCCCCAGAACTCTGGATGCAGGAAGTATTGCATGCCGGGACGGCAGCCTTTGAGGGAGGCGGGACGAAGCCTCAGGAACCAATGAATGGAGGGCTAGGCAGGGTCCATGGTGATTGGTGGGGATTTGAAACTAAAGAAATGAACAAAAGCCTGCCAAATCACATTGACGCTGTCTGTTCTATTCACAGTACACGGAAGAGCGAAGTGAAGGAAGAACGGAGTGGTGGGCCTATCCGGACACCACGAGATAGGAGAAAGCTGGGATTACCCCAATATATTTTGGAATGGAAGATGCACCGGTGAAGAAACCGCTTGAACTTTTATTCTTTATTGACATTTGAAGACCCCTTCCCTCTCAGAATTAAATATTATTTCAGCATTCACCGTCTCCTGAGTCGTAATTCCACAATGACATTACAAAAAACGTAAATCAAATACTTCTGTTGTCATTAAGCCTGCTGATAAAGGCAGAGGCATTGTGATTCAATTTACTGCAGACTAGGACAAAGAGGCGTTAAGACAATCGTCCAATAAACATCGTTACCTAAAATGAATGAATGATCCTACCAGCACTTTAGCTAAAAAGATGCGCAACATCATGGATACAGCATTTGAACAGGGGTACATCAGTTCCAACGAATATACATTTTTGCACTCTGAAATCCAAGGCTACCCTTGTTCAACTTGCTTCCAAAAATAATCAAATCTGTCACCTTGCCCCCGGGATGACCTGTTGTGTTCGCTTGCGGGCCATTATTGCAACCATTGGCTCAATATGTGGCCTTCTTTGTTAGACATTATCCACATTGGGTGCATCCTATTTACAAGACTCCAGAGATGTTATTAATCTTGCAGAAAATAGGTCCTTCAATCCCTCCGTGAATAGATTGGGGACACTAAATGTAGAATCATTGTATACAAACATCCCACACATGGAGGCGATTGGGGTCATCAAATTATCTTTAAACTCTATAGAGCAACCCCATCTAGTTCCCACAGAGGTTATTGTGGAGTTGGCCAAATTGGCTCTTGAAGAAAATGTTGGTTTAAATATAGTTACTACAAACAGATTCATGGCACCTCATTGGGGGTGGCATCCCCTCCGGCATTAGCCAATCTTTATGTACAGCATGAGGAGGACATGTATGTTCATACCAATGATAATCCGTTTTTGCCTCACATTAAAATCCATCATCGTTATATAGATGATGTACTTATAGTGTGGCAACGTGATTGTACTAATTTGACAGTGTTTGTTACATGGTTCAACGGATTAATGCTGAATTTAAAATTCTCTGACACACAGTCGGAAAGAAATAGCCTTCTTGGATTAATTTATATTTTCGGTGGAAGGCCACCTGGGGGTAATATTATTTCAAAAACATACAGACAGAAATATCATCTAACATCACCATAGTAAACACCCCATGACCTTAAAAAACAACATTCCATTTAATCCATTTTTGAGGATTCGAAGGAATTGCATTTCCCTGAATGAGTTTTATCATCAGGCCAATATTCTGAAAACTCTGCTTTCAGGTCGTGGTTACTCAAAGTAAGTTTTTGAGACATATTATTAAGAGTGCATGCCTTTTTCTGAGGGAACAGCTCTTGGAACAGAAAGAGAAAGTCCCCAATACCAGGATTGTGTGTGTAACCACCTTTTGTCATCTGAGTAATCATTTGCTCAATTGGATTAACAGAAATTGGCACATTTTGCAGGTGGAGGCCCCAGAATTGGCAAAACCATTGTTTGCATTTACGAAGGGTGTTAGTTTGCGCCAGTCATTAGTTTATGCAACAAGGGATACACCAAAGGGTGATAAGGATGCCAGATCCTTATTAGTACTTCCTGCACTGAAAGGGCACTATACGTGTGGCAATTGTTCTGCGTGTCCTTATATAATGCAAACAGATGTGCTTGAAGTAAAAAGCAAAAAATGAACACTCTACTATTTTATAAATTGTAAGACCCCCCATGTGATCTATGCTGTGACCTGTCTGTGTGGCAAATTTTATGTGGGCAAAACCATGCACCCAGTTAATTTACGCATAAATGAACATGGATCCTGAATTCGTAATGCAGTAGAAATGGCTCCAATGGTCACGCATTTTGGTTTGATGAATCATTCAGAAGATGACCTGCATTGGTTGGTGACAGATATCTTATTTGCCAGTGTTACCATGTCGGATGTGATCACCTTTAATCACATTTGAACAGTGTTGGCAATTAAGGCATGGAAAAGTCCCATTTTTTGTTTTGCACAGGTCTGACGCCACTTCATAGCATTTTGTTTATCCTACTCTAACGCCTACGCGCATGCTCGCGTATGGCGTCAGTTCTATGACGCCGTTCTGTTCTATCTTCGGGCGCATGCAATCGCTTGCTGCTGCGCATGCACCCCATTACGCCTTCGGGTATAAATGAAGGCTTACATGGGAACAACACATCTTCCAATGGCGAGATGTGCGCTTCCATGGCTCCTACATTACCTGGACTTAGGAGAATATTGTAAGTATTTGAGGATCCTTGTTTTGACCATTGGCCAACTTAACGAGTAATAGTGCTAGAACTCATACTCTTTTTCTATCTTTACTTGCAGCTTTGTGCTGTTAGGAACCCTTCTTTGTACTACGGATTTCCAGTAGGACACGATTTTGGATGTAAGTGCAGACTTACTTTCTTGCATTCTACTTTTATACCTAGGTTGAGCACTTTATTCTGATTAGGAGTACATTTATTTTTTGTTACCAATTAGGTATTTTTTCACTATCGGACGGAATGTCCTAAGGAATCATTTACTTGATGAATATTGGCACCTTTAGTCCTTGATCTCAATCTAGACACCCACCCGCTGGGGTAAGTGATGTTCCCCCGTTTTTCTACTGACTGTACAGACCGAGACCATTTGACAGTAATCTATCTAGACTCTTTGGTTGGATTGAGTGTTATGATTTCTTTTAATGATTACAACCTCCTGTTGTTAGAGCTGTGCTAAACTCATTTATTATTCTGTTGTAAGAAGACCACTAGGCGTATCTAAAATTGAGTAATCGTCATATTTATCCTAAGGATTCACTACAGTAGGGGAGACCTCCTCTGATTAGAAGAGGAGCTTAGTTCATCTCCTCTTAAAAATGTGTTAATTTGTAATGAAATACCTGTTTGATTATTGAAATGAAGTTTGAAATGATATTCTAAGATGTGTTCTTTTCCATCTTTACTCTTTAGAAATTAGAAGAATTGTTACATTGCCCCTGAAGAAGAGTTTGTAACTCGAAACGCGTTGGGCTTTTCATTTGTATAATAAAATACTATGTTTTGCTGAAAAATTGAAAAAATTGTTTTTCTTTTAACAACCTCGCATATCAAATTGTTGCTTATGTTTGAAACTATACCAAATGGTTTATATGAATTATTGACTACCCATTTGAATGTTTGGTCTGATGTTCAGACAGTAGATAGTGTGCAGGGGACGGGAGTTCCTAATTGACTTGTTAGGAACAATCACTGTTTTGTTCTTATATATCTAACCTAGTTGCTAAGGTTGAGCCTTTGCCCCCCGCACCTCAAAAATCCCATACAACATCTCTAAATACCTTTAACATTACCTCTTGGGGTACTTACCATAAAGACCCTTCAATATAGGTGTGCCTTGGTGTTATTTGCTCCTCTTATTGGACCTTTGGTAGTTGCCAGCTTGTGGCGTAGAACAAATATAGTATTCTTGTACTTACCTGTCTAAATTGAATTATTGTGTGATTCACTGTGTGGACTCATTGTGGACCCCGGACCCCACTCACTCTCCTAAGAATAGCCTTGGCTGCTCTCCACGCTTACCTGGATTAGGTTTTGGCTAACCTCTCAGAGTTGCCCTGTTCACTGTAACTAGGGTGGCCTCCTAAAATCTGTCCACCACGCCAGATTCTAGAAATCCATTTCAGTACTGACAATAAGGGGAGAACTGATTGGCAGTGAATACAAAGAAGGTACTAACTGCCAAATGTACGGAAATAGAACAGCAGGTAAAATCCCTTGAAGCCCAATACCGAATAGACGCTAATAGAAGAATCCTTAGGCAACTGCAGCCCTCTAAATGAGAACTAAAAGCATTATGGGCCACCAGGACATCACAAAAACTACTCCAAACAAAGCAATTCTACTTCAGTAATTCAAATAAATTAACTAAACTGCCTACATATTAACATCGCACAGAGCCCGGAATGCGATTGATAAACTCCAAGATTTGAATGGCCTAACCCAATACTCTGAGGAGGCCAAACTGAACATCTGATTGCATTACTATATCAAACTATTCACCCCACATCAGGTATTGAATCAAAGCAGGAAGAATTCCTTGCTCGCTCCAATCTTCCAAAAATATCAGCGCAGGACAAAATTAAATTAGTGGCCAAAATCACTCCAGAAGAGGTTCTTCAGGTGATAGGCAATCTGCCCAATAATAAATCACCGGGTCCGGATGGGTTATCGGCCTGGTTTTATAATCCATTCTGTAAAGAGTTAGTCCCGCATTTAGTGGTAGAATGAAACCATCCATGGAAGAGTCAATGATTTTAGGCAGCCTACAAAAATAGAAAAAAATGACATTTCCTCGAATCCCGCCCACCACCAGCACCCTTCACCTACCACCCTCTCTTTCCCCATTTGCTACAAATTGGGGTGTTACACCCCCAAACCCTGCTCCCACAGCCCCCGCCACCTCCCTTGCCTCCCACATACACCCAACACACACTTACCCTTTCTCCTTCATGGCTGCATCCGGGTACTGGCATGCCCTTCAGCCCCTGCACGCAGGGGCTGACAGTTCGATTTAGAAAGACCACTCTGTGCGGTCACAGAGCAGTCTTTCTTTTGCTTTATTAAATAGGTCTTTTGACCAGGAACAACAATACCAGGGAAAGATTGCACCCAGTATTAATAATACAGGCCTAGAGCATTGTTAAACTACGTAGCAAGAATATACAAAAAAATACTAGCAAACTGCATGTCAGCATTGCTTCCCGATTTGGTCCAAGCAGACCAAACAGGATCCATACCAGACGCCAAACATTTGACAACATAAGGAGGGCACACCAGAAGAAAACATTAGCCTTATTATCGATTGATGCTGAGAAGACATTTGCTCGAGTAGACTGGAAACATTTCAGATTCGGTCCTAAATTTATGACATTCATCTTAGCCAACTATGCTTACCTATCCACGTGCAGAAAAATGAATGGGAGGCTATCAGAGCCTATATATACCCTTGGTGTAGAGGACACGTCTGTGCTGTCCCCTATCCCCCTAAAGTGCTGGTAGGATCATTCATTCATTTTAGGTAACGATGTTCATTGGACAATTGTCTTAACGCCTCTTTGTCCTAGTCTGCAGTAAATTGAATCACAATGCCTCTGCCTTTATCAGCAGGCTTAATGACAACAGAAGTATTTGATTTACGTTTTTTGCAATGTCATTGTGGAATTACGACTCAGGAGAGAGGTGAATGTTGAAATAATATGTAATTTGTTAACAAGGCAAATTGTTGTTTGCCTTGTCTATGGAACCTCTGGCCCAGCACGTTAGGTGTAAAGGCAAAATTATTCAGGGCATTGAGATAGGGGGTTTGCAGCATAACATTGCAATTTATGTGGACAAAACTCAAATTCAAGAGTGCCTACAATTGTATGATGCCTAGAAGTCTTTTGTGATATACCAGGCTTCAAAATAAACTTAGCTAAGTCCCAAATCTGAAATATAACAGAGCAGGATTCATAGCAAGATGCCAAACATTTGACAACATAAGGAGGGCGATTGATATTAACTACATGGAACACTAGAAGAAAACCTTAGTATTATTATCGAATGATGCTGAGAATGCATTTGATCAAGTAGACTAGAAATATTTAAAACAACTGTGGCAGCCGTGAAATAGTGCAATGATTTCCTCTGGGCAAGTCACAAACTGAAATATCTGAGAATATCTTGGTACAATATCCCCACTTCCTGCAAACTGTTAAAAAAGACCTCTTGCATTGGGCTAAACAAGAGATATCGCAGCTAAGCAGAATTTCAGCGATAAATATGACCCTTCTCCCAAGATTGTTTTCATTGTTCCAAGCCCTTTCAATAGTATTTCCGACCAAGGTCATATCAAACATACAATCACAGATGTTCCAATTCATCTTGGCTAAAGGGAAGCCAAGGATTCCAGGTAAAACAATGCTCTTGTCCAGGCTAAATGGTGGACTAGAGCCCTGGACATAGAAGACTATACCTTAGCAGCCCAATTAGCACCAGTGCTTGAATGGAGTAACTAACCAAATGACAAACAGTGAGTAGCGGCAGAGGAAGACATGGTGCTGGCTTCTCCCAAGGTTCCCAAAAATACATCCAACCTGCTCTCCAGTACAAAAGGGACATTATCCAGAATTTCCCCCAGGTTGCAAACAGATTTCTGTGATGCTGAGAGGGAGGGTTGGAAAGGATAAGGCAACTCTTAAAGAAGGGGGCCCGCTCACATTTGACGAATGTAAACAAGGCTTTACACTCCCAGAATCCGCAAAATGCTCCTATCTACAAACCAGGCACTAGAACCAGCAAGATGAAACATGTAGGAGAGGGGGAAACAATAAATGGCAGGAACATTCATCGGGGACCACCCCCCAATAGGAAAGTCAATCCCTTTTGGCAATCCTGAACGCAAGCCGATACAAACCCCCAAATACATAACCGCTCAAATGGGAAGAAGACCTCAACACTCCAATAGACGATGACTCATGGTACAATGTTTGGCAATGTGCCATCAAACCCTCAGTGTGGTGTGCGCAAACAAAGGAGAACAGTTATAAATAATTATGCGCTGGTTTTGCATCCTCACACGGCAGAATAAAATATTTCCAAAAACCTCTATCAATTGTTGAAGATGTAAGCAGGACCCAAGCATGCTATTCCACATTTGGTGGACCTATACCTTCTTTCAATCAATCTGGAAAAAAGATTACAAGTACAGAATTACCATTAGAACCCCTAGTTGTACTATTGGGCAACAAAACATCAGTCTATATACGTTATCTCAATTAAACTCTAAATTGTTGGCTCACTTGTGGCAGCGAGGGTCCCAGTAGCTCACAATTGGAGAGCATGCACAACACCACATATACTGGAATGGTGACCCCGAATATGGCATGTAGCAGACATGGAGAAAATCACAGCCACAATGGGGAACAGGAGACCAATATTTTGGATACCTGGAATCCCTTCATCCAATTTGTACAGCAGAACGATTACCAAACTATACACCATAAACCCTTTGATCTCCAGTTATTTACTCTCGTATGAGTCGTCGTTATTACAGACCCAGAAAAGTCTGAACTAAACGGAGGTCGGGCAGGGCTGAGGAATATACAAAGTTTTAGTTCTACAACTCTTCCATGACTACAGTATTAACCAAGATGTAAGAAGAGTGTTAAAGATGTGAGATGTTTCAAACAAATATTTGTGAAGAATATAAGAGACGATCCTGACAGGAGCATGAGAACTGACCAAACAAGTTGCTTTTCTGCTTTGTACTGATTATGTAAAATGCAAAACCAAACAAAATGTTTTAAAAAACCATATCTGAAAACATACTCCAAAGGAATTTTAGCCTACTACACGAGGCGAACATATGAGTCATGTCCACTTGCGACTCATTACAGCGAGGCCTTAATCTTCCCTGATCACTTTAGCATTTTGTTAGGCTCCATGGTGTATAGCATGCTAGCTACATGACAAAAAGGAACTGCCGCACAAATTTGCTAGTAGTTGATTCAAGGGACAACTGAAGCATGCGTTTCCAGACGTTATCTGACAACACAACACCAGCCTGTCCCCTTTCTTTAGGTATTTTAGTCAGTTGAAGACAAGCTTTGAATGCCTGAACAATTTTGACAAAACCGACAACATGAGACTGTTCAGCAGGTCAAGGATAATGGAGGAAAATAAAATGAAATGAAGGCGTTTATACAACTGAACCTGCTGCATCGAACATACTTAACCCCACTCAGGATGGCGAAGTTTAACACCTCATTACAATCTGCCTGTATCTGGTGCAGTGCGGATAGGGCAGACTTGATCCACATGTTCTGGTCCTGTGCCAAAGCACGGTCCTTCTGGACCGTCGCACAACAGACAAGCGAAAAGGCTGGGGTGACTAGATACCGATGGACCCCAGATGAGTGCCTCCTAGGGGCATACCCCAGATCGGCCAAACTTAAACATCTGGCCAAACTAATGGACATTATGTGTATTTTGGCAAAAAGGACAATTGCAATGTCCTGGAAGAAACCCGCCGGGCTACAACATAAGGCATGGTACAGGGAGCTGGAACGGTGGGTCCATGCCAAAACGAAGGCATGGGAAGACAGTGTCGTCAAGTCCACGGATGCCTCGAGCATGACTGGAAGCTTGGAAAGAACTCACAGGGTCACTATTCCACCCTTCAGATGACAAGCCCCCATGAACATGGGGAAATTTTACGGACAACAGATCTTCAACCAAAGTTATAGAACTACCGGGGCGAATGGTCACGGCCACAGGAGGACCTTGCTGGTGTAGGACCTCCCCCCTCACCTGTTTGACTATCCGCCCATACCCCAACTGATACAGAACTTCTGTACTTGCATAAATGCTCGGAGACAGTTAAAGTTGAATTGTCATAGTATTAATGTTGTTGTTATTGAAACACTCACTATCCTTGAATTTGAGACATACTTGGTGCCATGTAAACGTAAAAAAAATGATAAATGCCAATAAACAAATTTTAAAATAAATTCAACAATACTTGCTCCCCAAACTGATATTCCCTGAGTTCCTGGAAGTGTCAACCCCTCTTTAGAAGGTTTTCAGGCAGCTCAAATAGAGGCAAAGGGGTTGATCAGGAGACGTTAAAGCAAGATAATATTGGGCCCACAGGAGCCACAGAGGAGAGAAAGTGTTTTAAAAAGGGACACCCTGAAAGGGAGTCTGCTGTGCAAGGGCTGCTACCATCTCCTCTTCCCAGGCATGAGCATAAAATGCAGTGCTCTACTTCCTTTACTTGTTAAGTCACAATAGTTTGTACAAAAACATGACACTGTCTTCAGTTGAAACATTGTTTTCCCTGACCGTATGCATTTCTTTGTGTAATGAAATATAGATTAATTTCCTTTATACTTTTCCAAGGACAAAACTGAATTAAAGACTATTACTATTGGGAGAAAGTATTTGCAACAAACCAATTACTCCATTAGAGACTTGCGAGGATAGCTCATGGGGCAGTGCGCTCGCCTTGGAAGCAAGACGTAGCAGAGCCACACAGGTTCAATCCCCGGGTTCATGCTTAGAAACCTACGGGTATTAAGCGTGTTATAAATAACGAATTACAATGTGGACAAGAAGCACGCAAAATGTATGGTTGGTATAACACATGGCAATGTTTACTTTGGGTCAGATTGTTTTATTGCTGTTGGCTCTGTTTTATTGCTGTTGGCTCTGAGTAGGTTAAGTGGCAACAGCAGACACAATCATGACAGCGGTCTACATACTGGTGGGCATCTTCTGCAGAACTTTCGATGTGCCATGTGTTGTGGTTCTTGTAACTTTATATATTATCTTGTTTGCCTATATTATTCTTAAAAGGTATGCAAATGATTCCATGGTTAACTATTAATATAAATGTGATATCAAACTTTTTTGGAAACATTCCATAAAAGCCATCTACAAAAGCAATAATTAACATTTCTCAATCTTGATACACAAGGAGTTAAAACAATTCAAAATAATCCAGATAGCGTATAAATATTACCATTAAGATAAAGAAAGATGCACACCATAAACATTTTAATCTTCATACTTTCTTTAACTAAAACATACATGTATTATTCTTTTCTTACAAATGAAGAAAAAACGTATCCAGACTCCATTTCCCATAAATCCCAGTGTCTCTGGTAGTCCTTATGTTCCTCCTCAGCCCTATGAGTCACTTCCTGTCTAGGTCCCTTCCTCTTATTTTTCTGCTCTTCACTGAAGTTAAGTACCTTATTTGTGTGTCTCTTTGTTAAGAGATGTTGTACTGCATATCAAGTGCTTACATTTACATATTATACTTAATGTATTTATGATGTATTCATAATGGATTTAGGATTATACATCGCGCAAATGCAACCTTTCAGCCGCCTGCACGCTTATTTTTTTTATCCCTCACAGCTTCCACACGCTGTCCTGCCGCCAGAGGCTGTAGCACAGGCAAGCGCGCATGCAGTGAGCACAGACAAGGAATGAGGCGAAAAAGAAATTGAACGTTCATTGATTTATGGGCTCATTAAGACACTGAAATGAGTCGGCAGCACAAACGGCCTTCAAACAGCTGGTGCACATGATGCAGGGAAGTTATGGTCCTTTCCTCAAACTTTGCAGCGCAAACAGCAGCAAATGTATTCACAACACTCTCGCACAGGAGAAGAGTAGGTGTGTTATAAGATACAACCAGCACTTTAAAAATGGTGGCATCTTCCATTAAGCCTGCAATCAAGAGTAGATGCTCAAGCCCCTCCACATTCAAGGCCTCAGAACCACATTCTCAGCCTGAAAATAAATCAACAGTTGGAACACTGCTAAGACAGAGTAGAACCCCATTAAGCCACCCCAGGCCCCTCCAGGAGGACATGACATTCAGCCTGCATCGTTCAGGCACCCAGGCACATGACAAATATGGATTCTGAGGAGGGGAGTGTTGAAAGTCAGGAAGAGATGTTCTCTGAGGAAGAAGAGTCAGATGTGAGGATGGGCTTAAGATATCAGGCTCGAAGGAAACGGCCAGGACGTCCTCTTAACAGCCCAACAGTAGGGCCACAATTAAGGGGAGATTGAAGACTCGATAACGCAAAGCCTCACCAACTCCCCAGGGTCATAACAATGAGCGTAAGCGAAGACCTCCTGAGGACGTCAATGCTTAAGAGAAGCTGAAATATGCTTTTCTACAAAAATCGACCGTGCCAAGCCTCCAGATGATAACTCCTT